>NC_080700.1:27738503-30383833 GCF_030445035.2 Dasypus novemcinctus | reverse complement strand
CTCTCTGGGTGGGGAGAGAGAAAATGTATCTCTTGAAGAGCATGGAGAAGGAGGACAGTGAAACTGTGAACATAAGTGAAATGGACCATTTTGCAAGTAGCATTTTTGTAATTTGGAAAACGCCTGTTCCATGTTTTAATTACTGGGAGCATATAATATGAGAAAGCACAGAGGCTTGAAGAGACTTAGAAAAAGCGTGCCGTCATCAGTGTTACAAAACATGCCTCAACTCAGGAAGAATCACGGAAATCTTCCCCCATCTTAAATACAAGATCAATTTTTCAAGAGGTCGTCAAAGCGTCCCACAGATACTCTCTGCGTTTTACAGAAAAAGTAAATGTTACAGAGTGATGCAATGAGACATTTAGGTTTTCACAAGAAAATGTGGAAGGTTGTGGAAGTGATCCCAAAAGGCAAAAGATAGCCAGCCTGGGGTAATGTTAGTCCGTGTTAGAAAGAGAGAAACGTTACAGAAAACTAAACTCGCTCTCGTAGGGTTTCCCAGAGGTCACATACTAGCAAATGTCGCCAATCCATAATTCTCAGGGTGGGGAATGAAACCTGAGCCCACACCCTCGCAACAAGCAAAGCCTCAAATTAGAGGGAAGCAGCATCCGCAGCCGAAAGGAGGGCTTGGGCAAACGGGGCATAGTTCTGATCTTTTCCTTGACATGTGTAGGCCCTAATTTTGTGATTCATTTGGAGGCAGAGAAATTCCTGCCCAAAGGCAGATTCGTGTTACGCGAGCAGGTCTCACTTTTCACGCTGACAGCATTATATAATATGAAGTAATTTGTCTTCTTTAACTCCTGGCTCTCCCAGCCTCTGCCCCATGCCTCGGGGCTTTTCGGCACTCAGTGCACAAACCAGGCTGCCTAACGGTTTCAAAAAGGTGACCAGGCAGCAACGTACACAGTTTTGCATGTGTAGAAGATGCAAATGAAAGGGAAGCGAAAAGGTCCTCTATCTCCATAAAACACACACTGGCTGATGCGCATCTGGAATCTTGGGAGCCAGGAATCAATGCATCTGGCTGAGCTCTTCCTTCCATTCCTGGAACCTACAGAATCCTCATGGAAAAGGGGAGAAAGTTCAACTCCTTGCGCACAGCAGTTTCCCGCCATCTTTAAAAAGTGGCTTGCTTGCTTTTTAGAATTGGGTCTGCACCATACTAGGGCTTATCCTCAAAGCTCTCGGGAAAGAATTGCAAAGCACCCTTAGAAGAAAAACGTATGGTTCTCAATTAATGTCAGTCCTAAGGTTCCCTTGTTAGAAAGATCAGTTAAATTGTAAGCAGATAAGCCAGATAGGCATTGCCTCCAGAAAAAAATGTGGAGCTAATTTCCAATGTACTTATAAAGTTTCCCCCATCTCATTGATAATGGGTGGAAAGGCATTTTCAGTGTTCTTTCATTTATCCAGAAGTGTGTTCATGGATTCTTTGACCCTAAAAAAGCATTTGAATTAAAGATCAGAAAAATGCTAAGTGTTACATTCAGAAAATATGAGAAGAAAGAAGAGACAAGACCTAACCACACTATTTTTATGTGCTAAATGGATTTGGTATTTTATTGAGGTGTATGTCTGATAGACCTAAAATGTTCTCCCTAAATTCTCTTAACTGGGATCACCACATCACCTGCCCCACGTGTCAAACAACCTAGCTGCAGTCCTATGACTTTGCCATTTCATAAAAAATAAGTAAATAAATAAATCCCCTCAGAATGCTTACGAGAGAAAACTACTCTTAATCACATCTGGTATAACTATTTAACAACCTTGCCAAGATTTAGACCAATATGCCTGGAATCATGTCAAACCAAGAAAACAATGAGGTTTATAATGGAAACAGCAGCAAAACTTTAATTTTGGATCGTTCCAGTGGCATCATAATGGTCCCACATTTTTAATATTTTAAAGTTACTGAATCCATGGTTGGTGACAGTGCAAAACTTAGAAGAAATGGCTGCCATATAGACTCAGATTGTGCTTTGAAAGGAAATTCCTTTTTTGAGTTCGTGTCAAAAAATACTGAATGGCAGGAATCAATTAAAATAACAATAACAACGAAGAGGTAGTTAACATTTTTAAAATATGTGTGATGGAATACAGCCTCCAATAAGATGGAGTTTTTTAATATGCCCCTTCACTGGGCAAAGGAAAACTGCTATTTATATGCTTTTATTTTTTGAAATATAAAATTGTATCCATATTGTCAACTTCCTTGTCAAAAGCTAACTTCAGCCAGAATTTAATATACCTATAAATTTAATATTAATATAGTAGACTTTTAAATATAATTTTAAAATTTCAATACTATTATAGGGCAAAATCTCCTCACATGGGCTGTCCATTCTAAAGATACCTTGGCCTTTATATATTTTGAATGTCATTTCCTGTACAGGAACAGTTTTCCTTTGGTTATGGAAAACTGCCTCTTACTTTAAAGGTAGTACATTATTCATAAGGCATTTGCCTCCATCATTATGCAAAGCCACACAATATCCTGTACAAAGCAAGACTATAAAGTAATGGGAATTAGGTTTTTAACAAATCTTTTTTTTTTTTTTAAGATTTATTTATTTATTTCTCTCCCCTTTCCCCCTCCACCCCGATTGTCTGTTCTCTGTGTCTATTTGCTGTATCTTCTTTGTCCCCTTCTGTTGTTGTCAGCAGCATGGGAATCTGTGTTTCTTTTTGTTGTGTCATCTTGCTGTGTCAGCTCTCCATGTGTGTGGCACCATTCCTGAGCAGGCTGCACTTTCTTTCATGCTGGGCAGCTCTCCTTACGGGGCGCATTCCTTGCACGTGGGGCTCCCCTACACAGGGACACCCCTGCATGGTAGGGCACTCCTTGCGCACATCAGCACTGCGCACGGGCCAGCTCCACTCGGGTCAAGGAGGCCTGGGGTTTGAACCGCCGACCTCCCATGTGGCAGACGGACGCCCTAACCACTGGGCCAAGTCCACCACCGGTTTTTAACAAATCTATACCAACATAGATCAACCCAAGTCGGTTGTCCTTTAGGGAGATCCCTTTGGAACACATCTAAACATTCCAACAATTTAGTCCTTATTCAAATTTGTGTCCTCTTCTTTTGAAGTTACCTTCGGAACAATTTATGAATGTCTCAAGAAAAATCAGCCTTGTCATCTCATGGGGGGATGCCACGAAGAATTTCCACCTACACAGTCTCATTTAGTCCTCATAATCCGGTGGCATAGGGAAGCCAAGGAACTTTTCCTATCTGTACAGATGGCCCCATGGAAGTCCATAGAAACACAATGTCTTGTTCAAAGTGAAAACTTATTCAGTGATTGGGGGGGGGGGGTTTAGAATAAAGGCCTCATGTCACTCTCCACATGTCCCATGAGTATCATCTCAAAATGTAATCCCTCTCGTGGGTCTCTGTCATATCGTAATCAAAAGAGAAATCTTTTTAGACAAACCTTCTTGGCTGTAGAACACATTTCCTTGAACTGCGTGGTCATAAGCGTGAAATTTGTAACTCATGCTCACGTTTGTATTTTCAGCCACACTATTTCACCGCTAGCTGTGTTCTTTTTTTTTTTTTAAAGATTTATTTATTTATTTAATTTCCCCCCCTCCCCTGGTTGTCTGTTCTTGGTGTCTATTTGCTGCATCTTGTTTCTTTGTCCACTTCTATTGTCAGCGGCACGGGAAGTGTGGGCGGCGCCATTCCTGGGCAGGCTGCTCTTTCTTTTCACGCTGGGCGGCTTTCCTCACGGGCGCACTCCTTGCGCGTGGGGCTCCCCCACGCGGGGGACACCCTTGCGTGGCATGGCACTCCTTGCGCGCATCAGCACTGCGCATGGCCAGCTCCACACGGCTCAAGGAGGCCTGGGGTTTGAACAGCGGACCTCCCATATGGTAGACGGACGCCCTAACCACTGGGCCAAAGTCCGTTTCCCTAGCTGTGTTCTTAATTTTGACAAATACGTCAGAGTGAATTTTTCAGGTTCAGATTTATCAGATTGAGACACAAATAGCTCTGAGAAGTTACTGCTAGGCTACTAAGGTTGGGGTAGCAGGGTTTCCTTCTTGTCTCTATGATATTTCTTGCTTCTAATAAACGAGGTGAAGTGAATCGCTGCAAAGGTAGGGAAAGATGAAAGTCTTGTGAATTAAGAATATACTTAGGGAAGCGGATTTGGCTCAATGGATAGAGCATCTGCCTATCACCACATGGGAGTCCAAGGTTCAAACCCAGGGCCTCCTGACCCATGTGGTGAGCTGGCCCATACGAGGTGCTGATGCGCGCAAGGAGTGCCGTGTCACGCAGGGGTGTCCCCCATGTAAGGCAGCCCCATGCTCAAAGAGAAGAGCCTCCCAGCACAATAAAAGTGCAGCCTGCCCAGGAGTGGCGCCACACACATGGAGAGCTGACATGGCAAGATGACACAACGAAAAGAGACACAGATTCCAGGTGCTGCTGACAAGAATACAAGTGGACACAGAAGAACGCACAGTGAATGGACACAGAGAGCAGACAACTGTTGGGAGGGACAGGGAAGAGGAGAGAAATAAATAAAAAATATATATGTACTTGAGGGACATGTATATATGTATATCTTTACATCATTAAGAAGATGAGTTTGAGGCAGAGTACTCTCATTTGAATGTCAAGTTGAAACTTCCCTTCGAAATGCAACTGAGTTTTTTTTATTTCAGTAGGGCCTATAATTTTGTCCCCACAATAAATTTACCTTTCAAATACCACCTGTAAGTTTTCATACATAAATGAAAAATAAGGAAGACACTACTCTTGTTAAATAAATTCATTAGTGATTCCAGAAAATGGCTAATAACATTGAGCCACATAGGAAGAAACACAATATTAGAAGACTAATCTCCAAAGTGAGAAATTGAGGTCCATCAAAGAAAGAGAAGGGGAGAGTGCATCATCATGAAATGGTTTAAAAAAAAAAAGTAGTATTTTAATTTATTTAGTATCATCTACATTTATTCCAGAAAAGACATAGGACATCAAACAGCATGTTATTCTCTTCATCAGGGTTTAAAATTTCTGTAGTGAAAGTTCCCATTTAATTTTAATGTTTATATCAAGGCCAGCAGGGGGGAAATATCTCTTTGAAAATCACAAAACAAAATCACAGTTAAGTAAAACTCTATCAGCTCTTCTTCATCTATGTCTAATAAAACTTAAAACATTCATATGGCTCCTATGTGCAGATATTTTAACTGGAGTATCAAATTAATGTTTTGGCTTAAATTATCATTAAATATTTTATTGCTGTTAGTAGTAATAATTTTGATCTTTTGATATACACTTGAAACTTTGAGTGATTTTGGTGGAAGTGGTCCATGAGGGCTCTTAGGCTGAATTTGACCTCAAGTACTTATTTTAAAAGATACATGCCTTAGGAGATATCATCACAACAAGACTAGAAAGCCAAATAAGCCTTCACCTTCCAGCCAGCCAGTTTCAGACCGTCAAAGGATCTTAGAAAAACCCTTTCCTAATTCTTTCCCTTTACTCTCATCCCACTAGTCAAATGTTTTGGAAACCAACTGCTTCACGTTATCTTAGCATCCACAATTTCAAGAGCACAAACCAACTGGTAATTTCAATAAAGTTGATTTTCGGTTCAGCATCGTCTGCTTCTTGCTTCTTTATCATTTAAATTCACCCAGCTTTAACTGGATCTGGATCAAAACCACTGGATTGCTCAGATACATGATAGCGAAGGCCTGAGAAAATATGTGCAATTAATTGGGCTGACCCACTGTGAATGATACAAGATCACCCAGAAATATTTCCCATCGTTAGGGATGACCTACCAAGAGTTATACAGGGTCATTATTTATAAGGGAAAATGTGTTCTTCCACCACTCATCTTGCCCCATGTTTTAAATGATATATAAACATACCCAAGCAGATGGAAAGGGCCCTCCACCACGTTCTGTCACTTAAAGGTGAGCAGGAAGTTCAAATCCCAAATGCAGCTACAGCCCAGACCCCCAGGGGGTCCAGCCGCAACGTGCTTGTGGTCAGGTCAAATGGCACTGAAAAGTCAGAGCATTCCAAGTCAGGTACTAGTACTCCTCCAGTTGCACCATTACAAACCTTACAGCGTGACAGCTGGGTTTACCAACCTCTGCAGTCTACAAAACAATTCCCAGTCCAGTGGCCAAGTTGCCCACATGGGAAGATTTTTCCCCCACAATTTAAAGCAGATTTCTTCATGGATAAAACTGGGAGATTGCACCAAGTGATTTCTAAGATCTTACCAAGGATTAAAAATACTAAATCAATCTCTTTCTGCAGAATATCATGTCTCATTATTAACTACTAGGAGGCAGGCATGTGCAAGGTAAAGTGTACCAGTGTTCTTTATGTAGCCATAGGCTTTATAAGGGTATCGCTATGCCCAGGAGACCATAATCTCTGATTGAAGAACATACAAGTTATTGACCCCTTCCGTGGATTACCTGAAGCTTCTCTGTTTCCTTCCATGACCCAGGTTTTGGGGGTGCATCTTTTAAGAAGGTCCAGGGGATTGAACCCCAGACCTCATACATGTGAAGTGTGTGCTCAACCACTGAGCTACACCCAGGCCCTGACCCAGTTTCATTGGAGGGGATCCGGGGTGATTCACTTAAGAACCTGGACCGTGATCTAAATCTCCCACAAGAACCTTCAGGAATCTAATATCACTTCCTTCCACCCCATTTCCACCAATCCCACCAAACAACTGCCTTCAAGAATACAAACTCATGAGGAGCCACTCAAAAATCAGGGGACATAACTCACCGACATTAACATCGCCTAGCATTTCTTCTTCCCTTGGGCAGTTCCTCTTTGTAAGTATGGGAACTTGGACTATTGACTGTTTTTCCTAACCATATTACATAACAAAGCCCTTAAGTAGAAAACCCTAAAAAGGGGGTCAAGTCCCATAAAGTGAGACTTCCAAATAACTCAAGCAGATATTTTTAAAAGTTAATAAATTATTTTTGCAAATATTTATGAATATTAGAATAATTTTGCTGCTTTCTTAGTCATAGTATAAAGGACATTTAGTTATATAATGGATTCAGCCCAGTGCTGGGAATACAGTAGGAACTCAAGAAATGTTAGTTATTTTACTGGTTACTATTATTATGACTAGAGTTGAAATATTTATTAATGATTCAGGTTTACAAACAGACATTTCAAATGTCCACTATTGTCCACTATTGCAACTGAGGTATATAAGTTGCCTTATACCTAAACTTAATTAATGGTTCAAGACTGCAGGATTCTTAGAATTCTAATTGCTGATGTTATTCTGTCCTCTTTGCATATACTGGGCTATCATACTATTTTTGCTAAAAGTCAGTGTCCCTTACTATTTGTTATAATTCAAGACTTCAATAATAGAGCTCGTTAGAATTATTTTCAAATTAAAGTAGGCTGGTTCTTAGCAAGTCTTAAAGATTCAGTTTGACTGAAAAAAAAAAAAAACACCATATAGTGATATTTGATTTAGTTACTCTGAATTCTTCTTGGTGTACCTCTAGATTCTAAGCAATTATTTTGTATGGCTAAAAATTTTAGCACAGTGAGTAAACTAGTGAAATATTTATTTTACTATGAGAAAAAATTTAAGTATTAATGTCTGCTTTTTTTTTGTCTTTTCTCCACATTCTTAAGACTAGGAAAATCTTTATACTTCTTTGTGTACTCATAGCAACTAGAACTGTACGAGATACACAGCAGAGGCTAAATAAATATTGTAGCTTTAAAATAAATCCTATTCTTGCGATATTACAAAGTTGTGTGCATTTATAAAAGAGTGAAGTAGAAACTCAATGTAGAACATGGAAGCAAAATGAGCTTTCCTTTTTATTTAGTCTAATTCAGTCATTTTACTTAATTAAAAAAAAAAAATTTGAGGCCCAGTGAGGGTAGGTACTATCTCTAGTTCACCACTTTCCTAGAAAAGTCATCATGGACTTCTATTTTCAGTAAAACTGTGACCTTGATACTTGACTCAATCCTCACACTGAATACTCAAGGCAACAGAAGAGCCCAGTAGACACAGAACTAAATGATACTGTAGATATGCTGAAAGAAAATTATTATCAATATAATTTCCAAGAATGATATATATACACTGAGAAATTCAGAAGGAAACTTTGAAAGTTATAACTCAGGCAAAAGAAAAGTGATACTGATGGAAGATCTGAGGTGCACAAAAAGGAAAAAAAACAATCTAACAGTAGGAAACATATAAGTAAATCTGAACAAATAGTAACTATATAAAACAATAATATCTTCTAACTTTAGTTCACCAAAAAATAGTATATAAGTTAGATTTTGAATGAAGTTAAAATGTTCTAAAGTCCTTATATTGTTCAGGAGAAAGGTGGAATATTGATTATCTATAAATTTTACTAAGTTAAGTAAGTTTGTTTTCACTTCTAGGATAATGGAATGAGGAAAATCATAATTTGAAGGGGCAGTAGAGAAAAAAGAGACATAGAAATGGCAGAGGAAACACAAAGCATAAAATAGACAATATAAGTTCAGATATATTGGTCATTACAGTAAATGTAAATGAACTAAATGATCCAATGAAAAGACTGGATTTTTAAGAAAAGCAAAATTACAAAAATAAACAGAGGCAAAATAAAACAAAAGCCTTAAGGGAGTGGCAAGAATAAAGGGTGTGAGTAACAGATGAAAGCAAGTAAGAATGACATTTCTCTAAGTAGATTTGTTTTGTTTAGTTCTGACATTTTGAAACCACATCTGTTTTTCTTATACTCAAAACATATATATATAATGGAATGCAAAAGTAAACAAATGAGCCAGGCTTTAAACCAATATTTAAAATAAATAACAACCACACTGAAGAGGGGGGAAGAACTAACCCAAGTAACTTTTTTAAAAAGTTTTATTTATTTATTTATTTCTCTCCCCTTAACCCCCCCCCCCCCCCCCCCACCGGCTGTCTGCTCTCTGTGTCTATTTGCTGTGTCTTCTTTGTCCACTTCTGTTGTTGTCAGCAGCTCGGGAATCAGTGTTTCTTTTTGTTGCATCATCTTGCTGTGTCAGCTCTCTGTGTGTGCGGCACCATTCCTGGGCAGGCTGCACTTTCTTTCGCCCTGGGCGGCTCTCCTTACGGGGTGCACTCCTTGCACGTGGGGCTCCTCTACACGGGGGACACCCCTGGGTGGCAGGGCACTCCTTGCGCGCATCAGCACTGCACATGGGCCAGCTCCACACGGGTCAAGGAGGCCCGGGGTTTGAACCGCGGACCTCCCATGTGGTAGACAGATGCCCTAACCACTGGGCCAAGTCTGCCGCCGCCAAGTAACTTTTAAACACATTATTTAACTATATACCCACAGCTAGAGACCAAAAAAGTGACACGCAAATACTAAATGCTAGTTATTAGAATTATTTTTTATCAGAGGGATGACTTAAAAATTCTGAGCTCTTTTAGGTACTATTCGATAATTGAGCCAAAAAGAAAATATACTGTGTCTATGGGAGCCAGTTTCCTCACTCTGAGGGAAGGGAATTGTTAATACATAATAGGAGAAGATATGAATGAACCCGTGCTGTTAGACAGTATTGGAAATATCAGTATGAACTAGTTATTAAGGTAGATATATAGAGAGACATGTGGGTAGGAAGGTAGGTAGATAGATAGAAAAATAGATAGATATGGAACAGGAAATAGATGTGTATGGATGTTTATATATATAAAACATATTTAAACATATTTCCCAGCTCTTTAATAACACCTAGAAGCAAAGACAATCTAGTAGCATTGAACATAACTAATGCCCAGATCTACATTTCAAAATACCCTTCTCCATTAGAAGGAAGCAGAGATCCTTAGAAAAATAATTTCATTCAAAGATTGTAGCTGAGAGAGTACAAAACAACCTGCGACTATCCTGTTCAAAAAATTAAGGAAATGCTTTAAAAAATAGGGGATATAACAAAGCACATTGCCAGCATGTAGGGGCTCCCACTGATAGCAACGGAAGGAATCCACCAGTCCATAATGTAGAGAAAGATGGACAGAGAAAGGGTGACTGTCAGACAGACTAACAGACACAAAGGGAAATCAGCGACCGTGGTAGTAACAATTAATTTAGGCAAGAATCATCAATGGATGCTAAAATTAGTGGGTAAATTTTTCATAAGTAACAAAATAATTATATAGTCTCAAGTTATGTCCCTATAGATAGTTATTAATTACAAAAAGATCATTTGTAAGTTCACAGTAGCAAAACCTGGCAAATGTTCCCTTACCTATGCAATCAAAGTTGACATCAGTCCTGATACAAATCAGATGCCTCCTGATAGGATACAAGAGAGTATCTGTGGTTTCCCTTCGGTGATGTTCCTTCCAGAAATGAATAACCTAAGTCTATCATGAGGAAACATCAGGGGAACCCAAATTGAGAGAAAGGTTACAAAATCACTGGCTGTGCTGTCATGTCAATGCCATGAAGGACAAAGAAAGACAGAGAAAATGTTCCAGATTAAGAGAAACTAAACAAACATGAGAGCTGAAGGCATTGTGCAATCTGGGATTTTCTTGTGCTATGAAGGATCTTATTGGGTCAATTGGCGAAATTTAAATTAAGTCTATAGATTGACTGATAAGAGTAGCCTATCCATGTTAATTTATTGATTCTGATCATTGTACTGAAGTTATATAAGAGAATGACCCTGCTTTAGGAAACACACATTAAAGTATTTAAGAGTAAAGTATTCAAGAGTAATGATTTAAGAGCATCATTTCCTCATTGTCTCAAATAGTTCAGAAAGAGAGAGAAGAAGAGAGAATATTCTCAAAGAGTAAAATGTTAGTATTTGGGGAATCTAGCTGAAAAATATACAGGAATCATTTGCATTCTTGCAACTTATCTGCAAGCCAAAAATTCTATATGGAAAAAAATCCAGCGATGTATTTCAAGGAGATATATATAAATATAAGGATACCACAAGGTTGAAAGTAAAAGGATGGAAAAGTTCTTGAAGTGACCACTTTGCACTCACTAGGATGATTATTCAAAAAAAAAAAAAGAAAATAGCAAGTGGTAAGGATGTGGAGAAATTTGAATCCTCATGCATTGTTGGTGGGAATGTAAGTTAGTGTAGTTGCTGTGGAAAACAGTTTGGCAATTTCTAAAAAAGTTAAACATAGAATTACCATATGACCCAGCAATTCTCCAGAAGAACTGAAAGCAGGGACTTGAACAGATATTTGTATACCTATATTCAAAGTGGCGTTATTCACAGTAGTCAACAGGTGTAAACAACCCAGGAGTCTATCAACAGATGAATGGATAAGCAAAATGTGATACACACACACACACACAATGGAATATTATTGAGTCATAAAAGGGAATGAAATTTTGATGCATGCTGCAACCTTGAAAACATTATGTTGAGTGAAATAAACCAGACACAACAGGACAAATATTATGTGATTTCACTTATATGAAATGTCTAGAATGATCAAATTCATAAAGACAGAAAGTAGATTAGAGTTTGCCAGGGGCCAGGGAAAGGGGGAAATGGGGATTGATTGCTTAATGTGTACAGCGTTTCTGTTTAGGATTAATAAAAATGTTTTGGTAATGACTGCTGCTGATAGTAACACAGCATTGTGAATATAATTAATATCACTGACTCATACAACTAAAAATGCTTAAAATGGCAAATTTTATGTCACATATATGTTGCTTGTTGCTACAATAACATTTAATATATATATATATATGAAGTATTTCTAACTAAAGAAAACTGGTGTGACTAGGTAAATACTAGAGAAAGAGAGAGAATTATCAGAGGTAGTGTCACTTCACAATAAGTAAAGCTTCAATTCACCAGAAATATACTAATTTTAAATTTGCTCTACGTAGTAACACTACCTCAAAGTAAAATCTTTATTAGACCGACATTTCCTACCTCACTGGTCAGTCCTCTATTTCCTACCACAGACTAGAACTGGAGGGTGTACAGAGAAGTAAAATATAAATAGCAAAGGCGAAGGTGCTAAAGATTAATGGACAGAGTAAAAGTAAAGCATGCTTATAGATGTACTGCCTGGTAATAACAGAAGAGTAAAATAATAATTTAAAAACTATGTTGATGCCCTCTCATTGATTAATAAAAATTCCCCAATCAAAAATGATTGTAAAACTGTATTGCTTTACATAGAAAAGATGCATAGAAATTACCAAAACAAAAACTATTTAAAGGGGAAGAAAAAACAGATCTAGCTATGGATTGGGCAGCATCCGTGTATAAATTCCTTGATTAAATGGAACGTTTTTCTACATTAACTCTATATTTAATCCTTGACTATGCATTATATTGCCAGGTGCACGAGATACCTGCACTATACTGAAGCAATATTTCCCAGATACTGTTGACACAATATCCCTTACATTCTAAAACAAGGACAACTTTTGCCAACACGCCTGACAAGTAGCTACCGAGGTTCAATAATTTATAACTCAAAGACCAATCACTCAAGTCTACTATGAATTAATTTAAATGGACACTTCCCCCCCCCATCCACTTGAGAGCAGGACACAGAGTAAATGAGAATTTTGAGGAGAGAAATGCACAGTAGCCCTTAGAGACAGAGTTTTGCCTGGGAAAAGAGACTTGTCTGGAGTCTCAGGTGTTTAAGGCAAACAGAAAACAGAGGAAGTTATGATAGCTGTGATCTGGGGGCACTAAACGGCCAGTAAGAACAAACATCGTTTAATTAGTAATTATGCTTATTGACAACCTTAGTTGAGAACGTGGCTTAAAAAGACGTGTGCATACTGATGGCGCCAGCAGAAAGGAAAAGAAAAATCAGAGACAGACGACCCTCTGTTGCATGTGACCAAAAACATCTGAGGGAAGGAGAATAAGAAAGAGTTTCGGTGCCCTGGGATAAAATTGAAGTGGCTAGAGGTCAATGTCGAGGTCACTCTTTTACTTTTTAGGAAAGTCTTTGCCACTACCCAAAATTCCCCCTCCACACACAAGCTCAAACATACTGGTTACTGCAAGAGAGAGGAAAAGTAAGGATTCCCAAAAGTTGGCCAAATATGTCACCGGTCTTATTAGGAGGGTGATTTAGCCTTCTCAATCTCTCCCCCCCATCTGCCCACCTTCCAGCTCACTCTTATCTGGTACATAAGGTACTTGCCAAGAATGAATGAATGAATATGAATGAATGAGTGAATGAACACTCATACATGAGCTGCAGTTCTCTAGCCTAGACATTATTATATCGAAAGCTTGCAGGTGGGGAGTGGATGTAGCTCAGGAAGTTGAGCACCTGCTTCCCATACGGGAGGTTCTGGGTTCGGTTCCCAATGCCTCTTAGAAAAAAGAAACAAGCAAAGAAAAAGAAAAAGCCAACTCAGGGGAGCCAATGTGGCTCAGTGCTTGAGCACTGGCTTCCCCCATATGAGGTCTCCAGGTCAATTCCCTGTCGCCAGTACCTCAAAAAAAAAAAAGTAAACAAAAACAGCTTGCAAGCTTCCTCGTCCTGAATTCAACTGACAATGGAAAACCTTCCACGCAGATCTATACTGTACTTTGTGGGGGAGTAAACTTCACGCTTTTGCTTACAATTCTCATCCAGGAGAAATGCAATTCTAAGAAGGCTGATGTCTTACCCTGGACTTTTACTCTGTAATAAAAAGTTAAAAGACATGGATTTGGAGAGCAGAGAGTTGGACCTAGGAATATTTTTTTGTGAAACACTGTAGAACCACAATAGAAAATGAGCAAACTAAATACGGAGTCAGATATGTTTTCACATGTCAGCCTCCAAAATACTCTGTTACTGATTCACTGGTGACTCATAACTGGTTTGGATGTCCTTGTAACTGACCCTGGCTTTGGACAAGAAAGCCGTAAGAGCCAACTCTGAAATTAGTGTGATAAAGAACAGCACTTTTAGACCCATAATTATGCCAAGTTTCTAATCTCTGCTACATTGCTTATTGCTAATCTTTATGAATATATAGCAGATAAAAGACATAACATGATTCATTTTCTTAATTTTTCTTTATTTTTTTTTTCTGTTGCCTAATTACACAAGAAAATGTGTGGATCACTTGTAAATGTTGGACTGCAACATTTCCCTTAAGCAATTCAGGACATGAACACAAGGGAAATTATGTGAATATTAAATTTAAAATGCTGTTTAATAAACAAAGTGCTGCTGAGAGATTAGGGCTATCTAGCATTTTATTTCCCAGTTCTGCCATTTGATTTTTTGTCAATGACTTTGGGAAAGATACAGTTTCTGTGCAACTTGTTCACTCACTCAGTCATTTTATTAACATTAAGTGGATCTCTTCTTCTTGCTGGAAATGGCTGTACTAGGGATTCTAAGATAAATGATGCACACACGAAGAAGTAGAAAAGTTAAATTATTTTAATATCCTATGCAGGGAACTGTAATAACGGTGAATACAAGCTATCAAGAAGAAAGAAAGGATACCAAACTCTTGCCCCAATTTCTCTCCAATTTTTGTGTCTTAGTAGTTAAGTGCTTTGAATTGCTCAGAATATTACAAAGTAAATCTATCAAATGGAGAATTTTGGAATTTGATGAAGAGACATAGTGTGCTTAAAAGGGAAAATTCAAATTTTATTACTATTATATGCAAACTGCTAGCATTTCTGATTTCTTGATTCTTTATGAAAAAGATATGCCTTATAAGTGTAGTTTATAAATACACTTTAATAAGTTTTTAGAGTATCATCTATAATTGCCTTGACAATACTTACAAATACCAATTAAATTTTGTATCTTAAATTGCTCATCAATAGGAGAAACCTTCTAAATTAGTGCTATTCAGAACCAGAAATTATATATTATTTTATGCTCCTGGGTCCTTGCTCTGAGATAAGTCTTATAAGAGAGTAAATAACCAACACAATTTTTTCTCCCATATACAGCACTTACAACTCTAAGGATTGCTGGCCTTGCTGAGAAAACTACTGCTAAATGGTGTCTCCCTCAAATATAGCTCCTTACTTATCCAACTTACCTGACATAACTATAGGTCTAAGGAGGCCTCTGCTTTCAGCAGGTCATCTTCTTTATATTCTTTACAAACACCTATTTTAATACCATTTCCCCCTCTTTTCTCTTTACACAATCTTGCCCATACTGATATCCTATTACAGATATAAATCCTCTCTGAAGAATCACCTAAAATGCCACCATTTCTATACTAGTTTTTACCACCCCAGTCACAATGAACTTTTCTTTATCTGAATTCCTACTGCCATTATCTTCTTAACCACATGGGTTAGAACTGGAGGAAAAGAGATTATTTTGAACTATTCTCCTGTATTCCAAGTGTCCCTTCTTGATCTCTCAAAGTGACCAAAATTCTTCAAGGCCAGGAGCTGTGATTTCTGACTCCTTTATGTCAATCCCCATTTCTGGGAATTTGGTGAGCAAACAGTAGGTCTACAGCATAAAGATAACATGGTCAATTTTACTTTGTGGGTACTAAAGAGATTATCAAAAACACGAAATCCATTAGATCATTTTAACAAATATCTCTCATACTCAGTCAATTCTCTGGGAGAGAAAAGGGGGTAGTAGGATAAGGAAGAGACTTCTATGACTGGTTATTTCTCATACAACTACCATCTTCAGTGGGCTTTTAGAAGAAATGAATAATCTATAAATGTGAAAATAGTTTGTAGAATATGCAAAGGTAGAAAAATGTAAAGTTGTTCTATCATATCTTTGGGCTTTCACCTCAAGTAGATCCTTGAAAGGCAAGCAAATTCTGGGATAGCTCTTTAGGACAAAGTACCTTCCCACTGCCCCCTAACCTCTCACTCACTCCCACCCTCATGTCCACACACTCATTTTCCCCCACAGCACACAGTGAAGGCTCACAGATAATAAACAATAACCATTCTTCACCATACACGTTCCTTTCTCCATCATCTCTTTTTCCTTTCAGGGTTTGAGTTGTCCCCAAAAGAAAACAAAGAACCTCAGTTAGAAGTCCCAAGCCTCCAAGTGTAAATGTCAAAGCTCTTAGTAGAAAATAAGGAGCAATAGAAATACGATGTGTTCAAACATTTCAGGGGAAAGAAATCAATTATGGAAAGTCTATCGAAACACATGTTTAATAACTCAGTACCATATGACAATCCCAAAGCATACACTGTCACGCTCTGCAAGTTGAAAAGGTGACAAGCAGAGATTTGGAAACAGAGGTATGAGACAAGGCCAACACATGTGGGTGTGGAGTTGTGATTACTGATTGCAAAGGCACAGTCCACACACATGCTTGAGGTTGGGATATTTATCTGAGAAATTTACAATTTTGTCTTTAAACGCGGGCTAGAGTGTCCACAGGAAAGACTGTTCTCAGATTTGAGTCCATCTGTTCTAGTTGACACCAAGGTTTGAAAAGTACAGGACCACATGAAAATGAAAACACATATATCAAAGTTTTGCAAGTAAACCAAGTTAAATGGGGACTCCAAAGTATTCTAACTCAGTTCAACTTTGGTTTAAGTTTGGGGGTCATTGATATTATTGCACACAAAAGTCTATAATGAGCATAGATTCTTAGATCAAAAACCAAGGAGAATAAACTTGCTAATTTTGAACGTTAAGTAGCAACTTGCTTCAAGCAAGTCTAAATGTTGCATGAGGATGGAAACCTTGACCGATTCTATAAAATGTATTCAAAGCCTATAAAATGACCCAGCAATTCCATATCCAAAAAAAAATGTGGAAAAAAATCAAAAATACACACAAATATTTAGGTACAATTTTGCTCATTATAATATTATTTTAATAGCAAAAGAAATCTGAAAGAAATTATGAATCAATGTTCAATAATAGGAGGTTGGCTAAGTAAATTACTGTAATTCTATGCATCAGAAATGTATTACTCCATTAAAATTCATGTTGTAAAATACGTAGAAATATTTATTATGTATTTTGAAAAATATATTTAGAAATGCAAATGTAGAATATGATCCCAATGGTAAATAATTATACATATGCACGCACATATCCACATATGCAGCATACGCACACACATACACACAGACACAACCCCTAAATAACAGACTGCAAAACGTTCAATACAGCAAAATCTTAAAAGTGTTTATAGCTGCATAATGATATTACATGGGAGATTTGTGCTTTCCTCTTTGTGCTCTTTGACTTTCCAAGTATCTACAGTGAAGCTGAACTACTTTTCTTTAAAAAAATCATTGAATTCTTGTATATTTTTCTTTTTTTAACTTACAAAACACTTCAGACCTACTGAAAATATATAACTATGTGCCCACCACCCAGTTGGACAGACATGAATAGTAAAATAAGGAAAAAAATATGACTCATTAATAGCAGTGGCAAAAGACAAACACCAAACATTCATTGAGGGAACAGAAAACACATGTTCTATGCCCCCTTCAAATAAGCTTAGACCACCAGCATATCTGGGCTGACTCCCCAAATCTAAGACATCAGCCAAGACTCTTTCATGTGTTTCCATACACAGTCCCAGCTCAGCTTTAAAAAAAAAAAAAAAAATGCACAGGGTTTGAGTCGGAAATATCTAGATTAAAAATCCTAGCTTTATCCCTTTGTACCCGTGTGCTCCTGGGTAGCTTGCTGAAAGTTCTCTAGCCTTGATTTCTTACCTGTGAAATTGGAATAACCATCCCTACTTCATAGCACTGTGGAGAAGCTTAATGAGAGAAGGGCCTGACATCCAGTGTTACTCAACAAGAACTAGCAGGATTATTATATCCCAAAGACATCTCTAAATGCCTTCTCCCAAACTCTTCCAAACCTCTCTCTTCTCCTCTTTTCCCACCTCAGTGAATGCCATCACTCCCAAAACCTCAGCCCTTGGAGTAATCTTTGATTTCCTATCCTCCTTCACAACCCTCCCCCCCCACCACCTCCAAGTTCTATGGCTCCTCTCTCCCACCTGACTTTCAAGCTCACCCTTTCTCTCTCTTACTTCCACTGCCACCACCTCTGTTCACTACTTCCTCTTTTCACAACGAGGCAGGTGCCATTCTCCCCACAAGGACTCTTCAGACCTCCTCTGAGCCATGGAAATGAATCAACAGGTCTTAGCCAAACACTCGGAGTTCTTGTCATCTTTCCCTTGTCTTAACTTTGTCCTCCGTCCATCTGATTCCTCTTCCCCTATTCATTTTTCATTTTTTTATTCTTTAAGATTTCTTTCTTTTCCCCTCCCCCACCCCCACCCTGTCATCTTTGCTGTCTGCGTCCATTTGCTGTGTGATTTTCTGTATCTATTTCTCTCTTTTTCTGTCTTCTCATCTTTCTCCTCTAGGATTCGGAGGGATTTGATCCTGGGGACCTCTGATGTGGAGAGAGGTTCCCTGTCAACTGTGCCACCTCAGTTCCTGGTCTCTGCTCCGCTTCACTTTGACTCTCCCCTTCATCTCTCTTTTGTTGCGTCATCATCTTGCTGCATGACTTACTTGCATGGGCACTGGTTCACTGCGCAAGCACTCGCTCACCGCGCGGGCACTCACGTGGGCCTTGGCTCACCGCGCAGGTACTCAGCTTACTGCGTGGGCACTGGCTCACCGCGCAGGTACGCTTTCTCTTCTTCTTTTTCACCAGGGATTGAACCTGGGTCCTCCCATATGGTAGGCAGAGGCCTTATCACTTGAGCCACATCTGCTATTCATTTAAGACTTGAATATCCTGCCCTTCCCAGAGTTCATCTTTTATTCCTTTTCTCCCCAACAGTCTTCCATGGCCATTTTATGGAGCTGACCCTTTATTTGCATATCTGATTCCCTCAATGAGACTGTGACCTCCCCCTGGATCAAGAAGCAGAGTGGGATTGAGGAGAGAGGTGAGCAATGTTTTATTCATCCACATAGTCCCTGTTCCTGATAGGATGCTTGGCACACGGGAAGCCCCTTTACAAATGTCTGAGGAATAAATAAGGAAGCAAGTGAACTGAATCTACTTCCCCATGGAAGAGAAAGGAAAAACACCACAACGTGATGCTTATAATACATGCCAGGTACTATTCCGGTTACCTGCCATTTACGCTTTCACGTAAGCTTAGCCAAAACCTATCAGATGGGTGCTGGTGTCTTCACTGGACAGATAAGGAAACTGAGAATTTAAGAGGTTAACCATCCTAAACTCATCCTGTCCTAGAGCCAGGATTTGAACTTCAGCCTTTCTAATTCCAAAACTGTCCCCACTACATCATGGTCTTTATTTATTTATTTATTTTTAAAAAGATTTAATTTTTTTTTTCTCTCCCCTTCCCCCACCCCATGCATCATGGTCTTTAAAATGAGAAAATACCTGGTGTAAATTTGTAACCTGAGTGATAATTTCATATAAAGTAACCCAATCTGAAATCCCAGTCAAAGCAACCCTATATTTTCCTTTTCTTTTTCTTCAAAAAATTTATCCAAAGCCTTAGGCCTAGGGCTAGAAGCTACTTTATATATAGCTAACATTATAGTCAATATTACCTAAAAAAAAAAATGAATAAACGATACATCACAATCGCTATGAGGCCATATGCTAACAATCTGAACCTATTTATGCAGTTCACTGTCCAAATATTGAAAAAATGTTAAGTGCCTCAAAAGGCTAAGGAAATTCTTGGCTGATAACCTTGTCATTTGCTCCATCCTTTCTAAATTTAATAGCAACAACTGTCATTTCCTGAATCACTGCACTGCCCTGGCTACTCTGCTTTTCCATGTCTTTGAATGACCCCCTGGAGTTGTGCAGTGTGAAGCCTGCACAGCTGGACATGGAGGTATTAGCAGTGGGAATAATATAAACTATAGTCCATGGTTAGCATCAATGCTTCAATATGTGTTCGCCAATTGTAACAAATGTACCACACTAATGAAGGACATTGTTAATGGGGGAAAGTGTGGGAGGGGAAAGGGGTGGGATATATGGGAATCTCCTATGTCCTTTATGTAATATTTTTGTAATCTAAAGTTTCTTTAAAAATAGAAAACATGTTAATTCTCTACCTTTGGGATCTGGAGTAAATCTAAAGTAGGCCACAGAACAGAAATAGTAATATTGTCTGTTCATTGTTTATTTTCAATCCCACACCACATTGCAAGACCAAAGATACCAAAGATGTCAGAAATCCTGTCTGTCTCACTTTCACTGCTGAATCCACATGACACTGAACATGCAGTAACTATTCAATAAATATTTGCTGAATGTTAAAAACAAAAAAAACCAAAGGGACAGCTGCACATGTATCCACAGTTCAAGGAGCGGTTTGGCTGGACAAACGAGTCTGAAAATCATCACAGTACACACGGTGCTTAAAGACATGGACAGAGATAGCATTACTTAGAGAGAGAGTATGTACAGAGGGGAAAGAAGGAGCAGAATCAAGTACTGGAAACAGCAACATTCAGATGAAGGCGAAGGAGCCTAGAAGGGATGCTGAAAAGGATGCATCAGAGCTGGGGCAAAAGCCGGGAAATATGGTGTCACCAAAAGCCAAGAGGGAAATGTTTCAAAGACAAAGCACGGTGCTAATTAAATATCCCTGCACAGCTGCAGCCTAATTGATAACTTATGGTCAAGTGCAACTATTACCAATTCATCTCCCCTATGCAAAAACAGCATTTATTGCCTGGTTCCCATTTGACTTTACACCTATAAAACATGCAGGGGACTAGGAGCTAAATGAAGGTGGCAATTCAATCTGTTTTCCTCCTGATAACGATGTGCCTTCCTGACACGTGGTAAGGGCTGAATATTTGTTAAACGATAGCATCAATCAATCGTTCAGTGTAGGAATGGACAGATAAAAGAATGAATAAATATCCCATTGAATTCTCATACCAGCTCATGCAGGGAGGATAACAGAGGTGTTATTATCCTGAATATGAAGAAACTGAGACTTGGTAAGGTTTTGATGACGTACCTAACTGTCAAACAGGTAGTGAAAGACAAGGGGCTCTAGGGAGCGGTGGTGGCTCAAGCCTTTGGGTGCCTCCCTCCCTCATTCGAGGTCTAGGGTTTGGCTCCCTGTGCATCCTAAGATGAGTGGGCAGGGAGCACAAACAATGAGGGTGGGCGGGGAGAAATAAGTAAGTCTTTTTTTTGACACACATACTGTACTTTTTTCCTTCGGGCACTTATCCCGCACCCCACCCCACCTACCTCTCTCTCTCTCTCTATCTCAGACACACTAAGAGCTTCACCTATTAAAAAATCTCTCCCTTCGGAGCAATGGTTTTGCAGGTGCAGAGCTTTCAATCCTTACAGCTACCCTTTGAAGTTCTTAACTGTCCATGTCCCAAGTGACAAGTTATGGGGACACCCTGCTCTCATTTCTCAAGATGTGTTCTCTCTTCAGCAACGAGGCAAATACCTAACAGGATTCCTCAGCCCTCACGCAGCTCAAGGCACTTTCAAAGGTCCTAACCATCAGGTCACCTGGAAGCCATTTCCGGCAGAATCTCTTTCAGGCCTCGGGGCGCTGCACCTTGCCCTCCTTTGGGAGAAAAGGGAGAGGCATGGTTTCTCTTCACGACTTTGAAAGGAAGTGAGAAAAATTAATGGTCAAGTCCCCCGGACTCATGGGGAGGGAGGGGCAAGCAAAGTGACAAATGTGGCAGCAGGGAAGCGCCCCATGTTCATTCTAATGATAGCTGATTCCTCTCCCCAAGCAGTACCAAGACCTTTCCTGAAGGACCTTGACTCTTAAGCGCACCATTAAATAACCTCACATAGCACCAACCAAGGTAAAATCGTGGAAGATTTCAGATATGGCAACCTCGCCTCCCCACATTCTTTCCCAGCCCTAGGGGTGCTCAGGTGGCCTCAATCCTTTTACTTTTCCCAGAACTTTGCTCTAAGAGTAGCATGGAATTCGTATTCCCATTCAGGTGTAAGGGGTGCAGTTATACTCTTACTCTTCATCTTAACACACCAAAAAGGCTTTGTTGTGCAGTCTCGGACAACAGCCAGTCCCCAGCGGAAAAGTGTTTGTGTGCATCAAAAAGATGGAGAAGGAAGCAAGGAGAGAGCTTTTTAAACGTATCATATATGTTTCCATCTTTTAATTTTGAACAAGAAATAAGAATCTTCCTAATTGGCCTATAGTATTAGTAAAATATGAATAGCCTAAAGGCAGATAAGGGGTATGGGATTTTTGGAGTAATGAAAACATTCTGAAATGGACTGAGCTGATGACAGGACAATGCTGTGATGTAACTGAGAGCCGCTGAGAGTACGTTTTGGGCGGACTGCACAGGGCAAGGGACTGTACAACACAGTGAACCCCATGGTGGAAGAGGGACTGTGGTTAACAATACAAATACGAGAACATTCTCTCATGAGCTATGGCAAATGTGCATGGTTTCATCATTTGTAGCGAACGTGTCACCACAGTGTAAGCTGTTGTGGTGGGGCGATGTATGGGACCCTTGTATGGTATGCATAATTGTTTTGTTAAGTCACAACTTCTCAAATAATATATATACATTCACAGTAAAAAAAAAACGATTTTATTACACAGAATCAGACCTCGTTCAGCAGTGTGGTCGCACTTATGCCTTGGAGAAAAAGAACAACTGCACTTCCATCTATTTTCATGAAGGATGATATATAAAATCTAATTTGGCAAATGTTTTATCACACTTTTACTGAAAAAATCTGGATGCCCAAAGGCAACCGCAGTTTAATATTGTAGCAGTGTGGACATTTCACCTTTAAATAAACATGAGATTCTGTGTACCTTGAGGAGCCCATATCCCAAATTCAAAGGTAGGTTACTGCCTCACCTATAACCTTCAATGCTATCTTTATATTTTAAAAGGGAACACTAGAAATCTTTAATAAATAGAGTATATGGAAATCATATTATTACAGAATTAAATAATGATACTCATGTTGTATGTAATAACTCTCAGCCCCATACATTTGATATTTTTTTACCTTTTGTAAAAATTTGGGAGTGTCAAATAATGAAAGTGACAAGAATCTAGACTTCTACCTAATTTTCAAGATCATGGAATTTGTGGCCTTTGAGGTATCCAATATGACTTCATTAGGAAACAAAATCAGAAAGAAACCTTATGGAGTCCTAGAAAGGAAATGTCAAGAAGACCAAGTTTAAAAATTGGAGTTTTTTTAATACAATGTATCATCTGGTTTTGGCAAGATACCTTAAATGACAGGCCTTTTTCATGAGAAAGAAAAGCAGCCTTACAAAGGAAAAAGTAGGCATCTTATTTCTGAAAAGACTTAGAATAGGAAGATTAATATTAAGACAGTGATTCTCAAACTGCGATGTACACAAAAATCACCTGGAGAGACATTAAGAAAGGACATTTCTTTAGCTTTTTCCTACAGATTTTGATTCAGGAGACCAAGAGTAGATAAAAATCTACACTTATATTCAGCACTCTGGGTGAGTATAAGGAAGGTTTTCCTTGGATTACACTATGAAGAGACACTGCACTAAATTCCAAGGTTATTCATAAAGGCCAATTTGGGAAATAAGTGTATATTTTAAATATTGTGTGTATCTTTGATGTGTAGATCAAATTTGCAGCAAAGGAAGCCCAAGGACAAAGGAGGAGAAAAAAACAAACATGGGCACAATTTCATAAAATAAACTGGGAATTTCCATTCGAGTTTCTTGAAGAGATGAGAAAGCATTTCTAACGAGACTAAAAATTGGGAATCTTGGCAATACGCGTAATGTGGTAAATAGTCTTTGTCTTTGTAAATGTCATCTGCTCTGACCAGCGAAGCTGGTAACGAACCAAATGCTTTGTTTATTTTTACCACGAAGGGATGTAATAATTTGGCTTTCAGTACAGGCTTGAATTTGTATGATGATTTCAGTTGCTAAAGTTTATTGACTTGAAGACACAATTTACAAACAGAAAGATTTAGATAATTGTTTCTGTTTTCAAACCCTGACCCTTTGAATTCTATTGATCCTCTAAGTGCAACCAACCACGTCTTTATGTTTATATAAACTAGTGAACCCACATCTGTTGACAAAAGCTCACTAAATTACCCTTATCAAAGTCTTGCCAAACTTTCTGGACTGCCTAATGCCCTGCTCCGTGAGGAAGTTTCCAAGAGAATAAAATATTTCAGGAGATAGTACTGCCACTAAAATTCCTTCCTTCAGATGTTTTACTACAGGGAGCAATGGCAAAACTCTGAAAAGAGAAAACTCTTCTTTTTGGATCCCTTTGTACCCATTTGGTGGCTTTAAAAGAGCCAGGGAAAGAGCTGCCTTGAAACTGGGAGACTTTGAGCCCTGGTTCTGTCAACAGAGAGGCAGTGACGTTCTGTCCCACACTAAATCGTGTCCGTGAGTGGTCAGAACACAACCACTGCATCCATGCATCAAGGTTACCCCAACATGCCTTATATAACTCACCCCAAAATGCTGGTCTCTAGAACCTGTTATGGTTCTACCATAACTGTAGTTTCCTTTTGTGACCAAAGGAAAGGAGAAGTATCACTAAAACTGCTTTAACTTGTCAAAATATTAATCTAACATTTTAGAAGAGTGTCCATTGGTTGCAGACATGAGCTATACCCTTAAAAACCCTTCATCATGAAGGTCAGCCCTCAGAATAATTTTTATATGGTGCTCCGTTCCCATCATGGGGGATGAGGTGCTGTGGCTAAAGGTGTTTCTTACTGACCATCTATAGATTTGAACAGGCACTCCTTGGCTCCAAAGGTTTGAAAATGAATAAGTTGGAAATTCTGTAAACATTTTTAAATGTCTGCCTTGAGAATGACAGTGACATTGGCAAAGAGCTGTGACTCTTACTTATTCCTTATCTGCTCTGATCTCCTTGGGGAATGAAAATCTTAGTGACTTTTATTTATCCACCTAGATATAAACATGGGTAAATGGGCTGGGCCATTTTGCCTCCCACTTCTTATTTTGTTCTTTGCTGTTGATACTGTTTGAGCAAGAATGTCGTGGTTGAGCCAACTCTTTCAAGGTGAAGAATGCAACCCTTAAATGTTTCCTTTTCAGTAAAGGGTAATCATTAATACAACCATTTGTTTAAAAATAAACGTACATGGTGCTTCTTCAGAAATTTAGATAGGTTTGTGACTTTTTGCTCTAATTTCAAGACGTAAGCATTACCTTAAATTTAAGAAAAATCTAAATGAAAAGTAGTTCGTGCCAGAAATATGAAAAGGAAAATAATCTCTGATCAACAGAAAAAGTCACAGAACAAACTCAGTACGAAGTCTAATGGAGGCACATAATTTTTACAACCTCATTGAGATATATTTCACTTGCCATATAATTCACCCAGGTAAAATATAATTTTTATTTCCATGATTTGGTGGGTTGATCAGGTTTATGTTACATTCAGGACTACTGAAACACCATAACTTTAGAAGGGTTAAGTGCTGGTATTTTCCTAGGACGGAATAATACAGTGAGTCCTATTGGAAATGATGGACTATAGTTAATAGTACAATTTTAATATTCTTTCACCACTTGTAACAAAGACACCACACTTATGCAAAGTGTCAACAGTTGAGGGGGCATATAGAAACATAATTTTTACATGATTTTTTGTAAACGAACAACTTTTAAAAATTTAATTAAAAATGTTTAAAAGCTTAATCTAATTTAAAATTTTATCTAATTTTTTTTTTAAAAAAAAGAGCCCGCATGTTCCAACAGCCAATGCATTTTTGCTAAAATGGGGCCCAGCACATTAGCAGCAGATGCTGCTGGTCCTTCTAAGACATACGTTGTTCCGAGGACTGGCATTTTCACCTATCTCCACGTGAAATGCTCAGAAGGGATGGAGACAAACCCAGGACAGAGCTGCCCCCTTTTGTAAAAAGGAATGTTTAGAGTAACAGCTTATGATTTACAGCCCCTTTGCAACATTCACCATTCCTTGGCTCAACTAAAACATCCTTGGGGAACCAGAGCTTTTCGGATTATTTTGTGTTTTGGCCCCCGCTCCCGACCCTGCTTCCTTCCCGCACGTTAGCCTTGGCTGACATGGAAATAAACACATTGCAGGTGTGCTCTTGATTGAGCTGCAGGGTTTTGAAGAATTTGTCTTCAGGGACAAAATGCAGAAAGTCCAGACAACAGTGGACACACAAATACTATGAAAAATATGCTTTCTTCTTGAAACTTTTCTCAAAACCGAGGAAAGTACAGGGAGAGTGTCAGAAGTCACCCCCTCACCTACTTATCCAGCCTGTGGTGACCTGACTCACAATTAATGTCACTTCTGAAGGTTGCTGAAGCTATTTTGTTGTTTTTTTTTTTTAGCCCTTCCCCAGCTCCTCAGGGAACAGTATTGTCCTAATTTGGCCCAGTGTAGCCTCTAAGAATGAGGAGTGAGGCACAAGTCTCGTTTGCTGCAAGCCTCCCAGCTTTTAGTAGAGCAGCCTCGGTTTCATCTGATGGGATATTAGGCTTTCACAGAATACACCATTTGAACAAAAGAGTCCCCTGGCTAAAAAAGAAGACAGTTTTTAAAAAATCAGAAAGCAATACCATCATTTATCCACTCACACTCCAGAGTAATTCAGACTTTCTAGGTTCATTCTATAGAAAGAAGTCTAGTCTTCTCTCTATAACCAAGAGAGTCTAAATAATAAAAAGAAAGAACATGAGAGGCCCAAGGATCAATGCCTATTTTTGACTGAGTGGAAATACATAAACCAGGGTGAACATTCATTTTTAAAACCCACCATAGCCAACAAAGCATGTTGAAGCACTGGGGGACCAAATGACAGAAGAAATGAAGTAGCACACCAAGAAACTGAAAACTGTAAGTCTGTCTTTCTTTGATGAAGTTGGGGACGAATTTTGATTGATAGAAACACGAATCGGAGGGCCTATGTGCCAGAAATAAGTGAATCAATCTTTGAAGTGGAGTTTTCTCTGTGATCTGTGGAACCAGGGTCCTTCACAAAATACTTCAACTCACCTAGATTGAAAAAGGATGCAAGGGAAGCAGAGGTGGCTCAAGTGGTTGAGCGCCTGCTTCCCATCTACAAGGTCCCAGGTTCAATCCCTCTACCTCCTAAAAACAAAGCAACAAACAAACAAACAAAAACAATTTTCATTGGGGAGAGGATGTAGCTCAGTGAATGAGTGCCTTCTTCCCATGTAAAAGGTTCCAGGTTCAATCCCTGGTACCTCCTAAAAACAAAGCAACAAACAAATAAAAACCCAGTTCTCACTGGGGAGAAGATGTAGCTCAGTGGTTGAGTGCCCGCTTCCCATGTATGAGGTCCTAGGTTCAATCCCTGGTACCTGCTAAAAAAAAAGAATGCCCAAGGAATTCTGGTGACATGTGACAGTTTATTTGTATCTTGTGCTCTTATGCTTTAAGCTTTCCAAGATACTTCTATACACATAATTCAATTTGGAATTTTCCTCCTTTGGAAATTTTACACTTTTCATTTGTCTCTCAAAAAGTTTTCTTTAGTACAATGTTGTTCCAGAAATGTCTACTTCTTTGATAGAATATAGTTAATGAACACAATCCTGAGAGAACTTTGGAAACCCTCAGAATATTATAATTTACAAGTTTAATATCAGATATTTTTTAAAGGCCATGCCACATGGCATTTTCAGATTCATCTATTCATGACCCAGTAGAAATATTACAGTAGTCACATCTGGCACTTTGGTGTCTGAAATTAGATGCAAAGGTTATATTTTTTTTAATGAGAAAATATGCATTGAATATTCACAAAACTGATTACAGCTGAACCAATCACTTGCCAGTATCTCGAGGTTTGTTTTCCTTTTTTGGAGAACTTGTCTATCACTTTACAGTAATGTACTATACCTGGGAAAGGCACAAGGCAAACTGCCTCCTCAGGCAAATATTGAATGTATGGCAGTTTTGTCACTTAATAACTTTCAAAAGCTAAAAATTTCCTCAAGCTTCAATTTCTTTGAAACTAATGGTTTAATATTTACTAAAAGGTGGTTAGGCTTAGGATAAATATGGAAAAAAAGAAGTTTAATTCCTTAATATTGTGAAGATAATTTTCAGAATGCATTGTTATATTTTCTGCTTTTCTAGCATATGTCAGTGGTATGTTTTAATGACAGAGAAATCCCTGTCAGACAATGATCACTGAGTAAGTTGCGAAGGAGAACCCAAATCCACTTTCTGCAAAGAACCACATCCCTTTTGTTCCAAACGATTTCCTCACACAGATGTGCAGTCTTTCCTATTAGATGACTTTTAATGCATTATAGATAAATGCAACATTTATAAACATC
The DNA here is from genome assembly GCF_030445035.2 of Dasypus novemcinctus. NCBI lineage: Eukaryota > Metazoa > Chordata > Mammalia > Cingulata > Dasypodidae > Dasypus > Dasypus novemcinctus. Next base: position 30,355,497 of record NC_080700.1, on the reverse strand, counting down.
ATCTGAATCTTGGAAACTGTAGGAATGTCAGTTTACTTTACTGTCTTATCACTCATTTAGCCCTTTTTCCAAATGGTACTTCTTGCATTTAATCTCACTAAATTGCCCGGCATTACACAGAGTAGAAAACATAAATGCAAATCATCTGAAGGCAGCACTTTTCCTAAACAGATGTACCACCTCAATCAAAAAGGAAACCCTTAAGTCTAAGCCTTTTACGCCCCTTGGTCCTCTACCTTCACTGTCTAGTCTTCTGCCCTTAACATTTCTGCAAATCTTGCAAACGACATTGCTGTTTGAATGTTTAAAATGTACATGACTCCATTTCATTCATCATAATCTAAAATTAGAAAGCATTCATTGAGAACCTAATAACTGCCAAACACCAAAAGAGGGCTGGGAATTCCTAAATGAAGGAGATGAAGTCTGTACAGTAAAGACTTGGCAGAGAAGAAGGGCTGGTAGACAACTTCCGAGCAGAGAAGGTTCCAGAGATCTCAGAGGAGGCAGTATCACCATCTTCGAGAGTCTGGAAAAACTTCCAAAAGAAGGTAGCATTTGAGGTGGACCTTGAAGCATGAGGAAGCTGTTCCTTAGCAGGGAGCCAGATAAAGGATATTCTAATGAAGACACATTCAAGACCTAGTTGCAGCTTCATTGCAAAATTAAAAATTTCCAGAGGATACTTTGTCATAGCATAGCATGAATTTCAAAACATGGATACGGTTAGGGAATAGTTTAAATTATACTTTAGAAAATGTGACTCCCGAAGTCACATATGAAGCAGGCTAACTTGACTAGTTCTGGAGAGCCAAATCACTCAGGCAACAAAAGTGAGCCTAAAAGTTCAAGGGAAAAAAAACAAAAGAGTATCAGTATTGGAGAAGGGCACAGTTGATGACTCTTACTGGATCTGTACACTGAGAGCCAACATAAAGGACTCCTGTTTGAGTAAAAACTAGATAATGGGATAAAAGAATGAATTCATTGATGTCAACAGGACTATATTCCTAAAGTACTTAAATGTTGTCTCACTGCTAGGTGAGCCCATTTCATGTGCATCACTCCCTTGATTTAACACATCATGATTTCTCAAATAATAGCAGCTCTGAAAAGAAATTAGTACAACATGAACGATGCTATAATAATAATACACAGAACTTCAGTGGCGTAGTGGAGTAGAATTTCTGCTGCAGTGACCTCATTTGCCATTTGGGGTGTCTCTTTATTTGTTGATTTATCCAATTTGATGATGAGAACTCTAGGTCCCCATTTAAGTCAAGCGCTATCGCAAGAGTCTCTCTTATTCAATATGCTACTACAGCAAAGATTTCAGTTAACATCCAAAATGCTTTAAACGATGCTAAAAGTCAGATCTCACTAAATATTAAAAGAAAAATCAACACAATATTCAAATGAAAAGCCACTGAAGATTAAACCTTTGTTAAATTATAGCAAATGAAAGAGTGAGTGATTAGGTAAAAAATTTAGTTACTCTTTTGGGCTATTCTCTAAAAGATAACTGATGCAAGTTTATAAATAATCCACTTAAAACTCTTAGGGCATCTAGCTCCATAGTGAATGATGCTAAATTGGCCTTATCCTTTCAATCAAAATACTACCTAAAACATGAGACATATATTTTATAAAACCAAGGTTCCAAGAATGTCAAATAGCACTTCCTCTTGCTCACCAAGGGCATAAATTATTACTCATTATTCTTTAATGAGCAAGTCCAACAAGTCAAAGAAAATCCCTGATGCTGTTCATATTATTTCACTTCTTTTGTTTTAAAAAGTGATGCTAATATCTACAAACACATTTCCACCAAAACAAGAATGAATGTAAGATATCATGAGGGCTTGGATTCTGAAATCATGGTCAACTTCAATGTTAAAAGCTAGCATTAAAGTTCACTTTAAACATAAAGTCAGTAAAGAGTATGTGCTGAAGCTAGAGCCAAAACACCTGGCTCCACACCTGACTTTCCCCTAGGGTGCCCAGAGCTTAAATTTCTCATTATAAAATGGAGAATTTGGGCTAACAGATCGCTAAAATCCTCTTCTAACTCTCAAGTGTGTAAAGGCAATAGAACTGTGGATACATCCTCTCCTTACACATATTCTACCCCTAAAACTTAAGAGTAAAAAAAAAAGATATAAAATCTGGTGTGTGACTTCATCAGAGCAACGTTTTAAAAATCACATGAAAACATTTTTGATGAGGACACCCCAAAACAGAGCATTTTTGTCAGGGCAATACTATTATGCACCGACAACTTTATTTTTCAAAATATCTGTACCATCATACTACTTTTAGATCTTCTTTTGATCTTCCAAGAAGGATATCCCCTAATTTCTAGGAAAATGGGCATTTAGGTGATTTCTTCTGTTTGAGGGTTTGTGTCATCCTTCAGATTTATGGGTCTCAAATATGCTTAACCCTCATGGAAATAAGAACCATATAAATTTGAGTCAAATGAAATTCACTTTAGAAAATCATTTGTGCTTTTAGTCAATGAAGGTGACTTTTGCCTTATTTACAATAAATTAAAATGTTCCTTCGAAAAGTCTCCAAAGAGAGTTCAAGCTTTCTGTCAGAAAAACATTGATCAGTCAAAATAATTAAAGCCAAACACCTAATATTTGAAAGTAAGATGGTTGACTTAAAAAGTTAACACTGCTTTGGACAAGAGGAAACTGCGGTCCAGGGAGAAAGTCAAGCCAACAGTAACCACATTGACAGTTCCCTCTGTGACAAACTGCCACTGTCCCTAAACAGTAAGTACCTCATCCATTCTAAGACTCCATCTACAGATCCCCATCGTGTTGCCTGTTAAAAATTAGTGCCGTTGGCATGCCAACATCTACTTTCTTTAACTCTCACTTGGATCATTCTAGGCATGACAAAATTTTAAGAGCTCATCTTCTAAGTATCTGTTTTGAAAACTTTTCTTCCAGACATTTCAGTGTGCCCCCTTCCAGGTTATCCTTGGATGGTGTGTTTCCAATTGATGACGCTGATTCCTAATTTAGCAAGTGAGTGGAATCTGTGATCTCACTAGGAATAAGTCAATGGAAATCTAGAAGGTCACTGTAAAATGAGACTCAAGCTCATGGCTCTTACTTTCTGACTCATACAACTTGCAATTATTTTATCTTTCCCATCTAATCGATTGGTGCTGGTTATCCCCAGTGCTTTGGTTAAGGAATTTACCCAGTCCCATGACTTCTCAGCTGCATGACCCTGAAGCACATTTCTTAAAATCTATCTAGGTCTCAATTTCCTCACCTGTAAAATAGGACTAATAAGAGTTCCCATCTCACAGGGGCAGTGAGGAATATAGTTCATATGTGTATGTCAGTTTTGCCACAAACATGGTAAGCATGCCGAAAAGACTAGCTATCATGACCCACATTTCCATATTATTCATTATGGCCGAGGGAGGACTTAATTTCTACACAGTTCAACTGCTACATTACGTAATTTCCAGGATTCCTGTAATAAAAGAAACTTTTCATTATTCACTTCAATTTTTCATTTGTAGGATGAACATAATAATAATAGGCTTAACCCAAGGTCCCAGCTTTTGGACACTTCAGTTGGCATTTGGGCCAACCCATGGGCTCGAGGAAGCTTTCCTAGAAGAAGAGTAGATCCTGTAAACTGAGGGTAAAAGGCAAACAAACCAAAAACCCAAGGCACAACTGGCACACAGGGTAAGGTGGGGACTTGTGACAGTATGAGAGTTTGGCATCACAAGACTGAAAAGTGCTATGTGGAGAGGAGGACACATGTTTTTGGGCTAAATCAGGTCCCAGGAAGCCTTTAGTTCTCTCTTGAGGATTATGGACTCTATTCCAAAGGTCAAGGAAGAAAAGGGGGTACATTTTTAAAAAAATATTTAATTTCTTTATATCTACCCCTCATTGTTTGCACTCACTGTCTGCTCTCTGTGTCTACCCATCTTCTTTTTTAGGAGGCACTGGGAACCAAGCCCAGGACCTCCCATGTGGGAGGGAGGTACCCAATCACTTGTGTCACCTCCACTCCCTGCTTGTTGAGTCTCTCATTCCATTTCCTCCTTGTGTCTCCTCGTTGTGTCAGCTTGCCACTCCAACCCGTCGCATCAGCTCACAGTCTTGTTCGTCTTCTACAGGAGACACTAGAAACTGAACCTACAACCTCCCATGTGATAAGCAGGTGTCCAACTGCTTGAGCCACATCCGCCTCCCACCATGGTCTTAAAGAGGATGTTCTCCCCATCTTGCAGAAGACTGAGCTGTAGTACCAGGTTCAACACACAGGGGGAAGCAGGGGGCACAAGAAGTACTGTGGGTCCCAGAGCCCTGGGCTTCTCCTGACCTGCAGCATTCTCCTCAAGTAGAATCCTTCTTGTAAGTCCTTCCCTTCTCCACTGACTAGTAGTTATTTCTGATGAACCAATAAATAAGGTGACCCAAATGAAAAGTATTCTCATACACCAAAGCCTCACTACAACCCAGTCCTTTGGAACATGCCAGTATTTTGATGTTATAATGAAGTCCCTCCAATCATCCCAGTAACTAAATCTTTTTGCAAATATCCCAAGAGGCCTGTGCTGCACTAAATTCCACGTCACAGCATGTCTTATTATGGGCATCTGCTGAGTGTATTTTATTACAAGTGAAAAAGGTCAACCAGATGACCGTAGCAGGAATCACCACTAGAAAAAGTTAGCAAATTTCCTACAGGAGTTACTCATTTTGACATAACCACTAAAATACTAAAAATCAAGAAAAAATAGAATAGACATGAATGTTTCTGTTGGGACAACTAGAAAGAGAACAAAGAAAAGAAAAAACTTGAAAAAAAACTCCAGTGCTTTTTCTCTGTGCAATACCTATCTTTGAGGCTACAACTTGCCAGACTTACTTCTATTACTGTTGTCTAAAAGTCTGGCAGAGAAGGGAATTGTGAATGATGCTCAGGAGAGAGTGGCCCCGAGCTAGTGATGTGCCATGAGTGTGAGGTTAATCTCCACTCCCTGGCAGTAGCCATGAAGGTGGCTTGAAAATATGTCATCAGGTTTTGCTTGCTCATGTTCAGTGAGGATTATTTTAACCACATATATGATTAGAATCTGGCATCCTGCGTATTTACAAACTCCACATCGCTTTATAATTACAAGGCACTCCACAGGTCAAACAAAGGGATTAAGTAATTGTGGCTTTAGGGAGTCTAACACAAGGACTGTTGGTAATGCAATCAGTCACAGTTAACCAAAATCCCTCCTAGCAAACTGTGCTTGATTTTGTTTAAGACAGGCTTGGTGGAGGTGGCAGCAGCAGCAGGTGGCAGTGGCCAGGTCAGGGAGCTGTGTAGCCTTCAAATTTTGTTTTGATTTATATATTGTAAAGGATGGAATCATAGTAACTTGAAATTCAATAGTGCTTTGGTTCAAAGGACTTCAAGATACGTCCCACAAAGCATCCGTTGTGCGACTGCATAGAAGAACTGCTATCATCTCCAGGTAATGGACGACAAGACAGGGCTACAACAAAGCCAAGAGGCTAGCATCATGTCTCTAGGCAAAGCGTTGAAATCCAGGCTTGACTTTGCAGTCTCGTGGCTCTCAAACCAAACTCCATGGCTCTTTCAAACTGTGCGTTTTTTGCCAGAATGAGAAAACCAAGCAAGACATCGAAAAATAACCATTCCACATGTACATGTGTATACCTGTTACTGGGCAGTTCTTAAAGATTCCTATTGCCTTAGTTGTATCCCTACCCCACCCCCTGGGGCTCACATCTTCTAGACAGAAATATGAGGACGAAACTCATTAAGTCTGATGTAAATGATAACATACCTCAAAGGTTTTCACTCATCACACGAATGTTTTCTCTCCCCTTTCTGTAATATCTCTCTTTTCACCTTCTCCAGCCTACCTTCCCACACTTAACCAGCTCTTCATGCAATTGTCTCCTTCTACTCTTACTGAACAGATTCTTTGCTTTTAACCTAAATCAATGCAATAAGAGTTCTTCTCCTGGAAAATCTGACCTTTTATACTTGTTGACCAAAATTCTTCAAGCATCTTCCTAAAACATAAGTCTTTTCCCATATCTCCTTAGTCAGACGGCATTTCAAAAATCTCACACTCATTAGAAAATCAACATGTAAAGGCCACTTTCTCCCCTAAGCCTTGACTGCCATAAGAGGAAATAATAAATAGAAAATCACATTTATTACCAAGTTGCATCAAGAAATGGTTCCTTGAGAAGTTCCTCCAAAGCGACCTTGAGGGTCTCTGAAGCAAAGAATGAGACCCATCATACCTTCTTTGCTGCCTAACCTGATTGACGTTAACACCAGGGAAAGACCTGTCAACTGGGAATAACCAAAGCAAACTGCTCCTCTGAAGAGTGCCTGCAATCCTTCTGCCCATCCATTCACCCATACGACTCCCACCCCAGCCCTGCCCTAACCTCTCTCCTCCCACTTTTAACAGAGATGCATAAATCCAGAGCCTTGACCTTCTCCCTACTACCACTGACCCCGGTCACAAACTAAAATGACATAAAGGCTGTATCATTTGGGAAAGACATATGGGACCAGTATCATTCGGTTGGACCAAAAGCAGATGAAGTAGCTTAGCAGAGATCAAAGAGTCCACAAGCCCACACTTTGCACTAAAGCTCAATTGATCCCGTCCTCGAACTCTGACATTCTGAAACGCTGGGTCACATCTTTCTCATCTCTGACCCTAACCTATCCCACCCTACATTAATTTTACATTTCATTGCACTCCCTGGTGTCCTGTAGCAGACATACCAACCTACTCAAAAGGCTCTTCATGGAATGTTTCCAAGTTGGCTGGACTCTTATTCTCATTGTTTTAGACCACAAGTTTAGATTAACTCAGAGAGATTTCTTCAGATTAACACAGTGTGAGGCTATCTCTCAAACGAAACCCTTCTAAGGCTTACCCATTACAATTGGAAATTAAAAAGAAAAGGAAAAACTAAATGCTGGAAGATTAAATTTTCACTCAATTGCATTTCTTTTTATCATAAATTTATTCTGAATATGGAGAGAAACAGGGCTTCCCATGGGTATGTTATTAATATCAGATCTTTAATAACTAATATTTTGATGCTCCTGGGACTTTGTTTTCCTCATCTGTAAAATGGGATGATAGTATTTCTCATAAGGCTCTTAGGTGACTAAATGAAATAATACTTATGCATCTCCTAGTACAGTGTCCAGTATATTCTCAGCCCTTAATAAAAGTTGGCCATTTTGCTTATCCTTTCACAATTGCACCTACTGGAAAGTAATGCAATGGCACAAGCATGGCTTTAAGGGCTCATGATGCACATTTATGTGACTGTAAAACAACAAACTTGAATCTTTGACCTTTACTGATACATATGGCAGTTTTTGAAACATAGATAGAATATTTTCATTGGTACAATAACCTGTATGTACCCAAATCTAGCATGAATTTTCTTCTTGAAAAAGCATCTCTCAGAAGAGGCCTTACAGCTACCTCCTTGCAATAGCTCTCTTAGACAAGGATGATCTAGCAGTTAACTTATTTTAAACAACCAAGTATTATCTGAGAAAGATGCATTAGTCCTCGGTCAGTGGTGCCTAGAGATGCTTATAGAGGTTGTCCAACAGAAAAAGGTAAAAAAGAAAAAGAATGCAAAGAAACTGACACAGATGTAATCATTGTTCCTGGGGTATGACTCAAAGTGGCTGATGCTCGATGTCCCGTCACAAGCAAGGCAAGAGAGTAAGTGCTTAGAGTTGTGGGACACTGGCTTACCTGTTTGTTATTGTAAATGTTACACCTGTTGAATGCAGCAGTTGTTAGATGTTGCAGTTGTTCCCTGTTATTGTAAATGATGTTGCAGTTCAGAGAGCAAACAGCTGCTTGGTGGCTTCCCAATAAATGCGATGGGACAACTCAGGGTGAGGCTCTCAGCTCCAGAAGCTGTGAGTCCCCTGGTCCCGGGATTGTCTCCCCTCTTGTGTCTCTACGTTTATATTCTGCATTGCCTTCCCTTCTAGCCAACCTACTGCGAGCTGAATGCAGCAAGTGGTGCCCAAAGTGGGACTTGAAGCTAACAGGGGCTTGAGGGAAAGAAGGCTCGCAGCAACTGGGGCTGGACCAGGGACACCAAGAGAAGGTTTGCCTCAAGCGAAACTAAAGTTGGTGTAAAAGCGCAGAGCCCGGAGTGGAGTGGTTTGGAAAGCCTTCGAAGTCCTCGAGGGTTTCTTGTATTTCCCCAGGAGATGGAGAGCAGAATCTACACCTTCCCGGCTGGTGCCAGCGGCTGCAGGACAGTGGGGACAATCTTTCCAGAACAGCGGCCGTGGGGCCGCCCGGCGCACATGCCGTAGCTCTTTGTTTCTGCGTGGGGACACTACGAAAAGGACTTCCAGAGCTGTTTTGAGAAATGAAAGTACATCCTGTGTAGGTACCAGCTCATCGGATAAAACCATACCAGGAATGCCATGAACAGCAAGAGATGACAAAAGTTCCTGTGGGACCCAGAACCTCCGGTCAAGCAGATGGAGAGACAGACACTGAAAACTGCCCAGCTGGGTCTCATTCCCAAGACATCAAAGTATCTTAACTACAAAACTTGTTCAAGCATGGCATCCTAAAGCAAGTATGACTTGGGGACAGAAAGAGAGTAAGAAAGAAATTGAGAGAACTGGAAAAGAAACGTTGAAGCAATGAAGCAGAGAGCAAAGTAAATTTAAAACTGCTTTTGTGTTTGTATGGTTGTCCAATGTTAGCGAGAAAGGGTGTTTGTTCAATGTCAGTGTGTGTAAAAAAAAAAAGAGAAGGGCAAGTGCGCCAAGAGGGCAGGAGCCCACGGTCCCAAGAGACCCAAAAGAGTATTTGTGTAATGTCAGTGTGTGTGAAAAAGGGCAGGTCAGGTGCCCCAAGAGGGCGGGAGCCCACAGTCAAGCCCAAAAGGGTGTAAAAAGAAGGGCAGGGGCCCCAAGAGAATGGGAGCCCAGGGTCCCAAGAGGCCCCAAAGAGTGTTCAATGTTAGCGTGTGGGCCAGTGTGTATGGGAAAGTCAATGTCAGTGAGTGCTGCAATTTTTCAATGTGTGTCGTAATGGTTCTTGTTACATTTTGATATAATGTGATCTAAAAGAGTTCTAGTCAATTGGCCAAAAAATTAAATAAGCACTTATATTATTTAAGTTTCTTAATAGAATTCTTGCTTAAATTGCTTCATAGGATAAAAGGAAAGATGTAAAAGTTAAGTGAATATTGAAAAAGGTCAATGGTTTGTGGGAATGCTAACTGAAATTAAAGGTGTATTTTGTCCTAAAATAAAATGGTTAATATAGAGATATGGGGGACAGAACTAGTATGCATATAGCAAGTTATAAACATATTGTGGTAGCATTCAGTGAGATAATGTGTTTTGTAAAAGTAAAATAAGCCTGTCTGAATACAAAAAGTGCAAAACCTGCGTGATAAAGGTAAACAAAGGACTTTTGCAGTTCCTCAAGATTTTCTGCCCCGGCTTGATGGCAATGAATCTGGCTGCATAGAAGAAACCTGTGGCAGTGACCCTACTAAGAAACATCAGAGACGATCGTATTTTAAGGGCCTGAAAAAGGCAAACACCTGGAACAAGCTGTAAGTTCCCTGCTACTTTATCAAATTACTAAATGGTGTTTGGCTGGGTAAGAGTTTGTATTAATTTAGCCTGTAAATTGGATGTGGCCAGCATTAAAATCGAGTACTGGTTTATATAGTCTTGCTGGCTGGAAATTTTAAGCCCATGAGAAATGAAAGTCTATTCTGCTAGTTGGAAGTCTTATTGTTTGTGGTTAAAGGTTTATTAATCAGTAAAACGTCATTTGCGTAGACTTTGTAAAAACAAAAAGGGGGAAATGTTGTGGGACACCAGCTTACCTGTTTGTTATTGTAAATGTTACACCTGTTGAATGCAGTTGTTAGATGTTGCAGTTGTTCCCTGTTATTATAAATGATGTTGCAGTTCAGAGAGCAAACAGCTGCTTGGTAGTTTCCCAATGAATGTGATGGGACAACTCGGGGTGAGGCTCTCAGTTCCAGAAGCTGGGAGTCCCCTGGTTCCGGGTTTCTCTCCCCTCTTGTGTCACTACATTTATTTCTGCATTGCCTTCCCTTTGAGCCAACCTATTGTGAGCTGAATGCAGCAGCTTAGATGGTAGAAGTCACAAAAATTGCACGCCGAGGAAAATTTAAAAATAAAATTAAAAACCTACCCTAGCCTATTACGAATGGGTAATTTTTACTAAGGGCACCAATATGAATTCCAGAAGTGGTGCATCTCCAAAATGTAAAGCAAAGTGAAGATGACGCCTTCCATAACAACCCATATTAAATGTCCAAAAAGTTAGCCATATCAAAAAAGACATTAACATTAAACATTAGGTGAAGAGTTTGAACCAAATTGTTCCATGAGATTTTTTTCAAATGGTACATCAATAAACTAATAAAATATTGTAGATGATATGCATGTCAGATTAACACATCCAAACGTAGAAGTGAATATTTGAGTATTTTTATCTATCTCTCTCTATTAGAATCAAGTCAGCCAACATGTCTTTTTTATTTTTAATCTTCTCCTTGGGAAAGGGGAGGATTATAAACAGTGTTCCCTTCTATCAGGGCACATTTGGTATTAATGATATGCACTTATGAAGCATGCTCAACGCCTCTATGTCAGCCTTCTAGTGTTTGCATATGTTATAATGGGTCTGCATGTTTTATTCAAGACAGTTCTCCAAGGCGAGTTTTTGTTACTGGGTGCCTGGCATTCTTGATATGCTTCCATAGTATTCTCAAATTTCACTAAATATTTCTCCGGTGGCCTTTTAGTCACCACCCCAGATGCACCATCTTCCCAGGTTATAATGCCAGTTTTGCATCTGCCATCGTGACTTCGTGGCACAGTTTTAAGCAACTCTTTGCCTGGAAAAGGATTAGCTTTCAGCTAAAGTTGTCTGGCTGGTCAGTTACAAATTGTGTTGTCATGGTAACATGCCACCATCCCGAAAGGCTACCTCTTCAACTACATCCATGCTTCCAAGCGCCCCCTTAGAATAAGAATTCACAAGAGCAGGATATGGTGTCCCAGGTTTGCTGCTGTGTCTGAAGCCACTAGAACCATCTTTGGTACGTAGCAGATGCTCATTAAAAATTGCTGAACATGAATATGCTATAAAATTGATTGCAGTGATGATTTCACAACTCTATGATTATACCAAAAGCCACTGAATATTTACTTCAGAGAGACTGTATGGTATGTGAATATGTCTTAATAAAGTTGTTTTTAAAATAAAAATTGTTGAACAAGCAAGTGAAGTTTCAAAGGCATCATCCTTTTCATTATAGGCTGTGCCCAACTATTAAATGAAAAACATATCAGTAAGTTAGAACTTAGTGGGAAAGAGTATCAAATAGTCTTCAGAAAATTAATTTTAATAAAGGAAGGGAAAAGCATGAATATTAAAAGTTCCAAGGAGAAATAATAAAGAAGAGAAAAAGGGTCCAGCATCTACAGACTGGGGACACTGGACACCCGACACGCCCTGTGTCAGAACAGTACTAGGGGCCGTGAGCTCCCATCGTTCCCACCTCCCTTCCCTTAATTCAACACTTCGATTCTGCCAAAAGAGGAACCAACTAGCAGGAGGAAAGGTGGTATATTAGCAAAAGGGGTGTTGATGCAAAATACCAGAAATCTGCTGGGCATTATAAAGGGTATTTATTTGGGGTAGGAGCTTATAGATAGTAGGCCATAACGCAGAAGTTACTTCCGTCACCAAAGTCTATTTCCATGTGTTGGAGCAAGATGGCTGCTGATGTCTGTGAGGGCTCAGGCTTCCTGGGTTCCTCTGGGCTCAGCTCCTCTGTTTTCTCCACAAGGTCAGCTGTAGACTATCAGGTGAATGGTTCTGTCTCTTTCCCCGGGGCTCCAGCTTAAGACTTCAACATCAAACTCCAACTCCAACATCAAAACTCCAACATCAGAAACCCCGCAACTCTGTCCTTCGCCATGCCTTTTATCTGTGAGTCCCCACCCACCAAGGGGCAGGGACTCAATGCCCTAATGACATGGCCCAATCAAAGCCCTAATCATAACTCAATCATGCCCAGGTACAGACCAGATCACAAAACATAATCCAGTATATATTTTTGGAATTCATAACCGTATCAAACTGCTACAGGTGGCATGTGGAACTTGCCAGTCTCTTCTAAAGTGAGCCATTTAATTTTTGTCAGGTCTGAAAGGGAATTCCTAGACTGAAGCCAAAGTCTGGCAGATTGGTGGGAAACCCCAGGCTAGCCCTGGTCTGGAGCCAAGGTCAAGGAGCTGTGTGTGTCCTGAAGGTGGAGAGGAGGGAGCTCCAAGAACCAGAGACCCTTCCTGGGCAACCTAGGTGAATCTGATCACCCGCAGGCCCCTGCTCGGAAATCTTGGATGGCTACCCCCTGGCCATGAGGACAAAGTCCAGACTCCTTGCCTTGAGCCCTTGGGGTCTAGCCTCAGCTGGTTTCTCCAGCCTGCTCTCTCACCTCCTCCCACCGCTGGCACTCCCCTCCCCCACCCCTTTTCTTGCCCTGGGCCTTTGAAGGTGCTGCTTCCTCCATCAGATAGTCATCATTGCCCTCCCCCCTCACACACCCTCATGCAGACCTCCCTCTGAGGCCTTTTGGGGGTCACTTTCTGGGGACAGCATTTCCTAACACCCTCTCATCAATCTTTATATGACTCTCTACATCTCAGACAGGAACTCTGGATACCTGTCCTTCTGGACCAGATGGCTGAAAAAATAACCATCTCTATTCTTTAGCTAGTGCTGAGCATACAGTTGACGCTTAATGTATGCCAGATGGAAAGACCACTGAGCTCCTCAAGAAGCACATCAAGAAGCATCCTATTTTATTATGATTTTACTTAATATATTTTAATGTTTTGCTTTTTGGGGTTTTTTTGTTTGTTTGTTTTTTGCCTTTTCTCCCCAAAACTGCCTCTATTCCTGGAAAAGGGAAGCGTATACTTTAAGAAAATTTAAAAAAATAAATAAATTCATCACTGAAAGGCAAAGCCAGGCGATCTTCAAGTCCACTCCGTCTCAGACACAATGTGTGTGGTTGTTTCCCCACCTGCAAAACTGAAATCCAAACAGCCAGCCCCCTTATAATGCCCTCAGGGATTCTGAGACGGTAATGGAATGCGATTTTCTAAGTGCTTTGGACCTCACTGCTGTGAAGTTTCCAAAGGCTATTTTGCCTCCCTTGCGAAACTGGGAAACAAGGAAAAGTATGTGCAGAAGAAAAAAAGGTGGAGGCAAAACTTGCGAAAGGTTAGTTAGATTTTGGCTGGGAGTCCAGTTTGGGGGTTGGCACAGTTCTTCTCAGGTAGTTCTCCAAAGCTTCGGACAGCTGGAGTGTAAACAGTCCAGGTTGTCCCCTGGCCTCTGGAGACAGCCCGCAGGGTACAGGTGACCTCTGCTCTCTGGTATCTGCAGAGGCAGTCAGAGCTGGGAGCTGGGGCCCACAGATGCAGGCTACCGCAGAGAAGAGCGCAGGAGTTACAGGCCAGCAGAGGCAGGGGACCCAAAGAAATGCAGTGAATCGCTTCTAACTCTCTACCTCTGCTTTGCCAGTGAAATTCTTTTCAGTTTTTTAAAATTGGGGATGGAATAAAAAAGCCAAGAGAGATATTTCTTTCATTTCTTTCTTCTTGGATCATGTCAATCCAAGAAGAAAGAAATGAATAGAGAGGGGGGAAAAAATCTTGAGTGCCTGGTGCAGCCTACTTATGGCCTATCCCTAAAAGTTTCTACGGTCCTCAGAACTCCCCCTCCCCATATTGTCTGACTCAAACCTCGGCATGCCCAGAGAACTCTAGGTCTACTTGTGGTGAAGGAAAATGAATTTGAAATTGTACTGCCCCAGGGAAGGGGATTTGGCTCAAAGCAACTGAGCTGCTGCTTACTACATGAGAGGTCCTTGGTTCAGTTCCCGGTGCCTCCTAAAGAAGACAGCGAGGTGGCACAATGGGCAGGTAGAGCAAGCTGAAGCAACAAGAGACATGGAGAGGAGAAACATAATGAGAGACACAACAAAGAAATGAACGGAGGTGGCTCCAGTGATTTGGAGCCTCCTTCCCACATCAGAGGTCTGGGGTTAGGCTCTTGGCACCCACTAAAGCAACAAGGACAACAAATAAACACGGCAAGTGCAAAGCAATGAGGGGGCGGGAAGAAATTAATAAAAGAAAAATATTTTTAAAATAAATAAAGAAAATTGCACTGCCCTGGATTTCACAGACACAGGATTGTCTTGCCCCTTCCTGAGTTCTTGTTAAACTCTCCCTGAGCATGTGCTAACGACTTGGGGGTGTTTATGCACAAAATGCCTGCAGAGAAGTAGACCTGCTTCTTCCAAAGCCTTGATTTCTAGTGACTTCTACTTCCCTGTCTTGCTGTCAGCTTCACTGGCATTCTCATCATCAGAGAGAGGAAGATGTTCTATTTGGAGCTCCAGAGAAAGCCTCTTCTTTGGCTACACAGCAACCTGCAGAGGATTACCCAAGGCATTCATTTATTAGTGCAAAGATGAATTTCCTGTTGGGTGTAGCTGAGCCCCATGGGCTCTTAAGGTTATCAAGGCAAGACTTAATGGAAAGCCTCAGGTGTAGCAGGCTTCTTTCTCTCCTCCCTGGTTCCTTTATAAAATCTAAGTTTGTGGGGCAACTTGGAGATACATTCAGCAAGTACACCCGTTTACTTTTCCAAGTAAAAAAGAAGAGGCAAAAAACAAAAACGTGGTAGGCATGAGGCCAAGGAAAAGGAATGATGATGGTAAATTTGAATGGGAGTTGGTCAAGAATTTCTTTTTAATTTCCTGCCGATTTTTGGACACAAAGAAGTGTAATTGGCTTCCAAGTCTAATGCTAATGTGGGATCAATAAAAATATATCTAAAGGAAAATAGAAGCTAGCACCTTAACTTGCCAAATGAAGTCTTTCTTCCCAAGAGCATGTTTGACAACTTCCTGGGAAAGGCTCAATAAGAAAGAAAGGTTGAAAGCCTGAGCACGAAATCTTTATTTGCAGCAACGCTAATGTTCTTTCAGATTAAACTCCATCATGCTATTGACATGTTTGAGAATCGTTATCCCAAGGGAACACTGAAATAGAATCCTATTAACTTAGCAGATAAAATAAATCGTTGCTTTAAATAAAACCTGATCTCTTAGTGATTTGGCTTAAGAGACTTGCCCATGTAGCTCTAGCACACAGACCCCTCTCCTCGAAATCCATCACCTGCCTCCAGTTATTTAAAAGCAAAATTCTACAGCAACATCATAAAACTCTTATCTTATATTTGGCTGATAACACCCGTTTAGAAATCGCACATCCCAGACTTCTCAATAAAGTTGCCTGAAGCAACAAATAAAAACGTCCCCTGGCTCTTGAATTCCCGAATGTAGCACCTTTGCATCATGAGTCAAATATTTCAGGCTGGAGAGTCGACTGCAGTGGCTGAACTCAACCAAGCCACGGACCCTGGAGCTATTTGTGTAGTCAAGGTGGCAGGAAAACTTGGCTGGTGGTTGTCATTCCAGCACCCTCCCCCCCCTTCAAAACCCCTCCCCCAAAAGACAGCGCTCCGCTGGCTCTTGAGCACCCTCCTGTGGTTGGTTCAGGAAATGTTAGAAATAGCGTCCCAGAAAGGACACTTCCCAGCAGGTGCTGGCTTAGTGATTACACCTGGCTATTGCAAGCAGGGCGTTAAGACGTAGGCCAGACGCCAAGAGCATGAAAAAAAAAGGAATTCATGACTCCACCTGGCTTCTATCTCTGAATGAAAGGAAGGATCTAGCTTTGGCAACGAGCTCCAAAAGATAAATCTTTTCAGAATGGAGACATGATTCGTATGAGCACATATCAGAGCATCCTACAAAGCTAGAACTTAACCAGGCGTGTACATTCAGGTCAGAGCTATTGCTCACTTTCCTTACCCTGGGGTGTTTACAAAAATCGAATCGGTAGACACCAACGAAATATAGATACGGCTATTAGGCAGGTAATTCATGAGGACCAACAGCTAACTCTGTCTTATTTTTGAAAGAAAAGAACAGAGCACCAAGAATCTATTAGTATTACACAGGGCTCTTAATCCTGTGCATTTGACTTGGTCATCTTGTTGCTTAGAAGGATGCATCCATGTTTCCAGAACACTAGCGTTTGCAGAAGTTGGTAGAACGTAGGACCAAAAGGTAGAGTTATGTGCATTCGTAGTTGGTTGAACAGCCTTATTCAGAAAGTTTCCATTATTGCATTAAGATAAGCTTTTGGAGTAAGATTTCCAGTAATGTGTACTGGGGAGTCCAATTCAGTATTTTATCGATGACTTTAAAAGCATCAGTGCTGGGGTGGGGATGGGGAGTAGAGGAAAGGCGGTAGATGTATCCAAATAGCCTGGGTGGATTTTCTCCCTACTGCAATGAATCAAGGAATGTAGGAAATGGAAATGTGTCTGTGCATCATCTGCTGGCAGTGAATTTCTTAGCCTACCTTCTACCTCAGGTGTACTGAGACCAACCTGTTTATAGGAAGATATAGGAGTTCTTAATAAATTTGCGTAAGCTGGAGAGGATCGTAAATAGTGGAATCAGGATACAAATCTAATTACGATTGGAATAATACATAAAGTACAGCTAATGGATTCAAGAAATCAACAGCTGTCAGAGGAGACTCCATTTTTCAAAAAAAATTTACTCAGGTATGTTAGCCGAACTAGTTCAATCCTGCAATGTTATGTTATGTTATGCTAGTCAGTGACCAACTATTTTTGAAATACTGTGTTTTATACTGTTGGCCACAATTTAAAAGGATATTGATTGCCCAGAGCTCAATATGGAACTTGGTTCAGAAAAGGAGTTGGAAACTGTGGGGTACTGAGATTATTTAGTAAGATGAGAAAATGAAAGAAACTGAGAACCAATGTTTAATAAATGTACCCGTCACTAGGATATACAATATCTCATTTAACCTTTACAAAAGCCTCAAAATCCTGGAAGAGTGAAGACTTGGCCTGAGAAGAAATGGGGTGAAAGGCAGAGAATATATGGGCATGTTGAAGAGGAGATCATATATTCAGAGGAACTAATCATCTTCAAGGACTCAAATAAATGGCCCGTGGAAAACAGATGATGTTGATTCACCAATGAATCAAAATCGCAGGCAAGCAGAATTTTTAAAGAGCACAAGATTCTCAGCCTACATTAAAACTAAAGTCCTTCCAGTGTTCCTAGTTGATCACACCAAATATACGGTCCAAAATGAATCCTCACTATAACCAATTTTATTCTAAAATGAATGTCATCTTTGCACCTCTCCTCTTCTAGTTTCTCCTTGTAGAAAGCACATTTAATGAAAGTAGCAATGATGCATGTTGACTACCACTCAGTGTCTCTTGGAAGGTTTGACTGGTAGAAAGCAGGAACACTTTTTTAGGAAGTTGAGGTGCCCTGACCAGTGGTATGGATGGAGAATTTGGAGAGTACATTATTTGTCTATTCTTTAAGTCAAGCATTCCGTTACAAATCATCTGAGTCCCTCTTAAAACAAGTACATTAAAGTATTTAAGTTGATTTTTCTTTGAAAAGAAATTATGATGGAAATGCTTAACATAGATTTTAACCATTAAATATATTTTACACCATTAAAGTTAGGAGAAACTTTATAGAAAGGGTGTCAGGTGATACTTTGTTTTTTTTTTAGGAGGTACCATGAGATTGAACCCAGGACCTTGTACTCAACCACTGAGCTACATCCTCTTCAGTAAGAGTTGTGTTTTGTTTGTTTGTTTTGTTTTTAGGAGGTACACGGTATCAAACCTGGGACATCATACATGGTAAGGAGGCACTCAACCATTTGAGCTACATCCGCTCCCCAAGTGGTACTATTTAAAGCTACATTGTCAAGAACCTTAATCCAAAAATTGCTTATGAATTTTCAAAGTGTATCTTCCTTTGATGGTCTCAAGCCTGCCAGCCACCATGAAATGGCAGAACACTAGCTTATTTTTTCAAAAGTCAATTTTTAACATTAATTTTAAATGTACTGGGTTTTGTTTTGTTTTTTAATAATTTCATTACACAAACCCAGGTCCCACAAGGAATGCATTAACATACTACTGAAAACAAATAATGCCCCGAATCTGCTCAAATATTTTCATGCAACTCTCTTGAATTGTTGCTAAAAATATAAACATATATGAAATTTCCTTTTTCTTTGGAAATGTCTATTTCAGATTTAAAAGTGATTATTCTTATCAATGAACATGATTATCTTATGAAGTATTTCTACTTCAATATAATTTCTACCGTAAGAAAAGATATTACAGTTGCCTCTTCATACGCATAGTGGATCTATGGTAATTCTTTGGACTTGCATATTTTTTTCATTGTTATAAGAATAATCACAGCAGAGTAGGGAAAGTGCAAACGTGTGAGTGAAATTCATGTAAAAAGATATTAATCTGTAAATGAACATTAGCAATCAGAAAAGAGTAAAAAGATGGGCCCAAAAAATGGTCAAATGTGCACAAAGGCAGAAAAAGAGGTAAATTTCATGGAAATTTTTTTACCTGAAAAAACATGCTGTAAAAAATTAAACATTGAGGTTAGATTTTTGAGTTATATATATATCCCAACCTTCAATCAAAGCATAGTAAAATGAAGAAACTGGAAAAGATTTGGTGAATTGTGTCTGCCAACCGCAGAGACCAAATTAAGTCAATCGCAGATTTTACCATTTTAAAACTAAAACAGTATCTTAAGAAATTAAAATGATCGATCTATTCACTCTAATAATGAACTGTTCCATTATTCCTCAGGATGGTATAAAAACACTCATGAGATCTTTCGACTTTGTATGAACACATCATCATGCATGTGCCTCACACTTATGAAGAAAGAGAGATCCACAGCTTACCAAAGACAACACCCAACCAAGGTGGGCTGCAAACTCAGACAGGTATAATCAGCACATTTTTCCTTCTAAGTTTCCACAGGAAGTGGCAGAATGTCCTTCTTTTCCACTGCTGGGATAGAAGGAAGAGTTCCCCTCTCCAGCCTCACCACAGTGGGGGCTTCACAGGAGAGAATCTGATACAGTCTCCTCTGTGGGAATGTTTTCATCCTTCATAAGTCAACCCTCAAGATCAACTACTGATTACTAATCATTATTGGTAAATATCAGAATTGTGTGTCCTGCTTCAGGGAAAAAAAAATGTGTATTGTCTTCTTTGGTCCATTGTGGGCTGATGGTCACAGCAATGGAAAGTCAAAAGAAAATATCTGATCTCCTTAATCATAGGAAGGAATTCAAATCTCCACAATTGCACTGAGCTAGTATGAACAGGGTAGATTCATTTGTTTCTATTGCCTTTACCAGCAAACAGAATAAAAGCTAAATAAATAAAACACCCCTACTTGGGAAAGTTTGTATTATACACATCAGCATTTTTTGTGCTGGCTGATAAACACATTATTGAAGGAATGACTAAAATCCAACAAATTCTGGAACATCAGAAATGAAATGGTTCTAGTAGATCATCCTGTACCAAAGTGTTTTGAACCATTGATCAAACATACTGCAGACTATTTATGTTTACCTATAGCTCTCCATACTTCCCTGAAAACTTCGTTGTTATTTGAGGAGTCTTTACCAGTAACCTCAAATGATAAGATTTTGCCTGCCAAGAAAAAAAAAAATTCTGCTATAGACTTGGGGGATTGCTAACGGGTGGAGTCAGTAGCAGATGTTGGGGTTAATATAAGGGTACTGGCCCACCCACCAGAACAAGCTTATTTTCCAACATCCACCACCAAAAGGGCATCCCCAGTAGAGGAGAATTAACAACTCTTCTCAAAAGTAAGAATGTGAGGTAGAGAAACTAAGAAATCTGTTGTGGAATTGCAGCTAGTAGTAAAATAATAGTAAAATTAATGGTGAGGAGAAGCAAAGGGAATTCATCATAATTTGGGCAGGGGCATGAAAGACAAAGGAAAAAAAAAAAAGACCAGGGAAAAGAGGAAGGTAAAGAGAGTGAAGACAAATATTGAAGGAAGAGTCATGCACTCGGACTGATAACTTGCATCCACTTGAGTGCTTATTTGATTAATATGCTACTTTATGTCACATAGAATAAAATCTGAATATAATTATGGCTTATCAAAGAATAGTCATTCTGAGAACACGTCTATGCTGAAATATCTAATTAAATTTGGCCAGATCTTATGCTATATAAGTTTCCATCTCTAATTTCTTCTTTTTAAGTTTGAAAATATAAGTGAGTTATTTTACTTGATTCTATTTTCTTTGTGGTTTATTACACAATATTTGCTCTTCAATTTTCAGTCTGGCACTGCAAAACTACATAAGAATTTCTCTTATTTTCACTTTTGGAATAATTTCTTTTTTTACTCACACAAAATAAGAATTTAGCAAAATATTCACTCGTATCTGACATCTTTCTCCTTATGTGTTACAGTTAAATATCCAATATATGAAGCGTTATTCAAACTCTAGAGATGTATAGTGATTAATGGTGAAATATTTTTCCATTATCCAACACATCAATTGTAAAACATAAGACAAGCCCAGCCCTCTATAAGTAAACTCAGACATAAAGTAAAATTATTTCTTGAATTTTCTTCTCTAACTTCAAATTCCTACTAGAAGTTCATCAACCTAAGCTTGTGTCTTGTTTATGTGGAATGGTGTATCTTTTAATTCAAGCTATATAAATAATACCCTAGATCTCCAATTCTATGTGCCACTGAAATCTTAATAATAGCCCCCATTCTAAAATTCTTGATTGTCTTCAAGGTTGATGTACAGAATTACAGAGAAATCTATCATGTCAACCTTTCGTTGCACCAATGCCCACTTATTGTACAACCTTGTTACAGCCTGAAGTTGCTTATAGTTTTACTTATGGTCTTGATTTCAGATCAAAATAAAAGCAACGCTTCCAAATGTTTGGGTTTTTAGACGCCACGTAAATTCTTTTCCATGAGGTTGGAAAATTTTGATTGTGTTTAGTTTCCTCCTCTGTAACCGCAGTCGTGGTTTGTCTTCTACTGATGAATGAAATACAGACTTCCCAGAGCATTGAATATACTCAAAGCATTTGCAAGGGGTAAAGAAGGGGAAAAGCACAAGAATGCCCTGAAATATTCAACATTTGGTGACCAAAACATCAAAACACTTTGATGTATACACTTCATGGCACAATGGCCTCAGATATGGAAGAGCATTTTTGGTTTTGACAGTTTAGCAAGGTCAATAGCAGATGCTCACATGCTAATAATGAAAGAAACAATTTTTACGAATAGGACGATGTGTTTCCATCCTCTTCTCTCTCTTATAAAGCAAATAAGTACCTATAGAGATGGAAAATAACCATTTCAAGGCTGTTACTACACAGTCCCTGAGACCAATAAATATTGAGCACTCACTACGTGCCAGGCCCTATATAAGAAAGTAATAGTTCAAACTGGAAATCCTGGAAGTCTGAGGATAAAAGGCAGTCAGTGCTGAATTGTAAAGTTCTGAAAGGGGAGTAGAAAACCCCTCCAGAAGGAAGAAAAATAACTGTAGATTGAATTTATGAGTCTAGATTAGTAGTTTAGTGCCTCTGGCCTCTTACAAAGTTTCCCTGGAAGTTTCAATTTCCTTACCTTTTCAATGTGGATACAACAGTACCTTTCCCATCCAGTTATTATAAGGATCAAATGCACACAACTTGCCCTTAACAAAGAGTCTAGAACATAGAAACACTCAAATGTTCACCATGGAGTCTTGTATAGGAGCTGAGGAGAGCATGATCTATTTGATAATAAGGAAAGGTATGAGAAAGGTGATAGCTTGATCTCTGCATTCTGAGTATGGGCAAAATACAACTTGTCAACTCTAAAATGAATCAATTGACTCATCCTCAAAACCTTCTGAGAAAAGGGTAATAGGTAATATTGTTTCTCATTGTTCCTAAAGAAAACAGTCAGGTATAGGTTTACTGGTTGGTCTGCCAAAATTCCTCTAACTACACTAAAGTCAAAGTTGAAAAGCTGCAACCATTATCTGTTCACTCTCTGAAGAATGTAATTATGTGTTAAGAAAACAATTGTCCTAGAAATTATTCCCTGATCTCAGTCATTCACAGAATTTTTTAAAAAGTTATCCATTCACGTGAAGAAAACAGATGAGTCTGGCCTTAGAATGTATTTACTTCTTTAAAAACAAAATAAACATGGATCCAAGTTAGGGTATATTAGGATTAGACACTTTAAAAAACACCATCTGTTGATTGGAAACAGCACTGAAGATCTAAGAGAGAGCCAAAAGATTATGCAAAACCATCAAAAATTCTTAAGAGACTCAAAGGACTAAAGAGTGCCATGTCTAAAGAACTGCCTTGGTGAACAAAGTAATTACCAAGCAGAGCAGAATCTTTTAGACTTGAACGCAAAGTAAAACCGGTGACCAAATCCAAGAGACACACTCTGGCAATGTTGTACCTACAAACACAGTAGAGCCAGTGGAAGGAGAAATCAAAGATGAATGCTTAGCCTGAAAAGTCGGTTTTGAGAAACTTTTAAAACCCAAAGAAGGTTGATGAGTTTTACCATCTCTAGGGTGGATTCAAAGGAAGCAGAGAAACGTATTTTTTTCATTTGCCTATCTAGTCCTATACAACATACCTC
This sequence comes from Dasypus novemcinctus, assembly GCF_030445035.2. Lineage (NCBI taxonomy): Eukaryota > Metazoa > Chordata > Mammalia > Cingulata > Dasypodidae > Dasypus > Dasypus novemcinctus. The sequence continues at coordinate 30,332,698 of NC_080700.1, read as the reverse complement.
AACTAAGCTCATATCACACCAAGAGCAAAAGGCCCTGTTTTAAGTATCTGGGGCATGTACCACACTATAAAGCCAATGTCCAAAACACACTTTAATGGAACAACAGGATGTGAGGTGATAGTTACTGTATTTGAAACAATTTCATATAGATCATTGGCATGGATGTCATTGAAAAATTGTGAAGTGGAGTCTAAAATGTGCCAGGCATATAAAAAGCCATATCACTAGCCCTTACAACATGCTAGATGGATATTATTATTTTATTCCCATTTTGCAGCTGGAGAAATGAAGACTAGAGAAGTTAAGTAACTTGTCTAAGGTCATGTACCCATTGAAACGGAGCTATGAGTCCAACCCATCCATGAACTGATGTGACCTTTCTGATGTGTTAAAGGTATGCTATAAATCATACTGAGAGAAAGCCATTCTTTTGAATGAGGGCCTTGAAAAAGAGAGAAAGAGAGATCCCCCAATACCAGAATGGGTTTTAAAAGAGATCAACACCACAGAAAAATCTAGCCAATCTAACCCATCTAACCTTTCCTAATAACCAATTAGTAAAATTTCTATCCTATTTCAAGCACTTTGTAACCCACCTACCTCTTGATTTGTTAGACTGGGGCATAGGGTAAGACGAAGTATGTCAAAATATTGTATGCCTTTAAACTTTGTTTTTTCCTGGATGCAGTAGCAATGCAGCCTTTTATTTGCACATGCAGTTTTATGGCAAGAAAAGTTTTCACGGAGAGGGCTGGAAAGGGTACACGACTTTTACAACGTGCCATCAGCTTTGCCAGGCAAACCCTATGTGCAGCTTAGGGCATCCTTAGAGCAGGCTTACAAAAGGTTTTTTATAATAAGTTTAAATGAGAAAAGGCTGGAGGAGGGAATAATCTTGTGAGTTCAAAACCGCTCTAATAACTAACCACCTCCATTCGGCAATTCCACAGGGAGAGCAATAAGCCTGGACTTCTCCTGGGACAAGAGGTGGATGGTGGATGTCAATCTGCATCCTACACTTTCTGCGCAAACATAAGCAACCTGCTGCTACAGCTGCGGGAAGAAATTGCTTATGGTCCCATTTTGAGAATGTATCTGTTTCTCTAATGCACTAAGTTGGGGGAAACTGTGTATATACAAGTACAGATATATGCATATGCATATATATGGATACATATAGTAAACATTGCTTGATGATCTCCTCTGGAGAGAGAAAGTTATACATAGAAAAGCTGAGCTAGTGAAAACTTCCTCCAAGTTCCCAGTGAGCAGTTTCTAATCTACAAGTCATTGGAGAGACACAAGGCAGGAACCATGGACTGCTTGGGAAGAATTTGAGGTATGAACAATGTACTCACTAACTCCTTCCCCCCCTCACACTGCCTTAAACAGACAAGGGAGAAGAAGAAAAAAATCCCGCAGAACTGGACAAGAGCTCTTTGCACAACTGTCCTTATTTTTAAAACAATAAACACCTTTAGGACAAGTCCCTCACCACTTAAAAGCTTCTCTCTACCAGAGGTGTTCTTGCTACCTTCATGTTTTCTCAAGCACTTGTTTAAAAACACATTTAAGTGGAATGTTTTCATTTCTGCAGATTGCATTAATTATAGCTTTGCAAACACGGCGCACCACGAGAAAGTCTGAGCCGAGCCATCAGCTGCAAACACCAGGTCTTGGCCAGGGAGCCGGCCATGGTTTATTTAGCAAACCTAATGGGCTCAGCCCCCCTCTATACATAGCTCGGCGTTTGGCATGGGATGGCTCTGCGCAGCCAAGTTTGTCTCCCAGAAGCTTGCAGCTAAGAAAGAAAAACACACAGTGGTCAACCACCCAAGACCCACACATTGGGGCGAGCGTCTGCCTCGCTGCAACATCCCTGGCCGACCTAGGAAATAAACCGAAAAGGGGAAAAAACAAACGCAGGACATTGAAACTGCTTTCTCTCCGAGGCTTCTTCCCTAAGAAGGAAGAAGAGTTGAGCGCTTCTCATCTTCTATTAAAATGCAGGCGAGTAAACAAAATCTTTTGGGACACGGTTTAATACCATCTTTTCCCCAAGTTCACTGACGAGGGTCACTGGGAGAGTCAGGCAAAAAAAAAACTCGTGGGGCTCAGAAGTCAAAGCGAGTTCCACTCCCTTAACCCAGCGGACGGCACCTGGTTGCGCCTGGCGGAAAAGCAGAGAACACCCCAGCCCACAAGCGCGCACTAGGGCGCACTTGTCCCTCTCGGGCTCGGCGGGCGTTTGAGGTCCTTGATTTGTTCAGTTCTGCGACATTCCGCCCGGGGGGGGGTCCGCGAGGGCGCGGACACCGATATTTCCAGACCTTCTGGGCACCCAGGTTTCGCGCGGGACCCCGTGCACCTCTCGGTGGGGGTGCAGGAGCCTTCCCGAGAGCACTGCCCAGCATGCCCAGGGAGCCCGTGGGACAGGTAAGGGGACTCACTCGAGAAGCCCGTGCCCGCCCCCTGGCCCTCCCGTCCCCAGGCGCGCACGCGGAGCGCAGCGACCCCGGGGGACCCCACCTGCTCTGGCTCTGCGGTCGCGAGTGGCCAGGAGAAGCCTCGAGGGCCACCTGCTCCCGGGCCACCTAGAGGTGAGGACCCCGGCCCCGGGGACCGCCAGTGGGACCCCATCGGCGAGACCCTCGTCCCCGGCAGGCCAGGCGGGGTAGGGGGGAAGGCGGCAGCCCCGGGGCTTACCTTCAGCGCCGAGAACTTCTGCGCCGGCGCGAGCGGGAGCAGCAGCAGCAGCCACCAGACCTTGAGCGACAGCATCCTGAGCCGCGGAGCGGGGCGCCACGCACCGGCACCCAGCGCACGGCGGCGGGGGACGCGGCTGGCGGCGAGCAGGGCGCGGCGAGACGCGGCCCGCGGGCTCTGGGCGCCTCCGCCGAGAGAGGAGAGCGGGGTCCCCCGCAGGAGCGAGCCCGCGCCTCCAAGCCGGGGCTGGAGCTGCTTTGGCTCCCACTTGCCCGGAGTGGCGCTCCGCACGGGCGAGGAGCGGGCGGGCCGCGCGGGGCTGGGGAAGCACCCGGGCGGTGGGCGCTCTCGGCTCTTCCCACCCCCGCTCCGGCCTGTCGGGGTTTTATAGCCTCCCGCTCCAGGCACCGCGCTGTCTCCCCGGGCGGCTTCCCTCGCTCTTGTCAAATACCCGAGGACTTCCCGGATCCTCCCCCTGCCTGCCCCCTGCGCTCCTCCGCCCCCCGCGGCCGCCCCACCTTCCCCTCCGCCCTCTCCCCGCAGCGCCTCCGCGCCCTTATCTGCTGCCGCCTGGGGAGGGGGGTGGCCCGCCGTGGCGGATCGCGGCTGCGGGGGGGCGCGTGCGGGGAGCGAGAGGCGTGCGGGTTTGGTGGGGTTGTTTTTTTAGGGCGGTTTTCATTCCTCTGCGCCAGCCTGTGTGTGTCCACGCGCGCGCGCACATCCTGGGAAGGGCCCCCAGACGCGCACCGAGCTACAATGCACCCTCCTCTCCCGGGCACAGGGCGCCGATCTGGAGCGCTGAGAACCGAGGACGGGACCAAAGACTCGGTGCACGCCACAGGGCTAACGGCTGTGGTGGTCTCAGCCGCCAGTCCCTAGCCGCAGGGGGGGTCTCCTTGACTTGCTCGCTTCCGACTTGCTGAGAGATTAGCTGGAACCCGGGTAGCGACCACCGCACTGTCTAGAAAGTCAACTCAAGATAGTAAGCCTTAGGCTCTTTTACGCATCATAATCTACTGCAAGAGCTGTGGAGGTTTGGGATCTGGAGCTCTGGGGTCTGGCTTGAACTATTAACCAAGTACCAGCGAGTGTGGCTCAGCCTCCTGTACGGGCAGAGGTGGTGGCTCTCGAGCATCTTGGCCAAAGCATTTCAGGTGTTTTTATCCAGGGAGAGCAGAGGTGGTAGACGCCTCCCTTTCTAACCAAGAGAATTTTGTGCACCCAGACTCTGGCTAATATCCATTGCAGACAGCATTGCTGAAATAGTTTAGCCTTGGCTTATAACTTTACAGGAAAAAAAGTCCTAATGCTGGCTCGCACAGAAAACCGAAAGAGTGAAGATTGTCGAGAACAATGACTCAATTGACTGGTGGGAGCTGAAATGGAGCACCTGCGCTGGGGGAAAAAAAAGCACTAACCGCCCAGAAAAGCCAAATCACGTCCCTGAAGTTCAAGCCACTGCTTTTGCTGTGAACTGGGGGGTGTGTGGGGGGGGCTGTATCAGCAAATCCTGGGGCTGATTGTTTGCTGAGACAAAAGCTTTGCTCTTACAGTCCGTCATGACACCCCACAGTGGCAAGGGAGTAGCCCTTGCATTTTTTGTCAGGAAGGTGATAGGCCAAGGAAAGATGGGGAAGAAACATGCCTGTTCCTGAAAGAGGAGAACTCTAAGAATTCCCCCTTAAATTCCAAAGCCGGGAGAATCTATTCAGGACTCACACACATTCTTCTTTCTGGTGTGAGGACTCAGAAAGAAAGAATATCAAAACGTTTTAGCCACTGCTCTTGGGTCCTGAGAAACAGGTGAACAAAGCAGCTGCAAATGATTAAGCAAATAAGGAGTATTAGGAACACTGCAATATAAATTAAGGTAAAAAAAAAAATGTTTAAGAAGTAAATATGACATACCATTAACTAATTCTAAGATCATCCAAAGAAGAACATTTACATGCAAAGCCATCATAAATCCTTGTAAAAGTGTTGGCTACTAAACAAATAACAATAAGTTACTTTCTAATTCCTTGAGAGTGCTGCAAGTCAAGAGCTTAAATATTTATTTGAGAGTGCACTTTCCCGCAGAAGCCAACAGTTTGAAAACATGTTAATTCATTCACTCTTATCACCTTCCCTTGGTAGGGAGGCAAGGAGTAGACTTAATTATTCCCATTTTACAGATGAAGAATAAAAGCAAAAGAAGCCAAATATCTTACTTAGTCGAATCTCATAGGCATCAAAATCAAGGACAGAATCCAGATGCCAAACATGCAATCACTTGATTTCACTGGGCGGTATGGAGAAGCAACAGGAGGCAGTACAAAAATTCTTGGCACTTCAATAATGTCTTTTATTCAAGAATCTCAACACATCTTTCACATATCAATTCCAGAAACCCCAGGGAATTCCAGTCCCCCTACCCCCCTTACCAGAAAGATAAATGAAATGGATTTGTCCAAGACTTTGACAAATGAGTTAGGGTTAGATCCTTCAAAAACACTTAACAACTGGGGGAGACCACATGTCCTGAAGGGCAAAATATTTATGTCTTAAAGATTCTAGAAGTGGACTTGGAGACACAGTTTCCATTTTTATGAGGAAAAGCAATACATTTGTAAAGCCATGAGGAAACAACTTTGTCTGTCTGTCATTCCGAGGTCCCTAAAAACGTTATTACTGGCATGAGTGCCACTTAAGTGCCACATTAGAAAGGATTTATAAGTCAACTCACTTAGTTCAAAGTTGAGAGCTTTTCTGCATAATACTTTCCAAACATTTCCTGTAAAACAGACAAGACCACTGAAGAAGTCCCCTTCCCTGGGAAATATATTTATTTTTCTAATTAATAAGTGATGCAGGGCCATTCTAAAACTTGGTTTTAGACCCAGAATTTAAATTTATGTCACTGATGGAAGGACAATAAAGAGGAGCAAGAGAAACTAATTACCAAGTATTATAGCCATTCTTACAATTCTAAACTAACTCTCCTTCTTAGGCTATTAGTAAAATACTCCATTATGTGTATTGGCTTACATTTTTATTTTACGAGGCTAAAACTGCAACAGGATTTTTCCTTCTCACAACCTGATATAATTTAATTGCTACTTCTGGCTAATTCATGTTTAGCTGGAAAACTGTTTGTCAGCTCACCTTCCTACCTTAGTTTGCAAAGTGTGATAAGTTTAATCAAGTTTATCTTTGTTGATTCAATGTCTTCCAAAAATTGCCTCTGATTGATACTGCATCAGAGAGATTAAACCCCTGTATGTTCTCTGACCTTCACCTCAAGTCACCTCTTCATCATTCATTTATCAATATTTCTTCCAACTTTCTGTGTAATCCTGGGGAAAGGAATCCTGTACTTCCCTTGGTTTCCCTTAGGTAAGTTCTGTTTAACTGCCCTCTCCTGTTTGACAGTTACCCTCTCCTCATGGAATTACTGCAGACTTTATCTCTTACTGCTGGACAAAAGAATTCAGTTTCCTGTTGTTTCTGGAGTCTCCGTTCTCTTCTCTGCCAAGGCCCTTTGGACTGCCTGTTCATCTGGATGCCCTGCCAAAATTTTTGATTCAGTGTCTTCCTTTTGATTTGATCCCATTCAGTCCATGGATAAAGCAATGCGTGACCCCCGTATCAATTCCAAGTTTTTTAGCCCGAGCTCAGAAACTCCAGAGACCTGCTTGCCCAAAAACAGCAACAAATATTGACAGAGTTCATCGGGATTTGACAAAATTCAGGAGTACCAGTTATGCTAGCCATGGCCATGAGCTGCAAGCCTACGCAGACATGAATACAGCATGTCAAATAGACTAAACAGAAATATGTATTTGAACCCTGAACAGAACTCAAAGTCTCCGTAGTTTGGTATATATAAGTAGTAAAGAATTTGAAATTTGTCTTTTTAAGAAAATCGTGTAAGCAAGTTTTTCTCCTTTCTTTGATGTTTTATGACAAGTTTTAAGACACGACTTTCCAGACAATTTCTTGAAATGCTTAATAAGCAATTGGCATGTGTTGGGTGTCTCAAATGCCTTATCTAATTAACCGTCACAGCTTCTCTGTGGAGTGATTATTTTACAGATGATAATAATCTGGCAAGATACAGGATCACCCAGATTCACACCGCTAAGAAGTGGTAGGAGCATCTAGGGGCCAGGGTGTTTCCTCTATAATATTGGGTGTCTTTGCCACTATTGAAAAACTGCAAAGCAGAACAAGGGAAAACGCTGGAGTCCAGGATCTGCTGCTGCATCCTGAGATGGGCAGTTCTGTACCTTTGGACCCTTTGAGAATGTAATGTGAACTATGGGCTATTTCCCCCAGAGAAATGTGTGCACACACATACAACCACACACACAATCACTCATTCGCTAACTCTCACTATTTTGCATATAGTTTAAGATCTACTACCAACCCCCCAAAAAAACCCTTTGCAGTTGTTTTGACATATTAATAATGCCACGACATCACAACAGTTTGTAGTGTTAGGGCTTAACATTTCCAAGGAGAGCTCTGTTTCACAAAGCCAAATACAAAATTCCTGCTTTTACCATGAGAACATTCCTTCTAAAGTTACTTGGAGAATCCCATGCCGTTTTGAAAGGATGTAGTCCTGGTGCCAGAGATATATTCCCTCTAAATAACCAATCTTATATTATGTCAAAACATGCTGCAACTACCATTATACATATATTGGAATCTATTTTATCATAATAGCCAAAATTCATTCTGCCTTTCCATTCATGAAACATTTACTAATATTTGAAATTTAGAGACAATGTCAGCTTCAGAGCTAATGGAAGCCAATCGTTACCAAGACTAATCAAGTTTGAAGAGAGTGTGTAGAAAGCATTAATTACATTTGTAGCAACCAAACTCCTCTAAACCCAGATGATCTAAACTACTTTTGGATTTTCATTTCCTATTAACCAGCCATCTGGAAGTCTCTTCCTCTTTTTTTGCATATGAGGCCTGCCTTTAGGGGGAAAAAAAAATGGTTTTAAAATGGCAGCAAAAATACAGCTTGCCAAGAATAGTTGGCAGGATGGACCACACAGGTACAATTTATACAGACAGAAAAGTAGTGAAAGAAGATACTCTAATAAAGAAACCTTTCAATTACCTTCAGCAGTTTACCCCTTGCCCTCCCCTCTTCCCTTACACTGCATCCTCCCAAGAACGGCATTCCATTAAACCCTTCCCTCCTGCTTCTCTCTAGCTCTAAGCTGAATATTAAAACGGTTCGCTTCGAGAGAGAAAAGCCCTCAGGTATTTTCAAGAGACAGCATAGTGTTTGGCCTATAAGGTAGTGGAAAAGGGGCAATAAAAAACATTTTCTCCTTGACCTTACCACACAGAATGGATTTGCAGTCTTCATAGAAAAGTTCACTGTTGTGTAGTGGAATTTTGGCCACATCATATAATTGGCTTTATTTCATTTCCATAACCAAGAGGCTACTCTGACTTCAGCTCTGGAAGACCCATCATCTTCTACTTCTTAGTGCTAGTTTTGCCTAATTCTGGGCAAATTTCTTAAGTCATTTTGTTCCTAAACAGAGTAACCTAACATTGGGAGGTTAGTTACATTATTTTACCTCACTTAAGTCATAGTTCTATCTGTCTAGATGCTTGTCCACGAGAAACAAAGATTTATTCTTTAGTACCTATAAAGTGAAGCAGATGCGGCTCAACTGATAGAGCATCTGCCTACCATATAGGAGGTCCAGAGTTCAAACCCAGGGCCTCCTGGCCCATGTGGTGAGCTGGCCCACTTGCAGTGCTGCCACACGCAAGGAGTGCTGTGACACGCAGGGGCATCCCCCGCATAGGGATGCCCCACGTGCAAGGAGAGCTGCCCTGTGCAAAAAGCACAGTCCACCCAGGAGTGGCACCGCACATACAGAAAGCTGACGCAGCAAGATGACGCAACAAAAAGAGACACAGAGTCCCATGCCGCCTGATGAGAGTGCAAGCGGACACAGAAGAACACACAGCAAATGGACACAAGAGAGCAGACAATGGGGGGAAGGGGAGAGAAATAAATAAAAATAAATCTTTTTAAAAAAATTTACCTATAAAGTAATTTAACAGTAAGGAATACTTAGGCCACTGGAATTTCTGCAGGTGTCAATGACATGTTTGATATGGAGACAGATTTGTCTTCTGAGACTTGTGAATGGTGATTATTTTTATCTTTTTAACATTCCTCTTGCCACTTAACTAAAAACCTAACATTTTATGTGCCACACTGGGGTAAGGTATGGCATTAAACTGCATAACCAATACGTCGGGGTTTTTTTTTGTTTGGTCTTGTCTTGTTTTACAGCAAATACTCCAAGGGATTTGGGGCTCTGGAAAATAATCCTGACAATGTGCCTTGACACTTGAGTGCCTTGACCTTGGTGGTCTCCACTAAGTCCAAGGCACACATTGAAGAACAATGTACAGTTGAATATAATTGGCAGCTCCTGAGCCTGAGAGGTCCCAGGTTGGAACATGCAGGCATGTTGCGTATTGCACAGCACTTGCATCCCTGGCAGAGGTGCAGGTGGAAAGTTACACAGCACTTGTCTGCAACTTTTTGGCTTCCCTCTACGTTCCCTGTTTTTTCAAGCTCTTGGAATCTTCTTCCTCTTTTTCCAAGTAATCATGACTTTAGATATTTGAGCATCTACACTTTCTTATGTGAATGATAAAATCAATAATAATCATGAAATCACTGTAATCCATGCAACATAGTAAGATGTACATCATTCAATGGTACATGATGGAAAAATAGCCATAAAAAGGCTGAAAAGGATCTGTGGAAATAGATCTTGATTTATGGAGAAAATGAAATTAGGACTATTTGGATTGCATCTGTCATCTAGAAAGAGGCAACTTAGTCCAAGTATACCACAGAAATGTATGCTTGCATTTGGCAGTGCAATTAACTTTGGAATGTATTAAACATTAATTTAATTTAATGTATTAAGCATTAATTTAATGCTTAGTTAAGGGTGAATTGGGTTGTGTAAGTGCTCAGAGCTTCCGACTGAATGTAATTTGGCAAGGCTGGTCAACATGAAAATGTGGCTGCAACTATTTGGGCAAAAAAAGATTATTCTCAGGTTTTGTTTTTTGTTTTTGTGTTATTGTTTTTTATATTGGCAATTATGATCATCAGGGGCAGTTTGATTTTTGTTTGTTTATTTTTAGGAGGCACCTGGGATTGAACCTGGAACCTCATACATAGGTAGCAGGTGCTCAACCATCAAAATACGCCCACTCCCCATCACAGGCAGCTTTGAGCCCTCTATTCATTTTAGAATTTTTAGAACAATTTAAGAATCTGTCAGGTTACTTTATGTTTCTTTAGCGTCAGTCTTTTACATTTCTCGTTTATTTTCAACCTATAAGTTATTGGAATATATAAAATATTTTCGGTAAGGAGCAAGCCATTATTTCATCTACCACTTCAAAAAAAAATGCTTCTAATGAAATTATGACACAATGTTTCCTTACATGTGGCTTCAAAGTGCATCCCCGCTTGAGAGATGTTAAAATATGTGAGAATACATTGGCTCAAGAAGAAATAGATGATGGCAACAAACCAATTACAGTAAAGAGATTGGATCAGTAATCAAAAACCTCCCAAGAAAGAAAAGTCTAGCACCAGATGGCTTCATCAGGTAATTTTACCAAACATTCCAAGAAAGCTTAACTCCAATGCTGCTTATACTCTTCCCAAAAAAATGGAATAAGTGGGAACACTTCTTAATTCATTCTATGAGTCTAACTAACATCATGCTCATACCAAACCCAGGTAAGGATAATAATCTTACATACCAATATCTCTTATGAGCAGCAAAATACTATTAAACTGAATCAATAGCATATTGAGAGAACTATACACCATAATCAAGTGGGATTTATCCCTGGCATGCAAAGTTGGTTCAAAATGAGATGATCAATTAATGTAATGTGTAGTGCACATTAACACAGTGAAGAGAGAAAAACGAAGCCTCATGATCATCTCAATGGCTGCAGAGAGGACATTTGACAGGGTCCAGCACCCAAATCTTGATGGAAATGGTGGAAACACTAGGAATGGAGAGAAGCTTCCTCAATATAGTGAAGGGCATGTAAGAAGAGCCCACAGCTGGCATCCTACATAATGATGGAGAGCTGAAGACTTTCGCTCTAGAAATGAAACCAAGACAAGAATGCCCACTGTCACCACTGTTATTCAACACTGTCCTGGCTGATCTTGCAAGAGCAAGTAGGCAAGAAAAAGAAATAAAGAGTATCCATATTGAAAAGGAAGAAGTAAAACTTTCCTTGTTTGCAGGTGAGGTGATTCTATATACAGAAAATCCTGAAAAATCCACAACAAAGTTCCTAGAGGTAGTGAATGAATTCAGTGAAATGTTGAGGCACAGAATTAACACCCAAAGATCAGTAGTGTATTTATACACAAGCAATGGACTATTAGAAGAGGAAATCAAGAAAATTCCACTACAATGGCAACCAAAAAGTCAAACACTTAGTAATAAACTTAACCAAGGATGTAGAGGACTTGTTCACAGAAAACTGTAGAACATTGCTGAAATAAAAAAGACCTAGATAGATGGAAGGACATTCGATGTTCATGGATTGGAAGACTAAATATTGTTGGGATGTCAGTCCTACCAAGTACAACTTATAGATGCAACATGATCCTAATCAAAATTTTAACTGCCTTCTATGCAGAAATGGAAAAGCTAATAATCAAATTTATAAAAATGGGTAAGGGGTCCGAATAGCTAAAGACATCTTGAAAAAGAAGACTGAAGTTGAAGGAGTCTCAATCCCCAATCTTAATGTTTATTACAAAGCCACAGTAATCAAAACAGCATGGCACTGGCACAGGACAGGCATAGACAAGTGGAATTGACTTGAGAGCTCAGAACTCAACCCTCACATTTACGGTCAAATGAATTTTGACAAGGGGGCAAAATTCACTTAATTAGAAAAGACTAGTCTCTTCAACAGATGGTGCAGGGAAAACTGGATCTCCATTTCCACAAAAAGAAGGAGGACCTTTACCCCATACTTTATATAAAAATCAACTCAAAAAAGATCAAAGGCCTAAATATGAGATCAAACTATCAAACTCCTAGAAGAAAACATAAGGAAGCATCTTCAGAACCTTGTGTTAGGCAATGGTTTCTTAAATTTTATACCCAAAGCACAAGCAACAGAAGAAAAAATGAATAAATGGGACCTCATCAAAAGTAAAAACTGTTGTGTCTCACAGGACTTTCTCATGAAAGTAAAATGACAACCTATACAATGGGAGAAAATATTTGGAAACCATATTCCAATAAAGGTTTATTATATCCAGAATACATAAAGAAATACTTAACAAAGAGACAAACAACCCAATTTTAAAATGAGCAAAAGACTTGAATAGACATCAGTACAAAGAAGATATACAAATACCCAGAATGTACATGAAAAGATGTTCAGCATCATTAGCCACCAGGGAAATGCAAATCAAAACCACAATGGGATACCATTTCATACCCAATAGAGTGGTTGCTTTTTTTAAAAAAAAGGAGGGGCGGGCAGACTTCCAGGAAAATGGCCTCTAAATAGGTAGTCAGAGCCTGGCTCGCTCACAAAAAAGAACAGAGAAAGGGCAAAAACCCATTTGAGGGAGCTGCTTTGGAGATATATAGAATGGGGAAGTGCTACACAGCATCCAGGAGGGAACGAGACAAATAAAGAAGCCAAAGTAAAACTGGGAGTTACTAACCCCTGTGGCTGGAAACGGCACCTATACCCCAACCTCAAGGCAAATAACCTTGGTAAAGTCCCTGATTCACTGCAATCAGCTAAGTGAGAGGGAGCATTCCCTGGGAGGAAGAGGGGTCTGGTGAAGGGTGGAGGGTGACTTCTTTTTGGTGAGTCTGGCCAGCGGAGCCCCCTCTGTATCATGGAGGAGACTAAGGCAACTGTGGGGAAAGGAAGGGGGTGAGAATCTGATTGTTCAGGCTATCACATGCAGCCAACCTGGAAGAGAGGAACTAAGGCAGAGGTGGGGCAGAGGCAGGCACCTAGCCAGCCCTCTTGGCAAACTTTTAGAAACCTAACTTGCCTGGGGGAATGAATGCAGGAAGACTCAGATAAGCTCTCAGCCTACCCAAAGCTGCAGAGTGAGAGTAGCTCAGTGGAGGCAGTCCTGCCTTCCATATAGGAGATCTCTGGTTTGATTCCTGGGTCTCCTTAGAGAAGTGATCCACTGGGTTATTGGACTCCCACCTGGTACCTTATGATGGGGGACATTTAGACAGAGATTTTTTTCTTTTAGGTTTTCTTCAATCTGTTATTTTTTACTTTTTATTGGTTCCTCTTTTTTTCTTTTTCTTACTTTATTTTAGTTACTAAAACCCAGTACATCACCTGTGAATGGCAGGCTAAAGGGTCTTTGATTGATGAGCACTTGCAGCCTGAGAAGCTACTTAGGGGCTTAAGAGAGAAGGCTGTTTTTCCTCAGTGGTTTTTTGTTTGTTGTTTTGTTTCTTGTTTGCTGTCTTTCTGCTTTCCTTGTTTCCTTTTTGCCTTTGACTTATTTTTTCAACCTAATTTCTTTTCTTTCCTTTATTTCTATCTTCTCTTTTCTGTTATTTCTTTCATTTCACCTCTTTTTTTAGCCTTCATTTTTTCTAAATTTCTCTTTTATTCCTCTTTTCCTCTCTTCTCATGATTCCAGCTTTGTAATTTATTCTATTTTTCCTTGTTTCATTTTTTCTATTCCACTGGTTTTGTTCTTATTCCTTTGTACTTTAAAAAAATTTTTTACTCATATTACTTATTTCCCTAGCTCTTGTATGGTTCCTCTTCTACCTATTTTTCTATTATTTATAATATTATTCTTTTTATCTTCTTATCTCCTCTCTTTTCTCAGGTTCTAATATTTTTTCAAGGGAACACAGACAAGTGCAAGGATATAGGATAAGAGGAACCAAGTTTCAAAAGGAACTTTACCACATACACAAAAACAAAAAATAAAAAATAAAGCACTAGAGTAGAAAGAGAAGCCAACCAGCCAAAGTAAACAGTTTATTAAGATAAACACCACCAAAAAATTACAAATCAGACAAAAAAAAAAAAACAAAACAGGAAAATATGGCCCAGGCTAACAAACTAAAAAACAGGAGGAGATGCAGAATGTGGAACAACTAATCAGGGATATCCAAACAAATATCATCCATCAACTTAATAAAGTAAAGGAAGAGAAAAAGGATATTAAGGAGACACTGGGGGAACATACTGGAGAAATTCTAAACTTACATAAAAAGATAACAGATATGATGGTAATGAATGGTACAATGCAAGAAATCAAAAATACACTGGAAGCACATTACAACAGATTTGAACAGGCAGAAAAGAGAAATAGTGATGTTGAAGACAGTTCATCTGAAATCAAACAGATATTACAAGAGACAGATAAAATGATAGAAAATATCCATCAGGGACTTAGAGATTTGAATGACAACATGAAACACACAAATGTATATATTATAGGCATCCCAGAGGGAGAAGAGAAAGGAAAGGGGGCAGAAGGAATGTTGGAGGAAATAATGGCTGCAAATTTCCCAAATCTTTTGAAGGACATAGACATACATGCCTAGGAAATGCAGTATACCCCAAACAGTATAAATTTTAACAGGCCTACCCCAAGACATACTCCTGTCAAATTATCCAATACTCTAGACAAAGAGAATAGTGAAAGCAGCAAAAGAAAAGAGATCCGTCGCATACAAGGGAAGCTCATAAAATTAAGTGCTGATTTCTCATTTGAAACCGTGGAGGCAAGAAGGCAGTCGTATGACATACTTAAGGTACTTAAGTACTTAAGGTACTTAAGGCACAGCCAAGAATTCTCTATCCAGCAAAGCTGGCATTAAAAAAAATGAGGGAAAGTTCAAAATACTCACAGGTAAACAGAAATTAAAAGAGTTTGTTAACAAGAAATTTGCCCTTCAAGAAATACTAAAGGGAGTTTTTCAGGTTGAAAGGAAAAAACAGGAGAGAGAGGGTTGGAGGAGAATGTCGGAAAGACTTTTGGTAAGAACAACTGAAAAGACAAAAAGAGAAATAAAAACAACACATGACATACATAAAACTAAGGAAAATTTTGCCAGATTTCAAGCTCACAAATAGTGAGACTGAATTAGTCATCAAAAACCTCCCAACTAAGAAGAGCCCAAACAGGTGAGTTCTACCAAACATTCCAGAAATAACCAACACCAATCCTGCTTAAACTCTTCCACAAATTAGAAGTGGAGGGAATGTTGCCTAACTCATTTTACGATGCCAACATTAATCAAAGTCAAACAAAGATGCCACAAGTAAGGAAAACTATAGACCAATCCCTCTAATGAACCTAGATGCTAAAATCCTCAATAAATACTTGCTAATTGTATTTAAAAGCACATCAAATGAATTATACACTATGACCAAGCAGATTTCATCCAGGTATACAAGAATGGTTCAACATTTAAAAAATCAATGTAATACACCACATTGACAGATTTAAAGAAAAAAAATCACATGATCATCTCTACTGATGCAGAAAAAGAATTCAACAAAATATACCACCCTTTCCTGATAAAAACACTTCAAAAGATAGGAATAGAAAGGAACTTTCTCATCAAGGGTATGTATGAAAAACCTGCAGCTACCATCATATTCAGTGGTGAAATGCTAAAAGATTTCCCTCTAAGATCTACAGCAAGACAAGAATGCTCTCTGTCACCACTCTTTTCTAACATTGTATTAGGACTTGCTCAAGCACTTAGGCAAGAAAAAGATATAAAAAGCATCCAAGTTGGAAAGGAAGAAGTCAAAATTTCACTATTTGCAGATGACATTATCCTATGCATAGAAAGCCCTGAGAAATCTACAACAAAGCTTCCAGAGGTTATAAATGAGTTCTGTAAAGTGGCAGGTTATAAGATCAAAGAGAATTTCTGCAGACCAATAATGAGCAATCTGAGGAGGAAATCAAGAAATAATTGCAATTACAATAGCGACTAAAAGAATCAAATACCTAGGAATAAACTTAACTAAAATGTAAAGGACATATACACAGAAAACTGCACAACACTATTAAAGGAAATCAAAGAAGACCTAAATAAATGGAAGAATATTCCCTGTTCATGGATAGGAAGATTAAACATCATTAAGAGGCTTACCCAAACTCATTTACATATTTAATGCAATCCCAATAAAAATTGCCACAGCATTTTTCGCTGAATTGGAAAAGCTATGAAATTTATATAGAAGGGCAATGGGCCCCAAAGAGCCAAAGACATATTGAAAAAGAAAAATGAAATTGGTGGAGGAATCACACTACTTGACTTTAAGACACACTACAGGGAAGCAGCTGTGACTCAATCGGTTGGGCTCCTGTCTAACATATGGGAGGCCCTGGGAAGGCAGGCTCACCCGCACGCCACGGAGAGCCACCAGCCTGCAAGTGCTGCAGAGAGCCGACTCAGCAAGGTGACGCAACAAAAAGGGAGATGAGTAAAAATACAGAAGAGCACTCAGCGAATGGAGAAGGGAGCAGACAACAAGCAAGCTGCAAGGGGAGGGGGAAGGAAATAAATTTTGAAAAAAAACATACTACAAAGCTACAGTGGTCAAAACTGCATGGTATTGGCACAAGGATAGATATACTGACAAATGGAACAGAACTGAGAGTTCTGAATTTGATCCTTACATATGTGGTCAACTGATATTCAACAAGGTAACCAAGCCCACTCAACTGGGAGAAATGGCCTCTTCAACAAATGGTGCTTAGAGCACTGGATATCCATATCCAAAAGAATGGGAGAAGATTACCATCTCATGTCCTATATAAAAATTAACTTCGGATAGATCAAAGATCTAAATATAAGTGCCAAGACCATGACTCTCCTGGAAGATAATGCAGGGAAGCGTCTACAAGATGTTGTAGTAGGAAATTGTTTCATAAACTTTACATGCAAAGCTTGAGCAACAAAAGAAAAAATAGATAAATGAGATCTCTTCAAAGTTAAAAACTTTTGTACTTCAAAGGAGTTTGTCAAGAAAATGAAAAGGATGCCTACTCAGTTGAAGAAAATATTTGGTAACCATCTATCCAATTGAGGCCTAATATCCAGTATATATAAAGAAATCCTACATCTCAAAAATAAAAAGGCAAATGATGCATTTTAAAAATGGGCAAGTTATTTGAATACACACTTCTCCAAGGAAAAAATACAAATGGCTAAAAAGCACATGTAAAGATGCTCAACATCACTAGCTATTAGGGAAGGGCAGATCAAAACTACAATGAGATAGCATCTTACATCCATTAGACAGGAGGCTATTAAAACAAAAACAAAAACAGAGGACTACAAGTGTTGGAGAGAATGTGGAGGAAAGGGAACACCTAACCACTGCTGGTGGGAATGTAGAATGGTGCAGTCATTGCAGAGGACAGTTTGGGAGTTCCTCAGGTAGCTAACGATAGAACTATCATATGATCCAACAATCGCATTGTGGGTATTTATCCAAAAGAATGGAAAGCAGGGACACGAACAGATATAGGCCCACCAATGTTCATAGAGGCATAAAGCTATTGAATAACACTATTACCAAAAGTTGGAATCAACCCAAATGACCATCAACAGATGAATGGATAAGTAAATTGTGGTATATGCATACAATGGAATATTACTCAGCTGTAAGAAGGAAGGTAGTATTAACACACAAGATCGCATGACTGAATCTTGAAGTCTTTATGTTGAATGAAGTAAGCCAGGCACTAAAGGACAAATATTACATGACCTCACTGATATGGATTAAGCAATTGAGCAGACTCACAGAGCTAGAGTCTGGAAGACAGGTTTACAGGAGACAGAAAGGGAGTAGAGTGTTGTGAAGCCAATGCCCATGTGGGCAAAGTCTACAATAAGGTGGAAGGGTATAGCTGTGCAGGGATGGGTGGGTTCGTGGTGCTGGTCTGTGAAGGGGGATAGGGTGGCAGGGTTGGGTTTGTCTAACCATGAACCTGGGGAGAGGGTCAGGGGAAGGAGTAGGTGAATTCTGGGGATTTGCAGGTTTGTGCCCAGAGCATCAGGAATGTTCTTTTGGCAAATATGGCAGGAGAGGATTACTGGTGTAGGGTGTTGGATGGGTGTGTGGGGGGGCGGACATACAGGACAGGGTCCATCTGGGGCAGGCCTCTATGAAATATGTAAGTGTTCATCTTGTCATAGTGTGTTATATCAGTGGATGGAGACCCACCCAATAAGCAGGAAAATATTGAATTTCCATCCTGTGGAATCAAGCTGCACTCTCAAATAGAAGGACAAGAGTCTCTTGAGAACATAAGCATTGTCTAATAAAAGAAAACAGACCAATACGTCAAGCCCTCAATATTATTGCAAGTAACTATGAATCTTATTCTTCAAAAAGTGAGACTTAGTGGTTTCCATAGGTCCAGAGGGGAAGGAAAGGGAAAAATACAACACATAGGGCATATTGGGGGCACTGGAATTGTTCTCCATGATCTTGCAATAATGGATACAGGCCATTTTAAATTTTGTCAAAATTTATAAAAGTGTATGGTTCAAAATGTGAATCATAATATAAACCATTGACCATGGTTAGTCACAATGCTTCAATATTTGTACACCCATTGTAACAAGTGTACCATCTGCATGTAAAATATTATTAATAAGGGAGAGGGGGAAAGGGGGAGGGCGTTGGGTATATGGGAATCCCCTATATTCTCTACATGACTTTTCTATAATACAAAGCTTCTTTGAAGATAAAAAGAAGGGGAAAAAAAGAAACTGCGGGAATAAACAGAAGAAAATGTTGTACAGACAAGACAATAGATCTTAGTGATGAAAGACATAATGGCTAAAACATTTTTTTTTCATATTTTATGTTATTTTAAAAACTATCATTATTTAATTTTCTTATTATTTTTATTTGATTATTTTCTTGGCTTAATCTTTGGAGAAGTTTTGGATCATAGAAGGGTCACTACTGTGGCAGGAGAGGATCATTCGTGCAGGATGTCGGTGACGGGGGGATGCATGGGAGGGGCTTCATCTGGGCCATACCTCTAAGGCATATGAATGTGCTCAAGTGTTCATGGGGTATTGTAACGCTGGGTGGAGATTCACATGATAACCAAAAGAATATCAAATCCCCATCCTGGGGAGTTCTGCTACATTCTCTAAGAATCCCCCAAGAAGAGGATCAGTGCCTAGTGAAGGAGGATGAACCATTGACAAACCCTTGATATTGATGATTGTATTTATGAAACTTTTCTTTTTTTTAAGATTTTTTTTAATTTAATTCCCCTCCCCTCCCCCGGTTGTCTTGTTTTCTGAGTCTATTTGCTGCATCTTGTTTCTTTGTCCGCTTCTGTTGTCGTCAGTGGCACGGGAAGTGTGGGCGGTGCCATTCCTCAGCAGGCTGCTCCCTCCTTCGCGCTGGGCGGCTCTCCTTATGGGTGCACTCCTTGCACGTGGGGCTCCCCTACGCGGGGGACACCCCTGTGTAGCACAGCACTCCTTGCGTGCATCAGCACTGCGCACGGGCCAGCTCCACACGGGTCAAGGAGACCCGGGGCTTGAACCGCGGACCTCCCATGTGGTAGACGGACGCCCTAACCACTGGGTCAAAGTCCGTTTCCCTGAAACTTTTCTTTTGAAATTGAAACTTAGCCTAGTTTTATATGTTGCCTAAGAGTTACCTTCTGAGGGCCTCCTTGTTGCTCAAATGTGACCTCTCTCTAAGCCAAACTCAGCATATAAATGCACTACCTTCTCCCTGGTGTGGAACATGACTCCTGGGAATGAGCCTCCCTGGCACCAAGGGATTACTACCAAACATCAACTAATAATGCACCTGGAAAAAGACCTTGGCCATAAGGGGGAAATGGTAAATACAAATGAATTTTTACAGCTAAGAGATTTCAAAGTGAGTCTGGAGGTCATTTCAGAGATTACACTTATGCATGTCTCGCAGAATCTCATTGGCTGCCTCAGTAAATATTGCCTCAAATAGCAGGACTTCTGAGGACTCTAGAAACATCTGGACACTATGAGCAGGGAAGACAGCTCAGGAGCTTGGCTCCCACCCTGCCAATGGGCCTTACCTTGGAATATATGCTTCCCAGTGTGACACAGTTGGACTCATTTGTGGTTTCCTTACACATGGCTCCTTTGCCCCTTCTATTTGAACCTATAGTTAGTACTATACTTGATAGGTGTATATCCAAGAGACTTAAATCTTTGGTCCATCCATATGCCAGATGGGCCCTGAATCTACTCTCAAAGCCTACTCTACAATGCATTGGACTCACCCAGGACAACTAACAAGGTGATGATGATGGACAATGCCCATCCAATGAAGAAAAAGAGTCTGCAACTGCCAAGCAAGGTAGTTCCATCTATCTGCCCCATGGAACCTAAGCCCCCTCTCAATGAGAGGTAGAGTGGGCAGCACCATCCCCAAATCCTCAGGGTTGGAAAATGAGCAGTGGACTAAAGTAGACTTAATATTATTCTACTATAGACTTATTGCTATTCTAGCAATGGAAGAACATATATCATTGATATAAAGGCAGTGGCCATGAGAGGCCCTAAGGGGAGGGAGAGCAAAAAATAGGTGTAATATGGGGGCATTTTCAGGACATTGGAATTGTCCTGAATGATGTTGCATGATAGATATAGGCCATTATATATTTTGTCATAAGTTACAAATTGCATGGGACTGAGTGTAAACTATTATCTAAGCTAAAATCCAGTTAGTGACAATGCTACAATATGTGTTCATCAATTGTAACAAATGTACCACACTAATGAAGGATGTTGTTAATGTTGCAAAGTGTAGGAGATATATATATAGGGGATTCCTATATGCTAAATATATATATATTTATGCTAAATATATATATTTAATTTATTGAAATAGATCACTCATACATAAACAATAAATGTATAATAGTTGTGAACTTGCAAAACAAACATATATAACATCAAACAAACATATATAACATCTCACCCTACCACCAATAACTTGTATTGTTTTTAAACCTTTTTAACCAATGATTAAAGAGCATTGTCAAAATATTACTACTAAACAAAATAGTTTCCCCCTAACCAATCCAATTGTTACTATCTTTATATCATTTATATATAAATATACATAAACAATTAAGTATATAGTAAAAGTTGAGAACTTACAAAGCAAACATGCATAACATTATACAGGGGTCCCATACATCAACCCTCCACCAACACCTTGCATTGTCATGAGACATTTGTTACAAACTATGAAAGAACACTGTCAAAATCTTACTACTAATCATAGTCCTCACCTTACATTTGGTGTGTTTTTCCCCCAACCCACCCTATTATTATTTTTTAAATATATATTTTTTATGACAGAAGTTGTAAACTTATAAAACAATCATGCACCACTATGTGGTGTGTCATTTGCTACAGATAAAATAATATCACCTGACTGTTACCATGTCCATAGTGTACATTTTTCATACTGCCTCAGTATCAATACAGTACATCTTTTGCATAGATGCAAGAATATTATATTATTATTACTACTAACCACAGTCTGTAGGTCACTCTGACTGTATTTTCCCCATGCTTCCCCACATTCCCATCACCCTGCAGTAGTGATAATACATTTGTTCTAGCTAACAAAGGACATTCTTCATCTGTACCATCAACCACCACAATTCTTACCCACCTATTGGTTTACTGTGCTATCCAGTTCCTAGATTATTCTCAAGCATTCTGTCAATTGGCATTTACATAACTAGACTACCATTTTTCAGTCACATCCCCATTTATAAACTAGCTTTTACTCACTGTGTGTTACCATCCACTCTGTATATTTCCACAATTTTACAGTAAAGCTAATTAAAACTTCTACATACATTAAACATCAGTAGTCCACGCAGTCCTTCTCTATCTCCTTTAAGAATCCACCACCTACCACCAGGTCTTGAAGATATTTTCCAATAATTTCTTGTAGAATTTTTATGGTACTTGCTTTTATTTTTAGTTTTTTGATCCATTTTGAGTTAACTTGGATAAGGTGTGAGATAGGGGTATTCTTTCCTTCTTTCACTATTTTTGTCCAATTTTTTCAGCAGCATTTGTTGAATGGATTGTTCTGCCTCAGCTGTGTGAGTTTGACAGGCTAGTCAAAAATCACTTGACCATACATGTGAGGGTCTGTTTGTGAACAATAAATTTGATTCCATTGGTCTACTGTGTCTGTCTTTAGGCTAGTACCATGTTGTTTTCACCACTATAGGTAGGTCTTATTATTTAAAGTCTGGAGATGAGGGTTCACTTTTCCTTTTTATGATGTTTCTGGCTGTTCAGGACTCCTTACCCTTCCAAATAAATTTAATGATTGTGTTTTCAATTTTTCTTTAATGCTGGTAGAATTTTTATCAGGATTACATTACATCTGTATATCAATTTGAGTAGAATTGACATCTTAATGATATTTAGTCTTCCAATCCATAAGCATGGAATGTTCTTCCATTATTTAGGGCTTTTTTGATTTGTCTTAACACTGAGTTGCAGTTTTCTGAATACAAGTGCTTTACATCATCGGTTAAGTTTATTCCTGACTATTTGAGTTTTAGCTGTCATATTTTATTTTCACCACTCTTTTGACACTTTTAGCTACTTTTATTGATATAATCTTCTTTTCCAGACTCTCTTCCAAGCCCCTCTCTCCTGTCTTTTCTTTTCAGTCTCTAGCACATGCTTTAGTATTTCCTGAAAATCTGGTCTCTTGCTTAGAAATTATCTCAGTTTCTGTTTATCTGTGAATATTCTAATTTCACCCTCATTTTTGAAAGACAGTCTTGCTGGATATAAGATTCTTGGCTGGAAGTTTTTCTCTTGTAGTATCTTAAATATATCAGACCACTGTCTTCTTGCCTCCATGGTTTCTGGTGAGAAATCAGCATTTAATATATTGGATATCCCTTATATGTTATACATTGCTTTTCCCTTGCTGATCTCAGTACTTTCTCTTTGTCTTTGGCCTTTGACAGTCTGATGAGTATGTGTCTTGGAGTTGGTCTATTTGGATTTTTTCAGATGGGAGTACATTGTGCTTCTTGGAGAGGGATATCTATGTCCTTCAATAGGGTTCAGAAATTTTCTAACATTATTTCTTTAAATGTTTCTTCTGCCCCTTTTCCCTTCTCTTCTTCTTGGACACCCATGACACATATGTTTGCATGCCTTTTGCTGTCATTTAGCCCCCAGAGACCTTGTTCAATTTTTTCCATTCTTTTCTTCATCGCTTCTTTTGTATGTTCACTTTTCAGAGACCATTTCTTCAAGCTCACCAATCCTTTCTTCTGCCTCCTCAAATCTGCTACTATATGATTCCAATGTTTTAAAATTTCATTTATTGCACCTTTCATTCACATAAGATCTGCTATTTTTCTATGTATGCTTTCAAATTCTTCTTTGTGCTCATCCAATGTCTTCTTAATATCCTTAATCTCTTTAGCCATCTCATTGAATTTATTAAGGAGATTTGTTTGAACGTCTATAATTAGTTGTCTAAACTCCTTTATGTCATTTGGAGGCTTACCTTATTCCTTTAACTAGGCCATAGCTTCCTGTCTCTTGTTGTGGGTTGTAATTTTTTGTTGATGTCTTCACATCTGGCTTACTAGAGTATTTATTCTGGGTGCAGTTTTTCTCTTTAGTTTAGGGCTTCCTATCATTTCTCCCTTGCTTATTGCACAGTAGGAGCAAAGCATGTAGTTGGTGCTGTAAGCTGTGGAGGCTCAAGCTGCCCTCATTGCACCAGGGACCAGTGAAGCTTCATCCAACTTTTTCCTTTGCCAGGTATAGGGACAGCATCACAGCTATGTGGAATAATCCATATGCAGGTCTAGACTGTAGTTGCCCAGAGAGACTGGTGAAACTTAACATCCCTTTCTCCCCTGCCTGGGGTAAGGATGGAGCTGCAGGTGTGGACAGCAATCCATGCAGTGCAGGTCCAAGATGACTGCAGGTGCCCTGGTAGACTTCTGATTTTAGGTCTATGCCAGCCAAAGTTACCTGCAATTACCTATATAGGCTGGTGCAGGGCTCCTCAGCCACCTCCCCACCAGAGGCAGGACTGAAGCCTAGGCTGGGGCTGCAGGCTAATCTGCGTGAAAGAAACTGGTTCCAGCCAACAGTGACAGTTGCAGTCAGCCCAGCTTCCCCTCAGGCTGGGAGTGGAGTCAGAATGGCAGCTACTGTCCTCTTTCCAACTTGGGCTGGTTCACACCCCAGCTCTTCCCAGGGTTATATCTTAGCCAGCCAAGTCTACCAACCAGTAGCCGAAATCGGCAGCCAACCGTCTCCTCCTCCCCTGTTTTAGGGACATGGAACTTCCAATTCCAGCCACAGAGCAGCTCCTGGGGCAGCTCATGCTGCCAGAGCAGGACAATCACCGGCCTCCGTGGCTTGGCCAGTAATTTCCCAGAGAGGATGGTGCAGGTCCCCGCAGCTTCCTCCCTGCTGGAGGTGGCACTGGGGTGCTGCAAGCCTCCCTTTGGGCCCCACATTGGGTGCCACTTGCTGCTTTCAGCTCACAGTAGGTTGACTCGAAGGGAAGGCAACACAGAAATAAAGGTAGAGACACAAGAAGGGAGACAAACCTGGGACCAGTGGACTCACAGATTCTGGAACTGAGAGCCTCAAACCCTAGTTCTCCCATGGTATTTATTGGAAACTACCAAGCAGCTGTTTGCTCTCTGAACTGCAACATCATTTACAGAAACAGGAAACAACTGCAACATCTAACAACTGCTACATTCAACAGGTGAAACATTTACAATAACAAACAGGTAAGCCAGTATCCCACACTGGGCCCTAGGCTAGAGCTGCAATATGATCTGGATGGAAAGAAGCCAGACCCTACCAGCACTGGAATCCTCAGTCCTCCCCGCTGCCCCTCGTGCCAAGTGCGGAGTTAAAATGGCAGCTCCCGGCCTCTTTCTGACCTGGACAGTCTCAAACTTTAGCTGTTCTCAGGATTATATTTTAGCTGAATTTCCTCATCAGTAGCTGAAATTGGTGTCCAGCCCCAGAACAGCTCCCGATGTGGCTTGTGCCTCCAGTTGAGGATGGCACCAGCCTCCGGTGCATGGAGCCTCTGCTTCAAGTCTTCTCTGCAGATGGGCATCTCCTCCTTCCACTCCCCCAAGGACATTGCAGGATGCCCTTCTGGCCTCCTGGAGCTCCCAAACAGGTGCTTCAGCTAGCTCCAGAGAGCTCTGGATGTTTGCTAACTGCCCTGGAGCAGGAGCTGACGCTAGAAACTCCTTACTCTGCCTCCATCTTGCTGAATCTCCCCTATATTTTTTATGCAACATTTATGTAATCTAAAGTTTCTTTAAAATAAATAAATAAATTTTTTAAGGGGTAAAACAAGTGTTGGAGAGGATGTGAAGCAATAAGAACACTCATTTATTGCTGGTGGCAATGTAAAATGGTATAGCTGCCTGAAAGACAATTTGGCGGTTCCTGTAAGTACAGAACTCCCATATGATCTAGCAATATCACTACTCCGTATATACCCAAAATAATTGAAAACAGGTACTCCAACAGATATTTTCACACAATGTTCACAGTGGCATTATTCAACAATTGCCAAAAGATGGAAGCCACTCAAGTGTCTGTCAACCAATGAATGGATTAAAAAAAAAGCAGTGTATTCATGCAATGGAATGTTATTCAGCTGTAAAACAGGAATGATGTCTTCATATATGCGACAACATGGATGCACCTCGCAGGCATCATGTTGAGTGAAATAAGCCAGCCACAGAAGGACAACTATTGCATGCTCTCACTGATTTGAAACAATTAGAATAAGCAACCTCAGAGTTAGATTCTAGAATATTGGTTACCAAGGGAAAGGATGGGGATTGGCAATGGGAAGTTAAAGCTTAAAATGTACAGGATTCCTATTGGGAATATGAAAATATCTTGGTAATTGATTTTGGTGATGGTAGCACAACTTTGTGAATACAGTTAACAGCACTGAAATACATATCTGAATGTGATTAAAAGGAGAAATGTTAAATTGTTCATATGGTAACAGAAAAAACATTGTTAAACTCCCATGAAACTATACTACACAGGCAACCCTAAGACAAATCCACAGACTACAGTTAATAGCATAATTATTAAAATGTTCTCTCATTAATGGTAACAAATGTTCCACACCAATTCAAGGTGTTACTAATAAGGTAGTATATGGGAAACCTTCTATGCATGATTGTTCTGTAAACCCACAACTTCTCTAATTTTAGAAAATGTGGGGGAAACAAGCGTGTTTTAATTTATAAAATATATTTCTGTTCCCTATTGGAACAATGGAAATATCTAATGCTAGGCTTGTTCCGTATTTTGATTATTTTGTTCAAAGTAGAAGAAATACATATCTGTTAAAGCAAAATAAAAAATCAAAGAGAAACAAAAGAAAATCCAAACAACACTCAAAGTCCTCCAATTCATGATGATGGATGGTGTAGCAATATGATATTATTTATGAATTCCAAAAATAGATATTGGATTGTGTTTGTAAACTAGTCTGTTCCTCTGGACGTATTAGATTCAGAGGTTTCACTTTCACTTTTTTAAATCAAGATTAGGGCTTTTATTTGACCACATCATTAAAGCAACTCAGTTTGAGTCCCCCTTCCCCTTTGTGGGCTATATAAACGAATGTTCAAAGTCAGAGAAGTAAATACGCAGAGAAGAAGTACACAGAGGAAGAAAATCAGCTCATTAGACATGGCAGAGGCCCCGGGAAGAGAGATGAGCCTGATGGTCTACAGCCGACCTTGTGAAAGAACAGAGCAGCTGAGCCTGGAAAGAAACAAGCCCCAGGGAGAGAGACAAGCCTTATGCCAGCCTGCAACTGAGACTGGAAGAAGCTGGGACCACGGAGCCTTAAGAGGAAGAGGAAGGCTGAACCTCACAGACATTGTCCACCATCTTGTTTCAACAAGTGGCAATAACTTTGGGTGAGAAAATACCTCTTATGGTACCTTGAGTTGGACTCTTTTGGGCCTTGTGTCTGTAAGCTTCTACCCCTAAATAAATACCCTTTATAAAAGCCAACAGAGCTCTGGTACTTTGCATCAGTACCCCTTTGGCTGACTAATACAGAATGCTAGCTGTCTTCTCGGTTTTCTACAAAAATACCTCAAAACTAAGGGTAAAAGGAGTTTTTAAAAGAAAAGGAAAAACAGAGCAGGAGAGGAGGCAACAAATAAGAACATTCAGGGAGCTGGAAAGCAGATGGACAAGCGAAAAATGACCTAACAAACCTAAGCTGACTTAAAACAGAACCTTGATCCATGAGTGAAACAACACATGAAGCAACCTGATTTATATCACCCAACTTTCAAAAGGCTAAGGAATTGGCAATCCGGGGTGAAAGTAAGGCCAAACTACAGTCCCCCATCTTTCTGCCACTAATTTAAAAAAAAAAAGAAAGTTTATTTTTCCAAAAGACTAAAACTTAAGTTCTCTGGACTGTGGCACTCCAGAAACTGTTGAGGGCAGGAGCACAATAACGCATATGGATGAAGTGCAAATTTATAGGATTAATATTGGAAAGCTTCTGTCTTCTTCCCTATTTTACCTCCTTGATGGTTTGCCGTTTGGTTTATATGCTCAAGTAGGAGACCTAAAACTCTTCTCCAGGAAAGACAACAAGTACATAAGGAAAGACATAAAGATACTGGCAAAGGGATTTTTCCTTCCAGATCACTCTACAGTGAAAACCATAATTAGCAGGTCTCCCCTATATACTTAGAACAACCAAACAGCCGTTTCATGTCTCGTTCTTAAATAGGAGTAGAGAGCCAAGGATGCTCGACATTGGAGGAAAGCCTCTTCTCTGCAAGACAGAGAATGAGACAAACAAAATGAAACAAGCAAGGAGGAGACAAGCCTCTGTGCAGTTACAGGGTAAGAAAGCTTCCCATGAAGTATTGTTATTTATAGCCTCAGAGTCATATAAAAATGTATGCAACCACAAAACAAGAAACAGATTTTTTTTTAAACTTTCAGAAGAGGGAAATAAAAGCTCTTAGCATAGCAGAAATGACAAATGCAAAAGAATGGTTGAAAGATAAAGGAAACACCTAGAAAAAAAATACCATGAGCTGGAAAACAGGGAGAAAAGATAAAATAATTAGAGGACAATTATATAAGAGGTGAAGAAAAAGCCCTTTACTGAGAGAAAATATAACCAAGTCCAGAGTGCATGGTTCTCAGTCCACCTCAGCCTTGTTCACAACTGGATCACAGACCTCTTAGTTACCACATATCCACCCACTCAGCAAGGAGACTCAGCAGCTGGTGCCTGCTGTGAGAGCTAAAGAGGAGGGCAGAGTGTCTGGGGATATCCACCTCTGCCTCCTTCCTGGCCGGGTCCGGAAGAATTCAATCACCCCAGTATGCAAAATTCTTGACTGCATCGTGTAGAGATTGGCGGCAAAGAAATAGCAACAAAAGCAAGGAAGGGCCAGAATTAAAGCAGGACTTTTCTACATAGTGACCAACAGTGATGCTGAGATGCCCAAGCCCCAGCCACGCTGACCAATCTTTAGATTAAGTGCTGGTTCCTCAACCTCAACAAATCAAGAGATGGGCAACGTTTTAAGTCCCAAACCAGAAGTTGCCACGAAGCTGATGGATGAAAGACTCAAGCAGCTTTAGAGTGGATGAGCAGGGGCGGCGGACTTGGACTAGTGGTTGGGCATCCGTCTATCACATGGGAGGTCCGCGGTTCAAACCCCGGGCCTCCTTGACCTGTGTGCAGCTGGCCCATGTGCAGTGCTGATGTGTGCAAGGAGTGCCCTGCCACACAGGGGTGTCCCCCGTGTAGGGGAGCCCCACGCACAAGGAATGCGCCCCATAAGGAGAGCCGCCCAGCGCAAAAGAAGTGCAGCCTGCCCAGGAATGGCATCGCACACACGGAGAGCTGACACAAGATGATGCAACCAAAAGAGACACAGATTCCCGTGCCACTGACAACAACAGAAGTGGACAAAGAAGACACAGCAAATAGACACAGAGAACAGACAATCGGGGTGGGGGAGGAGGGGAGAGAAATAAATAAATAAATAAATCTTTAAAAAAAAAAAGAGTGGATGAGCATGTGGTTCATATTTACAAGGTCCTGGGTTCAATCCCCAGTACCTCCTGAAAAAAAAAAGAGAGAGAAGGTGTTGGTGTCTTCTGTCGCACACAGTTCTCAACCAGACAGTCCACAGTCGGGGCTCCCTTCCTGCCATCAGACTTCCTCCAAGTTTTAAAGACAGGTTGGCATCTGGGAAGAGGGTGGCTTCTTGGGAAGCCCATAAGATGTAAAGAGAAGAGGTGGGAGACTGGAGGCAAAGATCTCATAGTGAAACCATAGAGAGTAGACTAACCTCAGGAGTTGGATCTGTGACACTACTATATTCCTTCTCTTCTTTAGGTCCCTTTATTGCATTCACAGAGAATATATAGGTATTTCAATCTTAACGTCATCTTTCTTTTAAAGATTTATTTTTCTTTATTTCTCTCCCCTCCCCCTCCCCAGCCCCAGTTGTCTGTTCTCTGTGTCCATTGGCTGTGTGTTCTTCTGTGTCTGCTTCTATTCTTGTCAGTGACACTGGGAATCTGCATCTATTTTTTGTTACACCATCTTGCTGTGTCAGCTCTCCATTGAGCCAAGTCCGCTTCCCTTAAAGTCATTTTAATATCTTTAATGATATAAAATGAGACTTCTAACAGTGATAAGGACATAAATATTACTGCCAACAAACATATATTTTAAAGCAAGAGAAAGAGGTAACGATTTTTCCATTCTTCCTTCACCTCTGCCTCTCTTCTCTCATCAGACTTATTGATCAAGGGATGTAGGGCTGGAGGAAAGAGAGCGAGGGCTACATCATCAAGTGGGAAAGTCTGATATGTACAGGGAATGAATGGGTGGAAAGGAAAGTGAAGAGTGTGGGATGGTCTAAGAGGGAAAGCCAAGAGTTTCCAG
This sequence comes from Dasypus novemcinctus, assembly GCF_030445035.2. Lineage (NCBI taxonomy): Eukaryota > Metazoa > Chordata > Mammalia > Cingulata > Dasypodidae > Dasypus > Dasypus novemcinctus. The sequence goes on along the minus strand of NC_080700.1, from coordinate 30,302,869 downwards.
AATAAATAGAACCCTGGAACTGGGTGGATCAAGGGGGAAAAAAAACAATGAAACCCTTATAGGTTTATAAAAAAAGAAAAGAGAATTTGTCAAAAACCTAAACCAAAGAGTTTGGTGTTCTGAGTCCCATTCTGGCTGCTTAGTACGGAACAGCAAGCTGCTTCTACCTTCCTTCTCCAAGAAACAAGGAAATCTCACACCCCACCACCAAGCCAATGAACTAAATAGATACTTTAAACACTTTCCTTGGAATCTCCTTCACTAGATCACCCAGTTCATCATGCACATTATCTGTTTTCTGTTTCTCCGTAAGAGGTGCTGTGAAAGTCACTGCTATTATGCAGAAGGCATCCCTTACCAACAATTTCTATGAAGGTTTTCCTGACCTTCCTGCAAGCTTCACCTGCACTGTCCTCCAAGTCCAAAATTCTATGTACACTGTGCTCAAGGCACTTACGCTTTCACCACCACTCTCCTCAAAATGCTTAGAGCTTCTCCAGCTTCCATCCACTACATGGTTCCAAAGCCATTCCCACATTTTAGATTCTGTGTTTGCAGCAGTCCACTTTCAGGTACTAAAATCGGTATTAGTTACCTACTGCTGCATAACAAATTATCCCAAACTTAGCAGGGGAAAAATCCCAACAGACAAAAACATGTATTACTTCCAGTTTCTATGGATCAGGAATCTGGGCAAGGCGTAGTTGTGTGCCTCTAGCCCAAGAAGAAGGGATCATTGGGAAGCTACCTTCAACAGGAGGAATCTGTTATTGAAGTAACTTGCGAACAGGCAAGATGAAAATATATTTATAGACTCAGAAGTGTTCAGGAAAATGGATAGTGTAGTCTGAAACTGAGGCACCTCATCAGGAATCTGCAGAACAGAGAGAATGAGGAGACAAATATTTTATAGAGAGAATTAAGATAAGGTTGGCCTCAGTCTTCTAAGAAGTACAATGGAAACTAGAGCGAGTAATGCACACACGTACGCACACCCCTCCACGAAATTGCTTCGCTATTTGTCTAATTCCTTTCAGCCAAGTCATCTGAAGAAAGTCATGCAGTCAACATGTTGGAATAGATTCCAGAGTTACGAGTCTCTCTCTTCACTGACCAGAGATGGGCCCCCTGTCAGAGACGCTCACCTGTCAGAGGTGAAATAAAGGGTGAAATAAGACAGATCAATAGTTGCTGGTCATAAGTTTCTGTCAAAACAATTTCAATCATGTTCCATGGCCTTAGGGACACCCTACCAAAGCAGCTGGATAAATAAGGAGAAATTGATTGAGATACTGTGGGGAAGCACAATATCCTTTTAGGGGGATTACAAAGGGAAACACAGTTCTTGATCATCAGCAAGTGCTATTGTGTAACTGCTGTGGTAAATGGAATGTCAAATAGCCTACCAAGGAACGACCAAAAATATTTTGCCTTTATCCATATTTTCAGGCATATAAACTACCAAATATGTCTTTGCTCAAGCCAAATGAGCCTGTGTATTCCCTAAAATCTAGCACTTTCTTCTTCCCGTCTAAGCTCACATCATTCATTCCCTCCTGAAATGTCACACTGAACCCTTCTTGCCCTTCCTTGAATGTTCTGCCCAGAAGCCTCTGCCTCTCTCTCAAGGTGGTATCCGATTCAGCTGGAACTAACTTCCTTGCTAAAAATTGTTCTTTCCATTTTCACAACCCCCTAATGCTACCGCATCCTGAAAGCATTGTACTTTTCCGTGAGCTTGTTCGGTCTTGCCTTCAAACATAATATCCTTGAGGCTGAAGACAGCAGAGCAAGTCATAGCCCTCACCCACAAAAAGGATGCCATATTAGAAAGCAATTAATTCCTAAATTATGTGGTAACCAGCATAAGAATGGCAGGGATAGCTTAGATTTTTCAATACTTCTTAACCCAAAGCACCCTATCCTCTACCCTGTTCACTCTAGATTTGCACAGAGGTATTTAGAATGGATAACAAATATTTACTTCTATAAAGAGCACAGAGGGTGCAAATGATTTATAGCGGAGGTAAAGCACAAGTAAAATTTCATTGACACGGTTTGACACACATTTATAATTCATATTTCCCTTTAGGCTTTGAGTTTCTGGTCTACAGGTTTTTCTCTACATCCTCGCCCAAATGAGCAATGCTTCTTGCTTGTCTGCTTTATTTTTACTGTTAGGCCTACAGTCAACCCTTCCTGCTTTCTGTGTTCTTAGCTCAAAAGGCTTTTGCCCACTGGGTACTAAGAGTACACTTTTTTGGGTCTGTTTCTAGGTTGTCCAGGCAATCATCTAACTTGAAATCTGGCTGACTTCTGCCTGAATTTGACTCCCAGAAAATTTCTAGCATTGCTTCTCTTCTGTTTCCTTGAATGAACTATTCTGCTTCCACTGGCACATATGGAGGACTGGTCCCCTTGGATTAGCACACCTTTCTTTCTCTCCCTTCTTACCTTTTGGTATGCTTGAGGCTCTCCATCACACTTATGGATCTGTTTCGCCTCCTAAGCTGTAAGCTGTAAGCTCCTTGTAACAACAGATGCTGGTATCCTCAGCATCTAGCCCATACCCTGGCTCATATTAAGTTTTTCTGCAAGTGGTTATTGTATTATAAATGGGTGAATAAAGAGTAGTACTGGAAAGGTAGATGTCATTGTGGATTATATTAGATATAATCACGGAGGCTGTAGAACATGAACTAACTTTTGAAGGATGGATAAGATTACATAAGAAAACAGGAAAAGAGAGGTATTTTCCCAAGCAGGAAAAGAGCCCATGGAGGAATGGCTTGAAAATGACTCTGTCAGAAAACATGTATAGCAGGAATAGTAAGTGCTCATTCCGGGATAATGATTAATACAATTATATGTATAAGGTCAGACCCAATTGTGGTAAACCGCATTACACTTGAGATGGATGGATAGACAGAGAGATAGATAGATAGATAGATAGATAGATAGATAGATAGATAAGGAAGCAGATGTGGTTCAAGTGATCGAGCTCCTGCCTACCACATGAGAGGTCTCGGGTTTGCTTCCCAGTACCTCCTAAAGAAGAGGAGCAAGACGGAGAGCTGATGCAACAATTCTGGCACAGCAAACTAACACAACTAGATGACACAAGAGACAAAAGGAGGAAAACATAATTAGAGACACAACAAAACAGGGAGCAGAGGTGGCTCAAGCGATTAGGTGCCTCCCTCCCACACAGGAAGTCCTGGGTTCGGTTCTCAGTGCCTCCTAAAAGGAAGACAAGCACACAACAAACAGTCACAGCAAGTGCGTACAACAAGGGAGAGGGGAGAAATAAATAAACAAGTCTTTAAATAAATAAATTAGTTTCTTATGGAAAGACTTAGAGTATATGTTCTTGAGCTGGGAATGGCATCAAACAATACAATTTTAGAACTGGAGAATAATGAAAGAGGATCTTTAAGAAGAGTTATCTGGTAGTACAAAAGTTTTATCAACAGCATCATGAACTCCCACTATGTTTTGGCACTACATTAGGTGCCTGCTAAAAGGGAGATTTTACCTTCAAAGAGAAGGAAGAAAACAGATAAGAAAACATAGTAGATATAAGTCTGGAGTGGACAGCTCAGTTTATGAATTATCTCCATCCTTTGCTTCCTCTTTTTGATGTTTCCTGCTCTGTAATAGCTTCAAAAAAGGGAGGACAGAGAATAAAACACTTTCATTAAGGTAATATAACTATTGGTGCCTATCAGTGTTTACACTTCTATTAAAGAATTGACCAGATAAGAAAGTATAACTAAACCTTTAATTAGTCTGTTATTAATTCTAGTAACTACTTCCAACTACTCTGGTCTTATTTTCTAACTCATAGTCAAGTTTAGTTATATAGTTGCAAAAGAACAGTAAATCTATGTGCTAGTGTGCACACATACAGACACACTGTTTTAAGTATTTAAAAATTAAAGCTATGAGTTTCCTCAAGAAACTAAATATAGAACTGCCATATGATCCAGCAATCCCATCACTAGGAATATATTCGGAAGAACTGAAAGCGAGGATGCAAACTGATATTTACACACTGATGCTCATAGCAGCATTATTCGCAATCACTAAATATGGAAACAACTCAAGTGTTCATCAACCGATGAGTGGATAAGAGAAATGTTGCATGTAGATGCAATGGAATACTATTCTGCTGTAAGGAGAAAGAAATCAGGATGCATATGACAATATGCATGAACCTGGAGGACGTTACGTTGAAGTGAAATAAGTCAAACACCAAAGGACAAATATTGTATAGTTTCACTAATATGAATGATGAATAAACTTACAGAGTTAAACTCTATAGATTATAGGTTACCAGGAAACTGAATGTGGGTTGAGAATGGGAGCTAATGCTTAATGTATGACGAATCTTTAATAAGGTTTATTGTAAATGTGTGGAAATAAGTAGAGTTGATGGTAACACATTATGCTAATGTATAAATGTGATTGCAGTTGAAAGGGGTAGTCTGTGGATGTAATATTTCAACTGAAAGGAAGGTAGAGAACAATGTAGGGACTGAAGGTATAACATAGTGATTGGATGGTATATGAAGATTGTAATTAATAGTATAAGTATAATAATGTTTTTCCTTTACAAAATATTCAATATATGCTGATAAATGGGAAAATTACAACTAACGTAACTTATGGATTACAGTTAACAGTAATATTATAATATTTTTGCAGCAATGGCAAAGAAGATATATGAATTCTAAAGAACAACAATAGGGGGTATAAGGAGGTATGGGATTTTTCCATTTGAAGTAATGAAAATGCTCTAAAAATTGACTGAGGTGATGACAGCACATCTCTGTGATGAATATGAGAGCCACTGAATGTACACTTTAAATGGATTGTAGAAAGCATGGGACTCATCCATCAGCTGTTTGGGATCGAAGTCCCCTCTCAATTAGAGGTGGAGTGGGCATCACCATCCAGAATCCTCAGGATTGGGGAATGAACTATGGACTAAAGTAGACTTATTGGTACTCTACTATAAACTTATTGTGGTTCTAACAATTGAAGAAATTATAACATTGATGTGGAGGCTGTGGCCACTGGAGTTTCTGAGGTCAGTGAGAGGGAAAAACAGGTGTGGTAGGGGGGCACTTTCGGGACTTGGGAATTGTCCTGAATGACATTGTAATAACAGATACAGACCACTGTATATTTTGCCATAACCTAAAGAATTGTGTGGGAGAGAGTGTAAACTACAATGTAAACTATAATCCATGCCTAGTGGCAATGCTCCAAAATGTGTTCATCAATTGCAATGAATGTACCACACTAATGAAGGATGTCGTTAATGTGAGAAAATATGGGAATTGTGGGGAGTGGGGCATATGGAAATTCCCTATATTTTTTATGTCACATTTATGTAATCTAAGTATCTTTAAAAATAAAAAATACATTAAAAAAAAAAGAAGAAGACATGGGACTATAACACAATGAATCCTGTGGTAGAAGATGGACTTTGGTTAACAGAACAAATATAAGAACACTCTATCATGGACTATAACAAATATATAATACTAATACGGGTGTCACTAATTGGGTGGGTTGGGAGAAAAATACACAAAATGTAAAATATGAGGCTATGGTTAGTAGCAATGTTTTTACAATGCTCTTTCATAGTTTGTAACAATTGTTTCACAGCAATGCAAGGTGGTGGTGGTGGGGTAATACACAGAAGTCCCGTGTGATGATATGCATGTTTGCTTTGTAAGCTCACAGCTTATACTGTACACATTGTTTGTGGATGTTCGTGTATGAATGATAAACTTCAGTAAAAAAAGTTTTTAAGAATTAAGGCAATGAAACTATGCAGTATTGCCTAAGGATAGGTATGGAGAAAAACCAGGCAATGCTAAACAGAGACATCAGAATAGTGTCCATGTCTGTGGGAAAGGAAAGGGGCAAAGACTGGGTGGGCTGGCTTTCTGGGATGCTGACAATGTTATATTTCTTCACCAGGATGAAGGTTGTGTACATGTTCATCTTATACTCTCAACTGTACTTATATGCTTTATACTCTTTTCCATAAGTGTGACATTAAGTATTTCACAATTTTAAAAAGAGGAATTAAAATGAGTTTAGTGCTGTATATGCCCAGTATATGTGCCAAAAATGGGCTTGCTTTAATCTATTTTTTTTAGGTGCTGGGTCAGGGGATTGAAATCTGGGACCTTATATGTGAGAAGCTGGTGCTCAACCACTGAGCTAAATCAGCTCCCCTGAGTTGGTTTTTCTGTCTGCTTGTTCTTTTGTCTTTATTTTTGTTTTTGGGAGGTACCTGGGATAGAACCTGCGACCTCCCATGTGAGAAGCAGGTGTTCAACTGCTTGAGCCACATCAGCCCCCTTTACTCCCAATTAAATATCTCTTAATCAACAAACAGGCAATAAAAATAATTTTAAATAGTAATAAAAATAAAGATATCTATTCACTATTTCTTTTAAAAAGCTCTCTGAAAAATAATAATAGAAGAAAATTTCCTCAACTTAATCAGCAACAAATGGCAAGATGTACACTCTCACCACTCTTGTTCAACCTAGTACTGGAAGTTCTAGCTACCACAATAAGACAAGAAAAAGAAATACGAGGCATACAGATTGGAAAAGAAGAAGTAAAACTGTCCTTATTCTCAGACAACATGGTTGTCTGTGTAAAAAATCCCAAGAGATCTACAAAAAAATAAAATAAAATGTCTCTCTTGAAACTATTAAGTGGGAAAATGGCCTCAATGTAGGTAGGCACTGCTCAGCTCTCTCACAAATACTGGTAGAGAAGTGGCAAAAACCTACCCAAGGGAGCTGTTTTGGGAATCCATGGAACAGAAGTTTTCAGGACATCATCCAGGAGGGAGTGGGACAAAGAGACAAAGCATCCAAGGGAAAATTGTGAGTTATTCTCCCCTGTGGCTGGAAATAGTCAGCAGGTAAGCCCCACCCTCAAGGCAAATAGCCTCCGTGGAATCCCTGGCTCTTACCAGTCAATTTAGTGGAAGGGAGCATTCCTTGGGAGGAAGGCAGGTCTGGCAGAGGGTAGAGCATGGCTTCCTTTTGGTGGGTTTGGCCACCTAAGCCCCCTTTGAATCTTGGGTAGAGTGCCAACCAGCACTGAGGTGGCCCTGGAGAGAGGAGAAGGGGAATCTGATCAGGTAGGCTGCCACACCCAGTCACCCTGGGAGAAAGGAAATTGGTCGTGGAGATGAGAAGAGATTAGAAGGGGCATAAGAGGGAAGGCTGTTTTTCCTGGGTTGTTTCTTTGTTACTGTTTTGTTTCATGTTTGTTCTTTTCCCTTTGTTTCCTTTTTTATATTTACTTATTTTTTCAACCTGCTTTCTTTCACTTCTTTCCTTCATTTTTCTATATTCTGACTTCTTTTGCTTTTCTTTCATTCTACTACATCTTTTTTTATTTTTATTTTTTGAATATTTTTTATTGTCTTTTTTTAAAGACAAATAGATCACACAAAACATTACATTAAAAAACACAAGAGGTTCCCATATTCCCCACTCCCAACCCTCCCCACCCACTCCTCCCACATCAATTTCCCCTTTCATCAATAAGGCACATACTTTGTATTTGGTGAATACACATTGAAGCACTGCCACACCAAATGGGCTGCATGTAATTGACACTCTCCCCCAGTTCATCCAGTGGGTTGTTGCAGGATATACGATGTCCTGCATCTGTCCTTGCAATATCATTTAGGACAACTCCACATCCCAAAAATGCCCCATATCACGGCTCTTCCTCCCTCTCCTTGCCCTCAGCAACTCTCATGGCCACTGTCTCCACATCAATGATTCAATTTCTTGCATTGGCTAGAGTCACAATAGTTCTATAGTAGAATACCAGCAAGTCCACTCCAATCCATATTATATTCCTCCATCTTGTGGACCCTGGGATGGCAATGTACACTCCACCTCTAAATCAAGAGGGGGCTTAGATCCAACATGACTTAAGGATGGATGTGATTCACCTTCTTGCAGTTGTAGACACTCTCAGTTCTATGGTGTGGTGGCTGACCATTCTCACCTTCCCGTCAGCTGACCTAGCCAAGTTCAATAACCTGGAAAGTAGGTGTTGCAACTCTGCTGAGGGTCAGGGCCCACTCAGCTGGCACATGAACAGTCCAGAGATTCAAGTCTCCTGAACATACAAAAAAACAAGCACCAATCACAGGTTCAGCAAAAGTGACAGAAGAGGCATGTGTAGAGAGGTCACATCTGAATCCAACTCCATCACAATCAGGAGCACAAATTACAAAGTAGGGCCCACTGGCAAGGCAATGAACTCCAGAGCCATTGGTCATGACCATAGAACTTGTGTATCTCTGTAGCCCTCAGGAGCACATGTACCTGGGATTGTATCTACTTTGACTGTCTCTGGAATCCTGCCAAGATGTGCATAAGCATGACCCCTCTGATGACCTCCCAACTCATTTTGAATTCTCTTAGCCATATAATAAACTCATTTATCTTCACCATTTTCCCCTTTTATTCAAGGTCTTTTTCTATTTGCATCACCAGCTGATGCTTGGTAGTAATCCCTCAGTGCCAGGGAGGCTCATCCCCAGGAGTAATGTCCCACACTGGTGGGAAGGTAGTGCATGGCCACATTTGAGCAACATGGAGGCTCTCAGGAGGTAGCTCTTAGGCACCCTGCAGCTCTAGGCCTAGTTGAAATTTCAAGCACACAGGCTCATAAGCATAGTCATCAGTATCAAGGGCCCATCAGTTAACCATCTTTCTTCACTGGTCTTTCCCCTTGCACTTGGGGGACTGTTGCTGTTCCATTGGGGAATGCAATAGAGCTCCCCAGGATGGAAACCCAGCACTCCCTCAGTTGTCATGAGTAACAATATCCACTATGACAATACTCAACGAACATCCAAACATATCTATATACCCTATATGCATGCCCTGGAGAATTCCTTCCCACCCATGCATCTCCCATCAATGTCACCCCACATCAGTGCTCCTCCCCTGCCATAGTTGAACCCCTCTGTGAGCCAAAACTTCTTTGAAAATGAAGCCTAATAAACTGTCAAATTCAATTAGTATGAAAATGAAATAGTATTGACAGGTTTAAATATTAGTAATAAAATACAGGGAAGTAGATGTGGCCCAACAGATAGAGCTTCCACTTACCATATAGGAGGTCCAGGGTTCGATACTCAAGGCATCCTGGCCCATGGGTGAGATGGCGCACATGGAGTGCTACCATGGGCAAGGAGTGCCACCCTGCATGGGGGTGCCCTGCACGGGAGTACCCTCAGTGCAAGGAGTGCCCCCTATGTAAGGAGTGCCACCCTGTGCAGGAGCGCAGCCCACCCAGGAGTGATGCCACCCACACAGAGAGCTGATGCAGCAAGATGACACAACAAAAAGAGACAGAGAAGAGACAATATGAGACACAATGAACTAGGGAGCTGAGATGATGCAAGAGAATGAGCACCTCTCTCCCACTTCAGAAGGTCCCAGGATGGGTTTCCTGAGCCACCTAATGAGAATACAACAGACACAGAAGAATACACAGTGAATGGACACAGAGAGCAGACAATGGGGTGGGGATGGTAGAAGGGGGAGAAATTTTTTAAAAAGTAAATTGTAATATATGAAACTTGAATTTTTTTTTAATTTTAAAGAATAGTAATAGAATACATATTAATTTAGAAAAACTAAAATGAACTAAAAAATTGTGGTATTAAAAAATAAAAAATATCATAAAACTTTGTTTTTTTAACATTTTGCCTTTCATCACAGTAATAGGTGTTGCCCTGCATGTACAGTAAAGCACTCTCTTCCATTCCTTCCTCAGTATCTACATTCTTTTTTTTCTTTTAATTTTTAATTTTGTCTTCTAACAAGTTTTAGATCACAGCAAAATCACATATACAATATAGGGGACACCCATATACCCCAAATCAAACCCTTTTCCCCCTTCCCCAGCAAGAATCTTTTTACATGTCAATGTTATATTTGCTACAGCTGACGTACAGATATTGAAACACAGCTACTAACCATTGTTCCATTATTACTTACATTATGGTTTATATTTTAGACTGTACACTTTTCTAAATTCTTGGTTACATTATGGTTTACATTATGGTTTACATTTTAGATGGGACACTTTTATAAATTTTTGGTGAAATTTAACATGGCTTATATCCATTGTTGCACAATCTTGTGGAACACTTCCATTGTCCCCCAGTTATCCCTCTTCCATCTATTCTGTTCCTCTCTCCCCATCCCCCCAGGGCCCACAGTGACAACCAAGCATCACTGCTTGAAGGACAAGATTCATGGGTACTTACTACAATGTTGAAGGCTTGAAACTCTAGTCTGTCTTCCCCCATTGGGAGCCACCCATGCTCTTGAGAGATACCCTCTCCTCTGTTTGAGAACATCAGGCCCCCCCAGGATGGGAGTACAACAATTTCTCACTCATTGTATGTGTCTCCACCCACTGATATAACACACTATGACAAGATGAGCACTCACACACTCTCTAGAAACCTGCCCCTGGTGCCCCCTGTGCCAGATGCCCTCCACCTTAAACCAGTAACCCTTCCTTATATTATTTTCTAAAGAGTTTCTCAACATTATAGTTTCAACCACATACCTGACAATCTCCCATGTTCACCTGCTCCCCCCCAAATCTTCCCCCCAATTCCATGGACCATCTGACCCATCCTTCCAACCCAAGCCCCCCTCAAGCCTGCAAAGTCCCACCCAATAGTATCCCTATTCCCCCATCTTATCCCTTCACTGCACAACTACTTACCTCCACTTTATCATGGATTTTGCCTGTGTAGACATCAGCTCACAACCTTCCTCTCCCCCACTATTTTCTATAAGCATATTGTTCAGTTCCTAGCTCTCTGAGACAGCTTGATTTGCTCAATTCATATCAGAGAGGTCATGTAGTATTTGCCCTTCAATGCCTGGCTTGTTTCATTCAACATAAGGTCCTCAAGATTCATTCATGTTATCCCATGTGTAAGTACTGTATTCCTTCTTACAGCTGGGTGGTATTCCATTGTATGTATATACCACATTTTGTTTATCCATTCATCTGTTGATGGGCATTTGGGTTGATTCCAACTTTTGGCAATATTGAATAATGCGGCTATGAACATTGGTGTACATATATCAGTTCATGTTATTGTTTTCAGTTCTTCCGAGTGTATACCCAGCAGTGGAATTGCTGAATCATATGGCAATTCTATAGCTAGTTTTTTGAGGATCTGCCAAACTGTCCTCCAGAATGGCTGGATCCTTCTACATTCCACCAGCTGTGGATGAGGTTTCCCATTCCTCTGCATCCTCTCCAAAACTTGTAGTTCTCTGTTTTTTTAATAGCCGCCAGTCTAATGGGTGTAAGATGGTATCTCATTGAAGTTTTGTTTTGCATTTCCCTAATAGCTAGTGATGTTGAGCATCTTATCATTTGCTTTTTAGCCATTTATATTTCTTCTTTGGAGAAGCATCTGTTCAAATCTCTCACCCATTTCCTGAATGGGTTGTTTGTCTTTTTATTTTCAAGATATAGGATTTCTTTATATATGTTGGATATTAGGTTCCTATCAGATATATGGTTTCCAAATATTTTTTCCCATTGGGTAGGCTGTCTTTTCACTTTCTTGATAAACTCCTTTGAGGTACAAAAGGCTTTAATTTACAGGAGGTCCCATTTATCTATTTTTTCTTTAACTGCTCATGCTTTGGGTATGAAGTTTATGAAGTCATTTCCTATTACAAGATCCTGTAGATGCTTCCCTACATTTTCTTCCAAGATCTTCATGGTCTTGGCTCTTATATTTAAATCTTTGATCCATCTTGAGTTGACTTTTGTATAAGGTGTGAGATATTTACCTCTCTCATTATTTTGCGTATGGATGTCCAGTTCTCCAAGCACCATTTGTTGAAGAGGTCATTCTTTCTCAGTTGAGTGGGCTTTGCAGGCTTGTTGAATATCAGATGACTATATATACAAGAATCTATATCTGAACTCTTAATTAGATTTGATTGTTCAGTATGTCTACCCTTGTGCCAATACCATGCCATTTTGACCACTATGGTTTTGTATATGTTTTAAAGTAAGGTAGTGTGATTCTCTGATTTCATTTTTCTTTTTCAATATGTCTTTGGCTGTTTGGGGCCTTTTTCCCTTCCAAATAAATTTCATAGTTAGTTTTTCCAGTTCAGTAAAAAATACTGTGTTGATTTTTATTGGGATTACATTAAATCTGTAGATCAATTTCAGTAGGATATATACATCTTAATGATATTCAGTCTTCCTATCCATAAACAGGGAATGTTCTTCCATTTATTTACGTCTTCTTTGACTTCCTTTAACAGTGTAGTATAGTTTTCTATGTATAAGTCTTTACATCTTTAGTTAAATTTATTCCTATGTATTTGATTTTTTTAAAATTTATGATTGTAAATGGTATTTTTTTCTTGATTTCATCCTCAGATTGCTCATTATTGGTCTACAGAAATGCTACTGATTTTTGCACATTGATCTTATAACCTGCCACTTTACTGAACTCATTTATAAGCTCTAGAAGCTTTGTTGTAGATTTCTCAGGGCTTTCTATGTATAGGACCATGTAGTCTGCAAACAGTGAAATTTTGACTTCTTCCTTTCCAATTTGGATGCCTTTTACATCTGTTTCTTGCCTCAGTGCTCGAGCAAGTACTTCTAAGACAATGTTAAATAGGAGCAGTGATAGTGGGCATCCTTTTCTCATTCCTGATCTTAGAGGGAAAGATTTTAGGATTTCACTATTGTATATATCTTTGATCATGTTCAGGAAGTTTCCTTCTATTCCTATCTTTTGCAGTGTTTTTATCAGGAAAGGGTGCTGTGTTATGTCAAATGCTTTCTCTGCATCTATAGGTATGATCATGTGATCTTTTTTGTTCAATCTGTTTATGTGGTGTATTACATTGACTAATTTTCTTATGTTAAACCAGCCTTGCATACCAGGGAAGAAACCTACTTGGTCATGGTATATAATTTCTTGATGTGTTATTGAATATGATTAGCAAGTACTTTGTTGAGGATTTTAGCATCCTCAATCTCTACAGAGAGATTGATCTGTAATTTTCCTTTCTTGTGTTGTCTTTGTTTGGCTTTGGTATTAGGATGATGTTGGTATCATAAAATGAGTTATGCAATGTTCCCTCTATTTTGATTTTTTGGAAGAGTTTAAGCAAGAGTGGTCTTAGTTCTTTCTGGAATGTTTTGTTAAATTCATTTGTGAATCTGTCTGGCCCAGGGCTCTTCTTAGCTGGGAGGTTCTTAATGACTGTTTCTATCTCTTTACTTGTGATTGGTTTGTTGAGATCATCAGTTTCTTCTTTCATCAATGTAGCCTGCTTATGTGTTTCTAGGAATTTGTCCACTTCCTCTAAATTGTCCATCCTGTTGGTGTATAGTTTTTCAAAGTTTCTTCTTCTGATACTCTTTATTTCTGTGGGGTCAGTGGCGATATCCCCTTTCTCATTTCTTATTTTGTGTATTTGCTTCTTCTCTCTTTTTTTCTTTGTCTAGCTAAGGGTTTGTCAATTTTATTGATCTTCTCAAAGAATCAGCTCGTTGTTTTATTTATTTTTTCTAGTAATTTATTATTTTCTATTTCATTTAATTCTGCTCTACACAACACTGTTAAAGGAAATCAAAGAAGACCTAAATAAATGGAAGAATATTCCCTGTTCATGGATAGGAAGATTAAACATCATTAAGATATCTATCCTATGCAATCTGATTTAAACATTTAATGCAATCCCAATAAAAATTACCACAGTATTTTTTTTAATTGGAAAAGCTAACTATGAAGATTATTTATAAGGGAAAAGGACCCTGAAGAGTGAAAGACATATTGAAAAAACAAAAATGAAATCAGAGGAATCACACGACCTGACTTTAAAACATACTACGAAGCTACAGCGGTCAAACTTCATGGCCTTGGCACAAGGTTAGACATACTGGCCAATGGAACTGGATTGGGAGTTCTCATATAGATCCTTACATATATAGTCAACTGATAGTTGACAAGGCCACCAAGCCCATTCAACTGGGAGAGAAAACCCTCTTTAACAAATGGCCCTTAGAGAAGTGGATATCCCTATCTAAAAGAATGGGAGAGGAATACCATCTCACATCTTATACAAAAATTAACTCAAGATGGATCAGAGATCTAAACATAAGAGCCAAGATCTTGGTAGATAATGTAGGGAAATATCTACAGGATCTTGTATTAGGAAATGGTTTCATGAACTTTATACTCAAAGCACAAGCAATGAAAGAAAAAAATAGATAAATGGACCTACTCAAAATTAAAAACTATTGCACCTTAAAGGATTTGTCAAGAAAGTGAAAAGGCAGGCTATTCAATGGGAGAAAACATTTTGGTAACCATGTATCTGATAGGGGCTTAATATCTAGCATATATAAAGACATCCTACACCTGGAAAATAAAAAGACAATCCATTTTAAAAATAGGCATATGCTTTGAATAGACACTTCTCCAAAGAAGAAATACAAATGGTCAAAAAGCATATAAAAAGAAGATCAACATAACTAGCTATTAGAGAAATGCAAATCAAAACTGCAATGAGCTGTCGTCTTATACTCTTAGACTGTTGGCTATTAAAATAACAGTGGACTACAAGTGTTGGAGAGGATGTGGAGGAAAGGGAATGCTTAGCCACTGCTGGTGGGAATGTAGGATGGTGCAGTCATTGTGGAGGACAGTTTGGCAGTTTCTCAGGAAGCTAACTATAGAACTATCATATGATTCAGCAATCCCACTGGTGGGTATATACCCAGAAGAATTGTAAGCAGGGACACAAACAGATATACACACAGGAATGTTCATAGCAGCATTATTCACTATTACTAAAAGTTGTAAGCAACCCAAATGTCCATCAAAGAATGAAAGGATAAGCAAATTATGGTATAATCATACAATGGACTATTACTCAGCTGTGAGACAGAATTCAGTATTAACACAGGGGATAGCATGGATGAATCTTGAAGACTTTATGTTGAGTGAAGCAAGCCAGGCACTGAAGGGCAAATATTACCTAACCTCACTCAGCTGAATTAAGCAAATTGAGCAGACTTACAGAGATAGATGCTGGAGATAGGTTTACAGGAGACAGAAAGGGAGAAAAGCATTGTAAGTCAATGTACATATGGGTGAAATCTATGGTAAGGTGGAAGGGTGTAGTTGTGCAGTGGAAGGGCACAGTTGATGGGCATGACAGTGGTGCAGTGATACTATTGGGTCAGGTCATGCCAGTCTGTAAGGGGGTGTGGTGGGGGAATGGGTTGGAATGTCCATGGAACTGTGAGGAGGGTCAGGGGATGGAACAGTGAACTCTAGGGCTTTGCATGTATGTGGTTGAAATTACGATATTGGGAACGTTCTTTTGGCAACTATGGCAGAGGAGGGTTACTGGTTTAGGGTGTTGAATGTGGGAGACATGTGGGACAGGGAGCATCTGGGCCAGGCTTCTAGGCAGTGTGAGGGTTCATTTTGTCAGTGCATTGTATCAGTGGGTGGAGACCCACACAATGAGCAGGAATATGTTGGATTCCATGCTGGGGAGTCCTGCTGTGTTCTCAAGTAGAGCCGGGGGAATCTTTAGAGAGCATAGGCAGTGCCTAATAGAGGAGAACAGGACAGTATGTCAAGCACTCAATGTTGTTGCAAGTAACTATGAATCTTGTTCTTCAAAGAGTGAAGTTTGGTGGTGGTTGTGAGTCCCAAGGGGAGAGGGAGGAAGGAATAGAATAGGTGGAACATAGGGCATTTTGGGGGTGATAGAGTTGTTCTACATGATCTTGCAAGGATGGATACAGGCCACGTTAAATTTCATTAAAATTTATAAAAGCATATGGTCCAAATTGTCAACCAAAATATAAGTATTTGATTATGGTTTGTAGCAAACCTTCAAAATTTGTACAGCAATTGTAACAAATCTACAATCCACACATAAAATATTATTAATAAAGGAAAGGGGGAAAGGGGAAGGATATTGGATACATGGGAATCCCTTATGTCTGTACATGACTTTTCTGCAACATAAAGATTCTTTAAAGACAAAATGAAAAAAACAGAATTAATGGAAGAAAATTTCACAGTCCATATAAGACAGCAGATCTTACAGTGACAAAAGACATAATGTCAAAAATTTTTTAATTTAATTTTTATTATTTCAATTTTTAAAAAGTTTTTGATATTTCATTTGTTATTTTTAAAACTATCATTATTATTTCATTTTCTTATTAATTTTATTCAGTTATTTTGTTGGCTTCATTTTGGAGTTTTGGAGCAGAGAAAGGGCACAATGGTGGTAGGGGAGGATCATTGGTGTGGGGTTTCAGAGATGGGGGATGCATGGGAGGAGGTTCACCTGGAGCATACCTATAAGGCATATGAAAGAATTAAAGTGTTCATGAGGCATTGTCACAGTGGGTGGAGAGCCACACGATAACCAAAAGAATATCCAATTCCCATCCTGGGGAGCTCTGACACATTCTCTAATGGGACAGCAAGAATCCCCCAAGTACAGGGTCAATGACTACTGAAGGAGGATGGACCATTGACGGGCTGCTAATATTGATTATGTTCTTATGAACCTTTACTTTTGAAATTGAAACTTAGCCTAGTATTGTAGGTGCCTAAGAGTTACCTCCTGAGAACCTCCTTGTTGCTCAAATATAGCCTCTCTCTAAGCCAAACAACATATAAATGCTTTACCTTCCTGTCTGCCTGCCCACCCCACTCCCCCCCCCGCATGGGACATGACTCCTGAGGATAAGCCTCCCTGACACTGAGGGATTACAACTAAGTGCCAACTAGCAATGGAACCAGAAAAAGACCTTGGCCAAAGGTGAAAGTATAAAGACAAATAAATTTATATGGCTAGAAGACTTCAAAATGATATGGGATATCATTCCAGAGGTTATGCTTAGGCACATCTCAGCAGGATTTCATTGACTGCCAAAGTAAATATTGCCTCTACTAGTGGGGCTCCTGAGGCATCTGGAGATATCAAGACATTATAGGCAGGGCAAACAACTTAGGAGTTTGGGTCCCTGCCAGTGAGCCCTACTTTGGAATTTATGCTCCCCAGTGTGAAAGAGTTGGACTCAGTTGTGGTTTCCCAACACAAGGCTCTTCTTCCCCTTCTATTTGAACCTATAGTTAGCACTAGAGTTGATAGGTGTATGTCCAAGAAACTTAAATCTTTGGGCTTTCCATATGCCAGTTGCAACACCTACTTTCCAGTTCATTGGACTCACCCAGGACAACTAACAAGGAGATGATGATGGGCAAAGACAATCCTAAGGAACAGAGAGAGTCTGCAACTGCAAGTAAGATAGCTCCATCCATCTGTCCCATGGGATCTAAGGCCCCTCTCAATTAGAGGTGGAGTGAGCATCACCATCCCAGAATCATCAGGATTGGGAGTGAACGATGGACTAGAGTAGACTTACTATTAATCTACCATAACTTGTTACTCTAGCAATGAAAGAACTTTTTTCATTGTTGTGGAGGCGTGGTCCACTGGAGGTGGAGGGAGAGGGAAAAATAGGTGTAATATGGGGGCTTTTTTGGGACTTTGGAATTGTCCTGAATAATGATGCAAATACAGATACAGGCCATTATATATCTTGTCATAACTTACAAAATTGTGTGGGAGAGAGTGTAAACTACAATGTACACTATAATCCATGCTTAGTGGCAATGCTCCAAAATAGGTTCAGCAATTTTAACAAATGTACCTTATAATGAAGGATATTGTTTATGTGGAAAAATGTGGGATGGGTAGGGAGTGGGGCATATGGGAATCCCCTATATTTTGTATGCAGCATTTATGTAATCTAAGTATCTTTTTTAAAAATAAAAAGTATATTTTTAAAAACTACTGAGTTCAGGAAGGTTGCATGATTCAAGATCAGCATGCAAAAATTAATTGCATCTCTATATAATAACAATAAATACATGGAAAGCAAAGTTAAAAACACAACACCATTTATAATCATTTCAAAGAAATGAAAGAAATTCTTTTCGCAAATGAAACCTAACAAAGCATATATAGGACCTGTATTCTGAAAAATTTTAAATGTGGATGAAATAAATAATAGAAGACAAGTACCATGGAGACATGGCATTTGGAGATAAATACCATGTTCATGGATGGTAAGGCTCAACATAAGAAAGATGTCATTTCTCTCCATTTTTATCTATATGTTTAAGGCAATTCTTATCAAAATCCCCTAGAGGTGTTTTTTTTTTTTAGGCATAAATGACTTATTCTAAAACTTACATGGAAAGACAATGTACCCATAAAGGCTAAAAGCAATTTTGAAAAGGATGAAAAAAGTGGGATAAATCACCCTACCCAAAGTTAAGGCTTACTGCACAGCTGTAATACCTTTGGCATTGCCACAAAGATAAACATATAGATCAATGGAACAAATAGAGAACCCAGAAATAGACCCACACATATGCCCAACTGATTTTGATGAATGTGAAAAAGCAATCCAATGGAAAATAGATAACCATTTCAATACATGGCACTAATGCAATAAGACATCTGTGAGGGAAAACAAACAAAAAATAACTTTGTCCTTAAAAGGATGATCCACGAAAGGAATGAAAGGAAGAGTAAATTGGTAAATTGAACCTCATTTAAAATTAAAAACTTTTGTTCTACACAAGCACTTGTGAAGAGGATGAAAAGATAAGCTACAGAGTGGGGGAAAATATTTGTAAATCATGATCTGACAAAGGACTTGAATCTAGACTATGCAAAGAACTCTCAGAACTCAACAGTAAAAACAATCCAGTTATCAAATGGACAAAAGACATGAACAAACATTTCACCAAAAAGGTTACACAGATGACAAGAAAACACATGAAAAGAATTATTGGCCATCAGAGAAATGCAAACTAAAACCACAAGGAGATATAACTGCACTATCAGAATGGCTAAAATAAAAAGCAAATGCCAACAACAAAGAAGGCATGGAGAATTTGGATCACTCATACATTCCTGGAAGGAATGTCCTATGGTATAGTTACTCTGGAAAACAGTCTGACTATTTCTTACAAAACTAGACATGCATACCATTGAACATTCTTGGGCATTTATCTCAGAGAAATGGAAGCATATATTCTCATAAAAACCTCTCCATGAATGTTCATTTCATGAATATTTGTAATGACCTAAAACTGAAAACAACCCAAATGTCCATCCGCAGGTGCCCAGTTAAACAAACTCTGGGACTCCATACCATGGAATACTACTCAGCAATGAAATGAATGATACACACATCAACTTGTTTAGATCTCAAGAGAATTTTGTAGAATGAAATAAAAGCCAACTCCAAAAGGTCGCATGTTGTATGATTCCATTTCTACAAAATTCTTGAAAAGTCAACATTATACAGAAGTAGAATAGGCTAGGTGGCCAAGAGTTGAGCAGTGTGTGTGTGCCAGGGTGGGGAGGGGAGGTGGTTGTGGCTATGAGAATGTGGCAGGAGGGACCCTCAGGATGGAAGTTTTTTGAATCTTAATTTTGGTGGTGTTGGTCACACAAATCTGCACATGTGATACAATTGCATAGAAAATAATGGGACACGTAAAACTCGTAAAATCTGTATCAATGTCAATTTCTTGGTTGTGATACTGTACTATAGCTATAGGGGTGTGGGGTATATGAGAACCTCTTACATTTTTTAATGTAACATTTAGTTTGTGTTCTATGTATCTTTAAAAAAAATAAAGACAATAAAAAAAAAAAGAGGTTACCATTGGGGGAATCTGACTGAAAGGTATATGGGATCTCTCTCTATACTATTTCATACAATTGCATGTAAGTGTACAATTATGTTGAAAGTTTTAAAAATAATTTAAAATAGAAAAACAGAAATATGGCCTTTAAATATATTTCCAATAACGGTAAGAGCTTGTATAGAGGGTAACCACCTATCCCAGTTTGTCAAGGACAGTTTATTTTCAGAAGTGTCCCAGTTGGAAGATCTACTATGTAGTCAACCAATGAACGTAGTACTTATTATAGGCCAGACACTGTTCTAAGCACACCATGCATACTCACCCATTTTAGTCTCAAAACAATCTTATGAGGCAGATGAGGAAACTGAAGCAAGGAAAATAAGTAATTCGTCACATCTAGTAAGGGATTGAGCAAGGATTTGAACACAATCTGGCACCTGAGTCTGAGCTCTTGATCACTACACTAGATTGCCTTTAAATGAAAAAGAGCATGAGAATTAGGAATTACGTGAGAGTTCATTGATTATAATCTAGATGATTTCTCCCCAACCTAAGATGCAGTTCCACCTTATAAAACAAAGCCTATGGAGGCAGAAGTTAGGAGAAGCAGACTGAAGGGCTTTCACCAAGGACTCCAAATGGTGAGGCAGTAAAAACACAGCTTCCCTGGAGTTTGGAGAACATGCATGACAGGAAGAGGAAAGGGATCTTCCCCTCACTTCTCTGCACATCAGGGCCTTGATATCACAGGGAGCCTACTGCCAAGGGCAGCACAGTGAGGCAGGCAACTTCAGGAGATGCACACGCACACCAGCAGTAGCCACCCCAAGTGGCTTTGCAGAGAATGAGGTGGCAGGAATCCAAGGGCATGACCGGACACTTGGTAAGCACATGGAACCCCTCCTGGGGAGGGCCAGCCATGCTTGCAGGTGGCTTTGCAGATTTCCAGACTCCCAGGGTCTCTAAGCAGGTACCTGAAGCATTAGGATAGAGTTGCTAGAGTGAATGATACCTTGTTGGTAGCCACAGGCTATGAAGTCTAGGGAAACTTGGATTGTATGTCATAGCAAGTTGAGTCCAGGTCCAGGCTGACCCTAACTTGAGGACCCTTCTCTCTGCTTCCATGGGTGATGTCTTTTATATTGTCTATCTAGTCCCTAGTGACCCTTTAAGGGGAGATGAGACATATTCATCAAACCCACTCCCCCATTTTTCTCCACCCTGGTTCTTGAGGTAGGGCACCTAGATCAAATCTGAACACCCTGCCACCAAAACAGTTTGAATATTCCTTGATTATATTAACTGCTGATATCTTTGATGCCCTAGAGCTAAACATTCCACAGATACCTCGATTCAACATGTCTAAAACCAAATTTGCTTTCTTGCCCCCCAGATTTTCCTGTTTTTTCCTTCTGTATTCCCAAGCTTTGTTCTGTTCAGGCTCCCCAATCTAGAACCCTTGGAATCACTTTTAGCTACTTGGACTCTTTCACTTTCCTTATTTAAGGTTCTTTAGTCCTGAAGATTTCATTTTCCTATAATTTTTTGAGGTTTTCCCTCCATCCCATTCACCCAATCAGTGTCCTGGTTTACATCCTCCTCTCCTTTCACCTAAACTATTTGTTAAAGGCTCAATGCCGACTATCTCTCCCAGCTGCTACCATAGATATTTCTGAAATACATTTGTGATCTTGTCCATCTGTGAATGAAAAACCACCACCAGTTTCCCAGAGTCAATAAAATGAATTGTGAACATTTTTGCTTAACATTCAAAAAACTTCAAAAGTTGACCATGATCTACCTTTCAAGATGTCTATAACAGCTTCCCCATGTCCCTCACATCCACATACCAGGTTTGAGCTGCTCTAGATAGCTTGCTGTGCACCAAATTTTTCATATATATTGATTTCTCTGAACCAATGTTTAAGTTGTGCCCTTGCCTTGTGCTTCTATCTCTGAGTTTTGCTACTCTATTCAACCATTGAGACTCAAATTAAATGCTTTGAAAGTGCTCACCACATAGATGGAGATAGGACAATACCACTCATTATATGGTATCAGTACAGGTATTAACCTAGGGGGAAAGGGACTACTTTACTTATTTATCTTTCATGCTTTTTAAAATCAAGTCATGATACAGGACTCAGTGATCTCTCTGCTCAAATGTTTCATTGTGAGCTAAAGACATTTTTTTACTCAACTTGTTTGATTAATAATAAGTTCTTTGATTTTTCCGTTTGTGTCTCTATCTTTGTGTAACAGCATTGTAACAGGTATGTGCTTTTCATGGAGATGTCACAGTTCTCCATCACAATCATGATCATAGCACCATTTCTGGGAGAAAATATAAATTGGGGAAAAAATTATCTTTCTTTTAATGTTATTCCCCACATTGCTCTGACTTTTTAGATGAGTGGTCCTTAAACTTTAGTTTGTGCAGTCCATCCAGATGGCTGATTAAAAATCCAGATACCCAGGAATCATCCTCAGAGATTCTGATTCGGTGTATCTGGAGTTGGGATACGCATCTTCATTTGTAATGAGCACTCCCATTATATGATGCAGATGACTCTTTGAGAAGCATTACCTGATGCTCAGAGGCCAGAAGGTCAGCTCCTTGCAAAGAGAGATTGCTGCCTGTTTGTTCACTGTATGTCCCTGGTACATAGGACAGCATGTTGTGGACACACAAAATATATTCATTAATAAAGCAGGAATGGCTAACTAAATGGAGCTATTTAAGGTCTGCCTAAGTTTCTAGGCAGTGCAAATATAAGAGCAGTTAAAGCCCCTGAGGAGTGTCAGAGAAAACTGCTGAGATGATGTGGTATTGGAGCTGAGACTCCAGTTAAGGGAGGAAGGACTTTCCAGGCAAAGGAAAGTATGTAGACTAATTGTCCTTGTACAGATTTGGCCATTGGAATAAAGCTACAAATTCTTAATATGGCACTTGTTCGATGATGCACAAGGCATTATGCCCCCTTCTGGGAATGACAAACTTGAGGGAATCAACCTTCTGTCGCTCTGTGTGATAGTTAGGTTAATGTGTCAACTAGGCCATGTGCCCAGTTGTTTGGGTAAGCAAGCACTGGACCAATTGTAATACAAGGACATTTCATGGTATTTAATTATCAGTGAGGTGATTGCACAGATGGCTGGTTACAACTATTATCAACTGACGAGATTGTCGTCAGCAACGGGTGCTGGCTCCTCCAATCATTTGAAGGCCTTAAAAGGGGAAGTGATTTCAGCATTCAGAGAATTCCCATTTCTGCTTCAGATGGCCAGCATCTTCTGGAGAACTCATCAAGACCTTCATCAGTCCCTGATTTGCAGCCTGCCCTATGGAATTTGGACTTGTACGTCTCCACGGTCCCATGAGACAATTTTATAAAATCTCATACTATTTACAGATATCTGCTGTTGGTTCTGTTTCCTTCGAGAGCCTGACTATTAAACTCTGGTTGGGTGATGCTCCTTAAGTCTTTCTTCTATATAATAAGACTGTGGATTGATGCTCAAAACATCTCCATGGAGAGGGACTAACCCATCAAAATGCTAACTCACCTATCTTCGCGGTACTGAACACAAATTGATCCCCAATGGAGCCTTTGGCAGTCCTTTAAAAATGTGTTCAAATAGTTGTCTAAAGACATGCAGAGGGAAGGGGAAGAAAAGGAGATAGATAAAGTGCTGTGACCCGGGTACACCCAACTCACATATTTGCACCATACAATGGTGTAGCATCTCAGAACTTGACCCTTCAAGCCTGTCTCGTTTGTATTCTCTTGCTTTGACTACCTTCTTCCCCTTCTCTCCTCTTTCCAGTTCTATGCTTTAACATGTTAAGAATGAAGGGCCTACCACTTACAATATAATCAAGTCCAAGTTTTTCTCATTTTTGGTATTTGGAAATTCTACTGCCTCCAGGTTTTTATGGGTTTTAAACTACCTTCTTCTCTGTGTAGGTTTTGATGGTACCAAGGGATCGAGAAATTTGACTTTGGTTCCATAGAGAGGAATAGGAAGCTGGGAAAGAGATGGCAGCCTTCTACTCTAAATTGTTGGTGGTTTTATCTTAAACCACAAAATCAAACACAAAATGCCAGCACTATGACTCACTTTTAAAGGTGACATGAAAAACGTTCTGTACTGTTACTAATATGATGTTGGCCCCATTTCTTGACAAATAACAATCCTGGTCTGGTTACGCTAAAGGCACATTTGCCTCTTCCTTTGCCTCTCACTGCATTGCTTCTTTTGATTCCCCATGTTTCTCCTCAGACTTTATGGATTTGTTTAAAAGGGGAGAAATGGCAGTTAAAATAGGAAGCAAATATACCACTTCTCTCTGCCCTATCTTCCTAGTTACCCTGCTGCTTAAACAAATACTATCCAATGGATTGGCTTAAGGACTGGAATTTGTTGGTTCACAGTTTTGAAGTTAGGAGAAGTCCAAACTCCAGGTGTTAGCAAGGCAACACTTTATCTCTGAAGACTGGCGCTCTGGGGCCGACTGCCAGGGATCCTTGGTCCCTGGCTATTCAATCACTTAGCAAAGAACATGGTGGCATCTTCTTTCTCTTGCAGGGTCCATTGACTTCCAGCTTCTAGCTATTCCCCATGACATTCTGAGTGGAGCCTTCTCTATAAGACCTCAAGTAATAGGATTAAGACCCACCCTGGATCAGTTGGCCACAACTTTAACTGAAAATAACATCTTCAAAAATTCCCATTTACAGTGGATTCACACCCACAGAAATGGATTAAGATTAAGAATATGCTTTTCTGAGTACATAATTCAGCCTACCACACAGATCGTATTATTTTTACATGCCCCAAGCGCCTTTTCTCCAAGATTTACTCTCTAAATCACCAATATTGCATATACATTAAAATGCAAGAAAGAAATTTATGAAAGCCCCAGATTTTACCGCCCAATACCTGTTGTGTTCCTTTCCCCTGCCCCCCATGTGACCCTGTTAAAATATTCTCCTACATTCTCCTCTAAAGGAACATATTTGGTAACTGAGATGCCAAAGGAACTGACGCAGTTTAAACACTTGTGCTGGCTTGAAGAGCAGATTCTCAAATAACCGGATATTTTGCGAGCCACAACCATGGAAATGGGCAAATAATACAAATCTATACAAATCTATGCCCCCTAGAGAGCAAATGTTAAACAATTATCAGCACGCCACTGCCAGCGTAGCTGGAGAGCCAAGGGTGAGGAGGAGAGCAGTTGGAGAGGAAGGGAGGTCAAGAGCAGTCTCACGTCAGATTATGTAGATAGAGCCTTGCAAATCAGCATTTACAGAGCTTGGCTTTTATTGAGCTTGGTAGTATCTTGCTCTGCTTTGTGCTTTAAATGATCACTGGGGCTCCTGGGTATTGTAGAGGGAAATGCAGGCTAGAGTGGAAACGGGGAGATTCATTCATCTTGCAGGTAAGGTCTGATTATGAGTAGGAGAAGTGGAGTTAAAGAGAAAACTGGAGAGAGGAGATATATTTGGAAGTAGAGTTGGCAGGACTTGCTACAGGATTTAATTTAGTTGATGAGGGAAGGAGAGATCAAAAATGGCTCAGAGGTTTTGGCCTGAATGGCTGAGTGAATGATGGTGCCCTTTATTGAGAAGAAAAAGAGATAAAAGCAAAATTTAGAAGGAAAATCAAGAAATACGTCTTGAACAAATTGCATATGTGACATCAAGTAGCATTTGTATATATGAGACTGGAGATCAAGGAGGCAGATCTAGACTAGAAAGCAAATTCAGGAGTCACTGATAAATAGATGTATTTCAAGCATCTATTTGAAATCACCCAGTGGGAACTGCCCACTGGATTTAGCACAGAGACGGGTGTCATTTTTCAGCTGGCCCCCGGCCATGCCCAAAGCATTTCCCTCTAACCTGGGTAACAGCAGAACTCACAGCGATCCAGGGTAGGAAGAACCTTTTGAAAATAAACGTATCACTTTCCCCTTTAAAATGAGCTTTTGGTAAGGAGAGCCTTATGGTTCATACAGAATAACTTGTTCTCTTCCCCCTGTTTTTACTCATTCCTTGTGAACTGCATTGTCAATATCCTCTTCCTTTCCTTGCTCTCCTTTCTCCCTTCCGTTTTGTCCACTCGGGCGGCTCCAGTGTATTTTTTTTTTTTTTTTTTTTTTGGCTTTAAACAAAAGACTTTAGAAGATGTTTATTCTCTTCTAAAATATTAGCAATCCCTTCAGAATCAGAATTTTGCGCTCTCCGGGGACTTGATCTACTTCAGCCAAGCTTCGGTGCATGTCCAAAGAAAGTGGAAATAAGGTCTGTTCAACCAGATGTGAATAGCATTTCTGTTTAAACCCAGCATAGCAAATGCATTTAGAAAAAATGCCAGGAGAAAAAAAAAAAACATTTCTTCACTATGGCTCAGAAGTCTTAGTGAGTGCCAGGTGGGTAATTTTACCTTTCATCAACAAATGAAAATTCTTGGCTCGTTTTATACCAATTTTGCTTCTTCTTTAGCCCACCTGGGACTTGTACAGCTTTTGACATGTCTTAAAGTAAGTTTGCTTTGCAGAATTGATGTGAATTTAGGATGAGAAAGACAGGATTCATGAGACTTAGGTATACACTGGGAACTGGCTGTGTCCACACATCTGAACTGTGGCTGATGGAACCACAAAGCGCTGGCCCTCTGCCATGCCAAGGCCTGCTGTCTACACTGCTGCTACCCTATATGTTTGCGTTAGCATTCTAGAATGATCTGGTGTTGTCCTGTATTCTGCATAATGTAAGGACATGACCTACGTGCCCTTAGGTGCCTGGGCAGTGCCTGCTTGCTGGCTTTTCGGCGTACGGATACAGCTGCTTATATCTAGAGATTGTAAGACTTTCTTCAGTAAATTCCAGATGAAGCTTAAAAAAAGCTTCCTTTCTACTAGCCTCTTCAGTTTCCCAGAGCTACAGGAAAGCCCAGAAGCCTATGCTCATCACAGACCACGGGGCCAAGAGTCAGCAACTGCAGTTCTAATGTTTACTTCAAGGCAAATGTGCTCAGAGGCTTTGGCAGCATCTAGTGTCTTTTTTGTTTTCATAGTACCGTTCAAACACACATGCCTAATTAACACTTGGCATCTGAGTGCCAAAGATGGATGGATGGATGGATATATAGATAGATCTATCGAAATGGGAAAAATCAATTTATGGTAGCAAAACTGCATTCTAATATATTTAATACAATCCCCATTTCTTTTTTTAATTGGATAAGTTATACGTTTACAGTTCAGTTGTGCCTAAGATACAGGATTCCCATACACAACTACCACCAACACCTTACACTGGTATAGAACATTGGTTGCAATTGATGATAGCACTTCTTAATATAATTGTACTGTTTTTTAACAGTAGTTAACTTTGCTACAATTTATGAAAGATTCTTAAAATAGTATTATTAACTATTGTCCATAGTTTACACTGGGTGTATTTTTCCCATAGACCATCCTATTAGTAACACCTTGTATTAGTGCCATACATATGCTATAATTCATAAAAAATATTCTTATACCTGTTATATTAATGACAGTCCATCATCTATGAGAGGGTTTACTGTGTTATACAGTTCTATGTTTCATCTTTTAATTTTTGAGTAACATACATGACATAAAGTGTCCCCTTTTAACCACATTCACCTATATATTCAATGCTGTTAATTATACTCACAATAATGTACTAACATCCATTTAAAATCTTTACAATTAACCTAAAACGAAATTCTGTACAATGTCCCCATTTTCTAAGCCGATCTATCCCCTGGTCATATATATTCTAGATTCAAACTCTATGAGTTTGCTTATAAGTTCGTATCAGTGAGATCATACAATATATGTCCTTGCTGTGTCTAGCATATTTCACTCAGCATAGTGTCCTAAAGGTCCATCCATATTGTTACATGCATTGGGAATTTATTCCTTTTCAAAGCTGAATAGTATTCCACTGTATGCCTATACCACAATTTGTTTAATTATCCATTAGTTGATGGACACTTGGGTTGCTTCCATCTTTAGGCAATTGTGAATAATGTTACTATGAATATCGGTGTACAAATAACTGTTCAAGTCCCTGCCTTCAATTCTTCTGGGCATATACTTCATAGCAGGATTGTCTGGTCATATGTAATTCTATATTTAGCTTCCTGAGAAACTGTCAAACTGTCTACAACAGTGCCTGCCACATTTTACATTCCCACCAGCAATAAATTAGTGTTCCTATTTCTCCACATCCTCTCCAACGCTTGTAATTTTCTGTTTTTCAAAAATAATAGCCATTCTAGTGGATATGAAATGATATCTCATTGTAGTTATGATTTGCATTCCCCAATCATTAGTGATGATGAGCATTTTTCATGTATATATTAGCCATTTGTATATCACCTTTGGAGAAATGTCTATTCAGGTTCTTTGCCTATTTATTAATTGGGTTGTTTATTGTTAAGTTGTAGAGTTTCTTTATATATTCAGGATATTAAAACCTTATCGGATATGTGGTTTCCAAATATTTTCTCCCATTGAGTAAGTTGTGTTTTCACTTTCGTGACAAAGTTCTTTGAGGCACAATAGTTTTAATTTTGAGGTAGTACCGTTTATCTGTTTTTTTCTTCCATTGCTTGTGCCTTGGGTGTAAAGTCTGAGAAACACAAGAACCTGAAGAGGCTTCCCTACCTTTTTTTCTAGGAGTTTGATATTCCTGGTCCTTATATTTAAGTCTTTGATCCATATTGAGTTAAATTTTGTATATGGTATGAGATAGCAGTCCTCTTTCATTATTTTGCATAAGGATATCAATTCTCAAAGCACCATTTGTTGAAGACACTGTTCTTTCCCAATTGAGTGGATTTAGCAGTCTTGCGAAAAAATCTATTGGCCATAGATGTGAAGGTCTATTTCTGAACTCTCAACTTGATTCCCTTGTTATATATATTAGATATGTTATATATGTGTTATATATATTCTTATATTAGATATGTTATATATATTCTTGTGCCAGTACCATGCTGCTTTGCTCATTGTAACATTGTAATATGTTTTAAAGTCAGGAAGCGTGAATCCTCCAACATCATTCTTCTTATTTAAGATATTTTTGGCTATTTGAGGCCCCAACTCTTCCAAATAAATTTGATAGTTAGCTGTTCCATTTATGCAAAGTAGACTGTTGGAATTTTAATTGAGATTGCATTGAATCTGTAAATCATCTTCAGTAAATTGACTTCTTAACAATATTTAGTCTTCGAATCCATGAAAATGGAATGTCCTTCCATTTATTTAGATATTCTTTGGTTTCCTTTAGGAACGTGTTATAATTTTCTTTGTCCAAGTCCTTTATATCTTGGTTTAATTTATTCCTAGATACTTCCTTCTCTTAGTTGCTATTGGAATTGAAATTTTTTCTTGATTTCCTCCTCACCTTGCTCATTGCTAGTGTAGAGAAACACTACTGATTTTTGCAAATTGATCTTCTACCTCACCATTTGCTGAATTTGTTTATTAGTTCTAGTATCTTTGTTTTAAAATTTCAAGACTTTATATAAGATCATGTTATCTGCAAATAGTATAAGTTTTACATCTTCCTTTCCAAGTTGGATTCTTTTTATTTCTCTTTCTAGCCTAACTGCTCTGGCTAGAACTTCCGGTACAATATTGAGTAACAGTGGTGACAGTGGGCATCCTTGGCTTGTTTCAAAACTTAGAGAGAAAGCTTTCAGTCTCTTATCTTGGAGTATGTAGTTATTAGCTGTGGGTTTTTCATATATGCATTTTATCATTTTGAGGAAGTTTCCTTTTGTTCCTATTCTCTAAATGTTTTTATCAAGAAAGGATGCTGATTTTGTCAAATGCCCTTTTTGCATCAGTGGAGCTGATTTTCATTTTGTTATTGTGGTATATTACATTAATTTGTTGTTTTGTGTTGAACTACCCTTGCATACCTAGGATAAAACCCACTTGATCATAGTGCATAATTCTTTAAATGTGCTCTTGGATTCAACTTGCAAGTATTTTGTTGAGGATTTTTGCATCTGTATTCATAAGAGAGATTGTTCTGCAATTTGTTTTTCTTGTAGTAGCTTTATCTGGCTTTGTTATTAGGGTGAGGTTGGCCTCATAGAATGAGTTAGATATTGTTTCCTCCTCTTCAGCTTTTTGAAAGAGTTTGAGCAGGGTTGGTATTAATTCTTGAAATGATTGGTAGGATTTACCTGTTAAGCCATTTGGTCCTGGGGTTTCTTTATTGGGTTTTGATGACTCATTCAATCTCTTGTAAATAGTTTGTTGAGGTCTTCAATTTCTTCTAGAGTCAGTGTACATTGTTCATGTGTTTCTAGGAATTTGTCCATTTCATATAGGTTGTCTGATTTGTTGGAATACATTTGTTCATAGAATCCTCTTATGATCCTTTTTCTTTTTGTGGGTCAGTTATAATGACCCTCTCATTTCTGATTTCATTTATTTGCACCGTCTCTCTTTTTTTGTCAGTCTAGCTAAGGGTTTGTTTATTTTATTGATCTTCTCTAAGAACCAACTTTGGGTTTTGTTAATTCTCTCTGTTGTTTTTTTTTCCTCAATTTCATGTATTTTTGCTCCAATCTGTAATTTATTTTCCTCTGCTTGCTTTGGGGTTAGTTTGCTATTCTTTTTCTAGTCCTACCAGGTATGCTATTAGACTTTTGGCTGGCAGTTTTCCATACTATTGCCTTCTTGCCTCCATATATTCTGATGAAAAAGCAGCACTTGTTCTTATTAAGGATTCCTTGCTTGGGATGACTTGCTTTTCTCTTGCTGCTTTCGGAATTCTCTCTTTATCTTTGGTATTTGACATTCAAATTAATAAGTGTCTCAGAGTAGGTCTATTAAGATTTATTCTTAGAGTGTGTTGTGCCTGTTGGACATATATATTTATGTCTTTCATAAACGCTCTAAATTTTCAGCTATTATTTTCTCAAATATTCTTTCTGTCCCTTTTCCCTTCTCTTCTTCTAGGACACCTATAGCATGCATTTTTGTGTACTTTGTGCTATCATTCAAATCCCTGAGACAGCTCAATTTTTTTCTATTCCTTTCACTGTCTCTGCTTCTGACTGTACAATTTTTAAATTTATTTTATTTTTTTTATTTTCAAAGAAGCTTTAGATTATATAAATGTTACATCAAAAACATAGGGGCAGAGAAACAGCCGTAGCTCAATCAGTTGGGCTCCCATCTACCATATGGGAGGCCCTGGGTTTGCATCCTGGGGCCTCCTTGTGCAGTCAGGCTCGCCCGCATTCTGCGGAGAGCCACCAGCCCCGGGGAACTGTGGAGTGCTGCCTGGCCCGCAAGCACCGCGGAGAGCTGACTCAGCAAGGTGATGCGACAAAGAGGGAGACAAGCAAAAAATGCAGAAGAGTGCACAGCAAATGGACACAGAGAGCAGAAAGCAAGCAAGCCACAAGACAGGGAGGGGAAATAAATAAAAATAAATACGGACACAGAAGAATGCACAGCGGATGGACACAGAGAACAGATAGCACACAAAAAGCCACAAGGGGGAGATTATATATACATATAGATATACATATATACATATATATATATATGGGGATTCTTATATACTCCACCCTCTCCCCCTCCCACACTTTCCCCCATTAACAACATCTTTCATTAGTGTGGTATATTTGTTAAAATTGATGAACACACATTGAAGCATTGCTACTAACCATCATCTATAGTTTACATTATAGTTTACACTTTGCATCACACAATTTTATAGGTTTTGACAAAATGTATTATGGTGTTTATCTGTCATTGCAAAGTCATGCAGGACAATTCCAATGTCCCAAAAATGCCCCATGTTACACCTATTCTTCCCTCTCCCTCTCCTCAGAACCTCTGGTGACCAGTGCCTTTATATCAATGATAAAAGTTCTTTCATTGCTAGAATAATAATAAGTCTACCTTAGTCCATAATTGCATTTCCCTCTTATGTTTGTTCATTCCTCAATTTTGAGGATTTGGGGATGATTATACCCACTCCATTTCTGTTTGAGAGGGGGCTTAGATCCCCTGGGGCAGATGGATGGACCTGTCTTGCTTGCAGTTGTAGATACTCTCTGTATTTTGGTCATGGGCATTGTTCTTCATCCTTTTGTTATTGTCCTAAGCAAGTCCAGTCAACTGGAGAGTGGGTGTTGCAATTCTGCTGAGATTCAGGGCTCAACTGGCATATGAACAGACTGAAGATTTAAGTCTCTGGGACATATATTTAATAAATATAGTGTTAATTATAAACTCAAATAAAGGGGACGAAAGAGCCATGTGTAGGGAAATTATAAATGAGTCTAATGGTCATGTTAGGGAGTGTATATTCCAAAGTAAGGCCCACTGATAGGGTGCCCTTCCTATAGTGTCTAGATTTTGCTAGAGCCCTCGGGAGCTGCACTGTTTACTGTGACAGTCAATGAGATCCTGCTGCGACATGCATAAGTGTAATCTTTGGAATGACCTCCCAATTCACTTTGAGATCTCTTAGCCAGGAAAACTCATTTGTATTTAATATTGACCCTTTTTGGCCAAGGTGTTTTTCCAAATGCATTGCTAGTTGGCATTTGGTAATAATTCTTTGGTGCCAGGGAGGCTCATCCCTGGGAGTCATGCCCTACACCAGAGGGAGGTAGTACATTTATATGTTAATTTGACTTAGGCCAAAGTAGAGCAAAAAGGAGATTTTCAGCAGGTAACTCCTATGCAATATATAATACTAAGCTAAGTTTCAATTTCACAAGAACAAGGTTCATAAGTACAACCTTCAATACCTAGGGCCTGGCATAATGGTTCTGTCCTCCTTCCCTGGACATTGCCCATGTTCTTGAAGGATTCTTGCCCCTCTAATAGAGAATATAGCAGGGCTTCCCAGGATAGAAATTCAATATTGTTTTTGTTATTGTGTAGGTCTCTACCCACTGAGACAATGCCCCATGACACTTGATCATATCCATATGCCATAGAGGCCTGCCCCAGGTGCACCCCTCCCGCCATTACCAACACCCTGCACTAGTTGTGATCCTTCTGTGATCCAAAAATTCCCCCAAAACAAAGTAAAAAAACTAAACAAGTAAAAATAATAAGAAAACAAAATAATAATAAAAATAATAAATAAAATACCAAAATGAAAAATAGGAAAATAAATAAATTTTTTCATTGTGCCTTTTATCACCATAAAATCTGTTGTCTTTTATGCACAGTGGCAGTTTCTTCTGTATGTTCCCACTGTGTCTTATTGTTATTATTATTATTTTTACTTTATCTTCAAAGAAGCTTTAGGCTACAGAAAAGTCTCATAGAAAATATATGATTTTGATTGTCATGTCTTTTAGTTCGCTGCATCTTTCCTCTGCCTGTTCAATCTGATGCTGGATGCCTTTAGGTATTTTTAATCTCCATTATTGTGCCTTTCATCCCAGAATTGCTATTATGTTTCCTTTTATGCTTTCAAATTATCCTTTATGCTCTCATGTTGGCTTCTTAATATCCTCTCTTTGTGCATAATTTCCTTCATCTCCTTTCATTCATATGGGAGCTTTGTTTGAACTTCTTTGATTAGATGTTTCAAATTCTGTGTCTTCTCTTAAGTTTTATTTTTTTCCCTTGACTGAGCTGTATCTTCCTGCTTTTAACATAGTTTGTAATTTTGCTAATGTCTAGGAATCTGTTATCTTGATAAGTTAACTCTGAAGGTCAGTTTCTCCGTCTTGTCTGGAGTTTTATTGTTGATTGTCTTTGTGTTAAAGCTCTTCTGTGATGCTTGGTCTAACTTATTCTGGACCATTATAATAGCTTGAGTTTGTCTCAGCTCTTCTTTATTTGATTCTTGTCTTGGATATGCAGTACAATTTTTAAGATTGCACTTTTTGTGTAATTGTTTCACCTCCAGGAGAAAGTTTCCTTTCCTGCATTCCTTCTTTGGGAAACTTGATCTGTTCTGTTGGTTGTCATGCTGAGTTTTCTCCCCAGCTCCTATGTTTCACTTAAATTCTCTCCCTTACTCAGTGTCTCATTTTCCTTAGAGTTTTCAGTTCTGGGACCTACAGTCTTACAGCAGCTTGGTTTAACGTGCCCCACCCCCCACCTTTTTTTTTCTATGTGAAGCCTTTCTACCTCTGGCTTCTTCCCCATTAAAGTATCCTCCCCCAGGGACCTAGATAGAGTCAATCCAGAAAGGTGGGTCTCTCCAGAAAAGTCCGTTTTGCATTTAGGGAGTCTCACTGACAGTAACTGAATTGAGTAAATGCACTTTGCCTCCACATTTCTGCTGCAATTTTTCTCCCTCCATCACACCCCAGCACTCCTCAGTGACTTATATTCTGCCTTGTATCTCTGAGGACTTGGGTCCCTGTGCCTGGATATGCATGGAGTTCTAACTCACTTCTGTGAGTTCTGTGGACTGTGCCCCTGGTGAGAGGAACTCCCACCACTGCCTCTGCAGAACTCCCAAGCTTTGCGTGGGACTGAGAGAGGGGAAGGGAAAACGACCAGTGGTCTGGGGTGATGGTTTCCTTCCTGATATTTTTCTCTTTCTTTGAGTCAGCATTCGTGGAGTCCTTCTTCAGTCTCTACTATGCTCCATAGTAGAGCATATGCTCAGACTTCTAAGCAAATGAAATTTGTCCTTCTAGTCACTAAATCTCTGGGGATTGTTTGTCAAGGGATATCTTATGTTATCATGTTGATGACATCACTAACCTCTCCATTACCACGTCTTAATTTTAATTTTTCCTTGAGTTATTTGTCAAAATTACACCTGATTTACTCCTTGCTAGCTAAAGGACTTCCTACACATGGGAGAAAACATGGTTCATCCATTCTTCTAAGATCTTAAGCCCAGCAAACTTTTCTTCTTGATATACCAAAACAAAAGAAAGGTCCAAAAATCTTAGTGCCTCTTCACATTAGTTCTCAGAGTCCCTTGTATTTCTTAGAGGCTATCAACGCTTGCCGAAAGAAACTGTATATGGACACATGTATAATTCTAGGTAAGTCAGTCATCTCTAAAATGAGAAATTGGATACAATGATGTCAGTCTCTCAGCTTCTGAAGTCCTTTTTTCTTTCATCTAGCTATAAGGAAGCTTCAGGGTAAATTATAAATTGTTTCCAGCCAATACTTTTGATATTTGATCAACATCCAATGAAGAGCTCATGTGCCAGAAACCATTCATACTCTAGTCATAAAGAGATATCTCCTCTACCTAAGAGCTTATAATATAATTCCAAACTAGAATTTTTGAAAGTGTGTTCAATAGGTGCCTGATAGTTTGCTAGGAATCACTCAGGGAACCCATAAACTGGTCCAAAATGAGAGCTGGGTATTTGAATAAGATTCTCAATCCATACAGAAAGGAAAGGCACAAAACAAGGAGACCCGAGGCAGGGAAGATGCCCATGGAGTTGTATATTCTGAGAAATCTTATTGTTGGAGACTAGTAATTTGTGTTTCTTAACCACATTACTACAGAGCTGTAGGTGCATGTCAATTGGGGCTGAATGAAATGTCTTATTGAAGTATAGGTCTTATTACACTTATTAATTATACTTAGTCTTATTCTTTTAAGGCAACTTAGTATAGCGGTTTGAAGATAAGCAAAATTTCCTCCAGGTTTGAACGTTCACATTTTACTGAGTTATGACACGAGTCAAATCAAGTGTCAGTTTCTTCCTCTACAAAATAGGGGTAATCGTACCCACCTCAAAGTATTTTTGTGCAGATGAAATGTGATCTCTGCAAAGTGTCTGGCATATAATAATTGCCTGTTACATGCTAATTCCCTTCTTTGCCTGATGAGCATATATTTTCCCCCCATAGTCTTAGAAACTTTCCTTTTAAAGAGGCTGTGGCTGGTTTGAGGAGCAAGCCCTCCTCTAATCTGCTTTAATCTGCTTGCTCCACTGCAGTGGTCTCCTCATGGAAAATCCTGAGAGCCACTACGTGGAGAACTGAGACAAGGGAAAAAGCCATCTAATAGTTTTTGGGCAGATTTCACGTGTTCTTATATACCATCCCCCCCCAGTTCAAAGCAAGAGTTGAGTCAACAAGGCAGGAGGCATAAGTTGGCTCTTCCATGGCTACTTGTAGTTCACTATTTGGCTTTTAAAATCCCAGGTATATAATGGGAAATTACACAGTTCTAGAATTCCCTTATCTTTGCTTGGGAAATAACACACGAATCCTCTCTGGGTGGCCACTTAGAGTTACCCACTAAGCCTTAACTCAGCCCCAGACCCTCCCTTCCTTCCCCCAGGGAGATGCAACCTCAGTTTCATCATGTAGTCCAGTTGGCTCACTCAAGGAAATGTTCTGTAAAAGTAATATTTTCCCTCTTTGGCTGCAAATATTGTTCTTGCTGCTATTACTTGTCCTTAAATATTTGGAAACCATTGAGTGCCCTCCCCCAATTTCTGGTATGTGAAGCACACCAGTGCATCCTGTTAAGCTAAATGGTTTGGAACAGATACAAACTTTGCTTATTAATAGAAAGATCACAAGGCTGCTTCTGCCAACTGTAGAGTAACCTGAAATGTCCATTTTTCTGTGTTCATTAAATAATTTAGCATTTCTGAGTACTTACTAAACGCGGAGGAACCTATTAGGCACTGTGGGAAAGATACAAAAGGAATTAAAGACAAGTCTGAGACCGATTAAAGTTTGAAATTTCTTGTGGACGTACCAGAAAATATTTACATGACAACATGTCATCAGCTCCAACCTGATATAGTAAAAAACACATTATGACTTAGGGTGTGTGGGAGGGAATGAATAGATTGGGGTGAGTTTGATTAGTCCAGGAAGGCTTTATGGAGGAGCTGAATTTCCAGCTGGGTCTTCAAGAAACAGACATGAATTGGCAAAGACAGGAATATAATGCACAACATGCCAAAATAAATATAACCCCTGCACAGTGGGTTCATAATATCTCTATTCTCTCTTTGTGTATATGTGATTTCCCACATACAAAATAGAATACTGTGCTTCAGTTAAGTTTACTCACAGACTCTCTTTATAATCCTATATTCAGTGACTCATAACGTTCTGAAAACTTCTTGGCTGAAACTATTTAGTCTTGTTTTGTTTTGTTTTT
The DNA here is from genome assembly GCF_030445035.2 of Dasypus novemcinctus. Classification (NCBI taxonomy): domain Eukaryota; kingdom Metazoa; phylum Chordata; class Mammalia; order Cingulata; family Dasypodidae; genus Dasypus; species Dasypus novemcinctus. Next base: position 30,265,864 of record NC_080700.1, on the reverse strand, counting down.
GTTCCAAAGAGGTGATTCTGTGTGAATGTTTAAAACTGAACAAAACGTGTTTTATTTTTGAGTCATGGAGGAGGGTCTTTAAAAAAAAATAGTCTTCTCTGCTCTCTACCATAATTTTTAAGTGGTAGAATCAAGTTGTTTAGATTTCATAGGCTTCTGCAGAATGTCTAGATTATGCGTAAGACTGACCTGGTTTATTTGTGGACAGGTTTTTGTTTTTTTTAGATCTACCAAAGTTCTACAGATTCATTTCCTATCATCTCACCCCCTAAAATACTGATGTTGCTTGCTCATAAGTCTATTCGATGTTACATGGATGGCAGTGGCTATTGTCATAGCCATAATAAAGTGATGGCAAAAATCAGCTCTGAAAGCTATTTTTTTTCAAAACCAAGCTAGAAAACAATCAGCCCTAAGAGCAAGTTCATGTTCAGCAGCCATCCGAATGAACAAGCTGAAAGCTAGGCTGTTTTGACCGCTCAAAGGAAGCTCTCAAAAAACTTCTGCACAACAATATAGAATTTGTCTCTCCTTTGCCTTCCCCCTCAACATCTGCACAAAGAATGGCGAAGAGTGGGATCTTTTGGAACCAAAGGGAGAAAACTAAGCTCAGTATATCCATAGCTAAAGAAATGAACCGTTTTGCAACTTAAAATCGCCTACTTCTGTTCAGCAGCCTTGCTTTCCTATTGATTGCATAACTCATCTTGCAGTGTCCCTGGAAAAGAGGGGAGTGTATGTGGAGATTTCCAAGATCAAAGAGACAACTGAGAAGAAGAGTTCGGTGTGACTTCGCTGTGTGCTGATTAGTAGCAGACGGGAATAGGACCCAGGTTTAGAACTTAAAAATTAAAATGAATAAAATTAAATTTAATTTAAAAATAGGCTGTTTGAGTCACTCCTCTCTAAAATCCTCTTATGTAAGAAAATGAAAATTCCCAGGGCCCCAAACTTGGTTGTTTGACTCGCTATATCCTTTATTTTTCCTACCAGAGAAATTCTCCTTTCTCCTCCTTGACATGCTAAGTTCAACTTTACCTTCAATAATCAGTTCAGATGGTAGCAACTCTAAGGAGTCTTCCCTGATGAATAAATTCCAAGTCAGTTTCAGGAATTTACTTTCTATATGATGCCAATCAACACGTATGCATATGCTCTTATATAATTTTCTCATGTTGCTTCTTGTGTGCCCAGTCTATTTTTCTAATGAAAGTGTCCATTACACCCAAAGATTCTAAAATTCTCTTGGACCTCTCCTCAGCTCCTACCACACTAGTGGATGCACAGTGGATATCCAAGAATTTTCATGTAATATCCAGTGATTTTACATAAAAAGAGAACTCTTATTTACTAAATAATATGTTTACCTCTTATTAAGCTATGTAATAAATTGTTTGTTATATTGCAGTAATAATAGGATAATTAATATTGCACCCCTGGAAACAAGCATACAAATAGGATATGAAACTGGAGGGGAGCCTTCCAAGCAGAGATGGTGGATTGAATCTAAAGCTAAATTTCCTCCTTTCTAAAAAGTCCATTAAAGTAGAGGGAATTTTTAAAAGGCATTGTTCCTTGAGAATACGGATAAGAGAAGAGGAAACAATAGCAACGAAATTTTCAAGCTAATGGATTTCTAAGCAAGCCATGGGAAAAAGCTGAAAAGCAATCTGATTTACACTATAGAATTATTAAAAGTCTCAAAAATGGAAGACATTAGGTACCTCTAGAAGTAGGGGTGAAGGAAAGACTAAGAAGAATTGGTTAAAAGCTATTAGATTCCTAAATTCTTCTCCCCACTCCATGCCCTTAGACAACAACTCTTCTCTAGTCTCAGCAGACTCTGGAGATGTATGCTACGGAGATGGTAGACCAGAATGTCTCTGAACAGGGGAACATCAGCCACATTTAAGAGAGGGATCTCTTACAGAAAACTGGGCATGTGATTGAAACTGCATGCTGAGATCTTCAGACTTTCCCCCCTCATTCAGCTTCCAGAGACTGGCAGTAAGTCATTCACCTCAGGTAGGGGATAACAAGGCACTTCTCTGGACTCTGAGAAGCCCAAGAGAAGATACCTATAGAGATTGGTACTGAGGGTCCCTGTTGGAGAAGTCAAGGGCACGCTCAGTGGCCATCTCCCAGCCCTAGCCTAACTCTATCCTTTTCCTTTCTGCTTGTTTGTGTGCAGGTGTTTGTTATGTTTCCTTTTGTGCTTATTTGCATGCAGGTGTTTGGAATGTGTCTATTGCGCAAGAGACCACGGGCAGTTGGGGAGATGTTAAATCTTAACCATTCCCAGCTGCTTGCCAGGATACAAAGTTTGCTCATTGCAGATCCTGCTCCCAGTGGAGTGTATAAAAGCTCAGCAGTCAGTCAGTGCAGATGTCCCTCATCTACAACACAAAAAGAGGTGTGCAGAGCTGCCATCCACCAACCCTGACCCAAGCAGTTTGCCTCCCAAGGAGACTTGCCATGGTAGATCATTTCCCCTGCTTTTTAGAACTGTTATGCTGTACAAGCAATAAAGTGGTCATTTGCTGGGAGTTTCTCTTGTGCCTGAGCCTGTGTTCCCATGACACATCATATAGCAATTCATTCCACACTTCCCCCGGCAAATAACAAAGACCAGTCATTCAACAGAGACACTCAGTATCAGCAAACCCCAGACTCTGGGAGGGAGGAGAGCTTCAAGAAAAAATTCCAGAATCTGAATTTGCTGAATTGGAATGGCCCACCATAGCTAAGCACAAATGACCCCATCAAGGCACATCATTGTGAAATTTAAAAGAACTCAAATTAGAAATAAGATTTTACAACTTACAGCAGGAAAAAAGGTTGCCTGCAAAGTATCAGGGTTCAGATTCACTACAAATGAAGAGAAAGGAGAAATGGCTACAAATATCTAATGGAAAAGAATTTCCAACCTAGAGATCTATAGCCACACAGTTACCAGTCAAATGTAAGGGTGGAATAAAAACATCATCAGACATTCAAGATCTCAAAAAATTCTCTTTCTATACCTGATTTCTCAGTAACCTCTTTAAGTTTACTCTCCATGATGAGGAAGTAAATAAAGGAAGAATTAAGAAAATCAGGAGTGGAAAGAAGGGACTTTCAGGATGATAGTGAAGGAGATAACTAGGTGTCAGGCATAGAAGACGCTCCGCCCAACTTGGGGCAGACATGAGGAAGAGGACTGTATCACTCTTGTACCATTCTTTAGCTGGACGGTGCTTTCTCCGCCTGGTCCAGGCTTAGTTGTGCTTAGGTGGACTAGACTATGTTCTCTTCCCACCTTGATCGGATCAGGCCCCTCATTTCAACCTAACAAAGGTGCTCCACTTTGAGCTGGAAGTTGGCCTTAGTGAGCTCTGACCGACTAGCTCACTTGCCCTAGCCATATTTTTGCCAGACTTTCCAGCCCCTGGCTCAGAATTTAGCCCCGCCAGATACCTCTACCATAGTGGGTCCTCTAATTTCCATGTTCATTTGTGTCCTGACAACTGACTTTCTAGAGAGGATTTTGTGAAAAGGGAGTTGAAACCAAAAAAATGACTATCAGATTCTATTTAGTTTTTCGTTTCCTGGGAGAGTTCATCTCACAAGGAAGCATTGCCTTTTCCTTACCCAGGTGGGTCCGTGCTTTCTTCTCAGGTTTGATTTTTTAATTTGTAATCCTTCACATTCATATATTTATGAATAAATTATTGATAAAAGAATACAATGTTTTATTATATATATAAAGAGGAGAAAGGCTGTTTTGGGTATCATTTAGCTTAGGAGAGTCCCCCTTAATGTCAAAATCCAAGCAAGCTGAGTGGATTGTCACTCAAGTTGCTGAGCACCCACTTCCACGTATGTAGTTCCAATTTCAATCCCCAGTACCTCCTGAAAACAAAAATAACAAAGAAGTGGAAAAATAAAAAACAACTCTCATGTGACTGAGTAGTTGAGCACCTGCTTCCCATATACACGGTCCTAGGTTCAATTCCCAGTACCTCCTAAAAACAAATGAAAAAACCAACTCTTATTGGGGATCAGATGCAGCTTAGTGGTTGAACACCTGCTTCCCATGTTCAAGGGCGTGGATTCAATCCCTGGTACCTCCTTAAAAAAAAAAAAAAATCCAGGCAAGCTACAAACCTCCCTCTTACTCCATAAGCATATAGAAGGCATTTTGAAACAGACTTTCCATTGAGAGAGAATATTCTCTATTTTCTTGCATTAAAAAAATAATAATAAAAATAATGAAAGTTAGAGAAATATGATTTGTGATATCAGTAAAACTTCCTGGTCTGAACTTTAAATGATTGCAGCTAGAGGGTACGAGAATTCTGAGCAAATAATTTTCTGGATTTGACGGAAGGAATCTATCTGTGCAATGAGACTTTGTGTGGTTCAGTGTGTTTGGTGCATCATGACAAGACACAGGAGAAAACTGCTAACACAGAGTTGGGATGACTGCAGGATGAGAAGACACAAGCCTCACAGCCAAAACATGGCTCTATTAGCCGTCCTGGCTAAATATCAAAACCCCACTGCAGCTATGTCAGCGTCTTTTTAGTTTTCCTTATAAATATTTGAATTACCTCTTTATTAAACTGCCTATGATTCATTTCATAATTATGGCTCAGTGAATTCTTTGGCGTTTTATAATTTCTCGATTTCAAAGAAAACTTTCAGGTATAATCAGGAGAGGTGCCTAAAATAGGTAGATCCAAAATCAATCTATGAAACAAATATCCAGGTCCCAGATAAACAGACAATTAACACTACCCATCATGCATTGGTGCCTGAACAAAGTGTATTTCTGTTTGGCTATGCCACCCCCTGCGCCTGCCCAGCCTTGCTCTTTTCCTATCATGCTGTTGGTGGCACAGTCCTTCGTCCTGCCCAAGATTTAGCTGATGGTGTCCTACACTATCTTCTCCTTTTTCTTTTTTTGCCCAAAGATTATGAAGCCCAGCCTTCCAAAGTGGGAAAAGAGGAAAGCAGTTTTCTGAAGAGGTTTGGAATAGTCATAATTACATTTGACAATAATAACCAAAAAGAAATTTCAGGCACAAATGGGTTTTATGCATTCACCTTCAAAGTCTGATCCAAAGAGATCCCATCTTGGAAATTTAAAAAAAAAAAGAAGATAAAACCAAGTCAGTTTCAAAACATTAAGCTTATCTCCAAGGTTAAAAGGTAATCGAGATGGACTCACATTCAATCTGGTACCACATACTCTAATTCCCCCAACTTCAATAAGTCAATCGGTCTTCTGGCCTGGAGAAATTTCTCATTGCTCAGTCAGCCAATATCTTTCTCCTGCATTTCATGTACAGTTCACTACTACCATTTTTGCCCCAGCTCAAAATAAATTTTCTTCCAAATTACACTGGAATGTGACAACGAGGGTTAAAAATGGGTCTACTACTTGCTTGTTCCATAACTATGGACAAGTCACTTATCCTGTCTCTGTTTTCATTTCCTGGTCTATGAAATGAGTGTAATGATTGCACACCTTCATAGGAGTGCTCTAAGAAATAACTGGGTGAACACTCAGGTAGCACTGAAAACAACACCAGGCAAACAGTAAGTGTTCAATAAATATTATATATTATTATTGACGACATGCTATACACTAACAACTCTTTCAAGCATTTTACTTGTATCAAAGTTTATTTCATCCTCAACAAAAACCCCTGATTTCAAACAATTTTATTAAGAAGGTGAAAAGACAGTCAACTCAATGGGAAAAATTCTTCAGAAACCATAAATCACATAAGGGATTGGTCTCCGTGTTATATAAACCGATCACACAGGTCAGTGACAAAACGACAAGACAAGCCACTCAATTTTTTTAAATGGGCAAAAGAATTGAATAGATATTTTTCCAAAGTGGAAATAGAAATGGCCAAAAGTCATATGAAAACAAGTTCAACATCACTAGCTATTAAGGAAATGCAGATCAAAACTACAATGAGATATCATCTCACACCATAGAGAATGGCCATTATTAAAAAAACAGAAACTTGAAGTGCTGGAGAGGATGGGGAGAAATAAGAACACTCCTTCACTGTGATGGGAGTGTAAAATGGTGCAGCCTCTGCGGAAGATGGTTGGGCATTTCCTCAGGAAACTAAATACAGAACTGCCACATGATCCCGGCAATCCGGCTACTAGGATTATCTTCAGAAGAACTGAAAGCAAGAACACAAACGGATATTTTCACACTGATTTTCATAGCAGCATTATTCACAATTACTAAAAGATGGAAACTACCTAAGTGCCTGTCATTCAATGAATGTGTAAATAAGATGTGGTATATTCATGCAATGAAATATTATTCGACTGTAAAAAGAAATCAACTGGAGAAGTGCATGACAACATGGAGGAAGCTTGAAGATATGATGTTGAATGAAATAAGCCAAACACAAAAGGACAAATACTGTATGGTCTCATTAATATGCACTAAATGCAATAAGTAGACCTATGGAGTCTAATTATAATATATATAGGTCAGTGGGAACATGGGATAAGAAGGGGAAGACAATGCTTGATGTATGTAGAATGTTTAATAAGGTCAGATGTAAATATGTAGTAAGGGTTGGATTTGATGGTATCACCTTACAACAAATGTAACAAGCGCTGTTGATTTATGGATGGGATTGTGGCTGAAACAAGTAGTCTAGAGAGACTGATGTTAGTTGGAAGGCAGCTGGAGGATAATATAGGGAATATATAACAATGATTTGGCAGTAGATGAGGATTGTGGTTAATAATATAAATACAATAATGTTCTTTTACTACAGGGTGTTAAGAATGCGGTGATGCATGGGAAAACTATAACTAATGACATTTATAGTCCATGGTTAACAACCACATTGTAATGTTTTTGTAGCAAAGTTGATACTATATTAATGCTAAAGGTAAAGAAAAAGAATATGGAGTTTGATTTTGTGAAATATGAACATGATTAGGCATTTTTCTTTTCTTCATTTTTTTCATCAATAAGGAAACCTTGACTATGTCATTTATCTAATCTGTGTTCATCGGTGTCTCTTTCTGAACACTAGAGTAAAAACTGAATTAGTTGGAATTAATTGAGATAAAAGTGACTGGACAGAAATTTTTAGGGGTAATGTTTCCATAGCTTGTGGACTTGCCTTTTTCTGTGTTTGCTTTTAATTGAAATAACATTGTGAAAAAGAACACTAAAGGTAAATAACATTGTTGGCATTTTATGGATGAGAACACACGTATTTGCGTGATTCAAGCAGGGACTCAAACCCAAACCATCTGACTCCAGATGCTGCAGGCTTCCTCGCCTCACAGTAACACACTTCATGGCATGGCCATATTATCTGGTAAAATAAAAGGCACTCTTTGTGTCATTTTAACCACCTCAAAAAAAAGACGTAGGGTGTGCTTGAAAGAAGGTAAAGCAGGCCAGAGCCTTGGGTTGAGTGCAAGGGAAGATATTTTAGAGCAAGTATCCCTTGCTGACTGAAAGGAAGAATTGTTGGCGTGTATGTAAGGAGAAATTAAGGTTAAGAGCGAGTGGAAAGCGAGTTGTAGAGAAGAGTGACCTGGCCGCTAAGGTAAACAGCTGCCAAGAACTTCTCCCAGGTTCGTTTGACACCAGGCAAGCTGTCAGCTGTGGGTCTGAAGAATAGCTTTCCTTTTCACAGAGAGTTTAAATGCCTGTCAGGCTCCATAAACATTCATTCCTGAGGTATTTGAAATCTCATGTCTTAGAAAACATGTGGGTGACCGTCTGGCTTGCCCTGGATGCCTACAGAACAGGAAGAAAGACTTACCCCTCCTTTACAAGTATAAACCTGGCTTCCCTTAGGAGAGTCAGGGAACAAGTTCTACTAAGTAGTCAGCCACAAATTTGTTTTCTTTGAAGGAAATCGGGAACAATTTTTCTATTGTATGAAACCAAAAATGTAACATTAATTCCAGTCTGATTCACTCAGTGAGTAAATTTACTTCACCACAGTCGCCTCACCTTCTCAGGGAGTGAAATGAGGACTGCCTCTTCCTTCCGAGGGATAGAATGGAAACACTGAGAAAGTCCTTAGAGCCCATGGCAATCCTTCTGTTTTCCCCATGAAACCTTGTCTTCTCCTGTCCATGATGGTCTAGATAAGACTGACGTGAATCCTCCATTCCAAGCACTATGGAAAGCCCAATGGTGTCCCCAAGATTCTCTGGATTCTCCCTGGGAGCTTGTGTCTTTACCTATGAGTCCGACTTCTAGTTTCTACTCACTTCTTGTTTGCCATTTTTTTAAAAATTTATTTTATTTATTTCTCTCTCCTTTCCCCCATTGTCTGCTCTCTCTGTCCATTCACTGTGTGTTCTTCTGTATTCGCTTGTATTATCAGGTGGCTCTGGGAAACTGCATCTCTTTTTGTTGTGCCATCTTGCAGTGTCAGCTCTCTGTGTATGCAGTGCCACTCCTGGGTGGGCTGCGCTTATTTCACGTGTGGCGGCTCTCCTTGCGGGGCACACTCCTTGCACGTGGGGCACCACCATGCAGGGGACACCCCTGTGTGGCACAGCACTCCTTGCCCGTGGCAGCTCTGCTCATGGGCCAGCTCACCACACGGGTCAGGAGGCCCTGGGGATTGAAGCTTGGACCCTCCCATATGGTAGGAAGATGCTCTATCAGTTGAGCCACATCTGCTTCCCTTGTTCGCCATTCTTAGTCTTAAAGTTGATAGGCTAGCTTCTTGATTTCTCCATGACAGTAACCACAAATTCAAGGCTTTTGCACTTAGATCTTTCAGGGAAGTTTTGCGGATCACCAGGGAAAGGTTTTACGGCACAGAACTCAAATTGTTTGTTAGAGACCTTGTTCTTTTGTAACTCTATTTTTTTCTAAATTATGGAAATAATAATGGACATTGTTTAAAAAAAGTTCAACAGTGCAAAAGTGTACAAAATGAAGAATGAAAGTTCCTTGACTATTATTTCCCTTGTCATACCCCCAATTGCCTAGTTATAACTCCTTTCCTTGCTGGTTTTTTGGTTCTTCTTATAGATAGTTCCATAATTCAAAATAATATGCAGCTATCGCTACTTTTGTTTAATTTTTTTCCTGGGTAGAAAGTTAAGAGAGAAATGAGTGAACATCTCCCTCCTATTAATTCCATTTATCCAATTCCCACTTCTGATAGATAACTACTGTTCATAGTCTTTTATGTATTTTCCAGAGGTTCTCTACACACATATAGGCAAATACAAATATTGATTCCCATTTTCAGCCTTTTCTAACACTAAAGATAGTATAATATACTATAAGCTATTCTGGACCTGGCTTTTCCACTTAAAAGTTGGTCTTAGAAAACTTTCCTTATCAAAACCTAGAGACATTAGAAAACTTTCCTTATCAGAACCTAGACACATTCCTCCTTTTTTACAGTTCCATAGCATTTCATTGCATCCATGTACCATAATTTACCTAACTCACTCTTCTTTGTTGGACATCTAAGTTGCTCCAGATTCTGTCTGTAAATCATTATACATGTTTACAAAGATATGGAATAAATTCCCCAAAGTGGAATTATTGGAACAAAAAAGGATGTATATGTGTGTGTGTGGGTGTAATTTTGATACATAATGCTAAATTACCCCCATAGGTTGTGAGTACTTCTGCTTTTTGATATGTCAACTTAGCACAGCTGACTACTGACTTGTGAAAGATAAGATATTCAACACACTTATTTTACCTCTCACTTCCCTTTTGTCACCATTCCACATTCTTGGTAATTTCCATTTCAATGCATACGCTATAGACAATATCTAATGACTCCCCACTTTATAGTATAAGGAAATGACCTGATGTAATCATCTATCAACCCTCCTTTCATTTATACCTTCCAGCTTGTCAGTGATATCTTTTCTTCAGTACCATTAAGTTTGTAACATTCACATTCATTTCTATGAATATAAACAAAGACTTTCTTGCAATGATTCCAAACATAGAAAATAAATAAATATATGGTGTTGATGATTTTATCATTTATAAGTTACTCACTGGAGAACCAAGGAGCTTGGTAAGGTTGCCGAAAGATAAATTGTTCCTACCATGAAAGTTTAATGGGTTTCCTTTCCTTATATTCTACCTACCACTCAAAATCATGTCATATCTTAATTCGCCTTATGCGCTCATTTATGCAGTCAACAAATGTTCATTGGACCCTTCCTATGAGCCAGGCCTGTGTACTCTGTAGTCAAAGAACAGTGAAATGGCCACTCCCTTGGAGCTTACATGCTAATAGGGATATATAAAACCTAATAGTAATCAGATGGAGAAAAGAAAGCAGTAGAAGGAATAAGAGCCTTCCAGAGGCAAGAGCACGACAGATTTAAATAAGGGGGAGGATAAGGGCTCACTGCGAAGGTGACATCAGAGCAGAGTCTTGAAGGAGGTGCAAGAAGGTGCCGTTACTGTATCTGGGGAAAGAGCGTCACAGGCTCAGGGACCACAAGGACAAGGTCCTGAGGCAGGAGCCTGCCTGTTATATTAAAAACGCAGCAAGGGAGCTGGGGAAAGGAGTGGGGGTCAGCAAGTGGGACAGTGGTAGGAAATATGGTGGGAGAGGTGGCCAGGGTGCTGAGCATTGTACATTGTGGCAAGAATTTTGGAAGAGAATATTATCTGACCTATATTTTAAAATGAGATCACTTTATCTTCTATGTCGATGACAGACTGAGGAGCAAGACATAAAACCTGGCAAGGGTGGAAGAAGGAACCTACTGCAATATTCCAGACAAGACATCATGGTGACTGGGAAACCAATCTGCAGGTAGTGGAGGTGTGAGAATTGGTTGGAGTCGGGCTATATTTTGAAGGCAAAGTCATAAAATATCCCAACTAATTGGATATGGGCTGTAAGGCAAAGCAAGGAGTCATGGCAACCGCCAAGAAGTTTGACCTAAGCCACTGCAGGGATGGAGTTGTGCAATAATGAGTGGGACTAACCTACGGGAGGAGCAGCTTGTAGGATTGAGGGCAGTCATGAGTTTTGTTTGGCATGCCTGTTAGACATTAGACAGGCAGACGAAAATGTTGAGCAGCAGATGAATGCATGAATTAGTAACTCAGAGGTGAGTGAAGCCTGGGCTGGAAATGTAAATTTGGAATCTTTCAGGATAGACTTATATTTAAAGCCACGAGACTGAATGAGATTGTCACAGGAGTTAATGAAGAGAGAAAAGAGATGAGGTCAAGGACGGAAACATGGGAACCCCAAAAGTAAGAGGGCAGGGGGGTATAAGGGTCCCAAAAATGAGACTGAGAAAGAATGACTAAGAAGTAGGAGGAAAACTAGGACTGTGTGTCTTGGAACTTACTTAGAGGAAGAATTTCAAGGAGGAGGGAGAGATTGTATATTGGCCAAATGCTGCTGATGGGACCCAATAAAATGAGCATTAAGATTATATCGTTGGATTTAGTAAGGGAGAGGTCATCGGTGACATGGTAGAGAGCAGTTTGGTGGTGAAGGGGTGTAAGCGGAGTGGGTTCAAGGCAAAACAGGAGGAAATGCACATAGCAAAGACAGACAGCATTTTGAGGAGTTTTGATGTCAATGCCAGCAGAGAAATAGGACTTTAAATGGAGAGAAAAGTGAAGTCAGGCAGAAGGCCTTCTTCCAAGATGAGAGAAAAACAGCATATTTTTATGCTGTTGGGAATAATCTAGTAGAGAGAAAACAAATAATGGTGATGAGAGAGGGAGAATTGCTGGAGCAAAGTACTTGAACAGGCAGGAGCTGACGGGATCTAATGCACATCGATAATGAGGAGTTGGTAGTTTTTTGTTTTTCTGAGATTTTCCAACTGCGTTTCATTTTTCTTGCAGACACACATATACCTTCCTTCCACAGCTAAGGTCCTCTGGGCTCTTATTCATAAAATTTATTGAATGGAATACACTTTCTCCTTGAAGACGTTTTTCTCAGAGGCTTCAGACTTCCTGTTCTCAGCCAAACTGATTGCTTTCCAGGCTTGTTATACAGCTGTCATCTTCATCTTTTTTCCATTGCATTCCTGGAATAATTCCATTTTTTTTTCTTGGATCCAATATCTTCTTCTCTTTGGATTCCTTAGATGTTCTGCTTGTCTTAAAATCCCTTTATTTTTTCCCATCACACTTACAAATAATTTGTTCGTTTGCTGAAGTTTAGGCTGACAATCAACATTTCCTCAGAATTTTAAAGATTTTATGCTAAGATTTTTGTAAATCTACCTCTTTTTTGTAAGTAACTTTTTTCTCTTTAAAAACTATTTTGTATATTCTGATTATCGTTTGAAGTTTAAATTTTCATGAGGACATATGTAGAAGTGATTCATTTAAAATGTATTCTGTTCTTCACCCAGCGAGTCCTTTTAGTCTAGGGCCTTGTGCCTCTCTTCAGCTCGAGAATTTTTCTTCTATTATTTCTTTGATTGTATCCTCTAACCTATTTTCTGTTCTCACCTACCATTCTTGTGAGAGAGATAGTCTTCCTTACTTGACTGATATAATATCTTAAGTTTCATTTCATGTTTTCCTTCTCTGCCATTTTTAGTATTTTTTCTGAGAAATAATCTGGCCTTTCTCTTCAAGGTTACTAACTCAATCTTTGGTTACCACCATTCTATTATTTCACCTTCTTGTGAAATTGTTTTTAATTTAAAAAATTCCTTCCATTATAGATGCAATTTTCCAGACACCTTTCTTTATTCTCCTATCATTCCTTTTTCAGAGAAGCTTGTTGTTTTAGATTACTGTTTGTAATTATAGGCATATTGATTTAGTATCCATTCAAATGTCTCTGGAGTTATTTTCTCTTTCGTAAATTCTCTCTCACTCATGCTGAATCAATTGCCTGCTTTGTGTGTGGTCCTTTCCTGTGCTATTGGTTTATGTCACATGTCTGAGGATCCTTGGTTGTTCATTCATATTTATGAATGAAAAACCAGAGTAAAAATGTGACTGCTGTGTATAGGAGTGTCACCAATAGGCCCTTTCTCAATGGGAGCGCTGATTGTGAGCTCTGTGGAAAATGGGAAACTTCACCTATGAGCGCAGATATCAGCCCCACCTTCTCTGCTACTGCTGAATGATGGGGTGTTTGATCCCGGGGCTCCCACCACACTAGTGTAATTTCCTCATGAGCAGAGCTGCTCTTCCTTTTGGCTCCCCTTTATTTCTGTTAGACCATCCAGGGCAACCCCAGTCTCAGCAGTTTTGTGTTAAGACATCACCTTTCATATCAGGAACTTTACTCTCATCAGGAAGATTTCTTTTTAACTTTATTTCAACTGCAAAAAATAAAATAACAGACAAAAGGCAGCTCAACAAACCATGAAATCGTCACTTAAAACAAATCCTATCCAGGCACATCCATCCTACTTAACCTGAGAAGCAAACTCAACTGTTTCTCCAGAGTTCCAAAAGATGAACAAATGAGCACAGATTGGTAAATGACATGACCAAGGTCTCCTTGTTAAAGAAGGGAAAAAATAAAAGCTTGATCATTCATCTCATAAAACTAAAATCAGTTTCTTATAGAGCGCCCTAGCTTGGCCTAGGGAATAGACTTTTCCTTGCACCTTCTCAGAGCCTGTTGTCCAAACCACCATTCACTCCAAGCTCAGGTTTCTGAGCCTGGCTACTGCTACAACCTCTCCCCTCGGTTGCCGCACCGCCACCACCACCTCCACCAATGTGTGTTTTCTGAGATGCCTCTTCCTCTGCTTTGGCTTACTCATCAGCCTGATATCCCCTTCCCAGATTTTGTCCAACTCTCTGCCCTGCTCTTCACATTACTTTTACAATTTGATAACATCTGTACAACTTAACTACCATAGAAATGAGCTTTGGGGAGAGTGGGGTGATAAAGGGATGCATTTGGTCCACTAGCATGACCAGAACTGGACACCCAGTTCCTAAAAGCCTGAAACCAGAGATTTCTCCTTTGTTCTAACACTCCACACATCGCCCCCTAACCTGTCCCAGATCAATCTCCCCAAACTTTCACCTCTTACCTCCTCTCTTCACACCTTCTTCCTCAATAGTGGAAGGAATTGCCAATATATCTCATTCTTTTGGGCATAACAACTCAACTCTTTCCAGCATCACATTCACTTACCAACAGCTTGTCAAGGTGTTCACCTGAACTAAATTGCCACCGACTCTTAGCAGAGATCCTGGGAAAAATCTTCCTTAAACAGCAAATGTAGTTATAAACCACAAAGGTTTCCCTCTGGCGCCTTCCTAAAAACATATCTGCAAATATCAACAAGCCAGAGTCTCTGCCTTTGTTAAATGTCTCCTTAGAAGGTGATGGACACAAAGCCCCTTTGGCTGGACCAAGGTTAACCCAATGCCATGTGATTTCCTGACATAGTGACCTTGAATTAGCAAGGAGAGTCACTGCCAGCAGAGAAGCCCTTTGATGGTAGAACAGGATGGTGGCAAAATATTCGTGTGATTCTGCTTTTCACACAGCCTGTTGGTGGAAACAAGTCTGTAGGTTTGAGTCTAGTCTCTCTTTTCCCTGGAAATACAAGACTCATCTATAACACTCTGGGGAAAGTGTGTTAGTATATTCCTGGATTAACATATTGCGTATGAGTTGTTTTGAGTAAACAAGTCAGCTTTTCTTTATTGCCTGTAACATCTTGAATGCATTATAAGAGAAATAGAGTCCCTCTGCTCAGCAGCTTTATTTCTGACCCCAATCAGTCACTTAGAAAATGCATGTCATTGATCACAAGAGACATCAAATGAGAAAATAAAGATAGATTCCCAGATCTATCTCCACTATTGGTGAAAACCCACAAAGGCCATGTGTGATTGCTGACATCTCTGTATAAGCGTACTAGAATATACTTGATTTGCCACTTGCAAGATAGTTGAATTTATTGGCAGGTGGGAAGAAAATTTTTTACCTACATACATTCCATTTCCAAGCTGATTGACATTAGACAAACCTTAATAAGTTTCATATTTTGGTAGGCGGTGTCCTTGGAGAAGCATCATAAGGAGAGCATCATCCACAATGTTATAAGACTCCCTGAGCCATAAATAATTGAGCCCTGAGATTTCCTGGCTTGTGCTTGACCTTACCGTGTCCAAAATCCTATCTACTCAGAGAGTCAGCCCTTCACAAATCAGTCTATCAGCTTTAATCATTTATTTTGTTTACTCCAACTAGACCAGTTGCATGCATCACAGGGCTTTTATTTAACAGGAAACATCCAGGGCCTGATCTCAATAGGATTGAAAAAATAACCAGGAAAATTTTCCATGTAGACAGTATCACAGCTTTATTCGAAGGACCTTTAAATGTGTCATTTGTAAAAGTATGTCTATTTACCTTTCCCTGGTTAGTCACAGAGCTCTATTTTTCAGCATATTCATTTCAGTATCATGACACATTTGCTCCCTCCAACCTGTTTTCTCTTTATTTACAGGTCTTAACTCATAATTATTTTTTTATTATTTCCGTGACCACACTGTGTAGGAATAGTCACGCTATCAAGAATTTGTGAAGCAAAAAAACCACAAAATCCTGAGAAGAGTATTAAGATTCCAGTTATTGGACATTAGATTAAAAGCAGTTTTGCAGGTTCATGACTGCTCTGGATTTGATTAGCCATTAAGAGTTCAGGCAGGGGAAGCGGACTTGGCCCAGTGGTTAGGGCGTCCGTCTACCACATGGGAGGTCCGTGGTTCAAACCCCGGGCCTCCTTGACCCGTGTGGAGCTGGTCCATGCACAGTGATGATGCGCACAAGGAGTGCCCTGCCACGCAGGGGTGTCCCTGCGTAGGGGAGCCCCACGTGCAAGGAGTGCGCCCCATAAGGAGAGCCGCCCAGCGTGAAAGAAAGTGCAGCCTGCCCAGGAATGGCACTGCACACACGGAGAGCTGACACAATAAGATCACGCAACAAAAAGAAATACAGATTCCCATGCTGCTGACAACAACAGAAGCGGACAAAGAAGAACACACAGCAAATAGACACAGAGAGCAGACAATGGGGGGGGGGCGCGGTTGGGGGGAAAAGGGGAGAGAAATAAATAAAATAAATAAATCTTAAAAAAAAAGTTCAGGCAGAAGCAACCTAAGACTGCTAAGACTACTGTAGGCTTGCTACAGTAGAGAAACAAGAAGGCTGACCTCAGAGGCTGTATAGTAACTCACACTTATCTCTGACAGAATAGCTAATGTTCCTTGTAATTGGAACTGAATAAAGTCCTTTGGAGCCATTGTCTTATGCACTGCTTATAATAATTCTATGAGTTAGTCGCTGCTCTTACTTTCCTTTTCAGATGAGAGAGGTCATTTGCCTACGAGAACAAGTTCTTGAGCAATAGAGCCCCACTTGAAAGCCAGTCAGTGGGACTCCCTCACTCTGCTATCATCACATCCCCAAAGAGGGCTAACTCTTTTTCTTTAATTTTGAAAGAAGCTTTAGATTACATAAATGTTAGATCGAAAATATATAGGGGATTCCCCATATACCTCATCCCCTCCCCCTCCCACCCTTTCCCCCTTTAAAAACATCTTTCATTAGAGTGGTACATTTGTTACAATTGATAAACACATATTGAAGCATTGCTTCTCACCATGGTGTACAGTTTACATTATGGTTTACACTTTGCACCACACAGTTTTATAGGTTTTGATAAAATGTGTAGTGGCCTGTATCCATTATTGCAATGTCGTGCAGGACAATTCCAATGTCTTGAAAAATGTCCCACATCCCATCTATTCTTCCCTCTCCCTCCCCTCAGAACCTCTGGTGGCCACTGCCTTTATATCAATGATACAAGTTCTTCCATTGCTAGAATAATCATAAGTCTACTTTAGTCCATCGTTGCATTCTCCCCTTCTGTTTGTTCATTCCTCAATCTTGAGGATTTGGGGATGGTGATGCCCACTCTGCTTCTGATTGAGAGGGGGCTTAGACCCCATGGGGCAGATGGGTGAAACTGTTTTGC
This sequence comes from Dasypus novemcinctus, assembly GCF_030445035.2. Taxonomy (NCBI): domain Eukaryota; kingdom Metazoa; phylum Chordata; class Mammalia; order Cingulata; family Dasypodidae; genus Dasypus; species Dasypus novemcinctus. The sequence goes on along the minus strand of NC_080700.1, from coordinate 30,248,866 downwards.
TTGCAGTTGTGGACACTTTTTTGAGGGGGATGGGTGTTGTCCATCATCACTCTTTTGTTAGTTGTCCTGGGGACTCCAATGAACTGGAGAGTAGATGTTGCAACTCGTTGTCTCAAGTTCCTCCTAGGTCTCATACTTATATTCTGAACAGCTCCCTCTACACCTCTCACCACTCAGCTTCCAGACCTTTGGATGAAGTCCTTCCTGCCTTGTTTCAGGTCCCTGATAAGATGCATTCTCCATTCCCACCTGGGGCCTTCTTGCTGGAGTTATAGGCATCATCTCATGCTTCTTCTGACAGTGGCATTTTTCACGTGGACATTGATGCATCCTTCGAAGGGGAGCTGAGGGTGTGTATGTATATTTGTCTTTCCCTTTATATTGTCAACCTTGAGGGCAGGGCTGTGTCTTTTTCAACCTTTCTCTCCAGCACCTAGCACAATGCCCATGAATGTACTAGAAGGTCAATACATACTGAGCTTTGCACTGATGAATGAGAAGTCAGGAATGGGGTAACAAGACGAGCAGGTAAATAATGACAAAACTACATAGATTAGAGCTGGAGAATGAGGCACAAACTCCTGATGGGAATGGAAGGAGACATTTCTGCTTGGGGAATTTGGACTACATTTCAGGAAACAGTGGCAACTGGATGAGGCTTTAAAGATGGGTAAGCTTTTGACAGATGGGAAAGAAAGTGGGAAAATTACTCTAGAGATTGGCATGAAGGCAACTCGCTGAATATGATCAGAGGCTGGTAGATCAAAACATGGGTCATGCTAGAGGAGTAAGCTGCAATGATGGGTGGATTTTGCTCTCAATTTGTTAGGTCATCGAGCCTCCTGGAAGATTTGCTATTGGAGCAGTGATAGAAGCTACCCCTGGCTCTGGCCCCAAGCCTGAAGCTCTAAGATCTTAGGTGGTTTTTTGTTTTGTTTTGTTTTAAGATTTATTTTATTTATTTATTCCACCCCACCCCCATTGTTTGCACTTGCTGTCTGCTCATTGCGTGCTCTCTGTGTCTGCTACATCTTTTTTTAGGAGGTATCAGGATTCGAACCCAGGATCTCTCTTGTGGGAGGGAGGCATCTAATCCCTTGAATCACATCTGCTCCCTGCTTATTGTGTCTCTCATTGTGTTCCCTCTTTGTGTCATCTCATTGCATCATCTTGTTGCATCAATTCACTGTCTTGCTCGTGTTCTTTACCAGGCACTGGGAATTGAACCCAGGACCTCCCATGTAGGTGGGCACCCAACCGCTTGAGCCACATCCAGCTCCCCTTAGGTGTTTTGGTGTTTTAAAAAAGAAATTTAGATTATACAAATGTCACATAAAAAATATATAGGGGATTCTCAAATGCCCTGCTCCCCACACCTCCCACATTTTTCCAATTTAGCAACTTCTTTCGTTAGTGTGATGCATTCATTGCCATTGATGAGCACATTTTGGAGCATTGTCACACAGCATGGACTACAATTTACGTTGTAGTTTACACTCTCTCCCACCCAATACTGTAGGTTATGGCAAGATCCATAACGGCCTGTATCTGTTGTTGCAATGTCATTCTAGACAATTCCCAAGTTCTGAAAATGCCCCCACATTATATCTCTTTTTCCCTCTCCCTGCCTTTAGCAACTCCCTTGGCCCCTGCCTCCACATCAAGGATATAATTTCTCCCACTGCTAGAATCACAGTACGTCTATAGTAGAATACCAGTAAGTCCACTCTAGTCCATAGTTCATTCCTCAATCCTGAGGTGTGTTTGGATGTAAAGCTGGAAATAATGCGGGTAAGGGATTAGAGGTAGAGAGATAAAGCAGGAAGCTTTGCGTAATCCAGGGGAGCCGTGCTGAAGGCCTGACGTGGAATCACAGCAGCAGGAATAAGAAGATGGGACAGATTCTGGGGACAGTCCTTGGTAGATTCCTCAGGACTTGACTGATGACAACTAAGACTAAACAAAGGAGAAGGCCAGGCAATTCTCTCAAATGGTGATGCCATTTATCAAAAAAAAAAGGAATTCCAGGGAGAAAACCTGGTCCGTGGAGGAAGGCAGCAAAAGTGCTGACTTATCTAACGTGTTTGCAACTGGGGACCTCAACGTGGAGCCGGCTCTGCTTCTGGGCTCCTCTAATTTTCCTTTCTGTTGCATGAAGGAAACGAGTTCTATCCCATCCTGGCAGATGCATCACTTCTGAAGGGCCAGGTGTTAGCTGATTCAGGCATCCCCCCCACCCTTTCAAGCTCAGAGCTGACAGCGAGGCAGATGCCGTGCCTGGTGCTTTGCAAACACAGCCCCGGATTCTCACCATGACGCCACAAAGACCTTAGAGTTTCTTTTTCAAGAATGAAGAATCCTCGCCTCAGAGATGTTCGATTTGCCCAAGGCAATAGAGCTAATAAATAAAAGAGCCAGGTTTCAGACTCAGATCTGCCTGCTTGCTTTCTCCCTAAAACCTACGTAGGTGACCACAGGAAGTCTTGGGCGATCTAGAGGAGGTTCAGCACTGAGGGGCTGGTAGCTCAACTCTGTCCAGCCCCAGTTTCTACAGAAGTGGGGCACCACACCCCAGTTTTAAGGAGTGAGAGCCCAGAGAGGGACATCAGGAGAGCTGGACTCCCATCTAGACTAGCACTGATGGTTCACGCTGCACTGAGCGGCACTTCAGTGTCAGAAGTGCACAGAACCACCCCCAAGTTCCCTCTGGCTGGGACATGCCCTAATGCCAGGCATTCCTCCTGGCATAGCTGGTAGCTTTCCAGAAATGACTCTCATCCAGAGGCTGGTGTCTCTCCCATTTCCTGCCTAGTAAGGAAGACAGCAGAAAAGGAAGAGGGAAATCTGCCACCACTCCGTGTGAAAATTAGGGGTTATTCTGGGCCCCTCCATCTAGATGTTTTGATCTCAGTTTGCAGAGCAATAGTCAAAACTCCGAGTTCAAAGCCTTAGAAATAAACTAACGCAACCTCCTCTTTTGACAGAGGAGAACCTGACCTGGAAGGTCTAAGTTTTCTCAAAGTCAGGCAGCTGGTGAGGGGTAGAGCAGGGGAAAGAAGCCAAGTCTTCTCATCCTGACTTCTTGTTTCCTCTACTGTGATAGTCTATCTTTTTGCTCACAAATCACCTAGAAGGTATGATGTGAAGGACACTAAATGCCTTCATTGTCTCCAAATACTAGCCTCCCTAGGCTACTAAAATTTAAAACATATACCATTATTTTTTTTTAGTTATGGTTTTAATCTCTGTGATGCTCTTGTTGAAAATATATATATATATAAAAGAGGAAAGTGGATGTAGCTCAAGCGATTGAGCGCCAGCTTCCCATGGATGAGGTTCCTGGGTTCGATCCCCAGTGCCTCCTAAAAACAAACAAATGCAAAAACCAACTCATTGGAGAGTGGATGTAGTTCAAGTGGTTGAGTGCCTGCTTCTCATGTACAAGGTCATGGGTTCAATCCCTGGTACCTCCTTAAAAAATAAAAAATGTATTGCAGAATCATGTAGGATTTTGTGCACCTGCCAAGAACAGAACGCTGTACCCTTCATCAAAGAAGAAGAGACATTAAGAGTCAAGTGAATTTTTCTCTCTCAAAAACAAAATAAAGTCTAAGGAAGGCAACCAGGATTGGTAAGGCTGTACCATGCTGCCTCCATCTTCAGAACGGGCGTCTATCCTCAAGGGCTCCTCGTGGTCTAAGATGGCTGCTGGAATGCCAACTATCATATCTGAGATTCAGGTTTGAAGCAAGAGGAAACTAGAAAAGGACAAGGAACCCTTGCTCTCTCCTTTTTAAGGAAGCTTCCTGAAGTTCCACAGAGCATCTTGTCTGTAGTATATATTTATCAGAGCTCAAAACATGGCTATATTTGTGGCAGAGAAGGCTAAGAAAGGTTGTGGTTTTAACTGAACATAATCCCTGAAGCTCTGCAGAGAAGAGGCCTTGAGGAGATTGAGCCATCCGCCCCGGGGAGTAGGGTGTCACCTGTTAGTACCACTAACATGTTGGCATGGATGGTGTAGCAGTGTGATATGGTTATGAATTCCAAAAATAGATATTGGATTATGTTTGTAATCTGGTCTGTACCTGGGCATGATTGAGTTCTGATTAGGACTTTGATTGGGCCACGTCATTAAGGCATTGTGTCCCTGCCCCTTGGTGGGTGAGGACTCACAGATAAAAGGCATGGCAAAGGACAGAGTTGAGGGTTTTTGATGTTGGAGTTTGATGCTGAAGCCTGAAGCTGGAGCCCCAGGAAGAGAGGAATCCTGAACCCAGAGAAAAGTAAGACCCTGGAAGGGAGGATCCCAGGAAGCCTGAACCCTCACAGACGTCAGCAGTCATCTTGCTCCAAATAGACTTTGGTGAGGGAAGTAACTGATGCTTTATGGCCTGGTATCTGTAAGCTCCTACCCCAAATAAATATCCTTTATGAAAACCAACCAATTTCTGATATTTTGCATCAGCACCCCTTTGGCTGACTAATACAGATGGTGAACTGTCATTTAGCATTAGAACCCCTAAAGGTTTCAGGTTTCTAGAATTGTGGAGTCTCTGAATTTAAAATGACTTCAGACTCTACCTGATCACCCAGAGGAGAACTGCTTCCCATAGTGTCTTCTCATAGATTGCCATCCCAGCTTTCATTTGGATATTTGCTCTCATAAAGCCCCCCGAGCACCATGGCCAGGACGTCGATGGTACCTGGGTTAGACTGGTGGAAGCTCCAGGGGACCTGAGGCAAGTATTTGGGGGCAGAAGAAAGGTACCCCCAAAATACCTCTTCACCTCCCAAAGACTTTCTTCAGGGCCTGCCCGGCAGGTTTCAGGTGGGTTTTTAACGCAATAACTCCCGGAAAGGTGTCTCCAGCTCCTAAAACCCTTGACATAACAATCGCTATCAACCCAGGGGGCATTTGGCTGCCTCCAGCCCAGGTGTGAAAGGAGTGGGGTCCATGGGACCCGCCTCCATTTTGTAATGTGACGTTTTGTGAGATCTGTGTATCTTTTAAAAAGAAATGAAATTCTATGCTTAAATAAATAAATAACACGCAGGCTTAGATGAGGAGATGGTAGCAGAGGGCGAATCAGCCTGACACAGGCCGGTGAGTTCCAGGTAACAGCCGGAGCGCAGACGGGCTGAAGTTGGATGGATGGTGCAGGGCCAGCCAGGTGAGGGGTAAATTCGCCGTGGGGAGAAGGAGGGCAGGTCTGGACAGCTAAGCTTCTCTGTGGGGGGCCTGAGCCACAGCTGCTCAAGCCCGGAGGTGAGGCTCCTTCTAGTAGAAGCCCGTTTCCTGTTCCAGCTCAGCTCCAGCTGTGGCTTCCCAACCAAGGCCACCATTGCCCTCACAGCCCGAACTTGCCCCTGGGAATGCAAGACTTAAAGAGGAGACAAAGGCCCTTGCCACCTTGCAAGGTGCTAGGCAAGTGCACACGGCTGTGTCGCTAGGGACAGTCCAGGAAACGTGAGCTAGAACTGCCTCATGAGGAAAAGGAGAGCCTGCCAAGCTGCGTTGCCCTTTCTTGAAGGCTTTCCTTTCTCAGAGTGGAAACTAGGAGAGAAGCCCCTGCCCCACACGCTAGTTCTCTCCAAACAGTTGGAGTTGTTTTTAATTTGTGCATTTTTTTGCTTAAGAAAAAAAAAATCTCTCTCTGACATCAAAGAGCCAGGGCCTCCCAGGAGGTGAGATGCCTGTTACCTGCAGGTGTGCGTTAGTCCCTTTGGGACAAAAAAAATACCACAAGTGTAGGTTGTTTGGGAATTTACCACACACAGAGGCTTTAAAAACAACAACAACAACAACCATTGAACAAATTCGAAGATCTTCCCTGGTCTACAAGGCTCTGAATGTGGCCGTGCGTATGTGTCGGGGCAAACTTCCCCTCACCTCCTCTCTCACCCTCTTCACCCCCTCACACCTCCTTCTCTCACTTCCTCTCTCACTCCCTCTCTCACCCCACCCCCTCTCACCCCCTCTCCTTCCCTCTCTCATCCCCTCTCACCCCCTCTCTCTCACCCCTTTTCTCAAACCCTCTCCTTCTCTTTCTCATCGCCTTTTTCATACCCCTCTTTCACCCCTTTCTCACCTCCTTCTCTCACCTCTCTCTCAACCCCTCACCCCTTCTCTCACCTCTCAACTCCTCTCACCCCCTCTTCTCACCCCCTCTCTCTCACCTCCTTTAACCTTCCTCTCTCACTTCCTATCACCCTTCCCTCTCACTTCCTTCTCTCACCTCCTCTCTCATCCCCTCTCAACCCCCTTACACGCCTCTATCACCCCTCCTCTCACCCCCTCTCTTACTCTCTTTCTCATCCCCTTTTTCACACCCTTCTTTCACCCCCTTTCTCACCTCCTTTTCTCACCCTTCTCTTGCCCCCTCTTACCCCTTCTCTCACCTCCTCTCAACCCCTCTCCCACCCTCTTCTCACATCCCCTCTCATCCCCTCTCTCACCCCCTCTCTCTCACCTCCTCTCACCTCCATCTCTCACATCTCTCACCCTCCCCTCTCACACCCCCCTCACCCCTTCTCTCACCTCACTCCCTCTCACCTCCTCTCTCTCACCCTCCCCTCTCACCTTCTCTCACCCTCTCACCCTTCCCTCATACCTGCCCCTCTCACCCCCTCCCCTCTCACACCCTCTCTGTCATCACCTCTCACCTCCCTCTCTCACTTCGTCTCACCCTCCCCTCTCACACCCACTCTCATCCTCCCCTCTCACCCCCTCTCTCACTCCCTCTCACCCCCTCTCTCTCACCTCACTCCCTCTCACCCCCCTTACCACCCCTGAGGTCTCAGCCCCATGCACACAGCTGGTCGGTCTCCTTAGGGCGTCTGTCCGCCAGCCCCTCCCCAGCCCTTGCAAGGGCCCCTCCTCTCTGTCCCTGGGTGTCAGGAGGCACGTCACCATTTTTGGAGAAGCCTTTCCTCATCATCGACTCCAGCGTCACCTTGTTATTCCCTATCTTTTCACCCTGTTTTATTTTCTTCATTGCACTTTTCACTATCTGTAATCACCTTGTTTAAGTAAACTTTAGTTCAACTTCAAAGAAAAAAAAACGTACAAAGGGCAGCTTGACAAATTATAGAATGCTTAACCTTAAAAAAAGTCTGTCCTGGTGCATTTATCTCGTTTAATCCTGCAAGCAAACTCAATTGTTTCTCCAGTGTAATTACCTTTTTGAAATGTATTTTTATGTTCGTTTTGCTGTGTGTCCCCACTAGACTACAAGCTCCATGAGAACAAGGCTCTCCTGTCTTAATCACCTTTAGAGCCCCGTGTATTAGTTATCTATTGCCGCATAACAAATTACCACAAATTTAGCAGCTTAAAACAACGCCCACTTTGAGCTTCCTGCATGTTGTTTCTGTAAACCTAAACTGCTCTAATAGAAAATGAATTAAAAAGAAAACGCCCATTCATCATCCCACAGCTTCCATGGGTCAGAATCTGGGCAAGGGACACTAGGGTTTCTTGCTCAGTATCTCACAAGGATGAAGTCATGGTGTCAACCTCATCTAAGGCTCAAGGTTTTCTTCCAGTTTCAATTCAGGTTGTTGACAGTCCCTTGCAGGTGAAAGATGAGGTCCCTGTTTTCTTACTGGCTGTGCATTGAGGACAACTCGCATCTCCCAGAGGCCACCCAGTGCCTTGCCACGTGGCCCCATCAGCACATTGCAACATGGTTGTTTGCTTTCTTCCATGACAGCCAGAGCACGTCTCTCTGACATCTCAAGTCTCCAACCTCTCATCTGATTAAGTCAGGCCCACTCAGGAGAGTTTTCCCTTTTGTTTGAGTCAACTAATTAGAGACCTAATCAAGAGAGACCCATCACATTTATAGGTTCTGCCCACGTGCAAGTGAAAAGAATGACCCAAGGGCATGGCTCATTGGAAGTCTTTTTAAAATTCAGATCAGAATCTGGCCCATGATGATAAATACATGTTAACAAATGAAAGAATTAATGGTAGTTCTCAAAGGCATTTTTAGAGCACCAAACTTCCTCCACTGCAGAGTTAATCCTGAGAAAAGCAATATTTAGGGCTGTGGCTTTTAAAATTTATTAGACCTTCCACCTAGGAAGCCTGTTAAAAGTGAAGTTTGGGGGACCCAAACCTCCAAGATTGAAATAGTAGTTGAGGAGTAAAGCAGGGGAGCTCAAGCATTGACAGTTTTAAAAAATGCCCCAGAACAATCCTGAATGACATCACAACAGATACAGGCTGTCACGTATCTTGCCATAACCTACAAAATTGTGCAGGAGAGAGTGTAAACTACAATGAAAACTATAAACCATGGCAATGCTCCAAAATGTGCTCATCAATTGTAATGAACGTATCACACTAATGAGGATGTTGTTAATGTTGAAAAATGTGGGAGATGTAGGGAGCAGGGCATATGAGAATCCCCTATATTTTATGTAATATTTATGTAATTAAATATCTTAAAATAAAATAAAATAAAAAATATATTAAAAAAAAAAGAAATAAAGGAAAGGCATCCAAATTGGAAAGGAAGAAGTAAGAAAAAAAATGAAAACTAACGGCCCAGGTAGTTCAACAGATGGACTATGTGCACACTGTGTGCACTAGAGACATGATTTGAAGAAATGGATTTAATAATAACTGGGTTACCTTCTTATCAGAGATGTTAGCCCCCTATTATTTGTTCTGTTGTTTACAAAATGATTTCTGAACAATATTATTATGAACTAGGGCTATGCAAAGAAAAAAATGGGTCAATCAGTTCCAGAATTAGAAAATTTTCCATCCAGAATGAGAAACGAATATGCCACGTTGTTGTGATAAGCTTTAATTAGAATAAGACCCATCTTTCACGGAGCAACCAGTGCTGCTCTAAAAAGAGAGAGACGGTTTAGGGAGAAAAAGGTTGCTCTAAGGAGTTAAATGTGGAAAATATTGTATCATCATTGCAGAGCACCAAGTATCTCATAAAAAGTGCCTGATTTGCATCTTATTTTGATTATAAGTGAAATACATTTGGATTTTACTTGGTGGGCTTAAAAAAACTCCACATGCTTTCTGGCCATCCATTCAGTACTGACATTTTTAATGTGGTCGATCCAATTGAAGCCTTATGTCTGAATCCGATTTATTTGCATTTGCCTCCTCAAAATATTAAAGCTATTTAATGTCAAAGATGCCTCTTAATGGCCTTTTTCATCCTTTGCTCTTTGAAGCAGAACCTTGTGATTTGCCTAAAATGAACACACACAAGACATCAAAAATGTCCAAGCTTGGCCCTAAATCAAAAAACCTGCAATGATTAAGGGGATTATAAATGTGGCAAAATGACATCCCTCGTCCAGTTTTTCAAGTGTCCCATAAATGTAAGAAGAAAACAGTCCTGGCTGAGCATCTTTCTAAGTATCACCTGGACACACCCTTTATAGAGCTTTTATCTTAAATACATGCATACATGCACGCACGCACGTCATTGCACACACACCATCTCACACACACACACTTAGAGGAACACTCTTAAGTCAAGTTCAAAAGCAAAGTTGGGAAAACTGCTTTATCAGTTTAGTGAATATTTTACGCACACAGTAAGACAGTCCTCCATTTCATACCTTCACCTTCGGTTTTCACTGCCATTCCTATTTCACTTAATAAGACATGGGAAGTGGATTTAGCTCAATGGACAGAGCGTCTGCCTACCACTTGGGAGGTCCAGGGTTCAAACCCAGGGCCTCCTGACCCACGTGGAGCTGGCCCACGTGCACTGCTGATGCGCGCAAGGAGTGCCGGGTCATGCAGGGGTGTTCCCCACATAGGGGAGCCCCACGCACAAGGAGTGCACCCCATAAGGAGAGCCGCACCACAGGAAAAAAGGGCAGCCTGCCCAGGAGTGGCGCCGCCCACATGGGGAGCTGACACAGCAAGATGACGCAACAAAACAAGACACAGATTCCTGGTGCCGCTGGCAAGAATACAAGCAGACACAGAAGAACACACAGCGAATGGACACAGAGAGCAGACAACAGAGAAGGAAGGGGAGAGAAATAAATAAAAAATAAATCTTTAAAGAAAAAGAAAAAAGACATGACCTGCTTTGCTTATTAAATACCTACTAGGCTGGATCCCCGTGCCACCTGTCACAATGTCACCTTGTCATATGGCACACCCAAAAGTCTCTCCAAAAAAGTCCAAGTGTACTCCCTTGTTCTTGTGAAATCACCTGGTTCCATAGGAAGGAAGATAAGCAGGTAAAACAAGAAAGTTTAAAAAAGTATGTTTGGCATACTTTACAGTATATCCTCATAAACAAAAAAATGAGAGCTACTTTTCAGCTATTGAGAGAACTATCAGATCTCATCACCCATTGTCATTTCTCACTCAATCAAAATCTCACTAAGAGGAATATAAACTGCTTCCCAAGGACTGCAGATGCAAAACTCACCATCGCATTTCAAAAACATGATGAATGAGCAGGAAAAGGTAAGAAATCCCAAAATTATAAGGCATAAAAAGCTAATATAGTTTAATTCACTCAGTGGTCCAATTATTTAACGGAATTTTATAATGTATTTAAACTAATTCCTTCTCTTCTGGCTCTTCCATGGAAATGAGAACATTTGTTCTGCTGAAGGAGAAATTATCATCATAGATCTTGCCCATATCAAATCCTATTTCCTCCATTGTAAGAGAATATATCTCCAGGTTTTATTATAAAAGTGTGAAAATGAATAGAGTTGATGGTAACCCATTCTAGTGCATATAACACTGCTGATTTGTAAAGGTTATTGTGGCTGAAAGGTGTAGTTTAGGGACATAAAAGCCAATTGAAAGGAAGCTAGAGGATAATCTAGGGAATGTATAATATAGTGATTTTGGTGGTAGATGATGATTTTGGTTAATAGTATAAATATAAGAATACTCTTCTTTTACAAAATATTAAGAATATGGTGATGCATGGGAAAATTGCAACTAATGTAACTTATAGATATAGTTAACAATAATATTGTACTATTTTTGCAGCAATGGCGAAGAAGTTATTATATCAATTCTGAGGACAACAATAGGGGGCTGTAAGGGCATATGGAAGTTTTTCTTCTAGAGTAATGAAAACATTCTCAACTTGACTGAGGTGATGACAGCGCAACTCTGTGATGAAAATGAGAGTACACTTTGAATGGATTGTACAAAGACATAATTTGTAACAAATGTTTCACAACAATGCAAGGTGTTGGCAGTGGGGAGATGTGTGGGAGCTGTGCTTGATGATATGCATGTTTGTTTTCTAAGTTCAAAACTTTTTCCTGAAGTTTTACAATAGAATGAGATTCTGAAGTAAATCTTGGACTATTGCTAAACAGCCATCTTAGTTAAATGAACGCAATTTTAAATATTAAGTTTATACACTGTAGCTGAAGGAGATTACCAGAGATTTGCACAACGATTTATGCAGAAGGGTGCTTGCTGAAGCATCTTTGGCAATAGAGAATTTTGAAACTACCCTAACAATAGGAGATTGGTTAAACCAACTGTACTACAAGCCACATGGGGGGAATTTCAAAATATGTCATTAAAGAAAAAATGTATGAGCTCAATGTTGATTATTCTAAGTGTATTTATACACAACACACATGAGTATTCACTTTTAATATAAAAGCTGGTATTTCCTATGGGCCCCATATAGAACTAGGTGCTTTATGTTTCTTATCTCTTTTAATCCTTTCAATAAACCTGTGAGGTAATCACCCTTATTATCATCTCCATATTAAAAATGAGAAACTGAGTCTAAGAATTCAGACCATTTAGTCCATAATATGAGTATCCACAGTCTCTCTAATATGCATACAGCTTAAGTGTGTGTGTGCATGTACAAGTGTGCTGTTTTAGAAAATGTACTAAAATTTTAAGAGATTTACAGGTGTCAAGATTTCAGAAATTTCTTCCCTTCCTCCCTCCCTCTCTCCACTCCTCCCTAACTTCCATCCTTCTTTCCTCCCTCCCTTCTTCCCTCCATCCCTCTCTCATTCCTCCATCCTTTTTTTCATTCCTTCTTACCTTTTGCTCTATGATACATTTCTGTTTTCTTTTTCTTAAGGCAACATTCATTTCTTTTATAATCAGAAAACAAGTGTGTTTTTTTAAAATTAACAATAGAGTTGTTTAAGACCACATACCGTGGCTGATGGTTGTTTGTCTGAGAGGACCTAGGGACGAGTTAGAGATTGGAAGTCTACATTGAGTGGTTGCTCTGGTTCACCATCTTATCTAGAATATTGACTCAGACATACATCTTTGGGGCACTTTATTGAAATAGAAACAAATAAGATTTGTCACTTAGCTGGCCCTCGTTAGCATTTCATTTCCCATAAACATGGAGTCCAAGATTTCCTCTATTTAGGTTTGAGAAGAAAAGCGGTCAGGGAACAAGGAGGCAAGGGGGAAGAGGGTGCACTAGCCAGCATTGGGAGAGGAGGCTGGTGTACCTGCATTGCTTTCTACAGCTTGGAAATCCTACAGGAAGTGGGCAAATCTTCAATCTCTAGAATCCTCAGCTTCTGTGTAGGTAAATTGAGGGTGTTTAGGTAATACCGTCAGCACCTTCTCATCCTAAAATCCTTCCAGTTGTTGACAGTAACTCGAATTTTATTCATGGCTGTGAGGCTGATTATAAGGAAATGAGATCTCAGCTACTGGTGCATGCACCAGTTCAAGTCTTTTGTGGACCCCAGAAAATTATGTTCTTAAGCTAATGCATTTCTATTGTATGTGGGACCTTTTGGTTAGATTCAGTTAAAGGACCTTTTGATTAGATCACTTTGATTAGCTTGCTTTAGTTAAGAGCCTTTGATCAGACTTCTGGACCCAGGGTGGGTCCTGATCCTTTTACTGGAATCTTATACAAACTGAGGACTGAGGGCACAGACACACAGGTAAAGGGGGGGTGACATTTTATGCTGCCAGATGAGAGAGGACTCCAGGATCATCTGCAGCTGCAGAAAGACAGAAACCCCAACAGCCTGAGAGAGGCCAGAGTCTGGAATTAGTGGAGCAGCCACAGCTAAAGCAATGAGCCCTGGAAGAGAGAGGGGAGAGATGAACCATATACCTGAGCTCAGGGACAAAGTGAGCCTGGAGGAGAAGGCAGAGACCAGCTGCCATTTTGTCTTGCCACATGGAAAGAGTCCAGGACACCAGCAGCCTTTGAAGAGACAGTATCGCCGATGATGCCTTGATTTGGACATCTCCACAGCCTCGGAAAAGTAAGCTTTCACCCTAGTAAAGTCCCATTACAAAAGCCAACCCATTGCTGGTATTTTGCTTGTGGGGGCATTTGGCAAACTAAGACAGTTCACCTTGCCTCTCTGCAGTTAAGACAGACATAACTGGTAGCTTTAAAATGCTGCTCAACCTTCGCTCTGAAATAAGACATTTTGTCTTCAGGTTCCATCAACCCTTTCCCTGATAACATCTTTCTGAAGTGACGTGGCTCTATTAGAAGTCTGTCTGCCCATATGATTTGGTCAGCTATTAGACTTGGTCACAGCACTTTCCATCACTGTGTATTTTATTTTTTCTGTTTATTTTTTTAGGTAAGCAATTGCATGGCTCCATGTTTATTGGGTCGTGTCCATCTATGTGTCTTAATTTCATTTCTCCAGAAGCAAGGGTTTGGGCGAAAGTCATTTATTAGAAAAAGGCCTGTTGGGCGGGGGTAGCGGGATGGGGGGGGAAAGAGAAGGGGCGGCAGCTTGTGTGTCATTAGGCACGTGTCCACTGTGGGTGGCCAAGTTCCTCTGGGGCCCTTTGGAAGCCAGTGTACGTACTCAGAATTATCCCACCAAAGGGGAGAGAAGCCAGGGTACTACAAGCCCCCTCCTCTCAAGTCATTGGTTAGGGGCCAAGGGTAGGACAATTAATTCCCAGGCCCCTCCAGCCTGTTCTGAGTGGAGCTGGAACAGGCTTTGGTTACACCCGCTATGATGGAAGGCGGGGGGCATGCAGGGAGAGGGGCACTGCCAGGTCTGCTACCACGTGTGTGGAACGTCATAGACATTTAGCATCTTCATAACAAAACTCATATCCAAAAGGAAGAAATATCTGCTGAAAGAATCATCTTGTGTAATAATTACTGGCAATAACCAACCTTCCATATGTACCCAAGCCACAATGGCGCTAGTAGAGGTGATTAAAATATTTTAAAAAATAGAACCTTATTTCAATCAGTCTGGTTTCAAGAGCAGGGACCAAGACTGTTTGCAATTTGTATCACTCACTGAGCCTTGCATAGGATAGCACAGGGGTTTTTAACCAGGGGCCACGGACCCCCAAGGAAAGATTTCAGGGAGTCCCCACACTTGAATTGAAAAAAAAATCACCTTATTATCTTTATTTTCTCCGACCTCCAGTGTCGAGTGTCATAAAACTATCTGCCTACACATTCTGCAAAGGGGTCCGTGGGTTTCACCTGACCTGGCAAAGGGGTACGTGGAACAAAAAAGGTTAAGAACCCCCATGATAGAGGCTTAAAAGAGATTTTTTTAACTTAATTTAGTTGAATCTGCCTAGGTTTTTATTTCTCTCTTGGCATGATTTGTGCATTTTCATCCATGATAATATTTTATATTTTATCAGCCTCCAGATTTTAGGTTTGGCAACGTAAATGTGACTTTCTTGACCAAGTGTCCCCTCATTTCAGTTCACTGAAGGCAAAATGGGCTTCTCCGGCCCCGCTGCTAGCGTAATCCGGGCAGGGCAGTTAGCCTGCCTTCCCGCGGGGCCGTGGCAAGCTCGCATGGCAGACATTTGGATGTTCTTGGGCCAAGGCCAGTAGCTGTCAGGGAGTAAGGCGTGGCCAATTGATGTATGTCGAGTCGAAATACACAATGGAGCAAAACAGTGTTTATTTTAGCATAATAAGTATACAGCATTCATCTAAAACCTAAAGTGAGGGTTTCCTTTCTTTCTTTCTTTTTTTTTAGCTTCAGCCTCAGATCTCTTTCTTCAAAAGAAGTCTTACCCAAAAAGGCACGCAAGTGCAGCAGACAGAAACGGATGTCTTACCGCTGAAATAGGGGTGCAGGGTTGGAGCACGCTCCTCTCTCCTGCCCTCTCGGGAGACACAGCCCAGAAAGCCCCAGCTTCCAGAACCTCTGTGGGGCGGTGGCACTAACATCAACAGCTAAACAAACAAACAGGAACCCCCTAGCTTGGGCCAGGTTCACAAAATGGGTAAAGAAAGTCGATGGGGGAAGCGGATTTGGCTCAATGGATAGAGCATCCGTCTACCACACGGGAGGTCCAGGGTTCAAACCCAGGGCCTCCTTGACCCATGTGGAGCTGGCCCACATGCAGTGCTGATGTGCACAAGGAGTGCCGTGCCATGCAGGAGTGTCCCCCACAGAGGGGAACCCCATGCGCAAGGAGTGCACCCCGTAAGGAGAGCCACCCAGGAGTGACACTGCACACACAGAGAGCTGATGCAGCAACATGACACAACAAAAAGAGACACAGATTCCCAGCTCTGCTGACAAGAACGCAAGCAGACACAGAAGAACACACACCGAATGGACACAGAGAACAGACAAAAGGGGGGGTGGGAAGGAGGGGAAGAGAAGAGAAATAAATAAAAAATAAATCTTTAAAAAAAATAAAGAAAGAAAGTTGATGGACTCTTCCGCCCTGACCTCTTGGAGTCTTACTGGGATCTTTTATTTTTTTCATTAGAGAAGTTATGAGTTTAAAGATCCATCATGCATGACGTACAGGATTCCCAGACACTGGCCCACCACCAACACCTTGCATTGACATGGAACATTGCTTACTATTGATGATAGCACTTTTTTTAATAATTGTACTTTTTTTTTAACAGAAGTTACTTTGTTTCAATTGATGAAAGGTTATTAAAATAGTTCTACCAGGGAAGCAGATGTGACTCAAGTGGTAGAGCTTCCACCTACCATATGGGAGGACCTGGGTTCGATCCCTGGGACCTCCTGGTGAAAAAGAATAGGAAGCGTGCCTGCACGAGTGCCCAAGTGCCCACCCAGTGATCCAGTGCCCACGTGAGAGCCCACACAAGTGCCCGCGTGGTGAGCCAGTGCCTGTGCAAGTGGGTCACGCAGCAAGATGATGATGAAATGAAAGAGAGACAAGGGGAGAGTCAAGGTGAAGCGCAGCAGAGACCAGGAACTGAGGTGGCGCCATTGACAGGGAACCTCTCTCCACATGAGGAGTCTCCAGGATCGAATCCAGTGAACCCTAGAGGAGAGAAAATAAGATGAGAAGACGACACAGACAGCAAAAACAGCAGGGTAGGAGGAGGGGAAGGGGGGGTGGAATAAACAAATCTTTAAAAAAAAAAAGCTCTATTATCTGTTCTTTACAGTGGGTGTATTTCTCCCCATATACCACCCTATTATTACCACCTTTATTGTCATACATTTGTTGTAATTCATGAAAGAACATTCTTACACTTGTACTATTAACTATAGCTCATCATCTACAACAAGGTCGACTGTCTTGTACAGTCCTGTGTTCTATCATTTCGTTTTTATTCTAGTAATAACTACACCCTAAATGGTCCTTTTTTAACCACATTCACTTGCTGGTTACACTCACAATCATGAGCTACCCTCACCACCATCCATTTCCAAACCTTTAACCATCAGCCTAAATGGAAAATCTGTGAAACTTCATCAACTCCCCATCCTCTAACCCCAATCTATCTCCTAGCAGGACCGTTTGAGTCTCTTCCCCTCCGTCTCCCTGGCCTGGGCCCCTCAGCTTCTCACTCTGCCATCGCTGTGCACTCCCCTCGCAGCCGCTGGGGACTGGAAAGTGAAGAGGGCCATGACATTCGTTTGCACGACTTTCTGCCCCACTCCAAGTTCTCTCCAGGGCCTGTGACTTTTCTATTTCTGTGCCAACCATCGATAGGACAATATCCCTTACACAGGAGGCGCTCAATAAATGTCTGTCAATTAAAGACTAAATGCTCAGGCACTTGGCAGATCTTTCTACAACGTGGCTGTTAATAGGGTGCATTGAACTTGAACTTGGAATGGGAAGAAAATCGAAAACCCGGGATTTAAATTCACTTTGCAGTGTCTCAGAACCTTTCCTGGATGTCCTGGTCATGGGTTGGGAAAGGTACTGGAGGGAGGAGAGGGCCAGAGCACTGGCCATCTGGACTAAAGAGATAGCGAGGACGATGAAGATAAACAGCCAAGACCCCAATTCTGCCCCGAACCAACCCAGAATTGAGATAGGCTCAAGCAAAGTCAATAGTCATCCAAAACAGGTCTGCAAGGTTGTTTTTCTTTTTCTCTTCTGAAATAAAAAAGTTGTGACAAGTTCAAACTAGACAGAAAAATGCTTGAGGCTCCCAACTCTGTAAGGCCTGAAAAGAATCAAGTATACAATCCTCCACTGAAAAATAAGAAAGATCAGGCCATTTCTTTGCTGGATAGAGGAACAAGGAGATCTCCCTCGTGCTCCTTTGTTCCTCGGTTTGGATCAATTGCGTGTTTGCCTCCATGGAACTACTTTGGACTACGGGAATGAAGGAAAAAAAAAAAAAAAAGCAAAATCCAAAATTGTAGCTGCAGAAAGTTCACCTGGTTTTAAATCAAATCCATCTTGTCTCCCGGCCTCACCCTTCCTGAAAGAAAAAAGCTGTTGAATTGAGCATGACTCCCAATCAGAGCTATAAATCAGCCCAGGTGTGCATAAAACCAAGCCAGCTTTCTCGGAAACGCTGCCAAGCCGTGGCAGAGACTCACTAAAAGTTTTGTGCCCCGCCGACCGGGTTCTGTGAATGTTTTATCAAGGGTTATGAATCTCCCAGTGAACCAGGGCCAAATGTTGGCAGAGGATCTCCCCAGCTCCAGCCAAGTTTGGGGTCTTCTTATTTTTTTTTTTTTAATAACCCAAAACCCAGCTCTCTGATCTGCTTCTGAGAGCCTGACTGTTAGAGCACGCACCTCTGCAGGGTAGCATGTGCCCTCCGCTTCGTCTTTACACGTGTGTGCAAAAGGCCAAGTTCTTTCACACACTTCGTATGAGGGACTCTAGCCTGGTGAACCGACAAGGAGGGGGTGACAGTTTCCAGCTTCTGTGCCACTTGTCCCTGTCCATTTCCCAGCTGGGAGGAAAAGAAGAGACTTGGAGAGGCTGTGCCAGAAGACGCACAGCTGGAAGGAGCACGTGGACTGGCAGCCCCTGCCACCAGGGCCATGGAAACGACTTCTGCACATCGGTAGCTCCTTCAGCCGCTCCCACTGTCTTGCAGCAGCCGGAGTTGGGAACAGAGCCTGACTCCTTTTCAGTAGCAGTTTTCCGCTTGGAGGGGAGGATTGGTTTAAACTTATTGTTCCTTTGGTCCCTCCACCAATGAACGTGGCCCAGAAGAGTTTTCTTTTCTTGCCTCAGATGGCACAGAAGGCCTTCCCTGGTTGGTGATGCCAGCAGCGCAAACATTCCATCCACCCTTCTTTCCCCAGGGGCCAGTGAAAATGCTAATCTCGGTTTGGCTTGGGAGCTAAGGCAGTAGTTGCATTGCAGGGCTCTAACTTTGACAGACTAACCACACAACCACCCCTTCTTATATTCTTTCCATAATGCATTAGGATGCAGGACAGAATAAACTTCTTCGCTCTTAAATTCTAGAAATAATCCCACAAATGCAACTCTCTTGTCAACCCTGTCTGGACAAATCTGCTGTCTTGTGGGGTGGCAAGTTGAACGTGGCTTCTTAAAATATTCCCCACGGTCGTGCTTCACAGTGAGCCGCCTTACCATAATTATTTTTCCAGTTCTTCCAACTGTTTTTATTAGATCTATAAATACGCCCAGATTCGACATGATAGACTTATCATTTAAAAAGAATATGTTCCTTGGTCCACGTGAGCTTTGTATTCGTCTTAAATGCTTTCTAGGTACATGTTCAATCTCCACCATGTTGCGTAAGGATTATTTTCAGCCTCTCTGAAGAGGGAAAATTGAAGCGGGGGAAAGAACCAGCTTTTCTTATGGGTATGTTTATTTCAGATTCAACTGTATAAGTATATCTCATTTGCTTTAAACAGGCCTTGGCCTCATCAAAGCACCTAATAAATATCAATTAATCCTGCCAGGCTTTTGCTCCAGCAAGTGAAGGCCGTGGGTCAATGGAAAAAAGTCCCACATGAGGGAATCAGCATTCCCAGTGCCGAGAATCCAGATAAACTCTACGTCATGTCTTCATGCATGTGTTGGAGACCGTCAAGGGGACTTGCCCTGGTTAAGTATTTCAGGCTGTTTTTCACATAAATTTGGTTTGCCTGAAACCCCAAATACATTTGGCCAACCACATTTCCCTTTAATTTTTAACATATATTTATTTTCAGGGAAATGTAAGCTATGCATCTCTGATTCACTCATTGTTACGTCAAAACGTTGGTTGTTGATGGTTGGGTGGGTATTTCCCCACGCCGTGGGCTGACCCGACAAGTCCTTTAAAATAATAGCAATCACCCCTTTCCCAAAGATCTTCTCTTTTGAAATTCTGGAAATTGCCGTTTCCAGAGAGCAAAATTAAATGATACAGAAATTGTAACGTAATATGTACAGCATGGATACATTTTTTTAAATCTAAAAAGTATTGAATTTTTGTTGTTGTCATTTATAACCCGTGATTTTGTGAGTGGTTTGAAACTTGGAGAAGAATATTTTCTTCCTCCCTTGACTGACAGGAAAAGCTCATGCTCTGAGAGAATCATCTAGAACAGCACATAAATTTGGCTTATACCAAACAGGATCATCAGTCCCCTACACTTCCACAAACCAACTACTACTTCTTTGCTTTGCTTTCTAGCTAATGGGTTAAGGTCTGTTGATGAAGAAAAAAAAAGGGGGGGGGAAGAGGCCAAATGTTCATTAAAAATGCAAAAGTTTTTGTGTGATCTATGTATCTTTAAAAAAATAATAATAATAATAAAATAATAAAAAATGCAAAAGTTAGTAGAACTTCTCCCTTCCACTCTGCGCAGGGCAATAATATGGTTTTCTTGCCAGAAAAAAAAATAAAAAAGAAGCAGCTGCTCTGAAGTAGGGTTTTGAGGTATAGTAAGTGATAGTATCATTTCAGAGAAGGGAGAGATTTCTTTCCTCTTCCAAAGGAAGAAGCCCTGGGTCTCAGGCGGCTGACTTCAGCCCTGGGACATGCCTGTCCCTGTCACAGCCTAAGGGGACTCATAAGTGACATGACTTTTTGCACAGCAGATTTTCTGAACTCTTCCCCTTTACTCCAATTTTCAGTCCTAGATCACCTGCTTGTTTATTGTACTTGGTTCTCTTTTTTTTCTTCTTCTTTATTTTCTTTCAAATGTTACATTAAAAAAAATATGAGGTCCCCATATACCCCCCACCTCACCCACGCCACCCCGTTGGCCAGACATCTTCACAGAGTGTCGCCGTGGTTTCCTGCTTCAACAGTGCTTGAACCAAGTTCTGTGCTTGCCCGTCGGCCAGCCACCCCCAGCTGCCTTCTACCTTCCAGTGTTGCGCAGCTGCCACCGCTGCTCGTCAACCACCCCCCATGACCACCCCACCCAGTCACAGGTGCTCCAGAGCTACACCCAGAACTCAGAGGCCGCCATCAACCGCCAGATCAACCTGGAGCTCAATGCCTCTTACGTCTTCCCATCGATGTCTCACTACTTTGACCATGATGACGTGGCTTTGAAGAACTTTGCCAAATATTTTCTTCACCCACCTCCTGAGGAGAGGCAACATGCTGAGAAACTAACGAAGCTGCAGAACCAACGAGGCGGCCGAATCTTCCTTGGGAATCTCAAGAAACCAGAAGGAGATGGCTGGGAGAGCGGGCTGGATGCATTACACTTGGAAAAAAGGGTGAATCAGTCACTACTGGAACTGCACAAACTAGCCACTGACAAAAACAACCCCCACTTGTGTGATTTCACTGAGACCCATTACTTGAAAAGAGCAGGTGAAGTTCATCAAAGAACTGGGTGGCTATGGAACCAACTTGTGCAAGATGGGGTCCTGGATTCTGGCTTGGCAGAATATCTGTTTGACAGGCCCACTCTGGGAAGCAGTGATGATCAGAGCTAAACCTTGCATCAGCTTCCCCGGAGCCACAGGGCAGTGCATGTGTGTTGGGTTCACCTTTTCTATAAGTTTTATCAACATCCACCAAGTTCTTTCTCGGTACCATTCCTTCAAATAAAATACTTTGGTACCCAGAAGAAAAAAAGAAAAAAAGGTGAAGGTCAAGGCAGGGGACAGCATCAGAAGGCTAAGAGGGTGATCTGCTGAAACTTCCTACACAAGAAGGTCAATTTTTGTCCTGAGAAGTATGACAGAAACCCCCTGTAAGATGAGAGCTTCTAAGTCATTTTCATTGGAGGGCAACTAAATAGCTAACAGGCTGTGTCTTTCCCATTTCTAGGTCAGAACACATTTTGCTATTTTGCTTCTGTGGTTTGGTTGCTCATCTTTATTTTCTACTGTATGAGTTATTGGTCAAACTTTCAACGAGCACTGCCCACAGATTTCTCAGGCTATCCATCAATTGCCATTATATTCTGCACTGATTTGAATTTGTGCCTACAACCAAAAATGAGTCCCTCCCCAAATTATTTTGGTTGGGCACAGGTTTGATATTTTTAATGCTCTCTCCCGTTGTTTTCATGCCAAAACCATTTTAATGTCCCTTAAGTGCCAATATTTCAGTAGCCAAGCTCCATCTGTCAGATAACTTCTTTTTCTGAGAAGCAGACCAAAATATTTTGTTAGATCGTTGGGGAAGTAATCCCCATGCTTTCACTGGAACTAGAGCTCAGGTTTTAAGTATTTTGAATCATTTCTTTCTAATCTATTGACCCTTCCCTTGAGGCAAGGTCATCTAGGATGACTGTGAATCACAGGTCAGGGGAAGGTTGTCTCTGAAAAAGGAATCATGTAAATGAGCATTTCTGTGGGCATTTTCAAAGGAGGCAAAAGCTAACTTGATTTTAAGATCTGGTTCCTACTCACATGTTAGAAAACAGACTCATTTGCACGACCTGTGGACTTGGATTCTGGCAGACCTGGCTTTGAATCCAACCGCGCAACTCACTGGTTTGTAATATTAAAGAAAGGACGGAAGCTCTTTGAAAGTGTTCCTTTCCTCATTTGTGTAACTGAGGCAAGGATATCTAATCATCCAGTCTTTAAATATGAAATGGAAGAATTAATATCGGGTATTTGTTAGAATTCCTGGTTTATAGAGATGCCTCTTACCCCTCAAACATTTTACGTCAACAGCCTTGATGTGTCCTGGTTTCTGCAGTGTTGGCCTGATAGAATCTCCAGTGGGAAAGTCCAATGGAAAAACAGGCAGTGACAAACCAGCTTCCCGCAGTACTGCAAACATCTCTATTGTATCTGCCATCTAGAGTTGATATTCAGCAGTTTGCTAATATTTGCCATATTACATGGGATCCAGTTATGGTTCCCCAGAGATGATTAATCAAAATATGTATAATTCCCAAGTGGAAAACTCACTTGCCTCCCAGTGATATCCTTCCCAGAATTGTGTCCTTTATTTAATAATTGCACATCAGACAGTCCCTCAAGCTTATTTGGACTTCAGTCATTATAGAGGTACAGCTTTGAAGGAGTAAACTAATTCTGAAATTGGTTGGCAGTTTCATTTTTTGAGAAAAAGAAGTGTAGAATACCAAGATGTAGGTGGTGAGCCATATTAGCTCCTATGTGTTCCCATTAGATGAGACCTGGATGGACTCATTTAGAACAGAAGGCCTTGCTGTTTTATCATAACACCATATTACCTCTCTGATCATATTTAGTATATTGGTATGAATTTAGTGCCAAGAGCCAGCAGTATAGGTATCTGGAGAAGACAGCATAAGTATCAAATGAACTTGACTTCAATCCTTGATCAAAACACCCATTCACTCTTTTTAAAGATTTCTTTTGTTTATTTCTCCTCCCCTCTCCACCCACCTTGTCTGCTCCCTGTGTCTGTTCATTGTGTGCTCTCTGTGTCTGTTCAGTTTCTTTTAGGAGACACCAAAAACCAAACCCAGGACCGCCCAATTGCTCAAACCACATCTGCTTCCTACTTGTTGTGTGTCCCATTGTGTCTCCTTGTTTCATCAACTCATTGCATCAGCTTGTTGCATCAGCTCTGTTTTGCTTGTCTTCTTTAAGAGATACTGGGAACCAAACCCAGGACCTCCCATGTGAGAGTTGGGTGCCCAACTCCTTGATCCACATCCACTCCCCCACATTTATTCTTCCATTCATTCATTCCCTTGTTTGTTCAGAAACATTTATTGAATGTCTGTTGTCTTTCAAGTAATGCCTGAGGTCCGGGGGTTATGAGAAACCTAAGGTATATTTCTCCATTCAAGGACATTCAATGAAGCTAATGTATATGTGCAAAATTTACTATATATTTATAATGTTGGAGCCATCATAAGTGAGGAACAAATGAAATGTTTTTAAATCTTAGAGAAAGGAAGATCATTTATAATGGGCAAAGAGGGGTACTGAAAGAGGAAATGGGGGGGAACAAAATTCCATGGAGGTTGCAGTTAGATTAAATCCCCACTCGTTTGCAGTTATTCAAGCTACTTTTATTCAACACTTTCTTTGAATCGGGCACAATGCTAGAGTTCAGTGTCTATTTAGGGAAATGATGGCAGTACACTGTGATATATAAAATGAGAGTGGCAAAAGAGGGTGTAGCTCAGTGGTTGAGCGTCTGCTTCCTATGTTCGTGGTCATGGGTTCGATCTCTGGCACCTCATAGGAAAAAAGAAAGAAAGAAGGAAAATGAGAATGGCATGTGCAGAAGGAAGATAGCCCATAAACCAGCCTAGAAATGTCAAGGATGAGTCTAGAAGAAGGTAGTATTTGAACTGAGCCTTAAGGAAAGATTAGACGTCATCCAGGCAAAGGAAAAGAAGGTGATAGCATGAGTACAGCATTAGCGTTTAGTATTGTTTGGGCAAAAAGGAGAGGAGAGATCTGAGCTGAGTACTGCAAGCCTTGGATCATCTGGTACAGATGACTTTATGCTACAGGAGACAGGGAGTGATTGATAGGTTTCAAAGAGAGGAATGGAGGTATCTTGAGGGACAGACAGAATGTGTTCCAATTCTAGGAGAAAAGAACAGCATAACCTAAATAAATAAATAAATAAATAAATAGCTGAGGCAGCAAACTCCTTGTGGAATGCCCTGTAGTCTGGCATGGCTGGGTCCACCCATTAGTACCACAAGCCCACAGATTGGATTTTAGTAAGATCTCCATACGGTACTTTAAAATATTTTAAATCACCTCATTAACAGAACAGAGGACACGCAGACTGAGAGGACAAGATACAAGAGAGCAGAAAGCATGAGAGGGCCATGTTTTAATGCACAATTGAGCCTCAACTCAACCCTGCATCAGTCAGTACATTTGGTCTATCTCCAGAACTGAAATAATAATAAGAGAAAGCAAAAAAAGCCATCACTGCACTTAGTATACACACCTATTTATATGTTCACAGGTTGCATGACTGCTCTTGGTCATCATCACACTGAATGCCCGTGAAGATTTTAAGTGAAAACAATTATGGACACTGCTCTGTGTCACTATTTATGAGCTCATCTTGAGTTCAGGGGCTCCACTGTTTATAAGAGGAGGTCTGGGATAAATGTGACCAAGCAAATGATTCATGGCGCCTTTATTTGCCTCTTTTATTTTCTTTGAGTGAATGTCACTCACTGTTGTGCTTAGTGCCCACAGTCTAATACCTTGGGAGTAGGTAAGTTTCTAAAAAAGGATTCTTAAGCTTGACTCCAGGGAGAGGCACTGGTGGTTAAAAAAAAAAAAATGCCAGGGATTCACCAACCTTGAGTTTATTAGTCATATTAGAATGACTCTGGGCTAGAGGCCATTGGTATTTCAGGGATATGAAGAAATTAACACATGGAGGTTTGCAACAATTAGGTTGCTTTCAGCTGCAAGTAAGAAAAAAACTCAATTTATTTTTTAATAAATTATTTATTTTTTTTAAATACATAGATCATACACAAAAAACCCTCAATTTAAACATTAATTTGATGCTTTACACCCTGAAAATAATGGCCCACAATGATGTATGTGTAGTAATCCCTTGTGAACCTGTGAATATCACTTTGTATAACAAAAGGAATTTTGCAGATGTGATCAAGTTAAGAATCTTGGGATGGGGAGATTATCCTGGATTATCCCTGTGGGAACTGGTATAATCACAAGGGTCCTTATAAAATCAACATGGGGACTCAGAGACAGGGTAAAAAATGTGATGACACATGGGGTTGGAGAGATGAGGCGAAGGGGCCATAAGCCAAGGAATATAACAGCTTCCAGGGCTACAGAAGGCAAGGAAACAGATTTTCCCCTAGAGCCTCCCAAAGGAATCAGCCCTACCAGCACCTTGACTTTAGCCCAGTGAAACTGATTTTGATCTTCTGGCCTCTGGAGCTGCAAAAGAATAGATCTCTGTTATTTTAAGCCAACAAGTTTGCGGAAATTCGTTATGGCAACCAGAGGAGACGATTATACCCTAGGTAACAAAAGGGCCACCAGTAAGAGGTGTACTCTGCTCCACTGTCCTGCGGCTTACTTGGTTTTGCCCCCATTCAAGTGCTGTATTATTTTCAGGTTAGTAGCAAGAGCGTTCCCATGGAACAAGACATGACACCAAATTAGACAAAATCAAGTGGAGCAATGGAAATCTCTTTGTACGTCTTCTTATAAAAGCAAGAAAACTTCCCCAGGAACTCTCCAGAAATGTTCCCCTTGTTTCTCACGCACATTCAAAAAAATTGTCTCTGCAAAGGAAACTTGAATGATCACAATTGGCTTAGGACCCTAGGTTCTCACCCTGGGTGTATTTTGCACTCCCTCCGGGGACATGTGGCACTGTCTGAAGATACTTTTTGGTTGCAAAACCTGAGGTGGGGGAAGAGTGGAAGGGGGGGCACTGGCACCTACTGGGTAGAGGCTAGGGCTGCTCTAAGCACTTAAAATGTATAGGACGACATCTCCAAACAAAGAATTAGTCAACCCAAGCGTTCAATATTGCCAAGGCTGAGAAACCCCCTTTAGACTAACCTGGATTTACCCTTAAAGCTGGAGATTGACTCGGCATCCCCTAAGAGGGATACGTATTTTATTCAGCAAATTAAGCATTCTGTTGGGAAGGAGAAATGGAAAGGAAGGGAGAAGATGGGTGTTGAGTAGTTTGGTAGGCAACCTACAGTATCTGATAGAGAAGAAAATTCTTACTCTCTCTGATGCCGATCTTCTGGCCCCAGGAAGACAATTTGGAAATAAATTTGTCTTAAACGGGAGATACACATAAAGAGTTCCTCACAACTCTGGAGAGGTCCAGCAATGATACTCTCTTGCTTCACACATGACAAAATAGAGGGTTCCGAAGGGTGGCTGACACCCCCAAAGATCGTGTCGTCAGCTAGCATTAGAGACAGAACAAAAATTTGACAGTTCCAACTTAACAGTGGATTGCTCAATTCAATGAGCCCTGATGGAATTTGGCAGCTCTGGACAGTTTCATATGAGTAACTGTTTAATTCAAGTATGAGAGAAAATCTGAAAGATCTATCCATCAAACTCTAGCTGGAATGAGAAGGCTCACACAACTAGCTCGACAAAAGGCAAGTTAGCAGCATGGCGTCTGTCAGAATCATCTTTCAATGACTTGCCATGCCTTAAAGGCAAGGGAGTGTACTTCAGAGACCCAGTTTGTCAATGTCACATTTTCTAGCTGCATAGTCTGGCGAGAGTGCAGACCACAGATAAGGAATTCTCAAGGGTGAAAATTATATAGACACCAAAGCTCATTATAATACATTCTGCTAAATAAACAGAGCATGGAATTCAGAGTAAGATGAGGCTTTCCTGAGTTCTATCCAAGGCGAACTAGATATCATAAGTATCAGAAGGGCTCTCTCACCCATAACTGGCCCAGCATTGTTGACTCGAAGGATATCCCAGAGCGAAAATTCCAGGGTATAAAAAAAAAAGGCATTGTTAAGTAGAGATACAAACAGTGTAGTTAAAAACTCACTGATCCCTTCCTCTTAAATTTGCAGTTCACGATTGGTGGGAAGACAGAAAATATCCCCAAGAAATCACAGCGCTTATACATTTTTAGAGGATGAACAGTCCAGATATAAAATTTGACTTTTTCCCTATGCTTAGTACTAGGATAGTCATGGAACACTGGTACTTGTCAGCAGTTCAGCTAAAGGGAAGAAGTTAAATGAAAGACTACTTGCATGAGTACTGTAAGTTTTTCTGGAAATGCCAGTGGGGATTCTCCATTGTTACCACATAAGGCTTGTCCCCTCTGGGATTCAGAGAGCCCCTAGGGTTTTCATTCTTTTTTTTTTTCTTTAAGGAGGTACCAGCAATTGAAGTCAGGACCTCAGACATGGCAAGCAGGTGCACAACCACTGAGCTACATCCACTCCCTGGATATTCATTCTTAATTCAGTTGCAGGTCCTTGCAGCTTTGGTGATGCCAATCTTTTAGAGCAGGGGTTCTTAACAAGGGGCCATGAGCTTGAATTTAAATTTTTAAAAAAATTATTCTTGTGGGTACGTGTTGGTGCAAGTGTGATAAATTTATTAAATGATACACAGTATAGTATGGACTTAGTAAGGAATTGTGAGTTTCTCCTGACTGGCAAAGGGGTCCGTGGAACAAAAAAAGTTTAGAAGCCCTGTTTTAGAGTTTTATTTAGGGATTAAATACATAACTTTACTAAATCAACAGTTTACTTAGCATCGTGTGGTATGAAAATGCAAAACCAAAAATTTGAAAAAAAAAACCCCGAAAGATGCCTTGATTTTTTTAAAGGCATTTAACCAAGTGCACATGTGGCAAGAGCCACCTCTCTGGGGTCCCAGCCTTTTATTTTTACATTGTAACCTCAGAAAGATTATAAATGTAGGGTTTTATGAGCCCTGGGAAAAACAAACATATATAAGCTTCGATATTGTAAATGATCTCAAGTATGGACACCATTATGTTAATAAATGGAAGATGTTTACCGATAGCCACACAGAAAGGAAGATTTTAAAAGAAGGGAAAACTTTTTAATTGCTCAGTTACATTGACCTACTCCTAGCACCAGCTGGACCAAGTGTCTGGATCTGGTGTCAAAATTCTTAATTCTATGTGGCTTTTAAAATAAGAGGTAATTAATTCTCATATTGAGTTACTTTATTGAGAGTGATACCATATGGCCGAGAGGACCAATCTGTATCAAAGGCTGAGAGAAAAGACCAGGTGCATAAGGGAGCCCTTGGGAGCCTCCACACCTGGCTCTTGTCGACGTCACATCACCCTAGAACAATTGTAAAAATGTAAAAGGTGACTCGAGTTAAAAGGGGTTATCCTGATGAAGTTCTGGTTCATGCAACAACATCGATGAGCCCTGAAGACATCATGCTGAGTGAAATAAGCCAGACAGAAAAGGACAAAATAATATATGATCTCACTGATGTGAAATAATTAGAAAAAGCAAACGCATGGAGTTAGAGTGTAGGATGGTCTGGGTTGAGCGTAGGGAATGGGGAGCTAATGCTAAAATCATACTGAATTTCTGTTTAGGTTGATTAGAACATTCGGAAATGGATGGTGGTGATGGTAGCACAACCATTGAGAGTATAATTAATAGCACTGAATTATATCTGTGAGTGTGGTTAAAAGGAGAAATTTTAGGTCCTGTGTATGTTACTTGAATTCAGACTAAAAGATAGAACAGAGGACTGTAAAAAAGAAAGTGGGTATCCTGGTTTTGACATAAACCAGTATTGCAATGGAATCTTATTATTAAATATCTGTAGACCATTTTAATCTATGTAAGTAAAATAGATTACTTGAGAATTCACCTTTGTCTTGTGTCACTTTGCTATATTCAGGCTCTCTGATTTGTACCATCTCATGAAGACTTGAAATGATCTCCATGGCTGCAGTTTCAGAACTCTTTTTTTTTTTTTAAGTTTTCTGTCATGATACATTTTCTTTAGACACTGTCAAATACATTATTAGGGGAAGAAAGCGTTGTCAATTTTCTGTCACTCATATTTTCCATTCCACTTTAAATATAGGGCCTCAGTATCAGTCAAAACAAAACAAAACAAAAAACAACAGAAGACAAGATGAGACTAGGAAGGCAGGAAAAGCTAAGGTCCCTGCAAGGGAAGTAGATGTTCAAGTGCCCTTTAGAGGCTGTCCTAGACAAGAGAACTAAGAAGGGAGAGAGGTTCAGGGTTTCCCACTCAGACTCCCTGGGAATACCAATTGCTAACAGATAAAGTCCTTTATCACATTCTAGACACCTGCTAGGTGTTTGGTGAACACTGCTTTCTTTAATTGGCCCCATTTTATGAGGTAGCTATTATTGTGTTCATTTTACAGATAAGAAAATTGAATCCTCCGGAGGTTAGGTGATTTTCCAGGTACCCAAAGGTAATAAGTGACAAAACCAAGATTGAAATCTACCCTGTTTGATCCCAAACCTAATGCCCACAACTTATCCCCAGGGACATTTGGCTACTTCAGCGAAAGTAACTTTGACCAAGGATGTAGACTGAAACTGGACCTGAGGCTTTGTTCCTTCTCCCAAGGAAAATTCTGGGTAGTATTGCTTGGCCAGCCAGAAAATCAGACTCAGGTGTTAAATCAAGCCAGCATGATTCTGAGAAGGAATGACTTTGGCTTACCTAAACACATGCAGTCATCATTTGAGAGCCCTTAAACCAACAGTTCTCACGATCTCCTTGGCATCAGCGCCTTTTTTTGTAAACACATTATTCTTTGACACCCCAACATGTAAAACAGGTAAGAGGAAAGCTGATCTGTTTGAAATGAGGGTGGGGGGCACTGGGTGGATCTGCGCTCTCATCATGAGGGACTGGTGAGAAACCCTAGAATTAACACAGAACACAGCTCAACCACCGTTACCTTGGGGTGCAATCACGTTGGCATATTTTAAACAGCTGCCTGCAAGGAGGATGATTTGGTATCTCCAAGTAGAAGGGAGAGATAAATTAATAACGTCACCTTGAGTTTCTATTGCTTACCCCTGGTCTGAAGAGAAAGTTGTCCCTTGATTCCCTTGAGCAAAAGTGAAACTGACTAGTAGCCATGGAGGATGGTCTCCAAAGAGTCAGCTTCCTTCCATTGCACCCTCTGGCAAGGAGTAACTGGGGACTTGGGGGGCAATCACAGGAAAGAACTGCCTCTGCAGGAACCCCCTTTCAATGACATCATTTTCCATTGTATTTTCTGCAAGAAAAGAGGCAAGTGAAGAAGCAGACTTCCCCTTGGATTTCCAGGCCTGGGGTGATGTGTTGCTGGATTTGTCCTCCCTTGGCGGGCTCTGTCCCCTGACTCCACATGGCTGCGCCCTCATTATCATGTCTCTGACCAGCTGTGCTGGACCTGAGCCCGCCCCCTCTCAGAGGACATGTGAAGCAGGGTTCAGAGGAGTTGGAGATCACTGCTTGTGCAGCTGGAGTGACGGGGGAAGCTGGTGGGAAGAAGAGCCCAGTTCCTTTCCAGTTCCACTTATCTGGAATGCACTTTCCTCCAGAGATTTGCCTTTGACACCATTTCCCCTTTGGGCACGGGTTCAAGCCGGTTATTGGATCCCTTCTGGGGTGTATCTCCATTCCATTCAGGCTGATCAGTTGCTGGGGAAGGAGGGAAAGGAGGCTGTCTGAAAGCATTTCACCTATGCTTGATCTTTTGTCCCTGCGTGGGATCCTGGAGGTAGGACCACGGTGTCCTAGGATCCCAGAGGGCAAGCCAATACTTCCTCTCAGCTCTCACCTTGGGCTGAGCAACACTCCCCACTGTCCCATGTCTCTGTTCCCACAACTCCAGGATGGTTGGAGATTAACAGTGAGCCACAGAGGGTGGAAGGAGATGGTCTTTCCAGGGTCCCAACATCACTGGTGGGCTTGCAACTCAATGTGGTATAGGTTTCACAACGGTGCCCAGTCCTTTCTCCATCGCAGGAGAGCCCCGTGGAGTCCCACCTTCTCACCGTCCTCTCTTAGGCCCTCAAAAAGCTGTACTATCTCCTCCTGCTTGACTTACTATGCATGGAAGGAAAGAACTACTTAGAACATTTCTGCCATAAAAAAAGTTCTCTGAATTTGTCGTCAGAGATAGTTTAGAAGCATCTAATTTCTGTTGTTTACAATCTTGGATTGCACACATTTACTTGGAGGGTCTATTTTTAAAAGAAGGAGAAATTCTTAATTTGCCAACCAAATTTCTCATGGGCAGAAAAAGAACAAGGTGCTATGCAACGTGTAAAGAAAGCTACATAAAGGTGGAAGGATCCATAGGAAGATTCTGCATAAAGGTCAAGAAAGTGCCCAAATGGAGATAATGGACCTATGGAAGGTGTGACTCATGCACCCTCTGCCTCCACCTGGCAGCATATAAATGTAGAGCGTCTCACACTTCTGCTTTGGTGAGTTCCGCACAAGCTGTGTGTCCCATTTGATAGATTAATCAGCATTCAGGTGACAGATCAATCAGAATTCAGTTTCAGTTCCCATATTCTGACAAAATCTACATATCAGAGGAACGCCCACGTCTGAACCTCAAAGCACAACTCAAATTTGCTTCCCTTGAGTTTCCTCCATTCACATTCCTAAATTAAAAGACCAGCAGAAGTGCTTTCTTTTGATGCTGTCAGTTTTGTGATGAAAAGGAGGAACCGCAGATACTAGTCTTTCTAGATAAATAAAGCATCGTGTTGGTTGAAAACAATGAATTCTCCTTATGAAATAAGTAAACACAGGTGTTCTTTAATTGATGTTACGCAGTTGATGGTTTGTTTTCTTTTCCTTTTACAATAATCTCTTTTTATTCACCTTACTTCATATCTCAGTCACATATTCCTGAGTTTATCAATGAGGAAATGTCACCTGGCATTTGTTAGGCATTAAATTTCCTTATCAATAACTGCCTGCTATACACAACTTTATCCGAGCTATAGGCACCTATAAAACAATAAAAGATTGCTTCCACTAGTTCCCAAAATGGAGTTCTAAGGACAATTTCTAGCTGTTGCAGGAAATGTTGTTCAAGCTCAACAGTGTCATACATTTGAAGGTGCAAATTTTCACATCAAAGTAACCCAGATGTTCAAGGAAACTAAGCGTTGGTCATAAAAATGAAATTTTTTTTTAATGTTAATAGGGCTTTGTTATCCCTCATTTTAGGTAGCGTGTTCCTCAGAGACGGTTTTTATTTTTTTAAGATTTATTTATTTATTTCTCTCCCCTTCCCCACCCCAGTTGTCTGCTCTCTGGGTCCATTTGCTGTGTGTTCTTCTGTGTTCGCTTGTAGTCTTGTCAGCAGCACTGGGAATCGGTGTTTTTTTTGTTGCGTCATCTTGTTGTGTTAGCTCTCTGTATGCGTGGTGCCACTCCTGGGCAGGCTGCACTTTCTTTCGCGCTGGGCGGCTCTCCTTATGGGGCGCACTCCTTGCGCGTGGGGCTCCCTTACACGGGGGACACCCCTGCGTGGCACGGCACTCCTTGCATGCATCAGCACTGTGCATGGGCCAGCTCCACACGGGTCAAGGGGGCCCAGGGTTTGAACCGCGGACCTCCCATGTGGGGGATGTACGCCTTATCCATTGGGTCAACTCCACTTCCCCAGAGTCCATTTTAGACCTTCTCACCAGACCACTCTAAGGAGAAAGAGATGTATTAGCAGATAGAACGGGACATGGCTCCAGTTCAGGATTTGAAGGGGGGGGGTGGGTAGAAACTCCATCAATTCCCTTACTATAGGGACAAAGACTCCAAAGCTACAGCTTAAAGCCTGCAGGACAGACCTGCAGGGACTTGGTGGTCTTGCTCTCATTTTTCCATCTATGAAACCAACGGACATACTACTGGCACCAGAGCAGCCCATTCTAGATGCTGCCCGCAGGCGAGGATGTGTGTGGGGACAAGCAGTGTGTGCCCAATGACATTTTTGCCTGATCTTTGATCCAAATAGACTCTGATCCCTCCTGGCCATTGTTGTTTTTCGCCAGCTCATGCTCACGCTTCTCTGACTGAGGTCCTTCCAAAATGAATCTAAAAACATTTTTCCAGACTCAGTCCTGCACACATTCGTGATACAATTAAGATTTTCATATGTTAGTAAAATAGCCATGAGCCTTAGTCACTTCTCCTTAACATCTACCTCAAGCGGGACTAAGCATCAGACGTGATCATCAGGGTCGCCCGGAGAAGCCCCATGTTGTTTGTCTTTTCGGAATAAAAATGGGAAAAGTAACTTCTCAGTTTGACAAACAAGTGGGTTCAGAGAAAAAAAAAAAGCACTGAGCTCCATGAACTAGCCCCAGGACATGTCATTACACCACCTTGGACAAATTTCAACATCTTTGGCTCTCGGTTTCCTCAACTGGAGCGAAAGGAGGAGCACTTTGAAAAAAATGGTGGGGTTGGGGGGTAATTGTAAACCCGGTGATCTCTCTCCGGTCTTCACAACAACAGTGACATCTAGTGGTTACTTAACTCCTGACACGCTTGTGTGCGCGTCTGCTTCCCTTCCCTGACTTTTTTTTTTGAGGCTACAAGGGATCAGGTGAGGCTTTTTTTTTTTTCCTGAGAAGTACCAGGAATTGAACCCAGGACCTTGTATGTGGGAAGCAGATGTTCAACCACTGAGCTACATTTGCTCCCCAAGGAGAGTTGGTTTATTCATTTGCTTTTAGGAGGTTCCGGGACTCAAACTCCAGGACCTTGTCCGTGAGAAGTAGGCACTCAGCCTCTTGAGCCATATTCACACCCCAGCTGAGGCTTTTTTATTGTTAGTTTTTGATTCAGCAGGGTAAT
Source organism: Dasypus novemcinctus (assembly GCF_030445035.2). NCBI lineage: Eukaryota > Metazoa > Chordata > Mammalia > Cingulata > Dasypodidae > Dasypus > Dasypus novemcinctus. The sequence goes on along the minus strand of NC_080700.1, from coordinate 30,214,929 downwards.
GAGTACCATATCTATGCCCACAAAATCAAGTCTGAGCAGAGCATCACACAGTCCCCGTGATGAGGGCTAAACACTGGCCAGCTTCCCTGAGTCCACGCAGCTGTACTCCCTTAGCAGGAATTTTTATACATTTAGATTCAGGAAGGGAATTTGGAATTGACATTGAGGTGGGGAAAACAGACTCACCAAGTCAGCTATTTCAGCTATCAGAACAAGGAGATGAGAACTGAAGGCACAGTTTTTGCTAGAAGAGAGGTGATGCCGAGTCTAAAACTCTTTCTGGTTGAAAAAGGAAAGAGTACGTGCAAGTGACCACGGCTCATGGAAGATCATTGTTGCTGGGCAATGGAGACGGACATGCATACCCAGCACACGCACTGGGGACACTGGCACACTCCATGTAGGCAGTGCTTTGCTTCCTTGATCCCCACAGGAGCTCTATGTGATAGGCACTGAGATTAATTCCATTTGTCACAGAGAATCACAGGGTCTAAGAGATGGATGTCAAGGACCCATCCACAGTAGCAAAGCAGCAGTTAAGTAGTCAAGCAGCAGTCCAGCTCCATCTCACCCCAAGCTCTTGGATGGAGGGGAAGCTGGCACAATGAACTGTGACCATTCAATTGCAAAGGAATAACCACATCCTTTGAAAGGAAGACTTTTCCAAGCAGGGATAAAAGCTCAGTTGTACATCATTTTGTGGGCATTTTACAGTAGGATGTCAAAGGAAGATTTTTTTATTATATTTGTCCTAATGATTTTGAAGCCCAAAATGGTTCCAAGACTAGTAGGGAATAGTGTGAGGAGAGTGAGGCACTCACCTCCTACCTAAAGTTTACGAAAGCGCTGATAAACTCAGTGATCAAGATAAATATTTAGATAGCTAGGCCCTGAGCCTCAACAGACTCCAGCTCCTACAATCTGATTTATTGGACTCACATCACTCAGCTAAGATGGAGTTGAAGAAGGACAACCACCACACCATGGAGCCTAGAGTGCCTACAACTGAAAGCAGGAGGATTGCATCCAGTATCCATGTGGAATCTGGGCCTCCTCTTGACATAGAGGTGCAACGGACACAACCAATCCAAGGTCCACAGAGAAAAGGTGGCATTGGAGTGGGAAAAGTGGACATGGTGGCTGATGGGTATGGGGAATGGCAGGAAGAGATGAGATGTGGAGGCACCTTCGGGACTTGTAGTTGCCCTAGATCGTGCTTCAGGGGCAATCACCAGACATTGTAAATCCTCCCAGGGCCCACTGGATGGAATGGGGGAGAGTATGGGCCATGATGTGGACCATTGACCATGAGGTGCAGAGATGCCCAGAGATGTACTTACCAAATGCAATGAATGTGTCATGATGATGGGAGTGAATGTTGCTGGGGGGGGGAGGAGTGGTGGGGTGGGGGTGGTGGGGTTGAATGGGACCTCATATATATATTTTTTTTTAATGTAATATTTTTACAAAATCAATAAAAAAAATAAAGTTAAAAAAAGATAAATATTTAATGCAGTATTTAAAAAATCAAAATGAATACAAAAAAGATGTACAAAAAATAGCAAAAATTTAAATAAAGACAGACTAGGTATTACTGTTTCTTTTTCTTTTTTTGCTTCAGGCTGTAATATGGCCCCACCTGTCACTGGTCCCACGGGAGCTTAGAAACAAATAAATGCCAATTTTCTTTGCTAAAAAGAGCAGAAATCATCACCTAATTAAATTTGCAAAGCAGAACATTTCTTGGTATTTGTGAGTAAGTAACAGATCTGTTTTTCTTACCTAAACTCCACCATCCTCTGCCAACTACTGCACATATAGTAAATGCTCAAAAACATGCAGGATTGATTAGGTCATCAGTCAAGTCAACAATTAATTAACAAAGGCAATGTGATGGGTAGGAAAGAGCTCTTGTATTATGGGAAATCACATAACCTGTTTCCATGTATATAACAACATCTATTTAATACTTCTTTGCAAGGTTGTTGTGGCAATCAAAGGAAAAGATACCTTTGAAAAGATTATACTTTTCTTGCAACTTAGCTCCTGGTTTAGGCTATGACAAACCCTCGATTAGAGAATGCAGTGTCTGGAAAGTACTGAATTTGTTCCTGTTTGGTTCCCTTCCAGCCACATGATGGACCAGTGTGTCCCACTCTGTGAACAAGGAAATATTTATAAACTGGCAATCTCTAAAGAATCTTTTGGTCATTTGAGATTCTGGATTGATACTACAGGAAGTTCCTCATGGAAGAGCATAGAACTTCTTTAATTGTTGGCGTAGCATTTTTTACTGATCAGAATCTTTTCCTTTGGCCCCATTAATCAACTATACCAAAAGATTAAATTAGACGGTAGGGACATGATATAAGAGGGTTTCAAGTATGCAGCACTTACTGTTATATACATTTTTTTCAAGGTAGGTGATTTTCCTGTTAGGCTCTGTAAACAATGAGCTTTGTCGCGTATATAAATTATCGATCAGACTTGACCTTCAGAATTGTGAAGCTGTTCCTAAAACAGAAATACTTTCCAAGACTAGCCACATGCTCAAGTAGATGTCTTGTTGAAACATCTTGTTGAAACAACAAGTAGAAACTTGTTGAAATTAAGTTGATCAAATAACTACAACAAATAGATCCCCAAGCAGTTCTCAAATCTGACTATCAGAAAACAGAGGTGATATATTTCATAGTCAGTCATGCACGGGTATTTTTAAAATATTTGCTCCCCGAAGAGTCTTATAAGATATTGCTTTAGAGTTAATTTTACAGCAGCATAACTGGCTCTACTTTAACAGGAAAATGGTAAGGAAAAAAGTATTGCAGCAAGAAAAAGGAAGGGACCTCTTCCCCAAAGCCTGTCTAAATTTCTGGGCTATCCATGTTTAAAACTGGTGATGTTAAAAAAAAAAAACCTGTCTCTCTTTCGCGTTTCCATTTGCTTCTGACTTTCCCAACACAGCACTATGTTGTTCCAAGAGTTGCTTCTTTCTTATGAAAGAGACAGAAAAAAAGTCAGGCCACATTGTATTTTCTGACCCAAAGTATTCATTACAAGCCAGCTTGTCAACATAACATTTCGTGTGTGTGTTTTACTAAGTCATAAAGCCCTGGAGATGTCCAAGTACCACAGGCCTGCCAATCATCTGAAACAAAGGGACAAGACTGTCCCCAGTGCTTTCCAGTGCTCCCAGCCAGGACAACAGGGCTTGCTGGGATGTCTCAGGAAAAAAATCCCTCAGATACTCCTGCCATTCAACTGCTGCAAAAATTCTGCGGTCCCATTTCTCCTTCCTTTTTTTTTTTTTTTTTTGCATGTGCCTGTTACACTGCTGGCATTTCTTTGTTTCTGCTAAACAAAGAAAAGAGCACTTGTTCCCTTTAGGAGATGGCATCTGGTTTTAGTTTGGGGTGGAGTGGATAACTGATTTAAAGTTGGGGATCCAAAGGAGCTTGCAGTGGAGGGGGTTAGAAATCTTTACGTGTCCAAGGAGCTCCAGGGCCAATTGTTCTGTATGCAAAATGACTCTTCCGAAGCCCTCACCTGGGCACAAATTGTAGGTACGTCCTCCCCATCATTTCAGCGCCTCCATCCAAAGAGTGAGTTAAGTTTGCCCTCTGGTGGCCTGCCATAAAACTGCAAAAGTTAAGCTTTGACCTCTTAAACTTTTATTAAGGAACATGTGCTTAATAAACATGTGGTGAGATTTCTAGATCTCATCACCTTCACGCATAATTTTTTGATGAATTTTTAATGAGATCATCACAATCCCTCTTGGGCCTCACAGCAATTCCTGATCACTACAGTACAACACTTTTGGATTCATTTATTGAAATAATAAAAAGAAAGAGTATTTCACATTACCAATTAAATTAACTCCAAATATTAAGCAGATAGTTTAAAGGAAAAAACAGCATATATTTATAGTCACTTTCACATTTCACTGGAAATATATTTATCATAAGAATACATAAATTGCATATAGTCAAATATAATGTTTTTATATAAATATTTTAATTTTATAGTGTAGGAAAATGATGTCAGCTAGTATGCAAAATGCAAATATGTAAATACCTTTATACGAGGTCTGAAATACATGCTATACTAATGGAAAAATGTACAATCTTTTGTCTTGTGTGTAAGGCAATTTAACACATATGGCACAAGATGTGGGGCTTTTCTTCCCAAGATTGGAAGCAGCCGTGCGTTAGCTTTAAATGGCCATTCAAATGGAAAGAACTTTTCTATCCTACTAGCTCTTTCCTTCTTTCAGTAGAAAACAGCAACAACAAAAACAGCACAACCTGGGATCCAGATATGCAATACTTCTACACAAAGTAAAAGTGGCAGCGGCTCAGCACCCTTTGTGTTTACAGCCAGACAATTCCAGCAAAATCAATGGCACCTGGCATTAATGCAGAAACAGTCGGTTGCACAAATTCATCAGGAGCAAGCAAACAGCAATTCCTCCACCAACACTTCATAGGGTTTTGTTTCCAAGACTGTGGAGTCCACTCATGCTCAATTGGCTGCATCTGCTCCAGTGCCATGAGAACAACTGATGGGATTCAAGATGCAGGATGATGGAGGTACCTGGAACTGGGATGAGTGGCAATCTCTTAGCCTAAGGAGTACACATGGATCTGCATCTACAGCAAGAACACTTCAAGTTCCCACAGTGCACTGCAACATCAATACCTGCTTCCAATTCTGCAAAAACTCAGGTTCTGGCTTTTAACTGGACCCCAAATGCACAACATGTACCTGGGATTTTAAGTATCATTCCATTACCTGCCTGAAAGGGGACTGCCACAGCAAACTATTAGATTTCCAAGATCCCATCTTCATCCTCCATAGATTCAGTACCAAAGGAAAAGTCATGAATCAGAAAAGGCAGCAGTCAGCCACGGAGCCAACAGTACTATAACCATGGAGGTGGCAACATTTCCTTGGGAATCAAACTGCAGCCTTGAGGGCTTGCTTAGGTGCTATGCAACCCGGTGTTCTGAATGCAAGGAATGAAAGAATGTAGTACATGCCCTGCTGGGGCAGCTGTGGGACCTTGACAACTGTGCTCAGGTTTCATGCTTTCTTTTCTTACTGTTAATAGGAGGGGGGAAATCTGGAAATTAAGATTAAGCCATTATCTGTACTGCATGTTTGTAATATCCTTGTATGGATGTTACTTACACACAGAAAAGTTCACTTAAGATGCTTTGTACCTGGGGGGTGGGGGGTGGGGGGTGGGAGGGAAATAAATGGCGACAAACGGCATGAGATGTGAGGTTGTATAGTGATGAAATATCGTCACATCCCATGCATGATGCAGGACCTGATGTTTTATCTATTTCTTGTGCTGTGTTTACAGTTTTTTGTACACTGTATATTCAGCAGTTCCTACACGCTAGTAAGTATGTTAGGCAGCTGTGGATTTCTTGGTATTTTGTAAATGGTAAAACATAACTTCGTTCCCCTTTGGGGTCCCTGAGTTTTTTATCATGTGGAAAAAAAATGAGGACATACATGTAAAATTTTACCAAAAAATGTACTTTTAAATGGAGAGTCTTCCTTGTCACTATCATTAGATCAAGTAACAAGCTAAAATTGAAATGTCTTAAATCTTCTTGTCGACACTTGCTCACAAAACCGTGAGTGATTTCTGGTAATTAAGGCACAAATGTTATGTTGCTGTCCAGTAATCCCATTTGCTTCCACACCAAAAAGACTTAAATCAAGTCTGCAGAGTACTTACAATTGGAATTTATGTTTTCTTGCCCCCTTTTATAGCACACACACACACAAAATGCTTTTTATTGTCAAATTAGTTTAAAGACTTCATTCTTTGCTTGGTCTTTAAAAAGGGATAAAAGGGAGAACACTGCAGTGATTGCTATATGAGAATCATCATCCAGCTTCTGAAAATGACCAGCCATCTTTTTTTCCTTTTAAGATTCTCCAGAAGGCTACAAGGCCAGAGCCACAAATATCAGGTGACTTCCTTCGGAAATATTTGACCTCTCTTCTGTGAAGAGAACGTTATTGAACAGAATACTGGTAGTTTTGGATTTTCAGCATCAAAGTCTGAATGCCCATTCCATCGGCATGTGTTATCCTTAAGGTTTTTAGTACCATCTGGAAAAAATGTGATAGAATTCTCATAAAATAAACCCAGGACATTACATTACAAAAAAAAAAAAAAGTAATGGAATCATTTAGTTGTAGGAAAATGGAAGCATCTTTCAGTCCTTTTGATAAAAATTAGTCTTTCAAAATATGAACAAGAAGCCCTACATTTTCGTTTTTCTGGTTACAGAAGCAAATACCATGCAATAGGTTGGTTTAAGCAGTAGGAATTTATCAGCTTATGGTTTGGGGACTAAAAGAAAGTCCATTACTAATCACAATAGTTCCACAGTAGAATATCAGTAAGTCCACTCCAATCCATACTCTATTCCTCCATCCTGTGGACCCTGGGATGGTGATGTCCACTCCACCTCTATATTGAGAGGGGGCTTAGATCCACATGGATGATGGATGTAATTCTCCTGCTTGCAGTTGTAAGCACTCATTGCTCCCTGGTGTGATTAGTAGTGGAAGAAATTGTAGCACTGATGTGGAGAAAGTGGCCGTGGTAGCTGCTGAAGGTAGGGAGAGGGAAGAAGAGATATGATGTGGGGGCATTTTCAGGACTTGGAGTTGTCCTGGGTGGTACTGCAGGGACAGCTGCTGGACATTGTGTGTCCTGCCATGGCCCACTGGGTGGACTGGGGGAGAGTGTAAACTACAGCATAAACCACTATTCATGTGGTACAGCAGTGCTCCAAAATGTATTCACCAAATGCAATCAATGTGCCACGATGAAGAAAGAGGTTGTTGATGTGGGAAGAGTGGGGTGAGGGAGGTGGACAGGTATATGGGGACCTCATAAATTTTGAATGTAACATTAAAGAAAAAAATAAAGAAGGGAAAAAAAAAAAAAAAAGAAAGTCCAAATCACGGCATCATCAAGGTGATGCTTTCATCCTGAACACTGGCATTCTGGGGCTGGCTGCTGGCACTTTTTGGTCCTGGACTCCTCTGTCACATGGCAATGCATATGGCAACATCCCCTGGCCTCTCCCTTCTCTTCTGGGTTCCAATAACTTTCAACTTCTGGCTGCCCCCTCTGCGACTTTTTTTCCTTCTCTGTGACCTTCTCTACAAGGCCTTCAGTAATAGGATTAAGACCCTTCCTGGGCCACTCCTTATCTAGTATAACTGCATCAAACACATCCATACCCGGAGGAATAGGTTAAGTTTAAGAACATGTTTTTCTGGGGTACATAGCTCCAAACCACCACACCCCAAGAAATATATTTTTAATTTAAATAACTTGGAAAATCTTTGAAGAACCTTAGTAGCCTACCATGGAACTGAGTTTTCAATCTTTTTAATTTATTAAACAAAAAAATTTTAAGTTCCCACCACGGGCCAGGCATAGTTTCGGGAATATGGTAGCAAGTAAGATAGGGGAGATTTCCTCTCTCACAGAGCTCCATCACAGTGCTGAGGCCAGGGAGGAGAGGAGGGAAAAGAGCAATATACAAATAAGGAAAAGAGAAAAATTGCATATGGCAATCAGCGCTGGGCTCAGACTTTTACAAAATTCTATAATAGGGATGAGTGGATGGCCACCAGAGGTTGGATGGTCAGGAAAAGTTACCTCCTATCAGGAAAAGTTACCTCCTATCTAAGGAGGTGCCAAGAGGATACCAGGAACAGAAAATCAAGGGGAAGGGCATTTCATTCAGAAGGGAAAATTGGTACAAAAGCCCAGAGGCAGCAGCGAGATGAGGTTGGAAACAGATGTAGATAAGAGCCAGGACAGGTAGGACTTCCAAGCCAAGGTAATGAAAGCATCTGGATTTTATCTGAGTGGCATGAGAAGATGGTGAAGACATGATCTTGTTGACTTATTCTTGGAAGCACCATTCTGGCTGCTGGGAGGAGGTTACCTTGGCCTTCCCTCCAATCTATCATTTTTTCCACAGTCATTGTAGAAGAGTAGAAGAGGAGCACTTAGGATGGGTAGCTCAGCAAGAGATGCTGGTGGTAGGCTTGGGGAGTCAAACTGGAGATGGAAAGTAGAGAGATGGGGATAAATCATGGTGCTGCTAACCGTTTAGTAAGCTGGTATACCAGTGAGGTAGGCAGTTACAATTTTGCAGGTTTCTTGTCCCGTTGGCTCTGCCAGGATTTGAAAAATCTCTAAAATGGTCCTGGTAACAAAATGATACACAGTCAGAATGGGCTCACTCCTATTTCTCATTGCTACTGTTACCTTCTCCCAGATTTTTGGTTCTGGCCTAGAAATCCAAGTGGATTGATATAAACAGGGAGAGGACAGGAAAGGGATGGCATTTCTAATCTGCATCACTAACTCAATTTTCCAGAGAGCCATCCTTTCCACTCACCACCCCCAAAACCGCTTTGCAGTGCCCCCTGAATGGATCCACCCTGAAAAGAGCCTACAGCTCCCTCTAAATGGAGCTGGCTTAGAGTCCACTGAAATGAAAGCACACGTAACCTTCTCTTTCCTCCCAACACAGAGATTCTCTGGTTCAAGGAGTCTCCATGGCTCCCCTGGGGAACCAGAAATCCAGGCTAGAAATGACACCCTTTCTTCTGAAGCCCCCACTTGATTTTACCCAGGAGCCAGGTTTGAGACATACTGTTCAGCAAGACCATTTTTTTTCCCCAGACAAGATCAGGAGTTACATAACCTAGGTTCTCCCTCAGCAAGAGATTAATACATTCTGTAGGAAAGAGAGGCTTCATGCATTAGAAGAGAAAAACTCAAATGACAAATTTTTCCAAGTCTCCCTTGAAATTCAAGGATAAGAGGATAGAAAAGACAAACAAATGACAAATTCTTTTTCTGCAACGGAAAGAGAACACGACGGATCACAACTAACCACCATATAACTGCACACTGTTTTCTGTATTTTAGTTCTCAGAGCCTTCTTGCAACACATTTATCATTCAAATTCAACACTCTTTTCTCATTTTGGCATGGCATTTGCCAGATCCTTGCCAAAAAAATGTGAAGCGGAGTTGCAAAATACTCAGAGATTCACAGAGAGCCAGAAAGTCTGCAAATAATTTTCAGGATGATAAATGAAAATAATAATAATGCTTTGAATGGTTGCTGGAATTTGACTTTAAGTATGATTTTAGTAAGACCAGGTTTTCACCTAGAGACTCAATGAAGAACAGAATTTTGATTTTCCCAGGGTTGGAGTAATCTCAAATCCTTAATAGCACCAGCTTGGTAAAGGGTGTTCGTAATATTAAAGAGATGTTTCCAATTTCTTGTGGTTATGTTCACGTTTATTCTAATGATTACTCACTGTCTTCCTGAGGTCAAAGAAGAAGGGTTGAAAGATATCAAGATCCATTTAGAAGTGGTACTGAAGGAATGAGGTCATCTATCAAATGGCAAGAAAGGGATAAAGCCAAAAGCAAAAACCCTAATTTCAGAGTCTTCAATCTTCCACCGACCCAACTGAGATTTAAATAGCTTTCTAGGTGGAAAGATATTTGAGCACAGTTGATCTGGGATTGTTGCCAACAACTAGGTAAGCTGAAGTGATTAGAGAGCCACTTTGATATAACGCAGCGGTTCTGAACCTTGGCAGCACATTGAAAATAATCTGGGGAGGTTTTTGAAATCCCTATGGCCAGAGCGCACCCCCAGACTAATTGAATCAGATTATCTAGGTGGGACCCAGGTATCAGTATTTTTAAAGGGCCCCAGGTGATTCCAATGTGCAGCCAAGATGGAAAACAGCTGATGATGGAAATAGCACGGAGCAGGGCATCACCACTTCTGGCTGTGTTGATGGATAGCTAGGTGACGGCTTCCTCAAATGTGAAATAAGGGCATTGAACCAAAGAGTATCTAAAACGACCCCTTATGGTGTAACTTTCTCTTCCCCAAAGTAGAAGAATATGAGCTACAAGGATACTTCTGTGCATACTTTCTTTGAGAACCTGGCTTTTAAAACATATGAGTGCCAATGTTTTCAAAACAGGGATCATGGGACGGCTTATCTTTGATCTCTGTCATTAAACTAGGGGAAACATTTTATTCTTAAAATCATGTCTATGGACCAAGTGCTCTGCTACATTGTAGATATTGGAATTGCTTTAATTGTTTTTTCTCAGTATACAAGAAATATATGCTTTCCAACAAATACAGTCAGTACAGAAAGTGAGAAGGGAACATCCCCCCAAATCCCACTAAAGATAGCCAATTTGATACATATCCCACCACCCAGTAATAACCATTCTGGTAAATCCTTCCAAATTTTTTTATTATATATTTTTCCAATAAAATGATAGCATGCTTAGATATGCCTGGAGACAAAGGAAAAAAAATCTTGCAGACCTTGAATTCGTCACTAGAATCCTTTCTCTGATCAATCTGCAAGTATGTTAAATTCCCACACAATTTAACATTTTAATAAATTAAACCTTTGGATTTAAGTGTAAAGACATTCACACACGAGGACATACCTCGCTTTGCAGTCTGGGGGACTTTTTCTCTGTTCTAAACCAGCCCTCCACTGTGTTATCTCTAAAAGCTCCTCTTTCACAGTCCGTGGGCCACATTCAAACTTAGGGCGAGATATCCCCTTATCTTCACCTTCATATTGGCCTTATATATTTTAAGGAGGCACATTTGTATCTGGTGCCAAAGGCAGTAGGGAAAAAAATGCCCAGATCCCAATGCCTGAGGGATTATGGCTTTCAGGATACATCCTACCCAGGAAATGCCCTCCCGCGGTTGGTGGGTGCCACTGGGGGCTCATAAAAGTTGAGCAGGCACAGTGGTTTGACCTCCCTCAGTGTTACAACTTGCAGAAATGTTTGTGTGCTGCCTCAGCATCCATCTCTCCTTGGCTAAGCCACTTGCCCCCACACAGATTTTCGGCTTGGTTAATAAGCAGCTTTCCAGCCCTGGGGCAAAAACTCCTCTGGAGCCCAAACCCACATCTGCAGCCACCACACATCCCACCCATACGCCTCTGCCAAATCCCACAGCTGGTCCCAAATGACAGGCTGACCATCCTCGAGACCCTGAGACCCCCCAGTCCCTTTCCCTTTTCCTGCCTTTGCTTTAAGCCAATCCTTGACTCCCACTGGAAATCTACTCACCTCCACCCCCGGGCCCCAAGAAGAGGCACATGCCCACGGGTCCCTCTCTGCCTGCGCGCTCCCCACCACGCCCCCCAAGCTGATCGGGAACCTCATGATGCAAGTGACAAAGCTATTTTTTTCCCAGGCGTTATGGTCTCGGTTTTCCATTGCCACCGGGACCCAAGTTGAAAATCCAACTTCACTCATTCAGAACATTCGGGCACAAAAAAAATTAAGCCCATGGAGGTAGTCCTTGGCCTGTGTATTTCATAAACAAATGATTTTATGGTAAGAGATTTTTTAAAAATGGTTCAGCTTCCTTGATTAAATAGGAGGAATATCCAGGCATAAGGTCTTTATTTGTCAATCAAGAAAACCTAGCTCTTGCCCATCTGCCTGGCTTCTCTCACTCTACCTTCCAGGGCACTGGAGAGCCCTTTCCGCAACTCTGCCCCTTGTCGATGGCTCTGTGGCTGGGAAGGGGGAGGATTCTCAGTCTACCGCAGGTTGAGGCATTTTCCAGAAGCAACACCTTCTCGACAGGTCGTTGGATTTGTTTTTTCCTTATGTGTTTCTTTGCACTCAATCATTCTGAATGAAATCTTCCATCATTTCCCTACCGGTGGCTATGTATGGTGTTCCTAAATTGTGTTCCTATAAATAAGACTACAATAAACGTCCTCGTTCATGGAATGACATTTTTTCTCATTTGTGACAGTTGCCTGTCGTCAGGACGCCCGTCGGGAGTTTTCTGGGTTTTCTTTTGTTTTGTTTGATGCACTCTAATTCATCGCTCACATTTTAAAGAACAGCCAAACAACAGAAACCCAGGGCTAGAGGATGAATGAAGAGTGCTCAGGAATGAACAGAATCCCTTGGAGAAGCCACTCTCTCCTCTTCAGCCTTCCTTGCCCTCTTTGGAGAACTTAGCTGCGGCCATCGGAATTCTCCCTTTCTGACCTGAGCTTCCGCATGCTCTTGGCCAAATTCGAATCGAGGGGCCAGCTTGCCTCCCAGCTGTTTCTAATTAACTCACGCCCCTGTCTTGGGTTGTGTAACTCAGCACCACTTTGCTTTTTTACAACCTGATATTTTGTTCGTAGGAGCCAGGCGATTTTTCAACACCACCAAGTACGTTAGACGAAGCTCGATTTCCCATGCCAAAATTGTGTTAGACAAACAAAACATATTTTATTAGATAAATAAAGAGCATATTCCAAAAAGTGTCATTCCTGTCATCATTGACACCTGGATCCCATTTCCAATATTTCCCAAGTCCTTGAACTATCAACTTGGTAAATGGAAAGAGTTTAATTTTTTTTCACCCTGGGGGGCTGAGGGAGGGGTTCTCGACGGTCCTCAAAGAATGTCTTTTAATATTATGCACATTCAGAAACACTTATAAATCGTGGGTCTTAAGCAATATACTTTTGAAAAGCATGTATTTGGTACTATGATGTCTTTTGCTTTCCAAAAGCTGATCTCTCAATAGATCAATAGATATAGATATGCATACATACATATATACATATATATCCATACTGACCCTACTCTAGCCTAGATGTTTTCATGTGAGGAATATGATATTAAATGTTCTTAAATGGTAGGCTTGGTTTTCTAATTGGAAATGTATGCCGTTTTCTTAAATGATTCTAGGAACACACGTGCTATTGTGGGGTGAACATAAATTCCTTATATGCTGGTGGGAATGTACTGTTATCAGCCACCCACAGTCACACAACTATGTGGCAAATGTTTCTCCTTAAAAAAAAAAATCAATTTCTCATACTTCACATCATCCTGGGGTATAAAGAATGGAAATGAGAATCCCAATGCCTCAAGAAAATTAGTCAAGACTCAGTAGCAGAGCTATCAACAAAAACAGCATTTAAATCCAGAAATTAAATGTGGGCCTTCTACCCACCAAACAGATAGGGGAGAAGGATCTTGTGCCTCCCAGTCCCACAGCCTGTGAAAACTCAAGTCCCTCTCCCAGGGATTCTGCTCATTTCTGAGCACTCTTCATTTGGTCCTTTTGTCCTTCTTTGACCAGGATTTGGCTTTTTTAAATACTGTCTCTTCACTCAGCCTTCTTTTGGTTTTTGCCACCAAAACAAAAATCAATTCACCAAAAGATCATGGCCTGAGAAGACTTGACTGAAGTCTACTTTGGATGACAGCCCATCTGGAAATCATGCCAAACGAGCTGGCGCCATCTTGTTTTTTCCTACCCCCTCTCCTGCTGTTTCTCCTTCTCACCCCCTTCCTCCAGGATTGGCCCTGGGGCCCAAAGACAAACAATACTATTATCATTCCTACCCCATGCACTTACCGAAGTGTTTTTTGTTCTTTTTTTTTTTTTTTAAGTGTAAGCAAGGGAGTAGAGTTTATTAAGAAATGAGAAAAGAAAAACAGTACACAACCCCAAACATGGGTGCAGGTGAGCTGCAGGATGAGACACGCCACCAAAGTGTTTTCTTTCCCCTACCATAGTTAAATCTTTCCCTAAAATTTAGGTACCAATTTTTGAGAGGAGAAAAGTCTCCATTTTCTTACATTTGGCCAACACAAATGGTTGGAAAGAAAATACCTATATCAGAGTCAGGTTTGGAAATCTTTGTTGCTTTCCCCCAGATTCTGTCCATAGCACACTACAGATCCACATATTATTAGCCACAATTTCTAAATTACTAAAGGCTCTTTGCAATGGAAAGTTTTCTTCCGGCCTTGTTAGATGAATCTAAACTGAGCTGAAGGGAGCTATTTATAATACTTATTATTTATCTCACTTAGTGTGAGTGTTCAGATATTTTGCTACAAAAATATTAATGAGTTTCATTATAAAAGCTGCCACAGACTCAACTGGAGATATTATATGATATACAATATATAAACATTTCTAAAATCTGGAAACTTCTGAATTCGAAAACATGGCTGACCCTGGGAATTCATATAAGAAATTACAAATGTGTGACATTCTGATGTTACTATCCATTCTCCCAAGGTCAAGGCTGACTTCTAATGGATCCAGTGCAAGGATGATTTCTTCTCAATACTCCTCTTTGACCTCTCTGTGTCCACCAGCCCCTTTCTAAAAACTCTTTCTTGGTGTCAAGAACCACACTCTTACCACCAAGGCTCTGACATGAACCTTCAGCTTTTTACTTCCTTTTTGATCTTGTCTGTCCATCATGACATCAATGACCATTTTCATTGCCAAATCTCTTCCACGTCCTGATTTTTCAAGTGTTGTACCTGCTTGTTTTTCTAACTGTACTTAAGATATATCTTCTTTGAATGTCTTACATATATCTCCAGTATAATGTCTTCAAAATGAGCTCATAACCCTAAAGTAACCAGAGAGGTCTCCTTCCGCAGCTGGCATTCCTACTTATCTATAATCACTCTCGTTGCCTGTTAGAAAACATCTTTGTCCGTTTCTTTTGTTTTATTTTTAAATGTCTTCTACAAAATACAAATAAAACTTCATGAAGATATCATTTCTCAGCTATCAAACTGGCAAATATGGAAAAGTTTGAGAACACATTCTGTTGGTAAGGTTGAGGGAGAAAAAAATGTACTCTCTTACATTACTTGAGGATATGCAATTTGGTAATATACAGTACGTTGAGTTTCATTTACTCTTTGACCTAGCAATCCTACTTCTAGGACGCTATCCATAAGACAGACTAACAGAACTACGAATTAATGTATGAACAAGTCTTTCATTGACTATAATAACAAAAGACTGCAAACTACTCAGCTGTCCATCAATACGGGACAAAGTGAATAAAATCATAGTACATCCACACAGTGGAATACCATGTACCTGAAAAAAAAAAGGAAATCAGGAAGCACTCGATACACTGCTCTGGCAGTATCTCCTGAATATATTGTCAAATGTAAAAAGCAGGGGACAGAACAGTGTCTCTTACGGGCTGCCTGCAGAGATTTTACACAGGTGGGTAACTGAAAGAATTCACAAGACTCCTTAGAGTATATTCAAGTAAAGTTTGAATAAAGGGAAAGGGTACAGTCTGGCAGGAGAAAAGGGCAGGCAGGTATCAGGGGCCTGGGAGCCTTCCAGAAGCAGCTCCCAGAGAGCTGCCTTGTCCTCTGATGATTAACCTCCATGATATGTGCAAGGAATCTTGGTTTCAGTGGCCACCAGGCAAAAGTTCCCGGTGGGGTCCTTTTTACCCCCACTGGGCACGTATCCAAGCCAGGCTGTAAAGCAGTGTAAAACATCCATCTGTGTATCCCTAAACAATGTAGACAGGCAAGGCCTGGGGGCCACAAGGGGAGTTGCTGATTTGAAACAGCACATTATAAATCACTAGCTAGCTCATCTTGTCATTATCTTGGCAAAGGGTCAAGACCAGACTTCCAGGCATCCAGCTGTGGGATAACCCCTATCTTGCTGCTCCCTCCGCTATCTTTTTTTGTGTTTTTTTAAATTGTGATAAAATACACAAAGCTTAAAATTTTAGTTTAACCATTTTTATGTGTACAATTCAGTGACATTAATCTACAAGCACAACGTTGTGTAACAGCACCACTATTTCTAGAACTTTTTCATCATCCCGAACTGCAGCAATAACTCCCCTACCCTGCGACCCCATTCCCTGGTCACCACTGTTATACTTTGTCTCTATACATTTACCTACTCTAGATACAAGCATACATAAATGCACGCGTGTATTCATTTACACTTTCAAAAAGAAACAATGGAATAATAAACCAAAAAATTAATGATAGTATTTTTCGGCAGAAGGAAGGAAATGGGTAGAAGAGAGAGGAATAGAAGTGAAACTTATCTGTGCTTTGTTTTATGGTTTTGACTTGGAAAGCAGAAGGATTTTTATATAATTTAAACAGAAAAGTACAAACCCCCAAATTGAAAACAAATGAAAAACGACTATACTGCAAGTTGGCTGGCATAAGCACAGGGAAAAAAAAATACTAAAGGAGACTTTAGGGTTTTGTTGTTGTTGTTGTGATATTGAGGGATAATTGACATACAATATTTATGTACATATTTAAAATATATAATTTGTAAAGTATACCCCCATGAAAGCATCAACACAATTTACATTTAGACAGCCCCCAGAAGTTTACACACTGGCCTCAAAAGCTTCTTCCCGCTCCTGCAATCACTCCCTTAACCTCTTCCCATCCTCCCCCTCCCCTGCCACATACACACAGATGATGCCTCATCTAGTTTCTGCTGCTATAGATGAGGATGGATTTTATGGAGTTTTGTACAAATGAAATCACAAAATATGTATTCCTTTTGGCTTTTTTCACAGCATTAATATTTTGAGATTCATTCATGCTGTTATATGTATCAACAGTCCATTCCTTTTCGTTGTTCAGTAGCATTCCGTTTTGTAGCTATACTACAGTTTGTTGTTTATCCATTCACCTATTGGTGGACATTTGGGTTGCTTCCAGTTTTTTACCTATTACAAATAAAGCTGCTATAAACATTTGGGTGCAAATCTTTGAATGGGTGTGTTTCATTTCCTCTTGGGTAAACACCTAGTGGAATGGCTATGTCCAGGCTGATTTCTACAGTTTTATCATTTTACATTCCCACCAGCTGTGTCTGAGAATTCCATTCTTCTACATGTTCACCAACAACTTTTAAATTTTAGCCATTCTAATAGTTGTGTAGTGGTAGCTCCTTGGGTGTTAATATGCATGTCCCTAATGACTAATGAAATTGAGCATCTGTCCATGTGCACATTTGCCATCTGTATCTCCTTTGAAAAAGTATCTGTTCTTTTGCCCATTTTTATTGTGTTTGTTTTCTGTTGAGTTTTGAGCAGTCTTTCTATATTCTGGATGCAAGTCCATTGCCAGATATATGCCAATATTTTCTCCCAGTTGATTCCCAATCTTTTCATTCTCCTACAGTGTCTTTCAAAGAGAAGCTTTTTAATTTGAATGAAGTCCAAATTAGCAATTCAGAGTTTTTTATTTTGTTTTGTATCATGCTTTTGTTATCATATATAAGTAGTTTTTACCTAACCAAGGTCACAAAGATGTTTCTCCTGTTTGCCTCTAAAAAGTTTTTCAGTTTTAAGTCAACAATCTCTTTCACGTTAATTTTTAATTTAGAACAAGGTATGGATCACAGCTTTTGTTTGTTGGCTTGTTTTGGCATATGGATTGAAATTGCATTGAAACTGTAAATCAGTTAAGAAAAAATTGACATGTGAACATTACTGACTCTTCTGATCTGTGAAAAAGATGTATCACAGAGAAGTGTAGCTCAGTGGTTGGGTGCCTATTTCTCATGTGAGGTCCTGGGTTCAATCCCCACTGCCTCCTAAAATTGAAAAAAGAAAAAGATATCACCCATTTGGGTATTCTGTAATTTCTGTCAGCAATATTTTGTAGTTTTTAGTACATAGGTGTTGCATATATTTTGTCGTATTTACCATTAAGTACTTCATATTTTTATAGTATTGCAAATGGAATTTTGCTTCTAATTTGAATTTCTCAGTATTTGTTGTGAGTGTATAGTAACACAATTTAAATTTGAATATTGATCTTGTATCCTGCAAGCTAGTTAAAATCAATTATTCATTTACAGAAAAAATCAATTATTTATTCTAATGGCTTTTTGTAGATTCTATCGTATTTTCTATATAGACGGTCTTTCTGGTAAATAAAAAATGTGACTTCTTCCAATCTGGATGTGTCTTTTTAATATGTTTATCTGGTCTTCTTATCCTAGCTAGGTTCTCCAGTATAATGTTGAATAGAAGTGGTGAGGGCAGAAATCCTTGCCCTATCCTTGATTTTAAAAATAAAGCAGTCTTTCTGTCGCCATTTAAGTATGATGCTGGTTGTAGGTTTCCATACATGCCCTTTAACAGGTGAAGAAAGTTTTCTTCTATTCCCAATTTGCTTAGACTTTTATCAGGAAAGTATGTTGAATCTCTTCAAATATTTTTTCTTCATCTATTGAGGATCATCAGATTTTCCTTATTTAGTTTGTTAATATGGTGAATTACACTGATTGCTTTTCAACTATTAAACCTACCTAGCATTCCTAGGTAAACCCCAGTAGGTTGTGATACATTATTCTTTTAATATATTATAGAATTTTATTTGATAAAATTGTGTTAAGAATTTTTGCATCTATGTTCATGAGGGATATTTGTTCTGTAATTTTTTTTTTCTTGTAATGCCTTTATCTAGTTTTGATATGAAGGCAATGGTGAACTCATAGAGTGAGTAGGGAAATAGCCCCTCTTCTTCCATTTTTGTCAAGCAAATGACTTTATAACAGTATTTTAATTGGAGATTCCAGGTGATAGCAAGAATGAAATAAATTTAAAACTCAATCAGTAGTCAGATTGTTAGTAACATTACTGATATTATAATTTGAAACAAATATAGGCACATTGCAGATAAAACAAAAACTAGTTCTGTTAATCTTGTTAGAAACGAAGCTTTTCTTTTAAGAGAAAAGATAGACAAAAATAAAAACCAGCAAGGTTAAATAAAAACCTCGTATTTTTTTTACAATTTTATTGATATTTACATAAAGTTCACCTATCTTAAGTGCATAGTTCAATGAGTTTTAGCAAAAATATAGTTTTATGTGCAATCATTACCAAAACCCAGTTTTAGAACACTTCTATCACCTCCAAAAATTACCTTTTGCAAACTATTCCTGCTCCTAAACCAAGCCACAGGCAACCATTGATTTGCTTTCTATCTCTATTCTTTTATGTTGTCTAGAAATTTCATATACATGGAATCATACAGTATGTATATTGTGCCTGGCTTCTTTCCACCTAGCAAATGTTTTTGAGGTTCATCCATGTTGTTGCATGTATCAGAAATTTGTTCTTTTTTACTGCTAAGTAGTATTCCATTTTATGGATGTACTGCATTTTGTTTATTGACATTTATATTATTTGTAGTTTGGGGCTACTATCAATAACTCTGCTATGAACATTTTCATATAGGTCTTTTTGTGCCTATATGTTTTCATTTCTCTTAGGTAGATACCCAGGAGAGGAATTACTATGTTGTATAATAAGTGTATTTTTGGGTGGCGGACTTGGCCCAGTGGTTAGGGCATCCGTCTACCACATGGGAGATCTGCGGTTCAAACCCTGGGCCTCCTTGACCCGTGTGGAGCTGGTCCATGCGCAGTGCTGATACGCACAAGGAGTGCTGTGCCACACAGGGGTGTTCCCCACGTAGGGGAGCCCCATGTGCAAGGAGTGTACTCCGTAAGGTGAGCCGCCTAGCGTGAAAGAAAGTGCAACCTGCCCAGGAATGGTGCCTCACACACAGAGAGCTGACACACAAAATGACGCAATGAAAAAGAAACACAGATTCCCGTGCCGCTGACAACAACAGAAGTGGACAAAGAAGACGCAGCAAATAGACACAGAGAACAGATAACTGGGGTGGGGGGGAGGGGAGGAAAATAAATAAATAAATCTTAAAAAAAAAATAAGTGTATTTTTAATATTATAAGAAGCCAAATTACTCTCCAAAATGGCTGTATCATTTATATTCATACAAGAAATTATGAAGGTCCCAGTATTTCCACATTCTTATTAACCCTTGGTTTTATCAGTGTTTTAAAATAATAGCCATTCCATTGGTTTTGTAGTTACATCACTTTGAGGTTTAAATTTCCATTTCGCTAATAACTAATGATGTTGAGCATTTTCTTGTTTTATTTTCCATGATTAAATTCTTTTAAATCTTTTATTCAAATCTTCTGCCCATTTTTATTATGCTTTTTTGTCTTTTTACTATTGACTTTTAAGAAGTCTTTACATATTCTAGGCAAAATTCTTTATCAGATATTTGATCTGAAAATATTTTCACCCAGTCTATGGTTTATCTTTTCATTTTCTTGATGATGTTAAAAAAAAGTTTTTATTTTGATGAAGTCCAATTTATCATGTTGTTTTTTTTCTACATCATGTGTTGGGCATCATATATAAAATATCTTTGCCTTACCCAAGTCCACAAAGATATTTTTCTTTATTCTAGAGATGTCATATTTTAGCTCTTCTATTCAGGACAATTGAGGTAACAAGCATGCTACCATCGTTGGGCAGGCCCAGCACGTTGAGATGAGGCCTCGTCTCCTGCTGGGTGAGTGCTTGGCGTGGGTAGATTGTCGCCCCCCTGCTACTCTTGCCCGTAACGGCTGCCTCCTCTATCTCCACCCAGCATCCGGTCTCCATAGGGGCCGCCCTAGGGTAATCGGCCTGCTTCTCCCACGCCTCACCAGAACCCAACCCACAACTTCTGCCCCAGCCCCCATATACCCCCCGCCAGAATGATAACCTCACCTCTGCCCCTTTACCTAGCAACAGCCTCCAACAACCAATCGGAGGTCGCCTTCAGCTTAAGCCAATCCGCACCCCACACGTCGCCCCTTACCCTCGTACCTCACCCCCAACCGTCCCCCAGCCAATTAGCGGCCTCCCCTCACATTTGGCTTAGCCTTGCTACAGCCAGCGCCCTAGCCTATATAAACGCTTATCTTCCTCAATAAAGCAGACGCGTTGCCACCACTCTCTGTCTCCGCAGCATTCTTCGAGCCGCTGTGCGCCCTCAGACAATGACTCACTCCAAGTTAAATTTTGTTTATGCTATAAAGAGAGTGTCTAAGTTTGGTGGGTTTTTTTTGTTTCTTTGTTTTGCATATGGATATCCAATTGTTACCGCATTATTTGTTTAAAAGACTATCCCTTCCTCATTAAAATGCCTTAACATCTTTATCAAAAATCAGTTACACAGGGAAGCGGATGTGGCTCAACAAATTGGGCTCTTCTACCATATGAGAGGCTCTGGATTCACTTCCCAGGGCCTCCCTGTGAAGGCAAGCTGGTCCGGGCCTGCGGAGAGCTGATGGCCTGAGCCTGCGAAGAGCTGGTGCAGCAAGATGACGCAACAAAGGGAGATAAGCAGAAACAAAAGAAACGCGCAGCGAATGGACAGAGAGAGCAGACAGGAAGCAAGCGGTGGGATAAATAAATTAATCTTTAAAAAAAAATCATACGTATGTGAATTTATTTCTGTCTCACTAATAAACACATCTAATTTTATGCCAATATCACACTGTCTTGATGACTGTAACTCAGTAAGTTTTAAAATCTAATAGCATAAGTCCTCCAACTTTGTTCTACTTTAAAAATATTGTTTGGGGAGTTTGGAAGTTTCTGGAAAAGTTAATTAAGTATGGAATTACCATCTCACCTGGCAATCCCACTTCTAGGTCTTATCCAAAAGAAATGAAAACAGGGACTTGAACATATATTTGCACACTGATGTTCATAACAACATTATTCACAATAGCCAAAAGATGGAAGCAACCCAAGTGTCCATCAACAGATGAATGGAAAAACAAAATGTGATACATACACTCAATGAAATACTATGCAGATGTGAAAAGGAATGAAGTTCTGATGCACGCAACAACATGGATGAATCCTGAGCCCCTCATGTTGAGTACAATAAGCCAGACACAAATGGATAAATATTGTATGATCTCACTGACACAAAGTAATTAGAATAAGCAAATTCATAGAGTCAGAAACTAGAATATAGGTTTCCAGGTGCCAGGGTTGGGTAGAGAATGAGGAGTTAGTTCTTAATTGGGAGAGCGTTTCCATTTGGGCAATGGAAAAGTTTTGGTAACGTGTAGGGGTGATGTTAGTACAGCATTGTGAATGTAATTAACAGCACTGAATTATATATCTGAATGTGGTTAAAAGAGGAAATTTTAGGTGGTATATATGTTGCTAGAACAAAAATTTAAACTATACACACACAAATACCATAAGACTGTACAACTGTGAATCCTAATGTAAACTTATAGACTACAGTTAACGGTGCAATTATAATATTCTCTCAAAAATTGTAACAAAAATACCACAGTAATGCAAAAATGTTAAAATGTCTACAGGAGCCCGCACCAAATCTTGGTGTGTATTTCCATCTTTCTCTCCCATTTCTCAGCAAGCTCTGTTCTCTCCCCCTTTTCCCAAATAAATGCTTTTTACTGGCCTAAAAAAAAACCCAAAAAACTGAGGACAGATATATGGGAACTCTGTATTTTCTGTACGATCTTTCTGTAACCTGACAACTTCTCTTATAAAATAAATATACACAGTGTTTTGACTTTCTGGGTCCTTCATCCTTTCATAAACACTTTTAAATCAGCCTTTCAATTTCTACAAAAAAAAAATGAAGGATTTTGATAGTGATTGTTTTGAATACGTAGATCAATTTGGAGAGTTGTCACCTAAAATTATTCAGAAATAAAATCCACGGAAGTGGTATCCCTCTCCATTTGTTTAGGTCTCCTTTATTTTCTCTCAGCTATGTTTTGTAGTTTTCAGTATATAGGTCTTGACTTCTCTTTGTAAATTTATACTTTAATATTCTTAAATATTAAATATTTCCTGTTATATTAAGAGATGTAGAAATATCAGTAATTTATGTGCTCTTAATTTAAAATAATATTTTCTAGCTCTGTGTATTGAAACATCTTAAAGTGCTAAGAACCTAGGGGCAATGAATACCTCTACTTCTCATTATTGTCTATAATTTCACTTCCCATTATAAATTTCCTGGAGAACCAGGTCGTTCCAGGTCTGGAGCAGGAAATATACATAATGTACTTAGGCAATCTTATTTTTTCAGAAAGAACAAAGCTAACAATTTCTAATAAGATTATGTCAAAGGAAATCAATCTGAAGGTGTCCTTACTAGGCTACAACAGAATTATTTGGGCATCATAAAGAATAATAATAATGGAAAGCAAGTGTAACTCAGTGGTTGAGCACCTGCCACACATGTATGAGGTCCCAGTTCAATCCACAGTAGCTCCTAAAAAAAAAAGGAATAACAACTTAAGTGGACTGAAATACTCAAATATGTAAAAATCTATTATTAATTTATAATATTCAAGAAAAATATGCACTGAAATTTGCTAAAACACCAATTTATTATTATGACACTTGATGAACCAAAGAAAATAATCAACTATTTATCCTACGTTTGTGTGTATATAATACACACACACACACAATATTTCAAGTTAAATAGATAGTGGATGAAAGTTCTTTACAAAATAATTCCAGATAACAAGTACAAAAGGAATGATAGAATTACAAAATCACTATTTTGCAATTGCTGAGGAAATAATGGATAAAGGTAATAATCATCAATAGATACTAAAACCACTGCGAAAGGCTGGTGGCAACTTTATAAATGAACCCATGGCTCAATCTTAATATCTCTAAAAGTAGAACAACTAGACATCATGATGGCATTGCAATAGGAAGTAGAGAACTCAACTGCTTTAATTTACTAAAGGCTGCAAATGCAAAAAAATACCAAAAGTGGGTTGGTTCTTATAACGGGAATTTATTAGTGTAAGATCTTATAGTTCAGAAGCTGTGAAAATGTTTATATCAAGGCATCACCAGTTGGCTGCTGGCAGATCCTGGACTCCTGCCACTGGAGGTGGCAAGACAAGATGGCGGCTGGCCTCTGCCTCCACCCCCAGGCTCACTTCCTTCCCAAGCTCAGCTGTGGGCGACCAGGCCTCTTCTCTTCAGCTCTAGGCTGCTCCGCTGATCCCAGCCTCCAGCCTCTCTCACAAGCTCTTGGGGTTTCTCTGCCTCTCTGTAGGCAATCCTGGAGTCCTCTGTCACATGACAGGGTTAAAAAAAAAATAAAGGCAGCTCTCTTTCTCTCTGTCTCAGTGTTTCTCTCATTTATAAAAGGCTCCAGTAAGAGGGTCCAGACCCACCCTGGGTCATGCTTCACTGCAGCACTCCCGTCAAGACCCCCAACTGGACCCAATCCAACCAAAGGGTCCCACACCCACAGGAACGGGTTAACTCTAAGAACACAATCTTTTCTGGGATTCACGAGAGCTTCGAACTATCACAACAAACTCTAAAGTTCCTTGCCTAAAAATGTTTGCCTAAATTCAGTCAAACATGTAGTTTTAACTACAAGACAGTTGAAATTATGGTGGTGTGGAGGAACATGTTAAGTGACACCCAAGGGAAGCATTCAGCCAAATGAAGGGTATGGGATATTTTCCAGGACAGATAATCCAGTTTCTCCAACAAATGAATGGCACAAAAAATAGAGTGGTGAGACTATTACATACTGTAAAAAATATAACTACATACAATGGGTGGACCCTGATTAGATCCTAATTTGAATAAACCCACAAAAAAAGAAAATAAGAACTGTAACAGTTTTTTAAAACTACAAGTACAGAAATACAAGAATAAGTGTGGCAAGATAATGAGAATGTTCTCCCCAGAGTTATTTATCATAGCAAAGAATAATGGAAATAACCAAATGCCTACCAATGAGGAAAGAGGTAAGTAAAGTTTGCTACATACATACACATACTATGAGGCTATTAAAAATAATGCAGTAAATTATTTGTACAAGGTGGAAAGCTGACTATGATAAATATTAAGTGATACCAAAAGAATAGCACAGAACACTATAAATAGTATGATCCTAATTCTCTAAAAAGAAGGTGCATTTTTAAATATTCTTGTTTTATTTCCATTTCTTCAATCCTATTCATACCATATCTTAACTCATTCCTAAACTATCCCTTCAGTCTCTTTGCTGGTTAACCAACCATGGGTCACCATCTCCTCTAAAGAAGTCTGCACTAAATTTTGATAGGGTTGATATTCCTGAAATTCCACTGTCACTATATTGCTCCAGTGCTCAAGAATGTGCTGTGACTGCCTATTTCCCTCCATACCTTACCAACCTTCTCCCAACACAAAAACCTTTGCTCCAGTGACGCTGCTTTCCTCATGCTTTCCTGCCCACACTGTATTCACCTCTATGCTTTCCTTTGGTTGTTTTCCCCTGCTCAATATTCTTTCCCCTGGTTCTCCATCCACTTAAATACTTCCCATTTTTTAAAGCACAAGAGTTTAAAATCTCTGCATGATTTTTTTTATGAACCTCTTCCTTCCTTGTACTGCCACTGTACAAAAAATTTGTTCTACACAAATGAAAACACATTAAATATTGTTTGCCTTATCCAATTAGCATGTTATGTATGTCTTTTTCTTTATGCCAGTTCTTGAATTTGTATCTTTATTTCACTTGTTTCTACTTCTCTTGGGTTTTGGGAATTGAGTTCACAAGGATAAGAATGAATTTGGGTAGAAAGGTCACAATTTGTTGAGGGTTTACTACTATATTAGAACCTCTCTAAACATGGCTATTTGTTCTCAGTGTAACTGTACTCTGAATAATTTTTACAAACATCAAATATCACAATTCCCAACTCGTGTTTGGGTTTTATGAATTTAAATCCTTCAAGGTTCCTAGCAAGTTATATACTCAGTAAATAGCTGCTGCCTGAGTCTAAAATTTCAGTACTCCTGGGAGAAAATCCAGTCTCTATTATATTTTTAACTTCTCTAAGAAATCAGCAATAGGCAAATTAGACAAATTTTCATGTTGTTGGAAGGATCCTGAAAAGGACACAAATTACTGGTAGCTATATCTAATGTGTTTATCCCTCCCAGGAATGGTAAGAGATAATCCTTTATACCAGGGAATTAAGATATAGAAGTGGGATTTAGGCAAGAATGACAGACTTAGAAGCCTTGGGAGAGAGGAGAAGCGGCATTTTGAGTGTCCCCAACACATACAAATTAGGCAGCCATGTCTCAATGGGTTTTTTCCTGTTCAGACATTAACAAATGGGGAACCAAATCCCACTGGGTACATAGTACATATAGAGATAATGCACTAGGGCCTCTAAGGATACAAAGTTAAATAAGTACATTTGACAAATTCATAAAACCCAAACATTAGTCGGAAAGTGTGATGGTTTTGATTATATGAATTACATTGTCTTGTACTTATAGTCAATACCATATAAAAGATGTAATCATTTTCTAAATCATTCTGGTATGTTCATTTTACCTCCTGATTCTACACATGGTCCCTGTTTTCTACTTCATTTATACCGAACTTGTCACCCAACAAAATGCTGGCCACAGAACAGATGCTCAATAAATATTTTGTTGAAGTGCTCCATCAGTTTAGTAGGTAAATATATTGGAGTGTCCATAATTTACTATTTAGTTTATTGACTATTGATACCCTGTGTGTTTACAAAATGACAAGTTACCGGGAAAACAAAAAACCCCTAACCTCACAAATTCAATTAAACAAAAACGATTAATGCAAGACGAAAGAAGGAACCAAGAAATAAAGAGGAAAAACACACATATGCCAGGCTGAGGAAAGCGTCAATAATTGAGGTTTTTTTTTCAGGTACCAGGGCCAGGGATGAAACCTGGGACCTCATATATGAGAAGCCAGCGCTCAACCACTGAGCCACATTGACTCTTCAGAGTTGGTTCTTTTGTTTGTCTCCCTGTTGTTTATGTTTGTTTGTGTTTAGGAAGTACTGGATACAGAACCAGGACCTCCCATGTGGGAAGCAGGAGCTCCACTGCTTGAGCCACATCCACTCCCCAATAACTGATTCTAAAACATCCCCCTGAACTTCTTTACCAGTCAAGACAAAGAGTGAAAAACAATGGACTACAGAATTCATATTGTCCAGTCCTATGAATCTACCAGGTCCTCAGGAAGAAAGAGCTCTTTTTCCTGGGTCTAGTCTTTGAGAGAAATTTTCCAGGAGGTTCTCCAAAATCATATTTTCAACTACCTACCAGACATTCCCACCTCCTTGCACCTTTAGGCACTTCCAATTCAATATATCACAAATCAGTCTAACTCCTCCTTCTCCCTCCTCTTCTCGTCCCTTCTTTTCATGAACAATTCAGTCTTGCAATTAGTGGGACAGAGAGAGGTAGTTTTCTGAACCAGCCTGGTAGCCTACAACATGGAGTGAGAGATGAGGTGATGTCACAGCCTGTGCAGGTGAGGAGGCACCATACGTGGTGGTGACCTGGACAGGGCTGAGGCCTGTTATGGTCAATTAGATGTGTCTATGTGGCTACTTATGGTGCCCAGTTGCTTGGTGAAAACACTGGCCTAGATATTGCTGTAGAGATATTTTGCAGATGGGATTAGCATCTACAAGCAGTTGACATAATGTGGGTGGTCTTCATCCAGTCCGTTGTAGACCTTAAATGCAAAGAACTGGGTGCTCCAGAATAGAAAGGAAAGGAATTCTGCCTCAACCCTGCACCCTCCACTCCTTCCTGAGTTTTGGCCCAAGGAATTCAGACTCAAACTTTCAACATCAGTTACCAGAATTCCCAGCTTCTCTGTGGAATTCAGACTCAGTAGCCTCCACAACTATGTGAGCCAATTCCTTATATTAAATCTCTTTGTGTGTGTATATATGTACATATATGTATTTATGTGTATATATATATACACACACACATATATATACATACATATACATTGTTGTTTCTGTTTCTCTGGAGAGCCCTGATGGTTAAAGAGCCTTAGATAGGTGGCCATGCAGGAAAGACATCTGGCACAGGGCACTGGGGCCTGAGAAAGTTGAGGAACACTTTCATACAGGGTGAGAGCTGGGTAAAGGCTAGGGGGTAGCCTGCAACCACATGTTGGAGCCTGGAGTGAAGGGGATATTTGTGTTGAGGGGGTGCAGGTGGCAGCAAGGGGAGATTGGTACAAACAGGGTATTGACCAAATAACTAAATATATTGCTTATTTTATGAATTATTATAATCCTTAATAAATATATCAAGGAAAATGGGAGCCAGATTCTCATGGTTGGAGAAAACAGTTACAAATATGGAAAAGGAGAAAATGAAAATTAACCCCATGACTTAAGATTAGAATTGCAGATATCGATATGAACTCATGGTTTTCAAGGTATATAAATAAATACAGATATAAATATGTTTATGTATGGATAGATTAAGATGAAGATATTGCCTCTCACTGTCCACTAGAAGGTCCAGTGACAGTGACACCCCCAAACCAATGAACACACTATCCATCCAAATCTTGGCTCCTAAACACCTTCTCCAGCAAAAGGAACCATGCCCCCTCGGAGAAATGGCTGGGTCCAGGGCTGTGGCAGGGAAATGACAAAAAGAGGCCAGAACATCTTATTGTGCCAGAAACTAGGAACATGCTTAAAAGATGCTCGGGACATTTCAAAAGGACACAGGAGCCAGCTTAAAGGGACTCCCACTGGCCAAATCAGGGGCAATGTCAGCATGAAAATAATGATTATAGCAGATTATAACCCAGTGAACAGAAGAGGAAAACAGGATTCCATACTCATTTAAATAAAATTAATGAATAAATAAATCAAAAAATTGATGAGGAATAGGATATCTACATGGTTTCAGAGTACCTCCATGTGAAATACTTACCAATTGCAAAGAGAAAAAAAGTAACTTTGCAGTGGAGAAGACTGGCTGACACCACCTTAATCAAGTGACTAAAATAAACCTCATCAGTAATGAGACATACCAAAATCATGTGCCACCTGAAAGGATGCAACAAGAAAACACAGCCTTGCTGTTTATTATCCAAATCTAAATATGAGGAAATAGATAAACCTAAACTTAGAGTCTCCAAATACCTGGTCTTTAATTGTCAAAAGTGCCAAAGTCATAAAAGTCAAGAAAAGACTGAAGCACTGCTTCAAACTGGGGAGAAATTAAAGAGAAATGACAAATCCGAAGTATGATTCTAAACTAGGTCCTCTTGCTGGAAAGGAAATTATTGGTATAATTGTTGAAACTTAAATGGTAGAAATTTCTCAGCATTAGTTTCCTGATTTTGATGATTATATTTTGACTCTGTAGGAGCATGTCACAGATGGTAGGAAATATAGACCAAAGTATTCAGGGGGGATGGGACCAGGTGGGCAATTTATTCTTTGTTTTTAAGAAAGAAAAGTTCTTTGTTCAGAACTTCCAATTTTTCTGTGATGGTTAGAAAGTATAAATGTAGTGGTTTTTTTTTTTTTTATTTTGATTTTATTCTATTTTTCCAAAACATTGTTTGAAATTCTTAAATTCAACTATCTTCTGTCCCAGAAAATAACCTGTCAACTCTCCTGTCCAGAAATAGAAGGGGGGAAAAAAAGGAGAAATAGACGAGAAAAAAAAAGACCATTTCTTTGGCATTTTTCACATCTCTACCCCCTTTGTTTTCATCTATTGTTTTTAATGTGTTCAACTGTAATACAAATCCTGGTTTTGTTTACTTTTCATTTCATTTCCTTGCTTTTCTAAAATTCTGATGTTCTGAAGAGTTTCACCAGGTAACATCAGGAATTCCCCGTGTCCAAATATTGGATGGCGCCTGCCAAAATCCTTTCACCCACAGATGCAAGAGAACTCCCTACAAACACTCAAGTAATTGCTAGGACAGCTCATAGGACAATAGTGACTTTATTCACTTGAACTAAAGTCCTTCCTCAGGGCAACTGTGAAATTACATGTAATTAATTGAAAGGCCCCTTTTTTAACATAAAAGGACGACTATTTTTTAAATGTAGGTTTCCAATCACTAGGTGCCACCAGTCAATCCCACGACAATTCAGGGTCTTAGGATGGAGGTTTAACTAAGAATCCTTGTTTACCTCCATCAATATACAAAGGAGAAAGGATCCGATTTACCAGCCGGCTCAAGTTTAAAAAAAAAAAATCCATTGATGTGAATTGTACCCCAGTCAAAACTCCAAAATGTTCCCCAAAGGTTCAGCTCTACAGTTTGCTAGTTTTCCTAGCTTCTCAATCAAAGGCAGCTCTTTAAACCCTGTTGTGAAATAATTTTGTATGAAGTATCATGAGGAAGAAATCTGTTTTCACTGATAATGTGGTATTTGTTTATTAGACAATAAAAGTCAAATAATAGTAATAACAGTAATTTAATAACCAGATATTAAAAACAAAAGGAACATTTATCTGAGATTATAAATTTGTTTGTATACATGAAGGCAAAGTAAAGTTATTAATTCAAGGAAATGTTGATGATTCAAGAGAATCCTCTCTTTTTAAGTAAAATTTTGGAGTCCTATGAATGCACATCAGTTATTTTTATATTGACTGTATTTCTAGGCAATTGTTGCATAAAAAATAGCCGCTTCAGATGAGTATTAACCACGGTATTTGTGATTTGCATAGAGCTTTGCTATTTCTCAGTGTTTTCACATACACTGACCCTTTTCAGTCTAGAGAATGGTATGGCACCTCAGAAAAAATACCTGTTAAAGCCACACACAAATGTCTTTGCCATGGTTATGGCATATGATGAAAATGAATACTGACCTTAGAAACGCCTGGAGAATGTGCATACTTTAGGGAAGATGTCACCGTAAGGCTTGACCATGAAAATAAAATATATGCTAGCTGCTATTCCTTCATTGTTTCTAACCATGTTTCCGTTTTTAGCTTTCTAAACCACCACCGCTGGTGGAGTCTCTACCTGGATCTGGGCTAGCTGTTGGCAGAAAGTAGAACTGAGATTTTCTAACCATAAGATTGTTTTTGAGAAGAAAAAATATTATGAAGAGCTTGCTCATCCCCACTCTCTCCACCTCTAAATACTTCCCCATTACAGTTCACATCAATACCCCTTGTCCTTGTGTCTCAAAGAAGTAAGTACCTTTCTTCTTCTCCAAGGCTTAACCTACACCTGTGCACAAGTCTCATTTGCTAACCACTGCCCCATATTAGGTTTCAAACTCCCTCTTTTATTTGGCTTATCTTCAGCCTCCTAAAATGATCACACATTGCCCCTTGTAAAAAGAAACTTTCCCTCAAACCTATGGTTTCACCAAAATTAGTGTCCTACCTGCCATGATTTTGTTATCCATACATATATACCCATACATAATGTATTATTTTCTCATTCCTTACCCATTGTGGTCTTGATTCTTCACCACTGCTTTGACAATAGTACTCACTTTAATTTTACCAAGCCTCCTAATTGATAAATTGAGTGGCCCATTTTCATTGTTCTTTCTAGTTGGTTTCCATCGTTTGAATCTACTGATAGCCAGATACCTCCTGCGTCTCCCTCCTTACTTGGTTCCCGTGGTATTACTTCCAGGGGGACTCCCCCTTTCCTTGCTAATCAGACCTCCTACCCTCCACTAGTCTCCCCATCCTACCTGCCCCCTAACTCACAGGGAATCGCTGGGGTTTTTTCTGAATTCTCTTCTGTACTTGCTTTGTGTAGTAATTACCATAGTCCAGATGTGAAAGAACAAGTGATCATCCACTTGGAGCTATGTGTTGATAACTCTCAAATCATTTTCTCTCTTTCCAAGTTTTCTCTCTCCCTCTCTCTCTCCCTCCCTCCCTTCCTCCCAGGCCAGTATATCTAAGTACTGGCTAGATATGTACATCTGAATGCCCTTTAGCCACCTCAAACTCAACACATCCTACATAAAGTCATTCCATTCTTCCTCAAACCTATTCTTCTCCAGCCTGATTATGGGTATCACCACTCACCCATCTCACAAGCTATAAATTCCAACCCATCTAGTCAGTCACACGACCCTGTCAATCACACGTCAGAGAACTCTCCTGCATCTTTCCGCTACTCTGCACACCCACTGGACCTGCATTAGTTCAAGTCCTTATTATCTCTCATGTGACAATTACAATAAGCTCCTAAGTGTTCCCCTTCCACCTCTATTCCGTGCCTTCCCTCCACCACCCACACATATACTATGAGTTGAGTCACCACAGTACCCTGGCGATTATCTTAGTATGAAACAGATCCCATTGTGCCATTTCTCCTGGCTTCTCATTACCAAGTGATAAAGCCTAATCTCTTAAACATTGCATTCTTTCCAGGAGGAGATGCCAGAGGCCAACCTGGGCCAATTTCCTGCCATGCCATCATAAGCATTCCTTGCTCTTGGTGTACAGCTCACCTTCCCCTGTTGTGTCAATTACCTAGAACAAGAGGTGTGCTCAGGGAATGAACTGTAATTCACTCTGACCGTAGTAGCTATTGGAGGTAGGATGGAAGGTAAGACCAGAGAGAGAAACGGACTTTGGCCCGGTGGTTGGGGCGTCCGTCTACCATATGGGAGGTCCGCGGTTCAAACCCTGGGCCTCCTTGACCCGTGTGGAGCTGGCCATGCGCAGCGCTGATGCGCGCAAGGAGTGCCGTGCCACGCAAAGGGTGTCCCCCGCGTAGGGGAGCCCCACGCGCATGGAGTGCGCCCGTGAGGAAAGCCGCCCAGCGTGAAAAGAAAGAGCAGCCTGCCCAGGAATGGTGCTGCCCACACTTCCCGTGCCGCCGACGACAACAGAAGCGGACAAAGAAACAAGACGCAGCAAATAGACACCAAGAACAGACAACCAGGGGAGGGGGGGAAATTAAATAAATAAATAAATCTTAAAAAAAAAAAAAAGAAAGACCAGAGAGATGCATTTGGAATGAAATCATGGTAGATCATAAATGTCAAACTCATGAGCATGAATTTAATTCTGGAGGCATCTGCAGGCATGTTTGATGGATTATAGATAAGACTGAGAGCTAGAGCAATGAGGTCTGTCAGAAGGATTTTGCAATAGTCCAGATGTGAGACAATGAGGCCCAGAATCAAGACAGTACCAGGGGGAATGAAAAGGAGGGAACAGATATGAGATCCCATGAAAGTGGAATTGCTATTTGAGAGGAGCCCTGATGAGGAGAAGAAAGATGAGACACAAAAGACTCCCTCCAATGAAAGTTTCTGGAGAACATGGGATTCTCTGACTGGCACTAAAAGTGCAACTAAGTAACATACTGAATCGCTCTTGATGTTCATGACAGTTCAAAGCTGGATGGACCCCAGAAGATTATCTTCTTAAAGTTAATCCATTCCTGTGGGTGCAAAGCTATTCTGGGTGGGACCTTTTGATGAGGTTACTTCAGTAAGGCATGGCCCAGGGTGGATCTTAATCCTCTTACTGGGGTCCTTTATAAATGGGATGAATTCAGAGGGGCAGAGAGAGAGAGCCAGGGGAAGCCAGAAGCTGAAACAACAAAACCTGGAAGAAAAGGAAAAGACCGGCAGGCATTGCCATGTGCCTTGCCATATGACAGGAGAGTACAAGGTTGCCAGCAGCTGGTCTTTGGTGAAAAAGCATGGCCTAATGATGCACTGATATGGACATTTTCATGGTCTCAGAATTGTAAGCTTGTAAGCTAATAAATCTCCATTGTAAAAACCAACCCATTTCTGGTATATTGCATTTCAGCAACCTCACAACTGAAACAATGCCTTTTGCAAGGTGAAAGAGTCAAATTCCTTGTAAATACATTTTGTCTATTTAAGTTCTACTTTTTCAAAGTTAACGGTTTTGTGGGACTAAACTCTATTTGTCCTGTCTTCCAAGCATTTTTAACTGAGGCACTGTTTTGGTGGAGTAAACAACAAGTTTTATTTTCACCACTTGGCATTTGAGATGCCAGTGGGACATCAAGTTGATGTATCTGCCAGTTGTAAAAGTGAAACACTGGTAAGAGGGTCAAAGATTTAGTATATTCCTTCTAATAATAATTAAGAATTCATGAAGTACCCTAGGGAGAGAATTTATAGAGGTGGAAAGTAGACTGAGATCATTAACTTAGGAAATACCCACAAGGGGGACAGGGAGGAGTGCTAAGATTTGCTCCTGATGAAAAGAATAGAGAGGTAGAGAAAATAAAAGGTTGAGAATCTTGATACCTCCCTGTTGGAACCCAACGGGAATGAGAGATTCAAGAAGACTTGGTCAATGGTTTCAAAAACTGTAGAAAAATAAGGACTAAAGGGAGAACCTCCCCTCCAAATTCCAATGGTCCCACCTCATCTGGGTCCTTCGTTTTTCATACCTTGAGTTTCTATATTTTACTCATAGTGCGCCCACCTGCGTTTAAAAGCATCTTATTAAAGCTACACCTATTTGTTCTTCTGGTTTCCATCAGCACCCTGCTTGCTGTGCCAAACTGTCGGTCAGAAAGAGACACCTGTTACCACTTATGGGAGGAGTCTCCCCACACGGAAGGTATCAAGAGCATCACAACACCTGCCACCAGGGTCCCAACCCAGTCCACGGTTTGCAGATGTCAGGTCACCAGCAAGAACACAGCTCACGTAGTCCTCACCAGTGGACACCTGTTCCCCACCGCCCCAGTGCGTCTCAATCTCTTGGCCCAAACAGGAAGCTATCATGCGTGCACCCCTCCAGTGCCACAAAATGAAGGGCACTGCTTGGTCCCCGCTGGCAACAGACATAGCAGCTGGGGTGGAGCAGGTGCTACGGAACTTGCATACCAAGTCTGGGAATTGTACATGTGCCCGGGCAAAAGGGGAAGGAATGCACAGACAGGCCACTGTCTGAGATGCTCCAAGAAGGAAGTCAGCCCACTTTCATCACCCCTGCCTGGGAGCCAGGCCAGCACATCTGACCTCAAGCACAGAAGTCACTGTTGGGTCCCAGGAAAGGGTGCGAGCCACACTCACCCTTCACAGTTTCCATTTCATTAGCTTCATAATCAGCTGCTCCTGAGCTATTGCTTCATTGACTACTGAGTTGGGCCATCTGAATTTTTTTTTCTTTTTTAGGTACCAGGGCAGGGGATTGAACCCAGGACCCCGTGCGTGGGAAGCTGTCACTCAAACACTGAGCCACATCAGCCCCTCCCCCCATGACTCTTTGTTTGTTTGCTTGTTGTTTGTTTGTTCTGAGGAGGCACCGAACCCGGGAGCTCCCATGCGGGAAGCAGGTGCTCAACCCCTTGAGCCACATCTCTCCTTATCACATATTTTTTTAATTTGACATCCCCCCAAGAAACTGCTTCTTATCCCACTACCCACCCGAGCCCGCCCTATCTTGGTCCCATTAGTAGTGGCCCCAAATGATACACTATCCCACTTCAGAACCTGCCCCGTACTCCACGTGCTTCGAGGCGGTCAGCAGACAGAGTGCCTGTTCCATTCCTCACCACAACTACTACAATTACTTCCACTTTCCTCACATCTTAAATCCCAGGACACACCGTCTCCCCCATCATAAGCAGACGACATGGACTCTGACTTAATGGAAAATTCCCTAAACTTTCCTCTTTCGCCTCAGAATGGCCATTGACTCCTGTCGGTCCTCACTTCCTCAAGCCTGCCTCTGAGAAGACAGCGATTCTCTGTCCTCACCCAGGCTGAGCAACAAGTGCCCCGACTCCGTTACCTCCTCGCTCCTTACGTCGCCTTCCCTGTCATTCTTTCCTTTCCTCCTTCCCTCTCTTCCTTTATCCCCGCCCCTCCGCTCTCCGCGCCTCTGTGCGCATGCTCCCTGTGCGTTCGTCCGGGCTCCGCTCCCCGGGCGCCAGTGCGCGTGCTCAGTGTGTGTATCCAGGCTCCGCTCGCCGCGCGCCAGTGCGCATGCTCGCTGTGTGCTTGTTCTGGCTCCGCGCCCCGCGCGCCAGTGCGCGTGCTCACTGTGTGCTTGTCCCCTTCCTCGTGCTCCAGTGCGCGTGCTCACTCTGTTACCTGTCAAGCCGCCTTTTTCCTTCCTTAAAGACTTTTTCTCCAATCTTGATAAAAAGCCTTTCCTTCCAACGCGCCCTCCTCTCTGCTTCACTTTATTTCAGCCGTTCCTTTTTAAAGCTAATCTACTAAACTACTCTTAGCATTGACATATCCTCAATAACTAATAGGCACCCATTAACTATTTAGCCACTGGCTGCATTCTGAAATTTATCTCCGCTAAACTGCAAAAAACTGTTCTAAAAACTACTGATTCATGTAAGAACCACACCAGTTATGGTTATAAAAGTATTTGTTATCTGGAATGAGCAATGAAGCCCCTGTCCTCTAACAGGGGAGGTGAGTTTTTTGCCAAAATGAATGATAAACAGTTAAAATTGTATGAAAGAAAGTCTCACCTTATCCCCAAAGATGGAAATAATGCAAATCAAAAATAAATAAATAAATAAATAAATAAATAAATAAATAAATAAATAAATAAATGGGGAGGGTGGATGTGGCTCAAGCGTTTGAGCACCTGCTTCCCAAGTGGAAGGTCCAGGGTTCCATTCCCAGGGCCTCCTAAAAACAAAGAGACAAACAACAAGCAAAAAAGAAAACGAGAAAACAATTCAAGGGAGCCAATGTAGCTCAGTGGTTGAGCAACAGTTTCTCCCATACGAGATCTGGGGTTCAACCCCTGGCCCAGTACCTCAAAATAAATAAGTAGAATCTCATCATTCAAAGCTATGGGCTTAGTGTATTGTTAAGTGCATGCTTTAGCAGCAGCTTTTAACGTGTGCCGTCCTTTGTTAGGCTTAGCCTTGCATTATGTGTTTTGAATGACAACGGAGCCTCAGGATTGCCAGCTTTGTATAAAATGGCACCGCCTGTCCTGTCACTACGAGGACAGGCAAGAGCGCTTCCATATCCTGCATCCTTAAAGCATGTCTGGTAGCCCTCCAGCCGCTGTAAGCCACCAAATGGGAGAGCAGTTTAGAAGTAAGGAAAGCAACTAAGTTCATGATGAGGAATCAGCAAGAGGGACTAAGCAGTGATTCAGAAGGAGCCCAGTCACAACAAATGTGCAGGGAAATTAGGTGTATGGAAAGAGCGTCAAAGGCTTCACAGTTTGGGTGAGTCATTCAGTGAGTTGTTTTAGGAAGCAGTGTCTGGAAGTTTTTCTATTCCTAAATATAGTTTCTGACCCAATAACCCGACATAGGTGTGCAGTAATTCTTGGTTGAATGACTAAAGGGCTTTCCTAATGTACAAGTCCAATTACTTTTTTTTCCTCATGAATAACAAAAACAAAGGCAGGGTTATTTCATAGTAAGAAGAACTTGGTGAATTCAGAATTAGCAAACAATGATGTTTCATCTCTTATGCTTACTTTTAGCCATAAATTAGCCCGTTCATATCTTAACTATCATAAAAGAAAAGCGGCCAATTGTAGAAATGAACTAGGAAAACAAACGAGCACAAATAACTGATTGTTAAAAGAGTTATAATATCATCATTTGAATTTTAAGAAGCCAGTCATATATATGGACTGTAGGTGGTATTTAATCAAAGGAATTACTCCACAATCCCAAACCTCATCTTTAAACCCGTTCAATCACCCTGAAGATACACATTAATCAGCACAATGGACTAGGGAACTAAGCATAGCATTGTAACTAGTAGACTGCCCCAAACAGTACATCCCACAATTTTCTCCTATAGAAGATGAAAAAAAAAAAAACAAATTGGAATAAGGAAGGAAAAGGAAATTATAATTAACATTCAGAGGGTTGACTTTGCCAGGCGCTATGCTAAGCTTATTTTGTGTTAACACCTTTTAGTCTTCACAACAGCTCTAGGAAGTAAACTTAAAAAAAAAAATTCATTTTACAAGGGAGGGGAAAAAAGTAAGGCTTGGAGAGTTTATATAACTTGTCCAAAGACTAAAAAAATTTATTGTCAAAGCCGGAATTTGAACTCTGGTCTACCTGAGTCCAGACTGTCAAAAAGGAGGGAAAAGATAAAGGAAAGGATAAAAAAAAGGAAGAGTCTGACGAAGGGAAGGCAAAGAAGGGCAGTGTGGATGGAGGGAAAAGGCTGTCTTGAATTCATACTTTATCAGAACGATAGACAGTGAGTGATTCGAAATGAAGTGTTGTGAGCGTTTGCAATTTGTGATAGTTTAAGAGCACTGGAAGTCTTTATTCTAATTTCCATAGGAAAATAGGATTCTATTTTGTGACTTTTGAGAAGGAATTAACTCTCTGCAAAGGCTTTATTTTTCTCCCCAGGCCAGGGGGTAGTTGCCTGCAGTCCCGCATATACTCACTAGGTG
The DNA here is from genome assembly GCF_030445035.2 of Dasypus novemcinctus. Taxonomy (NCBI): domain Eukaryota; kingdom Metazoa; phylum Chordata; class Mammalia; order Cingulata; family Dasypodidae; genus Dasypus; species Dasypus novemcinctus. The sequence continues at coordinate 30,176,923 of NC_080700.1, read as the reverse complement.
GCACTCTGTACCACACTAAAGGGGAAACTGCCCAGCCAATGCATTTCTTTTAATACAGAAGAGAGATAAGAAAATGTTACAGTTTACCCAAGGAGTCAGGTGGCTCACAATATTATTTTCAGTCAAAACATTGACTCCTGACTGATTTCAAACCATGTACAATTTCAATGCGTTCTGATTTTAGGACATGTCCTGTTTGGGGTGGTTGTTCCCTTAACTATATTGCCATGCAGTCTCTATTCAAGTAAATACAAATTGCAAGACTCCAAAATGGGTGTTTCTCCAAGGCACTTTGATCACTGATTAACTCTTCTGTCTATTCAAAAGGAAACACAGGAGAATTCTTCCAAACGTTGGTGGAAGCCCCATATTGTGGCAGTTATAAGGGTGTCTTTCAAGCCAAGTTGCTTGGGTGGAAATCTTGAATTTTCCAGCAGCCTCCTAGAAGCAGAACAAGGCAAGAGTTAATAAGTATTAACTGTTAAATTACAAAGGTAAAGCACCCTTTGTTCCCCTCAAAGTTAGAGTCATTGCTTCTGTTTCTTTGGATCAACGCAGGTTTTTTTTTTTTTTGGTTTTTTTTTTTAATTCAGCCATCCCAATCCAGGGATAAAGATAAAATTTGGCATCAATTTTTACTCTGTTGCATTAAGGAAACATTAAAAATTGACAGATTGTTATTTGGGCAGGGTACAACAAAACTCTTTTCATTCCTTACTGTTCTTAATGTAAGGCAGTTTAACAACTACCTTTGGAAACGTATCTGACAACAGATTTCAAAAAAGCTACAGAAATGTTTATATACTTTTACCTACTAAATCTACTTTCAGGAATCCAACCTAAGAGGAGGAAAAAAACCTCAAAGATGAGAAAACCTGTATACATAAAGATGTTCATCAAACTGTCATTTGCAATAGCAAATAGGGATAAACTCGAGCACCCCTCCTCAACAGAATATTGTCCAAATATAAGATTATGGTTCAAAGTTGCATAGAGCATAGAAAATCCTTTACATTGTGATTTTAACTATGCAAAAAACAGGCATAGATAAGCAAAGCCAGAGGAATATAAAACAAAATATTAGTGTAGTTGTGTTCCAATAATGAGATTGTAGTTCATTTCTGGGTTTTCTAAATTTCATGTGATGTGGTTATATTTTACTTTATGATTGAAAAATAAATATTCTTTACTTTTTTTTTAGATAATATATTTTGTTTTATATTATTTTGGGAATGTTGAATGTTGCTTCAAAGAAACCCACAATTAATTTTACAGCACTGCACTTAAGGAAGAGTACTTGCTATAGGTAATTGAGTGGAAAATATGCAGATAAATTTTACATATTTTTATCTATAAAATAAAGATAGGTGGTTAGTGAGAAAAGCATGATCCAAATGCTAAGACCTGGCTTGAGCTAGGTACTATGAGATGCAAGGAGAGGAATCTTGAGAAAATTACTTGTATCTTTGCATTAGTTTCTTCACCTGTAAAATGGGTGTGAAAATAATATACAATCCCAGGACAATTGTAATGATTCCAATGAAATAGCTGATAAAACTCTTGGGTAAAAAAATTAAAAATGATTGCAATCAAAGTCTATCATTAGCAATAGATAGAAGTACTTTTTCACTTCTGTGTGACATAATTGTAGTACTAATTCATTTACTCACTAAAATTTTCTGTGTGTATCTCATCAAGCATGCTAAAGGTGGGAAGTGGATGTGGCTCAAGCAGTTGGGCACCTGCCTACCACACCAGTCCCAGTGCCTCCTAAATAAGACGAGCAAAACTGTGAGCTGATGAGATTGGCTGGCATGGTGAGCTGACTCAACAAGATGACACAACGAGGAGACACAATGAAGAAACACAATGAGAGACACAACAAGCAGGGAGCTGATGAGGCTTAAGCTGTTGAGCACCCGGCTCCCACAGGGGAGTCCCAGGTTCAGTTGCCAATGTCTCCTACAAAAAAAAAAAGATGAGCAGACACAGAGAGCACACAATGAATAGATACAGAGAGCAGAAGGTGAGCATAAACCACGAGGGTAGGGAGAGAAATAAATAAATAAAATACATCTTTAAAAGAAAAACATGCTAAAGGTCATCAATGTGTTAGCACTACTAAGGACACAAAAACAAACGAAACAGAGTTTCTTCCCTTCAGCATTTTGCAAAACCTGTCTGGAAAAAACCAGCAGACCACGAAAAAATAAGTAAAATGTTGTGTGGAAGGCTCCCACCTTGAGGGCTCATAAATGCACTGAGGTTAGCAGAATCAACTTTAAAGTAACCATGTGTCACCTCTTTACTGAGGTACTTCCTCCATTGTAAAGCAGTGTGATTTTTTATTAATTCCTGGATTAATCACCTTCGTTCCTAAGAAAAAATACTTTCCATTTAAAAGTATATATATTTTGGAGTTTAGTATCATTTTGTTTAAGCAGCAAATACGAAACACAAATAAATATCCATCTTTCTCAATAAGTTCAGATAAACATACAAAGCTTGAGACAAATTCCTAAGCTCATGTCAATGGTTCCAAGGAACATTAATTTGCTTTTTCTCTGCCCTTCAACCTGTAATTGACTAAATGGTTCCCAAGAGGCCCCGATATCTGTGTATTTCCTCCCAAAGCTCATTCCTTATTCCTGCTCTTTATTCATGTTGACATATTAAGAAATTAGGTTTTATGTCTTACCTAAGAACGCAGATGTGCTAGCCCTCAGAATCATTATAAAGCAAGGAAAAATAAAGTACCCACTCAGGAGAGGAAACCAAACTCTGCTGGTTTCTTTTTTGAACACTACATGGTTTATCTTTATCTTTTTGTTTTTTTAAGATTTATTTATCTCACACACACACCGCCCCCGACCCCCATTGTCTGTTCTCTGTGTCCATTTGCTGTGTGTTTTTCTGTGTCTGCTTGCATTCTCATTAGGCGGCTCTGGGAATCGATCCTGGGACCTCCCAGAGTGGGAGAGAGGTGATCACTCTCTTGCGCCACCTCAGCTCCCTTTTCTGTTACGTCTCTTATTGGCTCTTCTCTATGTCTCTTTTTGTTGTGCCACCTTGCTGCACCAGCTCTCTGCATGGACCAGCACTCCTGCATAGAGCAGTATTCTGCACAGGCCAGCATTCTGTGTGAGCCGGCTCACCACACGGGCCAGCTTGCCTTCACCGGGAGGCCCTGGGCATCGAACCCTGGACCTCCTATATGGTAGATGGGAGCCCAATTGCTTGAGCCACATTCGCTTTCCTATATTTATCTTTAAAATTGCTATTTTATATGTTCGGCAGCACCAGTCGCTTCTCACATGGTTGGAAAATTCCATCAAGCAAGTTTTTCTATCCACTCCGAGAACCTTATTATTCCATTTTAAAGCACAACAACCTTTTCTTAAAAATAATAAAATAATAAAAGCAAAGGGACACATATTTCACAGGTCTTAAATAAGACGTAGTTCTGTCAATGACATAGTGGAATCATGTACCAACATGAAAACTCTTCTCTCTCTTTCTCTCTGTCTCCATAGATAATAGATAGAGAGATGATAGATAGATGGATAGATAGACAGATAAACAGACAGATACAGACAGAGAGAGAGAAAGAAAATCTGTTGAAGGAAATAGAAAAAGGCTGAGAGTATTTCTGTTAATTTATAGTCCACGAGAACCATGCATGTCTTGGAGAGGCAGGGTTATCTGGGAACCTCGGCCCTTGCTGTTTCTCCTTCAACTTTCCATCCTTATCTCCACCACTGGAAAGAAATGAATTCTGAAGACACTTGCAGGCTGAGCAGGGTTCAAACACAGCCCCGACTTCACCCTGAGAGAACAATTGTACGGGATTATACACATGAATTTACTTGCAAACTAGGTAAGCATGATGTCTTTGCTTCTCTCCTTTCATAAAGCAATGCATGATGAAAATACGATGAAACATTTCTCCAGGCTAGTAACACTAGCGGTAACCAGTGGGCCCAGTGTCAGAAAGCTCACTGGCTTTCTCCTCTGCCATGTGGGTAGAGGTGTGTGTCGTCAGAAGGCTCAGGCACTGTCATCTCCATCCTGGGTACAAGAGGCATCAGTGTACGTTCCATAAGGGATGCCTCCCTGCAGTGTTTTTAATTTAGCCCTGGTACAGTTTTTAACTGGAGTTTGCAACAGACAAAGGGGATTTTTTGAGAACATTTTCTCACACGATCTTTACTGATAAGCAAAAACTACTAAGCATGCAAGCTCGATACAGGCACCTGGTTGTATCCATGCCTTGCAAGAGTGAATTTAGTGTGAGCAGTTTGCTCTTTGGAGACCTGAGTTCCCAAACCCTGCATACCTTCTCCATGACTTGCACTGCCTTGCAATGATCCACCACTTCTTTTTGCATAATCCAAGAGCTAAGAATAGTTTTTACATCTTAAAGTGATTGAAAAATAAAATGAACCCCACTCAGCTAACATGGAGTTGAAGAAGGTCAACCACCACACCATGGAGCCAAGAGTGCCTACAACTGAAAGCAGGAGGAGTGCATCCAGCATCCATGTGGAATCTAAGCCCCCTCTTGATATAGATGTGGAGTGGACACAACCATTCCAAGGTCCACAGGATGGGGGAATAGAATATGGATTAGAGTGGACTTACCGATATTCTATTCATGAACTATAATGATTAGTAATCGAAGAAAATGTGGCATTGGTGTGGAGAAAGTGGCCATGGTGGCTGCTGGGTGTGGGAATGGGAGGATGAGAGGTGACGTGGAGGCATTTTCAGGACTTGGAGTTGTCCTGGGTGGTGCTGCAGGGACAGTTACTGGACATTGTATGTTCTCCCATGGCCCACTGGGTGGAACGTGGGAGAGTGTGGGCTATGATGTGGACCATTGACCATGAGGTGCAGCGGTGCTCAGAGATGTACTCACCAAATGCAATGACTGTCTTGTGATGATGGACGAGATTGTTGCTGTGGGGGGAGGAGTGGGGAGAGGGGGGTAGGGGGTATATGGGGACCTCATTTTTTTAATGTAATATTGAAAAAATAAAGACAAAAAATAAAATCAAGCAAAAAATATATAAAAATAAAATGAAAAAGAAGATAATTTGATGGCAGCTGAAAACTGCATGGCATCCAGATTTCCATGTCCATAAATAAATTAAGTTTTTTACTTCATCAATGAAAGGTTGTGCAAATTTATTCTGCTCCTCTTGTTATACAAGTACCTGCAAAACAGTCTCAATTTTGCCTCTTGGCGCACAAAGATTTAAATACTACCTGGCCCTTTGTAGGAAAAAATTCCCAATCCTTGTTCTATATAGTTACTGCTATTTCCTCCTGCACATATTCCCAGTTAAGCTCCTGCCACCATGCCTACCTTTCCCCCATTATGATTAAAATAATCATAGAAAGCAATCATAGAAAATAACCGTATTTAACCATGGAAAAATATTGACTGGTTTCATTCTCTCCTGTTAGCAGGCAAGAGCCAGTACTCCAAAAGTTGGGTCTCTTCTCTCCAGCTTCTTCTGCTGCCCTTCTCTGTTATATAAGGAAATTATTTATACAGGGTCTGTTTTCCTTACCGAGCAATGAATTTGTATAAGGATGGGAAGAGTGTGTGAGAAAGGGTTCAGGAAAACAAGTCAGATTGAAACTCAGACTCAATCGGTGTCTTTTTTGTCTTGTTGGCGCTTCATCCCTCCATTTCAAATACTCAACGGAAAATCATGACGATACTGTTCTCAGGCCACATTCTTGCAAATGGAGGGAGGTCTCCTGCTGATAAAATCTAAGAGTGATGTGTGTGTTTCATTTCCAGTTGACATGAGAAAAACCAAAGTACTTTGCTTGACTTGAAGTTCTCCCAGAGCTTTTCCCCTAAATCCTTGGCACAGCCTGCCGTTCTTCTATTAGCCGGCATTTCATTGTCATAGATCACACATGATATCAGGTTTCCTTGCTTAACCTGCCAACTCGTCTGGCACATTCAACAGGGGGTGGGAACCTGTGTTAAGATGTAGATGATGACAGTGCTCTAGTTATATTTAACAGGCTATGCTTCTATAAATGGTTACAGTTAACATTTTCTGCTAATAAAATTATTCCCGGGCATGTCAGAGAATTAAATACCTCAGCGTCTTATTCTGCTAATAAGGTCACAGTTTCCAGGTGTTCCTCCTATACAAATAGGAGAACTGAAAGGTATTGTTTCACTCTGCACGTTTTTCTCTTGCTGACTCCTCTCTCCTGGGAGGGAGAAAATGTCAACAGCACTTTTCTTAATAGAAATAAAAAAGTGTCTCTTACAGCCATAAAGGATAAGTCTGGTTCAAAGTTATCCTTTCCTCTAAGCTTGGAGTCCTAGGGCGTCTCCCCCACTAGGTGAGGGTGATCAGGGAACGTTGGAAGGTGTACCATGGAAAAAGCCTGTTTGAAATACCTGTTTGTTTTAGGTTGCTAAAAACTGCCAAGAGCAATATACCAGAAATGGGTTGGCTTTTACCGTGGGGGGTGATGGGCTTGCAAGCTTACAGTTCCAAGACGGAGAAAAGTGTCCAAATCAAGGCATCATCAGGCAACACTCTTTCCCCAAAACTAGCTTAAGGCCATCCTGGACTCCTCTTTCACATGGAAAGGTGAAAAGCAGCATCTGCCGGTCTCTGCTTTCTCCAGGCTCCAGGGCTTCCAGTTTCTGGCTGCTCCATCTGTGGCTTTCTCTCTCAGCTCCTGGGAGTTATTTTCTGAGTTCCTGTGTGTTTCTGCAGCCCCCTCTCCTCAGAATCATCCTGTTTATAAAGGGCTCCAGTAACAGGATTAAGACCCACCCTGGGTCACGCCTTACTGAAGTGATCTGAACGGAAAGGTCCCACCTATAATAGGTTTACACCTAAAACAAAGGATCTGTTTCAAAAATATGCTTTTCTGGAGTACATACAGACTCAAACTACCCCACTATTGTTCTCCTGCTGCAAACTACCTGAAGATTTGACACAAATCTTGGCTGGCAGGCATGCCAAGAGCTGAGTTATAATGAATGGGCAGAAGCCCGTGGGGTCACCAGGGATTTCCTTGACTGCAGTGGGGTTGCCACATGTTCCTAGAAGCCCATCCCAGGAGACCACACCTAAACACTCCAAATCGAAATGTAAGAATATTCTAATGTATCCCTGAGTTAGCAGGAAAACAGAAATTTCTCAGAAATGACAAGAAAGTGTGATCCACAGTGTAAGGGAGATCAGAACGTGCACCAGGCAAGGCAGTAGCTACCAATCCCTGGCAGCATAATATCTGATCAGACAAGTGGAGGCCCTAAATAAAAACTAGAGCCTGCAATAGACAGTGGGGAGCCCGGGGGCACTCATCATAAAGCGGGGACCTGGGAGGGAGCTGTTCTCAGTGAGTGAACTAGGAAACACCAAGTCCACAGCAGGGGACTGTGTGGAAACCTAATTCCCTCTGCCTTGCTTTGACTCTGGGCAGAACAGGGGACTGGTGTCAGAACTCACACAATCTACGTGCCCAGGAAATTGAAGCTAAATATTTTGTTTTAAGGGGTCCAGGGTACAGAGCGTCTCCAGGCTCCTGACAAAACTCAAAGTAAATCCTCTCTGAAACGACACTTTTAACCTGGCCCATGATATTTTCCTCAGGCACAGTTCAAAGAAACATAAGGTCCCAATCAAAAAGCACAAACCACATAAGAAAACAAGGCATTATGAGGAAAATTGAGCTAAAAGAACCAGCTACAGAATGAGACTGATAAAAAATTCAGATATAAATTTAAGTAGACTGTTTTTTGATATTTTAAAGAAATAAAAAATGAGAAATATACTAAAAAGAAATGAAGCTATCATAACTGACAAGTTGAGGTTTTAAAAGAACCAAACAGGGAGGCGGCTGTGGCTCAGTCTGTTGGGCTCCCATCTACCAGGAAGGCAGACTTGCCCGCAGGTGCCGTGGAGAGCCGACTCAGCAAGGCGACTCAACAAAAAAGAGAGACAAGCAAAAACACAGAAGAATACGCAGCGAATGGACACAGAGAGCAGACAGCAAGCAAGTCATGAGTGGGGAGGGGAAATAAAATAAATAAATACAGACACAGAAGAACGCACAGCGAATGGACATAGAGAGCAGACAGCACGCAAAAAGCCACAAGTGGCGGGGGGGGGGAGATAAAAAACAAAACAAAACAGATAAAACTAGAAGTGACAGATGTAATTGAAATTAGTAATTCATAGTATAGTTTAAACAGTATATTAAATATGAAGAATGAATTAATGACTTGAATACATATCTGAAGATAAAGCTAGTGACCTAATTAAAAGGATCTCTTAATCAAGACACAAAAAGTTTGATAAATTCAGCTACTCTATATTAAGAACTTGTTTACCAAAATGCAGTAGGAAAAGACAGAAAAAAAAAGTCAGCAAGCCTTATGGTAGGAAAAGATATTTTCATTCTGCACAATAGACATAGGATTGGAAACCAGAATTCATAAAGAACTGTGACACCACAATAAAATAGACAAACAACCCGTTAGAGAAATGGGCAAAAGATATGACAATGCATATCCAATATATTAATGAAAAGATGCTTCTCCTCATTATCAATCAAGGAAATGCTAATTAAAACCACAATAAGATGCTAGTTCACATTCAGCAAAATTGCAGAAATTAACTGTGAAACATTCCAAGTGTTCACGAGAATATGGAACAATGGATTCTTTCATACCCTGCAGGGGAGAGTATAAATCTCCCCACCACTTGGGAAAACAATTTGGCATAACAAGAATAGAATGGATAGATAAATTGTGGTATAATCATAAAATGAAATGCTACACAGTAAAAAATAGCAAGTTGTAGAAAAATAATTCATATATATATATAAATCTATCTAAGTTCCCAAGCTAAGAAGTACAATTATTGTGTCACTTGAAACCAAGGCACAGAGAGGTTAAGTGCTTCTCCAAAATCACACAGCTTATGAGTATTGGAACAGAGGCTGGAAGCAGGTAATCTGGGAGCTCTTAACCATACATTACACTCAAGAAAAAAGCATGTAAAATGACTCCACCAATATGAAGTTTGAAACCAGACAAAACCAAACATACAGGTGGGAAAACTTTCTTTTAAAAGGAGGGAACATTAAACTCAGACTTCAGAGTAATAGTTATCTCTGTGGGGGAAAGGAAAGCAAGGAATCTGGGAGGGGCCCAGATGGGTTCGGTGGTTTTCATTAATGTGTTGTTTATTTCCAGCGGGCCAGTGGCTATATGGGCGTTCTTTTAATTATGGTTCTTTAAACTTACATAGACTTTATATACACACCTTCGTGTGTATCAGGTATTTTCAGTGGGGGTCCCATCTCTATTAATAAATTTTCCTATGTGTCTTAGGAGACCCCTCCCTTTGGGAACTGTAGCCGTTTGAGATGGTTATGAATTCCAAAAAGGTACTGGATTATGTTTGTGAACTGCTCTGTACCTGGGTGTGATTAAGTGATGATTAGGGCTTTGACTGGGCCACGCACGTCATTAGGGCGTTGAGCTCCACCCCTTAGTGGGTGGGGACTCACAGGTAAAAGACGTGGTAAAGGACAGAGTAGGAGGGTTTTTGATGTTGGAGTTTTGATGTTGGAGTTTGATGCTGAAGCCTTAAACTGGAGCCCTAGGCAAATAAGCTCAGAGAGGAAAGAGAAGCCAGCCCCAGAAAGAGAGGAACCCAGATCCCAGGAAGAAGCAAGCCCTGGGAAGAGAGGAACCCTGAACCCAGAGAAAAGCAAGACCCTGGAGGGGAGGAACCCAGGAAGCCTGAACTCTCACAGACATCAACTGCCATCTTGCTCCAACACATGAAAACAGACTTTGTGAGGGAAGTAACTTATGCTTTATGGTCTGGTGTCTGTAAGCTCCTACCCCAAATAAATACCCTTTATAACAGCCAGCAGATTTCTGGTATTTCGCATCAGCAGCCCTTTGACTAATATAAGAACTAACACCTCGTGCTCCTGCGGGGAGCAGCCCTGCCTGGTGCTGGGTTCCAGGGGGGACAAGAAAACAGGCAGAATCTGAAATATATCAATAAGGCCCAATCTTCATATATGGGAATCACTGTCCCTCCACATCAAGTGGCTGCATTTTTATTTTTGTCTGTGCTGGAAAGCTCATAGAGTGTTTTATTTTTTTTTTTTTTTTTTTTTAATTTTTTAATTTTTTATTGACTTTGTAATAATATTACATTAAAAATATATATGTGAGGTCCCATTCAACCCCACCCCCCCCACCCCCCCTCTCCCCCCCCCCAACAACACTCGTTCCCATCATCATGACACATCCATTGGATTTGGTAAGTACATCTTTGGGCACCTCTGCACCTCATATACATTGGTTCACATCATGGCCCATACTCTCCTCTATTCCATCATGTAGGCCCTGTGAGGATTTACAATGTCCGGTGATTACCTCTGAAGCACCATCCAGGGCAGCTCCATGTCCCGAAGACGCCTCCACCTCTCATCTCTTCCTGCCTTTCCCCATACCCTTTGTCCATTATGTCCACTTTTCCCAATCCAATGCCACCTCTTCTATGTGGACACTGGATTGGTTGTGTCCATTGCACCTTTATGTCAAGAGGAGGCTCAGATTCCACCTGGATGCTGGATGCAATCCTCCCATTTTCAGTTGTAATCACTCTAGGCTCCATGGTGTGGTGGTTGTCCTTCTTCACCTCCATCTTAGCTGAGTGTGGTAAGTCCAATAAATCAGATTGTAGGTGCTGGAGTCTGTTGAGGCTCAGGATCTGGCTATCACATTGTCAGTCCAGAGATTCAAATCCCCTAAATATATCTTAAACCCCAACATTAACTGCACCTCCAGCACATTAGCATGAAAGTCTTATGAAGGGAGATCCCATCTGAGTCCAGATTCATCACACATAAACACCATTTCCAAAGAGGGGCCATCTGCCCTGGTAGTTAACCCCATCGGCCATGACCATAACTCCCATGGGTTCATAGAGTGTTTTAGATAGCCTCCTGAGAACTGTACTGTTAGCCACTGGCTTAAGTAGCTGTTAAGTCTCCCCTGAAGGCAATCTGTCCATGACCTTCTGGAAGCTTCCCCCCTTCATCCTCTGCTCGCTGGACTTTGCTCCAGTTTCTCTAATAGGTTTTCCCGCCGCTCCTCTCATCTCCCTCTCAAGACATCCTTGACACTGGTGCTGATTAACGTAAGGGGGGGGGGGGGCGGGCAGGGGGAGTGTGTCCCTGTCACTCAGCACTTAAGAACCTTCATTAACTCCACACCCAACACTTTAGCCCTGCCTCAAATCTGAAGACTCTGACGCATTGGCCTTAAGCATCAACCACACCAAATCCCCTGGGATGAGCCACCTCTCTTCACACCTCCTGTTCTGTCACAGGCTGCTGTGCCCTGCTGGGAAAGCTTTTCTTGTTCACCGACAAGACTGAGCTCAAAGGGCCTGCTAGCAGACGGGGTAGGTTGCCTCAGTCCCCAGGGCAGAAGCAGTCGCAGCCTCTCTCTGCTTACAAAGCATTTTCTTCATCCCTCCCAGCTCTTCTTACAGGGGATTGGGGATTGGGGTTACTGCTTCTCTCCTCCGGTCCAAGTAGCAGCCTGCTGTCAAGAAGAGAGTTGCGGAGAAAGCTGAGAGGGAGACTTCTTTCCACCTTCCTGACAAGAAGCTGCTGGCGGCCATTTTACAAAATGGTACTGCTAGCTGAGGTCTCCACCAAAAAAAATCCTTGACTTGCCGCAGATTTTCATATAAGCAAAAAGCATGCCTTGCAGTCAATGCTTCAATTGTTCCTTATTATCCCTATTTGGGTTTTTTTCACAGTTCAGTCCTAAGGAAGAGCACTTTATAAAGTCTTTATTCCAACTCCTTCTTCCTGGCAGGCTCACCCCCACACCCACACCTTCCCTGAAGGACCACAATAAAATTTGCTTTAAAAGACATCCAAGGAAGGGGATTCCCCACTCTTACTAACAGACATCCGTCCCAATGTTTTTTGTGGGTTTAGGTGGGTTTTTTTTCCACAATCTTCTTCAAAGCACTCTCCACTTCTACTGCCTCACAGGTTCCTTTCCAATCATTTTGACTTTTTTGGCTTCCCTTCTCACATCACCCAACACTGAGCTCTTGAAATCACCAAGAGTGTCCTCTTCTGAAGATTCCTTCATTCCAAAAACCTTTACAAAGAGTAAATCCTGCTTGGCTTGTGCAATCTCAATAAGCTTGTGTTCTAGATACTTTTTTAGGTACTGTATTCGCAGGATCATACACTTCTGTTATAGGATTTCTCCCATATATTTTCACTTGTATTTGTATTTGCTTGAGATCATTTACTAAAGATCTTAGTACAGTGCCCAGCATAGAGTAAACACAAAAATAACAGTCATTCGTTCTCTTTCTCTCTGGATCTTAAACTCTTCAAGGGCAATGAAACCATCCTCTGCTATTTTAACCCTATCCTAATAATATCTTTTTTTTTTTAAAGTTCCCGTTGACTCTTGTTTTGTTTTGTTTTTTTATGATTTATTTATTTTTTATTTCTCTCCCCCTCCCCCCCACCCTGGTTGTCTGTTCTCTGTGTCTATCGGCTGCGTCTTCTTTGTCCGCTTCTGTTGTTGTCAGTGGCACAGGAATCTGTGTTTCTTTTTGTTGCGTCATCTTGCTGTGTCAGCTCTCCGTGTGGGTGGTGCCATTCCTGGGCAGGCTGCACTTTCTTTCGCGCTGGGCGGCTCTCCTTGCGGGGCGCACTCCTTGTGCGTGGGGCTCCCCTATGCGGGGGACACCCCTGCATGGCACGGCACGGCACTCCTTGTGCGCATCAGCACTGCACGTGGGCCAGCTGCACACGGGTCAAGGAGGCCCGGGGTTTGAACCGTGGACCTCCCATGTGGTAGACGGATGCCCTAACCACTGGGCCAACTCTGCCACCCCTAATAATATCTTAGCATAGCCTAATATTACTAATAATAGCCATTTCTTATTGAGTGCTTACAAAGTGTTTAAGGCTCCATTTGGATTTAGTCATTGACTCCTCACAACCATTGCGTGAGGTTGGCATGGTTTACAGATATGGAAACTGAGGCAATGTAGCCCAATACCCCACAGCAAAGAAGTGTCAGGCTTAGGTTCCAAACCCAGGAGGCTTGGCTTCACCGCCACACGTAATACCTATCGCTGGTTCACGATAAATATTGTTGACTGAACCCTTTTTGCTTCCCAAAATAACTTCTTCACATTCCTATAAGAGGAGATGGTTGAAAGCAGAGTGCCATTGTTGATAACAATCTTAAGACACCCCGAAGTATCATCCCTGCAGCCAGTTTTACGTAGTTTCTGAGGAATTCAAATTTTCCCCTAACCGGCAAGGACAATGCCAAGGCGGTTGAATCTAGATTTGGCATAAATCAGAACGCACAAGTCTCTGCTATGTCCTATTACTAAAAGCCTGACATTCAATCTACAGCTTCCCAATGAAATTTAGCCAGAAGGCAATACTAGAGGAAACACCCTCTGAAGGGTGCCATGCCCAGATCTTGCTATTTTATTTGATGAACAAAATAGCACTCCCTTTGCTAGACAGCCTCTGGGTGCTTGCACAACACTTTAAGACCAAAAATTATAAACAGCATTAGCATTTTAATTACCCACCAAGTCAGCCAACCTAAAAAGTTAAATCGCAGCTCCCAGAGTTAAATTCTCAGGCACCTCTCAATGGCAACCAATATTAGCATGCAGCCTAAGTATATAAATGCAATCTTAATGCTTTCCACAGATAAACAGCTTCTTTCCTGTGCTTATGGTCCTTGGTGTAGACTGAGCAAGAGTCTTCCCTGCAAGTTAGCTGAGAAGGAGGTGGAGAAGTTATGTGGGCCTATAGGCCTCACACTGGACAAAAACCAAGGACTCTAACCAAGGAAGTTAAAGCCGTGGTTCTCCACCCTGGCTGCACATGAGTTTCAAATATTACTAATTCACATGCCTTCCCCATCTCAAGAGTCAGATTCAGAGAAGCGGATGTGGCTCAAGTGATTGGGCTCCCATCTACCACATGGGAGGTCCAGGGTTCGATTCTCAGGGCCTCCTGGCAAAGGCAAGTTGGCCTGCGCGGCGAGTTGGCCCACACAGAGTGCTGGCCCACACAGAGAGCTGGCCCGAGCTGAGAACCGGCCTTTGCAGAGTGCTGGCGCATGCAGGAATGCTGGCGCAGCAAGATGATGCAACAAAAGGAGACAACAAAAAGAGGAGCGACGATAAAAGATGCAGCAGACCAGGGAGCTGAGGTGGCGCAAGAGATTGAGTGCCTCTCTCCCACTTCGTAAGGTCCCAGGATCGATTCCTGGAGCCACCTAAAGAGAAGACAAGCAGGCACAGAAAACACACAATAAATGGTCACTGAGAGCAGACAGTGAATGCAAAACAACGGGGATGGGGAATAAATAAATAAACGTTTTTTTAAAAGGTACAAGAGTCCAATTCAATTATTTGGGAAAGATTGGGGGCTGTAAGGCATGACTATTTTTTTCAATCCTCCATTTAATTTTTTTTTTAAGATTTCTTTTATTTATTTCTCCGCCACCCCCCGTTCCCTCCATTGTCTGCTCTTTGTGTACGTTCTCTCTGTGTTCTTTTGTGTCTGCTTGTATACTCATTAGGCGGCTCTGGGAACTGAACCCTGGACCTCCTATATGGTAGACGGGAGCCCAATTGATTGAGCCACATCCGTTTCTCTCCCATTTAATTCTAATATGAAGCCAGGGTTGAGGAGCACTGAACAAGTTAAGGGAAGAGAGGGCGGTGCTTGTGCTTTATGAAGACTGCTCAGGAGTATATGTCAATTATATTATGCGCATCACCATCACCTCCTTTACCCTTCCTTGTTCTCCGCTTACTGACTTACTTTCTCTGCAATGCTAGTCCTTGAATGTTTTTCTTAACTAATATAGAAATGTTAGCAAGAGGTGGGAAATAAAAGAAGTTAGCCACTCCCTATGATGGGCTTGGGTTTTACTCTGTTGGCTGTTGTGGTGGCGGTAGTTGAATCCTCTACCTGCGGTGGCCAGTCGGTCTTGTGGCATTTGCTGTGGTGAGGTGGAGAGTTTACGGGCAGATAACACTGGGAGTCACCTGAGTTGTTACTGGAGCTTTCCCTCATGAATGAAAGCGCTGAAGAGGGTGTTTACCTGCAAATGATCTATTAGCCATGGAGCAAAAATTCTCCATTTACCCTCCATGTAGCAGCAAGAAACCAGACACTTTTATGTACCGCATTCGCATCCGTTGACTTGCCACTCACAGGATGGTTCACAGCATATTTCTCCCAGAAAATGCTTAGCAGCTGAGATTCTGCTTCGGGCCAATTCTGTCAAATAAGCCTATTTCCCCTGTCAAAAAGCAAGATTTCCTGAGTCATCAGCCCCCAAAGCAATTCAGCTCTCCCAATAGTGAATCAAGCTCACTGTTGCATCAGGAACTAATGTAGCACACTAATGTAAGATGTTAATAATAGGGAGAAATGTAGGGGGAGGTATTTGAAAATCCCTGACATTTTCAGTGTAAATTTTCAGTAATCTAAAAGTTCTTTAAAAATAAAATTATTACAAAAAAAAATACATTGTCAGGAAGCGGATGTAAAATAGCTCAAGTGGTTGAGCAGCTGCTTCCTATGTATGAGGTCTCAGGTTCGATCCTCAGTACCTCTTAAAAGCAAAACAAACAAACAAAGAAAACAATGCTCTTTGGGGAGCAGAGCACCTGCTTTCCATGAACTATGAGGTCCTGGGTTCAATACCCAGTTATCTCCTGAATATATATATATATATGTTATGTATTCTGTAGATGCCTTGGAAGTGAAATAAAAAAGAAAACAACAACAACGAAGGCAGTTGTGTTTCCCCCACTCAGTATAAATGAAAGTAGTGAGAAGGCCTGCAGGAAGAGAAAAACAAGCTCAGTTAGTGCCAAGGTGACTGTGTAGCTAAGCTGTCGGCCTGTCCCTCTTTGCCACCTTTTCTGGACAGGTACCCAGCTGTGAATTATTCCATAAAGACTTGAGGCTTTTCCAACAAAGGAGACACCTTGATTTGGGGAAGCCTGAGCCCAGCCCTTTGCTGGGAGGGCCAGTGTTAGTACTCAATGGGCCACATGTGCCAACTTGTTGCACTGAGCGTTAGGGGCAAGCCACCATTCTGATGCCTTATGCGAAGATGTCAGAAAAAAATTATAAAGCCCACACACTTCAAGAACTTTCCAGGAGGAGCCCAACAGATTGTCAAGTCACCTAATGAAGAAAAGAAAGTGAACCCAATGACGTACCAAAGACTCAACTTTCAGAAATCTCTTGGATGACTAATAATTAATTTGGGCATCTGGCTGGAGCTGATCAGAGAAAACCAATCAACAACTAAATATTGGATGATGGAGTTCATTTGCAGTACATGAAGTACAAGGTATGATGGCTGCCTTCAAGTAGCTGACAGTTGCCGATAGGGAACATAAATATAATTTGCCTGGGAAAAAAGTTTTGAAAACAGCTGCTTGTACGTTTTCTGACAATGTACCAAGAGAACACCACTGCGGTTTCCTGGCACACATCCCTCATTTGACCATCTACATCTCTCCAAAAACTTAATTATGCTTTCTAAATTGAGAAGGAAAAAAAATCAAATTTACCACAGTCAAAAAAATTAATTAGAAACATTGAAAGAGAAGATCATCCTTATTAGTGTTTCGAAAATAAAATTATCTCAGGACAAGATTCATAGTTACTTGCAACAACATTGAGGGCTTGACATACTGGTCTGTTCTCCCCTATTAAGCGCTGCCCATGCTCTCGAGAGACTTCCGCTCCTCTATCTGAGATCACAGCAGGACTCCCCAGGACGGAAGGCGACACCTTCCTGCTTATTATGTGAGTCTGCACCCACTGATACAATGGTGAGCCTTGTCCCACATCCCCCCCACATCCAACACCTTAAACCAGTGACCCTCCCCTGCCGTATTTGCCAAAAGAACATTTCCAACACTGTAGTTTCAACCACATACCTGCAAATCCCCAGAGTTCACCGGCTCCTTCCCCCAACCCTCCCCCCAAGTTTCATGGACAATTCAAGCCACCCTCCCCACCCTACCCCCTCACAGCCCAGCACCACCCAAGCCAAGAGCATCACTGCACCACTGTCATGCCCCTCCACTGCACAACTACACACTTCCACCTTATCACAGATTTTGCCCATTTGGGCATTGGTCACAAACTTCTTCTCCCTTTCTGTCTCCTGTAAACCGTACGGCATAGTGAAACCTCATGTGAAATATCAGTTTTGGTAATATTGAATATATAAGACTGTTTTTCTTTGCTTTCTTATAACATCTAATGTTATAGGATGTTAATATCAGGCAAAAATACAACCAGAGCAAACTATGGACAGTAGTGTTTAGTAATATATTAATAATCTTCCTTTAAGCATCAAAATAAAGGAAAAATAGTAAGTGAAAGAAAGTAGACAACAGGTATTACATATTGTTTGACTCCATCTATACAAAAGTATATACAAATAAATTAGATAGACTGAAAAAGAATAACATACGTACAACAAGTAAAGTTAGAAAGTCTAAGAGGTGATTATTTAGAGGTAGAGTTTTTTTTATTATTATTATTAGAATAATGATAATTCTCTAATAATGATTGAAGGATGAATGTACAACCATGTGATTATCCCAAATACCATTGATTGTACACTTTGGATGGATTATATATTTTATTAATATGTATCAATAAAATTGAATTGTTAAAAAATTAATTTTTTTTTTAAGGCACAGTAAAAGTAAAGGAGAAAAGGCCACAGCAAAGTGTGGGGCACAGAAAGGAATGCAGCTGGAGACGAGGGCAAAGAGTTACAATGGGCTCAGACCCTGGAGCAGTCTCCAAGGAAGAGTTTGAACTTCACCCTAGAGATGTTAAGTAGCAGTAAGGATGGTCAGGTAGATGTATCTGGATCCAACTTCAGAATGCAAGAGAACAACTTGCTATCACTGGCATCAGATACGAGGGCTTTCCATAATCCCACATGTACAGTTGCCAATCTGTCACTAAAGGCAAAGGTTGGATGGTTCAGGTGAACTTGCGTGGAAAGAGCTTCCTCAAAAGAGCATTTAAGAGTGTCAGCAGAGGCATTCAGAGCAATTTTTATTCACCCATTTCTTGGTAGAAAACAGAATTAAAGGGTTTGAGCAGCAGAGATACTCAATGGCAGATATGCAGAGGCATGGATTACACTCAATTGAGGAGCATTTTCAAAATACATACACCCACTACTCCTCTTCTACTACTAGACATAGCCACGTAGAGGAGAAGTGAATCTGCTCTGTGCTTCTGGTAAACTCCTGCCTGAGAGCCACAGCAGGTAGAGAAACTCACAGAAGAAAAGACAAGCATTTTAAGAAGAAACAAAACTGTATTAAGACAAACCTTCTCTGTTTTCACCTCTAACGCCTTTTTCAAGTCTCCTCTTATTCCAAGCCAATACTGCGGCATTGTGTCAGCTAAAGTAAACACAGACCTTGGAGAAATTACGCTAGTAAACAACAGCTTTGCAGAAAAATGATTTCAACACCTTCAAAGTCTCTGGGTGAAAAGGAAGAGGTTCTCTATAAGCCACCTTCCAGCCAAATCTCCCCTTCGAGAGCTCTCTGCTAGAGCCAAAGTGGCCTTCTCAAGCTTTCTTAAGAATGTCCTGCACTGGGCTGGGATTTGTTTTCCTAAGTTCCTCCTCCTATTAGACTCTATAATGCAAGTGTCAGAACCTCAGTGCAAAACTGCTTAGAAAAAAAACAAGGGAAAGACTTTAGCCTTGTTTTAGTTTCCTAGGCTGCTCAAGCAAATACCACGATTAGGGTTGGGTGAAACAATGGGGCTTTTTTTTTTCTTTGCTCACCATATGAGGCTGGGAAAATGTCCAGGTCAAGATGACGCTTTCTCCCCAAATGCTGGAGTCCTGGGACTGGCTGCCCACAATGCTTAGCCCTGGGCTTCTGGTTGTATGGCAAGGCAGATGGCAGCCACTCCATTCTCTCCCTTCTCTTCCGGTTTCTGCTGATGCTCCACTTCCCACTCCCTCTGTGGCTTTCTCACTCTGTCTGAATTTCATTCTGCTTATAAAGGACTCCAGCAGTAGGATTAAGACCCATTCCGATCAACGTGGGCCACACCGAAACTGAAGTTGAGCTTGCAGTTATCAAAAGGTCCCACTTGCAATGGGTTCACACCCACGGGAATGGATTAAATTTATGACCATGTTTTTCTGGGGTACACACGGCTTCAAACCACCACAAGCCCATTTAACAAAAATGGAGAAAGGGCAAGAGTAGAGCTGGCCTTTGAGAGTCCAGGGATCTGGGTGTAGGCAGGTCTTGCACATATTCCTTTCCATCTGTCCTCTTTCGTCTCTGTCCTTTTCTGCCTGACGGTGCCACTGCCTCCCCAAATCCGGCCCTGGCTACAGGCAACTCCAGGCTTACAGTCTTGCAAACTTGTGATTATAAAAGAGAGACCTCTTCCCATTGCTCCGGTTAAAAATCCCCAGGGAATGATTCTGCTCCCTGGAGCCTGGAGTTCAGACCAAGTGCTGCGGTCTAAGGCTTGAGTCTTATCCTGCTCTAGCCTTGTCCTGGTTTCCATGCCTGTGGATGGAAAAGGAAGTCCTGAGATTGACATCTCCCAGCAGAAGTGGAAGGTAAATATCAGGGAGACGCAGTTTCCCCAAAAAATGGAAACATCTGGGTAAACAAAAGAATAAATCCACCATACAATTATTAACATAAATGCTACGGCTACTAATACAACAATAATAATGACTCTAATGTTTGTTGTGCAAGATACTATTTCAATTCTTTTTTTAAAAGATTTAACAAGTTATCAATCAGGAGATATAAAAATAGTGGATGTGGGTTTGGTTTACTTTTCATTATAGCTACCTATGCCTTCTAATTTTTAATATATCTGAGAATTACTTTGAAAATTTAGTCAGCTGAATGAGATTGAGGGAGATAATGATCGACCATGAATTATGGTCTTTTTTGACATTCTGTTTTCTAGATGCCTGAGATATAAAATTGGGTTTATTTTGTAATCCTTGCTTACCTCATAGATCTTGATTCAGTCCAAGGAAGGTGTTACTCAAACAGTGAGAGAGCATAACTCTTGAAGTCAGACATATCTGGGTTCCAACTCTGCCTCAACTCATTCAGGTCTTAGACCAATGATTGAAATTCAATTCTTCCTTTGTGTAATGAGAAGATGAATGTGTATTCACAGATTTGTTGTGAGTAATAAACCAACTGAGGTTTATAAAACACAATACTTGGTACATAGTAAATACAGGATAAATAAGAGAATAAATCTAGTCTGAAAGTTAAAAGTCCATGCATAGAATTTAGTTTCCTTTAATTCTTTGCTTTTCAGGAAGAGCTCATTAATTCTTTAATATTTTTGTTTCATTAATTCCATAAAGTTATACTTATCATTTTTTAATTCATGAAACTGCTTTAAAATTAAAATATTCCATTTTAGCAAGAGTGTGTGAATATAGCCAAGTCTACCATCTGCCAGTGAAAGTATAACAGTACAAATTTTGAGGGGCAACTTTTTCAATATACATAAGCCATTCCGTTTTTGCGTTTTCCTCCTAAAGATATAAATATGGAGGTACACACATATTTACCTAAGTTGTAATAGCAAGCATATCAATCAGGGTCGAATCTGGTAGCAGAAACCATACCAAAGGACAGAGAGCATTTGACATAGGTCATTTTCAGCCATAAATTAAAAAACTGAAAAGGCAAAAAAGAGTACGTTAGGAATCATAGAGGTAGCAGCTGCAGAAAGTTACTCTCCTTACGACTGGAGGAAACAAAGGGAGGTGGCTGGAATTATAGAACTGAGAAGCTCGGAGGTAGGGCTGCCCTGGATTCACATCACTGAGGAGACGGGCGGCTCAGCTATTCTGGGGTCTCAGGATATCAGAGGCCAAAGCGGCTGGGAGCTCTGCAGAGGGATGCAACGCGGCTGCTCTGTCAAGGTGAATCCAACTGCACGCTGGAATCAACTGCTGCTGCTGAGATAAACGGGCTGCTGTCGAGCCCATGTAATACGGCTGGGGTGGTGCTGTCCGGAAGCGGAAGTAAAGGAGCCGGAAGCGGAAGTAAAGGAGCCGGAAGCGGAAGGAGCCGGAAGCAACCAAGGAGTAGTAAGACGTCTTGGAGGCCTAAAAGGGAATTTACTGGCAAAAGTGAAATGGGATCTGCAAATTCCCAGTACCACAAAGTGGAGTAGAGGAGGTTGGGAACAAAGCTGAGAAAGGAATAGCTTAATAATCAGCACAGCAAGCATTTGTAAACAAACACGTATCCAAATTGGAATTCTCTACAAAAGAAGACTAAGCATAATTAAAGCTAATATCCATGAGTAGCGTTTAAAGACATAAGAAAGTATTGACAAAATATTAAATGAAAAGCATGTTATCGATTTATGATTTTTATTCAAATAAAATAAAAGCATCCAGAATAGGTAATAAAAAATAGACATCAAATACAGTCATTGCAATTGAGTCATGGGAGACAAGATTTTGGGGGAAAAAAAATTCTTTTACTTTTGTAATATGAAGAAAACAAAAAGTCTTTTTTTTAAATAGTAAATAAGTTACTAATGTGTGGGCAAACAAGCAAATCTAGTTCTCATTTAGCAATACCTATGGGAATCCTGTTTCTTCATACTAAGGTAAAATAACTAGCAACAATTTCCAACAGTCAGCTTATTTTAATGCCATGATTATGCATCTAAGAAAACATTTTCCTGATCATTGGTTTTACAAATACCAAGCTTCCATGTGATAGTAAATGTCATTAAACGTATGAAGAAGTTTCTTCCTATGAGATGCTTTTTAAAAATCTCCTTGTCATCTTTAGTTTATACCTTGTGTTTTCTTGATGACTCTGTAATCTAAATGAAATGTGTCCCCTTTCCCTTTGTTTCTTAATAAAATCTCAAATTTTTTCTTCCATTTACTAATATTTATTTATTATTTATTTATCCAATTATTTAAGCCCCACCTGGTTTTATGAGGAACTTATTGATGTGTAAGTTCACCCATATGGGGTTGAATTACCTGAAATGGTCAATATTCAGCCTTTTTAAAAATTAAAAACCCCAGGAACTTCATATGGTTCAACTCAAAATAAAACACTTGTTTGACACTGAAACAGTTTCTGGAAATGTATTTGGATTTTATTCCCTTTCAACTTTCCCTAGTTAGAATTGTGTTGTATATAGGACAGGTTCTGGGTCAACTAACACTGAGAAATGTTTGTGTTTTACATGAAAAACTTAGCTCATGATTGCTTACAAAAGCTATACCTCTTATGAATTTCTTTCTTCCCCCAAATCTGTAGATGATTCTGACATTCTCTCTTCCAAAGAGAAAACATTTTACATCTACCTATAGCCATCTATTTATATTCTTCATTTATCTTACAGTAACAACAAAATATGTTAAAATGTTTTTTTCTCTTTTAAATATTTATCATAGAAACCGAATCATATACATGCACACTATAAAAGAGAAAGGAAAAAACTCACGTTTCAATGAAATCTAAGAGGCCCAATAAAACTTCATTTAAAATATGTAAATATTTCCAAAACTACTCTTGTATGATTTAGAATAACTTTTTCTTAAATAAAATTGGTTACAATTATATAGTGCTTTTATTTTATTACATACTGAAAAGCTACATCTTTAGATAGCCTCTTTTATCTTACAGTTTTAACAATTTGTTTTTAATTTCAAATTTTCTCATTTTTCTCTCAACTGCACATTTCTTCTAGCATATGCTCTAATTTTTCTTTCGTATTCAATGTGTTAATCTGTGTTGTCAAAATACTGCATGTAAATGTAAAACAACCTGCAGTATTTTCTGTGTCCTTAATTAAGAATTACACAGATAATGCAACTACTAACTCATACAATTTGTAGAATTGCTATCTATTTACCACTGTTCTAATTGTTTTACTTACTAGTTCTTTTTTTTCTAAAGACTTATTTACTTAATACCCCTCTGATTGTTTTTGCTCTCGTTGACTGCTCTCTGTGTCCATTTGCTGTGTGCTTACTGTGTCTGCTCATCTTCTCTTTAGGAGGCACCAGGAACTGAACCTGGGACTCCCCATGTGGAAGAGAGGTGCTCAATTGCTTGAGCCACCTCAGCTCCTGGTTTTGTTGTGTCTCTCATTTGTCTTTCCTCTTTGTGTCTTCTTGTTACATCATCTTGTTGTGTCAGCCTGGCACACCTGTCCATTGTGCCAGCTCATTGTCATGCTCATCTTCTCAGGAGGCACCGGGAACTGAACCCAGGACCCCCCGTGTGGTAGGCAGGAACCCATTCACTTACTAGCTCTTTTAATGCTTACAATTTCTCTTTGCATTAATGATCATTATTATCCTTGTTGTACAAATAGTAAAGCTGATGCTTAGAAAGATTAAGGACTATGCTGAAGGCATACAGGATCTTTGGGATTTGTGAAATGGAGAAAATAGCAAAATTAATTTCTAAAATGCTAATGAGGATGTCAAATTATAAGTATGCAGAGTTTCCAGGTGTGGAGAATAATGGTGGCCACCTGAATTCAAATATCTACACACATCCTCCCTCAAAACATAAGATTAACAAGAGGCACAAAAAATCATAGTCTTCTTGTCACTGAGCCCTAGGGGATGAGTGAGCCAGTCAAGTCCAAGTCTTTACATACACACTCTAAGATAAAGAGGCCTCAGGCCGCATATGTTGTGGTTTATGATGCACTGATAAAAGAAATGCAACACTACCCACCCATTAGAATGACTAAAATGGGAAAAAAGAGCAACGCCACCAAATATTGGCCAGGATGTGCCATGACAGGAATTCTTACAGCTGCTATGAAGTCTAAACCGGCACAACCACTTTGAAAACTGGCAGTTTCTTAAAAAGTTAAACATGTCCATCCTATGACCCAGAAATGCCACAGCTAGGTATTTATATAAGAGAAATGAAAACATATGCCCACAACAAGTCTTGTGTGACGAAAGTGACAACAGTTTATTCATAATAATCAAAAACTCGAAGCAACCCAATGCCCGTTAACTAAGGAGTGGATAAACAAGTAGTGGCATTAAAAAACAACAACAAAAGGAATGAAGTACTGAAATGCATTCTGTTTTAGGTTCCTAGCTGCTGAGACAAACACCATGCAATGGGTTAGCTCAACAATAGGACTCTACTGGCTCACGGTCTCAGGGGCTAGAAGGTTTGCGTTCAGCTGAGTTAGTGTCTTCTGGCTCCCGGCAACCTTTGGGGTTCCTTGGCTTTTCCATCAGATGCAATGGACGTGGTGGCATCTTTTCTTTTCCCTCCTGGGATTTCCAGCTTCTGGCTGCTCTCCCAGCTTCTTTCTCTCTCTGTGGTTTCTCTACAAAGTCTCTAGTAATAGGATTAAGACCACAACTTAACTGAAATAAACTCACCAAAAGGCCCTGTTTAGGGAAGCAGCTATGGCTCAATTGCTTGGGCTCTCGTCTACCGTATGGGAGGCCCTGGGTTTGCATCCCGGGGCCTCCTTGTGAAGGCAGGCTCGCCCGCACACCGCGGAGAGCTGACGGCCTGTGCCCCGTGGGAGCTGACAGCCCGTGCACTGTGGAGAGCTGGCACGGCAAGATGACACAACAAAGGGAGACAAGCAGATACAGAAAAAAACGCACAGTGAATGGACACAGAGAAGAGACAGCAAAGGATGGAACAACCTACAAGGGGGAGAAAAAATAAATAAATAAATAAATAAACAAATATTTTTTTAAAAAAAGGTCCTGTTTACATGAGTTCACACCCACAGGAATGGACTAAGATTAAGAACACGTTTTTCCGGGGCACACATCCCTAAGCCACCACATGTACGATGCATAAATGTCAAAAACACAATGCTAAGTGGAAGAAGCTCAGAAACAAAAAGAGTACACAGCCACATGATTCCATTTACATGAAGTTCCAGAACAGGCAACAGTAAATGAGGATGAAAAAAAAAAAAATCAGAAAAGTGGTTACTTGAAGACTGAGACAAGAAAAGTGCCTAATCAACCTTTCTGGGGCGATGGCAATGTTCTAGGTCTTGAGAAAGATTTGAATTACGTGAGTTTATCCAATGGTCAAAATGCATCAAACTGCATCCTTATGATCTGTACATTTCATCATTTGAAAATTATGTCTAAATAACTCACTGATATATGTAATGTTTAGCCTAGCAATTCTACTCTTAGGTCTATCCAATCAAAAGAAATGTACAAGTGGCATAGCAGCAATATTTAAAGTAGCCAAAACACGGAAACAACCTAAATATTCATTGACAGCAAGATGAAAAATTGTGATATAGTCACATAGTGGAATACTATGCAGCAATGAGAAGGAAAAAACTATTGCTACGTGGGGTAACAAGGCTGTATCTCAAACATGAAAAGAAGCCAGACAGGAGAAGATGTGGCTCAAGCAGCTGAGTGGCTGCCTCCCACATGGGAGGTCCCAGGTTCAGCCCCCTTTACCTCCTAAAGAAGACAAACAATGAGCAGACAATAAGAAAAAAAAAAAACCAAGCAGACAACAAACAAAAACAAAATGAGCAGGAAGCAAATGTGGCTCAAGCAGTTGAGCACCCCATTCCACATGGGAGGTCCCGGGTTTGGTTCCCAAGGCCTCCTAAAGAAAAAACGAGCAGATGGTGAGCAAAAAACAACAGAAAAAAAAAAAAAAAGAGCAGACAACAAGTGCAAACAACGAGCAAAAACTATGAGCAAAGAAACGAGGGAGCTATCTCTGGGGCTGGGTGGAGAAATAGCCAGACATATTTCAATGTATGTAAAATCCAAAAATAGGCAAACTAAGCTGTGGTATTACATGACAGCATATCCCTGGGATGACTGGAAAGGTGTGGGGACCCAGGGCTCCCTAACTCCTCAGTACGTAGTCACCTGCATGACGTAGACATAAGTTAAAGGTTAACAACCTCCCGCAGAGGGGAGAGAATGCATAGATGGTATCGTAAACTATAGTCTCCCCAAACCAGTAAACGTCCTTGGTAAATGTCCTTCCTACAAGCATAGTGAAAGCATCACCACACCCCACGTATACGCTTCTCGTGACCCCAGCAAGAACTCTGTTCTCATACCCTAAGGGGCGTCCTTGTTCTGAGACCTTTTACATATCACCCCTCATTTTCTCATCTCTTTGCTGATCACTGACTTCATTCATTCTTTGACCGGCCACCATCAAAGAGCCTCTCCTGTCCGTAAGTCCTGATAAAGCTTATGCCTGACTAAATGCCAGGTATGTTCTTGGCTCTCACAGCCTCACCACCTTGTGCCCTTCAGGAGCTCGGTTGTAACAAAAGGGCACAAAGAAGCATATACAATGCCACCGAAGTTCATATCCTGATCTAGTTGCAGGTCACATGGCCGTATTCATTTTGCGAAAATTCATGAAGCTGTACACTTACAATTTCCGTATATTCCTATATGCATTTTATACTCCAGTAATGAATTTACGTAGAAAAATAAAGGGTGTCAGTCCCCTACCAGGCCCTGGAACGTCTATGTATACCATGTTAATAACATTTCCCTTCAAGCTCCTGAGATATTTTTCTCTTGCCCATTTTTATACCTGTATCAAAGTCACGATAATAAGTCTGGTGTCAGGTATAATTGGGGTTAAATCATGCCCCCTCGAAAGGCACAATCGGGTCTCAGCCCCTGGTCCTGTGGGTGTAAACAGGACCTTTGAAGATGGTATTAGTTAAGGTGTGCCCAAGCCGAATGAGATGGGCTTACTTTGATGTGGCCTAAGTCCAAAGGAAATTGGACGGGAGAGAGAAGGTCAAGGAGAGCAGCCTGAGGCTGGAAGTCAGTGGAACCCAGAAGAGACACAGGACAGGTGCTTTGCTAAGTGACAGGATAGCCAAGGACCAAGGGGCGCAGGCAGGCGGCTCAGAACACCACAGTCTTTGGGAAGAAAACATCACCTTCCTGGTACCTTGATTTTGGACTTCTGGCCTCAAAACCACGAGCCAATAAATTTTCACTATTAGAGAGGGAATGTAGATCAAGTGGTTGAGTGACTGCTTCCCGTGGCTGCTTCCCATGGATGGAGCCCCAAATTCAATTCCGGTACTTCCTAAAAATAAATAAATGAAAACAAAACAAAACAAAACCAAAAAAAGTTTAAAAAAATCCTGATTGTTTAAGCCAACCTATTGTATGTTATTTGTTTTAGCAAAACAGTTCTCACGTGAAAATATATGAGTAAATCCCAGTGTTCAGGGTCGTATTTTCCATTATTATTTAAATTTTATTTATGTCACCTGACTTCAGAGGTGCTTAGCGCAATGTGGATAGATTTCTTCTCTGTAGACGTATACTCATTTGTATGGTTACTCTATGCATGTTATTGGACACACTCTGTCTAGGGATCCTTTTGTCACTTCACTGTAACTATTTGACCCTCTATTTCTGAGTACACAGAAATATCTCCTGCAAAGAATATGAACCCTTGAGGATAAGGACTTTTGCTAAACTGTTATAGAGCTATCTCCAGATGATACGGTTGAATGAAGAAAGAGAAGTTTAGAAAAGGACGTTATCATGTGTTAAATTTTATATAAGAAAGAATAAGAACTTACGTAAATAATTGCTTGTGTTTGAAAAAAACTCTGGAAGAATAAATAAGAAATAAATAAAAATGGTTGCCAGGAGGGTGGATGAGGTGGGAGGGGAAATCCCTCTGGTTAGCTCATTCTATATAGTTTTGATCTTTGAATCAGGTAAATATATTACCTGTTCAAAAATGATAAAACTAATTTTAATTTAAAAAACTGTCACATGTTGCTTCTGACACACACATTGGAACAGATTATAAATCAATAGATATTTATTAAAACAAGTGGTGGACTTTCAAATAAATTGACTCAATAATTTATTATATTATTATATCTAAGTTAATAAGGACTTAACACGTGAAAAAGGTCTTGGGTAAGAAATATGTATATAAGAATGAAGACAGAACAGTACCTTTACAGGCAAGGAAGCATAGCAGTGTGAGTAACCTCAACTCCACTCTTTCTGTTAAAATGATCATAAGAAAATCAAATGGATTCTCTGAAGAAGGAAACAGATGGACACACCCTAATTCTGACGGACCTCCAGCAGGATTTTACATATGTTTTCAGATGATTCCTCTTTGGTCAAACAGTGCAAGAAAATAAAACCTCTCCTGTTTCGTTTTTCGAAAATAGCTCCAGCTATCGGCTCAGTTACTTGTTGCCATTGCTTTCTGTGATTTCAACAAGAAAAGTCCATTTTTTTTCCAGGGTAGCTAAATCCCTTAGCACTGAGTCTTCCAAATTGATTTTTTTGTGATAAACTGCTTTAGGAACTCAAGATTCAAGATTCCTTTATATATATATTTTTTAAAGATTTATTTATTTATTTATTTCTCTCCCCTCCCCCCACCCTGGTTGTCTGTTCTCTGTGTCTATTTGCTGCGTCTTCTTTGTCCGCTTCTGTTGTTGTCAGCCGCACGGGAATCTGTGTCTCTTTTTGTTGCGTCATCTTGTTGTGTCAGTTCTCCGTGTGTGCGGTACCATTCCTGGGCAGGCTGCACTTTCTTTCTCCTTACGGAGCACACTCCTTGCGCGTGGGGCTCCCCTGCATGGGGGACATCCCTCCGTGGCGGGGCACTCCTTGCGCACATCAGCAGTGCACATGGGCCAGCTCCACATGGGTCAGGGAGGCCCGGGGTTTGAACCACGGACCTCCCATGTGGTAGACGGACGCCCTAACCACTGGGCCAAGTCTGCCGCCAAGATTCCTTTATATAACTAGTGCTAAACACGTCAAAGATGTTCATTGAGAGCCTTTTCAGTAGCATCTAATTTAAATTAAGCAAGGAGAGTTTAAAAGAAACCTAATTTTGTAGACATAAACATCAACAATCTACGACCTGTAATGAAAAAAAAATAAAAAAACAACAACAGATTTATCATAGAGATATGCCTGTGCGTGTGTGTTAGTTTTTCAATCTTCTCCCCAGGGCCAGTTAATGGACATTTGAAATACCCTAATCAGTACAATTCAGTCCAAGTGGCTAGTTAGTATGTGAAAGGCCTTGCAAAGAAGTCCCAGCTCCCTCACTATGCTTCAACTCTGCCTGACTTGGCATGCAGTCTAAGAGGCATTACTTGGAGAGGTTAGTGTTGTTGAAAATATTGGTGAGGAATATTCTGCAAGTCTGTGTATTTCTTCATGAACCATGGTACCAGAATCTGGTTAACGCAGCAGCCTCAATCCTTTGGAAAACTCACTCCATCACACCCTTCACATTTAAAGGATGATTCTTTTGTCTCATCCAACAGGAGGTTTAGCCGAGTCCAGCCGCTAAAACATTATCACATCCACAAAGAGTGAACCTCCCACCTAAGTCACTTGTTGGAAATGCTGTAGGAATAGCTACAAAAGCATCTGTGTGCTGGATTTGCACCTGCTTGCCGATAAATGTTTTTCCGGATAGCAGAATTTAATCTGAGACCTGGTCGAAGTTTGGGGTGAGAAACCTAGAAGCTTCATCTCCCTCAGGTCGTTGGTTGCTTTTGACATCTTCCGAAAATAACGTAAAACGGATGTTAATAATCAAATGGGCTGCCAGTTTATAATTTCAACTTTCTGTTTTCTCCTTGAATGTTTTGCTTTTTATCGTGAGCTCTAAGTTGAGGTGGCCCCTTGAACTTTCGAGAATATACCACTGAGGGAAATGAAGTGGTGAAAACGTCTATAAGCACTTCTTTACCGTTAGGTGAAGGATTGACAGACTGTTTATAGGGAAATTGATTTAAAAATTCATATTCAGGGAAGCAGCTGTGGCTCAATCAGTTGGGCTCCTGTCTACCATATAGTGAAGGCAGGCTCGCCCGCACGCTGCAGAGAACCACCAACCGGGTGCCACAGAGTGCTGCCCACCCAGCCAGCACCGCAGAAAGCCAACTCAGCAAGGTGACACAACAAAAAAGGAGACAAGCAAAAACGCAGAAGAGAGTGCAGCGAACGGACACAGAGAAGCAGACAGCAAGCAAGCCGCAAGGAGGGGAGGGGAAATAAACTAAAAAATAAATACAGACACAGAAGAACGCACAGTGAATGGACACAGAGAGCAGATAGGAAGAAAAGTCACAAAGGGGGTGGGGGGATAATTAAAAAAAAAACATGTTCAGGGAAACAAATGTGGCTCAAGTGATTGAGCTCCCTCCTACCACATGGGAGGTCCAGGTTCAGTTCCCAGTGCCTCCTAAAGAAGACAAGCAAGGCAGGGAGCTAATGTGACAGACTGTCATGGCAAGCTGACGCAACAAGGTGATGCAACAAGAGACACACAGAGGAAAACATAATGAGAGACTCAACAAAGCAAGGAATGGAGGTGGCTCAAGGGATTAGGCACCTCCTTCCCACATGGGAGGTCCTAGGTTTGGTTCCCAGTGCCTCCTGAAAAAAATGAGGACCCGCACACAATGGTCACAGAAATGCAAACAATCTTAAAAAAAAGAATCCATGTTTATTTGAATAGTTATCCACATTGGATAAGTGAAAAAATAAAAAGACCCACAAGTTCTCATTAGAAGTCCTCCTTTTCACCTGGCATCGATTCTTTTCTAGGTAATTTATAGGTTACCATCTCACCTTTCCAAGTAATTGGACACTTTCAGTATCAATGTCTGCACAGGGAAAACCATGAACATGCAATCACTGTACTCTGGGTTTTACGTCTAAATATAAAGGAGATTGTTTCATTCTTCACCCTTGACCTGAAAGACAAGCTTTGCTTTGAGTGGTTACATAGCAATTATCGTTCATTGTGTTGTGGAACTGTAGTCAGTTTTCTTAATCTCTCCTTGTCTTATTTCCCCAGTCAATCAACATGGTTTATTACAAACTGAGTGCAAATGTCATTTTATGCCTCAAGACAGTTACAAAAGATATGGAGAAGTGGGCACCTCCCCTCCCAGGGCTTTTAAATGGAAACAACATAGACAAGGTCACTTCACAGACAGCTCTAAAGAATAGCTTTTAAAAGTGCTGGTTGTTAGAATAAAGATCACATGTGATCATAAGCCATAAGTATTCCTAAAACACTTAGTTTGGGGTTAGAGACCATTGGCTTTAACTGTTTCCTTTAATTATATGCTCCAAAGCCTAGAAGAATAATCAGTAAAGTAAACTACATGTCAACTATTAAAACAAGCATTTAATTTAACCCAGTACAAAATTGTTTTACAGTTGGTTTTGTACCATTACATCGACTTGCCCCAAAGTTTCCTATTTCTCGAAGATTAAAACATTTCTTGACTTTTTTGTCAGAGCTGAGTGTCCCACTGTTAAAGATATTGTGATCTCTATAAAATAATAATTACAGAAACAAATATATGTGGCACTTTACAGGACTTGCAGATCCAGCTGGGTGGAGATGTGTGTATGTGTATTGAAAGGAAAGATTTATCCATATGCACGGTCAAGAAAGGAAGAGTTCCATGGACATGAATCATCTGCATAAAGAAAATACACTTGCTGAAGCACGAAAACTCATTATTATTTTAATTTATTTCAATAAGTCTCTTTCCAAAACTACATTATCCCCATTTAAATAAAATAAATTAACTATAATCTAATTTCTTCTCAATTGCTTAGGGTCCTTGTATTAGACAGGGTTCTCTAGGGAAACAATGAACAAGAGATATCTGTCAATAGTATGTGATTTTATGAGTGTCTCACGTGACCGTGGGGATACACAAGTCCAGGTTCCGCAGGCAGGCTGCAACCAGGGGCTCTGATGAAAGTCCAATGAAGGTTCTTGATGAGTTCTGGAAGACGTTGGCTGTCCAAAGACTAAATTCTCTCTCAATGCTGAATCACTTCCCCTTTTAGGGCATTCAACTGATTGGATAAAGCATCACTCATTGCTGATGGCAATCTCCCTGACTCATGTAATTCTAACCAGCTATCTATGATTTACCACTGCAGTAAAGTCAATGATGACTGAAGTCCATAAATGCCTTTGTTTTTGTTTTTTTTAAGATGTATTTTATTTAATTAATTTATTTCTCTCTCCTCTCTCCCCCCCCCCCCCAGTTGTCTGCTCTCTGTGTCCATTCACTGTGTGTTCTTCTGTGACCACCTCTATCCTTATCAGCGGCACCGAGCATCTGTGTTTCTTTTTGTTGCATCATCTTGTTGTGTCAGCTCTCCGTATGTGCAGCACCATTCCTGGGCAGGCTGGACTTTCTTTCATGCTGGGCGGCTCTCCTTATGGGGCGCACTCCTTGCTCGTGGGGCTCCC
Organism: Dasypus novemcinctus; assembly: GCF_030445035.2. Lineage (NCBI taxonomy): Eukaryota > Metazoa > Chordata > Mammalia > Cingulata > Dasypodidae > Dasypus > Dasypus novemcinctus. The sequence continues at coordinate 30,144,458 of NC_080700.1, read as the reverse complement.
CTATGTGGTGGACACCCCTGGGTGGCACGGCACTCCTTGCGTGCATCAGCACTGCGCATGGGCCAGCTCCACACGGGTCAAGTAGGCCATGTGGTAGGCAGATGCCCTATCCATTGGGCCAAGTCCGCTTCCCCATAAATGCCTTTGAATTAAAGTTACCCCAGTACTTGTTTGATCAAATAACTGGGCACAATTAACTGGCCAAGTTGACACATTAGCCTAACCATCACAGTCCACCCCTTGTCAACTCGGCAACCATACACATTACCTTAAACCATACGTAGTCACTAAGTGAAAACAATAACAGACATATATATATATATGTATGTATATTTCCACCTAACAATGTTTACCTCTCCTGTGTACAACCAGAAATGCATTAATTCCATATAGAATAGGGTGCAAGTTCTTGGGTAATATTTACTCTTAAACTTGATATCCTCAAATGTTATGACAAGAAACTGATACAACTTGTTATAATGATAAGTGAAAAGTTTGGGGAAGAAATTGGTTATATGTACATATCCAATCATCATCATAATGAAACAAGGAAGAAAGATTCTTGATCATTACAGTCTTCGTTTCTGTAACTGGTCACATGGTCAAAGTTCATATTTATCACTACCTTCTCCCACTACCCATTCTGTGTTTCTGTTACCCTCAGCAAGCACTTCAGCTGGCCATAGTTTTGTTCATACAGCTCTCTCAAAAACTTTGTTGGTTTGGCATGCAGGAAGCAGGGGTACAAGCCATCAGACAGTAAGACTTTCCGTAAGTCTTTCCTAGATAACTGCATCTTCAGTCTTGATTTACCAATTCCAAGTTTAGTTAAGTCCTCCAATGGGGCACTTTCATCTGGGATCTTGATTTCCAGAAGATGGAATTTCCAGAATAAGTTTCTGTTTTCTTTGTACCCGACAGTTCAGTCCTCAGCAGATCTCTCTCATCTAGCATTTTGCTATAAGCTGCAAGCAGAAGCCAAGGCTCATTCTCTGGGTTTACTTTGGAAATTTCTTCAGCTAAATGCCCAGGCTCACCATTTTCAAATTCTGCCTTCCATAAAACACCAGAAGTTAATCTGGGTAAGTTCTCTGCAACTTTGAAACATGAATCACCTTTCCTCCAGTGTTTCCAATAATAGTTTAATCATTTACTTCTAAGGCACCATAAAAAGTCTCTTGAGCATCCATATTGGTATCAACAATCTCTTCAAAGCACTGTAGGTCTTTTATTCCAAGCATCTCACAGTTTCTCCAAAAAATATCCCTTACTCATTTATAAAACCATTTCAGCATTTCGGTAACTACAAAAGCACTCCTCCACTCCTCGGTACCAAATTCTGTATTAGTCAGCCAAAGGGGTGCTGATGCAAAATACCAGAAATTGGTTGGTTCTTATAAAGGGTATTTTTTGGGGGTAGGAGATTACGGACACCAGGCCATACAGCAAAAGTTACTTCCCTCACCAAAGTTTATTTTCACGTGTTGGAGCAAGATGGCTGCCAACATCTGTAAGGGTTCAGGCTTCCTGGGTTCCTCCTTTCCTGGGGCTGGCTTCTCTTCCCTCCATGTACTTACTTCCTGGGCTCCAGCTTATGGCTTCAGCGTCAAAGTCCAACATCAAAACTCCAATGTCAAAAACCTTCAACTCTGTCCCTTGCCATGCCTGTTATCTGCGAGTCCCCACCCACAAAGGGGCAGGTACTCAATACCCTACTGATACAAGTAGGGTATTGTGAATCCAATATAATCTCACATTCCCAGAGGAAAAGACCAGTTTACAAACATAATCCAGTATGTCTTTTTGGAAGTCATTAGTAATATCAAACTGCTACAGTCCTCAAGCTGAACATTTTTTTAGCACTAAATTTTTATTGCTACACTGGGCTCCTCATCTTATATTAGATTGCTTCTATGTCACATCATTTTTTTAAAACCTCTCCCAGTTTTCTAGGCTACCAGTTCTGCCAACCCGTGTGTGGGAAACACCCTCATAGAACCAAAAGAAACGTGATGAAGCAAATGAGATGTCAAACATCCCAGAATTTTTTAAAATTTATTTCTCTTCCCTCCTCCCACAGTTGTCTGCTCTCTGTGTTCATTCGCTGTGTGTTCTTCTGTGACCGCTTCTATCCTTATCAGCAGCACCGGGAATCTGTATTTCTTATTGTTGCATCACCTTGTTGTGTCAGTCCTCTGTGTGTGCGGTGCCACTCCTGGGCAGGCTGCACTTTATTTCATGCTGGGCGGCTCTCCTTATGGGGTGCACTCCTTGTGCATTGGGCTCTCCTATGTGGGGGACACCCCTGCATGGCAGGGCACTCCTTGTGCCCATCAGCACTGCACATGGACCAGCTCCACACGGGTCAAGGAAACCCAGGGTTTGAACCTCGGACCTCCAATGTGGTAGGTGGATGCCCTATCCATTGGACCAAGTCCGCTTCCCATCCCAGAAGTTTAATGATTGTTGTTTTAGTTTCCTAGGCGGCTTAAGCCTTGATATGGCTTTAAACAATCAAAATTTATTTGCTTACGGTTTAAGACATGACAGTGTCCTAATCAAGGCATCATCAAGGTGATGCTTCCTTCTTGAGGACCTGCTGCCAGCGATCCTTGGCTCCTCTGCCACATGGGGGCATCTACTGGTTTCTCCCTTCTTCACAGTTTCATTGCTTTCAGCTTCTTGCTTCACTAGGTTTTTTCTATCTCTCTCTCTGTATCCATTCCATTTATAAAGGACTCCAGTAGTAGGATTAATTCCCATCCTGAATGAGATGGGTCACACCTTACCTGATGTAGTCTCATCAAAAGATCCTACTTACTGGGAAGTGGATGTGGCTCAAGTAATTCAGCTTCTGCCTACCACATTGGAGGTCCTGGGTTTGGTTCACAGTAGCTCCTGGAGAAGGAGAAGTGGTGCAGCAGGCATGCATGGTGAGCTGATACAACAAGACAACACAGCAAAAGAGACACAAAGAGGAAAGACAATGAGAGACACAACAAATCGGGGAGCTGAGGTGGCTCAAGGAGTGACTGAGTGCCTCTCTTCCACATAGGAGATCCCAGTTTGGTTCCTGGTATCTCCTAAAGAGAAGTTGAGCAGACACAGAGAGCACATGAGAACACAGAGAGCACATGAGAACACAGAGAGACACAAAGAGAAGTTGAGCAGACACAGAGAGCACATGAGAACACAGAGAGCACATGAGAACACAGAGAGACACATGAGAGCACATGAGCACACAGAGAACAGACAGCGACTGCAAGCAACAAGGGGGGGGGGGCATAAATAAATAAAATAAATCTTAAAAAAAAAGACCCTACTTGCAACGGGTTTACATCCACAGGCATGGATGAGATTTAAGGACTTGTTTTTCTGGGGTGCATACAGCTTCAAACCACAACTGTTATGATGAGTTACCTGCAGGAAGGATATTCTCTTTCTCTCCTGTCTGTACCACAGTGGTTTTTTCCATACCTGCTGACAAGAGGAGTAGCACAATTTTCTTTATCCCCAATGATCATTGGTATGCTTCTCCCAAAGCCTTCTGTGCATTATGACCACTTGACCTCAAAGGTAAAGCTATCCTTATTTCCTGATATTAGACAGAAGTCTAATTAGCTACCCAGAGGATTTCAACATTATGCTTTCATTCTTAAGATTGCTTGAAAGTGCCCTAGATAGGTAAGAGCATGTATGAAGTTCCTTAAAGACAATTACATGAAGTATTATTATAATTATTATAACATTTTGAAAAAAAATGTGTTAACCTTGTTTTGTATTGCATATATCATCATGAATCTCTATTAACATTATTTTGTTAAAGTATTCCTGGTTACAAACCCATTGTCATATAAGAATTAGTCTATAAAGTTGGCATTTCAAATGGAAAAGCTAGAGTAGATTAGTGAACACAAAGTGCTGGGATAATTCACTAGCTTTTTGGAAAAATAAATAAATAAAACTAGATCTCTATCACACATCACCACCAGAATCCAGCCACTTGAAAATAAATTCCTGGATGTGGATGTGGCTCACGTAGTTGAGTGCCTGCTTCCCACATGGGAGGTCCTAGGTTCAGTTCCTGGTACCTCCTAAAAACAAAAGCAAACAATAAGCAAAAGGAAAAAAAAAAAACAACTCAGGGGAACTAATGTGGCTCATATGTTGAGTACCACCTTCCCACATATAAGGTCCTGGGTTCAATTCCAGGTCCCATACCTAAAAAAAAAATCCTCATAGGTTAAAAATTAAAAAGAAAATAGGAAGATATAAAAACATTAGAAGAATAAGTTTATATTCTTGGATTAAGCTTTCCTGAGGAAAAGTCAAATCCAAGAAATGATAAGAGAGGAGAACGACCTCTCTGGTTTTACATAGGACAGCAAAAAATTAAGCAGAGTAAAAATAAATAACACGCTTGGAAAATTGTTCAACATATGATAGCACATATATGAAAAAGGATTAGTATCTTTATTTTTTTTTAAGATTTATTTTTTACTTATTTCTCTCCCCTTTTGCCTACCCCTGTTGTCTGCACTCTGTGTCCATTCACTGTGTGTTCTTCTGTGTCCACTTGTATTCTTGTGAATGGCGCCAGGAAGCTGTGTCTCTTTTTGTTGCATCATCTTGCTGCATCATCCTTGTTGTGTCACCTTGCTGTGTCTGCTCTCCATGTGTGCAGCCCTGGGTGGGCTGTGCTTTTTTCACGTGGGGCAGCTCTCCTTATGGGGTGCACTCCTTGTGAGGGGGGCTCCCCTACACAGGGGACACCCCTGTGTGGCACGGCACTCCTTGCGTGCATCAGCACTGCGCATGAGCCAATTCACCACATAGGTCAGAAGGCCCTAGGTTTGAACCCTGGACCTCCCGTGTGGTAGGCAGACGCTCTATCCATTGAGCCAAGTCTGCTTCCCTAGTATCTTTAATATAGAGTTCTTGGATAGCAATAATAAACATCCCAAGTAGATTTCTAGTGAAATATTGGAACAGGAAAGTATCAAAGAAAGCACAAAAGTATATAATGTCTTTGGGTCAACCAAGATAGTGACAAAAGATGCTCCAGGGTGCAGTTCTCCCAGAGATTCTTTTAATAACTAGCAAAAACCTAGCTGAGCCATCTTCCTAAAACCCTATGGAATTTCAGTAACTGAGCAAGTTCCAAAATAAGAAAACATAGCTTAAAAAAACAGTAGTTGAAGCCCATGGTGTCCTTGCCAGTCCTCCCCTCCCCTCTCTCCTCCCCAGTGCAGTGTGAAGTCAGCCTGCATTTCAATTGTGAGTCTCTGGTCCTGTTCCAGAGGGAATAAAGTGATCCCTGAGTGCCTGCATGTTGGTGCCAATCTGCGGAGTAGAAGGCTGAAAGACTGAACTAGAAAATTTGTCTCAGGGTTGCCTCCCCAAATATTGTCCTTCAGGAAGAAGTGGCTTGCTAAGATAAAACAGTGTAAGAAATAATTGAGTCAAAATGGCTTGGGACAAACAATTACCTGCATTAAGAGCTGCAGTAGAGTGCAAAGCCAGGCACGAAAGTCTATTTTATACGATGTGGAAGGAGCATTTGCATTCCTGTAAATGGGGGAATCCATAAGGCATGAGCAAGCACCAGCCCAGGACAAGAAGCAGGCTACATGCAGGCTTGGATAGGACAGAGAGGAACCTGCACTTTGCATTCACACTCACCTCAGGCTCATCTTCCTGATAATCAAGCAGATTAATCTCTGAAGGAGACCACCAGCCAAAGAAGAGTCAGTGAACAAAGATTGTGAGAGATGTTTTTTTGCCTTGGTTTGTTTGGTTTTGTTAGCTCCTGGCACTCAAGGAAATTTGTCATAATGCCACATGGATACAAACATAAGGAACAGACAGCTCAAGGAGGAAAACCCAGATTTCATGATTTAAAATATTAAAACATACAATGTGCAACAAGGGAAACAGGAAATTAAGGTACTTCCAAAGGATCAAAGTGAAAATCCAGAAACCATCAAAGAAGAGGACCAGACTTTGAACATACCAAAGACTGTTTAAAAATTATCTTCAAAATGCCTAAGGTGATAAAGGAAGACATGAAGAAAGACAAAAAGGAAAATAATGAATGAACAATATGAGAATCTCAATAAAGAAATAGAAAGTTTTAAAAGGAGCCAAACAAGATCATTGAAGACCAAAATAGCTGAAATGAATAATTCCCTAAAGGGTTTCAGCAGCAGATTGGAGCTGGCAGAAGAAAGAATCAGTGAACACAAAGAAAAGACAATTGAAATGATTGAGGCTGAGAAGGAGGGAAAAAAAAATAAAGAAGCAAACAGTACCTAAGAGACCACCTGGGACACCATCAAGAATATCAATACACTCATTATGGGAGTCCCAGAAAGAGAAGAAAGCGGACAGAAAGAATATTCAAAGAAATAATTTAATTTTTAAAATTTGACAAAAGACATGAATATGCACTTTTAAGAAGTCCAGTGAATACCAAACACAATAAACTCAAACAGAGCCATGCCCAGACAATGAGTAATCTAACTGTCCAATGCCAAGAACAAGGGGACAGTTCTGAAATTTGAAAAGAAAAACAGCATGTAATATACAAGAAAGTCCAAATAAGATTAAGTGCTGATTTCTCATCAGAAATCCATGGAGGTAAGAATGCAGCATAACGAAATATTTAAAGTGCTTAAAGAAAACAACTTCCAACCAAGAATTTTATAACTGGTGAGACTCTTTCAAAACTGAGAGAGAGTTAAGACATTCCCAGATAAACAAAAACTGAACAAATTTGTAATCAAAAGACTTACCCCACAAGCAATGGTAAAGGGAGTTCTTCAGACAGGAAGGAAAGTATACTAGACAGTGGGTCAGAGTGGCATAAAGAAATAAAGACTCCAGTAAAGGTAACCATATAGGTAATTATAAATGCCAATACTATTGCATTATATTTTTGGTATGTTTCTCCACTTTTGTACAGGTTCTAAAATGCAAATGCATTAAAAAGTAATAATAAATCTTTAGTTTTCAACATAAAATGTATAAATATAAAATTTTTAACAACTACAAATGAAAGGTAAGAGACAGAAGGTATACAAACAATGTATGTGTATGCCATTGAAGTTAAGTTGTGATTGTTATAGATGTAGGATGTTAAATTTAAGCTCCATGGTAACCACAAATATAATATATGAAAACATATACAAAAAGAAATGAAATGGGACTCAAAATGATACAATACTCCAAAAATCAAATAAATATGGAAGTAGGCATTAGTAGGAGAATTGAGGGAAAAATAAGATATCAGACTTACAAAGATCATGTAGCAAAATGGCAATAAAAATCCCTGCATTGCCAGGAGTTACTTTAAATGTGAATGGATTAAACTTATCAGTAAAAAGGCAAAGATTAACATAATGGATATAAAAGCATGACCCAACTCTATACTATTTCCCAGCTATTCATCTTAAATTCAAGACATAGGTAGGTTGAAGGTTAAAGGATGTAAAAAATACATGCCATGCAAATAGGAAACAAAGAGAGCTGTGGTAGCTGTACTAATATCAGATTAAATAGACTTTAAGTCAAAAACTCTATTGAGAGACAGCTGCATAATTAACATATTAAGTGGCCTTTTCACAAGACAGTACTTGGTAGATACATTTCGTACCTGGATACCAGAGTCTGAAAGGTGGAAAAATATAGCAATACCTAGTTCATAGGAACTATCAGAGATTATGATGTAGTAAAACTTACTCAGAAAAGTAGGTAGTTGTAAAAGAGATCTATATTTAGGAAGTGTATGGAAAGCTAAGATCTGACCATTTCATGATATGCATTTGAAAATATATACAATATAACTACTTATCATCACTATCCAAATAGTAGATAGAACTAGATAATAAAAACACCTTCCACAGGATCATTTACATGTAATAGTAGATGTTAGAGAGTTTCCCTTATTGTAAAATAATGAAACATAACTGAGGCTATAAGGCAGTCTTATCTTTAATTCAATTCCTTCCTCACCAAAGGGTACTGACTTTCAATTTTAGGACTAAAACATTAAAATACAAAATTGACCATGTGTTACTAATTGACTCATAGGACACACTGAAGTTTTCTTTTTTAACAGGGGAATAACATACACACACATACAAATGTATTATATTTTGAATTATTTTGCCATTCATGTCTATGCTGTTATATCCCAATACAATGCTGCAAGCAAGTCATTTTGATCCTTTAACACAGATTACGTGCTATCTTCAAAAGTCTTGGAGAAGAAAGTAACCAAATCCCTCAAGGCAATCATCAGGGAAGGAGTAAAGATTAAAATATTACTGAAATAACAATACTGTATGCTGAACACAGGGAAAATATAAAAAATAAAATAATTAAGACAGGACAATTTTCACGATAAAAAAGAAGTGTGACTACCAGCACTATATACGAGGTATTTATTTGGCTACTTACTTGCTACTTTAATATTGTAGAAATTCATTATGGCTGCAAATCAAGTCATGCCAAATCAAGTCAAATGATCTGAAACAATAAGAATATCATTTTATGAGCTTTATATTGGGCTTTAGGCAGAATACAGCACAGTAATTTCAGTCCTGATGTTTTCTTCATTACCTATTACAATGACTTTCAAATGTTTCAACTATGCACATTAACACAGAGGCAGACTGATCCCTTTCTTTTGGAAAAATTTCTTTAAGATTCAGTGGAGTTTCATGTGCAGAAGTACTGTCTTCTTGCTGCTCTATGAAGACACAAGAATGGCAAGTATTACTTCCAAATAATTAAATTCAGTCTACATAACAAAAGCCAAAAAATATATAATCCATCACTATTAAGCAGCATTGGGAAACTGGTACATAACTAATGGTTCAAATGAAAAATCATTTTGTAACAAACGTCCATTATAATAAATTTGGGTCTCATCAGATAACTAAAACTTACCAGCTACTATAAGTAGATAGTGAAGAACAATAGTATTTACTGAATATCTTCGCTCTGCAGAGCAGCATGTTGGCTCCATCTCTGAGTATTTTTTTGTCCAGTGTCCATCATTTACATCTCACTGGCTTAAAGGTAGAGTCTCCATCCCTGTTTTTAAAGCAGGTAGTTGGAATCCTTTGAAGTTCTGCATTACACAGCATCATTGGCTGCTTCTCTTAACCCCACAACGAAGCAACAGACAAAGAATGAACAATAATCATTAAGAAGCAAACTCTGGGGAAATGAACTTGGCCCAGTGGTTAGGGCGTCCGTCTACCATATGGGAGGTCCGCGGTTCAAACCCCGGGCTTCCTTGACCCGTGTGCAGCTGGCCCACGTGCAGTGCTGAAGCACGCAAGGAGTGTCCTGCCACGCAGGGGTGTCCCCCGCATAGGGGAGCCCCACGTGCAAGGAGTGCGACCCGTAAGGAGAGCTGCCCAGCGCGAAAGAAAGGGCAGCCTGCCCAGGAATGGCGCCGCACACACGGAGAGCTGACACAGCAAGATGACGCAACAAAAAGAGACACAGATTCCCGTGCCGCTGACAACAGAAGCGGACAAAGAAACAAGACGCAGCAAATAGACACAGAGAACAGACAACAGGGCGGGGCGGGGGCAGAGAAATAAAAAAATCTTTAAAAAAAAAGAAAGCAAACTCTAAAGCATGTTAGACAGTGACAAATGTATAAAAATATAGTGGCAGATATCAATGGCAAAATTGCATGCAGTGAAACTACATACTTAGGAACCACACAAAGAAGCAGTAGTGTGTCATTTACCACAGTCAAAATAAGTAAACTACTACTCTTCACTTAGTTCTAGATGAGAAACACCAGTGACTTTCTTCACTCCTAATACTTCTTTTGGATGCTGTACAGATGTGCGCATATCACAGACAGGCTGAAAGATAAAACTAAATTTGTAGCTTTTATTTCATAGGTCAAGGAGAGTCACTAATTTACCTTTTTTTGATTATACAGGCAATGCTTATAGGGAAATAAGAAATCAATTTACTTACACTCTCTTGACCAAGATATAACTATTATTAACTTTTAGGTGTACAACCTTTCACAGTATTCTATGCACAAAATAAATATACACACATCATTTTTTTTAATGAAGGATAGTGTTTTGTGCCCTACTTTTTAGTCTTAACTTATATCACGAAATTTTTTCCATGTCAATAATTGTGCATGTACTTCAGTCAATTTCATCCTGGAATTCAACAGTGTGTGAGTAGCATAACAATAGGCAAATAGGTTAATGGAAGAGAATAGAGGGTCCAAGAATAGCTCCAGGTATATAAGGCGAGGTAATAGATAAAGATAGCATTTCAATTCAATGGGGAAAAGGGAGTTTATTTAATAAATGGCAATGGTGAAAAAATAATCAACTGATTATGTGGACAAGTGTTAGAATCCTACATTACACCATAGGCAAAATAAGTCTGAGTGGATGAAAGATATACAGTATTAGAATGTAGGTAATAGAATAAAATAAAGCAAAATATTGATTTTATGTTGATATGGGGGAGAAATTCTTACATAACACAGGAGTCGTGAAAATATTTAAAGGAAAAAAGAGAAAATAATTAAATGCTGAGATGTCAAGAATACTACAAAGTTGGAGAAAGTGACAGATTAGGAAAAAAACTCTGTGCAACACATATGACAGACAAATATGTCCAGAATACACAAAATGTTCCTACCAACTGGTAAGATATAAACAACAGGGCTGTAGAGCAAATGTAGCTCAGTGGTTGAGCTCCTGCCTTGCATGTTTGAGGTCCTGGGTTCAATCCCTGGTACCTCATAAAAAAAAATAAAAGTTAAAAATAATTTTAAAAATAAAAAAAAACTTAGGGGAAAAAGATATAAGTAAGCAATTCCCAGTGAAGAAAATGCAAATTGTTGATGAACACATGTAAGGCACTCAGACTCACAGAAAGTTACAGCACTGTACAATAAATAAATATTTGAGATGCTGTTTTTCAACAATATAGAAAAATGTTTTAAAATGATGACATTCAGCATCAACAATGATATGAGGCTTGGGAAGGCATTCAAATTTCTGGTTATTGCTGCAATTTTTAAAAAGAAATAACCTTGAAATATTAAAACACAGATGCCCTCTAACATGAGAAATTCCACTTTTGAGAACAAAGTCTATAGAAATCAAAACAATAATACTAAGGCCTTTTTCATAAGAGTACTTTTTTTAGCATTGCTATAGTAGGAAAGAATAAAGGAAACAACAGAATGCTCATACATGGAAGATTGATTAACGTAGATCCTTAAAATGGAACATGATTTGTCTATTAAAAGAAAGAGTTAGATGATGATGAAACTGCAGAGTAACACACGGAGTATAATTGATAGATATGATATACATGATGATAGATGATTGATGGATAGATAGATTTGTGAAAAGCTATACAAGTTTTAATTCAATGGGAATGAGGAGAAGACATTAATTTTTTTTACACAACTAATATATTTTATGTATTGCTTTTGTAATAAAAGCACCTAATATAAAAACGAAGTTAACGATTTGGCAGATGATTTAAGAAGGCCATGATGTAATTTTTAAAATTTTCCTTCAGCTCAATGATGAACAAATTAACATTTAGATATCCAGCAGACGTTATTAGAATACTGCTTTTTGTTATGCACATAGTTAGAAGCATCTAAAATATTTCAGTGAAAACACAAAGATCACTAAACTCACCAAGCTTAACTGGGGAGACAAAGAATGCACAATAATCATTAAGAAAGCAAACTCTAAAGCATGTTAGACAGTGACAAATGTATAAAAATACAGTGGCAGATAAGCCTCGGGATACGGAATGGTCCCAGTGACCCTCACCAGAAGGTGAAATTTGAAAACAGACACTGGAAGGAGGTGAGGGAGATGACCAAGCAGAAATCCAGGATGAGAATTTTCTAGGTAGGGGGCACAGCATTTGCAAAGGTCCTGGATATTTGATAAACAACTAGGAGACAGGGGGGTTGAGGCAGATTGGGGGAATGGGGTAAGATGAGAAAAGTGATCAGGTTAAGGAAGGATCAGGCGGATTAGACTCTCAGAGCGCACTGTAAAGTCTTTGGCTTTTTCTCTGAGAGAAACCAGGAGCTATGGCGGGATTTTGAGCAGAGGAGTAACAAGATCTGACTTTCTTTTTTTTTTTTTTTACCCGCCCCCTTTCCCCAAATGGTTCTCTCATCTGTCTACTCATTGTTTGCTTACCTTCTCCAGGAGGCACAAGGAACTGAACCCAGGACCTCCCACATGGGAGGCGAGTGCCCAACGGCCTGAGCCAAATCCACTCCCAATGGGCTGCAGCGTCTGCTGGCTTGCGGCATCTGCTTGTTGCACTGTCCAGCTCATTGCAGCAGGTGTGGCATCTGTTGTCTTCTTCAGGAGGCACCAGAACTTGAACCCAGGACCTCCCTTGTGGTAGGCAGGCACTCAACTGGTTGAGCCACATCTGCTTCCCTGACTTGTGTTTTAAAAGGATCAGTCTGGCTGGTATGGGGAATCCACCTCATGGGACCAGACACAGAAGCAGGAGGACTTGTTAAGGTTGGTTTCTGCAGTAGAACCTGAGACACTGTCCTGTTCTGGAGCTATTTTGAAGGTAAAGCCAACAGAACTGGCTGACAAATCAAATGTTGGGAAGGAGAAAAGATAGGTGCCATGGAGGACTCCAAGGTTTTAGACTTAAGCAATGGAGTTGCCCTCAAGTGAAATGAAGTGTGGTGGGAGAGGACAGAGCTGGAAACCAGATGCACATTTTGGACTCCATCTCTTTGAGATGTATTATCTGTCCATATGGAAATGTCAAATTAGAGTCTTATGCTGCATAGTTTAAAAATGAGGCAATTCATAGCAGCAGTCTTTCCAAGGAGTTTTCAATTGATGTTAATGGGTAACATTTATTGCATCTAATTTTATTTGCTTATCTAATAGTTGTGTATAAACAGAGGTAAAAGGTCAAACAAAATGAAGATTACATACAGAGTATCGATTTTAATGACCTCATTTATTATATGTACATTTCATACTTCATTTAACCAAGCCTTCATCTGCCTTGCTTCCAAATTTTTGCCACTACAAACAATGTTCAAATATACAACTTTATGAATTTGCCTTCGAATGCGCTCCTGATCACATCTTTAGAGTGAATTCCTAGAAGTGGGTCGAAGGGTATGCTTGTTTTCAGACTTTTGATCATACTGCCAAATTTTCCTCCAGAGAGTTCCTACACACCCACCATCAGTGCAGAAGAGAACACGTTTCTCCATATTCTCTTGCCAATAATGGGTAAGATTATTCTTCGGTCTTTGACAATCTGATGAGCAAAACAACATAAAATAAATAAAATTAAATAAAAAATAAAGTAAAGTAAAATAAAATAAAATCTAACTGGATGATGGGTGTGTGCATGCATGCAAATATTGGCTTATGGCAAATATTGGGTCAACAGCAAATTGACCCAAGGGGAAAATTCACTCACAAGCCCAACAAACTTAGGAAGGAGGCAGTTTGACTTTCTTATGCTTTACATGGTCCTTTCTTGGATGCAGGGACACTTTTAATACACTTCTTGTCATAATATGGCCACAGTTTTTATTTCAGTTTATTTTTTCTTGCCATTTTAGCACAACCATTTTCTTCATTGTTCTTTCATACTCAAAACCATCATCAGTAATAGCTCTGTGGTTTCCCATGTAACTGCGGTAAGCTAATTAAATCAATCACATCCTCTGATAATCGTAAGGTAAAAAGAGGCAAAAAGCCCAGCTCTCTGTACTTAGCTCCTTCATCTTGAATTCCAGCTTTAAAGGAACATCTAAAATAGTGAGGCCTGTATCTGACCGTGAGAATCCTCACAAAGAATCTCAGGGGAGGAACTTTCTAGGGCCTGGATATTCATTTTACAAGAACATCATCTAAATTCCGTCATTTCAGACAGCTTGTTCGCAAGGGATCAGATTCGCAGGAAATAAACATCTAAACCAGAATGTTAATTCAATCCTTCAGAGTGAGAAGTATAACTGCAAGGCAGACTAAAGCTTGCCTGCTGCCAGAATCCTCTGCTGCCTGAAGAACACATCCTTTATGTAACACTGTTTGAAGGTTTGGGGGTGGGTTTAGAATCAGATCAAAGGGTCCTAGACTTGAGTGGCCGTCATGCCCCATGACCACTTGGAGATTATCACCAGCAGCCTGCACACTCCGGCTAATTAGGGAGAGCATTCTCTGCCTTGGATAGTAGGAGAGAAGTACGGGATACATGGATGGTTTCTGAAGAGGGAGAGGGTATAATAAGAGCAATGCCGTGATGGTTAAGTTCATGGGTCAACTTGGCTGGGAGATGGTGACCGGTGGTTTGGTCAAGCAGGCACTGGCCTGACTGTTACTGTGAGTCCATATAAATCATCAGTCAGTTGCATCTATGACTGAGAGAAGTCTCTTCCGATCAGTGGAATGCCTTAAAAGGAGAATTTAGGACTTCAACAGTCAAAATGAAGAATTTCTACCTCTACTCCAGCCAGCCCCCTTTCCCTGGGGAATTCACTGAAACCTTCAAGAGAGTTCCCAATTTGCAGCATGCCCTACAGAATTCAGACTCACTGTGAACCAATTCCTATAATAAATCTCATACTTACGCACACACACATACATATCCTGTTCGTACTATTTCCTTGGTGAACTCTGACCAGTACAAATGCTACAGGAGAATTTATCTCATGACAGCAGGCAAGATGGAAAGAAACATTTTGGAAGTCATCAGTTATGTGACATATCTTCTACTGTCTTGTTTACCTGAGTTACTTTTTACGATTTCATGTATTTAATGCTTTCCCAACATCCTTTCGACACACATGCACAGACAGATTTAAACACTTTGGAGTTTAATGTCTTCTATTGCATTGTTGTCCTGAATTACTTCTTATGATTTTATGTACCTAAAGCTTTCCTAACATCCTTTCAACACACATGCACAGATAGATTTAAGCACTTTGAAGTTTAAAAAAAAATATTTATGGGTTTCATTCATTTATTCATAACAAATAGTGAGTGCTTGGTCAACAGCATGCAAAATAAGATATGATCTCGGCTCTCACAGAGTTTGTCTCCTTGGTGACGTGGACTGAGGAGTAAATCCATAATTGTAGCATAGTTCAAAGATGATGCTTGATGGCCCCTGCCTCCAGTTTTCCATGTCCTCTTGTACCCCCCTTCCATTCAGGTGGGGCTGGACATAGTGGCTTATTTGTAACAGAAAGAAAACAGCAAAAGTGATAGAAAGGTCCTTCTGTGATTAAGTTACCAAAGACGTTGACTGTCATCTCACTAGGCTTTCAACTCTATCACCCTTTCAGTGTGCGCACGTTGATGAAGCAAGCTGCCATCAAGGGGAGGCCCACAAAACAAGGAACTAAGGATGGTTGGTCTCCAGCCAGCAGCCAGTGAGGAATTGAGGCTCTTAGTTCAATAGTCCAAGGGGAACGGAATCCTGCCGACACCCAGGTGGGTGAGTTTGGAAGAAGATCCTTCCCCATTCAAGCCTTGGGATAACTATAACCTCAGCTGGCACCTGTGAGAGTCCCCAAAACAATGAGCATAGCTAAACTCTACCCAGTTTCCTGACCCACAGAAACTGTGAGAAAATAAATACATTAATTTTTTTTAAAAGATTTATTTATTTATTTATCCTTCTCTCCTCTTCCCCCTGTCCCCCATCGTCTGTTTTCTGTGTCCATTCCCTTGCATTCTGTGTGTCCGCTTTGCATTCTTGTCAGTGGCACTGGGAATCTGTGTCTCTTTTGTTGCATCATCTTGCTGCGTCAGCTCTCCGGGTGTGCAACGCCACTCCTGGGCAGGCTGCGCTTTTTTCATACAGGGCTATTCTCCTTGTGGGGCGCACACCTTGCACATGGGGCACCCCTATATGGGGGAGCCCCTGTGTGGCAGGGCACTCCTTGCGCACGGCAGCAGCACTGCGCATGGGCCAGCTCACCACATGGGTCAGGAGGCCCTGGGTTTGAACCCTGGACTCTCCATATGGCAGATGGATGCTCTATCAGTTGAGCCATGTCTGCTTCCCCTCAAAGGGTTTTCTTAATCTGAAACAGCCAAGAGTCTGAATTCTGCCTACTGTGCGGAACTGAAGCAGGCTAGATAGGGAATCAATAGACGGATCTGGGGCAGAAAACACCACTGTCATTCACACGTGTCCAGGTATCTCCAAGAGGTCTGCTGGGAGGCGCTCAAGAGAACTCCCGTTCGGAAGCCAGGAGAAGCCCCAGATACTCTCCAGGGCCCTTATCATTGGGCCCTCCTGGGGGATGGCCTAGGAGGGCCAGTAAACAGCTGGGACTCCTCCCCTGCCATTAGCAAAGGGGCGGAATAGTCAATGGTTTAAGAGGCAAGCAAAAGCAAACCCGCCCTGTTCCCATGCCTGTTCTTGCCCTATTCTGGCTTCTTTGCCCCACCTGGATCGATAGTCAAGTAAATCTGGGCATTTATAATCTATAATGGGAATTATAGTCTGTAAATCAGCCCTCTTTATCCCTTTTCAGCCACTTCCCCTCTACCTGGAACCCTTAAATCTGCTATTTTCTCCCTTTTCTCTTCCCTTCCTTCCTTAATAAATTACTGGCCTAATCAATTTGGCGTGCTCTTGAAATTCATTTCTTGCAGCTTAGCCAAGAACCTAGACAAAATCTGGCTACAGGGCCATCAGTAAGCCAGGCCCGGGCATCTGGGGGATCCTCTGAGAATCAAGGACCTCGAAAGAGTCGGTGCCTCTGACTTTGCTTCAAGCAGTGGATTGGCAGACAAAGGCTCCCACACAGGGAGAGCTGCCAGTGTCTTGTGTAAAAAGTGCTGCTGGGGCCAGGCCAGCTGAATTCTTTTTATTTTTAAACTTCTCTCTCCTCCCCCTCCCCCACCCCGTTGTCTGCTCTCTTTGTGTCCATTTGCTGTGCGTTCTTCTGTGTCCACTTGCCTTCTCAGCGGCACCAGGAATCTGTGTCTCTCTCTTTGTTGCATCTGCTCTCCATGTGCGCAGTGCCACTCCTGGGCGGGCTTCGCTTTTCTCGCACAGGGCAGCTCTCCTTGCGGGGCGCACTCCTTGCACATTGGACACCCCTACACAGGGGCATCCCTGCGTGTCCCGGCACTCCTTGTGCGTGGCAGCACTGTGCATGGGCCAGCTCATCACATGGGCCAGGAGGCCCTGGGGACTGAACCTAGACCTCCCAAATGGTAGACGGATGCTCTATCAGTTGAGCCAAATCCACTTCCTGTTGCATTCTTTAATATACCACGTCCATTCGACAAGGGAAGTTTGGAAGCTCATCTCAGAATGTCAGCCCTAAAGACCAACTTGACCCGCTCAGAAAGGAGCACATGAGACTGGACAATCCCCAGGCACCTAAGAGTCAGGATCTCAGTCATTGTCAAGTTGTTAGATGCTTTCCAAAGGTGAGTATCGAGTAGCTGTATCAAAACTCCACATCTAAACCCCAAAATTTTACCTCCGATTGGAGATGACCTCCCTTTGCCAGAAGCTCCAACAGGAAAGAGTCACCAGTCACTGATTCATTTTTTTTAGGAGGTACCAGGGATTAAACTCAGGACCTTGTTCATGGGAAGCTGGCACTCAACCCCTGAGCTACCCCTGCTCCCCGCGTCACAGATTTTTTGGTTCCAATTCCCAAAGAGTCCAATCAGGTGAGAGGCTCATTCTGGTGGCAAATGGGAGGGGAGTAGTTTCCATGACCATTCTCCTCTATTTGCACCTCTCCCCTGGTCAGAATGATCCCCTCCAACACCCAGGAAAGGGGAAAAGCATCTTAGAAAGCAGCCATTGCTACCATACATTCAGACGCAGGAGCAAGAGAAAGAGAATATTGAATGAGCCCAAAGCCCACGCTTGCTCAAACCCTATCAGATGAATTAGACTCTTTCTTTTTCCTACAGGGGCTTCAAAGATTACAATGGGTGAGAATCCTGTAGTCTCTGCTGGAGGTTAGGGGAATGCAAGGGGTGGGGTAGGAGGCCAAATAGAGGTGGAAGGCTAGAGCAGCCAGGGAGGCTTTTTGTTCTCTTTGTCTCCTACCCCAGGGTAAGTTTCCTCCCCTGTGTTTGGGGAGCTCTACCCAGTGTCCGGGAAGTACCTGGGCTCAAGGGCTCTTGATGCCAGCGTGGTTCTGCTCTCCACTTATTGGCACCTCCAGCCACCCCAATGCCCAGCACGCCCTTCCCCCAGGAATGGGGAGGATAACAACTCAATATAGCTAGACAAGTCTGAGCCCTCCCCTCCCTAAGCTCCCCAGCATAGTTGGAAGGGTGTGCAGAGCCTTTGATCTCCTTGGCCCCACCCCTAAGTCTTAAAGAGCTGAGGTCATAGTAGAGGTGCAGCAAGTAGTCAGGGACACAAAGTTTCTTCACACCAATAAGCAAGACACACATTTCAGCCAAGGAATACGGTGTCTGTTCATGGCTCAACTGAAAGATCTTCCAATGTTTTCTGCCCACCTAAAACCTATACAAGTTTTGGGGACTCCTGGGTCCTTTCCCCTCTCTTCTGATAGAGAGGTAAAACCAAAAGCACCATTAGAACTGCTCGATTTTTAAATTCTTCCTCCACTTCCCTTCCTGACCAATTAATCAAATAGATGATAGATGATTGATAGATAGATAGATGATAGATATAGATTAGATGATGATAGAGATAGATTATATAGATAGATGATAGATATAGCATAAATGATTGGTAGATTAGATAGACAGAGAGAGATAGATAGATGGGTGGATGGGTGGATGGATGGATGGATAGGTAGGTAGGTAGATAGATAGATAGATAGATAGATAGATAGATAGATATGAGGTAAGTTGAAATTGTGCACCGCTTGGTAAGATAGATGACAATAACACAATATCATTTCTAGGATTCCTACCAAAGAGGCATAACCTTAATTCATGAGGAAACAGCAAAACCAAATTGAGGAGCATTCTATGAAATAACTGGCTGTAATCTTCAAAATGCCACATCATAAAAGTCAAAGACCAAAAAACTGTTTCAGCATAATAAAGACTAGCAAGGCATGACAACTGAATGCAGTTCATTATTCTGGATGAGATCTTTTGAGCTGAAGGGCATTATTTAGATAACTGGTAAAACCCGAATAGGATCTGAAGATTAGATGGTAATTAGGAATCAACATCGATTTCCTGATTTTAATTATGGAATTTTGCATTGAATAGGAGTGTAAGAATTACTCAATAAAATATCTGAGGTGATAGGGGAACAAGTCACCAACATAGTCTCAAATGGTTTTGTGAAAAAGGGAGGAAGAGGGCAAATTTTTGTAAGCTCAAGAAGGTACTTTCCTTGGCTTGTAGCTGCATCACTCCATTCTCTACCCTCATGTGGCCTTTTTCCCTGTGTGCATGTGTTTATATTTTCTCTCCTCTTCTGATACGGCCATTGGATTTAGGACCCGCCCTAATCTAGTATAACCTCATCTTAAATTAGTTAATTACATCTGCAAAGAATCTATTTCTAAAGAAGGTCACATTCTGAAGTTCTGGGTGACAGGAATGTGGAATGGGACCACATTCAACCCACTACAATAATCAAGACACACTTGAGGAAGAACAAGTTAGGAGAAATTGCTCCATTGAATAGCAACACGTCATAGAAAGCTGCAGTTATGAAGACAGCGCCATGATAGAAAAAGGTGCCAGTCAAAAAGAAAAGCAAGTCAGAAACAGACCCAAATATGGAGGGACACTTTATACTTGACAAAGGTGACACTACAAAATGGTTAATTTTTTCAATAAATATGGCACTCGATATGTGTTTGGAAAAATAAGTGAACAGTGATTCCGTCTAATCCACACAATCCACTAAGAGCAATTTTAGGTGGATTGGAGATTTAAATTAGAAAGGCAAAATAATAAAGTTTCTAGAAGTTTCCATTAAATTATCCTTCATGGGCTTGAGTGAGTAAAGATCTCTTGAAAAAAATCCCCCCCAAAATTAATGATAAATTTGACTACATTAAAATTAAGAATTTCTGTTCACCAAAAGACATCACCAGGAGAGTCCACAGATGTAGAGAAGACATTTGCAACACAAATAACTTGATCAAGGGCCCCTACTCACTCCCTGACTCTCTAGGCGAAAACTTAAAGGAAGAATCATGATTTTTTTTAACAAAGAGAAGTAAACTAGGTATCTTTTTTAATACACTAATTCTTTAGATGAGGAAACTGACAGAGCAGGAGCTTGGAACTCAGGTTGCTCAAGTCCCAGTCTAATTCTTTTTCTCCAATACTGGTCTGGTGATTAGAAAAATATAGAGGGCCAAGAAGAAAAGAAAAGATCCATAAAATAATCTAAAAAATACAGTTCTCCTTTATGATGAAATAACTCACAAGCTAGAAAGAGAATCTCAACCTGATAAAGTGTAGACAATAAAAATCCACAGCTAACATCATACTTAATGGTGGAAGATTGAATACCCCTAAGTCAGGAACAAGACAAGGATGCCTGCTTTCCTTACTTCTATTCAACATTGTACTGGAGTTTCTAGCCAGGGCAAGTGGGCAAGTAAAATGAAGAAAAAAGCACCGAGATTGTAGAGGAAGAAGTAAAAAGATTCACTAAAAAATTCACCAAAGAATTCACTAAAAAAATCTATTAGAACTAATAAACAAGTTCAGCAAGTTTGCAGGGCGCAAAAATCAATTGTAATTCTATAACCTTTCAATGAACATTCTGAAAATAAAATTAAGAAAATTCCATTTATGAAAGCATCAAAAAGAATAAAATGCTTAGAGATAAGCATAACAAAAGAAGTGCAATGCTTATTTTCAGAAAACTGCAAAATATATTTGAAAGAAATTAAAGAAAACCTAACCAAAAAGACATCCCATGTTCATGGATCAGAAGACTTAATATTAAGACGACAATACTGCTGAAACTGATCTACAGATTCAGTGCAATCCCCATTAAAATTCCAGCAGGTCTCTTGGGAGAAATTGACAACCCGACCCTAAAATTCATATAGAAATGCAAGGGACCCAGAATAGCCAAAATAATATTGAAAAAGAACAAAACTGGAGGATCCTACACACCTCCTGGCTTCAAAACTTACTAAAAAGTGAAAGTAATTAAGACAGTGTGATGCTGGGATAAGAATATGCATACATATATATATACATACATATATATATGTATATATATATATCAATGGAATAAAATTGAGAGCCAGAAATTAGCCTTCACATTTACAGGCAATTGATTTTTGACAGGGTTCAGGGAGCATTCAATGGAAAAGGAATTATCATTTCAACAAATGGTACTTCGACAAGTATATATCTTCATGCAGATAAATAACATTAGACCCCCTACCTCACACCACATACAACAATTAACTCAAATTGGATCAAAGACATAAATGTAAGAGTTAAAACTATAAAAATCTTAGAAGAAAACATGGACATAAATTCTTGTGACCTTGAAGTAATGACTTTTAGCTATGTCACCAAAAGCACAAGTAACAAAAGAAAAAAAATGATGAATTGCATTTTATTAAAATCTTAAAACAAAAATTGGCAGGAAAGGTCATCAAGAGGAAAGTGAAAGGATAACTCAGAGAATGGTAACAAACATTTGCAAATCATATATCTGATAAAGGACTTGTATTTGGAACATGTAAAGAACTCTTACAACTCAACAAAAAGAAAAATAGCCCAATTTTAAAACTAGGCAAGGAGTGGATGTGGTTCAAACAGTTGAGTGCCTGCCTCCACATGGGAGGTCTCAGGTTCAGTTCTCTGTGCCTCCTGAAAAAAACACACAAGCAAAAACAAATGAAAAAAACAACTCAGGGGAGCCAATGTGGCTCAGTAGTTGAGCACCAGCTTCCTATATACGAGGTCCAGGGTTCAATCCCTGGCCCCGGTACCTCAAAATAAGAAAAAAAGACATTTCCTACTAAGAATATATACAAATGGTCAGTAAGGATGTGAAAAGATGGTTCAACACATTAGTCATTAGCCATCATGGAAATGAAATTAAAACCACAATGAAATACCACTTCATGCCCATAGGGTGACTTTAATTGACAAAATGGAAAATAACAAGTGTTGATGCAGATGTGGAGAAATTGAAACCCTTGTACATTGCTGTTGGGAATGTTAAATGGTGCTACCACTTTGGAAGAAGGTTTAGCAGTTCTTCAAGAAATCATACATAAGAGTTACCAATGACCTATCAATTCAGCTCCCAAGTATCTACCCAAGAGAAATGAAAACATATCCATGAAAAAACTTGCACATGAATGTTCTTAGGAGCATGATTTAAAATAGCTAAACCTGAGAAACAACCCAAATGACCATAAACTAATGACTGGATTTTTAAAAAGTAAATCTATACAATGAGATAATATTATTCAGCCATAAAAAAGAAGCAAAGGGAAGCGGATGTAGCTCAAGTGATAGAGCTTCTGCCTACCATATGGGAGGACCTGGGTTCAATCCCTGGGGTCTCCTGGTGAAAAAGAAGAGAAAGCGTGCCTATGCGGTGAGCCAGTGCCAGCGTGAGTGCCCGCATGTTGAGCCAGCGCCCCCGTGCAAGTGAGTCACGCAGCAAGATGATGACGCATCAGAAAGAGAGACAAGGGGAGAGTCAAGGTGAAGCACAGCAGAGACCAGGAACCGAGGTGATGCAATTGACAGGGAACCTCTCTCCCCATCAGAGGTCTCCAGGATTGAATCCCAATGAATCATAGAGGAGAGAAAATGAAAGAAGACAACACAGACAGCAGAGACAGCAGGGCGGGAGGAGGGGAAGGGAGGAAATTAAATAAATAAATAAATAATAAATGTTTGAAAAAAAAAGAAATGAAGTACTGATACATGCTACAAAGTGGATGAACCTTGAAAACACTATACTAAGTGACAGAAGCTTGTAATGTCACAGAAGATCACATACTTATGAGTCCCTGGACATGAAAATGGGCAGACTAGACAAATCTATAATAGGAAGCCAAACGTCAGTTACTGATCTCCTAAAGCTGGGGAGTGAGGGGATGGGACAAATGGAGACTCGCTACCAAGAGGGCAGGGTTCTTTTTTTGGGCGGGGGGGAGGGAAGGAAGCATGAAGATGTTTTAAAATAGATTGTGCCGATGGTTACACAACTCTGTGAATACAATAAACACCACTGCATTGTACACTTTAGACGCATGAATAGTATGGTATGTGAATTCTTTCTCAACAGAGCTGTTCCCTACAAAAGAAAAGTGCCATTTCCAAACTACTGTTATACGTTAAGAAAAGTGGGTACTAGGTTTTACAAACGTACAGCAGAGTTTATAATAACACACAATGGTGATACTGTCTCAAGAATGTATCTTTTCTTTTTAAAAAAAAATTGAACACCTAAACAAGACGTTTCTCCTTTTCATTTCGCTTGCAACCCCCTCTCCAGCCTGCCCTCCTCTTTACCCGCGTCCCCGCCTTGGTGTGTTAGGCCGCGCGTCCCCGGGGCAGTGGAGCTGCTCTGGAGGGCGGCCAGGAGGGCAGGCGCCGGGGAGCCGAGGGCCGGCGTCCCCAAGCAGCGCCGGGCTCCCCCGGCCTGGCCCCGGGCCCAGGGGCGCGCAGGCCGGCGGCGATCGGTCGCTCGGTGGCACCCGAGAGGCCCGTCGGGGTGGTGACCTCGCAACGTGCGCCAAGCCCGCCGCCCTCCCCCGTACCTCTACGACATCCCCACCCAAGCTTCGGGAACCTGCAGGAGCTGGGGGCGGGGACAGGGAGGCGCGAGGGGAGGGACCGCCGGGGCCCGGCCAGGGTGCCGCGGACGCTCCATCCGCGCGCAGCCAGGTGGCCGCCGGGCGCTGGGCTGGCGCGGGGTCCTCGCTCGTGCTGCTGCCGCCACCTGTGGCCTGCGACCCGCGGCCCCCCTACCTCTCGCGACCTGCAGTCCGCCCCCTTCCCGCCGATCCCCAGGCCGCCGGGGCGCCCCGATCCTTCGCCCTTGGGCCCTCTCCCCGCGCGCTATGCCCGGCCGAGGCTGCTAGTCCCCCCCGAAGATGTGGGCGCCGGGCAGCCCGGCGGCAGCGAGACCCCCGGCCGGGGGCTGGGACCGCTGCCGGGTGGGAGAGAGGCTGAGCGCCGCGCTGGCCGGGCTGCAGGAGCTCCAGGTGCTGCGCGACAAGCAGCAGGCGCTGGTGCGGGGCGCGCTGGCCCCGCAGCCCCCGCCCGCGCCCGCCCGGCTGCCCGCCCCCGAGGCCGCGGCGCGCGACCCCCGCAGCAAGGAGCACCGGCTGGAAGCCACGCTCGCGTCGCTCAAGGAACAGCTGGTAAAGAGCGGGGCCCGGAGAGCTGGGGACAGGGGGGGGACCCCAAACGCCCTGCCGGAGGGGTTTGGTTTAAAAAAAAAAAAATACCGATGAGCTGTTTCTACTTTGGGTCAGGCTGTGATAACTATTGGTAAGCTGGCTGATGGCTGAGGAGCCCACCCTGTCCGGATCTGAACCTAATGCAATTCGGAATGAAATTAAATGGATCGGAAGGCCGGGTGCTTAGGGACAACGTGCTGCAGCTCACGAGCCACAAAGTAACAACGAGGGGAGCTGGGTGCCCGCAGTCAGCTCTGCATTCGCTTCTGCGTAATTCCGGAAACAGAACCGGGTGAATTCCTGTTTGATTGAATTGCAGGACCTTGTAGAGATTTACAATGTATTAAGTTGATTTCCCTTAGTGGGAATCTGCTTTGAACCCTTGATATTCTTCCCTCTGTACCAAGTTCTGAATTAAACTGCTCCCTGCTACACTGGGTACAGGGTAGCCCGAATTGTGTTCAATAATGTAGGGGGGGGGGGGGGAAGAAAATAAAATAATGTAGGGAGTAGAAAGGGATCGTGTCACTACAATGAAATTCGGGGGGATAGTGTACATAAGAAGAGGGCTGCTTCAACTTTAAAATGTAACCTGATCTGTAAAAAAGAGGTGTGTCCCCCTAACCCAGAAGCAGGTAAAATGGGAACCTTTTATGATTTCTTTACTTTTGTGTATTGGGGTACTCTTATCCGTCTAAAAGTCAGTTCCCTTTCGTACATGATTGAAGATAAAATTATTACCCTCTGGTATTTCATATAATTTATTGGGAAACAATCAAGATAGATTTGCAGCATGGCAGTATTTTTTTTCAGAGGAAAAATAAAAATGCTAAAGAAAGATTGTATTTGATTGTAATTTTTAATGACAAAGTCAAATCAGGTCTGTCTAAAAGTTGCCTTCTTTAAAAAAAAAAAAAAAGTAAGGCATCACAGCCCAGGTGAAGGTGCAGTGCGGCCCTGGGTTTAGCTGAGTTGTGTTATTAATTGGCTAAGTGCTTCTGGATTAAAGAATTCATAGCCTGAGATTCCCTTGTTATGAACTGCCTCCCGTGATTCCTGTTATCTTCGAGTATTACAAAGGACAGACCTTGCAGGAGAATGACCTGGAGTTTTTAAGTTTCCAGTTGCTTGTTCAGTCGGTGATCCCTTCCCTGAGAGGAAAGTGGCTAGTGGCTGGCTATTGAGAAGAAGCCTGCCTACTTTGTTTTATCACTCTAGGCTATCAAAGTATGTTTAAGTTATTTGTATGTTAGTACATGACACAATCTTAATTTATGCATGACTGTAGCTAGACACACAGTAACCTAAAAAGTGCCTTAGACATAAGTTAACAGGAAGAAGTTTTCTGAGATGCTAAGGTGAATTGTTCTGTCAAGGGACTAAGAAGACAGCTGATGATTAACTTGTCTTAAGGAATACACAAACTTGTGAGTACTCAGCAGCTAATTATAAGTCGCCTTTTGGAGAAGATCAAACAAAGTGGCTTTTTGTTTGTTTGTTTATTGTTATTTTTTTAATGTGGGCACCGGAAAGAACAGCAGAATTTGTTTGAAACTTGGTCCTTGGAATGGATTATGTGATCAAAAGAGAAGAATAGTTAAATTTGCATAACATCAGCCCAGCATTTAGCACTTACACGTTTTTGTTACAGGGAAAAAAATTGGGGGTGATACTAGTCCCATCAAGAATACAGTCAAAAGACTTTTTAATCTCTAGTACTGGCAATTACACACCCCAGTAACTCCCAGTTAAATTAGTGTTTCCCTCCCATCTCCACTCTGATATTAACCTGGTTATCAATCAGGTGTGAAGACAGGAAGAAAATTTATCTAACTCTTGGAAGCTTTACCCTTCAGGATTTCTCAAGTGAAAATGCACTTTAGTATTTTCGTGGCTTAAACTGTAATTGGAAAGATAGCATTCATTCCATTAACACACCAGAATTCGCTGCACCGTCTTCATTGCTATGTCTAAGTTACAAAAGAAAACACAGCAGTAGGTACTCAGTAAGTATAAATAAATGAGTGACTTTTATTGCCCCCAACTAAAGGGAAAATGATTTAAGTATTTATCGTCTCCCTAATTTATATTTCTTGGCTAAGGAAAACTTCCATGACCTTTGACTGAAGCAATTTGTTACTGTTCGGTTAGAACAGGCGGAGCCACTCGGGCTTAATGGTTTATCACTTCTCGAGAGATTGGTCATTCTCCAAGAGGCTATAGGCATTTCCATTTTTATATGAATTAAGTTCCCCAGCAACACTAAAGTAGGTAGACTTAACCCAACTCATTCAATGCCTGAAAGTTGCTTGAAAAACTCCTTCGTTCACCAGTAGGTGCTGCTGGAGTCATCGGAAGAGATGTTGTTTGGCCAGAAGTTTAAAAAAAAAAGGTCGATTGGGTCTTTGCAGTGAAATCTTATCCTTAAGAATTTCATTGTAGTTGACTTTACTGGCCCTGACTTGTTCTAAAAGTGGCAGCTTGCAACAATTCCCTTTCATTGGCAGGTTCAAGCATTAAAAGCCGTAAGAGCAAGTTATGGGTCTGATTCCGCAGCTATAAACATGATGCCTGGTGTTTTTCTTGGGCAGAATACACTTGCTTTGATTGAGGACAAGTTCAAGGTGATGGAGAGAGATGCATCCATAGGACAATACAAGGCTCTGACTGCCAGGCCCTAGGGCTTTATTTCCCAGGGACTCATCTGTCAACCCCAGAGGCTGTATACTATTGATTTATTGACCTTTTTTAAACCTGGGTAGTAAGAGGTCCCTGCCTGCACAATGAAAGTGGCAAGTCACAGAATTCAAGCATAAAATGTTTCGCTTGGACATTCTTAGCTTTCAAGGAAAGAAAAGTAGGGTCGTAGGTACCATCTCTATATCCTGAAGTTTAAGGCATTTATTACTTTTGTCCTCTGAATAGACCATAAAGGTTTTCAGAAGGCTAGAATTCTGTATTATAGCCAGGGAGAAATAGGCAAAGGAAATGGAAATCTTACCATTCTCTTCTTGTATATAAAGTAAGCATTGCCAAAGAAAAGGGATAAACCAACCATTTGTTTTTAAAGGCATCCCCTGGAAAATAGAAGGTTTATGGTTATAA
Source organism: Dasypus novemcinctus (assembly GCF_030445035.2). Classification (NCBI taxonomy): domain Eukaryota; kingdom Metazoa; phylum Chordata; class Mammalia; order Cingulata; family Dasypodidae; genus Dasypus; species Dasypus novemcinctus. Next base: position 30,116,935 of record NC_080700.1, on the reverse strand, counting down.
GAAACTTTTTGTGGTTCCCAAGAAGCTTGTTAAAATGCAGATTCCCAGGCTTGCCATAGAAGGTTGAAGGTAATAGGTATTGTGTGGCGCCTGGAAATCTGCATTTTATTCCTGGGTGATTCCTTTCCCTGAGAAACCTTTCTCTCTGTTAAATGAGGCTTTCTTACCCCTTAACAACATCCGGGGAGTTTTTAACACCAGGGCTCCCTGGAACACACCTTGAGAAACAGCTCTGAGACACATGTGCAGAGTGAAGTGGAGAGTTGAAGTGTAGACTAAAGCGGCTGGCTGGCTGCAGTGGAGAACATGAACTTGACTGCTCCCGTCAAGCTGACTCAGTGCTGACTTTTTCTGTAAGCTTCTCTCTAGAAATACACAGACATAGACATCTGTTGCTGGCTTTGGATCAGATTCTCCTCGATACCGGTCACATAAATTACTTTTGACAAATGAGTGGAAGAAGTGTACTGCTATGAAGGAGTTAATGAAAAGCACCGAGACCTAAAAACCCCAAGTTAGGGACGGAGCAAAGGGTTAACAAGTATAAATCACGAATAGTAAAATTCTGCAGACTTGCAGGCTGGTCCTGGTCCTGAGGATGTAATAAACAATCTGTGAATACCTGAGAGCCTCATACCTTCTGTGGCCCTTGGACCATTAATCAAAACCACCAGCTGAAGCACTGGCTGGCCAAACATTAATCACAAAGCAATTAATTCCCAGCACAAATACGGGGGCTTTTTTTTTTTTTTTTTCCGGAAGGGGATTGAAGAGATAGGATAGAAGCCAGCAAAGAGATCCAGACTGTTTTTCAAAATAAATAGAAAATCATGATTTAGACGAGAAGAGGTAAAATACAAGTTTTTAAACATTAAAGTATGGACTGATAAAAGAACTTAATTTCCTGTTAACACCGTGATTGTCAACACTGAACAGCAATTCAAATGTGACTTATAATATAAGGGAAGTCGGGAAGATTAAGAAGATACAGAAGCAGAAAGCCTTTTTCTTTTTTTTTGCTTTATGATGGGAAAAAGTACTCTCACTGGTTCCTTTATTTGAATTAAGTATCTTGTTTACATATATGGTGATTGGAACTACGTTCTTTCTTTATATGCTATATTGGCTCTTTTTTCATAGTTCTGTTTACTTGAATCACATGATAGATTTTTTTAAAATGTTACAATTTTTACTGTAAGAAATATACTGTAAGAAAACAGTATATTTAGACTAGTCTGGATAGTATAAAATTCTGATTGAACTCAGGAATGATTTCTCTCACATACACGGTAACAGACACAACACAACACAACATTATGGCTTCAAGTTTGTTACTGTAAAATCCTTGGTGTTCTTTTAAAAAGGTCCACTGTAGGAAAGCAGTATATTTAGGTTGGATTGTGGTCTTTATTGGGTTCTGGAGAAAAGGTTGTGCATTTGGGCATGAGGCTCTACCACTAACAAATGTGCCATTCATTAGGCTCCGGACAACTCACCTGCAAATGACATTGATCACTCATGTTTGAAAACTCTGCCGAGAAATAATTCTCTCATAAGAATAGAAAATCATTCTTGTAGAGGTTTGTCAAATTCTTGAAATCACTGAACTAATTCCAAGCCCCATAAGTAGGGACTTAAGAGGAATTTCTCATTTCCTAGGTAGAAATTTGAAATACAAATTAATCATTTCCTTAAACAGTATGCACCACATCATTACATTCATTAATTATTTGCCTTACACTTAATTGTTAATCAAAACAAGGACTTTATGCAGTGGACCTTGAAAACACGGTAAGGTTTCCAATGGAAAGAAGGAAATCAGCACTATTAAACACTATGTGCTCGTTGCTTCAATATAGATTTATTTACATATATATGTATATAGTTAATGCTCATAATAACCCATTTTTGAGTTAAGAAAGCTGAGACCTGGCAAAGGTGAGTTCAGAGCGTCTTTGGTGGCAGAGCTAGTACATGAACTTCAAAATGAGAAGGATGCCCGAGGAAGATTTACAGGCAGCATTTATTCTTTGCCCTGGGTAAAACTGGCATTTTCCATTTCTTACAGTACCACGCCCTTGCTGAAATCCCTATTTCTCTGATAGTTCTACTAAAACTTTTAACAGTTCAGATGTTACTTGCAATGTAAAGGAGAGGAGAAGAGGATTAAGAAGCTTTCATCGATCCCATGGGGCAGCTGTGAAAAAAAGAATATAGCAATACAGGTAGACACAGGCTAAATTAAACATGGGAGAGTAAATTCTCGCTTAGAACTTAAAAAAAATAACAGTGGAAAATTCACCTGTGGTAACTGCCCAAAAGAATTTGTGTTGTTTTTGATCTTGATCGTCATTCTCATAGACTGCATTATTTTGTATGCTTATAAAGTAACGGCTAATTCAACATTGTTCATAACAGAGCCTGCAAGTGGAGGGGCAAAAAAAAAAAAAACTGTTTGGGGAACAGTAGTTTTGTTTTTGTTTTTCTTTCCACACTACAGAGCAAGGAAATTGCTTCGGAAGTGAGTAGGACAAAGGAGATGCATTTTATGTTGATTTTTGATGTTTACGTTGTATTCGCACTGCATTTTCACCACCAGCTTTAAGGGTTTCTGTCTGTACTTAGAACATTTTACTTTCTCGTTCTTAGTCCCGTTTAAGACGACAGGACGTTGGCCTGAAAACCCACCTGGATCAGCTGGACCAGCAGATAAGCGAGCTGCAGCTGGACGTGTGCAAGACGTCCAACGAGCCCCTGGCGGACAGCGACAGCCGACCCAGCTCAGGTACACCCCTGGTGCCAGCGCGGGAAACCAGGCGGGCTCACGGCAGCATAGCGCACGGGGCATTGTCGCCTGGGCCCTGGCACTGCTCTTCAGAGGGGAAAGCTGATGAATGAATACAGTTATTTTCAAACCTAAATCCGGTTTACCCATTAACACCCCCTGGGGAACTCGTGTCCTCTTAAAGGGCTAAAGTGGTCTAATATTGAACATCGTTAATAGTGCGGTACCTTTCTCTGATGTTTTCTTGGGCTAACCTGTAAGTTAGAAAGATATCATTAAGCCTGAAAATTATATATATTATATGAAGACTCCTGAAAATGAAATATTATTATTTAAATGTGTTTAGAAAAAAAAGAAAAGGAAGTATATGCATTTTTTTAAATTGGAAAAGTGTTATTTCAGATGGGGGAAAAGAGTGAGTTTCTTACTTCTTTTTCTAGGCTGATCAATTCTCAGGTCTGTTCACGATTGCTGAAACTGGTGTGTGGAGGAGTGTAAATAGCTAGTGTTTCCTGACATGACAAAAGTATGTGTTATGGTGTATGTAGGTTTAAATCAGTTTTTTTAAGGAGGTACCAGAAATTGAACCCAGGACCTCATACTTGGGAAGCAGGTGCTCAACCACTCGAGTACATCCGCTTCCCTAAATCATTCTAATTTTGCCAGAGAAGATGATAAGGAAATAATGTCCACCCAGTGCTGTCCTAGTATCCCCGTTTTAAAGGTCACAGAAAGATAAGCATATAGTCGTGGCTGACTTTCATGATACAGGGTACTTTTGTTTTTTTAATCCAAAATCCTCCAAGCAACACTGGGGTGGGGGGGTTGGGATTTCCTTCTTAAGATTGCAGTGGTCAGAAATTGGTTCGCATTGCATATCCATAGTTTTCTCCAAGTACAGTGTTGTCTCTGCCATTTCTGTTTTTTTATTACTCGCAACATTACGTCATGACCGATGTTACGTTTACATGTAGCAGGTCCAGTGGGTTTGAAGGACTGCCATAATTGTTTCCCTTTCACTGATTGCTAATTCATAGGCATCGAGGAAGGGGAAGATAGAAAGATGCAGAACATTCATCTGAAAGGTCTTAGATTCTAGCGGGAGAGACAGATGCTTAATACGTAACAATTGGAGAGCAGATGTAGCTCAGTGGCTGAGCGCCTGTTTCCCATGTAAGAGGTCCTGGGTTCAATCCCCGGTACCTCCTAAAAACAAACAAACAAATGAAAAAAACAGCTCTCGCTGGTGAGCAGATATGGCCTAGTGGTTGAGCACCTGCCTCCCACATACGAGGTCCCAGGTTCACTCCCTTATACCCCCCCCCCAAAAAAAATTAGTATCTATAACACAGGACTGAGTGAGCCACTGGCCAAGGAAAGGGATGAGGAATTTTGTGGAAGACGGATGAGGGCGTTTGCGGTTTCCAGGCAGTTCTGATTTCTGTTTCATGGGGGTTGACAATAGACAAATGCCCAGTCCTGGACCACATATACCACAGTCTTTTTGTTGTTCTTTTTTTAATTTTCAAATTCTTATTAAATTGTCTTTTTTTTTTTAAGAATACAGAGATCACAAAAAATGTTACATTAAAAAATATAAGAGGTTCCCCACTCCCCACTCCCCCACTCCTCCCACATCAACAACCTCTTTCATCAGTGTGGCACATTCATTGCATTTGGTGAATACATCTTGGAGCACTGCTGTACCACATGGATTATAGTTTACATTGTAGTTTACACTCTCCCCACGTCCATTCAGTGGGTTATGGCAGGATGTATAATATCCTGCATCTGTCCCTGCAATACCATTCAGGACAACTCCAAGTCCCGAAAATGCCCCCACATCACACCTCTTCTTCCCTCTCCCTGCCCTCAGCAACTCCAGTGGCCACTGTCTCCATATCAGTGCTACAATTTCTTCCATTACTAGTCACAATAGTTCCATAGTAGAACATCAGTAAGTCCACTCTAATCCATACTCTATTCTTCCATCCCGTGGACCCTGGGATGGTGATGTCCACTCCACCTCTCAGTCGAGAGGGGGCTTAGATCCCACATGGCTGGTAGATGGGATTCTCCTGCTTGGAGTCACCCGGGTCCTTCAGTGACGTCACCCACACACCTTCACTCACAGCTTCTGAGCCCCTGCAGGTCACAGTCCACCTGCCCGGGCAGACGAGGATGCCACAGGGGGTGCCAGGTCGGTCACGGGTGGCGGGGGCTGCGTCTGTCGGCCAGGTTGTGCCGATGCCTGACCTCTGTGTCTGTTCCCCCCAGGCTTCTACGACCTGAGCGACGGCGGCTCCTGCTCGCTCTCCACCTCCTGCACGTCCGTGTACCACGACTCCATCTCGTCCTCCCTCAGCAGTCTGCTGCCTGCCGGCCAGCCCCCCAAGGCCGGGCTCAGCCCCGGCGATGACCGGCCCAAGTCGGCCGACGAGACCACCGTGCGGGCCGCGCACCTGCCTCCACGGAGGCCCCGCGTCGTGGAGGCCAGTCCACCTGGGGGCAGCCCACCAGGTGCCGGGGGGCCCCTGGGCAGGGCCAGACCCCGGCCCGTCTCCACAGGTAAGGAAGAACCAGAAAAGGCTGGGAACGTGGATCTCAAGTGTGTGCGGGGGACATTTAATGCTGATCGAGACTCAGAGCGGAAAACAGTATCAGTGGAGTTTGTTCTGCCAGTACTAACCCGACAAATAATGTTACATTTTCTATAGATTTCCTTCTATTTTCTTTAAAGATTTATTTATTATTTCTCTCCCCGCCCCCCCAGTTGTCTGCTCTCTGTGTCCATTTGCTGTGTGTTCTTATGTGACTGCTTCTACCCTTATCAGCGGCACCAGGAATCTATATTTCTTTTTGTTGTGTCATCTTGTTGTGTCAGCTCTCCATGTGTGCGGTGCCATTCTTAGGCAGGCTGCGCTTTCCTTCGCGCGAGGTGACTCTCCTTATGGGGTGCACTCCTTGCACGTGGGGCTCCCCTACACGGGGGACACCCCTGCGTGACACGGCATTCCTTGTGCTGGCACTGCGCATGGGCCAGCTCCACAAGGGTCAAGGAGGCCCTGGCTTTGAACCCTGGACCTCGCACGTGGTAGGCGGATGCCCTATCCATTGGGCCAAGTCCGCTTCCCTATTTTTTTTTTTTGATCTGGATGGAAATAGGAATCCAAACACTCACCTCTTTTCATAGAGCAGGACTCTTCTCCTAAAAAGCATTTTTTCCTACTATTTAAAATGGACATCAAAAAGTTAAAAAAAAGAAAAAGATCCTTTAAAAATCTTGAAACAGCCTCACTGCTATCTGTTTGTATTTAAAGTGTGCATAGAGTTGAAAGTTGAAAGTGTAAGTGGAAAAATAGTAGTTAGCACTCACTTTACTCACAGGCTTGGTAAAGGACCATTATTTTTCTGTAGATCTCCACCCCCCTTTATTTACTTCTTTTTTGGCCTTGTTTTATTTCTAATACAAGACCCAGCTTAGCAGTAACCATTTGGCCTTTCCTTGGTGAACATTTCCGCATGACTTCTTGGGATAGCTATAAACACCCGAAGAGAAGTTGTGGTTGTCGGTGTCTTTTTTTCCTGTGGCTTCTGTCTGAGGAAACCATCATGTGTCTGTGGTCACTTTATCTTTCTGGACAGTCTCAAAATCATTCATAAAATGAGAGCAGGAAATTAATCTATTGTGAGTCTGTGATTTATCTTTTCAGAACAAGCTATCGTTAAGAGAGAAATGACCGGAACCATATGATGGAAATAGTGAGCAAATATGGCTTGTTTCTCCCAAACCCTTTTACATCTAACTGTCCAGTCTAAGTGCCAGGTTGTAGCTTGCTTTGTCCTCTTAAGCCTGTTGAAGTTTCTATCAAAGCCCTGGATGGAAGAGACGTTTGCTGTCACAAAGCAACAAACGAAAAAATAGGAGCATGCCATGAAATTCTTTCCGTTATTTTTTTTTTTTCCCTCATTTCCAGGTGACCTTGAAAGAATGGTACCAGCTGATGTGCAACTTCAGAAAGCCAGGGCAGATCCCATGCCCAGTTCACTCCTTTGCCATGGCATAGAACTGCAGTCCCACTTGGTGGACCCAAAATATCAGAGTGACTTGGTATCGAAGAGTGGCAAGGAAGTATACCCTTACCCAAGTCCCCTGCATGCAGTGGCTTTGCAGAGTCCCCTCTTCGCCCTGACCAAGGAGACCCAAAAGATGGACAACGTCTTGCCCCTTAGTAAGCCCGTTCCTGGCACTTCGGGCCCACACTTAATTGGGACTAGACTTGTCTCTGAGGCTCGCCCAACAGGAGCCTACATTGACAAGCTGCTGCAGCTGACAAGAGGCCAAGGGAAGCTGTCAAGGGGCGGTGTGGGTGAGCAGGAAGCCCCAAAAAGTGAGGCATCCACATCCCAGCAGAAGTATGGAGGACAGGGAATGGGCAACGTAGGTCGGCTTGAGAAGCCGGATTGCTCTCCAGGGAATAAGGACATGGAAGGCTTGCTTCAGAGGAGAAAGACTGCGGGAGACCCCCTCAAGCAGCAGGGATCTGGGTCTCTTGTGGACACCCGTCCACCTACCAACCTTCCAGAAGAAACCAAACCCTCAGATAGCTGCGTCCTTGGGAAGACCGTTCTGGACTCCCCTTGGCCAGGGTGTGAGCTGGACGCCTCTCCCTGCTCCCGGGCACAGCCGCCTCACACCACTGCGGATTGCTGGGATGGCAGCGCCATCTTGCCATCTGGGAAGGAGAACCTTATGAGCCCTTCCCGAGACACAGGACAGTTTGTCCAGGCCCAGTTAGTCGCCAGCGATGCTCACCCAACGAGGCTGAAAACGGGCAACTCCAAGGTGAAGGCCGTGAAGATCAAGAGAAGGAGCAGCGATAAGGTGCTAAGGTTTGGGAAGCAGCAGTCGCCGTTACCAGAGAGGCGTCGGGGCGCCCACGTGGTCCACTGGCTGCCCACTGAGTGGAAACCTTCCCACAAGTCCCACGGCTATGGAGGTCTCAGGAGGAGGCCAACCTTCGCAGGGGAGGCACCTGGCCGGTCTTGCTCAGAGTCCAGCCTCTACCCGGTGCCTTTCTTTGTCCCACTGGTGATGGCCCAGCGGGAGAGTTACCGCTCATCAGCCCACGTCATGTATCCCTTCGAAGTGGCCCATTTCAATATGGCGGCCAATGGGGGCGCCAAGAAGAAGCAACGCAAGTGGCAGTCCACCGTGGAGATCTCAGCCAAGGCCCACCTAGCCAGCTTTCCTACTGACCCTAGCCCAGGGCCCCCCCAGCTGGCAGGAAGGAGAGCGGGTGGCCTGCGGCCTGCGGGGACCAGGGGCAGGCCCAACACGCCCCGCCATGGCCCTTCTGCCCAGAGCGAGTCGGAGCGCTCTGAGTACTCGGCCGACTGCACCTCACTCTTCCACTCCACCATCGTGGAGACGAGCGAGGAGGATGTGAGCGACTCGACTGCCGACTGTTTTGGGGACAAGGAGTCCAGTGACAGTGACTCGGAGGGCTGTGGCCGGAGCAGTGGGAGCAGCGTCATGCTGGACTGGGAGGAGGCGGGCAGAGGGGCGCTGGTTCGGCCTCCGTCTGCTGCTCAGCGGCCACCAAGCGCCCTGCCCCCCTCGAAGCCACCCGTCCCCCCAGTGCCCAAACTCTGCCGCATTAAGGCCTCCAGAGCCTTGAAGAAAAAGATCCGCCGGTTCCAGCCAGCTGCGCTGAGAGTGATGACCATGATGTGAAGGCCAGCGGGAGGATGGCCCAAGCGTCTCCACCCGGTTCCGATCCCAGCCTGGGCAGGACAAAAGTGACCGATGGGCATCCCCGAGAAGAGACGACCTTCTAGAGACATCCTTCGAATGACCTCTATCAGTGTCCCCTTGGTAGGCACAAAAGGGGCTTCCGTGCTAGAGACTGTGCAAAGAATGAGGCATCTCATTTTTTCAGCTGTCTGATATGCACATAGGGGTTTTGTGTCATCTTGCCAATTGGCTTCCTCTTCTGATGTCGCTCTTTGAAAAGGAATCTCCTTAGAGGCGGGATGTTAAAACAGGTCCTCTGGGCTCTGCCCCACAGATTTTGAAAAAATGTCAGAATTATAGGGGAAATCCAAGCCAGCATCTTATTTCTTTTTAAATATCTTCCAAGATCATACTTGGCAGCCTAGACTTCTCATTTTCCTGTATCATCGTCAGTGATCGCTGACATTTATATATCCTTATTCCACTTTAGCTATGGGGGTGTATTTCCCAATCTTCTTAAACCATTCCTACCGAAAAGCTTTATTTTTAAGAGAGGGTTGCTGGACTTGGAGGGAAATTGAACTTGAATTTAAACTTTCCCCCTTCAGCGCAGAGCTTGAATAAACACCCAAATTATGCCATGATCTTCCCAAATGACCTCATTTGCTTCCTTGGTGCATAGTAGGTGCTTTCTCCTAATGTGGATGCAGTATAACTTTAACCCTGTGAGGTGAGGAAATGCATTTCATATGAATTGCCCAAACTCTGGTTCCAATACAAGTAAGTTGAACATAAAAAGTCTTTTGGAAAAATACCGTTTTTTTTTTCCTGGTCTTTATTTATTTTTAAAGAAAATATACCTCATCTTTTCCGGGATAAGCAGGATGGGGTTTTCACTTAAGCTGTCTGTCAAGCACATGCTTCATAAAGCAACTTTATCCTGATTGTTCAAAAGTCTTCTCCAAAATGCTACCACCAAGGTACTTTCCGGAGGGAGGTGGGGTGGGGATTCTAAAGTCAACCATTTACCCCGGGGAGACCCCGGAAAGAGATTGTGGATCAAGTTAGATTGACAGGAATGTCTGAAGGAAGCTTGATAAGAAAGCCAGTGTAAAATACTAGTAGATTTTATACTCGACATTAGTGAAACAGTCATGCAACAGTTGGCTAGTTTCAGGAAGCAGTTTAAAGAGATTTAACATTTTAAAAAGCAATTAACATCTTAAAACAAAGACACACCTGTGAGCTGAAGGGGTTGGCGGGGGCAGGTGGGAAGCTGAAATTTCTGAAAGCAAAGTGGCTCCTTTCTGTACAAAGGGATTCAGAAATGCAAACATTTTCAAAGGGACCAAGGCCACCTTTGAAATTCAGACATTCCATTTAGTCTGGGCAGGCCACCTTTCCCTCATGGAGTCTGCTTCCTCTAAGAACCAGTTGGAGTCTTAAGCTTTCTTTAAAACGAGTCTTGAAATGGAAAGGAAAATTCAAACCCGCACCTGATGAGGGGTCACGTGGTAAAAGATACAACACGCTATTTCATCAAAGTAGTTTCATTCTCAACCCTGGGCCCTAGAGGTAAGGGGAAAGCAGTGATTTAGCCAGGGCCGTTCAAGCAAGAGAAACTTGCAGGATTCCTTCTGAATCACAAACCTCATTAAGGATTTGAGCCGCTCAGCCCCTTTGTCCAGGTATTTTCAGGGCCTGCATGAAACGTATGGTGAAACAGCTAGCAGATTCCATTTATCCAGCACTTTCTACCCTATTGGACGTATCTAGCATTTAGGGAAATGGTTTACCTTGAAGTGGCTTTGAATGCAATTATTTGGAAAATGCAAACTTCCTTTCATCCTTGATAATAAGGTGTATCCTTGTCTTACAGGTATAGGAAGGGTGTTGTGTGCCTGCCCAAAGCAGGTTGAACCAGCACTGGTTTGGAATACAGTGGGTTGGGGCTTCTCTGACCATCTTTGTCTTGCTAGGAAAGCTGGGGCTTGATTTGTTAAGGGCTCTAACGTGCAGTGAGGTGGGAACGGCTTCCAGCCCTAGGGACCTAACAGGAACCTGGGGTTGCAAATTCTATGCAGATTTCCACTCAATGCCACCGTGGCATTGGTAGACAGAAGGGGTCCTTGGAGATCTTAATAGGTCATCTCTTTCTTCCCTCCTTGCACACTCACACAACTGCCCCAGGTAAACAGCGCAACTTGCCCCAGGTCCAGAGCTGTTTCTGGCCTCTTGCTTCTTTAATGGCCTCAGGTAGGTTTGAAATAAAATTTCCCTCGATTTCACTTCCTCTGACCCTCCCATCTCCCCAGAGCTTGGGGCTGTGAAATGGCAGCTTTGCTTAGTCACTGGCCCAGGCATTTGGGAGCTGGGGAGAAAAAAAAGCCCCAGCTCTGGTGTCAGAGAAGCTGGAGCTCCAGGCCGCCCTCAGCCACCCACAATTACCTGGCCTGGGGCCATGTCGTTCATCTCTCCCAGTTTGCTTCCTCCATTCCTCCTATTTCTTTTTTATTTTACTTTTTAAAATTAAAGTTAATAGATTACAAAGAATGGTACATTAAAAAACATAAGAGGTTCCCATATAACCCACTCCCCACCCCCCACTCCCATCATTTTTGTCAATTGTATTTTTTTGAAGAAATACACATCTCAAAAAATGTTACATTAAAAAACTTAAGAGGTTCCCATATACCCCCCACCCTCCCACCCCACTCCTCCCACCCCAACAACCTCCCCCATCATTGCGGTACACTCATCGCACTCGGTGCACACATGTTGGAGCACTGCTGCCCCACATGGGTGATAGTTTACCCTGTAGTTCATTAGGACCATCCATTCGCCGGGTCCTTCTATTTCTAAAATGAGGTTAATGGTGCCTTAGGGCTTGGTAGGAGGATTCCACGTGGAAAAAGCGCGACGCCAGGTTTATGTGTGCTCCACCGATTCTAGCTCCTGCACAAATGAAGGGCGACAGAGCCTCATGGTGCCCGAGGTGAGCAAATGGCCAGCCTCAGGTGGTCCCTGGAAGGGGGAGCCTGCGAGAGGAAGGAGCCCCAGCCTGGCTCTGCAGGAAGACAGTGGGGCCTCTAACATAAGGAAGTCGAGTGGGTGATCCAACATCCCTTCTCATTGGAGGAGCTCTAGGAAGTGTTGGGGGCGCCACAGTGGGTAAGGACAGGCCTGCAGCTCTTTAGGGAAATGGCTTTAAGAAATCAGAACGTACATGACAAGAAACGAAGTGGAGGCCGTGGGCAACCAGAGTGCTGCGTTACAAGGGAGAATCTTAAGAATTCAAAGAGGGCGACTCAAGGGAGACTGGATGGGCAGAGAAAGATTGGGTAGAACCCAAGGAGGCGTGGAGGATTTCCACAGGAAGCCCTTTACCTGCCTGTGCTGTTCATTTCTCGGCCATGTATTTCATTTGCGTAGACACAGCCATAACCACTCATGATGAAGGAGACATAAAGCAGGGAATCTGCCTGGGTGGAATGGCACGGATGTCACACAGATGACAGCGTGTGCAGCAGTCACTCAAGGGCATTTGCGGACCAATCAGCTGTTTTGTTATCCCCCAATCATCTTTAAAAGAAAAAAAAAAAGACTATTTAGGAACTTGTCTCCTTGGGTCTCTTAGAAGTCATTTGTAACTGCTAACATGACTGAAGTAAAAAACATTTTAGAAAAAGAAAAACAAAAAGACAAACTTGTTCTTTCCAATTATCAAATTAAGCTAAGGTGGAAATTAAATATCAGAATCTCTGATAAGAATTGACCAAAAGTTTTTTTTAAATACTCCAATGTATTTTAGCAAATTATACTGTATAATTTAAGGAAACAAACTATACTACCTTTACAAATTAAATTTAGGAATCCAGCAGGGCACTCTGGGGCAATTTCTCCTTTTAGCCCCCCTATTTACAGTTTTTAGGATAATAGACGCCCTTATAATAAGATCCAATGCTACTTACTTAAAATCTAACAGTTGCTGCATCCCAAGCATTAGATATACAAACAATACCAGTGATAACCCATTTTCAGTCCAGCAGAGATAAAACGAATGTACAAACATGCCACAATAATCAATGTGTCTCTACTCCCCACTCTGTGAGACCCCCCCATGTGAAAGGAAACTTAATTTTCAGCCGATCAAAACATTTCCTTCCTTCCTTCTGCATTTGTCCTGAAAAAGCATCTCCTTCCCAGCCTCCTTTCTGAATGGGATGCTGCCCGATTCATGAAACACACAGAAAACTGTGAGATCCTAGGTTGAATACAAGGTGTTTCTTTTTAACAGTCCTTACAGAGCAGATATGGGGGATTTCTGCTCATTTTTTCATGGCCAGGAGGATAGCTGCGGTTACTAATCGAAGGTATGAGTCCATTCATTCATCTCATCCGCCATTATCACTTAGCGCCATTTATGTACCAGGAACTGCACTGGATGCTGGGGATTGAAAGATGTAAAGACAGGGTTCCAGCTTTCCAGAAGCTTTACCTAGTTGGAAAAAATATGCAAATAAATAATGACAACATGATAACCTCTGATGAGGCTTCTCCTGAGTGCAGTGGGAACCCAGGGGGAGATCCCAGGTTCTCCTGATGCAGTCCAGGAACACACTTTTGCATTTGCACTAGGATTTGAAAGGACAGCTAAGTGCTGAATCTGATGGAGCAGGGCTTGAGCTGGGGACTTCGGGTGAGGGGAGAAGGAAGGAGAGGAGAAAGGGAGGAAGGGGTAAGTGAAGGAAAGAAAAAGAGGCAGGCCTGATAGAGGAAAGAAAACGTTCAAGAGCAATGGAGGGGAAAGAGATGTTTTCTGGAGCTGGAGTGCAAATGAAGCTAAGCAGGTAGGTGGGTCCCCCAGTCCACAGGGAACCTCCAGGTTACCTAAGAGGGCACAGATTCCAATGGTTGAGGAGAAGCAGGGGGAGAATACTTTATTTTAGAAGGAACTGCCAGCTGGCTGACTTGAAATGGGACTGATAAGAGATAGGGCTGTGTTGGGAAGCAGACTTGGCTCAACTGATAGAGCATCCGCCTACCACGTGGGAGGTCCAGGTTCAAACCCAGGGCCTCCTGACCTGTGTGATGAGCTGGCCCACACGTAGATCTGCCATACACAAGGAGTGACGTGCCACACAGGGGTGTCCCCTGTGTAGGGGAGCCCCACACGCAAGGAGTGCACCCCTTAAGGAGAGCCACCCTGTGAGAAAAAAGTGCAGCCTGCCCAGGAATGGTGCTGCACAGACGGAGAGCTGACACAGCAAGATGGTGCAACAAAAAAGAGACACAGATTCCCACTGCCGCTGGCAAGAATACAAGCGGACACAGAAGAACACACAATGAATGGACACAGAGAGCAGATAACTGGGGGGGGGGGGGGGGGGGAATAAATAAAAATAATAAAAAAAGAGAGAGATAGGGCTGTGGTCTGATGCCAGAGACATGACCCAGGGGTGTGGCAGTGAGATTGTGCCAGAACGAGACTGTCTGTATTAGCCAGTCAAAGGGGTGCTGAGGCAAAATACCAGAAAATGGTTGGTTTTTATAAAGAGTATTTATTTGGAGTAGGGGCTTACAGGTACCAGGTCATAAAGCACAAGCTACTTCCCTCACCAAAGTCTATTTTCCACGTGTTGGAACAAGATAGCTGCCCACGTCTGCGAGGGTTCAGGCTTCCTGGGTTCCTCTGGGCTCAGCTCCTCTGTTTTCTCCACAAGGTCAGCTGTAGACTTATCAGGCAAACGGCTCTGTCTCTCTCCCAGGGACTCCAGCTTCAGCATCAAACTCCAATATTAAAAGCCCCCAACTCTGTCCTTTGCCATGCCTTTTATCTGTGAGTCCCTACCCACCAAGGGGTGGGGACTCAATGCCCTAATGACATGGCTCAATCAAAGCCCTAATCATAACTTAATCAGACCCAGGTACAGACCAGATTACAAACATAATCCAATATCTATTTTTGGAATTCATAACCATATCAAACTGCTACAGGGTCTCTTGCAGAAGGTTCCACAGGCAGAAGTGACTAAAAATACAAAGAAAACCAAAGAATGTTTGGAAGTGATTTATTCATCCCCAGTCAGAAATAGGAATTCTTATTGAAGTAAGAATATGTTCTTACAGAAATAGGAATGTCCTTAGAGAAAGACAAAGGCTCTTACCAGTCTTTGTTTTCTATTTCCATTTTAATTTTTTGTTCAGCCACATCATAACCAAACACTGAACCATTCATTTTTGCATACTCCATTTGCCTTAAAAATTTACATATATTTTTAGAAAAATTTATATATTTTTCTATCTCAATGCTCTTGTCCCAAATGGAAATTTTGGGGGGGAATTTACATTTTAGTTCCAGGATTTTAAACTTTCAAGGACACATTTCACATGCTAGGGTGACAGGTAAGGATGTTTTCCTCTCTGGTTTGGTCAAAGTTGAGATATCATTTACAGATAACAGACTGTTTCCCGAGACTCATGAGGGTTAATTAGTGATAACTGGACTTGGAAGTTGCAGTTTAAATCCATTCTGGTGCTATCCTCATCCATGACAATAACATTAATAGAGGAAATAAGGATGGAAAAAAGAGAAAACACACATTGAAATTTGGAATTGCAGGGGACCTGGGCAGGCCACAGAGCATGTATATACCAGTCTTTTGTAAAAGGAACTTCTTTGTTCTGATCACTCAATCAAGGAAAAATAATTAGACCGTCTTGTGAAAAAAAAAAAAAAAGTTGTTTTTCACTCCTCAAAGATGCTTTGAACAGCTTCTTTTTTTGTTAAAGTGCTAAGGCTGGTCTTTAGCAGTAATGAAAAGGATTTCTTACTTAAATATGTCTGGTACTGACTTGTCAAAGAAAAGGAAATGGGAACTGTGGCTAGTTCTTTGAAACCCTGGTGGTACTTTTTGTGTGTTAGCTTTAGGAAAACACTTCTAATAGCCATTCTGGAGGACACAGCCTTCCAGCCCGCTGTGTGCTGGAGCTAAAAATGTATTGTTCTCTGGTCATTTAATTAGCATCTATATGGTACCTGAGGTCATTGTAGAGTTAGCAGCATTTTACCCCTCTTTTACAACACTAAACAGTCCTTGTTACTTTTAGACTATATTACTCCTTCTCAACTATCAGTCATTGAAGTGGATTGGACACTATAGGAACTTCTTTCACAGTCAGATTTATGTTTAATTTAGAAACAAGCTATTGTAAAACCCTCAAAATACAGAGTCTTCAGAATTTTTACAACAGGATTATTAACAAGAGTAATACCTCATACCAGCTACCTCTAAGGGTTTCTGAGTTGACAGTTTCTTAACCCAATTCAGTTAAGAATACACTACAAATAAATTTGTATCTAGATTTATCAGACTGACATGATTTGCTTGACTTTATAAATCCAGACTTGTTTGGGCCAGCTTTGGCAATGTGTCTTGGGAATTTGGGAAAGGTATTTCAACTCACTCAACCTCAGTTTCAAACTTCAAATAGGGAGAATAATAGTTCCTGGAATAGGACATCATTTACATTTTATTTGTGCTGCCAAATATATTCTTATTTTGCCCAAGTTCAAATGGTTCAAAACAATAGCAGAAAAAAAATATATATATAACAGTAGAAGTTTTAAAAGCAGAGGTCAGACAGATCTGCAGAACTTGTTTGTAAACCAAACTACTATTAATAAGGAGCTAGAATAACTCACAAAAACCAATAGTGATTAGGAAAATGAATGGAATATATGTAAAAGGAATTTAAACCCTTCATGTGTTTCTGAAACAAATCATTCTGAAGCTCTAGAAATCTACATTAGCACTTGACTGACAGGGTAGACAAGACAACATTTGAGACCAATTTAATATTAATACTGTACTTTCACATATAACTTTAGGAAAGCAAAACTTATCAAAGAATTCTCAGAGGCCAATAGGTGAGTGGGTTTCAACTGCCTGGGTTAAGAGAGGTACTAGTTAATTCTGAGATTGATTAGGGTAGTCATTAATGGCTAATGTCTATTATGTATTAATACTACTTACTTTTAACAGGTATATGTGATTAGCAATTAGCATTTACCCGGCACATTTTACAAAGTACTTTCACAAAATTCTTTTAATATTCACAACAATTCTGCTTGGTAAATATAGCAGGTACATTATGTCTCTACTATATTTTAAAGCTAGAGGAACTAAAGCCAAAATGATACCCAGCTAGCATGTAGAGTTGTCTAAAGTTAAACCAAGGCCTTCTGGTTTCGAAAATGACTCATTTGTTCAACACCACGCTCATAGTTAGACGGTAAATGTCTTTAAGGCATGTATTTGCATTCTCCATAGCACCTACTACCCACTTGATTGGAGCCTGCTGAAAGAATTGAGGTCCCCCATTTTAGGGAAGAACTGAGAACCAAGGCACTCAATCTATCTGCTGATCAGAGTCAGTAAGTGGTGATGCCTTGCCCAGGACCCTTCCAAATAAATTTTGACTCTAGTACAGTCTTTCTGGGTTATTAAAATAAAACTCAGTGGGAGGGCAGGAAGGGACTGCTATACCACTAAATATTGAAAAGTAGACTCCAAACTCCATTGCCTTCCTTCTGTAGCCCATGTCAGCTGGTTTGAAAGAAAAAGTGTGACCTCACAGAGCTATCAGCTCCCCTGCTGACACATCCCAGAATCAACAGGTGGCTCTTGGGGTCACTCCGCACCTCAGCCCACCAGCATTCTGGGCTCTGGGGCACCATGGATGCTACATGTGAATGGGGCAGCAAGGAAGAGTGGACACACCTATTGTATAACTTCTCTGTTTGCAAATGTGCTCCATTGTCCCATTGGACTTCACTTACAGAGCACAAATTCAAAGACTTATTACAAATCTAAAGATGGCATCAGCAGAGCATAAAACAAACCCAGGGCCCCATGCCATTGAACAGGTTGCTCCCATAGAGCAGAACCTGGATACAGGGCCAGTTTCTCCTTCCAGAACCACTGACCACTTAAGTCACTCAACCTCCCCTAGAGAGAGTGGGCATGAAAAATGCCAGGAGATGCCAGGAAAAGAGGTCAATGGAATGTCCCTCACATTAGGTAGGGAAGGGGGTTTGGAGGTGAAAATGGGGGCAGAGGAGAGTATCATAATGAGAAGGTTCTCTTCCTTAGAGAATTTTGACTTCAGATAACAACAAGCTTGTTATTCCTTTCTAATCCTCATATTTTCTGGAGTTTTTTGTTTATCTGTTTTCCTTCTACTATTACAGCACTTACTGTAATCATTTTGGGGTCAAAATCTTATAAAATAAATGTCACATTTCTTATTCCACTTTAAGGAAAGTCCTTCTAACGTTTCTCAATTTTTGTGTGGTTTTGGTGGATAAACTACTTTCAGGTGAAGGAAACTTTCATTCTTTTTGGCATACACACATATTATTGGAAAATAATACCCCAGACCCCACCCTCCCACTCCTCCCACATCAACAACCTTTTTCATCAGTGTGGCACAGTCATTGTATTTGGTGAATACATCTTAGAGCACTGCTGCATCGCATGGATTGTAGTTCACATTGTAGTTTACACTCTCCCCCAGTCCATTCTAGTGGGTTATGGCAGGATATATAATGTCCAGCATCTGTCCCTGCAATATTATTTAGGACAAGTCCAAGTCCCAAAAATGCCCCCACATCACACCTCTTCTTCCCTCTCCCTGCCCTCAGCAACTACCGTGGCCACTTTCTCCACATCAATGCTACAGTTTCTTTCATTACTAGTTACAATAGTTCTGTAGTAGAATATCAGTAAATCCACTCTAATGCATATGTCCAAAGCTTTTAATTTCCATTGTTCTTCTTTGACCTATGAATTGTTTAGAAGAGGTTGGAAAACTTCCAGACAGATTCAGGATGTGGTTATCTTTTTTGTTTTTGATTTCTAATGTATTGAGTGGTCAAAGAATCAATACTGTATGTTAATGATTCCCTCCAGTTTTATTGCTCTTGTTTTTGCATTTGTCGAGACTGCCTTTGTGTTCTCCATGTGCTCAATTTTTGAGAAGTTCCAGGTGTGATCATAGTTAGCAGAGTCATTCAAATTGTCTATGACATTAATTTTATTGTCTGCTTAATTTATTAGTTTCTGAAAAAATTATGACATTATATCTTGCTATGACTGTACATTTATCAATTTTTAAAATTTTATCTTTTTTGCTTTATATAGTTGAACAATATCTTGGTAGGTCTATGCTTTAGGGATGTTTTATTTTCCTAGTAAATAGCTCTTTTTATCATTACAAACTGATTGTTTATATCCCTAATAATGCTTTTTCCTTCTGTAAAATCTAAACCATCTGTTATTCCTATCATTGAAACCCCCTTTCTTTGTGGTTTGTATATTCCTGATTTATCTAGTCACATTCTTTTACGTTCAATCTCTGTGCAGTATCTCTCATTTTTAACTGCCCAGTTAGTTCCATTTATAACTATTGAGCCTATTTGAATTTATTTCTTATATCTTATTTTATGTTGGTTAATTACCAATTACCATGCCTTTTCTTTGTTTTCTCCCACATGAGTTGGGTTTTTAAAAAAATTTTAAGCTGCCTTTCTCTCCTTTCTTTTACTTTATTTTTATGGAGGTAACATATATACAACATAAACTTTCCCATTTTAACCACTTTCATGTATACAATTCAGTGGTATTAATTACATTTACAATGTTGTACTGCCATTCCTTAACAAAACCTTTCCATCAACACAGATAGAATTTTGTTCCTATTAAGCATGAATTCCCCATTCCCACTCCACTGCCTGCCCTCCACTCCTTGGGAACCTGTAATCTATTTTCTGTCTCTATGATTGGCATCTTCTAGTTATTTCATATAAGTGAAATCATACAATATGTGTCCTTTTGTGTCTGCTTATTTCACTCAACATGATGCTTCCCAGGCTTATCCATCTTCTAGTATACGTCAAAGCTGCATTCTTTTTTTATGGCTGAATACTATTCCATCGTATGTGGATACCACATTTTGTTTATCCATTCATCTGTTGATGGACACTTGGGTTGTTTCCACCTTTTGGGTCTTGCGAATAATGCTGCTACGGACATTGGTGACAAATACCTGTTTGAGTCCTTGCTTTAAATTCTTTTGGATACGTACCTAGAAGAGGAATTGCCAGGCCATATGGTAATTCTGTATCTAACCTTCTTAGGAACCACTAAAGTGTTTTTCACAGTGGCCATGTCATTTTACACTCCCACCAACACTGTATGAGGGTTCCTATTTCTCCTTATCCTCTCCAACGCTTACTATACTGGTTTTTTGTTTTGATTTGTTTTTTTAATATTAGCCATTCTAGTGTGTGTAAAGTGGTAATTTATATTTCTTTGTGGTTTTGATTTGCATTTCCATAATGGTAAGTAAACTTAAGCATCTTTATTATTTGCTTATACCTCATTTGTATATCTTCTTTGGAGAAATGTCTATTCGAATCCTTTACCCAGACTGTGTTGTTTGTCTTTTTGTTATATATTCTGGATATTAAACCCTTCTCTCATCTAAGGTTGAAAGAAGGTTTCCAAGTATTTTCTCCCATTTTATAGATTGCCTTTTCACTTTCTTGATAATGTGTTTGCATGAACAAAAGTTTTTAATTTCAATGAAGTCTAGTATATCTATTTTTTTCTTTTGCACTTGTGTTTTTTTGCAAAGTCTAAGACTCCATTGCCTCTATTTTCCTCCATTTTTTGCAAAGTCTAAGACTCCATTCCCCTCTATTTTCTTGTAAGGGTTTTATAGTTTTAGTCCTTATATTTAGATTACTGATACATTTTGAGTTAAGTTTTGTATATGGTATGAGGTAGGGGTTCACTTTAATTCTTTTTCATATGACCATCCAGTTTGGCTTTTTTGTTTTGTTTTAAATTTTTTAAGTGTGCACCTTCTGTTTTTTTTTGTTTTGTTTTTTTCTCCCCCTTCCCCAAACCTATTGTCTGCTCTCTGTGTCCATTTGCTGTGTGTTCTTCTGTGTCCGCTTGCATTCTTGTCAGTGGCACCAGGAATCTGTGTCTCTTTTTGTTGTGTCATCTTGCTGTGTCAGCTCTCCATGTATGTGGCACCACTCCTGGGCAGGCTGCACTTTTTTCGCGCAGGGTGGCTCTCTTTATGGGGCACACTTCTTGTGCATGGGGCTCCCCTACACAGGGGACACCCCTGCATGGCACGGCGCTTCTTGTACGCATCAGCCCTGCAAGTGGGCCAGCTTACCACACAGGTCAGGAGGCCCTGGATTTGAATCCTGGACCTCCTATATGGTAGGCAGACACTTTCTCAGTTGAGCAAAATTCACTTCCCACCATCCAGTTTTCCTAGCAACATTTGCTGAAGAATTTTATACTTCTCCCATTAAATGGACTTGGCACCCTTGTCAAAAATCAATTGGCAGGGTGGAGCTGGCCCGTGTGCAGTGCTGATGCGCGCAAGGAGTGCCCTGCTACACAGGGGTGTCCCCCGCGTAGGGGAGCCCCACGCGCAAGGAGTGCACCCATAAGGAGAGCCGCCCAGCGCGAAGGAGGGAGCAGCCTGCTGAGGAATGGCGCCGCCCACACTTCCCGTGCCGCTGACGACAACAGAAGCGGACAAAGAAACAAGACACAGCAAAAAGACACAGAAAATAGACAACCGGGGGAGGGGAGGGGAATTAAATAAATAAAAAAATAAATCTTTAAAAAAAAAAAAAAAAAAAAATCAATTGGCAGGAGCTGATGTTGCTCAGTGGTTGAGCACTGCCTTCCCACAAATGAGGTCCAGCATTCAATCCCTGGCCTCAGTATGTCAAAAATAAATAAATAAATAAATAAATAAATAAATAAATAAATATCAATTGGCCATAGATGTGAGGGTTATTTCCTGAACTCTGAATTTTATTCCATTGGTGTATAAGCCTGTCTTATACCAGTACAATATTGTTTTAATTACTATAGCTTTGTAATAAGTTTTAAAATTGGGAAATATGAGTCTTCCGATTTTATTCTTCTTTTTCAAGATGGTTTTGGCTATTTCGGGTCCCTTGACTTTCCGTATGAATTTGCTGATTAACTTTCCCATTACTGTAAAGTAGACTACTGAAAATTTAATTGGGATTGTGTTGAATCTGTAAATTGCTTTGAGTAGTATCAACATCTTAACAATATTAAGTCTATCCCCATATTAGTTTCATAATTTATTTCCTTTTCCAGTTGGAACTTAGGTATTCTGTTTCTCTTATTACAGTGGTGATTCATCATATTTTGAAACAAACACTTGTCTTCAAAATGTTTAAAAGTAATAACTATTTCTTCCTTCCTCCAATATGATGCAAATAGAAGAGAATGTTTTAATTCCATTCACTCCTTGTCCAAACTTCTGTTATTAATTCCTGTATTTTAGTTCCACTTGGTTAATATCTCCTCATTAGATATTGTTTTAGTCCACTGGGCTGCTAAAATCAATAGACCAGAAATGGTTTGAGTTTTACAATGGGGATTTATTAGCTTACAAGCTTACAGTTCTGAGGCTGAGAAAAATGTCCAAATGAAGGCATCTTTGGGCAATACCTTCTCCCTGAAGTCTGGCTGCTGGTGACCCTGGACTCCTCTGTCACATGACAAGGTACATGGAGGCATCTGCTGGTTTCTCCCTTCTTTTCCAGGTTTTGTTGCTTCAGTTTCTATCTTCCATGGTGGGTTCTTTCTCTCTCTCCCTCTATCTTCATCCCATTTATAAGGGACTTCAGTAAGAGGATCAAGATCCACCCTGGGTCATGCCTTAATTGAAGTAACCTCACCAAAAGGTCCTACTTACAATAGGTTTACAGTTTATTTAGAATTATCGCGTATTTACAATCTATATGCTCAACGTTGCTTCTTGCAATCTTTTCTTCTGGTTTGACTTTTCTTCTTCCTGAAGAACATCTTCTAGAAGTTCTTTCAGGGGTGGCTTAAGATTACATTCTATTCCTGAAATTATCTTTATTTTTCTCTCATTCTTTTTTTTTTTTACGATTTAAAAAAAAATTTATTTCTCTCCCCTTCCCCCTCCCAGTTTGCTCGCTGTGTGTTCTTCTGTGTCCGCTTCTATTCTTGTCAGTGGCCTGGGAATCTGTGTCTCTTTTTTGTTGCATCATCTTGCTGCATCAGCTCTCCGTGTGTGCAGTACCGCTCCTGGGCAGGCTGGACTTTCTTTTGCTCCGGGCAGCTCTCCTTACGGGGCACACTCCTTGCACATGGGGGTCCCCTACATGGGGGACACCCCTGAGTGGCACAGCACTCCTTGCACGCATCAGCACTGCGCATGGACCAGCTCATCACAAGGGCCAGGAGGCCCTGGGTTTGAACCACGGTCCTCCCATGTGGTAGGTGGATGCCCTTTCCATTGAGCCAAGTCCACTTCCCTCTCTCATTCTTGAATGATGAATTTTCTGGGTATAAAATTCTAGGTTAACAGTTACAGCTTATCAACACAATCATTTAATAGTCTTCTGATCTCTATAATCATAACCTCTTATTTATACACTTAAAAATTTTTTTTAAGAACTCCAAAATGTACTTACCATCAAAAGTATCTTAAAATTGGCAGCTTTTTTTATTTCTTAGTGTGACATAAAACAATGACACTGCTTGTAAATGAGAATGTCTTAGAGTTAATGAAATATAGAATTACTGATGAGAGTTTGTGGCTACTCTTTTTCCTTTGCAGGGAATTTGTTTTTCTCTGTCTCTCTTTTCTCTTTTTCCTTTGTAAAGATTTCTCTTCCTTTTCTTTCATGCTTTTCTCCTTTCTTTCCTCTGTCTTCCTGCCTTTTCTTCTCTCATTCCTCTTATGCTTTTATATTTTCTTAAGAGATCTTCTACATATTTAAAATTTTTAAATATTTACTACATAAATTCTATGTGTTTGCAACAGGCGAAGAGTATGCTTTAGCTTATTCTGTCTTGTTGAAAGAATGTTATTACATTCAATTTGCAGAGTTTTTCAACCTTGGCACTGTTGAAATTTGGGGCTGGATAATTCTTCATTGTGGAGGTAGTCCTTTGCCCTGGAAGACATTGAGCAGCATCTCTGGTCTATACCCACTGAATGCTAGTAGCTTCTTTCACCTCCAGTTGTGACAATTAAAAATATTCCCACGGATCAGATGTGGCTCAAGCAGTTGGGTGCCTGCCTACCACATGGGAAGTCCTGGGTTCTGTTCTCGGTGCCTCCGAAAGAAGACAAGGAAGACGGTGAGCTGACGCAATGGGCTGGCATGGCTAGTTGATGCAAGGAGAGGGTGCAACGAGGAGACACAATGAGAGACCCAATAAGCAGGGAGTGGATGTGACTCAAGCAATTGGGTGCCTCCCTCCCACAAGGTAAGTCCCAGGTTCGGTTCCTAGTGCCTCCTAGAAAAGAAGACACAGCATACAACAAACAGACACAGATACCAGGCCGTAAAGCATAATTTACTTCCCTCACCAAAGTCTATTTTCACATGTTGGAGCAAGATGGCTGCCAATGTCTGAGAGGGTTCAGGCTTCCTGGGTTCCTCCCTTCCAGGGTCTTGCTTCTCTCTGGGTTCAGGGTTCCTCTCTCTCCAGGGCTTGCTTCTTCCTGGGCTCAGGTCCTCTCTTCCTGGGGCTTGCTTCTCTTTCCTCTGTGAGCTTACTTCCCAGGGCTCCAGCTTAAGGCTTCAGCATCAAACTCCACCATCAAAACTCCAACATCAAAACCCCTCAACTCTGCCCTTTGCCACGTCTTTTATCTGTGAGTCCCCACCCACCAAGAGATGAGGACTCAACGCCGTATTGACGTGGCTCAATCAAAGCCCTACCCATAACTTAAATCATGCCCAGGTACAGACCAGATTGCAAACATCATCCAATATCTATTTTTGGAATTCATAACCATATCAAACTGCTACAGATGGCTTCTTCCAATTCAATTCCCGTAAGGTAACTTTTAATCCTAATATTCTTGAATGATGGCCTTTAATGTTCAGTTTGATTTCTCCCTGCTTCATTGGAACTAGAACTAAAGTACGACTGCAAGGTCATATATTGTTGGCCTAAGACTCATAAAACTCGGAGGAATAAAGGACTTTGATGGGCATTGGTACAATTGTCTATCTTTCCGGAAGAGAATGCTGAAGGACAGAGAGGTGATGTACCCAGCCCCAAGCTGCAAAATTGAACGGAGTCACCAACTAGGGTCCTCCCAGACTTCTAGGCTGATGCTTGCTTCCCTCCAATCCACACCTGTGAGTCTATTTATCTAATTATCGTTCCCCTATCGAATGTTTGGATGAGAAAGGGAAGAATGTTGGTGCTTCCCTTGAGGTTAATCAGCTCCAGTGTCCTTGGGTTCAAAGGTCAGCGGGAGGGAGCCACCCGCTCAAGCAACACCGTGCTGTTTCCAGGGCGGCTGGTGTTTAAGGCAAACCCGGAGGGACTGGAAGCCAGGGGGTTGGAGAGCTGCGGGGAGAGTAAGGACGGGCGCGTGGAGGGATGACAGATATGCTGACAGGCCAGCAGATTCCTCTCTGGCCCCTACTGCAGCTGAGGTCACAGCTGCCTTTGGGGATTTTCATCCCGCTCCTCCCTCCAGATGAGCACGCTCTCACCCCTTCTCCTTTTCCACACACATTTAGTCATTTCTTGGCATCTTTCATCCTAAGCAATCTCAGGGGGCATATAATGTCATAAAGGCCAGAATTTGGGGGGGATGGGGGGGATCCATCCGTGCTAAATAAGTGTCTGAATTGCATTGTTAGGTCTTAGATTTGCGTCTGAGTGGCTGGTTTCAAGAAACAGGGATGCACGGCTGCTGTCGGTTGCTGAAATGGAGCTAACTATGGAGTGGCAACAAGTTTCCATGTTCAGGAATAAGAGCTGAAAACGAAGGGACCATCTCAGTGGCAAGGGAGGGGGACAACTTTCAAGTTTTTTGTTTTCCTCTGGAGACGACCAAGAAAGAAGAGCTGAGCGAACACTCTAGAAATTCTAATAAAGTCTAATTCTTCCGGAAAGGAGAAATTAGTGTTTAGATAGGATTTTTTTTTTTTTTTAAATCTCACCGATGTGGGATGTTACAGACAAGCAAGGGGAACAGGCTAGAATGATCCAGTTGGTAATGAAGTAGAAGTGGGGATATCAGTATGATCATGGTTAGTTTACTGTAGATACAGATGGTTATATATAGAAATATTTATAGCTATGTGTAGATACACAGATCAGAAAGTGTTTCCTTGCTCTGACGGCTGAGAGAGCCTAGAAACAAAAACAGCCTAGTAGCAACGAGTTCACCTAGCAGCCATAGTTTGGATTTCAATACCGTTATCCAAAGAAAGGAGAAATGAGTGTTTCTAGGACTGAGGCAGGGAATGTACACAATGACTCTAGAGCGTCTAATTGCACTGGAAAGTAAGGAAGAATTCAAAATAGCCCACGATGACTGAGAAATGGCAATGGCACACGGGTGCTAGCTCTAAGAGCTCCCACTGAGCAAGGCTACAACAATTTGGGCATCAACAGTTCCCCAAATTAAAACGGGTTACCGCCCTTTCACTATCGTGGTTCTCTCAAACTCTACATTTTGACAATATTCTTCAAATTTGGGATGCTACAATTGAAAAGAGGCAGCATGACTTCCTGAATTGTTTTGTTTGTTGTAACTCACCTTCCTTGCTAAATTCGAACATTGTCCTTGAAGCTGGAGCATTTCATTGGGTATTGCCGTCAAGCCATATGTGAGACTGACACGTACAAAGTTCTACCCCATTCTTACTGACTTCTGCTTCTTATGTCACTTGTATTTGGTTATTTGAATTATTTGAGGTGGTACATTAGAATTTATAGCCTCCCTCATATTACTAGTGGCCTAACTATCCTTTTCCCTTCTATCCTTGACATCAAATATATTTTTCCCTAGCACTTTAGTGATATCCATCCCTCTAATATTTCTAGTCTGCTCAAGGCAGCACAACTCAATCCTCTGTAGAGAAATATGCAACTGATACTAATCAGTTTATACTAAGGTGTGAATGACTTTCTATTGGAGTTACAACTACACCTGTACTCCACCCATCCACTGCAGTTGCCCAGTTTTACCTAGTATTTTGTACGTTTGGATCTTATTAATACAGCTTTGAATTTTATCTCGCTTCCAGGGACATTCTCGTTTTAAAAAGAAATTTTCCTGCATCTAATCAATAATCCTCTCTCAGGAAGATTTTAGCACAAAATGTTCTTGGGTTGGGAAGTTTACCCAGCACTTCTCACAGGCCCCTCACAGCTAACCACTCGGACTACCTACACAAAAGGAAAAGCTGATCTACATTATCCCTGATTAGAAGTGTGAGGTTTTTTCTCACCTACGGAGACATGAACTGGAAATTTCAGGATGCTGGGCCAGACTAGCTATCCCGCTGAAGGAGGAAGAAGAGTCCTTTCCTTTTTGGGCACAAATAAGTATTTCTCCCCAGGGAGGGTAAGCTCATTTGTGATTAAGAGTTATCCTAATTATTGGATACAGAAACATGCATATCCAAAGGGATTCCAGGAGCTTCCAATCTTTTGTACGTTAGCTTCTTCCAGTATTGACGTAGCTTCAAAATGCATAGCCTTGCTGGACCGCTTTCAGAGAGTTTATCTTTGCTTACAATATTAAAAGTAAAGTGGTAGAAAGAGGATCATTTAAAAAAACAGATTCACAATAATTTAACCGTTTCAGCACTTAGCATGGATAGAAGAAACAGAAGACTAGAGATTTCTCCCCGTGACTATTCTCTGAGCATCAAAAATACGCTTTGTTTACTTGAAGAGTTTTCACCATCCTACTCTGCAAGCTGATTAAATGATATGTAATAACTCCTAGGCTCTGACTTTTTGGTGGCATTACAAGATGAGCTCAGAAAATATTTTAATAAGTCAATGGCTTTTTTTATGGCACAATACAGTTTATAAAACACGTTATATTTGATCTGGCAGGGCAAGGATGAGCAATCATTTTCACCCGCCCCCACACCTTTTTTTTTAACGAGTCAATTCTACTGGTATATATTAATAAAGCATAAATCCATACAAAATGTACAATCAATGCTATTCGATATAGTCCCATAGTTGTGCATTCATCACTTCAATCATTTTAAAGCATTTTCATGATTCCAATAATAATAGTACAACACAAACCAAACAAACAAAACTCATTACCTCTCAATCTTTCTACGCTTCCCCCACTAAACATAGCTGATATTGTTTCCTTCTTTCTAGTTTATTTGTATTTATATTTTGTAAAAATGCCAAATATGCAATATCACCCATTTTTGTATTTTACATGAGGCTTTACCCTGTTATACAGTCTCATGTTTCATTTTTTAGCCTTCCTTCTAGTAACATACTTGGCCTTAGATTTTCCTTTTCAACCACTGTTAGACCCATACAATAACTCTGCTAGTCAAACACCATGATGTGCTCTCACCAGGTCCATTCATTTCCAAAAATTTGCAAACAATTTTTTGACCAATGTTGCACAGTTTAACCCTCGGCTTTCCATTCTCTAGTGCCTCATTCTATTGTCTGGTGACCTCTATTCTGATTATTAATTCCATGAGTTTACATAACATGTTTAGTTCCTAATAGCACAATCTTACAGTATTTGTCCTTTCCCCACACCTCTTTTGTTTTTATTTTAACAGATGAGACAATCCAGGTTTAGAAGACTACTGAATTTTCCCAAGATTCCTTGAGGAGGAGTTCCCAGGGGAACTCATGAGAATCTTCTGGTGCTTCTACTAGAACAGGTTGCTTCTGCTTTCTTTCAGCTCTACTGAAGAAAAAAGTTTGAGGCAGTTTATAGTCTACTCCGACCTGTTCCATCCTACAATGGGAAATAATGCTCATTTGGGAAAACATCTAGGTGCATCCAAAGACCTTCTTTCCTGTGATTAATTTAATTCAATACAATACTGCTTTGTTGAATGCCAGCCTCCATATTGTAATACTTTACATCACTACGTTAAATAGGGCCCTGATATTTCCTAGAAATCTTTATACTCAGGTAAGATTTAGCACAGGCTGTTGGAATTAGCAGGCTCTCAGTAAATATTTGGGAACCCATGCCAGAAATCTGTGGTTCTGCTCCATCTGCAGGAGTGCACATGGGCGCCACATAAGAGAGTAAATGTTCAATGGAAAAGCACACCTCAGGAAATTCTGGAAGCCTACGTCAGGTGGCCTTCACTGTGTTTATCTGTCCTGTAGGAGATGGGATGGCCAGTCACCATGAGAGCGCGGGTTTTCAGAACTGAGTAATATGTTGTGTCAAACGGCCAAGCTCCATTTTCCAGTCCCATTATTCCGAGGTCTGTCTGCCTCATAGATCACAGGGGCAGGGGGCTGGGCCAGATTTTCTCTGGTGTTCAGCTTTCCCAAATTCTTAGGCCTCGAGGGCCTTTTCACAGGTTTAGAGATCTGTGAGGTCAGAGGGAACTGGGGTCCTTGTTTTGTGGCCAGAATCCTGAGGCTGGAGATGGTGTCCAAAGACCACCGAGACCGTCTAGACTCTTCCCTCCTCCACCACCGCTCAGTATTTGGAGGCGGGAGCAAAAATAACATCAGAACCAGGTTCCCTGCAGCCACAGGGCAAAAGAAGCCCCATTTCATAGCGCAGAAAGGGCGGCCGCTTGGCCAGTTTTGCAATTGCAGGGGAACCCCAACCGAAGCAGGCTAGTTTGGGGAATGAGAAGACGAATCTAGAACCTGGTGGAAAAACATGGCCATGAGACACGTGGCCCCGGAAACTCCCTGAGGCTGTGGGAAGAACCCTGCGAGAAGCCCCATTTAGAGCAGGATTTTGTCCAGGAAAAAGGCCAGTATATTCCCAAAGTGCCTTATCATTGGGCCCCCGGGGGGGAATTGATGGGTGGGGTAATCAATCAAAACTGCCAACAGCTGGTATTTCTCCCCCAAACATTATCAAAGGGAGGGGTAATTAGTGGCTTAAAAAGCAAGCACAGAAATTAAATGGACCCTCTTTTTGGCCCTTTTTGCCTTTTTTTTCTCTCTCCCTGGGCTAGCTCGCAAGCACACCTGGGACCCATGATCTGTTCATTTCTTTGTCTTCTCCCTTTTCTTGATCAATGACTGGCCTAATTAAACTGGCATGCTCTTAAATTCTTTTTTTGTAACATAGCCAAAAACCTAGAGGAAATCCAGTAATACTATGGAAACCTAAACCCAGCTGAGTCTGTTCTAAGAGTGAGGCCAGGGAAAGAGCGGGAGTGATTTTCCAAGTCTTCCAGTAGGATTCCCTGAAGCTTTACTCTGTACATTAGAACAGGACTAAACCTCCAGGTTGAGACTTGTACCTTTTTTTGGGTGGTGATAGGCCAGGGCGAAACTTAGAGACAGGTCACAGCCCTGCAGGGAGCCTGGGAGAGGGCTTCCCCTGCTGCAATGGATAACCTCCTCCAGATAGAGAGAAAGCTGCTTCTGGAAGGCCTCTTCTCTGAGTTGGTCAGGTCTGTAGTTGTTCCAGTCCCCAGGTCATTATGCCTCTGTTTTTCCAAAGAACTTCCCTTTATTCAGCTTGCATTTCAAACAGCGTCAACGCTTCCAAACATGGTCAAAATGTCATTGATTGTGGAGACCAGACATAGCTCCGTGGTTGAGTGCCTGCTTCCCAGGTACGAGGTCCTGGGTTTAATCTCTGGTACCTACTAAAAAAAAAAAAGTCATTGATGTGATGGCTGCAGAGAATTGGGACCTTCTCCATTGCATTTTTCTTTTTTTTTTTTTAAGATTTCTTTTTTATTTATTTCTCTCCCATCACCCCCCTCTCCCCAGTTGTCTGCTCTCTGTGTCCATTCGCTGTGTGTTCTTCTGTGTCCGCTTGTATTCTTGTCAGCGGCACGGGAATCTGTGTTTCTTTTCGTTGCGTCATCTTGCTGTGTCAGCTCTCCGTGTGTGCGGTGCCATTCCTGGGCAGGCTGCACTTTCTTTCATACTGGGCGGCTCTCCTTACGGGGCACACTCCTTGCGCGTGGGGCTCCCCTACGCGGGGGACACCCCTGCGTGGCACGGCACTCCTTGTGCGCATCAGCACTGCGCATGGGCCAGCTCCACACGGGTCAGGAGGCCCTAGGTTTGAATTCTGGACCTCCCATGTGGTAGGCGGACGCCCTATCCATTGAGCCAAATCTGCTTCCCTCTCCATTGCATTTCTATGTCCTATTTCTCTCCAGTCCGGTACTGAGTTTGTGTAAATCACCACCACAAATAGGTAATGCACTTTCCTCACCCCATAGGAAGGAGGGACAAATAAACTTTATTCTGTGCCACTCTGCAACCCAGGCCAGAAATGCACTTACAAAGGAATTCATTACATTTCCACCCTCCTTGTGAATTGTTTCTGAAATCTTTTCCTTATTTAGTGACTTCTTAAACTAATTATAGTTTTTACACATTCTTGTTTTCTTTCCCTCCTAGTCCCTTTTCATTTGTCTTTCTTCACCACAGCAGGAAAACTGATTAACTAAAGTTAGCCTCGCTTTTACAATGTTTACACAAAGGGAATACTCCATTTTAGAGAGGTATAGGCAGTGCCTGTGGTCATTTGCAGAGTTCTTCCCAGCTGCAAACTCTGTTGTCCTAGAAAAATGCTTCATGAAAATAGTTTGAAGATCCTGATATTTCCAGCTAAAAGAGTTTCCCCAGAGATGTTTCACTGAAGGTCAATTAAAAATATAAGAGGTTAATTAACCTGCCTGAAGCCTCACAGCTAGCAAGAGGTGGAGCCGGGAGTCAAATCCAAGCCGCGGAACTCCGAAGCCCACAAATTTCACACTGCGCTGGCTGATATAATGGGAAGGAACAAAGAAGGGGAAAAGTTAGAAAACACTAGGTGTGATGGTTAAGTTCACATGTCAACTTGGATAGGTAATGATGTCCTTTTGTTTGGTCAAGGAAGTGCTGGTCTGGCCGTTCCTGGAAGCGTATTTCCTAGACAGATTTGCATCTATAGTTAGTGGATTGCATCTACAATCAACAACGGAGATTGTCTTCAGCCATGTGGGGAGTCTCTTCATCCAATCAGTTGGTGGTCTTAAAAGCCAGAACTGAGGATTTCAGAAATCATATAGATGAATTTCTACCTCTACTTTAGCCAGCCAGCTGCTCCTGGTGAATAAATACATCTTAACTGCATTGGCATTTCCATCCTGGGGCCTGCACTACAGAATTTGGACTTGGTCATTAGGAGCTACTCTCTTCTCTCTCTCTCTCCAGCTGGTTCTTTTTCTCTGGAGAACCCTGACTAATAAACAAGGGATCAATCTCTAAAATGGATCAGACTTGTTTTCCCTTTCCTTCTCCATGGACTTGTTTTCCTAACTCAGTCCCTCCACACTTGCCGCTCTTCAGCTCTCAGTCCTCCAGTTCACAGTATGTGAAAAAGGAAGTTGGTGACCTGCAGCTGCTATTTCCGGGGCACAGAAAGGTCTGCCCTTTTTGCCCAGGGTAGAAATGGATGTGTAACACGAAGGCACCGGGCTCTAGAAATTGCTCAGAACAGAGTAGAAAAGGGTGGACTTGGCCTTACGGAGACTGCGGGATGGATGCCCAGTTTACAGTTTTCTCAAAAGTGGAATCGCCCTCTCGATTTCATGCCCTTGATTCATTGCACAAACAGTAAGCCTAGATCATTAGATGACCGGACAATAAATCAGTTCAAAGCTGCCAATGAGACGGCAGTTGTTTGGAGCTCAAACTGTCAGGAATGTTGCTAGAATTCCCGAGCACATTTTTCTTCTGCCTCATTAGTGTAGGGGATTTCGGCTCTCAATCCCACACATGCAAAACCGCACACACGAAGATGTCAATTGTGGCATTATTTATAATATTGAAAAATTGACACTGACTTCTATGTCCATGGAAAGGAAAACAGTGACATACATTATGACTCTTCTGCTTGGAATATTATGCAGAATATTATTAAAGCAATACTTCGGGGTATGCCAACAAGGAAAAGGATTTTATAAAGTGGTTAAGTGAGAAAGGGGATTGTGACATAGCCGTTACATAAGATTTTAACTATGTAAATATGTGTGCATATGAGAAATGGCATAGTTTCTTATTCTTTTAATCAGTGTGGAAGAAATGTGTCTTTTTGTCCAAGTGTTCTATCATGTTTTTATAATTGAATGGTGTGTTTAAATAATAAGAGGAAATATTTATGTTTTATGATGGTTAAAGAGGGGTCGGGCAGCCTGGGGTAAACTCCAGATTTGCCATTTGCTGCCTGCAATGAATCCAGACAAGTTAAGTAACCTCTTCTCAGCCGGAGTCTTCTCATCTGTAAAATGGGAGTGTCAATAGCGACATCATAAAGAGATGAGCCACCATGGGTAAAGCGTTTAGGCTAGTTCAGGTACACAAAAGTGCCCAATAAATGTTAACTGTTATCAGTGTAATGAGGGAGGGGCTTTGTGAGGCGCTGGGTTCACTGGTAGCATTACCTCACCAGTCATACTCTTCATTTATGGCGCATCATTTTTTAAGTTAAAAATTGTTGATTGTCTTTTCTCTGAAGACTTTTAAAAAATTCCTATAAATTAGGAAGAGTAAAATCCAGTCCCCCCATTCTTTGTATATACGAGGAAACCAAGATGAGAAAGTGACACCAACCTGGCAGTCATCACCTCCGTCCCCACCCCACGACGCTTAGCTGTGTGACCCCACATCACCTAAAGTCAGGTGCATCAGTCCATGCACTCGATTTCCCTCCTACGTTGAATAACACTCAAATTGGAGAATTACTTCCTAGTCCTTACTGGAAAAACACAAAGTAGTTGTATGCTTGCCACAATTCTATTCAGAAGCTGTGGCATGCAAAGACTTATGCTTTAGGATATGGAAATTTCATCAATATTGTCACACAAAAATTCCAGGAAGACAGAGTATTTCTGGGTAGAAAAGGTGAGTTTGAAAGAAAAGAGAAAAATTTCAGGGGTCTATATAGGGACTCCCCAAATATAGATGATTTTTTTCTTGAAGGACAACCAAGAGCTGTAAACTGATCACTGGAAACTTGCACTTCTGTGTCCTCCACAGCTTCTCAGAGGCCAGTGATCATTACACAAAGAGGAGTCCATTTCCTTCCCCCACCTTCTCATTACACAAAGGGGAGTCCATTTCCTTTCCCCCACCTTCTCATAAGTGCCCCCTTCAAACTCAAGATGGCACAACCTTGTTCTGGCTTTTGGAGGTTTCCTCACTTGACCCTGAACATTCTGCTTCTTAGAACTTCATTTCTGGGAAGCAGAGTCTGCTCAACAGATAGAGTGTCTGCCTACCACATGGGAGGTCCAGGGTTCAAACCCAGGGCCTCCTGACCCGTGTGATGAGCTGGCCCACATGCAGTGTTGATGTGCAAGGAGCGCCGTGCCATGCAGGGGTGTCCCCCACATAGGGGAGCCCCATGCGCAAGGACTGCGCCCCATAGGGAGAGCCGCCCTGTGCAAAAAAAGTGCAACCTGCTCAGGAGTGGTGCCACACACATGGAGAGCTGACACAGCAAGATGATGCAACAAAAAGAGACACAGATTCCTGGTGCCTTGACAAGAATACAAGTGGACACAGAAGAACACACAGAGGATGTACACAGAGAACAGACAACTGGGGTGGGGCAGGAAAGGGGAGAGATATAAATAAAAATAAATCTTTAAAAACAAAACAAAACAAAAAACTTCATTTCTTTCGTTCTTGAAGGAGTGTGGTAAGACTACAAGATTCTTCCAGTAAAACAATTTACTCGTGAAAAAGGCATCACCTCTCTTAGCTAAGAGCATAGTTAACAGGAAGCACCCTAGGTATAATCACCAGAAAAAGGAGCTTGGAGTTAATAGGATAAGCACTCTGGACAAAATGAGAGGAGGGGAGAACACTTACAGAATGCGAGATACTCATTCAACATTCATTCATTCATTCCATTCGTATGTATTGAGCACCTACTGTGTGCCATGCACAATTTTAGATCGTTAGTGACACAGACTTAAAAAGATAGACAAGGGAAACGAATGTGGCTCAAGCAATTGGGCTGCCATCGACCAAATAGGAGGTCCAGGGTTTGATACTCAGGGCCTCCTGGTGAAGGCGAGCTGGCCCACACAGTGAGTTGGCCCACACAGAGTGCCAGCCCACATGGGGTGCCGCCCCGTGCAGGAGTGCTGCCTCATGCAGGCATGCTGCCCCGCACAGGAGTGCTGGCCCACGTGCAGAGCTGACGCAGCAAGATGAGGCAACAAAAAGAGACACAGAGGAGAGACAATAAGAGACGCAGCAGATCAGAGAACTGAGGTGGCACAAGAAAGTGAGCACCTCTCTCCCACTCCGGAAGGTCCCAGGATTGGTTCCGAGAGCCACCTAAAGAGAATACAAGCAGACAAAGAAGA
Source organism: Dasypus novemcinctus (assembly GCF_030445035.2). Lineage (NCBI taxonomy): Eukaryota > Metazoa > Chordata > Mammalia > Cingulata > Dasypodidae > Dasypus > Dasypus novemcinctus. Next base: position 30,081,961 of record NC_080700.1, on the reverse strand, counting down.
ACACACAGAGAATGGACACAGAGAGCAGACAATGGGGGGAGGGAGAGAAATAAATAAATCTAAAAAAAAAAAGAACACTTAAAAAATAAAAAATAAAAAAATAAAAAGACCAAGCCCCAACTCTCTTGCAGCTGATGCTCTAATGAGGAGAGGCAGCCATCAGATAAACCAACAGGTAATACATGTGTGTAGATAGATAGATAGATAGATAGATAGATAGATAGATAGATAGATAGATAGATAGATAGATAGATAGATAGATAGATAGATAGATATCTGGTGAAAATAAGTTCAAGGAGGAAGAATAAAACAATGCAAAGAGATAGAAAACCCAAATTAGGACTGTTTTATATAGATGGGTCAGGGCAAGCTTTCTTTGGGAGGTAATGTTTATTCAAGGATTAAGTGAGGGCAGAGCTAAATTGAAGTCTGGGCTCCAGGAATGGAGGAACCTGATGGAGAAGCACGTTTGGAATGTCTGAGGAGCAGAGGGAGCTCAGTGTGGTGGAGCACAATGACTGTGGGAGTAGGAAATGGGACGACGAGGTGGCGGGGAGCCTTGGGAGGCCATTGTGAGCAGTTTGGCTTTTACTCCAAGCGCAATGGGAAACCATCAGAGAGCGCTGAGCGGAGAAGTCATATGATCTGACTTATATTTTGGAATGAGAAGAATAAATCTGGGGTTGAAGAGGAGTCAGGCAAGAAAGGAACATGGAAACCAGTCAAGAAGCCATTGCAATAGTTGCAGGGGGAAGTGGTGATAGCTTAAATTAAAGGTGTTTACAATGGAGGTAGTAATGAGGTCTAACTACGTCTGGTAGCATTTGAGACAGCAAGTCAGAGATGACACCAACATTTTGGCCTATGCATCTGGAAAGATGGGAGTTGCCACATCCTAAAATGGAGACAAGATGGGGAGGAGAAGGTTTGATAAGAAAGATGAAGGGCCTGTTTTTGGATACATTTATTTTTATTTTTTTATTTTTTTTTGAAGGTCTGTGGGAGCTTTATATATATATATATATGTGTGTATATATATATATATATAAAATCTGGTTGCATCATTGTCTTTTTGGTACATTGCTTCTCTGTGTGGGGGACTTGCGCCTGTGAGAGCTTTCCAAAAAAAATTAATTTATTGAAATACATCACCCACACACATACATAAACAATAAGTGTATAGTAATAGTTGTGAACTTACAAAACAAACATATATAACATCATACAGGACTCATAACTCACCCTACCACCAATACCTTACATTGTTGTTAAACCTTTTTAACTAATGATTAAAGAACATTGTCAAATATTACTACTAACCAAAGTATTTTCCCCGAACCCTCCCTATTATTATTATCTTTATGTCATTTATATATGAACATACATAAACAATTAAGTGTATAGTAAAAGTTGTGAACTTAAAAAGCAAACATGCATAACATTATACAGGGGTCCCATACATCAACCCTCCACCAACAGCTTGCATTGTCATGAGATGTTTGTTACAAATTATGAAAGAATATTGTCAAAATCTTACTACTAATCATAGTCCTTATCTCATATTTGGTGTGTTTCTCCTCCAACACACCTTATTATTATTTTTTAAATATACTTTTTATGACAGAAGTTGTAAACTTATAAAACCATCATGCACTTGTGCAGAATTCCCAAGCAACATCCTCCATCAACACACCACACTGTGGTGGAACATTTGTTACAGATAAGATAATATCATCTGCTTGTTACCATGTCCATAGTATACATTTAGCTCACATTTTCTATATTGCCCCATTATCAACTATTTTTACCCTCCATTCTATACATTTCCACACTTTTACAGTAAAGCTAATTAAAACTTCTACATACATTAAACATCAGTAGTCCACTCAGTCCTTTTCTCGTCTCCATTAAGAATCCACCACCCATCACCAGGTCTAGAAGGTATTTTCCTATAATTTCTTCTGGAAGTTTCATGGTTCTTGCTTTTATTTTTAGTTTTTTGATTGATTTTGAGTTCATTTTTGGATAAGGTGTGAGATAGAGGTCCTCTTTCCTTCTGTTGGCTATAGATATCCAGTTCTTTCAGCACCATTTTGCTGAATGGACTGTTCTGCCTGAGCTGTGTGGGTTTGACAGGCTAGTCAAAAATCTCTTGACCATACACATGAGGGTTTGTTTCTGAGCCATGAGTTTGGGTCCATTGGTCTATGTATCTGTCTTTATGCCAGTATCATGCTGTTTTTACCTCTATAGCTTGGTAATATGATTTAAGGTCCAGAGATGAAGGTTCACTTTTCATTTTATGATGTATCTGACTATTCGGGACTGCTTACCCTTCCAAATAAATTTGCTAATTATGTTTTCAATTTAATTTTTAAATGCTGGTGGAATGTTTATCAGGGTTGCATTGAAACTGTATATCAATTTGAGTAGAATTGACATCTTAATGATATTTAGTCTCCCAATCCACGAGCATGGAATGTTCTTCCAGTTATTTAGGAATAAATTTTCTTTTAATATTGGGTTGCAGTTTCCTGAATACAGGTGCTTTACATTGTTGTTAAGTTTATTCCTGACTACTTGAGTTGTATCTGTCATATTTTATTTTCACGACTCTTTTGACACTTTTAGTTACTTTTATCGATAAAATCTTCATTTCTAGATTCTCTTCCAGGCCTCTCTCTCCTGATTTTTCCTTTCAGGCTCTAGCACACCCTTTAATATTTCCTTAAAATCTGGTCTCTTGCTTTGAAATTCTCTCAGTTTCTATTTACCTGTGAATATTCTAATCTTGCCCTCATATTTGAAAGACAGTCTTGCTGGATATAAGATTCTTGGCTGGAAGTTTTTCTCTCACAGTATCTTAAATATATCAGACCACCTTCTTACAGAGATTTGTTTGAACATCTATGATGAGTTGTCTCAACTCCTTTATGTCATTTGGAGGCTTATCTTCTTTCTTTAACTGGGTCATAGCTTCCAGTTTCTTGGTGTGGATTGTAATTTTTGGTTGGTGTCTTGGCATCTGGATTACTAGGGTATTTATTCTAGGTGAAGTTTTTCTCTTTAGTTTAGGGCTTCCTGCCCTTTCTCCCTTGCTGGTTGTACAGTTGGAGCCAAGGATATAATTGATGCTGTAAACTGTGGAGGCTCAAGCTGCCCTCATTGCCCCAGGGACAGACGAAGCTTCTCCTAACTTTCTCCTTTCCCAAGGATAGGGATAGAGTCACAGCTGTGTGGAATAATTCAAGTCGTGCAGGCCTAGACTGTAGTTGCCCAGAGAGACTAATGAAGCTTCACACCCCTTTCTCCCCTGCCTGGGGCATGGATGGAGCTGCAGGTGTGGACAGCAATCTATGCAGTGTGGGTCCAGGATGACTGCAGTTGCCCCAGCAGAACTTTTAATTATTCAGTCTGTAGCAGCCAGAGGTACCCTCAGTTACCTGGATAGGCTGGTGCAGGGCCTGCCAGCCTCCTCCCTGCCAGAGGTGGGCTGCGGGCTGATCCAAGTGGAAGAAACTGGTTCCTGCCGGCACTGAGAGTTTCAGTCAGCCCGGCTTCCCCTCAGGCTGGGGACAGTGTCAGAACGGCAGCTACTGGCCTCTTTCTGACTTGGGCTGGTTCTCACCCCAGCTGTTCCCAGGGTTATCTCAGCCAGCCAAGTCTCCCAATCAGCAGCTGAAATCAGCAGCCAACCGTCTCCTCCTCCCCTGTATCTGGGAAATGAGCTTCCAATTCCTGCCACAGAGCAGCTCCTGGGGCGGCTCGTGCTGCCAGAGCAGGACAATCCCCGGCCTCAGCGGCTTGATGGGTAATTTCCCAGAGAGGCTGGCGCAGGGCCCCGCAGGTTCCTTCCTGCTGGAGGTGGTACTGGGGCCTAGGCTAGACCTGCAATCTGACCTGGATGGAAAGAAGCCGGTCCCCACCAGCACTGGGATCCTCTGTCCATCCCACACGGAGTTAAGGTGGTGGCTCCCGGCCTCTTACTGACCTGGACAGGCTCAGCCCTTAGCTGTTCTCAGGATCATATTGTAGCCACTGAATTTACTCATCAGTAGCTGAAGTTGGTGTCCAACCGTCTCTTCCTCCCCGTTTTTGGGAAGTGGAGCTTTCGATTCCAGCCCCAGAACAGCTCCTGAGGCACCTTGTGCCTCCAGTGGAGGATGGCACCGGCCTCCGGGGCATGGAGCCTCTGCTTACGAGTCCTCTCTGCAGACGGGCAGTCTCCTCCTTCCATTCCTTCAAGGATGTTGCAGGATACTTTTCTGGCCTCCTGGAGCCCCCAAACAGGTACTTTAGCTAGCTCCAGAGAGCTCTGGGTGTTTGCTAACTATCCTATAACAGGAGCTGACTCTAGGAGCGCCTTACTCCGCTGCCATCTTGCTGCAATCCCTTGGATACATTTATTTTGAGATGACTATTAGGTATCCTGATTGAGAAGTCCATCAACAGTTCAGAAAACAGGTGGAGGACAGAGGCAGGAGACATCCATTCATCTAAGTTAAAAATTAACAAAACCATGAAGCACGGGGATAAGAGACAAGTGAATAATAATTGTGTGGGATGTCTTGAGGGGCATAAATCAGGGGCAGAGAGAAAAGTGAGAAAAAACAAAGAGGGATCAAAAGGGAAAGACATAACAGAGGAGCATCAATCAACACGAGGGGACACTCCTCCCACATGAAGGTCATCACTCACTTGGTTGGATGCATAACTCTAGAACTCTCCAGTGCTTTCTAAACTACGCATCGCAATCCAGCAGGTCAGGTGTGAGCAGCGTGACTCCACCTGCACATCAGTAGACATCTGCCTCCTTCATACCTGCAGGCTTGATATTTTGATGTCAGCATATGCACGGCTCTTAGTTCCAGCCCAATCTGCAGATGTCCTGGTAGCTGGCTCAGGTTGCACGGGGCGGGGGGCGGGGGGCAGCTGTGTTTCCTTCCATGAATCATGTTCGTCTGGCCCTGCTTTCTTCCTTGTCCCTCCATGCAATTAGGTCTTCAAATATCTAACCAAATATCAAGACATAGAGCATAAGTATAGCGTCCCTGTAATATTAGAACTCTCCTCAAATTCTTGACCCGGAGTCATAGTAATTATACAAGACATATTCTAGTTAAGTTAGACAGTGAGGACAACCCAGGCATTAGCAAATGCCCCGCTCCACATGTATACAGAGGCTGAGCTCTCTTTTGCATGGTTTTACCTATAACAGGAGGAGACTGTGAAGACCCTAAAGATCCCACTTGAGTCAGCACTGCCTTGTGTTGTCCCCTCTACCTGCACAGGAACTGCCTGTTGTTTAGAATATTTGTATGTTCCCTGGCAAGCCTTTCCCACCACCTAAGCTGAACTGATCTGCTTTCCTCACCCCATATCTGCATGCCTTTCCAGGAATCACTTGTTCTGTCTGCAGACCAACCTTCCACCTGCTACTCTATGTCCCAAAGCTTCCTTGTCTTCTGCAGTGAAGCCCTGGTAGTTGGAGTCACTGAGCCACAAGAGCCTGGGCTTTGGATCTGGGAGGACTGGCATCAAATTCGGGCTCTACCGCTAGTTACTTTTGTGACCTTAGACCAGTTTTGTCACTTCCCTGAGCCTCAGCTTTCTCACCTGAGTAAAATAGGAATAATGCCAAAGGTATCAAGATTTTTGTTGTGGGGATGAATTGAGATACTGCATATTTCTTTCCTGTTACTCAGCTAGATATGCAGGAGGCAGGCAAAAGAGGGTGATTTCCTTCCTTATTCCAAAAACTTGCTTCTTCAGAAGTCATTTTACTGCCCATTATTGTCTTCCAAGCGAAAAGTTGATAAAACACAAGGCAAACAGTTTTATTTTTTTGCTCATAGCTCAGGTTACAGCCCCTGGAAATAAAGGGGATTGAAACAAGGTTTTTTGCATAATGAATACATTTCAATTACACATTTTCTCTCTGTATATCATTAGCAACCAGTTCACAACGAGCTCCCCATAAACTCCATGGGCTAAAATATGTCTCTAATAAACAAGGATTTATTAGCCAAGATAATACACATTTTACAAATTCTTTAAAACTTATAGGGCTTAACTTTTGTTTGTTTCACTAATTTTCGTGCAAATACTCAAAATAAAATTAATTTCTTTTAGCCCTTCATTTCAGCAAAATTGACTTTTTGCCTATGTTTTGAGATGTTATAATTGGTGATTTAAAGAAATCCCATATTTATCCCAAACAAAATAGCAACCTTTATCACAGTTCTATTTTTCAGCTAATTTGCCTTGGCAGTTGTTTTGCAGTAACACAGTGGCTGGTTAATGCCAGCAAACTGAGCTTTCTCTGAGCATGTGCAGGTTTAGAAATGGGATGCTCCTGGTGGGGTCAGATAGAAGGTCAGGGGCCTGAGTCTGCAGCTAAAGTCACCAGGAACCATTGTCCTACCTGCTGTCCCACACTGTCTATCCCCGTCCACAGACTCTGACTCGCTGCTTGTTTCTTTTGTTTGTTTGTTTGTTTCTCTCCCCTTCCTCCCTGCCCCACCCCGCCCCAGTTGTCTGCTCTCTGTGTCCATTTGCTGCATGTTCTTTTGTCCTCTTCTGTTGTTGTCAGGGGCACGGGAATCTGTGTTTCTTTTTGTTGCTTCATCTTCCTGTGTCAGCTCGCTGCTTGTTTCTAACAGCAAATAACCTAAGGAGGCTTCCACTCACCTATCTCCCCAGCTCCACCATGGACCTGCCCTTTGTGCCTTGGCTAAGATGGAATGAAAAGGCCAGAAAGAAATATGGTGAGATGTAGGGCAATATCTCTAAGTTGTGGTTCCCAAAGGTCTCTTAATTTCATAGGGGAAGTGGATTTGGCTCAACGGATAGAGCATCCACCTACCAAATGGGAGGTCCAGGGTTCAAACCCAGGGCATCCTGGCCTGTGTGCTGCTGGCCCATGCGCAGTGCTGATGTGCGCAAGGAGTGCCGTGCCACGCAGGGGTGTCCCCCACATAGGGGAGCCCCACGCGCAAGGAGTGCACCCTGTAAGGAGAGCCGCCCAGTGTGAAAAAAGCGCAGCCCGCCCAGGAGTGGCACCGCACACACGGAGAGCTGTGACACAGCAAGATGATACAATAAAAAAGAGACAAAGTTTCCCAGTGCTGCTGACAAGAATATAAGCAGACACAGAACACACAGTGAATGGACACAGAGAGCAGACAAGTGGGGAGGGAGGAAGGGGAGAGAAATAAAAATAAATAAATAAATCTTAAAAAAAAAATTTCAATGGTGGGAGGGGCTGGGGCATGTGTCTTTTTTTTTCTTAGCATGTGTAGAATGCTACTATGTATGCATACATATGTGCATAAGTGTGTGTGCACATACACACATAGGATTCATTGATTTTTATTATTTTTATTTTTTCACTTTTTATTTTGAAATAATTTCAAACTTACAGGACAGGTGCAAAAATAATGCAATCCCCATAACCTCTCCCCATAACCCAGATCTACCAATTTTGAATATTTGCCACATTTGTCATATCAATATATCTATCTAATTATCTATCTATCTGTCTGTCTGTCTATCTAATCTCTATTATTTTCTGGACATATGAGAGCAGGTTACACACATCATATTCCTTAAACACATAATATTTCCACATACATTTCTTATGAACAAGGATATTCCCTTAAATAATCACCCTAAGTGCACTATCAAGTTCAGGAAATTTATCATTGATATAAAGCTTACATTCTATGTTTCAGTTTATTCTTTTTTTTTTTTTTAAGAAGATTAAGCATGTGTAATTCTTAAAACCTCCTCAGGAGACAATGCTGGGCAACCTGTGTTGACAACCACTGTTCTCATTGAAGTGTTACCAGATTGTGTCTAAGTTCATGATGCTGCAGGAATGAATTTCAAGAGCACATTGGGTGAGTTAGGCCAGGAATTTCAGGCAGGGAGGGATGAGAAATGGGAGAAAATAACAGATCAGGGGTTCCAGGGAGAAAGGAAAGGACTGAAAAGTGGTCACATGGGCTGGTTTACAGACTACAATTCCCCATTATAGATTACAAATGCCCAGGTTTTATTTGTGTGGCTGCATGGCAGAGGAAAAAACCGCGAGAATGGGGCACGGAGGGCAGGGACAGGGGTCCACAGGTGAGAGAGTGCACGAGAGAGAGCGTTTACCTCGCACCCGCTTTTTGAATTGTTAATTATCCCACCCTCTTGCTATGACAGGGGAGGAGTTCCAGTCGTTCACTATTTTGATTGCTTATTTCTCCCATCAATCTCCCAGGAAGGCCCAATGATAAAGTCCTTGGGGAACACCCAGGGCTTCTCCTGGCTCCTGGAGGAAGTCTTCTTCTGAGTGGCAGAATCTCGCAGAGGGTCTTCCAGCCGCCATCTTGGGATTATTGATGTCCACGTGGACTTCTTGCCAGGTTCCAGATCCATCTATTGATTCCCTATCTTACTAGCTGGCTTCAGAAGGGGCAAGTAATTGGTCATGCCCAGAATCTGAAATTTAGAGAAGGGTACAGCCAAAGGGCTCAGAAGAGATGGCATAGTTTAACCACCTTCTCTTAAAGAAGAGGACATTGAGACCAGAGATATTAGGTGACTTGCCCAAGCTCACACAGGAAGTTAGAATCAGAACCAGGGTGTCTATAACTTAAGACTGTGTAAGCCAGCAGGAGCTCTGTGCAGAGTATTGAAATGCTGAACCTTGTTTCTAGGAGAAGCCCAGCAAAGACATATTCTGGAATGTTCTGAGAACCCATGGTCTCAAGTAATTATTGACCTCAAGCTCAGGCACACAAAAAGCCCTGCTTGGTACACTTCAATGACTTTCAAAAAATGCCTAGAACTTTGCTCTGTGTGGCCTCCTCTCTAATGTCCCCGCACTGATCCTTATACTGACTTCAGAGTAACTATTCAATCAAGACTTTAATTGCCATTGTGTCTCAATCAAGGTAGACATCCAGATCACAAAACACTATGTGGTTATTTTTTTATGTTAACAAAAAATAAGAAAGTTGAGAGTGGATAATAAAAATAAATAAATAGCAAGCAAATTTTGTTAAATCCAACATATGCTTACAAAAAACAACCAAAACTATTGTCAGGGTTGTTTTTGAGTGGTGAGATTACTGGTGTTCTTTTTCTTGTTTTTGTAGTTCCATCTCCAAGGATCTATGCTTTTCAAATATATTAATGTGCTTTACTCTTTCGTACTTTCTTGAGAATGACATTCAGCCCTTAACTAGAGACATTCTTTGTCAATTCCCAAATAGGAATTTAAAACCTTTAGTGAAACAATGGGATTAAAAGTCAGGCTTTGCTAAAAAGGAAAAATTATTTCTAAATTCCAGAAGCCTCAAGAGGAAGGGAGGCCAAAACTCAGGATACATGACAAAGGGAAGAGGTGGGGCGTTTTCTAGTTGTGCAAATAAGTTAGTCCCTTAAGGTATTTCTGTCCCTCCTTCCTCTCCCCAACTATCCCATTCTACAGTGGGAGGAGTAGAGAGGAACCCTGAAAAGATAGGAGGAGGGGAAGCCAAAAAACAGAGGAAGGCTGTGCTTGTTTCCAATGTGGAGATCTGGGGGCAGATATTTTTCACAGGGAGTCCATGAGCCACTTGGGAATGGCTCTGGCAGAATAGAATATTTTGGGTTGAGTCCTAGACAGTTTTCGGCAGCCAAGTTTCTCTTAAAGGATGCTTCAGTGAAGGGCCTTGCACATATGTACATTCATCATTACTCATATGTGAAGCTGCACTTGTAGGATATCTTCCCAGAAGTAGGATTGTGATGTCAAAGGACAAAGATGTTTCTAAGTGTTATTTTCCATGAAGTTTACCATTCTGCACTCCCAATAGCAAAGGATGAGAACATCTGTTTCCCCTCAACTTCACTGGCCAAGTGTGTTGTTGCTTTTTTTTTTTTTTTTTTAAGATTTCTTTCTTTCTTTCTCCCTCCCCGCTACCCCCGTTGTCTGCTCTCTGTGTCCATTTGCGGTGTATTCTTCTGTGTCTTCTGTGTCTGCTTGTATTCTCATTAGGCAGCTCCGGGAACTGATCCTGGGACCTTCTGAAGTAGGAGAGAGGTGATTTCTCTCTTGCACCACCTCAGCTCCCTGTTCTGCTATGTCTTCTTGTTTTCTCTCCCCTGGTCTCTCGTTGTGTCATCTTGCTGCGCCAGCTCTCCACGTTGGCTGGCACTCCTGCACAGGGCGGCACACCTGCGCGGGGTGGCGTTCTCTCATGGGGCAGCATTCCTGCATGGGCCAGCACTCCACGTGGGCTAGCTTGCTGTGCCGGCCAGCTTGCCCTCACCAGGAGGTCCTGGGCATCGAAACCTGGACCTCCTATGTGGTAGAACTACTTTAGCTACATCTGTTTCCCTGTTGTTGCTTTTTATGGGTCTTGGCCAACATGATAGATGAAAAATGATATCTGTGGAATTTTAATTCACGTTTTTCCAATTGGGAATGAGGCTGTGCATCTTTTCATATATGTAAGGACCACTTGTATTTATTGTGACTTGTTTGGCATTCTTCATTGCACATTTATGTTATTGGGTGATGGTATTTTTTTGTAATGATTTCTATTAGCTTTTAAAATATTAGCAAGAATAACCTCAATCAATAGTTTGCATTTTCTTCTCATTGACGAGGTGGGTATGACTCAGAAATAATGTGCTACCTACCATAAAAAATAAAGATAAATAACTTTTTGTGCACCCTCATTTATGACTTAAATCTTTCTACCACTACATAATTGTTCTAAATTTTCTACTAATATTATTAGCTTATCCAGATCTTACCAGGCACAAATGTGGTTCTTTGGCTGAATGTGAAGAATTTCAAGAAAGGCAATGGAATGGGTGACATGCAGATAAAAATATAAGAAAATATGGGGTGAAAACCCTTTCTGCTCTACTTTTCAACACTTTTTTGAAAAGTAATGATTCTTTACCCACTGGAAGGCTCTATTCCTGTCCAAAATGCCGTGGACACTTGTCATGCTTTCAGGCATACAGCTAGGGTATGGGTGTATGATTAGGGTTTCATCAGTCAGTTGCATCTAGCCTGGTCTTTTTTTTTTTTAAGATTTATTTTATTTATTTCTCTTCCCTTTCCCCTCATTGTCTGCTCTCTGTGTCCATTTGCTGTGTGTCTTTCTGCATCCGCTTGCATTAGCCAGCAGCACTGGGAAATTATATCTCTTTTTTGTTGCATCATCTTGCTGCATCAGCTCCCCATGTGTGTGGTGCCACTCCTGGGCAGGCTGCGCTTTTTCTCAAGGGGGCAGCTTTCCTTATGGGGCATACTCCTTGCACGTGGGGCACCCCTACACGGGGACACCCCCGCATGGCATGGCAATTCCTGCACATGACAGCACTGCGCATGGGCCAGCTTACCTCACGGGTCAGGAGGCCCTGGGGATTGAACCCTGGACCCTCCATATGGTAGACAGACGCTCTATCAGTTGAGCCACTTCTGCTTCCCCTAGCCTGGTCTTTGACTTGGAAGCTCGTGATGTCCAGCACGACTCTGCAGAATCTACTCTGGTGGCTGGTGCTGGCAGCTCAATGCCAGATGAACAAGTTGTGGAATCTTAAAGGGGTGTCGTTAGTGGGATCTTCACTGTCCCCGTATGTTTTGTAGTGTGATGCTTGTATTATTCCTGACTTAATAGTCTTGATGCCTGGTTGTCTGTCTTGATGAGGGATTTTATGAGGTATCTAATATCCATTTATTACCTCCCTTTCTTGGCTTAAACATACGTACCTGCTTTCCTCCATCATCACTAGTCAGATTCTCCTCAGGAAACATGCCCCTTTCTTGAAACATTTTCTCTTCTTTATCTTCAATCTTCCCTTTACTCTTAGTTCCTGATAGTCATTATTTAAACGTGGTTAATTTTCTCCTGTACAAAAAACCTTCCCTGGACTCTAGTGTAAAAATTGCCCTGTCTTTTCTTCCCTTCACATGAAACATCTGGGTGGCGGACTTGGCCCAGTGGTTAGGGCGTCCGCCTACCACATGGGAGGTCCGCGGTTCAAACCCCGGGCCTCCTTGACCCGTGTGGAGCTGGCCCATGCGCAGTGCTGATGTGCGTAAGGAGTGCTGTGCCACGCGGGGGTGTCCCCCGCGTAGGGGAGCCCCACGACAAGGAGTGCGCCCCGTAAGGAGAGCCGCCCAGCGCCAAAGAAAGTGCAGCCTGCCTAAGAATGGCGCCACCCACACGGAGAGCTGATACAACAAGATGATGCAGCAAAAAGAAACACAGATTCCCGTGCTGCTGACAACAACAGAAGCGGACAAAGAAGACGCAGCAAATAGATACAGAGAACAGACAACCGGGGTTGGGGGGAAGGGGAAATAAAAAATAAATCTTAAAAAAAAAAAAAAAGAAACATCTGTGCAAGGGTTATCCCTGACCCTCACCTCCCATTCTCTGCCCCACCTACTGCAATTGGACTTCCAGTCTCACCACTTCCTGACATGGCTCTCCCCACAGTATCCCAGGCTTTCATCTATGCTAAATTCAGTGGACCTTTATATTCTGTATCCTGCTTGGCAATGGCAATCCCACTGACCCTAACAACAAACAAACTTTGACTTCATTCCCCTCCATTCCATATCAACTGTCACTTAAACTATGCTCTCATCTTTTCCAGATTATTGAAATAACCAATTAATTGTTCTCTTCTGACCCCACTCTTGCCCTCCTTTCCACTCTCTTCCACTCTAATACACCCCCATTTGTTAGCCAGATTTATTTATCTATCTGATCATGTCATTCCTTTGCTTGTAATTCTTCAAGGATTATCCACTGCCTTTAGAGATATTTAAAACTCTTCATCAAGGCTCACAAGTCCCTTTAAGATCTGGTGCCTGTTTGGCTTCACTTCTGTAATTCTATAACTCTCTCTCTACATTTCATCATTATAAAGCCTTTGCAGTCCCCCACCCCATATTCTTTTCACCTTCAATTCCTTCTTTGTGTTGTCCTTTCCTCCTGTTATATCCCAAGGCACATTTTCCAGCTCACTAATGTGGTTTAATAAGCATTTCTTCCACTCTTTACCACCAAAGAAATCCTCCACAATCCCTCAGGACTAGCAAGAGCCTAACTTTTCTGAACTGTCCCCTGCAGTATTACTGTCATAGCATATTGCAATATTCGATTTATGTGTCAGTTCTCTCTCACACTGAATTATCTCATGGCACAATTTGTGTCTTCTCTCTTCTCCTAGCTTTAGCATATTTCAGCGCTGTTAAATAAATAGGAGAGCAATGAATTTCAAAGAGTTTCAGATGGCAAGTACCTATACCCTATCTACTCCTGCATCCTTCATTCCCTACATGCTTTGTGCCCTGACAACCTCTTATTTTTGCCAAGAGAAAACTTTTGAGTCATCGTTGACCAAGTTTTACAGTTGAGAATCACAGATTTATATGAACTGACTTTCCCTTCCTCACTGTAGATAACAGAAAAATAGGGAAGGCAATTAGATACTATTACCAGATTTCATTTAGGTTCGTTGACTATGCTGGAGAAATGAATTTCAAGAGCATGTCGGTTGAGTTAGGCCAGTCATTTATTCAGGGAGGGAGGGAGGAGAAATATAACAGAGCACGGGTCCCAGGTAGGGAGGAAGGGAATGAAAGGGATAGAGAAGGCTGATTTACAGACTACAATTCCCCATTATAGGTTACAAATTCCCAGGTTTACTTGCATGTCCACATGAGAGAGGAAAAATGGCGTGCAGAGGGCAGGAACGGGTCCAGAGGCAAGAGAGAGGAGCGTGTGTGCAAGCTCAGGCCTTGCGGGGTGCTTTGTAAACTATTAATTATTCCACCCCTTTGCTAATGGCAGGGGAGGGGCTCCAGCTATTAGCTGTTTTGATTGATCACCCCACCCATCAATCCCCCAGCGAGGACCCAATGATAAAGTCTTTGGGGACTATCCAGGGCTTTTGTTTGCTTCCAGAAGAAGTCATTGTTCTGGAGAGCAGAATCTTGGGGGTGGGGGTCCTCCAGCCGCCATCTTGGGGGTTACTGATGTCCACGAGGATTCTCTCCCAGTTTCCAGATCTGTCTGTTAAGTCCCTATCTTACTAGCCTGCTTCACTGCCACATAGAAGAGTTGATCCCGTGCAGCTTTTGAGATTAGACCAACAGGGGAGTGACTCTAACGCTTAGAACTACATGACTTTGGGAAAGTTTTAATCTCGCTGATGCTCATTTTCCTGGTTAGAAAAATGAGCTCAACAACAGTTTTCTCTAACTTCAAAAAATACATTTAGAGACAATTTCATGTGCCTGGCATCCAGAAAATATTGAACTGTTATCCTTTGTCTGGGTCTCCATGTACCATCTCTGTACATTTTCAGGTCCCAATCTTTAAGTGTTTTCCTAATAGCATCCATATGCAAAAATAATAGCATGCTTGCAACTTGGCTTATCCTCCAAGTTGCCAGCAACTTGACCACCTTTTTAAAAAAATCCCCTGTTGACAGCCTACACCAAATAACAATATGGTACTTGTTTGTTTTTTTTTTTTTTTAAATGAAAAGTGCCTTTTTGTTTTCCTCGCTCTCAGTTTGGTGTTGATTGTCTGGTAACTGTCAAAAGCATCAGTCAGCAGCCACGCTATTCAGCAGGCAGGCGTCTGTTCTGCTTTTACAATTAGCACTTGAAAGCGTTTGAAGCTGCAGAAGGGTGCCTCTGAGGGCATATCCGAGAGGTCTAATTGTAGTCAGGCTGGTTATTTTTAGAGCCAGCTGGAGAAAAGATCTGTCTCGATCCATTGCCTAGGAATCAATATGCAGGCTTTATGCAGTGCAGTTAATTCCCAATGTTCAGTAGAAATGTTTTTCCTCTCTGAGTAAGGCCCTGAGAGTAAAGGACTTTTGACTTTGAATCCCAGTTCCAACCTGGATACAAATAGGCTGTGGCCTTCAGCAAATTTTTTGAATCATTTTTGCCTCTGCAGGGCGAGGATTAGTGAAGGACTTGTTCTTTTTTTAAGGAAGTCCTGGGAATTGAACCTTAGACCTTGTATGGGGTGAAGCTTGCACTCAACCGCTGAGCTACACTGGCTCCCAGTCTAGGATCTTAATTAGTCCTTGAGAGCTGTACTGGAGGGGACCAGGTACAGGACTGGGTGGTAGTTGGGAGGCCCTGGGGTTCTGCAGGGATGAGGGGAGACCTGAGACTGGATGCTTGTGCTTCATCGCTGCTTGCCTGGGGCTGTGGCCAGAGCTGGGAAAGGACCCCGACTCTCACATCATCCCCCCTGCATGCACCCCCTAAGAACTCAGCCCAGGGAGCACAGATGGACAAATGTCCAGAAGGCCCTTGGATTTTGGCATCTGAATCTATTTTACTCTTAAGAGTAGTTTATATTCCCAATCTTTTTTAGCCCTAGCATTAAAAAAAAAAAAAAAATGGGGCTAAAAATGCAGTGAGGGGATTGGGGAGCTGGGCAAGAGCGAGCCTAGAGCCTGAAGTGCACCAAGAGTCCACCCAATTAAAACCCTGTCCTCAGTTGTCAGCAGCTCCTTAGCAGCGTGCAAGACTAGGCAATAAATAGAAGAAATGGTAGCACTGATGTGGAGAAAGTGGCCACTGTAGCTGCTGAGGGCAGGGAGAGGGAAGAAGAGATGAGATGTGGGGGCATTTTCAGGACTTGGAGTTGTCCTGGGTGGTACTGCAGGGACAGATGCTGGACACTGTATGTCCTGCCGTGGCCCACTGGGTGGACTGGAGGAGAGTGTGAACTACAATGTAAACCACTATCCATGTGGTGCAGCAGTGCTCCAAAATGTGTTCACCAAATGCAACGAATGTCCCACAATGATGAAAGAGGTTGTTGATGTGGGAGGAGTGGGGTGAGGGGGGTGGGGGTATATGGGGACCTCATATTTTTTTAATGTAACATTTTAAAAAATATATATAGAGAGAAAAATAAACTCAGTTTCTAAGGCTTCCTTCGTTTCAACGTGTCAAATGATCACAAACCCTGCTTAATTCAGGGTTGGGGGCCGGCAGGGGGCATTTTTACACATTTTCGGGCTGGCGGGTGGCCCCATGTCACCCTGTGCCCACATGGGGGGTGGTTTGCAGGCGGACGCGGGAGGGATGCTCTCCAGGAAACAAGAGTCAGCCAGCTCTTCAGAATTCATGGTGCTGTACTTTTTCACCACGGGGGAGCTGAGTAAACAGAGTTAGAAAAGCTCAACCCCTTTCTCAGGCTGCTGGCTCTATTTTCCACCTGCGACATCTGCCTGGTCACTTGCCACCACACGGATATGCTATTTCCTCCTTTTCCGTGTATGTTTTCTCAATCTTCAGGAAAGCCCTGAAAAACGAATTTTAGTGCCTAGCATTTCTAAATAGGACAAAGAAACTGCGAGTCTTCGGATTTTTCAGCAAGGTAGTTAGATTCTTTTGTTCAATTACCTAATAGCTCTTAAATAATTGGTGAGGAAAAACTCTAAAACGTCTTTTGAAGACTTCCCTCTTTTTCAACTTCAGGTCCTCATCACCTCTTACTCTCTTGGTTCATTACTTTTTTGTTTGCCCTCAAGTTTTGCCCCTTTTACTCTGGGAGAAAGCACCAGTGAGTGTGATTTTGATGGGGACAATCAATGGCCCTCTTGTCTCTTACTGGTAGGCAGCCAGCCTGTGGACAGCTAACCCAGGCTTGGCTAATTAGATGTTTCCCACTTGGAATTTAGATGATGAGCAAGTAGCCCCAAAACAACAAGACACATGAATCCATTCACAAATGGCTGTATAGTGACACAGTTGTAGCAGACTATTTTGGACAAACCATAGTTGGCCTGCTTCTACCTGAAGGCTACCCCCCCAAAATAAGTAATAATAGTAAAATAATCTGAAAGCTACCCCTTTTAATATCTAATGATATGTATATGGAGAATGCCATTCTTTATGCATTATAAACTTTATTTCTTTACATGATTGGGGAAAACGTTAATAGGCCCTAGTTACAGTTTTAAATGCAAAGTTAATTATTTTTAAAGCTTTTATAGGACAAGAGGAGAACAATTTTTGGCAATATTTCTGACATCCAACAGTGGAGAAAAATTAGAGCAATTTAGTTACAGTAGTAATTCACTTTTCCACTGGACTTATATTATTATCATCCACCAGATATGGAGTAACATTTGCATAACCTTTAAAAATTAGGATTTCATCATATCATTACAAAAATAAGACTTTGAAACAACTCAAGATTTTCTGCCATTCCACTATAGGAAAGCTAGCACTCACCTTAATGTATTTTCATCTCTTCTTCACTGTAGCAGTTTGATATGGTTATGAATTCCAAAAATAGATATTGGATTATGTTTGTGATCTGTACCTGGGTGTGATTAAGTAATGATTAGGGCTTTGATTGGGCCAAATCATTAGGACGATGAGTCCCCGCCCCTTGGTGGGTGGGGACTCACAGATAAAAGGCATGGCAAAGGACAGAGCTGGGGGTTTTTGATGTTGAAGGTTTGATGTTGGAGTTGAATTCTAAAGCCTCAAACTGGAGCCAGGACAAGAACACAGAGGAATAGAGACAGCTCCTTAGACACAGCAGAAGCCCCAGGGAGAGAGACAGAGCCATTTGCCTGATAGTCTACAGCTGACCTTGTTGGAGAGAGGTAACGTTTAGAGAGCCTCATAGACTACAGCTGACCTCGTGGAGAAACTAGAGGAGCTGAGCCCAGAGAGAAGCAGGACCTGGGAAGAGAGGAACCCAGGAAGCCTGAACCCTCGCAGACGTTGGCAGCCGTCTTGCTCCGAATAGACTTTGGTGAGGGAAGGAACTTATACTTTATGGCCTGTTATCTGTAAGCTCCTATCCCAAATAAATACCCTTTACAAAAACCCACCAATTTCTGGTATTTTGCACCCCTTTGGCTAATACAATCACTTAGGCCCATTCACTTCACGCTTTCACCTAATCTTGTCAATTACCTCCACCCAGGAACCTCCTTGAGCTAAAGGAAAATGTCAGCACTTCCTTCCTGTCGTGCCTCTCTAGCTCTAACCGGAAATCTCTGAGAAGAACAAGATGGAGTCCTCGGGAAGTGCCTCGGATGGGAAGGGCTCACTTTTCCTGGGAACTGGCATTATCCACAGAGTCCTCTCCATCCTTTTCCAGCTCAGCGCCTGGACCACATCCCTGACACACAGATGTTCCCGTCACAGTTAGCACCTCTGCCTGTCTTTGAGGAAAAGATCATGATTAAATTCCAGATGGGGGTGAGGAAGCATTTTCCTGCCTTGGCTCTGACAAATCAAAGCTAAGTTGTCAGTTGGTCAGAAGCTGGGGCCAATGACAATGGGATGATACGGTACTGACTGAAAGACTTCAGAAGGAAAAGTCAGGAACACTTGAGAAGAAGGTAAGAAATGGTCTAAAGGGAAAGAAAATCTAAACGCCAAGAAAAGTAGTAGAAAGTCCCGTTTTAGAAGTTAACCAGTAGGAAATAGTACTTCGGCAAAAAACAGAGACTCTGTTCCAAGCTTGAACACTGACTTGTTCTTTGCTACGATGTCACCTGGAGAAAGTTACTCGGCTTCTCTGAAATCTCAGTTTCCTTTCCTGTAAATCGAGCCCATGGTGCCTAATTTAAGGATCCTCTGAGAACTCAAACCAAGCACCAGCTCAGCTGGCTCAGGATCTGGAGACCTGGGTTCAAATCCACATGTTACCAATTATTTAGTGAGGGCAAATGATTTAGCCTCTCTACTTGCATTTTCTCATTTCTAAAATATGTTCATCCTACCTACTTCATGGGGCTGTTGTGAGGATTACACAACACCGTCATATGTGGGATGAGTGTAGGCAGTTCTCAGTACTCAGAATGCTCTCAAAAATCAAGTACTGTTAATCAGAACTGGGGAGTTGGTTTCTGCTCCTACTCCTGATTCCAACTAGCTGTGAAATCTGGAAGATGTAATTCAACCTCTTTGTCTTGACTTCTGCAAAGCATTTGGACAAGTTGCTCTACAAGGTCCTTTCCACGGCAATAAGCTCCCTAACCTGATAAGCTCAGGCTCAGGGTGTGTTTTTAAAAAAGAAGAAAAGCAACTTTTTTTCTGGGTAGAATTGAAGCAACATGGCTATACTATAAAAATAATAAATGGGTTTATTAATGACACCAGCATTCAAAATCCAATATGCCATAACTGCCTGTCTGCAAGCCACCTCTATCCATCACCCCATCCTTCAAATTCTAGTCTAAATCTCTTCTATTCCACTAACATTCCTTCCTCTGCCAGCACCCCAGGGTGCTCATTCCAGGTGCTGTTGGTAAGATAATGAGATTAGCAGGCTTTTGTGTAATATGTTTTTATTTTATCTCTTAGTGTAAACATTGTGGAGCTGAGCTTGTGTGGATACAAAGAGGCTCTGCCTAGAGGGAAAATTGGGAATCTGCTTATCCTGCAAGGAACGTGGGCAAAGAGACGACATCATCTTACCAGACCAAGACTTAAATTTCTCCCACCTGTTTGCAGATCCTGTCCAATTTGGAGTCTTGGAGAGATTAAGATTTCTAAAGTTAAACAGTCAGTTAACCAGGGTTTGGTCTGGCACATTGTATACGTTAAACGTTAAACCAGAATAAGATGGCAAAACCATCTACAACAGAGGCATGTGCCTCCCTTTTAAGACCTGCCTGTGGGAGGGGTGGGGAGTGGGGCTATGGCAACCTTCTCTCTTTCTCATGTAACATTTTGTGTGATCTATGAATCTGTAAAAAACAAATAAAAAATACATTTTTAAAAAATCACTTATGGCAAATCCACACAAAGGAGCAAGGTTCAGCCTTAAAAGAGAGTGAGCGTTGTCTGTATCTGCTGATAAGAACAATTCTGAGCTCCAAAGTAAATGGCTAAGGGGAAAAATCAAAGTGCATATTAGAACTTAGATCTAGCCTGTCCAATTCAGTAACCATGAGGCACATGTCTGGATTGAGAGGGACAGGAAGTGTCAGAAGGAGATTGCAAATATAAGGTATGAAAAGAGAAGGGGAAATATCTCTTTAATATATTTTATATTTATGGCATGTTAAATGATAATGTTTTGTATATATTAAATTCAATGAAGGGGAAATGGAGTTGGCCCAATGGATAGGGCGTCCGCCTACTGCATGGGAGGTCCACGGTTCAAACCCCGGGCCTCCTTGACCCGAGTGGAGCTGGCCCACGTGCAAGGAGTGCCGAGCCACGCAGGGGTGTCCCCCGCATAGGGGAGCCCCACATACAAGGAGTGCACCCCAAAGGAGAGCCGCCCAGCGTGAAAGAAAGTCCAGCCTGCCCAGGAATGGTGCTGCACATACGGAGAGCTGACACAACAAGATGACGCAACAAAATGAAACACAGATTCCGGGTGCCGCTGATAAGGATAGAAGCGGTCACAGAAGAACACACAGCGAATGGACACAGCAGACAACTGGGAGGGGGGGGAGAGAGAAATAAATGAAAAATCTTTAAAAAAAATTTAATGAAATAGATTATTACCAAAAAAAAAAGACCTGCCCTGGCAATAAATAATACCATGCCGTTTGGTAGTTCTTTAATCATTTCCAGTAAGATGGTAAACACCCTCTCCAGACAAAGAAGGCAGGGCCAGGGCCAGTGCTATCTTCTCTACCCTCAACTTATGGAGGGCGACCAGGTACTTTTTGAGCCATTTGTCAGTGGCTTCTTTGTGGAGTGTGAAGTCTTTGGGAGAATTTCAGTGTTCCATTATTTTGCGTGGCATTCAACAGTTAGACTTGGGGCTGGGTGTGGGGGAGTGATCATGGGATGAAGGGCAGCCAACCTGCCCCTGTGCCCTGGATCAAAGACGTCTTTGATCCCTACAGGGCATGGTGAAATGGTAGGGAGAACAAGTCTCAGAAATATCAAGAGTGTTCCTGAGAGATCTGAGATCCATGCCGCATGTTAGAAGACACCAGCCAAGTCTTCAGGGTTGGGGGCTGGGGCTCACGCAAGGTCATAAGGGGACTCATGCAAGGTCACAGGGGGCTGACCGTGAGTGTTGGGGCTTCATATTGTACATAGGATTAGGGTGTTGAGCCACGTCTGTCAACAGTTGTGGGTAGAGTGAATTCCATGATGCCAAGCACTTTTTCTTTTTCCTTTTAGGCTCACGGAATGATCAGACGGTTGGATTTAAAAACAAACAAACATAAAAAGAGTGCAACTTCCCAGGCAGATACTCCAATTTCTCTAAGTTTTCTTAGAGAAAAAGTGCCAATATCAGATGGTGGTCCTGAGTGCCAGGTTCCAAGTGCGTGGTGGCTGCCAGCTGCGTCCTGCCACCACTGGACGCAGGGCCAGTCCGTAGTGCGGAGGGATGAACCTGAGCTGTGGATCTGTGCCCACCTGGCCCAGCTCCCCTCATACCCTGGATCATCCAGAAAAGGAAAATTCTTAGTCCTTTCCTGAACGAGAGAAGGAAAAAGTAATCATTGCAATGCAATAGCTGGACGAGTTGTTCTCCACACTTGAGTTATAAAACTAAAAACAGAACCAGATTTGACTCAACGGATAGAGCGTCCACCTACCATGTGGGAGGTCTAGGGTTCAAACCCAGGGCCTCCTGACCCATGTGAGCTGGCCCACGCGCAGCGCTGATGCGTGCAAGGAATGCCGTGCCACGCAGGGATGTCCCCCACATAGGGGAGCCCCACATCTAAGGAGCGTGCTCCTCAAGGAGAACCTCCCCACGTGAAAAAAGTACAACCTGCCCAAGAGTGGCGCCACACACGGAGAGCTGAGGTAGCAAGATGACACAACAAAAAGACAGATTCCCGATGCCGCTGACAAAGAATACAAGCGGATAATGAAGAACACACAGCAAATGGACCCAGAGAGCAGACAACAGGGGAGGGGAGGATGGCAGGGGAGAGAAATAAATAAAAATAAATCTTTATAAAACTGAAAACAGACCTCAAGCATGGGGTGAAGCAGTCTTCAGGAACTTTCCTTATTCCAGAAAAGGAAAGGAACCCCCAGAGGCCCAAAGGCAAAATTCCTTCAGGTATTGGCCCAAGCAGCACCTGTGAAAGTGGTAAACTTCATGCACTAGTACCAGGGACCGCTTTTTGTAGGTCATATAAATTCTTTTTTTTAAATCATCCCATGCTGATATTAGTTCACACAAAAAAAATGGGGTTGCCGATTAAATATTTTGGGTGGCAAATGAGAACAACTGGAGAAAATAGAGCGCAACTTACATATAGTTAGTGTGTTAGTAACATGGAAGGCCCTGAGGAAAGAAAGATGCAGATTGCAAGATTTAACAGAAATATCTTTCTCCTCTTTTCCCACTGCACAGCCTTGTTAATTTGATAGAAAAACCAAGTATGGAGAGTTAGTGAATGCTTTTTAATAGGTCTTAGCTTTTATGGAAATTGAATTTTAAAATTCTCATACTATCACCATATTCTGCTTTGGCATGTAAGATGCCACTTATGTTTCCCACATAACACTTGAAGATAAATTTATTTTAAGCTTTGAACATAAGGAGGTCTTCACATATTGATTTTTTTTAAAATGTATATACTAGAAATGAATTTTTGGTACTAAAAATAGAATTGTGCTCCCTCCATTTGCAAACCGTAATTTTGTGGTGTTGCTTTAGCAGGTAAACAGTTAAGTTGTTCCATGGAAAAAAGAAAGAGACTGAATTTCAGCAGTAAGTGAAATGGTCCTTTTGTTGTTTGATCTCTTATCAGCTTCAACAGGGTGGAATGGAGATGAATAAGCTAGTTTCTGTGCCTTTTAAACTGAAACTACTATGAAAAATTCCCCAGAATGGCAAAGCAGTAGTTGCAGAAAGTAATTGGCCAAATGAACATTTGGCCTGCACAATAAAAGAGATTTTCAAGGTTCTAAGAGGTAGCAGAGAATTGTTTTCAGCTCCTAGAATGTGGGGTTATTTAAACATTTGGCATTTCCCGAGCTTCTGAAACAAACCACATGGCCATGTATTCTCCGTCGTGATCCACATCAATCAAAAATATGAATGAGGTGAAAGCACAAAAGGGGCGTCCCCTCACTAGTAGAGAGCAAAGTACCTTGCACACAGTAAGCATGCAGAAATTATTTTTCATCACTGTCCTCTAGGGTTTTATATTTCTTTTGTTTTTGGTAATGATGCAGTAAAGTGTTTAGAGGATACTTGGGGAGGGAAGTACACAGAAGGGAGCCTGAATATCCTAATTTTAAAAAGCATATGCTAACTTTAGCTCCTTTCTGATTTATTGGAAGGCTTTCTTTATGCAGCAGAAACCAGAAAAGTAGGGTGCATTTCAAAAACTACACAATTGCCTATGTGTGGGTTCAAGTATTTTATTCCAGTCAGCACACAGTTAAGTCAGAGTGCCTGTTTTATCTTCCTAAAGCCACGATTGATTTTTCCATTTAGAGATCTGTGGATACCAATATCAGTGAACCTCCTTCCTTTGGGTGTGAGGCTGGAGTCCTTTTAACATCTTAATCTTCGGCTTGTCTGAGCCTGTAGAGAGCTTGCCTGCAATTTATCATCATTCATCTGGCATTGAATGACTAGTGGCCTGGCTCTTTTTATTTCGCTTCATATTTGCTGTTGTGCATATGCAGACACAAAAGCATTTTTAGAAGCTCTCAGTCTCTGGTAGACCTGCGAGTGAATAAATCTCCCGGACTACCTGGGAATTCCCTTGTCCCTGCAGATTCTGCCAGTCGACGTTGTTTAAAACGAATGTCTGGTTCGACCACAGTTCAATTGCGAATGAATTTTAAAAATTGGTGCCTTCTTTCTCCCGTGTCTGATGTTCTCCCCTTGGTGTGAGGGCCAGACAGGTAACCTGCCCCTTGATAATGAGAAGCTAGCCTTCCAAGGTACAGCTGCTTAACTGATTCGTGCCTTACACGCAGGAAGTAGACACGGTTGATTGTACAGATGGTAAAAATGTGTGTGTGCTTGTGTGTGTGCGCGTGGACCCGCAATTATTCTCGGCGTGAGGTTAACAGGTCTTCTAACAAATGAGTCACACACTTCTTGGCTGCTTTATTTGGTGGGAACAAACCAGAACACACACCTCTTCAGTTAGAGAATCAAGAAGGAGAAGAACAAAGCTGTGAAGAGGCATTTTATAACTTTATTAAAAGGCAGGCAGGCTCACGTTATTTTTCCAAAACTTCAAGATACATACCTCATTCTATTTAAGAGAGCTCAGTTTTACAGAGAACAGGGCATTCTTCTCCAAATTAACTAGCAAAGTAGCTGGTTTATTAGGTCATTATTAGCAGACGGGTTTAGCACTGTCTTTAATCTAGAAGCCTCATTCCAATAAACCAGTGGAGACATTCGTGGACGTGTGGATTAGATGGCAGAGTCAACCCTGAAGGCTGCTATCCCTAGAATGTCTGGATTTTTTTGTAGGGCCAGAGGGGATAATCCCCATTTGGTCAGATTGGCACCAGCAGGTTTTGGATTTGTTTCATTTTAGCAAGATTCACCAAGGCCCTTTCCCCTCCAAACTTGTGAGAAAGGGCATTGTCTTAGTGTTCGTGTGGGTCTCTCAGGTTGCAAGGAACAGAGATATGCTCAGTCTGCCGCCGTTGATGACAGCACTACTATATATCCACCCAGGGAAGGATGGAAGGACAGGAAGTGGTCTCAATAGCTCAACAACCCTGGCTCCTAGAGACTGGAACTCCATTCAGGATACAAAGGCCCCATGGAGAATTAGAAAATCGCTCAGGAGGCAGTGAACTCTAGTGGCCCCATTATCTTGTCACCCCCACCCCCCAGCAGCAGGTGTGTGTGTGTGTGTGTGTGTGTGTATAAACAGTATCATGGATGTGCCCTTGGAGAAGTGACTTTAGATGGATCAGTCCCTCAGTACGTGAAAGAGCCTTGCACAGATGAGTGTCAGAAGAAACGTGGGGTGACCTGGGCAGCCTCTTTACCATCTGTCATAAAGTGAAAATGATCATAGTTGCTTTAATGTAAAGAAATATAGTAGGAGCTCCCCTGGAGATAGAGGATTTTTTGAAAACAACCAATCAATTTTATTAATACATATTAATAAACAAGCAACTCATCCAGAGCATACAATCATGGTATTTGCCATAATCACACAGCTGTACGTTCATCACTTCAATCGTTAGGAGAGCACTTTCATCATTTCAGTACAGTATTTTTAAAAGTGAAAAATATAAATATTCTCAATGTTTTTCATAAGAGAAAAGATTTCTTACACCTCTTATGAGATTCACTAGAGTGAGACTATACACGAAGAGCCACGAGATCAGAAGAGCCCATGTGTCTCCCCCAGTCCTTCTGTCAATGGAACATTGATGCTCTCACACACACACACAGGTTTTTAAGCTCCTCTTTCACCATAGGTTCGCATCAGAACAATGTGATAAATATTAGAGTCTTCGTATTCTCTGCTCGAGTGGCAAAGGACGATGCGTGACCATGAGGACGCTTTCCACATTCAGACATGTGAACATCTCAAAAGCTCCTTCAGACCTGGAGTCAAGATCGTGGAGGTAGGGGAAATCAGCAATGATGGATTCATGCAAGCCCGGGGCAAACACACACACAACAGCTGTCCAGTTTAGGCTTCCTCTTCACCTTCTCTGCTACAGTGGCTTCCCAATGAGCATTTCTGATTCCGTTCTTCAAATACCATCTGCTCCAGAGCTAATTTTCCAAGAAATAGGTCTGCCGTGTCACGCTTTCCCTACAAAATCTTTGGTGTTTCCCATTGCCTACCAGAAAAATCTCAAACTCCTGGGCACAGCTTCCTCTGGTCAGTCTCTTTATCCATAAAGATCTGCACAGCTATCTCCCTCCTGGTGGACTTGGCAGTCTTTAGTTCCTTGAACATGCCGTAAATTTTATGGATTAGGGCCTCTGCACAGGCGGTTTCTTCTGCCTAGAATTCCTGCTTCTTTTTTTCCTTGGCTAACTCTTTCCTTCCCATTTAGTGGGAAAATCAGTCTTGTGAAGCTTTTCCTAACACATAGAGGTGGATGTTTGCCTCTCTCTGATATGTGCCCAGTACAAATGCATTATACCCTTCTTTACTTCGCATTACGTGTCCTTTCTCAACTCTGAAGGAGCCATTTGAGGAAAGAGACCAGGACCTGTTTGTTTTTATGTCCCTAGAGTTTAACACAGTCTGTGCTAGAGCTGTCAAACCTGGCACCTTCATGCTCCTTAGGAAAAATCTGCACCAGCCATCTATGTGCTATTCTTCCTGACCTCTTCCCTCACTCACCCCCAAGGTCACAGGTAGTTGGATCCGTGGCGGATGCTTAGTGCAAAAGCAGCCAGTCCATTGACTGACCAGTAGTTATAGAATGGAAAACCCCAAAAGATCTGTAAAACCATGGATGAGTTAGTCCGGTCTTGAGAATTGGAATTTTAAAGAATTGGGTAGCTGGCAACAGGAATGAGGTTGAAAGGCCATGAGGCAGTGCAGGTCATAATTAGCCATAAGGGTACTGAAATTAAGAGTTAGCAGAAGCTATAAGATAGAAAATAAAGATAAAGAGGGTAGAAGAAGGAGACCCAGGTTTAGCTGAAGAAGAAATAAAAGACCCAAAGAGAGAAACAGGGACCCAAAGTAGATGAGTCAAGTAAATGGCAAAGCACTAGAGGAAACTTCCAGTTCTGAAGTTACTAAAGCTTCCTTAAACCCAAATAATCTTTCATTTGCAGTCTTGGGAAGTTCAAGGTGTATTACTGTATCAGACAGAATAGGGTAAGTTATACTCCAATAACAACCACTTCCAAAAGTCTTGGTGACTTAATTAAACAAAGGTTTATTTCTCTCTCCATCTCCATGTCCATTGTCTGTGAACTGAAGGTCTCTGGTCTAGTTTTACTCCTTCAAGGACCAGCCCCAGACAAGTTCCTTCTCTGTTTTTCCATGATTACTAATGCAAAGTAAGTGGAACCTGAGGAATCACACATACCAGCTCTTAAACATCCAGACAAAAATGACACTTTATTGGCCACAAAATGGCCACAGCTAACTTCAAAGGATTATACAATCCTCTGCTGTGCCCAATCGGAGAACAGGAAGAGTACGGTAAAATACAAAGGGATTTCCTGTCTTGGTTTGTTTTCATGATCTCTCTCTTTTGCTCTCTTCCTCATTGCTCAGTGTACCCATATAATACACAGTCCTCAGAAATATCCTATCCTTTGCAATGAACAATTCCTAACCACAGGATGAAGGAATAGAGTATAGATTAGAGTGGACTTGCTGGTGTTCTGCTGGGGAACTATTGTGGTTAGCAGGGAAGAAATTGTAATACTGATGTGGAGAAAGGGGCCACAGTAGCTGCTGAGGGTAGGGAGAGGGAAGAAGAGATATGATGTGGGGGCATTTTCAGGACTTGGAGTTGTGCTGGGTGGTGCTGCAGGGACAGATGCTGGACATTGTGTGTCCTGCCGTGGCCCACTGGGTGGACGGGGGGAGAGTGTAGACTACAATGTAGACCACTGTCCATGTGCTGCAGCAGTGTTCCAAAATGTATTCACCAGGTGCAATGAATATGCCACAATGATGGAAGAGGTTGTTGAGGCGGGAGGTGTGGGGTGGGAGGGGTAGGGAGTATATGGGGACCTCATATTTTTTTAATGTAACATTTAAAAGAAAATAAAGAAGAAGAAAAATAAATAAATAACTTAAAAAAAAATAGCACCTGTAATGGGTAATTTTGAAAAAAGGTCTTTTGAATGGCTTAGCTAGGTAGATCATGACCAATCACTTTAGTTATGTCGTGAATATTATTGGTGGGCTTATAGGTGATGTTTATACTAAATTATTTTTATTAGTATAATTACCATCACCTTTATCCTGATATATTTGGTCTTGTGTTGGAATAAAATATTGGCTATATAAGTCGTTAAGTGCTATTCAAGAAATCAGCCTATTAAGTTCTTCTATTAACATTAGTGAGTGTTGGGCTCTGGCAATTTATTGTGGTTAATTCACGAGCCTTAGTGGCCTTGTTTCCCACTTCGATTGAAACTGAACACATTTAAAACTTTGAAAGACCGACCCAGAAATGCAATTGTACTTCATATACATTCTAGTTCAGTGATGGATCCATTTGATATATTCTCTGGCCTTAAATTTTACAAAGAATTTGTGAGTATTCTAGTTTTATCTTTAGATAATGCAAGTATGAAAATTCTTCTCAGGGTCCAGAATCTTTTATTACTGTTTCAGGAAAACCCAATAAATGTTTTAAGCTTTTCAATGCAAGAAGAAGACTTCTCTTGACTCCTTGGTGTTCTTCAGAGGCCAGGGTATTCTACAAAACATTCCTGGCATTGATATTGAGTTTTGGTTTCCATGGAGCCCACATAAAGCTGAGGCTCCCTTGGTCCTTCTCAACATAGTGTTGCCTTCAGAAAACACATTGGTCTGATATGCAAAAAAGCAATTTGAATGTTGACTCACCTCAAGTCTCTTGAAGATAATGTTAAGGAAGAATTACATTCCGAATACACTTAAAACCTTCTTTCCCCTGTCTCTATTTCAGTTAGAGAGTGGCTGTTTCTTAACTCTCATATCACCCCACCCAAACTCCCTCCAATTTTTATCAACACAGCCTGTGCTAACACTATCTGCCCTTTCTAATCTACATCTATTTAGACTTCCTGGGCTACTTTCTTTTCTCCTCTCTTCCCATCACCCTAATTTTCTTGAGCGTTTATCACCCTGATGATTGCCACAAATAGTTTTAGATGGGCAGACACAGACATTTCCTTAAAAGGAGGGAGACAGAGGAAAGAGTAATACTGTGTTAATTTGTTACTGCTCTCATTTTCTTCAGGCACAAAATGCATGACTTGGGAATATGGCCCCTAAAATAAGAGAGTGAGGAACAGCTAGGAAAAGCCATTAGGACAATATTTTTCCTTGCTGTTCTTCCTAGGGAAGGAAAATGGAGCCCAAGGAAAAAGAAACACAGGCACATGACTACCATTAGGTTTACCAGTATCCTGGATCATTGCAAGGATTCCTGGCACCCAAGCTATGGGTTAGGTGATACACACCCCATGCGGGCTGCCACCTGCTACCCGATTGCTTTCTAGAATGAAGCTGGACCCAATGAGGTCCTCAGAAAAACTTCACCACCCCACTCCATGTCCTTTCATTTCCTTGCCACAGCTGGTCATGGTGGTTCCTCTGATCCACTGTCTTGCCTCCATTCTTTTTTTTTTCTTCTCTCATGTTTCTTTTAATATAAAAAGTTAGTACAATAATAAAATAAGATAAAATAATAAAATGTGTTTCACAAACTTTAATGTTTCTGAATACAATTATACATTTGCTGTGCAGATGAATTTTTTATTATCTTTTGTTCAAACCCCGGGCCTCCTTGACCCATGTGCAGCTGACCCATGCGCAGTGCTGATGCGCACAAGGAATGCCCTGCCATGCAGGGGTGTTCCCTGCGTAGGGGAGCCCCTCCCACAAGGAGTGCGCCCCGTAAGGAGAGCAGCCCAGCATGAAAGAAAGTGCAGCCTGCCCAGGAATGGCGCCACACACACGGAGAGCTGACACAACAAGATGACGCAACAAAAAGATTCCTGTGCCACTGACAACAACAGAAGTGAGCAAAGAAGATGCAGCAAATAGACACAGAGAAGAGAAAACCGGGGTTGGGGGGGGAGGGGAGAAAAAATAAATAAAATAAATCTTTAAAAAAAAAAAAAGAGGTTCCCATATACCCCACTCCCCACCACCCCCACTCCTCCCACATCAACAACCTCTTTCATCAGTGTGGCACACTCATTGCATTTGATGGATACATTTTGGAACACTGCTACACAGCATGGATTATAGTTTATGTTATAGTTTACACTCTCTCCCAGTTCATTCAGTGGGTTATGGCAGAATATATAATGTCCTGCATCTGTCCCTGCAATATCATTCAGGACAACTCCAAGTCCCAAAAATGCCCCATATCACACCTCTTCTTCCTTCTCCCTGCCCTCAGCAACTCCCATGGCCACTGTCTCCACATCAATGCTATAGTTTCTTCCATTGCTAGAGTCACAATAGTAGAATACCAGTAAGTCCACTCTAGTCCATATTTTATTCCTCCATCCTGAGGACTCTGGGATGGTGATGTCCACTCCACCTCTAAATCAAGAGGGGGCTTAGATTCCACATGACTGATGGATGCATTCTCCTGCTTGCAGGTGTAGTCCCTCTCAGTTCCCTGGTGTGGTATTGACCATCCTCACCTCCCTGTTAGCTGACCTGAGTATGTCCAATGAGCTGGAGAGCAGGTGTTACAACTGTGCTGAGGCTCAGGGCCCAACTAGCACATGGACTGTCCAGAGATTCAAGTCTCCTGAGTATACACCAACCCCAGTGTCAACCACACGTTCAGTAAAAGTGACAGAAGAGGCATGTGTAGAGAGGTCACACCTGAGTCCAACTCCATCACACTCAGGAGCACAAGTTCCAAAGTAGGGTCTACTGCTTGCCTCCATTCTTATCCCTAATCTGCTCTGACTTCTACTTCCCTGCCCCAACTTCCTATTTCTCAACTCCCTCCCTAACCCTTTCATTGGGCAAGCCTATTTTTGCCACATTTCCATTTCTTCCCTCCATGCTTCCTGTGACTCTGGGTTTTAACAGAATTCTGGCCCCTCCTTGGGGACATCACAGCTCTGTTTACCCTCTTCAGAGGAGGCTGATTATTTTCCTAAATGGCTGTGTTGCAGAGTCAGGAGAGGGGCTGATGTCTTTCTCAGCATCCTTGGCATTTTTTTTAATCTTTAAAAAACATTTTTATTTGGAAATATTTTTCCATTTCCCAGGAGGTTGTGTGTACTGTCACCCACTTTCACCCAATGGTGACATTTTGCAGAATGATAGTACAATATCACAAAAAGGACATTGACCTTTGCAGAATCCACAAAGCTTATTCAGGTTCCACCAGTTCTACATTTGCTCAATTGTATGTACGTATAGCTCTCAGCAATTTTATCTCATGTTTAGAATTGTGAAACCACTGCCAAGATCAAGATACGGAACTGTTCCATAGCCTCAAGGCTCCTTCTCGGCATCCCTTTGTAGTCACATCCATTTCTCTCCTGACAATGACAACTTTTTAAAAATGAACAGTATATATCCCAGGAGATAGATTCAGCACTATTTCATATCTCTCGTCTATTTCTGTAGGACTCAATGGTGCTAACTGAGTTAAGTGTTCAGTTGATTAGATTTACTAAGGGAGAAAAATTAGCCAATCTGCTTTAAAAAGACTTTTTTTTTAAAACTTTTTATTTTGAAATACTTTGACATTTTCAGGACTGTTTAAGAAATTTAACATTGATATAAAACTTACATTCCATATTTCTGTTTTTTCATGTTTCTCAAAAATATCCTTTGGGCTTTTTCTCATCCATTATTAATCATGCCCAGGATCATACATTGCAACAAATAGCCTTTTTAGTTGCTTACTTTTTTCTTTTTAAATTGTGGGGGGAGCAGATGTGATTCAAGCAGCTGAGCACTTGCTTCCCACACAGGAAGCTCCCAGGTTTGGTTCCTGGGGCCTCAGAAAAACAAACAAACAACAAAAATGAAAAAAAAACAAACTCAGGAGAGCCGATGTGGCCAGTGGTTGAGCACCGGCTTCCCATATATGGCATTTAGGGATGCCATATATGCTGGCCCCAGCACCTCAAAAAAAAATGTGGAGACATATATATATACATACAACATAAACATTTCCAAGCATACCATTCAGTGGTATAACTCATATTTACACAGCTACGATACCCTCATCACCTTCCATTACTAAAACTTCCCATCTCCCCAAAGAGAAACCTTATACCTATCTTGCCAATCCCCCCTTCCTCCCACCTCCCTCAACCTGTAACCTAATTTCAGTTTCTATGAGTTTACATATTCTCCTACATTTTCTTTATAATGACCATGGGACTTAAATTTAACATCCTAAATCTATAACACTTGCATTTGCATAGACACCAACTTAACTAATGGTATAGACAGACCTTGTTCCTATATCCCCCTCTCTCCCAACTCTTAGGTAGTTCTTAGCACAAATTGCAGTTTTATACATTATGAATCTAAAACCACTGATTTATCATTACATTTTACGTATTTGTCTTTTATAGCCAATAGGAAGTAAAAGTGGAGCTACAAACCAAAAATACAATATGACTGGCATTTACCTTTACTCCTTTAATTACCCTGACGGACTTTCTTAATTCTTCATGTGGCTTTTTTTTTTTTTAAGATTTAATTTTTATTTATTTCTCTCCCCTCCCACTCCCACCATTGTCTGCTCTCTGTGTCCATTTGCTGTGTGTTCTTCTGTGTCCGCTTGCATTCTCAGCGGCATCAGGAATCTGTGTCTCTTTTGGTTGCATCATCTTGCTGCATCAGCTTTCCACGTGTATGGTGCCTCTTTTAGGTGGGCTGTGCTTTTATCGCACAGGGCGACTCTCCTTATGGGGCGCACTCCTTGAGCATGGGGCTCCCCTACATGGGGGACACTCCTGCATGGCACGGCACTCCTTGCACGCATCAGCACTGTGCATGGGCCAGATCACCACATGGGCCAGGAGGCCCTGAGTTTGAACCCTGGACCTCCTATGTGGTAGGTGGATGCCCTATCGGTTGGGCCAAATCCACTTCCCTATTTAATTTTTTTTTCCATCTTAAACTGTGTCCTTTAGTTGTAGATGAGATACCTCTTCAGGAACTTTTATTGAAGTAAACTTTTAACTAGAGTAGGCGGTACCTGAAGAAAAGAAAGCAATCAGTGTGGTGAATCTTTGCAATGTCAACACACTCATGCAGCCACTACCCTGATCAAGATAGTACCTCGTCTGCACCCCGAGGCCTCTCCTCACATCCCTTCTAGTAGTTACCCCCCCAGGAGTAAGCACTTCTATGACTTCAGTTACCAGACATTTGTGCTGTCTGGCTTTGAACTTTATAAAAATGGAGTCACAGGTAGGTACCTTTTGTGTGTGTGTCTGACTTCTTTTGAGCAAAATTTTGTTAATGAGGTTCATTCATGCAGTTATATGTACCTGTAATTTTATTCTATGAATTTATCACTAGATATTTATCTATTTTATTGTTGATGGACATTTGGGTTAATCCCAGTTTATATCTACTGCATAAAACACAACTCTGAATCTCTTACGTAAGTCTTCTGTTGCACATATGAATACATTTTCATGGGCCTTAACTTCTGAATAGAGATTCTGGGTCATTGTGTAGGTGTATGTTCAGATTTAATAAGAATTGCCAAATTGTTTTCCAAAGTGGTTGAAGCATTTAGCCTCCCAACAACAGCGGTGCATGAAAATTGTAGTAGTAGTAGTTCCATATCTTTGCCAATGTTTATTTTGTCTGTCTTTTTAATTTTAGCCATTCTTGTGGGCCTGTAATAGTCTTATTTTGGTTTTAACTTTCATTTCCCCAAGGACTAATAATGTCAAGCACCTTTTTATATATTTATTGACCATTTTGATATCTTATTTTTTGAAATGTCTACTCAAGGGTTTTGTTGATCTTTTTTCTATTGGAGTGTCTTCTTATTGATTTGTAGGAACTCTTTTTATATTGTGGATGTGACATTCTTTGCTGAATATATACATTGTGAATTAACTTCTCCCATTCAGAAGGCTGCCTTTTTATTCTCTCGATATCTGCTGATGAAGAGAAGTTACTCATTTTACATGAAGTTCAATTTTTCAATCTTTTCTTTTATGTTTAAAGCTTTCTGTGCTCCATTTTTGAAAACTTTGCCTACCCAAGATCATGAACCTATTCCTGTGCTTTCTCTTTGAAGCTTTATTGCTTCATTTATCTTTCATATTCACTTCTTCAGGCTATTTAAAAATAATTTTTTGAAAAGTGATTTGGGGTAGGAGGACAAGATTTATTTTTTCCCTAAAGATAAACCAATTGATCCAGCATTAGTATTTAAAAAAGAAGAAGAAGAAAACAACAAACCAGCTATCCTTTCCTCGTTACATTGCAAAGAGAAACTGGCATTTGCCATTAAGTAGGGGACAATTTATGGATGGGTTTATTTCTAGAACCTCCTATCTATCCAGCCTTGTGCTAATATCACATTGTCTAATTATTGGAAAAAAAATTTAACAAAGAAAGGAAGAAGGGAGGGAGAGAGGGAGGGAGTCAAACAACCTGTGTGAGGTTTTTGAATCTAAGATGAATTTTTGGAGAATTGAAATTGTCAAGTGACGAAGCATCCCTGAGCAGCAGCTTCTACTAGCTTGGCTTACCACACTTCCATTATTTTGTCTGTTCAGGAAATAACGAACACAAAAGAATTTCAACAGTTTATTAGTCATGGCACAGCATAAGCAAAATCAGCATGGAATCAGCCTTGGTGTCTCTCGTCCCAGGGGACAACCCTGAACCAGAGGGGTGAGGTGACAGACAGCAGTAGCAGGGGCTCACCCTGAGGTGGGGGAGCCCAGTCCACGCAGTGGATTTATGGCCTGCAGCTGTGTCCTAAACCAGGTGGGGTGGAAAGTCCCATACCTCGAGGCAGCCTCAAGTTGGAGAGGCTGGTGACAGATGGCCTTGTGGCAGCTCCTCATGAAACTGCCTGTCTTCCCACCTTCTGGGAGGCTCACAGGATGTCCTGCTGAGACCTGGGTCAGCCTGCAGCCGAGCCTCGTCTAAGTGGCCACGGTGAATCCGTGCAAGTTGTCAGGGTACCACAAGGGAGCTAGTCCCATTCAGAACTCTCTAGACTATGAATCTGGTATATTCCCTTCACAGGAACCAAACCAGCTTCCGAAAGGTTGCTGACATCTCACTGTACCCTCAACAAAAAATATCTTTAATGTGCAAATCTTGATCCCATTGTGTTTCCTCCAACAAAACATTGTTTCTGATCCACAGAAAACACTAAATCCCATTAAAGTGAAATATGCCTGCATCTGAGGTAGAAAACTTTTATAACCACGTTTGCTCCATCAAGACTCAGGAGAAGATGGCTATATTGATTTTTTTAAAAGATCTTATTTTATTTACTTTCTTTATCCCCTCTTCCCCCAGATGGTTCTCTCATCTGTCTGCTCACTGTTTGCTCGCCTTCTCCAGGAGGCACCGGGATCAAATCCAGGACTTCCCACATGAGAAGGCAAGTGTCCAACAGCCTGAGCTACATCCGTTCCCCATGGGCTGCCGGGTCTGCTGGCTTGTGGCATCTGCTTGTTGCAGTGGGGGCGGCGTCTATTCATCTTCTTTTTAGAAGACACTGGGACCCAAAACTGGGACCTCCCATGTGGTGGGTGGGCGCCCAAAGGGTTGAGCCACACCTGCTTCCCCTATATTGATTTGGGTACCTTTAAATCATGTCTATTCCAGAACAATGGAAAGAGTCTACAGAAGATAGAGAGCAGAGAATGAACTCAAGAAAACAGCAATCATAGGTTGT
Source organism: Dasypus novemcinctus (assembly GCF_030445035.2). Classification (NCBI taxonomy): domain Eukaryota; kingdom Metazoa; phylum Chordata; class Mammalia; order Cingulata; family Dasypodidae; genus Dasypus; species Dasypus novemcinctus. Next base: position 30,046,446 of record NC_080700.1, on the reverse strand, counting down.
TTTTACAAATTCAAAATAAGTCGTTTGACCACTATGCATTTAGATTTGGGGTGTTTAGAAAAAACCCTTGTTCCATTCTCTCTGTTCATTTGTATTCTTTCAAGATACAGACTGGAAGGGAAGAAGCTGGAAGACAACCAGAAACCTAAGCAAGAGATGATGATGGGAGTCCAACAAAGGTCTTGGACTGGAAGTGTTAAGTGTTTAGATTCTGGATACATTAAGATGGGAGAGCCCACAGGACTGCCTGTTGGGTCTGGATGTGTGCTTCACTGTGTTCTAGCATTTTCTCAGGAAACGATTATACTTTCTTTAATCAGCGTGATAACATTTGCAGCAAACACCTCTTCCTATAATACAGCAGTTTGGAATTGTACTGGGGTAAGTCTTTCCTCAGGGGTTACATTTTACTTAATTTTTTTCTTCCCATATTTATGGAAGCCTTGGGTCTAATGTGCTAGGAAATGAAGATTCTTCTGAAGTCTCAATTAACTGCAATTCTCTGCTTCTAAGAAAAGGGTCTGTATTAGTCAGAATTCTCTATGGAAACAAAATTGACAGGAGATATTTGCAAATATGAAATTTCGTAAGAATTGTCTCACATGTCTGTGGGGATGGGCAAACCCAAATTCCATGGGGCAGGCTGCAAGCTGGGAATTCCAAGGACATTATCAGATAAATTCCCCAGAAGAAGCTGGCCCATTAGACATGGAAATTCTCTTTTCTGACTGCTGAAATCATCACTTCTCCTTTTAAAACTAATTGGATGAGACATCTCTCATTGTTGAAGCCAGTCTCCTCAGTTGACTGTAGATGTCATCAGCCATAGATGCCATCAACTTGCTGATGACTTAAGTACACAAATTATCTTCATGGTAACAATCAGGCCAGTGCTTGCTTAACCAAACAACTGGACACCATAATCTGATCAAGTTAACACATGAACTTAACCATCCCAGGGTCTTTGAAAAGCAATAAAGACCATACGACCCATTTTTTAAAAATATGTAAGGTACAGGAAGGCTTAATCTTTTTTAATAGAGGAGAAATTTGGGAAAGAATGTGACCTCACAATATCTACAATCTTCAACAACCTGCTTTGTCATTCTACTTTACTCAAAGGAAGGATAAGGCTTGCTGTTTTTGAGATTGGTGTATAGATAGGTTCAGACAGGTTCTTATCTGGCTCGAATCAGCCCATTCCTAATAGGTGATTTGGGGAGAACAGCATAGTTTTTTCTGCATTATGTCTTTCCAAATGCTTTCCATTCCAACGCATTTTGGGTAAATTTGTTTAGTAATCCTTTTAGCCAACTGACATGCTAGGGTCTAAGTACACAGCAATCTTAACTGGAAGGATTAAGGAAGAAACCTAATTGCTTTATCAAGTGATTGTTTTTTTTTAATTCGCTTGAGACAGAAAGTTCTGTATGACTTTCCAAAGACGAGTTGCAGCAAGCCCGTACCTTTTATGAATTAGAAATAAAAAACTGTCAAGACAGCCCTGGAAGATTCTTAATAGTCAACAGGAATTGAAATGAGAATAACTCCTTCTGACCTCCCTTCTGAATCAGCAATCACTGTGAATAAGTCAAAACAACCCAGTCAACAGGAAAATAAAACACAACCCCAAAGTTTTCAGACTCCTGTTTAGATGTTCCACTTGCTATTGAAAGCTTGCTATGTGTGCTTTGAAGGATATTATCAATTGTTATCATTTATTTTATCCCTTTCTCAACTATCACTCTGAATGAGGGAAGAACTATGACATTCTCCTTCAGCTGTGTTTCAAATAATTTACCCCAGGGAATATTCATTTAAAAATACTGGAGCAGAGTGGGTGTAGCTCAGTGGTTGAGTGCCTGCTTTGCATGTATGAGGTCCCAGGTTCAATCCCCAGTACCTTCTCAAAAAAAAAAAAAAATTCTATATAAATGCAGGAAAGTGAGACAGAGAAGGAACAACAAAGGGATAGGTGGTTCTTCAGATGGTGGATTGTTTCCTTCCATGCTGGAGCTTCCCCACCTAGCAGAGCCATCACAGCATTAATTTAAGGAGTCTGGATGATTAAATTAATAAGGATGTTGGGAAATGTTTAAAAATCTGAAATGTCTTGTTTTCTCACTGTAGCAGTTTTAGCAACTCCTATATCTTTTCTTTACAAAGTTAGTGCAGGCTCTCATATATTTAATATCCAATTTTAGGTAAATAGCCAAGTGTAATTAGTCAACTTAATGGAATACTTCACAAGCTTATAATTATAAATCTAAGGAACTTATAGAGGCACACACACAAATAACGAGATTGAGGTAGAACACCAATTTGCATTTAATTATGATCCCATCTAAAAAGAGATATTAAAAAGGGACAGGAAAACATAATAGTTGTTACAATGATGATCATATAAAGAAAAAAAATGTTTTAAATTTCATTTTGCTGTTTGCAAAATAAGGTGAGTGTGTCTGTGTGTAGACATTTAAATTATGGTCCTGTTCTCAGAGTGTGATTTAGCAGAATCATCCTTCTTGTCTTAGATTATGTGAAAAGTTTCAGATCCCACAGATCTGTTTGTGGGAAAGAAAAGCACTTTTTTAAAAAAAAGTGAGATGGAAAGGAAAGAAGGAAGAGTGAGAGGGACAAATGGAAGGATGTAGGAAAGGAGGGGAAAGTCTAGCTATTCTGAAGCTAAACAAACATTACTTGTGGAATAAGAGATGCCAAAAGAAAAAGAAAAAGAAAAAGGGAGAGAGTTTATATTAGGCTTTCTTTATAATGAAGAGAGTGGCTTATTTTGGTGTTCAGTTACAATAATCCCTTAGAATGGCATAATGCCTTAGATAGACTTGAAACTTTATTCTATAGGTTCTACGCTCCCCAAACCACTTAAACATTCAGATGGGGATATGGCTCATTATGTGAACTAAGTCCTGTGGTCACAAATTGCTCCCTCTTTAAGCGTTCTGGGTTGACTGGCTGCAGAGGCAATTACTCAGTTTCTGCTCTCCTTCAATGTTTCTTGACTCTTCATGAGGAGATCATTTCATTAGTTGGAGTTCCTACTGACAATTAGAAACTAACTTGCACAAAATCTTCATGAAGTGGGTTGCCCCCAAAACTTGAAAGAATGAGGACTAAAGAATGGACTACCTTGACATAATTCAGCCTTCGGTAGTATAAACTTTTGCCTACTTCAAAGGTGACTGGGAGCTTTGCATTTGGATTATTTCTCTAATGTAAAACAAAGTCATCCAGCCTTGCCCTTACTTGAAGTGTGCTTTTCAGAGTAAAGAAACCAAGGGTATAGTAATTTGCTAATTGCTTTTCTTTGTAGAAAATAATAAAATTATATTTACAAGTATAGGAAGAATGCCACTAAGGATGAGTAAATTTTAGAGATGAAAGATGGATTTGCCCCGATCAGATAATTCCATTACTGGTATCAGGACTTGAAGGCAGGCTTCCAACAATGTAACTTCTCTTTGCTGGAACTGCAGCCAGAACTTTGCAGACTCTAGTGTGTACACCTCAAAGATGCTTACGCAATGTTGGTCTGAGTGAAGGTTAATTTTTAAAACTTTGGTGAACTCTTAGAGACTCCTAAAGAATAAATAAAAGCCTCTCAAGTTGTAATCATCCCCAAGGGAGAAAGTAATGTGCCCCTGGAAGGAAGGTCACTGAAGGTCAAGAGGAAGCTGGGGTAAAAGTCTTTTCATGGGCACTGCAAATGTTTGTTTTAAATAAATATTTTAAAAGTCAAGATCCTGACAGAAGCCATATGCCTCCATTTGGGGACCAATTAGTCTTTTTCATCTGTAATGTATTCAGTAGGACATTGGCCTCTCCAGATTTTTAAAGTCAATGAGACAGAAACTAATGCATCGTCTTAAAATCTACAAAGAGCAATAGACCAAGTGTGGCTGGAATCAATGCATTTTGGGAATGAATTTCCTTGAAGAACATAGAAAAGGAGATTTTTAAAAAGGGAAGCTCGGTGGCTTTCAAGTTAAGACATTCTTGAGCTCCAGATATAATTGACTTAGATTTGCTTTACCTTTTGATATTACAATAAATTACTGTCATGTTTGAAACCGCTTTGTGTTTTGAGAGCTAGTCATTTAAAAGAAATATTTAGAAGCATATTTATTCTTAGTCTCATTCATTCTTCCGGCAGGGGCTCTCTGGTTATCTTACTCTATTAGCTTAGTCCGGCTTTATCATATGTGGTGCCCAGAAGTGAAACGGTCCCGTGTTTTTCTGCTGTTTCGCGATTCATAAATCCAAAGGCTCACATCTTTCTGTAGACATCCAGGGTGGGGAGTGGACAGTTTAGGGACGCAACCTCGTACTGCTGCAGGGCGCTCTCCCCACCTCTCCTGCCTCTGGCAGGTGTCAAGGTGCCCTGGAAACCAGGAAGCTCTTCCCAAATTCATGACCGGATGCCAGTGGAGTATTTGCTCCTTACCGTGCATGGCAAAACAAGGTTGTTGGTTGTTCCTCTCCTAAAGAATTCTCTCTCCTGGTAATGCAATGGTTTCCCGTGCTAACCTGAAAAGCTGCAATGGGAAGCAACTGCTCAAACTTTTCTACAGAACTCATCAGACCTCAATGAGCAAAGACAACTACTCTTCTCTATTCAAAAGCTTTCCCTCTCGTTCTGTTTGGAGTCGGGCTCCCTCTAAATTAGAACCGTAAGCCTTTGCCAGTGTAGGTCAGAATCTATTTTTATAATATCCTAAGATCATGAAATTATTGGGGCATTTTCTATAACAGGTGGACACAATAAAATGAAATTTGCTCTTGGAAAATGAAATGCACATTACATTTGCTTTTTTTTTTCCCCTTCCATTTTCTCACCGTATTTATAAGGGAGCTACTAATTAGATGAAACAGGCGTGGCATCAATGCACAAGGAAACCACCCTTGTGCTCATAAGAGCTTTTGAAGGGGAAATCCAGCACCTTTTCTACAATACCAGGCTCATTCTTGCAAAAGCAGTAACAATAGGCACAGAAGGTACCGTGTTATAATAAAGAGTAACAAAGAGAGCTGCCCCTGCTGCTTTCCTGCCTTTTCCTCCTTCCCTGGTCATGCCCCTGGGTGGACCATTTAGGCCAACTGGCCCCATTTCACTGATGGATTTGCCAGGATGGAATGGTTTGTGTTGGTGCCCAGAGCCTCTCCGTCATCTTGCCTGGAGATGATTAGACTGCAAGTGACCGCTGGTCCAGCCCTCGGCTGGCCCAAGAGGGGCAGGGTCAGCTTTCTGTTCTGTTTGGAGCAGCTCTTTAAGTTGTTAGAAGTGAAAACCCAGGGGAGTGGTGCAGCTCAGTGGTTGAGTACCTGCCTCGCATACACGAGGTCTCTGGGTCTTGGGTTCAGTCCCCAGTACCTCCAAAAACCCAACCATCACCTCCAGTGAAGATTCCCCCAGTGAACAGAAAGGAGTGATGCCATAAGGACAGACGACGGGGTCTCACAGAAACCCAGAGAGCTAAGTACCACTAACCGCCCCCAGGAAGGCAGCAGGGGATGGGGACCCAGCAATGCCGTTGGGAATGGAGGCCGCTTTCCCTAATGGGCCACAGGTCTCGTCCTCTCTGGGGGCGTCTCTCTGCTTTTCTGCTCCATTGTCCACTTTCCTGCTGAGGTTTCACAAGGCCCATAAGGGCCCCAGCACTATGTCACCTAACAATGGCGCCTCCCTTGTGCTCATTGTCTGCTCACTGTGTCTGTTGTCTGCTCGTCTTTTTAGGAGGCACCGGGAACCCAACCAGGATCTCCTGTGTGGGAGGCAGGGGCCCAACCACTTAAGCCACATCAGCTCTCTGCTCACTGTGTTTGTTTGTTGTGTCTGCTCATTTGCCTGCTCATTGCATCAGCTTGTCTTCTGTAGGAGGCATCAGGAACTGAACCCAGGACCTCCCATATGGGAGGCAGGTGCCCAAATGCTCAAACCACATCCACTCCTTTTTCTAAAGGCAAAAATTCTTGAGGGAATCTGATTGGTCCAGTTGAGGATTTGGTCTGTAGATGAGTGGTCAACCTGTAGATGGGGTGCCATGCATCAAATGACCTTACTTGACTTCATCTATCAGTCAAAGAAACAGGGCTAGTGAAAGTGGCCATCGAGGGCAAAGAGACTGTGGGAAAAAGTATGACACTAATATTAAATGTATTAGACAAAATGAGATGCATAGATAAGATGTAATTAATTGCTGATCTTGTCTGAACTAGAGGAAGAAATTTAAATGTGTCAAATTATTGTATAATAGAGTTCTGATCTGGTGAAGCTGGACAGGAAATGAATGAGCTGAGCCAAACCCTTCCATTTATAATAAGAAATATGTCCAAGAGGGAACTTATCTAAGAAGACATAGAAACTGGGCATCAGAACTGGGAAGAAGTTCCAGGCCTCAAGAGGTACCATTCAGGGGGCCGAAATTTCCATTTCCCAATGTTGGAAATGCTTTTTTTTTTTTTGCTTTGAGAAGTGGTGAGTTTATGAAACAAGCATGCATGCCATACAGAATTCCCCGACATCGCCCCACGACAGCACCTTACAGTGTTGTGACACATTTGCTACAAATGATGAAAAGAACATTATCATACTATCACTGCTATCTACAGTCCATAGCTTATATTTGGTGGATTTTTCCCACAAACCATCCTATTATTAACACCATGTATTAATTGCCTATTTATTGTAGTTCATGAACGAATGTTCTCATATTTGTAGTGTTAGCCATAGTCCATCATTCACCACGAGGTTTACTGTGTCCCCTGCCTTGTACAATCCATCCAAAGTGTACCCTCACTGGTTCTCAATTGTGCTATCATCAGCTCAGTCCATTTCAGGAAGTTTTCATTACTCCAAAGGGAAGGAAAAAGTAGAAACTCCATATCCCCTTAAGCCCCTCATTATTGACTCTTAGCATTGACATAGTGCCTTCTTGCCATTACTATAAAAATATTACAATATTATTGATAATTACAGCCTATACATTTCCTTAGTTGTATTTTTCCATGTACCTCCATATTAACCCCTTGCAATAGAGGAACATTCTTGCATTTGTGTTAACATTATTAACCACAATCATCATCTACCACAAAAATCACTGTTACGTTATACAGCCCCTAGGTTATCCTCCAGCTTTCTTTCAATTGCTATTAACCTCCCTAGACTACCCCATTATACTCACTATAACCACAAAAGGTCAAATTTTTTGTGGTCAAAATTTTTGTGGTCTTACTAATATGAACTAAATATAAGGAGTAAACTCATGGAGTTAAATTCTAGAATATAGATTACTAGGAGAGAGAATGTGGGTTGAGAGGGGAAGCTGATGCTGAATGTGTGCAGAATGTTTAATAAAGCAGATGGTAAAGATGAGGAAATGGATCAAGTTGATGAACTCTCTAATTTTGCGCATATGCTTCCGCATTGCACATGCACAAAATGACATCATGCAACCAAAAAGCACAAAAATCAAGGTTCAACATATTCTGACTTAATAAATCCATCTTGTATCTTTGCAGTTGCTAATCTTATTCTTTGGCATTTATATTTGAATAATTTTAATTTGTTTCCTTTTCTCCCCCTGCAAATTGTGTGTGTGTGTGTGTGTTTATCAATGTTAAAGCAGTGGCTGGGGGGTTCAGGGCAAAGTCAAGCAAAGGAGGACCTGGACACATGATTTGCCAGTTCCTATCAAGTGAGGGCAGAGGGGGAGGATGGAAATAGAAAATTCTCCATAGGCCCCTTGCCAGTGGGCCCTAATCTGGTATTTATGCTCCCTGGTGTGACTGAGTTAGACTCAGCTGTGGTTTCCCTTTGCATGACCCTTCTGTCCTTCTATTTGAACCTATAATTAGTATTAGAGTTGGCAGGTGTACATCCAAGAGACTTAACTCTTTGGGCTGTCCATGTGCCAGCTGAGCCCTGAATCTCAATGACGTTGCAACACCTACTCTCCAGTTCAATGGACTCACCCAGGACAACCAACAGGGAGGAGATGATGGACAATCAACATCCTAAGGAACCAAGAGTGCCTACAACTGCAAGCAGGAAAGTCCCATCCATTGGATGTACGACACAGAAGCCCTCTTCAATTAATGGTGGAGTGGGCATCACTATCCCAGAGTCCTCAGGATTGGGAAACAAACTATGGGAAATAAACTTACTAGTGTTCTACTATAGACTTATTGTGATTCTAGCAATGGAAGAAATACCATTGTTGCAGAGGCAGTGGCCCATGGGTGCTCTGGGGTTAGGGAGAGATAAACACAGGTGTAATGGGGGGCATTTTCAGGACCTGGGAATCATCCTGAATGACTTTACAATGACAGATACAGGCCATTATATATCCAGCCATAACCTACAGAGTCAAATGAGAGAGAGTATAAACTACAATGTAAACTATAATCCATACTTAGTGGCAATGCGCCAAAATACGTTTATCAATTGCAATGAATGTACCACACTGATGAAAGATATTGCTAATGTGGGAAAATGTGGGAGATGTGGGGAGAGGGGCAGGTGAGAATCCCTTACTTATTCTCTGTAACATTTATGTAATTGAAGTTATCTTTTAAAAAATAAAAAAAAGGAAAAAAAAATATGCCAGCATTTAAAAAAAAATTGATAATTCTTCACAGGGAAAGGTCATTTGTTTTATCTAAAGAGAACTTCAACCATAATTAAGGCTTTGCATTTCAGGGCTAGTGGGAGAGAAGGCAGATTCCTGCCATGTGTCATGGGAATTACCTAGACTGTAAAAGTCTTTGAATTGGATTCCAAGGCATCCAACACAAGTAGGGCATGTTGGGACGTTGCTTTCCCTTACCACTTCTGCTTTCCCCCCTAACATCTCAACGTCCTTCCCCGAATTATGCTCTGATGAAAAAAGGGAAAAAACAGCTCTGCTCTTCAGTGATAACAGTTTCCCCAGCTTGTGCACAGCTTGTGGATTACAGTACAGACAAGGCAGAGAATGTTTTTCTAGAAGAAGAGCCTAAGGGCAGATGCTGTAACTGAGGGTAATAGGCTAGGGTTTGGAGAAGAACAAAGGAAAGCAAGTCACAGCTGACAGGATTGTGCAAAGTACGAGGTTTGGAAAATGTGAGGCAAAGTTTCTGCCTGACGAACCAGTTCGAGGAAGCATAATCTTGATTTAAACATATCCCAGAAAATTAGCACTCATGAGGGGCTTTAAAAATATAAATGTTTGCCTATTTTTCACTATACCAATTGTTTTTACAATATCAGAAAATAATCACCTCTAAGGTGATTGGTGTTATTTGCCTCCCCTCCCCCAAAGGAATTTCCAGAAACCAGAGATCATAGAAATACTCTTCAAATAATCAAAAGGAGATTTTGCCTTTCTTTTACTCTGAAGGTATGGTGATTACATATAATTTCCATTTTATGACAGGTCAGTGCATGATTCAAGACTTTCTGGTTGACCTTGTTTTTTCTTCTTCCATTGGAGAAGTTATAGGTTTACGAAAAAATCCTAAAATACAGACTTCCCATATGCCACCCTATTACTACCACCGTGCCTTAGTGTGGTGTATTGGTGACAATTCACGAAGGGACATTTTAATCCATCGTTTACAGTGGGGTTCACTGTGCTGTACAGTCCCATCAATTTTTTAAAAAAATTTTTATTCTAAAATTTCTGCAGTAGCAAGACATTCTTTTTGTTGACCGCAAACTCTGTCCTTTAGTAAACCAGTCTTTTCGCGGCCGGATAATAACAGCTGACATCACTCTGGCTATCAGCACTTACGCTCTATTATTATTAAATAATTGACCATTACTCCTGCCATCACCAAGCTGTCGTAATAGTGGGTCTGTGACCCAGCTTCACCCATGCCGTAGCATGCCTCAGAGCTTCATTCTTTTTTTAGGGTGGAGCAATATTCCATTTTATGCATATACCACAATTGGTTTACCCAATCTTCTGTTGATGGACAGTTGGATTGTTTCCACTTCTTGATAATTGTCAATAATGCTGCTGTGAATATTGGTGGGCAAAGTCTGTTCAAGCCCCTGCCTTCAATTCTTTTGGCTATAAATATAACTAGAAGTGGGACTGCTGGGTCGCGCAGTAATTCTATACTTTCTGAAGAATCACCGTACTGTTTTCCATAGTGGCTGCAACATTTTACATTCCCACCAACAGTGTACTAGTATTCCTATCTCTCCACATCTTCTCTAGCACTTTTTACTTTGTTTTTTTTTTCATTATTAATAGTAGCCATTCTAGTGACTGCGAGATGGTATCTCACAGTGGTTTTGATTAGCATTTCCCTATAGCTTATGAGGGTGAACATCTATTCATGTGCTTATTGCGTATCTTCTATGGAGAAATATCTATCCAAATCTTTTTTTCCATGTTTTAATTGGCTTGTTTATCTTTTTGTTGCTGAGTTGTATGATTGATTTATAAATTCTGAATATTAAACCCGTATCAGATTTATGGTTTCCAAATATTTTCTTCCATTCTGTAGTTTGTCTTTTAATTTTCTTTATGAAGTCCTTTGATGCACAAAAGGTTTTTCATTTGGAAGATGTCCCATTTATCTCATTTTTCTTTTGTTGCTCATGCTTTTGGTGAAAAGTCTAAGAAAGCTTACCTAACACAAGGTCCTGAAGTTATTTCCCTATGTTTTCTTCTAGGATTTCTAGAGTTTTAGTTCTTTGAGTTAATTTTTGTATATGATGTGAGATAAGACTCCTCTTCAATTTTTTTTCAAATATTTATTTTATCTATACCCCCTACCCCCCTGTTGTCTGCTCTCTGTATCCATCTGCTGTGTGTTCTTCTGTGTCTGCTTATCTTCTCATTGGGTGACTGTAGGAACCAAACCTGGGACCTTCTGGATTGGGAGAGAGGTGATTACTCTCTTGTGTCGCCTCAGCTCCCAGTTCTACTACGTCTCTTATTGTCTCTCCTCTGTGTCTCTTGTTGCATCATCTTGCTGTGCCAGATCTCTGCATCAGCCAGCGCTCCTGCATGGGGCGGCTTTCTTCTGCAGGATGGCATTCCCACACAGGGCGACACACCTGCGTAGGGTGACATTCCCACATGGACTGGCGCTCCACGTGGGCCAGCTCTCCATGTGGACCACCTTGGCCTCACCAGGCGGCCCTGGGCATTGAACCCAGGACCTCCTATATGATAGATGGGAGCCCAATTGGTTGAGCCACATCCATTTCCCTCCCCTTCAATCTTTTGCCTAAGTCTCCAGTACATTCAGCATCATTTGCTGAAGAGACTATTCTTTCCCCACTGAATGGGCTTGGAAACTTTGTCAAAGATGAGTTGATCTTAACAAAAGGATGCTGATGGACAACACCCTTCCCAAAAAACAGCAAGTATCTACAACGGCAAGCAAGACAGTTCCACCCATTTGCCCCATGGGGTCTAAGCCCCCTCTCAATCAGAAACAGAGTGGGCATCACCATCCCCAAATCCTCAAGACTGAAGAACAAACAAACGTAAGGGGAGGATGCAACGATGGACTAAACAGAATTACTATTACTCTAGCAATGGAGGAACTTGTATCATTGATATAAAGGCAGTGGCCACCAGAGGTTCTGAGGGGAGGGAAAGGGAAAAATAGGTGGAATATAGGGTACTTTGGGGAAGTTGGAATTGTCCTGCATGATATTGTAATGACAGATACAGACCTTTAGACATTTTGTCAAAACCTATAAAATTGTGCGGTGCAAAGTGTAAATTATAATGTAAACTGTAAACTATGGTTAATAACAATGCTTCAATATGTGTTCATCAATTGTAACAAATGTACCACACTAATGAAAGATGTTGTTAATGGGGGAAAGTGTGGGAGGGCAAGGGGTGGGGCACATGGGAATCTCCTGTGTTTTTGATGTAACATTTACGTAACCTAAAGCCCTTTAAAAATAAAAAATTAACTCGAAAGAAAAAAAAAGATGAGTTGACCAAGGGCATGAGGGTTTATTTCTGAATTTGAACTCTCAATTTGATTCTATCAGTCTGTACTCCTGTCCTTTTGTCCATACCAATCTATTTTGTAGTTTCATCATAGATTTTAAAATCAGGAAGTGTGATTCCTCCAACTTTGTTTTTTTTCTAGATGGTTTTGACAACTGGAGGCCACTTATGTTTCCCTATGAATTTGATGATTGGTTTTCCCATTTCTGCGAAGAAGTGTGCTGGAATTTTGATTGGAATTACAATGAATCTGTATATTGCTTTGGGTAGGATTGACATCTTAATAATATTTAGTTCTCCAATCCATGGACATAGAATGCCCTTCCATTTACGTAGGCCTTTTTAAACTTTTTTTCAGCGATGTTTTGTAAGTTTTCCATGTACAAGTCCATTACATCCTTGGCTAAATTACTCATGAAAAACAAGGGTTCAAAAAATGTCCATTTTCTCAACTGATAGAGCATCCAGCCTACCATATAGGAGGCCTAGGGTTCAAACCCAGGGCCTCCTGACCCATGTGGTGAGTTGGCCCATGCACAGCGCTCCTGTGTGCAAGGAGTGCCCTTCCACGCAGGAATGATCCCTGCATAGGGGAACTCCATGTGCAAGGAGCACGCCCTGCAAGGATTGCCGCCCAGTGCGAAGAAAGCACAACCCACCCAGGAGTGGCACCGCACACACAGAGAGCTGACGCAGCAAGATGACGCAACAAAAAGAGACACAGATTCCCAGTACCTCTGACAAGAAAGGAAGCGGACACAGAAGAACTCACAGCAAATGGACACAGACAGCAGACAAGGGGGGCGGGGGGAGGGAAGGGGAGAGAAATAAATCTTAAAAAAAAAAATGCCCATTTTGTTTGTTTAGGTGCACCAGCAATTACAGAACGGGTTAGGCATATGTACCACTTGCCAATGGTTCCGCAGTGGGTCACACTTGTTTCCTGGGGACTGCTTTGTCTGTGCCTGGGTCTATGTGGCTTTGGGTCCCTAAATGTGGGCGGGGTCCCAAGTCACTGCCGTGAATTGCTATGGTCAGCCACTGTGGCCAGAGGTACCTGGGCCAGAGTGAGGAGGAGACGCTTTTGGGGACCTGAAGTCCCATGCACAGTCTCCTGCTTTCTTTTCTGGTGTTTTTCCTTTTTCTCTTTTTTCTTTGATTCCATATTTGTGAAGGATTTCTCCAGTCTCTGTCATCCTCCAGAGTTCCAAGCGAGTGGAAGGTGTCCTTTTATTTCATCATCTCTAAAGGGAAACTCTCCCAGGGATGTCTTACGGCCACCATCTTGATGAGGCCAATTTCCTAACAGAGACTATTTTACAATAAGTTTTTGACCTAATAAATATTTCAAGAGCTTCTTGCCAAAGGACACTGACTTTTGATCTGATAATTTAAAAAAACAGAGTTATTGGTGTACCTGAAATACAGCTATAACAAATTTTAAGGCAATGAGAGCAGAGGAATAAGTAAAGATCAGAAAAGGTTAAGAATGTTTTTCCTTGGAGGGTTCTCAAAATACATGCTGTCCTCAGAAACCATGTTCAAAAGAATTTATTGGTAGCAATTAAAGTCCTTTATAATGATTTAGGGCTATCACGTATCCAGGGAAACCTAAAATAGACAGGCATTTCTTTCAGCAAAATGCCTTTCTCTAAGGGCAGGCACAGCCACAGCAGCTTTCTCTTTGGGGATCCATTTAGTAGCTGTTCGGGTCATGAATTACTGAAACTAAACCCTTTTGTCCTGGTTGAAGATGATAATTTGAGTTGAAAGGTCAAGGAGGAAGTTGACATGTGCTGAGAGATTACAGCAGAAGTGAGGACGCGCCTTCCTCTTTAGTAGAGAATTTTGAATCTTTGCCCATGGGATACAAAAGAGTAAAAGGGCAGATGTTAGTTTCTGCTGTGTGTGGTAGTTCGCTATTATATCTAAGACTACCTGCTACTTCGATCCTTGTTATTTGCACTGCTTAGGGCAAAGAGAATTGACTATTTTTATTGCCTCTTTCTTTCTAAAATTGAAAAAGACCCCGAAGAGCTGTGCCATAAGACCAGTACATATTTGTTTCCAGACTACAGTATCTTTTGTCTCTAAAATTGAGTCATGTTTTCATCCAATTGAGTAGCCAAAGGGAGTTTTCATTGCCTCTAACACCACATAGAATAAATTCCTCTGTTTTAAGGAAATGAGGATCTGGCTGCCACAAATAGGTTTGTTTTCTTTTTAACTCACAAGCCCATTTTTTGTTTGCTTGTCAGTTTCTTGACATGGGGTGCTAGAAAGTACTCAGAAAACGATGGTGTTGCAGAAGCTAAAGCCCAATTAAGATTTCAAAGTGGCCAGCTCAGTATTTGCCCATGAGTCTTTCCTTCAGACTCCAAAGACTGGGAACCAACCCAGATATATTCCCTCTTATATTTCTGTCTCTTAAGATTTCTCATCCTTAAATTTTGTGCTTTGGCTGAGAAAGTTATTGAGCTGAATCAAGAACATCACAATCTTGATGGGTAAGTACAGCCGGTCCTGATAATCCCAGCAGGAAAATAAATCCCGGAAAGTATCAGTGACTTGTCAAGATGGGATTTAAATTCCAGCCTAGTCCTTTGAGAGAAGGGGGAAAGGTAAATCGCTTTTTCTACTCTTCCTGAATTAACATGCATTCTCTCCACATGGTTGAACATTGCCAAGAGAATTGCAAATATATAGATGTTAATCATTATTGTAACTTTTTTTTTTTAATTGTTACTATTTCGACGCAAATCCTCCTTGGTTTGTATGGGAGCCTATTCCTAAACCTTAAATTGGAAAGTAGAAGAGTCATGATTCTGGATGTTTCCTCAGCTTACAAAGACAATGCTTTACATAAAACATGGCACCCATATGTCAATCATTCGTTCATTCATTCACTAAAATCATTTACCCTCTACCAAGGACAGTATATGGCAGTAGCCCAAGATAAGGACAAAACCTCCCACCAGTGAGCAACCAACAGTCAAGTGGGGGAAATGGGACATTTGTGACTAGAATTACAGTAAAGTGCAGAGTGTGGAGTGGATATGGGCCACTGTCCCACTCTTGCTAAACAGTCTCCTTACTAGCACAGCCTGGGGAATGATGGCATGTCCTTGGCGGCCACAGGATGACTGTAGTTGTCATTGCATGTGTGAGTTTCACCTCGAGAATATAAACTAGTTGTGAGCAGAGACCATAACTTTTCAGGCATCCCTTGGCGATTTTGCAGGTTTGATTCCAGACCACTGCAAAAAAGCGAGCCCTGCAAATTTCCCAGTGCATCTAGAAGTTGTGCTTATACTATATTGTAGACTATTAAGTGTGAAATAGCAGTACATTAAAAAAAAAAAGTACGTAAATAAAATGTGACTCGGGGGGAGTAGAAGTAGCTCATTGGTTGAGTGCCTGCCTCCCATGTATGAGGTCCTGGGTTTGATCCCTGGTACCTCCTAAAAAATAAAAATAAAAATGTGACACAGAGACATGAAGCAAGCACATGCATCGGGAAAATGGCACAGATAGACTTGTTCAGGGCAGGGTTGCCAGAAACTTTCCATGCACTAAAAAACCCTCAA
Source organism: Dasypus novemcinctus (assembly GCF_030445035.2). Lineage (NCBI taxonomy): Eukaryota > Metazoa > Chordata > Mammalia > Cingulata > Dasypodidae > Dasypus > Dasypus novemcinctus. Next base: position 30,030,875 of record NC_080700.1, on the reverse strand, counting down.
CATCTGTGAAGCGCGATCAAGCGAGGTAGGCCCGTCATAAAATAATTAAGTGATGTGCAAATACTTTTAGTACGTCAAGAAAGACTTAGCGCGAGAGCTTTAGATCTTGGGCGGTAACGCACCAGTTTCGTTTTGTCAAGTAATTTCTGTGCCTCCTTTCCTTTACGAAAACCTGGTCTAAGGAGAAAGATAATTTAAAAATTCTCCTCCAGCTTGTCAATAACCATTCTTCTAAAGGTCATCGCGAAGCCCTGAGCAGAGCTACCTAGTTATCAAAGAAGCTGTGCAGAAATCAATATACCATTGGAGGGAAGGGAGCAGGCATATGCTTCTTCAGTATGTGACTCTCAGTGTCAGTAAGGTAATAGCCACTCAGCAAATAGCTGTCATGCAGCAGATTCAGTGTCCCCGGGGTCCACTGATACTTTAGCAAACACAGCCAGTCAGTTCAAAGCTGCCTCAAGGACCTACTTAACCCTAGGCTGGCCGGGTTTCTAAGGATGTCTGTTTGATTTATTTCTCAAAAATATAACAACTGTTTCTACCCTAAAGCCCCAGACTGCCGTGAACTTGGCAAATAACTGAGGTTTCCACTTCATAATCTATTATCTAGAAATGTATGAGCTAAGCCCTGCATGCTACATTTGGAATCCTATTTGCTGCTTTGTTGATCTCTCTCCCAAATAACATGACGTTTCTCTGAACTTGGTCGTTTCAACACTTTTAATACAAAAGATGTGCAGCAAACTTCATTTTCTTAACAGGATTATTGAAGTACTAGATATGTGGCAACAGGGAAGGGGAAGAGAGAATGATTTTTCGACCAGTTCTTCCCAAGGGATTTAGCGGTGTTGGCATTGTATCTCTCCTTCTCTAATGGTACCGGACTTGGACAACCAGGATAAGCATATTGACAGAGTAAATGGAAATCACATTTTTCCGAGGTGTAATGGTTGCCTCTGCAGTAGCGCTGCAGGCATTGGTGTTTACCAGTGCTCTTTCCATTGATCTTACTATTAACTTTAGTCATAAGAATGGTTCCAGCTATTCCTTTTGAGCATTCTCAAATCCACTGTAGCTTCTCTTTGAAATATAATACCAGTGGGTAAGGCAATACCTAAAGAGCTGATGTGGATCACTGAATAAAGACCAGCCCCAGAATTTAATTTCCTGACCTTGCCAAGAAAGGTACTGTGATAGCGTCACTTAACCTCCCTGCCCCTCAAGCCTTCCATTTGTTCCATGGAGATTGGAATCTCTGGCTTCCTCTGCGAGTCATTAAGGCGGATAAAAATAAATGCAGAGTCCATCATAAATGTACAATGTTATGTAAACAGTACATGAAATCCCCCATTGAGCAAATGAAAAACTGAGCTGCAAACAGCTTTTATGAGCTAATGATGGAATAGGAAATAGACCCCAGATTTTCTGTGATTATGGCCTTTATTTACCTCAAAAGTTATAACTCTGACAACTGTAGTAAACATTATTCTCTTTGCAATCATTTTTGTCCCCTTAATAAATGAAGAAACAGAAAACTGACAATTTTTGCTATGTGTGGCTGTAACTTGTCAGACTAGCTTCAAAGGTGTATAAATTAATACTTTTCCAGAGTCTTTCAAATTCAATAGAATACTTGCCCCCTTAAGCTATATTTCCTTTGTGTCAGTGAATTATAAAGTCTTTTTATATATTAACAGATTTTATAGCGTGGAATGACTTCGTCTAAATTCATTCAGTGCTATAAATATTTTTAAACTACCAATTATTTTCTACACAAACTACTCGGGGCTGATGATAAAATTGCAAGCACATTAGACACATGTCGTTTCCATCTATATAGTTAAGCATAATTCTTAATAGTCAATCTATATATAATATTTCCTAATTTTTGTAAATATAATTGACTTGGAGTGAAAGCCTATGATGTTTGTACATTAAAATTATCAATTTCCTAGATGTAATTTACTTAACTGGGAAGCAACATGGTATATTAAAAATTATCACATACTTTTTTTTTAAGATTTATTTTTTATTAATTTCTCTCCCCTTCTCTGCGCCCCCCCCCCCCCCCCCAGTTATCGGCTCTCTGTATCCATTTGCTGTATGTTCTTCTGTGTCCACTTGTATTCTTGTCAGTGGCACCCAGAAGCTGTGTCTCTTTTTGTGTGTCATCTTGTTGTGTCAGCTCTCTGTGTGTGTGGTGCCATTCCTGGGCAGGCTGTGCTTTTTTCATGCTGGGCGGCTCTCCTTACGGGGTGCACTCCTTGCACGTGGGGCTCCTCTACGCGGGAGATACCCCTGCGTGGCACAGCACTCCTTGCGCGCATCAGCATTGCGTATGGGCCAGCTCACCACACAGGTCAGGAGGCCCTGGGTTTAAACCTTGGACCTCCCATGTGGTAGACGGACGCCCTATCCGTTGGGCCAAATCTGCTTCCCTATCACATACTTTTAAGATACCCCGTTATGAACTCAATTCTTTGTCACATTGAAATATCTGAACCTCAGTTTTTCCTCTATGAAATATGAATCATACTCTCCCTCTCACAGTACAAATATTCTCCTATTTGTACCATTATCCACAATCCTCAAATACCACCTAGCTCACTATGTTACACAATCCCAGACATTTACACCCCTAGACCACAACTTTCAGCCACAATGCCATTTATAAATCACCAGGTTAGTTATACTCACTATAACCTATTACCATCAATTCTATCCATTTCCAAAGATTTACAATCAACCTTAATAAAAATTCTACATACATTAAGCATCAGCTCCCCCTTCAACCCTAATTCTATCTCCTAAAGACCTACACTCTAGATTTTAACTCCATTGGTTTACCCATTGCATCTAATTCATATTGGTGAGCTATGTAATATGTATTCTTTTTTATCTTACTTATTACACTGAATATAATGTCCTAAAACTTCATCCATGTTGTCATAAGCATCCCGATTTCATTTCTTCTTACAGCTGCATTGTATTCCATCGTATGCTTATACCACATTCTATTTATTCATTCATCAGTTGATGGACACTTGGGTTGTTTCCATCTTTTGGCAATTGTGAATAATGTTGATATGAATATCAGTGTGCAAATGTCAGCTTGTTTCCTTGCATTTAGTTCTTCTGAATATAGAAGATATGGAAAAGATTTGACAGCCTTTTCAAAAATCACTTGACTATAGATGTAAGGATCTATTTCTGAAGTCTCAATTTGTTCCATGGGTCTATATATATCTATCTTTATGCAGTAGCATGCTGTATTTACCACTATAGCTAAGTAATATGATTTAAAGTCAGGAAACGAGAGTCCTCAAACTTCATTCTTTTTTTAAAAGGTATTTCTGGGTATTTGCAGCCCCTTAACATTTCAAATAATTTTGACAATTGGCTTTTCCATTTCTGCTAAAAAAGCTGTTGGGATTTTTATTGGGATTGCAATGAATCTGTAAATCAATTTGGGTAGAACTGACATCTTAATGATATTTTGTCTTCCAATCCATGAACACAGAGTGTCCTTCCGTTTATTTAGGTCATCTTTGATTTATTTTAGCACTGTTTTGGAGTATTCTGAAAACAGGTCCTTTATTTCCTGTGATAAGTTTAGTCCTAAACATTTGATTATTTTTTATCACTGTTGTAAATGGAATGTTTTCCTAATTTCCTCCTCTGATTGCTCATCACTATTGTATAGAAGCATTACTGATTTTTGCATATTAATCTAGTATCCTGTCACTTTGCCGAACTCATTTATTAGCTCTCGTATTTTTGTTGTAGATTTTTGGGACTTTCTATGTATAGGATCATATCATCTGCGAATAATGTAAGTTTTTACTTCTTCCTTAACAATTTGGATGCATTTTATTTCTTTTTCTTGTCTAATTGCTCTAACTTGAACTTCTAGCACAATATTGAACAACAGTGACGACATCCTTGTCTTGTTCAAGATCTTGGTAGAAACCTTTCAGTCTTTCACCACTGAGTAAAATGTTAGCTATGGGTTCTTCATGTGGGTTTTCCTTTTACTATGTTGAGGAGGTTTCCTTCTATTCCTATCTTTTGGAGGGTTTTTATCAAGAAAGAATGTGATATTTTGTCAAAGGTCTTTTCTGCATCAATCAAGATGACTAAGCAATTTTTCTTCTATCTATCTATCTATCTTCTTTCTATCTATCTACCTATCTACCTATCTACCTATCTATCTATCTTCTTTCTATCTATCTACCTATCTACCTATCTACCTATCTATCTATCTATCTATCTATCTATCTATCTGTCTGTCTGTCTGTCAGTCTGTCTGTCTGTCATTTTGAGGTACTGGGCCAGGAATTGCATCTGGAGGCCTTGTAAGTGGGGAGCTGGCAGTCAACCACTGAACCACATCGGCTCCCCTGAGTTAGTTTTATTTTTTGTCTGCTTGTTGTTTGTTTTCATTTTTAGGAGACTGGGAGGACAAAACCTGGGACCTCCCATGTGGAAAGCAAGAAGTTCAACCCCTTGAGCCACATCCACTCCCTTCTTCAACTTATTTTTGTAGTATATTACACTGATTGATTTTCTTGCGTTGAACCACCCTTGCATACCTGGGGTAAAATCCACTTGATCACAAGCATTTATTTGCTATTGAATTTGACTGGCAAGTATTTTGTTGAAGATTTTTGCATCTATATTCATTTAGGGAAATGAGTCTGTGATTTTCTTTTTTTCCTATCTTTATCTGGCTTTTGTATTAGGGTGATGTTGGCTTGATAGAATGAATTTGGTAGCATTCCCTCCTGTTCAATCTTTTGGAAGAGATTGAGCAAGACTGGTATCAAATTTTCTTTGAATAATTGGTAGAATATACTTGTGTAGCCAACTGGTCTTGGACTTTTCGTTTTGGGCAGGTTTTTGATGACTCTTTCGATCTCTTTGCTTGTTATTGGTTTGTTGAGATCTTTTATTTCTTCAAGGGTCAGTGTAGGTGGTTTGCATGTTTCTAGGAATTTATTCATATCGTCGGCATTGTCTAGTTTGTTGGCATACAGTTATTCTTAGTATCCCCCCTCTCATTTCTGATTTTATTTAATTGTATCTTCTCTCTTTTGGCTTGTTTTTAAACAGTCGTAATCATATTTGTAATATGAATAAAATTGTTGCATGACTGTGATTCTGATGAGAGCTGGTGTGTGATGTTCTTAATATTTATAGCCTCTTAGATTCAAAATAAGTCCACCTTCTTCTCCTGCCTCTTCCTCACTGCCCTGGCAGTAAGAAAATTACTCAGTGGTCATTCAAAGCTGTAAATTGTACTCCGCTGCTTAAGTGAATATCAGATTACATCCTTGATAAATTGTTTTTCCTACCTCTCAAATACATAGTAGGCTTTAAATAGAGAACAGTTTTTAGTGGATTAGATTCAATAGATGGAAGGAGTAATAAAAATTCAGTTTACGTCTAACTTTGTATTTCAAAAATTTACACTCAACCTGTATTTTCCAACGGGTGTCAGATCATCCGACTCACCCAAAACAATGAAATGACAATTTTATTGTCATTGTCATTGCATTGCCATGACAGATACAGGCCATTATACATTTTGTTGAAACATAAAATTGTGCAGCGCAAAGTGTAAACCATAATGTAAACTATAGTCCATGGTTAGTAGCAATGCTTTAATATGTGTTCATCAGTTGTAACAAATGTACCACACTAATGTAAGCTGCTGTTAATGGGGGAAAGTGTGGGAGGGGTGGGGTGGGTTATGTGAGTATCCCATATATATATATATATATTTTTTTTTTTCCCCCTTGGAGGAGCCAGGAACTGAAACTGCACCAAGGACCTTCCATGTGGCCCATGTAAGAAGCAGATGCTCAACTGCTTGAGCCACATCTCCTCCCCAGAATCCCCTATATATGTATATATATTTTAATTTATATTGTTTTTATCCGCCCCCCCCCCCCCCAATTAATGTGCTCTCTTTCTGCTCTCTGTGTCTGTTCCTTCTATGCTCATTTTCTTTTTAGGAGACACTAGGGACCGAACCCGAGAACTTCCATGTGGGAGGGAGGCACCCAATGGCTTGAGCCACCTCCACTCCCACTTGTTGTATCTCACCGTGTTTCCTTGTTGTGTCTCTTTGTTGCGTCATCTGGTTGTGTCACCTCACCACAGCAGCCCATCATGTCAACTCACTGTCTTGTCTTGCGCACCTTATTTGGTGACACCTACCCGTGTGGTAGGCAGGCACCCAACGGCTTGAATCACATCCACTCTCCCCCTATATATATATTTTTTTAAAGATTTACTTATTTTTTAAAAATGTATTTATTCTTCTCCCCTTGTGGCTTGCTTGCTGTCTGCTCTCTGTGTCCATTCGCTGCCGGTTCTTCTGTGTCTGCTTGTCTCCTTTGTTGAGTCATCTTGCTGTGCCAGCTCTCCGTGGGGCATGGGCTGTCAGCTCTCTGTGGGTGTGTGCTGGTCTGCCTTTACAAGGAGGCCCTGGGACGTGAACCCAGAGCCTCCCATATGGTAGACGGGAGCCCAATCAATTGAGACGCAGTCGTTTCCCCTCTCCCTATATTTTTGATATAACATTTATGAAATCTAAAACTTCCTTAAAACTAAATAAAAAAGAACTAATGCATCATCCTAAATCAGAAAAATAGCAGACAAATCTCCCTTAGCACAGAAAGTTGTATTATGCCCTTCTCATCCATGTCTTTTCCCATGAAGATCTCCAAACATGGCATTGACTAAGTCCTTCTAATAATTCTTTAAAGCCAGAGAATACGGGCTTTTACTCAAAACACTTTGCAGAGCTAGAAATAAAACTATAACAAAGGGACTGTTCTACACTTACTGTAGGAATAGAAATTGTAGTCTATAAAAAAACTGAAATGGCAGAAGAGATTTGTACATGAATGAGAAAGAAGAAAGAAAAAAAGAAAAAGGGAGGAAGGAAGGAAGGAAGGAAGGAAGGAGAAAGGAAAAAGAAAGAAAGAGAAAGAAAGAAAGGAAAAAGAGAGAAAGAGAGAAAGAGAAAGAAAGAGAGAGAAAGAGAGGAAGGAAGGAAGGAAGGAAGGAAGGAAGGAAGGAAGGAAGGAAGGAAGGAAGGAGGGAGGGAGGGAGGGAGGGAGGGAGGGAGGGAAGGAAGGAAGGAAGGAGTTTAGAGCCTGTGTGACCCTTTCAACTGATGAGTGAAATGACTGATCCAGTGGGTTCCTTCTTTCAACCACAGAAAATAAAACTTACTCTTGGAGATGAAACGGTTGAAGTTTCAGCTTCAGCTTCCGCAGGTTTGGCTGAGAGTTTTCATACAGAAGTTTAAACATGTACTCAATGCATTTTTAAAAATTCCCCTTTTTCATGTCACGGGTTTTTATTCTTTTGTTTTTAATTTGCATGGAGGGTAAGAATGGGCAGAGAGAAGGGAGAGCTAGAAAGCTGTATCCAACAGAAAATGTATCCACATACAGGCAAAAGGATTTCAGACCGCAGGAAGCTGGTAATTCTTAGAGATGCCTGTATGTTATTATGCAGAAAGGATTTTTCCCCCTCATCTCTTGACTTCTAATTCAAACTTGCTCATTTCCTCTGTGTGCATGTGTGTGTTCAGCTTTCTCTCTCCCATTTGCCGACAGAGTGGAGCTGCAGTAGACTGGGGCCTTGTGGGAAAGCTAAGGCCTCAGGCAATGGCAAGTGGCTGGCTGCCCACTCAGGCTGCCCTCTGGCTTGGCACCAGGACCGCCTTCCCTATTGCTTGCCTTGATCTGCTGCTTCACTTAGAGTTTGATCCTTTGGGTGGCAATAGTTGTAATAGCTGCACGACATTGTTTTGGGCAAGTGATGACTAATCAAGTGGTGACGCAGAGAAAGGCAATTAGTGAGAGTGAGATGAAATCATTCTTCCAGGCCACCAAGAGTATTGTTTCCTTAATTACTGCTTCCAGCAGTGTCCCCTAAGAGTCCCTTGACCTTGTGAGAGTCGAAGGGCATGACGACCTTGACCTTCTTGCTTAATTGTCTTAGAATCCACCCGACTCTGAGAGCCATGTTTCCAGGGCCCAGGAGACTGTTCCAGAAGTCACGTGGAGGTCCTCTGGGTAAGGAGAGAACATTAGCTTAGAGATTAGTTAAGGAAAAACAACGACCCTAAGGAAAAGAGGCAGAGAGGAAAGGAGTTTCACTTCAAAAATGTAAATTCACTTCAAAAGTGTCAATGCTGACTTTAAAACACGGAAAGGTGAATTTTGCCTGGGATTATTTAAAGAGGGTCTATGAATTTTACCATGAGGCTTTGATTCTTTATTTATATATGATTTTTTTTTTCTTTCTGGCTAAGATGTTTTAAAATTTTTTTTCTTTATTAGAGAAGTTGTGCGTTTACAGAACAGTCATGCTTGAAATACAGGATTCCCATATACCACCCCCCCACCAACACCTTGCATTGGTGTGGGACACTTGTTACAATTGGTGACAGTACATTTTTATAATTGTAAAATTTACTGTAGTCCACGGTTTTCTCAAGTCTCACAGTTTGTGTATTATAGTTCCATAGAATTTTTTAAAAATTTATTCTGTTACCAAATATACAATCCTAACATTTCCCCTTTTAGTCACATTCGGATTTCTATTTCAGTACTGCTAATTGCAGTCACAATTTTGTGCTACCATCGAAACCTCCATTGCCAAAACATTTCCAGCATTCCAAAGAGGAACCCTATACCTTTTAGGCCTTAACCTTCCATTTCTTCTCTCTGTCCCATCCCCTGGTCATTTATATTCTAAATTCTGATTCTATGAGTTTGCTTATTCTAATTGTTTCACGTCCATGACATCACACAATATTTGTTCTTTTGTGTATGGCTTAATTCACTCATACATTTTGAGATTTTCTAAACATTTGAATGTAGTTTGCATATATCATGCTCCTTGAACACTTAATAACCCCAAGTACTTTTGCTAAGAAAAAGGATACTTACGTAACCATCTTTAAGAACAGTAGTCAAGTTCAGGAAATTTAACATTAATATAAAACTTAAAGTCTATATCCCAATATTTTTGTAATAAGGTCTTTGAGACATACTCTCCTCCATTGTTAGATCCAATCCAAGATCATATATTGCATTTAGTTGTTATTGTCTCTTTAGTCTCTCTCTGTCTTTCTTTTGGACTGTGCAAACATATATACAACATGAACTTGCCCATTTCAGCCACTCCCAGTTGTACAGTTCACAGGATTAATCATATTCTCAATTTTGTGCTACACTCACCACCATCCATTACCAGCACTTTCCCATCAACCCAAACATAAACCCTATACCCACTAAGCCTTTTTCCCCATTCTCACATCCTCATAATCAATAGTTAACTGTCTCTGAATTTGCATAGTCTAGCTATTTCATTTACGGGGAATCATGCAATATTTATCTTTTTGTTTCTTGTTGTGTCTGATGTATTTCGCTCAGCATGACTTCTTCAAGATTCATTCATGTATTAGAGTTTCATTCCTTCTTGGGGTGAATAATATTTCACTGTATGCAGTATGTATCATATTTTGTTTAATTGAATCTGCTAATGCATCCACCTTTTGGCAATTGTGAATACTATTGTTATAAACACTGGTGTACAAATAAGTGTCCAAGTCCCTGTTTTCAATTCTTTTGGTTATGTACCTAGAAGTGGGATTAAGGCCATGACTCTTGGGGAAAAATATTTGGACCTAGTTGTCTAATAAGCATAGAATCAGAGAAACTTGGAGCTGGCCTAAATTTTTCTTTTTTTCATTTCTTCTTAACCATCTTCCATAAAGTCTTAAAGTTTCCTCCAAGGAATCATATAAAAAATAAACCACCACAGCTCTGGAGGGGATTCTGGACTAATAATCAGGCTTCAAATAAGAGGGTCCCATTTTCAATGTGTTTTCTGTATTGAAGTTCAATGTAAGGTCATGTTTGAAAAACTGACCCAGTAATGACTTTACAGCTGAAGAATTAGGACTTGGTGGCAAAGAGGGACTTCTTGACAGTCACATAATAATAACTAGTGGCAGCATCATTACTGTGGGGTGGGAGCACCCAGACCTCTTCCCAGGCTCTGCATAATGGACCTTATCTGATTGCACCTCTCCATACTTGGCATGAGCTCCAAAGGCCAAGGGACCTGACCACCTAGACTCCATAACCACCTGCTAGACCATACCCCAAACATGTGGGAACTGAGAAGTCCCTGCCCAAATTGTCCTAAGACTGCTTCACAGGTCTGGACCAATTTCTACTCTGATCAGCCTGCCAAGGTCCAACCACACCATGGTGTGTGCATCCTTAGCCCCCATAGTTGACCAAGGAATGAATGGTGTTTGGTGGGATGGGATGGGTGAACCTTGGAGATGAGAGTTGGAGTGTTGACATACAGGCATCCAAGACTCCTTGCAATGTAGGTTGGAGGGGGAAAAAAAGGCAGGCCACAAATTATGGTTTTTCCATTTGCAATCTGGGTCCACAAATGTTAGTGGAAATCCTGAGTGGAAGAACTGGACCTCAAATCTAGATCTCTTGACCTCACTCAAGGGATCTTTCCACCTAAATAGGTCCAAATCCTTAAGTATCAAAGATATGTATGACATTTTGAAACTCTGAAAAGATTGCATTTTTGGAGCTAATCTTTTCCTGTAGGTGTGGGACCCTTTGATTGGATTGGATTCAGTTGGGGGAATTTTGATTGGATTGCTTCAGTGAGGCAGGAGCCAGAGTGGGTCTTCGTCCTTTATGAATGGAAGGTTGAAGGCAAAGACACACCAGAAAAAACATCAGAGATGGAGAAATCCTGAGAGGCTGGAAGAGAGGAGATCTGGAGGAGAGGGGAGGGATGAGCCATATGCCTATTGAGCCACTACTGAGCTCAAGGAAGAAGTAACCCTAGACGAGAAGGTAGAGACACAGACCAGCAGAACTGTCCAGGGTCACCAGCAGCCGACCTTCAATGAGATAACATCTTTGATGGTGCCTTGATTTGGATATGTTCACAGCCTCAGAATGGTAAGCTTTTTTTAAAAAAGACTTATTTTTTATTTATTTCTCCTCCCATCCCCCCGTTGTCTGCTCTCTGTGTCTATTCACTGTGTGTTCTTCTGTGTCTGCTTGTATTCTCAATAGGCGGCTCCAGGGACCAATCCTGGGACCTTCTGGAGTGAGAGAGAGGCAATTACTCTCTTGCACTACCTCAGCTCCCTGTTCTGCTACGTCTTCTTATTTTCTCTCCTCTGTGTCTCTTGTTGCATAATCTAGCTGTGCCTGCTCTGTGCATCGGCCGGCACTCCTGAGAGGGGCTGCTTTTCCCTTGCGAGGGGGCATTCTCATGCAGGGTGGCTGTCCTGGGTGGGGCTGCATTCCCACATGAGCCGGCACTCTGCATGGGCCAGCTCGCCGCATGAGCTAGCTTGTCCTCACCAGGAAGCCCTGGGTATCAAACCCTGGACCTCCTGTATGGTAGACAGGAGCCCAATTGGTTGAGCCACATCTGTTCCTCTAGAATGGTAAGCTTTTAAGCTAATAAATGTGCATTATAAAAGCCAGCCTGTTTCTGGTACATTGCTCTCAGTGGCTTTTAGCAAACTAAGACAATATGCTTATTGATTTTCCAAATTTCCTTCTTTTACATCACAGAGTCATTATAAAGATTAACTATGCTATGTCTTTCTAAGTTAGATATATGATCCATCTACATGCTCTATTGATTTCATCTTCCAAATGGCTGTTCAATCCCTTTCTCCTATATTTTCCTCCATCAGCAACCAACAAACTTCCTCCCAGCCACGGTAGTTATTTTCCAGATTATTTTAACAACTACCTAGCTTCTCTCCCTCCCTTCAGTCTTGTGTTTGGGGTGCATATGAAAGTACTGACCAAACTAATTCTATATACAAATAAGTTCCAGGCTGACATTTATACATCAATAGCTAAGATTAAATGCTTAGGGTACATATTTATAAGACTAGTGAGATAGACGGTTGTGTAAAGTGTCTTCTCACTTGCTAAACAAAAGAATGATGTAAATAAGATGGTCAGCTAGTAGAATTCAGAACCATATTAACACTGAAAGAAAAACTTTTCAATTTCTTTTAAATACTGTTCATATATGACCAGTATTTCTAACATAGCTATATCTTTGTTGTTAAAGTTTTAGTCTAATTAAGCCCAAGGATTTATGAAAACAATATTGTTTATATAGTTCAGTTCCTCAAACATGTAAATTTGATTATATTGGTGAGAATTCCCAACAATTACCATAGGAAATTTTTACCCAGTGACATACCAAATTATAGGAAATTATTTTTTGTAGATGGTAAACGCTGAATATCAGGTCTGTTTATATTAAATACAGGATAGAAAGTTTTGATTTGTGTTAGTAAATACTCCACATTTCAATTATCCTGTTTTACTGTATTTTAATGGCCTTTCATAGAAGTCAAATCAACATGCTTGTAAAATTAATTGTTCTTTAAGGGATGATTAAATAGGTGTGACCATCAGGTCAAAAGGGAAATGAAAACCAAAAGGGAGGCAATGATACTGAACCTCTCTCCATAAATATCAATTTCTAGAATATTCAGTTATATAAGTCCATTTATTCTCTGAACTATGCTCATTCCTGAAACCAAAACAGATTTTGGGGAAAGGATAACAGGAATTCGGAAAAAATCAAATTATTCACCTAGATGCTGTTTGTAAAATCTCCAGTTTCTAGAATCCTTTGCTTTTCCTTCCTTAGCTATCACATTGAAAGTGCATTTTAGAAAGCCGGAATGCGTGGCTTGTCACATATGTGGTAGCTGCTCTCAACGGAGGCAGGAGAGGGGAGAAACTCAATTAGTTTACCTGGGTGTGCACTTTGAGCCAACTAATGCCGTAGTTGCTCACACTGTGATTCTTACTAAGTGGAGCCCACCTGAGCTCTCCTCATTTTACCGGTTCAAGAAAACAATTCTCTTATGGCAAGCCTAGGGAAGATGTCAGCTGGCTTAGAAAGAAGCCTTTAATTGGAGCTGAGCACTGAACTGATTTCTCACGAGGAGCATGTGTGGATGTTTCCTTAAGACTGTCTCCAATAACAAGTGTTGTTTTGTTAAGGGCCCAGAAGCCCTGGACGGGTAAAGCAGCAGTGGGAGATGTGTTTATCAAAACGGTTTTCTGCTTGAATTCCACATTTTGAAAAGCAGTTGTTATCAACTTAAAAAAAAAAAAAAAATCTGTGTCTTAGAAAGAGCCTTTTTAAACATGCAGATTTCCACAGAGATGTAATAATAAAGTTTCACTTTTTGAGGCATGAAACCATGAGGAAATTCATGGGAATAGTCGTGACTGCATTTAAATGTGAGCTATAGTAACAGTCTTTTGAAATGTGTATTTGATATCCAAAGGTCAGCGTGAAGATGATTAACGCCACATTGTTAATAAGGAGAGATGATAAAAATTGCAATTCTACTTGTCATGGTTCCTATTTGAATCATTTTGTGTCTGCAGCTATTGTACATGTATTCTGCCATTGACTTATTAGTCATCTTGGCAAGGCTTCTCTATTTCACCTCTTTGAGAAATACGTTTTAAAAAATAAACTTTATTTCAACTTCAAAAAATAAAATAGCTGTCAGTTATTTTAAAAGGCAGCTTAACAAATTATGGAAGCATTGCTCTAGAAAATTCTGTCCAGGCACATTTACCTCCTTTAATCCTCAAAACAAACTCAATTGTTTCTCCAGTGTCCAGAAAGATACATAAATAGTCCAGATTGATTAAATGACATCTTTTAAAACCAATAAAATCTTTTAAAACCAAATAAATTAAATGGAGGTTTGGAATGGAGAGAACACTGTGTGAATCTGCCTCTCTACTCTACAGGTCAAGTTCAATGTGCCAATTCTGGATTTAGGAGGTGACTTTTGGAGAGTGTGAGGACTAGTGAATTTGGCAGTTTGGGTTCATTTCCCAGGACTGACTTTGCAATGGAAAGGAGACAGTTCCTCACAAAGCAATGCATCTGGGCTCATTCTGGTTTGTTGGTACTTCCCTGAAGGATTTTTGAGCTCAAGGTAAAGACCTAATTTAAGCAATATCTAATTTTTTTAAAAAAATCAATTTTGTTGATACATATTCACAGTCCATCCAAAGTGTACAATCAACGGTATTTGGTATAATCACAGAGTTGTGCCTTCATCACCTCAATCAATATTAGAGCATTTTCATTACTCCAATAATAATAATAAATAAATAAAGGCAAATCAAAAAACTCTACCCCTTAATAACCACCTCTCAATCTCTATGCTTCTCCTACCATACATAGCTACTATCCTCTTTCTGCCTTGCTAATTAATTTGTATTTCTCTTTTGTATAGATGGAGTCAAACAACATGTAGTACTTTTTGTCTCATTTCTTTCATTTAGTTTATTTCCTTTTTTTAACCCTTAATGGAAGATTATTAATATATTACTATACACTACTGTCCATAGTTTGCTTCAGTTGTTTTTTTTTTAAGGAAGTACCAGGGATTGAACCTGGGACCTCGCACACGGGAAGCAGGTGCTCAAACCACTGAGCTACATCCACTCTCCTGGGTTGTGTTTTTGCCTGATACTAACATCTTATAACATTAACTTGTATTTGTTTGGTTTCAAAGAAAAAACTGTCTTCTATATGCAATATTACCCATGCTTGTATTTCTCATGAGATTTCGCTATGCTATACTGCACATACATATGTTACAGTTTTTCGCTTTCCTTCTAGTAATATACAGGACAACATCTAATTTTAACCCATTCTGAGGTTTTCTTTAGAATACAAGATGAGGTGAGACTCTTCTCCTTTAGTTTAACAAGTTAAATAGTAAACCCCTGCACTCTAGAAATCCAAGATGGCCTGTGATGATTCTTGAGTAATTCAGAAATGGAAGTTTAAGTGTGGGCTCTCAAGAACATTGGAAATCCATCCCTTAAACATTTCAGAATACAAATGAGTAGGCCTTGGATTTGGGACACGCATGGGTAATAATGTGAGTGAGGAGAAGCAATGAGGTCATAGAATCCCCCAAAAAGGGTTTTCTGGCTGGAAATAAACTGCAACAATTGCTAATGGTTAGCCCCAGTGTTGGTCAATCAAAATACAAATCATCGTTCCAGCCATCACCCTGCAATCCTAAATGGATGCCTTTTAATTTCCCTTTCTTTTTCATCTATCTCAGTTTTAAAATATCCTATAGAAAAATATAGTCATTTTCTCTTACATATCCAAAACCATAAACCAAAAACTGCAGAGAAATTTTTTCAGTTTAAAACTGCCCTAAGAGAATAATTCATACCATAATGAGCATTTATCTGAAGACATGTGTATGTCTTTTTCTTTCTGTGATATTATTGCCTTACATTAAATTCCCAGGAGGGATCTTACTGGATCAAAAGTTTCAAGGTGCAAAGTCACTTTGGTCAGGCCCTTAGGAATTTATTATATCAGAACTTCATAGACTTGGGTAGAATGTACCAAGGGTTCTCAGTTCTCTCTGCATTTTGGAGGTAGAGGCAGGAAACGTGTTGCCTCAGAGATCCATGAAAAAAGAAGAGGAAGGCGGTGGTAACTCTCCCCTCTTTTGGTGAGCAAGTTGGGTGATGATGATGGTGATGATGATGGTGATGATGGCATAGCAGCAACATTATCAAATGCTTCCGGTATTCCAGGCCCAAACTAACTAAGATGGGAGCTGTATGGACCCCAGAAAATGATGTTCTTCTAATCCATTCCTGTGGATGAGAACCCATTGTAAGTAGAATCTTTGATAGTGTTACTTCAGTTAAGATGTGGCGCAGCCCAATTAGGATGGATCTTAATCCTATTACTGGAGTCCTTTAGAAGCAGAATGAAATTCAGATATAGACAGAGAAAATCACAGAAGCAAGAAGGTGAAATTCAACAGAATCCAGGAGAGAACTTAGTGGCTGGGAGAGGCCGCCATATGCATTGCCATTTGACAAAGAATTTAAGGGCCCAAGGATCGCCAGCAGCCGGCCACAAAACACCACAGTCTTTGGGGAGAAAGCAGCACTTTGATGATGGCTTGATTTGGACTTTCCCAGCCTCAAAACCCTGAGGAAATAAATTCCCCTTGTTTAACCTGACCCATTTCAAGGTATTTACTTGAACAGCCTAGGAAACTAAAACACCAATCAAACAAAAAAGTTCAAAATAACTCACGGGTCAGAGAAGAAAGAGAAATCAGAAGATATTTGGAACTGGATGATAACTGAAATCCTGATACATATGAGAATCTGTGGGCTGCAGCAAAAATAGCACATAGAGGGAAATTTAAAGCATTACATTTTTTATGATAAAAGGAGAAATGGTGAAAATTAATGAGCCAAGTGACCCATGCAGTAAGTTAGAAAAAGAACTATAAAGAAACCAGGAAATGACAAAGGAAGAAATAATAAATGGTAGGAATTAATTCCATAGAAAACAAGGGAACAATAGAGAAGATCAACAAATCCAAAAAGACAAGTAATATAAACAAACCTATGGCAAGAGCAATCAAGGAAAAGAAGAAAAACTGCAAGTAACCAATGTTGGAAATGAAATATGGACCAGAGCAGAATTAAAAATGAGAGAGAATGCCATAACTTTATTGACATAAAGTTGGAAATTTAAATTAAAAAAAAAAAAAACTCCCCTAAGGCTTGCAGGACACCTTTATATTCTAAAAAGCATGCAATGGCTGGTTAGTATTTATCACAGTTGCTTGCCATTTCTCCAAGTGTGGTCTCCAATGGACTGCTGGAGTTCCCAAAACTCTTTCAGGTCAAAACTATTTTTTTAATAATATGAAGACTTTTGTTTTGGTTTTTTGTTTTCTTACTGTGTTGACATTTGCACTAATGGTGCAAAAGATATAGTGGATAAAATCGCTGGCTCCTTGGCACGAATCAAGGCAATTACAAAATTTTACAAGCAGTCCTGGTATTCTTTGCCACCACACGCTTACAGAAAAAAATTAAGTTATGCTTAAGAACGTCCTTGATGAAGCGATAAATTGAGTTTATTAAACCTCAACCCTGGCACACACATCTTTTTAATACTCTGTCTGATGACATGGTAAATGTGCATAAAGTACCTCTGTTTCATGTCAGAGTATGACAGTATTTTAGTTTTCTCAGCAGCTCAAGCAAATACCGTGCAATGGGTTGGCTGAAACAATGGCAATTTAATGGATCGTGGTTTTGAGGTTAGGAAAAAAAGTCCCAATCTAGGCATGATGGAGAGGTTGCTTCCTTCCTGAAGACTGGCTATCTAGGGCTGACTGCCAGTGGTGCTTATTCCTTAGCTTGTCACGTAACAAGCACGTGGTGGCCTGTTTCTAACCTCTCCCTTCTCTTCCGGGTTCTATTGATTTCATCTGCTGGTTGCTCCCTCTGTAGCTTTCTCTCTCTGTCCGAGTTTCATGCTACTAATAAAGGAATCCAGTAATAGGATTAAGATCCATCCTGGGCTATACCTTAATTGCAGCCACTTCATCAAAAGGTCCTAATTACAATAGGTTTACACCCACAGGAATGAATTAAGTTCAAGAACATGTTTTCTAGGGTCCATACAGCCCCAAACCACCACCACAGTTACTTAGTTAATCTGAGCCTGGCATACAAGAGACATTTGATAATGTTGCTCAATTTTATCCTATTGCCCTGACACCGTAACTCTAAGATGTTAACTTCTGCATGGCTGGTGGCCAATGAGGGGCCACAGAGGCAGTAGAGGCCCCATAGAGTCTTGATACCTATTATTTATTTTTTCCATGTGACTCATCTTAGATCTAATAGTAGTTATTATTAACCATGGAGCTGGGGTGATGGACTTTGATGTCATATCTTTTTTTTTTTTTTTTAAAGATTTATTTATTTATTTAATTTCCCCCCCTCCCCTGGTTGTCTGTTCTTGGTGTCTATTTGCTGCATCTTGTTTCTTTGTCTACTTCTGTTGTCGAAGCGGCATGGGAAGTGTGGGCGGTGCCATTCCTGGGAAGGCTGCTCTTTCTTTTCACGCTGGGCGGCTTTCCTCACGGGCGCACTCCTTGCGTGTGGGGCTCCCCCACGCGGGGACACCCTTGCGTGGCACGGCACTCCTTGCATGCATCAGCACTGCGCATGGCCAGCTCCACACGGGTCAAGGAGGCCCGGGGTTTGAACCGCGGACCTCCCATATGGTAGACGGACGCCCTAACCACTGGGCCAAAGTCCGTTTCCCTGATGTCATATCTTGACTTCTTTCTCCACTTATGTCATAGATCAACATCTGACAACCAGAGATATATGACCCCATGGCATGGAGGTGTCTGTGGAGCTAAGTTAAGACAGTGTTGGGGGCATAGCAGGCACTTCATAAACACTTAAAGAAAGGAATTTTCTCCAATGTCAGGTATTAATACTTCATAATATAAGCCTTCTGAGGTTTTAGCTATAATTTTAACTTCTGCGTGCTTCACATTTTCCAGATGAATAAATTAATAAAATACAAATACAGAAATAAAAGGAAAAGAACTGGGAATGCAGCTCATTCATCTTCCTATCATGTTTTTAAAGAAGGGCTTTGAGAAATAAAGTTTATAAAGATACAACATTTGCAACGCATTATGTTTTTCAGACAAAAGCAAAGCAAGGGAAGCACCGTTTAAAATGAAGACCCCTGCAAAGAACATTGTGTCCTTATGTTCGAAACTCTGGAGTTTTTAAATGAGGACATAATGAATGCTTCCTAACATGAAAAGCATCACATTAAAAGCACTTTAGAGGATTACGTTAAGAAGGACTTAGAAAGCTCTACTTCATTAATCGCTGGGGCATTCAGGAAGCTGCGGTGGCCTCAGGATCTTAATGCACTGATTCTAAGCAACTCACATTTTGTCTGTAATTTAGTGAGAAAAAAATATATATATATATACACATTTATTTGTTTAACACAGACTGCCTCCCCACTGTAATAGAAAAGGCAGCGTTTTCTGATCAATCAGGTGACTATTAATTATCACCCACATCATCCCCCCTTCTCTCTTCTGAAATGCACAACTTTCTTATTTTCCTGTGAAAATAAGAAATTATTTAACTTGTTTAATAATCATCCAAGGGGTCCCAATTAGATGATTATTAAACAAGTTATTCAGACTTTGCATTGAAGTTGGAAGCAGATGAGACTAGGTGATTGGAAGAAGACAGAAGAAAGGGTCTCCCCTTCTGATTCTCTTTCTTAACCTGCAGTGGGGAGTTAAGTTGCATCTGTAATTAATTCAGTGCAGGGCTGCCCCATCTCACTAGTCTGTGCTTCGTGCATGACGCCAAGGGGTCACATCTGTATCGGGCCTTCACCCCAGTCCACTGGGACTTAGACCGAGGGACATCCGGCTGGTCTGGAGCCAGCACCCATCTGACTTCTTGTGCGGTATTTTTTCGATGATTGTTTAAAAACATCTTTATTACTAGTAGCGCTGCCCAGGACAGTTTCCAGTAATCTCATGTGGCTACTTAAATTAAAATAAGTTAAATAAAATTTAAAGATTTAATTTCTCAATCATACCACCCGAGGGACACATCATGTGTTGAATAGGCACAGTACAGTTCTGGAACATTCCCATCCATAAGAGTTTTAATTGATTTTCATGAATGGTTAAAATGATGCAAAACTGGGATAATGACATTCTACACATATGAAGGTAGAGCACTAGAAGATGTGGTCCTATTGAAAAGTAGAAAAAGAAGTTCATCAACAATCACCCACCCCCACCCCTACCTACATAAATATATATTTCCTCCTGGTTTCCCACATGGGAGGTCAGTTCCCAGTGCCTCCTGAAAAAGCAACAACAATAAAAACAAAAACAAATAAAACAAATGATAAAACCAACTGGGAAGTCAATGTGGTGCAGTGGTTGAGCGTCAGCTTCCTACATACAAGGTCCCAGGTTCAATCTTCTTACAAAAGTGAGATCATACCCACATACGCTGCCTTTTTGTTTCTTTTTTTCAAATTCACAATATTCAATCATCTCTAGAATTTTCTTCCAGCTCCAAGATTCATGATTCTTGCTAAAACTCAAGCATGTCCATGACTAAATTACTCTATATCTCAGTTTCCGCAGATGCATTTATTTTATTTTTTTAATAGTATCACTTTTTTTATTGATTTTGTAAAAATATTACATTAAAAAAAATATGAGGTCCCATTCAACCCCACCACCCCCACCCCACCAATCCCCCCCCAGCAACATTCACTCCCATCCGCAGATGCATTTAGAAAACAGCCATAGTAAAGATGTTACCGGACATTGTATGTCCTCCCATGGCCCACTGCATGGAACGTGGGAGAGTGTGGGCTATGATGTGGACCATTGACCACGAGGTGCAGCGGTGCTCAGAGATGTATTCACAAAATGCAATGAATGTCTCATGATGATGGATGAGATTGTTGCCATGAGGGGAGCAGTGGGGTGAGGGGGGTGGGGAGTATATGGGGACCTCATATTTTTTGAATGTAATATTTTAAAAAGACAAAATAAGATGTAAATAGCACAATGTAAGCAAAGTGGTTGGCAAAAACAAACTCAGCAGGTAACTTTGTTAGGCAAAATTGAAAAGGAAAATCAGTGCCTTTGCTTCGGTGGTGAGAATACAATTTTTTCCTGGTTGGAAAGGTTCTAAATATCTCTTCCCAACAGCTACTTGCTCTGATGAATGTCTGTGGCTTAGTTCCCTGCTTTCTCCTGTAGCTGAACTCTGAGTTCCCGTTATGATTACCCAGTGAAGGTGACAACAGCTCACATTGTCTCAGCTGTTAAATCTACTTAACTATTTGAATTAGGGAGGTATGATCGTGTAAGAAACAGCAGGGCCTTGTTGGGTGGACACCCGAAATGAAAACATTGTGATGAAAGACAGACAAGGAAATGGGTTTTGTGGTAAAGGAATGCTTGAGTTCTGAGAACTTCTCCAAGTAGCCATGGCTTCAGGATCACTCAATTGCTTCAGATAGAAAAAAAATGCTGGGCAAACTTTTATTCAGCTTCTTTGTTCACCTTAATTAAATGGAAAAATTCTGTGCATACCATGGGGCTTCTCCTCCTTCTCTCCCAGTACCTAAGGCCATATTTAACTCCATTCTTCTTTATTTTAATTTGTTTTAGGAGGCATCAAGTTTGAACTCGGGACCTCGTACATGGGAAGCAGGGCTCAACCACTGAACAACACCTGCTGCCCTTTAACTCCATTCTGAATAATATCATGCTAAGACTCAGCAAAACCAAACAGGGCTCTGGTTGTGCTGCTATCACACTCACCGCCAGCACCAGGAGCAGACACGAAGGCAGTTTGGAAGTGCAGGAGAATGTTATTCCTTTCCCTTTTTTCCCCCAAGGCTGAAATGCCCACCTGGTCTATCACTCACATCATCCCCCTTCTTTCTCCTGAAATGCATGACTTATTTTCCTATGCCTGTAAAATACTTACTGTGGAAGAAGGGAAGAGAAAGAAGTTATTTCCCTACAGATGAGGTCTAGAAAACTCCTTGCCTCGCAGCAAAAGTCAGTTGATCGAAATCTCTTGACATATTCCTGGTTTGCCTAGTGCAAGTCAGAGTGAAACCTGGTGGTCTAAAGCCTCATTGTATATTCTCCGTGTTTGTTTATATGCATTGTTCTCAATACTCCATTTGAAATTAACAGTAGTACACTATTTTATTTGCTTTCTGTGTCAGGAGCTGGAAATGTTAGAATTGTGAATTCAAGTGTATGCCAAAACATGATGGAAAGAAAGACAATGAGCCAAAAACGAGTTTTTGGAAAATGATGAGAACCGAGTGCTTGGGTTGGGAGGGTATGATGAGGTAAGGAGTTGGTGAGCAGTGTAATATTTAATGTTCATGGAGTTTATTTGTCGAGCACATTTTTGCAGGGCAGATGCTGCTGGCAAGCCTGTAGCTCAAAGTAATCTGATTCCAGAGGATGCCGTGATGGGGAGTAGCAAGCCTGCACTGCTAACTGCAATGAGTAATGCCCTTACATCTTCAACAACAAAAGCACAACCCAGGGCTGATGCAATAAGTGACACAATGGGCGGGGTGGTTGCTGCAATTAATTTTAAGTTGCTATAGTGAAAACAAATAATACTCTGATTTTTTTTTTAATGAAGGGATACAGAAAGATTTCTTCTTTGCACATTGGAAAAAGCAGTATTTCTTAAATAATGATCATACCCTCTATTGGTCACAATAGGCATTCTATTAATCAGTTCATCATTCATGAACTGATTTTTTAAAATGTCTCTTTTCATTCTAATGGGAAAATATTGCACAAGTCTATAAACTTTACCTTTTACAACTAAGGGCTACATAACAGTAAATTTGGATTAATGACATTGGTATAAGGAATGGTTTTATAATGTACGATTATATGCATATGCGTGTGTGTTTATTTTTTTAAAGTATATGAGCACCCAGGACAACTATCAAACAAAATGATGATGACAGGCAACATCCATCCCAAAAGACAGAGTATCTGTAGCAATTTGATATGGTTATGAATTCCAAAAATAGATATCGGATTATGCTTGTAATCTAGTCTGTATCTGGGCATGATTTATGATCAGGGCTTCGATTGGGTCACGTCATTAGGGCATTGGGCTCCCACACCTTGGTTGGTGGGGACTGACAGATAAAAGGCATGGCAAAGGACAGAGCTGAGGGGTTTTGATGTTGGAGTTTGATGCTGAAGCCTTAAGCTGGAGCCCCGGGAAGTAAGCTCACAGAGGAAAGAGAAGCCAGCCCCAGGAAGGGAGGAACCCAGGAAGCCTGAACCCTCGCAGACGTCGGCAGCCATCTTGCTCCAACACATGAACATAGACTTTGGTGAGGGAAGTAACTTATGCTTTATGGCCTGGTATCTGTAAGCTCCTACCCCAAATAAAAACCTTTTATAAAAACCAACCAATTTCTGGTATTTTACATCAGTACCCCTTTGGCTGACTAATACAGTATCGACAACTGCAAGCAAGATAGTCCCTTCCATCTGCCCCATGGGATCTAAGCCCCCTCTCAGTCGGAAGCAGAGTGGGCATCACCATCTCAGAATCCTCAAGATTGAGGAATGAACAAACAGAAAGGGGGAATGCCACTATGAACTAAAGTAGACTTATTATTATTCTAGCAATGGAAGAACTTGCAATGTTGATAGAAAGACAGTGGTGACCAGAGGTTCTGAGGGGAGGGAGAAGAGGTGTAACATGGTGCATTTTTGGGACATTGGAATTGTCCTGCATGACATTGCAATGATGGATACAGGCCATTATATATTTGGTCAAAACCTATAAAATTGTGCAGTGTAAAGTGTGTGCTATAATGTAAACTATAGACCATGGTTAACAGCAATGCTTCAATATTTGCTCATCAATTGTAAGAAATGTACCACACTAATGAAAGATGTTAATGGGAGAAAGTGTGGGATCCCACAAAAATATGGGAATCCCCTATAAATAAATAAATAAATAAATATTTAAAATTGATTGATTGATTGATTGATTGATTTCCATCCCTTGCGGCTTGTTTTGCTGTCTGCTCTGTGTCCATTTGCTGTGTGTTCTTCTGTGCCTGATTGTCTCCCTTTGTTGCATCTTCTTGCTGCGCCAGCTCCACGGGGCATGGACTGTCAGCTCTCCATAGGGCGTGGGCCAGCTGGCCTTCATAAGGAGGCCCCAGGATGTGAACCCAAGGTCTCCCATAGGGAAGACAGGAGCCCAATCAATTGAGCCACGGCTGCTTCCTCCCCTATATTTTTGATGTAACATTTATGTAATCTAAAGCTTCTTTAAAAATAAAAACAAGTAAACATTTTTTAAAAACACACAAGCAGTGAATCCACATCTATCCTCTATATCACTCTGCATTTCTTTGTTTCAGGTACACACACATGTGCACACACACACACATGCACACAAACCCTGCCTCACTTCTGGAGCATGGGCTTAGGTAGGACAGTCCCAGTTGTAGGAATCTTTTGCTCCATCTGATTTATCAGTGCAAAGCCCTTGGGACTGGAGGATAGTGGTGAGATGGCAGAGTAGGAAGCTCCAGGAATCAGTTCCTCCACCAAAATGACTGAACTGGAACAAATGTTTGAATCAATTTTCTTTTTTTTTTTAAAGATTTATTTATTTATTTAATTCCCCCCCCCCCTCCCCCCCCGGTTGTCTGTTCTCTGTGTCTATTTGCTGCGTCTTGTTTCTTTGTCTGCTTCTGTTGTCAGCGGCACGGGAAGTGTGTGTGGCGCCACTCCTGGGCAGGCTGCGCTTTCTTTCGCGCTGCACGGTTCTCCTTACGGGGTGCACTCCTTGCGCGTGGGGCTCCCCTACATGGGGACACCCCTGCGTGGCACGGCACTCTTGTGCACATCAGCGCTGCACGTGGGCCAGCTCCACACGGGTCAAGGAGGCCCGGGGTTTGAACCGCGGACCTCCCATGTGGTAGACGGACGCCCTAACCACTGGGCCAAGTCCATTTCCCTGAATCAATTATCTTGAAACCCCGGTGACTTGTGGAACACTGCCCAGCATGCAAGGAAGAGCTGGAGGAAAATGCTGGTAAACTTTGGTGAACCAGTGAGTTTTACCCTCCCTGCAGCCTCGTGGCTGGAAATCCCCACCTGCTGACCTGGCCCTCCCAATTTTGAATTTGTCAGCCAGCACAATTGCATAAGCCAAAAATAAATCTCTTAATGTATATCCACATATATTCTCTTGGTTCTTTTTTTTCCTGGAGACACCTGACAGACACAATTTTGCCAGCTACTATTCCTCCAGTTCAGTCCTTCTTGGCATTTGTGTCAGTCCTGGATCCCTTTTAAAGACTGAAGAAAACCATGAAGATTTGGGACATAGCATTTTAAGGACTTCACGAATCCTCTAAAGCCCATCCATAGCTTCTGGAAGGTGAATACACAATTATGTATTAAATTCAACAGCCCGTTTCAACCTATTTGCTGAGAACAGCTCACAGCTGCCCCTGGACCACTACCAAGTGTGCAAATTGCTCTGTACATTACACATACAGTGAATATTTATTTTTCATAGCAATGTTATTTTTTCTCATAGCAGACATGAGAAAATTGGAGCTTAGAAAGGTGAAGTCATTTATCCAACATCACATAGCTATTAAGTAGCAAAGCCTGAATTCAAATCCAAATAGATTGTCTTTGAGCCTGTGCTCTCAATATCTGGTCATATAATTTAGGATCCAAACCAAGACTGTCCTGGACAAACCAGGAAGTGTTTTCTCCCAGACTTGTAACTTGTAGGCTCAGAGGTGGATTTTCCATGAAGCCGATGATTCTTAAGCGTCAAGCTCTTCACTTGCCCAGATCCCTTCCTAGGCCCTGGGAGACCCCTGACAACACGCTCTTGTGGCTATGTGTTTTCATATGGTTTCAAATATCTGGTATTTTAATTGTAATTGGGATTAGATTGCTCTCTCTTTCCACTGCAACTGTCCTCCTTTTATAATTTCCCTCATGTTGGGTATCCGTGGAGCGGCTACCAGCATTTCTGGAATCCAGCTATAGGAGGATTGAGTTGGGAGTACATTTGGTTTGGGTTTAAAGAGACCCGTTGATGAGGATCACGATCACTTTCATGTGGGTTTCAGTTACTGCTGGTCTGGGTGTCAGATCTATGCCGAATCACCAAGCATCACAGCACGAGGTCAGAGGCCCTCCCCTAACACTCCTGGGTAAAAGTAAAAACAGAGACTTAGCTTCTTTGTGTCTAACTGTGCAAAAGTAATGCATCAAGCTCTTAGCTTCCTGTCTTGGCCAATACATTCTCCTAACAATTTGGAAGAACAGATTCAAATTTAGAGTCCTCTAAGTCATTGGCCTGCTAAGGAAGAACGTCCTGTCACTGGGAGAGACAGTCATCAGCTCCTGATGTTCAGCCCAGTCCCTTCTCTTTGTATTCCTGGCAGAGCCTTCTGTACATTTATGGGTCCACTTCAACCCACACGGCCAAGCTCTGTTCATAGGCCAATACCACGCATTGGCCTAGGGGTTCCCATTTCAGCAATATAGTCTACCATCCAAAGGAAGCACCTTCAGAAGAGGCTTACACAGACCTTCCAAATAAGTTCAGGCCTCTTTGGGTAGAGAACTCTAAGGTCCACAGTTGCCCAACACAGTAAAAAAAAAGTACAGATTCTAGGTGGGCTTATCCCAGAATGGCTCACGGACTCCTCATCCCACAGAGTGGGACATATGGCCTGCACATCCAGAGCAAGCCCAGAAGAGCATCCTCTGAAGTGCAGGACTCAGAGAAGGCTCCCCTCTTACTCTAACCAAAGGGCAGAACTAAACAGTGGTATCATGATATGAATATGCTATTTGGTACCCAGCACCAGAAGTATGCAGATAATGGAGGGAAAGCAAGGTTTAAATATGTGGAGACAGAAGGTAGTCTATGTAAAATTCTTCCAATCATCAGGCATGTAAAATTGTAAGCAAAGGATTTTTGTTCTTGTCACCTACTCAAAATAAAAATCCTCCTATCTGGATTATACAATTATGAACACTTTGTACTGTTTTATTTTCTCTCTTTTTGACAAGAGTCATGTCAAATAGAATTTTTCAAAGTTCCTGGACTTGTAGAGTACAAAACTGTAGCCATGTTACTGGAAGTACATCCGTGTGTGAAAGTTCATGGTTTATACAACCCGGGGCATCAGATTATGTCTTGAAGAATTGGTTGCATCTTGTCCTAGCAAAGCTGGGTGGTTCCTGACAAATAAACAGTCACATCATACCCAATGGAGAATTAATAAAAAGAAAGAGATAGAGTTCGGTAGAAGTAATAAATAGGCTCATAGATTGTTTGATAATCTGATTAATAAAGAGTTAATCATATGAAATGCTGGACAATGATATAGATTTCTTACTGATTTGACATAAAATATTGACATCAACCTCAAGACACTATGAAAATGAGGACTTTGGAAACAAAATGATTAATAAGTGTTATCAATTCAAAGAGTATGTAAGTTTGGCCACAACAGAAGAAAACTAGAAATGACCTCAAATCTTACAATGATGGACAAAAGGGACTTGACACATGCCCAAATTAAATAGCAACCATAAAAAGGGCATCCCTACCTACTTCTGCGAAGGTTAGGCCCAATGTTTGACTACAACATTGAAGAGCCTTTAATGAAGAAGTTGTCCTTTGTGGCTTGGATTTCCCACAGCCTGGAGAACCCCCGTAGAGGGTGTGCACTCACTGAGTCATATTTGTGGCTGTCCCTTTTCATCTTCTTACTGTCCAGCACTATGTCATGTAATGACCATGCTATACGTCACCCATCCTCAATTTGTTGGAAGTGAAAAATGAGGTCCCTTGAGTCGCTGATTTGGTCCTTGTGATTTGAATCTACTCTGAGCCCCAGTGTCTGATCATAAAGAAACTTCACAGTCACTTGTTTGATTACACTGAATTTTTAAGCAATGGGGCAATGTCCTCAATGTGCCAAATGGACGCCTTTGGTGAAATCACCCTTAGACCAAGACTTCCAGGCCCAAGGAGTCTGTTTTCTCTGGCTTAGTGAAGAGTTGGCCCCAACCATGGCTCTGAGTCCCATTGACTTTCATGGATTTTGGATCATGACCTTGAGAGGGTCCGGGTTCTAGATTAGAGCATAACAAGTCTTAAGGGAAATGGTGTAGGGGTTAAGTGTATGAAATTAGGAGTTAGATCTGAAATCCTGACTTTGCCATTTACTAAGGTCTCAAGTTTAGGTCTTCTCATCTGTCAAGCAGGAGTAGTAACAGTTATTCCACAGGGTTGCTGCAAGAGCTCACCAGTTACTGAAGAGATGTTCCCGTGGCCACTGCTGCTGTCCAAGACTGTCTTTGTCCACTACTGCAGGGGCCAATTCATACTGCACTTGCTGGTTAGAAAATAGTTTTCAAGATACAAGAAGAGGAAAAGGACAAAGGGATCTCCCTGTCTAATGAAGGTCAGTTGTCCTAAGTTCCCGTGGAGTCCCCCCAGTGCTACAGCTCCAGAGTTTCCACCTATTTGGTTATTCCCTCTAAAGGCAGCTGCAGGGCCAAGGATGCTAGCTAGGTCAAGAGGGTTTTCCATCAACAGCCTCACCCTGAACCTGGAAACAACCCACTTCCTTGACAATTTAAGCGCCCGTGTTCAATCCCTCTCATAGAAGTTCCATGTCCTTTTCTGGCAGTTAACTCAGTGCAGGCCTCAGTCATCTATCCAGGTATTCTAGAAACACTGAAACAACAAATTGGAAAGGGTTCCAGGATCATCATTGCTTTCTTTGTAGGAGGTTCCTCCATTCTTAGGCAGGTGTGCCAGTCCATCTCCAGACTTCTCATACCAAAGCGTATATAGAGAGGAATGCCTTTATCAAGCAAAGGAAAAAAAAAGCTCCTTCTCGTCTTCTCCTTCCAATAGGTACCTGCTTACCTTCTAGCTACATAACTATAAAGGACCACACAAAGGAATCTTCACAAAGGAAAAAAGATATGCTCTAAGGTGACTGCCCGTCATTGTCCACTAAAAGCTAAGTCCCTTGCTGACTTCTTTGTAAATGGAACTTTCTCTCAAAAAATGAATTAGAGTTTCTCCTGGGCACTGTGTTCTGATCCAGATCATTTGGATTAAGCAATCCACCCCTCTCTAGTCATCCTCTTTCAAAAGGCAAATGAGATTGGGATTGGTGACTCTGAAGTCTCCTACCTAGACTTTGCTGAATAAATATTTCAGATTTCTGATGGAGGAGTGTATTAGACAGCCAAAGGGATGCTGATGCAAAGTACCAGAAATCTGTTGGCTTTTAAAAGGGTATTTATTTGGGGTAGAAGCTCACAGTTACAAGGCCCTAAAAAATCCAACTCAAGATACCATAAGAGGTACTTTCTCATCAACTATCTCTTGCCACATGTTGAAGGAAGATGGCCACAGATATATGGGCGGTTTCAGCCTTCCTCTTTCCTCTTGGGCCCAGTTTCTTCCAATTTCAGCTTTCGACTGGCATAAGGCTAGTCTCACAGGGTGTATCAGCTGCTCTGTTCTCTTCACAAGGTCAACTATAACCTATCAGGCAAATGTCTCATCTCTCCTCAGGGCTCCAATGTCAAAACCAAGCCTATAAACTTTACCTCTGTCTTTTTCTGTGTATCTATTTCTGTGTTCTAACAAGGGAGGTGGGGACTCAACCGTACATGCCCAAATGATGTGATTGGATCAGAACCCTAATCTTAACATAATTTAATCAAAAGCATCTCAGCTGAATCTAATACAATCAAAGGGTATCATGCCCAGAGGAACAGACCAGTTAACAGACACAATCTACATCTCCCTTTGGAATTCACAAACAATATCAAACTGCTACAAGGAGAAAAATCAAAGCTGGGGGGAAATTGGGATCCTAGGGTGGGACTGAAAGTGCCCAGAAATGGTGAGTTGGGATCAGAGATGTTCAAATGCTATTTTACTGATCATTCTGCTTGGCGGAGTTTAATGGATCACCTCCAAGCAAGAATGCGTGAGATCCTTAGACTGTATTCGATGAAGTTCATAAAACCAGGAGAGGAATTGTGTTAAGCAACTATAGGTTACACTTATCTTTAAGCATTATATCAGAAGACATTTTCACAAGATGAATGTGCTGAAATTATTTTCTCAAAAATTTTGTTTCCTTATACTAACAATATCTCTTCCCTAGAGAAACTGAGTATTTTTTCTTAATAATGTTTTTTCTGCTCTTCCAAGGTAGTTCAGCTAAGAACTGGTTCGACCTGGCTTAAGGCCTCCCAGTTCTTCAATTTCAGTAAGATTTGAATTTGGTGTTTTAATAGATACTTGCATCCACAACATACTTCTGAATTATACTTAATCCTCCTTTTCCCATGAATATGGTTTATTAGTCTTTTCTGTGAAAGACATTGAGTTAAAACTCTCCATTAATACCATTTTAACAGGAAGCTAATTTGATGAACAAATAGTGAGCTGTCATCCTACACCTTGTCATCTGGATAGCCCATGATGCAGTGACTGTTTGCACTTGACAAATCAAGCTAAGACAGGTTATTGTTGCACTAAACTCATGGTGTTTGGAAAACACCCCAATATACAAACAAAGGAATGGCCACGGTTTCCATAACAATATCATCTTGCATAGACTTCCACACTCTTAGCATTTTTTTTCAGGGAGGGAATGAAAAAGACAAAGCTTTCTTTCTTTTTTTCTTCTCACAAATGGTAAATAATATGCATATTTGGTTTGTATTTTGCCTGTACAGGAGAAGATACAGAGGGGTCATCTTCTTAAGTGAGGAAATTTCCCTAAATATCATTTATCATTTATTTGTTCATTCAGTCATTCTTTCATTTGCTCATTCATTAATTCATTTATCAATTTGTTAGTTATTTATATCTTTTTTTTACTGTATAATAAATATAGTAAAAGAAACCCATTCTCTCTCAAATAAGCCAATTTTGCTAATCTTTTGCCTTGATATGTAAATATAAATGGAATAGCGGACAGTTTTAAAAGTAAGACTTTTAAAGACTTGGCCCAGTGGTTAGGGCGTCCGTCTACCACATGGGAGGTCCACGGTTCAAACCCCGGGCCTCCTTGACCCGTGTGGAGCTGGCCCATGCGCAGTGCTGATGCGCGCAAGGAGTGCCCTGCTGCGCAAGGAGTGCTCTGCCACGCAGGGGTGTCCCCCGTGTAGGGGAGCCCCACGCGCAAGGTGTGTGCCCCATAAGGAGAACCACCCAGCACAAAAGAAAGTGCAGCCTGCCCAGGAATGGTGCCACACACACATAGAGCTGACACAACAAGATGATGCAACAAAAAGAAACACAGATTCCTGTGCCACCGGCAACAACAGAAGCGGACAAAGAAGACGCAGCAAATGGACCCAGAGAACAGACAATCGGGGTGGAGGGGGGGATGGGGAAAGAAATAAATACATAAATCTTTAAAAAATAAATAAATAAATAAATAAATAAATAAATAAATAAATAAATAAATAAAAGTAAGACTAGTGGAAAGGGTTTAGGTCCCAGGTTCAATCCCTGGTACCTCCAAGCAAAACTAAATCCCAGAAAAGGCATCACACAATTAGCATTTGCGGGTCATGTAAGCCTGTGAATTCTGCTTTGACTGATGAATGTTGTAGTTTCTTTTAGAATCAAAAAAAGAGAAAGGAATCTCAACTGTATTTTCAGGAAAACTTTTATAGCAGGGTTACCAAACATTTTAAGGAGTGTTATGATATCAGGGAAAAAACGATTGCTGACCACCTCCCTGAGAGTAATAGTATTTTAATCATCCATTAATTGGGGAGAAAAAAACAAACTCATGACAAAAAGCAAATATGAAATCAATAATCTGTTGGAAACATGTGGATTGCTATCATTCACATTAGCAGCAATGAGTACTGACATAAGAGTGTCAAATATTGAAATAAAACTTTCCTTTACAAGTTGTGATGTGTACTTGGGTCCTGGAACACACAATGTTCCAGTTCTCTGACAACATTAACACTGAAGCTTGGCTGTCAAAAAGACAATTCATCCAGATAAATATCCTGCATCAGATGTTTTGCCCAACTTAGTTGAGTATTTCATAACAGTAAAACTTTTCCTAAGCTCAGAATATTTATACTCATTGTACTGCACTTCTTAAACTCTACATGAACAAGAATTTCAAAGGGAGAATATAAAGGAAACTAGAATAGATGATAGAAAAAAAATAGCTGCAACCCTGAAAAATCCACTCCCTAGGAGATATTTCTAGGTAACACAGGCATCTCTGGAACCTTCTCCATCAACCTTCAAAGCCCACTCTCTCTTCTAATGGCT
This sequence comes from Dasypus novemcinctus, assembly GCF_030445035.2. Classification (NCBI taxonomy): domain Eukaryota; kingdom Metazoa; phylum Chordata; class Mammalia; order Cingulata; family Dasypodidae; genus Dasypus; species Dasypus novemcinctus. The sequence continues at coordinate 29,998,938 of NC_080700.1, read as the reverse complement.
ATGATGTGGTTTGAAAATTTTTGAATGAAGCAGGCCGTTTTAAAGTTCCCACTGAAGAGAAGGAAAGTACAGAAATCCCACCTCTTCCACATTGATCCCTTTGGCTAGGCATTTTGAAAAAATGTCTATCCCCCTTCAGGAACTAAATTTTTATCAGGACTTTCTTCCCTGGGTTGCCCCAAAAACAACTTGAGCGATGCTCCTGCACTCACTACACGTTTTCTGAGCATTTCGATTATTTTCTGGATTTGCTGGAGGTTCTACCTGAGACCCTGGAATTGTGGAGTGGCTACAGGTCTTAGCAAGGTGACACGTGCCTTGACTTGCCTGGATTCGTTCCCTTATACTTGTTATTCTGTTGAATTTATTAATAGTGCCCCCGCATTCTCAAAAGTTCCTGGTTTTGAAAAGAAATTGTATGTTCCACCAAGACATACCAGTGATATTCTTGTTCTGTGTCCCCTTAGATTCTGGAAAGGCATGGGATATTGGATAAAGTTTGTGACTGTTAGTCTCCTGTTTGTTGATCTAGAGAAATTTAAAAAATCATTTCCAAGGTTAAGTGCTGACCTTGGACACTGCACAGGGTCATGCTTGGGCCTGATTACAATGGGACTGAGCTCCAGGCCAATTTTATGTTGCCGAGATATGTTGAAGAGAGAAATGAGAAGTCGTTGTTGAATTTACCAGTCTATCATTATAAACATCCACCAAAAGTCAGCACGGGGAGAGGTAAAGGGTAACTTAATGTACCTCCCCTCCCCCCATCATAGAAATGAATCTTTTCGGCAGAGATAGCTATTTGCTGCTAATTGTTCTCCTCATTTTCAACACTATCAAAACCTTTGGCCTCTTGGAATGAAAACCACATTTCTCAGCCCTCATTGGTGTTAAACGTGGCCATGGGACTAATGAATGGTCCAAAGGATGAGAGAAGAAATGATAGGCACAACCCCAAGATGTGGCTTTAAAGGGATGCAATGTGATCTCCTTCTTCCCCCATCCTGCTAATCGATGCTTAGAAGTCAAGGCTGCAGGGCCATATTGCTGCTTGAGGATGAGGACAGGGTCTGGAAAATTCTGGTAGCAATCTGGGTATACCAGATGACCCGGCTTGAATTCTCTATATTTAAATTTTTAAGAGAGCTAGAAATAATTTCTGTCCTGTTTAAGCTATTGTTGTTTTAGGATATTTTAACCACTACTTTTTAACTACTATATGGAATTTTTAACTACTATAAATTCCTCCTGATTGTGATATGAATCAAAAAAGAAATTCATTTACTCAACAAATATTTATATGTCAGGCATCTAAAACAAAGCACTCGGGACAATAATTATCATCAGCAATAAACCTTCCTGCCCTCATGGAACTGATATTCTGGGGTGGAAGAGTGACCACAAACTAATAGAAAATAGGTATGATATGTAACTACATATGGTAGTGAGTGCTATGAAATAAGACAAGTAGGATAAGGTACAAGATCATTCTGTCAATTGTGACCAAAAGGATTTAAGTTGCTTAATGAAAATATGAGATGAGGAATTCCTTAATTCTTTTATTATATAAGTTATATATTTTATATAATCATGTTTATATAATTAATTTATAAATATATAATTACATAATTAATTAGTCAGTAATTATATAATTAGCTTATATAATTATAAATTAAAAAGAGGAGTTCTTTTTAATTTATTCTGCTACAAATTATGTAGTCATTAAGGGTGTGCTTGAGATCACATGCAATATTTTCATAAATGAGATCAAAGAGAGAACTCTGAAGGTGATTACCGGAATATCATATTAAAATATGAGCATGGAAGGAAACAATTATTGTTTCTTTAACAGCTAAAATAGATGTTTTGAAAAGACATAATAATATGTGTTTGCTTTATAAAAATTGCTTTTAACTTAGATGTGGCTGGAGAAATCATAAAACTCCCCAAAGTTTTGGCAGTCAGACCATTTTAATTTCTAACCACACTACAGAAACTCACTGGAAATTGTGTGGGAAGTTATCATGGGCATGGCTTATACAAAAAAAAGACATGAAACTCCAATAAGCTATTTCCAAAGATAAAGCCTTGTCCCTCAACAAAATATTGTGAATAAGAGGTCATTGAAATCTTTGAGGCTGATGGATTATGCTTTCTTTATATATTTATCTTTTTGAAATGATTTCTTATTTAGTTGACAATTAATAGTTGGGGACATATCAGAAGAGAGGACTTCTATGGTGCTAGGAACAGTCTCTGCCCTCAATGAACTCAATGAAAAATGGAAAGACCTGGGTTGATGTGGCCTTGGTCAGGTGATAGTTATTTGCGGTCACCCCTCGGGCTGAAGTGTGGTTTGCTGGCCTGGCGGGGCGGGGGGGAGCGGCCGCGGTAGGCCTAATTCCGCTGCCCCCATAATAGGGTGGCTGGTCGGACTCACCGCCACCCCTGAAGGGAGCTCGGCATGGGCGCAGAGTGCCCTCGGGTCTCCCCTTCTCAGCAGCCATGCTTCCGCGGCCGCACCTCCTCCCAGATCGCGCCACACGATGCCTTATGAGGCAACACCCTTCTTCTTCTTTCTCCCTGCGCAGGCGCAGGGCGGAAGATTCCAGTCTGCCTTTTCCCCTCCCCCCGACAGCGGCAACAGCCAGGCGCAAGGCAGGAAACTCAAGTCTGCCCTCTACCCCAGCAACAGCAGCCACCAATCCCTAAACCCTGCCACTTCCCCCAGCAACAGCAACAGACAATCCCTAACCACCACCCCTCCCCCTTCCAGTACCTCCCACCGACCTTTCTCCCCAGTAACTGCTTGCGGCAACCAATCAGAACATGGCATAAGCTTCGACCAATCAGCCTTCCCCAGGCCCTATAAAACTGTAGCCACTTCCTCAATAAAATTGGACCTGCGTGTTTACCTCGTCTCCGCGGTAGTTCTTCTGCCGTGCGCCCTCCAGTCCTGAGAGCCCCTGACAAGGGCCTGGCCTCCCTTGTCCCCAGTTTGTCGCCTGCTTCTCCAGGCGACCCCTTCGTCACCGGCTTCGCCGGGCAACCCCGTCAGCCGAACCGCGCAACCCCTGTGAGACCGACCCCTCGTCTGCTGCCGGACCGACCCCTCCTCCCAAGCCGGACCGACCCCTCGTCCAGAGCTGGACCGACCCCTCGTCCGCAGCCAGACCCCACCGCCACCGACCGAGCAAGCCACAGCAGTTATTGATTTGTGAACCTCATTTATTCAAACATAACTCTTGTAGTACCATCCTGCCCAAAAGGCAGAAAGTCAACAAGATCATATTTACAAGGAAACCAACGCAGAGAGCTGGTCCTGGTAAGGATTTATTTGTCATCTAAGGCTGGATTAGTGAGCTCTATAGACTTTTTTTTCTCTATTTTTTTTTTAATGTTAAGTCAAAAAATATAAGAGATCCCCATATACCTCTCACCCCCCTCACCCCACTCCTCCCACATCAACAACCTCTTTCATCATTGTGGCACATTCGTTGCCTTTGGCGAATACATTTTGGAGCACTGCTGCACCACGTGGATAATGGTTTACATTGTAGTTTACACTCTCCCCCAGTCCACCCAGTGGGCGACGGCAGGACACACAATGTCCACCATCTGTCCCTGCAGGACCACCCAGGACAACTCCAAGTCCTGAAAATGTCCCCACATCATATCTCTTCTTCCCTCTCCCTGCCCTCAGCAGCTATCATGGCTACTTTCTCCACGTCAAAATCCTCTGACTCGGGGAGATGGTTCTTGGGAATGACAAGCCACACACACACACACACATACATACACACACACAAATCACTTTAAAAGGGAGAAAAATGACTAGTTTTAAGAGACAAGGCTCTACAAAATGACTAATCAAATTATCAAAGAGGGAAAATTTTATGCTGTAAGTTCTTGGCATGATGCAGATTAACATAACTGAATTTAATTGCATTTATTTTTACCCAAACACCACGCACTCTCCCAGGCTCCTCATCTAACTTGCCCCTCCTCCTCCTTAGTTTTGTCTTCCTAAAATTTCTCAATTCCACTTCTTCCATTTTAGCTATTTCACCTGCAACTATTTGAATTCATACCCTCATCTAACCTATCACCTTATTTTCCAGGCAGGTATCAGCCTGCAAATTGATTTGCCTACCTTAAATCTCACCCACCTCAGATTTCTCAACCACATCAAGGCCAGAAAATGCATATTAAAATACTAATGAAAGGATGGCTTATCTGCTTAAATTAAGTCAATAACTTCCCCATATCCTCAGCATTAGGTCCAAATACATCACTGATATGCCAGACTTATCCAGCTCCTGCACTTGCTGGAATCTTCTCTAGCCCCTTCCCCCAAGCCTACCCTGTACTTTGGCAAAATTCTATTTTTCCAAGTTTCACCAACCTCAGGATTGGTTTTTGTGCCTTGCTCCTTCACATGCCTTTTTGTCAGCTCCCACTCCTTCCTTGGCTATATAGTGAATTTGGAAATACTCTATTCTTTGTTCTATATTCTATGCTGAACAGATACAAAAGAATGTTTATCAACGATGATAAAAGTAGTACAGAATCGCGAGCCAGTGAACATCCTTGCCTCATCACCCAGTTTAGGAAAAACAACTTTAAATCTTACCCTCAAAGATCCCTGGAAGGTGATTCCATTATGCAGCCCCTCCAGCTAAACGTTGTCCTGAATTGTGTGTACATTTTCACATTGCTTTCCCCATCCCCCTCTCCCTTCTCATTTTTCTCCTCTAGGATTCATGGGGATTCGAACCTGGGGACCTCTGATGTGGAGAGAGGTTCCCTGTCAATTGTGCCACCTTAGTTCCTGGTCTCTGCTGCACTTCACCTTGGCTCTCCCTTTGGTCATCATCTTGCTGTATGACTCACTTGCAACGCTGAACGGGCACTGGCTCACCACGTGGGCACTCGGCTTGCTGTGCAGGTACTCAGCTCGCTACATGGGCACAGTACGCTGCGTGGGCACTGGGCTCACCAAGCAGACACTCAAGCGGGCACACAGCTCACTACATGGGCACTTGGCTAGCTGCATAGGCACCCACTTGGGCACTCAGCTAGCCACGCAGGCACTTGGCTCACCGCGTGGGCACTCACCACACAGGCACTCAGCTAGCCACATGGGCACTGGCTCACCATGCAGTCACACTTTCTCTTCTTTATTATTTTAAAGATTTATTTATTTGTTTCTACCTGTCCCCCCACCCCCACCCCCCACCCCATTGTCTGCTTTCTGTGTCCATTCACTGTGTGTTCTTCTATGTCTCCTTTTATTCTCATTAGGCACCTCTGGGAACCAGTCCTGGGACCTTCTGGAGTGGGAGAGAGGCGATCATTCTCTTGTGCCACCTCAGCAACCTATTCTGCTATGTCTTTTTACTGTTTCTCCTCTGTGTCTCTTGTTGCATTATCTTGCTGTGCCAACTCTCCACGTCGGCCAGGTCTCCTGAGCAGGGTGGCTTACCTGCGTTTGGCAGCACTCCCACATGAGCTGGAGCTCTGCACGGGCCAGCTCACCATGCGGGCCAACCTGCCATCACCAGGAGACCCTGGGCATCTAACCCTGGACCTCCTATCTGGTAGATGGGAACCCAGCTGCTTGAGCCACATCTGTTTCCCTCTCTTCTTTTTCACCAGGACGCCCCAGGGATTGAACACAGGTCCTCCCATATGATAGGTGGAGGGCCGTATCACCTGAGCCACATTTTCTTCCCTACATTGCTTTTTAGTAGTTCATAACACAGGTTTATATCCCTGTGTGTAGACTTTATGGAAGTGGAGTCATTCTTTATTCATTCTTCTGTAATTTGCATTTGGTTATTTTTCTTCTTGCTGTTGAACATTATGTTCTCAAGATTGGTCGTGTTTTTGAGTTTCACTTGAAATCATTTTTCACATCCACGTAGTATCCTGTTTTCATGTGACATTTCTATTTCACTCTTACCTTGCAGGTAAAAGCCATTTGGGGCCCCAGATTCATTACTGTCTTTCTTGGACAGGCCTAAGGCTTTGTCTTCTGCTCTCTTTGTCTTATCATTTAACTTTACCATTGTTGACTTACCTGCAAGTTCAAAGTTGGCTTCAAATCTCCAGCTACATCTCCAGATGTAACTTAATTTTTACTTAGTTTTTGGCCAGTGAGTATTATATTTGTTTTTAGTGCCAGTTCAAAGGTGCATTTAAAGAGGTGTTTTTTTTCAAATTTACCTAGCTTTTTTAGTTGTTTGCAATGAGAGGCTCAGTCCGGGTACCTAATGCTGTAGTGCCCTGGATTCACTCTGCAAGACTCAGTTAAAAAGCTTCCCTCTCCAGGAAGCCTGCTTGGATTCTTCTATGCCCGGTTCTGTGGCTCTATCTGTGTTTCTTAGCCAGTTCTAGGACTCATACAATTATTTGTTTTGCTTTTTGTCACCCCCACCAGGCCATTGGCCTTGGAATGTAGGAAATTCCCAATCATCGTGTCTGATGCATTTAATGTGTATGTATTTTTGAATGGGTGAGGGGTGGCTAAGCCTGATTTCTAGAACTGGACATGGGGTTGTCTAAAGAGGTTTGTCTGGCAACAACCTCAGTCTCATTCTTTGCTTGTAAATTGGGGGCCGATAGACTCTGTGTGTTCCAGGTGGAGGGGGAATGACTTTCCGTCTCCTGCAGCCATGCAGCAACATGCACAATCCACCCCCTGCCCCCTTAAAAGCCCTGCTGTTGTTGTATTTGTAATGGAAAGGCATTTTAGTGTGCCCAGATGAATTTCTAATGAGACGGGGTTTGATTCAGCCAACTCCCTTAGTAAAGGTACATTCCTGGCAAAGTACCTTGATTATTTAACAATTCACATTTCAATAAAGGAGGAGTAAAAATTGTATTTATTTGCTAATTGTATTAGTCTTCCCCAGACCTCTTTGTCACCAATTTTCAAATCATGTTCCTTCCAAGTCCCTGACCATCCAGCCAAACCATTGGCAACAGCCCATGAATCAGTGTACACATACACCTCTGGCCATTTATTCCTCCAAGCAAAATGAATGACCAGGTACACTGCTCGAAGTTCTGCCCACTGGGAGGATTTGCCCTCATCACTGTCCTTCAGGAATGTCCCAGAAAGGGGCTTGTATTAGTCAGCCAAATGGGTGCTGATGCAAAATACCAGAAATTGGTTGGTTTTTATAAAGGGTATTTATTTGGGGTAGTAACTTACAGAAACCAGGCCATAAAGCATAAGTTACTTCCCTCATCAAAGTCTATTTCCACGTGTTAGAGCAAGATGGCTGCCAACATCTGCGAGGGTTCAGGCTTCCTGGATTCCTCCCTTCCAGGGTCTTGCTTCTCTTTCCTCTGTGAGCTTACTTCCTGGGGCTCCAGTTTAAGGCTTCAGCATCAAACTCCAACATCAAAACTCCAACATTAAAAATCCTTCAACTCTGTTCTTTGCCATGCCTTTTATCTGTGCCCTACTGGTACAAGAGGTTTTGCTGAGATCAGCTCAGTGATAGGTTGGCTCAAAGGGAAGGCAACACAGAACTTAAAGATATAAAAGACCAAGAGAGAGAAACACAAGAAAGGAAATAAAGATGGGACCAGGGGACTCACAGCTTCTGGAACTGAGAGCCTCAACCCTAGTTTCACCTCATATTTATTGGAAACTACTGAGCAGCTGTTTGCTATCAGAACTGCAACATCATCTGCAATAATAGGGAACAACAGCATCATTTACAATAAGGAACAACTGCAACATCTACAATAAGGAACAGGTCATAGAGAGTTCAAATACAATCTAAACTCTTTTTCCCACAAGGTCTACCTGACTATTTAATCAAATAAACCTCTGAATCCAATATAATCTAATATGCCCAGAAGAAAAGGTCACTTTACAAACATAATCCAATATTTCTTTTTGGAATTCATAACAATATCAAACTGCTACACTAATTATTCCCCCAGCCTGACTCAACTTACAGACAAATTTTGTGGAGAAACAATCTTGGATTAAATCAAGAAAAGATGAGAAAATCCAAGAGAATTTTGAGATGTACTTCTGCTTGTCATCCTGATTAGGTGAAAAAGCTACGTCTGGTGAATGTACAAGATGTGGAATTCTCTGAACTCAAAGCCCTAACTGCTGATGAATTCAGGACAAATAACAGGCTACACTTTGTTTGGAAACCTTGATTTGCTCCATGATTGCAAGCTATTCTTTGTAAAATAAATAGAATGCTTTTCAAACTTTGAGTTAAAGTCCAAGTTTTTAGCTTCAATTTTCTTATTTGATTTAAAAACATAAGCAATGCCTAAATGGACAAACAGCATAAACAATAATCAGATGATTTAAAATAAGGCACCCAAATAACTTATTTCTTTTTTTTAAAAAGATTTATTTATTTTATTTATTTCTCCCCACACCCCCTGGTTGTCTGTTCTCTGTGTCTATTTGTTGTGTGTTCTTCTTTGTCAGCTTTTGTTGTTGTCAGCGGCACAGGAATCTGTGTTTCTTTTTGTTGCGTCATCTTGCTGTGTCAGCTCTCCATGTGTGTGGCACCATTCCTGGGCAGGCTGCACTTTCTTTCGCGCTGGGCGGCTCTCCTTACAGGGCGCACTCCTTGCTTGTGGGGCTCCCCTACATGGGGGACACCCCTGCGTGGCACGGCACTCCTTGCACGCATCAGCACTGTGCGTGGGCCAGCTCCACACGGGTCAAGGAGGCCCAGGGTTTGAACCATGGACCTCCCATGTGGTAGACAGACGCCCTAACCACTGGGCCAAATCTGCTTCCCCCAAATAACTTGTTTTATAATTATATGGACAATTTCCCCACACCTAATATTTTGGATGAAAGGATCAACATTTAATAGGGACTAAATCCCTGGCATACATCTAGTGGGAAAGTGTATAACTGTAAATCCACTCACCAAATTAGAGAGAAGAAGTCATTTGAAGAGTACCAAACTGTTGGATAAATCTGAAAATATGCCTGAGATCCAGCGATGGTTTCTATAAAGGGAAGAGATATTTAATCTTTTTGTGTTTGGTCTATCTTCTGATGAACTTTTTTGTCCTTGAGTTATTTAGAGGACACTAAACATGAAAGTTTTCTCCCTATCTGAAGTGAACACACTTCAAATGCATTTTTTTTTTTTTTGAGGTATCAGGGCCTTGGAATTGAACTGGGCACCTCCTATGTGGGAAGCCAGAGCTTCATCACCGAGCCACATTGGCTCCCCTGAGTTGGTTTTTTTCATTTGTTTGCTTGTTGTTTGTTTTTTTGCTTTTAGGAGGCACCAGAAACTGAACTCAGGACCTCCCATGTGGGAAGCAGGAGCTCAACCGCTTGAGCCACATCCAATCCCCTCAAATCCATCTTTAACAAATAAAACTTTGCCTTAGGGCCTCAAAACCCAAAGAGCTAGCAGGGAAGGCAATGCTTCCAGAAGCCCAGGCATCCTACAGCCCAAAAGGCTACTGGTCAAAGAGTCCCCCAAAGTCAAGGGACTGTTCAGTAAATGCAACTACTTATGGGTACACACTAAATAAATGTGGATCCAAAAAGGTTACCCTTGAAGAAAATTACAACTTAATGTATGTAGATGACCATTTCTCCCTTTTTCTTGAACCTTTTTTTACCTTCTGCCTAGTTCAGATATAATGAAGGAGCAAATGGAATAAATAAAGCTGCTGCAAACTATCTGCTGTACTTAATTAAAGCTCAGTGAACATTAAGAAATATTTATGTGTACATACACAGAAATATATAGATATATATTCATTTATATATACATTATAAAACACCTGTTCTCTCTGCTTATACGACTATATTATATATGATTGCATGTCTCTATATATCAGTAATCCTTTTCTAATAATATAATCAGAACCCAGCTAGCTTGGTACTCGTTATCTACATAAAGCATTTCAGTAATACCAGCTAAGCAATTGTTTTGCACAAGAATCAGCCTAACATGATGTGGGCTTGATTATTACTGTCATTTCCATTAGGAAATACAAAAAGACTCGCTCAAGCAGTAACCCCTTAACAAGGACAAAACAAAGGTTTCCGCTACTAAAATGCTAATTCATCTGACAGCTCCAACTCCTTCTAGCAGCAAGGGGTCTATATAAACTTTGCCTTCTGACCTGAGCGCTGTTTGCTACATTATGAAAGAGTTAAACTGTGACTCTAAACATGAATCCTCCCCTTTGTTTCTTCAGGGTTGCAGCCACCCTGAAATAAAATGAGAGCTTTGGGGGGCAGACGCCCCCACTCCCCTCCCCCTCCAACTGTATACAGAGGCTGCCATCTACTCACTTCTCCCCAGAATGCTTCTTTGATGTGATGTGGAAATGTGAGCAAAAATGAACAAAGTTGACATGTTTGAGCAGAAAGATAATGACGCACGGGACTGGAAGCCCAATGGAAAATGAAAAGCCAAACCCGAGTCTCTGAGCAGTCCGGCTGCAGCCCGCCTGGCAGGGGGGAGGGTGACAAGATGGGGCTGGAGAGCCCAGGCGCCCTGCTGCGACCAACTCCTCTTTCCTGGAGCTCAGTGACAGGCGGCTGTTTGATCAGCTGGTGCTTGAATTGCTTGGGACACCCAAGAGACTCTTTATCTTCCCTTTTACTTTCTCCGGTGGTCAGTCCTCTTGGGTCAGATGTTTACAAGGGCTTTGGTCACAAAACAGTCCCAGCAGTAGGCATGGGAAAATGCTCATGAGGCAAGCACTTGGAGTGTGTTTTGACCCCATCTTACCATCAGACACAGCAAAGAAACTGAAGTTCAACTCTTCAGTCCCCAATTCTGGGGAGTTCTGAAGCATCATCCAGCCTTTCATGTATGCAAGCATATCCAGTGCCCACTCTCTCCCTGCAACCCCAAACACATCTCTTCCTGCTTGATGGCGATTTTTTTCTTTTAGATACCTGGGCTGGAGGTTGAACCCCAGACCTTGTATGTGGGAAGCTGGCGCTCAACCACATCGGATCCCCTGAGTTGGTTTTTCCATTTGTTTGCTTGTTTGTTTTTAGGAGGCACTGGAAACTGAACCCATGACCTTCCACGTGGAAGCAGGATCTCAACTGTTTGAGCCACATCTGCTCCTGCTTGATGGCATTTTATGTGGTACAAGATTTCTTCTTGTTTTGAAGATTTGTTAAAAATTTAAAAATAGTCCTTAAGATAATAGAGAAAGAACCTGGGATGTTGCCAGACCACTCTGGGGGGGGGGGGGGAATTGTGTCTCAGGAAGTGTACCTGATGTTTGCTGTTTCCATTAATCATAAAATTGCTCCCATAGTGACATGCCTTATAATTTCCTAAGTGAGGAGGTTGAATATTAAAAGAAATAAAAGCCCTGCTCTTATAAACTCTTTCCATCTATCATCTAGATCTGAAACTCTCCCTTAGAAAGCAAGAGTTAGGTGGATGTTAGTCTCCTCATTCAGAACTGATGGAGATAGAATAAAACATAAATGTTAGCTAGTTGAATAAAAAGTATTCATTCAGTAACTCTTTAATGCAAGCCTTCTCTGTTCAAAGCACCCACAATTATTTACATTGTGCCAGAGTAAATATTACTAGGATCATGTCATTCATTGTCAATAATAATTCACGAAATCATAGTCATTATTCACGTTTTTACAGTTCACAACAAAGTAATCTGTGACAACAGAGAATAACCTTTTGATTGTTTTTCTGTGACAACAGGTAAACTTGGGACCAGTTGATTTAGGAAACCAGTGCATACTTTTAGGGATACAACAAAACGTGAAGTCCTGCAAGATGTACAGATTGGTACAAGAGGGAACCCGCTCATTCAACTCTTTTATCAATATTTAATCCTCAGTTGAATTGGAAAGCCACACCAGAAGTCCCAGGAATATGTCCGAGGTAAGATGCTTTGTTCAAAACATTGTAGGGAAGCAGATGTGGCTCAAGTGATTGGGCTCCCGTCTACCACATAGGAAGTCCAGGGTTCAATGCCTGGGGTCTCCTGGTGAAGGCAAGCTGGCCCAAGTGGAGAGCCACGTGGAGTGCTGCCCCACATAGAGAGCTGGCCCAGCAAGATGACGCAACAAAAAGAGACACAGAAGAGAGACAATAAGAGACGCAGCAGACCAGGTTGTTGAGGTGGTGCAAGAGATTGAACACCTTTCTCCCACTTCAGAAGGTCCTAGGATGGGTTTCCAGTGCTGTCTAAAGAGAAGGCAAGCAGACGCAGAAGAACACACAGCAAATGGACGTAGCAGAGGGGGGAGGGGAATAAATAAATAAACAGATCTTTACAAAAAAAAAACAACATTGTAGTCACGCCTGGTAGCTAGACTGATTTCACCAGGGGTTGATTTAACCTGTAAACCCTAAAGGACAGACCTTATCTGTGAGTGCCCTAAGAGCAGGGATGTGCCTTGTCTTTGCATTGTCATTGCCTCACACAGAGCCTGGCTCAGAACAAGCCTCAGCAAAACCATTGTTGAACCAACCTCACCCTCTGAATTTCGAAACTGAATATCACCCTCAGATGCATCCAACTGGTATCAGAAAATCTTGCCTCGTCAATTTGGAGCATCCATTTCATGCTGTAAGATTCAACGATGATAGATTTATGCCCATTTCAAGAAAAAATATTGAACGATTCATCTAGGATTCCTCTTATTAGTGAACTCCCCAGAAGATTTAAAATAAGATTTGGAGAGTACAGCTATGACTTCACGATTTTCCCTCAGAAACATATCTGTTTATAAAGTAGGGTACACCTATTCTGTTAAATTAGGGATTAGAGGGAGACAAATAATGGCCTCTAACTTATTAGATAGCTTTCGAACATCTTAGTTTTCTGGAATGTTCAGGTTAGGAAGAGCCCAAAGAAGGTGGATTGATTTTTGTCTTAGGACAAGATGGGTGATGAGAAAATACGTTTCATATTTTCGAAAGAGTGAGCTGGTAACCGAACTGTGACCTGTAGGCAGAAGGATCCTGAGCCAACCAATAGGATAAGAGATTTTTCAACCAATAGGATCCGTTACCCTCATTAATAATCAACTAATCAATGCCTCCCAGTTAGCATACCTCTTTAACATAAAATGCTAATCTAGTCTCCAAACCCTAACCAATGCCCTCGTGGGGACCCAGTGACCAACCAATTAGAGCATTGCAACTTGGTGCTCCATCCCGGGGACAGCAACACAGTGAACCTATATCTAGCACAGCCCCAAAGCCCTGAACAGCTCACAAAATTGCACGGAACAGAGTGTCAACTAGAATCCATGGTTAGTGGCCATGCTTCGTTATGTGTTCATCAGTTGTAACACATGTACCACACTAATGAAAGATGTTGTTAGTGGGGGAAAGTGTGGGAAGGGAGGGAGTGGGACATATGGGAATCCCCTACATTTCTTATGTAATATTTACGTAACCTAAAATTTCTTTCAAATCAATCAATCAATCAATCAATATAGTAAATCTACTTTGGTCCATGGTTGCATTCCCCCCTTATGTTTGTTCATTCCTCAATCTTGAGGATTTGGGGATGGTGATGCCCGCTCTGCTTCCTATTGTGAGGGGGCTTAGATCTTTTGGGTTAGATGGATGGAAGGGTTTTGCTTGCAGCTGTAGACACTCTCTGTTTTGGGATGGCGTTTTCCTTCATCATCCTTCTGTTAGTTGTCCTGGATGAGTCTGATGAACTGGAGAGTAGGTGTTGGCTGCAACGCTGCTGAGATTCAGGACTCAACTCGCCAATGAACAGCTGGAGGATTTACATCTCTGGGACGCATATTTAACTGGTATAGTGCTAATTATAGGTTCAAATAAAAGGGGGAGAAGACTTGTGTGCAGGGAAATTAGAATCGAGTCAAAACTTTGTTTGCATTGGGGAAATAAGATCACATATATTCCAAGGAAAGGCTCGCTGACAGGGTGCCTATTTCCTGGGGTTTGTCTGCCCTGCCTCTAGTGTCCAGATGTCTCTAGAGCTCTCTGGAGGACCCGTATTAGAGACTTAGTTACTGTGGCAATGAGTGAGCTCCTGAGACGTGTGTAAGGGTAACCTCTAGAATGACCTCCTGAATCATTTAGGTTCTGAGGGGAGGGGAAGAGAAAAAGAGGTGGAACGTGGGGCATTTCTAGGACTTTGGAATAGTTCTGCACGACATTGCAATGATGGATACAAGTCGTTATACTTTTTGTGAAAACCTACAAAATTGTGCGGTGCAAAGTGTAAATGATAACGTAAACTGTAGACTATAGCTAGCAGCAGTGCTTCAATATGTGTTCATCAATTGTAACATATGTACCATACTAATGAGGGATGTTGGTAATAGGGGAAAATGTGAGAGGGGGAGGGGGTAGGGTGTATGGGAATCCCCTTTATTTTCTATGTGACTTTTCTGTAACTTAAAATTTCTTTAAAAATAAAATAAAATATGAATTATACCACAGAAAGGGAAATTCTTTACTTAAAAAATAAAAGCATCACAGAATAGCATTTTCAAAAGCCTCTGCTCTCTCGTATGTGGGAAGCTGGCACTCAACCAGTGAGCCAAATCGGCTCCCCTGAATTGGTTTTTTCATTTGTTTGCTTGTTTGTTTGTTTTTAGGAGGCACCTGGAACAGAACCTGGGAAGTGACAATGAGTGACAATGCTGATCTGCACAACAGCAACAGGGGTGAGACGTTCAATTCCGTCACGATTTATTTAAAAAGAAACTTTCTCCTCTAAGGAAACACCTTTAAAATCCAGGAGGTGATCTTGAAGGAAATTCTCAATCTTTTGCTGAGGGTTTAAGCATGCCACAGATGCAAGAAAGCAATTGTCTTTACCATGCAATGGCAAACCCCTTAATGCTACTTTTCCTTTAGCTCCCAGATTTACTTGTAAATTTTCTCATCCTTAAGTGGTAGAAATAATGTGATGCTGTGCAAATGAGTGTGTTTAAACATCAGTGTTGCTGAAGGTAGCCCAACGTTGTGAATGTGATTCAATCCCACCAAATGGTCTGCTTGGGAGTGGTTGAGATGGGAAAGTTTACATTCTATATACGTTCCCACAATTGGAAACTAAGAGCCACTAGAGGGACCATGACAATTAAACGCAATACACAATCGTGGACTGAATCTAATCACAGAGGAGAAAAGGCTCAAAAGCACAGTGTTTTAGTTTCAGGGCTGCTAAAACAAGTATCATGCAATGGGCTGGTTGAACAACAGGAATTTACTGGCTCCGTTTCAGCAGCTAGAAGATTTGCTTCTTCCCAGGGTAGGTATCTTCTGACTGGCCAGCAATCTTTGGGTTTCCTTGGCTTTTCCATCACTTGGCAATGCATGTGGAGGCATCTTCTCCTTTCTCTCTGGGACTCCACTTCCATCTTCTGCCTGTGACCAGTGGCTTCTCTTGCTGTGTCAAACTCCCTTCGTTCATAAGGGTTTCAGCCATATTGGATTAAGTTTGGAAATACTTTAACTAATAACATCTTCCATGGTCTTATTTACCAGTGGGTTCACACTCATCCGACCAGGGGTTGGGACCTGAACATGCCTTTTGTAGGGGACACGACTGAGTCCCCAAGAGATACCATTGGATCATATGAAAATATCATATGAAAGCATTATATCAATGTCAAATTTCTTGAACTTGATAGCTGTACTTAAAGGGTGATATAAGGGAATATCAGTATTCTTAGGCTATGTATTTGGAAGTATTAAAAGTTCAAGAACTCCAAATACTATTTCTACACTATTTGAGATCAATCCCTTAACCCATACTCTGTGATAGACAGCTTTTCATTATCTGTTAATGGTTGGTTTTCTCCAGAAAGCAGACCCTGAGGTGGAAATTAGCATAAGGAAGCATATTAAGGAATGCTTTGGGATCAACACCTGAGGAAAGGAAGAGAAGAAAGCAAGGCTGGATAGAGTGAGAAGTGGGGCTGTAAGGCATTCCCAACAAATGTCTTCTCAACCTACCCCAGTTGCTCAAACTGAGGTAGGTTTTCAGAACTGTCTCAACTTGGGGCACAGGGGCCAGGCAATTAGACCCCTGCATTGGTCAGCCATCAGATGTGGACTATTCCTGGGAAGGAGGATGATCTTGGGTGAGGTGACTCTTCGGCTAAGAAAATTCCTGACTATGACTTATAGCTGAAGGCTATCTATTGCTGGCAGTACTCTCAGCTGCTGGGAGAATAAATCCTTTAGTCCTGAAGTGGGGTTTGAATATCTGCTCCACATCCTCAGGATTTCCCATTCTTCTTTCAAATATCTGTCATTTTCCATCAAGGGTGCACTGACTCTATTTCCATCTCTAATAATGGAGTATGTTCCCTGGGCTAAGCAAGTGGGTACATTTCAACCCTCTACTCACAGTCATTGGTTCTGGGTGGTCATGTGACCTGATCTGGTCCCATTAGAGTGGAGCCCACAGATTTTTCTGGGAATTAGGGGACACAGACGTTTTTCCTTTGCTCTGAATGATGTGGTTATGTGAATTAGACCTAAAACAGTGAATCCAGCTTGACGATGAAGATGGCGATGAAGCCATCCTGAGAGGACAGCTGAGCCTAACCAAGCCACACCTGAACCTTGGATGTGGTAGCTTGAACTCCAAGATGGCTGCCATCAAGCTCATCCTTCCCTATGAACTCACGCTGTTTCCCCACCCATAGCATCTCTCTTTGAATCTGAGCTGGTTTCAGTCACTTGGTTATGCAAGGAAAGAGAGCTGAAATAATACTATGAGACATCTGAGGCTAATTATAAGAAGTCTTATGGCTTCTGCCCAGAGCACTTGGGAACTTACTATTGGGGTCCTGAACTGACATGTAAGATATCTGCCTAACTTAAAGTTGCATACTATAAGGAAACCCAAGCTAACCCTAAGGTGTGAGAGAGAGAGAGAGAGAGGCCTGGGCAGCCCAAAACTATTCCAAACCCTAAACATTTTAGTCATCCCAGCTACAGCCCAAAACATTGTAGAACAAAGAAAAACCATCTCTACTTTGTACTGTCTGAATTCCTGATCCATAAAGTCATGAGATACAGTACTAATAAATTATTGTCATTTGTCATATTGTCCTAGTGTCATTTCCTCCCTGTGAGACTTTCAACAAGTTGATTCAACTCTCCGAGTCTCAATTCTTTAAAAAATAAAATTGGGTCCTTTTGTGGGAAATGTGCTCTACTCCCGACATTTGATGTTCGTCATTTCTCAGTTGAGGAGGTCTCTCACAAGTTTAACACCTTGATTGATTCATATTTAGGCAATTCATCTCTAAAATTAGAGGTGATAGAGAGTTTCTGAAGCTCCTGTAGGCCCTCTCATTCCATGATTGATAAAATCACCTCTATAATAATGCAATATTTAGTTACGATACAAGTTCAGCAACTGTAAGAGTCCCAATAGAGCAGACTTGTAAACAGGATGAAAATGTACTTCTTTTTCACGTAAATACTTGAACGAGTGTGGCGACAGCTTTATCCTTGTTCCTTCATCATCTCCAGGGTGCTGCCATCACCCACATAGTCCAAGGCATACACTTTGAAGCCCACATTTGCCAGGAGAGGGGACAACGGGAAAGAGGAGATCATTTTCCTTGTTTTTAAGGGCATAGCCAACAAGTTGCACACATTTTTTCAACTCACATTTTATTGGGCAGAATGTATTTCTTTGGCCACCTCTGACCACAAGGGAGTCCAGAAAATAGACTCTTTAGCTGGACGTAATCATTATTTCATTCACATAAAGAATCAATAGGGAAACAGATGTGGCTTCCGCCTACCATATGGGAGGACCCAGGTTCGATCCCTGGGGCCTCCTGGTAAAAGGTATGCCTGCATGGTGAGGCAGCACCCACACACGTGAGTCACACAGCAAGATCATGACACAAAAGAGAGACAAAGGAGAGAGTCCAGGCGAGGTGCAACAGAGACCAAGAACTGAGGTGGTGCAATTGACCTCTCTCCCCATCAGAGGTCTCCAGGATCGAATCCTGGTGAATCCTAGAGGGGAAAGATGAGAAGAAAAGACAAAAAGAGAAATAGACACAGAAGATAACACAGCGAATGGACACAGACAGCAAAAACAGTAGGGTGTGAGGAAGGGGAAAAAAAAGAATCCATAATGGGGCAATGGGTAGTCTCTACCCTGCAGTCTTACTTGGATTTTTATTTGGTTATGTGCCGAATATATTTAAATGTCATTACCAACCTATATTTTTAAAGCTGAGTGTGTATATTTGTGTTGCTATATATGGCTACATATATATGCCCAAAAACACATTGATTCAAATAAGGTCAGGTGAGTCAACACAAACTAAAGTCTTTAGTGAAAAATTTTTGAGAGAACATGACTCAGATTTTCTGAGTCAAAGACAACCTATTGAAATTATTCAAAGTTTTGACTGGTGCCTCCCTTGCCAATTATGAACACTGTTCTTGTCAGATATAGGCACATTACCTGTAACTGACTTTAAGCTTTAATGTCAAATGACAACAAAATATTGCAAAATTAAACTAATAATTAAAAATTAAACTAATGCATTTCATCCTTTTAATACCCATAGAATGTAGTAGAAAAAAATTAAAATTCTCTTTCACCCAAAGACCAGATACATTAGCTTTGGGGGCTGCCAATTTAAAAGGAGGCCTCTCACAAAATATTCAACCTTCAAGGGAGATTGAATATTTACTTTAAAATGCTGTGTTTGTTACATTGATAGTCAACTCTCTTTTCTCTATATTTTCTCTGGCAGCTGTACTGAAAACTTTACACAAAAGGGAAAAAGAATCTACTAGTTAAGCCTTTAAGTTATCTAGCTTTTTTCTCTTTATTCCTGAGGTCTATTGCCTCAGAGGTAGAAACTCCAGATCTTGTGCCATTGAATCAATAGTAAAGCTATTGAAAACAATATAGAGATAGGAATTACCTGAAGTCCCATTATTGTATTGGAAACTACTAATAGTCAATAGAATGTGTGTAGAGGTAACTCATCTTCTCTCCATTTTTGGACAAGTTCTATGTAGCTACATACAGCTTCGACCCCTGTCAGATTGCTGGATGTGATATAGGAACTAGGCATCTTTCTTCGACAGTAGGTATAACTGAAGAGAACATAAAAATCTGAAGCATATCTTTTTTTTGACATACCAGGGCCCAAAATCAACCCAGGACCTCATATATGGGAAGTAGGCACTCAACCACTGAGCCATATCAACTCCCCTGAATTGGTTTTCTCATTTGTTTGCTTGTTTGTTTTTAGGAGGCACCGGAAATGGAACCAGGGACCTCCCATGTCAGGAGCAGGGGCTTAACAGCTTGAGTCACATCCACTCCCCCCAAATATATCTTATTCGCCACCCCACCCCCACCCAGGTTGTCTGCTCTCTGTGTCCATTTGCTGTGTAGTCTCCTGTGTCTGCTTGTCTTCTCTTTAGGCAGCACCAGGAACTAATCCTGGGACCTTCCAGAGTGGGAGAGAAGTGATCAATCTCTTGCACCACCTCAGCTCCCTGGTCTGTTGCATCTCTTATTGTCTTTCCTCTGTGTCTCTTTTTGTTGCACATCGTGCTGTGCCAACTCTCCACTCAGGTCATCTTGCCACACAGGCCAGCACTCCTGCACGGGCCAGCACTCCACGTGGGCCAGCTCTTCGCTGGGGCCAGCTTGCCTTCCCCAGGAGGCCCCAGGAATCAAATCCTGGACCTCCCATATGGTAGATGGGAGCCCAATCGCCTGAGCCACCTCCACTTCCCAAGTATATCTTATTGTGACTTTTTCCCACATCTTTTTTTCTGATTGGTTTTTCACCTTGTAAGGCTCAATAAGTCACTTCATCAGGAACTTGTCTTCATTTGCCACAGGGCTGCCAATGCAAAGTACCAGAAATGGTTTGGCTTTCCTCTTGGGAATTTCACTGGGGATAAAATCTTACAATGCCAATGGCCTTGTGGAGAGTGTTTGTGGGGAGAGATGATAATGGGAAGGCAAGCTCTCTGGCACCAGGTGGGAGTTAGTGATGAGCTGACTGGGCAGAGGTGGGGAAAGTGGAGGAGTGGGTCATCTGAGGCTCTGGAATTCTTCCAAGGCTGGTTTCCCCTCACCCCAGCTCTTAGGTAGCTTCTCCCCCGTGGTGGGGATTGGACCCCAGAGTCCTCCAAAGAAGCTTCACTGGTTGGTTGTGTCTTGGGGTCTGCTGTGGCCTAATTGGAGAAGGGACCAGTTTCTGAGACCCATTCTTGGGAATTCCCTCTCTTGGGAATTTGAACTAAGAAAGGCAGAGGGAAGTTCCAGTCATTGGCAAGCAGCGGCGTTGAAAGATCTATGGAGTCTCCATTCTGGAGAATCCAAAGTAATTGAGGGGAAGAGAATCAGGTGAACAAAGGCTGGAGAAGAGGAGACCAAAAGTAGAAACACAGAGAGAAATGCCTCGGGGGCAAAAGACAAATCCTTGTTGCTGGCTTCTCCACTCCCAGCTACAGGCTCCACTTTGCCAGCCAGTGTGTTTTCTCTTCCCGGATGTCATTGAGAAGTTTAGTCTGTTGTAAAACCCCTTATACTTCAGTGACTTGAATTGGTCTCTGTTCCTTGTGAGAAAAAGAGGTGTAAGTAAGAGCACTGTATTTAAGTTTTCATATAATAATAGCTTTCCCAGAAGAATTCTCAAGCTCTGTACAAACTGCTTTTGAAGTTAAGTCAGTGTGATGTTGTAGAGATTGCTGCAACTCTCAGAAATCAGGAGACAGTTGAGAAAAGAGTTGGGGTGGTTGAGGGAGGTAGATATTAAACAGGAGGGACCTTGAACTAAAATGTGAACCACTTTCTGTTTATTTTGTAACTCACCTTTCCCAACTTTCAAATAAAAGGTGACACTTCCTATTTCAATTTGTTCTGCGGGGATTTTAACGACTGCCCCTTACACAATCAGTGATTTGAGTCCTTAGTACCTGGCTCCCATCAAAGGGCCATTGTGAAAACAATTCACCGTTGGGAACAGATAGATAAGAATGCCATCTGCTTTGAAGCTAAAGCGGAAATACAAGTTAATTAATTATAACTGAGTTGTCCCTGTTGGCAGTGACCTAGGTTAGCAGAATTAATATTTCCTTTCATAATTGAAGGCCATGAGGTTCTTATTTATCACAATTATTTCCAACTGAAATGACCAAAGAAGGGTTTTTGATGCATGGTCCTTATCCTTATGATAACTCATTTCTTTGTTCTTTGCTTTTTTGGAGTTGCTGGCATTTGAATCCAGAAGCGAGTAGGTAATAGTTGCTTTTGTAAGATGTTGGCTACTCCCATGAATAGTGATTATAGAGATTCATTTGAAGTGAGAAAAAGAATGAATGAGTTATTTTGTCTGGTTCCCTAGAAACCCCACCTCTGCTCTGTTGACCAGCTGGCCCAAGGCTCCCAGCAGACACGATGGAAACAAAGAGAGGAAAGCCAGGGCCCCTTCCTTCCTCAGTTCACTGTGACACAGCCGATGGCAGTTTATTGTGGTCATTTTGGAAATCAGTGGCTAACTTTGCCTTAAGAAATCCAGAAGTATGTCCACTCAATGTCTCAGATGTAGCCGGAGCCCGTCAGCTTAGCAAACTGAAATAGTTATTCTCTCCAAACACCCTGACTTCCATTACCCTACTTAATTTTCTTTAAAGCAGTTTTGATGATGTCAAATGATTTTATTATTGTATTTGCTTCTCCTCACCTAGAACAGAAGCACCCTGAGGGCGACATTCTCTGTCTTTCAAATTTCCATATCCCTCGTGCCAAACAGAGCGTGGCACACAGTAGGTGCTCAATAAATATTGGACAGGAAAAAAGTCATTATTCCTTTTCATGAAGAATTTTTATCACATCAATTATTGCATTCTAGGGCTAACTGTTGGCATCTTTTTTTATTGCTAAGTTCAGAAACCATCTCTTCGGTAAAAGAGCAGTTTGAGTGTAGAAGTTGTCACTTACAACCTAAAGATCCTAGACCAATCTTCAATTTTCTGGTTATCGGTGGTCACTGACCACTTTTTAAGCTATTATTTTTTTTTCAGTCCAGTTATTTATAGCATATATTTTTGTCATATATGAGGTCATAGAAACTTATATTTATAATCCTTGGGGTATCTTCTTTTATCCATTACTTCAAGATGCTAGCCTGTCAAAATCTTTGTATTCAATAATCTTTTGTGGTTTCGCTATTGACTTTCTATATTTCAATTTCAGCCCAAAATATCTTTGATCCTAGTATAATTCTATAAAGAAGCAGATCCTTTCTGAAACTCTGTAGCCATCGTCCAGAAGGCCGTCATGAAACTCAACGCAAAGAGGTCTGACAGGCTTGCTTGGGCTTTACACCACAACTTCTTTTCCCTTGTTCCTAGAAACTAATTGTTTTTTTAAAAAATTCAAACTGCATTTCAATTAAAAAAAGAATAACATAAAATAACAATAGAACTAAACAGTAGAAAGAGGCAGTTCAACCAATTATGGAAACATGACTCCTAAAAAAATCCTTTTCAGGCCCTCTTATCTACTCTAATTCCAACTACGAACTCAATTTTTCTTCCAGTGTTCAGAAAGTTACATAGATGGACACAATTCAGTAAAATGACACAGTCAAGTTTTCCTTATTAATTAAAAAAAAAAATGGAGAAGAGAAAAAATGCTTAATCATATTCATATATCACAAAGCCAAACCCCATATTCTTTTTTTACTTTTAGCATTGATACAGCACCTTCTTTGCATTTGCTACTAAAACATTACTACATTGTTGTTAACTATAGTATATAAATTGCATTAGTTGTATTTTTCCCAGGTATTACCAAATTCTTAACATACTGTAGTAGAACATTCCTGTATTTATATTATTAACCACAATCTTCACCTATCATCCAAATCATTGTTAAAAATTCTTTATCTTATCCTCCAACTAACATTAGAAATGAATTCTTGGGAAGCAGACTTGGCCCAGTGGATAGGGCATCCGTCTACCACATGGGAGACCCACGGTTCAAACCCTGGGCCTCCTTGACCCATGTGGAGCTGGGTCATGTGCAGTGCTGATGCATGCAAGGAGTGCCCTGCCATGCAGGGGTGCCCCCTGCGTAGGGCAGCCCCAAGCACAAGTAGTGCACCCTGTAAGGAGAGCCACCCAGTGAGAAAGAAAGTGCAGCCTGCCCAGGAATGGCACCGTACACATGGAGAGTTGACGCAGCAAGATGATGCAACAAAAAGAAACACAGATTCCCGTGCTGCTGACAACAACAGAAGTGGACAAAAAGAAGAACATGCAGCAAATGGACACAGAGCAGACAACTGGGGTGGGGGTGAGGGGAAGGGGAGAGAAATAAATAAAGTAAATCTTTAAAAAAAAAAGAGAAACTAATCTTAAGGTGGGGTTCTACATGAACCCTCCACTCAGAGGCATCAAAGTTTCACCTTATAATGCTACTCTAGCTTATACCTATTCTAGATGTATGCTTAGCAAGAAGTCATGCATTATCATCTAAAATGTGTTCATGCTGCACACTTCATAATTTTTTCCATTAAATATGCATTTGACAAATATTTCTTGAGCACATACTGTATGTAAACTAGTGTGCTTGGTTCTATGGGACTTAGCAGATAAGACATTATATACAAAAGTAGATAAGCATATAGGAAACTAACAGGCTAGTTGGGAAGACAAATCCAGCACACATAAAAATAGGCTGAACAGTGCAAGACGTCACATAGCTAAATATTCATGAGGGATTTAGACAACAATGCAAGAATCCAAAGGGTGCTTACTGAAGAATGGCCGAGTCAGAGAAACCTTCCTTGAAATGCTAGAATTTCAAATGGCTTTTGAAAGATGGGTAGAAATGGGCCAGTGAGTAAGATCAAAATAATCAGAGTACCAAAGTCACAAAAAAAGCAGTTTGGGGAAAGGCTCGACAGAATGAATGAGGTCTAAAGATACTCTTTCCTGGAGGTCTGGTCCCTTTTAATGGGCATCAAAAAATTAATAACAATAATAAATAAAACCAAAGAATAATCTAGATCTTCACAAATTGGAAGTCACCACTAAAATGAGACTTCCTCACTACGGGGAGGTGGAAGTTGAGAAGGAATGTAATCAGCAGGTATACAAGCTTGAGGGATAAACAAGAATTGCTGGGAAAGTTCCAGAATTTTGATATTTTGGAGTAAAGAGAAGGTTTTAAGACCGACAAATATAGGTGCTGGTTTAGAGTCCACTAGTAAATGCATGCCTCTTTCTCCACCAGGGTCAACTTTCTGGTCAACCCCACCTCCACTATGCCTAAAGAGAGACTGGTGACCGCTTTCAGACTGTCTCTGACCAAGTCCGAGTCAATTCGGATGAGAGTAGGAGTGGTTTATTAGCAATCACAACCGTCCGCTGCTGCATCTGGAATGGCTCTGTGTCAAAGAACTGGTCGTCAGCACGTGTGAGACCAGCCCTGCCATCACATGCCTATATTCATGTTCCCTAATCCCAGAGCTGAGCAAGATGGTCTGTCCATTCATGCCAACAACCAGATACGAACGCCAATATGCCTGGCCTCCTATTTGCCATGCTGCAAAAGATTCTGCCATTTATCCGAGAGCTGGACCAAAGGACAAAGCTAAGGCTCAGCTTGGCTTTGTGCTATTTAGTTCTTGAATTTGCACGACCCTTTGGGCTCTGGAACCATCCCCCATAGACTGGATTCTGTGTCTCAAGGTTCAGGATGAGGAAGAGACAGACAGAGACTGAGGGAGACAGAAAGAGAGACAGAGAGAGAGAATATATTTACGGGTTCTGAGGATCAGCGGTTGGTAAGGGTTGAATTTTGTTCTCCAAAAAAGACACATTCAAGTCCTACCCCCTGTCCCACAAATGTGACACTATTGGATATAGTTTCTTAGAAGATGGGATAAGTTAAAATTAGGCTAAATTGGGATGAGAGTGGGTCCTGATCCAATATGAATGTTGACTTACAAACACAGAGTAATTCGGCCACAGATGCACAGGGGAGAATGTCACATGAGGATGGAGCCAGATTGGAAGGCTGTAGCTACAAGCCAAGAACACCAGGCATTGCCAGCCAACCCACCAGGAGTTAGAAGGAGGCAAGGAAGGATTCTGCCCCACAAGTTTCAGTGGGAATGTGAGCCTGCCGACAGCTTGATTTCCATCCTCTAGACTTCAGACCGAGAAGACAGTAAATTTCTGTTGTTTTAAGTCACCTAATTTGTGTATTTTGTTATGGAAGCCTCTGTTCCAATCAGCTGGCCAGGGAGCATCGTGTCCAGTAGAACAAAAATGGCCCACCCTTGGGGCGCAGATACAGCTCAGTAGTTGAGTGCCTGCTTTCTGTGTATGAGGTCCTGGGTTCAATCCCTGGTACCTTCTTTTAAAAATAAGGCTTCTCAGACCTCTCCCATGAGGTGGCACAATGGAGATGCCAGCCACTCAACATGTCCTTGCATGGCTTCCTTCCCTTTCTTTCCCTGCTCCAATGTTAAACACTGATTTTTGCCTCGTCTTGTTTTCTTTGGTTTGGTCCCTTCTCCTTCTCACCCACATCTTTAATTTCGTTCACCAGTTTTGCCATAATTGTAGTATCTGTCACCCTTCCCTCTCCTGGTGATCCCAACCGTGATATGCATTCTTTTCAACCTCGGTGAATGCCTGCCCTTCTCTCAGCTTCGCTTTTATCCTTTATCATACAGTGGCGTTCTCCTGTACAGCACTTTTGTGGTACGGCATTCACAGTGGGATAATGGAATTGGAGAGGGGAGATAGGGTTGAAGCGAATGTGTGGCTGTTTCAACATGCCATCTGTCGTTGGGCATGTGTTTCAACACTTAAAATTTGCGGGTTAACTGCATTTCCCATTCTAATTTTCTTTGTGTTCACTGACTACATAAAAGCTTGTTGTGCCAAGCCAAATCGACTGTTCTTTTCCTATGTACAAGCCCAGGGAAGTAAGAGCCTGCTGCCATCCAAGCACCACTCATCTTTTATTTTATTCCCTCCATCGTATGTTGCGTACGCGTGTGTGCGCTCACATGCAAGGGCTCCTTTTTCTCACTTTACCCTCCACTGTATCTGTTTGTAAAGCCATTTTCTATTTTTCTGCTTGATTCTATCTCAAAGGCAGCTGGTTAGCCATGACTGTATTGTTTGAATCCAGGGAGAGAACAGAAAGGAGAGCATCATTTATTCGCTAGTCGTCTGTGTTCCATTTGGCTTGTGTCCTCCTGTCCCATCTCCACCCCTGCACTTGAGGTTCTCCCTCTTCCATCTCTAAGATTTTGCACACATGTCCTGCCCTTCCAACCAACCCATTCCCACAAAGTCATCTTCTCGGTAAACAGCCCCCTTTCAACCCATGGTTCAACCTCAATACCAAGCAAACCAGCCTCGAGTTCTCTTTTTCCCTCACCTCTTTGCTACCTGCACATACCCAGGCATATATAGCTGTACATTCCAATTCATATTTTTTTTTAAGATTTATTTATTTATTTCTCTCCCCTCCCTCCCCCCCCCCCCCCACCCCGGTTGTGTGTTCTCTGTGTCTATTTGCTGCATCTTCTTTGTCCGCTTCTGTTGTCGTCAGCGGCACGGGAATCTGTGTTTCTTTTCCTTGCATCATCTTGCTGCATCAGCTCTCCGTGTGTGCGGTGCCATTCCTGGGCAGGCTGCACTTTCTTTCGCTCTGGGTGGCTCTCCTTACGGGGCGCACTCCTTGTGTGTGGGGCTCCCCTCAGCCGGGGACACCCCTGCGTGGCAGGGCACTCCTTGCGCGCATCAGCACTGCACATGGGCCAGCTCCACACGGGTCAAGGAGGCCCGGGGCTTGAACCTCGGACCTCCCATGTGGTAGGCGGATGCCCTAACCACTGGGCCAAGTCTGCCGCCTCCAATTCATTTTTAATACTTTTTATTTTGAAAATTTTACACACTCACAGGAAGTTGCAAAGATACTACCAAGAAGAGCCTTGTCTTGTTCACCCAGTTTTCCATACTGCTAAGCGATGGTAAATGAAAACCAGGAAACTGACATTTACATTATGTTTGTGTATATTTCTGGGCCATTTCTCACATGTAGATTCCCCAACTCCATGTGATGTCACCATCATCACAATGGACATACAGAGCTAATCCATTGTCCCAAAGATCTGCCTTGTGCTAAGCCTTTGTAATCACACCCACCTCCCTCCCCTCTCAGCCTTAAACACTGTGCTTCATTTTTGTCCCCTATGATCTTTGCACATATACTTTCTTTAGCTAACAGCAAGAGTCATGTTTCCAAACTCTAAGTCAGATCGTCTCACTTCTCTGCTTAAAATCATCAGTGATCTGCCACTGTCCTTGGAATAACATCCACTGGATCAGCCCTGCTGGATTTGGCCACTGATCGTCTCTACACAGGCCCCTGGCCATCCCCCTGTTTCCCCAGCTTGTCTGCCACATGGTTCCTTTTGTTCTTTCTGTATCAGGCTTCCTTCTTTGTTTAGAGCAAACTTCCCCACCCATCACTCCACCCCAAACCGAACTTTTCCAGCTTGCCCCTTCTCGTTCCTCAGGATTCATTTTCAAGGTCACCTCCTCAGAGGAGTGAGGTTCCATGAGGTTCCTCGGCCAAGACCTTGCACCTTTCCTTCACAACATCTCCAAGTGTAATTTGTGGCTATATCGTCTCTTTGTTGGTGCCCCTGTTTTTGACTGGCACCATGAAAAATAAGAACATGGGCTCAGACCTTCACGGTTTCCTAAGAACTGCTTTGCAGGAAGGATGGCAGTGAGTGCTCACCCATCAGCTGTGCGACCACCACACACACCCAGTTGCTTAAAACCACAGCATGGGGAGTGGATGTGGCTCAAGTGGTTGAGCACCTGCTTCCCAAATGGGAGGCCCCAGGTTCAGTTCCTGGTGCCTCCTAAAAACAAAAACAAACAAGCAAAGCAACCAAAAAAAAAAAAAAAAAAAACAGCTGAAGGGGAACCGATGCAGCTCAATGGTTGAATGCCAGCTTCCCACATACACGGTCCCAGGTTCAATCCCCAGTCCCTGGTACCTCAAAAAAAAACAAACAAAAAGCACAACATGTCCAAGATGAAACTTCCAAGTTTCATCTTGTGGCCAGCGAGGAAAGAGGGGCCCTGTGGCATTCAAGGAGTGAGAAGACACCTCCCCACGCTCCAGTCAAGATGGAAAGATCCCATGACACCCATCAGAGGAGAGGAAGGTGGCCATTGCAGACACAGAAGAGAAAACACTCAAGCTTCAGAAAGGATCTTTGAGAAGGTGACTGATAACATACGTTTCAAATGAGTCTAGTAAAAATGTGGGATACAGGAGCGGGTGTAGCTCAGTGGTTGAGAACCTGCTTCACCAGTACAAGGTCCCAGGTTCAATCCCCAGTATCTCCTAATAAAAAATAAAAATTAAATAAAAGAGGAATCTATCGTTTGGTTGAAACTTGACCTTTCTCTAATTACTGAGATGTAGTGGTGTCTCCTCATCACAGTCTCCTCTAGCAGAATGCCATCTCCATGAAGGCAGAGACTAAGTTTATGGCCCCGTGCTTAACCTAACGTTTGACGCAAAACGGGCACTCAGCGATGTGTGTTAAATGAACAAATTAATAATGAGCATCGCCTTCCAAGTACGCCAGTCCAGTTTATAACAACCTTCCCTATTTTGCTGCTTCCCTTTGGAAGAAAGCCCATACATATAATCAAATGTGGTCGTAAATTATATGAAGCTCTGATAAGAAAAGTCTTTTGCGGAAAGGTATTTGGAATATTTTAAAATTCTATTTCCTTTAAGGCTTTAGTACAATTCTCTACCACTTAAGTGCATAGACAATTGATACTGGAAAGAAAACGGTATCAATTTCCACACACACACAAAACCTTCTTTGGAGGATTGTATTTTTGAGTAGTTTTCTCAAACTTTCCAGTCATTAAATAGAGGCATACCAAGACATATTGCAGGTTCAGTTCCAAAGCCCATAGATTTTTTGGTTTCCCAGGGCAGATAAAAGTTATGTATGCATTCTCCTGTAGTCTATTAAGTATACAATAACATTATGCCTAAAAAGCAATGTGCATACCTTAATTAAAATGTGAACTAGAGACACCAAGTGAGTTCATATCGTTGGGAAAAAAACAGAGCTGATAAACTTGCTTAACACAATGTTGTCACAAACCTTTCATTTGCAAAAAAACCGACAACTAATCTGTGAAGCACAGTAGAGCAAAGCGCAATAAAATGAAGCACACCTGTAAAAGATCAAGGATGAATGAATTCCTTTCTGTCTTATTTAGCTCACATAGCCCAATGGAAGTGTAAAAACAGATTTGATACTTCCTGACAAGGTAACAACGATTAAGACAAGATCAAGGACTAACCTGAAGAAGATTAAAAAACATTGATTAAATAGCAGCGATAGGGAGGCAAAAATCAATAGTGTACTGTGAGTAGGAAAACAGAAGGATTTAAAGATGAGATTGGTGAATTACATGGTGCTTATGTACGTGGGAAGAAAATGGTACAGCTCTTCACCAAGTTTCTTCATTTTTTTCAAAATGATTTTGAATTGTTTCATGTGATTATCGTACCCAAGAGTAATGGCTCAAAAAAATTTCTTTGGATGAGCTTTAAAGGTCCATCTGGTTGAAACAGGTTTGAAACGGCATTTCCAAAAATGCCTTAACATTATATTGAGAAATGATCACGGTTTATATGAAAGAAGGTAGGGACTATGATGATTATGGAAGGCAGGGATAGGATGACTATAGCCGTTTTCAACCTGCTACCTTCTAGCTACGTGACCTTGAGAGTTCACTCGTGTTTTCTGAGTTCTAGTTTCTTTATATGCAGAATGACAGAATAATATCCATGTTGTGTAATCTTTGAAATGGCGTTTATAAGATTGCCTAACAGAGTTTCTGGCGTGTATTAGACTTTAGTTTCTCATGATGCAAAATAAATGGAATCACATCCAATATTCTGCAAGACATTTACTATTCTACAGAAATCATCCAAAGATGTATAGATAATACAATATTTTGGGCATGAATCCCTTTATGTGAAAACTGACCACACGCTAGCCTTTATTAAAATCATCTTTTGCCGTTGTCTTTGCAGAGGTATCGTTTTTGGTTAACATCAGAATTGAACTCAAGTTGGGCCAAGATGTAGTCCCAGCTGGTGAGCCCTCCCTGCCCCACCACTTGGTCATCTCGGGCCCCTGCTAGGATGGAGTCATGCCCCCCACAAAGACACATTTGATTCCTGACCTCCGCCCTGTGGATGGGAACCCATTTGTAAGTGGGATCTAGGAAAATGATATCGGTGAAGATGAGGCCAGACTGAAGCCAGGGGGTCCTTAATCCAGGACTGGAGACCTTAGAAGCAAAGGAAATAGGAGCACACACTGGAGGAGGCAGATGGGCAGAGAGATGGCCATGTGACCGGGGACCGAATTATGGATCGCCCCAGAATTTGGCGAGAGCATGGCCCTGCTGTGAGAGAGTAAAATTCCTTCCATTAAAGCTGGAATTTATTACAACCAGTCGATGGTATTTGTGATAGAAGCCCTGGCAAACAAAGCCTACTCCACCTGTCTTTTATATTAATGTTATGTTAATATATGTTAATAGCAGACATTTGCAAAACACCAACTACATGTCAACAACCATGCTAAATCCATGGCCTACTTTATCCCTTTTAATTCTCACAACAGCCTTAGGGGTTTTCATCAGTGCTATTTGATGTCTGATAAAATGGGTTCAAGAAGGAAAAGCAATTAAAACATGTGTTAAGCACAGTATGTTTCTAATACACGTATCAAGTCCATGAAGCAATCAGTAACTATCAAATGAGCTCCTCGGTTAACCTGAGAAACATTTTAAATAGAACACTTATTTCAAGTATAACACATTACAAATTAAGAAAAAAAAGAAGTGCTGCCATAATGTGCCATGCTTTTGTAGATTAAAAGACATTGACGGGGAAGCAGGTGTGGCTCAAGCAGTTGGGCACCTGCCTACCAAACGGGAGGTCCTGGATTCAGTTCAGATACAACAAATGGGGAGCGGAGGTGTCTTAAGCCATTGGGTGCCTCCCTCTCACATGGAAGGACCTGGGTTCAGTTCTTGATGCCTCCTTAGAAAAAAAGAAGATGAGCACACAATAAGTGGACACAGAGAGCAGACAGTGAGCGCAAACTGGGGGGGGGGGGGGAATAAATAAACAAAATCTTAAAAAAAAAAGACATTGACCCACCAGATACATTGTGTGGCCCTTGTTTGGGGCTTGAGTCAAACAAATCAAATGTTAATTTTTTTAAAAATTGAGCCAATTGGGGGAGTTTAACTGGAAAATTCATGTTTTTTTTTTCTCGTTGTTGTTGTTTTAGGTGATTAATGGTCTTGTGGTTGTTTTCTTAAGCTTTTTTGTCTTTTAGGAATATCCACTGAAATATTTAAGGATGAAAACATATGAATTCTGGGTCTGACTTCAAAATAATCTCAGCAAGCAGAAGAGGACAGTACAAAAAAGCATAAGGATATTGATTTGTAAAAGATTTCCCAGCAGTTAAAATTGTTAAAGCAGTGGGTATATGAAAATTCAGCAATATTCTGTCAATTTTTTAAAAAATGTATTCCCTTACTGTATTTTAAAAGTTCACCTATGTTGTTGCATACAACAGTACTTCAATCCTTTTATGATTATTATTCCCCTGCATGGATATATCACATTTTATTTATCCATTCATCCATTGATGGGCATTTGAGTTACTTTTACCTTAGAACTCTGATAAATAAAGCTACCAATCCCATACAAGTTTTTGCATGCATGTATGTTTCCAGTTGTCTTGGGTACATACCTAGGAGGGGAATGGCTGGATCATATGGTGTAGCAGTTTGATAAAATTGATGAATTCCAAAAAGAAATATTGGATTATGCTTGTAATCTGATCTGTACCTGGGCATGACTGAGTTATGATTAGGGCGTTGCATCCCCACCCCTTAGTGGGAACTCACAGATAAAAGGCATGGGAAACAGAAACCAGCCCCAGGAAGAAAGGAACCTTGAACCCAGAGAAAAGCAAGCCCCAGGAACGTAGGAACCCAGGAAGCCTGAACCCTGGCAGACGTCGGTGGCCATCTTGCTCCAAATAGACTTTGGTGAGGGAAGTAACTTATACTGTAATGCCTGATATCTGTACCCTTTTTAAAAACCAACCAATTTCTGGTATTTTGCATCAGTACCCCTTTGACTGACTAATACATATGGCAACACTTTAACCTTTTGAAAAACTGTATTCTGTCTACATTTACACATGTCTGATTTTTTTCAAAAAAAATCACTTGAAAAATATTAATGTCCCAGCAATTTGATATAAATAATCTCTACTTCTCACAATGATTCTAAGAGAGTGGCATTATATTTCCATACTAAATCTACCAGAAAATTGATACTTAGAGACACTAAGTAACTTGTTCAAAGTCATTCTTGGGAAGCAGATGTGGCTCAAGCAATTGGGCTCCCGCCTACCACATGGGAGGTCTGTGGTTTGGTTCTCAGTGCCTGCTAAGAAGACAGCCAGCTGGCACAACAGGCTGGCATTGCAAGCTTACACAACAGGATGATGCAATGAGAGGCATAATAAGAAAAACATAATGAGAGACACAGCAAAGCAGGGAGCAGAGGTTCCTGGTGCCTCCTAAAAAGGACGAGGAGAACAGCGAGCTGGTATGACAGGCAGGCACGGTAAGCTGATGTGACAAGACGACACAACCAGAGACATAAGAGGAGAAAACATTATGAGACAACAGAAAGCAGAGAGCAGAGGTGGCTTAAGTGATTAGAAGCCTGCCTCCCACATCGGAGGTCCCAGGCTTGGTTCCCAGTGCCTCCTAAAGAAACAAAAAGAAGATGGACAGACACAGCGAGTGCAAACAAGGGAGTGAGGAGAAATAAATAATAAACCTTAAAAAAAAAACAACACAAAAACCAACAAAGTCATTCTGCCACAAGTGGCAGAGCTTGTATTTGAATCAGACTTACCAAATACTTTTCATTATTCCCTCTGCCTTTCTAAATACTAGAGTGTGTTTCGAAAGAAGTCTACCAAGTCAGGAGAAAGAAATGATATATACACACATTTATTTCATTTTTAATATGCTTTCCGCCATGGTGGCATTTCTTCTGTGAGGAATATGGAAGTCTTCTTTCCTCTTGGACTTTCTTGTCAGAAAAGATATGTATATATTGTATTTTCTTAGTTGTAGTACATTTTTTGTTCCTGCTATGAGAAAGTGTAAGATAACTGTCCACGGCACCATGTCCAAGCAGATTGTGCCTGCTTCGTTAACATGCTATGATTACATCAATAAGAAAAATTCAGTCGACTCCCCTGAAAAATGGGCAAAATATTTGAATACTCCCATGTCCAAAGAAGACATCCAAGTGGCTAGAAATATATGAAGAGATGCTCAGTTTCTTTTGTCAATCAGGAAAATCCAAATGAAAAGCGACGAGATACCACTATAAACACCAGAATAGCTAAAATGAAAAGGATTGATAATACCGAGCACTGGTGAGGATATAGAGGAAAAAGGAAAATGCAAATTAAAACCACAGCGAGATACCACTACACACTTTTAGAAAGGCTAAAATTAGAAAGACTGGCCACACCTGGGAACTGAAATCTCATGCACTGCCAGAAGAAGTGTAAATGGGCACAACAGCTTTGGAAAACCAATGGAGATGCACTCTAGCTAGCTAAACACACTCTCTTTAATACAGAGATTCTGCTTCTAAATACACACCCAACAGGCTGTACATATGTTCACCAAAAGGCAGGAATAAAAATCTCATGACATCCCTACTAATAACCCAGAACTGGAAACAATAATAGAAGGGGTAAATAAATTGTGGTATAGTCACACAATGAAATCTTATACTGTAATTAAAATGAACAAACTACAACTATACATAACAACATAGATGAAACTTGCAAATATAATATTGAAGTATATGCAAATATCTTTTAAATAAACAAACTAAAACCTAAAGTTCCTTTTATAAACAATCACTTGCATATGGCTAGCAAGAGAATATTCTCTGAGGGGAAGCAGACTTGGCCCAGTGGTTAGGGCGTCCGTCTACCACATGGGAGGTCCGCGGTTCAAACCCCGGGCCTCCTTGACCCATGTGGAGTTGGCCCATGCGCAATGCTAATGCGCGCAAGGAGTGCTCTGCCATGCAGGGGTGTTCCCCTGCCCCACGCACAAGGAGTACACCCCAAAAAGAGAGCCACCCAGCGTGAGAGAAAGTGCAGCCTGCCCAGGAATGGCACCACCCACCCGGAGAGCTGACACAACAAGATGATGCAACTAAAAGAAACACAGATTCCCATGCCGCTGACAACAACAGAAGAGGACAAAGAAGAACACGCAGCAAACAGACACAGAGAACAGACAACTGGGGTGGGGGGGGCGGGGAGGGGAGAGAGATAAAATAAATAAATCTTTAAAAAGGAAAAAAAAGAATATTCTCTGAAGGTACATTATGTCCTAAACTAAAGATGATGAGAATTAAAATATTGAAGAGTTACTAAATTGACTAAAGACTTACATTGAATGGTTACCAATGAAGTTGGAGCTTTTGAAAACATTGCCTGACACCAAAGGGAAAAGAGCTATTCTAAAACCTGGAAAGGTTCAAATCTACCCTAAACCCTGATTACACATAAAGGAAATGAGGTGAGAAGAGGAAGGAGGAATCAAAGGCTTAGTCTGAGAAGAATCAAAATGCGGGGAGATGCGTTAGTGTCCTGGCTGCTAAGACAAACCACGCAATGGTTTACCGGCAGGAATGTATTGGCTCACGTTTCCACCCACGATCGCCAGCAATCCTGGTGGCTCATTGGCTATTCTGTCCTGCGGCACTCACAGGGCTGCTTTCCACTCAGGGTTCCACTGACAACCAGCTTGTGCTGCTCCCCGTGACCTCTCTTCTCCATCCGACTTTCACTCTGCTTATCAAGGACTCCAGGGATCTGGATTAAAAACCCAGCCTGATTCACTTGGGCCACACCTGAACTGAAGTAACATCTTGAAGAGAGAGGATTTACCAGAATATGGACCAAGACCAAGAAAGTGTCCAGACTAAACTGGAGGTCTCAATTCAGTCGACCACAGAAGGCATGCATAAACAACTGGACTTGGGCAAATTTATAATTCTGTACACCCCTTATTAATTGTACTTCAGTTTCTTGGATTTAAACACAAGATGGAGAAGATAGATAGTCTTTTTTTAATGACCCAAGATGCAACACCAGGCTACTTTTGGTTCACTCCCTTGGGGGGACTGGGGCCAGGACGTGTCTGGTGTGTATTTGAATCACAGGAACAGGAATGATGTACCTGGTCAACAAGACCTTGTCGGAGTAGGATTTCCTTTACAAGTTTCACTGCCTTGGAATATCCAAACACAAATGAGATGCTTGTAAAATTACATGCTTGGGTGGAGCAAAACAGCTTCTCCAGGATTGCCTTTTTGATGTTTGATATGCAGGGAACATCCCATCCACACTCATGCTGTTTTTTTTTTTTTTTTTTCAAATACCTCCCATCTTCCTTTGTAGGTTACAGAAGCTTATAATGAGACATATAAAGATTCATAATCCATTCAGATCCACTAACCAGAACACATATTATGATAAGCCTAACTTATGTTTATATTTTGCTGGATATTTGAATGAAAATAATCTCCCAGTCAGGAAATTCCTGTGTCTTCTAATAGTATGCAAAAATCCTTGTATTCTATACTCCATGCTTTTTTTTTTTTTTGAGGTAGCGGGGCTGGGGGTTGAACCTGGGACGTCATGTGTGGGAAGCTGGTGTTCAACCACTGAGCTACACCCACTTCCCAGAGCTGGTTTTTTCATTTGTATGTTTGTCACTTGTTTTCTTTTTAGGAGCTACTGGGGATCAAACCCGGGACTGGCACATGGGAAGCAGGTGCTCAACCACTTGAGCTACGTCTGCTTCCCTCCATGCATGTCTAAATATTCCAAAGAATTAACAACTTCCTGAAATACACATGCATAATTTAAGGTACTTTTCAAAATTTTACTCCTTCACAGTAAAGGTGCTTTACTTACATCTCTCGGTTGTAATTAGCTATTTGTTGTTTGCTATCTTCCCCTAGACTGTAAGTATGGTAAGCTCAGGCACCTGAGCTGTCTCATCTCTGGCATCTCCAGTGCCTCATAATAAGAGTTAGCATTTAGGAGTGGTCATTACACACCAGGCCCCTATGCTGATAATTCAATATCCATTATTTCATTAATCGTCAAAACAATTAAGAAAAAATGTTCTCCATTTTAGAGATGAAAAAACAGAGGCATAGAGAGGTGAAGTAACTTGCCCAAAGTTGCATTTTTATAAATAGTGAAGCCTCAACTCAAACAACGCAGCCTTTCCCCCTTCATTACTGTGGAATAGGGCCTGCCACATTGGGTGCATGGCACATAGTAGGTGCTCAATAAATAAATCATGAGCTTCTATTCATAAAGGAAGCTAGGAAACACAGCACACAGCCCTGTTCCACCAGATTCTCTGGCACGAAAGAAGAGTTGCCTTTTGAGAACATCTTACTATGATTTTGGCCTGACATCTTCAGCCAGTTAACTAACTGGGCAATCTACTAAGTAAACGCTATTCTCTTACCTCAGAATGCAAGGTGAGTCTAAAGTGAGCTCTCAAGAAACCAATAATTACCAGATGATACACAAATAGGAAACAACCATCAGAGTCTAAAGCTTTCTAAGTATTAATTCCTGTTTGTCCATAAGATGATGGGACTTCTCTGGTTTATCCATCTCAACAGATTCCACATCGGGGGCCCATTGTGGAAAGACCCATTTGGAATCCAGCCCATGAATATTTGTCCTTCCATGTCACGGCTTAGTTTACATCTTTGTCATTATTTGTCTAGAGAGTTCTACTGCCTCTCTACAGCCCTTGGTACGGTTCATTGTATCCACGGGAGAAAGCAAAATATAAGTTTATTATGAAGTAAGATATGAGTCATCCCTTCACTGAACACAAAATACTACCATGTTTTGTTTCGTTTTTTAAACAAATCTTATACAGTATTTAATATGCCCCAGGCACCCATCTAAGCATTTTATTCATCAATTCCTTCTCAGCCACCTCCTGAGGTAGTATTTGAGTTACTTATTGCTACATAACAAATTGTCCCCAGACAAAGTTTTATCCCAGTTTGTACAGGTCAGGAATTTGGGAGTGGCTTAGCTGACTAATTCTGGCTCAGAGTATCTCTTGAGGCTGCCATCCCCAGATGCTGGCGGGGGCTGTCGTCATCTGAAGGTCTGACTGGGGAGGAGCCACTTCCGAGCTCACTTACGTGACTGTTGGCAGGACTCTCAGTTCCTCGCTGGTTCCTGGCCAGAAGCTACCATGGGGTTCTCTCCATTAGGCATAATGGAAGCTGGCTTCCCAGAATGAGCCAGCTGAGGGACCAAGGCAGAAGCCCTACCATTTTTTGTTTTTCTCTTTTTTGTTTTTTCAGGCGGTACCTCGGATTGAACCCGGGACCTTGTACATATGAGCAGGTGCTCAGTTCTGAGCTATGCCCACTCCGTCCTGGTGCTTTTTTCAACCACTATTTCCACCACTTTTCTATTTGTTAGAAGTGAGTCACTTATCCCCATCCATACACAAAAAGAAGGAAATTAAGTTCCACTTTTTGAAGTGAATTTGTGGACATATTTTATGCCATTACAATTAGGTTCTATTTTTAGCTTCATTTTGCAAGTGAGAAATCTGAGATTCAGATGCATTTGGTAACTTGCCCAACTTCACATGGCTATTTAACAACAGAGGCAGGGTTCAAACACCAGGCACTAGAATTCAGGTTTTTAACCACTTATGACATGCTACCATGAAAATCAAACACAACCATTCCATCGTTAAAAGAAAATGAAATTGTAAAAGCTTAATATTGGTTGAGTATCTTTTACATGTAGCAGAATGCTGTCACTGTATCAAGAAGCTTACAGTCTAATTGGGAAAGCAGGATCTACAGTTAAAATGTAAGTAATAAATTACTAAATGTATTTAAGTTAAGTATATAACATAAGGGAAATGGATGTGGCTCAACCAACTGGGCCCCCGTCTACCATATAGGAGGTCCAGGGTTCCATGCCCGGGGCCTCCTGATGAAGGTGAGCTGGCCCACGTGGAGCACAGGTCCATGCAGGAATGTCACCCTGTGCCAGAGTGCCACCCTGCGTGGGAGTGCCGCCCCGCACAGGAAAGCTGCTCCATGCAGGAGTGCTGGCCAAGGTCGAAAGTTGGTGCAGCAAGATGATACAACAAGAGACACAGACACAGAGGTGAGAAAATAAGATGTAGCAAAACAGGGAATTGAGGTGGCACAAGAGAGTGATTGCCTCTCTCCTATTCTGGAAGGTCCCAGGATCAGTTCCCAGAGTGACCTAATGAGAATACAAGCAGACTACAGAAGAACACACAGTGAATGGACACAGAGAACAGACAACGGGGCAACGGGGAGTGAGGGGGCGAGAAATAAACAAAATAAATATTTTTTTAAAATAGCAAATATAAATATCAATCAGAAAAATTCTTCAGAGACTCATACCATAAGAGAATGGCTAAGTAAATTGCTGCCATTATGCAGCCATTAAAAAATCTTTTTCATTAAAAATTATTATGTGACCTACATAATTTTGAGGGAAATTCATATGAGAATAAAGAAAATACAGGATATAAACTTGTGTATCTATGTGTGCATTTTAATGTAACACAAAAATATTAAAAAGTTTATAATGTAATAGGATTAGAGGTAATTATTTTAAGATTGCTTTCTCAAATTTTCTTTACTGTGGATGTTGTATATCTAAAAACCTTAAAAAGACAAAGAGACACAAGGTCTCATCAATAATTAGTAACAGAATAAAAATCTGCGCCTATTGAATGGGTGTCTTTACTTCTTGCCTTATTATAGATATAACACACAGATTTTTATTAATTTTCTCTTTTAAAGAAAAGACGTTACTGGTGGACATTTTGGGACAAGAGTTATACTTGAGATAGCATCTTATGTGGACTAACACAATTTAGAAAATAGACATTTTGGTCCTATCTGGAACAAAATACCCACTGCAAACTGAAAAAAAGTAACCACGTGGTTATAAGCAGGTATGGTGCTAGAGCTTGTGCCCCATCTAGTGTTTCTCTTTGCATTTCTAAACCCTTGGACTCAAATATCCCAAACTCTTTTCTATGCTGATGACATTTGGGGATCTCGAGGAGTCATAATTACATGAATAATTTCCCTTGACCATTCCAGATGTATAGCCTTCTGTTCTAACTTTTTCTTCATAGGAGAATAAATACTCCTGTTCTCCCCGCCCCTCTGCCCCCCACCTCCCCGCCATTGTCTGCTCTGTTGTGTCCATTTGCTGTGTATTCTTCTGTGTCCGCTTGCATTCTCAGCGGCACCGGGAATCTGTGTCTCTCTTTTTGTTGCATCATCTTGCTGCGTCAGCTCTGTGTGTGTGTGGTGCCACTCAACGGTGGGCTACTCTTTTATTTGGGCAGGACCACTCAACGTGGGCCGCACTCCTTGCGCATGGGGCTCCCCTACGCAGGGGACACCCCCGTGTGGCACAGCACTCCTTGCACGCAGTAGCACTGTGCGGGGGCCAGCTTACCACACAAGTCAGGAGGCCCTGGGTTCAAACCCTGGACCTCCCATATGGTAGATGGACACTGTATCAGTTGAGCCATGTCCGCTTCCCCAGCAAAGCATTTGCTGCCCTGTTAAAAAGAGTCACCCATGTGGGCACTGAGTTTGAAGTATTTGATTACCATTGTCTAGCATTCCAAAAATGAATGGCAAATCATTTTTTTAATTACCCTAAGGAATGTGTATAACCACACCCTCGGGTAAGGAGTGGATGTGAGGAGCTGAGAGAGAGAGAGAAGTTGCGGTTTCAATTCAGGAGGCAAAAAGTAAAGAAAATGAGGCTAATCAGAGACTCACCAGCTAAATTATGCAACTTGCAAGTTGAGTCTTCATTTTTTCACAAAACCTAAAAGATTCCAGGAAATCAGTCTATTCACTTTCCTGGAATCCTTCCTTGACAGCAAACCCTAGGGTCAGTGTGGAGAATGTCTGGCTGGTTTTCTTTGAGTGTTTGACAAGGCTGTCTCACAGAGGTGTCCCTCAAGCCAGAGGAAAATGAAGACAACCCAACAGCAGACTAATTCCCTGCCTCCAACCACTCCAGAACAAGTATCTGGGCTATATGGGATGACCCTGGGAGACCCCTTAAAATGATGCCAGAATCTCTCTCACAGTATATTCAAATGACCTGAATAAATAAGGTGCATATGCAAAGAGAGTCTTCAATGCCTGTATTTTACTTACTTTTTACATAATACAAGCATCTGAAGAAAAATAAAATTACATATGCTAATAAAAGAGATAGAACAGCCTCATGAGTTATAATAAAAGTGAATGGAGATATAACTGAGCATTGCCTTTATTGAGCAAATGCGAAAAACTGATTTTACTTGGATGAAAATATCTCACTAGTGACTCTTTGAATTTTGTTAATACTGCTATCCTGGGACATTTTGTAAAGAAAACATTAATGTATTTATCCCCAATGAAACAGCAACCCTTTTAGAACAATGTTAATTATTAATGAAAAATACTTACAGAAAAATTGGCATAACTGATATTTCTAAATTTTGACATCCTTTCCCTGTTACGGGAAAATTAAGAAAAACTTTCTTTCCAAGTCTTTTTTTTTTGCTGGAGAAGTTGTGTGTTTACAAAACAATCATGCATAAAATACATGGTTCCCATATACCACTCTATTATTAACAGTTTGAATAAGTGTAGTATATTTGTCACAGTTGATGAAATCATATTTCAATAATTTTACTATTTACTATAGTCCATGAT
This sequence comes from Dasypus novemcinctus, assembly GCF_030445035.2. Taxonomy (NCBI): domain Eukaryota; kingdom Metazoa; phylum Chordata; class Mammalia; order Cingulata; family Dasypodidae; genus Dasypus; species Dasypus novemcinctus. The sequence goes on along the minus strand of NC_080700.1, from coordinate 29,957,892 downwards.
TTAACCTTGGATTTCCTGTTTGTCTTGTGTAGTTCCAGGAATTTTTTTTTTTTTTTTTTTTTTAAAGATTTATTTTTATTTATTTAATTCCCCTCCCCTCCCCCGGTTGTCTGTTTTCTGTGTCTTTTTGCTGCGTCTTGTTTCTTTGTCCGCTTCTGTTGTCGTCAGCGGTACGGGAAGTGTGGGTGGCGCCATTCCTCGGCAGGCTGCTCCCTTCTTCGCGCTGGGCGGCTCTCCTTATGGGTGCACTCCTTGCGCGTGGGGCTCCCCTACGGCGGGGGACACCCCTGTGTGGCACAGCACTCCTTGCGCGCATCAGCACTGCACATGGGCCAGCTCCACACGGGTCAAGGAGGCCCGGGGCTTGAACCGCGGGCCTCCCATGTGGTAGACGGACGCCCTAACCACTGGGCCAAAGTCCGTTTCCCGAGTTCCAGGAATTTTTTTAAAAAATTTAATTCTAGTACCAGATATACAAGCCAAAATTGCATCTTTTAAACACATTCAAATTTATATTTCAGTGCAATTAATTATGTTCAATGTTGTGCTACCATCACCAAAATCCATTATTTAAATATATCTATTGCTCCAAATGGAAACTCTATATTTTAAGGTTTAACTCCTCCTTCCCTCTCCCTATCCCATCCCCTAGTAACCTATATGATAGATTCTCACTCTATGAGTTTGCTTATTCTAATCACTTCATTTCAGTGAGATCACACAAACTTTATCCTTTCGTGTCTCTCACTTATCTCACTCTATATGTCTTCAAGGTTATCACATGTATCAGAACTCCATTCCTTTTTATGGCTGAATAATATCTCATTGTGTATATATCACATTTTGTTTACCCATTCATTGGTTGATTGATACTTGGGTTGCTTTCATGTTTTGGCAATTTTGAATAATGCTGCCATCAACATCACTGGGCAAATATCTGTTCAAGCCCCTGCTATCAATTATTTTGGGATAACCCTAGAATTAGGATTACTAGGTCCTATGGTAATTCTATACTTAGGTTTCTGAGGAATTACCAAATTGTTGTCCATAGAAGCTGCACCATATTACAGTACCCCCAGCAATGAACAAGGGTTCAAGTGTTCCTATTTCTCCAAACTCTCTCCAACACTTGTAATTTTTCTTTAATAGAACCCATTCTAGTGGGTGTGAAATAGTATCTCATTGTGGTTTTGATTTGCATTTCCCTAATGGCTAATGATGTTGAGCATCTTTTTGTGTGCTTTTTGGCTATTTGCATATCTTCTTTGGCAAAATGTCTGCTAAAGACTTTTGCCCATTTAAAATTTTTTTTGTCTTTTCATTATTGATGTGAAGTATTTCTTTATATATTTTGGGTATCAGACCGTTACCAGATATGTGGTTTCCAAATATTTTCTCCTGTTGTGTAGCTTTACTTTCATGATAAAGTCCTTTAAGGTGCAAATTTTCTCATTTTGATATGTTCCAATTTTTATCTCTTTTTCCTTTTGTTTTTTGTGCTTTGGGTGTAAAATCTAAGAAACCATTGCCTAACATGAGGTCCTGATGATGCTTCTCTAAATTTTCTTCTAGGATTTGATAGTTCTGGCTCTTCTGTTTAGGTCTTTGTTCCATTTTGAGTTGACCTTTGTAGATGTTGTGATATATGGGTTCACCATCATTCTTATGCAAATAGAGATTGAGTTTTCCCAGCACCATTTGTTGAAGAAACTATTCTTTCCCAATTGAGTGGACTGGGCAGCCTTGTAAAATATCAGTTAGCCATAGACGTGAGAGTTTTTTTCTGAACTCTAATTCAATTAGATTGGTCCCTATATCTACCCTTGTGCTTGTACCTTGCTATTTTGACCACTGTAGCTTTGTAATAAGTTTTAAAGTCAGGAAGTGTGAGTCCTCCAACTTTGTTCTTCTTTTTCAAGATCCCTTTGACTACCCAGGCCTCCTTACCCTTCCATACATATGTGATGATTGGCTTTTCTGCAAAGAAGGCTGTTGGAATTTTTATGGGATTGCTTTGATTCTGTAAATTGCTTTGGGTAGAGTTGATATCTTAACAATATTTAGTCTTCCAACCCATGAACACTGAATGTCCTTATATTTATTTAGCTCTTCTTTGATTTCGTTAGCAACATTTGTAGTTTTCTGTGTGCAAATCCTTTACATCCTTGGGTAGATTTATTTGCAGATATTTGATTATTTTAGTTGTTATTGTCAATGGAATTTTTTCTTCAATTTTTCTTCCTATTGTTCATTGCTAGTGTATAAGAAACAATACTGATATTTGGATGTTGATCTTGTACCCTGCCACTTTGCTGAATTTATCCACAGCAAAGCTCTAGTAAATTTGTTGTGGATTTTTTCAGAATTTTCTGTGTGTAGGACCATGTCATCTAGAAATAGGGAATATTTTACTTCTTCCTTTCTGATTTGGATGGCTTTTATTTATTTTTCTTGCCTAAATGCTCTGGCTAGAATTTCCAGTACAATGTTGAATAACAGCAGTGACAATGGGCAACCTTGTCTTTTACTGGTCTTAGGAAGGAAAACTGTCAGTCTTTCACCATTAAGTATGATGTTAGCTTTGGGTTTTTCTATATGTGCTTTATCATGTTGAGGAAGTTTTCTTCTATTCCTAGTTTTCTAAGTGTTTTTATCAAGAACAGGTGCTGAATTTTGTAAAAAAAAATTTTTTTTTGAAGAGTTTGAGCAGGATTGGTGTTAATTCTTGGTGTGTTTGCTAAAATTCTCCTACGGCAGCAGCTGTTCCTGAGCTTTTCTTTTTTCAGAGGTTTTTCATTACTGATTCAATCTCTTTGTTTATTGAGAACTTCTATTTCTTTTCAGTCAGGGTAGATCGTTTGTGTGTCTCTGGGAATTTGTCTATTTCATTAGGTTATATAATTTTTGGCCTATAGTTGTTCATAGTATCCTCTTATAGCCCTTTTTATTCTGTGGGTAGGTAGTAATGTTGCCCTTTTCATTTCTGATTTTCATCATTTGTGTCCTCTCTTTTTCATCATCAGTCTAGCTATAGTTTTATCAATTTTACTGATCCTCTCAAAAAACCAACTTTTGGTGCTATTTATTCTTGCTATGTTTTTTAAAGATTTATTTTACTTATTTTTCCCCCACCCCATTCCCCCATTGTCTGCTCTCTGTGTCCATTTGCTGTGTGTTCTTCTGTGTCTGCTTGTATTCTCATTAGGTGGCTCTAGAACCAGTCCTGGGACCTTCTGAAATGGGAGAGAGGTCATTACTCTCTTGCACCACCTCAACTCCCTTACTTGCTATTTTTTAATTCTCTGTATCATTTATCTCTGCCCTAAGCTTTGTTATTTCCTCTCTTCTGCTTGCTTTGAGTTTAGTTTGCTCTTCTCTATCTAGTTATTCCAGTTTTGAGGTTAGAGCTGTGATATGAAACTCTCTTCTTTTTTAATGTTAACATTTAAAACTATAAATTTCCCTCTCAGTACTGCCTTTCCTGCATCCCTTAAGCTTTGGTATACTGTGTTTTCATTTTTATTCACCTCAAGATATTTTCTAATTGTTCTTGTGGTATCCTCCTATACCTATTTGATGTTTAATAATATGTTGTTTAATTTCCACATATGTGAGTGTTCCATTTCTCCCTGTTATTTATTTCTAGCTCATTCCATTGTGATTGGAGAAGACACATTGTATGATTTCAATATTTTGAAATTTATTGAGACCTCTTTTGTATGGTCTATCTTAAAGAAAGATCCATATGCACTCCAGAAGAATGTATAGGCTGCTGTTGTTGGGTGAAGTGTTCTGTATTTGTCTATTATGTCTAGTTAGAGTATTGCCCAAGATTTTATTTCCTTATGGACCTTCTGTCTAGATGTTCTTTCAATTAAGATAGAACCATCAATTACTCTCTTCAAATTTATCAGTAGTTGCTTCATATATTTTGGGACTCTCTTTTTGGGTACATATATATGTATAATTGTTACATCTTTTTGTTGAATTGACTCCTTTATCATATATAATGACCATCTTTGTCCCTCCTAACTGTATTTGACTTAAAGATTATTTTATTTGATATTGGTATATCTAACCCAGCTCTTTTTTGTTCTCTATTAGTATGATAAATATTTTTCCACCCTTTCACTTTCAACTTTTTTTCTATCATTATTTCTTTGAATTTAAGGTGAATCTCTTGTAGGTAGCATATAGTTGGGTCATACAGTTTTATACTTTCTGCCAATTTCTACCTTTGACTGGAAAGTTTAATCCATCTCCATTTAAAGTCACTACTGATAATGCGGCACGTTCTGCCATTTTGCTCTGAGTCTTTGTAAATCTTATGCTTTTTTGTCTTTCTATTCTTCCATTACTGCTTACTTTTATATTTATTTTATCTTTTACATTGGACCATATTGAGTACCTTTACATTTCTATCTGGATATACTTTCTATATATTCTTCTTGTGGTTACCACGGGGTTTAACCTCTTAAATATATAATAATCATTTTTTGGTTTGATTCCAACTTGACTACAATTTTAAACATATACACTTTTCATACACCTCTTCATTCCCCACCTTTTTTGTCCTTGATACCAACTATATCTTTGTGCATTGTATGTCCAAAACCATAGACTTATCATTACTTTTTATGCATTCGCATTTTAGCAGTTATAGGAAATAAGTAGAATTACATACCAAAAAATGCAATAAGTTGTACTGGCTTGTATAATTACACAAATGGCTACCTTTACCAGAGGTATTTATTTATTTTTGCTGTTTTGAACCACTGTCTAGTGTGCTTTCCTTTTAGTCTGAAGAAGTCCCTTTAGGATTGCTTGTAGGGCAGGTCTAGTGGCAATGAACGCACTCAAGTTTTGTTTATCTGGGCATGTCTTAATCTCTCCTTCATTTTTGAAAAAAAAAAAAATCTTGCCAGATAGAAAATTCTTAGTTGACAACTGTCTTTCAGTGCTTTAAGTATTTCAACCTACTCCCGCCTTGATTTTTGCCTCCATCATTTTTGATGAGAAATTGGCACTTAATCTAAATAGGGCTCCCTTGTACATAACACATTTATTTACTTGCAGCTTTTGGAACTCTCTCTTTGTCCTTTGCATTCAACAGTTTTATTAGTATGTGGCAGGGCATATTTTTCTTCAAGTTTACCCTGTTTGGTGTTCTCTGGGTTTGTTGGATGTGCATATTCACATCTTTTGCTATGTTTGAGAAGTTTCCTATTATTATTTCTTTGTATATTCCTTCTTTCCCTGTCTCTCTTTCTTCTTATCTGGGACTCAAAAAAATATATATATATATATTAGTATGCTTGATGGTGTGCAACTTCTCTTAGGCTATTTTTGCTTTTTACAGTTTTTTTTCCTTTTTGCTCCTCAGCCTGATTCACTTCAATTGTCTTGTCTTCAACTTCACTGATTCTTTTTCTGCCAATCTGCAGCTCCAATCTGCTGTTGAAACCCTCCTGCGAATTCTTCATTCCATTTAATGTGGTCTACAACTCCAGTAGTTCTGTTTGGTTCCTTTCAAAAATTGCTATCTCTTTATTGAGACTCTCATATAATTCATTTTATGAGATTCACTACATGGAGATTCTCATTATTATTCATTCATTCATTCTCATATTATTCATCCCTCTCCCAGATGTTAGAAGCAAGTAAGCCTTTGCTTAAGGCTGTCCACCTCAATTCTTTCTTAAACTGCTTTCATTGTCCATGTCTCAAGCTGATTTGATGAAAAGCAAATTCTGAGAAAGGGCACCCCAGAGAGGTATTTCCCAAGTCAGACTTTCCCAGCTAAGACAAAGCCAGGGACCCACAAAGGAGGTCCAATTTTCCTGGATAGGGAATTTGGGAGGGGCAGGAAGGGCTCCAGGATCTTTTTCCACTGCTCCCCAAAGCTGCACTATTTTGAGCTGGCCAGCAAACGCTGCCTTTCAACTATTTTCTACAGTTCCAAAGAAGCTTGGTGTCTTTAAGTCTCCTCCATTGCCTTTGTCTGTGGTAGACTGGAACAACGGCTGCCTCAGAGCTGGGCCCCAGCAATCCAAAGTTACTAATCTATAGCTGTGAAGAGCAATCAGCCCATGTGCACTCTTGATCTTGGGGAAGAGGATTTTTATGTCCCTTTCTGACACCCATAAGCTAGACCAGTGGCCTGACCCCACTGTGCACTGCAGTAAGAGTGGAGGACAGGCACCAGTAACAGCTACTTGTACTCAACTATTGTAGCTCAGTGTTGATTGCAGTTTACTGGTCTTTACCAGCCTTTTCTACCAATTTTCCCTGGGTGTACTGTGTTTTAGAGTTTTGAAATAGTAGTTTTGGACAGTTCTTGCCTGGTCAATAGTTGTTTTGATGGAGGAACTGATTCCTGGAGATTCCTACTCTGCCACCTTCCGACAACTTGCCTCTAATATGTGCTCATTTGCTATATAAGGTAATATTCACAGGTTCCAGAGATTAGGAATTGAGTGTATCTTTGGAGGGGTTGGTCATTTTTCCAGCCTACAATTGAGACAAAATGAAATGTTTGATTTTCCCCCTTTCTTTCTTCTTTGGGAAAATAGAATACATAAGACTAGAATAAATGGTCAATTAAAACAGTAGAGAGCTCTAACCTGCCTGTTCCTGAGTGAGTATATGGCTTACATTCATTCATAGTTAATAAAAACAAAATCACCCTAGCACATAGAGGCTGAGAATTTACTAATTCTATTTCTGAGCCACCTTTTCTTTATTAGCTCTATAGAAAAATTTAAAGGTTGTGCTCAATTACCACGACCCAAGGGCTTACCACCATCATCAATCATAGCGCACTGCTTAAAAAGATGGCTGCAGGGTCCACAGAATGGAGGAATAGCGTATGGATTAGAGTGGACTTACTGACATTCTATTCTGGAGCTAATGTGATTAGTAATGGAAGTAAATGTAGCATTGATGTGGAGAAAGTGGCCATGGTAGCTGGTGAGGGTGGGGAGTGGGAAGAAGAGACGTGATGTGAGGGCACTTTCAGGACTTGGAGTTGTCCTGGGTGGTGCTGCAGGGACAGTTACTGGACATTGTGTGTCCTCCTATGGCCCACTGGGTGGACTGGGGGAGAGTGTGGGCTGTGATGTGGGGGACCATTGACCATGAGGTACAGCGGTGCTCAGAGATGTATTCACCAAGTGCAATGAATGTCCCATGATGATGGAGGAGGTTGTTGTTATGGGAGGAGTGGGGTGAGGGGGTTAGGGGGTACAGGGGGGCCTCATTTTTTTTAATGTAACATTAAAAAAATAAAGACAAAGAAATCTTTAAAAAAAGATGGCTGCAGATATCTCTAACAACAGAGCATTATTGAAAGTCTTGTTAAATACATGTTTCCTCTTCCTTTTATTTTTTTCCCTAAGAACCAATATGCATCACTAGCTGTTACTCTAACTCATTAACTCTTCTCATCCCGGTCAAATTTCCCTAGCACTTTCAAGGAGGCTGGCTTCGTTTCATTTGAGCCTCTGTCTTTTCCAAGGTCATCAGTACACTGTACATCAGAAGTTCTGTGTGACTTTGATGCATAACTTATTAGGTGCCTTTGTTGTGTTCCTGGGATCAAACACATTATTGCAGGCAGCGGTGATAACGGGCAATCCTGCCCCAGCTCCTTGATCAAATCACAGACAGCAGCCCTCGAATTCATGGGTAAGCCCCCCAAGGTGCTAGATTAATTGCTCTGGAAATTAAATTCCTTCATTTCTTCTTCTCCCTGCTCCCCCCGCCCCCCGCCCCCCAAAAAAAGGCATGTTTCCCTGCTCCTGGTAATTTTCCACCTTGACCTCTGAGCAGGAGCAGAAAATTAATCATCCACTTAGTGCCTAAACCCCTGTTGAGACGCCAACAAGGCTGCTTGACCAACAGGTACCTGTCCCCAGCCAGGAGAGCTTTCCTTGACCTTTCCCAGAGGGCTCTTTAAAGTCTATCCATCATCCCTCCCAAGAGATGCATTCTTTGAGCAGCTTGATGGCAGGGAGTGTTGATCCAAGGCTTTACTTTCAACTGATGAACGGGTATAAAACACCTAAGCAAGCCCCACCCCGTGCCCTGCCCCACCTTGGTGAAATGGCTCACTTAGTACATGAAAGCATTCCATCATCCCCAGCTCCCTTTCAGACTCACTTGAGGTGAGACATGCAAAGCTCAGGCTCTGCTGACATATCTACAAGGCTTAGTTCACTGATTTTGTGAACAACATGATCCAGCAGGTGGGATTAATTATTTAACTGGTTTTAATGCATGCTGGTAACTGTTTTGTTTTTTTTTCCCCCTTTCTATCCTGATTACTTAAATAAAGAAATCAGAGAAAAAAATAATTGTATTCTTTCACTTCCTCCAATGTATGTTCTCTTCCTGTGCCCAATGACATATATATATATTTTTTGCTACTGCTAAAGTATATTAATTATATGCATCGACAACATACCAAAAAACTTTATGATGTTAAGACTTTTAGACCTTAGGAAGTAGGTGGAAAGGAATGAAGCTAGAAAGACATAAAACGCTGAGAAATCCTCAGCAAAGTTATTTTTCTTGCCCTGCAAGTCACAGGATGCCCTCAACTATTGTAGCTCAATGTTGATTCTCATATTTGCAAGCTGTTAACGGGATCTGATCTCAGTATCATGAAAAGGAGCTAGCATTCATGCCTAAATTGTTAGGCATTTTAATCCCTGAACGGTCACAGGTACTCTAATAAGAATAGATATTAATACCCCAATTTACGGATAAGGAACCAGAGGCTCAGAGAAGGAATACAACTTGCCCAAGTTCATGCACCAGGAAAGGGGCAGAACCAAGGTCCAAACCATTTTTACCTGACTTCAAATCCATGTTTCTGGATCATACTGATTTCCCTTGGGTAAAAATTTAAGGGAAAGAAAGAAATTTGCCTCAGGCAATCAAGTAGTTTCTTTGAAGTTTTATACATATTAATAGATTAATACATTTGTGTGCTCTGTGTTCGTGGGTATATAAAATTATATATTAGGATAAAAGGAAATGTGCCCTCCTGGCTTAATATTTTGAAGAGGGAAGTAGGCATATTTCAGGAATTTACAAACTAGGTTTAAAACCAATGAATTTCTTTTAAGTTTTTTCCAACATCACCAAAAGTAAGGAAAATAAATCTAAATGCCTTATGGAGCTTCAGGATTCAATCGTTTGTATAGTTATGGCTGAGCAGGGTATTTCATCAACACCTCTCCTTGTTTCTAAATCATTAATACATTGTCTCCATATTTAAATAACTTTCCTTCGAAATATCAGTTATAACCACATCGAGCCAATTTAGAGGTGTAACCCATGTTACAAATAAATCCTTCAAAAAATGTACTACATGCCACTCTATCCATTCTGGACACAAATAAAATTTTAAAAATATATTTATTTGCGACAAGGAGTCAGCATACATCAGATTACAGGGTATAGTTTGAAGATGTATGCCTGTTAAAGGTTACCAAGGCCCAAAAGCCTTCCATCAAGAATCTAAAAAAACAAGGGATGTCTTACAAAACATAGAAAAATATACTATACTGGCATGTGTCTGCATGTGTGCACATGTGTTGGACTGCTTTCTTTATTCTTTCCCCAGAGTATTTTTTTTTAATTACTAGAGAGGAGGAGAAAGAACAATTAAATTGGTACCTGGGAAAAACACATATACATTCCATAAAGACTGCTTCTGATTTGACTCAGACATTCAGATCAGTTATTATCCTATCAAAGATGTGTAATTTCTTGTTGTTGAAGCATGGAGAGAGGAAGTGGTGGATGTCTTGCCTTATCAGCACTAAGCTGGCTATAGCAAACTGCAGAAAGACAGGGCAGGCAAGAATTTTAAGCCATGTATTGTCAATCAAAGAGGACAGATAATGAGCCACAAGGATTAGCTCAATTACATTTCACCAAGAAAAAAAAAATTGACCTTGACGTTAAAAGAACTATAAAGGCCTGGGTCCTCTAAGGCCGACTGCTCTGGCAAAATAATATTCTGGAAAAAAAAAAAAGAGGGAAATATAAGGAAAGGGGAGAAAATGCATAATACTTTGGAACCTGAGGTTGGTATCACTTAGAATCTCTTGGTGCCTCTTGGGTTTTCCAGTGGACGCATAAAAAACCCACAGTGCTCAGTTAGTGCTTTGTCCATTAACAGGGCCATAACAACTGACTATTTCTATCCATCCTGAAAAGCTGTAAAATCCTCTATTTACAATGCTTATTTTTAGAAATATTTTATTTTGGAGTAAAATTAATGAACAAAAGTGGTAAAATTCTGAACACTATGAGACTAATAAAAATTGCCTACCTGTCATCACTCAGACATAACTACAAGATGCTCACATTTTGGTATCAGTTGCTTGTGTTTATCACACACACACCCTCAGGGTCTATTCCTAGAGTCTACTGTTATATAGAAAGCTTGGTATCCTGAAGAATGCCATTAAATCTTGGTTTTAAGAATTGGATAATATTCTGTTATGGGTATCAGGTATAAGAATAGATATAATATGATCCAATCTGTTATTGTCAGACCTTTAAGCTGTTTAAGGTAATATTAAATGATCCTCCTTATTATGGATTCTTTATAACAATTAATATGAGAAAAATTATATTTTTAAAGTTTTGAATTTCCTGCTACTGCATTATTGCAGGAAGAGAGAATCTGAAAACTCCACTCTGCTTTGACTCAGTGAAATTTTCCATCTATGTTCTCCTAGCATTCTGTGTTTTCCAAGCATAATACTCACCATAATTTATTGTCATTCCTTGTTCATTGTTTTCTTATTAAAGACTATAAGCTTCGTAAGGACAGGAATCATAGTCATCATATAGCCAGGTGCTAGAGATACAACAGCAAACAAAAGATGATCCCTGTGTTCTAGCTGGGGTAGATAAACCACACTGGAGATACAACAGCAAACAAAAGATGATCCCTGCATTCTAGTTGGGCAAGATAAACCACACCCCCCCCAAAAAACGTCAGTGCTATGAAGGAAAAATACAGTAGTGGAGGGGGAAAGGCAGTGATGGGAGTTGGGATTGCTATTGTAGAGAATATGTTAAGGGAAGACTTTCCTGAGAAGTAACATTTGAATTGAAATTGAAAGAAACAAGGGAGTCAAAGGGAAGAGCATTCCAGGAAGAGGAACTAGCCAGTGGCAAAGTCCCTGAGATGGGGACAAAATTAGCATGCTTGAATAATAGTGAGCATGCCAGGATGGACGTTGTGAGGACTGAGGGTGGAGCAACGGAAGATATGAACAGAGAACACATGATGGGCATTAAGAATTTATTCTGAGTGATAAGAAGTCATGGGAAGATTTTTTTTTAGGAGGTAGGAAGGATTAAACCCACGACCTCACACATACAAAGCATGTGCTCAACTGTTGAGTACACCTGCTCCACATCGGAAGGACTTGAGTAAAACATTAACATGACTAGATTTAAATTTTAAAGGACCACCCATACTGCCATAATGAGAATAAGGGAAATAGATTAGTTAGCTATTGATGTGTAAAAAATTACCCCAAAATGCATTGACTTCAAACAATGAACAATTGAAACAAATGGGCCACACTAATGCAAGGGTAGTATACAGGAACTCTGTTTTTTATGCTTGATTTTTCTGTAAACTTAAAACTTCTCTAATTATAAAGAAAGAGAGAACATTTATTACCTCTCATCATTTCTGTAGGTTAAGAATCCAGGAATGGCTTAGCTGGGCTATTCTGGCTCTAGGCCTCTCATGGAGTTGCAATTAAGATGTCAACCTCACATGAAGGCTTGACAGAGGCTTGAGGATCCATTTCCAAGATGGCTTCCTCGCATGGTTGGCAAGTTACTAAAGCCTCTGTTTCTCTCCATGAAGTTGCTCAAGTATCCTCATGATCAGGCAGCTGGCTTCCCCCCAGAGAAAGAAAACCAGGATACCAATTTATAATGTATTTTATGACCTAGCTTTGGAAGTCAAACACCATCATCTTCACCACACTCTACTGGTCACACGGATGAGCTCTGATTCAGTATGGAAGTAGAGTTCACAAAGGAGTGACTATCAGGAAGTAAGGACCGTTTGGGTGCCATCTTGGATGTTGGATACCACCAGGAGGAAGGGTGGAAGCAGGACCACTGACTGGGAGGCAAATACAGAATATGGTAGTGCAGATTGGAGTCATACAGGAGGGGATGATGGTAAGCGGTCGATCTGCAATGTACAATTGACAGGTTTGCTTTAGGGGTAGATGGCCTGGTGAGAAAGTATCATAGATCATGTCAAGTTTTTCAGCCTATACCATTGGAGGAACTATTGAACGAAACAGGAAACACTGGAAGGAAAGTACTTTTTTATAAATGGTCATTATTCATAAAAGAGTATCTCTGTCAAAAGGTATTTTGTTTCCATGCAAGTTTTCCATAACTCGGTCAAGTCAGGTATAAGCGTGCCTCCTCCTTCTTTAAAACACCTTCATCATGAAAGAATACTGTCCGTTGAAGAGTTCTCAGACCTAAATTCTCATCCATGCTCTTAAATAAGCATTTAGTTCCTGTGGGCTTCAGGTTTTATTTCACTTATAAAATTAAAATATTATACTGGATACAACTGTCTCTGATTTATATATATATATATGGTACCTGAAGGAAATGAGTAATTACATTGCAGAATGGTGGTGAGCAGGGAAATTTCCCCACTATTTTATAAAGGCCATGGAGAATTCATTGCCTTTCTTCCTAATAATACTGCCATTTTGATTTGAAAAATTCACTTGACATTCTGTGCACAAGAAACAATTAGCTTACTAATATAGAAAAAGTAAATTACAGGGAAGCGGACTTGGCCTAGTGGTTAAGGCATCCGTCTACTACATGGGAGGTCCGCGGTTCAAACCCTGGGCCTCCTTGACCCGTGTGGAGCTGGCCCATGCGCAGTGCTGATGCGTGCAAGGAGTGCCGTGCCACGCAGGGCTGCCCCCACGTAGGGGAACCCTACGCGCAAGGAGTGCGCCCCATAAGGAGAGCCGCCCAGTGTGAAAGGAAGTGCGGCCTGCCCAGGAATGGTGCCACACACACGGAGAGCTGACACAACAAGATGACGCAACAAAAAGAAAACACAGATACCCGTGCCGCTGACAACAGAAGCAGACAAAGAAGACGCAGCAAATAGACACAGAGAACAGACAACCAGGGTGGGGGGGAAGGGGAGAGAAATAAAAAATAAATAAATCTTAAAAAAAAAAGTAAATTATGCTGCCAAAAGACAATTTTTAGAATTTGAACATAATTGAAAAATACTCTTATATTTAACATGCATCCCCAAATCTCAGTTGTTTGTAATAGATACAAAGATATAGATTTATCAAAGAAAAGCATTAGATCAAAACTCAAAACATTGGAATTAAGCTCTGAGATTTATAGTTTGCGCCCTAAATAAAAATTGATAGAATTAAATTTTCTCATTGACTCAAATAATGCTTTCAGTCATTTTATAGACAAGTAAAAAGTACAGGTACTAAGGTAGAATTTAATCTACTGGAGAGTGTAGCAGTTTGGTAGTGTTTATGAATTCCAAAAATAGATAGTGGATTATATTTGTAAACTGGTCTGTTTCCCCTAGGCATATTAGATTGTATTAACTTCAGAGGTTTCATTTTCAGTTGATTAAATTATGATCAGGGCTTTGATTGGGCCACATCAAAATGACAAGGCAGAGGAGAGAGGTGGAGTTTTAAGGCTGGAGCCCTGGCAAGTAAATACACAGAGAAGCAGATGTGTGAGGAAAGAGAGAAGGCTCCACCACCGCACAGCAGATGAGTCATTTGCCTGATAGTCTACAGCTGGCCTTGTGAAGAAGCAGAGCAGCTGAGCCTGCAAAGAAACAAGCCTTGAGGAGAGAGACAAGCCTTATGCTAACCTACAGCTGAGCACAGAAGGAGCAGGGACCATGGAGCCTTAGGAGGAAGAGGAAGGCTGAGCCCCGCAGAGACGGCCGCCATCTTGCTCCAACACGTGGCAACAGACTTTGGTGAGGGAAGTAACTTATGCCTCAGGGCCTTCTGACTGCAAGCTTCTACCCCAAATAAATGCCCTTTATAAAACTCAACAATTTCTGGTACTTTGCATCAGCACCCCTTTGGCTGACTAATACAGGGAGCATCCTTAAAAATTTGGTATTTTTTCTCTTGAGGGTTTCTTAATATCAGTGGACTTTTCTTTTCACTACTTTCAGAGCTCTTAGCAGACTTTGATTAACAGCAATTGGACCCCTACACTGTGACGTACATGAAGCTAGAACCAGGAAGAAATACTTGTAGAATTAAATTTATAAAGCCATTTTTGAAAGTTTCACTTCAAACAACTTCTATAATCCTACATATTCAGGAATACGTATGCTTCTGGGCTGGTTGGGGATCTCAGTACTGGAGTGTTTGTCATCCTATATGAAAGCAGGGAGCTATTATTGGTTCTTTCTGACCTCAGCTGAAAAATGAGTGTTAAACATCTCCATGCTTCCACCCCCAAGGACATCTTGCTAAGGATCCAAAATGCCATACATCCAGAGATCTGCACAGCCTCAAAGTATTCAAACTTTGCAAAAGGCATAGTGGAGGACAAATATCGAAATAAAAGAGGTGGTTGTTGTGCCACTGGCACAGAGGAACTTCACTCCCCAGCATGCATTTCCTATTTTCTAGCAGGGTCCCGTATGTCCTTCTTGAGAATTACACCTCTCAACCTATGTGTAGGCTTGCAGAGACTGTAAAACACGTCTGTGCTCACCTTGCCAAAGAATGTTCACGTGGCTAACGTCTGACCAACTGGACACTCTCCTGGGACTGGGACTCATGGGTGAGTGACAGAGAGTACCCAACAGTGGTACTTGGACAGGACCCCTGGAAAGTACCTGTGGCTCTTTTTTTTTTTTCAAAATTGTTATTCAATTTAAGATTACACAAATTTTATGTGAAGAAAATATGAAAAATACCTCCATATGATAAAAGCAATTATGCTTCACTAATAAAGCCAGCTAAGCTATTTTTTTTTGACAACTGCAGTTCATGAATGTTGTCTCTCTCTTGTTTTCTTCTAATACCCTCTTTTTATTTCTTCTTTAATATGGGTGACTAGCAGGAAGCTGTATAGTTTGCATCCTCTTATCAACAATGAAGAGGAAGTAAGTGAGACTAAAATGTACAACAAAATGTACTGGAACACTATCTTGTAATTCGTTTTCTCTTATACATACATCGCCTTTTGCTTTGTGCAATGCTTTTTAAAATAAAATTTAAGTATTTATGAACATACATAAACAATAAATGTATAGTGAAAGTTGAAAACTTACGAAACAAGCATGCATATCACCCTACAGGGTTCCCATACATCACCCCACCACCCATACCCAGCATTGTTGTGAAACTTTTGTTACAAACTATGAAAGAGCATCATCAAAATATTTCTCTTCACTATAGCTCATCTCTTACACTTGGCGTATTTTCCCCCCAACCCACCTGGTTATTAACACCCTGTATTAATATTGTACATTTGTTAAAGTTCATGAGACATTGTCTTCATATTTGTTGAGAACAGGCCATTTTCCACCACTGGATTCCCTGAATTATTATAGTGTCATATTTCATACAATCCAAAGTGTACACTCATTGGCTCTCATTTTCATCACAGAGGTGGGCTGTCATCATATCAATTTTAGAATATTTCCATTATTACAAAAGGAAAAAATCCCATCCCTCTTATGCCCCCTTATAGCTGTCTCTATTCTAATGCTTTTTGTTTTACGCAACATACAAAATGGTACCACAGCACACATAAAATGTATCAAGACAGTATGGTACGATCTTGTTTACCCTCATACTGCCTTTGCCTCGTGCTTATACAAAAATGTGAAATGCCATCATATAAATAACACACATATGCTTCATCCCAGACTCAGATGTCCTCCGCATCCATCTTGCCTTCGAGTTCTTGCTTCTGAGATGCACAGCATCTCTTGCAAAGGTGGGTGTGTGTGTCTGAAGGAAACGCAAAGCAAAGACTCCTCTTCATTTCAGAGCTTAGCACCCTAACACTTTTCTGTCTTCTTCTCTTCTGCGACTGAGCTGAGCAGGGCTTATTTCTGTTTGTCTTCTGTAAACAAGGAATCATTTTCCCTATTAAGAGTAGAGTCATCATTGAAATCACATAAAATAAACTAACTTCTCCATGTGCCTTTTGGTCCAGGGAGCTCATGCCTCATAATGTAATCTTATGGCATCTGAAAGGGGCGGATGACTTGCTGTGAGGTGCCCACAACAGCACAATCTGTACAGAAGTCCCTGTGGCTCTGGCAGCACTGCTGGTGCCTTCTCTACACGCATTCCTGATCTCATTTTCTTGCCCATTACTGAGCTGGTGGCCCTCTGCCTTAGCTGGCCAGGCTGCGATGACAAATACCACACAGTGGGCTGGCTTCACCGACAAGCATTTATTGGCTCACAGTTTCGGAGGCTAGAAGTCTTGTCTTATTGGCATCTGCAAGGCCATTCTTTCTCCTTAAATTCAATAGCGTTCTGGTGTTGGCTCGCCCACAATCTTTGGGGTTCCTTGGCTTGCTGGCTTGCATCCCCATTTCCTGTCACATGGCCATCTCTCCTTGTGTCTGCTCTTCCGGTTTCCACTGACATCTAGGCTCCTGGCTCCTCTAGGTTTTTCCTCCAACTTCTGGTTTCCAGTTTCTTCCTTTTATAAAGCATCTGGAAATATGGGCTACGACCTACCTTGATTCAACTGGGCCACAACTTAGCTAAAAATAACATTTTCCAGAGGCCTTATTGACAATGGTTCACATATGCAGGAATGCAATTTAAGAGTAGGAACAGGTCTAAATTGGGATACATAATTCAATCTACCACTAATATGTTTTTTATGTGTGAGTTAAACTTGGTTGTGTGTGTGTGTTTAGCTTGAAGTCAAAAACCTACCCCAAACAATGAGTTTTCAGACTCTTCATCCTTTCAGACAACTTTATCCTTCCTTTTACACATTCCAAATATCTTCCTTGAGAACCCACTGTGTACCAGACAGTGTGCTACATTAGGAATACAGTTTATGAACAGGTCGAAAAGAATAGGGGAACAAATATAGCTCAAGTGGCTGAGTGCTTGTTTCCCATGTATGAGGTCCTGGATTCACTCCCAGTACCACCTAAAAAACAAACAAATGAAAAAACCAACTCTCATTGAGGAGCAGATGTAGCTCTAGTGGTTGAGTGCCTGCTTCCCAAACATGAGGACCTGGGTTCAATCACTGGTATCTTCTAAAAACAACAACAACAACAATAAGACAAGACTTTGTCTGGAGAGAGAAATTGAAAAGTAAACAATTATAATACATGATACTACATATTGTATTGGACAGTGATATGGGATAAAAAGTTTCAGTAAAAGCTTCAGAAATGAGGGACATGAGTTTGAGCTGAAGGTTGAGTTTGGAGCAGTGAGGGTATTCAAAGCAAAGGGAGGGATAAGTATAAGCGTCAAAGTGTTCAAAGTCCTAAACAAGTATCAGAATGACTAATATTAAAAGAAAGGCCAGATGGTTTTTTTTTTTAAGACTTATTTATTTCCTTTATTTTTCTTTATTTATCCCTCCCCTCCTCCACGTGGTTCTCTCATCTGTCTGCTCATTGTCTGCTCACCTTCTCCAGGAGGCACCAGGAACCGAACCCAGGTCTTCTCACATGAGCAGCAGGTGTCCAACAGCTTGAGCCACATCTGCTCCCCACAGGTTGCAGCATCTGCTGACTTGTGGTATCAGCTCACTGTGGTGAGAGATGGTGTCTGCTCATCTCCTTTTGGGAGGCACTGGGTCCCAAACCTGGCACCTCCCATGTGGTAGGTGGGAGCCCAACTGGTTGAGCCCCATCCACTTCCCAAGGCAAGATGTTTGAGCCTCGGAGCTCTGGGGAGCTTGTCAGAAGATAAGTCTGGAAATACAAAGAGGGGACAGACTCAAAGGACTTTCTACACCATATGAAGGAGTTAGGATTTCCTATAGACAAGAAACAACTGAAGGCAGAGAAGCATCTGATGCCCCATGTTTGAGGAACATCCGTGTGGAGATGCTGTGAAGGGAAAACTGGAAACAGACCAGAGAGGTGGCGATGGCTACAACACAGGAAAGGAGAGCTGAGGACATGCACCAAGGCAGTGGCTGTGGGAATGAAACGGAGGAGATGAATCGAAGAAATGGTTAAGAATTCAAATCTTGAGGATTTGACAGTTCATTGACTACCAAGAATGAAGGAGAAGAAGTGGTATAGGATACATACCAGGCTCCAGCTTGACTGGATAGTGGCACTTTCACTTCTCAAGAAACACAGGAGAAAAAGGGTTTGGGAGGAAAATGACGAGTTTGATGTTAAACAGTTCAGTTTGATGTACTAAAGGGCATTAGTAGTTCTAAACATCTCCTACCAGATGTCCAAACCCTTAGATTATGATAGAGGTTATACAAGAGGACGCATATATTTGTCAACGTGATGCCAAGAAGTCAGGTGATTGAAATGTTCGATTTTTCAGATACTTATAGCTTACATTGCAAACCACTGGGTGCCATCATGGTTGATTCCATTTAAATTTTTCTACTTATCTACTCAACAAAAATTTATATGGCAGGTATTATACTTTCCCTTACCACATGATCAGTCCTCTCCTCTGTGCCTTTAATTATTCTTATTTCCTCTAGCCCAAACTTTCCTCTTTCTATCCCTCTTCCTTTTGTTCAACCCAACCTCAGGGTCAAACATTTCTCTCCTTTCACTCTTCTTCCCATACCCAGTCCTGGACTACTGATTTCTTACAATACCTTGAACCCAACCTTGCTACCTTGATGAACTTCATGGGCAACTCACTTGGGAATTTACCTCCCAAGTCAATAATTCCAAAACAATATAACCTCATCTATCAGAAAGTTGTCCCCTACAATGAGCCATCAATTACTGTGTGTTCCCTAAAAGACAGTTGAGTTGGACAGGCAGAGTGGTCCACCAAGATTTATGTGAGGCGTTAGAGGATAAATGTCAGGACAAAGTAAACACAGAGGTATCAGACGGAGGTCACCTTGTTTCAGATGAACAAGGAAATGAACCAGCTGGGGGCTTTCGGCATCAACATCACACATTTAATTACCAGATCTCTTCCTCTAGGATTTCAAAATCCTTATCAAAAGACACCTACGGGGAGCAGATGTGGCTCAAGCAGTTGAGCACCTGCTTCCCATGGGAGGTCGTCTGGCGCTTAGTCCCTGGTATCTCCTAAAAACAAAAAAACACAACAACAAGCAAACAAATGAAAAAACCAACTCAGGGAAGCCAACGTGGCTCAGTGGTTGAGCACTGGCTTCCTACCCACAAGGTCCCAGGTTCAATCCCTGGGCCCCGGTACCTAAAAAAAAAAATCTGAGCAACATTTTTATCATTATTGGAGTAGATATCAATAGTCTCAAAAAATGTTTTAAAGAACATCTCCCTTTGGATATAGAAAAATCATGATAGCATAATTTTAGTTTTATATAATGTAATCTTCATAACAAACAGATAAGTACTATTATGATTGTCTACATTAGAGAAAAGGAAATGGAGGCACAGAGAGGTTAAGTAACTTGCCCAAGGTCACAAAGCTAGTTAAAAATAAGAGCTGGGATTTGAACCAAGTCACTGGGTCATAGAGGTGATTCTCCTCATCATGATGTTAAGAATTCCAAGTAAGTATGCTCAAAAAATAATCTCATTCTTTTACCATACAATTTTGTGTATAATTTTTTAATGACAGTAATACAAACTTAATTTTCACAGGCTTTTCTTTCTCAAGAAGAATTCAGACTATTTTCTATGCATTATTCAATTTTTCATTATTCATCCCATCTTTCGGGACTCTGGGAGGCAAGTGACAGAAAACACAAAAGCAATATATCGGTCTCTCAAAAATCTGACTTCAGTCACAGCTGGCTAGGGACTCTCAGGTCCTAAGATCTGCTTCAGATTCCTCTCTTTCTCCTCGCAGCTTTTCTCTCTGTGTGTCAACTCCCATCTCAGTCAAGCCCTCCTCTAGTGTCTGCAAAGTGGCTTCCCTACAGCAACCACCAGCTGCTTCATCTGTTGATGATTGAATCACGTCCCCTACACAAAAGACAAGTTCAAGTTCTAACCGCTGGTCTTATGGGTACGAACCCACTTGTAAATAAGATATTTAAAGAGATTATTTGGGAAGTGGCTGTGGCTCAATCGATTGGGCTCCCGTCTACCATATGGGAGGCCCTAGTTCACGTCCCAGGACCTCCTTGTGAAAGCAAACCAGCCACGCCCACAGAGAGCGGACAGCCTGTGCCCACGGAGAGCGGATGGCCCGCACCTGCAGAGAGCTGGCGCAGCTAGATGACACAACAAAGGGAGACAAGCAGACACAGAAGAACACATAGCGAATGGACACAGAGAGCAGACAGCTAGCAAGCGGCAAGGGGGGGTGGTATAAATAATAATAAAATAAATAAATCTTATAAAAAAATAAATAGAGATTATTAGTTGAAGTGTAGCCAAATTAGTTGGAGGGTAGCCAATATGGCTGAAGTCGTATAAATGAGGACGGTCCTACCAAGCCGGAGAAGGAGCAAGAGATTGTCACGTGACAGAAGCAGAGATGTGTCTTGGGGATGCAACACTCTAATTAGCTGGGCTGGGTCTCATGCCTCCCATGAACCTCAAAGCCCGATCAGTTCCATGAAAGCCACATGAACCATGGATGGAGGAAGAGGGAATCCCCAAAAAGAACTGGGGATGGGGTTCCAGAAGAACGATGGAGTTCCAGGAGAACGATGGATGGACACCAGGCACCAAAAGCCCATAGCGCCAACCACAGTGCAGAGAAGCGGATTACCCAAGAGCAGAAATCTTGATGACGTTATCGCAGCTACATTTATATTTTATTTGGAGGACCATACTGGGACTCTGAATTCCTGAAAGTCAGCCCAGTTCAACTAGATGACACTTCCTCTTAGTGGTAACTAAACCAGCATTCAGATTTCCGCCAAGGAAGAGAAAAGATCTGTTTACTCTAGTTCTCTTCTATATGTACGTCTAAACCTCTATAAGTATCTGATAAGTCAGGGATTGGCAGGAGGTCTGCAGTGTTGTATGAGGGAAATGGAAAGAACGCTCTCTTTTATGGCACTCTTGCCTCTCAAGAGCGCCGAGAGTTTCACATAAAGGGCCCTTAGAAGATTCTTTGGAGGCCAGAGATGTTTCCATGGTTGGCAGTTGTCCCCGTGGAGTGCATTTTCCTTTTAGAATACGTGAGGCTACGAAGTGTCTGCCCTTATCCTGAACTTTAAGGGAGCAAATATAGCTCAGTGGTTGAGTGCCTGCTCACATGTACGAGGTCCCGGGTTCAATCCCCGATACCGCCTGAGAATAAAGAAAAGAAAAAATAAAAAAGTGCTATGTGCCTCCTGTGTTCAGTATCAGAATAAGACTAAGGCCAAAACAGAGACAAGAAAAACACAAATTTATGGAAGACCCCTAAGACAGCAGGGCTTTATTTAATTTCATAAACACACATAAAAATAATTTGGGAGTAGCAACTGGCCCTTTATTCCAAATTCACCCAGAGATGCTCTTCCGAAATTTCTGGAATACAACTTAGAAATCAAGGCAGCAGAGTTTCAGTTGAATGCTTTGATCTTTTCTCCCTAACGGAGACTTTGATTCTTTATATGCTTCTAAATATTTTCTTATCAATGCCTGTTTAACATAAGATAGCCCAAAAGGGAGTAATTCTAAATTTCACCAAAGCAACCAAGAAAAAACAGCATAAGTGAGGTAAGTGGCAGTAAATGCATAGATTCTTAATAATTTGTTTGTCTAACAAGGTATTACTTGCCCTCTGAGTGAATGGACTCAAAAGACTGATTCTGCCACCTTCCCAGGAACACCTCATTTACCTACTTCTAATTTTCAAAACCTGCTTCACCTGGAAAACATTTTTGAAGGTTCTGCCTTGTAAACTTTTCAGCACATTGCAGAGCATAACGTAATGCCCTGAGCTGTAGAGCAAGGCTTCACTTTCTAATTTATCTTCCATATTTGGAGCAGGATTGCCCCAAAAGGTAAAAAGACATTTTCCTTGACCTGCAATTTTTTTCTCATTTTTCCAGGAACCCAAACGGAGCCTCCTGGAACAACCCTCTGGCATCCTGGGAACATGCCAGCCAGCTGAGTGCACCCTTCTATCTCTTGATCGAGCTCCTTGGAGTAATTTATTCCATTTCTGTTTTCTTAACGAGTTTTGGCCAGGGCTGTTTCTCCAAGCAGTCCAGGTGAGCTCTACCGTTAGAGAAAACAATTACAGTGAGATGTTCCCAGAGGTAAAATGTCTCAGCCCATTCCCAAGTCTTCCAAACCCTCTGCAGTTTCCAAAGACTCACATCCCCCAAAGTATGAACATGAGCTGCTTCCTTTTTTTTTTTGTTTCTAGTTCTCTTCTTCTGCTTTACACCCATGAGATCATTACCAGGCAAAAAAGGAAGGGAATGATACAATTTCTTCCATACTCCATAAGTGAGGTTAGCATATCAGTCGACCAGAATAAGGGCAACCGCTTGTGTCCTCACTGGGTGCAAAGGGCTTTCCAAGCACTGCCTCCCTGAATTGTCACAGTGACCCAAGATGACCAACTGATAGAACACCCACCTTTGCCATCCAGGCGATTGAGGCTCGGTGGAGCCCTGCGAAACGCCAAGGTCACACAGCCGGCTCTCGGCAAAACCAGGACCCAGATCCATCAGTCGTCTGAGTCCACAGGCTTAACCTCTACGTGGTTCCTCCTCGTTGGCTAAGAAGCTGAATACAAGTCAAGGATTTATGGGACTCAGTATGGTTGTTGTTGCTGTTTTTAATTTTGTAAGCTAGAGAAGTTGTAGGTTTACAGAAAAATCATGTAAAAAACTACAGCATTACCATATAACACCCGTACCCATTAACATTTTGCCTTAGTGTGGTTACCTTTGTTACAATTGATAAAAGAACATTATAGGGGAGCAGGGGTAGCTCAGTGGCTTGAGCACCTGCTTCCCATGCATGAGGTCCCTGGTTCAATCCCCAGTATTAAAAAAAAAAAAATTATAATTGTACTATTAACTATAGACCACAGTTTATATTAGGGTGTATTTTTTTTTGCCCCCAAACAGCACTGGTTTTTTAACAGTGCCAGATGAAATGAGGTTTGTTTGATCTCATCCAAGTTTCTGCCTATCACAAGAACGCCCATTCCCAGTGTTCTCCCCTGGGGAACTCTAGAAGCTTCTCGGTGGCAGTCAGCGTCTGCCGCCGAGAGCGGCTTTCTGCAGCCAGAGTGGCACAAGCTACCTTGTCCTCTTGGCGGGGTGGCCGAGAAGGGACACAGGCGGAGAAAGCCACGGCACGGGGCCTCCGCCACAGAACCTGCCCCAGGTCTCTACATGTGTGGGCAGAGCCACTGCTACTCTAGTAATTGGCCGGCGAGAGAGCTGCCAGCGTAAGAAAATGCCCTGCCCGCTGCTTCACACAGGAGCTTGTCAAACACCTGGGCTGCAGGTAAGCCCCACCTCAGCAAAAGGTGCACGAGCCCTTCGAAGCCTTTCATTCCATACAGGTTGTGTCTTTAAAAAAAAATACCTGCCTAGCAGCGGGCTGCAGAAGAGCATGCAGTGTTTACAAAGGATGTGGACAGATGGAAGAATTTCAAACATCAGGAGGCCATCAGAGACAAGGCAGGGCGAACCGACACAGCCAGGCGAGCATCTGGAAATGAACTGTGACTGTCAAGCCGCCTCACTTGTTTATTTCTTCTCCGATGAGTGCTCTTTGGGGTGATTTTTGATTGCCCAAGCTGAACACTCGGTGCTTCTAAATGATGAGCCGTGATGCTTCATTGGCAAAGAAAGGATCAAAGGGACAGTATGGCAGGCAAGAGCACTGGCATGCTTTGTCTTACTGCTCTTTGCCTTGTTGCATTTTGCAGATATGGCTTTTTTTTTTTTTAACCAATGGAAGGCAACTCTGCATCGAGCAAGCCTGTCGGCGCCATTTTTCCAACTGCAGGTGCCCACTTGGTGACTCAAGGTCACATTTTAATTAAGGGCTGTGCGTTGTTTTTTAAGACGTATGCTATTGCTCACCTAATAGACTACAAAGAGGGTCAACATTAAGTTGTCTATGCACCAAAAAGATGGTGCGACTCGCTTGCCTGCGCTGTTTGCTTTATGGCCGTGGTGGGGTACCGAACCGGCAGTATCTCCATGCTAAGCCTCTCTCTTGGTTTTCCAGGGCGACTGTAACCAAGTACCACCAACCGCGGGGCTTAAATCGAAGGCAATTTGTTCTCTCACAGCTCTGGAGGCTGGAAGTCCCACTCCAGCTGTCTCTGACGGCTCCTGGAAGGAAATCCTTACTTGCCTCTTCCCAGCTCCTGGAAGTTGCCAACAGCCCTGGGTGCTGGCAGCAGAGCCCCTGGCCTCCGTCTTCACATGTTTGGGTGCTTCTCCTCTTTCTTTAAGACTGTCAGTCATAGTGGATTAGGCACACCCTGATTCAGTACTCCCTCATCTAAACTTGACTCTGCAAAGACCCAATTTCCAAATAAGGCCACCTTCACAGCGTTAGGATTTCAACGTATCTTTTTTTTTGCGGGGGGGGGGGGGGGCGGGCGGGGTACCAGCCCAATTCAAGCCCCAACAAAGAATGAAGGGAAGGCCATTCTGGCAGGGTTGTGTAGGCAGGAATGAGAGTCACATGCTGGTATAGACAGGTCCTCTCCCACATGATGCCCTTAAACTGCTCTCTGCAATTATTTAGCATCTCAGTAGGAAAAGATCTGTCAAAGCCTTCACCACGCACAGAAGATAAGGGCGACACGCAACGATGACAGCGTCAAGAAAAGATGCAGGGAAACGGATGTGGCTCAACCGATTGGGCTCCCGTCTACCATATAGGAGGTCCAGGGTTCGATGCCCAGGGCCTCCTGGTGAGGGCAAGCTGGCCCATGCAGCGGGCTGGCCCACACAGAATGCTGCCCCATGCAGGAGTGCTGGCTGACGTAGAGAGCTGGCACAGCAAGATGATGCAACAAGAGACACAGAGGAGAGAAAATAAGAAGACGGAGCAGAACAGGGGGCTGAGGCAGTGCAAGAGAGTAATCACCTCTCTCCCACTCTGGAAGATCCCAGGATCAGTCCCGGAGCCTCCTAATGAGAAGACAAGCAGACACAGAAGAACACAAAGCGAATGGACACAGAGAGCAGATAATGGGGATTCGGGGTGGGCGGGGATAAATAAAATAAGTTTAAAAAAAAAAAAGAAAAAATACAAAGTTCAGGCAATTGACAGGGGGATCCAAATTCACGTTCTGGGTAAACGACAGTGAGGTGGGAAGTCTGCTCCAGGCTGCAACTCCTTGCCCAGCCCTGGGCTCCATGACGCTGAGACTGTTTTCCTGGGGAGAGAAATGGGCAAGACAAACAAAACCCCATCCTCAGATGGTTGATGGGGGATTATTGGAAAAGCACACCCGAAGGGCTCAGTATACATTGATCATTATCATTATTATTATTTTCAAATCAGACAAGCAGGCACACACTATTATTCTAGGCAGCTTTTCTTCCAAAAGAAATTCATGTGAAATAGCACAAGTGAAATCAATAGCAGTCTCCTCACTTTTGGAGGATTGCCTTCCTGTCATATATTATAAAATAAGTCAAATTTCTAGCAGAAATGGTTGATGAGAAAAGATGATGTTCCAGATTAGGATCCTTGTCCTGTCTTATAGATGTCACAACCCTTATTATATCCAGATGATGCTAAATATCACAGCTGTTCACAGCTGAGTGTAAAGCATCCTAAAATACGTGCATGTTAAGATAAATAGGGGAAGCAGACGTGGCTCAAGTGATAAGGCCCCCACCTACCATATGGGAGGACCCAAATTCGATCCCTGGGACCTCCTGGTGAAAAAGAAGAGAAAGAGTGCCTGCGTGATGAGCCAGTGCCCGTGTGGTAAGCCAAGTGCCCCTGCAAGTGAGTCATGCAGCATGATGATGACACAACAAAAGAGAGACAAAGGGGAGAGTCAAGGTGAAGTGCAGGAACTGAGGTGGCGCAATTGACATGGAAACTCTATCCCCATCAGAGGTTCCCAGGATCAAATCCCTCTAAATCCTAGAGGAGAAAGATGAAAAGAAAAGACAAAAAAGAGAAATAGACACAGAAGATCACACAGCGAATGGACACAGACAGCAAAAACAGCAGAGTGGGGTGGGAGAGGGGAAAAAAAAAGATAAATAGGAGGGGAGTGGATGTGGCTCAAGCAGTTGAGCACCTGCTTCCCACATGGGAAGGTCCTGGGTTCGGTTCCTGGTACCTCCTAAAAACACAACATGCAAACAAACGAAAAATACCAACTCAGGGGAGCCGATGTGGCTCCGTGATTGAGCGCCGGCTTCCCACACACAAGGTCCCGGGTTCAATCCCCGGCCCCAGCACCTCAAAAAAGACAAATAAATAAATAAATAAGAGGCTGGGTTGGTTTATGCAACTCATGGGATAGAACTGAGGAAGGTGGGGCTGGAAGTCAGGGGCTGTCAAGAGCCACTGCAGACACCTCTGTACACCATCTCGGCTTGAGAGCTCCAGTCAGAGAAAACCTCCATCTGACAACTCCCAGCTACCACCCGCGCCATCCCCAGGAGAGAAGAGGCTGGAAGGCTAACGAAGTTCAGTCAGGGCGCCGCAGGCTCCTGGGCTGGCCCGGGCATGGCCTCTGTTGGTGAGCTTGGCGGAAGGGGTATGTGCCTTGGGGGGAGACACTGCTCATTCATCTCCTCTCAGGAGTGCAACGAAAGTGTCAAACCTTTGTTTTCTATACCCAGTCCATCTTTCTCAAAAGTTTAACCACTGACCCTCTCCCTTGAGGTAACGCAGTGTCCTCAGGTAATCTGCTCAGTCTTTCTGAATTCTGTCCCCTCCCTTGCCTCTCGCCAGTGAGCGTCTGGACAAACTGGGAAGTGGCTTTAGGAAGGAAGAGGGGGCTCGGCTGGGTACACACGAGTCGGGTGCGACCCTCTGGCTTCTCCGGTCTCCTCAGCGATGGCCCGTGTCCACTGAGTCACGCTCATCCTGGGACGCTTGTGGCCCGAGGGCTGGCAGCCCGTCTGCATGGCCCTGCCAGGGCCCAGTGCTGATGGTGCTGCATGCCCAGGTTTGGCCGAGACTCCATTATCCCCCAGCTTCTCCCACTCAATCTTCTTTGTCCTCCAGTCAAGCTTTTCTCCTGATAGCCTTGTTCCCAGTGCTACTAGTCCAGGATCTGGGCCACCACATCACATTATTTTTCTTTCTGTATATTTTCTTTATTTTGCAGAAAATGCTTTCAGCTTATTGTCTTTGGCTACTTTGTCAGAAGGAAAAAAAAAACTATAAACTGTTCTAGGTTTAACAATACAAGAAAATAACTGCATCTGCCCAAAACCACACACTTTCTAGTAGACAGAGCAAATTGTCTTCAGACTTCTTCTGTCCTTAAAAGCTCACCTCTAATTATTGTAAACGGTCACCAAAGGGACCTGAAAACTACTCCAAAGCAATAAGAAAGAGAATTAAAAGTATGCTTTTTATCTCACTAAAGAGGACCAGTGAAGTTTATAAATTCTGTTGTGCCGAAGTCATCTATATGCTGTATGAAACAAAAATTTAGATTTCTGGATCCAAGCAAACAATTTATATTTTATTATGAATAATAACACATATATTGTTCTCAAACTTAAATTCACCTGCAGCATATAAACAACCCGGGACTAAACTGCTCTTGCCAATGATGGGCAAACAGGTGGTGGCAGTTTTTTGTCCTGTTGTGTTTGGTAACTAGAATGGGTCTTTCTCCTTTTAGTGAAGGTGAAGTCAAAAAGCTTTATTTCCTTCCCTTGCCCCAAGAGACTGTCATTTTGTACCTTACTTTTAATAGTAGGATTAATCAAATCAGTACTTGGTTGCCGGGGGTGGGGAGGAAAAAAGTCAGTGCATCTTTTTGAAGAAAGGATGCCTCATTCTTTTTTTTTTTAGTTGAAATATATCACTCATAAACATACATAAACAATAAGTGTATAATAGTTGTGAACTTACAAACCAAACATATATAACATCAGACAAGCATATATAACATCTCGCCCTACCACCAATAACTTGCATTGTTTTTAAACTTTTTGAACTAATGATTAAAGAGCATTGTGAGGGAAACGGACTTTGGCCCAGTGGTTTAAAGAGCATTGTGAAAATATT
Organism: Dasypus novemcinctus; assembly: GCF_030445035.2. Taxonomy (NCBI): domain Eukaryota; kingdom Metazoa; phylum Chordata; class Mammalia; order Cingulata; family Dasypodidae; genus Dasypus; species Dasypus novemcinctus. The sequence continues at coordinate 29,929,505 of NC_080700.1, read as the reverse complement.
ACTACTAAACAATGCAGTTTTCCCCTAACCAACCTGATTGTTATTATCTTTATATCATTTATATATGAACATACATAAACAATTAAGTGTACAGTAAAAGTTGTGAACTGACAAAGCAAACATGCATGACATCATACAGGGGTCCCATACATCAACCCTCCACCACCAACACCTTGCATTGTCATGAGACGTTGGTTACAAACTATTCTTGATGTGTGATTAGACCTTACAAAGCCTGACTTTTACAACTATTGTCAGTCTCCTGTTTCAGTCATCAGAAGCTGTTTCTCTGTTTGCACCTATAGTATTCCAAAAGGCCTGTGCACAGACATACAGAGAAGGAGCAGATCGTACATTTCTAGAATAGCATCACAATTACCTGTGGAAGTCACCCGCTGTCTGTAACCCTACAAGCACTGTTTCTTGGCCATCGCGAATCAGTATTGTCTCCCTATTCAAGGGACCCCCCAAAATCTGACCTGAGGAACTCAGCTGCTTCCTTTCTGAGAGAGTGGGCAATCAAGAGAAGTGACAGAATTCTGCCACCATAAAGAACAGGCATCCAGACTTGTAGATATTTCAGTGTGCCTGTTAAGTATATTTACAGAGACCTAAATCTTGGATGGCTGAGCCCTGAATCCCAGGAGACTAGTGGCCAGCTACTACTCTCCAGTTTTTCAATCTTGTCCTGGACAACCAACAAAACAAGATGATGGATGGGTCCCATCACCAAAAGACAGGGGATGTTTGCACCTGCGGGTTGGAAAATTCCTCCCACCTACCCCATGGTACCTGGGGTCCCCCTTTGACCTGTGGCTGTTGGAGCGGATGTCATCCCGGGTCCCTCGGATCAGGAAATGAACAATCATGGGGGGAGGGGTGGCTGTGGACCAAGGTAGATGAGTTGTTACCAGGGGTGTTACCCTGTGTTGGCCAAAGACCTTGTAATCTTGGTATAAAGATAGAGGCTGCGAGCATTCAGAAGGGAGGGAAAATGAATGGGTGGAACGAGGCCCATTTGGGGTGGTAAGTGTCTTCTCCACGACACTGCAACGACGAACCCATGACATTACACATTTGTCAAGAGCTATGGAACACATGACATTTGTTAAGAGCTCTGTGCTATGTGCAGCACAAAGTGTAAACCCTAATGTGAACTCTGAACTTTGGTTAGTGGCAATACTTCAATATTGGTTCGACTATAACAAATGTACCACACTAATCTAACATGTCAGTAATAAGGGTAATTATGTATGTGAGTGGGGGAGCTAAATGGAAATTCCATATATATTGGTATAATTTTTCTGTAAATGTAAAACTTCTCTAAAAATAAAGTTAAAAAAAAAGAAGTGAATCAGGTAGAGAAGTTAATGAATAAATAAATACTGTATCCAACTTGAGTATTATTTTTATAGTTTTGAGACTACAGGCATTTTTTTCCTTGTGATAAGTTGTTACGTGAGCTTCTGGTACCAAAGAGAATCTAGAAATAAAGATATTAATGATGAAAAAACAAAAACAAAAATATAGAGAATATACAAAAAATACAATTTGGAAATATCTGGGAGTTGCTTGCCTTATAATCAAAATATCATTACTAGCATTACTAGTCTCGTGCATTCAAATTCTGCCTCAGTTCTTCTAGGAATGGCCAAAAGAGCACTGGAATGAGCCTTGAGGTGGCAGTGACGAAGCCCTAGGTGTCATTTCAGCCCTGCCACTAATTACAGTGTGACGGTGGGCTGCTTGTTTCACCTCTCCAGGCCTCAGTTTCTTCATTTTTCCAACATACACGTGCTGACTTTCAATAGATTCCATTACTTTAAAATATTCATGGAAGCAGGTAGAGCTCAAGTGGTTGAACGCCTGCTTCCCACGTGCGGGGTCCTGGGTTCAATCCCTGGTTCCCCCTTAAAAAAGAGAAAGAAAGAAATTCACATTTTTTAATCACTCAAAGTCACCAAGCCTTTGGTTAGCAGTTAGACCCAAGGAGTGGGCTGTTTTAACATGTTCATTCGAAGAGCAGTGAGTGAGTTGTACTTAGACAATTATATGAGAGGAGCTGATCTGAGGAGCCAGACAACTTTCTACTCAGACTGGGAACTTTTCCCAGAAAAAAAGTTTGTGTGCATATTGTTCTTTGTTATATTATACAAAAGAAAGTCTAATATTTTTTTTAACAACTTAAAAACTTGCTTTGTAATGCTGTAAGTTGATCTTTTGGCTCTCTCACTGGCTTTTCTTTGGGTTGACTTCTAAGGAAGTGCCAGCCAACCTTCAATTCTTTATCCTAGGAAAAACTCACTGCTTATTTATGTTGGCATCTGGCAACCTCACCTGTAGCAACTTCCATATGATGTAAAGCTTGATGGATCTTCTGGGCAGAATGTGTCATTGAGTGGAAATTCTACATGGTAACACACTTGCTCTAAATTGAAAGAAAACTTGTTTGAAGCTCAATTCACAAATCCATTTTATATAAACTTAAAGAGTTTGGTATCTATCTTGCAGATTAATAGAAGCCTGGTGTCACTGAGAAATATCAAGAAAATGAGCCCTTTAAATAGGCTGAAAAAGTTAAAATAAAGAAATTACATTTTAAACTAAGGAATCAATAAAAAAGCTTGTATTAAATGTCCTGTTAATACAATTTATTTTTATTTTATGTTATGCTTCTTTCCATTTTTATTAAACCATCTCTATGTTCTTCTATCAGCAATTCGTAATCTGTGAAAGAACAAGAAACACAATGGACATAATCAGGAGACGTGGATTTAAAGGCTGACTTTGCCATTTACTAAGCATTTGACCCTGGACTCCTCAATTTCTGTAAAATGGAGATAACATCTTGTACTTCATAGGTAGATGTGAGGACTCATTGAGATGACATCTGTGAAAGTATCTAGCTCAAAATCTAGGAAGCATTCAACAAGCATCTCTGTGTTAAGGGTTTAGCAGACAGAAGCGGTGGCAACCACACATCCAACAGTTGGATATGCCTATTGGGGCTCTTGGGAGCCCATGGGACAGTAATTCTTCAACCTACTTTGAGACCCAGAATTTGAGAATCTGATGAAAATACTGGATCCTCTTCCCAGAAAAAAAAAAAAAGAGTGTACACACATACCCACTATATTCTGAGATTTAGGCACCACTCTTCCCACTGAAACCCATTCCTGTAAGTCCTGTTAAGAAATCCTACATTAGAGGATTCAGAGAAAAATCTTCAAAAAGGCTCATGTCCCAGTGTTTAGTTCTGTAGGGTGAACCCATTTGAAAATAAGACCTTTGAAGTTGTAATTCTTTAAGGTATGGCCAACCTGAAGGAGAATAGATCTTAATCCAATATGGCTGAAGTCCTTATAAACAAAGGAAATTGAACATGGAAAGAGAAGCCAGAGGAGCAGAACCTGGAAGAGAAGTTAACAGAACCCAGAAGAGAAAGGAGAAGACATGCTGCCATGTGCATCTGTCCTGTGACAGAAAAGCCAAGCAACCCCCGAAATTGCCCACCAACCAGAAGACACTGACCCAGAGAGGAAGATGCCTTCTAGCCTCTGACACTGAACCAGCAAATTCCTGCTATTACGCCAGCCCCTTGCATGGCATTTGTTTTAGCAGCTGAGAATCTAGGACACTGTCTTTGGAGCAGGGGTTCTAAACAAGAGGTCCATGAGCTTGAACTGAAATTCAGAAAAACATTATTCTTGTGGGGACGTGTTGGTATGGGTGTGATTTATTTATTAAATAATACATGGTATAGTATGGACTTAGTTAAAGGCCTGTGGTTTTCACCTGACTGGCAAAAGGGTCCATGGAACAAAAAAGGTTAAGGACCTCTGGTTTAGAGGATGAACCGTAGTGTCAATCACCTCTCTTGTCCTCTCACTTCCCTATCTCTCTTCTATCTATTTGACGCCATTTTCCATCACTGTTCCTGAACTTTGTTCCGCAATTTGTCTGTAGCCTTTGATAGCACTAGGAACCTCCTCCTTCTCAAAGCTCTACTCTGATTTCATGTCCCCCCTCCATGCTGGAACTTCTGCCTGTTCCTCTGGGATTCTTCTCGGTTATCTTTAGTAACTCCTCATGCTCAGTCCTTCTCTCCAATATTGGCACTCCTTAGGGTTCCAATATTAATTCCATCTCCTCTCCCTCCACAAACTCTCCCTGAAAAATGTCTTACAACTCTACAGCTTCAACTACAACTTAATTGTCAGAGATTCCCAGAGCATATCTCAAATCCAGTCCTTTTCCAAGTTTCAGATCCTGTAACCAGCTGCCTAGTTGAGGTATCACAGGCACCTCAAACTCAACCTGTGCAAGTGAAGTCAATTTCATCCTCCCCAATGCAGCCTCTCCTCCTGAAGCTCTTGTCTCAATTGATGCCTTAGAAATACCACCCTGTTAAAAATTTGTTACCCCCTTATTTCTGGTTCATATAAAATTATCATCAAATTATAAGCTTTCTATTTCTGAAGTATCTTTTGAACCAATGGCCATTTCCATGTTTCTTTTTAGTTGCCTTCATTTATGTACTCATAATCTTTCCCTTAAACCTTTGCTATCACTTCTTTCTTCTAGTCCATCTCTTGTGGAGTGAATACCCTAAAATTCAAGTCTAATCTTGTGATGTCCCTATTTTAAAATTTTAAATAGGTGATATGAGTATGGTGGTTTGAAGCTGAGTGTACCCCCAGAAAAACATGTTCTTAAATCTAAAATGTGCATATGAACTGACTGGAAGTGGGACCATTTGATGAGTTTTCTTCAGTTAAGGTGTGGCCCACCTCAATGAAGATGTGTCTTCATCCTATTACTGGAGTCCTTTGTAAGAGAATGAAATTCAGACAGAGAGAGAAAGTCACAAGAAGCAAGAAGCTGAACCTGGAAGAGAGGGGAGAGACCAGGAAGTGCCGCCATGTGCCTTGCCATGTGACAAGCCACTGACCCCAGGATGACCAGCAGCCGGCCCCAAAACATCACAGTCTTCTAAGAGAAAGCATCACCTTGATGATGCCTTGATTTGGGCTTTTTTTTAGCCTCAAAATATTCAGCTAATAAATCCCATTGTTTAAGCCAAACCATGTCATGGTATTTGCTTGATCAGCCTAGGAGATTAAAACAATGGGTAAGACACCTAATGTTTTAAATGAGTGCCAGGTGCTAAATAAATTATGGCTGGATAAATTGCTATTTTGACTATGTAATATGAAACAACAATATTCAGTAATATGAAACAATACGAAATGTATAGACATCAGCTCTGGGGATGGGGGATCACTCTCCTTTGTTTTCTAGAAACAGGACACAGCACTCAGAGTAACTATAGTAATCACTGCTCCATGCTGAACTTTTTTTTTTTTTATTGATTTTGTAATAATATTACATTAAAAATATATATATATGAGGTCCCATTCAACCCCACCACCCCCACTCCACCTCTCCCCCACCAGCAACACTCATTCCCATCATCATGACATGTCCATTGCATTTGGTAAGTACATCTTTGGGCACCTCTGCACCTCATGGTCAATGGTCCACATCATGGCCCATACTCTCCCCCATTCCATCCAGTTGGCCCTGTGAGGATTTACAATGTCCGGTGATTGCCCCTGAAGCACCATCCAGGGCAGCTCCATGTCCCAAAGACGCCTCCACCTCTCATCTCTTCCTGCCTTTCCCCATACCCATCAGCCACCATGTCCACTTTTCCCAATCCAATGCCACCTTTTCTATGTGGACATTGGATTGGTTGTGTCCATTGCACCTCTATGTCAAGAGGAGGCTCAGATTCCACATGGATGCTGGATGCAATCCTCCCACTTTCAGTTGTAAGCACTCTAGGCTCCATGGTGTGGTGGTTGTCCTTCTTCAACTCCATCTTAGCTGAGTGTGGTAAGTCCAATAAATCAGATTGTAGGTGCTGGAGTCTGTTGAGGCTCAGGGCCTGGCTATCACATTGTCAGTCCAGAGATTCAAATCCCCTAAATATATCTTAAACCCCAACACTAACTGCAACTCCAGCACATTAACATGAAAGTCTTATGAAGAGAGATCCCATCTGAGTCCAGATTCATCACACATAAACACCAGTTCCAAAGAGGGGCCATCTGACCTGGTAGTTAACCCCATCTGCCATGACCATAACTCCCATGGATCTCTTTGGCCCTCAAAGGAACCAATACCTGGGGGCTGTATCTGCTTTATCTGTCTCTTAGACTCTGCTCAGTTGTGCATAAGGGCAATCCTTCTGACAGCCCCCAGACTCTTTTTTAGAGACTCGTAGCCATATAAACTCATTTCTCCTTTCCATTTCCCCCTTACATTAGGTCAAACAGCATTTTAAAGTCATGTTATTTTATGTAGACAGGGATATTCTGCTGATCCGCATTGAACCTTCCGTACAAGGTCATTTTCCAGTTGCATCATCAGTTGGTAGTTGATAGTGATCCCTCGGTGCCAGGGAGGCTCATCCCCGGGTGTTATGTCCCACGCTGGGGGGAAGGCATTGCATTTACATGCTGAGTTTGGCTTCGAGACTGGCCATTTTTGAGTAACATGAAGGCTGACAGGAGGAAATTCCCAGGCACAATGCTGCTCTAGGTCTTGTTCTTATTTTAGGCTTATCAGCTCACAAGCATAGTCATTAGCGTCAGGGGCTCACTGTTGAACCCTCACTCCCTCCCAGTCCCCGCCACTGCACCTGGGAGACTGTCGCTGTTCCCCTAGGGACCACGACAGAGCACCACTGGCTAGGAACCCAGTACCGCCCCTGCTGTGGTTTTTAATTGTTGCCACTATGAGTATATCCACACATTACCATGCACCCTGGACATATGTTCTGTACAGCTCCCTGTCAGCCATATATCACCTGTCAATGGTATCCTATACCAGTATTCCTCTGTTGCCATTGTTGAAACACTCTGATCCAGAACTCCCTGAAATTTGAAGCCCAACATAATGTCAGGGTCCCTTACTAGGAAATGGCATATAGCGATGGGTTTAAAGGTTAGATAAAGAATACGTGTTGACTTGGAAAAAATTCTCCATCCTATCTTTTTCTTTTTTTTTTTTTTCCTCTAATTATTGAACTTCTCTTCACAGGAGCCCTAGAACACAGCAATGCATGTATATAATATACAGCACTCCCATACATCCACCACAAAACCTTTCCCTTCCACAGCGATACTCTTACACCCTATTCACATCATATTTACTTAACGTGATGTACAGAGTCTGAGACAATAGCTTTCAAACAAGGTGACATCTGTGCTTACATTGTGGTGCATACTTTAGGATACACAGTTTTCTAAATTCTTAGTTATCCTATGTTTTACATTATGGTTTACATTATCAGTCTGTCATCTCCTATATGTTATGGTGTAATATTACATGTTTTATATCCATCCTTCTGTACTCTCACGAAACTCCTCTCTTACCCCCCATTTACCTTGGTTCCACACATTTAATGTCCATTTTCCCTTCCACCTTGGTGCCCACAGTGACAGCCAACCTCCGTTTCCCGAGGAGCCACGTCCAGGGATAGATGGAATAGTGTTCAGGGCCTAACTTGCTCAACTGCCCCAATGCTCTGGGAGCCACCCTTTCTCTCGAGGGATACAGTTCCCTCTATTTGATGGCATTAGTCCACCCCCACTCTCACTACTTGGGTTTCTACCCCATGGTGTCACCCACTCTGGCAGAATGAGCATTTAGACATTCCCCAGGAGCCCGTCCCGCATCAGACCATCCCCTCTGAGCATTCTAAACAGGTAACCCTCTTAATTATATTTTGATATGATTTTCTCGGCATTTTACTCTCCACCAACACCTGACACTCTCCTATGTTCGTATGCTACCCCTCCCTTCCCCCACTTTTGGGCAATATTACCCATCTGCCCATCCCCAGCCACCCTCAAACCCGCAAAGCCCCAACCAAAGGCAACTCCTTGCCCCCATTTTATCTCTTCTTTGTGTTCATACTTACCACCATCTCGTCATAAATTCCACCCCTGCAGACATCGGCTCACATCCTTCCTCCACCCTCCGATGAACTTTTAAATATTAATCTCTTGTGGGAATTTTTGTCTTAGCTTGAGGAAATTAAGTTTGATCTTGTTAAGAGAAAAAAAAATGGTATAAGGGTGTTGGCTTTTTTTTTTAATGTTGCCTATAATTAAAATGTCAGGATAATGCAGCACTCCCAGTTAGAGGGAAAGTGATGTTTACAGGCTTAGGTGCTTAAAAACAAATTTCCAGTCAGATGATCATCTGAGTGCACCTAACAAAAGAGGTGTTCTTAATGGAAATGAATGGGAAAGAGTAAACTGTAATTAATTCTGCAGCACTTCGGGAAGAGCTGAATCTGCAGGGATGCTATCTCCATGTCCTGGGTTGCTTAACTTAAGCAGCACAGCGCATGTCATGGATGAAAAAAATACTGGAAAATAAATGCATATTCATATGTTTTTAAAAGAGAATTAGAAAACCATTTTTCACCATTTCGACCCTCAGAAGGCTGCAAGGTACTACACAATTCTCTTTGGGGGTCTGAAAGTGGTTTGGGGACCCTTGGAATTGTCAGAACATGTGTCTCACCCTCTTCACTGGGAGACTGTGGGTCGCCTCGTACCCAACTTGTTTAAATGCCCACACTGGAGAGTTGGGTCTGGTCATAATGTGAACTTAGACTGGGGGGAGGCTGGGTGGCAATGGGGCGCGGGGATTTTGTTTGTTTGTTTTTTCATGTTTTTGCGGGGAGGTTAACTTAAAAAAAATAATTTCAAACTTACAGGACAGTTGCAAAACAACGCAAAACCCATATAAAGAATTCCTTTCTATCCCCACGCAGATATCTAGAACCACCCATATTTAAAGTTTTGTCACATTTGCCATATCGTTTTCTTTCTCCATCAGTCTACTACTTTATTCATTTCTGTCTATCATCTATCAATCTATTGATCTATTTATCTTCTCTCTGTCATCTAATCTATCATCTATCTATTTTCTAAACATTTGAGAGCAGGTTGTATACATCATACTCATTAAACTCTTAATGCTTCCTTGTACAGTTCCTAAGAACAAAGATATTCACTTACATAGCTACCTTAAGTACAATTCTCAAGTTCAAGAAATTTAACATTGCTATAAAGCTTATAGTCCATATACTCCAAGTTTTTCACATGTCCCAGTCATGTCCTTTTGGGCCTTTTCTCCTTCATTATTAGATCTCGTCCAGGAACATGGATTGCATTTAGTTGTCCTTGTTTCTTCAGTCTGTCTGTCTCTTTCTCTCTCTCTCTTTGGGTGGTGGTGGTGGTTGGCCTTTAAATGGAAAAGAAAAAGCTTGTGTGTATTCTTTTTATTTAAAAAGGGGGTCAGGGGAGAGGGGACTCTGCACGCTTCCCAACAGTTAATAATATGCCATACATGGGAAACTTCAGAAGGCAGATTTCCCACCAGGCAAATAGCTTTTGGGGAGGTTTCCTCATTTGCCTGCTCAGCACACTGACACCAGCAGGCCGAGCCTTTATTCCAGCCACCGGGCAGACAAATCCCAAAGACGAGTGTGCACCTTCCTCGTCAAGATTTTCAGGCACCACCGTTTTACAGTCTTCCTTGGGAACTTCTACCAGGTAATCGCTCCAATCATAGAAAGACGGTCATTAGACAAGATAATGCAATTCAAAATCACTTTGGTACCCTTTGAGCACCTCCTTGGCGCCTGCCCCTTCCCACAGTTTTGGATTCTGAATTCAGACTCAGAGAATGAGAGACTGTCCAAACCGCACACACCTTCCAATAATCCTACAAACGATTAAAAATGAAAGTTCAACCGACTCACTTTACCCGCACAGTTGTTTTGAACTAAAGAGAGTGTCTCAGGAGTTCCTGAAAAGCTGGTTTTTGTCACAGCCAATGGGTTTATGGGTTTAATATGCTGATCAGTGCCTGTTCTTTGAGCTCTTTGGAGATCCTACCCATGGGATGATATTCTGGAGCTTAAAAGTCAACATGGAGGGAAGTGGATGTGGCTCAATTGATAGAGCATCCGCCTACCATATGGAGGGGCCAGGGTTTGATCCCCAGCATCTCCTGACCCGTGTAGTGAGCTGACCCATGCGCAGTGCTGCCACGAGCCAGCAGGGCCGTGCCACGCAGGGGTATCCCCCACGTAGCGGTGCCCCACGTGCAAGGAGTACACCCTGCAAGGAAAGCCACCCCACACAAAAAAAGCACAGCCTGTCCAGGAGTGGCACTGCACACATGGAGAGCTGACCCAGCAAGACGGTGCATCGAAAAAAGCAACACGGTTTCCCAGTGCTGCATGACAAGGATGCAGTGGACACGGAAAAATACGAACACACAGTAAATGGACAGAGAGCAGATAACGGGGGGAAGGGGAGAGAAATAAATAAAATAAATCTTTTAAGAAAAAAAGGTCAACATGGAATGTTTTTGTGACTTCAAAGTGTTTTACAAGCAGGACCTGGAAGAAAACCATTTATGACATTGTACCTATTTTTGTTTACTTAGCCTGATGGTTTTCTGGCTAGTCTATTCAAGTTGGTTTAACCCCATGGCCTTTGAAACCGTACAGGTGTCGGTGAAGTCTGACAGCACCTCCTGCAAACTGGGGACTCTGGGCAAGTCTCTTCACCCCTCTAAGCCTCAGTTTCTTTATCAGGGCACTATACTAATAATATGTGACTCACAGATTCAGCATGAATATTTCATGATACCATGCACAACAAACATTTAGGACAGGGCAGGTAAATAATAAGCACTCACTAAATCTGACTAGTTTTATTACTAACATTTCTTGAGCACCTATTACTGAGAAAATGCCTCAATATCACCTCTTCAGTGAAGCCTTTTTGACATGACCCCCCAGCCAGCCAGAGTCTGTAACTGTGACCCTATCACCACCACTTAATTCCATCTTCCTCACAGTCGGCGTTACTGTCAACCTACAGTGAAGCCTCCAAATTTGAACCTTTGTATCCACACCCAATCCAGTTCCGCACCATTTAACTCATCTTATGTTTATTGAGCAACTCCTATGTACTTCACACTATACCAGGAACTGAAGATACCAAAATGCACGAAGCCCAAGGAAGTAAGTGAAATGGTCCTTGTGAAGGTTAGCCTAATGTGTTGCTTTTTTTTAAAGATTTATTTTATTTATTTCTCTCCCCTTCCCCCCTACCCTGCCCCAGTTGTCTGTTCTTTGTGTCCATTTGCTGCATGTTCTTCTTTTTGTCCACTTCTGTTGTTGTCAGCGGCACGGGAATCTGTGTTTCTTTTTGTTGCATCATCTTGCTGTGTCAACTCTCCATGTGTGTGGCACCATTCCTGGGCAGGCAGCACTTTCTTTTGCACTAGGCAGCTCTCCTTACAGGGTGCACTCCTTGTGCGTGGGGCTCCCCTACATGGGGTCACCCCTGCGTGGCACTCCTTGCGAGCATCAGCACTGCGCATGGGCCAGCTCCACATGGGTCAAGGAGGCCTGGGGTTTGAACCTTGGACCTCCCATGTGGTAGACGGACGCCCTAACCACTGGGACAAGCCTGTTTCCCTAGTCTAATGTGTTACCTCAGCCAAGTAATGGTGCCCAGTTGTTTGGTCAAGCAAGCACTGGAATAATTGTAATACAAGGACATTCCGTGGACTTTAATCATCAGTTATTTGATAGCATAGATGGCTGATTACATCTACAAGCAACCAAGGAAATTGCCATCAGCAACGAGTGACATCTTATCCAATCAATTGAAGGCTTTAAGAGGGGAAGTGATTTCAGCATTCAGGGAGAGAATTCCTAGCTCTACCTTGAACAGCCAGCATCTCCTGGCTTCACCAGAACCCCTGGATTATAGTTTACCTGCAGAATTTAGACGTGTGCATCCCCAAAGTCACATGAGAGAATTTTATAAAATCTCATACTATTTACACATATCTCCTACCAGTTCTGTGTCCCTAGAGAACCCTGACTGATACAGTCATGTAAGCAAAGAGCCCACTACGTTAGAAACTCGAGAGGTAGGATGCAGAAGTCAAAGGTCAGAGGTGGGATGGAAAAGAAGTGGCAAGGGTTGGGAAAGACTTCCCAGAGTTTGCAGGGCGGTAGTGTAACCATGAGCTCAGGTAACCCTGGGAGAAGGTCTGGGAAAACTCTTGTTTCCAGCCAATGTGAGCTCTGGACAAGCCACAGCCTTCCACAAAGCTGCTCTCACGTGTCCGCAGTTCATACAATGAGACTTCTGCCTTCATTTCCTGGAGAAAGTTCCAATTCCATCCCACTAACACCAAAGAACCTTCCCTTCCCAGGGTCTTATCTCCACCTCACATGCTCCCAGCAGCTTGGCAATTCCACACCAAACCAGGCAGGTGACAAAGCCACCACCCCCTAACATCAAGGGACTACACTCCCTGAAACTCCCGTCCATTACGTCACTTCCCCTTGGATGGCGCCACTGCTGGCCCAGGTCAAGTCCAAGATAACTGTGTTCCTTTGGGCAGGGAACCCTCCCCCCACCACCATATGTGGCTGGTCCCACCACAAAATGGATTCACTTGGTCCCAACCAACCATGCCTTGGCTCCTCGCTTTTCAACGCTGACACACTGCTTAAGCTGCCCCAGGCCACAGACCCGAGCCCCTTCAAGGGAGCACTCTGGCCGAAGTCCTGTAGGCGCTCACACCTCCTATGGTCCACACCGCACTCTAATGATCTCTCTACCTCCATTGCTGGCTGGAGAGTGGCGTGAGGGCAGAGATGAGCTCTGATTTGCCTCTGTGTTCCCGACACCTAACACGATGCCAAGCACGAGGATGCACTCAATCAACGCGGAAGATGGGTATTTTGAGACTCTTAAACCGATATGACTTTCATACCTCTTAAATAAAGATGTCCCAGGGCTTCACATCCATGGAATCATGAGGTATTGGTGCCTTGCTGCAAGGGCAGATTCTAGCTGGATCAAAGGAGTCATTATTTAGCCATGATGGTCAACATCCCACGTCTTTCATAGTGAGAGAAGACGCGCGTGCATCAGGGTTCATGACAAAAACAGTGACTTCTACATTCTAAATATCAAGATATCAAGATATCTAAATAGTCTAGATATCTAAGAAGGAAGTCTAGCTGCCTGGGATTATAGGAAATTTTTATTAACCATAGACAGAGAGACCACAAAATGGTATAAGGAAATTAACAATGCACCCAATTAGAAAAGGAAGGAGAAGGGACGAAAGAGGACTGATGGGAGGGCCCCAGCAAGAGGAGGGAAGATGGTGTTAATCTTTTTAATTAATCTTTGTTCACAGATTTGTAGGTGCTAATAGGCATTTGGGAACTTAACTGTACTAGAGTAAAATTTTGCTTCACATGTTAAACCAAGGAAATCTTTTTAATTGGGGTGATGTTAGGAGTTTTACTAGCCTAGGGGTATGAGTAGTTGGGATTTTTCAATGTCACTCAAAAGACATCATTTAACCTCTTTCAATTCATTAGGCCAACCCTACCCACAAAGAGAAATTTCCAACATCTTCTCTATTGAAATGAATTCTATCATTGACGAATTAGTTCTCTGAGTTATCACATCATTGGCTAAAAAAAAAATTGGAGAGATTTACATACAATGCAAATATAAATAAATCTATAGAGACAGAAATAGATCAGTGGGCCTGGGGATAGATCAAGGTGACTATTAGGAGGTGGGGGGTATTTCTTTTTGGAATAATGAAAATGTTCTAAAATTGATTGTGGTGATGAATGCACAACCATGGAATTATACTAAAAGCCACCGATAGTATGTTTTGGATGGTCTGTACGGTATATGAACATATTGCAATAAAACTGCTTTTTAAAAAATTACATGTATAAAAAATAAATTTAATACCTGGATGGAAAGACTATTTCGTACTTCTTTCCAGGGGATTCTGAGTCCGTCACTACTTTTTAAATAACTTTCAACCTGTTGCTTTTCTCCTCACAGGATATGATTCACCTGGGGTGTTGCTAAACAAGTCATATCAAGGGGAACAATATAATAAAAGTTACCTAAATTCCAGAACATTATGTCTATTGTGATCATAGCATATTTTATATTTCCTAGTATTTTATACTCCCTTCTTATTGATGTGTATTCCCACTGCCCAGCACGCCTGAGAGCGCTGACGTTGGCCCATTCCTCACCTGGTTCAGATGGCTTTCCGGCCATGCTCTCTCAGCCCGCCTTCTGAGCGCCCAAGGGAAGCTCTGCCCACCTGCCTGCTGATCTCACACCCACCGCGAGTGAATTGGAGGGAAGGGTTTTCGCACTCTTTGCTTCTGTCTCCACAACATCCAGGCACAAAGGTTACCATGCAAGAGGCATCTAGCAAGTAACTGTTGAATGGATGAATTTAAACATTTCTAAACTCCATAGAACTTAGTAACAGGTACAGGCCAACCACGGGGACTCAGGCCACCGCCATAAAGCAGAGATCGCAGTAAATCAAGTCACACGAAATTTTTCTGTTTCCCGGTACACAAAAAAGCTGTGTTGGGAAGCAGATGTGGCTCACATGATGGGGCTCCCATCTACCACATGGGAAGTGCAGGGTTTGATTCCCAGGACTTCCTGGTGAAGGCACACTGGCCCACACAGAGAGCTGGCCAGAGCAGGGTGCTGGCCTGTGCGGAGCGCTGGCCCGAGTGGAGAGCTGGTGCAGTAAGATACGCAACAAAAAGTGACACAGAGGAGAGACAATAAGAGACGCAGCAGACCCGGAAGCTGAGGTGGTGCAGGAGACTGAGCACCTCTCTCTCACTCTGGAAGTTTCCAGTTTCGATTCCCGATGCCACCGAAAGAGAAGACAAGGAGACAAAGAAGAATGCACAGCAAATGGACACAGACAGCAGACAATGGAGGGAGGGGGGAGAAATAAATAAATCTTTTTTAAAAAAGCTATGTCTATACTATGCTGTAGTCTAGTAAGTGTGCAATAGCACTGTTTTTAAAAATGATGTACAATTGGATTACCTAATACTGATATTTGCCAACTCCGCACAAAGTGTGTTCTTTTTTATTTTAAAAAGAAAGTGTATTTGAAAATAAAGTCAGATGGAAATTTTACTTTTAAAATTCCTGTTTTGTCAAGTTTCTCTGATTGAAGATGACTATATGACCCCCTTTTCGTCTCAGGGTCCCCAGAATCCTCTCTCCAGGGCTGGGCTAAGTAAACAGAAATTTGGTTTCATGTGTGGGACATTTAGACCTTTTGGAAGGTGGCTTAACTTGTCTCCTCTGGACTGCAGGTTCCGGCTCTCAGCCACAGTGCTCCTCTCTCCTCACTGCATCCAGGCTGATTCCCTGAGGAGCCACCAGTTTTCTTCTCTCCAACTAAACTTCTTCTTTTTGTACCTGTTAATTTTTCCAAACACTAATAGAATAAAGGCAGTTTTCTAAAACAAAACAACAATGCATGCACCTTAATTAAAATGCGATAGAGCGAAGCAGATTTGGCTCAACTGATAAGGCATCCACCTACCACATGGGAGGTCCAGGGTTCAAACCCCAGGCCTCCTTGATCCATGTGGAGCTGGCCCACGCACAGCGCTGATGCGCGCAAGGAGAGCCCTGCCACACAAGGGTGTCCCCCAATAGGAAAGGCCCACGCACAAGGAGTGCACCACATAAGGAGAGCCACCTCACCCAAAAAAAGCACAGCCTGCCCAGGAGTGGCGCCACACACACGAGAGCTGATGTGGCAAGATGATGCAACAAAAAGAGACACAGATTCCCAGCTCTGCTGACAAGAATGCAAGTGGACACAGAAGAACACACACCGAATGGACACAAGAGAGCAGACAATGGGGGGGGGGAGGGGGCAGGAAGGGAGAGAAATAAATAAAAATAAATCTAAAAAAAATGTGATAGAGGCACAAAATGAGCACACATTGTTGGAAAAATGGCACTGATAGACTTGCTCGACTCAGGGTTGCCAGAAACCTTCAATTTGCAAAAAAAAAAAATGCTGTATCTGGGAAGCACAAAGAGCGAAGGGCAATCAGAAAAGAGATGCCTGCACTTTAAAATAAACAATAATGTTACCAACTAGCAATAGCTATTATAATTTTTTAGATTACTTTAGAATCTTAACCCTGGAAAAAACATATATATATATATATATATATATTTTATGTAGTTACCATACTATTGTACATAAAACCTAGTGATACATATGTCTTTATAGGAAATTGGACAAAAACTGCAAAATAAATGAGGATTCTTCCGAAGATTTCCATTCTAGGAAGGAAAACAATAAGGCATGAAATAGTATGGAACCAATAGAAAAGCAAAACAGTCTTTTTTTTGCCCTTCCCCCAAACAGTGGTGTTGCATAAAATAATTTATAACCTAATCCATTCCTTATTTGTAAACACCAAAATGAAAATGTCTTGTTCCCTCTTCTATCTCAGTAATCCCATCTTGTCCTAAATAGGAAATATGTGACTGACTTCTAGAAATGAAAATTCATCAGGAGGTAAAGTCAGAAAAATACCTGCCCAGACCCCAGATGAATGAGAAATGCATACAGATATGACAGGAAAAACAAGAGCCCAGGAAGCTTCATCTCCACGCTGCACCAGGATAAAAATTAATTGGTTCTGCATGAACGGGCCACCTTGAACCAGAGGTGCAGTAGCACAGTTAATTAAGGAAAGCCTCGATTTAATTGAGCATTAATATTAAAAGAAACCGAAAACGCATTCCCCGAGGAGTTGAATTCTTCCTGTGTGAAATGGGAGGAAGGGCAAATGAGATGCGAGAAATTTGCTTTTTCCAGAGGCGAGTTTTTCATAGTAACTCGTTAGAGCTGATCAATTTAAATACTCACTTCTGTAGTCATAGGTGTGCACAGAGATTGCTCGGAAAACATCAATCACTCCAATTTAAGAAGAAAATTCTATCACATTTTTATAAGATGTTGAATGAGCTCAAAAGACTGATACATCAACTCAGGGGCAAAGCTGTCACTCCATCAGATGCATGACACCCCAACACTCAAGGCTGGCATACAAAGCCAGAGTCACAAATGATTCATTCCTGCCGTGAGAAATGAAGCAGCTGGAAGAGGCAGAGACACCCGTTCCTGGCGGGTCTTCACGGCAGTTCCAGTGTCAAGAGAGCCAAGTGGAGACCAGGACACTGCTTGGTGTCCAAAGACCCAGAATTAATGTGACTTAAGTCTTTAGAAATGAGAGAAACAGCGTTCTCTCAAACCTGAACCAAGGATGACCAGGACAGAATTTGTGTGCATACGCTCACAGTTCCTTCTAGGAATCAGGCGGCATTTCGGATTGAAAATAAAAACTGAGCAAATTTCTGCCAGCCTTGATGAGACGTCACCTGTCCAGCTGTCACCTGGTGGCAACCCTAATCATCGTTCATCAGAAATTCTTCTCATGTGCTTATCCCATCAGTGTCGTCCAGCCACATCACCCGCCCCACCCCCTGCCCCCCAAAAAATCTCTCTCCCAAGGGAGGGCAAATACTTTTCTTATTTCATATTTGTCAACAAGTTTGAAAGGAAACTTTGACACAGGTTGGCAAGAATTCATCTGAGAAGTTGCTCAACAAATGACGTCAGGCTGGGTTAGCCCAATGCAGGCAACTTCAAAGCAGGTCTACACTGCGCCCGAGGCAGAGGGGCTTGGCCAGGCGGGGCGCCCTCTCCCTGGAAACTTGGCAGGGCATCAACTCTACCTGGGCAACCCTCTTTTCTGTGCTTCCACGTCCTTTTTTTTTTTAGACACTTTAATGTAGACAGTCAGGTGACAGTCCAAATCTGGCAGCTTTGAGATCCATCCAACCTCTTTCAATTCTGATTCAGTCCATATCGTTTGTCCATTCTTGGGTTTAATTCTCAGTAATTAAATCATCAGTTCCATGGAGTGGATGGCAATATGTTTGAGTAAGTATGACTAACCCTGATGCTTTATAAATGAGATTGTGGCTGAAAGGGGTAGTCTGTGGATGTAAATGTCAACTGAAAGAAAGCTAGAGAATAAATCTAAGGTGTGTATAACAGTGATTTTGGTGGTGGATGAAGATTGTGCTTAATAGTATAAATAGAAGAATGTTATTTGTTTGCAGGGTTAATATGGTGATACACGGGAAAATTGCAAGTAATGTAACTTATGGATGATAGTTAACAGTGATATTGTAATCTTTTTGCAGCAGTGGCAGGAAAAGATTCCTATCATTTCTAAGAGATAACTATAATGAGGTATAAGGAGGTATGGGATTTTTTTTCTTTTGGAGTAATGAAAACCTTCTAAAATTGACTGAGATGATGACAGCACAATGCTGTGATGAAAATGAGAGCCACAGAGTGTACATTTTGAAATGACTGGGGATCCAGTGGTAGAAGATGGACTGTGGTTCACACGGACAAAAACGAGAACGTTCTCTCATGAACTATAACAAACATACAATACTAATACAGGATGCTAATATAGGGTGGGTTGGGGGGAAAATACACCAAATGTAAGATACGGGCGATAGTAGTATATTCTGATGATGCTCTCTCGTAGTTCGTGACAAATGACTCACAACAATGCAAGGTATTGGTGGTGGGGAGATATCCAGGAGTCTCTATGATGAAATGCACGTTTGCTTTGTAAGTTCACAACTTTTACTCTACACTTATTGTTTATGTTCATGTATGAATGATATACTTCAACAAAATTTTGTTTTTAAAAAAAGACCATCAATTCCTTTATTTCCATGCCTTAGGAAGGAGGGGTTTGGTGGAGGGATGTGGGGTCATGTTTCCACTGAATCCTCCCCCTAGCTCTCAGGAACAGATGCCATTGATTACCAGGGTGAGTTTTAGGAAGGGCTGGTGGAAAATGTCTTCACACTGACACAAAAGGATTCCATTACAGGGCTTATTCAGGTGTTCCAATTTTCTGTTGCTCCTCAATCAACTGGCGAGCACATCTTGGTTCAAATCCCAGCACTGTCTCTTGCCTTCAGACCGTAGGAAAGATGCTGAACTTCTCGAAGCCTCATTTCCTCAATGTAAAATGGGAAAGCATAGAACCATGGCCATACCATGGCCCAAGGACTAACTAAAAACTGTGCGTGGGAATCCCTTAGCACAGATGCTCAACTGACGTTGGCTATTGATAGGTCATCAGTCTGGAGAAGACAGAGAATCAGCTGAGCCCTTACTCCACGAGGGTGTCAGGTGAGAACAGTTAAGAGACATTTTTTCTGGTCTGGAAAAGAAGGCCCTAGAAGAATGGAGATGGAGCTCTCCAGCGAGCAAAGGCATAGAGAAACCGTTTTTTCTCTTCATAGGATCTTCTATCCGCCTTGTCTTGAATTCTGAGTCACATTGTGCCAGGGAATAGGGGGTGGGATGCAAAGAGCCATTGCTTTTCAATCAATCCAACGTTTCTTTACTGAATGAATTTTTATCATGTGCATGAATGTTCTTTAGTATGTTATGCTCCTTTAACTTTAGGATTTAAGGTGTGCTGTAATTATGGCTGTGTTTGGGGAACAAATCCAAACTTCTACCACATTAGGCCTTGGACCCAGGACTCGATCAACAGAGCTGGCTTTTACCACTCGAGGGCTGAGTGAGAGAGGTGAGAGCTCGTGTTACTAGATTGGGGAATCAGGAGACCTTTAGATCTGAAAGGAAACCTAGAGCTCATCCAGCAAAGCCTCTGGAAACCCCTAGTACTGGGCACACTTCCCGGGTTAGACTGACCTTCTCAAAACAGTGCCACGGCCCTTCCACGGGCCCGAGGAGCCCCACCTGAATATCCTGGGTATGGTCACTGCACCCCCACATCTGCTCTTTCCCAAGAAAAACAACGAGGTCCTTTAGTTCATCTCCAAACTGAGCGTGCTAGTTATAACAGGCGCACATCATTCTTTTTTTTTTTCCTTCTTTTCATAATTGAGATAGAAGCTTCATAAGAATCTGAAGCGATGATGGGGCAAATGGATAGAGCGAGTTCATGGTGTCAGCAGGGAATGGAATCTTGAGCACGGGCCAAGGAACTGCCCCAATGCAAGGAGGTCGCCTCTTCCCCTGGAACAAGACCAGGGAAGATGCCTGCCGAGAGAGGCAAGACCGTGCGCGGCGCAGGGGACGGGACGGTGAGCTCCCATCTGACAGCGTCTGTTTCCTCTGGGAGTAATTAACAACAAAGGCATCTGCTCAGTTTGAGGGAAGGTGTGCCTGTTGGGGAGCTTTAGGTGATTTTGAAAGAGCTTCTCAGGGAAGCAGACGTGGCCCAATGGATAGGGCGTCCACCTGCCATATGGGAGGTCCAGGGTTCAAACCCCGGGCCTCCTTGACCCGTGTGGAGCTGGCCCATGCGCAGTGCTGATGCGCGCAAGGAGTGCCCTGCCACGCAGGGGTGTCCCCCACATAGGGGAGCCCCACGTGCAAGGAGTGCGCCCCGTAAGGAGAACCACTCAGCGCAAAAGAAAGTGCAGCCTGCCCAGGAATGGTGCCGCCCACACGGAGAGCTGACACAACAAGATGATGTAACAAAAAGAAACACAGATTCCCGTACTGCTGACAGCAACAGAAGCGGACAAGGAAGAACACGCAGCAAACAGACACAGAGAACAGACAACTGGGGGGGAGGGAGGAAGGGGAGAGAAATAAATCTTTAAAAATAAAATAAAAAAGTTTCTGTGGGGAAGCGGATGTGGCTCAATTGATTGGGCTCCCGTCTACCACATGGGAGGCCCTGGGTTTGCATCCCGGGGCCTCCTTGTGAAGACAACCTGGCATGCGCCCGCGGAGAGCTGATGGCCCACGCCTGCGGAGAGCTGATGCAGCAAGATGACGCAACGAAGGGAGACAAGCAGACACAGAGGAGCACACAGCGAGTGGACACAGACAGCAGACAGCAAGCAAGCGGCAAGGAAGGGGGATAAATAAATTAAAAATAAATCCTTAAAAAAAAATCTTCTGTGATGGAGAAAAAGATTAGAAAAGCAAAGGATTGCTGGCGAGCAAGAACTCATGGATCCCCAATAATCTGCATACTCTCTTACTGACTGGCTACAGAAAGTCTAAGTATCAGCTCCCAGGAATGGCGACTTCACAAAAACCTGTTGATTACAGTGCAGCTAACACCATCAGGTACTGAGTTCCTATTATCTGTCAGATACTGTCTAGGGGGTTTTGTGATGATGTTGTCAGTGATACAACTGAACTATTTTGTAAAAATTACATTATCTGTTCAAGATGTTCTCCTCATCACTCTTAGAGCATTTCTCACCAGTTGCCCTAAGTTTCCACATATAACAAAGGCTGTGTTAAGTATTTCTGTGGAAAATGGATGCCTCTGACATTTGGCACGGCATGGAGACAACATCTGGATATTTAATGGACTTTTAAAAGGTCAACTGGAATATCAAGGAAACACAGTACACGCTATAAATCCCTATCTTCAACTTGGAGGATCTCCAGAAGTGATGGTGAGTGAATAAAGTCAAGGAAAGCAGATTAAACAGAGTGCATCCGAAGAGGGGATTTTAAATTCATTCTACGCAGAATTTCCTTAGAGAACAAAACATCATTGGCCTCCCTGCCCGCAAATGCATGCACGTATGCATACAAATCGACGCACTATGACATTCCTATATCATAGTCAATGAGTAAGGATTGAAGGGGAGGTAGAGAAAATTGATCAAATATGGGGAATATTTGGAATCCGTAATCTTCAAGATTCTAAGGCAACTCAGGTTGCTTCACATTATACCGAAACAGGATTTCAGAATATATATCCTGGTCAGGAAGAAGCATTGATTGCTAATACTGCAGTAAACAGTTCTTGTTGGGAAAGCTCATCAAACTGGATAATTTACCACTAGTGAAATTTCAAAATCCATTGTCTGAGAAATTCATCTCTTCGGTATGGGATGCTTGTCTTTCGACCTTAAGAACTGGGATGGACTAAATGGCTTTTCGAGGTCCCTTTGGTGTCCTTTGATGAAATAATTCATTCTTACAAGGATGCTGGGCCTCAACGGCTGATGGGGGCATCTGCCAATCAGGGAGCAAATGCAAATGGCAGCTCTTAGCTCTCCTAAAGTCTCTGAAATTGCGAAATTTGTAACAGAGAACCCCTGTGCCCAGAGAAGTGGCCCAATTATCAGGCTGTGGTGGTTGAATTAAGAAAGGAAACCCTAGGGCACTTTAAATAATTCAATAGGAAAACATGAAAATACAAAACTCAGCAGGATGCATTCACACCAAGGCTCAAAGAGGAAGGCTGACGGGGAAAATGAGCAGAGGCTCAAATTAAGCCAGCTGAAGCCATATGGCCCAGAAGTCTGGGGACCATGCCACAAGCTCAGTGGGGAGAGGGGGGCGGCATCCTCCAGCGGGTCCATGCAGAGTTGATTGGCAAAAAAAAAACCTGGAGAGCACAACAGGGAGAAAGAGTGCGGTTGTCTGTGCTCTTGGGGAGGGAGGAGATGCTTCTCATTTTTACAAGAGCATATTAGTGGCCAGGCTGGCTGCTTTTCCCTGGTCTGACTCATCAAGGTCACAGGATGTCATGAGGTATCTCATGAAGTCTGAAAATGTCCATCATAGCTTATTTCTGATCCTTCCCCAACTGTGTGATTGTGGACAAGTTATCAACCTCTCTGAACCTCAGTATCCTTTTCTATAAAATTAGAGTGATGCTAATAGTAAAATTTGAGGTAGGAAACTAGGATTTAGATAGAATGTACTAACTAATTAGCTAACTAATAAAGAATAGGTGTTCAATAAATTTTAGCGACAACCAACTAGTATTAAGAAAAGAAAAATGCGATAGGAAGACTGGCCTATCTGAATTACGGTAAAACACAGGTAAGATGAATCTTAGAAACTGTAGGGCAATAAGCACTGCATCCATGGAGCTTGACTAAGATCATGTGCCTTAAATGCCTTCTCTCTTATCCCTCACAGCTCTATGAGATACATGCCATTTTTATTCCTTTTTTTTATGGTACCCTGGGCAGGGGATTGAACCCAGGACCTTGTATGTGGAAAGCCAGCGCTCAACCACTGAGCCATATTGGCTTCTCTGAGTTGGTTTTATTGTTTGTTTGGCTTGTTGTTCATTTTTTGTTTTCTTCAGGAGGCACCAGGACCAGAACTGGGATTCCCCTTGTGGGAGGCAGGTGCTCACTGTGTGAGTCACCTCCACTTCCCCACGCCTCTTTTTTTTTTTAAGATTTATTTCATTTATTTCTCTTCCCCCACCCCCTCTGCCCCCCGGTATCTGCTCTCTGTGTCCATTCGCTGTGTGCTCTTCTGTGTCCGCTTGCATTCTTGTCAGTGGCCCCAGGAATCTGTGTCTCTTTTTGCTGCATCATCTTGCTATGTCAGCTCTCCATGAGTGTGGCGCCATTCCTGGGCAGGCTGTGCTTTTTTTGCTCAGGGCAGCTCTCCTTACGGGGCGCACTCCTTGTGTGTGGGGCTCCCCTACATGGGGGACACCCCTGCGTGGCACGGCACTCCTTGTGCGCATCAGCGCTGCGTGTGGGTCAGCTCATCACACAGGTCAGGGGGCCCTGGGTTTGAACCCTGGACCTCCCATGTGGTAGGCGGATGCTCTATCAGCTGAGCCAAATCCACTTCCCCCAAGCCTCTTTTACGGGTTAGAAACCCAAGGCTGCAGAAATAGCCTCAGACTTCAGCTAATCAGTAGACGAGGGATTTGAACTTGTGGCTCTCAGATGCTAAAATCTGTGTTCTTTCCACTGGACCTGCTCGAGCCAGGAAATGGCATCATGCACCTGCTAGACGAATTCTAGAATTCTGGTTTTGTGGTCAATGGCCTCAGCCCCTGACTGTGCCTAGCGCAGATCTTACTAAGCGCTTGCCATTTGAACGAACACGGTAGATGCGTTTCCGGCATTAGCTGTGGTATTATCTAGGCCCTAGGGTTCTGGACAGGGGCCTCCAGCCCTGAGACCTTGTCCTCTTGGTGCATAGAAATTCCACCTCTGTCCCCACTGTTCCAATAAGGATTCTGCTCGAAAAAGGTATCCCTCCAAAAGAAAACACGTATGCTGGAACTTCTAGCTCTTCAAGGCTGCTGAAGTCGAATGCTATAATAATTTAAATCGTGGCCTTAGATTGATTTCATTTAAATATAATGTGAGGGAAACGGACTTGGCCCAGCGGTTAGGGTGTCCGTCTACCACATGGGAGGTCCGCGGTTCAAACCCCGGGCCTCCTTGACCCGTTTGCAGCTGGCCCATGTGCAGTGCTGATGCGCGCAAGGAGTGCCCTGCCACGCAGGGGTGTCCCCCGCGTAGGGGAGCCCCACACGCAAGGAGTGCGCCCCATAAGGAGAGCCACCCAGCGCGAAAGAAAGTGCAGCCTGCCCAGGAATGGCGCCGCACACACGGAGAGCTGACACAACAAGATGACGCAACAAAAAGAAACACAGATTCCCGGTGCCCCTAATAAGGATAGTAACTGTCACAGAAGAACACACAGCGAATGGACACAGAGAGCAGACAACTGGGGGGGTGGGGAGAAATAAATAAAAAATAAATCTTTTAATAAATAAATACAATGTGAATGATGTTTTAGGATAAGATTGACCCAGTTGGCTTAAAAGACGGAAGGGATGGAATATGTTAACGTTGAAAATATTTTGAAATAATTCCTTAAGCTTGGAAGAGGGATTTTCTTCTTAAACCTGATTGCCTGGGTAACAGTGTCCTCAGGCTCAGGGGCTGAGGCGTGGGGAAAGATGCCTGTCTTCGGTCCACAAGCACGTGCTTTCCCCCGTGGAGGGAAGGTCAGGGCAGCAGCCCTACAGTTGCCCTGGGCTGGGAGTGTCTGAGTGGTGATTCGGGAGGGAGTGTCCGTAATCGGTCAGCTCAGTGAGGAGTGAAAGGGGAGAATTCTCTTTTCCACTCTCAGGAACAGCCTTACACTGTAGGAAAGCTCACTCAGGACATCCCCAAATTCTCTAGATTGAGGGATGAACGAACCTAAGGGGGGAGTGCAACTGGGGACTAAAGCAGACTTATATTCTAGCAATGGAAGAACTTGTGTCATTGATGTAAAGGCAGTGGCCACTAGAGGTTCTGAGGGGAGGGAGAGGGAAGAATAGGTCCTGGGGATCGAACGCTGGACCCTCCATATGGTAGACAGATGCTCTATCAGTTGAGCCACGTCCACTTCCCAGAACTTATAAGATTTTAACCTAATAAATTCCCATTGTAAAAGCCAATCCAGGGACTGATGTGCCTCAATCACTGAGCTCCCACTTACCACATGGGAGGTCCCGGGTTCAGTTTCCAGTTCCTCCTAAAGGCGACGAGCAAGACAGTGAGCTGACACGGTGGGCTGGAGCAGCCAGCTGACGCAACAAGGTGATGCAACAAGAGACACATGGGGGAAAACATAATGAGAGACTCAACAAAGCAGGGAGCAGAGGTGACTCAAGCGATTGGGTGCCTCCCTCCCACATGGGAGGTCCCAGGTTCAGTTCCTGGTGCCTCCTTAAAAAAAAAAGACCAGCACACAACAAACAGACACAACAAGTGTAAACAACAAGGGAGTGGGGAGAAATGAGTAAATAAAATAAATCTTTTTTTAAAAAAGCCAACCATTGCTTCTCAGCCTTTTGACTAAGAGCAAGTTTAGTGCCTGTTTCCTTATCCTTTTAATATCTGATATGCCCTGTTTTCAAGGGCAATATATTAAACAGATTTTTGCAACAGGGAGATGGGATAGGAGCTTGCTCCGTCCACTCCACTCATCCAACTGGTAATGCAGTGCTTCCAGGAATGAGAAGAAGAAGAAGGAAAAAACCAACCCATTTCCCAACAGCTTTTTGCAAACTAAAACAAGCCCTATGTCCCATCTCTCACTCCTCTGTCTTGCAATGGTTTTTGTGATCATTAGGCTATTGTGTCAACCCGGCCAGGTAATTGTGCCCAGTTGTTTGGTCAAGCAAGCACTGGGCGAACTATAATACAAGGGCATTTATGGACTTTAGTCACCAGTGACTTTCCTGCAGTGGTAAATCATAGATAGCTGGTTAGAATTACATCAGTCAGTCAGGGAGATTGTCATCAGCAGTGAGTGACGGTGAACCCAATCGGTTGAATGCCTTAAAAGGGCAAGTGATTCCAGCATTGAGAGAGAATTTCCCAGCTTGTCTTTGGACAGCCAACATCCCCCAGAACTTGTCAAGAACCTTCACTGGACTTTCATTGGAGCCCTTGGTTGCAGCCTGCCTGCGGAACCTGGACTTGTGCATCCCCACGGCTGCGTGAGGGGCTCTTGTAGAATCGCATGCTATTGACAGAGATCTCTTGTTGATTCTGTTTCCCTAGAGAACCCTGGCTAATACAGCTTCCGTCTCATTCAGAGAAAGAGCCAGCGCTACGCGTGGCCTGCCTCAGCTACTACCCCTCTCCCCCCTTGCTCGCTCCCTTCCAGCCGTTCTGACAAACGCTGCGAGCGCTTTCCCGCTTCGCAGCCTTGGCCCTGCCTGGACTTGCCTGGAGCCTTCTTCACCTGCATTCTGCAGAGTTCACCCCCACATTACCTTCAGGTGTCTGCTCAAACACCTGGTCAGCAGAACGACGTCCCTTAGACACTCTAAATAGTATCCTTTTCCTGAAATCCCTCTCACTCTTCACTTGATATGTTGACCATAGGCAGCCACCTCAAATGTTATATATTTACTTATCTTACCCTACTGGAATAAAAATTCCACAAAGGCAGGGACATTGTTTATTTTCTTCACTATTGTATCGCCAGCACCCACATACTTCCAGGCAGATGGTTGTAATCAATACATTTTTTTTTCTCCCCTGAGATGGCTCCCTCGTCTGTTTGCTCATTGGTTTTGAAGGTGTCCACTCATTGGTTTTTTGTTTTTGTTTTTGTTTTTTTCGCTTATTATCTGTATGTTTTTCTTTAGGAGGCACTGGGAACTGAGCCCAGGACCTCCTTGTAGGAGGTGGGCACCCAACTGCTTGAGTCACATCAGCTCCATGCTGGTTCTGTTTTTGCTCGTTGTCTCCTCATCGTTTTTGCTTCTTATCTGCTCATTGTCCACTCGTTGTTTGTTTCTCTTCTTTACGAGGCACAGGAAACCAAACCCAGGACCTCCTGTGTGGGAGGCGGGAGCTCAATGGCTCTAGCCACATCCACTCCCCAATACACTTTTGTATATTTGTTTATTTCTTTAAAGACGTAAAAACTATGGATGAATCTTGAGAAACTTATGTTGAGTGAAGCAACCCAGACATTGAAGGACAAATAGTACATGACCTCAATGATATGAAATAACCAAGCTGCCCTAGATAGCAAGAGATTGAACGATAGGCTTACAGGAAATCGGAGGGTGGAGGAAGGATGTGAGCTGATGTCTGCAGGGGTGGAATTTATGACGAGATGGTGGTAAGTATGAACACAAAGAAGAGATAAAATGGGGGCAAGGGGTTGCCTTTGGTTGGGGCTTTGCGGGTTTGAGGGTGGCTGGGGATGGGCGGATGGGTAATATTGCCCAAAAGTGGGGGGAGGGAGGGGTAGCATACGAACATAGGAGAGTGTCAGGTGTTGGTGGAGAGTAAAATGCCGAGAAAATCATATCAAAATATAATTAAGAGGGTTACCTGTTTAGAATGCTCGGAGGGGATGGTCTGATGCGGGACGGGCTCCTGGGGAATGTCTAAATGCTCATTCTGCCAGAGTGGGTGACACCATGGGGTAGAAACCCAAGTAGTGAGAGTGGGGGTGGACTCACATCCTGGGGAGGACTAATGCCATCAAACAGAGGGAACTGTATCCCTCGAGAGAAAGGGTGGCTCCCAGGGCATTGGGGCAGTTGAGCAAGTTAGGCCCTGAACACTATTCCATCTATCTCAGGAAGTGGCTCCTCGGGAAACGGAGGTTGGCTGTCACTGTGGGCACCAAGGTGGAAGGGAAAATGGACGTTAAATGTGTGGAACCAAGGTAAATGGGGGGTAAGAGAGGAGTTTCGTGAGAGTACAGAAGGATGGATATAAAACATGTAATATTACACCATAACATATAGGAGATGACAGACTGATAATGTAAACCATAATGTAAAACATAGGATAACTAAGAATTTAGAAAACTGTGTATCCTAAAGTATGCACCACAATGTAAGCACAGATGTCACCTTGTTAGAAAGCTAATGTCTCAGACTCTGTACATCACGTTAAGTAAATATGATGTGAATAGGGTGTAAGAGTATCACTGTGGAAGGGAAAAGGTATTGTGGTGGATGTATGGGAGTGCTGTATATTATATATATGCATTGCTGTGGTCTAGGGCTCCTGTGAAGAGAAGTTCAATAATTAGGGGGAAAAAAAAAAGAAAGAAAGAAAAAGATAGGATGTAGAATTCTTTCCAAGTCAACACGTATTCTTTATCTAACCTTTAAACCCATCGCTATATGCCATTTCCTAGTAAGGGACCCTGACATTATATTGGGCTTCAAATTTCAGGGAGTTCTGGATCACAGAGTGGTTCAATAATGGCAATGGAGGAATACTGGTATGGGATACCATTGACAGGTGATATATGGCTGACAGGGAGCTGTACAGAACATATGTCCAGGGTGCATAGTAATGTTTGGATATACTCATAGTGGCAACAATTAAAAACCACAGCAGGGGGGGTACTGGGTTCCTGGCCAGTGGTCCCTAGGGGAGCAGCGACAGTCTCCCAGGTGCAGCGGCGGGGACCGGGAAGGAGTGAGGGTTCAACAGTGAGCCCCTGATGCTAATGACTATGCCTGTGAGCTGATAAGCCTAAAATAAGAACAAGGCCTAGAGCAGCATTGTGCCTGGGAATTTCCTCCTGTCAGCCTTCATGTTACTCAAATGTGGCCAGTCTCGAAGCCAAACTCAGCATGTAAATGCAATGCCTTCCCCCCAGCGTGGGACATGACACCCGGGGATGAGCCTCCCTGGCACCGAGGGATCACTATCAACTACCAACTGATGATGCAACTGGAAAATGACCTTGTACAGAAGGTTTAATGCGGATCAGCAGAATATCCCTGTCTACATAAAATAACATGACTTTAAAATGCTGTTTGACCTAATGTAAGGGGGAAATGGAAAGGAGAAATGAGTTTATATGGCTACGAGTCTCTAAAAAAGAGTCTGGAGGCTGTCAGAAGGATTGCACTTATGCACAACTGAGCAGAGTCTAAGAGACAGATAAAGCAGATACAACCCCCAAGTATTGATTCCTTTGAGGGCTAAAGAGACGCATGGGAGTTATGGTCATGGCAGATGAGGTTAACTACCAGGTCATATGTCCCCTCTTTGGAACTGGTGCTTATGTGTGATGAATCTGGACTCAGATGGGATCTCTCTTCATAAGATTTTCATGCTAATGTGCTGGAGTTGCAGTTAGTGTTGGGGTTTAAGATATATTTAGGGGATTTGAATCTCTGAACTGACAATGTGATAGCCGGGCCCTGAGCCTCAACAGACTCCAGCACCTACAATCTGATTTATTGGACTCACCACACTCAGCTAAGATGGAGTTGAAGAAGGACAACCACCACACCATGGAGCCTAGAGTGCTTACAACTGAAAGTGGGAGGATTGCATCCAGCATCCATGTGGAATCTGAGCCTCCCCTTGACATAGAGGTGCAATGGACACAACCAATCCAATGTCCACATAGAAAAGGTGGCATTGGATTGGGAAAAGTGGACATGGTGGCTGATGGGTATGGGGAAAGGCAGGAAGAGATGAGAAGTGGAGGCGTCTTTGGGACATGGAGCTGCCCTGGATGGTGCTTCAGGGACAATCACCGGACATTGTAAATCCTCACAGGGCCCACTGGATGGAATGGGGGAGAGTATGGGCCATGATGTGGACCATTGACCATGAGGTGCAGAGGTGCCCAAAGATGTACTTACCAAATGAAATGGATGTGTCATGATGATGGGAATGAGTGTTGCTGGAGGGGGGAGAGGTGGGGTGGGGGGGTGGGGTTGAATGGGACCTCATATACATATATTTTTAATGTAATATTATTACAAAGTCAATAAAAAATAAAAAAATTAAAAAAAAAAGACGTAGAAACTTAAAGCACAGTTACCGACTGGTAAAGCTTCAGCAAAGTGCAGTGAAAAGTCAACTTTATACTTACCTGGCAGGGTGCTACCGTGATCACAGAGGCAGATTTCCCAGGGCCAGGTTTATCCATTGCACTCAGGATGCGCTGACCCCTGCGAATTCCCCAAGTGTGGGAAAGTGCACTGCATAGTCTGTGACAAGAGGGGCTGAGTTCACACTTTCCTGGGGGTGGATAAAGAAGTCAGCTTGATTTCCCCCTTTGCCCGGCTCTTCACACGTGCTCTGCTACACCTTCCCTGCCCCTGCACGGGATCTCGAGCAGATCCCTTGGCTTTTCCCGGCACCCTGAGGGATTCAACCCGTCTTTTTTCCTGGCATGAAAGCATCTAGTCCCATCTGAATCACCACTTTGAGCTGGACTATCCACTTGGAGCTTATCCCTGGGGCCCCAGCAGCAGCAGCGCAGCTGCCACCTTCCCTCGCTCAGGGTTGCCTTAGGGGTGTAACCCAGAGAGCTTGCCGGGGTGTCCCATGAACAAACTCTGCGCTCTTCTCTGCAAGCTGCACAGGACAGATGGGTATCTGCAACCTGCAGGCATCAGGGAGAGACAGAGCTGGTGCAACGCCAAACTCCCTTCTTGGCAGGCACTCTGCTCTTGCAGGGAGCTGGGAGCTTGGATGTAGCCCTTCTTGGACTAAGGGAAAGCATCCTCTCCCACTCCTCCCACACGTGTAGTAAGGGAAAGTTCTAGCACTTCTCATTCACCTTATGAGGACAACGCTCTTCAAAGAAATCCTCGCTAGCTCCAACGAATCCTGAGGTTTCTCCTTTATAGGCAGGGGGTGACTGAAGGGTTTAGGGGCCTGGGGTCAATTTTTGTTTGTTTGTTTTTAAAGATTTTTTAAAAAATTTCTCTCCCCCTACCCCCCCCCCCCCCAGTTGTCTGCTGTGTCCATTCATTGTGTGTATTCTTCTGTGTCCGCTTGCATTCTTGTCAGCAGCACTGGGAATCTGTGTCTCTTTTTGTTGTGTCATCTTGCTGTGTCAGCTCTCCGTGTGTCTTCCGGGCAGGCTGCACTTTTTTCACAGCTCTCCCTACGGGGCGTGCTCCTTGCACATGGGACTCCCCTATGCGGGGGACACCCCTGCTGGCATGGCACTCGTGTGCATCAGCACTGTGCTTGGGCCAGCTCACCACACGGGTCAGGAGGCCTGGGTTTGAACCCTGGACCTCCCATGTGGTAGGCGGATGCTCTATCAGTTGCGCCAAATCCACTTCCCCCCAGGTCAGTTTTAATGGCCTCTCAGGTGGTCTTACTTAGATGAGTCAAGCACATCTCTTTAGAACATAGAGTACTCATTAACATTTTTTTTTAAGATTTATTTTTTATTTATTTCTCTCCCTTTCCTCCCCAGTTGTCTGCTCTCTGTGTCCATTCGCTGTGTGTTCTTCTGTGACCACTTCTATCCTTATCAATGGCACCGGGAATCTGTGTCTCTTTTTGTTGCGTCATCTTGTTGTGTCAGCTCTCCCTGTGTGCAGCACCATTCCTGGGCAGGCTGCACTTTCTTTCACGCTGGGTGGCTCTCCTTACAGAGTGCACTCATTGCACGTGAGGCTCCCCTACGCGGGGGACACCCCTGCGTGGCAAGGCACTCCTTGCGCGCATCAGCACTGCGCATGGGCCAGTTCCACACAGGTCAAGGAGGCCCGGGGTTTGAACCATGGACCTCCCATGTGATAGACGGATGCCCTATCCATTGGGCCAAGTCCGCTTCCCCTCATTAACTTTTATTTCAACTGACACTCCAAGACAACTGAAAAAAAACTTTCTTTAGAAGGCTGTTAGGAAATCTTTCCTATGAATATTCAAAGGGTTGGTTTCAGATATTCAGGGGCACTACAAGGTCAAGTGTTTCCTCTATCCATTGTGATAACCTGCCTTAGGGTACCTCCCAGACCCCCTTTTGTGGTCTATTGTCAATAAAGAAAAAAATTCAGCAAAAGAAAACCTTAATAATGCTTCATTGAGCAGAGCTTTGGAGATCCCCAAGTGCCACCCATGGAATGAGGCAGGCATTTAATAGATGTTGACTTAAAGAGCAAATTAATTTGGGAATACCACTGGAATTCGCTGTCTCCGACAGCCAGCCCAGGTGGTATCGCAGACGAGTCCCTTGTATAAATGATCAAAACCCCAGTTCATGACAACAAAGTTTATTGCGTACATTTCCATATGAGCATGATACCTACCAGAGGGGAAAAAATTAGAAAATACAATACATTAGGAGGGGGAAAATTTTGCCCTTATTCTCAGCATCTGACGGTTAACATCTTGATTTATTTCCTCCATCTTGCTTCAGTGCTAAGCTTGTGATTATAACGGTGTTAACTATGTAGGCTTGAAGTCTACATTAGTGAAAAGAAATGCAGAAAATAATTAAAATAGTATTTGCATCGTGGGATTATGGTTAAATGTTTTGTCTCAAATTCCTTCAATGGTCTTTGGTGTTTTGGTAATAAAGTTTGTATTTTCCATTAAAATTAAATACGTACTCATAGAAAACCTTGGAAAATTCAGGAACAGAAGAAAAACAATTCACCCATATTCCCGGCACCAACTACTGTTAACACCTTGATCTAGTTCCTTCAGCTTGTTTCCGTGCACCAGTTTCCGGTTATTACAGTGTTAGAAGAAGTACACGTTGAGTCAAAGATGGGAATATGGAAAAGGAATGAGAAATACAGTCATTGTGGGATTACAGTTAAATATTTTGTCTCGGTTTCTTTGAGTGGTCTTTATTATAATGTTTTGGTAATTCCCTTTTGTTGTGCATATTTCCATTATAAACACAGAACACGTTCATTATAGAAACTTTGAAGTTGCATAAAATGTAGTCCTCACCCAACTACTGTGGTTAACATCTTGATATACTTTCTTCAACTTGCTTCTGTGCACAGATTTTTCATTTGTTAATGTGGTTGTGGTCACTGTATACATCTGTAAGAGTGTAACAATAAAATAAAGTTAAAACTAAAAAACAACAACAACAAAAAAGTTCCAACTATATCCCCACTGTCATGTCACCTTGCCAATGCCAGATATTTGTAGTTCTGGTTTCCTGGAGAATTTTTTTTTTCTGAAAAGGAGCTAGTGATTTATTTAGTCATGATTTATTTTATAACCACAGACTGATATAGTTTGGGTCATTAGGGTTGTAAAATAAGAATATTTTTTAAAGAATCGTTTCGCTTTATCTGGTGTCATTTACATGCTTTGGAATTTTTAAAAATATATTTTTAAATTTTTTAAAATTTACTTCGATTACACACAGTGTTACATAAAAAAAAAAAATGTAAGGGATTTCCATATGCCCCACTCCCCACACTTCCCACACTTCCCCACATTAAAAACTACTTTCATTAGTGTGGCACATTCATTGCAATTGATGAACACATCTGAAGCATTGCCACACAGCATGGATTGTAGTTTACATTACAGTTTATATCCTCTTCCACTCAATTCTGTAGGTTATGGCAGGATATATAATGGCCTGTATCTGTCATTGCCATGTCTTTCAGGACAATTCCAAGTCCTGAAAATGCTCCCATATTACACTTCTTTTAACCTCTTCTTGCCTTCAGTGCCTCCAGAGCCACGTCACCACATCAAGGATATAATTTCCTCCATTGCTAGGATCACAGTAAGTCTATAGTAGAATACCAGTAAGTCCACTCTAGTCCATATTTTATTCCCCAATCCTGAGGATTCGGGGATGTTGATGCCCACTCCACCTTTAACTGAGAGGGGGCCTTGATCCCAAATGGCTGATGGATGGGGCTCTCTTGCTTGCAGTTGTGGACTCTCAGTTCCTTGGT
Source organism: Dasypus novemcinctus (assembly GCF_030445035.2). Lineage (NCBI taxonomy): Eukaryota > Metazoa > Chordata > Mammalia > Cingulata > Dasypodidae > Dasypus > Dasypus novemcinctus. The sequence continues at coordinate 29,895,493 of NC_080700.1, read as the reverse complement.
ATGGTGTTTGTTCATCTTCACCTCCTTGTTAGTTGTTTTGGGTGAGTCTAAGGAACTGGAGAGTAGGTGTTGCAACTCTGTTGAGATTCATGGCCCAACTGGCACATGGACAGCCCAAAGATTCAAGTCTTTTGGGCATACACCTACCAACTCCAGCACCAACTATTAGGTTCAACTGGAAGGAACAGAAGAGGCATGGGTAGAGAAGTCACAACTGAGTCCAACTCTGGAGAATAAACTCCATAGTTGGACCCACTGACAAGGCACCAAATTCCAGAGCCATCTGCCATGACAGTAGGACCTGGGTGTCTCCAGAGCCCTCAGGAGCCCTACTATTTGGGGTAGTATCTACTTTGGTAGTCCAAGAGATATTGGATGATGCTGACTTTTGAGAAACCATCCCTTATTCCTGGAGTCTTTCTAAAACCTAGAACCCCTGACAATTCCTTTCTAAAACTACAAATAAAACTGTTTATCGGCAACCTTCTCTATTCCTGTCCTGTATCACCCTTATTGTCAAACTACATGCAAATAGATGTTACCATAGTATGTATATGTTTATTACATGATATATATGCAATAGCATTAGAGAAAGGGAGAGGTCAGTGGTCTCTCTGAAATAAATATACAAGCCAGTTCTGATGAAGAATTGAATAAAATTTCAACCAACATCAAACTGAAATATGAATGTGTATCCGTGAACACTGTCTCTTCTTTTTGCTGTCCATGTGTTTCATGGCATTAAGAAAAGTCTTCCTTTTACAAATGGGACAAGGGGCTTTTTGTGGATCCCGGGAAGGCTCATGTTCTTGGCTAATCCATTCCTTTGACTGCATTGCTTCAGTGAGGCGTAACCCAGGTTGAGCCTAGCCCTCTTGTTGGCGTGCTATGTAAACAGGGATGGAGAGCAGAGGCACAGAGAAAAAAGTGGATGAGACAGAGAAACTGGAATCAGCAGAGCACAGAGGCACAGAAAGAGACCCCCAAGGGGCTGAAAGAGATGGGGCCGGGGCCGGGGGAAGAGATGAGCCGTATGCCGACCGCCCACAGCTGCACTCCAGTGTAAGGCATCCTGGAGGGGAAGGCAGAGACCAGCCACCATTGTGCCTCGCCCAGGGGCAGAGTCCACGATCGCCAGCAGCCAGCCTTCAGGGAGATGGCGTCTCTGACGATGCCTTGACTGGACATTCTCACCGCCTCAGCCCTGTAAGCGTTTAACCTAATAGATCACCATCATAAAAGCCGACCCAGTGAAGCAGATGCGGCTCAGGCAGTTGGGCTCCTGCCTACCACAGGGGAGGTCCCAGGCTCAGCTCCTAAAGAAACAAGGAAAATGAGCAGACTCAGCAAGTGAAAAATGACAAGCGGGTGGAGAGAAACAAGTAAATAAAATCTTAAAAAAAAAAATAAGCCAACCCATTTCTGGTATTTTGCTCCCAGCAGCTTTTAGCAAATTAAAACAACATATTTCTCTCAACCACCAACATGAAACCTCGGCTTCATTAGAATCATGGCTTCCATGAGAGAATTCTACTCCTTCACCCCCAAATAAGCTCCATGAGATCCATATTTAAAACATTCACACTTTAAGTGTCTAGAAATAGACCATTTGTATTTTGAATTCTATAAAATAGACAAACCTAAGTCTTTCATGTATAAGTTAAATCCTAGACCTGTTGACCCCTGTGTGGCCCCAGGAGAGAGAAAGAAGAGAAAGAGGAAAAAAAGAAAAACAAAGAGAAAAGTGAAATTACTTTCATGTCAAATCACAATGAAGCAAACTGTTGCATAATAATTAACTTTATGAAAAAGTACTGAAAGATGAAAGGATAAGCAAGGTAGACTTAAAAGGGTGGGTCAACTCCCAGCTCTGTAGATATTGCTGTAACCATACTAATCTTTAGGAGGTAGTCCTTAGAACGTGCATTTACAGCCTATCACTTATTCACAACTGTTTTGTTGCAGAAATACAAACACATCTCGATCATTATTGGAGATACCAGCTGAAGCTACAATCCTTTGACTTGTCTAGTAGTCAAAGGATTACCAAATCCATTGCTTGCTCTCTCTAGCTGCCCTTTCTCTTTGCAGAACAAATTAAACTGAAAAGACCTATTTGCTTGCTTGAGTGGAGTTTCCTTGAGTAAAGTTAGAACCATTGTCCTAGACCTTTTAGAAAAATCATCAGTTCTTCGCTACCCACAAGTTCAATGTCTTGGTACATCTTGCAAATTCCTAGTAAAAGAGTGTGATGGTTAGACTATTGTGTCAACTCGGCCAGGTAATTGTGCCCAGTTGTCTGGTCAAGCAAGCACTGGGCGAACTATAATACAGGGGCATTTATGGACTTTAGTCACCATTGACTTTACTGCAGTGGTAAATCATAGATAGCTGGTTAGAATTACATCAGGGAGACTGCCACCAGCAATGAGTGATGCTTAACCCAATCGTTGAATGCCTTAAAAGGGGAAGTGATTCCAGCATTGAGAGAGAATTTCCCAGCTCGTCTTTGGACAGCCAGCATCTCCCAGAACTCATCAAGAACCTTCACTGGACTTTCATAGGAGCCCCTGGTTGCAGCCTGCCTGCAGAACCTGGACTTGTGCATCCCCACGGCTGTGTGAGAGACTCTTACAGAATTGCATACTATTGACAGATATCTCTTGTTGATTCTGTGTCTCTAGAGAACCTTGACTAACACAAACAGGAAACTTGAAAAGGGCACTATTATATGGAATTATGTTGGGAGAGGTATTTCTTTGGTGAGATGTAAGCTTTCTGCATGTAACTCTTCTGATAAACTAGAAATACTGTCACTGAACCTGCTTCAAACAAACTTGCTGAAGTTGGTTTCTTTGTTGAGCAGAATGTGGGGATACTCCTAAATTAGGTCATTCCTTTTCATAGTTTGAAATTCAACCATCCTAACCTTCCTGTTGGGTGTTTCCATATTCTCAAGAAACAGAATTTTGACCTCATTCTAGGCCCCAGAGCATTTTTCTATAGCTAATGTAATATTTAACGCTAACGTAGAGCTATAAAGCAGAAAATCCCCACAAGCTTGAGATTTTCCCTGATTAAAACTGTTACTTAGCCCAAAGGATAGGACCTGCGTGGAGCTGGCCCACGCGCAGTGCTGATATGCACTAGGAGCGCCCTGCCATTCAGGGGCGTCCCTTGCATAAGGGAGCCCCACCTGCAGGGAGACCTGCCCCACCCAAAAAAAGCGGAGCCTGCCCAGGAGTGGCGCCGCCCACACGGAGAGCTGGCACAGCAAGATGACGCAACAAGGAGACACAGATTCCCAGTGCCGCTGACAAAAATGCAAGTGGACACAGAAGAACACACAGCGAATGGACACAGAGAGCAGACAATGGGGGAGGGAGAAGGGAGAGAAATACATAAAAACTAAATCTCAGAAAAGAAAACAAGTTATAGAAGAATATACAGAGTATTACCATTTCTGCTGTTTAAGATATATGAAGCAATACTCTGTGTTAGCTACATGAAGACAGCTTTGGTCAAGTGCAAAAAAAAAATGCATGGAAATGGTTTATATCAAATGACCAATATTGGTCAACTTTGGAGGAAGAAGGGAGATGAAACTAGAAGGGGTTCACAGGAGGTCTGATCTTTAAGGCATGTAGGAGTTATATGCACTATAATTTCTATTTCTTGATATGTTGGAAATACATCATCATATTTTGTAAAAAAAAAATTCAGCAGGGCCTCCCGCAAAATAATTGCTGAATAGAAGGCACTTGTTGTTTTCCTTATGCTGCCTAGTCCTCGCCAAGAATAAGCCGTGGTTCCAGGTCCTTCTATCTGCTAGCAAATGTGGAAACAGGGGTGTGTGGGTGCCGCTCCCATAAGTAGATTTTATAACTATTACTAAAAGCTTCTAAAATAAAGTTCCTTAAAGTTTGAAAATTAGGGAGTGGAAAGGTTCACAAGGCAAGAAGGTAGAAATGAAAAAGAAGGCACAAGCTGCAAGTAGAAGTGCTGGTAGAGTAGTTTACGTTGGCCACTGCACAAGGTATCACATCCAAGGGGTGTCATCTCCAGGATATACATCGTAGATTGTATATTTATTACGACAGTTTTCTGGCCAATGGTTGTAAAGAGTCTTCTAACAAAATCTATATTTTGCAATAATTTTTGGCAGAAGAGAGTTAAGGAAGGATCGTCTTTTTCTAAGCCACACGATGGAATCTTTGGGGTTAACGGAGACACTAAGTTAGAGGAGGAAGAAGATAGAATTATAAAATGTTCCAGCTGAAGGGGATCTCAGATAGCCTAATACACCCTCCTCATTTTACGGCTCAAAAAGTAAGGCCCTGAGAGATTAAATGCCAGAGTTACGGATTGGGTAGAGGTGAGGGGAAATACAAAAGCCTTCGCTTCTCTTTCCGTAGACATTAGGGGAAGCTATGGGTTGCTCTCTGCTGAGGTTTGAAGACAGAAAGGCAATAGTTGAGCCAAATAATGGCATAATCACATCATTAAATAATATTCAGCCAAGCTCACGTCATTTTTATTCAATTGTCTAAAATATTCCCTAGTGCTGAGGAATTGTCCTTTTGGAAGTCATCCCAGGACATCCAGAACATTCCAATATCCTGGAGACATGAAAATCTGACACAATTTTCTAACCAGGCAAAAGCGCCGACGGTGACTCTGCATATACCTTCTGGTATACGTAATAAGTCCTCGAAGTGGTAAGAATCACTCCCTATGTGTTTCCTTCCAAAAATGGCCTTTCAGCGGAGGTTTGTGGGCGGTACCCTGCAAGGGGGAGCAGCATTTCAACGGGGATGTCAACTCTCAAATTCACCGTGATGTCAAGCCCACACCCTCCCAGCAGGAGCGACAGGAGTTTCATCCTGTGACGCTAGAGAGAAAACATCCAACCTAAGACCTGAAATGACCGAATGACGTGATCCTGGCAGTTTAAGGAAATTACTACTTAATCATCTTGCCCAAGACCTCGTACTTGCTGGCAATCATGAGTCCTGTTCTCTCCTATTTTGCAATCCACATTTTAAGGTTTGGTCTGTTGATGCCCTTGTTAGCAAATACAACAGTAGGTTAAAAATAAAAACAAAGTGAGTGCAGAGTCTGTGCCTTCTCATTAGCTAAAATTAGAGCTCATATTGACACAGCACTTGTGTGCCAATACGTGAATAGACATATGTCTATATGTGAGTAGACAAAGTTTTGTCTCTCCTTGATCATTGATAGGGAAGGGAAAATATCAGAATAGAGTTACTCCCCATGTGAGACAAAAACCTCAAAATACCAAATCTTATTTAGCCACCGTAAAATAAAAGGGCTTAATTGCTACCTCGGCTCTTGAAAAACCATCTTCTCATTAAGTTTCCAAGTTAGATCTTTTTTTTTTTTTGAGGTACTAGTGCCGGAGGTTGAACCTGGGACCGTGTATGTGGGAAGCTGGCACGCAACCACTGAGCCACATTGACTTCCTTGGGCTTTTTCACTTTTTCTGTTTGTTGTTTGTTTTTGTCTTTTTCAGGAGGCACTGGGAACTGAACCAGGGACCTCCCGTGTGGGAGGCGGTTGCTCAACCACTTGAACCACATCCCCTCCCCCAAGTTATACTTTTATACGTGTCATTTCCAAACTTTAGAGAACCTCTATAACATGAATTGTCTGTGTGAACCTCCCCTTCTTCACTAACAACAATCATTTTATTAATATTTGGGGGTTCCTTCTTTGAGCCAGGCAGTGTGGTAGATGCCAGAAACACAATACAGTAGTACCTCGTTTCACACAAACCTTAACACATGCGATTCACGTATATGCAGAAAAAAAATAAAGGCAAAGAAAGAATGAGAACTAAAATATTTAAAAATTATTTCTATGATTAATTTTGTTTACTTATTGTTACTAAAGTATTTATTTGCCTTATTTGTTAAAAGCTGTGATAGGTATGTTTATGTAAGAAATACTTATTAAATAGTAGTGTTCACTATTATCCATGATTTTCAACTTATATGAAGGATCTTGGAACATTTTGGTTGCATAAAATGAGGGCATACTGTCCTGAAAAAAGCAGCATAGCTCCTGACATCATGGTGATGCTTCATTTGCAAATTTCTCTTACAGAAAGTTGCAGGTCAGAGTGAAACACTGAAGGCTAATTTCCTGGGTTCAACCCCCAACTCTGCCACATTCCGATTCCGGAAATGTGGGCAAGACTAATTCTCTGTGCCTCAGTTTCTACATCTATAAAATGGAAGTGTAACACTTTCTACCTCATGGGATTATTGTTGGAATGAGTTGATACATGTATAGCCATTAGATTGATGTCTGGCATTTGGTAATTGCTCAATAAATATTAACTATTAAACATAGTAATGTCACTACCCTTACTAATGGTTTTCCAATATTATAACCCAGGCTGTAGTATTTGATGAAGCTATTACAAACAGCAAAGGAAACCTAGAAAGAAAAGTCGTGATGATTTAACTGAACAGGCATAATTCAGATATTTTATTAAGAAAAACTAATTGCTTTAAAATTGTGCATTTTTAGTCATCAACTCTTCTGTGATTCAATTTTTTTGTGTAGTTGGAAAAGAGAGGACCATTTTAATAACCTTTTCAGATAATTGTGGGTATTCTGTGATACTACACCAAAACTGGACAAATAATAGTTTCTTAAAGATCAGTTACAAAGTAGAATCTGAAACCAGATTCCAAAACTCTTTGTATAACGTTACATCAAAATTCACTGGGCAGAAAAAGTGTGCCAGATGTATGCTATGGACCATGATTAGTGGCAAGAGTCTGATGATATTGTCTCATAATCTGTAACAAATGTTCCACCAGGGTGTAGAGTTGTATGGGAAATCTACTTATCTGTATGATTGTTTTGCAAGTTCACAATATCTGTAACAAAAATATGTTTTAAAAAAATAGTATGGGTTGGAGGAAAAATACACCAAATGTAAGATACGGACTATAGTTGGTAGCAATATTTTGACGATGCTCTTGCATAATTTGTAACAGATGTTTCACACCAATGCGAAGAGTTGGTGGAGGGGTAGATGTATGAGACCCCTGGGTGATGTCATGTATGTTTATTTTGTAAGTTCGCAATCTTTACTATACACTTATTGTTTACATGTGTTCACGTAATGAACGATATACTTCAACGAAAAATTTAAAAAATTTAAAAAACAGCAACAACAACAACAAAATCCATTGGATAGAAGTAGATGTGGCTTGAGTGGTTGAGCACCTGCTTCCCACAGGGGAGGTACCAGGTTAGGTTTCTGGTGCCTCCTGAAAAAAACAAAAATAAACAATAAGTGAAAAAACCAACTCAGGCAAGCCGCTGTGGCTCAGTGTTTGAGTGCCAGCTTCCCACACACGAAGTTCTGGTTCAATCCCCAGCTCTGATACCTAAAAAAAAAAAAATTTAATTGGATTGTCTGGCACGCTGAATGACTTTTGCCCATGTATAATTTTATTACATTTTGCCTTGGTCATCTGGAAACTAAGAGTTCACAGAGCTATGCATATCTTCCCAATATTGACACATTTCATTATACAATATATTTTAAAAATCAAATTGGTTAATTTCATCACTGAGCTCACTGGAAAAGTACTTAAGTACTGGGAAACTGACAAATGTCAGGTTGCAAATACAAGCTTTCAGAATTCTAATTTTTGCTTCAAAACATGCATTTTGTTGTCAGCAACAGGTACTGTCAGTTTTTTTTTTTTTTTAAGGAACATGCTCACTTCATTCATTTTCAATAAAATGCCTAGCAAATAGCCAAGTCTTCATAATTGCAGTTTGTCTGGTAGTCATTCTGCCACGTAAAAATAATGTTCCAAGAAAAAAGTAGTTCAGTCCTTGAGACTTTTTAGTATTTATTTCCCTATTAATAAGAATAAGTAAAAATAATGTTCCAAGAAAAAAGTAGTTCAGTCCTTGAGACTTTTTAGTATTTATTTCCCTATTAATAAGAATAAGTAAAAATAATGTTCCAAGAAAAAAGTAGTTCAGTCCTTGAGACTTTTTAGTATTTATTTCCCTATTAATAAGAATAAGTAAAAATAATGTTCCAAGAAAAATGTAGTTCAGTCCTTGAGACTTTTCAGTATTTATTTCCCTATTAATAAGAATAAGTAAAAATAATGTTCCAAGAAAAAAGTAGTTCAGTCCTTGAGACTTTTTAGTATTTATTTCCCTATTAATAAGATTAACAGTGCTTGTTTTAGAAAATAATCTTAAAATATTTAGTTAAGAGAAGCTGTCATGGCTCAACTGATAGAGCATCCGTCTACCATATGGCGGGCCCAGGGTTCGATCCCCAGGCCTCCTGACGCGTGTGGTGAGCTGGCCCACGCGCAGTGCTGCCGCACTCAAGGAGTTCCGGGCCACGCAGGGGTGTCCCCCATGTAGGGATGCCCCACGCGCAAGGAGTGCACCCCACAAGGAGAGCCGCCCCGTAGGAAAAAAGCACAGCCCACCTAGGAGTGGCGCCACACACAAGGAGAGCTGATGCAGCAAGACGACAAAACTAAAAGAAAAAAAGCGACACATGACAAGAATGCAAGGGAACACAGAAGAACACACAGTGAATGGACACAGAGAGCAGACAATGGGGGGAAGGGGAGAGAAATAAATAAATAAGACAAATCTTTAAAAAAAAAATTTAGTTAAAAATCTCAATTTTATCAAATAATCTAGGAAATCACCCTTAAAGTAGGATGAATTCCCAGAAGTTTTTTTTATCATCTGTGTAACTCTAAAGAAAAGACTCTCTCAACTACATGAATTTACTTATAAGTGGTAAATAATTGGAAATATATATATTCTATACATTATGTGGGAACATGGAATGCATTTCTTATTTCTGTATGAAAATCAAATGAATGTAGGATGCTCTCTGAATAGACAGAGTCACCTTATAAAGCTCCGAAGTGACACGAAAGACAATAGGCAGGCAACCTTAGGATCAGGAAACTTAGAATCATTGACCCCCTAGGGCTAAAGAATTCACTGAGTTGGACACAATCGTTTTAAAATTTAGGATGTCAGAACTCCCAAGCCACTGAGTGTCTTGTCCAAGGAGTGGTCAGCAAGCCACTTGACCTCTCTGCTTCTCAGAAGTTACATTGAATGGTCCTTTGTATCTATCCAAATCCAGAAATTACACAATTCTAAATTCCTTAGTAGGAAGGGGACTAGGTCAGATTTTCAAAGCATAAGGTGGCTTGCTTGGATCGCTTTTTACATGTTTACACAGAATGAACAGAAAAGTTTCTGAAAAATATCTTATGCAAATTGGTTTCCAAGAAACCACAGAAATTATTACCTTCTATCTCAATCAACAAATCACCAAAAGCTGAAAATCTTATAAAGTACCTCATTCCATCAAAGTTCATATTACCCAAGACTTGTTTTCCCAAATTCAACCCCTTTCCTCTCCTGACTCATCCTCAGTGTTTTACTGTGACTTATTCTGTTGCTAGGTGATTTTATCATTCCTTTTTTCCTCAGAACTTGTTGGTACAGGGCAACTCACCTGTTGTCATCTGGGAAATCTCGAGTCGCAAGAGGACCAACCCTAGAAACAATGAAAAGACAATGAAGGAGAATCAGCTGCACTAGACAGTTTTACATGCAATTTTAGGGTTCTGGTGGTTTGAGCAATTAAAAAGTCACTTTCTCCATAATCCCTTTTCTAATCCCCACCATGGCCTGTTAGGATGCTCCTTGCTCTGCAAATGCAGAGTTTCCCACTTCTCTCAGAGGATCTACGCTCTGTGATTGATTTTCACACAAACATTCCCCTCCCCTTCATTATTCATTAAGTTTCTGAACATAGGAACACCTCTAGGTCAAATACAAGACTGCCAGTCCACAAATATTGGTTGATTCAAATTGTACATTAAAAAAAAAAGTAGTCTTCCAAGTCAACACTGGACTGACCCAAATTCAACTCATTTTCATTCCTCTTTACCTTCCAATATCTGACTAGACCTTTCTGAGCCTCTCAGTCAGTTCTTCTGGAAAAGAGAGACACAAAGAGAAACTCGACCTCAAGAATAACCAGATGTGCATCTGAGCTGGGGGTTTCTGGAAAAGAAAAAAAAAAACATTTCATACATTGAAGTAGAAAAAAGAATCACTCTTTTCTTTCTGTGTTAGGAAAACAAACATCTGGTTACATGCAAGAATTTCTATTTGTATTAGGCAATATAGAAATAGTCGTGGAAAACACAAAACTTAGGCACCCACTCAACCTATCTGGAAATTGGATTTGAAACCTTGCACAATATTTTGTGAGTTTTTCCCCCATTGTTTGTATTTGTAAACATATGAATCACAGTGTGCAAAAATCTTTCGTCATAATATTATGGTTATTATTTTAGAAAACCATGAACATTTTAGGATGGCATTTCACAGTCAAGTTTTATCTAAATAAGAGCTGGTAAAATTACAAGAACAGGAAAACTGTGTGTCTCCCTCTACTTAGGAGCTGGTAACAGCTCATATTAGCAACAAAATCCGCACTTTCCAAAGCAGGTAAGGTGAAGATTCTTTATACCATCAGCCGATGGGCCAAAACCATAGGATCACATTGATAGCCCTGTTTTGGTAATGTTCAGGAAAAGCAGTTGGTTTTCCTATTTTCAAGGCACCATTCCTTACCACGACAAGATAGAAGAGGTTGGTAGATTGTGCTGTTGTGTCACAATGAGGATTCCCTTCCCAGAAGCCTTCACAGCATCTTAACATACACGCTACAGAGCTTCTCAATGGGGGAGATATTAACATTTTGGGTGAGAAAATTGCTCATGATTCAGGACTTCCCCATTTACGGCAGGATGTTTCTTTTTTTTAAAATTATTATTATTTTGGTTTTTATTTTAGTTTAGTTTTTGCTTTTACTACAGGGTGTTTAGCAGCCATGATCCATAAATGACTTAAGTGACCTCCAAAAAATGTCGCAATCAAAAATGACCCACGCCACCCCGCAAAAAACCCCTTGAAATGGAATGCAGTGGTGCCCTGATTGAGAAGGATTGATAACAGGACCAATTGTCTTAGCTGATGTCCAGTGGCATGTTAGGTCATACAAACCTTCATGACCCAAGATGGCAAGGACGGCCACCCGTGCAGATCGATGGACGCTCCTGAGATGGACTTTAGAGCCGACAGGTCCAGTACAATGGAGACTCGGCTTCTGAAGAGAAGAGCCTTTGGTTCAGGTACCTTGGTTCCCATGAGACACAATGAGAGTATTTTAGAACTCTTAGAAATGAACCCTAGAAATACTCTCTTCTGAGTGTCTCTCGCTCATATGGACCCAGTATTGCCTAATCTAAAGCTTATTTAATTGGAGAAATCCAACTGCAAAAGTTAAGTAAAAAGGTCATTTTTTTTAGAACGAGACAAGTAATCATAACTAAGTATTGGAAACTTAGAGATCCCAGTCCTTTCGTCTGAACTCTCTTTAGGCTCTACCTTGAGTGCTTTCTTATTACAACCTGCTTCCCTCCCCCACCTAAAATACATGACAACTCCCCAAAACATCGGCACTCACAGGGACCTGACCCTTACTGCATTAGGCAGCCAAAGGGGTGCTGATGCAAAATACCAGAAATCAGTTGGCTTTCATGAAGAGGATTTATTTGGGGTAGAAGCTTACAGTCATGAGGCCATAAAGCATAAGTTACTTCCTTCACCATAGTCTATGGCCACGTGTTGGGGCAAGGTGGCTGCCGACACCTGCAAGGGTTCAGGCTCCCGGTTTCCTCTCTTCCTGGGGTTCTGTTTCTCTCTGGATTCAGCTGCTGTGCTCACTCCATAAGACCAGCTGTAGACTATGAGGCTCTCTAGGCTTTGCCTCTCTCCACAAGGTCAGCTGTAGACTAGTAGGTGACTGGCTCTTTCTCTCTCCCTGGGGTTTCTGCCGTGTCTAAAGGGCTGTCTATTCCTCTGTGTTCTCCTCTGTGTTTACTTCCCAGGTTCCAGCTCAAAACTCACAGCACTTCCCTTTGCCATGTCTTTTCTCTGTGAGCCCCTGCCCACCAAGGGGCAAGGACTCAATGCCCTACTGATTTGGCCCAATCAAATCCTAATCATAATTTATCAATTAAAAGTGATACCTCCAACAGACCAGTTTACAAACATAATCCAATAACTCATTTTGGAATTCATAAACACTGCCAAACGCTCCACGTACCCTATAAGCTCATGGCCAATCAGTTTTGGTCCCTGGACCAGGAGCCTGCCCAGCCTGTGAGCAGCACCGTCCACACCCCACCTTCCTACCCATCCTGGGGTGGGAAGTGTGCTGGTGGTCCTACCTGACGCTGTCAAGGGCATTTATATTTGAAGTGGCTCAAGAAAACCTAAACATGCACCAATACGGCTAACCTTGCTCCTGTAGGCTTGAAAATACCACGAGGTCAGGAGCACCTCATCAATGACTGCTGCCTTGCCAGTGTTATTTAAATGACTTGATACTTAAAAGTACATTTGACGATGTGTGTGTCCATGAATTATACTTGGAAACATTAAGCAGATCGTCCTTTTATTTAGAGAAGAGGAAGGATCAAAGCAATGCTTGGGGGCTGGGCTCCCCTCCTAGGGCTGTGCCTTGAACTAGGAATGATGGCATCACTGCTCAGTCTGATGGAACTCATCCTATCAAGGCACATGGCGGACTAAACGCACGTGCCCTCTGACTACAGAGCCCAAGCCATGGCAACATGCGCCAGCTCAGGTTTTCAGTTCAAGCTTCGTGGTCTATTCCATGATATAATTCCACTGTATTCTTGAGGCTATGAAATGGTAGCCAACTAGTGTGACTTGGGGGAACTATTTTTAACATATCTTTTATGTTTGAGTGTAAGGAGTGGCAAAGATTAGGGTTATGATAACAGAGCAAGGAGAAGATTACCTGGCGAGTTCCTTAACTTAGTCACTTTCTTTTATTCTCATTTGAAGGAAGCTTTTCGATAGAGCAATTAACATACTTCCCATAGTCTTTTAAAGTTCATGTCTTGACTGTTGGATTGTGGTTGTAAAAAAAAAAAAAATCTCTAATGGGTTAAAATGTCATGGAGATCATAGCATAGATTATCACTTCTATCTGGAAAGGTTTATTGCGTTTAATTTATACACTTTCAGTCCTTACCACAACATAACAGAGGGTCTATACTCAACAGGAGAAAAATCAAAACCCATAATTAAGAGCAATAAAAAAAAGCAGTATGAACACATGCATGGCATGTACATTCTTGGGCTCATCATTGTCTGAAAAATAATACTTTAACAACATTATTGAAAACTCAGAATTCTTGTCGGAAACTCATATTTTAATAACATGAATGCAAAATCAGAAGCAAAGTCACCAGGCTGGGGGAGAGACGAGGTGACAGGAATCAAAGAGATCTTGAAAATATCCCGAAAATCAAAATAACACATCATAACTCTTCAAACAATTGATATACCCTTCACTTCAGTGTCCATGTTCAAAATGGGACTATAACGAATGCAAAAGTAGTCTGGATAGAAATTAATATTCAAGCTTTTCTTCCTAAAATTAAGATGTGATGACAGAGCAGAGCAGAGACAAGTCAAAAAGGACAGTCACTGAAGTACTTGGAAATGGGTTGTTTCTCCTTTAAGCCCAACATCCCAGAAAAGGTTTCCATCTGGTCAAATAAACTTTGGGGAATTTTGAGACAGGGCTGTGTGGAAGTTCAAGAGGATGAGAAGAGTGACAGCAGGAGTATGACAGAAACTGTCTGAGAAGATACCAAAAACGACTCAAGGAAGTACATGGCCATCTCATCTACATCATCACTCTACAGTGAATCTCTCCCCAGATAAGCTTAAACTGATATATTTCTTCAATTCTTAGACACACTTTTTCTCCCTCCATTTTAACTCCATTTTAAAAGGCAGGGTGGGGAAGCAGACTTGGCCCAGTGGTTAGGGCATCTGTCTATCACATGGGAGGTCCGCGGTTCAAACCCCGGGCCTCCTTGACCCGTGTGGAGCTGGTCCATGAGCAGTGCTGATGCGCGCAAGGAGTGCCCTACCACACAGCAGTGTCCCCCACTAGGGGAGCCCCACGTGCAAGGAGTGCGCCCCGTAAGGAGAGCCGCCCAGCGCAAAAGAAAGCACAGCCTGCTCAGGAATGGTGCCGCACACACGGAGAGCTGACACAAGATGACGCAACAAAAAGAAACACAGATTCCCGTGCCACTGACAACAACAGAAGCGGAAAAAGAATAAGATGCAGCAAATAGACACAGGGAACAGACAACCAGGGTCGGGGGGAGAAGGGGAGAGAAATAAATAAATAAATAAATCTTAAAAAAAAAAAAGGCAGGGTGCTTTTGACAATATGGAAGTGGCCATGACTTGGATACTTTTGCCCACTCATGAATGAACTTAGTGATGTAGCCATTGTTTCAACTGAGCTATGGGCATTGCTTGGCACAACAGAGCTGCTCACAACACCGTGAATGGAGATTTCTCACATGTCAGAAGGAGATTCCCCCAGGTAAAAGGGAAGAGAGATGCAGGGGACATTGATTCCTACGCCACTAAAATAAAGCCCCAGAACAATGCAACCAACTAAGTATTTTAATACCTGACTCATTTAATGGTCTGGATCTGAAGTTATGAGCAAGATGACTGCTTTGGTCTACTGCCATCCTTCAGTGTTTCAATCACCCCATTAGGTCCAGTTGAGTAAAAAGTATGTCATGATTTGGATCTGAAAATATTGAGTTTGCACCTTCCAGGAATTTTTTTTTTTTTAAATTTCAAATCAAAACTGGCAAAATGGGTTTCAGAGACTTGGAAGAAAATCCTGGAGGACAGGAGAGAACTCTGAAGAAGTGTGAGTCACCACAGCCCTTGATGACATAGAGGATGATACTGTGTAGAAAAGCACTCATCATATATGACAATCAACCAACATTCCCCGTTTTAGCAACAAAAGCCCCATATCCTAGGAAACTCCCAGGCAAACTAGCCACCCCTAGTCATCAATGACTCCAAGAAGAAAAGTTGTGACACTCAACATGACTTTCAAAACCTTCGCTTTATTTCATTCATAGCTTCCTTCAATTGTATTCACGAGAGTGATGTGTGACCAAAATCTGTCTAAATAAGAACTTTTTCTATAAGCATAAAATTAAAATATTCTAGATGATAAGAAAGCTTTGACTCTTAGGTTAATTGGCACCATGGGGGGCGTAAAGAAATATAAAATAGTAGTGTCCATCTTACTATCAGTAGATAGATACAGTATTATGTTGGCCTCCTTCCAATTACCAAAGTGATTTAGAGGTTGAGAAAAATCTTCAGAATTTCTAAATCACACTGTTGTAACTAAATACCCTCCTGAGTCCAGGAAAGGAGAAACAATAAAAAATAAATGTAAGGTGCGGATTGGCTCAAGCAGCTAAACACCTGCTTCCCACGTGGGGGGTCCTGAGTTTGCAAACCAGAAGCAAACAAATTAAAAACAACAACTCAGGGAAGCCGATGAGGCTCAGTGGTTGTGTGCCGACTTCCCACATATGAGGTCCCACATATGCATGGCCTACTACCTCAAAAAAAAAAAAAAAGTAAAGGAATTTTGACAAAGGACAATCAAGGGTAAAAATGCATATTCCTTATAATTACAATGATGGCTAACATTGATAGACCCATTTTATAGATAAGGAAACTGAGGAATGATGTCACTTGAACAAGGTCGTGGCCATGAAGTGAAAGAGATTGGCCTTGCATACCGGCTGTCTAGAGCTAATGCTTTCAGCCATGGGATATCACTGCTTCACATCCTAGAAACAAATTGCTCATCCCCATGCCACCAGCTCGGTTTTAGTGGATCCACCAAGTTTATCTCAAAATGTAGTCTCTTTACTGCTAATGGAGTCTTGATCTGGCAAGTGCTCAATAAATATTTGTTGCTTGAGATGAAGGAGAAAGCTTATACTTGTTCATCTGTTTTGTATTGGTATCAATTCATTTAACCCTCACCACCACCTTGAAAGTAGATATTAATCTCTAGTAGATATTAGTCTCTCTTTGCCTATCAAGAAACTGAGGGAAACAGATGTGGCTCAATCCTTCGGGTGCCCACCTACGACATGGGAGGTCCCAGGTTTTGTCACCAGTGCCTCCTAAAAAGATGAGCAAGACAGCAAGCTCAAGCTGACACAATGAGATGGCAATGCAACAAGATAATGACACAACAAGATGGCAATGCAACAAGGAAACACAATGAGAGACACAACAAGCAGGGAGCGGAGGTGGCGCAAATGATCGGGCCCCTCCTTCCTCCTTAAGAGGTCCGAGGTTCAGTTCCTGATGCCTCCTAAAAAAATGAAGATGAGCAGACAGCCTGTGCAAAACAACAAGGGGCAGCGAGAAATTAATTAAATAAATCTTGAAAAAAAAAAGGAAAGAAAGAAACTGAGATTCAGAGATGTTCAGCAGTTTACTCAAAATCACGGAAGAGAAAGTGGTAGAGCTGGAATTTAAACATCAGGCTGTCTGCCTGTCTCTGCAAAGCCCTGGATCTTTCCATGACATCAGTGGCCCTCAGTCAGTCAGGGTCCTCAAACACCAGACTCAGAAGCCATGAGATGAAATAGAATTGTGTAGGTGTGTGTGTGTTTACTTTTCAGGGGTAATTTTTAAAATTATGGGTTATAAAGGGAAACTTCTCTTTTGAAGTAAACATTTACAATTGAAAGACGTTTTCATAAACTAGGACTTTGGCTTAAAACAGTGTTGTTCAAAACAAGATCCATTTACAACAGATTCCTACATCAGGCAGATTTGAGCCTCTGAGCACTGTACCACAGGTGCACTAAAGGAGTTGAGAGGTGAGCATTTCTTAACTTCTCAAAGTGTCTGTGGAAATCATTGCATAAAGGAAGACGGCTAGCATTTCAGCGTAGTGCACAGAACTCAATGTCTTTGTTGTAGCATTTCATTTATAGAATAAACAAAACACACATTTTTACACCTACTTCTTTAACCATGCAGATAGTCTAGCAACAAAGGGAGATGAGCAACATTTGTTTAAAAGTACGTTTTAAAAAATAGAAGGGAACTGGATTACTACATTCCTTTGCATCTTGCTGGGCAGCAGAATCTGCCACGTGCTGATGCCAATTTATTTTTTCTGAAGGGCAAAAATGTCCATTTTCAAAAGAGCTGGGAATTTGATTTTACTGTTGCTTTCTTCTAAGATTGACATTGAGAAGCAGTTCTGCTGATTTCGCAGTGATGATGGTTGTTTTTAGCTGCATCCATTGGAAGCTGGTCTAATCCATCACCAACCTGGCCACAGTTTGTTCAGGAAGGTTCTGCGTGGAATGCTCTGCTTTGTGATCAACCAATCTTTTCCATGCATCGGGGCTGCTTGTTAGGTTGGGTGACCAAATAGAACAACACAGGGAAGCTTTCAGCTGAGGGTGTCCATTACTTTGTGAATTTCTTTTTTTTTTTTTTTTTTAAAGATTTATTTATTTATTTAATTTCCCCCCCTCCCCTGGTTGTCTGTTCTTGGTGTCTATTTGCTGCGTCTTGTTTCTTTGTCCGCTTGTGTTGTCAGCGGCACGGGAAGTGTGGGCGGTGCCATTCCTGGGCAGGCTGCTCTTTCTTTTCACGCTGGGCGGCTTTCCTCACGGGCGCACTCCTTGCGCGTGGGGCTCCCCCACGCGGGGGACACCCTTGCGTGGCACGGCACTCCTTGCGCGCATCAGCACTGCGCATGGCCAGCTCCACACGGGTCAAGGAGGCCCGGGGTTTGAACCGCGGACCTCCCATATGGTAGACGGACGCCCTAACCACTGGGCCAAAGTCCGTTTCCCAAGTTTGTGAATTTCTTTATCTCTTATAGGAGACAGAGAAATCAGCCAACCTCAACAAATGATGTTACACTAATAAACTTCATATCCTTAAGTAAATTAAAGGATGCTTGGGTGGAGTCTCCTGTTGATTTAGGAATCAAACACTTTATTTCCACATTCACCCAGACTCTGAAATATGAATATTTTGCAGCAACAGCCCCACTTAAAAACACACTGTCACTTGCTTTATTTTGTAAAGATTTATTTATTTATTTATTATTCATTTATTTATC
This sequence comes from Dasypus novemcinctus, assembly GCF_030445035.2. NCBI lineage: Eukaryota > Metazoa > Chordata > Mammalia > Cingulata > Dasypodidae > Dasypus > Dasypus novemcinctus. The sequence goes on along the minus strand of NC_080700.1, from coordinate 29,877,324 downwards.
TATCTATTCCCCCCCTTGCAGCTTGTTCTTTTTCTTTTGCTATCTCTTCTCTATGTCCATTCACTGGGTGTTTTTTCTGTATCTGCTTGTCTCTCTTTAGTTGCATCATCTTGCTGCGCCAGCTCCCCACAGCACACGGGCCAGCCTGCCTTCACAAGGAGGCCCTGGGATGTGAACCCAGAGCCTCCCATATGGTAGATGGGAGCCCAATTGATGGAGCCACAGCCGCTTCCCACTGTCACCTGCTTTTAAAAGAGATCTCAATTTTCAGAGTCTTCCTATGAGCTTTTGTGCTAGATAATTACAGTGTGCAATGGGGTTGGCAAGCCGCAAGGTTTTCATTCCTTATCTATGAAATCAAACTGAGAAGGAAGCAGCAACCCCTTGACTGAATGTAGGCAAATCTACGTAAGAGGAAAAATGTAAGGGGAGCTAATGCATATAAGCAAATAATGTAAAGTATATTCCTACACAGCAGTGGGCTCCCTGTGTGAGAGAAAGGCAATTCCGTTCAGTAGAGAAGCAGGCAAGGGTAGAACTTCTACACTGAAGATAGGATTTCGCAGAATCTCAGAAAATGAGGGCATCAGGTGAGCCCTTTTCAGGGAAAGCGAAAGCACATCGCCAGTGCTGGGTTTTGCTAAATGCTAGTCAGCAAAACCTCATAAAGGAGAGATTAAATGTCTGGCAGGGAAAAGCTGCCGACATAAATCTCTGGGATTTAGGAGGACATTTTTAGAACATTGAGTAATGCAAAAATATCTGGTCTCCTGTATCAGTAGGACTGACCTGAAGGAAACACATTTTTACAGACATGAAAGCAAAAGGATTAGCAAGCAAGAATCAATACTTAAACAGTCTCACCTCTGGAAAATAGCAGACAAGCAGACAATTCCTGGGCTTGGGAATCCCTGGTAAGAGCAATAAAGCAGCCACAAGAAGAGATTGCTCCATTTTCCCTAAGTGAGAAAATGTCCATTGGATGGATAGATTTAAAAAATAACTCTTAAGGTGCATTTTAGTAAATAATTATTTCACTTGATAAAGTATTAGCCCTGGCACAATGACCTTCTCTAGTTCTTCTAGACGACTCCTCATTCAGGCAAAATCCAAACTGTGTGCGTCCCAATCAAAATTCACTCAAGTCTGGGAAAAACATTTGGAAAGCAAGATGCTGTCATAGACATTCGTCTACCAATGGCCACACTGAAAAGGGGAATTTTTGCTATTAATTCGGGATGCGTTCTTCAGTAATTTAGGTCAGGCTTATCCTACCACACATTTCTTCCTGAGAAAATCTTAGAGATATTCCTGTAACTGCCATTTTAGAGTAGAAGCAACTGAGGCTTAACGTGGCAAGGACTTTTCATAAAGTTTATAGCTAATGCTAGCAGCAGGTTTGAAACAAAAAACAAGACTTGTAACTGACAACCTTTTACTTGAATTCACTCAATCCAGACAGACTCCCACAGCGCTGGCACAGACCAAGGATGATTAGCTCAACCAAGTCTGGGTGACAGTGACATGGATTTGTCATTATGTACCCAAGGGCTCACCCTGTAATTGACTTATGAAATCTGAATACTGGTTGAATCAAACATCCTATATATTAATCAGCCAAAGGGGTGCTGATGCAAAGTACCAGAAATCCACTGGCTTTTATAAAAGGTATTTATTTGGGGTAAAAGCTCACAGTTAGAAGGCACTAAAGAGTCCAACTCAAGGTTACATCCTAACCAAACTCTGTTGCCACCTGTTGAAGCAAGATGGCCATGTCTGCAAGGGTTCAGCCTTCCTCTTCCCTCTTAAGTCTCCGTGGGTCCAGCTTCTTCTGATCTCAGCTGTAAGCTGGAATAGGGCTCGTCTCTCTTCTCAGGGCTTGTTTCTTTCCAAGTTCAGCTGCTCTGGTCTCTTCCCAAGGTCAGCTGTAAACTCTCAGGCGAATGGCTCATCTCTCTTCCCAGGGCCTCCGTCATGTCTGCGAGGCTGTCTCTCTCTCTCTGTGTATCTACTTCTGTGTTCTTGATTGAGCATCCATTTATGTAGCCCACCAAGAGGGCAGCGACTCAACTCTGCACACCCTAATGACGTGGTAGAATCAAAGTCCTAACCTTGATTTAATCAAGTAAACATAAAGCCTTTGAGTTTAAATCAATCAAAGGATGTCATGCCCAGAGGAACAGACCAGTTTACAAAAATAATCTATATCCCTTTTTGGAATTCATAAACAATATCAAACGGCCACACACCTACCCTTCTTAGGATGTAAGGCACACCTGCTGGTCACAAAAGGGCTGCAGCCTGCCACCTTCATTTCCGGTCGCTCTTCCCCATGTTACAGACAAAGGAAAGTGATCAGGCTCTGTGCACTTGGCCGTGCTGCTTCCTTTGCTTGGAATGTCCTTCCTCTTTAATCTCTGAGAAATTTCCACTCACTTTCCAGATCTGGTTCAAACGCACCTACCGCTTTATAGCTCTCCCCACAATTCCTTCCCCAAACACACTTACACCCTACCCCATTCAAGCAGTCTCAAAGCAACCTCTGTAGTTTTTTTTTTCCAACAGATGGATTTTTATTGCATTTTTAAATGATCACAAATAGGTATCGTTTCCATAGCTGGACAGCCCTGAGCCCCTATTCATCAGCCTCCTGGACTATTCCTTTTTCAGGGACAGAGTTAGCATCCTCGAATTTTCTGACACCCTTGTTTTTAACTGTTGTGGCTTGCTGAAGCAAAGCAACTGAATGCGATACAAGTTGAGCTCCATTGCCTTTGAGAATTAATTCATCTTTCTGAGCTTACGATACCAAACAAACAACACCTGGCCTCATCCCAACCCTGAGGACATATTTGTCACCCAAGAAATTCTGCGTTGCGACACGAGACCCGCTCCCCTGAATAATGACATTGATGGGAAGTTGAGCATACCCACACCTCATCTTGTGATGGGAATCCTGTGTCACACTTTGGTCATGCCCTATACGTGACCGTGGAGAGTGCAAATAGCAAGTTCTTTTCTACTACCTCGCCCTTTGTCCACCTGTCACCTCTTTGTTTTCATTCCAAGGAGACTGAGTTTTACACTGCTGTGACTCAGGGTTCCTCTGGAGCCCTGAGCCGTAACTGCGGGTCCCTTCAATATGAGCTCGACATTTTCTGGAGCGTTGACCCTCTGGTTGCTGAGAATGGTCTCCATTCTCACAGCCCATGTGGGAAAGCGCTCCCTTTGTAGGTTTCCCAAGTTACTGACCACCTATCTCTGTCAAAGCATGTTTTCACATCTATTTGTCTACTTCTCTTCCTCACTGGATTGTGAGCTTCTCAAACCGAGGGACTTTATTTTAAACATTTTATTTGCTATACACACAATAAATAATAGGTATTGCATATAGATCTATTATGGAATGTAGTAGGTATTGAATCCGTGTTGGGTGGATTGAATTGCTCCTGAAGCTTCTCCCCTAACTTCCCTATAAGGAAGTAGATATGGGGAGTCATTTCTGTTTATATAGCCCATGGGTGAGGGATTCGGGGAGGGGCATAAGAGGTAGCCCCGATTTGTAGCCTTTGCCGACTTCTCTGGTGCAAATGGCTCCTTTCAAGTTAAAAATAGGCTTTCGAGGAGGTGGGGCAAGAAGGCTCAGCCGTATCATCACTGCTACAAAAAGACGACTGAGTGGGGACAAAATCCTGCTGGAGTGAGCCGTTTTGGGGAACCCACAAAGCAGGAGGCTGCTGGACATCGATCCAGAGAGTGTGACAAGAAGAGTGATAGCTCAAGGTATGAAGCAGGAAGACTAAAGAAAGATGAAGCAATATTACTTTATTATTTCCTACCAACAAATACAGAGAGAAAATCAAATAAAAATGAGCCTATAAATCTACTTAGGCTAATTTCTTTCCTCCTATTAAAAAAAAGGCTTTCAAAATTCCTGTATATTGCAATCGGTTCTTGCCAGCTGAGAGGAAACAACTCCAGCATGTCATTCTGCAGGTACAGCAGTGTACAAAGGAACTGGACCAGAATTTCTCCATCCTGCAAGTTTTCTTATGGATGAATCCTAAGGAAAAGAACTGTAATATTAAATATGCATTTGGAAGGTGTGCAATCCAGCCTGAATGGAACCCCAGAGAGGACATCTGGGGCGCCCAGGGGAAGTCAATCTAGCCAAGCAATCATTCAAGGAGCCAAACCATGCAGGTTTTACATCCCACATGGACCATTTATTATTAACACATTCAGTGGCCTTTTTTCCTGTGAATTATAATTGAATTCCAATGGCATAAATCATTTTACATTCATCTCTTTTTTTGGAAGATATTGTTTACCTTCAAGGAAATGAAAATGTGACTACGAACATAGAGAAAAGTCATCCTTTAGATTGAATTTTCCCAAATAAGGCTCATGCTTGATCCTAATTTTACAACCATGAGAAGTATCTATATAAATACTGATAGGCATTTTCATTCAAACTCATGAATTCGAGAGCTTATAATGAAATTTGAACATTCTACTATATTTAAAATATCCTTTACAGATAGCGAGCAGAAATGTTGATTTGTGTTTTTCTTAATGGAGTATACATAATGCAGTAAGTTAAAATCAAACAGGGGGGAAGTGGACCTGGCCCAATGGCTAGGGTGTCCGCCCACCTCATGGGAGGTCCGTGGTTCAAACCCCGGGCCTCCTGAACCGTGTGGAGCTGGCCCATGCGCAGTGCTGATGCGCGCAAGGAGTGCCCTGCCACGCAGGGGTGTCCCCCACGTAGGGGAGCCCCACGCGCAAGGAGTGCACCCCGTAAGGAGAGCTGCCCAGTGCAAAAGAAAGTGCAGCCTGCCCAGGAATGGCACCGCACACACTGAGAGCGACACAACAAGATGACGCAACAAAAAGAAACACAGATTGCCAGTGCCGCTGGTAAGGATAGAAGCAGTCACAGAAGAACACACAGCGAATAGACACAGAGAGCAGACAACTGGGGGGTGGGGGGAAGGGAGAGAAATAAATAAAAATAAATTTTAAAAAAATCAAACAGGGATGCGGATGTGGCTCAACTGATAGAGCATCCATCCGCCTACCACATGGGAGGCCCACGGTTCAAACCCCGGACCTCCTGACCCGTGTGGAGCTGGCCCATGTGCAGTGCTGATGTGCTCAAGGAGTGCCCTGCCACGCAGGGGTGTCCCCCACGTAGGGGAGCCCACGCATAAGGAGTGCACCCCTGCAAGGAGAGCCGTGCTGCGCAAAAACTGGGCGCCACACACATGGAGAGCTGATGCAGCAAGATGACACAACAAAAAGAATGACACAGATTCCTGGTGCGACCGAGAATGCAAGTGGACACAGAAGAACACAAAGCGAATGAACACAGAGAGCAGACAACAGGAGCAGGAAGGGGAAAGAAATAAATTTTTAAAAAATAAATCTTATTTTTAAAAAATCAAATATATGACTGTACAATATACAATTGAAATATCTTACAAGAATATCTCTGGAATGATATACAAGAAACATAATAACTATAAAGCAAGGAATTGGGGAGCAAGAGCAAAATGACAATATATCATTTTGTACATACATGCATATATAACAAAATTAAATTAAATTAATACAATAAAATTGGTGGAATGTCAGGCTTTGGTAATTCTATTAAGTTTGACTATTATCACTGAGCGTGTCAATTCCTTTGTAGCATGCACGGTAACTTTTCCTCTCAGAAAATACATATATTTTCCTATTTCAATTTCAATATTATTGAAATTTTCAACATTGGACAGGGACAACATTATGAATCCCTTTTGGAAATGTTACATGCAACAATAAGATTTTAGAAAAAATATATATAACTTCTTTTTAAAATTATGTAACAACAGGGGGTATCAATGTAAATGTAAAAACATCTGTAAAGGTTTTCAAAATAACTTTTCTGCCTCAAAAAAATAAAACACCTGGGAAGTAGATGTGGCTCAAGCAGTTGGGTGCCCGCCTACCACATGGGAGGGCCCAGGTTTGGGTCCCTGTGCCTCCTTAAAGAAGATGAGCAGATGCTGCCTTCCAATGCAATAGAATGCCACCTTCACTGCAACTGACCAGACTCCACCCCTGCTGCAATAAGTAGCCAGCAGATGCCACAGCCCACAGGGAGCAGATGTGGCTCAGGCCATGGGCACTCACCTCTCATGTGGGAGGTCCTGGGTTCGGTTCCCAGTCCCTTCTGGAGAAAACGAGCAAACAAGCAATGAGCAGACAGACAAATGAACCATCTGGGGGTAGGGGAAGATAAAGTAGATAAAAATAAAATTAAAAAAAAAATAATTGATACTTTTAAAAAAAAAAACCCTAACATTTGCAATCATTAAAGGTGTAAGTTAATAATTCAACTCTACTTCCCTTTTTCTTTTTAGCTGCATGAACCCTGGGGCTAAAACACATGCAGAGGGAGAGAGAGAGTTTTAGCTGTGTCAGAAACACCTGGGAGAATATTAGATATAATCTATTACTAGAATGAAACTCTTTGTGTTGGATTATGCAGACATACAGAGCCCAAAGGATTTCTTTATTCCCCTACTGAAACATCTCTGAGCACATGGAATCCACCTCGGATGGGCTTTTGCAAATTCCCCTATTTGCCCTGTTCTCACCCCCACATCTTCCCAAGATCTCCCAGACCCCTTTCATCCCTCTTCAGCCCTCTTCTCATCCTAGAATCCTTGGAGGAAATTGTCTATTCTACAAACCCTTCTGAATTTCCGGAATGGACCACTAGTAGACAAACCTTTCTCCCTCTTACCTCTATTTAACCACCTATCACCTTATAAATTCTGAGAGCTATGTATGCCTGAAAGGATCTCCTTTCCACTAGAAGTTTGGAGAAACAGGAAAGAAGAAGAATGAAGAGAAAGAAAATGTATCCCCTTCACTCCTCTCTGTGTTCAACCTTGGCAAGGATGAAGTAGAAGGACCCAGCCTGGCAGGAGTAACCCTTTAGCCAGGAAAAGAGACCAAATGAGTAAAGGAAATGGCAGCAACACACATGGGTGACAGCTGAGTAGAAGAGATCAAAAACCACCAAGAAATGGCTTTCCACCTCGCTCTATCTCCTCTTGTCGCATTCACCATTGGGATTGATACTGACGCCATTTTGTACGTCGTTTGGGTCCACCACACACCTGAGACACCACGTCTGGGCCACCAGACTTCCCTACATCTGGGTGTAGGGTCTTTTATACTGGTACTTCCCTACTCCCTCCCCAATTCCCTTCCTTCTGCAGCTGAGCCCCCCACACGTGTCTAATAAAACACATTAGAGACAAGAGAAAGACGGAGTGTGGAGCTAAGGATGAGTCAGTATGACTGCACAGGTGAATCGTTGGAGACTAGGAGTGTGTTTCAGGTATCCTGGGAGCCATCACCCCAAACATTGACTCACTGCCAGGCGCTGGGCACCTCGCTTGCGTTTCCTTCTGTCTAGTTTCTCCATTTTCCTGCTGGGAGACACCGTCACCTTTTGTTCATCAGGGTTGAGGAGGAAAAGGTAGAGTACTGCAGACAAACCCCAAGCTTGGTGAAACCACAAGCTTCAGCTTCCACACTTGTCATCATGGGGTTGAGAAAAGGGAAGTCAAACAGAGGATGGAGCCAAATTCTGAACCTGAACCTGATTCCCAAGGGATTTCTAGTTAGATTTGGGCAGGGTATACAATCATTAGCCACACTTGGGAGACAGTCAATAAAACACCAATAACTGTGACTTCTCTTAACTTCCCAAATTTCTCACATGGCCAAATCAGTTACCTGCTTTGAAAAAGTGGAAAGAGTCCTTGTAACGGAAGCTCTCAGTGAACATCCAAAATTCTCCAGTTAGAAGAGCCAAAATAGATGAGCAAAAACAAAGCTTCAAAGCACCCCAATAAAAAAGAGGAAACAGCTTTGACAATAAACAGGAAATGTATTGTTCAAGAGATCTACTCTTTTTTTTTTTTAAAAGATTTATTTATTTCTCTCCCCTTTCCCCCCCACCCCGGTTGTCTGTTCTCTGTGTCTATTTGCTGCATCTTCTTTGTCCACTTCTGTTGTTGTCAGCAGCACGGGAGTCTGTGTTTCTTTTTTGTTGTTGTTATTGTGTCATCTTGTTGTGTCAGCTCTCCATGTGTGAGGCACCATTCCTGGGCAGGCTGCACTTCCTTTTGCACTGGGCAGCTCTCCTTACGGGGCGCACTCCTTGCGCGTGGGGCTCCCCTACACGGGGGCACCCCTGCGTGGCAGGGCACTCCTTGCGCACATCAGCACTGTGCATGGGCCAGCTCCACACGGGTCAAGGAGGCCCGGGGTTTGAACCATGGACCTCCCATGTGGTAGACGGACGCCCTAACCACTGGACCAAGTCCGCCACCTCTTTTTCCAACTTTAAATGTCACATTGTGGACAAATTCACAAGGCCCCCTACTCTACTTCATAGTCTTGATTTTAATTCCAAGGTGACTGCAAGTACTATTTTCCAGTTCTGGACGTGAGATGTTATAAATCTGACGATATTAAATCACCTTTAAATTCTTGTAGCACATATAAACCAATCTAATGCTAGTGTTTTAATGATTATTTAAAAAGTTAATATACATCATTAAGTAAAGAAATTTGTGTCTTAAAGGATGGAAATGCTTGGCTTTTCTATTTCTACAAGCATGCTACTGATACGACCCCATTTCTTTTCTGCATCACATTTGTTCACGTTAATCACCCCATTATTCTTCAGAGTCTGGGTGCTGACGAGGGCTGGACGATCGGTGCCAGCAACTGCAAAGTGCGGTCGGAAGAGCTTCCGTTAACTGAACACTTACTAAGCACCAGCACTGAGTGGGTCTTTATGTTTGTGTTCTTATCTAATCCTCCCAACAGCCCTAAGAAGAAGGAAGATGCCTTATGAGCGCCATTCTATGGAGGTGGTACCCGAAACCTGGAGGTTAAATGACTTGCTGAGTGCTGCGCAGAAGGATCTAGAAGCCAGGCTGCCCGAGCTCTTGTCCATTATGCTGTCCCATCACTCCCTGTGTGTGTATGTGCTGGCAAATTAAAGCTTTCACAGGAGTGGGTATTGAGCTATTTTCTCACAGATGTAACACTCATAATCAGGAGCATCACCCTCAAGCATAAAATCCCATTATGCAAGGTGGAACTTAGTTAGAAACAAAATTTTCATTATATGCACTAGGATATATTGGTCTTTTCTACCACAATGAAATTCAGAGGCCAGATTTTTTTTTAAAGATTTATTTATTTATCCCACCCCACCCCCTTGTCTGCTCTGTGTCCATTCGCTGTGTGTCCTTCTGTGTCAGACGGCACTGGGAATCTGTTTCTTTTTGTTGTGTCATCTCGCTGTATCAGATCTCCATATGTGCAGCACTGCTCCTGGGTGGGCTGTGCCTTTTTCCTGTGAGGCGGCTCCCGGGTGCACTCTTTGCACGTGGGGTTCCCCTACGCAGGGGACACCCCTATGTGGCACGGCACTCCTTGCACGCGTGGGCCAGCTTACCACACGGGACAGGAGGCCCTGGGTGTCAAACCCTGGACCTCCCATGTGGTAGGCGGACGCTCTATCCGTTGAGCCACATCCACTTCCCAGATTTTTAACCCTGGACGTACATGAAACAGCTGTTGGAATGGAGTGGGTGTAGCTCAGTGGTTGAGCACCTGCTGCACATGTACAAGGTCCCAGGTTCAACCCCTGGCACCTCCTTTAAAAACCGCTGTCAGGATGAGCTGGGTGATAGGGAGGTGACACTTTATTTTTCTGCTGGAGCAGCGATCTCAAGAAAGACTGAACTCACTAAACTCAATCCATTAGCAAACTGGCGACTTTCTGTTTTCCTTGTAATAAATCTGTTGTTAAAGATGAGCATGGTTCAGCTCAGCTCGGTACGTTGATAAAAGGCACTGTTTTGTGAATATAAAGGTACATTTGATGAACATTTCCATGGTACCTCTGTGGAAATAACAACACTGAAATTCTTGTGAAAATCCAAAATCTGTTGTAGTGCACAGACAGAACCTAGGATGATAATGATGGCCATGGACTTTTGCTCTGACAGGCAAGTAAAAGTATAAATTGGGCCCTAACTAACAAATTCATTTGATTAGTTCTCCTAAGTGAGCGGCAATAAGTTCACATTATCTGCACGCTAGACGATTCTCCTCAAAAAGCTTGAAAGCCTGTCATCTGCAGACTTTTCTAGGCAATCTCCTCCAAAGAGCCCAAGGTCAGGAATTCACTTCTTCGAACTTGAACTAGTTTGTTTGATGCTGTCACCTTTGGAGTTATTCGTTGCATCGAGAAGGCGAAGGAGGGAATTTGTTTAGACTTAATTCACATTGAAACTGTCTGGGTTTCAAGTCCCTCACCCAGGAAATAAAGGGACGATTTTACATGATCTCTAGGATCCCTTCCAGGACAACTGTTCTGTGAATGAAAAATTCTACTTGAAGAAAGAGGATGTGGCTCAACCAGTTGGGCACCTACCTCTCACATGGGAGGTTCTAGGTTCGAGTCCCGGTGCCTCCTAAAGAAGACAAGCAGATGCCCACACCCACCACAATGAGATCTAGACGCCAGCATCCTCCAGCAAGGAGAAGACACCTAAACGCGCAGATGCAAGAAAACCAGCAGATGCCGTAGGTCGTGGGGAGTGGATGTGGCTCAGGCCGTTGGACACATGCCTCCCATGTGGGAGGTCCCAGGTTCAGTTCCTGGGGCCTCCTGGAGAAGGTGAACAAGCAGTGCGCAGACAGACCAGACAGACATCTGGGGGAAGGGTGGAGGATATACCAAAAAGTAAAGAAATAAAGTAGAAAAAATAATTTTTCTATACAAATGAATTTTTGTTGAAAGAAAATATTGTATTTGAAAAAATACAACTAAAACAATCAGAGGCAGGTAAAAGTCAATACGAAAGAACTGGTGACACCTGGATTAAACTGATGGGGGCTGCTAGCACAGAGCTGACCTTGGTAAACCCGATCTCTAGTGATTTGAGGAAGAGGAGAGAAGGGAAGCAAATCCTCAGTTTATCTCCCTATCCCCCTGCCACTCGGAGCTTCTGCAAATTAGAGAAATGGCATTGCTTCTGGCAGCAAGGCATGCTTTATTTCAGTGATTACCGAAAAGTATCCCCAAGAGACTCATCAAGTAATCAAATCAACCCTTTTCCAAGGAAACCACAAATCCACAAGACAGCAGTACAACCGTGAAATCCTCCAAAAATGTATTAGGGATCTTTCCGCATGTAGTCTGTGCAGCTGAGAATTCACTGCCTTGTCATATTTCTTAACTGAGGTTCATAAAATCCCAGAAGGAAAGCGACTGCTTTTACTGATCACTTAGCCAAGATTACCTGGACTTCAGTAGGAAAGCACACATTTCTTGCCTCCCCCTACACCTCTGGGACAAGACATATCTTTATCATATTTAGCATTTCATCCATTTTGATGGCTCAAAATGCATTAGATCTGCCCCAAGTAAGAACATCAGTTACTTTGCAGGTTTCCATGACATTGGTAGCTCACAAAAATTCCTACCAAGTTGGAGCACAAGTAGAGGACAATAGACGGTGTCATCGATGTGAAATAAAGTGACCCTATATTACATCCATGGCACTAGATTCCAATTCGAGGGTCCAATTAACCACTCACCTCTATCCCCGTTTGTCTTGGCACTCTCTCCAAGGTGAAAGAGCAGGAGCATTTGGAGAGAGGCAAAATCTTCTTCACCATGAGTAGAGAAGATAACAAAATCCTCTGACAGCCCACCATTTCCATCTTTCTCAAGTCCTCAAACTTTGGTATCTAGCCCCAAGAAATGACCTCAGAAATACCTATCATTTTTAAAAGTATTTGCAATCAACCAAACACTGTGCTAATTATGTTATTTAATTACTGAGCTTTTTTTTATTTCCCACAAAACCCTATTGCTGCATACTATCATTGGATAACATATTATTTGTTTTGTTTTAAAGACCTATTTTATTTATTTATCTCTCCCCACCCCCTCGTTGTTAACACTTGCCGTGTCTTTGCTTTTTTACGAGGCACGGGGAACCGAACCCAGGACCTCCAATATGGGAGGCAGGCACCCAATCACTTAAACCACCACTCTTCCCTGCTTTGTTGTGTCTCTCATTACATTTTTCCTCCTGTTTCTCTTGTTGCATCATCTTGTCACGTCAGCTCTCTGCGCCGGCCCGTTGTAACCAATTTGTCGTCCTATTCATCCTCTTTAGGAGGAACAGGGAACCTCTGCTCCCTGCTTTGCTGTGTCTCTCATTATGTTTTTCTTCTTGTGTCTCCTGTTGCATCATTCTGTTGTGTCAGCTTGCCGCACCTGCCCATCTTGCCAACTTACCATCCTGCTTGTCTTCTTTAGAAGACACTAGGAATCGAACCAGGGACTTCCCATGTGGTAGGTGGGAGCCCAATTGCTTGAGCCATATCCACTTCCCTGTTGTGTTTTGTTTTGCTTTCATCGAGTCTTTATTTAGGTAACAAGTTGGTTATGCTCATGGCGTTGTATGAAACATCACAATATCATACTTGGGAAGGTACTATCAGTACAAGGTTGCATCAGAATTGGACAGTTTGAAGAAGAAACCATTTTTCATTCTTCACTCCCTATCATTAAAAAACTCTCTTCTTTCCCCAAATCTAGTAAAGAGACAAATAGCTTTTAACATCATCATGTGAAGCACTTTAACTTACAAGGCTAAAATCTAAAGATTAAATTAAATATATTGTGGTAATAATTTCTTTTTGGCCAAAAATCAGGAGCACCATGAATCAAATGACCAGAATGTTTTTATTTTTAAGAACTGTCAGTGGTTTCCTTCATGTCTTTTGGGATGTAGGTCATGCTTTTTCAATTCCAAAATTATGAATATAGTCATCCTTGTTTTCATTTCTGGTATGTTTATGATTTCTTTCTTGAAATTTGGATCTGTGATCCAACTGGACTTCATTTTGCTACAAGGAATGAAATATGCCGAGACCTTTACAAACCTATAAAATCTACTCCCTGCAACTTGAGGGTTTGTGAAGACAGCTGCAAATTTAAAAGAAGAGGAAGAGATGGAAGAAGAAACAGCAGCTACAAATTTATTAACATTTTGGTTTCTCCCTTACAACAATGCTATTCCTGTGCTGAAGACAAGTCCCACCTATATCATATCTTTGGAAATAACAGCCGGATTCGGAGAAACGATTGGCAGGCAGACACTGCTAAAGCCGTCGGGGAGTGAGTGGCATGGAAACACAAGCCCATTTCTTTCAAAGGATTTAGAATGTTTCCTATAGACACGTGATGTGCCAATGGAGAGGATCTGTGTTCTGGGCAAAACCCTCAAGATAAAACCTGTTGAGTCCATTGGAACCCTCCCCCTCCCATCCCAGTGTTATTTGCGGGCTCAGCCTGCCACCTGCTGGATACATAGGCAAGGGTTTATTCTTTTAAGAAAAAAAATGTGTTTTGCCTAGAGAACCTTTTACTATAATCAGAAATCACAATTATCTTTTGTTTTTCAAAACCTGAGTGCCAGGCACCATGATAAGAATCCAGCGAGAGGTGTTTTGGCACCCATGTCTTCAAGATGAGAGAACTGGAGCGCAGAGCATTGACCGAGCTTTCCAGAACCTGCACGAGCCTGCATTTAACATTTTAATACCATATCAAAGGACACAGCGATCCCGTTTCAAAGGGAAGACATTGAGGAGGAAATTGATGTTTGAATAAACCATTCACACGAGGAAATGGGATCAGAAGCATGGGCCTTGCATAAAATCTAAAAGGTATTTATTTTCTCGATGAGTCCTCAGAAAGTCTTGCCCTTTTCTAGTCGCCTGGTAAGACAGGGGTATTTTAAATATACTCAGAGATCAGCTCAAAAGCCTAAATTTACAAAATTTCCAACAAACCTTCCCTTCTTTACAATTGAGGAGGTGGCCATGGGATGAGGATGATGATGATGACAATGATGGTTACTATCTGTTGTTCACTTTGCCAACCAGTTTACCTATATTATCTCCTTTGAACCTCATAACAACTCTGTGAAGAAGATGCTACTAGGTTATCTTCATTTTGCAAATGAAGAAACAGGCTTAAAGAAATTAAGACATGTGCCGAAGTTAGAAGCTGCTAAAATGGGCTATGCATTATCATTTTCTTATGGAAAGTTTAATCCTGTAATATATCCTTTCGACAGAGATGTGAATCAGGGAATAATGAATATTTCAAATCTTGGACCAAATACTACATTCCGGAGACATTTTTTTCAGAGAGAGGAAAGCCAGTAGGCACTTGTGTTGTTCAGGGCAATTCACTTTGTTCTTCCTGATACTTGAAGTCTCATTCTTGAACATTTCCCTCGTCTTCATTCCCATTTCAAAGCATAACACAGGCTTTGTGTTATACATTGCTCTGCTCTCTCACTTCTTTCAGTGTGTCAGGCTTATAGGATTATATCTCACATAGATAAAAATACATACTAGTTAAGCATTTTTAAAAATTCTATTTCACGTATTAGAAACGCAAACTATTGTCTGTTCACTACTTGCATGGCCGTGGAAAAGTTATATAATCTCTCTGTGCTCATTTATTCATCTCTTTAAGAGCAAGGTTGTCCTATGTTTTACTTTTTTTCCTCTTTATTAGAGAAATCATGGATTTACAGAACAATCTGGCAAACCGTAGCAGGATTCCCATACACAGCCCCACCACCAATACCTTACAATGCTGTGCACTGGAGTATTTGTTACAGTTGAGAGTAGCACACTTTTACAATTGTACTGTTAACTAAAACCCATGTGTCCTTCGTTTTCGTTCCTAAAGACTGGACTGGAAACTGTTTGCCTTAGAACCACACGGGAGCTTTTAAAAAATACATGTTTCGAGGTCTCATTCTCTGGAGATTTCAATTCACCGGATGGAGCCTGCCAGAGATGTTCTTGTCCTCTCCTCCAGAACCTGTGAATGTGTTAGGCTCCACGGCAAAGGGGAATGAAGGATGAAGATGGAATTAAGGCTGCTAAATGCTGACCTTAAGGAAGGGGTATTATCCTGGATTATCTGGTAGAGCCCAGTGTAATCACAAGTGTCCTTAAAAGTGGAAGAGGGGGTGTGCATGTGGTTCTAAGCAGTTGAGCACCTGCTTTCCACATCTGAGATCCTGGGTTCAATCCCTGGAACCAGTACCTCCAAAAAAAAAAAGAGAAACGTAAGAGGGAGCAGAAGAGTAAGTGTGAGAATGATGCAGGGTAAGAAAGACTCAAATGGCCATTGCTGGTTTTGAAGATAGAAGAAGGGGCCAGGAACCAAGGAATGCAGGCAATCTCTAAGAGCTGGAAAGGACAAAGGGGAAAAAGAAAGAATAGAAAACCATTATCAAAACATTTTCATCACCCAGAACAGGAACTATACCCATTAAGCAATAACTCCCATTTCCCCAACCCCCAGTCTATAACCCCTAATGTACTTTCTATGTCAATTTGCTTCTTCTAGATAATTCATATAAGTGGGATAACTCATTGTTTGTCTTTTTGTGTTTGGCTTATTTCACTTAGCAAACTATTTCAAGGTTTATCCATATTATAGCTTGTATCAGAACTTCATTCCTTTTCACAGCTGAATAATATTCCATTGCATATATTCCACAATTTGTTCACCCATTTATCATTTAATGGACTTAAGTTGCTTCCATCTTTTAACTATTGTGAATAATGCTGCTATTAACATTGGTGTACAAGTATCTGAGTCCCTGCTTTCAATTCTTTTGGACAAACATCTAAGATCAAATTGCTGGTCCATATGGTTATTCTCTGTTTAATATTCTGACAAAGCACAAAACCATTTTCCACAGTGGCTGCATCAGTTCACATTCTCTCAATGCCTATGATTTCCAATTTCTCCACATCATCACCAGTTCTTGTTATTTTCCATCTTTTGGGTAATAGCCGTCCCAGTGGGTGTGAACTGGTATCTCATTGGGTTGTTTTTTTTTTACAATTTATTTTTACATTTATTTCCCCACACACACATCCCCCATTGTCTGCTCTCTGTATCCATTCACTGTATATTTTTCTGTGTCTGCTTGTATTCACATTAGGCAGCTCTGTGAGCTGATCCTGGGACCTTCCAGAGTGGAAAAGAGGTTATCATTCTCTTGCACCTCCTCAGCTCCCTGTTCTGCTACATCTCTTATTGTCCCTCCTCTGTGTCTCTTGTTGCATCATCTTGCAGCGCCACTCTCAGCGTCATCTGGCACTCCTGCACAGGGTGGCATTCCCACACGGGGTGGCACTCCTACGTGAGCCGGCACTCCACGTGGGCCAGCTCGCCGCACAGACCACCTTGCCTTCACCAGGAGGCCCTGGGCATCAAACCCTGGACCTCCTGTATGGTAAACAGGGGCCCAATTGCTTGAGCCACATCCTCTTCCTCACTGGGGTTTTGATTTGCATTTCCCTAATAACTGATGATGTTGAACACCTCTTCATGCCCTTATCAGCCATTTGTATAACATCTTTGTCTATTCCAGTCCTTTGCTCATTTTTCAATTGGGTTGTCTTTTTTTCAGTTGTTGCATTGTAGGTGTTCTTTATATATTCCGAATATTAAACCCTTATCAGATATATGGCTTCCAAATGCTTTTTCCCATTCTCTAGGTTGTCTTTTTCACTTTCTTGAAAAGGTTCTTTGATGTACAGCAGCTTTTAATTTTGATGAAGTCTAATTTACTTATTTTTTTCTTTTGTTGTTCAGTGATTTTGGTACCCATACGATGTCCTGAAAATTCTCCCCTATGTTTTCTTGTAATAGTTTTATGACTTTAGCTCTTATATTTAGGCTCTTGATCCATTTTGAGTTGATTTTTGTATATGATATGATGTAAGCATCTAATTTCATTCTTTTGCATGTGGTTCTCCAGTTTTCCCTGCATCATTTGTTGAAGAGACTGTTCTTTTTACTTTGAGTGGACCTGGCATCCTTGTCAAAAATCAATTTTTCATAGATTTATTTCTGAACTCTAAATTCTATTCCATTGATCTATATGTCTATGGATGAAAGTGTTTTTAAAGTAATAACTATATGCCCAGCCCTGAGCCAGGAATTACAGAGGATACAAATTACAAACTATTTTATTTCCTTCAAAAGGTTTGTCATCTTACTTGGGGTACAGACTAAAGCATATCAACCAATTGTTAATGGGATGTCTTCATCCAAGGTGGGACTTGGGCTTAACCCTTTTTCAGCCCGCAGGCATTCTCAGTTCTCTCTTCCTGTCCAAGATTCATACTCAAGTAGCAAGTGCAAGTAGTCAACCTCATCTTGGCTACCACTCCTGTGCCAAGCCTTTGCTTTCTGCTTGGTGTTAAGAAAATAAAAGTGTTGACATGAGCTGTAAGTCCAGAGCCATGACTGTTTAGAAGATGTAATACATAACCCTCAGCCAAAAACCTGGATGTCAGTGTCTCTCTCCCTACCCTACCCCAATCCTCACATCACGTTAGTCACTATGTCCTGTCATTTTTGCTTTCTAAACCTCTGAAACCTGTAAATTTATCTCCATCCTAATTACAACCACCATATCTGAGGTCGTAATCTATTGCTAAACGTATGACAACGGTCTCCCAATGCATCTCCTTACTGTCTGTCACTTCCCACCCAGTCCATGAAATCCAAATATGATTATGTCTCCACCTTGACCAAATTTCTTAAATGTTTCTCAATTGCCTTTAGGATGAAGTCCAAGATTCTAAATTCAGTTGACTTCTTTTTCACTCATCACATCTCATCTTGGAGATCACTTCTTTTAGCATTTAGTGTCATTCAACCACATTGACGTAAAAAAAAAAAAAGTTGTATAATACATGAAAAAACCAGTAAAAGAATCCCAGTGCTGTCAAAGGCCACCTTTCCTAAACAGCTGACCACTTTCCTGAGGCAGGTTTGGGGAGACAGTGTTGTTAGATGATTCCAGATATTTCATGTGATGTTTGGGCTTTGCTTCTTGGGAGGCTACAAACCCTAAGAAATCTCTTTTATTCTCATTTCCTTTTTTTTTTTTAAGACTTATTTTATTTATTTATTCCACTTCCCCACCCCCTGTTGTTTGTGCTCACTGTCTGCTCTCTGTGTCCATTCGTTGTGTGTCTGCTCGTCTTCTCTTTAGGATACATCAAGAACTGAACCTGGGCCCTCCCATGTGGGAGAGAGGCATTCAATCATTTGAGTGACCTCTGCTCCCTGCTTTGTTGTATCTTATTGTGTTTCCTCTTTGTGTCTCCTTTTTTGCCTCATCTTGTTGTATTAGCTTGCTGCACCAGCCCGTCGCACCAGCTGGCTGTCTTGCTCATCTTCTCCAGGGGCACCAGGAACTGAACCCAGAACCTCCCATATGTTAGATGGGGAACTCAATTGCTTGAGCCATGATATAATTGATGAATTCAAAAAAGAAATATTGGATTATGCTTGTAATCTGATCTGTACCTGGGCATGACTGAGTTATGGTTAGGGCATTGAGTCCCGACCCCTTGGTGGTGGAGACTCACAGATAGGAGGCATGGCAAAGAACAGAGTTGAGGATTTCTGATGTTGGAGTTTTGATGTTGGAGTTTGATGCTGAAGACTTAAGCTGGAGGCCTGGGAAGTAAGCTCACAGAAGAAAGAGAAGCCAGTCCCAGGAAGAAAGGAAACTTGAACCCAGAGTAAAGCAAGCCCCAGGAACATAGGAACCCAAGAAGCCTGAACCCTCGCAGACCTCAGCAGCCATCTTGCTCCAAAGAGACTTTGTTGAGGGAAGTAACTTATGCTTTACGGTCTGGTATCTGTAAGCTCCTACCCCAAATAAATACCCTTTATAGAAACCAGCCAATTTCTGGTATTTTGCATCAGCACCCCTTTGGCTGACTAATGCAAGCCACATCCACTTCCTTATTCTCAGAACTTTAAATTTTACTTGAGTTATTGTCATGGAGCTAATATTTTTTGCATTTCAAGAAATTATTTGATAACACTTGGTAGTCATATTGAAATAAGGATGTACAGAATATAACACTTCAAGTCAAGCTCAATGTTTCCCTGGCAATGTGGGTGAAACACTTCTGTGGACAGACCCGTATTTTGAGATCAGGGCCAGAATGGATTCAATCCTCTTAGGTTATACAAAACTCCCCACTCCAGACTGAAACGCTACCCCTTTCTTAGAGCTGGCTCTGTAAAAGGGCATTGTCATAGCATCCCCTTAAAAATTATTGTCTTATATTACAGGAGAGTATCTCATATTTAAAAGAAAATGATGGAGAATATGGAGCCAATAAGGCCTTAGGAATGATTATAAACTTCAGGTTTATGTAGCTATTTGGCCACCTCAGAAGAACTCATTCCCACACCTAACATTTAGGATTTGCAATGATTCTTACCCTGTGGAGCTTACATTCTAACGAGGAAAGACAAGTCAATGACAGATATAATAAATACACAAATAAGCATGTTATCAGAAAATTGGCAAGTAAGGAGTAAGAGTAAAGCCGCCCACCAATTATACTTCAGAGTAACTGAATAATTCTAGTAGACAAGAGTGTTTCTTCTTTGCAAATTAATTTCAGCTAATAATGGTGAAGGAATGACAGAAATAGAAAATTCTAACTGGTAAAGAAAAAAAAAAATTGATTGAGCAAGGGATGAAACCTTTGGCTGAAAGGTGGGTGGATAATGTTTCAGTGGAGGTTTCAGCCTGTAGACCCATGAGCATCACTAAGAGGTGGGACACCGTGACACAGAGAGTGCTTCCCGCTGCAGTTCCAAAGAAGTGTGCAGACCCACCCATGGAGCATTCCTGCCCGTCATATTTAGCCTGAACCTCGTCAAGCCTTTAGAGCTTACTTCCAGGCTACAGAAAAGGTGAGCCCCTTTCCTCGATTGCATGACTCTGGATTTGAATTGTTCACTTTGGGAGGAGGCATTACGACTTATATAAATGCCCCGTCTATTCCACTAGTCATGTAAAAACAAAGGGAATACTGTGCTTGAAAGTAAAAACTCGGTGGGTTAAGGAATTCCTGGGAGGCGGATTTGACCCAACAGATGGGGCATCCGCCTGCCACGTGGGAGGTCCAGGGTTCAAACCCAGGGCCTCCTGGCCCACGTGGTGAGCTGGTCCATGCGCGGTGCTGGTGCGCACAGAGAGTGCGGTGCCATGCAGGGGTGAGCCGCCCAGCACGAAAAGAGTATAGCCTGCCCAGGAGTGGCACCGCACGTGCGGAGGGCTGGCACAGCAAGATGACTCAGCAGGGGGAGACACAGATTACCGGTGCCACTGACAAGAATATGGGCAGACACAGAGGAACACACAGTGAATGGACACAGAAAGCAGACAACTGGACGGGGGGCAGGCAGAGAAGTGGAGAGAAATTATTAAAAAATAAATCTTTTTTTAAAAAAAGGAACTCCTCTTTTGGTTCTTGTTAGCTCTGACATCTCTTCTTTAAGGAAGACCTTCCTCCAGCACCTGCTCGGAACTGGCAAGCATGGAGAGTAAAAGCGTTACTTTAATAAGGAGAAATTGACATTCAATATGGCAGCTGTCCTAAGTGTCGTGGGATCTGCTGCCATCACCGGATTCCAACTGCATTGAAAGGTTATAACCACCAGCTGGACCAGGAGAAGGAAACTAGAGGCTGTAGCCCAAGTCACCAGTTACCACACCTCATCTTCCAGCCAGAAGAAGGCAGGACCCTGTGTGTGTAAAACATCTCCCGTTGGCCTCCTCCTCCACCACCCTCACCCTGTCCCCTTCGTCAGGCCATGGGGCCCTCAGAATACAGGCTCTACGTCCCCTCTCTACTACACACTATTCTGGAAAGTTCTCCTTTGGAGTTCTCTGGTTCATAGTCCCCAGCCAAGCGTCCTTCTCTTGTTCCTTCTAACAGGGGAGGACACCTGGGTTTTACAAGAAGGCAGCTCTCTACAGTTGTCCTGCTGCCAAAATAAACCTCCCAAATCAGGTGTCACTGTCACCCTCCCTCATCTGCCCGTTGAATGGAAACCAACTTGTCTTACCAGCAGTCAGTGGAAGTTAACTTGTCTTTCTTCCTAGAGGAAGATCAAAAACATTTCCGTTTCTTTAAGTCCTCTGGCAATTGCCCAACAGCCTTTCATTTCATAATAACTTCTTTGTGCTTTGATTCCCTTCAGTCCGGTAAGACTTCAGGGAGGGGTGAGTTCCTTAAAGCCAGGAAATCCCCAGATGCGCTTAACGGATCTTTCAGGATATGGACCTAGAGATGCAGGGAAGGCAGCTGCTGGTCCATGGCCTAGAACCTGACCAAGGTGAGAGCCCGAACTGATAGGCAGGGAGATGGCCTCTGTTGACGGTGCACGTGACTCAGCGGCTCCCTCTTGGTTCACCTGGAGGCACATTCGGCTCAAAGGTCCACTTCATGACCCTCTGCAGGCATCGATGGGACAAATTCTGTACCAGGATGAAGAAACCACTGTCCTCTTCACTGAGAAGTTATATTAATGCCATCTCTTGGCGTTAACCTCCCCATGCACACACACATACACACCTGCAGTCCACATTCCCATCCAGTTCCTGTGGCCACCTTTCCTCAGTGACTCTATTCAGAGAGCATCTTTGGAAGTTGGAAAACCAACAATTGGGAGGGACTTCCAGTGGCTGTTAGATTTAAAAATGGATAATTTGCTAGGATGGGGAAAGTAACTGGTTGGTGGAGCTTTTGTCAGGATCTAAATACAGTTGTGGGAAAAGTAATATTTAAACTTTGAATCTACTTTCTCACATTTTATGCAGAACTTTGTCTGTATCAAGGGTTGAGGAATTAATCCTTAAAAATTAAGGAGTCATGGAACTCCAACAGCCCTGACAATAGTCACTAATCTATAACAAGAAACATATCATAAAGGGGATGGAAATATTTTTACTTTAAGGACTCTCTTATGTTGTTGATGGGAGTGTAAATGAGTACAATCTCTCAAAAGGAACAATTTAGTCATATACCTCAAAATTTAAGGTACATAAACCCTTTGACCCAATAATACCACTTGTAGTGGGGCTGACGTTTGTATATTATGGCTGAAGATCAAAGACAGAAAGAAAAAGAAAGCAAGGGAGGGAGGGAGAAAGAGAGGGAGCTTTATTTTCTCCAGTCAAGCTCTCCTTTTCTTTCCAACCCAAGGGTGCCTCAAGTAGACTATGGGTCTATCTTACTGTGGTTATTCAGATGGTCTAGCCATCTTTTTCCAGTCAAATTCAGGTATTATTTCAGTCACCCTTGAAACTTTGCCTACTCTGAGTAAATACTTTCAGGTTTCTTCCTTCGTTCTTTCCTTCTTCCCTTCTCCCTGGAAGCCAGCAGGAGGGTGGAAGGGGGAGGAGCCTCTGAGCTTCAGGCCACCCACTGGCCCCTCATCAGTCCCTGCCATGGAGGGCTGCTCTGGGTTAATCGCTGGGTACCCTGCTCTGTAGCCTTTTGAGGTGTGACTGGACTAGTCTCTGGGCATTGGTGGCATCTGCCACTGAGGATCATGGGTCCCGGCATCACTTCCATTTCAAGAGTCACCTTGACCCCAGGCTCCTGAAGTCAGCTTGTCCTCTCGGCACCTTCACATAGTCCTGTTGGATGTCTGGCACACCTGCAGGCAGAATGTGGAAAGCCAGCAGCTTTTACCATTTGCATCAGTTAATTATCTTCAAATATTAATTTTTTTAATTTCATTTACTTCACTACCTATATGTTTCCCAAGTATTAGTAATGGGGCTATCCATCCTCAGAGCTGACAGAGTTTTACCCTTGACATAGGAGGATAAATAAGGACAAGACAGGTCAATTTGTTTGAGTTTTAACTTCCCTGAGTTCTGAACTTAAACATAAAACTCCGGCTCTGAACTAAGTCACAGCTCCCTACAGCTGAAGGTTTTGCGTCTGCTCAGATCCCATCCTGGCATTTATTTCCCAATCATACCTTTGCGTCTGTTGTTATCTATTTCTTCAAGAACCAGAGCTGGCGTTTCAGTCCCCAGTTCTTTGCAGAAAAAAACAACAAAATACGTGAAGCACTGTGAAGTTTGTAAATCCCAAGGAGTCATGTCAAAAAAAAAAAAAAACACAGCCCCAAGTCCACCAGAGCAGAGAGGGTGGGGGCAAGGTGAGTTTATTAATTTGCAGACAAGGGAGAGCCACATCATTCCAAGGTGTGGTCTAAGGAATTTTTCCAAAGAGAATGTAAAAGAGCTAAAAACAGGATTTAGAAGAAATGAGATAGCTTTGCCCAAATAAGGCAAAACTCCTGCTGTTTATTTCCTGCCTTCTGGAATCTCAGCCTAAACTGACCAAAAGAGTCACCTTTTAGTATCTTATTACAAGGGAAGTAAAGAGAAACAGAAAACTGCAGTACAGTGTGACAAGTGCTATGTTGGAGGAAAGCACAGTGTGGTTATGGGACTATAGAAGGTGGCCAAATCATCATGTCACCCTGACTTGACAGAGGTGTGGGGAAGGCTGGATGATATCTTTACTCAGTTGTGACAGTTTGAAGTTCATTCATGAATCCCAAAAGAAAGAGGTTATGTTTTTGAACTAAGAGATTCTGTGGGAGTGAGGCCTTTTTTTTTTAAGTACAACTTTTTATTTATTTATTTGTTTATTCCCCCCAGAGATGACCCCTTTGTCTGTCTCCTTTTTGTTTCTACTCATTGTCTGCTCTCTGTGTCTGCTCATTGTGTGCTCATCTTCTTTAGAAGGCATCAGGAAACGAACCCGGGACCTCCCATGTGGGAAGCGGGTGCCCACCCACTTGAGCCACATCCACTTCCTGCTCGTTGTGTCTGCTCACTGCTCATTGGGTCAGCTTGTTGCATCAACTCATCTTCTTTAGGAGGCACCAGGAACCAAACCCAGGACTCCCATATGGGAGGCGGGCATCCAACTGCTCGAGCCACACCTGCTTCCCCGGTGTGAGGCCTTTTGATTGGACTATGTCAGTGAGGTGTGAGCCAGCTTGGGACTCTGCCCTCTTGTTGGGTCTGATATAAATGGAGACAGAGAGAGAGAGCGAGACATACAGAAAGAAATGAAGCTGCCATATTTGATTCGGCGAAGTAAGAGAGGACTCCAAGTTCACCCACAGCTGAGCTCAGGAGAGAAGCACTGAGAGGCTCAAGAAGCTGGGTCCAGGGAAAAATGAATGATGGACCACAGCTGAGTTCAAGGAGAAAGTAGACAGTGACTGGCAGACCTGCCATCTTGCCTGATCGCCCCATGTCAGGGTGCTGGGACAAATAGTAGTTAACTTTGGTGAGAAAACATCCTTGATTTGGACTTTTTACAACCTCAGAGCTGAAAGCTTTTACCCCAAATAAATTCCCATTATAAAAGCCAACGTGTAGCTCAAGTGGTTGAGCATCTGTTTCCCATGTACGAGGTCTGGAGTTCAATCGCCAGTATCTACTAAAAACCAACAAGCAAAAACCCAACTCTCACTGAGGAGCAGCTCAGTGGTTGAGGGCTCACTTCCCCATGTTTGAAGTCCTGGGATCAATTCCTGGTACTGTCTTTTAAAAAAAAAAAGCCCACACATTTCTGATACTTGAATTGGAAGCCTTGTCAGAAGCTAAGACATCAGTCAGAGTTAGAGTTAGGCAGATGAAGAGATGACATTCCAGGCAGAGGATACAGCATATGCAGAACATACCAATGAATGAAATAAAAGAAAGCATGCTATAGTCCTAGAACTGTCAGGAGCTCCATTGAAGAAGTTACAGGGTGTCAAGTTTTAGAGCATGAGGAATTATACTTCAGAAATTAGCAGCCCCAGATCAAGAAGAATCACCCACATGATGCTAATATGTTTGTATTTTATGCCCAAGGTTAAGGGGCGCTATTTAAGTGTCTTAAGTAGGGAAGTGACATAACCAGATTTGTTTTAGAAAAAGTACTCTGGCAGCTGTGTGGAGGTTGGAAGAGAGAGAGGCAAGATTTGAAGAGGATACACATTAGTAAATGATCACAATAATTCAGGAAAGATGTGATTCACATAAGAGGTGTGGTTTTGAGGTATATTTGAGAGATGTATAGCTATATCAGTGGAGAATTAGTGATCAATTAGATGGCAGGCAGAAAGAGTGAGGATGAGAAAAAGGAAACATCTTGGCTGTTTACCATGTTTCTGGGTGTATTAGTCACTTATTGCTGTGTAACAAATTATCCCAAAACTTAGTGGCATAAAACAAAAGTAATCATTTGTTATGTCTCACTGTTTTTGTGGGTTACATGGGTCTTTCATGAAGTTGCAGTCAAGTTATTGACCCGGCTACTGTATTCTCAAGGCTTGATTGAGGTTGGAGGATCCCCTCCCAAAGTAGCTCATGCATATGCCTGGCAAATTGGGCTGGCTAATGGTAGTAAGCCTCAGTTCTTTTCTATGTGGACCTCCCCAGGGTTGCTCCAGTGTCCTCATGACTTCCTCCAGAGCAAGTGATCCGAGAGAGGGACAGCCAGGCAAAAGCTATCCTTTTCATGAACTAGCCCCAGAAGTCACATTGCACCACTTTCACCACATTCTATTCATTAGAAGTAAGTCACTATGTCCACCCCACTTTCAAGAGGATAGAAATTTGGATCCATTTTTAAAAGAAGGAATGTCAAAGAATTTACAGACCTTTTTTAAAGCCTCTACATTGGGAAAAGCTATCAAGTTAATAAACAATAACCCCACTGACATAGAAAATAGAGAAGATAGATTGGAGAGGAGGATTATGACTCCATTTTCAAGACATGTTGAATTTCAAGTGCTTATAGGACACCTAGTCACAATGTCCATTGGTTATATGAGGTTTATGGGCAAGAGAAAAGAGAGATTTGAGATGAAAATGTGGTAGCCATCAGCACATAAATGATGTTCAGAGTCATGTCTTTTCAACACATTTGCCCAGAAGAAGGTGTACAGTGAGTTGGCAAAAGGGCCAAACATGGAACCCTAGAGAGCACCCACTAAAGGGGAAGGGGAGACAGAGGAAGAGGAGCTGGTGAAAGAGACCGATAGAGAGAAACCAAAAAGATGGGAGCAGAGCCAGAAAGGAGCAATGCTACAGAAGCCAAGCAAAGGGTTACAAGAAGAAAAGACCACCAACGGCGAATTTTGCAGAGTATAGGAATAATAAGAAATTCATTTTGCATTGTGCACAAAATTGTTCATGATACTGACCTCATCAACAGCAGAAAATGGAAACCAGCCTTCACCCAATTGAGAAGGGAAATGCAGGGAAAGAAGTGAACAAATAAGCAAGTCTCAAGAAGCTCTTTTCTGAAGAAGAGAGAACAGCACCTAGAAAGAGATTAAGTCAAGGAAGTGCTCATTTGATTGGTTGGTTTTTAAATGAGAGAGATCGAGGTCTGTTTATCTGCCACGAGGAAAGAACTATTAGAAGGGGGCAAGTTGAAGATACAGAGAAAAATAAATATAATTGGTGGAAAGGAGCTTCTGAAGAGGCAGGAGAAAACAGGGTGATGAGCACAGGAGAAGAGAACACCCCAAAGGGACACACAGCCCTCTCACTGAAACACATGGGGATGGGGAGATGATGGATACTGCAAACAAAAGCAGATTTGTCTTTGGTGGAAGGGCAAAAGTGATCTGCCAAATGGATTAAGGTTGACAGTTGCGATTGAGAAATGAGGTGGTAAGGAAAAGAATGTGAGGCGATAAGGGAGCGTCTGAGTAGCTGATACGGGGAATGAGAGGGAACTGACCAGGTCTGCACAGGATGATCAGACAGCACCTGGAGTCTAGCAGGAAGTAACGTCTTGTTAAATGCAGGGAGGTGATTTTTTTATCTACCAGAAGTTCAGAAGCTGGAAAATAAAAGTTGAACTAAGGAATTACCTAGGGTGAGAGCTGTACCAGGAAGTTACAATGAAAGCTCAAGAGGGCGGGGGGGAGGGGGGGGGTGTCAAGAAATTGGCAAGAATGTGCTTGAGTTGATGGTTCATGGAATTTGGACTAACTTGGGGTTGAAGGAGGGTCAAAGAACAGGAACGGTGGAAGGGAAGCCAGAGAAGGGGACACTGGGATTCACAACTGAGAGCTCTGAGCTGTGGCCGGGGGTGTGGTGATGGGTGGGGGAGACTGAAGGAGGAGGAAACGAAGGGTCACTGGGAGACTGAAGGAGGAGGAAACGAAGGGTCACTGGCATGTGGAAGTCAACCGTATCAGTACATTTGAATAACTCAAGGGTTTCAGGTGTTTGAATACTCACCTTTGACTCTGCTCATGAAGCTCACTGGTCTCCCACAAAAGAAAGTTCTAACATGGTAGAGATTTCAAGAAAAGCTTTGGTCGGACTCATACGCATAATTCCTTTCATAAGTGAAGAGTTTCACCTTCTTTGTCAAAAGAATAAGAAGACGCTCTGTACATTGCCTTTCACCGAAGCCAGCAAGAACCCTGTCGCTTGGAGCCCTTTGAAATGGTCACCTAGTCATGCCACCCAGGCTGGCCAGGAACTGTGGGCACCCTCCTCTGTATCTGCCCCACGGCAGAGTGGACGACAATGCCTTGGATATCCCACCTTCACCACAGGCCTGAGGGCAGTGCCCGTCAGAGCCAACCCTGTGGGCCAAGCTCTGCCTCTTGCCTCATTGTGACCAAAACCTGCAGAGAAAGGCCTGGCCTAGAGAGTGTCGCCCTTAGTGTTTCCAGTTCCTAAACACCTGACCACTCAGACCTCGTAGACTTCAGACGGGCTGGCCAGCCCTATCCTGGCGTCGCTCTGACTCGTAGCCTTACGCTGTACAGTGACTGGGAGTGTGAAGGCAAGATGGAGCAGGAAAGCCATGAGCTTAGAGGAGACAGAAGAGAGACTCACAATGAGAAGGCAAGGGCCAGTAAGAGCCTTGAGGTAACAGAAGATTTCAGAAACCTAGAGTAACAAAATGCCATGAGAGGGTGAAAAGAGAAGAGCACTGGAAGCAGGGGGGGTAGAAACAAAGATAAAGAAAGGAGCAAAATTGGCAAAGCTGAGTTATGAGCATGGAGAAGCTATGATGGCCGAGAGCGAGGGCTCTGAGGCTGGAATCCCAGATTTCCATGCCTCAGTTTCCTCATCTGTAAAAAGGAAGATTAACAAAAGTGCCTAGCTCATAGGGTTCTTTTGAGGGTTATAGGAGCTAGTATTCTTTTTTTTTTTTAAGATTTTATTTTTTTACTTATTTCTCTCCCCCACCCGACCCCCCCAGTTGTCTGTTCTCTGTGTCCATTCGCTGTGTGTTCTTCTGTGACCGCTTCTATACTTATCAGTGGCACCAGGAATCTGTGTCTCTTTTTGTTGCATCATCTTGCTGTGTCAGCTCTCCATGTGTGTGGTGCCACTCCTGGGTGAGCTGCACTTTCTTTCGTGCTGGGCGGCTCTTCTTAC
Source organism: Dasypus novemcinctus (assembly GCF_030445035.2). Classification (NCBI taxonomy): domain Eukaryota; kingdom Metazoa; phylum Chordata; class Mammalia; order Cingulata; family Dasypodidae; genus Dasypus; species Dasypus novemcinctus. Next base: position 29,848,849 of record NC_080700.1, on the reverse strand, counting down.
GAGGCGCACTCCTTGCACGTGGGGTTCTCCTACTCAGGGACACCCCTGCGTGGCAGGGCACTCCTTGTGCACATCAGCACTGCGCATGGGCCAGCTGCACACGGGTTAAGGAGGCCCAGGGTTTGAACCGTGGACCTCCCATGTGGTAGGTGGATGCCCTATCCATTGGCCCAAGTCCACTTTCCAAGGAGTTAGTACTCTTGAAGTGCTTAAATCAGTGCCCAGGATATAATAATGCAATAAATAAATGTCATTGACTAAAGATAAACAAATAGGGGATTACTAGAGTTGCAGTTGGACTATTAGAATCTGTTGAGCTCGGATAGTAATAACCAATGCACCATCTCTTCACTAGAAGAAGCCATGTCCACTTCTACATCCATGTTTCCTCAAAAGAGAGCAGAACAATTCCTTACAACCTAAAAGTACCCACCACAACGAAATAGGGACAGTTATTCACTATCCTACATATATAACTTTTCCTCATGGCCTGAGTTAAAACACCATATAAAAATACCCCAAGCATTCCCAAAGAGTAGTTTACAAACTGAGACCATCTGGTTTATTATTGTGTCTTTAAGTCTAATCACAATATGAACAAAGATGAGGTCTTAGAAGAAACATTTTGGAAAATTATTTTTTCCCCAGCAAAGAAAGGTATCCTGGGATTCAGAGTCATGATTTCAAAGGCTTGAAAGGTTAAAAGGTGGGAAGTGGGCTTGGCCCAGTGGTTAGGGCGTCCGTCTACCACATGGGAGGTCCACAGTTCAAATCCCGGGCCTCCTTGACCCGTGTGCAGCTGGCCCATGTGCAGTGTTGATGTGCACAAGGGGTGCCGTGCCACGCAGGGTGTCCCCACGTAGGGGAGCCCCATGTTCAAGGAATGCACCCCGTAAGGAGAGCCGCCCAGCGTGAAAGAAAGTGCAGCCTGCCCAGGAATGGCACCGCCCACACAGAGAGCTGACGCAACAAGATGATGCAACAAAAAGAAACACAGATTCCTGATAAGGATAGAAGGAGACACAGAAGGACACACAGCGAATGGACACAGAGAGCAGACAACTGGCAGGGTGGTAAGGGGAGAGAAATAAATAAACAAATCTTTTTTAAAAAAGGTTAAAAGGTTAACACTGAGGTTAAAGTACATCTTTCTTCTTCATGTAATTGACCACGGGTCTTCATTCTGCCCACCCATATAACTCCAATCAAATTCGCTTCTGTCAGGGCACTCATCTGATCTCTTGGAAGGGTGAAAAGCACGTTGATTTTAGTTTTAGAGCTGTGTGCAGAACACCAAACAAAGAAGCTGAAAGGATAACAGCAAGGAGCCGGTGCAGCTCGGTGGTTGAGCACCTACTTCCCATGTACGAGGGCCCCGGTTCAATCCTAAAATATAAATAAATAAACAAATAAATAAAACACATACAAATAACAAACCCTCAATGAGGGCTTCTTTCCTAAAAGAAAAAGACCTTTTCTGAAAGAAAGCCAGATAACAGCTCACAGCAGGAGAAAGTACATCAAGGTTAAGATAATGAAAGTTGGTATTGCCCATCCTAATTTCATTCTTCCTCTGTAGCAGGCACTCCTAAAAGTTGCCTGAAGTCAGGAGAAAATCCGTCCCACCCTGCGCACGGGAAGGGTGCTCTCCCACGGCACTGGCACCCTATTCATCTCCACCAGACTCTGTCCTTGCCACCGTCCCCACTCAGTCCTTACCTCTGAGAGAACAAGTGTTCGGTGCTGCATCTTAGGGTGCCCAGTGCCCAACATTTATCCTGAGTGATAAGAGAACCCAAGTGAACTTGTGCTAAAATTAAGCAATGGGGAGAGATTGCATAACATCTCCTGATAGTTTTAGAGGAAGGGAGGCTGGCGCTGGCTTCTAGTCAACTAGAAGCAGACAACACCAAGCAGAAATGAAAGAGATTTCATTTCTAAAATGAAAGGTCCATCTTCTGTCCTTCTACTTTGACAAGGAGAGCCTTAGACCTTTTGTTAAATAACTCCCATTACTAAGTTAACGATGTTGGACCGGCTACTTAACTTCCCTCAGTTTTCTTGTCTGTAAAATGGGAGGCAGGGAAGTTTCTGGAATCAGATTGCCTTCTTACGAGATCTTGATCAGATTGCTTCATATCTCTAGATCTCAAGTCTCTCCTCTCTCAAATAAGACCAAAAAAATTAGTATTTATGGAGTATGTTGCTCAGTGCCTGGCACTTAGTAAACCCCCAATAAATGTGAGCTATTTTTGTTACTATTGATTGGAGGAAGGAGCGAATGGTGGGTGTTGCTAGTGTCGTGGTTACCTAACTCACAGGGTTGATGTGAGGAGAATTTTAAGTCTACGTAAGTTCACTCGGCATTGGTTGTTAAAAGTAAAATTTATGGGGCTCGCTAAGTGTAACAGCCAGTACCACAACCCCACACCTGCCCTTCCCAGGTGTAGACGGGCCACAACCTGCTCTCCGTGTTGGACCAGAGTCAGAAAAGCCCGGAATCTTAGGGCTCTGCTCAATCAACATTCATTCCATAGGGAAGTCCTCTAGTTATCACAAGCGTAAGTATCTCCAGCCTGATCAATTAAGGAAGCGAGCTAATTGTTACAACGCCAATGCTGAAGTACATCTGTCGCCCTCCAGCAATCCTGCTGCCCATAGCCCTGTGGTCCCACCCACATAACTCCAACCAATTTGATTTCCAGGAGGACATTTGCCAACTTACTGGAAAGGTGAAAATCAGAGGATGAAATCAGAAACTACCTAGGGGTTCCCCTGAAAAGTAAGCCAGGGCTGCGATGGGACTGCAAATGAAATTCAGGTTGGTTCCTTTGGTTAAATGTATCCTAGAAGCCCATTTTTGTTCTTGTATAATGTGTAATTTTCCAGCCTTCACCAGTCTTTGGAATGAAATAAGGCTGCATCAACAGGACAACAGTCGCACGAAAAATGCCCAAACCCCATCAAATCAATGTTCCAGAAAGTTCCAAGGATGCGTCAAATGAGCTAGTGTACAAATCTCTGCTGGTCGATGGCTTTCTTGAACACGGTGGCCTCTCCCCTGGGACTTCCATGTCCACTCTCACTGGCAGTACCATGTACATGTTGATCTATCAAAAAGAGTGCAATGGGCGGCGGACTTGGCCCAGTGGTTAGGGCGTCCGTCTACCACGTGGGAGGTCCACGGTTCAAACCCCGGGCCTCCTTGACCCGTGTGGAGCTGGCCCATGCGCAGTGCTGATGCGCGCAAGGAGTGCTGTGCCATGCAGGGGTGTCCCCCACGTAGGGGAGCCCCACGCGCAAGGAGTGCGCCCCGTAAGCAGAGCCGCCCAGCACGAAAGAAAGTGCAGCCTGCCCAGGAATGGTGCCGCCCACACAGAGAGCTGATACAAGATGACGCAATGAAAAGAAACACAGATTCCCGGTGCCGCTGACAACAACAGAAGCGGACAAAGAAGACGCAGCAAATAGACACAGAGAGCAGACAACCAGGGTGGGGGGGGGAGGGCAGAAAAATAAATAAATAAATAAAGCTTTAAAAAAAAAAGTGTGCGATGAAGGAGAGGTGTGTGGGCTGCGAGAGAGGCCTCTTTAACCTTTGCATTGTTTTCTCCTAAAGGGAATCTAAGGAAGAGCAGCTTGTTCTCCATTTCTCCAAGTTTTTGGAAAATTTGCAAAGGTTGGACTTACTTTTTTTTAAGATAGCGGGGGCTGGGATTGAACCTGGGAACTCGTACGTGGGAAGCTGGCGCACAACCACTGGGCCACATCGGCAACGCTGAGTTGGTTTTACGTTCATTTTGCTTGCTGGTTTTTTTTTTAAGGAGGCACTGGGAACGGATCTCGGGACCACCCATGTGGGAAGCAGGCGCTCAACCGCTTGAGCCACATCTGCTCCCCAAGGACTTTTATTTTTACCATCACCCTTTGTCTGCTTAGTCCCGAGACATCTGTCCAGAGCACAGACCGGAGAGAGGATTCCACTGAGAGCCTCTGGCCACCCTTGGTATCTTACACCCTCCAGCCAGGGAAGCTTTGTCATGGGCCAAGTCCACTGGGCCATGTGTGATCCCAGGAAGCAACTCGGTCCTCACGCAGCTTGCCTTCCTGGGCTCTGCCTGACTCATGCACCTGGGTCTAACCTCATGTAGACTCAAGCTGCAATCAGTGTATATTAGGATTCCCAAACTAATGCCAGGCTATTTAGCTTTGTCTGGTCTGCAGAACCCAGCATTGTCTCCCAGTGTGCCTGCCAGGTGTTTCCCCCCAAAATAAGCCACACTGAGATCCAGGAATTCAGCATTCAACCAGCCACAAGGTGGTGCCTTTCACAACCAGTCTGCGTTTGTGCCAAAATGGGGGACCAGGAGAATTCCAAGGGCCAACAAAGGAGGGAGCTGGCACGGAGAAGGCGTCTGCAGGCGGGAAGTTAGGGGACAAAGACTGGGAAGAGATCATTGCCCAAAGTTCTGTTGTGTTGTGGGCAACTGGGAAGGAAACCACATCAGATGACTTGAGCAGATGCCTTACAGGAAGCAGAGCTGTAAGCCCTGCTGGGTTCACCCCTTCAATGATATAATTGACACGCAGGCCAAAGGAAAAGTCTTCTGCTCCCACATTCATCTTCTCTGCCTAAAATATGAGCAGTTAAGGGAGCAGGTGCGACTTAGTGGTTGAGCACCTGCTTCCCATGTACAAGTCCCAGGTTCAATCCCCAGTACTCCTAATAATAATAATAATTTTTTTTTTTTAGTTTTTGGGAAGCAGGTGTAGCTCAGTGGCTTTTAAGCCCCTCCTTCCCACGTACAAGGTCCCAGGTTCAGTCCCCAGTACCTCCTGAAAAATAAAAAACTAGCACTGATCCCTAGCAATGATGTTAATTGAAGTCCAAAAGGTTTATTTTTTCTCCATAACTTATTGAATGAGAGCATATATATATATATATATTTTTTTTTTTAATTTATTCCCTCCCCCCTGACCCCTGAGATGGCTCCCACGTCTGTCTGCTCATCTTCTTTAGGAGGCACCGGGAACCGAACCCAGGGCCTCCCATGTGGGAGGCGGCATCCAGTTGCTTGAGCCTCATCTGCCCCCTGAGCACATGTGCTAAAGTTTGCAAACAGTAGCTGTTTTCTGTATGTGAGGTCGTTTTAACAAAGTTATTAATGGTTAAATGAAAATGTTTGCTGCTTTTGACACCTGCAGGTTTTTCCCCCCAAGTGTTTTCAGTCCCTGGTGCTGGAAGTCATAGCAACCAGCTATGGCCCACAGAACCAGACTCTCTCGCACGTGGCTTCTCAAATCTAATGTGCATTTGGGGCATCATGTTAAATGCAGACTTTGATTCCATGGGACCTGGTGGAGCTAGAGATTTCTGCATTTCTTTTTTTTTTTTTTTAAGATTTATTTTGTATTTATTTCTGTCCCCTTCCCCCTCCCACCCCAGTTGTCTGCTCTCTGTGTCCATTCGCTGTGTGTTCTTCTGTGACTGCTTCTGTCCTTATCAGCAGCACTGGGAATCTGTGTTTCTTTTTGTTGCGTTGTCTTGTGTCATTTCTCTGTATGTGCAGCGCCATTCCTGGGCAGGCTGCACTTTCTTTCGCGCTGGGCGGCTCTCCTTGCGGGGTGCACTCCTTGCACGTGGGGCTCCCCTACGCGGGGGACACCCCTGCGTGGCAGGGCACTCCTCGCACACATCAGCACTGCGTGTGGACCAGCTGCACACGGGTCAAGTAGGCCCGGGGTTTGAACCGCGGACCTCCCATGTGGTAGACGGACGCCCTAACCACTGGGCCAAGTCTGCTTCCCTCTGCATTTCTGATAAGCTCCCAAATGAGGTGGTGGCTGATGTTCTATGGAGGAGTAGGTAGGCGTGGTCAGCAAGCTTTTTTATTTCTTCCAAACACTGCTACTGGACAATAATGCGGTCATTTTGCAGGGAGTGATAGGATGTGTTGATATGTCAGTAAATTTCTGTAACTAGATGACATCTCTTCTTTACTTTAATTCCTTTCTCAGTAGCCACACAGCCTTTGGGGCTGATCTTGAAGCTCAACAGTAAATCAGGGTGATTGCATTTTTTTAAATTTTTAACTGAATTTTTCTAAGATCCCCTTTTCTTTAATTACTCATAGTGTCGGTTCAAAAGCAGTATCTAGCTACATTTTTTTTTTAAGAGACAAGGGCTGGGTATTGAACCCAGGACCCTGTATGTGGAAAGCTGTCTCTCAACCACTGAGCCACATCAGTTCCACTGAGTTGGGTTTTTTTTTCTTGTTTGTTTGCTTGTTGTCTTTGTTTTGTAAGATTTATTTTATTTATTCTGCCCCCCGTCATTGTTTGTGCTCACTGTCTGCTCTCTGTGTCTATTTGTTGTGTGCTCTCTGTGTCTGCTCATTTTTTTGTTTTTTTTTAGGAGGCACCGGGAACCAAACTCGAGCCCTCCCATATGGGAGGGAGGCACCTAATCACTTGAGCCACCTCTGCTCCCTGCTTGTTGCGTCTCTCATTGTGTTTCCTCGTGTCTCCTCATTGCATCATTTCATTGTGTCACCTCGTTGTGTCAGTCACGTCAGCTCGCCGTCTTGCTCGTCTTCTTTAGGAGGCACCGGGAACTGAACCCAGGACCTTCCATGTGGTAGACAGGTGCCCAGCTGCTTAAGCCACATCTGTTTCCCTCTCTTTGTTTTCAGGAGGAAATGGGGCCAGAACCCAGGACCTCCGATGTGGGAAGCAGGCACTCAACTGCTGGAGCCACGTCCGCTCCCTGGAACTCCATTTTCAGGTTCTTCTGGCTCTTCTCATAGAACCCTGACAACGGTTCCAGGAGGCTGGGGAAAGCACACAAAGCCCGCAGAATGCTAGGGAGCCACAAGAGGGCGAAATTGAATCCACAAAAAGTCGCCACAGGCAGAGCCACCACCTATGACCATGCCCAGCAGCCTTTCGCTGTGCCCGTTGCACCTTGAGTCTCCACGCTCTTACCAGGCTCCTTGCTTCCACCATGATAAATCTTTTCAGGACGCCTCCAAATGTCACCGAAGGTCAGGTGATGATTCATTTTGTACAGGTCTCGGCAGATCTTACCAGTTCCTTTTCAAGTCCTGAGCCCTGAAGTTTGCTCTTTGGAAACCCGCCGCCAGACAATGCCGAGGTACCAGCCAAATGCCTTGAATCAAAGGCGGGGTGACTTGAGTTTTAAAGGGACAGACCACAATTTGAAAATGTAAACTTCCTACGAAACTCCAAAATAATAAGCCCGATTGGGTGAAGGATTGGGAGGAAATTTTCCAGCCCTGTTAAGGTGAAGGAAATGTTTCAAGGGGTAAATTGGCAAACCACCTATTATGATGCAAAAGAGTGGGGGTAATATCTTAGAAATCCTCAGCACATTTAGACTGACATCTCCTTCCCTTTCCAGTATATGAAGGAAAAATTTTGACCCAGAGAACAAGTTTATATTCATACAGGAAAGGAACAGAGTCATCATGTTGCCCAATCCTAGTTAAAAAAAAATGGACGTATGGATGGATGGATGGATGGATGATGGATGGATGGATGGATGGATGGATGGATGGGTAGGTGGATGAGTGGATGGATGGATGGATGAATGAGTGGATGGATGGATGGATGAATGAGTGGATGGATGGATAGATGAATGAGTGGATGGATGGATGAGTGGATGGATGGATGGATGAGTGGATGGATGGATGGATGGATGAGTGGATGAGTGGATGGATGGATGGATGGATAAGTGGATGAGTGGATGGATGGATGAGTGGATGAGTGGATGAGTGGATGGATGGATGATGAATGGATGGATGGATGAGTGGGTGAGTGGATGGATGGATGGATGAGTGGATGAGTAGATGGATGGATGGATGAGTGGATGGATGGATGGATGGATGGATGAGTGGATGAGTGGATGGATGGATGATGAATGGATGGATGGATGGATGAATTGATGGGTAATTGAATGAATGGTAGGGTGAAGGATGACACTACCCTGAAAGGGGTCAACATTAACTTAGGGAGAGGGGTGGAAAAGAGGTGAGTCATCACTTCCCCATGACATAGTGAAGTTCTGTTGCACGACAGGATCAGAAGCAGTGTAGGGCCACTGAGTAATGTCCCTACCACCTTATCTGAATTGATACCTAGGAAGATGTTTCATCCTTGGACTTACTTGTATTGTTTGATTTCTTTATAGTAAGCACGTGATTTTTGTTTTTAAATCCTGAAAACAAATATGGATACATGGTTAATTTCTGGTGGTGAAAATATGGATGTTTGCTAATCTTTTTTTTTTCTACTATTAACTATAGCCCATAGTTTACATTAGGGTTCACCATTTGTGTTGTGCATACCATGTTTGGTTTTTAGAATTTTTATTCTAGTAACAAATATACAACTTAAATGCTCCCTTTTCAACACATTCAAATATAGAATTCAGTGCTGCCAATTACGTTCACAATGTTATGCTACCATCACTGCCATCTATTACTAACACTCTATAATCAACCCACATAGAAATTCTGTACATTTTAAGCCTTAACTCCCTATTCCCTACCCCCACCCCGGCCCCCGGCAACCTGCATTCTAGTTCCTGACTCTGAATTTGCACCTGTTATATGCCAGGCACTGTCTCCAGAGCTGGGGTTATAGTGGCAAACAAAACAGTCAAGAAGAGGATGGCACAGACAGTAAACAGATACTTTGGATTGTGATAAGCTCCATGAAAGAAACAGGAGGCAGTGGTAGAAGACAACTGGAGTGGACCCAGCCTTAGACAGCCAGGTGCCACTGAATCACAGACCTGAGAACTCAAATAAGCCTGCCAGGAGGTAACAGTGGCCATTTGGGTTTTGTGGACCCCAGAAAATCCTGTTAAAGTCAATCTATTCCTGTGCATGTAAACCTATTGTAGATGGAAACTTTTGATGAGATTCGGTTAAAGAGATCTTTCTTTTGATTAGGTCACTTCAGTAGGGCATGACCTGGGGTGGGTCTTAATCCACGTATTGGGGTCCTTTATAAATGGAGGAATAAAAAATCACATCCACGGGAAAGCAAATGTGGCTCAAGCGATTGGACTCCCATCTACCATACAGGAGTTCCAGGGTTCGATTCCCAGGGCCTCCTGGTGAAGGCAAGCTGGCCCAAGTGGAAAGATGGCCCACGTGGAGTGCTGGCCCACGTGGAGTGCTGCCCCACACAGAGTGCTGGCTCTGCAGGACTGCTGCTCTGTGCAGAGAGCTGGTGCAGCAAGATGACACAACAAAAAGAGACACAGAGAAGAGACAATAAGAGACACAGCAGACCAGGGAGCTGAGGTGGTACAAGAGATTGAGCACCTCTCTCCCACTCCAGAAGGTCCCAGGATCGGTTCCCGGTGCCACCCAAAGAGAAGGCAAGCAGACACAGAAGAACACACAGTAAATGGACACAGAGAGCAGAGGACTAAGAGTTGGGGGGAGAAATAAATAAATCTTTAAAAAAAAAAAAAGCCACAGACGCAGAAAGAAGGCCACAGACAGTGAGAAGCCTCCAAAAGCTGAGAAACCCAGTCAAGAGAAAAGCCACAGACAAGAGAAGCCCAAAACTGAAGGCAACAAGCCTTGGATGAGGGGAAGAGATGAGCAGGTTGGCACTGTGTGCCCTGCACTGTGCTTGGTCACCCCAGCTGCTGCTCTGGGAGAAATCATCTCTGACAATGCCTTGATTCAGACACCTTCATGGCCTCAGAACTGTAAGCTTTTAACCTAATAAATCCCCTTACAAAAGCCAACCCATTTCTGGTGTAGTGCTTTGGCAGCATTTAGTAAACTAAAACAGCATAGAGACAGCCGTCCAGGTTCCCGTTGGCTGGAGCTTAGTGGACAAGGAAAGGGGTAGCACGAGGCTGGCCATGGAGGAAGGGCCTGTAGACCATGGCATGGTGCATATACCACCTACATTTCTCCAGCAAACTCACTTTCCCCTTCTCTGAGACAACAATGCCCAGCTTCTCTCCTTTCCAGCTTTCTCCCCAACCATTCCAGTCTAGCCTCTGTCCCACCACCCATCTGAAGGTTCCTCTAGACAAGGCTACTTTCCCCATGAAGCCATCTTCACTTATTTTCATACACAGAGATCCTCCCGGTCTTTAAACACATTTGTTTGACTGTGCACTGCATAGTCTATTCTCCAGTAGTCTTCTGACTTAGAGCTTCTTCCTCCATGGGACCTAAAACTCCTAGTTAAAGAGTGGATGAATGGATGGATGGATGGATGGAGAGATGAGGGGATGGATGAATGGATGGATGGATGGATGAATTGATGGGTAGATGCACACACATTATCCTTCCTACAGGGTATGTCTGATATGGGGGCTTCACGTGAACCTAGCATTTACCAATTGGCTGCCAAAAATAAAATAAATATAAAAATATATTTATATCTCACTTTGGAGATCCTCTGAAAGTTTTGCAAGGTCCACTCTGATTTTAGTGGATCAACACATTTTTGTTCTCATGACTAACAAATTAAATTTTAAATGTTTTTTCATGAATTCATTCAATGATCATATATTAAGCATATATTATAGGGCAGGCCCTGCTCTCAACAGAGTGGATATGGCAATGAACAGATACAAAAGTGTCACCTTGTATTCTAGTAAAGGGATGTAGCAGTTTGATATGGCTATGAATTCCAAAAATAGATATTGGATTAAGTTTGTAATCTGATCTGTACCTGGGCATGATTGTGTTATGATTATGGCATTGAGTTCCCAACCCTTGATGGGTGGGGACTCGCTGATAAAAGCCATGGCAAAGAACAGAGTTGAGGGTTTCTGATGTTGGAGTTTTGATGTTTGAGTTTGATGCTGAAGACTTAAGCTGGAGCCCCAGGAAGTAAGCTCACAGAGGAAAGAGAAGCCAGTCCCAGGAAGAGAGGACCTGAGCCCAGAGAGAGGGAAAACCCTGGAAGGAAGGAACCCAGGAACCCGAACCCTCGCAGATGTCGGCAGCCATCTTGCTCCAACACGTGAAAATAGACTTTGGTGAGGGAAGTAATTCATGCTTTATGGCCTGGTATCGGTAAACTTCTACCCCAAATAAATATTCTTTTTAAAAGCCAACCAATTTCTGGTATTTTGCATCAGCACCCATTTGGCTGACTAATACAGGGGAGATGAAATACAAACAAATAAATAACATATAGGTTGGTGATAAGGTTTATGAAGAAAAATAAAGGCGAATGAGGGAGAGTATGAGGAGGATGCTACTTTTTATAGAGAGGTCAGAGAATGTCTTATGAATAAAGAACATTTAAAAGGCCAAAGCCAGGCAGGGGGTGAAGCGTGTCACTATCCTGAAAAGCACTCCAGGTGGAAGGTCCAAGGGCCAAGGGCCCACCCAAGGCAGCTTTGTTCGCCAAGGTCAAGGAATAGCACAGAGGCCAGTAGAGCTGACAGAGAAGCTACCAGAACAAAAGGAGCAACTGTGTTATTATTTTTCACCTGAGTGGCTATTGCTTTTCCTTACCCTCCTATATGTTCTTCAGCTCCAAGGTTTCTATCAAAGCATGATTCTGGTCACCGTATCTTCAGCAAACCTGCCTCCGTTTTATCCCAATCGGTCCAACCATTGACCTTCCAAAGCCTTGCTTCCAGGCTGCGACTCTTCAAGGTTTTCTCAGGCCTCGACTCTGTTTCATCTCAAGACCTTACACTCTGGGCTGCCACACTTTGTTCCTTCCTGAAGTATCACCCAGCTCCTGAGTCCTGAGTCCCACTGTGAGCCTCGGCTCAGCCTCTTACACTTGGCCTCGAGTTCCCATGGAGAAGTGCAGCCGCCTGCCTCAGTACACCCACGTTTTCATTGTCAACCAGTGCACCTTGATGAGTCACTTACTTAAACGTTTCCTTTAAAGGTAATGGTTGATTGGATGTAGCTCAAGTGGCTGAGCGCCGGCTTCCCACACTCCATGACCCGGGTTCAATCCCTGGCTCTGGTACCCAAAAAAAAAGCTGATGGTTAATCTGTGCAGAATTGGTTAAAAGGTTATTTGTAAATCTTTGGAAATGAAGTGAAAAGTTGAGAGCACGCCATGCTGTGTGCGACTAGCAGAGCTATTATATGAGCATGACAGTGGGTGAAAGGGAAAGCCTGAAGAGATTTATGTTCTAGAAGGAAAGCTAAAAAATGTAACTTGGAACTGTATAATGTAGTAAAGCCTCATGCAAAATACGAATGGCATATATAAGACTTTTTTGCAAAATATAAATACACATAAACGAGAGAGCTGGAAATAATAGCAGCCATGTATGGCAGGGGAAGCATAGAGAGGTTGAGAGGTGATGGGTTTTGTTTGGCTGGTTGGTTGGTTTCTGTTTTTTAGTATTGTTCTTATTGTTGTTGGAATAATGAAGATGCTCTAAGAATGACTGAGGTGATGAATGCACAACTATGTGATTGTAACCAATACCATTGATTGTACACTTTGGATGGATATATGCTTTATTAATATGTATCAATAAAATATATTTGTTTAAAAAAACTCTTCTTTAGGTTTAAATTCCTTCATCTGTGAGATGAGGGGCTTTCCTGGTGGCGGTGACGATGGGGGATTTGCAGTATCTATTATGAGATGGGCACAAAGAAAGATTCTGATGGATAAACACAAATACAACAGGTTTCCTACCATGAGTGAGCTTACCTATTGACGGGTGATTAAGAAAACAATTTCAAGACAGTATGATGGGGAAGTGGATTTGGCTCAACTGATAGAGCGTCCGCCTACCACATGGGAGGTCCAGGGTCCAAACCCCGGGCCTCCCTGACCCGTGTGGAGCTGGCGCATGCGCAGTGCTGATGCGCACAAGGAATGCCGTGCCATACAGGGGTGTCCCCCGTGTAGGGGAGCCCCACATGCAAGGAGTGCGCCCCCGAGAGCTGCCCTGAGCGAAAAAAAAGCATAGCCTGCCCAGGAGTGGCGCCGCACACACAGAGAGCTGACACAGCAAGATGAAGAAACAAAAAGAGACACAGATTCCAGGTGCCACTGACAAAGAACACAAACAGACAAAGAAGAACACACACAGTGAATGGACACAGACAGCCAACAAATGGGGGTGGGATGGGGCAGGAGAAGGAGAGAGAAATAAAAAAACAAACAACAACAACAAAAAAAAATTATATGTATTTTTAAAAAAGACAGTGTGATGGGCCCAGAGCAAGGGCATCCAAATCAGACTGGTGTGGGAAGAGGTGGTGGGAAGGTTCACTGGAGGTGATGTTTGAGTTGGGTTTTAAGGGATGTATAGGAGTTTATAATTCACAGAAGGAGTAGAAAGGAAGAAGTGGAATTGGCAGACCCAGAAGAATGAAATAGCCTGGTGTATGTGGGTTATACAAGCAATTGGCAAGACTGGCATGAATGGTATGTGAAGAAGAACTAGGAGGAGGCCTTAGAATGGTGAACAGGAGTCAGATCCAGAAGAGAAGAGGCCAACTGAATGCTTTGAACTTCGTCCTGAAGGCTGATTTCTATGACCAGTCAGCCTGTGAACTGGGATGGGACTAATATTTAAATGGGAGTGCATTTTGCTTATGGACGGTGCATAATTTAGTGTATGTACATTAGATAACGCGGTGGCTGGCACAAACTAGGTGCTCCGTGCCTGCCGCCCTCGTTATCAGTTTATCGTCGTTCACTCCCGTTGGTCTTTCCTAAGCTTCAAGGGACTCTCCAAGCCTCCGCTCCTACTCCACTGAAGACCAGACCTTAATTTTCCTTGAGGGCAGAGACTGTGACTTGATCATCTAAGTATTCCCAACACACGGCATCTGGCACATAGTAGATGCTCAATAATTGATGAATGAATGAACGATCAAAGCATTCAGGGCGCGATGGGGAGGACATCCGGACACAGTGTGAGGCCCAACATTGGAAAGCACCCACAAAAGCCCCATCACCGGCCCAGAGAACGGTTGACGGAAACTGCTAGAGCCTTTGGCCAGCCCTCCAGCTGCTGAGTCCTCTTAGAGAGAAGCAGAGCCAGCTGGGGCAGAGCTGGGCAGAGCAAGCCCCCGCCTGCCGCACCCTCCGAAAACCCCCTTACCTCCTACACTTTCACAGGGATTAATTGCTCTGGGCCTGTTACAGGCTTTGAAGCTGACACCTGCTGAGCAAGCCTATTGTTAACCAGAGGAACCCCAGCGGGTTTGCAATCACCTGCTGTGAGCGTCCACAGATGGCCAGATTAAGACTCCAGGGTTCTTGCCAGAAAAATACAAAGAAGAAAAGAAGCAAGGCGCAGCCCCACAGCCACTGGCGGTAGGCAGAGGCAGACGGACACACAGTTTTCTTCGGGCCAGATTCGTTGCTTCAAAGTCACTGGATCATTTCAAAAACACGGGCAGCTCCCGATATAGGGACCATGATCAGCCCAAGTCAGCGCCATGCATTCTGCCCTGGGTGGTTTCTCCATGGTCCAGTCATTCTCCCCAAACCTAGCAGACGCTATCAATTTGTCTTCCAGAAAGGAAGAGTTCCCACTATGCTGAAATGCCCACATTCCTTTGAGTCCTCTGCATCGGATGGTGGTCCTGTCTGGGTTCTGGGGCAACCCCATGTCCTCTAGGGCAATGTCATCCCAGCCCTACGGCTCTCCTGCAGTCAACGTCTTCACAGTACCAGCGGCTGGCAGACCACTGGAGCCCCTTCTTACCAGCTCGGTAACCTTTGGCATCATCTGGACAATGGCTCAGGGAATTGCTGTGGTCATTACATTGTAGACAGCACAGAAAGTCCTTAGCCCGGCCACCGGCACAGGTGACACTCAGGAAAGGAGAGCTGTGGACCACTGCTCTTCAGGACTCTGGAGTTGAGAATTTACGAAGTCTTAACTGGAATGATGAAAAGAAGAAACATAGTTCCTGGGGAAAGAAAGGACCCTACTTGTTCTTTCATTCACTGGTTTGGGAGCCAAAAGCCAAGCCTTGAGCTTGTACGATTTCGAGAGGGGGAAAAAGGACTAGAGGATCCCTGCCTCACCTGATAATTTAATGCACATGAGTAAATTCCAAATTTTTCTCCATATTGCCAATTTACCACGCTAACGCCTGGATCCCTCCAAAAGTAACAAAAGCAAGTGGATTGCATTTAAGAAATAAGTATGATTCGTCCACCTTGGGTATCTACTTAGGAAATGGAGGCATATAACTTAAAACATTCATGAAATGTGTTCTGCTGGTAGGATCTTCACTTGGTACTGAGCAGTGGGTAAGAGAGTTAGAATGCTCTGTGCCCACCTGCTCTGCCAAGGAGAGAAAACATCAATACCGAAGACAGTCAGCCAAGAGTTAAACAGTTAATTGAACACCAACTCTGCTCAGCTTTATATATATATGCTTTCCCTCTCTCTCTCTCCCTCTCTCTCTCTCCCTCTCTCTCCCTCCCTCTCTCTCTCTCTCTCTCTCTCTCTCTCTCTCCCCCTCTCTCTCTCTCCCTCTCTCTCTCTCTCTCTCTCTCTCTCTCTCTCTCTCTCTCTCTTTCAGGTACTGGGTCTTGAACTCGGGACCTCATACATGTAGCTCAATCACTAAGCTACATCTGCTCCCTGCTTTATCTCCTTTTACCTTCACAACTCCCTGGGGAAGTAAGAACTGGACACTTCTGCCCCAAATTTAGAGATGATAAACATAAGACAAAGAGTGTCTAAATAATTTGCCCAAAGACATTCAGTTCAGGCTTACAGCCCCAGGCATGGATTCCAGAGCCCATTCTTTAAACTGCAACCGTATACTCCTTAGAAGTGTAAAACTGCTAGAGACCAATTCTACTATATGTGAGCTGAGGTCGTGGGGTCTGAATTTCAGTTCATTATTTATAATGTTAAAAAGGCAGTAGGTGGTGGGGTTGAAAATTTTTTTAAATAAATTTAAGATTTCTGCAATTTCCAAGTATGTCAGACCAGAAGTCACATGAGAAGAACAGCACACAGAAATCATCTGAAGTGGATGTAAAGGAAGAGCTGCAGGAGGTATCGGGATAAGTTCTTGTCCATACTCGGATTCTTACTCTCAGAAAGAGGGGGGAAGAAAGAGAGAAAGAGGGAAGGAGGGGGAAGAAGAGAGGGATGGGAAGAGAGGGGGAGAGAGACAGGGAGAGGGAGAGGGAGAGGGAGGCAGAAAGAGAGAAAATATCTCTCCTGTCAGAAGATGGTTGATGTGGGAGGAGTGGGAGGAGGGGGATGGGTATGTGGGAACCTCTTATATTTTTTAATGTAACATTTTTTGTGATTTATGTATCTTTAATAAAAGAAAGGCAATTTAATTTTAAAAAGAAAAGAAAAAAGTGTATGAGAAAACATTACGTTAAATTTTTTTTTAAGATTTTTATTTTTATTTTATTTTATTTTTTATTTATTTCTCACCCCAGTTGTCTGCTCTCTGTGTCCTTTCACTGTGCGTTCTTCTGGGTCCACTTGTATCCTTGTCAGCGGCACCGGGAATCCGTGTCTTTCTTTTTTTGTTGTCGTTGTTGTTGTTGCGTCATCTTGCATTATGTTAAATTATCAGCCAGTCCACAACCAGAGCTGGGGCACCTGCCCACCTTGAAGCCAGTTTTATGGACCCCAGATCGACAGAAGGAACTTGGGTCTTGATGCCATCCCCAAAGGCATCCTCACCTCTAGACTTCCCCTTAGGGGGGCTGAAAAAATATCCTCAAACCAGTTTAAGCTAGGTTTTCTGTTGCTTGCAACCCAAACATTCTAACTGGTAGGAAGCTTATAGATTTTGTCCCTGGAAGTAACTCCTTGGGAATGGATTCTCCCTGGTTCTGGTTTATTTCCTCCCCTTGATGAGGTCGTTCCAGAAGCCCTGCCGTTGTCTTCTTTCCGTCTTGATCACCTTGGAGCATACCTGTAAGTGAGGGGCTGGCAGTGGGTCACGACAAATGACTGGAGGGAAAAAAAACTACATGAGTTCTTCATTTAAAGTGCAGTGTTAAACACCCAAAACCTTATCCATTTCACATTCTGGAGCTATAGCTTCTGCTCTTTTTAATCTACAGAGTTTCTTGATTCATGATCTTTCTATGTTCTCATTCTTGGAAACCACCTGATCGGGTTTCCCTTTTAATCTAATGACAAACTTTATTTCCCAAACGCATGACCTTCCTCAGGGAAGGTATGTTGTGGTGCTGTCGTTTAGCATACGGACATTTGCTTTGTCCCAGGAATTCTTTTCTGGGTATTTTCTACAGTAGCAGTTTTCTCAACTTCTGTGTCAGTTTATAACTATGGTTCACAAATAATTTGTAACTGATAAGAGTTGGGTTTTTAAAAAAATTGTTATTGCTAGTCTTCGCCCACCCCCGATCCCTCCCCTCATTCTCCATGTCCTTGTGTAATCCTTTCTCCTTGAATTTGTCTAATCTCGTGGAGGGCTTTTCGACCAATAGCGTACAGCAAAAAAATGGCTCCTGAAGTTAGACTCTAAGAAGACTCACAGCTTCTGCCCTGAGCCTTTGGAAAGGCTTGCTCTGGAGGGAGCCAGTCATCGTGTTAGAAGAGTAAAGATGCTGAGGCAGTGACGAGCCCAAAGTACCGGCGTGGAGAGCCTTCATGGAGAGAGAGAAATGCCCAGCCAGTCCCCAGCGATCTGGCAGCCCACCTGAGGCCCCTGCCATTTGAATAAAGTAGCCACCTCGGACACCTGGCCTGTGCAAGCCTTCAGGCAGGTTCAGTCCCACCTGCCTTCTGGCTGCAATCATGAAAGACCTCAGCATGGCCCAGGTGAGTCCAGGCAAACCCCAGAAACAGGAAAACGCATCATAAACTGTTGTTTTTAAGCCTCCAGGGGCAGTTTGCTAGATGGCAGTTAGTAGCCAGAGCCAAGGTGGACATGTTTTTCTAGAATCAGAGTAATGGGCACATCTGAAACGTCCTACGCTCGTGACTCTGCCCTCTGTCCCGCTCCTTGAATCTGGGCAGATCTCACCAATTTGTCTGTGACCCGGAAGTGATGCTGGGCAACTCCCAAGGCTACATCAGACAAGGCTGGGCAGCTTACAATCTGAGTTTCTTCAGACGTTAGCTCTGGGGAAGTCAGCTTCCAGGTGAGAAGTCTCATGACACTGAAACTGCTGTGCTGCAGAGGTTCTCGGGACAGAGATCCCAGGTAAACGCCACCCAACAGCCAGCATGGACTGCCAGCCACGTGGGTGAGCCTGGGAAAGCCTGCAGGTGACCGCCACCCCAATCAGGGCAATCGCCAGAGGAACCCCAGGCGAGAACCGCTCAGCTGAGCCCTTCCCGAATCCAGGACCCCTCAACACCAGGCCCAAAATAAAGTGACTTGTTTTATACCACCTCATTTTGGAGTGATTTGTTCTAGGGAAGTGGTAACTGGAGCAACAAAAGGCTTCAGGCTTTTCTCTGTAATGTCATCCTCATTCATTTGAATTCACGTACTAGAGATGAGCCGACTGCCCCAAGAATTACACATCATTTATTCCCGAGGACACACCAGGGTGTGTCACCTGGGAGCTTCATCGTACCCAGAGGCAGCAGGTGGTGGGAAGATGGGAAAGCCATGGTCTAAGATGCAGAGTCCAGAACCTCTGGACCTTGAATTCAAAGCCTCTAATTAACTCCACTTTGGCCGGGATTTCCAATGCTAATTACACGTGACGCATTGTGTCATCTGCTGTACCCGTGAGAGAGTCATTATTATGAATTGTGATAAGTCTGAGAAGATTTCATTAAGGACTTGAGTCTCAACCTTCAAAAAAAAAAAAAAAAAAGAAGTAGATGCTTAAAGTGTGGGAAACTGAATGAACAAGGATTAGGCAGCACAAGCAAGAAAGAAATGTGTATCACAGTGTGCATTTTGACGGGGAGAAAGTAACTAAATTTTATGGACCAAGTCTTTCCTACATTAACTGAGTTTTAAGGTCAATGGTTTGATCAGGAATGGATCCAATTAGGGCAACCAATCCAGAGGCTCTTCCACTTCTTTATTCAGGATGCATGAAGTAATGAGTAATAAAGCTAAAGAAAATGTAGAATGGAAGGAAGAGGGATGAATCAGAAAAAAAGTTTTCGATGATGCTTCTATAAGAGTTTGTGATCATTTGAGTAAGTGGCGAAAAACAGGAAAAAGGGAAGCAGGTGTAGCTCAGTGGTTGAGCATCTGCTTCCCATATATGATGTCCTGGGTTCAATCCCTGGTACCTCCTAAACACACACACACACAGAAAAGGCAAATATAATGATGAAAGAGTCCTAATGCCTTTGACAGAAACTGGGAAATTAGAAAGGTAAGCTTGTTGGAGAAAACAATTTATTGAGGGTTATGTCAGACATACTCTATGCATTTAAATCTGTTCATTAATTAACTTTACCTCTCTAGGCCTCAGTTTCCTCATTTGTAAATATGAAGTTCTTCTAAAAATAATAATAATAGATGCTTTTTTAGGATTATTGTGAGAAATTATTAAGTACTTAGTAAAGTGACCGGCATATAATAAAGGCTCTGTGTGAACTATTAATTAATGTTTTAAACTATTGGGTTTTTTTTTAATGTTTCTGTCTAACACCATCATGCAGAGTGGATTTGAACCCTAGAAAGTAGAGTCTAGCTCAGAAATCTATAAGGATGCTGAGCCAGTAATCCAAGTGAGGTAGCAAGATACTGCACTAGGGTAATACTTGTAAGAACTTAAAGAAAAGAGGTAGAACTGAGAAAAAATTAAAAAGGAGAGTTCACCCAGCAAAGGTTAGTGGATTTGTAAAGGGGCAAGAGTCCCAGAATAGTGGCAAACTATGTTTTCCAAGAGCAGTAGAGAAAAGTTTGTACCTGCAGCCTCCCTCCTCAGAGTTGTAGAGCTGTACGTCCTAGCTGAAATCAAATGAGTAGGTCAGATTAGACTTCACTTTGTTGTGTTTTTTTTTTTTTAAACCTAGGCCACTAGCCTTTCTTTAACTAAACACAGTTTTGTTCTTGTAACTGAAAGGACAACTCTAGTCAAATCATTTTGCACCTGAGTTCCACTGTTTTGCTTCTGCCAAAAGAAGAGTGGATTTGATTAAATAGTGGATTTTTTTTTTAAGTGTTGTATGTTGGCTTTTTCTGGAGAAGCATCTTTCATTTTACAAAAAAGTTCTCAGAGAAAAAAAGCCACAATATTTCTTTTTACTAACTTATAAATTAAAACAAGAAACTTAAACACTCTGCTTTCTTGGGTTCCACTTTTTTTTTTTTCACTAGCCACAGCAAACTCAAATGCCCAACAGATCTGTTTAAAATTTTTAGCTCCCTGCCCTGGATGGTGCTTCAGAGGTAATCACCGGACATTGTAAATCCTCACAGGGCCTACATGATGGAATAGAGGAGAGTATGGGCCATGATGTGAACCAATGTATATGAGGTGCAGAGGTGCCCAAAGATGTACTTACCAAATCCAATGGATGTGTCATGATGATGGGAACGAGTGTTGTTGGGGGGGGGGGAGAGGGGGGGTGGGGGGGTGGGGTTGAATGGGACCTCACATATATATTTTTAATGTAATATTATTACAAAGTCAATAAAAAATAAAAAAATTTAAAAAAAAAGAAAAAAAAAAGAAAAAAGAAAATGAATTCTAATAATAAATCAAAATATTTTTTTCTTCTGTAAAAAAAAAAAAAAAAAAAAAAAAAAAAATTTTTAGCTCCCACCACTTACCTTAAGGGCGCTGCACATTGTCTGGGTAAAAAGGATATTCTTAAAACTATCACCAAATGCAGTGAATGCGCCTTACTGATGAAAGGGGATGTTGACGTGGGAGGAGCTGAGGGGTGGTAAATGGGAACCTCTTATTTTTTTAACATAACATTTTATGTTATGTGCTCTATTTATCTTTTTTTAAAAAAGACAATAATAAAAAAAATATAAAACTGGGGGCAAATGAGGCTCGAGCAGTTGGGTGCCTGCCTCCCACACGGGAGGTCCCAGGTTTGGTTCACGCCACCTCCTGAAAACCACAAAAACAGCAAAGCAAAACAAACGATAAAAGCTAACTCGGGGAAGCTGGTGTGGCTCAGGAGTTGAGCACCAGCTTTCCACATACAAAGCCCCAGGTTCAATCCCCAGCCCCCAGTACCTAAAAAAACAAAGCTACACATCCGGCACTCCTATTTGCAGTTCGCTTATTTTTCACAGGTCCTTTTGTGCAGCAAGTGTCCCTAAACTTTGTGAAACACTCAAAATATGAGACATAGCCACGACACAGAACATCCTTTGTGTTTTCCGAGTCAGCCAGGTAGAGAAAAACAGTTTCAAGCCACAGTTCTCAGAATTTGGCAACAAACTTACGCAAACTTCAAAAAATGCCTTAGAATCTGTGTATCTAAATCTTGCCATCACATAACCCCTAGGTCCTCTCCCCCGGCTGCCCAGGCCCCAGCTCTCCGCCGTTGCACCCCCTTCCTGGTTCGCTCCCTCTTTGGATATGCTCCCCCCCCCCTCCGCCCCCGGCCCCAGGCATCTCCCATCTCAGTTCCCACCCCAAGTCTTGGCGTGGTTTTCAGCTCTCTGGACCAGCCAGGGGCAGGCAAACAACATAGAACATGAAAGAAGGAGGCTGAGAAGAAGGAAAGCAAACAGGACCCCCGGGGGAAGGACAGAGGGGGGCAAAGAGGAAAGCTCTCCAGGCCCTAGATCTGATTTTATCCCAAAAGGAGAGGGGGGTGGGCAAGAGTGGACAAAAAAAAAAATACTTTTTCCACCACCTGGGGAGTGGTCAGCTGCTAGAAGGCTGGAGAAAGAGACAGCACCCACTTGCAAGCCAGACTGTCCAGAGCCCCTCCACCCACCCCACCCAGAGCAGGGCAGTGAATGAAAACCCTGCCTTGGACACAGGCCACCGCTGGCCCAGTCGTGCCTCGTTTTCCCCTTTTGAAAATGTGGAGCCCTTTGTCCTTGCCTGTTTGCAAATGGAAAAAGGACTTCCCTTAGCCTGTGTCTGCGGGGAAGTGAGGATTATAAAACCGGGGCAGGAAATGCCAAAGCACCAATAGATCCTGGTGCTTAGGACCTTTTGTCCACAGATGGAGCTGATCCTCGGTCAACTTCCCTGTGTCCTCATCACAATGGAACAACTAATCCACTCCCCGCTTCCTCCCACTGGGTTTTTTTTTTTTACCTCAAAGCAAATAGGGCCAAGGAGGGGGGTCCTCAACTTCCTTTGTGCTCAGCCCCTTCAATCCACCGTCTCCCCTGGTGGGAGTTGGCCCCCGGTTTACATCCGCCCTGTGGGTTTGCACCACCAGAAATCCTTTGAATCTAAGCCTGCAGATGCCTCTGGGCTGTTGCTCAGAGAAAGTTCCTCTTGCCACAGAACAACTGAGCCCAGGCGGTTGGTTCTGATGCTGGAAACTATTTACCTCTGAAGGGGCCCGAGCTATCTGTCAGAACCTGTGCTCTGAAACTGTGCTCTCTGGGCATCTGCGTTTTTCTTCTTTGGATTTCCCACCTCGGGAGTCCCATCTGGCTGAGTTGTCTCCATACCTCTCTGGCTGGTCACCCAGGCCCAGCTAGCCCTTATTTTGAAGTCTCAAGTGCCCGGGCAGAGATAAGAATTGTTTTCTTGCTCCAAAGAACAACCCTCGGCTCCATCTGAGCCATTCTCTAGGGCAGAGGTTCCCTCTGATTTCCACCAGGGAATGCCTGGGAGATCCACTATTTTTTGCCACCAGTACAAATTAAGGAATCCCATTATTTTCTTTTTTTTAAAGATTTATTTTTTATTTATTTCTCTCCCCTTCACCCCCGCCCCAGTTGTCTGCTCTCTGTGTCCGTTCACTGTGCGTTCTTCTGTGTCCACTCATATTCTTGTCAGCGGCACCGGGAATCTGTGTCTCTTTTTATTGCGTCATCTTGCTGCCTCAGCGCTCCGTGTGTGTGGCACCATTCTTGGGCAGGCTGCACTTTTCTCACATGGGGCGGCTCTCCTTACGGGGCACACTCCTTGCATGTGGGACTCCCCTACGCGGGGGACATCCCTGCGTGGCACGGCACTCCTCGTGCGCATCAGCAGTCTGCATGGGCCAGCTCCACACAGCTCCTGAGTTTGAACCCTGGACCTCCCATGTGGTAGGCGGATGCTCTATCCATTGAGCCAAATCTACTTCCTGGGATCTCATTCTAAGGCCTTTTCTTCCCATGCCCGAGATGAAGTTGTTGCACATCTTTGATCGTACGTGGAGTACCTCAAAGACACTTACAATTCTCAGAGGGCCTTATCGGTTTTTTTAGGGGGACAGTATCCTATTACGAATGAAATCCCTGTTGTCCCAAATCCTCCCAGAGAAATCCTTTGTAAGAAAGAGCACACTGAGGAGAGAGCTGACACTGTTTGACAGCCTACTGTGCGCCTGAAGCTTTCCATAATTATCTTCTAATTTAAGGTAAGATGTCAGGGATGGAAAAATAAAGAGAGTCAAGTCACTTTTCCAGGCTAAAGAGAGTCAGGGGTGAGGGTCGAGACTGGCCCACAGGGTGCTGAGTGCCCTGTTGAGTAAGATTCAGTCGCAGTCTCTCAGTAGGAGATAGAGAGTAAAGGTTGATCCAGTGAGTGGAAAGTGGGCATCACCTCCCTCTGCAGAATTGGCTCCATGTCTTGGTAGAAGAGTGGGTTTCTCCTCTGTTGGCAGTAAGAAGGGAAGTTTCCCACCCTCTCCTTCATGCTGCAGTATGGCCTCCCATGGAATCCCAAGACCTGGCTTAGTGTTTGTTCAAAGCACTTCTTTTTTATTTTAAGATTTATTTTTTATTCATTTCTCTCCCCTTCCCCCCTGCACCCACTCCGGTTGTCTGTTCTCTGTGTCTATTTGCTGCGTCTTCTTTGCCCCCTTCTCTTGTTGTCAGCGGCACAGGAATCTGTGTCTCTTTTTGTTGCATCATCTTGCTGTGTCAGCTCTCCGTGTGTGCGGCGCCATTCCTGGGCAGGCTGCACTTTCTTTCTTGCTGGGTGGCTCTCCTTACGGGGCGCACTCCTTGCGCGTGGGGCTCCCCTACGCGGGGGACACCCCTGCATAGCAGGGAACTCCTTGCGCACATCAGCACTGCGCATGGGCCAGCTCCACACGGGTCAAGGAGGCCCGGGGTTTGAACCGTGGACCTCCCATATGGTAAACAGATGCCCTAACCACTGGGCCAAGTCCACTTCCCCTCAAAGGGCTTTTTAATTTCCTCTCATCTTATGCTTCTGAGAGAAGTAGGACCAGGCCTTAAAGAAATAGGAATCGGGAAGCGGACTTGGCCCAGCAGTTAGGGTGTCCGTCTACCACTTGGGAGGTCCGCGGTTCAAACCCCGGGCCTCCTTGACCTGTGTGGAGCTGGCCCATGTGCAGTGCTGATGCACGCAAGGAGTGCCCTGCCACGCAGGGGTGTCCCCCGCATAGGGGAGCCCCACATGCAAAGAGTGTGCCCCGTAAGGAGAGCCGCCCAGCGCGAAAGAAAGTGCAGCCTGCCCAGGAATGGCGCTGCCCACACAGAGAGCTGCCATAAGATGATGCAACAAAAAGAGACACAGATTCCCGTGCCGCTGACAACAACAGAAGCAGACAAAGAAGACGCAGCAAAGAGACACAGAGAACAGACGGGGGGGGGGGGTGCGGGGGGGGGCGGGGGGGGGAAGGGAGAGAAATAAATAAATAAATAAATCTTTAAAAAAAAAAAGAAATAGGAATCGATTTTCCGTGTGCCTTCACAGGAAGCGTTTTAATACTTGCCATTTTAAATAGCAGCTTTGACTGCAGCCACCAATGTGGCCGTTGGAGGTGCCGTTCTTTCTGAGTTCTAAACCCACAGAAAGCATGCTGAGGAGAGGACCCCTGCACCCATCTAGTTTCCCTAAACGGTCTCCCACCTAAAAAGCCCCAAAGCCAAACGTGATCTAACTAAGAGTAGATGAGCCACCTCATAGAGCGTGTGTCCCTCCAGGAGCCGGCGTTGCTCGTTATTTCTTACTCCCTTCCTTCAAAGCATACTGCCAGGCTAGAACATTTCAGAACGCACCTGCCAATTTACCGCCCAGCTAGTCTACCTACACCTTGAAATGTCAGTTGCCATAGTAAGGGCCCAATTAGCCTCCCCTGAAAGCCTAAGGCATCTATCAGTGCTCAAACGTAGAAGCCGAGGTGCCAAGACATGAAAACGCAAATGAGGTGTTTTCTTTGAGTCATCTGGAAGGGATGAGGCTCACACATACGGCATCTGTGCAGGCCAGGGAGCTAGCTCTTAGCTGGTGCCATTCAAAAGAGAGGGACAAATCCAGGCCCCCTGGTAAGACAGGTCACATCCAATGCAGTTCCTTGAAAGTAATGCCAAGACTCCACCACTCTTAATTTATAGTCCTTTTCTTCTGAGTCAACCCACTGTTCATTATCGGTTCAAGATTACAAACATGCCCTGCAATCTACTGTTTCCCTGTGCCCTTCTATGGCTTCAGCAGTTTCTCTTATTGTGTCTTTCTTGGCCAACTTCCTGCACCCTTTTGTGTCCCTCTATTTGTACCATGTTTACTGTCAGTTGGCTGAACACTTAATAACAATGAGAACTACACAATAGTTAGAAGCAAGGAACTCTGTGTGTGTGTGTGTGTGTATAAACAGAGAGCAACATAGAGCTGAAAAAAAAAGATGTTGCGTGGGAGCAGATGTTGCTGAAGTGGTTGAGCGCCTGCTTCCCATGTACAAGGTCCCAGATTTGATCCCCAGTACCTCCTAAAAACAAAACAAACCAAAAAAAAAAAAAAAAAAAACCAGGGAGTGGATGTAGCTCAGTGGTTGAGCACCTGCTTCCCATGTATGAGGTCCTGGGTTCAATCCCCAGTACCTCTTAAAACACAAACAACAAACAAAACCAATGCTGAGTGAAAAGTATGGGAAATGACACCCAGTGAAAACAGCAGTACCACTACAAAAGAACACCAAATTTGGGGTTTTATATCTAGCACAGTAAATGTGTGTCTTTGTGAGGAAGGAAGTGGATAGGGATTGGGAATGAAGGGAAAAAATAAAATCAAAGAAGAGAGATTTTGCACAGACCAGTGACGATATGTGTTGTGGACTGAGGCATATGTTCAGTCAACTTCCCACATGTGATGTTCAAACACTAGAATGAATGAATAAGTAATACATGAAACGGGAAAGTTGTCCTCCCAACACCCATAACTTCTATCAAACTCCCCTACTGAATTTTGACTGGTTTTGATAATGTCTCCCAAGCCCTATTTTCTCAAATTATCTTTCTTTTTTTTTTTCTTTTTAAAGATTTGTTATTTATTTATTTCCCCTTTCCCATCCACCCCCCACCCAGTTGTCTGCTCTCTGTGTCCATTCCCTGTGTGTTCTTGTGTCTGCTTGTGTTCTTGTCAGCAGCACTGGGAATCTGTGTTTCTTTTTGTTGCATCATCTTGCTGCGTCAGCTCTCCATGTGTGCAGTGCCACTCCTGGGCTGCTCTCCTTATGGGGCACACTCCTTGAGCAAGGGGCTCCCCTACATGGGGGACACCCCTGCATGGCAGGGCACTCCTTGCCCATATCAGCACTGTGCATGGGCCAGTTCATCAAACGGGTCAAGGAGGCCCTGGGTTTGAACCCTGGACCTCCCATGTGGTAGGCGGATGCTGTACCCATTGAGCCAAATCCACTTCCCCAAATTATCTTTCAATCCCATTTCTGCCTGTGCATGTGGTCTGGAATTTTGTTCCTTTGGCCCTTGTCACTACAGAATGTCTCCAACCTGCTATATGCTGATCTCCCTGCTCCTCTCCATCAATTAACCACTACTGCTACTGGGAGTTAATTTTGTTGGAAACACTAGTCTTGTCACTTCTTTCCTTGAAAATTGCTTCTGCCTTCCAATCACATTCCACTTGTCTAATTGCCTTACCCTTGACTTTCAGCTTTCCTGCCCCTTGCTATCATTATGTTCTGGTAAGAATGTCAGTAGATATAGTCTTTATGCAAAGCAAATTTAGTCACATTAATTAGAGCTCTAGGGGGAGCAGATGTAGCTCAAGTAGTTGGGCACCTCTCTCCCACATGGGAGGTCCCCAGTTCAGTTCCCAGTGCCTCCTAAAGAAGATGAGCAGACACAATGAGCGGAGACAACAAGCAGACACAATGAGCAGACACAGTGAGCACACAGACAAGGAAGCCATCTTGGGGCCCAGGGGAAGAAGAGCTCTCAAATTATTCATTCCATTTGGCCTGTTATTCCATCTCTAGAAATCTCTCTTAAAAATAGTGAAAGATGCAGGCAAAGAGTTATTTATAAATACATTCCCCAAATAATTGGCTATTTCCCAACATTGCAATCAGCTTAATGCTTTTAAAGGAGAAGTCAGAATATAGCATTCTCTTATAATCCAGTGATTGGTGTTTCTGAAGCGCTGTAATGTTCTGTGTCATGAGTATTTCTGTTTCACAAGTGTCTTTAGGAAAATCAATTATGCATGTACATAGAACTTGGGTTCTTGTCTGTAGATTAAATTTTAATAAAAAAGATTTTAAAACACCTAATATGGTGACTTGCCTCTCCCAGAGGATAAAACCTAACCCCTAGCCAAGTTCTGCACTGTCTTCTAGAGCCTGGTTACGTTTCTTCTCTGGCTTCTTCCCCCACCTCTCTGCCCCTCACTTAGCCTGCTCCTGGCTTGCTGGACTCCAGGCTCTTCTTCCCACCATGGTGCCAAATGGCTGCACTTCTTAGCTGTTCATCTCTCTGCTCAAATGTGTGTCTTATATAGCCTGCCCTAACCCACTGAATGTACTGGGGGAGAGTGCAAACTGCAGGGTAAACTATTATCTGTGTGGTGCAGCAGCGCCCCAAAATGTGTTCACTGAGTGCAATGAGGGTGCCGCAATGATGAGGGAGGTGGTTGGTGTAGGAGGAGTGGGGGGCGGGGGGCGTATACAGGAACCTCTTATATTTTTTAGTGTAACATTTTTTTTGTGATGTATATATCTTCAGAAAGATACAGTTTACAAAAATGAGTGGGGAGTGAGTTATATGGGACCCTCTTATGTTTTTTTATGTTTTCTAATGTAACATTCCTCGTGATCTATTAATTTTAAAAATTTAAAATAAATAAATAAATAAAACTAATTATCATCTAAAAAATAAATAAATAAATCTAAGAGCAAAAAAAACAAAACAAAACACAGTTACCCTTCCCTTGAGCGGCTTCAGCAGCCCGCCTTACCTGTCACTGCCCCTCTTCCTTTCCCGCTTTCCTCTTTTCTTTCCTACATAGCATCTTCAATAAATTATGTTTAACACGTTATAATGCATGCGTATTATGATCATCAGGAAAAAAGTATCTTTACAAGGAATTTTAATGACGCAGACACATGTTTAAAAAACAATTTGGATTCACAAAAGCGTATTCCAGAGCTGTCTATTCTCTCCAATCTTAACAATGTTACATATGCATGCATGGGGAGAAAAAAGGCAAGACGGAAATTGTTACAGGGCAACTTAAGGAAAATCCCCAAATGGAATCTTAGAAACGTGGCTCTGCCAACTAATGCCTCTTCTTTTAACGAGACCCCTAGATTATGAACGTTTTCCTTAAGGAATGGCAAGCTTGCTTTTTTCTGGAAAACAGCCTCCTCATCTGCACTGGAGAACAAGCAACAGCTGCTAATGCCCTGCTTAAAACCCCTTCACACGCCGTGCTTGCTTGGCCTTTTTGACATTCCTGTCTACTACATTAGGGAGAAGTCAATCCTGTACGTGGCAAATAAGGAAGTTATGGATGACTTTCACCAGGACCCAGCAAATTTCTGCCCAAAGAAAGAAGAGAAAGAGATGAATGATCCTTGTTCGTTGGCTCTCTTCTTGAAGCCAAAAGAATCAAAGATTGAGAAGTAGAAAAGACATCCCAAGTTCTGCAAACACTAACAGAGAAATGCACCAGATTGTTAATGGAAGATGTCATCTGGTGAGGGTGGGGGAACCGGGCATGACTGATTTGTATAATATGCATGGTTTCCCAATATTGTAGTGAGCATCTAGAACTTTTGGGGGGTGGGGGGGGGTGGAGCTTACTTTTTGAAACTTCCCCCAGGTCCTCTCTTCATTGAAATACTAAAAATAGTCAAATGCGTTTTCCATGGCCCCTCTTCACTACCCTTCACTTATCAATCCATTTCTACCTATGCCTGAAAATATACCTCAAATTCTTCCTTGTGAAAGATGGTGCCCTCTGCATAAGGCACAAGGTTAGACCAATAGACCCTGGTATCAAACAGGGAGTTGAGAAAGAGACCCTCACATCTACGGCCAATTGATTTTTGGCAAAGTTGCCAAGTCCACGCAACTGGGAAAGGATAGTCTCTTCAACTAATGGTGCTGGGAGAATAGAATATCCATTTGCATCGGTGTGAGGTAGACACTACAAACAAAACTTAATTCAAAATGGATCAGAGGCCTAAATATAAGAATCAAAACTATTAAAATCCTAGGGAAAAACATAGGAAAATACCTTCAAGACCTTGTGTTAGGCAATGGTTTCTTAGCCTTTATACCAGAAGCCCTAGCAATAGAAGAAAAAATAGACAAGGAGGAGTTAAACAAAATTAAAAACTTTTGTGCATCAAAGGACTTTATCAAGAAAGAAAAAGCATATGAATGATATAACTGAATTAAATTTTTTTTAATAAAAAAAGAAAGAAAGGGAAAAACAACCTACAGAATAGGAGAAAAATATTTGGAAACCACATATCTGATAAGGGTTTAAGATCCAGACTAAATAAAGAACTCCTACAACTCAACAAAAAAAAGACAAATCACCCACTTTTAAAATGGGCTAACGATTTGAATAGACAATAGACATTTCTTCAAAGAAGATATATAAATGGCCAAAAAGCACATGAAAAGATGTTCAACATCATTAGTTATTAGGGAAAGGCAAATCAAAACCACAATGAGATATCATTTCATATCCACTATAACGGGTACTATTGAAAAAAAGAAAATGACATGTTGAAGACGATGTGGAGAAACAGGGCATTTATACATTGTTGGTGGGACTGTAAAATGGTGCCGCCACTGTGGATAATAGTTTGGTTGCACCTCAAAAAGTTAAGTATAAAATTACAATGCAACCTGGCAATCCCATTACTAGGTATATATGCAAAATAATTGAAAGCAAGGAATCAAACAGATATTTGTACACCAATGTTCATAGCGGCATTACTCACAATTGCCAAAAGGTGGATGCAACCCAAGTGTCCATCAACAGATGACTGGATAAACTAAATGTGGTTTATCCACACAATGGAATACAATTCAGCTGTAAAAAGAAATGAAGTTCTCATTCATGCTGCAACATGATTGAACCTTGAAGGCATCATGTTGAATGAAAAAAGTCGGATACAAAAGGGCAAATAATTGCATGATCTCACTAACACGAATTAAGTAGAATATGTAAATTCATAAAGTCAGACACTAGAATATAGGTTACCCAGGGCAGGGGGGTTGGGGAACGGAGAGTTAATGGTTAGTGGGTACAGAGTTTTTGCTTGGGGTGATGGAAAAGTTTTGGCAATGGATGGCGATAATAGAGGCACAACTTTGTGAATGTAATTAAGACCACATTAAAAATGTATAAAATCGGAAATGTTAGGTTGTATATAAGTTACCATAATAAAAAACAAAATAAAATATATAACTGTGTAGCTCAAAAAGTGAACCCTAATGTAAATTATAGGCTATAGTTAATAGTATAATGATAGAAACATTTTCATCAATTGTAACAAAGGTAGGACTCTAATGCAAAATGTCAATAATGGGGGAAACTGTGTGTGTGAGATGGGGGTTTATGGGAGATCTGTACTTTCTGCATGATTTTTCTGTAAACAAACAACTGCCCTAATAAACATGAAAGGAAAAAGAAAAGGCATGCTCCAATAAGGGAATTTGTTACCTCACCCACAGCTAGCCAGTTCCTGACATTAACCCAGAACAAAGCTTTTTTTTTTTTAAGATTTATTTGTTTATTCCCCCCATTGTTTATTTATTTATTTATTTATTTATTTATCCTTCTCCTCGTTGTTGGAGCTCGCAGGCTGATCTCTGTGTTGTTTGCTGTGTGCTCTCTGTGCCTGCTCATTTTCTCTTTTTAGGAGGTACTGGGAACTGAAACTGCAACCTCCCATGTGAGAGGGAAGCACCCAGTGTCTTGAGCCACATCCACTCCCTGCTTGCTGTGTCTCTTGTTGTGTCTTCTTGTCGCATCTTCTCATTACATCAGCCCATTACATCATCTCATTGCGTCAGCCCTTCACGTCAGCTCGCTGACTTGGTTGTCTACTTTAGGGGGCACCAGGACCTCCCACATGACCTCCCATGTGGGAGGCGGGTACCCAACTACTTGAGTAACATCCACTCCCAAAACAAAGCTATACTGAAGTGATTATTCACATCACAAAACTCTCCATTTAATTCTCCTCAGACCATTATGTCAGATTCATGCCCCAAATGAGAACACCAAAATATCTCCAAATCAGCTTTTTTCCCTTCAAAATTTTCCCTTGCAAATCCAGTGGTGGAAGATAGACTGTGGTTAACAGAATATGAGAACATTCTCTCATGAATGATAATAAATATACAATATTAATACAGGGGGATACTATTCAGGTGGGTTGGGGAGAAAATACAGCAAATGTAAGAACTGGGCTACACTTAGTATAACATTTTGACCAAGCACTTTCAAAGTTTGTAACAAATGTGTCACCACAGTGCAAGGTACTGGTGGTAGGATCACATGTGGGAGCCCTGTATGATGAGATGCATGTCAGTTTTGTGAGTTTACATCTTTTACTATACACTTATTGTCTATGTATGTACATGTATGAATGATATATTTAACACAATTTTAATTACATATAAATATCCCCTGCTTCTAGCTCCAAGATTCTTAATGTAATATTTACTTAATATTTTATAATATTTATTTATTATTAAGTAAATGTAATATTTACTTATAAATAAATATGTAATATTTATAAATAAAAATGTAATATTATTATTAAGAAACAACTATGTGTCTCCCTTTGGTGTATGTGTGTGGTACTGGGGAATGAACCTGGGACCTCATATTTGGGAAGGCAGCAGCACTCAACCTCTGAGCCACATCAGCTTCTCTGAGTTGGTTTTTTAATTTGTTTTGCTTGTTGTTGTTTTTTTTTCTTCAGGAGGCACTAGGAACCAAATCCAGGACCTCCCTTGTGGAAGGCGGGCACTCAACTGCTTGAGCCCCATCCTCTCCCTCAAAAACTTTTTTGTCTATTTATTTTTTTCTCTCCCTTTTCTGTCCCCTCCCCTCCCCCCCCAATTGTCAGCTCTCTTGTGTCCATTCACTGTGTGTTTTCTTCTGTGTCCACTTGCATTCTCGGTGGCACCGGGAATCTGTGTCTCTTTTTGTTGCGTCATCTTGCTGCATCAGCTCTCCGTGTGTGCGGCGCCATTCCTGGGCAGGCTGTGCTTTTATTGCGCGGGGCGGCTCTCCTTGCGGGGTGCACTCCTTGCACGTGGGGCTCCCCTATGTAGGGGACACCCCGGCGTGGCAGGGCCCTCCTTGCGTGTGGCAGCACTGCACGCGGGCCAGCTCACCACACAGGCCAGGAGGCCCTGGGTTCAAACTCTGGACCTCCTATACGGTAGGCGGACGCTCTATCAGTTGAGCCACATCTGCTTCCCTCTAAAACTTTTTAGTATACCATTTTCAATTCCCTTAAAGAGCCTTGCAGTTGATGTAATGACTTGCATTTACAATTGAACACTCTACCTTCTAGAGAGCCTCCACAACTTAGAAGGCCAGTTTAGGAGATGGAGTCAGAATGAAGACTTGGCCCACTCCCCCCGCCTCCGGTCCAGAGACCCTCCTCTGTATCTGGGTCCCTTCCAAGGGCCTGAAGAAGTCTCTCAGAGAAAGGGAAGTCTTTGTTTTCATCCAGGGCCCACCCTGCCCACCCTCTGACGCCACTCTGCGGCTCTCTGCCCTGTGTTCTTTGGCTGGCTGTTCACACTTTCTCTCCAAAGGCCTCAGGCCCCAAAGAGCAGAAGCAAAGAAAAACCAAGCCAAGGAACAATGGGCTGTATTTGTCTGCAGACGCTCCCCTTCGGCGCAGCTGTGGGTTATGTTGACTTTAGGGAAGAAGCAGGCAGCTGAGAGGGGAGGCCTGGTGAAAATGCCCTGTGCAAGCCAGCACCTCCCAGGACCTTCCTGCACTGCACAAAGGCGTCAGCGTTCAGTGCTGTGGTAAGTCTCAGCAGCGAAGCCGCGCTTTCTGGAAGATTCTGATCCCCTTCCTCTCAGCTCTCAGAGACACTTGAGGTTTGGGCCACAGAAGGGCCCGCCATGAATGTGTTAGCTCGTCTGCTGGAAACTCCTGGAATCACTCCCAGAAATGAAACTCTGCCGCTAAAAGAAACCACAGAGCCTAAGCATAGCTTTTGAGCACTTTATCTTATTTTTTTAAGAAATTTTTTTCTCTCCCCTTCCCCCCCCCGCCCCCCCCCCCCCCCCCCCCCCGCCGGTTGTCTGTTCTCTGTGTCTATTTGCTGTGTGTTCTTCTTTTTCTGCTTCTGTTGTTGTCAGCGGCACAGGAATCTGTGTCTCTTTTTGTTGCGTCACCTTGTTGTGTCAGGTGTCCAGTGTGTGCAGCGCTATTCCTGGGCAGGCTGCACTTTCTTTTGCGCTGGGCGGCTCTCCTTATGGGGAGCACTCCTTGCACGTGGGACTCCCCTACGCAGGGACACCCCTGTGTGGCAGGGCACTCCTTGCGCACATCAGCATTGCGCGTGGACCAGCTCATCACACGGGTCAAGGAGGCCCGGGGTTTGAACCACGGACCTCCCATGTGGTAGGCGGACGCCCTAACCACTGGGCCAAATCCACTTCCCTGGAGCACTTTAAATCTTCTGGGATTTTGAATTAAAACCAGTGAGAACTGAAGCACTGCGCAAAGGCGGGGAGGCCTGGAGAAGGCGGGTGAGTTAGGGACACGTTCTCCTCCTCACGGCTCTCGGGGTATCAGCTCCGCGTCCTCCTGAGAAGCTCTCTGAGGCTCCGCAGCAGCGAGGCTTTACGCAGGGGGAGCACTCACTCCGCCTCCCAGCTCCTCAGCGCCGTGTACGGAAATGATGTGAACGACCTTGAACTCCAAAAACACTGTAATCGTGTTGACCGCAAGTAGAACGTCAACACGTTGAGAAAAACATAACCAGACATTCGAGCAAGGACGTGAAACGGACTCGCTCGGCCCCTGCCAGGGGACGCTCCTTCCACGAGGCCACTGGCCACCAGCCTCCTGGGGCGTAAAACCCGGTGTAGACGCCTCTCCGGTGAGCGTCAGGTCAAGGCAACTGACAACAGGACCTTCTGACTCCCAGCCCCAAAGCCTGCTGTGGTGGTTTGCCGCTGAATGTACCCCCAGGAAAAAAAACAAACACGTTCTTTACATTTAATCCATCTCTGTGGGTGTAGCTCCTTGTAAGTAGGACCTTCCATGTTCAGATGAATGAAAACACTGTGCAATAAATGAATTTAAAATACCAAATAAGAGACTGACATCAATATGAAGAGATTCTTGACTGTGGCCAATTTGCCAGCATTCCATAGAGTTTACCAACCACTGCTTGTGGTCCCTAAACTAACATGTGTTGGGTACTAGGCATTTTATATACATTACATCATTTCATCTGCACAAAAACTTCATTCAAGAAGTACTATTTAATCTCAATTTTAGGGAAATGAATGTGGCTCTAACATTTGGGTTCCTGCCTACCACATGGGAGGTCCCAGGTTTGGTTCCCAGTGCCTCTTACAGAAAACAAACAAGACAGCAACTTTTTCCAATGTACTGGTGCAGCGAGCTCACGCAACAAGATGACTCAACGAAGAGACACAATGAAGAGGCACATAACAGACACAACAAGCAGGGAGTGGAGGTAGCTCAAGCAATTGAGCGCCTCTCTCCCACATGAAAGGTCCCAGGTTCAGTTTCCAGTGCTTGCTAAAGAGAAGATGAGCAGACACAGAGAGCATACAATGAATGGACACAGAGAGCAGAGAGCAGATGGCACAAACAATAAGGGGGGAAGGATAAATAATGAGTAAGTAAAAAAAGAATCTCCATTTTACAGGTGAAAAAAGAGAGACAGGTGGAGCTGGTGTGGCTGAAGTAGTTGAGCGCCCACTTCCCACATACAAGGTCCCAGGTTCAATTCCCAGCCCCCGGCACCTAAAAAACAAACAAACAAGCAGCTCAAGCGATTAGGCTCCCATCTACCATGTGGGAGGTCCCAGGTTCGATTCCCAGGACATCCTGGTGAAGGCAAGCTGTCCTAAGCGGAGACCTGGCCCAAGCAGAAAGCTGTCAGAGCCAGAGGATGTAACAAAAAGACACACAGAAAAGAGACAATAAGAGACGTAGCAGATCAGAGAGCTGAGGTGGCACAAGAGATCGAGCACCTCTCCCACCTGGAAGGTCCCAGGATCGGTTCCCAGAGCCACCTAAGAGAAGACAAGCAAACACAGAAGAGCACACAGCAAGTGGACACAGAGAGCAGACAACTAGGAGATGGGGGGGAAGGGGGGAAATAAAATAAGTCTTAAAAAAAGAGGCAGGTAAAATTATAGTGCAGTGATAGAGTACACCCTGAAGTCACCAGCAGAGTTTAAATCCTAACTCCAATACTCATGAGCTTTTTCTTTCGGCTTGTAAAAATGAGAATGTATTAGTGTACAAGCTTACGATTTTGGGGCCAGGAAAATGTCCAAATCAAGGCATTGCCAGATAATGCTTTCTTCCCAAAGACCAACCCTCCTGGGCCCCTCTGTCACATGGCAAGACACATGGTGGCATCTGCTGGTCTCTCCCTTCTCTTCCAGCACTCATTAGCTTTTGAACTTTAGGCAAAATAGTAAATGAGATCATAATAACGATGATGGTGATGACGACATGATGATCGACTTGGAAGTAGAAGCTGGGGGTTGTGGCTAGACATGCTGTGCCGGGTAAACTCACTTTGCCCACATGCTCAAGAACATTTCCAGGCAATTCAAAGCAAAATGAAATATTTGGCAAGAAAAACGTATGGGCCACAAAGACGGAGCTCTCTCAATGAGTGCTGGAATGTAAAGTTACCTGCGTGGTGATAAGCACGGTAAACAAAGCAAAGGAATCCATTAAGGGGACACTTTGGAAATTTCTGAGCACTTGACCTTGCCAAGGAGCAAAAGGCCAGACAGACAGCGGGGCATTCCCACAGCAGCCAGACTGGTTTATCCCACCATCTGAAGTCAGAGCCAGTTGGCTTTGCGCATCTGAAAGGCCATCCTAACGGGAAGGGTCCATTTGCTCAGCTCTGGAAACGTTGACCAAGGCTCTGCACACGTGGGCCTCCCCACTTGCTCCTGGTGGTGGGAAGAAATGTTCCTGGGCTGATGGAGAATGGAGTGAAACAAAGGGCAGCCAGCGAAACCTCGCTTGGAAAACTGCAACGCTGTTGGCATAGCACACATAATGCATATGATAAATAAAGACAACTTTTAAAACAGGTTCCTAAAAAATCGATGTAGCTCTATGGTTACCTAATCAATCTGCAGTGAAATTAAAAGTTGAAACTATCACAGAAATGTTAGTATTGAAAAGACAGGGAAAAATATATATATACCAAAATGGTTAATAGTAGGATGGTATATGGGAATCCTGGAGTTTCTGCCTGGTATTTCTGGAAACTCACAACTTCTATAATTAAAAAAAAACAACAACACAAAAATAGGTTACAAAGTAGTATATCTCACATTTGTAAATGTTATGTGTACTAGTCAGCCAAAGGGGTGCCGATGCAAAATACCAGAAATTGGTTGCATTTTTTTTTAAGATTTATTTTATTTATTTCTCTCCCCTTCCCTCCCCTCCCCCCCCCCCCGCCATTATCTGCTCTCTTGTGTCCATTCCCTGTGTGTTCTTTTGTGTCCACCTGTATTCTCAGTGGCACCAGGAATCTGTGTTTCTTTTCGTTGCATCATCTTGCTGTGTCAGCTCTCCATGTGTGTGGCACCACTCCTGGGCAGGCTGAGCTTTTCTCGCACAGGGCGGCTCTCCTTACGGGGTGTACTCCTTGTGCATGGGGCTCCCCTACGCAGGGGACACCCCCACATGGCACAGCACTCCTTGCGTGCGGCAGCACTGCGCGTGGGCCAGCTCATCACACAGGCCAGGAGGCCCTGAGTTTGAACTCTGGACCTCCTGTATGGTAGGTGGACACTCTATCAGTTGAGCCACGTCTGCTTCCCTGGTTG
This sequence comes from Dasypus novemcinctus, assembly GCF_030445035.2. Lineage (NCBI taxonomy): Eukaryota > Metazoa > Chordata > Mammalia > Cingulata > Dasypodidae > Dasypus > Dasypus novemcinctus. The sequence continues at coordinate 29,811,490 of NC_080700.1, read as the reverse complement.
CTTTTTGCAAAGGGTATTTATTTGGCGTAGGAGCTTACAGGTACCAGGCCATAAAGCGTAAGTTACTTCCTTCACCAAAGTCTATTTTCACGTGTTGGAGCAAGATGGCTGCTGACAGCTGCGAGCGTTCAGGCTTCCTGGGTTCCTCCCTTCCAAGGTCTTGCTTCTCTCTGGGTTCAGAGTTCCTTGCTTCCCAGGGCTTGCTTCTTCCTGGGCTCCAGCTTAAGGCTTCAGCATCAAACTCCAACATTAAGAACCCTCAACTCTGTCCTTTGCCATGCCTTTTATCTAATCTAATATGCCCAGAGGGAATCAGTTTACAAACATAATCCAATATTTCTTTTTGGTATTCATCAGTAATAACAAACCGCTACACTATGTATAGTGTATATATGTGCAAATGTGTGCATAGGAAAATGACTCTACAAATTGAAGATTATCAATAGAGATTCCCTAGGAACTAGGATTATGGGAGTTTTAAATCTTCTTCTTTATAGTCCTGGAATTTTCTAAATGTTCCACAATGAACACAAATTACTTCTGTAATAAATAAAAAGACTATCTTAAAAAGTGAATAAATAAGGAAGCAGATGTGGCTCAAGCAGTTGAGCTCCCGTTTCCCATAGGGGAGGTCCCGGGTTCAGTTCCCAGGAATTCCCGAAAACAAAGGTAGACAACAAGCAATAAAAATAAAAAAAAATTCACAGGAGCCAAAGTGGCTTGGTGGTTGAGTGCTGGCTTCCCACTTATGAGGTCCCAGTACCTAAAAAAATGAATAAATAAACAAGCACTTGTTTATTTTACTGGATTTTTAAGAAAACATATGGATCAAGAGAAAGGGACATCTTGAAGGGGTTGGGGGCATTTTCAGGCGTCAGAGGCTTGTGGCATTGACTTGTCACTCATTTCTTTTCAAGGCTATTTTCTTTTTCTTGCTTCAGGTATTCTGTACAAGAGGGGAAGAGGTGTGGACAAGTAGGGTCAATGCTAATGCCCAATAGAAAATAATTCAACTGTGAACTGTGCAGAGAAGGACAAGAGCGCTCTTAGAGTACATCCATCAATCCGGTAAGAAGTTGAAAAACACACCTCAAGTAACTCCATATACTGCCACTAGAGGGCACAATGAACTCAACTAGTTAGGTTGCTTTACATCGTTTGCCAAATTAAAACTAATGTGACAGTTGTTTGCAACCCAATATAATATTAACCTTGTATTAATACCCAATAATCCCAGAAAGTAGTGTTGATTTAAAAAAAAATACTTTGTCACCTAGATGAAAACATGCCTTACTTTGTTCATCTGTGCTTTTTCAGTCAACTGTTGTCTGTTTTTTTTACTTTCAGATACTCTCTCTCAGTCGCTCAATCAGTCTTCATTTCAATCGATGGAAAGCCACAGCATCAACAACAAAATATGTTTTTAGTTCCAGCTTCTGCTGTTGGAAGCCTTTACATGTGCTGAGTGTTTGATGTTTTATTCATTCGTCTGGGGTACTAAAGACCAAATACGACTGGTTGACTCAGGGATGGTGACAACGGTGGCACTTCGTTGCCCATACTCATGAGAAGGCTTCTGCCTTGGGCTGAAAGAGCTCATTTTGAAGACAACCTGGTTTTAACACAGGAAGGTGATTTCTCCTTCTGCCATCACTAATCCTTTTTGGAAAGCAGAATATGAAGCTGTCAGCATTCTGCAGACAAGCTGGCTAAGCAAGCAGGCAAAGCCCTTAGGCACTTGGTAGTTCATTTCAGCTTGTAATAACATCCTAAGCAGAAATGTGAAATTTAATAATAGCAGAAGTCTGGTTAGAGCCAACTTCATTATCAGATATCAGGCTGAGAGATGGGGAGAATAGAAATGCGAATTCTCTCAATTTTTAGGAAATGAGGGAGCTAAATGCAAAGTGTAATCCTTGGCAGACTACTGGAAAGCAGAGTGGGGAAAACAGGAAGGAAGGATAAATAAATTATCCCAATGAATTTACAGTGTATATGCAGTTTCAAAATCAGAATATCTCCATGTTCCTTGAAGTGACTTGATGAACAACTGCGCTCTGACTTACAGATTCTGCTCATTGCCGTCACTGCTCGATGCCTATCATGCTTCAAATTGTTGATCTTTGACATCTGACGCAGGAGATGTCACACCTCTTCGGTCTTGTCAGTTTACTTTCAGATATCGTGAGGATTACTTCAATCTCACAGTTTCTAGAAACAATAAAAGCAAATTGTTTTCTCTCTGTGGAGGAAGCATGGAACAATTCGAGCTCTTTCGTTTATTGACTGTGTGAGTTTAGGCAAGGGATTTAATGCCCCTAAATCTGGTATTTAGTTTTGTCATCTAAAAGTGAGAACAACAGAACCCACCACTAAAAGGATTATTTTTTAGTTAATTATAATTAAGGATTATTATTTAGTTAATTCTGAGCATCACAAAATATTAATAAAATTATTTGGTTTCATACCTATTCTAGACATCTATTTCTACATAACAAAGCATCCCAAATCTTAGAGGCTAACAGCAACAGTGTATTATAATGTTATCTTTCACAGTCTGTGGTTGACTGGGCTCAGCTGGGAGCTTCTCAGGTGACTCCCCTCATGCAGTTGCAATCCTGTGAAGGCTGAGATTGGGCTCGCTGAAGGCGCAGTGGCTAGATTTCCAAGCTGGCTTCCTCCTCCGGTGACTGGCAGCTCCGAGCTCCTCGGCATGGCCCCTTTCTCTAGCAGACCAACCTGGACTTCTAACACGGCAGCTCAGGGCTCTAGGAGGCAGCGTTCAGAAGCTGTCAAGACAACTGAGGTATATATCTGGAACCAAGAGTCACTTTCTCCATATTCTATGGGTCCAAGCAGTTCCAGGCCAGCCCAGATACAAGAGGTAAAGATAGGCTTTACCCTTTGATGGGGTGTGACAGAGTCTCTGCAAAGGAGCATATTAAAAAACAAAAGAGTATCTCCAACTTTAAGTGAAACAGTTCCTTCCATCTGCCACATAAGATCCAAGCAATCTGAAGCAGAGCAGGCAACATCATCCCCAAATCCTCAAAATTGAGAAATGGGGGGGTAACCGCGACCAAAGTAGACTTATTAATATATAGTAAATGAAGAACTTGCAACATAGTGTTACCAGAGGTTCTGTGGGTAGGGGAGAGAAGAAGAGGTGTAACATGGGGCATTTTTAGGACACTGGAATTGTTCCACATGATATTGCAATGATGGACACAGACCATTATGTGTTTTGTCAAAACCTATAAAATTGTGTGATGCAAAGTGTAAACAATAATGTAAACTATAGACAATAGTTAGTAGCCAAGCTCCAATATGTGTTCCTCAATTGTAACAAATGTACCTCACTAATGTAAAACGTCACTAATAGGGGAAAATGTGGGAGGGGGAGGGGAGGGTTATATGGTGATCCCTCATACTTTCGATGTAATTTTTCTGTAATCTAAAATTTGTATAAAAGTAAAGTTTATAAGCATTTAAAAAAAGAGCATGTTGTTCCATCTTTGGAAAATACCATCTGCCTCAATACCCAAAAGGAAGGGTTATTTTGACACTGACTCAACTGAATGTTCACAATTCTCTCAAGATACATGTGGAAAGACACAATGACCACAAATTCCACTTACTTGTCTCAACCTCTGAAGAATCAGCATCACTTTCCCTCATGAGAAATGAAATTCTGTCATCTTTATATTTTTTCCACAGGAAACACATTTCACAGAGTGTTTCAATGGTAAGACTAAAGACATAAATACATTGGGTTAAATAAAGGAATGTGAGTTGTGGAATTTGGTTTCAAATTTGGTGACTTTTCAGTTCTAAGGAGGAAAGAAAATCTCTTAAGACTATTCTTAACCCAAAATACAAATTTTGACTACAAAAAAAATTTTTTAGTCATTTTTTGTGACTGTGTAATTTGCCTCTTACATCCCCACCCAAGCTTGGGAACAACAAGCTTTGAAGGTTATCCAGTCCTTCTAGAGAACAGCAGTGTGAGCTTAGCTATTGCCCTCATTTCCAGTCACAGAATCAGTTACCAGCACAGTTGCCCAGAAATTTTTCATGTAAGTCCCTTGCCTGGGAGCATAAATGAGGAAGCCTGGAGACACTGAAGCTACAAAGACTCCACCAACAATCTGAGCCTAGCGGGGCAGCTTCAACTGCGCAACCAATGAGCTGAATAAATTTCAAGGGAGTGCCCGCTGGCGAGCAAGTCCATGGGGCCAACACATAGGCATCTCCTTCATTTTTCAGAATTTTGAGCACGGCCCTTGGGCATCCCATCATCTAAGTGCCGTAGCCTGCTGTGAAGACACTGAAGATAAGCTCCTTTCTCCTGCTGTGATCAGGCTAGTTTGTTGCATCGTAATTCTCAAGGACATGGACAGACCTGGTTGCTTTAAGCATTGAGTTGGGTGTTTTTGGTTTTTCTTCTTTGGTGGTGGGAAGGGAATGTTCCAGGGGGGTGAAAGATGGACAAAATAGGCATGGCAGCTGTGAGAAAAGGCCAGACTCTGGGTTCTTGTGTCCTGGTGACACGTCAAAGTTTTTGTGGATCCCAGAAAAGAGCTAATCCATTCCTGTACATGTAAACCTACTGTAGATGGGAACTCTTGATCAATTGCTTCTGTTGAGGGCCCTTTATTAGATTGCATGGCCAAGGGTGGGTCTTAATCCTCTTACTGGAGTCCTTTGTAAATGGACACTAGAAGCCACAGACGCAGAAAACTCCTGCAGAGACTGAAAACCCGTGCGGTTGAGAGAGAGGCCCCAGAGGCTGCAGGGTGAATTCCACGGAGCACAGAGGCAGGGAAAGAGATCCCCTGGGAGGGTGAAATAGACACCACCTGGAGGAGAGCAGAGAGATGAGCTACGTGTCTGATTGCGCACAGCTGAACTTCAGGAGGAAGGAAACCTGGAGAAGGTAGAGACCCAGATTAGCAGTCACCACTGTATCTTGCCAGGATCGCCAGCAGCCGACCTTCAGTGAGAAGGCATCTCTGATGATGCCTTGATTTGGACATTTTCACAGCCGCAGAACTGTAAGCTTTTAACCTAATAGATTACCATTGTACAAGCCAAGCCATTTCTGATACGTTGCTCCCATAAGTTTTTAGCAAACTAAAAACAGCCCTCTATGCAGACCTACAGCTGATACATGTCAAGAGGCATTTCATCTCCTGCCTCAGTTTTTCTCTTTTGCAAGAGTGCCTTCAACTTGTCTGAAAGAGGCACAAAGATTATTAAATTATTAAAAAGCTGTGGCTGACAGAACTCAAATATATATAGAAGGAGCTCTATGAAGTATGGTTAAAAAAAGAAATTATAAAATATCTTCCTATATCATAGATTTAACTATAGAATGGGTTGAATCATAGCCCTATAGCAGAGAGGACTTTTTGGGGGGCAGTTCCTTCCTTATTGGACCCCTGCCCCCTCCCCACAACTCTGCCAGAAGCACATGCTCCCCAGTTATCTAACTCTTTCTAATGATTCCACCACCAGTTCAAAAAGCTTTAAAAACGTCTAAGCATGGATTGTCACATGCGAAGATTGTTAATTGGGAAATTATTAGTCCAGATACACTAATCCTAATTGAATCTCTGTAAGCCAACTTTGATGATGGCAGAGAGGGAGTTGGCTGGAACGGTCATATACAGAGGATGAAAGTTATGTTGAAAATTGAAATAGTTGCCAAAGAAAATCTACCTACAGGACTGAGTAAGACCTTGCCTGCCAATGCAGGGGTCCCGGGGTACAGAGATGGGATTGGGACTGTGGCGTCTTTGGCAAGAAGAGGAAGAAGTGGATCCAATAGCTGGACAGGGAGCCCAGCCTCCTGGTATCCCAGTCCTTGGTCACATGAGCACCCAAAGGAGTGCCGGGATGGGCACAAATGTTTTGGGGGCGAAGGTTTATACAGCTGCGGTCTTCTTTACGAAAAAAACCCACAAAATTACAAGTATAGAAAATTAGGTATAAGAACAAATATTTTTTAGAATTAGAAAAGGAATCCCAGCTAATTATAAATTTTTAAAAGCCAGCTGTTGGGGATTGAATCGTGTCCCCCTCAACGGGCACGTTCTGATCCCAGTCCCTGCTCCCGTGCATGTGAAACCATCTGTAAATAGGTCCTTTGAAGGTGTTATTAGTTAAGGCGTGCCCAAATTGAATGAGGGCAGAACTTCCGCCAATATGGCTGAAGTCTTTATAAGCAAAAGGAATTAGAGATGGAAAGAGAAGCCACAAGAAGAACAAGGAGCTGGAAGTCAATGAAACCCAGAGAGAAAGGAGAAGACACCACCTTTTATACTGCCATGCGAAGGAAAAACCAAGGAACCCCAAAGATCACCAATCAATCAGAAGATACCTAGCCTGGGAAGAAGCCTTCTGGTCTCTGAAGCCAATAAATTCCCGTTATTAAGCCAACCCATTGTTTTAGCAGCCAGGAAAGGACAACACCAACAAATACCACAAACCCAGAAAAACAGCATCATAGTTCTATTAATTAACTGCCTGGAATAATTCTGAAATACTTTCCCCCCTACGTTGTTTGCCTGCGTGCTCTTTGATTGCTTCTTCATTTGACAATGGTTGTTTGCAATCTTTTCTATAAAAAGAATGGACGGTTAAATCCATCTTTCCTTAAGCCTTGTGTTATTACTAATATTTTAGAAAAGTTTCCTTCAGCTTTGGAAATCATTGTTGGTAAAATTGTGAAAGTTTTAGAATTGTTGTCAGGGTTGGCAAACCTCTGTTGACTTTCTTTTGAAACATGAGCTGTAAGAATTGGAAGAATTTTCCATAGACTAGCTTCAGCCCTCCTACATTTCCAGCCTCGTTTCTCCTCCACCACCCACATGCTTCTGGTGCTGGCACCACAGGATATAGTCATATGGAGACTGCCCTGGACTAGATGCACCAGCACAAAGGCTGTGAGGAGAACTTTGGGAAGCCATCCTTACACCAGCACAACTAGTGAAAACGTAACTGCCTACGGATGAGACTGCAGGTTACAAAATATATCACACAAAACCCAAACGGCATGGACTGTCAACTCAACTTTCCCTCAGCAAATCTCGAAATTGCGTGTGGCCATTCCAATGTCATTGGCCACGAAAGGAAGGATGACAAAGGGGAAGTCAGAGCAGAAAGAGACTGGGCTGAATTTTGGTTAGAATGTCTTATTTTTGCAAATTTTTCAAAAACATATGATCACATGTATAGCAGTTTGATATTGTTCTATGAATTCCAAAGTTAAATATTGGATTATGTTTATGAACTGGTCTCTTCCTCTGGGCATATTAGATTGGATTACATTCATTCAGAGGTTTCACTTTTACTTGATTGATGAAGGCTTTCATTGGGCCTTGTCAGTAAAGAAAATGACATGGCAGAGAAGAAGGTTAGAGTTTTGATTCTGGAGCCCAGGAAGTAAGTACACAGAGAAGCAGATACGTGAGGAAAAAGAGAAGTCTCCGTTAGACACAGCGGAGGCCCCAGGAAGAGAGATGAGCCATTTGCCGGACAGTTTACAACTGGCCCTGTGGAGAGAACAAAGCTGCTGAGCCCGGAAAGAGAAACAAACCCCAAGAGAGAGATTAGACTTGCCCCAGTCTGCAGCTGAGATTGGAAGAAGGTGGGATCACAGAACCTTAAGAGAAAGGAAAACTGAACCCTCACAGGCATCATCCACCAACTTGCACCAACATGTAGCAACAGACTCTGGGTGAAAGTACATCTTATAGTACCTTGAATTGTAGTCTTTAGGACCTTGTGACAGTAATCTTCTACCCCCAAATAAATACTTTTTATAAAAGCCAAAAGATTTTTGGTATTTTGCATCAGCACCCCTTTGGCTAACTAATACAACAAGTAAGAATCCTTCACAAAGCTCTGAAAGGGGCTATTTCAAGGCTGCTGCTCATAAAATCTTTGAGCCAGCCACTCCTGGATGAAGTAGCCACAAAGGGGATTCCACCTTGGACTTGGGTAGTGAGTGTTTCTGTAGTATGTTCACCTAAAGTGCCAGGAACTCCCTGGACATTTTTCATTCTTAGGAGTCTCCTTCTAGCCTATGCTTAGAAAGCTATGCAATACAACTGCTAATATTCCATGAGAAAAAGTGGGTAAAGGTGTATAGTTTGATTTTGTGAATCCCAGAAAGCAAAAAAATGAATGCTTTGGGTATGAGACTCATTTGACTGGGCTACACCAGTGGGATGTGATTCCTGTTGAGTCCTTGCCCCCTTGCTGAGTCTGATATAAACGGACGCACTCAGACAGACAGAAGGAAAAAGGAGCAAGCATATTTGATTCTGCAACGGGAAAGAGAGGACTGATGAAGCACAAAGCCCTAAGAGACTGGGCCCATGGAGCAGCTCAAGAGAAGACCAGTTCTGCTACATGCCTGATAGCTTACAGTTGAACTTGGGAAGACAGAGGAACAGTTGAGACTGATTTAGGAGACCTGGATAGAGACAAGCCCTACACCTGGTTGCCCAAAGCTGAGCTCCAAGAGATGGTAGATCATGGAGGGGAAGGCAGAGACCTCTGCAGAGACTGGCAGCCATCTTGCTCCACCACGTGGCAACATGCCAGGATCACAGTAGATGACTTTGATGAGAAAACATCTCTGCTGGTGCCTTGATTTGGACATTTCATAGCCTTGGAACTGTAAGCCTTAACCCCAAATAAATCCCTATAAAAGTCAAAGCATTTCTGGTACTTTGCCTAGGCGGCCCTTTCACAATCTAAATCAAAGGACATAAGTAATTTATAAAAGAAGAAATATAAGTGCCAAAAAGCATATTTAACTTTTTCAATTTCCTTAGTAACCAAAGAAACATTTGTAAAAAGAGTCCATTCTTCACCTTTGAGAGTGAAATATTTTTAAAATTACACACGTTCATTATTGTTGAGAAGGCAAGGAAATACAAATTAGCCAGTCTGGAAGCCAGTCTAGAAATATGTATCAAAAGCTATAAAAATATATATGTTTTTGGCCCATGAATTCCACTTTTGGGAATATAATCTAAGAACGGTAGCACAATTTTGCAAACACTTAAATGCCAAAATATTAAAAATAGAATTATTTAGGATAGAAAAATATTAGACATCACCTGCATATCAAATAACAAAGAAGAACCAGTTTACTAATTTATAGACTAACCACACATTCTGTATGTTGTACAGAATATTTTTTTTGGCCATTACCATGATGTTATTAGTCTGTGTGTCAATAAAAAAATGATGTTTACAATTTATTGCTAAGTGGGAAAATAAGTTGTATCATAGTACAATCCCATTTTAAAAGTAAAATAGGGTAGAGTGGGGAGGATGGGTTGGATGATCCATGGAACTGGGGGGAGGGTTGCAGGAGGGAACAGGTGAACACTGGAGATTGGCGGGTGCATGGTTGAAAATACGAAGTTGGGAAAGCTCTTTCGGCAATACAACAAGGAAGGGTTACTGGTTTAGGGTGTTCGATGAGGGGGCATTCAGAATAGGGAGCATCTGGGGCCAGCTTCTAGGGATTGTGCAAGTGGTCATTTAGTCTTAGTGTGATGTATCAGTGGGTAGAGACCCACATAATGAATGGGCGGCCTGATATGTTCTCAAACAGAGCAGTGGGAGTCTCTCGAGAGCATGGGCAGGCCCTAATAAGGGAGGACAGACGAGTATGTAGAGTCCTCAGTGTTGTTTAAGTAACTATGAATCTTGTCCTTCAAGAAATGAAGCCTGGTGATCACCGTGGACAGGGGACAGGAGGGAAGAAGAGAATAGATGGAACAGGGAGTATTTTGAGGGTGATGGAGGTATACTATATGATTTTGCAATGATGGATACAGACAATGTTAAATTTCATCAAAAATTTATAGAAGTGTATGGTCCAAAATGTAAACCAAAATGCCAAACAATGACCATGGTTAGTAGCTATGTTTCAATATTTGTACACCACTTATAACAAATGTATCATCCACATATAAAAAGATTATTAATACGGGAAGGGGAAAAGGAGGAGAATGTTGGGTAAATGGGAGTCCCCTGTATTTTGTATGTGACTTTACTGTGGCCTAAAACTTCTTTGAAGACAAAATGAAAAAAAGTAAGACACTGGGGGAAATAAATGGAAGAAAAACCACTGTACATATAGGACACAGATCTTACAGTGATGAAAGGTAAAATGTCCAAAAAAATTGTAATATTTTTCATTATTTTTCAATATCCCAATTATTTTAGTTTAGTTTTAGTTTTTAAAAAATTTTCTGTATTTTATTTCTTATGTTTAAAGCCACCATTATTGTTTCATTTTCTTATTAATTGTATTTGGCTGTTTTCTTTGCTTCATTTTTGAAGAAGTTTTGGATTACAGAAGGGTTACAACTGTGACAGGGGAGGACCATTGGTGTGGGGTGTCAGTGATGGAGGATACATGGGAAGAAGTTCATGTGGACATGCATATAAGGCATATAAATGTGTTCAATTGTTCATGGGGCATTGCCACAGTGGGTGGAGACTCACACAATAACCAAAAGAATATCAAATTCCCATCCTGGGGAGCTCTGCCACATTCTCTAATGGAACAGCAAAACCCCTCAAGTACAGGGGCAATGATGAGTGAAGGAGGGTGGTCCATTGCTGGGCCCTTGATGTTGATGACTATGCTTATGAGCCTTCGCTTTTGTAATTGAAACGTAGCCTAGTACTGTAGGGTGCCTAGGAGCTACCTACTGGGAGCCTCCTTGTTGTTCCTCTCTAAGCCAAACTCAGCATATAAACACAATAACTTACCCTCAACATGGGACATGACTCCTGGGGATGAGCTTCCCTGGCACCAAGGGATTGCAACCAAGTACCAACAAGCAATACAATTGGAAGAAGAAAAAAAAAAAAGCCTCGACCAAAGGTGGAAAAGGTAAAGATAAATGAGTCTATATGGCTAAGAGACTTTAAAGTGAGTCAGGTGGTCATTCCAGAGGTAACACTTAGGCAAGTCTCAGCAGGATCTCATTAACAGCCAAAGTAGATACTACCCCAAATAGCAGGGCTCCTGAGGGCTCTGGAAACATCCAGACACTATAGTCAAGGCAGATAGCTCAGGAGTCTGGTCCCTTGCCTTACTTTGGAATTTATGCTCCCCAGTGTGACAGAGTTGGACTCAGTTGTGGTTTCCCTACCTGTCTCTTTTGTCCTTCTATTTGAACTTATAATTAGTACTAAAGTTGATAGGTGTACATTCAAGAGACTTAAATCTTTGGGCTGTTCATGTGCCAGCTGGGCCCTGAATCTAAATGGAGTTGCAGCACCTACTCTCCAGTTCGTTGGACTCATCCAGGACAACTAACAAGGAAGAGATGATGGATAACCAACACACCAAGGAACCAAGAATGTCTACAACTGCAAGCAAGAGAGTCCTATATATCAACCATATGGGATCAAAGCTGCCACCCCTCCCCCAACTAAAGGTGGAGTGGGCATCACCATCCCAGAATCCTCAGGATTGGGGAATGAACTACAGACTAAAGTAGACGTACTAGTATTCTACTATAGACTTGTGATTTTATCAATGGAAGAAATATCACTGATGTGGAGGCAGTGGTCACTGGAGATTCTGAAGGCAGAGAAAGGGGAAAACAGGTGTAATACACCTGTTTTGGGGACTTGGGTATTGTCCTGAATGACATTACAGCAACAGATATAGGCCATTATGTATCTTGCCATAACCTACAGAATTGAAAGGGAGAGAGTGAAAACTGCAATGTAAACTATAATCCATGCTTAGTGGCAATGCTCCAAAATGTGTTTACCAATTGCAATGAATGTACCACACTGAGGAAAGATGTTGGGAGGAGTGGGGAGTGGGGCATATGGGAACCCCCTATATATTCTATGTAACATTTATGTAATCTAAGTGTCTTTGAAAAAATAAAAAAATGGAAAAACAAAAAAATAAATAAATTTTTAAAATCATGTATATGTGTATGCATGATTGTACATTTTGGATATATCATATGGTTATGTATATATCTCAATACAACTGTTTAAAAATAAATAAATAAATGTGCAAGAAGAGCCAGAAATAGCAACTATGTACAGCAAGGAAAGCTAGAGAGATTGACAGGTGAAGAATTTTCTTGTTTTTTGTTTATTATTATTGAAAATAATGAAAATGCTCTAATAATGATTGAAGTGATGAATGCACAGCTGCATGATTATACCAAATACCATTTTTTGTACATTTTGGATGAATCGTATGCTTTATTAATATGTTTCCATAAAATTGATTTGTTTTTTAAAAAGCCAAAAAATCATACATATGTACATGCACGAGTGTAGGTATATTTGTTCATATGTACATGGAAAGGACTGGAAGGATCTCGAAGATACGAGTAGCGGTTATTGTTGGATGATGGGATTATGAGTGATTTTTTTTCTTTTTTGTCTGTTCTTTTTTGCGTCGTCTGCGGATACTTGTGCTAAAATATAATTTTCAGATGTTTGAACCAGAGTGCCACTAAGGTTCTTTGCTGTAGAGTTCTCTATTTTGAGCACATTGCCATGCATCTTAGAGTTTGAAAAGAAAGACACTTTTGTGAAAATCTGTGTTGACAAACATTAGGCAGCAAAAGACTTGGACTGATACGAAAAACCAGTTTCTAATCTCTGATTATCCACCAAACGCAGTTTCAGCATTCCCACCATCTGAACTGGCTGCCTGGCTCTCAAGTGTCTTCTGTGAATCTGTTAGGTGATCCCAGCCCGAGACTGAAGCACACTTCTTTTAAAAAAATCAATTTTATTGGTACACGTTAATGAAGCATAAATCCCTCCAAAGTGTACGATCCATGGTATTCAGTATAATCACATAGTTGAAGCGTATTTTCTTTTAGGAATAATATTCTGACCTTGTATTTCATAGCATCAGCCACAAACCTCCCATGCGCAGTGTCAGTTGGGATCTGGGATAGAAACCTCAGGAACAGTTGAATTGCAGGGCTGAGAATCCCCATTTGCTAAGAAGTTTTAAAGCCACTGTCCTTTTGTGCTAACATAGTCGCATTCAGCCGAGTTGAGGGACAGCTCCCAAAAGGTTGAGGAGGTGGTGAGAGGAAAGGGCAAGCTACTGAACCCTCCTTCTGGGGATTTCCAGGGCTGATGGGAGAAGCTAAAGGGTGCAGGGCTTGTTTGTCTCTTTTTGTTTCGGCCACACAGAATGTATGGTCTGATCTCTTCACTGCCATTGTGCAGTTTAGAAAGACTTTGCCTCAGAAGAAATGCTAGAAAGAGAGGCATGGAGATTTTTGCAGCGAATTAGTCGGTGCCTTCCTTGCAGGTGTGTTTATAGGATGCTTAAGGCTTAAAAAGAAAAGAAAAATATATATATCAAGGCCTGATGCTCAGTGCAAACGGACTTTCCAACATGTTCCCTTCCAAAATGAATTCCAAATCCCAGAACGAAATCTGATCATTGCAAGATTACGTGGTGCATGCTCTTTGCTTTGCTTTTCCTTCCCCCCACCCTTTACTTTTCTTTGATTTTTTTTTTTAATGGGTTTGTTTCTATTTTATCAAGTATGCAAGAATTTTCCCATGGTCTCCTGCTGGCCAGGTTCGCACATTGTGCTTTGCACGTCCGCAGCTGAGGCTGGAATGTGGCGTCCCCATGACAACTGCTCAGTCCGGTGGAAGGCGGTGGCCCCTGTCCATTGTGTGGCCTCTGACTGAGAGATGCTTTGGGGGATGATGTAATGTGAGGGAGGGATGCAAACCGAGCAAGGTCTGCAGGGGCCTTCCCTGACTCGGAAGGAGGGAGGGGTCCAAGAGTCAGCACCCAAAACCACCCGCCGCCTGGAAGGAGAGCACCCAGCTGTGCTCCGCTGGCGAAAGCAAAACTGGAGCAGGAGCCGAGCGGGTGGGCTGCCTCTTTCTAACGGGGACATTGGCCAAACATTCTGCCATGTGTAAGGGAATTTTTTTACAAATTCTGTTCTCCATATAGAAGATTTCAGTCCCTCTGACCCAGGGGTTCCCAGACTTTGTCATTTCAAAGGTCCGTGAAAGGGGATGGGGGGTAACAAAGGAATGTCAACTTATTTTACTAAGTAAGGACATTAGAAATACACTACCCCTAGATTAATTCTTTAAAAAAAACACAAAATCTTAGGACTGTATGACACAAACAGTGGACCCTAATGTAAGCCATGGGCTATACATAGTTAATAGTACAATTATAATATTGTTGTTTCAGCGATTGTAACAGATGCCACACTAATTGTTAGTAATGGGGGGAAATGTTGAGAAGGGGATATACGGGAACTGTATTTTCTGCCTGATCTTTCTGGAAAGCTACAGAAAATAACAAAATAAATAAAAAACAAACAGTAAATAAATAAATTTTGAAAGTCACTATCGTTTACTATTGCAAACATTTCTTAGACCAAATTTTAAATGAGAAGACATACTCTCAGAATAAGGGATCGTTTTTTAAATTAGACATATTTAGTTGCTTTTTTTTTTTTTTAACTCCCAAATTTTCCAGGGACCAGCCATTATTTCACCAATGGTACTGCCTTGCTTGGGGACAGCACTGGCCTTGGGCCCTGGACGGCTGCCACCAGGCATGTCAGAAGCTGGTTGGGGCGCAAAGGTGGCTCAAGCGATTAGGTGCCTCCTTCCCACATGGGAGGGCCCAGGTTCGGTTCCCTGTGCTTCCTGAAAAAGAAGAAGGGCACGCAACGAGCAGACACAGAGAGCAGACAGTGAGTGCAAACAATGGGGCGGGGCGGAGGAATAAGTAAAATAAATCTTTAAAAAAAAAGAAGCTGGTGGGTTTCCTATTCACACGTGCAACTTCGACAGAGTTTCAAAACAGGCCCCTTTCTTTTGTCTGGGAATGTGTCTAGGTTAGGACCGCTCTTTGCTATTGGCATTGAGCGAGGCCTGGGCTTCTAGAAAGAGGCGTATGGTCTCGAGAGAGCATTGTCTTCACTGTTAAAAATATGGTGATATTTATTGTAAAAGTGTGGAAATGAAT
Source organism: Dasypus novemcinctus (assembly GCF_030445035.2). NCBI lineage: Eukaryota > Metazoa > Chordata > Mammalia > Cingulata > Dasypodidae > Dasypus > Dasypus novemcinctus. The sequence goes on along the minus strand of NC_080700.1, from coordinate 29,796,441 downwards.
GGCGTTGATGGTAGTACATTATAGTGAGTATAACTAACCGTCCTGTTTTATAAATAAGATTATGGCTGTAAGAGTCGTCGGTGGACGTAAAAGTCAGTTGAGAGGAAACTAGAGAATAACCCAGGGAATGTGTAACAGGGATTTCAGTGGTGTATGAAGATTGTGGTTAATGGTATAAATATAAGATGCTCTCTTTTTACTAAGTGTTAAGAATATGGTGATACCTGGGAAAATTACAATTAATGTAATTTATGGATGATAGTTAATAGTAATATTGTAATATTTTGCAGCAATAGCAAGATTATTTAAATACTAACAGACAACAACAGGGAGGTGTAAGGGGCTATGGGATTTTTCTTTTTGGAGTTGTGAAAAGTTCTCAGATTGACTGAGGTGATGACAGCACGACTGTGTGATGAAAGTGAGAGCCACTGAGTGTCCACTTTGAATGGACTGTACAAAACATGGGGCTGTACAACCCAGGGAATCCAGTGGTGGGAGATGGACTGTGGTTAACAGGACAAATATGAGAACATTCTCTCATCAACTATCACCAATGTATAATGCTAATAAAAGGCGTTCCATTCTTTTCATGCCTGCCTATTTCGATTCTGTTTGATCAACAGCCCAGACCCCAAAAATGATCTCAAGAACCAGGCTTCAGAAACGACAGTTTCCCTGGGTGGTGATGATCCTTGGCCATCACAGAAGGGACCTGCTCTTGGGCTCTCACCCCTTTTACCCTCAGCCAGTGAAAAAGCACTGGGCTTGTTTGGCCCTTGCTGTACAGTGGAGGGGGGTTCTCTTTTAAAATCTTGGTTAAATATAAATCAAACCTTCACTGTGGGGAAGCGGACTTGGCCCAGTGGATAGGGCGTCCGTCTACCATATGGGAGGTCCACAGTTCAAACCCCGGGCCTCCTTGACCCGTGTGGAGCTGGTCCATGCGCAGTGCTGATGCGCGCAAGGAGCGCCCCGCCACGCGGGGGTGTCCCCACGTAGGGGAGCCCCACGCGCAATGAGTGCACCCATAAGGAGAGCCGCCCAGCGTGAAAGAAAGTGCAGCCTGCCCAGGAATGGTGCTGCACACACGGAGAGCTGACACAACAAGGTGACACAACAAAAAGAGACAGAGATTCTCGTGCCGCAGACAACAAAGAAGAACACGCAGCAAATGGACACAGAGAACAGACAACTAGGGGGGTGGGGAGAAATTCATAAAATAAATCTTTAAAAAAAAAAACCTTCCTTGTGCATTTCCCCCAGATATTTCTTGCTCTCTTTGGCTACGGATCCATTTCCTATCTCATCCGCTTTACTGTGGAGTTACTCTCCACTGTGGAGTTACTGTGGAGTTGCTCTCTAGTCTTCCAAGGTCCCCTAATAGTCATATTTTCTACAACTAAGACTGTGAGATGGTGGAGAGGACCTGGCAATGGCCTGAAACTAAATTGCTTCATATCTATGGGTTTCAGGAAAGACACAAAATAAAGGACTTCCAAAATAGCTTCCATTTTTAGATGTCTATTATAGTCAGGTATTGTCTTTTCATTTGCTTTACAAATTCTGCTTTCACCTGGGTTTCCAGCATTTTCTATAACTTTTCCCCTACTCCATTCATCTGCCAAAGGTGGCCATTGCTAAAATCTTTCTGGGTTTGTAACTTTCATCTGATATTTTAAGGACGAAGGGGATAGTGGCTCTTCAGCAATACAATCATGTGGGTTAGAAGTCTTAAAAGTCGAACCTAATAGCTTCATGCTGAGAAGGCAATGGTCTTTCCTCCCCTGCCCCCCAATTTAATGCTTGGCTTCTTTCACTTGGGACTTGGCATACTGCAATATTGATGGAATAACTCCAGTGCTGGTGATGACATGGAATTGCATAGCCACACTTGTCCTCCTGGGATGCTAGAACATTCCAGCACATTCTCTAATGTGCCTTTCCTTCATTTTTGGGGTACCATTCTTACGAGGCTTTTGTTTTGCTATTTAATTCCTCATAGATTTTGTTTGTATCTTTTACTAAACTCACCTTTGGTCCAGGCAATAAAAGAGAAAATGTAGAAGACAGAGAGGGAGATTGAAAATTCTGTGTGTGGGGGGGATTTCAAGTCATTCCTACAATGAGTACAAATAACCAAAAGAGCAAAGCAGTTGCATTATTTTATGCATAAGCATGAATCTGCTTAAATACAAAATTTTGAGAGATATGAAGTCCAGTATTGGTAAATATGACTCTTTCTTCACTGGCTTGCCCTTGTGAGTTAGAACTCTGTATGCCTCACAAATTCTGCAGCAATCTTCTGTTGATTTCTTGCTAGCAAAAACAACGGGAAGTCTAGGACAGTTGTATACATTCCCTCCATTTACCCACATTGCTTAAATCATGAGCTGCACATATTTTCTCCACAATGAGTACATGGGTGTGTGTGCATTTGTGTGTGAGTACATGTGAGCAAGGAACACACAAACTATAGTTTTTGGGATGAGTTGCCACTTTCTTTAATAGAGAACTGTGAGTAACTCAGCTCAAGGAAACCTCATAACCAAACACTGCGGCCACAGTTGCACTTTCCATTCTACTTTTTAAAAATATTTTTACATATTAAAAATAACTTTTATAAAATAAAAGGAGAGAAAGCTGCATTTTTACCAGGATACTTTTATTATTATTTAACTTCGGGTCTTTTAGATCTTTGTTCTTCTGTACACATATTTTTCACATCATTTTAAGAATAATTTAAATATAGCATATATAAAATTGGGGTTTGCCCTTTTTACTTGCCATTTCTTCATCCGTTATTTTTCATATCGCATCATGATCCTCACCTTTACATTCTGAGCATCGCATTATATTTTTCTGTTACTTTGGTTCACAACTTATGTAATTTTCCCACTGTTTTAAATTTGCTTTGTTCATTTCCCTCTTAGATGCTCAATTAGAGAATCATCTTTGTATATGGATTTTTTTAAACTTCTGTTAAATTATTTCCTTTGGGTAAATACCCAGAAGTGGGATCAGTGAGTCATTTTAATGACTATTTATAGTTGCTAAATTGTCCTCAAACAGGACTAACTGGATTCCTCTTGCCACCCAGATGGATAAATGCACCTCTCTCTTTGTAGTCTTGCCAGAACTAGAAGTTTAAACTACAGCTTTATTAGTTCAATTACTTCCCTTCAAATCCCCTTCATTCGAAACCAGAGTTTTGGGAAAGGGCTACAAAAGCTATGGGGAGAATAAAGCCTTTATGTATCTGACCACGTGGTTTTGCTAATTAAGGGCTCGGATAAATGAGTTTAAGGTTAAGCATACACATCGCAGTTGGCATATCTGTCCAGCCAAGAGCCATTGCCTAGCAGCAGGACCTCAGCCCCAGCCCCAGGGAGGGCTGTGCTCACTCGGCATCTCCCTGTGAGCAAACTTCACTGAACACAGTGGCTCCAGACCCAGTGTCACTTGTTTGTCCCCTAGGAGGAACACAAAATACACAGACAACACCCGTGTGTTTCATGCATGCACACAACCCAGAACGCACGTAATACCAACACACAAGTGCTTTACACACATGCCCACAACACAGAACATACACAACACACAACACCCATGTATTACATGCATGCCCACAACATAGAACACACGTAATACCACCATACAACACATGTGCATTACATGCACACGTGTAACATAAAGCATGTAATAGAAACACAACACGCTTGTATTACACACATGCACACAACATAGAACACACACAACACACTCAATACCAACACACAACACACACACACAACACAGGAATCTGCACGTGCACTGGTCAGACAAATATTTCAGTCCGGATGATAATAATTCCACCTTTCAAAAGAAACCTAGATTCAATTCTTCAGTAGAGCTGTCTACGAAGAGTATAGAGCAGACAAGTTCCACAACAGGTTATCTCCAAACAAAGCTTGCTGTCCTTTAAGGTATGTGTTTACTGGGGAGTGGGCATACCTCATGGTTGAGCACCTGCTTCCCATGTACAAGATCCCGGGTTCATGCCCCAGTACTTCCAAAAAACAAAAAAAGGAAAATACATATACGTATGTATGTAGGTATGTATGTAGGTATGTACTTAATGATTGAATGACTATTGATTTCTAGGTTGCCTTGTTCCAAAAGGAAGTTAAAACGTAAGACTTTCTCTTTAGGGAGCTGTTGATTATGAAACTACTTCTGATGTGAATCTTCGTGTTCAGAGGGAATCTGCTGTTGTCAGAGCAGATGAGTTTTCAAAATTTCAAAACATGCAGCTGGTCCTGGACGTAAAATGTGTAGAACCTTTCCACAGTAACAAATAATTAGTCGAGATAAGAGAGGAAATTTTCTAGCATTTTCTCACTTTTGTATGATGCTTTTAAAATTGGATCAATAAATCCTTTTATATATACGTATTTGCCCACTTGTCTGATTATCTTTTCAGACAAATCAGGCCCTGAAAGCACTCCAGAGACACAAAAGGCTTCTGGAGATTTGTGCAGGCTTGAAATTTGACAGTTTTATTTATGTTTTTCTGGGGAATGTATTCATCAGATTTTCAAAAGAATTTATGCTCCTCCAGATGATTAAGGACCACTGGATTAACAGTGTTATTTATTTATAAGAACAAAAAATGGAAATATCTAAAAGGCCAACAAAAAAACAATTTTAGAGTAATGATACAGTCTAATAATAGGCTATTACAAAGCCTATTAGAATTATGGTTTTTTAAATGTTTTTTTAAAAAAGATTTTATTTATTTATTCACTCCTCCCCCTTGCTGTTTGCACTAGCCGTGTCCATTCTCTGTGTGCTCATTTTCTCTTTAGGAGGCACCAGGAACCAAACCTGGGACCTGCCATGTGGGAGAGAGAAATTCAATGGCTTGTGCCACCTCCGCTCCCTGCTTTATTGTTCTCTCACTGTGTTTCCTCTTTGCATCTTCTTGTTGCATCATGTCGCATCAGCTCATTGCACCAGCCTGTTGCGCCAGCTCGCTGTCTTGCGCATCTTGTCCAGGACACACCAGGAACTGAACCCAGGACCTCCCATGTGGGAGGCAGACCCAATCACTTGAGCCGCATATGCTTCCCTACAATTATGTTCTTAAAGAATACTTACCAAGAAAATGCCCAAACACAATGTTAAGTGAAAAACCAGGATATAAAACTATATATACACAACATCCTCACTGTATTATATGTATATATACATGTATATCTAGAGAAACAAAAATACTGGGAATTTATTTAAAAGCTAACATTTATTTTGAGTAGTAAGTGTGTAGTTGTTTGAGTTAATTCTTTATAATATTCTACTTTATTTTGTTTTTGAGCTTTCGATGCTGAGTCTAAATTACTTTTACAACCAGGAAAAAAATTTGTAATTTATTTTTATATATAGATATATATATATTTTTTAAGGTTTATTTTTTATTTATTTCTCCCCATCCCCCCCCACCCCTCCAGTTGTCTGCTCTCTGTGTCCATTCACTGCATGCTCTTCTGTGACTGCTTCTATCCTTATCAGCAGCACGGGGATCTGTGTCTCTTTTTGTTGCGTCATCTTGCTGTGTCAGCTCTCCGTGTGTGTGGCATCATTCCTGGGCAGGCTGCACTTTCTTTCACGCTGGGCGGCTCTCCTTACGGGGCGCACTCCTTGCGCATGTGGTTCCCCTACACAGGGGACACCCCTGCATGGCAGGGCACTCCTTGCGCTCATCAACACTGCATGTCGGCCAGCTGCACACAGGTCAAGGAGGCCTGGGGTTTGAATCGCGGACCTCCCATGTGGTAGACGGATGCCCTATCCATTGGGCCAAGTCCGCTTCCCTATATATATATTTAATCTAAGCACCTATCCAGGGTTCCCATCTGGGTAAACCCTTTTTTTTTCTTTTGTTGCTTGTGCTTTGGGGAGGAAGTCTAAGGAACCATTGCCTAGCACAGTATCCTGAAGATGTTTCCCTGTGTTTTCTTCTAAGGGTTTTATAGCCCTGGTTCTTTTTTTTTTTCCTTCCTCCTCCCCCTCCCTGCTGTTTTTGCTGTGTCCATTTGCTTGTGATCTTCTGTATCTATTTCTCTTTTTGTCTTCTTTTCTCCTCTTTCTCCTCTAGGATTCACTGGGATTCGATCCTGGGGACCTCTGACATGGAGAGAGGTTCCCTTTCAAGTGTGCCACCTCAGTTCCTGGTCTCTGCCATGCTTCACCTTGACTCACCCCTGTGTCTCTCTTTTGATGCGTCATCATCTTGCTGCGTGACTCACTTGCGTGGGCACTGGCTTACCGCGTGGGCACTCGGCTAGCCACGCGGGCACTGGCTCACCACGCAGGCACTCATATGGGCACTCGGCTTACCACGCAGGCACTTGGCTCACCACGTGGGCAAGCTTTCTCCTCTTCTTTATCACCAGGAGGCCCCAGGGATCGAACCTGGGTCCTCCCACATGGTAGGCGGAAGCTCTATCACTTGAGCCACAGCCGCTTCCCTGGGCAAACCCTTTGAAGGAAGGCACTTCCCATCTCATCGACTCTCTTCATTTCTTCCCAGATTTTAAACAAACTAAAACCAGTCCAGAAAAGAACTGACCTACAGGTTTTGAGCCTCATGTAGGAATGACATCCCAGCGTGAGCTTTTGTGAGGAGACCTCGTCTGAGAAAACAACAGATTCTTCACTCTGATAATAAAAAAAGGCAATGGACAATCAAAAACAACAACAAAACCCCTAAGCCCCTGTTTCATGAGAAACTCAGTGCCTTTTGCTCAAAACCTGTTTCAAAGATTGATGTTTAGTTGATACAAATTGTGTGTGTGGCTGTGTGCCAACATACGTGTATCCACATTGACATTTGCAAAGAAGGGTCTAGAGCAGCACTAGAGAGATAGTCCAATGGAACTTCTTGCGTTACTGGAAATGTTCTGTTTCTGTGCTGTCCAACACATGTGGCTATTGAGCAGTTGAAATGTTGACTGAAGACTGAGGAACTGAATTTTAATTGCATTTAATTTTAATTAATTGACATTTATTGTCAATTATAAATTGTGGCTAGTGTCTATTGTATTGGGCAACACAAGTATAGAGGAATATTCACGAAACATTTAAGAATATGTTTCTAAAAAATGGGATTTGCAAGGGTAATGAGGATCTAGTCCTTCTGCTTTAAAGTATCATTGACCCGTGTGGAGCTGGCCCACACACAGTGCTGATGCACGCAAGGAGTGCCGTGTCATGCAGGGGTGTCCCCCGCGTAGGGGAGCCCCACGAGCAAGGAGTGCGCCCCGTAAGGAGAGGCACCCAGTGTGAAAGAAAGTGCAGCCTGCCCAGGAGTGAGTGGCACTGCACACATGGAGAGCTGACACAACAAGATGACACAACAAAAAGAAACACAGATTCCCGTGCCGCTGACAACAACAGAAGCGGACAAAGAAGAAGACGCAGCAAATAGACACAGAGAACAGACAACCGGGGTGGGGTTGGGAGGGAAGGGGAGAGAAATAAATAAATAAATCTTTAAAGTATCATTGAAATGTATTGCAATGAGCATTTGCTACTTGTATAATTTTAAAAAAAGACACACTCTCTTTTATTAAAAAATTTTATTAAAAAACCTCAGTGACTTTTGCTCTTTTTATTAAAGAGAGAGTATGTCTCTTTTTTTAAGATACATAGATCACACAAAATGTACATTAAAAAATATAAGAGGTTCCCATATACCCCACTCCCCCCACCCCCCACTCCTCCCACATCAACTTTCATTAATGTGGTTGATACTCTCTTTTGAAACAACGAAAAATTAAATCCATTCTCTCTGAGCCTGGATGAATATTGTAGAAGCTAAACTTGTTTTCCCTAATAAGCTGGCCCTTGTTGGTGATGGTCCTAGGAAAACAATTGTGAACTAAATACACTGTAGAAAGAAAAAGACCTTTATCTCCAGCTCATCGATCCATAACCATGGGCAACTCTGTCCCCCGGGGGATATTTGCAATTCTGGAGATTTGAAGTGCTAAATTTTGGGGTGCTCCTGGCATCTACTGGGTAGAGGGCAGGGATGCAGCTAAGTAGGCTCTAATGCACAGGTTAGCCCCCTTCTTTCCAAGCCCAAAATGGCAATAGTGCTGAAGTTGTGTAACTCTCATTGAGCCGGAATTTCCAGACAAGGGTTGAGATTCCCTCACGGGGCACCCCATGCCTGCGCTGACTTTGTGCTCTTCCACTCCCACCAGCCCCAGAGAAGCCTGGACTTAGGAAATGTCAGGGTGCAAGCCGAACACTTCTTTCCATCTGCCTCATAATATCTAAGTCCCCTCTCAACCAGAGAGCAGACATCATCCCAAATCCCTCCAGAGAGAGGAACAAGCACCCGGGGGGAGTGTAACCATGGACCAAAGCAGATTTACTGCTATTATAGCTATTGTCTTGTGTTAACGGGAGATCTTGTAACATTGATATAAAGATATTGGCTGCCAGGGGTTCAGAGGGGAGTGGGAGGCATGGATAGGTGGAACACGGGGCGTTTTTAGGGCAGTGGAACTGTTCTGTGTGACGCTGCAGTGATGGACAGGTGACATCGTACATTCGTCAAAGCCCGTGAAACTGTACAACATAAAGCGTAAACTGTGATGTGACCTATAGACTGATAGTTAGCCATGCTGCAGTGCTGGCTCATCAATTGCAACACATGCACCGCACTAACGCAGGATGTCAATAATAGGGGAAACCGTGTGTGGGGGGGGGATTTGGTGGGTTATATAGGAATTCCCTATACTTTCGATATAATTGCTCTGTAAATCTAAAACTTCTCTGAAAATAAACTTGGTGGGGCATTGCTTCCACCTCTCTAGGCTGGCTAAACAATGCATCTTTCACAGTCCTTTAAAAAAACACCCACAAATCCTCTTCCGTGGCTCCGCCCTCCCACTATGAAATGGAGAAGGGAATGCTATTTCTCACACCTGAGCATGAAGTTACTTCTTCTCCACGTAGGAGAGTTCTGCTTTCTTCCAAAGCAGAAATATTCACAGTTGATTGATGTCTGAACCCATGATTGCACTGGTTTGAGAAGGAAGGAAGGATAGGATTTTCAGAGGTTTCTGGCCAAAAGGGCACGTTTAGCTTCTTCGGCCTTTCCCTTTAGCTATGCGAGGCAACGCGAGTGTCTTTGCAATGCAACAGCCTTGCAGCCTGAGCTTTGTGGACAGTGGACAGCCTAGAGCCTGCTGAGTCCACAGAAATGGTGGAAGGACACGGCAGAACGACAGCAGTTGAGAGAGCAACAGGAGCTGGAGTCGAGGAAACCAAGTTTTAATGAGCTCGCAATTATTGCAGAAAGCGAGAAGGCTCTAGATTATCCACCAGCCATGGCTCAGCTGTTTCTTTGGCCATCAACTGGAAACGTGAATGTTCAGGGTCCCTGTGAAAGAGTCTTCTCTTTTACACCCCATTCTCTCCTCTTGGCTCCACTAACCCCTCTTAGTTAGCTACAGTGACAAATTAAGTATATGGCATGCCACCATTCTGTGGTTAGAATCAAACATATTTAAAGAGCTGAAAATGATACTTGGCTTCTCCTCGGGCTGTATTGTTTGCTATTTTATCTTTTTCTTCTTTTCCGATCTTTAAAGGGCTCCTCCAAAAGCTATCAGCAACATCCCTTAAAAAAGCAAGCTTCATAATCTAAGAACACAGCTGCAGGATATCATAAGAAAGTAGGAAGTGAATGATTCACAGGTTACACGTATTCTGTAAATGTGTATGGTCTCATCCATCTATCCCCATCACCAAAAGGTGATTCAAAAACACAGCTCAGATGGTGGACTTGGCCCAATGGTTAGGGCGTCCATCTACCACATGGGAAGTCCGCGGTTCAAACCCCGGGCCTCCTTGACCCGTGTGGAGCTGGCCCATGCGCAGTGCTGATGCACGCAAGGAGTGCCCTGCCACGCAGGGGTGTCCCCCGTGTAGGGGAGCCCCACGCACAAGGAGTGCGCCCCATAAGGAGAGCCACCCAGCGCAAAAGAAAGTGCAGCCTGCCCAGGAATAGCGCCGCACACACGGAGAGCTGACACAACAAGATGATGCAACAAAAAGAAACCGATTCCTGTGCCGCTGACAAAGAAGACGCAGCAAATAGACACAGAGAACAGACAACTGGGGTGGGGGGGAAGGGGAGAGAAATAAATCTTTGGAAAAAAAAACACAGCTCGGGGGAGTGGGGTTAGCTTTGCAGTTGAGTGCCAGCCTCCCATGTACAAGGTCCTAGGTTCAATCCCCAGTACCTCCTAAAAATAAAATAAAATAAAGTAAAATAATAAAAACACAGGTCACATACAGAACCTTCTCTCTTAAAATGAATAGTTCCATTAAACAGTTACCATCTTCAACTCCCTTTAAACTAACCCTGGAAGATGCCATCTGCAGCGTGATTTTCCTTTCAGACCTAGTGCATCCCCTGTATGTTTGTTTTTGCCTTCAGGTTGGCATCGGTGAGAGCACCAGTGGGGATGAGTTGCCAGGTGGCAAAGTTACCAAGAGCTCAGCCTGGAGCACTTTAAAGCCACCAAAGTTCTCTTAGATTTGTGACTTAAAGCCTGTGTCCATCTTTCTCTCTGTCATTCGCTGCTGGCCCTGAAATGTGTGTAGGGGATTTGTCCTCGCATATTGGAAAGCTTATTGGCCAAAAATTCATAGATGCCAAAGCCAGTCCTTTGCGATGAAGCTGGGTGGTCTTGGGTGAGACCCTTCCCATCCTGGTATCCTTGGGCTCCTCACTGGTATAAATGGAAGGTCTGCTTAAGTGACCTGCCATTGCCTTCCAGGTCCAACATGTGTTGATTTCCTCTTTTAGCAAGTCTTTCAGAACTTCTACCCCCTAATAGTGGCATTGCTATACATCTGTAGCTTCAAGTGCCATCCCTAATTTTCAATATATCAATAATAACTGAAAAAAAAAGACCTGGCCTTAATATGACAGGGTGTTGACCAGTCAAGCTAAATTCTTAGCTAAAGCAAGTGATCAATAATTAGGGTCTCCTTCTTCAGCTCTGACTGTCCTCTAACAAGATCCCTAAATCGCTCAAACTACATATTCTTCAGAATGGTGACTGCTGTTCAACATGGAACTCCTTGTCCTACACAACATCAGCCAAGAGAAGGACCTGTCTAGAAAGCTGGGGGCCATCTGAGTGTCTTCCATTCTCTCCCTTGCACTCCAAATCCTGCAAGTGTGACCTCCAAACCATCCCTTCAGTCTATGCTCTTCTTTCCTGCCACCAAGCCCTCCCCATTTCTCTCAAAGTTTACCTCCCTCCCAGAACCACCTCTGCTGCCAGGTGAGCTTCCCAAAGGGAACACCTGTCCTCTGCTCCCAGCAGAAATCCAAGTTTCTTGACCCACTACCTAAGGGCCTTCACATCCAGCCCTAATACCCCCTCCAGCCTCCCCCCTTACCACTCATCTTTCCAGCCACACCAAGTCATGCCTGGTTTCTCCATGCCACTGTGCTGTTTCTCACCTCTATGAAATTGGGGCAGGTCTCCTGTGCTGGGAACTCCCTCCTTGCCACCCCTAGATGCCTCTCACTCCTGAGGTCCCAGAAAGTCACCTGTGCCCCCATCCCGAAAGCCTGCCCACCACCTTCTCCTGAGAGAGTACCTATCTCCCATAGGGGATTTACAATTGCAGGTACCCCCACTTAGCACCTGTTGTCTGCAGGTAAAAAGTGGGTCTTCTTTTTTCTCTCCCCAGAATCTTCTTTAATGCCAGGCCCTCAGTGGACACTTGTTGAATATTTACCACCCCGCCCCACACCACCCCCAGGAAGTTAAGGGAAAGGTATAATTTCTGCCCATTTGGCAGACATGGAAATGGAAGCTGAAAGGTCCCCCAAGGTTGAGTAGCAGGAATCAGCTCCTAGCCCTTTTCTGCTGGCCCCAGCCAGGGTCAGTGCCCAAGCCATCACCATCCTGCCTCCTCCAGGCTCTGCGCTCTTTCAGGAAATGAATAAGTGGTTTTGGAGAAAGAAAGAAACTCTGCCAGGATTGCAGTAGGTCCAGAGATGAAAATGCCACAGCCTCCATCTTCAGAAATGAGGAGTCCCATAAGGGAGCAAAAACACAATACATAAATAGACTACTAGGTAGAAACTAAAATGGGCTGTGGACAATATAAATGCAGCGCAAAAGTTGCCCAGAGCACAATAACATAAATTCCGGCGGCAGGGACTTGATTCCTACCCCATTGTATTAGTCAGCCAAAAGCATGCTGATGCAAAGTACTAGAACTCGGTTGACTTATATATAGGGTATTTATTTGGGGTAGAAGCTCACAGTCACAAGGCCTTAGAGAGTCCAACTCAAGGTACCATAAGAGGTATTTCCTCACCCAAAGTCATCAGCCACGTGTTGGAGCAAGATGGCGGGCGATGTCTGCAAGGGTTCATCCTTCCTTGTTCCTCTTAAGACTCCATGGTCCCAGCTTCTTCCAATCTTAGCTGAAGGCTGACATAAGTCTCATCTTTCTCCCCAGGGCTTGTTACTTTCTGGACTCAGCTGCTCAGTTCTCTTCACAAGGTAGACTATCAGGCTAATCTCTCTTCCCAGGGCCTCTGCTGTATCTAATGAGCTGTTTCTCTTTGTGTTCTTCTTCTCTGTGCATTTACTTCCTGGGGCTCCAGGATCAAAACTAAAAACTCTCTCTTCTGCCATGTAGTTTTCTCTGTGAGTCCCTGCCAACCAAGGGGGCAGGACTTAATGTCCTACTAACGAGGCCAAATCAAAGCCCTAATCATAATTTAATCAAGTAAAAGTGAAACCCCTGAATCTAATACAATCTAATATTACCCAGAGGAACAGACCAGTTTACAAACACAATCCAATATCTATTTTTGGAATTCATAAACCAAATATCCTTTTTTTTTTAAGATTTATTTACTTATTTATTCCCCCTGCCTTGTTGTTTGTGCTCACTAGAATATCCATCTTAATGTATGCACAGGTACATACATTCAAATGGATCCCATTGGAGGCACAGGTGCATAAACAGGTAATGGATGCACAGGTGCATACATTGAAATGGATCCCAATGGATTCCTTGGGTGTATTCCAAGGAAATGGATTACCTGGGATCCATTTCAGAAAAAGACCTGCCAGGAAAAGTTTTTGTTTTTTTTTTTTGCCAAAGAGTCAGCTGCAGAGTATGTGACACTTGCTCAACACACTGCTCCCGTGAGGCAAGATGCTTTCCAGAAAAAAAATGGCAACTTCCAGCACCCCTGTGCAAATGTACAAGTCAGGAAGTCAGGATGCCTCTGATACATACGTTCAGAACATCGAGTTACACTGGGTTATTGCAGTTCCTAGTCAATGACAAGGTCATTTCTAAGTGAAGGGGTGGCCCCCTCTCCAAGATGTTGCCTTTCTGTACTTTTACCCTCATTCCTCCCCTCTGGCTTAACTTGAGCCAAACTCCACATTCTTTCTTTTTGGGTCACTGAGCCATGCTCGAGTCTTGAGAGGAAATGAGCTAAAAGGTATGGTGAAAGAATTAAAGCCTGCCCCTTGAGAGCTTGAAATGACCTTAAAACACCCGTGTCATCATGGAAAGTAACTGGCATTAACCTACTGGGTGTTCTTTATCCACAAATCTAATCCAGGTCAAACCACTTCCACGTGTCCGCAGAGCCCCCCTCAGCCCTCGGTGCGGCCTCCTGGGCCAGCATCCGTGGACTTTGCCTCCCACTGGCACTCAGGCCAAGTCAGGAGTGTGGAGAACTTCCTGGGAGGGGACCTCCCATCCTGCACAGGTCATTCTAGAGGGAATTATTGTTCTGAGTTGTTCTCCCCAAAGACTGCCCAAGTGTCAGATGCAACTACGTTGACTAGAGACATCTCCTTTTGTGTAAGTATAAAAAAATTCAGGATGGGAGCAGATGTGGCTCAAGCAACTGGGTGCCTGCCTCCTACATGGGAGGTCCTGGGTTCAGTTCTTAGTGCCTCCTAAAGAAGACGAGGAAGAGAGAAAGCTGACATGAAGGGCTGGTGCAATAAGCTGACACAACGAGGAAACACAACAAGCAGGGAGCATCTTCTTTTTCTCCTAAAAAAGAAGACCAGCAGACACAGAGAGCATGAAAAGAACAGACACAGAGAGCAGACAGTGAGCACCAACAATGAGGGTGGGGGGAGTAAATAAATAAATAAATCTTTCTTTAAAATTCAGGAGTTCACATTACAGCAACCTGGCCCCCTTGAAGTTGGGTATAGCTGGGGAAATGTCCCTGACTCCCTGCCACAGCGATTTCAATGCTCCATGGTGTTTGCTTCTTCCCCTGGATGATATGGGGCAGAGTTGCAGCTGCCCCAGGAGAACTTGGAGCTTGAGTGAGAAACTGCCATTGTGGATGACTGGTCTACCTCTGAAATGACTAATAAAGAAGTATGCAGGCATCTAAAGACATGAGATGTTGGAACAATGGCATCACGGGTTGTAATACCCTTCTTTGACACTTCACTCCCCCTCCAGCTACCAGCACTTTCTTACCTTGCCTTCAAATTGCAATTTCCTGGGAAAATCTACCCACGTGTGCTTTATTCTTTTAAAAAATATATATATATCCCCAGTTGTCTTCTTATATCCAGTCTTGCAAGCCTGCAGAAGTCTGATATCTGTGTGATTATTGTCCACTCTTTAGGTAATCCATTCTTTCTCCCTGGAATCTTTTAGTCTTTGATATGCTATATTTCATTACAGTGGTCTACATCTCTTGGGAACTCAGGGAATCCTTTTAATGCCTGGTCTATCAACGGCTGCTGCTGCTTCTTAATATTCTGGGAACACGTCTTTATTGTTTTTTTAAATAGTACACCTATCTTTTTTTTTTTCACTCTACTTTTGGGTTTTTTTTACAATCTGGCATTGATAGATTGCTGTAATTGGCTCTTCTAACTCCATCTTTGGTATGTCCTTATTTTTCTCATGTACTTTTTGTCTCCTTATTCTGTCCTGCTGTCTCCTGAGAGATATCTCAATTGATTTTCTATTCGTAATTAATTCTGTATGTATCCATCCCAGTAGTTAGCCCATTTACTGTGTGCTTAATTTCAGCTATTATATTTTTCATGCCCAATATTTCCACTTGGGTATTTGAAAGTTTCCTGGTTTTATTTCATATGGATAATATCTTCCTTTCTATCCTTTGGTATATTTATCATGATTATTTTAAATTCTTGCTCAATCATTTAGTAATCCTGCTTCAGATGATAAAATTTTCCCTTGCCAGTTAACAACTAGGCTGTAACTTTGTGAAAATTTTAAAAAGGCAAACCATCCAAAAATAAACCCTAATTAGAGTGATATATTATTTATTTCTCAATAACTACTGTAACACATAAAATCATTCTGTATAAAGTATACAAATCAAATTATTAAACACGAAATAATATAAAATTTGAATTTTAACCACAATGATTAGAAACTTGGGCCATTAGGGTATAAAATTCCGTTACAAAAACATGTCATGCTTTCACAGAGACAAAATTCTTTAATTCCACTTCACTGCTTACTGGTATCAATACCACACACTTGATTTGACAGTCTTTTTGTAACATTGAGGGTCACAAGTAGTTTTAAAGAAATTTTGAGAAGCCGCAGTTCCCACTAGCAAATTGTACTGGCAAAGTTAATATATTCTGAGAGCTTCAAGTGTATTTAGAAATATATCCAATAAATTACTGCAGCAAATTTGTACTTTAATGGAAGTCATATTCTATTTCAGAAAGCAACTTATGGCTTTTTAGATTCTCATACAATGGTGCCACCATCATTATTACCTTCCTACTATGTTCAGTAGTCAATTTCAATGGTAAGGGAAGCAGATGTGGCTCAAGAGCTTGAGCTCCTGCCTACCACATGGGAGGTTCTGGGTTCAGTTCCCAGTGCCTCCTGAAGAAGACAAGCAAGACAGCAAGCTGGTGCAACAGGCTGGAGCAGCGAGCTTACACAACAAGCTGACACAACAAGGAGACACAAAGAGGAAACACAATAAGAGAGACAACACAGCAGGGAGTAGAGTTGGCCAAGCTATTGAGTGCCACTGTCCCACATGAGAGGTTTGGTTCCCTGTGCCTCCTAAAATGAAGACAAGCAGACACAGAGACTACACAGTGAATGGACACAGAGAGCAGACAAGGATCACAAACGATGGGGGCGGGCAATAGATAAATAAAATAATTCTTTAAAAAAATTCTTCAATGGTAAATTTCTAAGTCATCTAATTTTCAAATTCCATAAGTCAACTGCAAACTGGAAAGACCATAAAATTCTTTCAGCATTTCAAAACCTTATTTAAAATTGTTACTCTTTTTCTAGTATAGAAAAAATGATTTTGATATTTTCTTATGAAAAGAGGATACACAGTAAGAATCAGTCTTCTTTTTCTTATCTTATATTCTTTGTTGACAAATGATGCCAATGCCAAGAGACTTGGACATCTTCTACAGTAATAATTTTTTTTTTTTTTTGTAAACATCATCACTTTCTTTTTCTTAAAATCTCTTAATCCTTCAATGATTTCAGGTTCATTGTGTGCATTGAATTTTGGTTCCTCCATAATTTTGCTGGTAGTATTGTTCTAATTTAAACCCTTATGCCAGATTAGTACTGAGCAAATACAATATAATGTGCATATTCTCAAAAGTATATTTTTGGCTTGTGTTAATATTATGGAATCTATATCTTCACTAATATATCATCAACAATTTGTAAGAAAATATTGTGGGCTATCGCTCAAATCCTTAATATCACGATGGCATTGATTTTCCCACTGTGGATTCAACAATGATTCCAGTGTTATGCTTGGTGAATAAGTTTTCACTATCTCCCACAACATTTCACTGAAGCCACAAAATAATTGTACATTCTTGGATGATATTAAAAATAAAACCATCACCATCAAAAGATTTTTGCTATATCGTATACTACCAGGTTTAAGCAAGGCCTCAAACTGTTCTCCAGAATTTTTTGTTCTGATAATCACTTATGTTTTCCATACATATTTGTGGCATTTTCATATCCCTGGCCCATCAAATTATATTTTTCTGAAATTTTTTAACTCTCTATAAAGTATTATTTTTAAAAGTTCATTTATGTCATTCACTTGGCAAAATCTCCCAAAATTTTCATATATACAATATATTTCCATTTTGGAAATCCACATACGAAATACTGTTATCTGTCCTACATGTGTTATATGAAGAGGTATCTAAAATAAATGAGTAATATTTTGTGTCACTTTCATTATTTAAAAAGATTTTATGCATGACCTCAGTTCTAGTGTATTCATCTGGTGTTGATGTTTGTTTTCTGTGCAAATGTTCTGCTATAAAGTTATCAATGTTTTATAGCTTCTCCCTTATGGAGGAAATTCTCATTCTGACTCTCGTAGTTTCTTGGATAATCTCTGAGCATTGGACAATATCTGGACAAAACCTGAATTGTACATATCATGCATTCACCAACAGTGTCAATATTTCTTTCCCATTTTCATCCAGCCCCTGTATTACAGCATTGTTAGTTAGTTATATATATATTTCAAGTCAGACTTCAAATTTGAGTACAAAACATTATCACTGATGTGCCTTTACTTTTTTCACTTTTACTGAAAATATGTGATCACCTTTGCACACATTCTAATTCTTCTGATGATTTTTTTCCATCCCTAGAATTTGCAATACAGACAAATACAAAATTGTTTGGGTGGAATAAAATAGTCAGGATCCTAGGGATTTTAATACGTATGTACAAACTTCCTATCTCTATTATCTTTTAGAAGATAAAAATTTTTTTAATAGATGGAGGTAATTTTCAGTAAAGATATTCCACTACTTAATATTCAAATTACACGGCCAGACCTGGATTACCCGGAAGGACCTTGAGTTTAGTGGGTTCTTGAGTTCATTTTTGTTTTTTGTTTTCGTTTTTCAGTTGCTTGATGGTAGGACTATCAAAGAATTTGTGGCTGTGTGTTAAAACCAGCACTGGGAGAAGGCAAGAGGAGAACCCAAAACGCTTTTTTCTAACCCGTCCACTCACTGCCACCTCCAGCTGCCTCCTTCTGCAGCTTCAGGCAAAGCTGTCACCAACTCCCCTAAACACCTCAGTTTAAGTCAGCCTTCCCTCTTCCCATGGGTTTCCCCGGGGTTTTATGTTTTGTTTTGTTTTTATTTTTTCTTTTTAAATGCATTTTTTATTGAAGAAATTGTTGAGCTTATGAAACAATCATGCATAACGTGCAAAATTTCCATGCATCATTCCTTCATCAACACTTAATTGGTTTTTCAATAATAGACTTTTTTTAGAGTGGTTTTAGGTTCACAGAAAAAATGAGCCGAAAGTACAGAGATATACACTCTATGCACCTGCACACACTTTCCCCTTTATGGATCTTTAATTTCTTACTTTCTTCTATAATTTTTCCCTCTAAGAATTTTTCTTGTTCTTCCCTCTAAGATTTCCTTCCCTTTACCTTTATTTATTTATTTTTAACTCACCTATCGGTAGTTTTTATTTAATCTGTGCTTGCTGCTATGGTTTCTCCAGGGTTGACTTTTTCAAAAAAATGATAATAACATATATACCATAAAATTTGCCATTCTAACCATTTTTAAGAGTACAATTCAGTGGCAGTAATTATATTTATGGTGTGCTGCCATCACCTCTATCCATTAACAAAAATATTTTCATCACCTAAAACCGAATCTCTGTAGCTAGTAAGCAGTAACTCCCCACTCCTTCTCCAGCCCCTGGTAACCTGCAGTCTACCTTCGGTCTCCATGAACTTGTCTACTCGAGATACTTCCTATAAGTGGAATCATACAATTTTTTCCCTTTTTGTCTGGCTTATTTCACTTAGTGTCATGTTTTCAAGGTTCATCCATGTATAGAATGTATCAGAATTTCATTCCCTTTTATGACTGAATAATAACTCCAAATTTTGTTTATCCATTTATCACTTGATGGGCATTTGGCGTCCACAGAACTCCAGGTTCATATAGCCTAATGCCGCCATGTCTCCCAAGCATCTCAAACATAACAGATGCCACAATTAACTCAAATCTTGATACCCTCAGCCACCCAGTCCCTCCCCAGAAGTCTTCCCCATCTCAGCAAATGGTAGCCCATCATTCACCACCTACTGAATTTAGAAAACTAAGTCATTCTTTTTTTAAATCTTTTTTTTTTTTTTTTTTAAGATATAGCTCACACAAAACGTTACATTAAAAAATATAAGAGGGAAGGCCAGGGTTCAAACCCCGGGCCTCCTTGACCTGTGTGCAGCTGGCCCATGCGCAGTGCTGATGAGCGCAAGGAGTGCCCTGCCACGCAGGGGTGTCCCCCCGTGTAGGGGAGCCCCACGTGCAAGGAGTGCCTCCCGTAAGGAGAGCCGCCCAGAGCGAAAGAAAGTGCAGCCTGCCCAGGAATGGCGCCGCCCACATGGAGAGCTGACACAGCAAGATGACGCAACAGAAAGAAACACAGATTCCTGTGCCACTGATAAGGATAGAAGCAGTCACAGAAGAACACGCAGCAAATAGACACAGAGAACAGAAACTGGGGAGGGGGGGAGAGAAATAAAATAAATAAATAAATCTTTAAAATATATATATATAAGAGGTTTCCATATACCCCCACCCCGACCCCACCCCATTCCTCCCACATCAACAATTTCTTTCATCAGTGTGGCACATTCATTGCACTTGATGAATATACCTTGGAGCACTGCTACACCATATGGATTATCGTTTACATTGTGGTTTATACTCTCTCCCAGTCCATTCAGTAGGTTATAGCAGGATATATAATGTCCAGCATCTGTCCCTGCAATATCATTCAGGACAACTCCAAGTCCCAAAAATGCTCCCATATCACACCTTCTTTCCCTTCTCCCTGTCTTCAGCAACTACTGTAGCCACTGTCTCCATATCAATGATATAATTTCTTCCATTGCTAGAGTCACAATAATTCCATAGTAGATAACCAGTAAGTCCACTCTAATTCATATTTTATTCCTCCTTCCTACAGTGGGAGATGCCCACTCCACCTCTTGAAATCTCCCCTTTTCTCAACTTATATTAAATTGTTTGTTTCATCCCTAATCCAAGAAACCAGCTTCCCCTAGAGTTGGATTTATGTCTGCTAGTAGCCTACAGGAAAATAAACGTGGACTCAGGGGCCTGAGGTTCTCTAAGAAAAGAGTTGATATTTCTATATCGATTAACTAAAGCCAGTGAATTCATTTACAGATCAGGAAGGAACAAATTCCGTATTCTACAACAAATCTAAGTGAATCCCGCCAGTTGCTTTTATCAGAGCATCCTACACATTTCCCTCGTAACATGGGCTCCATCATGATGAATCTGTTAGTTTAGTCATCAACTCTCCCCATTGGAGGGTAGAAGCTCAGTGGGTCAAGAATATCGTTCACCTCCTTCGCTGAGGCCACGGTGGGAAACGAGGCAGGCAGTGAACTTTCTGTAAATAATTGTTGATTGAACTGACCGAATACTTAATCTGACATGTGATTTGAGTGGAGAATGCTCTAAATCACCCAAAATGGCATTCTTTTCCCTTTCTGTTGGTAGTAAGAACATACTACTTTGTTTTTACTAAGTATGATGATATCTAACCTATCTGAAGGTCATTTCCTTGATAAGCTCATCTACGCAAAAAAAAAAACAAAACCAAGAATTAAGAAATAGACTGAAAAGTCCTCCGTGAATGATTTTTTTTTAAAGTCTCAAAGTTCACGTACAAAGGTCATTCATTTTACTTACAAAAGAATGGCTGAAAAATTTACCCAGGGCCAATCCACTATTATTTAAAGTCCAATTCTAACATCCTTTCTTGTGTTGGTTTTTTCATGCCACTGCAGATGAGCAAAAGGAAATTAAAGGGCAACAGGAGATACACTGATTGCATCAAGAAGTGATAGCTGGCAGGTTAATAATGGAGAAAGAAAAGTTAAAGTAAAAGACAAAAGAATTTTTAAAAAATAGCATAGCAGCCTGGGGCCATTAAAGTGGTACATTCAGTTCAAAGTAATAAAGGCATCCCTGGCAACATAGTACATTTTTTAAAAAATTACCCTAATTAAGCAAGAAAAAATTTTAAATGCGGTTACTATACTCTTTAGGTAAGCAGAAAGATATACCATGTCTTTTACGAAGAATAGTGGATACTTTTAAGTTTTGAGTTCTAGTCACTAAATATCTATTACCTCGCCATTTGCTTACTCGGAATACTTAATTTCCCAGGGATTCATTACAGTAATCTCCTGAACTCTAGATGTGAGGATAGCTGTCAGTTCCATCTGTTTTGTTTTCTGAGTTCAAGGAAACCTCAGATACTGGTGCCTACTTAATGTTATGCTTTGTTTAAAGAGAAGACAATAAAATGAAACTCTCCATCCTTTATTTCTCTATGACTCTCCACACTGGAGATGCTGAGAACGGGACTTCATCTCACTAATGGCATACTTGAATTTCACTTTGAACTCTTTCCATTGGAAGGAGAGCACTTACTTGTATTTGATGGTGTTGATAATGTCAGTTTGTTTCTAAGCTGCAAGCGTTACCCTACGCTTCTGATGGGGCAAATTGAAAAGGTAAAACTTGGGCCCCTTTTTCATTAATGCAAGGCAAGCGGCCAATTCAGCTCCTTCTCAGGCTTAGGTCCCATCAATTGGCAATGAAATCTACCTACAGTCAATCTCTTGGCTCAGCTGGATCTGCTCCTAAAACACGTTGCACAAAAGTCTATTTGGTCTATGAGAAACCAGGGCATCCAATTCACAGCTTTAATTTTGCAAATTCCCGCTTGAGGTCTAAAAAGGTCTGTCCTCCCAGAATAAATAAAAAAGCCTGGAAAGCATCTTTTCTTCGCCTTCCTCACTTTTCCCTTGTCCTAGTGAGAACATCCGCTCACTGAGAGACTCAAAGTCTTTAATAGCTGTCTCCCGCCTTCCCTTTTAGGTGCTCATCTAGCTGCAGTTTGTATCTTGTGAGGGAAAAAGCAAAAGCTTCCAACACGTAATGCCATAACCACCACCTTTACTAAATTAAGCCACACCCTAACCGAACCACCTAGGCGGGCCATGCCAGTCTCGGTCAGAATCAGAGGCTGCGCATTGTGATGAAATCCAGGACGCAATCATTTTTGATCCATCCCTGGCTCCCGTGCCATCGGGAATCCTGGCCTGGCTGGGACTTCTCTCTTCTCTTCTTGGTCCCACGGCACCCCAAGACTTGGGGACAGACTGTTCACAGTCCACGAAATGCTGCAATCGGTTCATCCAGACACCAGACACCTGCACACACCCTTCTAGAAAGATGCCGCCCTCAGATATACAGTGAGGGCCCCTCCTTCGATAGGAAAAACACTCGGACTCTTTGGGTTGAGCCTCTGCAGGGGGCTCTAGCTGGAGTCACCCCACCAAGTGTTAACCTCCAGATAGACTCCTTTCCTGCTACCTGCTCTGTTCCCCCTCCCACGACTCCCTTCCCTCCCCTACTTATTTTGTTCTTTAAGTGGTGCAAGCAATTCAAACAGAACTCACAGGATCACAGCACACCGCTTGCCTCTGCCCGCCAACATAAACAGCCCACGAATGAACGAGAAGGGAAGGAATCTTTTGTAACAAAGAAATGGTGACATTGGCAAAGTGTTCAGGAAATAACTCTTGTGCTTTTCCCAAATGATCCTTGTATTAGTCAGGGTTCTCTAGGGAAACAGAATCAACAAGGGATATCTGTTGATAGGAAGAGATTTATTAGAGTCTCTCACGCAGCCGTGGGATGCTCAAGTCCAGGTTCCGCAGGCAGGCTGCAGCCAGGGGCTCCGATGAAAGTCCAGTGAAGGTTCTTGACGAGTTCTGGGAGATGTTGGCTGTCCAAAGAAGAGCTGGGAGATTCTCTCTCAATGCTGGAATCACTTCCCCTTTTAAGGCAGTCAACTGATTAGGTTAAGCGTCACTCCCTGCTGATGGCAATCTCCCTGGTTGATGCTATTATAGCCAGCTATCCATGATTTACCACTACAGTAAAGTCAATGGTGACTAAAGCCCATAAATGCCCTTGTAGTACAGTTAGCCCAGTGCTTGCTTGACCAAACACCTGGGCACAATTACCTGGCCGAGTTGACACATCAGCCTGACCATCACAGATGCTAACCCAGGAAGTCAGGTTCCAGAATTGTCTTTGCCAATTTTCACTCTGTTCAGATCAAATGAGATCACGGCTAAGGGCTTTTGAAAGGTACAGATGTAAAATAAATACGATAACATTTATAATGGTTTCCTAATAATTCACTTATTCCACAATTTCTGACCTAGACTGAAACTCACTAACTGAATGTTGAGTCTACAACATTGAATAACAAATGCAAGACAGCAGGATATGGTAGAAATTATCTGAGCTTTGTAGCAGGCAAACATCTGGGTCCCTGTTGGTTTAGCCTTATGACCTCAAAACCAAGGTTTGGATCCTCTTTGACTCTCAGTGTCCTCCTCTGTGAAGTGGGGAGAATGGCTCCTTGCACGGAGTTGGCATTATTAGAATATGGCTTTTACCCAATACTGAGGCCCTCACATCTGAATGGGGGGAGAAAGACACCTAAGTAATTACGCTGTAAATAAATTCACAGTATTGGGAGATTCCAGAGGGGGAAGCATCCAAATAGAGTTGGGAAAAACTTCCACTGAGTCGTTGCATTTGAGCTTGGCCCTGATATATGAATTTAGTCACCCAAAAATATGTCTGCAGGGCCAGCAACTCTTCTCAGTGCTTGAGTTTCAGCAGTAAAAAAGTAGAAAAAAAAACCTCTGCCCTGGTTGTGCTTTATATTGTAATTGGAAAAGTCAGCAAAAAAAAAAAAGAAAAGAAAAGAATAAATAACATAATATTTAATGGTAAGTGCTATGGAGAAAAATCAAGCTGGGGATAGAGGCGTGGAGACAGGAGGCATAAGGGAAAGTGGACATTTTAAAAAGAATAGTCAGGGAAGCGGATGTGGCTCAAGCAGTTGGGTGACCACCTACCACACGGGAGGTCGCGGGTTCAGTCCCAGGTGCCTTCTAAAGAAGACGAGCAAGTCAGCGAGCTAACGCCACAAGCTGATGCAACAAGGTGACACCATGAGATGACACAACAGGGAAACACAATGAGAGACACAACGAGCAGGGAGCAGAAGTGGCTCAAGGGATTGGGTGCCTCCCTCCGACACGGGAGGTCCCGGGTTCAGTTCCCGGTGCCTCATTAAAAAAGAAGACAAGTAGACACAGCACAAAACAAGCAGACGGCAAGGGCAAAGAAGGAGGAGAAGAGGAATAAATAAAAATAAACCTTTAAAAAAATAAAAAGAATAGGCAGAGAAGGTTGCATTGCAATGGGAGCATCTGCTTGAAGCGAGGGAGGAAGGAAGGCATGTGGCTACTTGAGGAAAAGCGTTCCAGACAGAGAGTGGCAAGTGCAAAGGTCCTGAGGCCTGCTGTGTATAAGGAACAGCTAGGAAGGCAGGGAGGGAGGGGGAGGAGGAGGAGATGAAGTCGAGAGGAAGAGGCTTGTGGCTGCCAAAGACCCACAGGCTCTTACTCTGGGAGACTTGGAGAGCCTTGGGAGGGTTTGAACAGAAGAATGACATGATCTGCCTTACATTCGAAGGGTCGTCGGTGTGGACTGCAGAAGGACAGGCGTGAGGTGGAGAGACCAGGTAGGAGACCAAGGCAAGACGGGGTCGGCCGGGCTCAGGCTGGTTGTGGTGGAGGTGGCAGTGGGTGGACCCTGAGCACCATGTGAAGCCACCTGACGGCAGGAAGGGGCATCGCTGCAGGGAGAGACCTTAAGGAAGTTCTCTTCAATTGGGGCCAGGTGGTGGGTGAAGACAAGCTTTTCAGAAGAGGCACTATCATAAGTAGGAGCTGGAACTGAACCCGGGACCTCCCGTGTGGTAGGCGGGTGCCCAACTGCTTGAGCCACATCTGCGGCCCTTCGCTCTTTTTTTTCAGATGTAAAGTGTTTGACTACACAAGTTCAAAACTGTATCCCCTTCCCCCTTCACTTCTAACTGTCCAGTAAACCCCCTGGTCAAGGAAATTCTATGACCCTCTTGGGGTGTGTGTATGTGTGTGCGTGTTTTAATTCTCTCTTGATTACAGTAATTCCACTATCTCAATTTGGCCCAAGTTACAATACATGCTCAGGGATGTGATCCAAAAAGACATGTTTGTCCCGCATGCAAAATACATTCATTACTAAAAAGTTCTTTTTCAGGCACTTTGATCTCATTTCATTCCAACTTCTAACTGCATTGTTCCTTTAGTGTCCAGAAAGATCTACAGATGAACACAGAGTAGTTAAATGACATAGTAAGGTCCCCTCATTAATGAAAAAAATGAGGGAAAAAAATGCTTAATCATATTCATATCTCACAAAACCAAACCCCATATCCTGTTTCTTACCTTTAGAATTAATAAAGTACCAACTTTGCTTTTGCTACAAAAACATTGCAATGTTAACTATAGTCCATAAATCACAACACATATTTTTCCCATGTATCACCACAGTCTTAACAACCTGTGGTAGAACATTCCTGTTTATATTATTAACCACAATCCTCACCTACTTCCAAAATCATTGCTATACATTCCCAATATTATCCTCCAGCTGTCCTCCAACCAATATTAATCTTCCTAGACTACTTGTTTTAGCACAGTCACATCTGCAAATCAACAGTGTTTGTTACATTCATTCTAATGTGTTACCATCAAGTGCAACCATTACTACATATTTGCATCTGACCTTACTGAAGGTTCTCCATACATCTAACATCTTCTCTCCCTTCTCATCCCACATTCCATCTCCCACCAACCTACACATCATAGTCTAACTCCATAAGTCTGCTCATTGCATTTAGTTCATATCGGTGAGACCAGACAACATCCCTCTTCTGTGTCTTATTTCACTCAACATAATACCCTCAGGGTTCCTCCATGTCTTATGTGCTTCCCCAATTGATTTCTTCTTACAGCTGAATCATATTCCATTGTATGAATATACCACATCTTGTTTATCCATTTATCAGTTGATGGACACTTATGTTGTTTCCATCTTTTAGCAATTATGAATAAGAACTTTTTAGGAGTAATATTTCTGTAACTAGTTGACCTGCCTTTTTCTGTTCTTTTATTTTTGCAAATTTGAAATAAGGATGTTTTTTTTAAAAAAATACATTTGGGAAGCGGATGTTGCTCAAGCTGTTGGGCTCCCGCCTACCGCATGGGAGGTCCCTGGTTCGGTTCCCGGTGCCTCCCAAAGAAGACAGTGAGGTGGCTCGATGGACAGGCATAGCAAGCTGACACAACAAGATGACGCAACAAGAGACACAAGAAGAAAAGCATGGTGAGAGACACAACAAAGCAGGGAGCAGAGGTTCCCGGTGTCTCCTAAAGAGGACCAGCAGGAAGGCAAGCTGGCGTGACAGGGATGCGCAGCAAGCTGATGTGACAAGATGATGCAATAGGAGACACAAAAGGAAAAACAAAAGTAGAGATGCAACAAAGCAGGGAATGGAGGTGGCTTAAGCGATTAGTCACCTCCCTCCCACATCAGAGGTTCCAGGTTCGGTTCCCAGTGCCTCCTAAAGAAAATGAGGGTGTAGTGAGAGATAAAATAAATCTTAAAAAAAAAAAAATACATCCGTTCCATCACAACATCCCCAAAGCCTTAAGGCATTTAGGTAACAACTCTTAAGTCCAAAGTCTCATTGAAAGCATTTATGGGTGTGTTCCATCCTGGGGCAAATACCTTTCCCTCTATGCGACTGTTAAACCTAGAGAACAAGTTATCTGCTTCCAAAATCCAATGGAGGGACAGACATAGGATAAACATTCCCATTCCAGAAAGGAGAAATTGGAAAGAAATTAGGGACCAGAGTTCCCAAGCAAGTTTGAAACCCAGCAGGACAAACTCCATTGGATTCCCAGGACTGAGTCATCTGTGGATGGGTGTTTGTCCTCCAGGCCTGATGGAGTGGTAGCCCTGCCCTTTCCAAGCATCGGGGCAGCTGCTGAGCTCCCCCCATATGCCAGGGCTTAGGCTCCCACCTCTCCAAGAATTGGGATGTTGGCAGAACTTTCCCTGAAACAGGCAGGAGGCTCCAGGCACAGAGGAGAGGGAGGCGGGACTCCCACCCAATCCAAAGGCTAAGGTGGAAGCCCCCTCTCTTGACCTGTGAAGACCTCTTCAGCCCAGACCTTTGCTTCCACAGTTCTGTCCTTGAAGTCATTTTTTTTTCTTATATTTTTTCTCCTGTCTCTATCCCTTCATTCCAGGTTAGCAGTGCTTCTGTTCCTACAGAACTCTCAATTTTGTGGTTTTGTGTCTCATCCATGCCATCAGACAAAAGGATTTCCCACAGATCCATTCTAGACAAATGCATTTATGATCCCAACTTCTTCTGAGCTGGCCAAGATATTCAGCTACACCCTCTTTAGCCAAGAGTGGTTCAGCTAAACCTTCAGGCAGAACTCTTCTCCAGACACTCACATCCCCAGAAGCTCAGGGAAGGCCCCTCTAAAGCCACTTCTGGCCCCACTCTCAGAGCGCGCTACCCAGATAGGCTGAGCGTTTTCTAAATCACCAGTTGCTGGTTCCTTGCTGTTTGAGAGTTCAGTCCTCAGTTTATCGCTTTCCTCTCTCATTTCACTATAAGCTACAGGAAGAAACCAGGTGGCACTTCCTGCCTTTAGCTCAGAAATCTCCTCAGCTAAAAAGCCAAGTTCACTGCTTCCAAGTTCTGCCTTCCACCGAATACTAGAACACAATTTTGCCAACTTCTTGACATTTTATGACAAGGGTTGCCTTTCCTCTGGTTTCCAATAACGCATTCATCATTTCCTTCTAAGGCCTCATGGGTAGTACCTTTAATGCCCACATTCTTGCCAATTTCTGTATATGGCAAATCAGGTATCCTGTATATAATAGAAACATTTTCTACAGCTCTTGCTTATTTCTGAGCCCTCCCCAGAGACTCCTTAAATATCCATAGCTCTGCCGACAGTCTCTTCAAAGCAATCTAGGCTTTTTCTATTCAGCACCTCAAAATTCTTCCAGCCTCTACCCCTTAACCAGTTCCAAAGCCAGTTCCACATTTGCAGGTATTTGCAACAGCAGCCCTCAATTCTTGATACCACAAACTGTCTTGGTTTGTCAGGCTGCTATGACAAATATGACACCGTGGGTTGGCCTAAACAAAACGCATTTAGTGGCTCACCATTTTGAGGCTAGAAGCAGCCTGGAATCAAGATCTGGACAAGGCTTTTTGCTCCGTGGAGTTCTGTGACTGTTAGCCTTGCCTGCTGTCACCCGGCAATGTCCTCTCCTTTCCGGCTTCTCTCTGTAAAGCCTCCAGTAATATGGGTTAAGACTCACCCTAATTCAGCCGGTCACCCCTTAACTAAAAGTAACATCTTCAAAGGGTCCTATTTAAAAGGGACGCACGCCCAGAGGAATGCGGATTGAAATGAAGAACAAGTGCTTGTTGGGGTACGTGATTCAACATACTGCACAGCCTCCTGCCCAGCGTTTTCTGGAATTCTGAGAAAATGTACCTGGTTGAACTGCAGGCTTAGGTTCTGAGATGACAGTTTTTCAGCCACAGGCTGGACCATCCTTATTTCACCACCAGAACCAAAGCAATGTGGCAAATAAAAATCTTCATAATAAAACCATTTCCAATCAGGGCTGCCCTGCCACGGGAGCCCTATTTAAATCCACAGCTGGGAAGCTCTGTCACCTCTGAAGTACTCTACCCCTTACTTATTTACATCTCCTTTCCTGGGAGAAGCTGGTAAACGCCCTAGTTTAGGGTAGAAAACAATGCTGCAAGGTTCAGGGCCAGGTACCCTAGCATGGATGTGAATACAAACAAGTCTCAGATTTTTTTTTTTAAGGTACCAAGGGTCAGGTTTGAACCCAGGACCTCATATGTGGGAAGCCCGCGTTCAACCACTGAGCCACATCCACTTCCCCGAGTTCGGTTTTTTTTTTTTTTCATTTGTTTTGCTCGTTGCTTGTTTTTTCCAGTAGGCACCAGAATCAACCCGGGACCTGCCATGTGGGAGGTGGGCACTCAACTGCTTGAGTCACATCTGCTCCCAAGGCTCACATTTTACATCAGCTCATCCAGCAAGGGGCTCAGAGGATCCCCCCACAGCTCTGCTTTTTCTCAAAGGTCGCACGTGCCTCAGGGCATTGGCACCTGCTGTTTCTTAGTCTGGGAAGCTCTTCCCCCAGTAACCCACAAGTCTCCTTCCCTCCCATCTAGAGGTTTCTGCGCTAATTTCTCTAGTCACCCCAAGAAGCGGATTAACAGTGAGGCCAATGAACTTGAGGCTTCAGGAACCCCCACTTCCTCAGCGCCTTCCAAGACGCTGTAGCTAATTTCATGTTCTTAAAAATCTCACATCCACGCGGAGCGAGCGGGTGGAGCTCAGTGGTTGAGCGCCTGCTTCCAATGTATGAGGTCCGGGGTTCGATCCCCGATGCCTCCTTAAAAAACAAAAAAACCTCGCATTCCTTCTCAGAGGCCCCCCACAACGGCATAATCTTTATGCCCCACGGATCACCCCATATAAAATCTCGGGCCCGCCCCTTACCCTGCCCACGTGTGCCTGCCAGGCTCCCAGCGGGCGAATCAAACCTCCCCGGGGGGCAGAATTCAGCCTCCGCGCCCCGCTGGGTAATTCCCAGCGTCCCAACCGTTCCCAGCACGTCTTCGGAGGAACCCAGGGGTCTGGTCCCCCGCGGTGGGACGTCTGAGACCCCAGCCGGGAGGTGAGTGGGCGCCGACCTCGGGGACCCTGCGAGCGCGAGGCCAGCCGGCAGCCCCCCGCACGCAGCGGGGCGTGAGTCGGGGGTCGCCCGGCCCCTCGCGGGCGCAGAGCGCTCCCCGGCCGGGGTCCCCGCGGCCCCGGGGTCAGCCGCCCGCCCCGTCCCGGCCGAGGAGGGGTCGGCTGCGGGGAGGGGCGCGGGCGACGCGGGCCAATCGCGAGCCCCGCGCTGAGTCAGCCGCCCGGGGATGGCCCGCGGCCCGCGCCTCTCCACGTGGCACCCACAAAGCCGCCCCGCGCGCGGGGGTCACGCCGCCCGGTTCCGCGGCCGGGATCCCGGGTTCCAGCGGAGGTGAGCGCGCGTCTCCGCGGGCGGGCAGGGGCGCCGGGGGCTGCGGGGGGCGCCCCCCCGGGGCGAGGCGGGGACTCTGCGCCCGGGCGCCGGGGACAGCGGGCGGCGGGGCGAGAAAGCGGGCGCCGGGCGCGGCTGTCACGGCCTCGCCGGCTCTGCGTCGCGCTTGTGCCCCGCGCACCCGAGCTGCGGGGCTGCGCGGGGCTCCCGCCGGCCGCCCGCTCTGGACTCGGTTATTTAGCGGGGGCGGGGGGGGGGGGGCATGCGGTGTCGCCTTGTCCCCCCGACCCCGCGTTTCTTCTCGGGGCGACCTGTCCCGGGCTCGCCCCCTTGCCTGCCCTTCGGGGAGTGCTCGCACCACCCACCCCGCCGGGCCGCCGCCCCCTCGGTGTCCCCTTCCCGCCACCCCTGGGCCAGGTGTGGCCTGAGACCAGGTGCAGCCCCTCCAAGGAGGGCTGTGGACTCCGCTTTCAAAGTTCACCAGGGTAGTGCTGCGGGGGCTGGAGCTCCTCGCGACCTCTGTCGCCAAAGGGCCCAGAGACCCCTGGATATTAGGGCCATTTTAGTGCACTTTCCAGCAGGTGTCCTAGCTGCGTGGCTTCTACCAAAAGCGTCGTGTTTCTCATGTGGAAATGAAAATAGCCTAAGAAATGCTTGGGAATATCCTGAGAACCTGAAGTCAGCTGGTTGGGGATTTCTGAATTCTCAGAGGGCAGTGACTTGCTGTCAGGTGGTTTGGGGAGCGTTGTGTGCGTGTGTTACTGAAATAGGGTGAGAAAAACGACCTCTTGGCATTTCATTTCAGATACGGAACAACATTTCCTTTGTTCAGTATGATCTTCTAAAGCTCCTTCTTCCTTCTTTGAAAAGAAGGCTTCCCTGGGGGAGGAAAAAGAAAACGCCTGGAGTGGAAAGTGGGTGCAAATGTAATTGGGTGACCCAGGAAGCCTTTGAGGGGGGGATGGTGTTTTGGGGATGGGGCGCGTGTCTTTGAGTGCATCTCCGTGAAAATCCACAGCTGCTCTCCGGGAAGCCCTGGCCTCTTCCTGCCTTAAAAGCTTCAAAACTTCTAACCTTTTCCAGTGGCACCTGCCTGCCTCAGCCACAACCCACCCCACTCCTTAAATCTTAACAGAAAGGTGGCTGGAGACAAAAAAAGTGCACTGTGCCACACCTACCAGCAAATTCCAACGGTTGGGGGGGAGGAGGGGACAGGAGCAAATCCAGCTGGTCTTTAGAAGAGACGGAAACACAAAAGCACACCGCTGGGGGGGTGGCTCTGCCTGAGCCCGCCCCGCTGGTGAAAAGAGCTCAGGCTCTTCTCTTCTATAGACCCCCGGGGGCAGGTGGGCCAGCTGCAGTTTGACCTAAGGAGGCGCAGCGTCCCCTTTCCCCCTAAAAATGGGGCGTGCCTACTTCCCACACCTCGGCTTTTACTAGGATTTTCTGGTGGCCAGGGCTGCGGTGACCTTTCAGCCGGCGAGGCACAAGAACCTTCCAGACCCGTCCAATGTCCACTGGCCGCCTAGAGACATGAAGCTAGAGGCCTCTTTGACTTGGGGGTCCCCTTCCTGATTCTGGGGTGCAGCCCATCTGGGGGACCAGGGCATTCTGGGAAGGTGGGCTGCCCCAAGAGGTTGGGGCTCCAATGGGACAGAGTGTCCAGGCCACATTGAGAACTTTCCAGACACAGTGCACTTGGCCTCGGCTCTGAATCTTGCAGGAGTCTAACCTGGCACCCACCAGACCCCTTAGGTGAATGAGAGACATGAGCTTGAACCTGAGGAACTCTTGGGCACCTCAATGTCAGGACTTGATCTTGCTTTGCTTTCGGGGTCAGGGCGGGCTCACCTGCCACCCTGGGAGGCCCAGTTCGGCCAGCACCAGCTGTCTTTAGTGCTCCTTCCTTAGCCATGGGCTCTCCTCAATTCTAACAGAGATGGGGAGAGCGTGTGAGAAAGAAGGACTCCTACACGGGGATAGGAAACTCCCGAGCGGCTCTAACTCCCGAGGAGCTTTCCTCAGCCAAGGTTTGGCTTTTGCAAAGAGTTAAGCTCTCCGGAGAGATAAGTCATCTGAAAGAAGCGTTTTAAAGCTTAAAAGCATATTCACCGTGCCTATTTATTCAGTCGCCTAGAGGTAGGCGGTGAGATCAAATCGAGGGGCCATGAGTCATTTGGCAAACACTGTTCAGAAACCGAGGAGCTCAGTCGTTTCTGTCACTTTTTTCTTTTGAGGCGGTACGGGGCATCGAACCCGGGACCTCGCCCGTGTAAAGCAGGTGCTCAACCACTGAACTCCACCTGCCCCGCGGTCACGTTTGTTTTGAAGTCTCCATATTCTGACAAGAGAAGTCGTTTCCTTAAATTCGGTGTGAAGTGTTATCAAGAGGCGCACTGGGCACGAAAAATGGGGAATGGCAGGTCAGGTCCCTGTTCTGCACGGGGGACCGTCTCCGGCCCTCTCTCCGTGTCATCGGTCAGTTACGGCCCACAGGCGCACTGCATGGTGGCCGCCCTGCCTGAGCTCTTCTCCCAGCCCGTGGCCGGGGGAGCAGGAGAAGGTTTTTGTCCGAGTCGGGGACACTGACAAGCCTAGCCCTCTCGTTGGCTTTGGCCCCGTGACCCAGGAAGTCTGGGCTGGAGCCAGTTTCCTGGGACCACTCCCAGCACCGCCTCGAGATGATGATGGACATCACTTGTGATCACCAGGGGACCGTTCACCAAGTTCCTTCAGTCACAGGTGAAGGAAGGAAGGAGGTGCAACGTTTGTGCTCCCAGGGGATGCAACCCCGGAAGCAGCCCCGAGAGGCATTGCCACACCTCCCAGCTGAGGAGGGGAGCTGAGGGTCCGCGGGGCTAAAGACCCTACCCCGGCTGACCTTGGACCCGTCTGCCTTTGAGGCTAAGTGCCCCTGCCCTCTGCACCTCTCCCTGCAGGCCCCTGGACTCTGAAGGACGCGTGCCCTTTGCTGTGGACTGCTTGACCTTCGTAGCCGCAACTTGACCTTGTGTGCACAAGCCTCTCCCCACCTCCTGCACACCAGGCCTGCCTGGGGAGGGAGAAGGGGCAGAGGCCCAGCCCTGTGGGGAGAGCATTTGAAAGGCACGGTGGAGGCTGCAAAGTTTTGGCAAAGGCTTATCGGGCACTTGTGAGGTGCTAAGAATGAAGGCTGGGCACTAGCATGCCGTGGTATGCAGGTACACACCCAGTGTGTGCCCTCAGAAAGCCCCCCGCCATCGAATGGGACAGACAGAAACATTTTTCATGCATTTGCACAGATGTAAGTAAAATCGCAACTGTGCTAGGTGCGCTGAAGAAGCATTGGTTTTATGAATTTATTGAGCAGCTACTGTGTGGCCTGGGGATACTGAACAAATCACCGCCCCTGAAGTTTACGTTCCAGGGTGGGTAGAGAGTCAATAGTTAAGGAAACCTAAAGGGACAAGATATGGGTGTTTAGAGAGTGATAAAGGGCTCTGGGGTGGGTTGCCCTCGGCTGGGTGCTGGGAGAAGGCTGCTTCGAGGGCCAGTGTCCTTGAGACCCGAGGATAGGGAATTCCTGGCAGAGGGAAGAGCATGTGGGATGGCCCAGAGGTGACACAAGTCTGATTGATTCCAGGATCAATAGGAAAGCAGAGGGAGAGCGGCAGGAGACGAAGGCAGGGCTCTCGCTTGAGAGCAGGGGCTAGAACTAAATCTGGAGTCCGGTTGGTGCCGCCGGTTCTAGATAGGGAAGCAGGCTTGGCTGGTGTTTTCGAGCCCCCTTGGGCTGCTGTGCAGGGAGTCCAGGCCCAGGGGCCCAGGCGGTTGACAGCAGGATGGGCAGAGGGCTTGCTGCAAGGAGAGCCGAGGCAGGAGACGACCACGGAGGTGGCACTGGGTCGGGGGGCAGAGCCTGGGGGCATCTGCTTTGCCCTCGGCTAGTTTGTGGGACCACAGCATGCGTTCCCCTTATCTGTCCCCCACTGGATGTCACCGGGGTGTGCGGAAATAGATATGTGGATAAAAACGGGGTAAGTATCTGGGTGCTTGGCTCTCCCCATCCGGGCCCACCCTGGCAGCATTCTGAGGGCGCTGGGGGAGCAGGACTCGGGGGCTGCTACCCTTTTCCACCGTGACCCCTAAGAACCAAAGTTTGGCCTCATGGCCCGGCACCTGCCCACCGGGTGGAAGCAGCAGCGCTTCTGCGGGGCAGCTGCGTGAAACAGCACTCGCAGTGGCTGCCGTGCCGCAGGTGAGGTCTGGGGCTCTGGGCCCCCCGAGATGGGCTGCCTTGATCCCCACCCCCTGCGGTCATGAAAGCGACTTAGCGGGTGGCCACTGAGGGTGTCACGTTTTCAACACTTCCACGGGGCCGATGGCAGCACATCCTACATGAGGGAGGCGAGTGGGGATGGGTGGCGTCTGTGGCTGTGTCCTGGGACACAACCTAAGCCGTCTTCTCCTGATCGCTGTGATCACAGATGTGTGGATGAGGCGTTTGGGGAGCGAGGAACCCTGGAGCTCAGGGGCCCGGGCTGGAAGCAAGCCCGGGCTTCTTGGTGGCGTCACCCGGGGCAGCTTTTCTCAAGCTTCTCTCTGCTCAGGTGCAAAGCAGGGGTGAGAGCTACCTTGCAGGGGTGTGGGAGGAAGCTGTGGTGTAAAACGCGCCTCTCCGCCTGCTAGTCCACGTGCTGGGCTCAAAAGAAAGAGACACTCCGGGGGTGGGTGAATTTCTGGGGTGAGAAGCCTCCGTTCTCCTGGGAGCCTCCTCCTTTACCCCCACCCCGCTCCCCTCCCGCGGGCCTGGAGATGATGATTTGCGTTGACATCACAGGTGGACTCTTCCTCTCCCCTGTTTACTTTTGGACCCCAGGCGGGATAGGTTGTGACCCTAATAGGTGCATGACTTTCTCTTTTGTTGTTGTTTTTTTATATATATATATTTTTTTATTTTTAAAAG
The DNA here is from genome assembly GCF_030445035.2 of Dasypus novemcinctus. Classification (NCBI taxonomy): domain Eukaryota; kingdom Metazoa; phylum Chordata; class Mammalia; order Cingulata; family Dasypodidae; genus Dasypus; species Dasypus novemcinctus. Next base: position 29,761,245 of record NC_080700.1, on the reverse strand, counting down.
ATACATAGATCCACAAAATGTTACCTTAAAAAAATATAGGAGGTCCCCATATACCACCCCCTCACCCCACTCCTCCCACATCAACAACCTCTTTCATCATTGTGGCACATTCATTGCCTTTGATGAACACATTTTGGAGCACTGCTGCACCTCATGGATTATAGTTTGCCTTGTAGTTTACACTCTCCCCCAGTCCACCCAGTGGGCCATGGCAGGACATACAATGTCCAGCATCTGTCCCTGCAAGGTCATTCGGGACAACTCCATGTCCCAAAAATGCCCCCACATCACACCTCTTCTTCCCTCTCCCCGCCTTCAGCAACTCCCGTGGCCACTGTCTCCCCATCAATGATATAATTTCTTCCCTTGCTGGAGTCACCGTAAGTCTATCGTAGAATACCAGTAAGTCCACTCTAGTGCATATTTTATTCCCCCATCCTGAGGACCCTGGGATGGTGATGTCCACTCCACCTCTAAATCAGGATGGGGCTTAGATCCCACGTGGCTGATGGATGCGATTCTCCTGCTTGCAGCTGTAGACCCTCTCGGTTCCCTGGTGTGGTGATTGACCATCCTCACCTCCCTGTTAGCTGACCTGGGTAAGTCCAACGAACTGGAGAGGAGGTGCTACAACTCCGCTGAGGCTCAGGGCCCAGCTGGCACATGGACAGCCCAGAGGTTCAAGTCCCCTGGGCGTACACCAACCCCAACGCCAACCACTGGACTTTGTTTTTGAATGGACAAGTTCAAGACCAGGGCCTCCTGGGCGCCCCTCTGGGGTCTGCGGTGGAACTTGACAGGTGCTTCGTGGCTGCGCTGGGGTCTGGGCGGAGCTGCTGGGAAAGCCCTCCCCTCTCTGTTAGCGGAATCTGCGGGGTGGGCAGCTGCCGCCCCCCACCCATTGCTGTGCCCCACCCACCAATGCTCTGCGCCCATGCTGCGCCCACGTCCCACTGCAGTGCCCTTCCCCAGGGCCGTGTCCCTCCCCCACTGCTCTGCCCCCTCCCATTTTAGGCCCCGCCCCCAGCGAGCTGCCCCTCCCCGAGGCCATGCCCCCTCCTCGCTGTTCGGTGCCAATGCCGGAGGGAAATCCGTTTTTTGTGTTCCTTTTTTTTTTTTATCTTTGATAGACGTTTTAAGGGACTTCTATTTTGGAGGGGGGGTGTGGCAGTACAAGTTTTAAAAAATGCCATTAGGAGGTTTCAAAACGGGGGGCAGGACTTCCTTAATTACAAGTGTCCCTGGCCGCCCGGAGCAGAGTCCCCTGGGCCAGCCCTGAAGCCCCAGGTCGCCCCCCGGCCATCAGACCAGCCCCCCGGGGTTGTGCCGTGACCGCACGTGCAGTGACCGTGAGACTTTGAAAGGAGCCCCCCATCTTCACGCCGGGCATTTCCTTGGCTCCCCCTGAGAGGATCAGCCCCCCCCCCCACGCCCACTCCCCCTCCCCACTTCCACCGTCCTGGGTCTGCGGACAGAGCCCCCCTGCCTCGGCTGGCTTCTCCCCCGTTTCCCCCCACCCCCAAGGTCAAGCTAATTTGCTAAACCAGTCCCTGCTAAGAGGTTAACGAGTGATCCTGGCTTCACGTGTTTCCCTTTCCAGAACATTCGCAGGTGTTCCTGGCCTCCGTCTGAGTGGGAGGTGGGTGTGGGAGGCGGGGGCCGCCCCCCTGCTCCCCGCTTCCCTTCCCGCTCGGCCCCAGCTCGGCCCACGTGGCAGAATCTCCCCCGGGAGTTCCCGGGCTTAGCGTCCTCCACTTTGGACGTGACTCTTCCTTTTGGATTCTTTTAGAAACGTAGGCTCTAGAAGGAGGGGACTTACTCCTCAGTGCCGGCAGGGGGTGCTCCCGGAGGCTGGGGGTGCTTTGGGGACCCCCCAGGACGCCGCGCGTCTTTGGCAAACCTCAGGTGTTTGGAGAAACCACCCAGCGCCTTGTAAATATGCTTCGGCCTTCCCACCTGTCACCTGCCGGCCACCGCACCTGCCACCCTCCCCACTGCAGGGCTTTGTTGTCACTGAAACAGCAGGATTCAAGAATGGTGTGTGTTTTAACGCAGCCTGATGCTGTTGATTAAAAAAAAAGTTCCTATGTCTTTTAAATCATCTTTTGATAACTTTGCCATGAGAAAAGCAACAGTTTGGAGCGATAGTTTCTTTTGAGATGTGGGAAATCCATGGGGAGCCTGTCGCAGTTTTTTGTTGTTTGCCAAAGAGAACCGGGTACTGGCACTGGCTTCTTACTCTCGTTAATCTAATGGTTGTGTATAAACACTGCCGGCTCCTGGGGCCCGCTTGGCGAGGACAAGGATGTGGAAATGTGGAAGGTTCTGGATGAAAAGTCGTTTAGGGCTGCGAGCCCGCGGCCTCACCGGAATCCTCTCCTCGTGGGCAGTGGTTCACACTTGCTGAGTTCAAGTTCAGATGGAGGGACCGCGAGGGGATCCCGACACCCTGACAGACGCCAGCCTTTATTGCACGCCTACTGTGCGCTAGGTATTTCAAGTCTGACAGGGGAGTCGCCTCGTCCACCATCAGTTGGCAGAGCTGGATGGCCTCAACGATGCACCAGTTTCCTCCAGATCGTCCTTTGGAAATGGTGGGTTCTCTTTACTGCTGGGAAGTCCAGTGTTGATGAAACATTTCACCGACTTCGTCGAGCAGTTAACAGATGAACTCTAATTCCCACTGCCTTCCAGCAGAAGGTTCACACAGCGGTCGGTTGTGCTGGCGCTTACCGCTGGCTCCCGCGTTGCTGTCCCTTCTGGAAATCAGGGAGAAGGGAAGGAAGCAGACGTTGACAGAATTTCCGCTGCCTTGCTCCGCACAGGATGTGTTCACTTTGTCTCATCAGGGCCCAAGAGCCACATTTTCCAGGTCACGCAGCACCCCCAGCTAGGGACTCTGATCCTTGAATGTGTAGATTCCTGATGTTAAGCCCAGAAAGAAAAGTAAAAACCCAGTCACTTTCTCCTTCCATAAGACTAGTCTTTGATTAGTTATCTCTAAAATTTCAGGGGTACCCTTCATTTACTGTTGCAGGGGTTGGGAAAGTCTTGTCCCATTGAGTACCTCATCAGGGTGTGTACCCAAGACCTTTTTTTTTTAAGATTTATTCCTTCATTCCCCCCTCATTGTTTGTGCTCCCTGTCTGCTTTCTGTCTGTTGATTGTGTGCTTTCTGTGTCTGCTCATCTTCTTTTTAGGAGGCACTGGGAACTGAACCTGGGACCTCTTGTGTGGGAGGGAGGCACTTGGTAGCTTGAGTCACATTCATTCCCTGCTTGTTGTTCTCTCCTTGTGTCTCCTCATTGTATCAGCTTGCCGCACCAGCCTGTCATTTCAGCTCACTGTCTTGCTTGTCTTCCTTAGAAGTTACTGGGAACCAAACCCAGGACCTCCCATGTGGTAGGTGGGCACCCGGGCTTGAACCACTTCCACTTCCCCAAGACCTCTTTCTAGAAATTGCTAAAGACTCCAAGAATTGGGGATCTACCCTGGGGCCCCCAGGCTGGGGAGAACCAACAAGTATCAGAGAGGGTGCCCTGCGGAGACGGTGGGAGAGCAGGGTGGAAGTAGCACTGGGCTTGGCATTTGGGTTCTAGTTTCATTGAATGGTTCTATTCTTGGGCAGCTCTCTTATCCCTTTTGGATCTCAGTTTCCTCCACCTACAAAGCAGAAACATATGAGCCTTCTTGTCTCATGGGATAATGTACAGGAAAGCTCTTGGAAAAGTTTAAAGCCCCACCCAGATACAAGGGCTTATAGAGAGGTGGCCCACGAGATTAAAAGTAGGATGAAAAGGGAGGTGGGGGTAAAAGGAAATAAGAGGGACAGGACAGGCTTCGCTGAAGAGGGAGGAGTTTTAAGAGCCGATAGATTTGGGAAAGTTAAAAAACTTCCTCAGGGTCACGTGACCAGCAGGTGGCCAGGGAGGGATACTGGCCTGCTAGGAGCACCTCTTAAGAGTGTTTCCCCAGCGGAGCCCCATACGTTTAGGGTCACTGAAGTCACAGCACACCACCACACAACACAACACAATAAAGCAAAAACATAGTTTTCACTTCACCTCCAAACACCAAGTTTATCCACATTGAAATCCACCTGTGTCAACTCATCTTCATAAAATTCTCCCAACGCTTGTGAGGAGCAGCAGTCTACTTGCTTGTTCAGAGACTCAAATCGTTCAGTTTTTTCTGCTCATTTAACTTTTTTCTGCTCTAAACAAATACGTGGTCAACACGGTCTGCGAAAAGGTTCCAAAAACTTTTGGCCTCTAAATCCCTTGGTTTCCTTGCTACGAAGATCTAAGAACCTCAGTAGACTCTTTGGTGAAAAGAGTATGTGTTTGTCCTCATCTTCTTGACTTAAATTTCTAGGATACTGCAGTAACCTTGAGCAAAGGGAAAACCTTGGGCTCCTTCCAGGAAATCTGAGTCCACTTGTAAAAGTTAAACAAATGTATTAGCCGAGAAGGATACTTGTCATGGTCTCCAGTGACATTTCCGTTTGGGGTTGGTCATGTGATACAGAACGTGTTGGTTCTTTGTAGTTAACAGTGCTTCTGTTCAGGTCTGGAGAAGGGGGAGTGGTTAGAGTCCAAGATAGAAAAACATGAGTTCTGAGCACTCTGGAACTTAAGACCATTTTCATTGACCAGCTTTGTGCTATCTAAGAGTCAAGGCTACCTTTGGTGCATCTCATTCTTGACCAGGTCTACCTGATGGGACTTGCCGTGGTCTTTTAATTGGGTTAAGAGTTTGTTCAATCACTGAGTCTTTACTAAGAACCCTCACTACCCAAACATTTTTCGAAACACTGAAGATGTACTGGTGTACCAGCCTTTTGGTTTTCTAGGCTGCTCAAACAAACACCATCCCTTGGGTTGGCGTAAACAATGGGAATTCAATGGCTCATGGTTTTAGGGGCTAGGAAAAGTCCAGTTCAAGATCATCAAGGCAATGCGTTCTTCCCTAAGACTGTCATTCGAGGGCTTGTTGCCCGCGATCCTTGGTCCTGGGCTCCTCTGTCACATGGCAGTGCACATGGCGGCCTCTCTTGGCCTCTCCCTTCTCTTCTGGATTCCATTGACCTTCAGCTTCTTGCTTCCTGTGGCTTTCTCTCTCTGTGTCTGTGGCTCTCTCTCTCGGAATTCCGTTCTTCTTAAAAAGGACTCCCGTCACAGGATTAAGACCCATCCTGATTGAAGTGGGCTACACTTTAACTGACGTCACCTTATCAAAAGGTCCTACTTACAACAGGTTCACACCCACAGGGATGGATTACGTTTAAGAACACATTTTCCTGGGATACCCAGCTCCAAACCACCACCAGCAAAGTCTCTGCTCTTAAGTAGAGCAAGACAGATATCAAGTCAACAAGAACGATCGTTAAGTGTCAGAAAGAAAAATAAGGATGATGTGATGGCGTCTCTTTATGGGGAGTACTCAGGGCTGAGTGGGCAGAGAAGTCCTCTCCAGAGGGTGACATTTGAGCTGAGATGGAAGAGCAGAAGGTCAGCCAGGTGAGAACATTCTAGGTGTGCCAAGGTGCTGAGGCAGGATGCAGCTTCACTTGTTTAGGAAACGTAAGGGGCGCCAGCTGGGGAGGCTGGTGGCTGTAACCTGAAAACATGGCTGCTGGGTCCTGGCTCTGGACATGATTTCTCTGTAATAACCACCTGCTTGGAATGAGTTGGACTTGTGGAGGGTAAGACTGGGTCCGTGATGAAGTGGGGAGTTGAGTATGCTGGGACCTGGGGGTGCAGATAAAAAGGCCATTCTGGTTTTGATCAATCTTCTTTCCATTTCAACAAAATTGAGTAGACTCTGGGCCCCTCCCTTGGGTGAGTGATAGGATTCAATTCAGCATGTCTTATGGGTAACTGCTAGGTTGACGTTGCACTCTATGTCATGGGTTTTCACAGTGGGACCTCTGGAGCAGCTGTGTCAAGGTCACCTGGGAACTTGCTAGAAATGCAGATTCTTGGGTCCCATTGACCCAGATGCTGGGGGCCACCCTCCCAGAGTTTATGTGTTGACCTGAGGTTGTCTCCAGGTGATTTAGATGCCAGTGTTTGAGATACACTGTTCTATGGGTTGAGGGGACACACAAGAGGTAAGAATGGACCTTCCGGTTAATAGCTGAGTGAGGACGAGCTAGTCCTTGGAAATCTTGAGAAAAGCAGTACAAGTAAGAGGACTTGAGGAAGGAATCATGGTGAAGATGAGATGATTGGAGTCCACAAAGGATGGAGATGAATTTGGATAGAAGGAAGAGAAGGGAAAGGGTATCAGAGATTTTGGAAGAAAGAGCCTGAACAAAGTTTCAGAGGTGGAGTGAACAGAGTTTGTGGAGGAGAATTCAGGGGAAGAGGAATCTTGGCTTTTGACCTGGCTCTTTATAATAGTCTGGGAATTCTTGGATGGGCCAAGGGGTGGGGAGATGGACTCCGTGAGGTCCGCCCAGCCCCGTGTTGCCTCCATGATTCTCTTGGCAAAAGCAGAGGCGTGGGGGACCATCCAGAAGGGCGCCATGTTGAAAGGGTGCTTAGATTGGCAACAGCCATTTTCATTACTAGGCAGTGTTTGTCCAGAACCAGAAAGATTTGGGATGGCCTTTCTCTTTTTTCTTACGACCTTGAAAAGTTGGCAGCAAACGTTCATGAAAATAATACCATCTTTTTTTTAAAGCAGGTATGGGGGATTGAACCTGGGACCTTGCTCAACCACTGAGCTACATCTGCCCTGCAGTAATACCTCATTCACAGTTTACAGGACACCTGTTTGCTGAGGAATTCAGGGCAGTGAAGCACGGACCTATTAGTCCTTGATACCCCTGAGAAAGGTTACGGCTTCTTCCAAGGGCCTGTGGGAGCTGGCTCAGGCCAGGCAGTTACGGTTTTCTTGGGAACCCAGTGCCTTCCAGCAAGTGATCCAGAAGGATGGGTATAGGGGAAAGGTCTTTGGATTGGAAGCCAGGAGACCTGAATTCTAGAGCCATCTCCGTGAGCCACCTTAATTTTCAAATCTGTAAAATGGAAATGGGAGCCCACCCGAGAGGATTTTTGAATCGATTTTGGCAAATATTCAAAAGCAGCTTGTACAGGAGCACAAAATGAGTGTTTATTCACTCTTAAACTCAACATCTCTTTATTGCCTACATACAGTGTGCCAAGAACTGTCTTGGCTCTGAGAGATACAGCAGTGAATAGAACTCTATGGAGATTTCTTCCCTCAGAGGCAGACAGACAGACATAGACATACATAGTACATAGGTAGATAAATGGATGTCAAACTCTGCTGAGTGCATAAAAGGGAAAAATAAAACATGGCGGTCAGGAATGGCCTTGCCAGTCCTGAGCCATGTGAGCTGATGTCTGAAAGCAGCGAGAAAGGAGCTATCTTGGGAAGGAGGTTCTGTGCAGAAGAACAGCAAGTACAGAGATTCAGGGGCAGGAAAGCAAGGGGGTCAATGTAGCTGGAGCCAAGGGAGCTAAGAGCTAGTGGATGTTGATTGAGAGGGTGGTGGGTGAGGCCAGCATGAACTCACAGGCCACCATAATTTTCAGCTCTGTTTTACTCTGAGGAGGTGGGAGCCATGTGAGGATCCTGAGCAGGAGTGATGTGACTTAGCAAACTCACCGGGGCTGATGTGTTGAGAATGGGGAGGTGGGGGGGGGCGGGGGAGTGCAGACCCTATGGGGGCCTCCTGCAACAGTCCAGGCTAGAGGGGAGAGGGGAGTTGGTTAGATAGAAGCTGGATGTACTTTGAAGGTAAAACCATCAGAATTTTTTTAACAAATTAATTTTTTTAAAGGTTTATTTATTTCTCTCCCCTTCCCCTCTTCCCCAGTTGTCTGTTCTCTGTGTCTATTTGCTGCGTCTTCTTTGTCCGCTTCTGTTGTTGTCAGCAACACGGGAATCTGTGTTTCTTTTTGTTGCGTCATCTTGCTGTGTCAGCTCTCCATGTGTGCGGCGCCATTCCTGGGCAGGCTGCACTTTCTTTCACGCTGGGCGGCTCTCCTTATGGGACGCACTCCTTGCGCGTGGGGCTCCCCTACGCAGGGTCCCCTGCATAGCAGGGCACTCCTTGCGCGCATCAGCACTGCACATGGGCCAGCTCCACATGGGCCAAGGAGGCCCAGGGTTTGAACCGCGGACCTCCCATGTGGTAGACGGACGCCCTAACCACTGGGCCAAGTCCGCCGCCAACAAATCATTTTATTGATACATATTAATAAAACATACAGCTCATCAAAGTGTACAGTCTGTGGTCTAATCACGTAGCTGTGCTTTCATCGCTTCAATCATTGTTAGAGCATTTTCATTATTTCAATAATAATAGTAAACCAAAAAACAGACAAACGAGAAAATTCTTCACCTCTCTGTCTCTCTGTGCTTCCCCCTGCTGAACATAGCTGCTATTTCTGGCTATTCTTGCACATTTCTTTCTTTTTTAAGCAGTTTTATTGAGGTATATCCACATACCATATGATCTATCCAGCATACATGATCAATGGCTTTTAGTATAATCACAGTGGTGTGCATTCGTCACCACAGAAAAGGTTTAGAACAACATGACTCCAAAAAGAAAGCTCCGCATCCCTTAGCAGTGACCTCTCCATCCCTGTGTCCTTCCCAGCCCTACGTAACCACGACTCTAATTTCATCTTTATAAATCGACTAAATTTGCATTTTACATAAATGGACTCGTATAATATGTCATACTTTGAAAACCGTCAGAATCTGTTCGCAGTCAGGATTTGGGGCGAGAGAAGAAAGAAACAAGGAGAAGCCCCGTTGCTCCTGGCCTGAGCTGATAGGTGGATGAAATCGCCGTGGCCCAGAGGAGAGGCCTTTTTGGGTGCCTCTCTTTGTTGTTAGGGGCTCTGCAAATGTTTCCTGAGTACACAAGCGAATGGACCCTGCCCGATCGCCCTTCAGAGTTGTACTGACCCCCCCTCCCTGTGCCTGTCTGTCCTCTCTCTGGCCGGTTCCGTGCGTTTCGGTCTTTTCCTGGGTTTTCTAGCAGATCTGAGTGGCAGCATCTGAGGTTCGGTGGACCTGGGGGCAGAGTGTCTAACACAACGGGTTTCTGGGGCAACCCAGGGGTCTGCCCTGGGATGGGCAGGCAGGGGTGGGGTGGGGGGTGCCCTGTGCATAGAGAATTTTTTTTTAAGATTTCTTTCTCTCCCCTCCCCCCCCCCATTGTCTGCTCTCTGTGTCCATTCGCTGTGTGTTCTTCTGTGTCCGATTGTATTCTTGTCAGCGGCACGGGAATCTATGTCTCTTTTTGTTGCGTCATCTTGCTGTGTCAGCTCTCCGTGTGTGCGGCGTCATTCCTGGTCAGACTGCTCTTTTTTTCGTGCTGGGCGGCTCTCCTTATGGGGCGCACTCCTTGCATGTGGGGCTCCCCTATGTGCAGGACACCCCTGCGTGGCACGGCACTCCTTGCGCGCATCAGCACTGCCCGTGGGCCAGCTCACCATATGGGTCAGGAGGCCCTGGGTTTGAACCTACCATATGGTAGATGGACGCCCTATCCATTGGCCAAGTCTGCTTCCCTCTTCCATAATCTCTTATGTCAAGCCCGCCCAGGTGACTTCTGGAAGCTTTGCGAGTGTGGCTGGGTTGCCCCGAAGAGGCACATCCCTGCTGGTGGGAAGGCCCGTGGGGCTTCCCCTGACCCCCAAACCTCTCGTTGGAGACTCAACTCCAGCCCTCCTCCTTCCCGGATCCCCTGGATCCCCACGGCCTTCCTCCAGCTCGTCTGGGCACCCACCACAGAGGCCTCCATTCGGCTCCCCCTCCTCAAGTCCAGGAGCCAGGGGTGACCCCTTAGTTGACCCCAGGCTGGCCCCTGCCCTCCACGTGGGCCTCCTCGGAGGCAAGGGCCAGTGGTGCCCACCCCGGGCATTCATCTGTGCTGGCGCTGCCTTCTGGCATGGAACGTGGGGTCGGCGTGCCGTCCGGCCAGGCGCTGGAATTCGTGCCTCCTGCCAGCGCTGCACATCCAGGATCTCACTGGTCAGCCCAGAAAGGGACCTTCTGGCCCTCCTGTCTGGGCCCTCACCAGGCTCCCGAGGGCATGCTGGCGCCAGGGAGGTTTTGTAAATCGCTTACTCCCTTTGGATTTTTTTTTTTTTTACTTTTTTTGTAGCAACATGCACAGCTCAAATTTTCCCCTTTTAACCACCCCTATTAATTGAATGAATGAACTGAATGAATGGAATTAATTCCATTCACAGCGTTGTGCTCCCATCACCGACATCCCTTTCTCCAGCTTTTCCCCCCTCAAACAGAAGCCCTGCACCCACTAAACTTGCCCCACCCTTTCCCTGATTTTTTTTTTCCCATCCAGTAGTTTAAAAAAGTTTTTCAAAATTAGGACACGCCGCACGATACACACAGACATTTAGTTGGAAGAAATAGCTGACCTTTACGACGTGGAGTCTGCTCTGATGTTTTCTATTTTATTGCTTCTTTGCGTCTCTAACCAACACCCCTGATCGCCCATTCTGAGAATGGGGAGCAAGCTGCAGCTTGAAAAGCACCGTTTTAATCTAAGCTTCCTAGAAATCAGTTGTGATGGTAGTGGACAGGCTATTTCACACACGAAGAAGCCGAGACCCGAAAAGGTAAGATTTTCCTTCAGGTCTAGCCTTGGCACATTCAGTGAGTAAGCAAGTTGAACTCATCCTTTTACTGGAAAGAGATGCCGGGCTGCTGGGCCCCCTCTCCTCTTCCTGGAGCCTCCCTGGGGCCCAGAAGGTGCTAGAAGCTGTGGGCAGTTCTTTGCCCGGGTCTGGACTTGCTGGTTTTTGGGCGGCCCCTCTGGGCTGCTGCCCCTCTTGGAGAGGCTTCCGAGGAGGGGCCAAGCCATTTCCAAGCAGGAACACACGTGGGGCACCCTCGCCGAGCCCCGTACACCAAAGTAATTGATTTTTATTAAAAATCCAGGGAGGGAAGTGCCTTGTCCCATCTCACCCCAAAGAGGAAGAGATCAGGGCATCCTGCTGCCTCCCCAGGAATCAAGGGACAAATGGATTTCCTTCTCTTCCAGACCACTGCTGAACCCCAGAAGCTTTGTGCGTGGGTGTGGGGGGTGACGATCAGCCAGACCCGGAGTCCTGCTGAGCTCCGGCTGCGGTTCTCGACGCAGCGATGGGGGGCGCCCCGCGTGTCCCTGTCTCCCCCGTTTTACACGCAGTGGAGGTTTAACAGGTGCTCGCTGTGTTCCAGTGAGTTCTTTCCACTCCAGTTTTCTACTTGGGGCTTTGAAGGGTTAACTTTTTTTGAAAGGCTCAGTGGTCCATCATATATTTTTCATGTTGTGTAAATTTTTTTTAAAGATTTATTTTTAATTTATTTCTCTCCCCTTCTTCCTCCCCTCCCCTCTAGTTGTCTGCTCTGTGTCCATTCACTGTGTGTTCTTCTGTGACTGCTTCTATCCTTATCAGCGGCACCTGGAATCTGTGTTTCTTTTTTGTTGCGTCATCTTGCTGTGTCAGCTCTCCGTGTGTGCCATGCCACTCCTGGGCAGGCTGCGCTTTCGTCGCGCTGGGCAGCTCTCCTTACGGGGCGTACTCCTTGCGCGTGGGGCTCCCCTACGCGGGGGACACCCCTGCGTGGCAGGGCACTCCTTGCTCACATCAGCACTGCGTATGGGCCAGCTGCACACGGGTCAAGGAGGCCCGGGGTTAGAACCGTGGACCTCCCATGTGGTAGGCGGATGCCAAATCCGCTTCCCTAATTTATTTTTTTAGGAGGTACTGGTGCTTGAACCCGGGGCTGCATGCATGTGAGGCAGGCACTCAACCACCGAGCTTCACCATCTCCCCACATCCTGTAATTTCAACATCAGCAGTGCTTTTCGGGTTGTGTTCAGATTAACCTTTTATTCAACTTGGTTGCCTGCCTTTGCAGATGTCCTGAAGTTTTGTTCATTTGCAACTCCGTCCTCTGAAATAGAAACCGTTCTGTTAGGATACACACACCAAAATACCCACGGAGGTGTCCCTTACTTCCTACAGTGATACGGTTGCCCCAGTTTTTGTTTTCCCCTTTTCGGAAAGTGACTTGAACACCTCAAAGGCCAGTTTCACTGCGAAGTAACTTAGCCCTGGGGAAGGTGTGATAAAAGTCCTACCCTTCAGGTCCAGGAAAGGAATTGCCTCCCCTTGCTTCCACCCGCTGGCGTGTCCTAATCGGTTTGGTCTGACTCAGGAGCAGAAGCCAGCGGGCGGGTCTGTCTCAAGGTCGCACTGGGGTGAAAGTGCACCCGGCAGCTTTATCAGGGGAGTGGACTTGGTTTTACGGTGCCTCACGTGGTGGCCGTTTGTGCAGGCCGGGGGGCGGGGTGAGGGCCGCGTGGGTGTCCTTGCTGTCACCGGCGCTGGCGTGAGCTGCTCCCGGCGCCAGGTCCAGGGCCCGTGGGAACCTGGCTGCTTGCGCGCCCGTGACCCCGGGAGCCTCGTAGCTGCGTTGTCCCTGTTCACAGCCCGCCTCCTACTGCCCTGTAACCATGCGTGCATTCGCCTCTGCCACCACCCTGGCGCTACGAGGACTTCTCTCTCCCTGGCTAGACCCCCAGGTCCCCGTGCCCTTCCTCCTTTTAGCAGGGCGCCCCTGGCCCTTACCCCGCTACTTTGCATCCCGAAGGTGCTTGGCCATGGGATGAGTGATCCCCAAGTTTTAGAAGTTCACGGGAGAGGTGGTTCCTGCAGCGGCTTCCCCGTGGCAGGGGTGATGGAGGTGCACTTGAAGTGGGTGCGTCAGTCAGCAAGGAATGAGTGACGTGTGGAGCTGGCCCATGCGCAGTGCTGATGCGCGCAAGGGTGCCCTGCCACGCAGGGGTGTCCCCCGCGTAGGGGAGCCCCACATGCAAGGAGTGCACCCCGTAAGGAGAGCCGCCCAGCGCGAAAGAAAGTGCAGCCTGCCCAGGAATGGCACCACACACACAGAGAGCTGACATGGCAGTTCATGTGGGAAGCTAGAATGTTTAAGGAGAAAGAGGTCCTGCTGCAGAGCTGTGTGATGTAGGGTACAGCTTTCTCAGCCAAAAACCAGAATATCACATGCTACGAGATGTGCCGTCTCTCCTCTGTGATGAGAGGCCAACTTTCTAAAGAAACTCTCAAGCCAAACGATTGTCTGAGTACGTTTAACAGGTTTCTCAGAGTCAAAAGATGAAGCAACAAAAAGAAACAGATTCCCGTGCCGCTGACAACAACAGAAGCGGACAAAGAAGACGCAGCAAATGGACACAGAGAGCAGACAACCGGGGTGGGGGGAGGAGGGGAGATAAGTAAATAAATAAATAAATCTTTTTAAAAAAAAAAACAAGGAATGGGTGAAATTAGGGTGTTTTTAGCCGCCTGGTTCACGACAGCGATGACTTTCCGAAACTGTCACCGTAGAAAGGAGAAGCCAGTTCACGCCCCAGACACGAGCTGATCGCCTTTGTCTTTATTAATCTTCTCCGTGCTCTGTTTGTTGGGTTTTAATTGAGGTTAAGGGGTCTGAACGAGTGGCAAACAAAAACACGGCCTCTGCGTTGCCAGCAAGAAAACACTTCTAGCTGCTTGTTTTTTGGACAAGGCCTTCCCTGGACTCCAAACATAAACATGCAACTGGCTACCTGCAGGCTAATGACCCTGAGCGCTTTCTGTCGTGTGCCACGTTGTGCGGACCAGGCTTGGATTGCGAAACCCGCTGCTGCCCAGCGGCCTGGACATGTGTATCTGGGCCCTACTGGGCCGGCGAAGAGGGGGGCCCCACGTGCCCCAGAACGTGCAGACCCACGCTGTCCTCTGTGGTCTCGCACATCGGCTTAGTCAGTGTAGCAAAAGTCACAGTCCCTGCATTTTCCCCCAATACTGACCTCTAGCCTTCTGGAATAGGGGAAATCACGACTGGAGTTGGCTAATGAGAATGAGCGCCATTGATGCGATTTTGGAATGGGGTGTCTTTAGGTTTTGGGAAGAGCATTGCTTTGGGTATTAGAAATGTTATAGGGAAGTGGATATAGCTCAAGCAATTGAGCTCCCGCCTACCACATGGGAGGTCCCGGGTTTGGTTCCCGGTGCCTCCTAAGGAAGATGAGCAAGACAGTGAGCTGACACAACAAGAGACACATGGAGGAAAAACATAATGAGAGACACAACAAAGCAGGGAGTGGAGATGGCTAAAGCAATTAGGCTTCTCCCTCCCACATGGGAGGTGCCAGGTTTGGTTCCTGGTACCTCCTAAGAAGACCAGAACACGACAGACAGACACAGCAAATGCAAATGACGAGGGGGTGGGGGAGAAATTTTAAAAAATGCTATAGCCGGGCACCCTCAATAAATCATTTAGCTCCTCTGTGCCTCAGTTTCCCTACTTGTAAAATGGACAAAAATATGTTTCATTTGACCAACGTTCCTTCTCTGGAATAATGGGAGGATAAAAGACATGCTGCACTGCAGAGCGGGTATAGCTCAGTGGCCGAGAGCCGGCTTCACACGTACGAGGTCCTGGGTTCAATCCTTGGAATCTACAAAAAAAAAAAAGAAAAAATGCTGCATGAGTGCTAGCACGGTGGAATGGGAGAGCAATACCTGCCCTGGGTCGAGGGTCCAACATGGGCACTATTGTGCTTTTTTCAGTATCTATAATATTTCCTTTTGGAGTTCAATCCAAATAGACAGATGAGGACAAGTGAGAGAGTGTAAACATACACGCTGGCAGGAGTGGGAGGGAAGGGAGCACACGTGGCGTTTGAAGGGACTGCAGTTGAGTGCTGTCCCTGCTCGGACGAAGCACTTTGACCTCTGAACTCACTGCTTCTCCCCAAATTGGGTTACTGTGACCAGAAGTTCTTTAAAGGGTTCTAGCATTATGTGGCACATTGGGAAGGATCCATCCATGTTACCAAGACATTCATTTTAAGTGAACATCGCTAAAATTTCAGCAAACAAGGATTGCACAACCTTCAGCACAATCTAATTGTAGAATATTTCCACCGCCCAGAAAGAAAAACCTCATGCCCCTTTGCAGTCACCCATCTTTCCCATCTCCAACCCCGGACAACCACAGATCTTCTCTCTGTCTCTATAGATGTGACCTTTGCTAAATAGTTCATGTAATGGAATTGGGGGATTCTCTTCTAGCATGACTTATTTTTTAGGAGGTACTGGGGATTGAACCTGGGACCTCGTACATGCAAAGCAGGTGCTCAACTGCTGGGCCACACCCACTCTGCAATGTAATGTTTTTTTAGGCTCATCTGTGTATCAGCACTTCATTCCTTGTCTTGTTGAATAGTATTCCTGCACTGTTTCCTGAAACCTCTATTTTATAGAATTATATTTTAGAAGCTTTCCTTCTAGAACATTCTTAGTAGCACCATCTAGGGATGAAAGGTGAGCGGCAAATATCCACAAAAAAAAGGAGGCTTGGACAGAGAAATTTAGAAGCGTGGCCTGTGAAGAGACCCGGGCAAGGGACATTTAGAGCCACCTGGAATTTAGATGAGCATCTTTATTCCATTCCTCATGGTACCTGCCTGCCTCTTTCCCCCCAGACACTTGAACTCACAGCCTTTAGGTTAGGAAGGGTAGCCTGCTTTTGACTTGAGCCAGCCAGTTCAGAAAAAAATAAGTCTTTACAATGTGGCCTTTATTTTGGGGGCCTTGTCACATTTCTTTTCTGTTTTCCCAAAAGATGAAAAGGTGTTATCTTCTTCCTTAAACTGGAGGATAATGGTGCTTGCCTTGTGACTCCTCCTCAGACTTGATTGGCACTGCCCTGACGTTGCGGTGGAGGGAGTGGCGTGAAGATAACTACTCTCAGCCACTTAATCACACACTGCTTGGATTGGAGCCACTTCAACATTTTCAGGAAATGACCGCGCTCTCCTGTGAATACAATGTGAGGTCACTTCCCAAAAGGATGGACTTCAGCCTTCGCTAAAAGATTTAAACTGTCGTTGTATGGTCTTGTGATTCTCCGGGGTGTGGAAAGATCTGGGGAAAGAGAGTTCGTGTTTTTATAAGAATGTATTGATTGCCTTTATCAATAAGAATGCAGTTGTTTCTTTTTCTTGTCCTTTTATTTCCCCCACTAGAGAGATCTGGATATCACTTCCCAGATGTTACATCTGACATGGCTAGTACCTGACAAAAGCAAGGGGGTGGGACTGTCATCCCCATTTTACTGAGGAGGAAACTGCGGGTCTGAGAGGACCAATGAATCATTGCTTTTCATCTTTAACAACAATATTCATGGGGATATTAATCATTGCATTCTTGGTTCTCACTCTCACTTCTTGGGAGTAACTTTCCCCTTTTGTTTCCCTCTCTTCACGACTTCAGGTGATTCCTAAAAGGACTGTTATTAAACTGTCTTTGTGTTGTGGCTTTTTTTTCTCATTCTACCTCACAGAGATATTCTCAGAAAAGAGCAGTTACTTCTCTTCTTTGCTATAATACGGAGGCTTGTGACTTTTAATTAAATGAATTACAATACATCAAAGCCAGCGAATTAAGCAGCCAATTAAGACTGTAAGTGCAGCAAAGACTAATATCCAGCATCTGTTTGCTGGGGCTATTTTGCCATTAAAAAAAAAAATTGGTTGCTGGCTAAAAGGATATACATAAGTCCAAATGATGACTAGCTTTGCCTTTACCCTGCAGAGAAAAAAGAGACAATGGTGTTCTTTTCAAATTCCTGTGTAACCTGGTACGGCTTGGAGAAGGGCCCCAAATCTAAGCAGAGGAGAAGGGGAGATAAATGGGCAAACCAGGGACGGGGGAAGATAAAGTCTAAACTGGCCACCATTCAGAAAGGAGATTTCCCTCTCCCTATTTGCATTCTCAATAATCTTCTAAAGCCAAACCCACCCGGCCAGAGATCTCAGGAGGGGTAGCTGGAATGCGAATTTCTCAAGACTTGACCAGCTGCCCATCTCCGGAGCCCCCAGTGTTTATCAAATAAAAAAGGCTTTCAGGCTCTTCGTTCTGAAAGCGAGAAATGTTTCTGAGAGTTTCCCTGGATTGAATCAGTAACAGGAAACAGATTCAGTGACACTGGCTGAGGACGGAACTCGGGCTGCTTCTGTAGATCAGTCCTGTGGGAACCGAAACGCGCCCGAAACTCCAGGGTTCCTCCAGGGCTTTTGCTGCTTCTCAGGTTTAGACGCCTTTCCTGGGGTCCCTTCCCCCCTACACCCCAGTGGGTCAGAGCCCATCTGATCCTAAAAGAGCAGGCATGTCTAGGATCCCATGTTCTTTTCCCCCAGCTGGCCCCTGGCACTGTTTACCTAGAGAAGGCATTACCCTTTTGTTTTTTTTAATGTGCCATTTTTTTTGGTGATGGCTATATCTTCAAAAAACTACAGTTTACAAAAATGATGGGAGTGGGGGGTGGGGAGTGGGTTATATGGGAACCTCATTTTTTTTAATGCAAACTTCTGTGTGATCTATTAACTTTAATTTTTTAAAATGTGTTTTTAAAAAAACAGAGAAGGCATCACTCCTCTCCAAAGCATTCCTTTGCTCTCCTGTAGCAGAGATCAAACTGTGCCCAGGGTCCCCCCCAGAATCTCAGTCACTTTCTGGCTACTGCAGGCAGTGGCCGCTGGGGCAGGATCTGTGTTTTGAGGAACTGCCTTAGCCGTCTGCTTTTCTGAGACGCCAGCCTAGGAAGGTTGTAGGGAAAGCCCAGGAGCTTTTGAGCGCCCTCTCGGGCCCCACCCCAGTCTTTCATTAACTCGGGAGCGGCTGCGGATTCCAGAGACCTTCTTCGCTGCGTTTTGGGCTGTCCCGCTCTCAGTCTACCTTGAAAGGAGGAGACGGGCTGAAGAAGCCGGCGGCGGCGCCCCCGAGATCCGGATCCCGAGGTTGCTCAGCTCGGGGGGCGTCGGGGGCGGCCAAGGGCGGGGGGAGGAGCCGCGCGCCCTCCTGGCCCCTCCCCGGGCGGCCGGCGGGGCCCCGTGGCTGCAGGTGCAGCGGGGCGCGCGGCGAGGGGCGCGGGGCGAGCGACGGGGCGCCCCGCGTGGGGCTGTTTGTTTGCATTCCAGGCGGCGTGACACATCGCGGCTATTTTTGCACTTGAACCTTGCTCCTGGCAGACGGCTCGCCGGGGGTTCGGAGCTGCGGGGCCCGCGCGCGCAGGTACCCCGCCTCGCCCCCGCCGTCCCTGCTCGCCCGGGGGGCGCCTGCCGGGCCCGGGCGTGGCCTGTCCCCGGGGCCGGGGGGTGCCCCCCTCCCCCCCCGCGCCCCCGCCGGCGTCTTCCCGCCGGGCGCCCGCACTTGACACCGAAGCGCTGGGTCTCCTGCAGGAGGCGATGGGGGCGGCGCGGCGAGGGTCCTGAGCGCCCCGATGGCTCCGGCGCGGCCGTGAGCGCACAGCGGGGACCGGCGACATGAGCGCGGAGCACCGGACCGTGGTGGTGCTGCTGCCCGACCGCCGGCGCCTGCGGCTGGCCGTGGGGGTGAGTGCGGGCCGAGGGTAATGGGGGGCCGGGGGCGAGTGGGGGCCGGGGTGGGGGGCCCGGGGCGAGCGGGGGCTGCGGGCGACTGGGGGCCGTGGGGGTGAGTGGGGGCCGGGGGCGAGTGGGGGGCTGCGGGCGACTGGGAGAGAGTGGGGGCTGTGGGGGTGAGTGGGGACTGGGGGCGAGTGGGGGGCCGGGGGCAAGCGGGGCCTGGGGGCGAGTTGGGGCAAGTGGGGCTGCGGGCGAATGGGGGCTGGGAGCCAAGGGGGGCTAGTGGGGGGCCGGGGTGAGGGGGGTTGCGGGCCACTGGGAGAGAGTGGGCGCTGTGGGGGTGAGTGGGGACTGGGGCCAGTGGGGGCCCTGGGGGTGTGGGCGAGTGGGGGCTGGGGGCAAGGGGGGGGCGAATGGGGGCTGGGGCGAGGGGGAGCGAGTGGGGACAGGGGAGAGGGGGTCGAGTGAAGGCCATGGGGGCGAGTGGGGCGCTGGGAGCCAGTGAGGGGCCGGGGGCGAGTGGGGGTCATGGTTCCAGGCCGTGGGGGTGAGTGGGGGCCGCAGGTCCAGGAGATGGGGCGGGTGGAGCCCCTGCATCTGGGGGCTGCACAGAGGGCAGGCGGTGGGGGGTCTGAGTGGGGCTCTGCCTCTGGGGGGTCTGGGTCCAGGGTGTGGGGGCTGCACAAAGGGCTGGCCGTGGGGGGCAGCCGGACGGGGGGCAGGCGCGGGGAGTGGGCTAATTCCCTTGGTAGAGCCCCAGGGAAATGGGGGAGCCTTGGATTCTTCGCTCCTCTGCCGGGACTGTCGTTATTTTTCCTCTTACCACCTCCTTGGCCCGCCCCACGCAACTGAGAAGACGAGCTTGCGTGGCTCTAGGCACCCTGCGATCGTGCGTGGCTCCCTTTGGCTCTCCAGCCCGGGGCCTGTTTTAAAACAAGGCCCCGGTGCCGAGGCCTGGACGGGCTCCAGGGCTGCCCGCTCACCCCGGGCTTGTCCGTCCTCCCGCTGGGACACCCGGGGGCTCCGGGCCCAAGGGAGTGATTCCATCTCTGGAAAGCGTCCCTTTGATCTTGGACAGTGTGTGGCTTTGGAGCCTGGCGGTGTCCCCGACCCTGGAATGCAGGCTGAGCAGCGTATTTTGGAGAATCCGATTCTGCAGCTGGAGTGGAGAAATCTGGGTTGCTTTCCCCCTCTGTCTGTGGATGACTGTGTGACACACCTGGGCCTCCACCTGCCCAGGTAGAAAAGGGGGGACAGCGGATCTGCGCTCGAAGAAGGTGCTGCTGCCTGGTTAGGGGAGGGCTGGGAGCAGGAAAAAATAGAAAGTTGTTAGAAACTAAGAAATCATATTTATGTAGTGCACTTTGTCCAAAAATACCAATGCTTCCCAATGCCCAGAAAAGGGTGGCAGATGTAGCTCGGTGGCTGAGCGCCTGCTTCTCACGTACAAGGTCCTTGGTTCGATCCCCGGTACCTCTTAAAAAACAACCAACCAACCACACAATTCGAGTGTTACGTGGTAAGTTTTTATATGTGTCTGTCCTTGGTCCTTTCCCTTTTCTCCTGCGACTCACCGTCACACTGCATTTTGGCTCAGCATCCACATTCGCCTTGACTAAATGATCCAGTGGCTTTTCCTCTGGATCTCCAGCATCCCTGAGGGGGGCTGGGTGACAAGGGTGTAACATTTCTAGAGAACCATCCTGAATGGCCTCTACCCTCGTGTCTCCCCAGCTTTCTCTTCATTTCCGTGCCGTGTGCCCTGCCTCTGTCCCTTCCTTGTCCCGCCCTCCTGCGACGTGAGTCCTGGCAGCTCTTGTTCATCACGGGAGGAGCTCGTTGAGTGTCCACGTGGCCCCAGGGCCACCCTGTGGAAGCACAGACAGCAAGGTGGAGGCTTACTGAAGCACCATCCTTTCACCTTCAGACCCAGCTGAGGGATTTAAATCTGTCGCAGGGCTTAGCTCACTGGGGCTGCCCACCTTTCCGTTTGAAGTGCCAAGGGCTGTGCCAAAAGATCAAGAGGATGATCGCGGTTCTCCTTAATGATTTCTGGTAAGTGGTCCCTATTGGACCTCTACCTGCCTGTCACATTATTTAGATTTTCCTTTGAGCGGTATTAATTCATCTCTTTATTCAACAGAACTTACTGAGCCCTTGTGGGTGCCAGAGGGGCCACGGGGTGGTGTTTGGGTGTTTGCGCATCTTAAGTTGAGTTCCCCTCAGCTATGAGCCTCCACAAAATTGTTCTTTAAAATGGAGATGGAAAATCAAACGGTAATCTTTCTTTGAAGGATGACAGCTAAGCAAAAGGTATAAGGAATGACTATCAAAGCCTTCTTTGTTGAGCTTTCTTTAGCCCCTCTAGAAACTTCTATCAGGTAATCCAGTCGTTTTAGAAATTTGAGATAGAACTAGCCCTTCTAGAAACTTCTGTCAAGTAATCCAGTTGCATAAAAATCCGAGATAGAGAACTCAGAAGTTGCTATTTGTCTACCTTCTCACGGAACAGTCTTTCAGTATTTACCTGGACTCTGCGTTCTCTGCTTCTGTTCTGACCCAGGCAACACTGATCCTGCTGTGTGAGCGGTCTTGACCGCTTCACCAGCTTTGCCTTCTGACGTTCTTTCCTTGGGCTATTGATCACCCCGGGGACGGTATGACTGGCAAGGAGTTATTTTCTCGGCATCACAAGGGAAGGTCAGCCCAGGGTCTCAGTTTTTCCTCCCGCCTCCCCTTCCTTGGCTAAGAAATGCCCCTCAGTAGAAAAATGCATCAGACCTGGCAAAAAAATTTGCAGGTGATGAGAACAAAGGAGGGTGGTTATTGGTGGAGAAAAGACTTCCCCAGATCGGGTTTTGCGAAGGAGTGAGTTCTTCCATCCTTGGGGGGGCTGATATGAGACCCCAACCCCAGTGGGAGCGTATTTGGTGAAGGACGTGTGGCGGCAGGCGCCGACCCCTCCTCCCAGGTGAACTAGACCTTGAGATCCGCTGCACTTGCCCAGGAGCTTTCCACGGTGAGGCCCCTGCCTCCCAACTGCTGACCCTGGGGCCAGGAGAAATGAGGACGGCCAGGCCATCTGGCAGCCTCTCCTACTCTGGGGACCTGGTAATGATTTATTAAAAGAACAAATCAGTTACCTGCTAGCTTTTCTTATTTGTTTTTTTTAAAAGTTTTTGGGTGGGGATAGGTGAGTGATTTCTTTCTACCTCTGAACAAGTAACCCAAGAACTGGGTACGGGACTACCTGCTGATTTTTCTTACAGGCCTTTTAAATTACACATCCCTCTCTTTATCCACATGCCATATGGAAACTTAGACCAGAGGGTCCTCGTATCCATTTTTTTGCATGATCATGGGTGACTTTTAAGTTCTCTTTATCCAGGCATTCTCTAGGGTTCAAATGGACCTCGATTGATCTTTTCTGGGATTTTCTAGACTAGATGGAGGAGGCCTTCACTGTGTCTCCAGCCAATTCCCTTTTTATCCATTTGTTAATTCCTTAAGGAAATCTCTCCCCTTTTTCCCTAGAAGGTTACAATGTATCGAGTGCTCTGCTGGGCATTTTATGTATTTATTTTCTTATGCAATCCTTATAGTTCAGCTAGGTGACTCTTATTAGTCTTGTTTTACAAAGGAGGCACAGAAGTTAAGCGATGGCTTATCTGCATTGCCCTGGGCAAAGTGATACATTGGGACCCTCTGGCTGTGAAACCCATCTGGGCTTTTCCCTGTGTACCGCCTGGCGCGACTGTGGGAAATATTGCAAAAATGCAACTCTGGGAAACACTGCAACAATGCGGCTATGGGAAACACTGCAGAATGGGAGCCCCCCGGGGCTGTGAGGCACGGGGCCCTTCAGCGGGTGAGAAACACCAGGCTAGTTGGTGCTACGTTGACAAACACGGGAGAGGGTGGCCTGTGCTTGTTGGAAGCAGCTCCGCTCTCCTGCCTGTGAAGTTTTCCTTCATCGTTGCTTGCGTGACGTCCTGACAGTGGTGTGATTGAGCTGAGGCCGTGGGGGGCATGAAGAGGGGTTCCTCTTTTCCTTGTGGCCCCGGGAAAAAAAATTCTTCCTAAGTCTAGAGATTCAGCATATCCTTTCTGAAAACACTGAGAGGGGAAGCACTAGGGAAACAGGTTTCCAAATGGAAATGCCCAGCTCATGTCTGCAAATACCATTAACTGTTCGCGCTGTCTCGCGTCCAGTTCAGGGGGAAAGATCGAAATCTCTTTTTGTTTCTCTGTTTCTTTCCTTTGCACTCAGTTTAACAGCCTGTGTTAGCTGAGTTTCGAGGGACAGAAAAACTGCTGAAAAGCTGGCGGGTACTCGAGATAGTGTTTTGATCTAAGAAGATGTGAGAATTATGAAAATGTGGTCATTAAAATGGTAGTGGCTTGGCCAAGAACAGTGGCTTTTTGCATGGCTAATTTATCAAGTTACCTTTTGGACGTGGCTGAATACTGTCTGGAATGAAATGCTGCTTGCTAGTAAGGTCTTGGTTTAGGTCCTTTGGGAGACTCTTATCCACTTAGGGATGCATTTCTGTATTTAAATAAACGCCAACATTTACGTTAGCAACATAATCTCCCCAGCCCTCAGTTTCCTCATCTGGCAAGGAGATGTTGAGCCTGATTGGTGGTTTCCCCGTAATTCCCTGCAGGCCCCGGGGGTGTCTGAGACCCCTGGAGGGAGGAGGGGTGGAGGATTTGGATGAGGGAATAGCAAGAAGGCAACTGCCGGGGGGGGCTTTGACCCCCTGCCCCCAGTTAAATGGAACAGTCCGCTTTTATCTATTTCACTTACTGAACTTCATTGTAACTTTTTTTTTTTTTTGGAGATACCGGGACTGGGCCTTGAACCTGGGACCTTGTGTTCAGGAAGTTGGCGCTCAACCTCTGAGCCGCATCCGCTCCCCGTGGTGGCTCCCTCTTCTGTTTGCTCATTGTTTGCTTGTTTTTTTACTCATTGTTTACTCATTGTCTTTAAGAGGCACTGGGATCTGAACCCAGGACTTCCCATATGGGAGGTGGGCGCTCAACTGCTTGAGCCACATCCGCTCCCCATTGTAACATTTTTTTTAAAGATTTATTTTATTTGTTTATTTCTCTCCCATCCCCCCTGCCTCAGTTGTCTGCTCTCTGTGTCATCCACTGTGTGTTCTTCTGTGTCCACTTCTATTGCTGTATTGTTGTCAGTGGCACCAGGAATCTGTGTTTCTTTTTGTTGCGTCATCTTGCTGTGTCCGCTCTCCGTGTGTGCGGCACCACTCCTGGGCAGGCTGCACTTTCCTTCGAGCTGGGCGGCTCTCCTTCCGGGGAGCACTCCTTGCATGTGGGGCTCCCCTACGCGGGGGACACCCCTGCATGGCAGGGCACTCCTTGCGCGCATCAGCACTGCGCATGGGCCAGCTGCACACGGGTCAAGGAGGCCCGGGGTTTGAACCGTGGACCTCCTATGTGGTAGACGGACGCCCTAACCACTGGGCCAAGTCCGCTTCCCCTGTTGTGACATTTTAATTGAAGGATTTTGCAACAAAAACCAAGTGTGAAAACCTACTAGATGAAGTAGCGGGTCTCACTTTTTTTTTTTACGGGGTCCCTTTGGGTGGGTCTCAAGTTCCTGCAGTCCACCTCACCTGGTTCTACTCCCACGTAAGGCAGTGAACTTGACAACAACAGCGCAGCTATTTTCGGGGTTGTGTGTCCATCCCTGCTGGCAGTAAAGAGAAACCACCTATATTTAACCCTCGATGGGTCTTCAAGTCTAGTTGTTAGAAAACCAGAGGCTGGAAATACTGTTGCTGCAAATGCGCATCACTGTCGTCGTCGAGGTGGCTAAATCACACTCATCAAATTAAAGGGATGGCCCTGAAGCCAATCTTATGGTAATTTTTAATTAAAAAGCATCATTTAGCTCGTGACGGTATAGACGTAATAATAACCAGACTGCCTTCGCCCAAATCGCAGAAGCTCCAGCTGTCTTCTGGCGTGTCCCATGTCTTAGACTACTGAGTTAGAGTTCTCAGAAGAGTCGAAGGCCATGTTAATTTTTTACTGAGAGCTCCAAGTGGGGGGAACACAGGTATGGCACACCAGCCGCTGGACCCCCATGTGGTTTCTGGAGCTGTCGGTCCCTGGCATCGAAGAGCCAGCAAGGGGCTTGACTGGAGGCCACCGAGGCGCCTTGGTACCTGCAGGCTGTACCTGGAGACCTGTGATCTGTGCGTTCTCTGTGCTGCATGTGCTCCCACTCTAGGACCCTGATGTTATCCGAGAATGCTCATTCTTGTCCTCTCCAGTTGAGTAACGTTGGCTGCCGATGACCTTCCTTGCGGTAAACGGATCATTTCATTGAGCAAACGCGGACTGACTCCCAGCACTCAGGCGTCACGCGTGGGTGAGATGAGGACGCTTCTGTCAGCGGCCTCAAGTCCGCCAATTCAGGGGAACATGCTAAACGAGCCCGTGGTGCTGCAGTCAGCAAAACCCGGGCCGGGGGAAGCCACAGGAGGAATAACAGATAAATTGCACGGGAGAAAAATGTGGAGGGGGAACCGGCGGGCTTCAGCCAATCATAATATGTAGACGCTGTTTGGATCCTGGTTCAAGTAAAAGTGGAAAAAAGTGGTTAGTGGAATGAGCCAATTGAAAATTTGCACACTTACTGGATGTTTGCTATGAGGAAATTATTAATTTTTTTTTGGAGGTACTAGGGATCGAACATGCGAGGCAGGCACTCAACCAGAGCTACACCTGCCCCACATTATTATTTTTTAATTTATTTTATTTTATTTCTCTCCCCTTCCCCCCCGCCATCCCAGTTGTCTGTTCTCTGTGTCCATTTGCTGCGTGTTCTTCTTTGTCCGCTTCTGCTGTTGTCAGCGGCATGGGAATCTGTGCTGCTTTTTGTTGCATCATCTTGTTGTGTCAGCTCTCCGTGTGTGCGGTGCCATTCCTGGGCAGGCTGCACTTTCTTTCGCGCTGGGCAGCTCTCCTTATGGGGCGCACTCCTTGTGCGTGGGGCTCCCCTACATGGAGGACACCCCTGTGTGGCAGGGCACTCCTTGTGCGCATCAGCACTGCGCATGGGCCAGCTGCACACGGGTCAAGGAGGCCTGGGGTTTGAACCGCGGACCTCCCATGTGGTAGACGGATGCCCTAACCACTGGGCCAAGTCCGCTTCCCCTATTATTAATTTTTAAGCGTAATAGAGTATTATTTGGAGAATATACGGTCAAGCAGGTGATGGGTTATGGTAAAAGTTAATAGCCCTTAATCTGTCTACATAGAGGTACAAACGAAAAAACGACTAGGGTAATAACAAGTGCAAAAATACGTGATAACAACTCAGAATACTGATGCCCCATGCAGGATGTGAGGAAAGGGGAGGGTGGGAGACTGAGCCTTTTCTGGGGAGAGGAGAGGGTGGGGGCTGGAGGGACAGGTGTTTCTGAGAGGTGGACGTGGAAGTGTGGCGCAGCCCCTGAAGTCGAGGCAGGAAGTCCACGTAAGGGAGGGCCGTGCTGCTTGCAGGGGGATCACGAGCAACAGCGGTGCGCGGCCTGGCCCGTCGGACAGATTGTTGGAGGCCCGGGTGGCGGTGGCTAGTGCCGGTCATCCAGGTTCTTGAAGGCAAGGCTCAGTCACATGGGTCGGACCTGATTCTTAGCCCACCGAAAATTCCTGGGAGGGGGTGGCAGGCCCCCGGGAAAATGTCATGCGGTGCTGTGGGTCAGGACCCCCGGGGGCTCATCACACATACACCATGTACATCCCGTTTCGGGGGCTCTCAGATGCTGCCCCCCATGTGAAGGCTGGCCCCGGGCGTTGTGCATTTCGCCTGGAAAAGCCCGGTGGGCGCGCTCTGAGTGCCGCACGGGGCGTCGCCGCGGGGAGCTTTGGTCCCGTCCCCTAGGATGGCGCAGCGGGCCGTGGAGTGGGGCGGTCGTTCCTCCCCTCCCCGGGAGCCCTGGTATCTGGTCGCCGCAAAGCACGCTCGTCCACGCTGCGTGGCTCACGTCCAGCCCTTCCGCGTCCTTTGCGGTGGACCAGATGACTGGGGGACCCAGCCACCGCTTTGGTGGACATGCTCGAGCACGAGCGCAACGGCCCCTGTAGAGGGTCCAGGGTCCACCAGATGGTTCCCTTCTGGGCCCACCCTGCCGAGGCCACCCATCTGTTTCGAGGGGCCCGATGGGGCGGCAGTGGCCACGCGGCCCGCTGAGAGCCCCCTTTACCCACCTCTTTCGCAGGTGAAGGCCACAGGACGGCAGCTTTTCCAGCAAGTCTGCGATTTGATGAGCATCAGAGACGCCCACTTCTTCGGCCTCAGCGTCGTCAGGAGTGAGTGTTGCCCCACGGCTCCCGCCCTGGCCACCCAGCCCTCGGCGCGCCCCTTGATCAGCAGGGGCAGAGCAAAGTGTCCGAATGAAAAACCACAGCCCCTGTACTTCCCTGAAGCTTGTTAAAGAACAAGCTCTCCTCCCCTGCGTTGGAAGTGTGAGATGAGCAGGTTGTGGCCTGGCAGTATCGTAGGAAGCCTGTGCACATTCATTCTTTTAGAAGATTTATTTTATTTCTCCCCCCGTCCCGTTCCCCCTGTTGTCTGCTCTCTGTGTCCATTTGCTGTGTTCTTCTGTGTCTGCTTGTATTCTCATTAGGCAGCCCCAGGAACAGATCCTGGGACCTTCTGGAGTGGGAGAGAGGCGATTACTCTTTTGTGCCACCTCAGCTCCCTGTTCTGCTACGTCTTCTTATTGTCTCTCCTCTGTGTCTCTTGTTGTGTCATCTTGCTGCACCAGCTCTCAGCATCGGCCAGCTCTCCTGCGTGGGGCGGCTTTCCCGCGTGGGTCAGCACTCCGCGTGGGCCAGCTCGCCCTCACCAGGAGGCCCTGAGCTTCGAACCCTGATAGACAGGAGCCCGACTGGTTGAGCCACATCCGTTTCCCTGTGCACATTCATATACACACTCGCTCCCAGCCTTCTCAGGGAGAAGGACGAGCAGAAGCTGTTCTTTTACTCTCTTTCTCTTGCTGGAGAAAGCAGCAAGCTGGCACCCATGAGAGGTCAGCACCGCCTGCTCTGCTGCTTCCCGCGGCCTTTGTGCTCCAGTGGTTTTTGTAAACCTTTTTCCAGTAGCAGAACCCTTGGTCTAAATGAAATCTGACCAGGAATTCTAATGTATTAAATCATGGACACAGAATGTGCTGGCTGAAGCATGGTGGGGTCTGGAGACCCATCCACTCTCCTTGCCCAGATTGGGGGGTTCTCTCTGCCGAGGCCCCCATTCTCGAGGCCTCTGTAAAACTGCTGTTGGGAGGGCAGCATGTGGGAAAGGTCCTGAGGCACTTCCTCTGCATGTAGAGAACTGAAAGTCAGTGTGAGCCTGCCAGTGCCACACTCCTGGACACGGCCACCGGCAGCTTGCAAACACTTGGTAGCCCTTAGATCGAGGACGTGGAGGCGATGCCCGGGGAAATGTATGATGCAGCTTGTACTCTGATCCTTTAAGTAACCAGGAGTAATTCTCATCGGTAATTGTCGGGCTGTGGGAGTTATTCGGTCCAGTGCTCCCCCATTCAAAAGCTGAGAAAGAAGACTGCACAGGAGATGGGGAAACAGAGTGGAAAATGCTGGCTTTATTACTGATAGAGTTGACTGGAGACGATGCAGCCCAAAGGGCTTTGATCACCCCTCCGCTTGAGTTAGGGGGGCTCAGCCCCCCTCTATGGGTGCGTCTGGCCACCTGCAGGCCTCCCCAGGGGCAGAGACTCTGCCCTGCAAGTGCTTTGCGGATTGGAGAAGAGAGCGGGGAGCTCTTTCCTCACCGCCTCTGCACCCCGCTGGTAAGGAGTCCCTGCCACAGGGATGACCCATGATTCCCGATGCTGGAGAAACGAGATGGACAGTTCATTAGTCACCCGCGCCCTCAGCCTGGGGGGGACACCGTGGCCACAGGGGGCCACGTGGGCGTTGCTCTCGGGAGCCCTGCTGGTGAGCAGGGACAGCGGGAGGCAGCTTTGTAGTAACAAGAGGGCGTGGTGGCTCCTGGTTCGGGGTTGATGGGCTTATTTGAGTCATTCTGCAGCCTGGCAGGGCTCAGCGGGCACTTGGCCAGGTCCCAGGAGAAGAGACGTTGTTCGCCTGGGGAACCTTATCCATGGGAACAGGAAACAGGAGGGACGTTGCCCTTAGGCCACTCAAGACCTTTCTGGTTTTACCAGATATTGAGGCAGCACATAAAATAAATTGTGGGTCTTTGCACCCCAGGAGGCTGAGCTCTCTTTCTCCTCCTAAACTGTCAAGTCAGAACAAACTGCTCACCCCTGAGGAGGAGCCAGAAAGAAGGGGAGAGAAATGCCAGGGGGGTAAAAAAAAATCCCTCCCCCTGGAAACACCAAGACTGAGGAAGAAATGTTCCCACCTCTCGGTGGTCTTAGCAGCTCTGTCCCAGAGTTAGAGTCGTCCTGTGAGATGTTATGCAGAAGTCTTGGCTGAGACCTTCCTACATAACGTCCTTTTGGTTTTATTCCATGCCCTGAGCACAGCCCGGGGAGGGGAGAGTTTCACTGGGTGGGCAAAGGCAGGTTTTGTGTGGATTGGGGGCGAGCCAACGCCTTCCATGTTCTAAGGGCAGAGTCCGAAGAGAAGTGCTGTGTTACTGTCACTTGTGTGTCTTCTCGTTGTTCTCCAAATCTTTGAGTGGTGGGTCCGTTCATTCTGCTTCCTGACCAGCCCCGAGAGGGTTACTGTGGCAGAGTCTGGGGGAGTTTTGGTGCCACTTGGGGTTGATGATGGAATGAGGACTGTGGGGAGGGGGAAACACGTAAAGGGGAGAAAAGAAAGAAGAAAATAGAAAGTCCTGGGCCCTCAGGCTGCAAAGGGCCAATGTAGTGTTTGAGGTTTCTGCATAACAGGGTCACCGAGTTGCGCTGGCCGAGGGGGCGTGTAGGGTTTGCGCGAGAATTCCCTTGTCTGTCGCATTCCTCGGAAAACCCTCTAGTTCTGGGGCTCCCAATAGAATTTCCAGGCACTTAGGGTCTTTAGCAGAAGAAGACGTTCTAAGAGGCAGGCATGTCTTCCAATGTTCGGTTTATGTTCTGGAGTGGCGCATGTCGGGTTTGCTGTTAAATGTTAATCTTGGTGGACTTTTCCCAGTTTGCAGGGAAATCCAAGTTAATGGATGGCTTTAGTCCCGTGGAGAGTTCTGGGTGTCACAACAAAAATTGTTAACCGTTTGATGCCTGCTGCTGCTTGGATAACAAATTGCAGAAGCCAGGAGCAAATAAATATTTATATAGAAACTGGATTTTTTGGGGGTGGGCTAGATTGGGGGTAAAACCACCAGAGTAGAGGAGTCACCATGTCAGGGGCCTTTTGTGGGGGGACCCCATGTGCTTCATCGGGCTTGTATCTTTTTTTTTTTTTTCAAGATTTATTTTTATTTATTTCTCTCCCCTCTCCCCCCACCCCCCGTTGTTTCCTCTCTGTGTCCATTCACTGTGTGTTCTTCTGTGTCCACTTGTATTCTTGTCAGCAGCACCTAGAATCTGTGTCTCTTCTTGTTGTGTCATCTTGCTGCATCAGCTCTCCGTGTGTGCGGCGCCACTCCTGGGCAGGCTGCGCTTTTTTCGCTTTGGGCAGCTCTCCTTACAGGGCGCACTCCTTGCGCGTGGGGCTCCCCTACATGGGGCTCCCCTACGTGGGGTGCGGTCACCCCTCGGGCTGAAGGGGAGCGGCCGCGGCAGGCCAAGCCGCTGCCCCCATAATAGGGTGGCTGGTCGGACTCACCGCCACCCCCGAAGGGAGCTCGGCATGGGCGCAGAGTGCCCTCGGGTCTCCCCTTCTCAGCGGCCATGCTTCCGTGGCCGCCCCTCCTCCCGGATGGCGCCACACGATGCCTGTGGGGCGGCACCCTTCTTCTTCCTTCTCCCTGCGCAGGCGCAGGGCAGAAAATTCCAGTCTGCCCTTTTCCCCTCCCCCGACAGCAGCAACAGCCAGGTGTGGGCGGAAAAATCCAGCCCGCCCTTTTCCCCTCCCCCGACAGCAGCAACAGCCAGGCGTGGGCGGGAAACTCAAGTCTGCCCTCCACCCCAGCAACAGCAGCCACCAATCCCTAAACCCTGCCCCTTCCCCCAGCAACAGCGACAGCCAATCCCTAACCACCACCCCTCCCCCGTCCAGTACCGCCCACTGACCTTTTGCCGGCAACCAATCAGAACAGGGCGTGGCTTCGACCAATCAGCCTTCCCCAGCCCCTATAAAACTGTTGCCTCTCCCTCAGTAAAGTGGACTTGCGTGTTTACCTTGTCTCCGCGGTAGTTCTTCTGCCGTGCGCCCTCCAGTCCTGAGAGCCCCCGACAAGGGCCTGGCCTCCCTTGTCCCCAGTTCGTCGCCTGCTTCTCCGGGCGACCCCTTCGTCGCCTGCTTCTCCGGGCGACCCCTTCGTCGCCGGCTTCTCCGGGCGACCCCTTCGTCGCCGGCTTCGCCGGGCGACCCCGTCAGCCGAACCGCGCAAACCCTTGTGAGACCGATCCCTCGTCTGCTGCCGGACCGACCCCTCGTCCCAGGTGGGACCGACCCCTCGTCCCAAGCGGGACCGACCCCTCGTCCGCAGCCAGACCCCACCTCTACCGACCGAGCAAGCCGCCGCAGTGGGGGACATCCCCACATGGCAGGGCACTCCTTGCACGCATCAGCACTGCACGTGGGCCAGCTCACCACCCGGGTCAGGAGGCCCTGGGTTTGAACCCTGGACCTCCCACGTGATAGGCGCATACTCTTATCAGTTGAGCCAAATCCACTGCCCTCTTTTGCTTTTAAATAGCAGTGAAATTCACTTAAGGGGGTGACAGGATGTTTTGGGAGTTTGTTTTTGTCCTTTGGTTTCATGGTTGGTGTCATCCCAGGATTTTAGGAATGAAAAGAAAATTAACCTCAAGTAAAGTATAGGGAGAACGTCAAGCCGCCTCAACACTTGTCTTTGGATCCTTTATCTTTTGAGGGTTAAAGGATCTTTTAATAACAACAACAACAAACACACGAAAAAGAGAATCAGGAGAGCAATCTGGGAGAGGCTCCAGCGTTGTTTTTTAAATGTTGGTTTTTATTTCTCTTTCACCCCTCGTTTGCCCTCGCTTTCTGCTCTCTGTGTCTCTTGGTTGCGTGATTATCTTTTAGGAAGCCCTGGGAACCAAACCCAGGACCTCCCATATGGGAGAGAGGCACCCAATCTCTTGAGCCACACCTGCCCTATTTGTTGAGTCTCTCGTGTCTCCTCGTTGTGTCATCTTGTTGTGTCATCTCATTGTGTCAGCTTGCTGTCTTGCTCATCTTCTTTAGGAGGTACTGGGAACTGAACCTGGGACTTCCCATGTGGGAGGCAGACACCCAACTGCTTGAGCCACATCTGCTTCCCCTCCAGTGTTTTTGTCATGGATCAGAAAGGCCTATGCCAAAGTGTTAAAATGGTCATTTTCACAGAACGGAACATGAGACTTTCACCATCCTTTCTGCTTTCTTTATGTTCCAGGTTTTCTGGAACTTTCATAGCAGGATGGAGGTTTGGGGGAGCTAGAAGCACCCTCCTTGCCTGTGAGACCTGGTGGCTGTGGCAGGGACGAAGCCGGCGCTGTTGGGAAGGGGAGGAGGGCTGCAGTAGAGGTGGGGGCTCTCTGGGGTCCAAGAAAAGCTGGTGAGGAACATGGCTTGGAGGGAGGGTAAGTTTTGGGGAGAACATTAGTGTCTATACCAGCAGATCCACTGGGGAGCAGCCTTTTGGGTCACCCCAAAGCCTCTAGCTAGCAGGGTGACGCTGGGTGCGTGCCTCATTGGGATTGAAGGGAGGAGAGGGGAAACCGCAAAGGGCAGTTGGCAGGAGCTTGGGATGGGGTCCTCACACAGAAAGGGGTGCTTCAGGAATGACCATCACTGTCACCCGCATGGAGACAAGTGCCCCTGTGCTCGAACGCAGGATGTGGCTCCCCCAGTTACCCAGGGGCTCAGAGTAGCTCAGACTTCTTGATGGCTTCTTGATGGCTAAGGGTGCAGCTTCTTGATGGCTAAGGGTGCCCCAAGTTTTTATTTATTATTTTTTAATTTTTTAGGAGGTACTGGGGATGGAACCCAGGACCTTGTACATGGGAAGCAGGCGCTCAACCACTGAGCTACATCCGCTCCATTCCTCAAGTTTCAACGCTACAATTTTATTTGAATCCCGATTGCTCAGTGATGATAACGGGTGCTAGGGCATCATAGGTTGTAGGAAGGCCAAACGCAGGGCGCGGCGGTGATCAGCTGATGTGCATCCGGTTTTTCCTTGTCTCCTCTGTTCTCTTCTTTTAATTAGAGAAGTTGTGGGTTTGCAGGAAGATCATGGATAAAATTCAGGGCTCCCATCCACCCCTTGTGTCCGTGGGGCACCTTGGTTACAGTTCATCAAAGATTTTATGATGGAAAACGGTTCTCTTCTCCCTTTTCATCTGCTTTTTATCGAGTTAAGCCGCTGGGGCTCCCAGATCTTTTTCCACTCCGCACGCTTATGTCCCCCTGCCCGGGCGCACACGCGCCCTGCTGTCCCGCCGGATGGTGGCACGGAGCAGCCTGGAGCAGGTCGGGAGACCAGTGGGCAGTTTGCTTTGTCCGGGGCCCAGGTGGCCGGAAGATGGCAGTGGGCCAGGCAGGCTGGGGTGGGCAGAGGAGGGGCCGGGGTTGGGAGAGCTTGCGGGCCAGTCGTCACCCATGAATAAGCGCGCCCTTGCCAGCATCATTGGGTGAGTGAGGCAAGGTGAGGGCGCACAAAGCGCGGATTGTTGCATTTATCAGCAGCCGGTGTTTTCCTAGAGAAGGTGTATTTACTCTGCGAAGGAAGTCCCCAGGTGGGTGGGGGCCTGGCCCCGGGCCAGCCAGTCGTGCTGTGCCACCTCCTCTTACAGCGGACACCGGAGATGGCGGGGGGCCGAGGGAGCTGAACCCAGAGTGCAGGGGAGCGGGGCGGGCTCGAGAAAGGAATCTTGGGTTTCCTTTACTCCCAGGGTGAACCCAGGACTGTCCTCTAAGAGGAGGGAGAGACGCCAAGCGCGGGGTGACCCAGGGGGACGCCGTGGCCGCCCTCTCCTCCTCCAGCTTGGCGGCCCCCCGGGGCTCGTCTACAGCAGTGTCTCCTGGGCAGTTGAGGTCTTGCTCTCAGTTTTGTGGCCAGAGCCCTTACTCTGGAGATCCGGACTTTTAAAATAGGGACCCCTTGCTTCAGGAAACTCATAACCTTTTTTTTTAAAGGAGGTACTGGGAATTGAACCGGGGACCTTGTATGTGGGAAGCAGGCGCTCGACCACTGAGCTATATCCGCTCCCCAATCTCATAACTTTTTTGTCCCAAAGATTTGCTTTATTTATTTATTTCTCCCCACCCGCTTGTTGTTTGCACTTGCTGTGTCTGTTTGTTGTGTGCTGGTCTTCTTTTTAGGAGGCACCAGGAACCGAGCCCAGGACCTCCCATGTGGGAGGGAGGCGCCTCATCGCTCGAGCTACCTCTGCTCCCTGCTTTGTTATGTCTCTCATTATGTTTTCCTCCTTGTGACTCTTGTTGCATCATCTTGTTGCATGGGTTCACTGCACGTGCCTGTTGCGTCAGCTCACTGTCTTGCTCGTCTTCTTCAGGAGGCACCAGGAACTGAACCTGGGACCTCCCATGTGGTGGGCGGGAGGTCCCCTCTCATAACTTTAATTTGTGCTAATTTGGGGGACAAAGGCCTATGTCACACAGCAAGGGTTGCGACCTCAGTATGAATTCAGGGCCTCGATGGAGAGGTAAGGCAAAAGGCAAGAAACTGCCGCATCCAGCCTTGGGAAGTGTATCTTCACATCCTGTAAGAGCAGCGTGCCTGGAGGGTCCCTCTGGTGACAGCGGCCTGGGTCACCCTGGAGGCCGGTGACCCCGGAGCCAGCCCTTTGGGGCCCGCTGACTTTCAAGTCCTGAAAACTAGTTTAAAAGGCCACAAGAGCTTTCTGGGGCCTGACTGTGCGCCCTGACTTGACCACCCAGAGCTGAGAATGTGACTCCAGTGAGGAGAGAGTTGGGGAAGCATCTGGGAGGGGTGAGTCCCACCTACTCGATGTGAGGTGGGCCCTTTGGCTGGCAGGTGGTGTGGCCCGTCCCCCTCTTCCTCAGACAGGCGTGGCATCCGAATGGGATTCGCCAGTGCTCTTAGAAGAACATTCTGGGAAGTAGATGTGGTTCAAGCGATTGAGCTCCCGCCTACCACATGGGAGGTCCTGGGTTTGGTTCCTGGTGCCTCCTACAGAAGACAGGCAGGCGTGGTGAGCTGATGCAATGAGATGATGCAACAAGAGACACAAGGAGGAATACATAATGAGAGACCCAACAAAGCAGGAGCAGAGGTGGCTCAAGTGATTAGGTGCCTCCCTCCCACATGGGAGGTCCCAGGTTCAGTTACTGGTGCCTCCTAAAAGGAAGATGAACAGGCACAGCAAGTGTAAACAACGAGGGGCTGGGGAGAAATAAATTTTTAAAAAAATTTATAAAAAGGCCATTCTAACTCTTTATAGGGTCCTCTCCAGTCCTGTCCATTTCCCCAGCCACCCCCTCCTTTTCCAGGTCATGTTGGCCCTTTATCAATTCCCAGAAGACATGTTTGCCCTTGACCATGAAGGGAGCCTGGCTCTCCCTTCTGGGGACTTTCCCCCCCCACCCTCCCTGTTCTCGCCATATTGACGTTGGCAGTTGTTTTCACACCTTTGCGGTGATCCATGCATCTTTCTCCGTGAGAACGTAAGGACCTGAAGTGCAGGCTGGTGGCAAAGAACCACAAACCTGGTGGCTTCAAACCACAGGAATTCCGTCTTTCATGGTTCTGGAGACCAGAATTCTGAACTGAAGGTGTGGACTGGGCAATGTTGCCTCTAGAAGCTCTAGACAAGGACCCTTCCTGCCTCTTTGACTTCAGGAGGCCCCAGATATCCAGATATAGATGCTTGTAGATGCACCCAGATATCCAAATATAGATGCTTGTAGATGCATCACCACAGTATCTGCCTCCACCTTCCATGGCCTTCTCCTCTGTATCTCTCTGTCCAAATTTCCCTCTTCATCTAAGGACATGGGTCATACTAGATTTAGGGCCCACCTTTATCTGTTATGCACCATCTTTTTTTTTTTTTTTTAAGATTTATTTACCCCCCTTGTTGTTTTTGCCCTTGCTCTCTGCTCTCTTGTTTCCATTCGCTGTGCATGCTTCTTTGTCCACTTGTCTTCTCTTTAGTTGGCACCAGGAACCAATCCTGGGACCTTCTGGAGTGGGAGAGAGGCGCTCAATCTCTTGCGCTACCTCTGCTCCCTGGTCTGCTGCATCTCTTCTTGTCTCTCCTCTGCAGGCTCTTTTTGTTGCGTCATATTGCTCCTCCAGCACTCCTGCACGAGCCGGCATGCCACGTGGGCCAGCACTCCACATGGTCCAGCTCTCCACTCAGTCCAGCTCGCCTTCACCAGGAGGCCCTGGGAATCGAACCCTGGACCTCCCATATGGTAGACGGGAGCCCAATCGCTTGAGCCACAGCCACTTCCCCCGCCATCTTAATTTACCTAATTTCATCTGCAGAGACCCAATTTTCCAAATCCGTTCATGTCCTGAGGTTCCAGGGGAACGTGAATTTTGGGGTGGATGTTCTTCAACCAAATGTAGTCCCCCTGCACACTGCCTGCCTGACCCGCAGGGGGTATTTCATTAATTTTTTGTTGAATAAAATAATTGAAAGAAGGAGGGGTGGAAAGTGGGCAGGCTGGCTCTCCGGAGCGGCTGTCCTGGAGGAAACGCGGACTAAATACTGAAGGGAGTCAGTGGCTTTGAAGACTCGCTTCTTGTCCTCGTGGGGTGCAGGGCAGCGGGAAGTGGGGCGGGCTCCCCGTCATGTCCTGGCTGGACCACGTCAGCACGTGCGTCTTGGACCGCCAAGCCTTTTAGGTCATCTTGAGTCACTTGGAGGAGAAATGGAGGGCTGATTGCGTTGAACATTTTGGGGAATTTTCAGACAACCACACAAGCAGAGAGCACAGTTTAAAAGAACTTTATACATTCCTCCACCCAGCATCAAAAGATGATCAGCTGTAGCCTTCCGTGCGCCATCCTATCCTTGAATATTTTGCTGTCTATTTAAAATAAACCTCAGTCATCTTATTTCATCCCTAAAGACTTCTTTACCTCTTTTTTTTTTTTTCAGTCTTTTTTTTCGAGGTACCAGGACCGGGCATTGAACCCAGGACCTTGTATGTGGGCGGCTGATGCTCAGCCACGGAGCCACATCGGCTCCCCTGTTCACCTCTCAAAAAAGGAATATTTCCTAATAGGACTGCAAAGCCAGGTGCACCCCTGGGTTGACAAGTTCTCGCTATCGCTTTGTAGTTAGTCTCTCTTCAGAAGTTGCCAGTTGTTTCATGAAAAAAAAAATGCCGTTATAGCTATTTTATATGAAATCAGGATCCAAACACGTTGTCTTTTCGTTATTTAGTTCCTAAGTTTCTCTTTTTTTTTTCAAAATCAATATAGTTCTTTATTTTTTTTAAATGTTACATTAAAAAATATCAGAGGTTCCCATAAGCCCCCCACCCCCCTCACCCCACTCCTCCCACATCAACAACCTCTTTTATCATTGCGGCACATCCATTGCATTTGGTGAATACATCTTGGAGCACTGCTGCACCGCATGGATAGTAGTTTACATTGTGGTTTACACTCTCCCCCAGCCCTTTCAGTGGGTTATGGCAGGACATACAATGTCCAGTGTCTGTCCCTGCGATAGCATTTAGGACAATTCCAAGTTGGGAAAATGCCCCCACATCACACCTCTTCTTCCCTCTCCCTGCCCTCAGCAGCTACCGTGGCCACTGTCTCCACATCAGTGCTACAGCTTCTTCCATCACTAGTCACAGTAGTTCCCAAGTTTATCTTGACCAGGCTCGTCGCCCCTCCTTTTTTCTCACGTGTCAGTGATGTGTTGAGGCAAGTGGCCCCATTCATTGGCAGGGTGTCCACCTCAGGGTTGGCTGTGTCCCCACCTAGCGGGATTTAATTTTCTTGGGTGCTGCTTGCGGTGCTCCCTCAGGAGACACCCATGTCTGTCCATCCCACTTTCCGTGATGTTAAGCCTGAGCCTTGGGGAGTGGATGTTGCTCAAGTGGTTGAGCGCCTGCCTCCCATGTATAAGGTCCTGGGTTCAATCTCCGGTACCTCCTAAAAACAAACAAAGAAGCGAACAAAACCAGAAAAGCCAACTCACTGGGGAGCAGATGTGGCTCAGTAGTTGAGCTCCTGCCTCCTATGTACAAGGTCCTGGGTTCAATCTCTGGTACCTCCTAAAAAAAGAAAAAAGAAGAAAACGCTGGGTCTGGGTTTACGGAAGCAGTGCTGGACTTAAACAGTAACATTGGCTCTATCTCTCACGGCTTTATCTTGTAGATTCGCAACACCAGTTGAGTTTTTCTTGGAGAGCTTGGGGTTAAGAGTGGGCCAGAGGCTGTACCTTCTCCTTTCCCTTCGCTGTGGATTAGAATGGGAGGTTGGAATGAGGCAGGAGGGTAATTTAGCTAAAGAGACAGTGGACAGACAAGTATGTACAAAGGCCCTTTGCAGAGCAACCCAGGTGTGGAGCTCCTGAGGCAAAAAAAAAACTCCCTTAACAACATCCCTAAGACATTTCACATTTCACATTTCAAACACTGAGGAATTACGAAGGCAACAGAGTGGCCATCAAAGGAAGATAATCGAGACAAAGAGGGTATTGGCTTAGAGCTTTTTTTTTGGTTGAGGTCCAGATGGTAAATATTTTTTTCTTTGTAGCATGAAAACAGCCACAGACAATGAGTGAACAAATTAGCTGCCTGCTAATAAAGCTTTATTGACAAAAGCAGATGCGGGCTGGATTTGGCCCTGCGGCCCTCGCGTGCCGTCCCCTGGCTTGAAGGGTCGTGGGGCTGGGGGTGGCGGCACGTCCTAGGGACCCTACCAGGATGTTCTTAGCCGTGTGACAGGCGTGCCCTGGAACTGCGCCAGGCCTCAGTTTCTCTGTCTGTAAAATGGGGATGGCTAGAGAGGCTGATCCTCTTACAGGCGCGAGGATCGGCTTAGCCCTTGGCAGAGGGCGCCTGACAAGTGTGTGCACATCGTCGTGGTCGCGCGGGGGTGTAGGTCGTCCCTTTACACAAAGGAGAGCAAGGTCAACGGCGCCTGGGTCAGCTTTGGAGCTGACGGCGGCTAAGAGAGCCTCACTTCAGGGACTGAAGGTAGAGCAGGTACACAGCCAGGCACCTGCTTCCTGCCCCCAGACGCTTGGAGGCGAGCGTCTCCCTCGTCGCCTGCCTGGAGTTTATTTCTGGAACATGCTAGTACTTTGGGATGATGCACCTTTCTCTGTAATTTGGGTGCACTTAAGCAAAGATTGCCTTATGTGGGGGCGCACTGTGGTGACCCTTTATTCTCCAAAGAACTTTTTTTTTAAAGATTTATTTTTTATTTATGTCTCCCCACCCCCCCAGTTGTCTGCTCTCTGTGTCCATTCACTGTGTGTTCTTCTGTGTCTGCTTCTGTCCTTATCAGTGGCACCAGGACTCTGTGTCTCTTTTTGTTGTGCCGTCTTGTTGCGTCAGCTCTCCGTGTGTGCGGCGCCACTCCTGGGCAGGCTGCACTTTCTTATGCACTGGGTGGCTCTCCTTACAGGAGGGCACACTCCTTGTGCATGGGGCTCCCCTACGCGGGGGACACCCCTGCGTGGCAGGGCACTCCTTGCGCGCATCAGCACTGCGCATGTACCAGCTGCGCACGGGTCAAGGTGGTCCTGGGTTTGAACCCTGGGCCCTCCATGTGGTAGGCGGACGCCCTAGCCATTGGGCCAAGTCCACTTCCGCCTCCAGACAAAGGACTTGAGGTAAATAAGAGCACAGGTTTTTGGTCAAGTCACTTGGGAGGTCAAACAACTGAAGATTCAGCACTTTATGGGGACAGCCGTCCCTTCCCTCGGCGGCGGCTGGTGAGGAGCACGTCCTGTGCAGAGCGGAGGGGCAGCCGGGAGGTGACTGACCCCCCTCCGGCCTGTGTCGCGCTGGGTCCGATGAGGACATCCTACTGGCAGTCACGGAAGCAGCCGTGGGCCCCGGACAAGTCACGGACCTGCTGCTGGTGAAAGCACCGGGCAGCTCTGCCTGCCCCCAGCCTGGCCGGGGTGGCCGATGGGCAGAGAATGTCCCCAATGCCAGTTGGGGTCCCCTCAGATGCTCCGCCACCACCCCCTTGTCCCGGTCCCGCAGCGACGGTGCTGGGAGTCCTGCCCCTCGGACTGTTCTGGAAAGAAGGCCTTTCCTTTGACAGAACCATCCATGTCTCCCATAGGTGCTCTTGGCTGTTTGGTGTCACCCTCTGTGGCCACTCCACAGCCATTTCGGAATTGTGGAGTCCATTAAGGGACCCCGATGTTTTTGTCCTCGCTGCCCACTCCCTCCTCTGGAGCTGGCGATGAGTTTGGAGCTGCCGCCTTCCCCCTTGTATTATTCTAAATTTCTTGCTGCATTTTGTTCCCTTTCCAAAGATCTTTTCCTGCTTTCTACCCCATATTATGTCCATAGAATTTCAGGAAAAAGGCCAGGGGGGCAAATGTACGTGCTGGCCCTCCTTGCTTACCCATCATCGCTTTTTTTTATAAGATTCATTTAATTTATTTATTACTCTCTCCCTCACTGTTTGCACTCACTGTCTATTCTCTATGTCTGTTTATCTTCTTTTTAGGAGGCACTGGGAACCGAACCTGGGACCTCCTGTGTGGTAGGCAGGTGCCCAATTGCTTGAGCCACATCCACTTCCCCATATCACTTTTCCAGGCTACCCAGAATTCCATTGTTTCTAGACACCTTTTTCTTACTGCTGGGCCCTGAGGCTGTTTTCAGTTTATCTATTATGAGCAAAGCTATGGTGATCGTCTTTATAGAATTCATTTTCTCTCACTCGTAAGATTATATCTTTAGAATTGGGGAAGTGGACTTGCGGATTCAATAAAATACACATTTTGCATTTTGATAGCTTTTGCCACAATGCCTTCAACGCTGATTTTCATTCATTATTTTCAATCTGGCCAGAAAGAACGCTCTTATTTTCAGTTATTACGTATTATTACGATTAAGAACCCTGAGTTATCTTTCAGAGGCCTGTATGGAAATGAGGACTGACCTGTGCACAGAGCACAATAGACAGGGAGGTCATCGTGTGGGCCTGTTGGGGGGCTCCAGAACCTTCTCAGGCATTCTCCCAGGCTGGTGGCCCAGGGACAGGGGGGCTCATTCTCTCATTCACTCATTCAACCTGGTCATTCCAAGTCTTTTTTTTGTGTTTTCATTCACTCATTCACTCATTCAACCTGGTCATTCCAAGTCTTTTTTTTGTGTT
Source organism: Dasypus novemcinctus (assembly GCF_030445035.2). Classification (NCBI taxonomy): domain Eukaryota; kingdom Metazoa; phylum Chordata; class Mammalia; order Cingulata; family Dasypodidae; genus Dasypus; species Dasypus novemcinctus. The sequence goes on along the minus strand of NC_080700.1, from coordinate 29,720,338 downwards.
TTTTTTTTAGGAGGTACCGGGGATTGAACCCAGGATCTCGTACATGGGAAGCAGGTGCTCAACCACTGAGCTACATCCACTCCCCAGTGAGCACTGGTTTTTCCATGTGTTTGTTTTTTTTATTTTATTTTTATGAGGTACCAAGGATTGAACCCAGGACCTCATACATAGGAAGCCGGTGCTCAACCACATGAGCTCTATCCGCTCCCCCCCGAGTAATTTTTTTTTCAATCAACCAGTTTAAAAATATCAAAACTGTAGCACCCAGGCATGGGAACGATTTCCAAAGGAAAAAAGGGGTGTTCAATGAAAAATAATTCTCTGCCGCCCCTCCCCCAGACCTCACACCTCTTCCCCCCAGGGGAACACTGTTGAGAGTCTCCCCCAGAGCTACCCCCATCTCAGCCCCCCTGGCAGCTCCCCTCCCAGGAAGGGTGGCGGGCAGAGCCGCACGTTTGGAATCTCACGTGGCTGGGGCACCGGGGCCCGGTTGTGGGCGGGAGGGTGGGCCCCAGAGGGGCCCAGGAGCAGCACCCACCGAGGATCTGTCTTTCCCTTGGACCTTTTGCTGCCTCCCGCAGCCCGCAGCTCCCCGAGAGGAGCAGACCTGCTGGAGGAGTGAGGGTGGGGGCAGGTGGCAGAGCTGGTGGCCAAGCGGCCCCGCAGAGGGGACACAGGAGCGGCTTTGTGTCCCTGGGCTGAAGGGTTACTCCAGGGCGGGCCTTCCTGGCTCTGCTCATTCCATCAGCGCTGGAATGCCCGGCTGCATTCCTTGCAGGGGAGGTGCCCAGGGGAGGGGGAGGCCAGAGGGGATGGAATCCAGGGGGGCCTGCCAGGGTCCCTCCTCGGAGCCCCTGGGGCCCCCGGGGGCCGTGCCCTCCCGCCCTCCTGGGTGCGCGGCCCCCTGGCTGCAGGGCCCGGGGGGGGGGGGGGGGGGGGTAGGTGCTGAGCTCCCCTGGCTTGGGTTCTGCTGCTGCGTGCCTGGGGGGTCTTTCACCTGAAGGGGAGGGCTCTTGACTTTTCACAGCCTTTTGCACCCGCCCCAAGGGTGGCAAGGAATGAATGGGAAATAACCATGCGGTTTTTTGTGTTTTTTTTTTAAATAATATTTTGTATTTTCTTTTTTTTTTAAAGATACATACATGACACAAAAAGTTACATTAAAAAATATAAGAGGTTCCCACATACCCCCCGCCCCCCTCACCCCACTTCTCCCACATAAACCTCTTTCATCATCGTGGCACATCCATTGCATTTGGTGAATACATTTGGAAGCACTGCTGCAACGCATGGATTATAGTTTACATTGTAGTTTACACTCTCCCCTGTCCATTCAGTGGGTTATGGCAGGATATCTAACGTCCAGCATCTGTCCCTGCAATATCATTCAGGACAACTCCAAGTCCTGAAAATGCCCCCACGTCACATCTCTTCTTCCCTCTTCCTGCCCTCAGCAACTCCCGCTGTCTCCTGTAGTGGAATCTTTTTGTGTGTGAAATAGTGTGAATTTTTTTCTTTTATGCCACAATGTACTCATCTAATGCAATGAATGCCCCACGCTAATGAAAGAATTTGTCGATGTGGGAGGAGTGGGGGGTGCGGGGAGTGGGGCGTAGGGAAACTTCTTATATTTTTAATTGTGCGGTTTTTTCTGAGATGAATTATTTTTTTAAAAAATCGAGTGGATGGATGTAGAGTACAGCATCAGAGACCTGGTCTTGTTGTGCCGAAGTCATTTCAAAAGTCGTTATTGCAGATCTCTGTCACTGACTGAATTCCAGGTTTGTCTTCTCCTTTACTTGCCCAGCTTTGTAGACTTGGGAGAGGCCTTAAGGATATTTTAATCCAGTGGCTACCTCCTGCAGGCAAGATAAGGCCCTGAAAGAAGAGGGGACCTAGTCAAGGTCAAGGCGAAGTGTGTAGTTTTTCTCTTGTGCTTGGTTGTGATTTCTTTCTTTTTTTTTTTTAGGAGGTACCAGGGATTGAACCCGGGACCTCGTACATGGGAAGCAGGTGCTCAACCACTGAGCTCCACCGGCTCCCCGGTGCTTGGTTGTAAAGGGATGAAATCACGAAGCTTTCCTTCTTCTGTGCTCTCTTGTAAGGCCCAGCTGATCATCCAGACACTGGACACAGCTAAAACTAGAGGAAGCAGCAGGGAACTTTGGGGTCCCCCGGGCCACCGTTGGCTGGGAGGAGAGTGGCCCCGGGACCACACCGTGCACTGTGTGTGTGTGGGTGGCACAGCGGGCAGCCGGGCGGCACCTGGGAGGGCAGCCCTCATCTCTGAACTAACCGCTTGGAATTGTTACGGGATTGTGTCTAGGTTCTTGGTAGTGCCGCAGAATTGAATTTCAAGAGCACATCGGGTGAGTTAGGCCAGTCATTTATTCAGGTAGGGAGGGAAGAGAAATGGGAGAAAACGACAGAGCAGGGGTCCCAGGGAGAGAGGAAGGGGGTGAAAAGGGGTAAAGAGGGCTGATTTGTAAGCTACAATTCCCCATTACAGAAGGTAGATGCCCAGGTTTACTGCTGTGGCCACATGGCAGAGGAAAGATGGTGAGAGCCGTGCACAGAGGGCGGGGGCGGGTCCAGAGGCAGAAGAGCAGGGCGAGAGCGCTCAGGCCACGCGGTCTGCTTTATAAACTTAATTATTCTACCCCTTTGCTAATGGCAGGGGAGGGGTCACAGCTATTTGCTCTTTGGATTGATTGTCCCACCCATCAATCCCCCAGGGAGGGCCCAGTGATAAAGTCCTTAGAGAACATTTGGGGCTTCTCCTGGCTCCCAGAAGAAGTCTTTGCTCTGAATGGCAGAATCCTGGGGGTGGGGGTCCCCCAGCGGCCATCTTGGGGGTTCCAGATGTCCACCTGGACTCTCTCGGGTTCCAGATCTGTCTGTTGATTCCCTGTCTTACTAGCCTGCTTCAGAACCAGTCTCCAGAAGGGTGCGGGGCTCGCGGGCCCGACGCCGTCATCTGCGCCTTGTGGTTCCGGCTGGAAACTGGCCCCCTGGCCCCCGGGCGGAGTCGGCCGAGAAGCAGGGGCAGTGCCCAAGTGCCCTGGAGGATGGGGAGGCGCAGTGGGCTTAGCTGGGAAGAGACCACAGCGGGTCTGGCGGGTCTGGCGCCCACCCACCTCCGAGCCCTCTGAGGCCTCCTTCCAGGCGGGGCTGCCGGGGAGTCTCTGGGCAGCCTCTAGCTCCTGACCTGCCCCTGGGTCCTGCCAGCAGCCTCTTCGTGCCTGTCAGAGTCTCAGACGTGACCAAACCCGGGACCTCCTGTGTGGGAAGCAGGTCTCAGCAGACTGGATGTTTTAAGTAGATTTGCTTCTCCTGCTCGTTCCCAGTAATGCTTCTACAAGGTGGCGGCTGGGATTAGGGCTTGTTAGCGGCCACTGAAAAAGGGTAAAAGTGAGCTTAAAAGTAAACTTGTTGGGAAGCAGATGTGGCTCAAGTGATAGGGCCTCTGCCTACCATATGCGGGGACCTGGGTTCAATCCCTGGGGCCTCCTGGTGAAAAAGAAGAAGAGAAAGCGTGCCTGCGTGCAAGCTGAGTACACGCGTGGTGAGCAAGTGCCCGTGTGAGTGCCAGCACGGCAAACCAAGTGTCCGTGCAGTGAGCCAGTGCCCGTGCAAGTGAGTCACGCAGCAAGATGACGACACGTCAAAAGAGAGACAAGGGGAGAGTCAAGGTGAAGCGCAGCAGAGACCAGGAACTGAGGTGGCGCAGTTGACAAGGAACCTCTCTCTACATCGGAGGTCCCCAGGATCGAATCCCGGTGAATCCTAGAGGAGAAAGACAAGAAGAGAAGAGAAAAAGAGAAATAGATACAGAAGATCTCACAGCGAATGGACACAGACAGCAAAAACAGCAGGGGTGGGGTGGGGTGGAAGAAAAAAATAATAAAAATTTAAAAAAATAAACTTAAAAAAAAAAGTAAACTTGTAAGGCTGGCCTTGTTTACAAGTCCTCTCACCAATCAAGTTTAGCAGACTTGGACTCCAGCTCATCCTACAGGCAGTCCTCTGGCTTTTCCTTGGGTGATTAGTTACCCTCTTAAGTTTATTGAGGGAGTTCAGGAATTTTCAGTTCTAATCTCTGAACCTTTACAATAACACGGATCTGTCTAGGCTTTGTATTTCTTTCTAGGATAATTGTTTATTTTTTCCCCAGCTTATAAAGGAAACACGTGATTGTAACATTCCAAAAACATGTCAATGTGTAGTTTAAAAAGTAGCCTCTCCTGTGATCAGGTTACCAGTGTGCCGCGTTAACAAGTTAAAACATGGATTGTTCACTTTAAGTTGGTCAATTTGGCATCGGATGTGTAGATATTTCTATTTTTAAATGGTTTTTTCTGTGGCTGGGAGAGAGATGATTGGGTTGAGGAATAAGATGGTTTGGATATATGTTGACACATTGTTTTCCCAAAGGTTGTACCCAGTAGCACATACCAGTTTAAAAATCATCTCATAATATTCATACACCTTTGAAAATTATTTTAGTGAAACAAGCACTAAGTGTTATTGGGATATCTTTTTTTTTTTAAGATTTTTTTTTTAATTTCTCTCTCCTTACCCGCCCAACCCCCAGTTGTCTGTTCTCTGTGTCCATTTGCTGCGTGTTCTTCTTTGTCCGCTTCTGTTGTTGTCAGCGGCACCGGGAATCTGTGTCTCTCTTTGTTGCATCATCTTGCTGCGTCAGCTCTCGCTGTGTGCTGTGCCACTCCTGGGCAGGCTGCACATTTTTTCACGTGGAGCAGCTCTCCTTACGGGGTGCACTCCTTTTGGGGCGCACTCCTTGCGCTTGGGGCTCCCCTACGCGGGGGACGCCCCTGCATGGCAGGGCACTCCTAGTGCACATCAGCACTGCCCATGGGCCAGCTCCACGTGGGTCAGGTGTTCAAACCCAGGGCCTCCCATGCGATAGGTGGATGCTCTATCTGTTGAGCCAAATCCGCTTCCCCATCGGAATACCTTGTGACCTGCTGTGTTTAGAGTATCCACCTAAGAAAGCAACCACAAGTCACATTAGTTTACTGTGAATTCATGTTTAGCCAAAGTCAGCTTTCAACAAACTATAATCCATGGCAGTGACCGGGTGACTCTGGCTTTCTTTTTAGGCAATGAGTATATATTTATGGACTTGGATCAAAAGCTCAGCAAATACTTCTTAAAGGACTGGAAGAAAGAGATGTGTAAAGTAAGTGTACTGTCGCCAGCCTGTGGGGTAGGAGGTCCCGGGTGAAAGGCTGAGGATACAGCCCCATTGGAAGGAACTCTTGCTGGGCTGGCTTGAAATGGGTGTCGCCAGCTTGTCCAAGAGAGAACCTCGGGCCACAGCTCCGCTGTGCTCTGTCCCTGCTGGTGGAGCCGGCCACCCATGAGCACAGTTCGCTCTGCCCCCGACAGCCTCCCAGGAACCCCCTCGGATTCAGGTGCTGTTTTTAGCGGACGTCGAGGCTGGTGAACCACATCTGTTTATGTGAACGCTCATGAGTGCTATAGATAACAATTCCCACTCCCTGTTTTTGTCCCCTTTAAAAAGAAAATAGTAATAATAATAATGAACCGCCGTAGCTGTTCAGCTCTGAGCTTCAGCTTAGAGCCGGGTATAAAATAACGCAAGGTGGAATGCGCCGTCGTGACGATCGGCCAGCGGTCAGTCCTTCACCGGGGTCATTTGTCCAGCCTTTTCTCTTTACTCTTTTGCCCCACAGGGAGATGAGAAGTCCAGTGCTCCTTTCGTTGCCTTCCTCGGAGTGCAGTACTATGTGGAGAATGGAAGGGTTATAAGGTAATTATGCATCGATTTTAAAGGACGTTGTCTGGAATGGTGAAAATCTACCAACGTAAAATAGAATACAAGTCTCGTGAATGTCAAACATTTAGACTTGAGTTTATCCTGTAAAAAGAGCATTATATTGGCTGATACCTTTTCTCTTGGGAGGGTGGGGTGCAGGCATAATTCCTTTTCATTGAAATATGTGGTGATTGCTTTATGAAGATCAGTTTCTTCAAACACATGTATTTTTGATTCTCTATGGTAGGTGTTTTTTATCTAGTAGGTATTGGGAGGGTAGGGAAGATTTGTATTGTACGTTGGAGCTGTGCTTTCCAGAAGGCAGGGCAGGTTTTGCTTTTTTAAATTTTGCTGCCTGCACCCTTGGCTGGTTTCTCTGGACAGGGGATGGACTGTCATAGGCCGGGGCGAGCTTCATTCGGAAGTGACTGGAGCTGCTTGCTTCAGCGATCCTCTCTGAGAGTTTGCAGGTTCCCAAGAGAGCGCCTTTGGGACTATCCAAGGAATTGTGATTTACACCGAGACCAGAGGCTCTGGGGAGCAAGGGAGCAGGGATTCTGTTTTCCCTTAAGTCCCCAAGGCGGTATAGGCAGGTGTAGGCAGGGGATGATGCCCACAGCCTCCCACCGTCGAAAGGTGGGAAGGAAGATGCTCCGGCCTGCAGAAATAAGACCACAGGTGGCCCTGGCTGGAGTGCAGGGGGGCACTCTGAGGTCGGGGAGCCCTGGGGCAGCCCCCGCCCCCGGTCTCAGCGGGGCCACGGGCTCGCTCTGCTGCCTTCCAGCGACAAGACGGCGCGGCACCTGTACTACTGCCACCTCAAGGAGAAGGTGCTGCGCTCGGAGTGCGTCCACAAGGAGGAGAGCTACTTCCTGCTGGCCGCCTACAGCCTGCAGGCCGACCTGGGTGACTTCCGGGAGGCCGCCCACGTGGGGAAGTACTTCGAGCCACACTCCTATTTCCCGCAGTGGGTAAGGCCCCCTGGACCGCTGGCCCCAGGTGGGGGGACCCCTGCCGGTTCACCTGCGCAGCTGGGAGCCTTCTCTCCCAGGCCCCTGTCCGGGTGGGCTGGGCTATGCCAGGGGGACCTCCCCGGGGAACAGAGCCGGGGAAGGGGCTGGAGGACACGAGAAGGAACCCAGGCCTGAGCCAGTGGCTTTGCCTCTTCTCTAGGGAAGTGCAATGGGGGATCTTCCTCCTTGTCACCCAAAAGGCGAGTGGTGTGATGTGGTGTATCAGTCAGCCGAAGGGGTGCTGGTGCAAAATACCAGAAACTGGTTGGTTTTTATAAAGGGTATTTATTTGGGGTAGGAGCTTACAGATACCAGGACATAAAGCACAAGTTACTTCCCTCACCAAAGTCTATTTTCACATGTTGGAGCAAGATGGTGGCCAACGTCTGCCAGGGTTCAGGCTTCCTGGGTTCCTCCCTTCCAGGATCTTGCTTCTCTTTGGGTTCAGGGTTCCTGTCTTCCCAGGGCTTGCTTCTTCTTGGGCTCAGGATTCCTCTCTTCCTGGGCTTGCTTCTTTTCCTTTGTGAGCCTACTTCCTGAAGATCCAGTTTAAGGCTCCAACATCGAAACTCCAACACCAAAAACCCCAACTATGTCCTCTGCCAGGCCTTTTATCTGTGAGTCCCCACCCACCAAGGGGTGGGGACTCAATGCCCTAATGATGTGGCCCAATCAAAGCCCTAATCATAACTCAGTCATGCCCAGGTACAGACCAGATCACAAACATAATCCAATATCTATTTTTGGAATTCATAACCATATCAAACTGCTACACATGGGAAGAGCCGTGACCTGAGAAGAGGGACTTCTGGGTCCTTCTGATCCTGAGAGCACTTGGCCTGGAGCAGGTGTAGCTCAATGGTTGAGCACCTGCTTCTCGTGTACGAGATCCCCGGTTCAATCCCCAGTACCTCCTCAAAAGAAAATAGTGCTTGGCCAGGGAGCAGATGTAGCTTAGTGATTGAGCACCTGCTTCTCACGTACGAGGTCCTGAGTTCAATCCTTGGTACCTCCTAAAAAAAAAAAATGCCTGGCCAGCTGTGTGAACTTGGGCAAATCCCTTCCCCTCTCTGAAGCCCGGCTCTGACCCACACATTTTTTGGAGAAGCCATAAAGGTCTGGGCTGAACTCCCAAATCTGTCACTTCACCAGCAGGGTGACGTCTTTGCAAAACATTCATCCACTCTGTGCCTTACTTTCCTCACCTGTAAACTAGAAGGAGCGGCAGCCCCTTTGCAGGGAGGGGGCAAGGACTAAATTGTTCCGCATGCGTGAGCCTCAGCGGCCGGCCACGTGGGTGCCATCGCCACCATCCCAGGGGAGACCCAGGCCCACGGCTGCTGGGTGGAGGGTGTGAGTTTCTCACCTGGAGCATCTTTCTCGCTCCCCTCATCTTGTCAGCTGAGAAAACCTAGGGAGCCCCGGCTGGGAACACTTGGGGTCTCCCGGGATGCAGTGAGAGAGAGAGGAGGGGCGCATCCAGCCTCCTCGCCATGGACTTGGCGGTGGACGCTTTCTCCACGTGGCCTCCCAGCTGGCCTTAGACATCCGTTTGAGTCGGCTACGCTGCTGTGAAACGGGGTGTCTTTTAAAAGTGGGAATTGATTAACTTACAGGCATACGGTTTCGAGGCTGAGAAAAATGTCCTAAGCCAGGCATCGTCAGGCGATGCTTTTTTCCCGAAAACCGACTGCCGGGGACTCCTCTGTCACGTGGCAGAGCACCGGGCGGCATCTGCCGGGCCCCACGTTATCTTCCGGATTTCCCTGCTTCCTGCTTCTTGCTTCTGTGGCTTTCCTTCTTTCTTATTCATCCTCTTTATAAAGGATTCCAGTAAGAAGATTAAGACCTACCCCAGGCCATGCCGCAGCTGATGTACTATCACAAGGTCCCACTTACGACGGGCTCACAGACACAGGAAGGGATTGGCTCTCAGAACGGGCTTTTCTGGGGTCCACACCCTTCCAAAGCACCTCGGCATCTGAGGCCACGGAACTAGGGAGAAGGCGAGAAGCAGCTAGCCTCCTCTTTTCCTGCTCGTCCCACCAAACCCTTCCCCTCTGACCTTGGATCTCTTCGGCAGTTGCTCTTGGAGCAGTTTTTCAGCCAGGTCCCCAGGGCTTGTTGGAAACCAGCATTTCTTAAAGCTCTGTTAACTCCAGGTCACCTGTCCAGCCCCCCGGGCACCCTTTAGCCGTCCCCCGTCATTCATTTCCTTTCCAATGTTTCACGCAGGGCACAGGCTGTGGCTGCAGCCCGCCGTGCAGGGAGGCATTTTTGAGCAGCAGGTGGCTGCCTGGGCATACATGTCCAGGCTGCAGACACCCGCCAGGGCTCACCGGCCGTGGGTCTCTATGCTGGGCGCTGGATGGGAGGAGGGCCTGCGCTTAGGACACAGAAGGGGACACGCTAAAGGAAAGAGGCAGTAGTACAGGTGCTGCGCCCACAAATGCCAGGGGGTGGTACCAGCAGCTCACATCCCTGGGGGCTTCCGGGGCCGGGGTGGGCCCCGCCCTGGACCCCCTCCCACCTGCAGAGACAGGGCCCTGCGTGGGACCGCCCGCACCCCCTCGCGGGAGGCTTCAGGGGAGGCTCCGTGGAGGACGGGGGAGGGCAGAGCCTGAGCCGGCCTTCTGGCTCCTTCCACAGATCGTCACCAAGAGGGGCAGTGACTACATCCTGAGGCACGTGCCGGCCATGCACCGCGAGCAGCGCGGCCTGAGCCCCCGGGAGGCCGCGCTGCGGTTCATCAGGGAGGCCTGCCGGCTGGAGGACGTGCCCATCCACTTCTTCAAGCTACAGAAGGTTGAGCCCGGGGCAGGCTGGGAGCTGGGGGTAGGGGGGTGCAAGACGCTCCGCAGCTACCTTAGAGGGGATCCAGGCCCAGCCTGCAGAGCTGCCCCCTCTCACGGGCCTAGGAGCAGCCAGCTTTCCGCCCAAGCAGCCGTTATTCCGCCCGGGCTCAGAGAGGTTAGGCAAGTCCACCGAGGTCACGCAGCGAGGAAGCAGGAGAACTGAGGCACGAAGCCAATGTCCCTTGGACCCTCATGCCCAAGCCCCTGGCCACGCCCCCAAGTGGAATATTTTCCACCTTGGGTTGGCATGAACGAATGCGATGGTCGGAACAAGTGTTAGTTTCCATTCAACTCAGTCCCAAGAAAAGCGTGGCGTTAATTCTAGAAGACCCATACGTAGAAAATGATTGTGCTTTTTCCAGCTCACTGTGGTTCTGGGGGAATTTTCTATTTCACTGAAGTTTCTGAAAAACCAGGGACAAGGCTGAAGGGAAGGCGGCTGTACAGTTGGCATAGAGATGAGTTCTCCGGGAAGCATCAACGAGCAAACCTGGGCAGGGTATATTGGGGAATTGAGCCCAAGTCTGAGCTGGCCTGTGAGTCGTTGGACGTGTGAGCAGCCCCAGGCGATTTTTCCACATCTCCCTGGCACTGTGTGGGTGAAGGATCCTGGGTTTGCAAACAGCCAGACAGGGCTGCAGCTAGAAGATGGCTCTCATTCCTCTAAAATCCCCACTCACGTCTCGGTTGACGCTGACAGCGGAAAGCAAGTGGGGGGCAGTAAGTTTCGGTTCTGACTCTAAGCCTGCACCTGGCCTCGTGCCTGTCGCCTCCCCCTGCTCCCTCTCCTCCCACTTCTCCTTCTCAGTTCACGTCTGCAGGGACTTGCTAATATGTGCAGGGTCCAGGCGCCCCTGGAAGGAGAGCCCACGTTCTCTTCATCTGCTGTGGGCTGGGTTTGATGCATTATTTAGTTCCCCTGCTGCTGTCCAAAACCGTCCCCATTTGTTGGGCAGCTTGGTTGCTCCTGCCCCTCCTTGGTAGGGTCACTTTTTCATCCTTAACATGGCAGTGAGTCTGGGGGTGCCTTCTGAAGAATGACCTGACGTTAGAACTTCCCAGAGGGTGGTGTGGAAGAACAGGCCATGTGGCTTGTGCATGTGTGCGTGTGCTTTTTTAAGGCCTCTGGGGAGAAGGGCTCTGATGGATCATGGGTGGTGTGAGCTGTGGGTGCTGCTTCCCCAGTGGGATCAATTGGGTCCTTCTTTGGCGCCTGCCGGTGGACCCAGATCTGGAGTAAGTCTTCCCCTTCCCACATGTGTCTACCCTTTGGATTGGGTAGAGTGCACTTAGATTAGGCCGACTGTTCCATTGTCCTCCTCAGGCTGCCGGAGTGGCCTCCCAAGATGGCTTCCCTTCAGCTCCCCTTAGCAACAACCCACTGCTTCTCCTGCCAGCGTGGACGCTCCCAGGGGCCGGGAGTTTTGTGGCTGGCCCTGGGTTTCGTGTGATGGAAGTGTGTGGCCTTTCTCACTGGGGTTCTTCAGTGGGTTACGAGCTACATCTTCAAGGACTGGGACCCCCAAACCCCACCTGGCCTTTCCTGTGAGACGGAGCTTCACATCTCCACCTGGGAGAAGGGCTCGGCCTGCCCTGCTTCTCCTGCTGCTTGTCCACACCCAGGATGGCTTCTGTCCTTTAGGGGAGGCCCTGCCATTGAGGAGGGGGACCGGTGTTTAATCAGTTGGGGTTTGAGGAGCTGACATATGTTTGCCCAGTTGATTTGGGGTTGGCAAAGGTAAACGTGGCGGGTAGGGAGGTAGTGGAGTGGGGAAGGGGTGGTGGCTTTGAAGACCCCCAAGCTCCACCCATGGCTCACCCTACCCCCTGGTACACAACCCTTGACCTCTCTGCCTTCGGTGGTTTTTGCAGGATAAGAAGGCGGATCGCCCGACTGTCGTGCTGGGACTCACCCTCAAAGGGTTGCACATCTATGAGGTGACGAGCCGAACTCTCCACCCGGCCCCCACACCCTCCCCACCCCCGGGGCCCTGGCCTGGGCACTGCTCGCCTTCCCTCCTGGCCGACAGCTGACCTGTTTCTGTCTGCCACTTTCCAGGTGGTGAACCGTGCCCGGCAGCTGCTCTACGACTTCCCCTGGTCCCGCGTGGGGAAACTGGCCTTTCTGGTGGGTACCGGGCGGGCGAGGGGCTCCATGCCACAAGAGCCACCTGGGCGGTGGTGCGTGGCGCTTGACACGGTGCCACGAGGTCCGCGTAGGCAGTCCCTGCCCAATGGGTCTTGTGAATCCTACAAAATACAGAACTCCAGGGAAGGGGGGTGTTCTGTGGGCAGGGCCAGGTCCGGAAAGAGGCACGGACAGTCCTGCCCGAGGGTTGTGTTGCTCTGCCCCGATTGTCCGTGGAATTGCCAGCCTTGAGTTTCTGGTAGCTGCTTTTTTTGTGTTGTTTAATGTCTTTATTTTTTATTTCTTTCTTTTCTCCCCCTCCCCCACCCTGCTGTTTTTGCTGTCTGTGTCTGTTTGCTGTGTCATCTTCTGTATTTGTTTCTCTTTTTGTCTTCTCTTGTCTTTCTCCTCTAGGATTCACCGGGATTCGATCCTGGGGACCTCTGATGGGGAGAGAGGTTCCCTGTCAACTGTGCCACCTCAGTTCCTGGTCTCTGCTGCGCTTCACCTTGACTCTCCCCTTTGTCTCTTTTGTTGTGTCATCATCTTGCTGCGTGACTCACTTGCGTGGGCACTGGCTCACCATGCGGGCACTCAGCTTGTCATGAGGGCACTCCTGCTGGCACTTGGCTCACCATGTGGGCGCTCGGCTCACCGTGCGGGCACTAGCTCACCACGCAGACTCCCTTTCTCTTCTTTTTCACCAGGAGGCCCCAGGGATCAAACCCGGGTCCTCCCATATGATAGGCAGAAGCTCTATCACTTGAGCCACATCCGCTTCCCTCCAGTAGCTGCTTTGATTAGCAGGTGACCTCTTGTCTCCTGGGTGGGAAAGAGAAGGGGAGAAGAAGAGGAGACCATAGAAAAGCCCCTGTGCTCAATGCCTGGCTGTTTGTGGGGGTGGATCCGGGCAGGGCCCCCCAGATTTAGCAGCAGGTGGCAACAGCAGGCACACTTCCCTGTTGGCTGTTACTCTTGACCAGTGAAAGCAAGAACTTTACTTTCCAGTCCCGGATTTTATTTTTTGCATCCGCCTTGAGAGCTGTAGGCAGAGGCCCAGGAGAACTTTCCAGAGACCCAGTGCTTTCCAGGCTGCCTTCTCTCTGATATTACGGGGCTCCCTTTTAAGATCTTTTGTCTCCCAAGTAAGGATGCAACTGAGTATACCAAGTAGCGTGTGCCCTGGGTTACACTAACTGCAAATGAAAATCCGTTGGCATGGGGGGATTAAATTCCCAAAACCCAAATAACGGCTCCAGTGGCTGGAGTTGGCTGGTTTCTAAAAGTTCTCTTTCCTGATGCTTGAATGGAGCGGCGGTTGTTGGAGCCGGAGGCAAATGAGGGTTTTCTCTCGTTGGGGTCCCAGGGCAAGAAGTTCGAGATCCAGCCCAACGGCTTGCCCTCTGCCCGGAAGCTGGTTTACTACACGGGCAGCCCGTTCCGGTCGCGCCACCTGCTGCACCTGCTCAGCGCCAGCCATCGGCTCTACCTCCACGTCCAGCCCGCGCTCCAGCGGCTCCGGCAGCTGGAGGAGGCGGAAGGTGGGTGGGGAGGGGCGGGGGCCGGGCAGGGACAGCACCCCCCACCCGGCGGTGCAGCTGCCCGGCCTTCTGGGAGCAAGGTGGGAGAGGTGACAGATGCCCTGAGACCACAGTGGCCTCCGCGGCCAGTGTGCACCTTTTTCTTGTCCCGGCCGTGGATTTGGAGCCCCTGGTGTTCTCGTCAAAGTGGGGGGCGCAGTCCCCCCATTTCTCCAGCTCTAGTGGGAGCAGGAGTTTCAACACTGGGGCACCCCAGGGCCACTTTGGATTCTGGGGGGCCGAGGGAGGGCAGCTCAAGCGCCGGGGTCACTCTTTCGGCGTGCTGCCCGGAAGTCCTTGTTCGGGGTTCCCGCCCCCCCTTGCTCTCCATTTTTGCCCCATGTGGGGTGGGACGTGCAGGCGGTCGGGAGCCCAGCTTTGGCAGTTGGCCTGTTGGACTGGTCGCCGGTCCTCTTCTGTTCCAGCCACGTCCCTTGAAGGCTGAGCTTGCCTTTCTCTGTCCTCTGCTCTTCTTTGTGTCACTGCAGAGGGCACGGGAATTCTCTCACTCGGGTGTGCCCAGCATCTGCAGTTGGCTCCGTGCGTGTGCGCCATGCCCACGTATGACGGGGGCAGGACACATGGGCACGTTATCGTGTCTGTGACCCTCGAGAGGACCTGCTCCCTCTGGAGTCTCTTTCTCCCACCAAGGGGGCTCGGCAGCCCCCTCCCATCGTGCGCTCGGTGCTAGCCGGGGTCCCAGGGCAGTTGAGGGTGAGAGTGTGGCCGTGGCGTCCACATCCCTCACTCCCTTTCCCTGGAAAGCAGAGAGGACACTCATCCCAGGAGAGCCTTTTTTTAAAAAAAAAAATTATTTATTTTTTTAAATTTATTTCTCTCCCCTTTCTCCCCCCCACCCCAGTTGTCTGTTCTCTGGGTCTATTTGCTGCGTCTTCTTTGTCCGCTTCTGTTGTTGTCAGCGGCATGGGAATCTGTGTCTCTTTTTGTTGTATCATCTTGCTGCATCAGCTCTCCGTGTGGGTGGCGCCATTCCTGGGCAGGGGCACTTTCTTTTGCGCTGGGCGGCTCTCCTATGGGGCGCACTCTTTGCGCGTGGGGCTCCCCTATGCGGGGGACACCCCTGTGTGGCAGGGCACTCCTTGCGTGCATCAGTACTGCGCATGGGCCAGCTCCACATGGGTCAAGGAGGCCCGGGGTTTGAACCCTGGACCTCCCGTGTGGTAGGTGGACGCCCTATCTGTTGAGCCACATCTGCTTCTTACAAAGAAGACTCTTACGCCAACTCAACAGTCAGGAGTCTCCTGGCGGCTGATGGGAAAGTCTATCACAACAGTGGCCTGATTTCAGTAGGGACCTTGTGGGGTGGGCGGGGGTCTCCCTTCTCTACGATGGACAGGCGTGTCCCACTGTCCCTGCAGAGCCCACGGGGCAGCTCGGGGCGTGGGGCAGGGCACCCCGGGGCTCTCTGGCCCATCTCCCCACGCCTTCTTCCCGCCCTGCACAGAGAAGAAGCGCTACCGTGAGTCCTACATCAGCGACGCGCTGGAGCTGGACTTGGGCCCGGCCGACCAGCAGTCCGGGGGCAGCAACAGCGGCCAGTGCTGCCCCCGCGCGCTCTCCCGCTGCTCCAGCAGCGCCCACACAGTGGGCACCGAGGCTGACTCATGGCGCCCCGTGCCCGTGGAGATGTCTGTGGACGGGCCCTTCCGGTCGGAGGCGGCCCCCGGCCAGGAGCAGCCGGGCAGCTCCGGCATCGACGGCACAGGCGGGGTCGAGTGGGCCACCCCGGGCCAGGGCGACGGTGAGTGCACGGGGACCGCGGGGCTCCCAGCAGGAGGGTTCCACGTGGAGTCCACGGAGCTGGGCTTCCCAGGGAACTGTGCTGGGCCACGAAACAGGAGGCGGGGGTGGGGGGGCATCTGTGTCCTGTGCCCTCCCACCCTGGTCTGCCTGGGGTCTTCCGCCCTGTGGGAGGTGGGAGGTGGGGGGTCCGTGGATTCCCCCCCCCCGGGTAAGGAAGGACGGGGTCCCGGTCCTTGAAGCCTCTTCTGCACCTGAGCCCTGGAAGCACCTGAGGGTGCCACAGGGCAGCCACATCACGTGCCGGAAAGCGTGGGCTTTTATTTATTTATTTTAAAGATTTATTTTTTACCTATTTCTCTCCCCTCCCCCCCCGCCCCCGTTGTCTGCTCTTTGTGTCCATTTGCTGTGTGTTCTTCTGTTTCTGCTTGCATTCTTGTCAGTGGCACCAGGAATCTGTGTCTCTTTGTGGTGTCATCTTGCTGCATTAGCTCTCGGTGTGTGCGGCACCACTCCTGGGCAGGCTGTGCTTTCTTTGCACAGGGCGGCTCTCCTTAAAGGGCGGTGATCCTTGCACATGGGGCTCCCCTATGCAGGGGACACCCCTGTGTGTCACAGCACTCCTTCTGTGCATCAGCACTGAGCATCGGCCAGCTCCTCACAGGTTAGGAGGCCTTGGGTTTGAACCCTGGACCTCCCATGTGGTAGGCAGACGCTTTATCCATTGAGCCAAATCTGCTTCCCAGCTGGCTTTTATAATGGGGCTTTATGTGGGTTAAAAGCTTACAGTTCCGAGGCTGTGGAATGCCCAAATCAAGGCACAGTCAGACTTGCTTTCTAGCAGGGTCGTCTGCTGGCAGGTCCTATCGTCTTGTCACCGGCCAGACAAGGTGGCAGCCGGGCCCTGCCGAGGTCCCTTTCCCCTCAGGTCTCACCGTCTCCCAGAGCTCAGCTGGGTCAGGCGTGTGGCTCTTCTCTTTAGCCTTGGGCTGCTCCATGGGCCCAACTCTTGGGGGCTTCGAGCTTTGGCTGCTACCCATCCTCAAGTGCTGTCTCACACAGCCAGGTCCAAACGGCAGAGCTCCCGTTTCTGTGTGTGTGTGTGTTCTCTCTCCATCTCCCTTTATATAAGATGTAGCAAGAGGTAGGGACCCAGCCAAGTCCCACCTCACTGACTCCAGTCAAAACCCCTAAAGCAACCTAGTCAAGTGATCTAATCAAGGTCCCTTAACTGAATCTAATGCAATCAAAGGGTCTTACACCCCCAGGAATGGATTCACTCAAAAATATAATCTTTCCCCATTTTGGGGGGATTCACCAAGTTCAAACAGTCACAGGGCCTGTGGCCAGCTTCCAGCCGCCCTGCCAGCTCGCCCTCACAGCCAGGTCCCACCTAGAAACCTCCATGATCAACCTGAGCAAGCTATGCTCTTCTCACCCATTGGGACCCCATCCTTGTGTGCTGTGGCCACGTGGTGAGTGGGCTTTCCCCCAAGCTGCCCTGAGAGTCCCCCCAGCCTTGGCCCTGGAGGGTGCTCTGGGCAGCTGGTGAGTGCCCAGCTCTTCAGGGGTCACGGCCTCCTTGGAGAATCTGATGAAAACCCTGAGTCCTCGCCCCTTTACAACGTCCACTCATGGACGCCTGGAGAGAATGACTCCAGGTGGATCAGCCTCCCTCCACCCACGCCCAGTGCCCATGCCAAGGGACCCTGATGTGGAGGGTCCGAGGCAGCTCTTCTCACTGGGCTGCCCATCACCCTGGGCTCCAGTTCATGTGTCTTTTCTCCTGGGGTAACTAACAATAGCACCCCCTTTCCCTTCCGAAGTGCTTCACTCCCATCCCACATCCTGCCTTTGGTTGAGAGGTCCCTGCAGGGTGGAGGTGGGTGGGGATCTGTTGTGTACCCCCCCACAAGGGCCTCTCAGGTCTGGGGGAGCCGGGTGGCTGCTCAATCACCCATCGTGGGGACAGAGGGGGCTGTGCCCTCCAGGAACACCCAAGAGGCAGGAAAGCCCCTGCTTGGGGGCAGTGGGGCTGTGAGGCCAGCAGGGGTTTGCTTGGTGGGCTCAGGGCTCAGGCAGGTGAGCTTACCTGGGACAGGTGGCTGTGCCCGCCCTTCGCTGCCCCCCTCTCCCATCTGATGGGGCTCTTGCCTCCTCACAGAGTGGCACAGGTGGTATGTGTGTAGTAGGCATGCAGCCATGCACTGGCATGCAGTAGGCATGCAGCCATGCAGTACACATGCAGCCATGGTCTGGTGCTTCCAGCACAGCATGTGGCTCGCCACAGAGGCCATGTAGATGTCAGCTGTTACCTTCAAAGAGGCATTTGTTAGCAACAAAGGGGCTGCTGAGCTTAGTCCAGGTGCACGGGGGACCGGTCCCCTGCTCCCATTCCAGACGTTCACTTATTCTGGGAATTCCCTGGGGTGCAGCGAACAGGGGGGTAGACCCCCTCCCCACCGCCCAGAAGAGGCAGGACGGCCGCCCGCCTTCTCTTCTGCCAGGAGCCCGGGGACGGCCTTGGCGGGACCACGTGGCGACAGTGCCAACAAGGAGAGCAGAAAGCTCCAGGGACCGCCAGCGCTGAGAACGAGCACCCGGCCCGGGGCTGGCACCCCCATGGCCTGGCCCCCCAGTGGGAAGCGGGGCCCCCGCGGGCTGCCGCCTTGGTTCCCATGACCAGGGCAGGCGAACTCCATGGGTCAAAGGGCGGGAGGGAGGTGACAGTGCAGGGTCAGCGGGGTCAGGCAGGCTCACTGCGCAGGGCGCGGGTGGTCCCGCGTGTGGCGCTCACGCAGCCCTGCGGGATCTGAAGCTCCGTGCGTGGCCCAGGCTGCAGGTGGAGTGGAGGTGTCAGGACCCCAGAGCTCCCCCACGCCTGCCCCCCAGGCACACGTCCTCAGGGGGTTAGGGTTAGGGTTAGGGCTAGGGTTAGGGTTAGGGTTAGGGTTAGGGCTAGGATTAGGGTTAGGGTTAGGGTTAGGGTTAGGGTTAGGGTTAGGGTTAGGGTTAAGGCTGGGTCCTCTCGCTCCACCGCGCTGACCCCCTGAGCTAGAGGGTGGGAGCCCCCTGTCCAGGGGCTGCAGGGTGGGGAGCTCTCCCCCTCCGGCGCCCCGCCATGTCCCTGACGCCCATCCACCTGCCCTCCTCCCCCCGCAGCCTCCCCCCACGAGCCCCTGGCAGTGGTCAAAATCACGCTGGTCAAGATGCGGGGCCAGAGCGACGAGGACCTGCACCAGGTACGGCGGGGGGCGCCCAGCTCACCCCGCCCCTGCTCCCCAGATGGCCACCCCCGGCCCACCGGGGCCCCCTGCCCTCAGTGCACAGCCCCCCAGCCCGTGTCTCCCGGGAGAGCCCAGAAGGGTGAGGCGAGGCTGTGCGGGAAGAGGGCGGCGGGGGGCCAGTTTGTCCCCCGGGCTTTGCCCCTGCCTCCCAGTGTCCCTCCCACCCCGGCTCTCCCTGCCGCCTCCTTCCTCATGGGCCGGGGAGCAGTGAGCAGCACTGGCGACCGCCCCAGGCCCTCCCCGACCCCGGCCAGGCCTCCGAGAGGGGCTGGGGCCCGGGCCTGGGGTGGGCGGGGGCCCGGACCGGTGGGGGGTCTTCACCTCTCACCTCGGGGGAAGAAAGGACATTGGGGAGTCCTCTGCAAACACGGGACTGGAAGAGAGGGACAGAGCTCAAGTAGAGAGGCCGAGGAGGGCCTAGGGTCCACAGCGGGGACGAGGGGAGACCTCTGGGGGGACAAACGGCCAGAACGGGGGTCAGCACAGCTGGTGGGGAGGGGGCGCCGTCCAGGACTGCTGGGGATCCAGGAGCAAAGACTGTCTCGAAACTAAGTGAGGTCCCTCCCTCCCTCTCTTCATTCTGTCCTTCCTTCTGTCCGTCCATCACTGGACCTTGGTTATGAACTTGGAGTGTGGTCCCATCGGGTGGCTTTGGAAACACGCTTAGAAATTAACAGCAACCCCTTAATTGACATACCAGGAAATCTGTCCAAAAGCCAAGTCCCACCAGCCTGGGGGACCGATCAGGAGCTCCCCCCCGGGGTAGGGGGGGTCCCCCTGGAGTCGAGGACCCTGGAGTGGGGCAGGGGGAGGCAGCCCCGGGGCCGGTGGTCACGGGCTGGTTCCAGGAGACAGCGGTGAGGCCGCCGCTTGGCTCGGGAGCGGGATGGGCCTGGGTGCCAGTTCCCTGCTCGGGCGTGGGGGGCCCGGGGTCGCCTCTCACAGGTGGGGTCTCGTCCCACAGCTGCGCGAGGCCAGAGCCTGGGAGGCCGCCGAGCAGCACAGCCAAAGCCTGGACGACGTGCGGCTCCGCCGGCCCCGCGGGCCCGCGCTGGCCTCGCCCGCCGCCCACAGCTACACCTTCGGCTGCGCCCTGGAGGACAGCCTGGCGGCGTGTGGCCGCGCCGACCCCGGCCAGGGCAGGTCTGCCCTCCACGGAAAGAGGTCCACGAACTGCCTCTCCCTGGACCTCCTGGGGGGGGACCAACTCCCCGAGTTCGTGGTGTAGACAGGGCCCCCCTCGGGCCTTGGTGGGGCACGGGGTCGAAGCGGGGGTGGCACCTGCCGTCGACGATGCTCCCAGCCGCCTGCCTGGTGCACCCACATCTGATAGGTCAGCCTTCTCGGGTGTCTTCCCGGCGCGAGGCAGGGCCAACTAATGCCGGGTCCTGTGTGTGCCCCGGTCAAGGCCAGGGCCCTCCTTGTCCAGTGGACACGGCCGAGCTCTTGCCGTCCGGTTCCCCGGGTGAATCGGGAGCTCTCAGGCTCCATTCACTCTCATTTGGGCAGAAATGTCCTAGTTCGGCTTGGAGGGCGTCTCTCAGAAGGACAGACGGAGCACGGGCCTCTGAGCCCTGGCTTCCAGCTCGCCCGGCTCCTGCCCATGTTCTTGGCCATTCCGGCTGCTCATGAACCTCTGTTCCGGGCAGTCAGACATCCACGGAGGCCTCGGGGCATGTGTCCTGTGCCTGAGATGGTGGGCACAGCTCTGTCGCCCCAGAGACCCCATCCAGGGACCCTGCCCTGTCTATCAGCTGATGCCCTGTCCATCGGCCAACACCCCAGAAGGACACGGGGCCTGCGGCTGCCACCACCACCTGGTGGGACCCAGTTTCCCGTGGAGCATTTTGAATCACGCACCCGGGAATGCCAGGTGGTTGGACAGGAAGCACAGGGTGGGGGCCCCTGATGCCAGGGAGGGCAGCGTCCCCCATCATCCCCATCCTCTGCCACCATTTCTGAGGCAGGAGAGGAGCTTCTGCCTCGTCCCATGGTTGGTGGTTCCACGGCCACCTTCCCAGCCGGGTTGGAATTTCATAGTGGATGCCATGGATGTTATCTCAAGGCACCCATGTCCCCACATGACTGGAGTCCTGCCTCAGTTGCCCTGCTGAGAAGCTGTGCGGGCAGCTGCAGGTGAGGGGCTGGTGCCCACCTCCAGTAGGAGTAGTCGGCAGCTCCCCTGCGGGGCCTGGAAACGTCGGCTGGGGTCCCGGGTGGTGTCATCCCTTCATGGTCTGCTCAGCCTCAAAGCATCTGGGCCCGGGCAGCCTCCTCCCATGGGCAGGGTGCCCCAGGGGCTCTCGAGGTGTGAGAGCTCCGAGCTGGCAGCCCTGGTGGCCAGTGGAGAGGGGAGGGCTTCAGCAGGTGGGCGGGGGAGGCAGGGTCGGGGCTCCCCCCTCCCACCTGCTCCAGACCCCGGGGGCTGTGGCCCACCAGCTGGACCCCCGGACGGTTGCTCTGGAAACAGGTGAACTCGAGTACAGCCACCCTCGGCGCCTTATGCTCGGTAACCGGGCACCACGAGTTGTGTAGGTTTTAATTTATTTGGGGCGCCCCTCCCCGGGCTCTCTCCTCCTCGCAGGGGATTGCACGAGCACACCCCTTTGTCTACACTGGACTCATCTGTGTTTTCGTCGTTTTCGGGTGTAAAGTGAAGCCATTTGCTATGCAAGACTCTCAGGCCACGTGACCCCAGGGCTCCTTGGCAGGTCTCTAAGTGGTGACCGTCGCCTTCGAGGGGCGGGGTTTCGAGTCGACTGTGTTTTAGGGGCGCTGGCCTGGACCCTGGGTTCGGGGGCGCACCGCTGTCCTGGAACGGATCTCCTTTCTGTGAAAGGACCTCTCGCGTGTGTGTATGTGCGGGGACCCTGGAATAAAGAGTTTCAGTGGACTCTGCCTGTGGCCACCTGCTCCAGCGGGAAGCGGGGTGGGGGGTGGCCGTGGACGGGGGGCTGGCAGGGCCCGAGAAGCCCCGGGCCAGATGCCAGGGGAGGCGGGAAGGGAGCTGGGTTGAAGGGTGACGGTCAAGCCGGATGCCACACTGTGCCAGTTCGCTCTGGGGTGGGGGGTCCTCAGTGCCTGGGGTCCCACCAGGTCCACAAGCCGGAGACCAGAGAGCAAGAAAGTAAGGCGGAAGCTGGGGGCGCCCCCGCCGGGCCAGGGATGGCCCCGTTCTGGGGTGCTTGGCTCCGGGGACACGAAGTGCCATTTCCCTCCAGTGACCACCGGGCTCTGAGCTGCCCTGACCCATGACATCTTTTGCCTTGCAAGGAACCTCTGGGCACAAGCACCCCGGCCTGGCGGGCAAGCCGTTGCACGTGGGAAGCAGCTGCTAGGGGAAGGCAAGAGGGAGCTGGGGGGATGCCACCGCCAGGCGGGTCGGTGCCTCAACTTCCCCGACTTGGGCAGGAGTCACAGGCGCAGGGTCTGCAGTGCAGGAGCCCCCTCCCCCCTCCGGCCCCCGCCATCCTCGGACGCGCCTGTCCCTCCGCCGCCCACAGGAGGGCACTGGTGACACGCGGCCGGGGCTCGAGCCTGGGAGGTGGGTGGCTTCTCGGGCGGCGGGGACGCCCCTCCTCCGGGAGCACCGCCCGCGGCCAGCGCTGTCACCCGCCTTGACCTGGCTGCACAGGGGACTGATGGCGGTGACAGGTGACAGCATCCGGGCCTCTCTCGATTTCTGCGCAGTGGGGATATAGATCTGCTTTTATCTACAGGCCTGGGGACTAAAGGAGTGGTTGTGTGCCCAGGGCGCTGGGCTGTCCGTGTCATCCTCCCCCTGCGTGGCCTCTGCCCCTGGGACAGAGTGGGGTCAAAGGTCTACAACTGGGTCTACACGCTGGGGCCGAGGCCGCCCCCTCGCGGCGGGGGGGGGGGGGGGGGGGGGGGGGGTTGTGAGTAAAGCTTCCCTGGAGTGGCCACTTGGGCGGTGGCCTCCCCCCAAGGTCAGGGGCCCTGGGTGCCAGCTCCTGCTCTGACGCACCCTCGGTGCAGGTCGCTTGCCCTTTGGATGCCTCAAGGTTGGCGATGGTTCCCGCGGGCCCGGCTGACCCCAGGTCCATGCGGACCTCACGCCCGTGTCCTGAAGCCGGGCCGGCTGCTGCGTGGCTGCCGGGGCGATCAGAGGGGCAGCCTCTGGGGCCACGGGGCCGTGCCCTTGGCCATGGTGCCAGGGCGTGCTCGGCGTGGCTGAGCCCGGGACAAGGTGTCCAGGGGCTGCTGACCCCTCCCTGGGGCACTCGTTTTGACCCTCCTGGAGGCCTCGGGGACAGACCTAGAATGTTCCCATTTGGGACTGAGTCTCGGGTCTCCGGGGTGAGTCAGGAGGAAAATGAGAGGCCAAGGTCACGGGCGTGAGGCGGGGCGCCAGGCCCTGGGGCTCGGTCTCTACCTCCCTTCCCCGGGTGGCCTGAAGCCCTTCCCCTCCAGCCCTGGAGGAAGTGAGTGCACTGCACAAAGCACAGGAAAAGGCCGGCCCCTGGGACGGGTGGAGACCTTTCTTCCCAGAAGAGGAAGTAAGTCAGAGAGGAGAGCTGTTTTTTTTTTAAAGTCAGAAAAACCAGCTTCTCCTTTCCCACAGATGGGACCAAAGGTCTCTTAAGCTGTTTTCCAGGGAAATGCATATGAACTGATAAGGGAGGAGGGGTGGTGGTACCGGATCGAATCAGGTTCTTTGACTAATGCTGGAGAAATGAATTTCAAGAGCAGTGTCGGGAGAGTGAGGCCAGACATTTATTCAGGTAGGGAGGGAAGAGAAATGGGAGGAAACAACAGAAAATAACAGAGCAGGGGTCCCAGGTAGGGAGGAAGGGGATGAAAAGGGATGAAGAGGGCTGATTTACAAGCTACAATTCCCCATTGGAGATGATAAGTCCCAGGGTTACTTGCGTGGCCACACGGCAGAGGAAAAATGGCGACAGCAGAGCACAGAGCAGGACAGGTCCAGAGGCGAAAGAGTAAGGCGAGAGAGAGCTCGAGCCTCTGGCTTCGCTTTTAAATTGCTAATTATCCCACCCCCTTGTTTCAACGTTTGCTGTTTGGGTTGATTGCCCCACGGGACAATTCCTTAGTGAGGACCCAGTGATAATTTCTAGAGAACATCTGGGGCTTTTCCTTGTTCCCAGGAAGAAGTCTTTATTCTGGATAGCAGAATCCTGGGGGTGGGGGTCCCCCAGCAGCCATGTTGGGGTTCCAGATGTCCACGTGGGCTCTGCCAGGTTCCAGATCCTTCTATTCCCTACCTTACTAGTCTGCTTCGGTGGTTTGTGAAAAGGGGCAGAAGGAGTCCATGGGGCCAGAGCTCAGGCTGGCTTTCGGGGCGCTGGGGTGGTTCCTGGCACCCCTGAGGACCTGGGCAGAGGCACTTTGTGGAGGAGAGTTACACCCCTGGAGTCTGGGGTGCCGGGGTGGGAGGTGGGGAGGGCCGAGGCAGGGCCTTCAAGTACCTCCCGCTTGCACCTGCCAGTGGGGACTGCAGAAGGAACCCCAAAAACTTCCCCAGCACCCCCCCGGGAGTGAGCTGGTAGCCCTGGCAAGTGCAGTGCCTGTGACACGGCGCCTAAGCCTGGATTTTGACTGGGAGAAGCGCCAGGGTCCCAGCTACGGGGTTAGGCTCATCAGGAGGGCTTGTGAAATGCAGGGTTCTGGGCCATCCACCAGAGTCCGTGTCTACAGGTCTGGACTGGGGCCCAGGAACGTGCATTACTGGCCATTTCCGCCCCACGAACCCCTCCCGGCCTGGGTGCGAGTGCTCCCAGATCACGCACTGGGCGGCTGTTTGCCTTGTGTACCCACGGGAGATGAAAGAGAGGCCGGCTGGCGTCCAAGGAGAACCTCTCCAGTGGCTTAAAATCGTTGGCATGTGGCCACCAGAGGCAGGGCAGGGAGCCTGCAGGGACCCCGTGAGGGCTGCTCACCTGTGGGTGCAGCCCCCAGTTCTGTTGGAAGGTATATGGCTCGGGAGTCCAAATTATGTTTTTCACTGTTTTTTTTTAAAGGAGGAGCTGGGGATTGAACCCAGGACCTCGTACATGGGAAGCAGGTGCTCAACCACTGAGTTACAGCTGTTCCCCAAATTATGGTTTTTAACCAGTCGCTTTCCTTTTGCAAATGAATTCTTCCTGGGAACTGGAGCCCCATTTCATCACCTCTGGGCCTCTGGGCCCCCTAGCCCGACCTTCCTCTTCGAAGACCAGGAAGAATTTCAGGGTAGAGAACTTCCTTTCTCCAGAAAAGCCTGCCCAGCCCTCGCTGATGGAAGCCTGGGACAGGCTGCAAGCAGGCTGGACACTGGTGGAGGGACAACGGCATTTACTGCCCGTGGCTGGCGGTCTTCAGGCTTCTGCCCCTTCGGGGGAATTCTGGGGGGCAAGTTGGCGTCCCTTGCTTGGAGGCTCCTTCATGTGGAGATGGCGTGGAAGGCGAGGTGCAAGGTCCTGCCGTTTCCTGTGCCCCTGAGAAGACGTAGCCTTTCTTTATTCCACCAGGCAAAGGGAAATTGACCAAGGAGCCAGCGCAGGTGAAGCTTTGGGGTCTGAGCTCTCTAGGGCTGCCGGCACCAGGCAGTGCAAACCGAGTGGCTGAAAACAGCAGACGTTCTTGTCCCACAGGCTGAGGCTAGACGTCCAAGGTCAAGGTGGTGGCCGCCCAGGGAACCTGGAATTCCTGGTTTTGGCGGTGGCTGGCAGTCCTTGGGGCAGCGTGGCTCCAGTCTCGGTGTCCGTCTTCACGTGGCTGCCTTTGTCGTCATTGTCCCAAGGGTGTCCCCCCTCTGTCTCTTCTCTCCTTCTTATTAGGACATGAGGCATACTGGATTTAGGGCCTTCTATTCCAGTGTGATGTCATCTTAAGTTAATTCCATCTGCAACCATCTTATTTCCAAACAAGGTCACATCTGGAGGTCCTGGGTGTTAGGACCTGAGCATATCTTTTTTTTTTTCTTCAATTTTTTCAAAAATTTTTAGCCCCACCCCCTCATGGCTTTTGTGTGTGTGTGCATGCTGTCTGTGTGCATTTGCTGTGCGTTCTTCTGTGTCTGTATTTATTTTCCCTCCCCCCTTGCAGCTTGCTTGCTGTCTGCCCTCTGTGTCCATTCGCTGTGTGCTCTCCTGTGCTTTTACTTGTCTCCCTTCCTTTTTTGTTGTTGCGTCACCTTGCTGAGTCGGCTCTCCGTGGTGCTGGCGGGGCAGGCAGCTCTCCGCAGTGTGCGGGCGAGCCTGCCTTCACAAGGGGGCCCCGGGACCTGAACCCAGGGCCTCCCGTATGGTAGACGGGAGCCCAACTAGTTGAGCCACAGCCGCTTCCCCTGAGCATATCTTTTTAGAGGACACAGTTCAACCTATCACAGGGCGTCCCTCATTGATGTGGTCCTGTGGTACATAATTTTGTAAAATTTGCAAAAGATGATTACAACCCCAAGGGGCTAGGACCGTTTTTTCCTTTCCACTCCAGCTTCCCACCCATCGTGCTTCTTGTCTTGGGTGGCCTTGGAGAGACGGGGGCATTTGAGGGGTCCAGTCGGGGCAAAGTTGAATTGGGAGATGGGTCGAGTTCCAGTTTGGTGGGAGATATTTGTGTGGGTCGCAATTAGCCGGCTGACCTGGGATAGCCATGACTTCCAGAAGCACTCTTGCTGCCCAATGCGTCAGCAACCCCAGGTATGTGATGTGGAAGCGCAGGCCACGTTGTGATGTGGACATGCCCCGATTCCTAGTGCCAGAAGCAGGTGGGTATTAGAAGAGGAGAAAGAAGCCGATACTATGCTAGACGCCAAAGAAAATCCTTGCAGTTCTCAGAGCCCACACCTAACCATCTCAGAAATTCTCATTATATTACCATTGTCAAGCTGAGAAGCTTAAAAAATATCTTTTAAACTATCAATATTAAAAAACGAATGTTGATCAATCCTAAGAGGAAGCTGGATTATCTTTCTACTCTCTCTATGAAAGATGTTATGACGAAGGTAACTGATGGGGTGACCAAAAAATGCAGGGATGTGCCAGGCGATTGAAAAATAAAAATCCTCTTACTCTGGATTTTGTGATTCTTTGTGCTGTCTGCCAGCTCTTTTAAAAGTTGCAATTTGATGTGGAATTTTAAAAAAATGTTCAGTTATTATTTATCTTCATACTTTCTTTGGAATTCATCATTTTATATTCTTTTTCTGAAAGGGGGTTCCTCTCTCACCACTGGTCTTTATAAATTCAGTTCTTGAAAACCTGGATCAGGGAAGTGGATGTGGCTCAAGCAATTGGGCTCCTGCCTACCATACAGGAGATCCGGGGTTCGATTCCCGGGGCCTCCTGGTGAAGGCATGCCTGCCCACTCAGAGAACTGGCCCAAGGGGAGAGCTGGTGCAGCAAGCTGATGCAACAAAAAGAGACACAGAGGAAAGACAATAAGAGACATAGCAGATCAGGGAGCTGAGGTGGCACGAGAGACTGAGCACCTCTCTCCCACTCCAGAAGTTTCCAGGGCGGTTCCCGGAGCCGCCCAATGAGAAGACAAGCAGACACAGAACACACAGCGAATGGACACAGCAGACACAGAGCACAAAACAACAGGGGAATAATTAAATAAATAGATCTTTGGGGAAGCACCCCCAAAACCTGGACGTGCCCCGCCCCAGGCCTGAAGCAGGCTTTCTGATCCAGGACCCCGAGAGCCGATCTTCAGGGAGCGGCGCCCGAGGCCTCCCCTGTTCTCTGCCTCCGCCCCTCCTCCCCAGCCCCCTGCCTCTCTGTCCTCCCTCTCCCTGAGGCCCTCCTGGCGGCTGGCCAGCTGTGCGTCCTTCCAGCTTTCCCGGCTGCCTTTGGCCTTGACGATGACCAGCTTGCCTGGCTCAGCCCTCTGGCCTCTGTGCCCACTTGCGTCCGCTGGGCCTCAGCTCTGCCTCCTTTTGCCCCTCCCCCTGCTGCTGGCACAGGTGGGGCCACTGCCAGGCCAGGGGTCCAGGCCAGGCAGCGGATGCTGGAAGCGAGTGTCGCGAAGCGGCAGGGCTCTGCTCACGGGACCGTCCACAGACCAGCGCCCCCAGTGCCGGTTTGCTCGCGTACTTGCCGGCAGGCCTAGCACCAGTCGCCGTGGCCCTAGGTAAAGAGGAAGAGGGCTGCCGTTCAGGGCAAGCCAAGGCGGTGGGCGAGACTTGGGGAGAAAGCAGCCGCCTTCCGAGCCCCAGAAACACCGAAACCAAGACTTCCCTGTGAGAACAAAGCTGGGAACATGTACCAGAAGACTTCAGCCAGGAAGCGGAGGTGACTCGAGTGACTGAGCTCCTGCCTACCACACGGGAGGCCCCAGGTTTGGTTCCCGGTGCCTCCTAGAGAAGACGAGCAAGACAGCGAGCTGACGCGATGGACGCAGCGAGCTGACACAACCCGATGACGCAACAAGGGACGCATGGAGGAAAACATAATGAGAGACCCAACAAAGAAGGGAGCGCAGGTGGCTCAAGCGAATAGGAACCTCTCTTACCACATGAGAGGTCCCAGGTTCCGTTCCCAGGGCCTCTGAAAAAGAAAAAGACCAGCACATGGCAAATGTAAACAACGAGGGGGTGGGGAGAAATAAATAAATCTTAAAAAAAAAAAAAGACTTTGGGCACCTGTGAAAGTGGCTGGGCTTGAATGATGTCAGGATGGGCGTGGCCTGGGGGTGTGTGGCTGGGATGTCACTGTGCCTCGGACGCGTCACGGATGGGATTTGCCCTCCAAGGAAACGGGCTGTCCGGTGCAGGCCCAGCTGAAGGGGAGCTGGGCTGCACAAGGAGTTCCGGGGGGCCTTCGGGGCGGTTGGGGAGTGAGAACGCCTCCACCTGGAGATGTGGGTCTCAAGTCTGGGGGGCAGAGTGATGCCCGAAGTGGGGACAGGTGCGCTGAGGCTGGAGGCACCTCTGCTCGCGTCCAGGCGCTGTCAGCTTCCTGGGGCTCCCGACGCTGCGGCCCCCTCCTTCCTGCACCTCGTGCGCTGAGGGGCTGTGGGGAGAGAGTGGAAGACCCCGGCCCCCGGGTCTGTCCGGGAGGTTACAGTTCTCGTTACGAATGGCTACGCTGTCATTCTAGTTTACACCGCGGGCTCTCGGGCCCGCGTCGTGGGCTGCGCTCCTCTGTCGTTGCATTAGCAGGTAGCGCAAGAGCCGGGGGCGCGTCTGCTTCTCTCCTGGCTGCTGGGACCTTCCAGGGCAGGAGCACCTGAAGCAAGGCCGGGTCCAGCCGGCCTCCTACAGATGGTGGTTAAGTGAATGGATGGAAGGACGGACGGTGGCCGGGGGCTGGGTGTGCTCTGCCTGCAAACGTTTGTTGGTTTTTTTAGGAGGTCCTGGGGCTTGAACCCAGGACCTCGTACATGGGAAGTGGGTGCTCGGCCCCTGAGCTGCATCTGCTCCCCAGTGAGAGTTGTTTTTTTCGATAGTTTTTAGGAGGTACCGGGGATCGAACCTGGGACCTCGTACGGGAAAGGGGCGCTCAACCCCTTGAGCTCCATCCGTTCCCCTGCGCTGGTTCTTGGTGCCAGTTGGCTCGGGGCAGTGCCCACGAGGCAGCATTTCTTCTCCACCAGAGCTGAAGGCCAGAGTGGAGTGGGCGACGGGAGCCGGAGACCCTCTTGGGGGACCAGCCGGGCTGGGGCGTCCCTCCACCCTGAGGTTCTCACCTCGCTCCGAGTCGGCCGGGCCTCTGGAGGCGTCGCTGAGGCGCTGTCCTCTGAGCTGTCGTGGGGCAGGTGCAACGTGTCTGTGGAAACCAGGGGCACCAGGGCGAGGGGCGCGAGGATGACGTGAATGGGACCCCCAGACGCTTCCTGAGGTGGGGACGCACTGAGCTGGCCGGCTCGCTGGCCAGGACGTAGGTGCCCCTTTCCCCATGGACGAGGCGTTTCCTGCTTTGAAAGCATTGTGGGAGGCTGGATGGCGACACGGTCACCCCCAGCATTGGAAGATTTCTGAGTCCAGCACCAGCGGCCGTGTGGACGGGCTGCCGGGGCTGAGCAGCTGTGGTCGTGGGCTGATGGCCACGTCCTCCCTCCCACCAGGTCGGGCCATTGACCTCTTTGCCCTGTGGCCCCGGAAGCTGCAGCCCGCCTCTGGCCACATCTGCCCCTTCCACGTTTCCGTCTTCCTTCTACTGGGTGTCTGAAGCTGAGGCCACGCTGCTGCCAGGAGGCCCCGTGGGCATTCAGACTGACCGCCCAAGGCCAAGTTCACGGGCAGCAGGGAGCTCTGCTCCAGCAGCTCCTTCAGAGACAGGCACCTAGTAGCCCCTTGGGGACATCAGCTGCGGGGTGGAAGCTGGGCCGGAAGGGCGAAGAGAAGGTGGAGGCACCCGGGCAGTCGTGAGCTCGGCCTCACGGAGGCGAGTCGGGAAGAAAGGGACAACGGGTTTTGGTGGACAGGTGTAGTAGTCAGCCAGAGGGGTGCTGATGCAAAATACCAGAAATTGGTTGGTTTTTATAAAGGGTATTTATCTGGGGTAGGAGCTTACAGATACCAGGCCATAAAGCATAAGTTACTTCCCTCACCAAAGGCTATTTTCACATATTGGAGCAAGATGGCTGCTGACGTCTGCCAGGGTTCAGGCTTCCTGGGTTCCTCCCTTCCAGGGTTTTCTTTTCTCTGGGCTCAGGGTTCCTCTCTTCCTGGGACTGGCTTCTCTTTCCTCTGTGGTCTTACTTCCTGGGGCTCCGGCTAAAGGTTTCAGCATCACACTCCAACATCAAAACTCCAACGTCAGAAACCCTCACCTCTGTCCTTCGCCATGCCTTTTATCTGGGAGTCGCCACCCACCGAAGGGTGAGGACTCCACGTCCTAATCATAACTCAATCATGTGCAGGTACAGACCAGATTACAAACATAAGCCAATATTTCTTTTTGGAATTCACAGCCTTATCAAACTGCTACAACGGGTTGGCTGCTAACTTCTGCTTTAGCCCTAGTGGGTAATCAAGGCAGGGGACTCTGGAAACACGTGGACCTGCTGCGCCACTTATCAGCGGGGGGGAGTTTAGACAGACCAAGACTATTGTCTCAACGCCCTCCGCTGTGAAGTGGGGGTGACTGCGGTACATCCCTTGGCGAGTGGTCACCAAGGGGCATAACGGACGCAGCAGCACGCGGAGCCTGGCTTGAAGCTTCTGTTGTTATAGCTTATCCTCCAGCCCCCGCTTCAAGGTGATTTCCTTGCTGAGACCTTCCCAGAGCCCCCAAGACCAGACGACGTGCCACCAGTAGATGCGCTGACGGGATTCCCATCACATCTACTATGCTGAATTATCTTTCTGCCTTATTCATTTGGGTTTTCTTCTCCTAACACTGGCTTGATGTGCGGCTTTTTAAAAAAGATTTATTTATTTATTTATTTCTCTCCCCTTCCCCTCCCAGCCCCAGTTGTCTGCTCTCTGTGTCCATTCTCTGTGTGTTCTTCTGTGTCTGCTTGTATTCTTGTCAATGGCACCGGGAATCTGTGTCTCTTTTTGTTGCATCCTTTTGCTGCGTCAGCTCTCTGTGTGTGTGGTGTCACTCCTGGGCAGGCTGGGCTTTTTCATGCAGGACAGCTCTCCAAATGGGACGCACTCCTTGCACATGGGGATCCCCGACACGGGGGACATGTTGTGTGCATGAGCACGGTGCGTGGGCCAGCTCACCGCATGGGCGAGGAGGTCCTGGGTTTGAACCCTGGACCCTCCATATGATAGATGGAAACTCTATTAGTTGAGCCAAATCTGCTTCCCTTGATGTGCTTCTTAAACTTAGCTTGTTTCTTTAGTGGGTCATTGTGAGGTGCCTTTAAAACCAGTGCTGTCTTACACATTTTAAAAGGGGCAGAAATTTTTTTTTTTTTGATTTATTCATTTCTCCCGCGCCATCCCCCGCCACGTCGTTGTTTGTGCTTGCTGTCTGCTCTCTGTTCATCTGCTTTTTAGGGGGCCCTGGGAACTGAACCTGGGACCTCCCATGTGGGAGGGAGGCACCCAACCACTTGAACCACCTCTGCTCCCTGCTTGTGTCTCTCATTAGGTTTCCTCGCTGTGTTGTTTTGTTGTGTCATCTCATTGCGGCATCTTGTTGCGTCGCCTTGTTGCATTAGCTCACCGTGCCAGCCCATTACATCAGCAACCTGTCCTGCTCGTCTTCTTTAGGAGGCACTGGGAACTGAACCCAGGACCTCCCGTGTGGTAGGCAGGTGCCCAACTGCATGAACCCCATCTGCTTCCTGGGGCAGGATTTTTTGTTTCCAAACTTCCAAGTCTTCTTTCCAATGGAAACTTGTTCACAGCCCTGCGTTGGCCTCTGGTTGTGTTGTGCCCCACCCCCACCCTTCTGCCGTTTTCTCTCCACATTCCCTTGGCTTCTTTCTTTTCCTTCCTCTTCCTCGTCTCCTAACCTGCCTCCGTTTTACAGATTCTATGCCCAAAAGTCCTAATGAAGGCGAAGAAGGGAGGTGGTGGGCAAGGAAGCAAGAGAAGAGGCTGGTTGTTCTCCTTCCTTCCTGGCCCAGCTGTAAAACACAACCAAACATTTCCTCACTTTAAAAACAGGAAGTTCTCGGAGCACTTCTTTACAGAAAGCACGCAGGCCACACAGATTTTATTCTGCAAGGTTTTTCTCATAGGCTCATTACTCTTTATGTTTGTGCTAACCAAGTCTGATAATTGTGTGATTTAGAGAAACCAAAAGTATTTTTGGAGACACATCTCCAGGGGGTACGATGACTATACACCAAAGAGAGACTTTTATAACAAGAATTCAGGCTGACTTAAAGTGAAGAAGACAAGATAGATACAAGCTTTGCGAGTTTGGCAAGTCAGTTCTCTTTTCTCAGCCTCAGTTTCCTTAGCTTTCAAGTAGGTATAATACAAGATACCTTAAAAGGCCATGTGAAGAGCAAATGAGCTGACCAAGTAGGAAAATACTACGAAGTAGGCGTTTCATGTTTATTTACCTACTAACTGAGTTTGGGTCACTGCCTGTTTCAGCTTGCTAAGGCTGCTGGAGGCAATAGATCAGAAATGGGTTGGGTTTTACAACGGGGATTTATTGGCTTACACGTTTAAACTGAAAATGTCCAAATCAAGGCATCATCGGGTGATGCTTTCTCTCTGAAGACCAGCTGCAGGTGATCCTGGACTCCATCACATGGCAAGGCACATGGCGGCATGAGCTGGTCTCTCCCTTGTCTTCCAGGTTTCATTGCTTTCAGCTTCTGGCTTCTATGACTTTTTTTTTTAAGATTTATTGTATTTCTCTCCTGGATTGCCCCCTGTTGTCTGCTGTGTCCATTTGCTGTGTGTTCTTCTGTGTCCACTTGCATTATCCAGCTGCACTGGGAAACTGCATCTCTTTTTTATTGCATCATCTTGCTGCATCATCTCTCCATGTGTGCAGCGCCACTCCTGGGTGGGCTGCATTTTTTCGCGTGGAGCGGCTCTCCTTGTGGGGCGCACTCCTTGCGCGTGGGGCATCCCTACACGGGGGTGCCCCTGCATGGCATGGAACTCCTTGTGCATGGCAGCACTGCACATGGGCCAGCTCACCACATGGGTCAGGAGGCCCTGGGGATCAAACCCTGGACCCTCCATGTGGTAGACGGATGCTCTATCAGTTGAGCCATGTCCACTTCCCATGACTTTCTCTTTGTCTTTGTCTGAACTTCATTCTCTTATAAAGGACTCCACTAAGAGGATTAAAACCTGCCCTGAGCTACGCCTAAGCTGAAGTAACCTCGTCGAAAGGCCTTACTTGCAATAGATTTACACTCACAGGAATGGGTTAGCTTTGAGAACATAGCTTTGAACTATCACACTATCGTTTTTGTGTTTTTAAATGTTTTTTCTATGTTTCCTGGGTCTTTCTCTTCTCTCCCTTCTTAGAGGCATCGCATCTCCGCCACCCTGAAGGCCAATAAAACTGCCTGCGGCAGCCGAGGTTTGGGGTCGGTGCCCAGCACCCAATGACCTCCATTTTCCCGGAGACAGGACAGGTCTCAGCAGTTGCTTTTGTCCTCTGGTCCCCTGGGCATGGCTGACCAGAGCGAGGTGGAAACCAAGCCCAAGCTTTTCTTCTGGGAAATGGAGTGTCAGGAGTTCAGAGACCGCAGTTGGTTCTGGAAATGACCAGGACTCCAGGATTGTTCTGCCATGTGAACAGAGCAAAGGAATTCAGCCTGCACAGTGTGAGAAAAGGGGGGTGCAGAAAGAGAGAGCAGACCAGGTCTGCTGCCCCTCTGGGTCCCAGTTTACACCTCTTCTGAGGCTCAGGTGCTGTCCTGCTGCAGGAGTTTAAACATCACCCTTGTGTCTTTATAGTACAGTCTACCTTCCGGCTTTAGGTGCTGTGGACTAGTTTCTCTTATTTACAGTGAGATTCCTAAATAATTCCAAGTCGCTTGCAGTCCCATACAGAGGCTGGTGGGGACTGTACCCCGTATTTCCCCATGACAATTGTATGGCAGCTGGACTGGGTTGACACCATTTCAGTGTGAAACTTCCTGATGCTCTTTTTATAAGAGAAACTTGGTTATTATGAAGTTGGCCTTTGTAGCAGTTTGATATTATTTATAAATTCCAAAAAAAGATATAGATTATGTTTGTAAACTGGTCTGTTCTTCTGGGCGTGATTCCCTTTCATTGTAGTAGATTCAGCTGAGAGGATTTTGATTAAATTGTGTTACGATTAGGGCTTTGATTCAACCGTGTCATTAGGGCAACTCAGTTTGAGTCCCCGCCCCCTTTGTGGGCTATGTAAACAGACACTCAGTGAAGAAGACAGGGAAAGAGATACACAGAGGCAGAGAGAGCTCCATAGGCACCGCAGAGTGGAGAACTTGATCATGGGGCCCCAGAGAGAGATGAGCCGCCCACCTGAGAGTCTGCAACTAAAGCCCTATGCCAGCCCACAGCCGAGGTCAGAAGAGGCTGGGCCCACAGAGCCTTTGTCCCTAAGGATTTATTTTTCATTTATTTCTCTTCCCTTCCCTCCCTTCCCCCCTCCCCCGTTGTCTGCTCTCTGTGTCCATTCTCTGTGTGTTCTTCTGTGACTGCTTCTATCCTTATCAGCAGCACCAGGAATCTGTGTTTCTTTTTGTTGCGTCATCTTGTTGTGTCAGCTCTCCGTGTGTGTGGCGCCATTCCTGGGCAGGCTGCACTTTCTTTCGCGCTGGGCGGCTCTCCTTACGGGGCGCACTCCTTGCACGTGGGGCTCCCCTATGGGGGGGATACCCCTGCGTGGCACGGCACCCCTTGCGTGCATCAGCACTGCCCATGGGCCAGCTCCACACGGGTCAAGGAGGCCCGGGGTTTGCACCGTGGACCGCCCATGTGGTAGACGGACGCCCTAACCGCTGGGCCAAGTCCACTTCCCCCCGCAGAGCCTTAAGAGGAAGAGGAAGGCTGAACCCTTGCAGATGTCACCTGCCATCTTGCTCCAACACGTGGCATCAGATTTTGGGTGAGAAAATACCTCTTATGGTACCTTGAGTTGGACTTTTTTAGGGCCTGATGACTGTAAACTTCTACCCCAAATAAATACCCTTCATGAAAACGAACAGATTTCTGGTACTTTGCATCAGCACCACTTTGGCTGACTAATCCAGCCTCGTTTAAAGAGAAACCTCTTCAACCATACACAGAAGGTTTGGCAAGCATTGCATGACTCAACCCGTGGACAGATGGCGTCCTGTGCCGCTTGGTGGCTCAGGTGAGTGACTCTGGGCTCCCCTGTGACAGCGGCCGCGGCTTTGTCTTCATGCGTTGCAGTCCCTCAGCTGCATCCCTTCTCCTCGGGCTTCTTGCAGGCATTGTGTCCTTCTTTCTGGCTTCCTTTTACACAGCCCTACCTCGGAGATACTGCGGTTTCGGTTCCGGACCTCTGCAATAAAGCAAATGTCGCCATAAAGAGAGTCACACGAATTTTTTTTTGGTTTCCAGTGCATTTAAAAGTTATGCTTACACTACACTGTAGTCTGTTAAGTGTGCAACAGCATCCAAAAAAGTACACAATTTAAAATGTGGCACAGAGACACAAAGTGAGAATGTGCTGTTGGAAAAAATGGCACCAGTCGGCTTGCTTGATCCAGGGTTGCCACAGGAAAAAAAAAAGCAGCGTCTGCAAAAGACACTAAAGCAACGTGCAGTGCCGTAAAAATAAAAGCAGGTGTGCCAGGACATCAAAACAGATGACGTGATCTGACAAGCACTTGCTCTCAAGTACAGTCACTCAGCCACATTTCGTGCGAATAAATTTCACTTCCTGTTGTCTTGCCAGGGCTTTTAATTGTGAGCTAAAAGCCTTCGATGCATTGAAGGACTTTCAAACCTTGGCACGCAGGTGAGAGGACAGCTCCCTGGAGTTGCACCTACCTAAAACTTGGTTCTGCCCCAGAGATGTCTGTCTTTCCCTTGAGCCCTTTTGGAATCTTGTTGGGGTCTGGGGGGTGAAGGAGATTTAGTGGGAGGAGCAGGGACCCTTGGATTCTACAATGCCCAGGACAAGTCCTACAAGACCCATGATTATCTCGTCACCTTCTAAAATGCGGGCTGCAAGAACATGTAAAAGTACACGTTGCTCGCATCATGTTTCTATTGGATGGGGCTGGTCTACAGTGATGGGAGAGTGATGTTTCAAGAACACTTCTTCTGCAGAGGTTTAGAACTTGGAGGCAACTGGGGAGAGTCACCTGTGCTTTGGAACCACTGGCTCCCGGGCAGGTCATCAGGCACCATTCCAATTCTGACCGCTCACTTGTTACGTAAGTAGGCAGTGGCTTCCATCTTGACTGAGGCTTTATGGGGTCTTTTGTTACAGCAGCCTAGCACGCTAACCACTACAGTGGAAGATGAGGAGAGAAATGCTTCTAATGGCAAAGCAGGGTCCTCCGTTTCTAACCAAGGACCACCCACAAGTGCAGTTTTTGTTTGTTTGTTTGTTTTCAGGTACCAGGGACCAGAGACTGAAACCGAGACTTCATTATGGGAAGTCGGCGCTCAACCACTGAGCCACATTGGCTTCCCTGACTTGGTTTTTCCATTTGTTTTGCTTGTTGTTTGCTTTTTCAGGAGGCACTAGGAACTGAACCCGGGACCTCCCATGTGGGAGGCGGGTGCTCAACCACTTGATCCACATCCACTCCCTGCAGTGTGGTTTTTGCCTGCCAAGGACATCAGTTATTTCTGAAGCCATTTTCGTGTTTTTTTATCGTATCCACTTTCTGCAGACCGTGATGTTTCAACATGGTTTATAAATCTTCTGTGTCATGATTCTGATAACGTGGTTATTAAGAAGATGAACAGTTTTAATGTTTATGTTTAAAGGAGAATATCACTATCCTTCCAACTTTCACAAGCCATTTTTCCTCTCTTTTTGAACTAATTACTAGAAAATATGTTTTACTTGGCTCAGCACGTATTTATTCTTTGGGGCTACAAAAGACATCATTGGGTAACATCTCTGAAACCCTGCTGCAAAGCCTCATTTGCAAATGCAAAATTAAGTGTTCTCCTTGGTCTGTGACTGCAGACCCTTGATTTCCTGTCCCCGGCATTTCTGCCGTGAGCCAATGCTTGAAGCCACTTGCGTCCCCCAGGGGAGCATGATTGTGAAACCTGGCCGAGACGCGAGGAGCAGCTGGGTTGCTCGCTGGCCTTCCTTCCAGCGGAAGTGCTGGGGAAATGGCTTTCTCCCTCCAACTCTGATTCTTACTACTGTTAGGATTCCAGAGGGACCCTGGAGGAGGTCCTGGTTGCATGGGGTGAGGGGAGAGCCTGCACAAATAGTCACCTTATCCCCCGGACTTGTAACACTCGCCAATTAGATGTCACTGAACTTCTCACCTTCCCCGAGATGCTGCACGACCCGTCTACGATTGTAGCACTAATGTCACTCGTGTGTCCGATAGGCGGAACTTGGTAAGATAAAGTGATGGGGCCCCTCTCTCTGCTCCCAACGCCCACCTTGGCTGGCAGCACAAACCTTAAGCAGGGTCCTTACTTTTGCGAACCGTTCTTTGCAGTTTTCAGTGTTGGAAAGCTCCACCGTGCTCTCGATCGTGACTTCCTCCGATTCTCAGATTCCTCCTCGCCCCACTGCTCCGGCCCAGGCCACGCTTGGGAGACCCCCGGAGGGCAGGGGAGGGCCTCTCCCCGTTCACCCCCTCCCGCTCGCTGGTCCCCGCTCATTCCTGACTCCTTCATTGAGAAGCGCCATGAAATCTGATGGGTGGCGGTGTCACGCGCCCAGGGGCTAAGGGGGGACTAGGAAGGAATGGCAGAGGCTGCCGGGAAATGGCCACAGAGCCCCTGGGGTAACAGGGCCCCGTCCCTCTCGGGGGCTGGATGTGTGGGCTCTTTGGAGACTGCCCGGCTCCCATCTGACCGTTTCCCCACAGCTTCTGCCACGACAGGACACACCCTCTCCGTGTCCCCCAGCTCCACGGGCGCAGCCCCATGGGGGCTCCCCTCCCACCAGGCTCTTCGCCCAGGGGCAGCTCGTCCCTTTGGGCTTTTCCCGGGGGGGTGTCAGGCGCCTCTCTGCGCTCCCCGTGCTCCAGGGGTCACGAGCCCTCACCCCCACTCTGCGCCGGTCCCTTGGAGCCTTTGGGGTCCACAGAGTCCCCGACAACTGGCATGCGGGTGAAGGAAGCAACACGGGCACCTCAGTACAAATCAGTCGTCAAACCCGCCTCTCTGGTCAGGTCCTTACACGGGCGGGAAGCGGGCCGTGGCTGTTCCTTGCAAGTCCTGCTTTGTGGGACTCACCTGTGGTCCTGGGCTCCTTTGGCTCTCTTGGGGAGCCTGGGGGTACAGCTCAGGGTGCCTTGAAATGCATAAAATAAAACACAAAGATTACAGAAGAAGCCGATCAAGTGGAGATAGTTGTGTTAAAACTGCAGTTGAATAAAATGTTCACTTCTGTATTAACACATCAAATCACAGTACCTGGTGGTGGATCTAATAATTGCCAGGATTTCAAAGTGATTTACTGTGACTTGAAAATACCTGCTGTGATCTCTATTTTTTATTTTTATTGTTTTAGGAGGTACCGGGAATTGAACTCAGGACCTTGTATATGGGAAGCAGGTGCTCAGCCACTTGAGCTACACCCACTCCCCCTCTGTGATCTCTGTTGAGGTCAGAGTTGGGAGTAAGCTGTGTTTTGTTCCCTACATTCGTAATTGCTAGTTCAGTTAAAGGTTAGTGGACGGAAAGATGCATTTTTTTCCTTATCCAGGTTTGCTGGACCCCTGCGTTCTCTCCATAGACCCCCTTTCCTCCAGAATGGGGCACTTGTCCCTTGCTGTCCCCAGTTCTAGGACTGCGGTTTGGCTAACCAGCCGCCACGCCCGAGGGCTGCTGCGAGGAGCGGCACTGACGGCCTCCAAGGTCCACGGGGAGCTCGCCTGCCCGCGTGGCCGCTGCCCGAGCTGCTCTGAGCCTCACCGCCAGCCTGTCCTGGGGACCCCACTGTCACCTTCATTTACAGAGGAGGTGGGGCTTCCAGAGGGTGACACATTGTGTGGGGACCCTCAGCTGGCAAGTGGCAGAGCCACTCAGGACCCAAGTCTGCCTGATTCCAGAACCTGTGCCTGTAAACTGCACGACCTGGGCGGCCTTCGCGTCGGGTAACACTCCCAGAGCTCGGGACCCCCCGGCTGTCCCTTCCCTTCCCTTCTGTCCAGGATGGACGGCCGTTGCTCCTTAGACCAGAGGATTCTACAGAATCTCCCGCCTGTGGGTCGCCTGCCTGTAGGTCCTTCCCTTCTTCTAGAAGGAGGTTGCCTTGATCAGCCTGTTTTTTGATCCCTGGGAGCTTGCTGCTTCCTTGATGATTCCCTATGAATCATGCTCACCATCTCCTGTCCATGTGTATTATGCTTTCCTTGGAATAAAACCAGGTTGGTGACGTTCAAATGAAATGTGTTTATTTTTCAGGCACACACATTATAGAGCATCGACAAGAAGCGCGCCTGAAGGGAGGTAACTCATGAGTGCTTTGAGTCGCCCAGGCCTTCTCTCTCATCTGGGTTTTCCTGAAGCTGGAAAGCCTCTTCTTTTGGCTTGGCCTCGCTGAACTCGTCGTGCCCGGGTTCCAAATCCCAGGCACTGCAGGGTTTCTGCCAAGGACTTTTGGCAGGGAGACACACACAGTATCACCAGTAACTTAGCGTCACCTCCTTTAGAAACAAACAAGAAGAATAACGACATGTGAGTTGAAAGAAATGCCAAGACACCAAATGGCATCTCAAAGCATCAACATACTACACGGGACAGGTCACTGCCCGTGTTTTAAAAAATGCGTGGGCCGAAGAAAGTGAGAATGGCTTTTTTTTCTTTAATATTTATTTTATTTATGCCACACCCCACCCCATTGTTTGCATGTGCTGTCTGTTCTCTGTGTCTATTCGTTGTTTGCCTGTCGTCATATTTTTTTGATTAAAAAAATTTTTTTTGAAGATTTATTTATTTCTTTCCCCTTCCCCCCAGTTGTCTGCTCTCTGTGTCCATTCGCTGTGTGTTCTTCTGCATCCATTTGCATTCTCTGGCGGCAGTGGGAATCTGCGTCTCTTTTTTTATTGCATCATCTTGCTGCATCAGCTCCCCATGTGTTGGCACCACTCCTGGGCAGGCTGCACTTCCTTTCGCTCTGGGCGGCTCTCCTTATGGGGTGCACTCCTTGCACGTGGGGCTCCCCTACGTGGGGGACACCCCTGCGTGGCACAGCACTCCTTGCGTATGGCAGCTCTGCACACGGGCCAGCTCACCACACAGGTCAGGAGGCCCTGGATATAGAACCCTGGACCCTCCATATGGTAAGTGGATGTGCTATCACAACCGCTTCTAGCTGTCTTCTTTGTAGGAGGCCCTGGGAACTGAGCCCAGGGACTCCCAGGTGGGAGGGAGGTGCCGAGTTGCTGGAGCCACATCTGCTCCCGAGAATGGCTTTCTGGGTATAGCGAAGGTGCTGAATCTGGCAGCCTCTTGAGCTTTGGGGTCCTGGACACCACAGCCACTAGTTAAGAAAGGGAAAGAGGGCTGCCTCTGCTCTCCCCAGCCCCTTCTTTCACACTGGGAAGCAAAAGTACCTTCCACGGACAAGCCTGTGCTCAGGGGATCGGCAGAGGTGAAACCTGTGCTTAAGCACTTCTGAGAAAGGGCAGTCTCACACCTCCTGCTGTTCTCTGCTCTGCAGGCCGTGGCCACTTCCAGGCATCTTCACACCGAGGCCCTCAGGGACCGCGCCGTCAGCTCCCCCCGCGCGGCCCAGGACGGTGGGCAGAAGGGCACAGGCCTCCACTTCACCAGCCTGTCGGGGAGGAGGGCGCACAGGGCTTCACCCCTTATGGATTCTGCCTCCTCGTTAGCTTTTAAGGACTAGCAGAGAGGATTAAGCAGTGCGGAAGGAAAATCTAGACCAAAGGAGAAGGAAGTGGGGAGAGGGAGCTGTAGCAGTTTGATATTTTTATGAATTCCAAAAATAAATATTGGATTATGTTTGTAAACTGGTTTGTCTGAGGTTTTACTTTTACTTGATTAAATTATGATTAGGGGGAAGCTGACTTGGCCCAGTGGTTAGGGCATCCGCCGACCACATGGGAGGTCCAAGGTTCAAACCCCGGGCCTCCTTGAGCCGTGTGCAGCTGGCCCAAGCGCAGTGCTGATGCGCGCAAGGAGTGCTCTACCACGCAGGGGTGTTCCCTTCGTAGGGGAGCCCCACGCGCAAGGAGTGCGCCCCCTAAGGAGAGCCGCCCAGCGTGAAAGAAAGTGCAGCCTGCCCAGGAGTGGTGCTGCACACACGGACAGCTGATGCAGCAACAAAAAGAAATACAGATTCCCGTGCTGCTGATAAGGAAAGAAGCGGTCACAGAAGAACACACAGCGAATGGACACAGAGAGCAGACAATGGGGGGGGGAGAAATAAATAAAAAATAAATCTTTAAAAACAAAAACAAAAAATTATGATTAGGGCTTTGATTGGACCACATCATTAGGGCATTGCATTCCCACCCCTTAGTGGGTGAGGACTCCGAGATAAAAGACATGGCAAAGGACAGAGTTGGGAGTTTTGATCCTGGAGCCTGGGAAGTAAACACACAGAGAAGCAGATATGAGGAAAGAGAGAAGGTTCCGTTAGATACGGCAGAGGCCCTGGGAAGAGAGATGAGCCGTTTGCCTGACAGTTTATAGCTG
This sequence comes from Dasypus novemcinctus, assembly GCF_030445035.2. Lineage (NCBI taxonomy): Eukaryota > Metazoa > Chordata > Mammalia > Cingulata > Dasypodidae > Dasypus > Dasypus novemcinctus. The sequence continues at coordinate 29,678,738 of NC_080700.1, read as the reverse complement.
GCCTTGTGGAGAGAGCAGAGCAGCTGGGCCTGGAGAGAAATGAGCCCCAGGAGAGAGACGAGACTTATGCCAGCCTAGAGCTGAGAAGGGAAGAAGCTGAGACCATGGAGCCTTAAGAGGAAGAGGAAGGCTGAACCCAGAGAAAAGGAAGACCGTGGAAGAGAGGAACCCAGGAAGCCTGAACCCTCACAGACGTCGGCAGCCGTCTTGCTCCAGATAGACTTGGGTGAGGGAAGGAACTTACACTTTACGGCCTGTAAGTGTAAGCTTCTACCCCAAATAAATACTCTTTATAAAAGCCAGCAGAGTTCTGGTACTTTGCGTCAGCACCCCTCTGCTGACTAACACAGTAGAAAAGGACAAAAGCACAGATACTGGAAGGCCACAGGACCGGTGGCCTCAGGGCTGCTCGCTGGCTAAGAGCCGCCTCCCTCGCCTGCCCCCTGTGAGACCCTCGGGGCTTCCCACGACCCCCTCTCCATCCCTGCCACAGCTCACCGGCTGGGAGCCAGCACCCAACCAGAGCTGGGCTCCTGCCGAGGAGTTGTCGATGGGGGACCACTGAGGTTGGAGGGGCTCTCTTCAGAGGCAGGAGTAGACGACGTGAACCTCTGGGCAGCCACCCTTCTCACCCGGGGAGGAGGCCGCGACAGGAGGAAAGCGCAGCGGCGAGAAGAGGAGCCGAGCATTCTGCCCTTGTTATTCCCAGGGACGAGCTGCCCCTCAGAGCTGAGAAACATCTCCTTGCTCTTCCTTGTTTGTTTTGTCTTCTCTTCCTGTGTGGCAGGAGCTCCACCGGCCTCACACGACGGCCCCCTCTCCATTCTCCTACTCTCTCCCAAGGAAGGGGCGCTTCGCGTGCCCGGCACATTTGGTGGGGAAAGCGGGCGTGCTTAGCTGCCCTCCCGCCCCCCGTGGCTCCTCGGCTCGGCTCCTGGCGCTTGCTGGGCCGCCCAGCACATGCCCTGCGCCATCTCCCGGGGGTGGGCAAGTCCGAGGTGGCCCAGTGCCGCCTTGGGGGAAAGCGGGATTATGGAATTCAGCATCAGAAGCCCCCTGGCCCCGTGGCAGAGGCCACCTTCCTGGTAATGACCCTGCTTTCCCCTCCCGCTTCTTTCTCTGTCTTGTCGGTGGGCTCTGGACTTGAGTGGGGGCTATTTATTGAACCACCTCCAACCCAAACACACTGCTCCTGCCCCAGCCTGTTCCACCCTTCCATGGAGCCCGCTTCAGTCGGGGGCTCTGACACATGCAGCCAAAAGCCAGTGAATACGTGGCGTGGTACGGACGGTAAACTGAGGCCTCGAGGGCCACAGGCCAACTGCGGGACTCCCCAAGCCGAGCAGAGTCCCGTCTTCTCTCTGAGGGAGCGGCCCAGCCCACGACACTCCTTGAGCACCTAACAGGACGAAGCTCTGGGAGGCACGGCAGCTACCGGCGACCCCTCAGGGAACTCACCGTCTATTGGGAGGTGCAGGTCAGAAGCATATTAACCAATTTTAAAAAGCAGGGTGAGACAACAGAGAAGACGAGTAAATCATGCAGTTACTAATGACGGTGCTAGACGGAGCGTGAGAAGGGGACAAGGACAGTGAAGAGGAGTTTGCCCAGAGGAGGTGAGACTCGCGTGGGTCTCAGAGGACCAAGTCGAGCCGCACAGAGAGCGCCCTGCGGCCAGGGGGCCCAGCAGGTGCAGGGTGGGTGCGCCGGGCAGCCAGGGGTGCCGAGGAGACTTGGCGAGGTGGGCGGGCATCTCCTCAAGGCACGCGGCTCGGGGTCTCCTGTGTTCCAGGGACACTGAATGGGGAGAAACAGGAGAAGGGAAAACCACTCACCGATGGAATCCTGGAGGAAGTGGGTGAGCTTGCTGTTGCGGTAGGGGACGTGCCCGCGGTGCTCGGCCAGGGCGCCCAGGACATCGGCGAGCGCGGCTAGACTTCGGTTTATACATGAGGTCTCCCTCCGGGCCAATCCTGTCACCCCCGACGCACCTGGAAACCCAAAGGGCCAGCCCAAAGCGGTTATCATTGGCACCCAATTCTTTGATGGCATCAATATGTGACTCAAAGAGGCTTTTCAGGAAGGGTGTGCAAAAAAAAACGCATGGAGAGAATTTTAATTTGTGGGGATTGTCCCTCTGCAACAATCAAAAGAGACTCAAGCGGAAAGAAACTCTTGTGGGGAGCTCTTTTCAAGTTTCTTTCGTTATGTTTGGCCAACTTGCAGGACATTCGTTCTGGATGGACACACAGGACTGCAGCAGGCCCGTGGGGGCCGTGGCAGTTTGGGATTATTTGTGAATTCCAAAAAGGGACACTGGATCATGCCTGCAAACTGGTCTGTTCCCTGGGCGTAGTAGATTGTATCACATTCAGAGGTCTCACTTTTGCTTGAGGAGATTAAGATTCGGGCTTTGATTGGACCACATCAGTAGGACGTTGAGTCCCGCCCCCTTGGAGGGTGGACACTCACTCAGAGAGGAACACACAGGAAGGAGGACAGTGCTCGAGGCTGCAGAGGCCCTGGGAAGGGAGATGGGCTGACAGCCCACAGCTGAGCCCCCCAGCCTCCAGATGAGACGGAAGCAGCTGAGACCACGGAGGCAGAAGGCTGGACCTCACAGAGACGGCAGCCGTCCTGCTCCAACTCGTGGCAACAGACGCTGCTGAGGAAAGTAGCTTGCTCCTTTATGGCCTCCTACCCCACATAAATACCCTTTCTAAAAGCCAGCAGAGCTCTGGTACTTCCCAGTAGCACCTCTCTGGCTAATACAGGGGTGTAGCTAGGATTTAGACGGTATCTGCGGACAGGGGCGTGCACCTGCAGATCCCCCGCACGGAAGGAGGTGGTGGCGTCCTGTTCGCCACAGAGCCAAAGGGCCTCTGCTCACCGATGCACTCGCTGCCAGCCAAATCCACGAGCTGCAGCCTGGCCTGCGCTTGCCTCAGGGGCTCCGCGGGGCCCACGGGAGCCGGCCCTGGGGACGAAGCTCTGCGCGCAGCCCTCGGTCTCTCGCCTCTCACCGATGGTGGAGGTGAGGGGCAGCTGGGCGCTTTGAGAGGCATCTGGTCTGATGCTAGGGGAATGATAAAAAGAAACAAAATTTCATAGAGCGTCCTTCAGCTTCACATCAGTTGCTGAAGGGCTTTGGACACTCTGCCCTAAAGGAGCAAACGTCCCTTGCTTCATATCTTACTCTTAAATACAGACAGGGCAAGAGGCAGGGAAATAATGAGGGGCTTCTCTGGGTGGAAAATAGGAGAAGAAAACATTTTTTTTCACTGTTGAAAGCTGAATGAATCCCTAATTTGTACTAAGAAAACTGAATGCTGTTTCCTAGGAAGACTTGATGATGGTCTTAATTAAGACTCTCAGCAGAAAAATCTAAGAGTCCTTGTAGAAATAAATGCTATAATTTCTGTTTGATAATATTCTGCAAAAATCCAGACAAAAGTGGTTTTTATTTTGAAGCATATGTCAGTTTCCTGATGTATTATTTCTGGAGAAAATGTCAAAGAATTTGGAAGCTCTAATCAGACTTCTTAAGAGGTTGAAAAAAAAAAAGTAAGCGATATTTACTCATGGTGGAAAACACAGAAAATACACGAGTAAGTTTTTAAAAGCGTGCTGCTTCCTGTTACCCTTGCGCAATCACTTGCCGCGTTGACATTTTGGGAGAAATGGTGGGGCTCACGTCCGTGTGTGCCTGTGGATTTCCTGGCCCTCCTCACAGCTGAGGGTGGGCCTGGTACTAATAAGGGCCTAAGTAATTTAAGCGGCAACGAGGTTCGGTTGCAGGTGGGCTGACGCAGGTGACAGCCAGTGCCTCGCTGTCCTCTCTCATCCCTTTCCTTGGTAGCCTTGGAGGCCGCAGATTTCAAAGGGGAGAGTGGCGGGGTGGAGGGAGGATGGCTCACCACTGCACTCTGACAGGTGACATACACCTTCTTGGGCCAACCCGCTATGCTCTGGGGCTTTAAAAAAAAAAATTTGTGTGACCTTTTTTTTTTCCTCTATTTTTTTTTTTAATGTTACATTTAAAAAATATAGGAGGTCCCCATATATCCCCCACCCCCCTCACCCCACTCCTCCCACATTGACAACCTCTTTCATCATTGTGGGACATTCACTGCATTTGGTGAATACGTTTTGGAGCTTTTTAAAATAGAGATGAGGCCCTAGATCAATGGGTCCCAAAGGATGGGCCCTGGAGCAGCAGCAGCAGCTAGAAGTTTCCGGAAGTGTAGGTTCTTGGGTCCCACCTGGATCGATGGGCAGCAATCCTCATTTTAACCAGCCCTCTGTGGGATTCAATGTACACTCAAGTTTGAGAACCACTGCCCCGGACTTTACTGATAAAGATTTACAGATATTTTCAATACCAGTATTGTCTTCCTTACATACATGGAATATTTTTTTTTCAGGAGGTACTGGAGATTGAACTCAGGACCTCAAACATGATAAGCAGGCGCTCAACCACTTGAGCTACATCCGCTCCCCTACATGGAGTCATTTTATATACTGTTTTTTGAAACTGTCTTTTTCACAAAAATTGGGTTTATAGTTTCCTTCACGATGAACCCACCATAATCCCAAGTATAAATATACTCTATTTTTTCTGAATGTGTTGTATTTATTAAACAAAGCATTTTCCTTCCCTCCCATCCTCACTTTCCTTCTCTGCCTAGGTTGCCGGGAGCTTTTGGGGTTTGAGGTCCAGGTCCTCAAAAGATGTGGTGGCAGTTCCTACTCTTGGGTTCTGAGAGAGAACTCAAGATCCTGCCAGGACATGTTTTTTTTTTCAGCTACTTAAGTGGATTTCTATTCCTTGTGAACGGCCAGTCAAATACGGCGACTTACCAGCGCTGCCAGGGGAGGCGGCTGCCGTCAGGGTCGCTGTGATCACCAGGTGCGATCTGGAAGAATCTGCGTGGACCCAGGTGGGGTGTTTCGCCCTCAGCTGCAGCCCTCCGGTGACAAGGTTCATGAATTCTCCCGCACTGCTAACGGACCTGGCAGAGGACAACAGATGTGAAAGAGCACGCAAAAAGTAAAAGGAATGCTGAACCGCATCTCACAGGCAACGCACCCCTTCCAGGTTGACTGGGGTGAGGGCAAGAGCTGTCTGTCCTAAAATCAACTTTGGTTAGAAGAAGACTCTTCTATAATCTAAGTAAACGTATTTGCTTCAAGAAAGCAGACTGAAGCAAATCTTTGCCTAAATAAAACCTAACAAAGTAAAATTTTTCATTTGGATTTTCATTAGCTGAGTCTTGATAAGTATGGTGCTTTTATGAGGCTTAATTGACCTGTGTATCTCTGCGATTTCTTATCCTGAAATAATCAACTGTTTTAGAACCAAACCAGAGGTTCTCAACCTTATTCAACATCAAGCATTTATCGATTTATTATACCCTAATGTACCTCAAGTGTTTTTCTTGTTTTGGTTTTTGAACCCAAGTTTTTAAAGTATATTGCATATCAAATTAAACTTAAGAAATAAAAAGTTTATTTCTCCATTTTAGTTTCACTAATCAGAACTTTTCATCAACAGGAGTTAAGCAGAAGCTCAATGTTTTGTTTGTCTTGTGCATTGTTAAATGTGTTGTTTACTGTAGGATTCTTAAAATACTAAAGATCGCTTACAGGCCCTTCCCTGACGCTGAGGTCCCAGGACAGGGAGCCTACCGAGTCTCTGCCAATGAGGGGAGAGGCCCATCTAGGTTATTTTCTGAGTTGCCATTTTAGGTGACTCCTCACTGGCAGCAAACCTGACACAACAGGTGGATTTAAAACACAAAAAGGGGAAGCGGATTTGGCTCAATGGATAGAGTGCCTGCGTACCACATAGGAGGTCCAGGGTTCAAACCCAGGGCCTCTAGACCATGTGGTGAGCTGGCCCATGTGCAGTGCTGATGGGCGCAAGGAGTGCCCTGCCACGCAGGGGTGTCCCCCGCGTAGGGGAGCCCCACGCACAAGGAGTGTGCCCCGTAAGGAGCGCCCAGTGTGAAAAAAGTGCAGCCTGCCCAGGAGTGATGCCACATACACACGGAGAGCTGACACAGCAAGATGACGCAACAAAAAGAAACACAGATTCCCAGTGCTGCTGACAAGAATGCAAGCAGACACAGATGAACACACAACGAATGGACAGAGAGAGCAGACAATGTATAAATAAATAAATAAAAAATAAATCTTAAAAAAAAACATAGAGGGGAGAGGGTGAAGCTCAGGGGTTTGAGCACCTGTTTCCTATCTACAAAGTCTTGGGTTCAATCCCTGGTACCATCTAAAAACGCACAGAACTCTGAGGAGAGTATTTGCTTAATATGAGGATTCTCACTTGTACAAGATGATTTGTTAGCGTGTTCCAGAAAATGCTGATCTTTGCACGTGTTTAAGGTGTGTGTCTAGTTACGTAACAAAGCTGGCAGCGTGAGGCGGGGCACAGGCCTGCAACAGTTTCAGAAACAGGATATAGGATGCCTCTTGTGACTTACAGAACTAATCATAAATTTAAATTAATAAACCTGCAATGCATATAATTCTGCCTCCAAAGAGGTTCCTTAGATGAAATCACAGAAAATGCATCCTTTGGCCTTTCTGGTGATATTTATGGCAGTGGATTATTTAAGGGGTAACTATTTGAATCAGACAAGAAGCAAAGACTGGACAGAGTTACTCGGGAAAGGGGGGCTTCCCACTAGCAAATTCAAGAGGGAACTGGGGAACCACCTTCTGCGGTCCTTCTCGAGGAGCCCGCAAGGTCCGCCTCGAGACGTTCCTGCAGGCTTCCTCTGAGCCTCAGCTGTTCTCCGCCGTCTCTCCTCCTGGGATGTCCTCAGAGGAACACCCGTGCCGGCCCCAGCCTGGCCCCGTCTCCCTCTCATCCACGCCTTGGGGGCCGTGTTTTCCACCCCCAGACTTTGCGCTCCTGCTTGGGCAGGCGCTCCTGCTCCTTGCCTTGGCTTCCTCGGTTTCTGTTCCCAGAGAAACCCACTTCCCACTGGTGGAAACAAAAGAGGGGGCTCCCTAGAGCCCAGGAACCGGCCCCTTCTCCAGGGTGTGCTGAGCACGCTCAGTGGGCCCACTGGATGTTCTCGCTCAGAAACTGGAAGAAATACTTAAAAAGGATCGGCTGTTCAAGGGAGGCCTTAGGTTAGAGTTGGGGTTACGTCACATTAAAGGGAAAAAGGAGTAGGAACATGAACAAGCAGAGGAAGGAGATCCGAGCAAAGTGTCGAGATGGCAGGAGGAGGCCATCTGGCTCGTGACAGGGCCAGAAGTTCTTAGGGCACTTGGCAGCGACTGATGGCTGTGCAGTTTATTGTGCGTGTCTCCTGAGACCACCAGAGAGAACTGCTATTTGAAACAGAGTCTGCTAACAGGAGGTGCACAAAGACACCTGAGGCTGTCCCGCTCAGTCCTGGCAGCTCCCCTAGTGGCTAGTGGGCCTTGGCTTTGGAGCCCTGTTCAAGTCCATACGCTGTCTTAGTAGCCAGCTGTTCAGCCCTCCAAGCCCGTTTTCTCACCTGTGACATGGAAATAATACTGCTCCAGAAGATCTTATAAAGGCTTAAAAAAATGTTTTAAAAGCAAACTGAAAATTGCAGAACACGCAGTGGGCACTGAGACCCACCCACAGCGGGCTGCTGGCTGCTGGGTGCTGCTGAGTTGGCTAGTGTTCTACTTGGGAGCCCTTTGAGGTCTGGGCTTGTTTTAAAAAGCCGAGGCTCCTGGCCGTGGACTGGACTGAATACGCACTCGGAGGTCAGCTGGAGGAGCTCCTTCTTTCCTTCTCTGCTGGTGATCACGTCACGCTTCACCCCAGACACCAGCGTAGAACTGTCTTTGGCCAAAAGGTCAAAAATTTCATTATTATAAACTTCCACTATGGACACTTCAACCCTTGGGCTCCTTGATGGGTTTTCTGAAATAAGCCTGGGGGGAAAAAACATACAAAATAAGAATAAAAAATAAGTATATGGAGGTATTTTTACTAATGTTAGTATTACTCAGGAAAAAGCGATGGACCTATTTAAAAGGTGGGGTGAAGAATAATCTTAGTAACAAAGTTATTTATTAATATTTTTCTAAGATTTATTTATTTTATTTATTTTATTTCATTTATTATTCTCCCACCCCTTGTTTGCCCTCGCTGTCTGCCGTCAGCTCTCCACAGGGCTGGCTCGCCCTCCCCAGGAGGCCCCAGAAATCAAACCCGGGTAGACGGGAGCCCAATCGCCTGAGCCACATCCGCTTCCAATAAACTATCCTTATCTGAGTTATATTTAAATCAAATATTTTAGCAATAGGGACCCTTAAGATTCTAAACACATTAGGCAGGAAACACGGAAGACAGAAAAGGTGTAAAGAATATGTAGCCTTGGGTCAGACTTACAATGTCTAATTTGATCACTACACTGAAGTCCAAAGCAAACTAGACGTTGAGGACTTTCTTTTACGCATTTTCCCAATAGTGGGGTTTGTTTATTTTAAAATTTATTCTACTTCAGAGAAGATTGATTTCCTCTTCTCAAAGATATTCCATTTCCACTTGTACAGTGCCTTTTAATTAAGAATGTCTCGTGACCTCCTGACAACCTACTCAGGCTCTTAAAAAGACAACCAAACTACATACCTTTTGTTTCATCTTTTAAAGTACTATATGCTGAAAGGAGAAATTTTCTTTTAACCAATCAAGTTTATTAATATGTATTAACAAAGCATAAATCCATCCAAAGTGTATAATCACTGGTATTCGGTGTAATCAGGTATTTGTGCATTCATCACCCAAATATTCCCAGAGCACTTTCATTATTCCAATAATAATAATAAACAAAAAACAAGCAAAACTCATCACCTCTCAATCTCTCTATGCCTTGCCTGCCATACATACTTGCTATTCTTTTTCTTTCACTGTATATATTGGCATTTCTATCTTGTAAAAACAGCCTTATATATGACAGCAGAAATTTTTAAAAATAAAGATTCTACAATTAGAGGGGAAAAATACTCACAATTCCACTACAAGGAAAAAACTATCCTTAACACTGGATCTCCTTCCTTGAGCCCCTCCCCAGGTCCCTACTTTATTCCCTTTACAAAACTATCCACCAATGAATAAGCCATGGAACATATAAAGCTTCTCTTCATTGTCTGGAGATTACTGCTTCTCTGACATGTGTACCTTAAAATTAATCAGACTTTGGCTACTGGATTTTGTTGTTCGTGAAGGTATGCTGAGAACTGGGCTTGAAGTCCAGTGTGATAGGGTGTTATTTGTAGGTGAGGAAAAATTACAGCCTCAGTATTTTCTCTTCAAACAATCTTTGATTCAGTTTTTCATCCTGATCTAAGTGACAGCTGTAAAATAAGCAATTAATGTTTTCTAATGATAAACAATTAAGAAAATTAAAAACATGGAGTACAAAGATAGAAAACGTGAAATTCTCAGGTAAAGATAATTATTGGCAAAGAGTAAGATCTGGATTCTCAGCAGTGGAGCTTGCGAAGAATACTTTAAGAGAGGGAGTGGCTGTGGCTCAGGCAGTTGGGCGCCTGCCTCCCACATGGGAGTTCCCAGGTTCAGTTCCCAATGCCTCCTAGAGATGAAACAAATGACAACAAGCAGAAAATGAGAGAGAAAAAAGAATATTTTAAGAACAATAGCTGTCTGAACTTAAGCTAAACTAGTGATTCACGTCACTCTTCTAGAACTAGAATGTCGATAATTGATTATGTGAATTTTAAAAACATTCGCCTTCCCTCCATTTAGAAAAAAATGCACTATGAAGACATACATCTAGTCTCAGCGTTTTGCCACATTCCTATATAGGATTGATAGGTTATTTTTAAGTATCACAAAATCTGAAATAAAAATTTCTTTTCTACACAATACCAAGGAGTTAACTTGAAAGATTTTCTTCCATTAAATGAAGTACTTGATTTGATCAATGTAGTGATTCCTTCCTTTTGCAAGTATTTATTGAGTTGTTGGCTAGGCTCTAGGAAGAATGGGGAAAGCTACAGCCTTCAGTCTTTGCCTTCAAGAAGCAAAGGGGTTAGTAGACAAGACATACATGTAAACAGATCATTGGAGTACGGTGTGATAAACTTTATGACATAGGATCCTGTGAGGTTACCAAGGAGGGGTGCTGACCCCAGGGAGAGGGCAGGAGGGGTGCAGAGGCTGCCTCGCCCAGAAGCCCTCCCTGACTGCATCGTCCATCTTTGCTACTTTCCATCTGGTTCATCTCTTCCTGAACACATTCTCCTGAATCATAACAGTTCGTTTGTTGCCATTCTATTTCTGAGGGTAGAAAACCTATCATGTTCACTATAAAAAAAAAAAGATTTTATTTATCTCCCCCGCCCTTGTTGTTTGTGTTTGCTGTCTGCTCTCTGTGTCCATTAGTTGAGCTCTCTTCGTGTGTGCTTGTCTTCTCTTTAGGAGGCACCAGCAACTGAACCCAAGACCTCCCACGTGGGACAAAGGTGCTCAATCTCTTGAGCCACCTTCACTCCCCTGCTTTACTGTGTCTCTCACTGTGTTTCCTCATTGTGTCATCTTGTTGCATCAGCTCACCACACCTCAGGTCAGCTCGCTGTCTTGCTCTTCTTTTCTGGAAAGTGTGGAAACCGAACCCAGGACCTCCCCAGCGGTAGGCAGGCGCCCAAATGCTTGAGCCACATCTGCTTCCCCATCACATTCATTTTTATTATATCTTTTGTGCCACTGACATGTCTGGCACACAGAAAAACAATACATTTTGTGGATAAGCGTGACAGCTGAGCTAACTATTGAAGGATGAGTTGGAAGCAATCAAATTTAGAAGGAAGACAAAGAGGAGGTAGAGCAGAAAGAATGCCAAAAATGGCATTATAGCTTGTTTAAAATGCCTTCCTTTGGTAATCCCACCAATACAAGAGTAACAGTTTTTAGGGTAAAAAGGTCATGTAAGCACTGTCTGGTATCAATGCCTCATGCTACAATAGTTTTCGTGTGGGCAGACAGATTGCTTGCATTTTAAGTTGTGCAGACCCAAACATCCACAAATCTGCCTGCACACGTTCATTTCCAGATCTTGTCTGTATGTGATTAGAAAATGGAGCAGTAGAAACTTTTCCATGTTTGGACTATTATTCTCGTTTTGCAAATGATTAATGTGAGGCTTAGAGAGGTTAAGTGCCAACCCAGGGTCACGCAATTGGAAGAATAGAGATTAAAAAATTTTTGTTTGAAGGATTCTAATACTCTCAATTGCCCCACTCTGATGGGAGACTTATAACATTTTAATTTATCATTCTATGCCCCAAGACGCAAAACATTTAAAAAACTATTTTTTTCTGCAGTGATTTCAACACCTTCTAAAATGTGACTTCACTATTTGATGAAGCTGTTTATTCCATTCTAGATCATTCTAACAGTCCAAATGTTTACCTAACCAATCTCCTTCCACAGAATTTTTGGCCAGCTAACAGTGTTTTCAAGTGCTCCTTAAATTATTTGGTTTCCACATTCTTTGCCATTTTCTTGGCTTCTGTATAGATAAGCTCCATTTTGTGAGTTCCAGAACCAAGCATAGGTGAAACCTATTAAAAATAAAGCACCTCCGCTGAATTTACTGTCCATTGGAGCGGTATATTTTCATCTTAAGGCTGAATTATTCTTGTAAGCAAGCTCTTGACTTGCGCTGGGAATATGATGAAATAAAACTCTCTAAACCACTGTGAGACCACATCTTCCTCATCAGTCAGGGTTTTGCTAATTCCTTGGAATTCTACAGTTACAGGTTAAGAAGAAAGCAGACATACAAGATATAGTGTGAGGATTAGCTAAATGCCCCACTGTTCTCTCCTGGTTTCTAACTTCAGTCGCTGCCTCTTTCTCTTGACCCCTCCATCTTGTGGCCTTAAAAGTTTGCTGGGGCGGTGGACTTGGCCCAGTGGTTAGGGTGTCCATCTACCACACGGGAGGTCTGCAGTTCAAACCCCGGGCCTCCTTGACCCGTGTGGAGCTGGCCCATGTGCAGTGCTGATGCGTGCAGGGAGTGCTCTGCCATGCAGGGGTGTCCCCATGCAGGGGAGCCCCACGCGCAAGGAGTGCACCCCATAAGGAGAGCCGCCCAGTGCGAAAGAAAGTGCAGCCTGCCCAGGAATGGCACCGCCCACACGGAGAGCTGACGCAGCAAGATGACACAGCAAAAAGAGACACAGATTCCCATGCCGCTGACGACAACAGAAGCAGACAAAGAAGACGCAGCAAACAGACACAGAGAACAGACAACCGGGGTGGGGGGGGAGGGGAGAGAAATAAATAAATAAATCTTTTTTTTTAAAAAGTTTGCTGGACTAGGGAGAAAATTAATTGGGCAGGTGTTCCATGATTTCTATTTTCCACACTAACATTAACTGGGAAAGTTACTCAGAAAGATGCTATGGTAAAGTACCATATAGCGCAGGTACTCTGTTGAATAGATAGGTAAGTGAGCCCCTGTATGAATGAAGGCTATCTGGTAATAGCAAAAGAGAGTAGGTTTTTCCTCCCATAAACTTTCTTCTCTGCAGCATACACTGCAAATCCTTTCACCGATTTCCAGATTTTCCCAGTATTCCTCTTTCCAAGTGATGCCAAGGAAAGCCACCCGTGTTCTCAATTGGCAGTTCTTTAGCTTCCAAGCTAGAGGTGACTGTTACCCTCTGAGAATTTCCTTGAGAAGAAATAAAAACACTCCTCACGAGCACTGACCTAAGTAGGTGCAGAATTCTTACGACACACACCTGCAGTTAGTGTCTCTGGAAATTATTAACTCAGTGGCACATGATATGGTGCAGTGTCCCAGGAATGAGATATTTGTTATCTAAACTAACAACCTTTTAGTATATCTCTGTGATGGCCTGCATTTTATTGAATTAGGTTCTGCCCCACTCCCTCCAGTCCTGCTCTGTTGAACTCGCATGGCTTGTTCTGGCCAGTGAAACGCGGGCAGGGCTGACGCGCGTTAGGCCTGCAGAATTCCTGAGAGCTCCTGGGTAGCTCGGCAGCCTCTTTCCCCACCTCCGTGCACGTGCAAGCATGTGCTCTGGGTGCTTACCGTGGGCCGAGCGCCCTCGTTGACCTCGGGATCACAAAGCCGTTGAGGTTTTCGGAGTGTTCGTTACTGCAGCACAATCTAACCCATCCTGACGCATTTAGTTTCCTAAGAAAATGGTCTGATTCTGACACTCACAAAAGAAAATTGAGGAACAGGAACGGCAGAAAAGCAGGAAACATTTTGCCAAGTGTTTTTCGGAAGTGAGCAGCAGAATCCGATCAAGAAAGCCTTCTGTTTAAGTGCACAAATACTTAAGGAGTAGTGGTCTGAAGAGGTACCAAAATATTAGAATGTTACAGGCATTCTTACGTCGTGGTCTGGCCTTTTACAGGCATGAAAGGGACAGAAACAGAAATAAAAATCTCCAGCAAGTAATGTGCTGGAGGTGCAGTTAATGTTGGGGTTTAAGATATATTTAGGGGATTTGAATCTCTGGACTGACAATGTGATAGCCAGATCCTGAGCCTCAACAGACTCCAGCACCTACAATCTGATTTATTGGACTTACCACACTCAGCTAAGATGGAGGTGAAGAAGGACAACCACCACACCATGGAGCCTAGAGTGATTACAACTGAAAATGGGAGGATTGCATCCAGCATCCAGGTGGAATCTGAGCCTCCTCTTGACATAAAGGTGCAATGGACACAACCAATCCAGTGTCCACATAGAAGAGGTGGCATTGGATTGGGAAAAGTGGACATAATGGACAAAGGGTATGGGGAAAGGCAGGAAGAGATGAGAGGTGGAGGCATCTTCGGGACATGGAGCTGCCCTGGATGGTGCTTCAGAGGTAATCACCGGACATTGTAAATCCTCACAGGGCCTACATGATGGAATAGAGGAGAGTATGGGCCATGATGTGAACCAATGTATATGAGGTGCAGAGGTGCCCAAAGATGTACTTACCAAATCCAATGGATGTGTCATGATGATGGAAACGAGTGTTGTTGGGGGGGGGGGAGAGGGGGGGTGGGGGGGTGGGGTTGAATGGGACCTCACATATATATTTTTAATGTAATATTATTACAAAGTCAATAAAAAATAAAAAAATTTAAAAAAAAAAAAAAAAAAAAAAATCTCCAGCAAGTAAGGAACCCACGAAGACAATGGGATTCACTGTAAAAACCAAGCTTGGCGGTACCTTCACTCAAGGAGCCTGTGGCTAGTTGGGAAAACACAACACCGAGCTACAGAACAAGCCCAGGGCTCTTATAAAGCAGAATACAAACCCAGGGAAATCAATATCCTGCATAGGGATTTCACAAAGGCAGGCAGGATTAATGACTAAACCAAAAGAATGAAAGCTTGAGGACTACAAGAATAATCCCAGGCTTTACCTACTAAATAGGGATTGCTGCAGACAAATCACTATTTTTTTTATTTCTAGGAGTAATTTTTTTTTTTTTTTTTTTTTAGTAAAATCTTGACAATGACAGTGGTTCTCTTTTCGGGATGTGTTAATGAAATGGGAGACTCTCCCACACGACCTATTTGCGATAACTCCTAAAAAGAGACAGATGTGTCTACTCTATTTAGTGAGAGCAGTAGGCAAGGAAAACACAGCAGGGCTTTTCTGCTCTGTCCCCTGGACCCCTTTTCCCTTCCCATGTTAGAACAGAGAAACTCCATCCACACTTAGTAGTTTTCAGTGCATTCTGAAAAGAATAATAGTTTAGGTCATCTTCAATGAGTAATTCGTTTCTCATACAATCTATTAGACCACTCATATTTCACTTTCTTGTACAGCTATTATATTTCTTTGCTGCTCATTCCTCGTAGTTACCGCCATCAGAGGTACCTGAAGAGCTCTTCAGCAGCTCTGGGAATAATTCCTAAATCATCGTGACATTCTGATGGCAGAGCAGGCTCGTCTTTAGAATACGGTCCCAACATGGTATAGCTCTTCCCACTTCCTGTCTGTCCATAAGCCATAACGCAAACATTGTACCTAAAACCAAAATAGATTTTAGTATAACAAAACACAGATCGGCTCTAGTGCCATATTTTGAGTTGTTTTTTTTTTAGGAGGTACCCAGGATTGAACCCAGGACCTTGCACATCCGAAGCAGGTGTTTAACCACTGAGCTACACCTGCTCCACCATAATTTGATTTTAAGAAAAATTTTTCCTTGGATGAAGAACTTCAATCAATTTAGTTTTCCACCCCCCTGTTATCTCAATTCCTTATAAATTAAGCTTTTCTTTAACTACAACTTTTTTTTTCTATTTTGTTATACCATATTGAACTAAATTATATCCATGCTTACATGCACACAATATACATTTCATCAATTCTTCTTCCTCCTACTGTTTTGATATGTGCTTTGTGTGGCCAGTTCACGTTTGCACAGGGACCCTAACTTATTTGGGTAAAATTCAAATAAGTTCATTTTCAATTTTTAATGTTGTAATAGAATTGCCTGCTGTAATTTTATCTTCATGAAGTCAAGCTTACTATAATGTATATTAAGTGATATACAATGTACATATTTACTTTTGATCTAAAAATGGATGTTTCCCAGTTACTTATGTAACTAATTGCTAGCAATGCTTATTATACTTACTCTTAAGATTGTAACACACATTTTTATACGTTGTTATTCTGAGATTTTGGGGTCCTCTTATTCATAGTCAACCACAAGTCCTTGGTGTCTTCTAGGTGACAGGTATTAACTAGTACCTGGCAATTCTACAACTTGGAATTATTTGGCTACAGCTTATTGCAAAGAACAGGAGGACCAAATTTTTTTCCCGATGTTTTCTTTAGCCCAAAATATCAATGGGAAGATCAGAGACATTGGAAAAACATTTGAAATAAGTTTGTGATATAAAATAACATTCTTTCGGTGATTTTCTTAGCCTTAAAGGTACAGATACATCTGGCTTGAAGCCCACAGCTGGCGAAAGGCTAAGGAGGTCCCTGGCTCAAAGCAGGTCTCCAGCTGTGAATCAGAATCACCCGGAGAGTTAACAAAATATCAAAGCAGAGGCCCCACCCTGAGAATCCTGATTTAATCCATCAACACTGAAGGAGATTTCGCTATTAAAATAAAAAAATTATTTGGTATTCCTATAGCAGTTCACACAAATTAAGGCGATTTTGATCAAATGCTTTTGAGAACATGTTCTGATTGACTGACATCTGAGTCACACCTAGAACAGTGACACAAAAAGCACCAGTGAACCCTGAGTCTCCAAGCTTCTCTGTTAGATTCAATCCAGTAATTCATGGTTAGTAGCTTCAATACGTGCTCATCAATTGTAACAAATGTAGCACACTAATGAGGGATGTTGTTAATGTGGGAAATTCAGGTGGGGGGAGGAAGGGCATATATGGGACACTCCTATATTTTTAATGCAACATTTATGTTCTCAAAAGCTACTTTAAAAATTTTAAAAATAATAATTTTTTAAAAAGCTATCTTACATTAGTGTGGTACATTTGTTACAATCGAAGAACCAAAATGGAAGCAATGGGACTAACCAAAGTGTATGTTTACATTATGATTTACACTTTGTGCTGTACAGTTTTATAGGCTTTCATGTGAGACCACCCTATACTTTTGGTGTAATTTTTCTATCAATTTAAAACTTCTCTAGAAATAAAGGTTATTATTATTAAAAGTAAAAAAAAAAAAAGATAATGGAAGTCCTAAATTAGGGCAAAGCCTGATGAAGGACTTCGAAGCTATCATCCTTTTTCTTCCAGATTAAAAAAATCTCAAGGTGTTTATAACAAAACCCTCACTACCTTCTACATCTCTTCTACCTTCCCTGAGACAGTTTATGTATATATATATTTCTTTGTGGGAGGCATCACTTTTACTGCAGATGTCATAAATGAGTTCTTAAAGGGACCTGTCAAACCTCTTAGGAACGTAGGGTGAAAAGAAGCATCCCAGTGAAGAGAAGTTTAAGGCTTAAAATAATGCCATCTGTTTCATATTTGTAATGGAAAGGCAACTCTGGCAAAGAGAGCTTTAACCACTATGCCTTTTTCATTTCTGGAATGTGCTTCTACTTACTTAAAAGATGCCTACTGAAAAAAAAAGAGACACGTCTATAGTTTTCAACGGAAGAACTTTTTTTCGGATGGATATAAAAAGCCCAGTATTCCAGAAGAAGAGGTCAAGTGGAAGTGGCAAAGTATAAGAATAGGGACAATGGCAGTGTGTGCATCTGTGCGGTGGAAGTATGTGGCCTTCTGATGTTGACCTCGCCTATCAGATTATATGGCTTTTGAGCACTCAGGGAATGTTCCATAGAAGCCTAGCACGCTGTGGTTATAAAACCACAGCACTGTGATTACAGCCTCTATCTTGTTGTAGTTGGCTGTGCACTAGCCTTTGCCGGGCAAACACAAATAAGTTTTCTTCAGGAAGCTTAAAGGAGACTTCCCCACAAAACTGAGATATTCAAAAATACCCTGGAGTAGAAAGTCTTGGCTCATGGTGTCTCAGATAAATGCACAAACCTGGTTTAATTTACTGCTCAAGAAATAGTCTTTTTTTTTTTCCCCCAAAATTATGACCCCTTGCCTTTGAAATCAGTAGCAGTCTTTCCAATGAAACGTAGGATAATTCCCCAAAGGAAAAGTCCTTCAATCTGATGTTAGCATTCTTAAATGACTTTCAAAAATCTGAAATGTAAAATGAATCTAGAGAGGAAAGCAGCTGCTATATCAGTCTTATGTCCTCACACAATGCAACTAAAATATAATTTGAAACCTAAGGTATATGTACCCATTTAACATGTATTCATCAAATCAAATCATTTTCACACTTTTTCCCAAGCAGGCAGATAAATGTTTTCTGTTAATATATACTGGATCACCATTTAGTTATAGATTTGCTCTGTGATCATGTAAAATATTCAGGCTTAATGTCACATTCTGATTCTATAGCATGAATAACATTGACTTGTATTTAAATGTATCTGTCATAACAGGTCCTAAAAATTCACTCACCCATCCAAAAGAGATATGAGTAGTGGACGCATTTCTTCAAACACTATTCTCTGAGATTCTGCTGGACCATAAACTCTGAGAAGTAAAGTGAAAATAATGATTCACGGAAGAAAAAAAAAGAGCTGCTTTAGTATCCAACTATATAAACCTGGGAAAAAACAATATCCTTATGTACTTCCTATGTGAAATCCTTAACAAAATCAAAATTCATGTTTTTTCATCAATATAAGATTAAGTTGTATTACTCTCAAGCTAAGAGAGGTGAAGACATTATTGTTTTCCTCTGTTACAAAAACATAATAAGTATAAGCAATGCTATAGATGCTGGCAATTTTTGAAAAAAAGAAGATACCCTATAATTATTCCATAACTCAATTAGTTCTAATCTTAATGGGTCCAACAACAATAATGTAAAAATCATCCTCAGAGCAATATTTGATATATTAAATTTGATTTTTATGTTCAGGCTTTTAAAAAATATTGTCTTCCTAGGCCCAAAGTCAGTTAAGCAGAGTCTTAAAACATTTAATAGGGCTGGAATGTCTATTATGAAAAGTGGAATCTGATGTGGGGTTCATATACAAATAAAGCTAACCAGGAAGTAACTTCCAAAAAAATGCAGTTCACTGCATAATTTAAAACAAGCTTGGAATGCGACTGAATAGCAAAATTAGTGCCAGACCACCAGATACATGAAGTAAACATTATTGGTTAGTTGTACTTTAATTGAGTGTTGTCTTTATTTTAAGCTCTGTTACTGAAACACAGGTTTTTATTTACCTGGAACCAAAATTTTCTTTCATATTCAAAATGTCATGATGCCCAATTGATCCATATCACTTCTAGAGCCAGGATTACTTTTAAATTTTAGAGATGTTCTCTATAAAATATTCACGATGTATGCTTGGTGAGGAAGGCAAGTTGGGGGACGCAGAGCTCTAAATATGTTTTAAACTTTTCACTTTAAAAATATGCCAAAGTGATGAATGCACAACTATGTGCTCATACCAAATACCATTTATTGTACACTTCGACTATATTTATGCTTCATTAATATGTATCAATAAAATTGATTTGTTAAAAAAATACTCCAAGATACAAAAGTAGAAATAAGAGTGTAAAGGATCCAGCAGGTACACCACCCAGCCTCAACAATTCATCACATGAGGCTTCTTACTCACCCGAATCCTCATCTATTCCTCCCACCCCTCAGTAATTCTGAAGCAGACTTCGCATCCATTTCATCTATTAATATTTTATTATGCATCCCTAAAAAATAATGACTTTAAAAAACATAACAACATTACCACTATCATGCTTTAAAAAATTAACAGTGATTCCTTAATATTGTCCAGAAAAAGGGGTGGTGTTCAAATTTCTTTGTCTTATTTTTCCACCTTTTTTTTTTTTAACCATGCAACTACTTATTGTCTTCTAGGTCTCTTATTCTACAGAAGAGGATGGTAAACTTTCTGAAAGGAGTAGAGGGTAAAATATTTTAGGCTTTGCAAGCATCTTAATGAAGTAACACTGGAGTCTTTCCTGCTGAGATCAGGAAAAGCCAAAGATGTCAGCTCTCCGCACTGCTACTTAAAACTGTACTGTGGCATTACTAGCCAATGCAATTGGGTAAAAGAAGCAATTAGTGACATAAGAATTGGAGAGGGAAATGTAAGAATGTCTCTCTTTGGAGGTGATGTGGCTGTACACTTGAGAAATCCAAAATGAAATGTTGGAAAAAATACTAAATCAGTGAAGTAGTGGGTTACAAAATTAATGTATAAAACCTGATAGCCTTTTTATATACAAACAAAATAAATTAGGAGATAAAGGGAGAAAAGACCCTATTTACGATAGTAATAAAGATGATGGGGTGTGGATGTAGCTGATTGGTTGAGCACCTGCTTCCCACGTACAAGGTCCTAGGTTCAATCCCCAGTACCTCCTAAAAATAAATAAATAAATAAAGAAGATGATAAAATAGTTAAGCATACAGTTAACTAAAAATGGCCAAATCCTTTATGAGGAAAACAATAAAAATAATTACACTAGAATAGACGAAAAGATACCTCATGTTTTCGCATAGGAAGCCTCAACTCTATGAAGAAGTCAGGAGAGGTTATAGTTGGTTTATAAACTAAACTCTATCTACTCCCTCCCAAGTCCCATAAATACCATCTGGTTCTTTCTGGAGTCAGACAATTTGATTATAAAAGTTATTTGGCAAAACAAAACAGCTAGAAAGGAAAACCCTGAGGAGGGGGAAAGATATAATTACCTAGCAATTTACTACATGATAAAGATGGCATCTCAGATTAGCGAGGAAAAGATGTGTTTATTTAACCTTTTTCTTTTGAAATACTTTCAAACTTACAAAATAGTTACAAAGATAATACAAACCCCATACAGAGAACTCCAATATACACCTATCCCCCCAGCCAGATGCACCAAATTTAACATTTTCCCATATTTGCCCTATCATTCTATCTGAAAAGATGTATTTTTAATAAGTGGTATTATGGTAAGTGGACAGATATATGGGAAAAGATAAAATTAGCTCAATTCCTTATACAAGGTACAAGGATACTGTATTAGTCAGTCAAAATGGGCGATGATGCAAAGTACCAGAGATCTGTTGGCTTTTATAAAGGTTATTTATTTAGGGTAGAAATGTACAGTCACAAGGCCCTGAAGAGTCCTAATCAAGGCATCAGAAGAGGTACTTTCTCACCCAAAGTCATCGACCACATGTTGAAGCAAGATGGCTGATCATGTCTGCGAGGGTCCAGCCTTCCTCTTCCTCTTAAGGCTCTGTGGTCCCAGCTTCTTCCAGTCTCAGCTGTGGGCTGGCATAAGGCTCGTCTCTCTCCCTGGGGCTCGTTTCTTTCCGGGCTCAGCTGCTCTGCTCTCTTCACAAGGTCAGCTGTAGACTAACAGGCTCATCTCTCTTCCCGGGGCCTCTGCCGTGTCTAATGAGCTGCCTCTCCTCCTCTGTGTTCTTCTCCTGTGTATCTACTTCCATTCTTGAGTCTGTTTTATGCCCACCAAGGGGGCTGGGATTCAATGCCAAGTCACACTCTAATGACGTGGTTGAATCAATCCCTAATCTTAACATACTTTAATCAGACGTCTCAGCTGAATCTAATACAATCAAAGGGTTATCCCCAGAGGAACAGACCAGTGCACAAACATAATCTAAATCTCTTTTTGGAATCCATAAATAATATCAGACTGCCATGGATACGTTCTAAGTGGGTCACAAGTTTAATTAAATACTTTGGTTAGTAGTAATAGTTTGACAATGCTCTTTAATCATTAGTTAAAAAGGTTTAACAACCATGCAAGGTATTGGTGTAGGGTGAGTTATGAGAACACTGTATGATGTTATATATGTTTGTCTTGTAAGTTCACAACAATTACTATACATTTATTGTTTATGTATGTTTATATGAAGAATATACTTAAATACATTTTTTTAAAAAGAGGTAAAGTCTTGCAAGTACTAGAATAATGGGTATATTCTTCTATAATTTGGGAGCCTTTCTAACTCTTCTTCCTGGAAAGAAAAAAATTTTATTTGGCATGGCTAAACGATATGACAAGCAAAGAAAAAAAGATGAGTGATGAACGGGAAAAAAACAGTTGCAACTTCATTCGCAGACATAAATTTGATGTCCTGAACACATAAAGTGCTTCTAAAAACAGAGAAGAAGAAAAAGGCTAATATTCTTACAGAAAAAAAAAGACTAGACATGAAAAATTCACAGAAAAAAAGAAATGCAAACGACTCAACCTTGTGAAGATTTCCAACTTCACGCATAAGAGAGACTATACAGAGGTACCATTTCTCACCAACAGGGTGGCAAAAATCCCCAGCTCTGCTAACGTAGGCTGTGCGAGGCTGGGGCGAGGCAGGCAGTCCTGCTGCCGTTGGGACAGTCCCGCTGCCCGTGGGACAGCACAGCCCGCCGCCCGCCGCAGCCCGGCCCGGCTCCCTGCTGCGCTTAGGTCTCTGAACCCTCCGTGCTCATCTCCACTGGGCTCAAGGGTCCGCACCCTCGCACCCCTCACCCTGTACTTCGGGCCGTCCACACTGCGCATCTGCACATGTGCCACTCCCCTGAACTTCTGTTTCTTGACACTCGAAAGTGTCGTCTTTCAGCGGCTTCGCTGGCATCTAACAGGGTGTCCTGCACATGAGGCACCCAGGAGACGCTTGGGCTCTTAGGCATAGAAACGAGTCCTGACGTGTTGGTAGGCACATCCTGCCTTAAATATGCATTATAAAAGAATAGGGGGGGTATAAGGGGGTGTGAGATTTTTCCTTTTGGGGTAATGAAAGCCTTCGTAATTGACCGAGGAGATGACAGTACAGCTCTGTAATGAAAATGAGAGCCACTGAGTGTACACTTTGATAATGCTCTTTAATAATTTTTAACTAATGTATCACAATATGAAAGTGCTAGTGGTGGGGTGATGCATGAGAGCCCTGTATGAAGATATGCATGTTTGTTTTTTAAGTTCACAGCATTTACTATATACTTATTGTTTACGTATGTTCATGTATGAATGATAAACTTAAATTTAAAAAAGTTTAAAAAAAAGAATAGAGGGAAACGGATGCGGCTCAACCATAGGGGCTCCCGTCCACCACACAGGAGGTCCAGGGTTCCATGTTCAGGGCCTCCTGGTAAGGGCAAGCTGGTCCACGTGGCGGGCTGGCCCAGCAGAGTGCTGGCCCATGTGGGAAAGCCACCCCGCGCAGGCGTGCAGGCCGACGCGGAGAGCTGGGGCAGCAAGATGACGCAAAAAGAGACACAGGATTGAAAATAAGACGTAGCAGAATGGGGAGCTGAGGTGGTGCAAGAGAGTAATTCCCTTTCTCCTACTCCGGAAGGTCCCAGGATCAGTTCCCAAAGCCACCTAATGAGAACATAAGCAGACACCAAAGAACACACAGTGAACAGACACAGAGAGCAGACAACTGGCAGAATGGGCGGGGAGAGGGGGAGAATAAATAAAACAAATCTTTTAAAAAAAGAATAGAGGGGAATAGTGGCTCAAGTGGTTGAGCACCTACTTCCCACATACAAGGTCCCAGGTTCAGTCGCTGGCTCCCACTGCCTCAAAAAACAAAACAAAACAGAGTCAAGAGCCCTTCAGCTTCCTTGTACATAGATTATACTTAGAAAAATGAAAAGTACTTATTTTTCCATTGTATTTCCAGTCAATGGCTGTTACTTAAGGTTTTAAAAAAATCATTCTTTATTCCACTTAAGAGACAACTTTTTTCCTGACCATGGATCCATTAATATTTTTCCTGAATAGGAATGGTTGTACTTTCCCCCCTGATCTACTGATATAGATTTATTTGGGAAAAAAAAAAAAGAGTTAAGTGCTGAAAGTTGGAATTTTCTCTCAGAACTGAAATAAAATATTTTGACATTTATTAGTTCCATAAAAAGCTGTTATAAAAATAAACAGTGCCCTGATTTCATAAGAACCACATGCTCTCATGTTTATAAAAACGAGATGTTCCTGAGCACTGAAATATTATCCCAAATAAATTCTTACAGACATTTAAATGTAAACCCTTCCTCCTTTCCCAGATAGGCAGTGAGATATGCAAATTCTTTCATTCCTTTTTGGGGTGCAGTCCAAACGCCACCGTTTATATCTTCTCTCTTAGTCTCTGAATATCTTCGATTTATATGGAGCCAACGGCATCCAAGAGAGAGATAAACAGGCCTGAAGAGAGGGCACTCCTACTCCCCCCAAACCAGGCCCTAAGAGGTAGCAGAGGAGGTTTCAACGACATACTGAGGTAACTGCTCTCACCTACACTGCCCTTTCTGCCTCTTCAGTTTATCTCAGAAGCAGCCAGGTAGAACGCCAGCCAGGTAGAACGCCAAGATCAGGATTTTATTCCTGAACTCACCACTTACTAGCTCATCCTTTCTCCAAGGTGAAATGAAGTGACACCTCCTGAGTGTGACTGGGACAACCAAGGGACACAATTTGCATAAAAGTTCTTATAAAATCTAAGGTGCGACACCAATATAAAGTATTTTAGTAAATCCTGCCTGGCTTAAATGCCAATAACTCCACGACATTTGTATCCACATTAAATTTTTCCTGAATTTCTATTTCGTGACTTGTACTATATAACTTGGCACATGGCCATACACTCTATGGGACTTAATTGTTTTGTTTTGTTTTGTTTTATATCTATAACTGATATCCACTTGGGGGGGTCGGGGAGTGACCATACTTGAAACTTTGCTTAACCCTAATCCTCCTTACTCTGTTTTTGCAGCACTGTGCTAAGCACTGGAAGATGATCATCAAATTCTTGGGCACCTTACCCAAAGGGTACATTTCCCAAAACATTCAGCTCATTTCGTTCCCTGTAGACCACAAGCTTTCCTTAAATTAATGCTGTTTGTTCATTCCCAAGTCAAATCTTGGACATGTAAAATGAGCGTCAAAGTTCTAGGATTGGGGAAGGGGTAGGGCAGGAAGTAAATGCTTTTTACACTGTCTCCTCTACCACCTCCAGTGAGGGCATTCCACCATCCATCCTTCTCAGGTTTCGTGTGCGTGTCACCATTCTCAGGATTCAAAGGCCAGATATTATCCCTGGTTCTGTGGGGCTCATATTCTAGCTGAGAAAACCATCACGTAAAGAGATAGATTATCATACACTGTGCTAAACACTACAAGATTATGAAGGAGGTGGTACAGGAAAATAGACTTACTCCGTCTGAGGGAGAAAGAGACACCAAAAAGATAACATTATGATGCAGAAATTTCTGGTCTTCCCCTCCATGCATTTAATCAATGCAGTTCCTCTCATCTTGGATGTATCTTAGTCCTTCTCTTTGATAATTTTTCTCCCTAAACTTCTAGATCTAGAGTTCTGCTTAAATTCCATCTTCTCCAGAAATTCTTCCTTGATCAATTCTGTTTCATCTTGAAAGTTCCTTTATTCTTCATCCTTTGCCACTGCATCACCTATTCTGATTGCTTCACCTTATTCTGCAAATGTGGGTATTTTACTTATAATTGTCAAAGTCTCCCCAAAGCTCCCAATACCATACATAGAAGCCAAAGTCACATTCTCAATGACAGCCGGCCTAGTCCTTTGTCCTCCCTTGGCTCCCCCAGCACCAGATTATTTTGATGCTTATCAAAAAGGGAGCTTATTATTTATACCCATTAACTTTCCCTTTGTTAAATCAAATGTCCATGTTAAAATTTTATATTTTTACTGATTTCCTGCTTAATTGTCCTATCAGTTACTGAGAGGGGGATTAATATCTGTGATTGTAATTGTGGATTTATTTCTCTTTCCAGTTCTATTGTTTTTTTGGTTTCATGTATTTTGAAACTCTGTTATTACATTTAAGATAGTTATATCCTCTTAATTAATTCCTTCATTATTATGAAATGACTCTTTTTCCCGGTAATATTCTTTGCTCTGAAATCTACCTTGTCTGATATTAATATGGACATTCTAGCTTTCTATGTTTTAAGAAATAATTCAGGGAACTGATGCGGCTAAAGCAGTTGAGCACTTGCCTTCCACACGGAAGGTCCTGAGTTCGGTTTCCGGTGCCTCCTGAAAAAACACAAACAAACAACAAGCAAAACAAATGAAAAAACCAACCCAGGGAAGCTGCTGTGGCTCAGTGGTTGAGTGTGGGCTTCCCACACATGAGGTTCTGGGTTCAATCTCTGGCCCCCTGTACCTCAAAAAAAAACCCAGCAGTTTATGAAAATAGCTTATTTTATTGGTCCAGGATCAAGAAAATGCCCACATATTGCAAATGACCGACATATCTCTGAACATTTTTACTTTATTAATTTTAAATTTACATACTGTGAAATTTTCTTTTTGTGTCTAAAGTTCTAAGAGTATTGACAAATTCATACCAATGTCACAATCAAGATACAGACAACAATTTATCCCCTCATGCTGCCTCTTTGTAGTGCATGTCTGGGAGATGAACTCTTTTTGCTATTTACTCTCTGAAAAAGTCTTTATTTTTGCCTTTGGTGTTGAAAGATATTTTCACTGGTAAAAAAAATTCTAGATGGACAGTTTTCTCCTTCAGTACTTTAAAGATATTACTCTACTGTTTTTTGGGTTTTTTTTTTTCAGTACTGGGAACCCTGGAATTCAAACATGCAAAGCAGGCACTCAACCACTGAGCTACACCCACTACATACTTCACTGTCTTTTGACTTGCTGATATGTCTGTTTGCATTCTTACCTTTAATCCTTGGTATGTAATGTGACTTTCCTCTGGCTGCTTTCATCATTCATTGTAAGCAATGAGATTATGGTGCAGGTTTTTTTAAACTCATATTTCTTATGCTTGGGATATGTTGAGCTTCTTGGATATATGGGTTTATAGTTTTTATCAAATTTAGAAAAATTTTGGCCACGACTGCTTCAAATGTTTTTTCAGTCTCCTCCCCCCTTCTACTTTCGAGATTCCAATTACATATATATTAAGCTACTTGCAGTCATCCCACAACCCTGATACTTTGACCACTTTCTAAAATTATTTTTTTCTCTTTGCGCTCTGCTTTGAATAGTTTCAGTTGCTATGTCTTCAAGTTTACCCATCTGTGCTTCTGCATCATCTGGTGTATTTTTCATCTCCAATACTGTGTTTTGTTAATTTCTAGAGGTTTGATGTGAGTATGTGAGTCCTTTTCACTATTCTATGTCTCTCTTCAACATGCTCACACTTTCTCTACTTTCTTGAACATATAAATTAGATTTATAAAGTAATTCTTACTATTCTTGTCTACCAAGTCTATCATCTGGGTCATTTCCAGATCTGTTTCTGTTGATTGATTTTTCTCCCCCCAGTGGGTCATATTTTCCTACTTCTTTGAATAGATGCTAGACATTGTTAATTATTCTGCACTGGATGATGAATATTTTTGCATTCCTGGAAATATTAGTGAGCTTTTTTTCTGACATGTAGGTACATTACTTAGAAACCCGATCCTTTTGAGACTTGCATTTCAGCTTTGTTGGGCAGCACCAGATGAGTCTTTATATTAGGGATAAATTTTCCCCACTGCTGAGATACTCTCCATACTCTTCCCAAATGCCTCATGCATTATGAGGTTTTTCCACTCTGACTCCTGGAAGTAGAGGGGTTACTGAAACTCTTGAAAACAGGGGAACTAGTAGACACAAGCCTGGAATAAAACACAGGTCCAGAAAGACAAGCTGGAAAATGCACTTTACATTCGCCTTGAGCAGACCTTTCTGATGGGGGGTGACTCAAGAAAACCTCTCTCCAATCATGACCTGGTTACAAGCTCAAGAAACTCAGGGAATAAATCCCAGAGGTGACATTTTAAAATATTAAAATGTACAGCGTGCAACAAAAGATTATGAGACAAACAAGGAAACAGGAAATGAGGGCCCATCCAAAGGAAGAGGCTAAAAATCTAGACAACACCAACAAGAGTGTGGGTGTACTGGACAAAGACTTTAAGAATGATCTTCAGTATGTTCAAGAAGAAGAAGGAAAGTACAGAGAAAGCGCTAAAGGGTACCAGGACAACAAAGAATGAACAATATGAGAATCTTAATAAAGAGACAGAAGTTTTAAAAAGGAAGCAAACAGAACTTCAGAAGTTAAAGACCACAACAGGGGAGCCAATGTGGCTCCATGTTGAGTGCCGACTTCCCACATATGAGGTCCTGGTTCAATCCCCAGCACTAGTACCTCAAAACAAAATAAAACATACAATAACTGAAAAGAAAAATTCCCAACAGGGTTTCAAGACATGGCAGAAGAAAGAATCAGCAAACTTGAAGATAAGAAATGATTCAGGCTGTGGAGCAGAAAGACAATAGAAATATAAAAAGCAAATACAGCCTAGGAGACCTCTGGCACACCATCTAGCAGACCAATATATGCATTATATATTCTCCCATGAGGAGAAGAAAGAGAAAAAAGGGCAGAAGGAATATCCAAAGAAATAATGACAGAAAATTTCCCAAAGTTAGCGAAAGACATGAATATGTGCATCTAAGAAGTCCAGAGAACACCAAACTAGATAAACTTGAAGAAATATAAACCTTGTCTTATACTGATCAAAATGTCAAATGTAAAGGATAAGGAGAGAGTTTTGAAAGCTGCAAGAGGAAAGCAACACACTTTGTATAAGGAAGTCCCAATGATTAAGTGCTGATTTCTCATCAGAAACCACAGAGGCATGAAGGCAGTGGGTTGAAATACTTAAAGCACCAAAGGAAAACAAGTGCCAGCCAAGAATTTTATATCTGGTGAGACCTTCTTTCAAAAAAGGGGGGGGTGGGGGGGATTAAGACATTCCCAGATAAACTAGACTTGCCTACAAGCAGCGCTAAGGGACTTCTTCAGACTGATAAGGAAGGGAACTAGACTGGTTCCAAGTATAAAAGCATAAGGAAAGAAACTGGTAAAGGTAAACATACGTGCAATCACAAACACCAGTACTATTTTAGAATATTTTTTGGTATAGAGCTCCACTTCTTAACGCCAACAGGTGATAAAATGCAAATGAATAAAAAGTAATGAAAAATCTATGGTTTTGGACATATAATGTACAAAGATATAATTTGTAAAAAGCACAAAAAAAGGAGGGTGGATGGAGGGGTATAGGAACCATGTATGTGCATGCTATTGAATTCAAGTTGGTATGAAATTAAATATGATTGTTATATTTTTGGGGTGTAAAATTTTAACCCCATGGTAACTTCAAGGGAAATATATGGAAAATATATTCAGATAAGAATGAGAAGGGATGCAATATTGTACAATGCAAAAAACAAATGAATGAAAATAGGCATTGATGGAAGAATTGAGGAACAGAAAGGTATAAGACATGGAAAGACTACATATCAAAGGATAGAAGAAAGTCCTGCATTATCAGTAGTGACTTTTAATAAAAATGGATTAAGCTCTCCAGTCAAAAGGCAGAGATTTGCAGAATGAATTTTAAAAAAAGCATGCCCCAACTATATTCTGTCTACAAGAGACCCACATTAAATTCAAAGATATAAGTACGTTGAAAGAGAAAGGATGGGAAAAAAATATACAATGCAAGCAGTAACCAAAAAAGAGGTGAGGTAGTTATGTCAATATCAGATAAAGTAGATTTTAAGTTAAAAACAGTTAAAAAGGAAAAAAAACGGTCATTATATACAGATAAAGGGGTCAATTCAACAAGAAGAGGCAACAATTTTAAATATACATGCACCTAACAGCAGAGCCCCCAAATAAAGCAATTGCTGACAGATTTGAAGGGAAAAATTGACAGTTCCACATTGATATCAGGAGACTTTAATACACCACTTGCAATAATGCACAGAACTTCTAGATAGAAAATCCATAAGGAAAAACAAAACTTTAATGATACTTGAAACCAACTAGACCTATCAGGTATATCTAGAACACTTCACCCAACAACAACAGAATACATATTCTTCTAGATTACACACGGATCTTTCTCCAGGATAGATCCTATCTTAGGTCCCCAAAAAATCTCAATAAATTAAAAAATGTTAAAATCACACAAGGCATTCTCTCTGATCACAATGGACTGAAGTTAGAAATCAATAAAAGAGGGGCAAATGGAAAAATTCACAAATATGTACAAATTAAACAAAGTACTTTTTTCTTACCCCTCTCCTTCCCCCTGCTGTTTTTGCTGTGTCCATTCGCTGTGTGATCTTCTGTATCTATTTTTTTTTTTTTTGTCTTCTCTTCTCGTCTTTCTCCTCTAGGAGTCACTGGGATTCAATCCTGGAGACCTCTGATGCGGAAAGAGGTTCCCTGTCAACTGTGCCACCTCAGTTCCTGGTCTCTGCTGTGTGTCACCTTGACTCTCCCCTTCGTCTCTCCTTTGTTGTTGTGTCATCATTTTGCTGCATGACTCACTTGGGTGGGCACTGGTTCACTGCACGGACACTTAGTTTGTTGTGCAGGCACTTGGATCACCATGCAGGCACTTGGCTTGCCATGTGGGCACTCGCGTGGGCACTTGGCTCACCACGTGGGCATTCAGCTCATCATGCGGGCACCCATATGGGCACTCAACTCACCACAGGAGCTCACCACGCAGGCACTGGCTCGCCGCACAGGCACGCTTTCTTTTCTTCTTTTTCACCAGGAGGCCCCAGAGACTGAACCTGGGTCCTCCCATGTGGTAGGCAGAGGCCTTATCACTTGAGCCACAGCCGCTTCCCTAAAAAAGTACTTTTAAATAACCAATAGATTAAAGAAGAAATCAAAAAGGAAATTAGGAAACACTTTGAGATGAATGAAAATGAAAATCCAATATACCAAATCTTATGGAATGCAGCAAAGGCAGTGGTGAGAGGGAAATTTATAGTGCTAAATGCTTACATTAAAAAAGAAGATTTCAAATCAGAGACTTATCCTCAAAACTGGAAGAACTAGAAAAAGAAGAGCAAACTAAACCCAAAGCAAGTAGAAGGAAGGAAATGACACAGAGAAGAGATAAATGACATAGAGAATAAAAATACAATAGAGAAAATCACCAAAACCAAAAGTTGGTTATTTGAAAAGATCAATAAAATTGAGAAACCTTTAACCAGATTGCAAAAGAAAAAAAAGAGAGAAACAAATGACTAAAATCAGGAAAGAAAATGGGAACATTACTACCAACCTCACTGAAATAAAAAAGACTATTAGAGGGTACTATGAATCTCTGTACACCGACAAATTAGACAACCTAGATTAAAGGACAAATTCCCAGAAACACAAAAAATACCTAAAACTTTCTCTATTCAAGATAACATTATCTATAAACAGAATATCCTGTTGTAGATTTATAACAAAACTCCTAGAGCTAACAATCCAGCAAAGTGGTAGGGTACAATATCAGCACTGAAAAATCAGTAGTGTTTCTATACATAGTAATGAAAAATCAGAAGAAGAAATCAAGAAAATAAATTCCATTTATACTAGCAACTAAATGAATCAAATATCTAGGAATAAATCCTACCAAGGATAGTATAAAGGACTTGTACACAGCAAAGTACAAAATACAGCTATAAGAAATCAAAGAAGACCTATGTAAATGGAAGTGCCTTCTAAATTCATGGATTTGAAGACTAAATATCGTTAAAATGTAATTCTACCTAAAGCAACTTACAGATTCAGTGTAGTCCCAATAAAAATTCACACAACTCTCTTTAAAAAAATGGAAAAGCCAATCATCAAATTTATGTGGAAGGGTAAGATAGCCAAAGTCATCTTGAAAAATAAGAAAGAAGTCAGATAACTCACACATGCCCATCTTAAAACTTATTACAAAGCCACAGTAATCAAAACTGCATGGTACTGGCACAAGGACAGACATGTAGAACAATGGAATCAAACTAAGAGCTTAGAAACCAACCCTCACATTTATGGTCAACTGAGAGTTGACAAGGGGGCAAAGATCACTCAATTGGGAAAGCATAGTCTCTGAAACAAATGGTGCAGGGGAAACTGGATCTCCATTTGCAAGAGAATGAAGGGGGACGTCTGCCTCACACCATATACAAAAATCAACTCAAAATGGATCAAAGACCTAAATGTAAGAGCCAGAACTACCAAACTCCTAGAAGGAAATGGAGGGAAGCATCCTTAGGATCTTGTGTTGGGCAATGGTTTCTTAGATTTTATTGCCAATACACAAGCCACAAAAGAAAAACTAGATAAATGTGACCTTAACAAAATTAAGAACTTTCGCACCTCAAAGGATTTTTATCATGAAAATAAAATGAGAAGATGCAGCAAATAGACACAGAGAGCAGACAACCGGGGTGGGAGCAGGGGGGAGGGGAGGAAGGGGAGATAAATAAATAAATAAATAAATCTTTAAAAGAAAATGACAACGTATACAATGGGAAGAATACAATGAGGAAACAATATACATAAGGGTTTAATATCCAGAATATAAAAATCAATTATTCAACTGAACAACAAAAAACAATGCAACTAAAAAATGGGGTAAAAAAAAGACTTGAATAGACATTTATCCAAAGAATATGGTCAAAAAGCAGATGAAAAGATGATCAACATCACTAGCCATTAGAGAAGTGCAAATAAAAACCACAAAGAGATACCATTCATACCTATTTAAAAAGAAAGAAATTTACAAGTTTTCAAGAGGATGTGAAGAAACAGGAATCTCATTCACTGGCGGTGGGAATGTAAAATGGTGCAGCCACTCTGGAAGACAGCTTGGCAGTTCCTCAGAGAGTTAAGCATAGAATTACCATATGACCTGGTGTATTAGCCAACCAAAGGGGTGCTGATGCAAAGTACCAGAAATCTGTTGGCTTTTAAAAAGGGTATTTATTTGGGGTAGAAGCTTACAGTCACAAGACCATAAAGCATAAGATACTTCCCTAAGCAAAGTCTGCTGCCACGTGTTGGAGCAAAAGAGCTGCTGACGTTTGCAAGGGTTCAGGCTTCCTCTGCCTCCTAAGGCTCCGTGGTCCCAGCTTTCCAGTATCAGCTGTTGGCTGGGATAAGTCTTTTCTCTCTCTTGGGGCTCATCTCTCCGGGCACAGCTGCTCTGCTCTGTCCACAAGACCAGCTGTAGCCTATCAGGCAAATGACTCATCTCTCTTCCCGGGGCCTCTGCCATGTGTAATGGAGCCTTCTCTCTTTCCTTATGTATTTGCTTCTCCGTGTATTTACTTTCCATGCATTAAAAATGCCAACCTCCCTTCTCTGAGGGGCAGTTTTTCTGTGAGTCCCAGCCCTCCAAGGTGGTGGGGACTCAACAACCTACTGATGTGGCCTAATCAAAGCCTTAATGATTATTTAATCAAGTAAGAGTGAAACCTATATTATCCAATATAATCTAATATGCCCAGAGGAACAAACCGGTTTACAAACATAATCTAATATCTATTTTTGGAATTCATAAACAATATCAAACTGCTATACCTGGCAATCCCAGTTCTAGGTATATACTCAAAAGAACTGAAAACAGGGTCTCAAACAGACATTTGCACACAGATACTCACAGTAGCATTATTCATAACTGCCCCAAAATGGAAGAAATCCAAGTGCCCATCAACCGAAGAATGGATAAACAAAATGTGGTCCATACACACAATGGACTAATATTCAGCCATAAAAATAAATGAAGTTCTGGTGCATGTGACAATATGGATGAACCTTGAAGACATCATGTTGAGTGAAATAAGCCAGACACAAAAGGACAAAATTTGTATCATCTCACTGATATGAGATAATTAGAATAAGCAAGCTCATGGAGTGAAAATCTAGAATACAGGTTATAGAGTGTGGGGTGAGGGTAGAAAATAGGGAGAAAGGGCTTAAAATGAGAGTTTCTATTTAATGATGGAAATGTTCTAGTAATGGATGGTGGTGATGGTAGCACAACATTGTGAATGTAACCGACAACACTGAATTACATATTTGCATGTGATTAAAAGTGGAAATTTTAGGTTGCATATATTGTTCTAGAGTAGAATGTTTTAAAAAAATCAATGGATCTGCACAACAGAGTGACTCCTAAATTAAACCAGGGAGTTAATAGTACAATTATAAAAAGTGTGCTTATATTAACTGTACCAAATGTACCACACCAGGGCAAGGTGTTAAAATAGGGTGGTAGATGGGAACCCTGTATGTTATGTGTGATTATTCTGTAAATCCAAAACTTCTCCAAGGAAAACAAAACAAAAAACACAAAAACACCTTAACTCCACTGTCTTTATGAGGTTCTTTATTAGACCTGGGAAGGGTTTGAAATTGGGAGCCAATCCTGCTGACAGCAGCTTCGCCACGGAAGGGTCTTACTAGGCAAGCCCGAGCTTCACCGTGCCTCCACCTTGCCTGTACAAGCATCTTTGCACTACAGCCCCCGCCACTGCCCTGCCTGACACCCGCTGCTGACCTGCCTGTGCAGGCGTCTGAGTTTGTACCTGCTCTCTTTATGGTGTCATATGGCCAGGAAATGGGATGGACGTTTTCTGATTAGAGTGGGGACAGGGGACAGCAAGAGGCTCAGATCCAGAGAGAAGGGGAGCTCTTCTCAGGGCATCAAAGGACTAGGAGGAGATTAAAGAGGGGAGGTTGCCAAGGGAGAGGGGTTACAGAGATACAACAAAAATAACCGTGGCAGTTGTGCTTATTACGGAACCTTCACAGCGAGCTCTCTGAGTTCCCACCAATGCAGCTGTGCAGCCAGGCTGACCCTTCAGCAGACTAGACATCATCAGAAAGAGAAGGTACATCTCACTCCACTGGCACAGAGGCAGGCAGGATCCTCAGCAGCTGCTCTCCCCCTCTGCACAGGCCACATGGCTAGATTTCCTTTCTAATCCTAAAGTGGGAGTGCGTGACCTGATGCACAGCTTCCTACTTGTGGAAATGCTCTCTCCCTTGCTTTGCAACCTCTGTCCTCACTGCCTTAGAACAAACTGCCTCTTTATAGGGCTCCTGTTCCTATGCCACCCTGAATAGCATGGAGAGTCTTGTTTTTTCTCTCTTAATAAAATAATGTTACATTCAGAAATTATCAGAGGTCCCCATATGCCTCCACCACCCTCACCCCACTCCTCCCACATCAACAACCTCCTTCATCATCGTGGCGCATTCGTTGCATTTGGTGAACACATTTTGGAGCACTGCTGCACCTCATGGATAATGGTTTACATTGTAGTTTACACTCTCCCCCAGTCCACCCAGTGGGCCATGGCACGACACACAGTGTCCAGCATCTGTCCCTGCAGTACCACCCAGGACAACTCCAAGTCCTGAAAATGGCCCCCCTCATATCTCTTCTTCCCTCTCCCTACCCTCATAGCTACTGTGGCCCCTTCCTCCACATCAATGCTACAATTTCTTCCATTACTAATCACAGTAGTTCCATAGTAGAATATCAGTAAGTCCACTCTAACCCATACTCTATTCCTCCATCCTGTGGACCCTGGGATGGTGATGTCCACACCCCCTCTAAATCGAGAGGGGACTTAGATTCCACATGGATGATGGATACAATTCTCCTGCTTGCAGCTGTAGGCTCTCTTGGCTCCCTAAACCCTTTGCATGTTCAGATGTGTTGTTTGTGTATAACCATTTTAAGCCAGCGAAAGGTAAAAATAATGGCGATGCATTCTTTGATTTTTATCTCCTGCAGTTTGAAGATGAATCCTAAATGTTTTTAGAAGTGACTTGCTTTCTCTGAGATTTCACTACCACGAGGCCATGAAAGCAATTCAACAAGGAGGGAGGATTCCAGAAACTACAATTGGGGCCATGTATTAATGATGCTATGCTAAGATTGAGTTCACGAAACAAACAGAAGTAGTTTTCCCTTTTCTTTAAAACCTGAAACTATAATGACCAATGACTTTGTTATTTTATTATTAATTTATGGTTTCTTTATATATTGCTTTGCTCCAGAAAAGATTGAATGCAGTGTAATATCTGAATTTCTGATTTATCTGCAGGAGCAGTTTCATTTGATTTTCTTTTTCATCAAATCCATTTTTAATGATTGATATAGTAATGATTTGATTAGTCCATTGGGTTTGATTCATTTATATCATCATTTACATTTCATCAATATGTGTTTTCAAGGAGGCGTGATGCCCTTCTCAGCATGTTCCACTTCTGCACGGGGAAGTTTTATTTTTTTTTTAATTCTATGAAAAATGTTTCTGGTATATTTTATTTCAGCTAGCAGCTAGGAAATGTGAATTTATATGTAATTTCCTACTTCTCAGATAAAATAATAAGTAATGACCAAGAATCTGAAACATTAATATTCATTAATTTTTTAATACCACTGCCATACTATATTAGGTGAATAAATACTTGTGCTAATAATTAGGAATACTTCATGGGAGTAAAAGAACAACATTTTGAAAAGTGTTGTTACAGCTAATTCTCTACAGCCTATGTCTACTGCAGTTCGGAACACAACCCAGTGATGATGATGATGATGACGATGATACCAATTTCTGAGTAATAACTATGTGCCAATTGCTACACTAAATGCTTTTTTTAACATGCCTTATCTATTTTAATTCTCATAACAAACCTATTATTATTCTCCTTTTTAAAAAATGAAGAAATGAAGGTTTATAGATACTTAACAACATGCCCAGGGCACAGGCTGGATTTGAACTTAGGCACCCTCATCCCAAAGCCTGTGCTTTCTTTTATTTTAACTTATTTTTTATTGTCTTTTTTTCAAGATACATAGGTAACACAAAATGTTACATTAAAATACATAAATAAATAAAATAAATCTTTGAAAAAAAAAAAAAAACGGAAATGGATGTGGCTCAACCAATCGGGCTTCCATCTACGGTAGAGGAGGTCCAGGGTTTGATGCCCAGGGCCTCCAGGAGAGGGCGTGCCGGCCCACACGGGAATGTTGCCCTGTGTGGGAGTGCTGCCCTGATGGGAATGCCACCCAGTGTGGGAAAGACATCCCGCACAGGAGTGCCAGCTTACGTGGAGAGCTGGTGTAGCAAGATGATGCAACAAGAGACACAGAGGAGAGAAAAGAAGAAGAAATAGCAGAACAGGGAGTTGAGATGATGCAAGAGAGAAATCACCTCTCTCCCACTCCAGAAAGTCCCAGGATCAGTTCCTGGAGCCACCTGATGAGAATACAAGCAGACACAGAAGAGTGCACAGTGCATGGACACAGAGAGCAGACAATGGGGGGAATGGTGGAGGTGGTGGTGGAAATAAAATAAATCTTTAAAAAAATATATAGAAATTTCCAAATACCCCCACTTCCCGCCACCCCCCCCCCCGACTCCTCCCACATCAACAACCTCTTTCATCATTATGGCACATTCACTGCATTTGATGAATACATTTTGGAGCACTGCTGCACCACATGGATTCTAGTTTACATTGTAGTTTACACTCTCCCCCAGTCCATTCAGTGGGTTATGAAAGCCTGTGCTTTCAACCACTGTGCTCCACTGCTTCCAAGTACCCAGGCCTTTCCCTAAGCGTGGCTATATAATTTCTAGAACCACCTGCAAGTTTGCCAAACTAGACCCGGGGGGAAACTATGGATATCCCTATTTATCTTGGACTCATGAGAATACTGAGGCATTGACTGGACATCAGTGGTGTCAGTCAACAGCTACAGATGAAGGTAAACTCTTCTTCCAGTCTGAGTGCAAAGCAAAGTTCACCAAGATTAAGGGTCAGATTATCCTCTTAGGACTCTAGAAGTGCTTCTGCTGAGCATGCTGCTGGCTCACATCCACCTGACATTTTCCTGCCACCATCATCTCGTCTGTGCTTTCCAGGACTCTCCCACTTGCAACTCTGGAATATATCAGACCTAAGGGCCAGGAAGGCCTCTGATATAAAGTCCCATATTAATTGTTATCATCATAATACAAGTGCTATTAGTTCACTGGACATGTGAAATTTGTATTTACCTGAAATATTTAAGATACAGATTGCTCATTTTGTAAAAGTGTTTGCTGCATGATTCCTTTATTAGCCAAGTATCTAATGGATTCAAAACATGACTTGATTTATTAAAATAGTTATGTAACTTTTTAAAAATTTTCCTTTTTTTTGCTGTTTATTCTTTTAACGTTACATTAAAAAAATATAAGAGGTCCCCATATACCCCCACCCCCCTCAACCCACTCCTCCCACATATTATTTAAAGAGAGTGGACCTGTAAATAACCCAAATATCAATGGCCAAATATAAGTTCATTAGTCAAAATGATTGGATAAGTTGCACATTTCACTACTCAAATCCTAATGCAAAATGTATACTTTTCATGTATAACATCACTTCACATTTCATCTTGAAAAACACCTACCTTTCAAAATTATATGTCTTATTAATCAAAGGGTGACCAGGACGATTACATTTCACCAGGACTGTTTCCTAATAGAAAAGAATAAAACAAAATGGTAAGTCTCTGTTAGGACTACATTAATGATAATGAGAAAAAGTTGGCAAAGTATGGCCTAGGGGCTAAATTCAGCTGGTCGAATATTTTGGTAAATAAAATCTTATTGGAATACATCCATGCCCATTTATTTATTTATTGTCTATGGCTGCTTTTTTTTTTTAAATTCATGCTTTTATATTTATTTATTTCAACCAATTTGTACTTTATTCGGTACTCATCACAAACTGCATCAATTAATTTGTTTAAAATGTAGGGTTCATAGTTTGTGTTGTGTAGTAATATGGATTTTTTTAAAAAGTATGTTCTAGTAACATATATACCACTTAAAATTTCCCCTTTTAACCATATTCAAATATAATATTGATTGTTGTTAATCATTGCTTACAAGGTTGTACTACCATCACTATCATCCATTACCAAACTTTTAATGGCCCGAAATAGAAATATATATATAAATATATATATATCTTCTATATATTTTAAGAATTAACTCTCTAATCCCTATGTCCACCCCATCTCCTGGTACCCTACATTCCAAATCCTCACTCTTACGTGTTTGCTTCTTCTAATTATTTCGTTTTATCAGTGAGATCATACAATGTTTGTTCTTTTGTGTCTGGCTTATTTCATTTAACATGGTGTTTTCAAGATTCCTCCATGTTGCTGCATGTATCAGAACTTCATCCCATTTTATGGCTGCATAAAATTCAATTGTGTGTACATATTCCATTTTGTTTATTCATTCCTCGGTTGGTGGACCCTTGGGTTGCTTCCATCTTTTGGCAACTGTGAATAATGCTGCTATGAACATCAGTGTGCAAATATGTTTGAGTCCCTGCTTTCAGTTCTTTTGAATCTATACCTAGAAGTCGGATTGCCAGGTCATAGGATAATTCTATACATAACTTTCTGAGAATCTGCCAAGATGTCTTCCATGGCAGCTGCACTATTTCACATTTCCATCAGCAATAAATGCGTGTTTCTATTTCTCTCTCTAACACTTAGAATTTTTTGCTTTCTTAACAATAGCCACTTATTGGTGTGATATGATATCTCATAGTGATTTTGACTTGTATTTCCCTAATGACTAATGATCTTGAGCATTTTTTCATGTGCTTTTTGGCCATTTGTATATTTTCTTCGAGGAAATGTTTATTTAAGTCTTTTGTCTATTTTTAGGTTGGGTTGTTTGTCTTTTTGTTGTTGATTTGAATGATTTCTTTATATATTCCAGATAGTAAACCCTTATTGGGTATGTGCTTACCAAATATTTTCTCCCATTGAGTAGGTCGTCATTTTACTTTCATGATAAAGTACTTTGAAGCACAAAAGATTTTAATTTCATGCCAGGCAGATCAAAGCTCTAGCCCTACCTCCTGTCTGCAACCCCTGCTTCATTTATGGCCAGCTGATATTTCACAAGGGTGCAAAGATCTACCAATTGGGAGAGAATAGTCTATTAAACAAATGGTGCAGGGAAAAGGGAATCTCCACTTGCATAAGAATGAAGGTGGACTCCCTACCTAACACCATATACAAAAATCAACTCAAAATGGATAAAGACCTAAATATAAGAGCCAGAACCATCAAACTCCTAGAATAAAATGGAGGTTCTTCAGGATCTTGTGTTAAGCAATTATGAAATAATCAGCAAGTGATTTTACATAAATAGTTACAAAAATAAGTACATGTCATAAAAGTTCCCTGCTTAGATTTTTAAAGACACAAGCTATGGGTTCAACAGATATATGTTTTAGAACTTTTACGTTATTTGCTGCTACAAGCTAGGTGGTGGACAGCTAAAACACTTCTGTTGCATTTGGAAATGTAATGGCTCCTGAATGTTGAATTGTATTATCATCAAATAAGTCAACTTTTACTGTATTCATAACTGATATGAAATGCCTTAAGAACCACAAGCATGCATTTGGGTAAGACAAGTTATGGAAAACATTATTAAATAATAACATCGATAACCCATTCAATTGTTGCCTAAGTCTTGATTTTACTTAAGTATCTTTGGATTGGCCTCTCTCTATGTCCACTGCCATTTCCCTGTTTTGGGACTTTTCTATTGTCCAGTTTGAAAAAACAGTCCTGTGATCATCTCACTAACTGTTCTTGCTCCCTCCTGTCTAGCATCCTTCAAATATACTTTTTAGATTATTGCCATGGGAATATTTCTAAAATGGAAATTACTCATGTTCTCCCATTGCTTCAAACACTTCAACAGTTCCACATTTCTCATAGTATGGAGTCAAATTCCATGATGATCGGTCCTCTGCCTATCTCTTTATTCTTATAGCTTCTTGAGCTCCACCTGCACACTGGTAATATAAAATTACTTTCAGTTCCCTAAATAGATCAAGAAATTTTATGCCTCCATATTCTTGCCTTCACTGCTACCCCTTCGAGGATGCCCTTTCCAACCTAATCATCCCAGCAACAACTTCCCTTCTTTCAGGCTAAGCGCAAGCATCTCTTCCTCTATGAAGACTTGAACACAACCATCCCCACTGTACACCCACACTAGGTCATAATGCACACAGCACTACATAGCACTCATTTAGGCCCCAAACATCGTAAGCTCCTAGGAGGCATAGGATATGTCTCACTGTTCTGTGTAAGTTCTGTGGCGTCTTGGGATTGCCAGATGAAAACAAAAAGAACAGGAAAAGACGGGAGCCTGGGTATGATTCTAACCCGTTTACATAGGTTACCTGAATGCACAGGAAGGGGAGGAGCACTTCCTGGAAGGGAATGCACTAAAAGTGCCTTAGTTCCCCTGTAATTTCCATAGGCCTACCCAGGAAACAGATGATAGGATTTTTAAACTCTCTCTCTCTACTTGCAGTCATCTTAAAAACACTGTACCAAAGCAGGTTTACTTTCAAGGAAAACATCAGCAATATACAGTATGGGCTTCTTAATAATTTAATGTGAGGATTAAATAATGAACATAATTAATTAACCAATTAATTGACTGATTATTACAATACTCAGAGCTCTTAGGACTCAATGCCTATCTTCCACTGGAAACTGTAAGTTACATGAGGGTAATGAGCACATCTGTCTTCCTACCACTGTGGACACAGGCTTATAGGGCTGTTGAATGAATGGTGTGTAATTGACTGGAGACATCTACGCATAAAGAAATAACAGAAGTTTTGGTGTGAGAATACTGGAGGATACTTCTTTGACTAGTGGCTTTTCTATTTAGTTACAACTAGATGGAATAATTACAAGCTGATTTAGGAGATGTTTGGCCATTCATTCATTCAAGAAATTATTTATTATATCAGGTACTCTTGGTTGAAGTGACAGCTAGAAATACCGATCCAGAGCTTGGGAGAAATCTGGGATTAAGAGAAAGATTAGGGATAGTTGGGGACCATCTTAGAGACTGGCTACTAAAATAGCCAAAAT
Organism: Dasypus novemcinctus; assembly: GCF_030445035.2. Lineage (NCBI taxonomy): Eukaryota > Metazoa > Chordata > Mammalia > Cingulata > Dasypodidae > Dasypus > Dasypus novemcinctus. The sequence continues at coordinate 29,637,263 of NC_080700.1, read as the reverse complement.
ATAATTTTAAGTGAAAAAAACTAAAAACATCGCATGATCACATGTAAGTTAAAACAAAATATAAACGTTTTAGTCTATAAACTTAAGAATGCTTTGATACATTTTTAAAAATAAAATTTTATTGAAATATATAACCATACACAAACATATAAGCAATAAGAGTATAGCAAAATTTGTGAATTTATAGACAACTATGCATATCATCATACAAGGCTCCCAAACCTCTCCCTACTACCAACACCTTGCATTGTTGAGAAACATTTGTTACAAGCGACGAAGGAGCATTGTGCTTTGACACTTTTACAATGAGTGTGTATTCATATATGCGATGAGAGTGAAAACAAGAGTAAGAGAGTATAAGAGAAAGAGAAATAGATATAAGCAGTGAGCGGATAAAGTCACTGAAACCAAAGAAAGAAATTTAAAAGAGTGACTGAGTGATCCAGAAGGTCAAGTGTTGCTGAGAGGTCATTTAAGTCCTGATTTTAAATTATTTATTGGATTTGACAAGATTGGAGGTCATTTGTTACCATAATGAAAAGATTCCATAGGTCTAAGGTTGATGGAAACTGGTCTACAGTGACTTGAGCAATGAACGAGTAGGAACAGTGAAAGCAGGTGTTTTATTTTCTGGCTTCTGAAGCAAATGCCATGCAATGGGTTGGTTTAAACAACAGGAACTTATTAGCCAAATCAAGACATCATCAAGACGATGCTTTCTTTCCCAAGACTGGCACCCTGGGGCTGGCTGCCAGCAGTCCTTGGCCCTGGGCTCCTCTGCCCCATGGCAAGGCACATGGTGGCCTCTCCTGGCTTCTCCCTTCTTCTCTGGGTTCTGTTGAACTTCAGCTTCTTGCTTCTGATGGTTTTCTCTCTACCTGAACTTCATTCTGCTAATAAAGGACTCCAGGAGTAGGATTAAGACCTATTAGACTGAGGTGGGCTATACCTTAACTGAATTACCCGCATCAAAAGGTCCTACTTATAATGGCTTCACAGCCACAGGAATGGAGTAAGTTTAAGGACAAGTTTTCCTTGAGTACTGAACTCCTAACCACCACAGTGGGGTATTGTATCTTAACAGAGCTGCAACTGGCAAAATTCCCTCATTCGACGGACAGATGTGTGTCTGTGTGTCATAACATGACTTGCAAGGAAGCAGCTTTACTCTTAGAGGAGTCACTAAGTAAAGTTTCATTTCCCTGTTGAGCATTTATTGTGTGCCAGAAACTGCTACAGAAGCTGTATATTTGTAGCAGTTTGATATTATTGATGAATTCCAAAAAGAAATATTGGATTATGTTTGTAAACTGATCTTTTCCTCGACATATTAGATTATATTGGATTCAGAGGTTTACTTGATTAAGTAATCAGGTAAACCTCTTGGGCCAGTAGGGTGTTGAGTCCCCACCGCTTGTGGGGATAAAAGGCATTGCACAGGACAGAGGTGAGGGTTTTTTATGTTGGGATTTTGATGTTGGAGTTTGATGCTGACGTCTTAAGCTGGAGAGACAGAGTCGTTCACCTGATAGTTTACAGCTGGCCTTGTGGAGAGAGGCAAAGCCTAGAGAGCCTCATAGTCTAAGCTGACCTTGTGGAGGAAACAGAGGAGCTGAGCCCCGAGGAACCCAGGAAGCCTGAACCCTCGCAGACATCGGCAGCCACCTTGCTCCAACACATGAAAATAGACTTTGGTGAAGGAAGCAGCTTATGCTTTATGGCCTGGTATCTGTAAGCTCATGCCCCAAATAAATACCCTTTATAAAAACCAACCAGCTTCTGGTATTTTGCATCAGCACCCCTTTGGCTGACTAATACAATATTCCTACACAGTAAGATAATATTTCCTACAGCAGAAGAAGCCTTACATTCTTTTCACAATACCCTGAAATAAGAGGAAGAAACAAACTCAGACACCAATGCGCAATTATGTATTGATATTGTTGTAGGAACAGAACCCCAAAGTCCTGGCCGGAGTCGAGCCTCTGGCCAGGTTCCCTTGCTCCCTCCCTGTGGCATATTTTCAGTGTTCTGTTGTCTGATTCTGGTATATTCCTTTAATATTCTGCCAAAATGTAATCCTAGCACCATGGTATGAATTATACAGGAATACAAACCCCAGGGTGTTTCGCTGCTGTCATCAAATGCCTATGTTTTAACCACAAAGGAAAACGAATGAGAAATGCTAAGGTTTACAATGTCTCACCCAAAAGCTCAAGGGACACCAAATAAGGAACACAGAGAGCAATAAAAACAAATCTGAATCCAAAAGATCCCAACGGCTATTTAGAAATTCATCCTACAGTGTGATCATTGCAAATTGGTTTCAAACAACATCTGAAATGATTCCGAGAGCAGAGTTTAACTTTTCAAAGCATAGCTTAAACACTCTTTCCTTCCTATAAAAACAAATATCTGCTCATTCATAATACTAAACATCCTTTATTCTCACAAATGACACTCTTTTCCCCCTACCCTTTTAATTTTTTAAGATTGATTAATTTATTTCACACTCACCCCCCTTGTTGTTTTGTGCTTGCTGTCTGCATGTCTTCATTTTTTTAGGAGGCACTGGGAACCGAACCTGGGTCCTCCCACGTAGGAAGGAGGCACCCAGTCACCTGAGCCATCTCCACTCCCTGCCTGCTGTATCTCTTATTGTGTTTCCTTGTTGCGTTGTCATCTTGTTGCCGTGCAGCTCACCGTGCCAGCCCCTTGTACCAGCTTGCTGAATTGCTCGTCTTCCCCGGGATGTACCGGGAACTGAACCAGAGACCTCCTAGGTAGTAGGTGGGCACCCAAGGGCTTGAGTCATATCTGATTCCCTCCCCCTGCCTTTTAAAATTTCTTTTTATCAAACACCTCAGTTTCTTAACCCTTACGGCATTCTTCCTTTCAATATGGGAACTGCCTAGATCAGAATGATTTCCACAAACAGGCACCTGAGCCATGCTAGAGTGGTGGATATAAACAATCTGAGTTCATTTGTAAAAAAGAGATTATAATACCTACCTCATGGTGTTATAAAGGTCAAATGAAATAAACTTGAAGGTACTTTCCATTTAACTGCTTTATCATCTATTTTCTTATTTATATCCAAGTTCCTATGATGGCTTTAAAGAACACTCAGGGTATAACATTCTTTGCCATCAACTCAGTCATCAAATTTTAAAGCCAGAAGTAAACTTTTACTCGACTCCTACATTTTACAGGTACAACTGTGAGACACAAAGGAGGTAAACAAACTACATTCAGAATAAAAGCTCAGGTTTTCTGATTCTCACTCTGGGGTGCTTTCCATCATGCTAGGCCTTCTCCAAGCTGGTCTGAATGTTCACTAAACCACGGAAACCTCATTCAGCAAGAGCAATTGCTATCTCAGTGACCTTCTTATTCACTAGTAGCAGTCACCACTGTACAAGGAAGCCAGGGGAGAAAAAAACATCCTGTGCTTTCAAAGCAAAGGTCAGAATGACATCTCTGCAGGAGGCAGCCTCTCAGCACTATCTTTGGGAGTATGATTTCAGGACTACCTTTGCGGAATGTCATCTCTTCATTCTGAAAAACCAGCTGGATGGGCCTTTTGTTTTGCAAATGTAGAGCAAAGACCCATTGCTGGAAGGAGGTATAGCCCAAAGAGCTAAAAGAGCTCTGATGATGTAAAAAAGTTGCCTTTAATATGGTTAGAATATAAAAATGAGGTCCTTAAAAGTATAACTAACACTAACCAGTAGTGTTTTAGGAGTACATACGGATAAGAAAAATTATATACATATAATATCTGCAACTTATAAATATTATTAAATATCTATATATTTAATGTGAAGGAGTCATCAAAACAAAATTCGAAATAATGATTAGCTTAGATGGGGAGGCAGGACGGGAGGCCAACCACAAAGATACAAGTAAGTTTATATCAAAGATCTCATTTTCATATTGGGGGATGGATCTCATTGATTTTGCCATGTAGCTAAAATAAATATGCAGGCATAGATACGGAATCATCCTAAATCTCCACATTAAAAATAAGTTGACAGGGGAGTAGATGTGGCTCAGGCAGTTGGGCACCTGCATCCCACTTGGGTGGTCCCGGGTTCAGTTCCCAGTGCCTCCTAAAGAAGACAAACAATGAGCAGACAATGAGCAGACATCAAGCAAAATCAATGGGCAGACAATAAGCAAAAAAACCCCGAGCAGACAATAAGAAAAAAACAAACGAGCAAACAATTAGCAGACAGTGAGCAAAAAAAAAAAAAAAAAAAAGAGCAGGGAGCAGATGTGGCTCAAGCAGCTGGGCACCTGCCTCCCACATGGGAGATCCCAGGTTTGATTCCTTGTGCCTCCTAAAAAAATAGACAGAAGAAACAAGCAGACAACAAACAAACAGATGAGGGAGCTATCTTGTAGTGGGGGCAGGAAATGAATTGACAGCAAGTAGATAGCAACACCAAAAACCCATGGACAACATGAACTATAACATTAGGTGACAAGGTAACACTATGAATTACAAAGTGAGTGGGGAAACCACTGTCAGCCAGAGGACAAGACTGAGGCGGGAGCAAGTAGATGGATGTGTCTGATGGACCTGCGTTCAGGAGTAATTAAAAATAGCCAACAAGTACACACCAGCAAGTACAATGCACAAATTTGAGAACCGAGGCTGAAAGAGGGACAGGCCACCAACTTGAAGAGGCTCCCATTGGTCAAAGATGGAACAATTAGAGTTTCAATTAAGATAATATTGCAACAGATTAATGTACATCAATATGTGTAAATCCATGAGTTCATAAACTTGTTTTAAATCTTCACTGGTCATTTTAAAGGATGCTAGGGAAGCATCTCATTATTTGAAAACTGATAAATAAAGGGAAAGATTTAAAAATTTATCCTGATGTTCTTTTTATAAACTATACCACTGGATAACAAAAGTAGATGAGGGGAAAAAAAGCATCCAAGAATAAATTAAAAATAAATGGTAGAAGTAAATTATTACTATTTTGCAACCCCAATGAAATTAATGAGCATCACTGTTGCTAACATTCCAGAGACACCCTGATTTTAAGTGTCTCCCAATAAAAGAACACAAATGCTCTATAGTCTTGCCATAGGGATCACACTGGATCCCTGGTCAAACCTCTGGGTCTAAGAGTCAATTTTCAGGAAACACAGAAGACAGGGGAACGTGATGAACTGTACCCTGAATATGCAATCACCAAAATTCAGACTGTGGGAAACTCTTCAAGTCAAAGAACCCAGGTTGTTCCACTGATAAATTGGAAAGGGGAAAAAAATGGGGCAGAAGAGGGAAACTATAGATTAAAAAGGGCTTAAATGACATCAATAAAAAAAGCATGGAAAAGCAGATGTGGCTCAAGAGGTCCCAGGTTTGGTTTCTGGTGCCTTCTAGAGAAGACAAGCAAGGCAGCGAGCTGACGCAACAAGAGACACAAGGAAAACATAATGAGAGACACAACAAAAGCAGGGAGTGCAGGTGGCTCAAGCAATTAGGCGCCTCCCTCCCACATCGGAGGTCCCGGGTTCGGTTCCCAGTGCCTCCTAAAAAGAAGACCAGCACACAACAAACAGACATAGCAAATGCAAACAATGGGGGGTGGGGAGAGATAAATAAATAAAATAAATCTTAAAGGAAAAAAGTGGGCAAGACTAAAATACAGTGTTTAGGGATGCACACTTAGGTGGTAAAACTATAAAGAAATAAAACCAAGAGAATACTATAAAAGCCAGGATGGTGGTTTCTTTTGAGGGAAGGGAGGCTATGGTGCTTGAGTATGGGCTAATAATAGAGGGGCTCCTGGGGTGGCGGGTAAAATTCTACTTCTTTATCTGGGTGGTGCTTTCAAGGATATTTGCCTTATAATAATTCATTAAGTTATGTACCAGTTTTTTGTAATTTTTGAATTGTGCTTTCGTTTACAATAGGAAGTTTAAAGGAAAAGAAAAATAAGGGACTGAATAAAGATGAATGAATGAATAAAATCCTGACAGTCACACAGGGATCAATGATGAAGGTATGTCATGAACCTAGGATTAAGAGGCGATTATTAAAGGGTAGAGTTTTTGTTTGTTTTGTTTATTATTATTACTGGAGTAAAGAAAACACCCTGATATTGATTGAGGTGATGAATACACATCTCTGTGGTTACACCAAATATGACTGTACACTTTGGACGGATTGTATGTTTTATGAATATGTATTAATGAAATTGATAAAAAAATAAAGATCAATTCGATTCCGTGCCCTTAACCTCTAAAGGGGAAAAAAATAAAAAAAGATATTGAGTTAACATTTGCATTTTATGTGCCGTACAAGTTATCCCTAACTCTTCACACTGACACTAAAATGTAGGCACAATTATTACTCCCATTCCACAGATGAGAAAAAGGAGTCTTAGTAAAGTTAGTGACATGTGTAAGGCCCCACAGTTACCTGTTCACAAGTCTCTCTTCTTGGCAAGAAGAGGAATCCCAGAGATGGTAGGTCTGTATCTTATTCATCTTCCTGTTCACACGATAGGCATTCAGTAAACACTTGACTGCAAACAGATATTTTCACATGGTTAAATGCTGTAATAGCATTGCAATGTGCTATGGAAGCTGGCGAACCATCAGAGGCAGGGTTCACCTCTGTGGAAGTATGTAAGTGTTAAGAGAGAAGCCTTCTCAGAGAGGACAACTGAAGTGGACTCAGGGAGATGGCAAGGAAAGATGTTCCAGAGAGAGAGCAGAATAGGCTAAAAGGCATGGAGGCATGATGGTGCGTGGCACCCTAAAGGAGGAATACTTCTAGAGTGTTAGTGAATTGCCTGCTCAAATCCTTAGCCCGTTTTTCAAATACGTTGTCTTATTAATGCATAGGGTTTTTCTATACGTGTTAGGAATATTAAACCTTTGGAAGGCCTAGTTTCTAATCTGGACTCTGTGTGCCCATGGCAATTGACTAAACTGCTCTGCATTTCGATTGCTACATCTGTGAACTCTCAGTTCTAAAACGCTATGATCTTGCAGTAGAGGGCAGTTAACAACTTCTAAAAAGTTCAGTGCTGCCCTTTTTGTTTGTTAATTCACCCCCTTAGAATTCACCCCCTTAGAAGATTCTTAGAAGAATCTTAGAAAAAGAAGATCTATTTCATTTACTGGTTCTCTTCAGAAATTGGATGACACGTCTGAATTTTCCAGCTTTTTCTTACCTCTTACCTCTCCAGCTAATACCTCCATGGTGTCTGGGCTGCGGCTGAAGTATTCCCTCTACATTCAAGATCTGGTTTTACATTCAGGACCTGGAAAGTGATACCTATTCTTTACCTACCCCAAATCTACCTTCTGCTCACTGTTGTCTTTCTTAGATTATAAGATAAAGACCACATGTATAGCACATGATACCAAGTGCCAAATGATACTTTATAAATTGTTTATGATGATTTAAGAACAGATACACTCTGGTGTGGCAGTAATGAAAACTAAGAAGGTTAATTCCAAGTGTGTCAGACATTGTACTAACGTGTTATACAATGAACTTGCCTTTTGAATGATCTCACTTGACATATTTGTATTGTGTTATATATACTGACTTACTACAAGGCTAATGAGGACACAAAGGGCAAGAGTTTTATTTCTTATTGGCATTCTTTAAAAAAGGAAGGAGCTGGAAGAAGAGATTACTGTTTTGGGGTGTTACACTAATAGATACTGTATAGCTAATGGTCTCTCTTATTTTCACAGCTGTGATGGTGATGAGAGCTGACCCTGGATTACACATTGATGTACTTGTAGATCTTCTTCCTGCATCACCTGAGATTGGAAATATGGACAGGGAGAATGAAATTCTCACATTGACATGTGCATATATGTCTGTAGTATAATGATTCTCCAAGATGGATGCTGGTACATTTCTAAGTGGCTGAAAGGGGACAAGATGCCAGCAAAAATCTGCTCACTGGCTTTGATGCCTGATTGTAGCTCGTCTAGCTCTGTCTCCGATCATCTCCTAAATATTTGCCTCTAAGGCTCCTGGCCCAACAAATGTTGGTAGGCTATGCTGTTCTTAAAGATCTTTGGGTAAGAAACAGATTTCTTTTGAACTAATATAACTCTTATTTTCTAACTCCGCTTAGAAAGGCCTATCTTGAGGAAGTAATTGTTTACACTGAAAATTGAAGGAAGAGTAAGGGTGAGCCAGGTGAAGAAAGAGGGGAAGAGAAAACTGGAGAGAGGAAAAAGGCAAAGTCACTGAGGTCGGAAAGAGCTTGTGTGATTCACGGACTGTGGAGCTGGAGGATCACGCATGAAGGGACAAGTGGGGTATATTAGTCAGCCAAAGGGGTGCTGATGCAAAATACCAGAAATCTCTTGGCTTTTATAAAGGGTATTTATTTGGGGTAGGAGCTTCCAGATACCAGGCCATAAAGGATAATTTACTTCTCTCACCAAAGTCTGTTTCCACATGTTGGGGCAAGATGGCTGCCGATATCTGCCAGGGTTCAGGCTTCCTGGGTTCCTCTCTTCCCAGGTCTTGCTCTCTCCGGATTCAGTTCTATTGTTTTCTCCATAAAGTCAGCTGTAGACTATCAGGCGAACAGCTTTCTCCCTCCCTGGGATTCCTGCCATGTCTAAGATTCCGTCTCTATTCCTCTGTGTTCTTCTCCTGGCTCAGGTCCTTTCTTCCCAGGGCTTTCTTCTCTTTCCTCTCTGTGCTTACTTCCTAGGGCTCCAGCCCAAGACTCCAGCATCAAACTCCAAATCAAAACTCCAATATGAAAATCTTCAACTCTCTTCTTTTGCCATGTCTTTTATCTGTGAGTTCCCACCCACCAAGGGGCAGGGTCTCAATACCCTACTGACGTGGCCCAATTGAAGCCCTAATCATAATTTAATCATGCCCAGGTGACCAGTTTACAAACATAATCCAACATCTATTTTTGGAATTCATAACTATATGAAACTGCTACATTGGGCAAGGATGGGGAGGTAGACAGAGGTCAGAGTCAGGGTTTTAGGTTGTTTTTTCTTAAATTCATTTGGATGCTACTGAAGAGTTTCAAGCTAGGGGTGATATGACCACAGCGTTTTTCTGCTTTGTTTTTGTTTTGTGGTATTGGGGCCAGGGATGGAACCTAGGACATTTTATATGGGAAGCTGGCACTCAACCACTGAGCCACATCAGCTCCCCTGAGTTGTTTTTTTCTGTGTCTGCTTGTTGTTTGTTTTTATTTTGTTGTTTTCAGGAGGTACCGGGAACCAAAGCCAGGACCTCCCATGTGGGAAGCAGGTGCTCAACTGCTTGAGCCACATCTGCTCCCCACAGTGCATTTTTAAAAGGCTCACTCTCTGGTTTCCAGTAAGATGGGAATTAATAAGATTCGTTAGGAGGCTATGGATTGGTCCAGGGAGAGGAACATGGCTTGGACTGTAATGGCAATGGCAATGGAGGAAAGAAGAAAGAGTCAAGAAATATTTTTGCTATAGAATCAACAGGGTTTGAGGAATGATTAAACAGGGCAGGTGGAGGGTCAAGGGTGACTCCTCAGTGTCTGACATTAGATACCAGGAATATGGAATTACCATTTCTTGAGTTGAGGGCATGGAGGTGGTGAGAAGACCTGAAGAGAAAATCAAGAATTCAGTTGAGGATGTTTATGTTTGAGATACATATGAGTCATTCCCAAATGTCTAATAGTTCTATGTGTGAATCTGAAACTCAGAAAGATGTCTGGGCTAGTGACAAAAATGTGGAAATTGTTAGTCTGCTTTACTCTATATGACAACTGCACCTTGTCCCAACAGGGTTTGGAACTTTCCTAAAGAATCAGATACAAAATATCCATGGTATGACTGCAATTTTGTCCTTTCAAAAAAAGCCACAGTGGATGATAGTGGATATCAGTAGTCTTAATTATGATAGTTCAACCCAAGAGAACCTGACTTAAGGAAGAGTAAGTAATTTGTCAAAGACCATAAAAAACCTGATGTCATTAAAACTGTCTTAGGCATGTCAACTCTATCAATTATTGTTAAGCATCTCTACAAGGATTCTTTTGACCTCTACTAAAATATTTAGATAAATGTTATTTGACCTATAGGCTGTTAGCTACTCAAAAACTCAAGTCAGTAACTGTCAAAGTGAATAGTATAAGAATGGATAATAGGGGAAAACATTGATGATCAAAGGCTGGTCAGCATGAACTTAATACAAATCTAGAAATCTGTTTTCATATTTGATTATCAAACAAGTGGATTTAAATTAAATGAAAAATACAAACACACAACTCTTAAGACAGTCACCAAGAAATAGGGTAGTAGCCAGATTCTCCAGCTGAGATTGATTTTATTTACAGATTGAGTCCAAAACTATTAAATGTTGAATTAGATTGCAAATTGAAATGAAATGCTGTGTTACACATCCAATACAAACTCAAACTCTCTTTAGACTTTTGGGAAAAAAAAACATAATATGGGAGCCAAGAATTAAAATGTCACAAAACTGATCATGTCTTCTCAGCAGATTTAATGATATGGAGTCCTTTAATAAAACCGATCTATCAAATTAAAAGGAAAACTTAGGTTCCGCTGACTTTGTAAATGTAATCCAAAATGCTCCCAATCAAAAGAAACTTGATCTTATTTTGAAGGATAGGATATGAAAAACTGCAAATCTCTGAATCTGAAGATTTAGTGGAATTTGAATAGGGGTTGGGGAGTCCTGTCAAGAAAACGAATGTAATTACAATGAATAATAATAAGTAATAATAATAATAATGATTCTTCACCATGTGCTGGACACCAGGCTTCAGGCTAAGGATGCATTTTACCCCTGAAAATTCCAGTATGTCAACCATTATGTTCACAGAACTGGAAAAATACTGAAAAGCCAATTATTCAACCATAAATACCCAATATTTTTACCTATAAAAGGAGGGGATTAATACGATGATCAGTAGGGTTTTTTCCAACTAAAATTCCTAATAATAAGTATTTAATGGGTCTTCTTTTGCTTGACTCAATAATACTGGTGCTTATGGTAATGTACAATGCATAAAATGAAAAACTGTTAAAAACAAAGAATATTCTAAGTGCTTGTTTCCAGAGACTGTGTTTTAGTTTGATAACAGCTGCTGGGAGTAATACACCAGAAATGGGTTGGCTTTTACAATGGGGGGTGTTTAGGTTAAAAGCTTACAGTTCTGAGGCCGTGAAAGTGTCCAAGGCAAGGCATCATCAGAGGCGCTTTCTCCCTGAGCTGCAGTGGTGACGACAGTCCATGCTGTCGCACATGGTGGCGTCAGCTTGTCTCTCCCTGCCCCTTCCGGCCCCACTGCCTTCAGCTTCTGGCTAAACGGGCTTCCTCTCAGCCTCTGGGTTCCCCTCTGTCTCTGCAGCTTTGTTTTGTATGTCTCTGTGGCCCTTTTTTTTAACCGGTGGCTTTTTAGTCCTCTGTTTTTATAGGACTCCAGTAAGAGGATTAAGACCCCTACCCACTCCCCACCCCGAGTCATGCCCCACTGAAATGATCCAATCAAAAGGAAAGTTCCTTAACTGAATCCACAGTAGGTTTACAGGCACAAGAATGAATTAGCTTTAAGAAGAGGATTTTCCGGGGTCCACAAAAGACTCAAACTGCCCCACTCTGTGAAATGATTTTTTAATACAGCTATAACAATTTTCTTGACTTCTACTTTAAAAAACAGAGCCATCGATCCATTAACTAAAACCACTTTGAAAAGAGTTGCTAAAATTTACAATATATAAATCTAGTAAGACTGATTCTGATGACACACTTTGTGAAAAAGTGAAAGTGACATTGGAAATTAACACAATATAAGATCATCTTCAAAACAGGCATGGTAATCCAGACAATGAGACTTTCATGTTAAATTCAAAATCATTCAATATTAAATATTCAGCATTTCATATTTTTAAAATTCTTTTTGTGATAATCACAATAAGCTATAATAAAGTACAAACCCAAAATATTTTTAAACTTTTATTTACAAAAAGGTGAATCTACTGCTTTAATAATTTCACATTCCAATAGAATTCATGGGACAAAAACAATATTTGTTAACTAAGAAAATATGAAATAAAAAAGGAAATAACTGATATTCAATCTCTGAATTAATATCAGTGGTAGAAATATCTGGGACATATATTGAGCTATCAAGTAGAAACCATCTCTCTAAATATAATTTGTTAAACTTTTACTCACATCATCTACTGCGTGTATCACTTTTTCACACAGGGAGCTGAGGAAATACAACATTGAAAGTATAGATCAGAATATAATTTCTTCCATATTCCTAATATTCATTCTAAGGACACTTATTTTTTTTCCTACATTATTTCTTTTTTTAAAAAATTTTATTTTATGGTCCTTTTATTTCCCTTGTCTTTGATTTTTCTTACCTTTTTATCCATTTCCCACCATCTTCTTGTAGCAATGTCTCTATTCTTTTCTACTCTTTTCCAAAAATCCACTCAATGTTCATTTTTGTCTTATCCTATCCTTTTGTTACTTTTCATATTTTTATTTTTTATTTTCATTTCTCTTTGATTTTCTCTTGAAATTTTTTCTCTTATATCTCTGTTCTTCATCTCATATTTTCATATTCCCTATTGTGTTAAATGGCAGTGACTCAACTATGTTTTGGTGATCTATAAACATATACTGAAATATCTCCTACATATATAGAATTGGTTTAGAAATGTGGTGGTAGAGAAGATAAATTATACTATGGCTTATGCCTTCAAGAACTTTAGTTTCTGGAAGCAATCATGAAGCCAAACAAACGCAACATGTTTTAAAACAAAATTTAAATGTGCATGAATAATATAGTAGCATAAACAAAAGTTTATAAAGCTCTTATGAAACTTTAAGAAAATGAATAACCTAGATAAGCACTGTCTAACAGAATTTTCAGTGCTGATGGAGATTTCTTTATTTGCAGTGTCCACTTCGGTAGCCGTAGCTACATGAGCACTTGAAGTGTGGCTAGTATAACTGAGAAACTAAATTTTAGATTTTATTTAATTCTAACTAATTTAAATTTATATAGGCACATATGGCTAGCAGCTAACATATTGGAGAGTGCAGGCCTAGATAAAGTTCAGGACAAAAACAATCAGAAAATTCCACTCAAAAAGCACATTCATGAAAACTTATTATATTTTAAGACTACTAACTACGATATTACACAGTTGGACTTAATGTACCATGATTTCAGGCCCTCTGACAGACAGGAATAGCTACCAGTCAAGAAAGTATAAGTACTACAGCTGGCAAATCAAAGTCTTAAAGCTTCGAAAAGAAAGAAAAAGTACAGGACTGATCAAGGACTTTCTAAAGCTTTTCTAAAATCACATGCTAAAGGGTATAATATAAACAGAGGTGAGACTTAAGCTAAGCATTTAAAGAAGTGTAAAGTCTGAAGAGAAAAAAGAGAAGACATCTAAGCAAAGTGACAGACGAAGGAATGCACATATTGTGTTCAATGCAAACCAATTGTTGAAATTTCCATAAAGCAGTGTAGAAGGGAACTGATGTAGTAGGAAATGGGGGAGGTAGTGGTCCATATGGGACACTTAGGCAAACTCCTAAGAGAAAGAAGTAAAAGTCACAATGAGGGAATAGATGTGGCTCAAGCAGTTGGGCACCCACCTCCCACATGGGAGGTCTTGGGTTCAGTTTCTGGTGCCTCCTAAAGAAGACAAACAAACAACAAGCAGACATCAAGCAAAAACAACAAGTAGACAATGAGTAAAAACAATGAGCAAGACAACAAAAAAACAACGAGAAGACAATGGGCAAACAATGAGCCAACAACAAGCAAAAAAAAAAACCAAAACAAGCAGGCAGCAGATGTGGCTCAAGCAGTTGGGCACCCACCTCCCACATAAGAGGTCCCATGTTTGGTTCCCAGTGCCTCCTAAAGAAAAAACAGACAGATAACAAGCAAAAAAATGAGTAGACAATGAGTGCAAACAATGAGCAAACAGATGAGAGATCCATCTTGGGGCGGGGGAGGAATAAAATAAAACTAAAATTAAAATAATAAAATAAAATAGAAAAAATGTCACAATCAGTACATTTTGGTTTTCAAGTAAACATTTGCATAAAGGAATTTCAGATAATTTTTATATTATCCATCAAAACCACCAAACCTTCTCTAAGTAAGAAAAATAAGTTGACTCAATAGTAATTAACTTCCTTCATCTCTGAGTAGGTCTTTGGAGTAGACAAAGAAGTATGCCCCACTTTTGATGTAATAACATTAAGAGAAAAGGACTGGTGAGAACTTGGCCCTGCTGTGATGGGCAAGAGCAGAGAGGCAGCTCACTAAAACAACTCTAAGTGCCTGGCAGGCCACAGCACTGCTACTGTGCATTTCTTGCCTATTCAGATATTTTGGCCCCATTCAAACCATCTTCCAGAGTGCCTGCTGGCAGTCCATTACTAGTAGAGCAGCTCATCCTAAAATCAAATATGAAAATATCCTGCTTTGGGACCAGGGGTAGGAAAACAGGGCATGGGAAATTTGTGCCACTTTTGTATTTTCTTCCTTTGTCTCTTACATACCAATAAATAGGCCTCAGGAAGTGGATGTGGCTCAAGCAATTGGGCTCCCATCTACCATACAGGAGGTCCAGGGTTCAATGCCCAGGGCCTCCTGGTGAAGGCAAGCTGGCCTGTGCGGCGAGCTGGCCTGCATGGAGTGCTGGCCTGTGTGGAGTGCTGGCACAGCAAGATGACGCAACAAAAAGAGATACAGAGAAGAGATAATAAGAGACACAGCAGACCAGGGAGCTGAGGTTGTGCAAGAGAATGATCACCTCTCTCCCATTCCAGAAGGTCCCAGAATCAGTTCCTGGAGCCACCTAAAGAGAATACAACAGACACAGCAAATGGACAGAGAGAGCAGACAACAGCGTGAGGAAAGAAAGAAATATAATAAATAAAAAATAGGCCTCACAGCATTTTCAGTGTCTGGAGCTCAAGGAGAGAAGTCTAGAAGAGAAGATTCATGATAGGCCAATTCTTCCCTCTCTAAAACCTCAAGGAAAATCTGAGAGAGTTTTTTATACTTGTCTTACAATTTTGGCTCAAAGGAGTAACGTAATGAAAGCAGCATCTTAAGAGAAGATGGAAATAAAATGAAGCACAGAAAGGCATGGGGCAAAACCAGATATAGAGACTAGATGAGAGGCATTTAATCTTCAAGTGAGACAACAAAGACTTGAGGGAGAAGAAAGCATCATGGCACAATATGGTCAAGGGAGGACACAACAAGGTTTAGAGTCACATGCAACAGATCACTGAAAGATGTCTTGATGGGTTTCCCCTAAGAAGAGAAGAATGGTACTACAACTGGCCAACTAGGCTTCTTTTGAAGGGAAGCCTTTAGAAAGATAGGATAGAAATGAGAGCACAACTCTGGAGATCGTAAGTTAGAAAGGATGATGCAAGCTTTAAATGACAGCATTCAACAGGAAGCTGGGGATGTTGAACTGGAGTTCACCTGGAAAGACAGATGGACAGAGAAACAAGGAGCTTACAGTTGAAGACAAGACAAATGTTGACTTTCTGAAATGACCCACAAGTGAGAAATGTGACGCCCAAACTGCAGGGGGATAAGAACACCACCTTAGGGAAATGTGCCAAAACAGAGAGCAGGGAAAGTAATTAGCACCAGAATCTGAGAAAAGGCATCCGGACATCCACGGGAGGAGAACCTGAATATTGAAGGGCCATGGGAGCTGAAGATGGAGACAGTTCGGAGTTGGTGAAGGTGACCAACAAGGACAAACACAACAAAGGAGTGGAGATCAAGAGAGAAGAGACCAATGAGTTTGGCAAGTAGGCGCTTGTGATGGACCTTTGAAAGGACGGTGTTAGCAGAGCTCTTCAGGAAGTTAAGGAGGAGCTGGTGAAGATGTAACAAAAACAGCTCAAGCACTTCTGGCATCTGAAGCAAGGGGCAAAAACAGGGCTGTGAGAAGAGGCCGCAGGGCCTCATGAACCTTCCTGTCCTCATTTTCCAGCCCTGTGCCTAGAAGCCGTAGGAAAGAGGCTGGCTGGAAGACGTCGGCTGGGAATGGCAGCCTCAGCTTCGGCACTGCTGAGCGGGGGACCAACCCGAGGTAGGTCAAAAGCCACAGCCCATGTCACATGGACGGGGAAGTAAGGAGTAAGGCAATGGTTCGGGAAGCAGGGTCTGTGCTCTCGTTTTCACTGCCCCTGCGTTTTCTCTATCTGGCCACAAAGCTGCTGACCACGGTGGACAGAAGGGCCGCCACTGAATAAGTGTCACCTGAGGCATTTTATAGAAACAAAGCGGGAGCTGAAGCCCATCAATTCTGCTACCATCACCACCAGCAGGATGTGGTTAGGTGAAGTCATTTTGTCTGTAGGATGGAAGTAGAGCTGAAGGCGCAGATAAGAAGACACGGACCAAACCAAAGGTGCCAAAATAGGTATGATGTTTTTTTAAAAATTGGAAGTGGCAAGAAAACGCTGAATGTTGCTTGTGTGCCATCCTTTTGGACTTTTAAACAGGCTTCTGAAATTAAAGGAGCCTCTGTGTTATTTCCATGCAAGGACCCATTTGTTTTTAGAGGTCTTACCTGGTAATTCAGTAGCTAAATGTCAAAAGATAAACAAAGGGGAAGCGGCTGTGGCTCAATCAGCTGGGCTCCCATCTACCATATGGGAGGCCCTGGGTTCACGTCCCGGCGCCTCCTTGTGAAGGCAGGCTGGCCCATGCACCACGGAGAGCTGACACAGCAAGATGGTGCAACAAAGGGAGACAAGCAGACACAGAAAAAACACACGCAGCGAATGGACACAGAGAACAGACAGCAAAAAAACCCAAACAAGCCGCAAGGTGGGGATAAATAAATAAATCTTAAAAAAAAAAAAAAAAAGACAAAGTAAAAAGTATGAAAGCAGTTGCTCCTCCTTTCCATGCCGAGGACACCAGAAATAGTGAGGCGAAGCTGTCCTCCCTCCGGCTCCCAGCTGAGCCAGGTCTCAGCCCACATGCCCTTCCACTCTGGAAGATGGTTTGAATGGGGTCAAAATATCTGAATAGGCAAGAAATGCACAGTGGCAGTGCTATGGCCTGCCCGTTCCCTGCAGCCGAGCTCTGGAGCAGCAGCAGCTCAGGCAGCTGTGGGAAGACCCCCGAGCACTGCTGCTGTGGCCTGCTCCATCCTGGAGGGGCTTTCAGGAATCAGCTGCCCCTGGCACAGAGCTGTCAGGGCACGCCATCGAGGGCACGGGGTTGAAGGCAAAGCCATTGGCTAGACAAAGGGAGGTGGGCAGGAAACGTCTTGAGCACGACCTATGGTTCTTACTGTGTGCGTCCACTCACCCCAAGTTAAAAGGGAGACGGGCTAAGGCCCTGGATTTTCAACACCATTTATGAGGATCCTAAAATGTTTTTTCCTCCAGGAGCCTCAGTCATTTTGACTTTCAAGTGCGTAACTCGTCAGGTCTTAGAATAAAGCTGTTGTAATGAAATAAGTAAGAGCACAACCTGAAATACTGAGCAAGGATAAAGATTCTAAAAGTAAACAAAGCATCAGAATCCTGTTTTTAGGAAGGGTCTCATTTATTTGTATACTCCGAAGATATGTACATAGATATTCCCATTTAGGCTTTGCTATGACATAAACCTACAGAAAACAGAAAACAGTGCAAATTACCTGTTCTGTAATACTGGATCATCCAATTCATTATCAAAAGGCAGCAGAGGACGGATCCGACAGTGAACTCTGATATTTCCTTTCAGCTCCTACAACAATAAAGAGCTTTTAACTCTAAAGACCAAAGCAAGATTGAGCCGCTTGCTATTTCCTTAAAGAATATTTACTAAGTAACAATTTCCCCAACATGCATTCATTACATTTACTACATACATTTTGAATCTTTAAAAAATCATTACAGACTATTAAGGGTTCAATATTTTTTTAAGCTTTTAAAATTCATACTTAACACATTTGTTCACTTGGCAATAAATATCAACCAAAATACTTTTTACTAGCATGCTGGGCTAATTCTTTTAAGGCATTTTAGGGGGAGTATCTGAAAATTCAATACCTTTACTCAATTATCCTGACCCCTCTAAAAAGTTCAGCTTCATAACAGCATGATGTGATATTTAGAGGAAAACAAAGAATAAGAATCGGTTATACCAAAGTATAATAATAAATCCACCACTTTCCTGGGTAGAGGAACGTGAATGCATGAATCTGAATTTTATGTTACTTTATGAGTAAAAGTCAAAATAGTGTATAGTTCAGACCTGTGGCTGACACTTGAAATTCTTTGTCAGGCTACGCTCAAATACCTCAAATGATGAAGAATTTACTACTCCTGTGTAACTTTCACTCCATACTACAAAATTCCTTCTGGTACTGTGCTGGAATATTTTACTCATTGGTTCTTTTATAATCTAAATCCTCTTCTACATGACATTTTTCAGAAACTTCAATGTGGCTGGTTTGTCCTCCAAATACTGCCCTTTCTACTCCCTTCTATCGGTTCTCACTGCTCATGACTGAGTCCTGTTGTTACCCTGAAATGTCTAAAACCATTCTAGTTTGTTTTTACCTCTCTTTAGGTATGCTACCTAGAATCTAGCAAATCTTCAAGTATGAGTGATGACACAGAACTGAATGAGAGTACTTCTCTCAATCCAGATATTCTACTTCTGCTACTGTAGCCTGACATGCCACTAGCCCACCCGGCAGCCACTTTAAACTACAGATGTATACTAATTTTGAGACTCTGAACTAAAATCATTTGTCACTGGCAATCATGTACCTTGTACTCAAGGAATTCTGAACCAATTTTAAGGGAACATTAGTTTCTCCACAGTCCCTCGGATTATGAAAGTATACTTGGGAATGCACGAGAACTTGAGCATATATGCAAAACTGACAGATGCTCACAGTATCTACAAAGTCACAACTCAAGAGTCTGTGGGAAAAGGGTTGGCACTGGCCAAGGGAAGACTGCATCACTTCACTTGGTAAAAGAGAGACAAATAGAGATGGTAGAATATAGACAAGAGAAAATTGGGAGAGAGCAGGTGAAAGGGTGATACAGGTAACCAAAAATGGTATTACATTGGTGGGATGATAACACCCACAGTAAGAGATGGTCATTTGATTACATTTATATCTGGGGATAAACAAAACGTACAAAAAGGTAGGAAGCAGCTACCAGTGGAAAGCCAGGGATGCAGGTCAGAGAGAAGCCTGGAGGGCAAAGAAGGAAATCACCCACAATGGAGTCTGTACTCTCAGCTTTTGTGGCAGACTGGCAAGAGGGTCCACTAGTAATAGGAAGAGTAGGAGTAATTATAAGTATTATAAATAACATGAAAAGTAGTGGTATGAATCTAAATAGTAAAAATAATAACAACGTTAATACCAACATATTCACTTCCACCTAAAATCTGATCTTCAATGGACTGAAAATCACAGTGCTGGTAGAATGGCTTCTTTCCATCCAGATCATATTGCAGCTCTAGCTCTACACAGCATGGATTATAGTTTATGTTGTAATTTACACTCTCCCAGGCCATTCAGTGGGTTATGGCAGGATATGCAATGTCCTGCATCCGTACCTGCAATATCATTCAGGACAACTCCAAGTCCCAAAAATGCCCCCATAGCACACCTTATTCCCTCTCCCTGCCCTCAGCAATTCCCACGGCCAGTGTCTCCACATCAGTGATATAATTTTTGACAAGCCTGTCAAACCCACCCAGCTCAGGCAGAACAGTCCATTCAACAAATGGTGCTGAGCCTGCCTCTTCTGTCACTTTTACTGAACCTGTGGTTGGCCTAGGGATGGTGCATACTCAGACCTGAATCTCTGGACTGCCCATGTGCCAGCTGGGCCCTGAGCCTCAGCAGAGTGGCGACTCCTACTCTCTGGTTTGTTGGTCTTACCCAGGTCAGCTACCAGGGAGGTGAAGATGGTCAACCACCACACCAGGGAATCAAGAGTGCCTACAACTGTAAGCAGAGGAATTGCATCCATCACCCATGTGGAAACTAGGCCCCCTCTTGATCTAGAGGCGGAGAGGACATCGCGATGCCAGGGACCACAGAATGAAGGAATAAAATATGGACTAGAGTGGACTTACGGATATTCTACTATAAAACTATTGTGACCAGTAATAAAAGAAATTTTAGCATTGAGGTGGAGAAAGTGGCCACAGTAGTTGCTGAGGGCAGGGAGAGGGAAGTAGAGATGCGATGTAGGGGTATTTTTGGGATTTTGAGTTGTTCCAAATAATATTTTAGGGTCAGATGCTGGACTTTACATATCCTGCCATAACCCACTGAATGTACTGGGGGACAGTGTGAACCACAGGGTAAACTATTATCTGTGTAGTGCAGCAGCGCCCCAAAATGTGTTCACCAAGTGCGATGAGTGTACCACAATGATGGGGGAGGTTGTTGGTGTGGGAGGAGTGGGATGGGGGTAGGGGTATACGGGAACCTCATATTTTTTAACGTAACTTTTTTTTTCTGATATAATTATCTTCAACAAAAAATACAATTTACAAAAATCATCTGATGAGGTGGGGGTGGGGAGTGGGTTATATGGGAACCTCTTATGTTTTTTGTTTTTTAACCTAACATTCCTTGTGATCTATTAACTTTAATTTAAAAAAACAGAAAAAAAATACTATGAAAAAAGGAAATTTCTCTAATGAATATAGATGAAAGGCAATACTTGCAATCCAGATCCAAAAGAATTATACATCACGATCAAGTGGGATTTATCCCTAGTATGCAAGGGTAGTAAAACACAAGAAAAGCAATTAGTCTAATAAACAGCATTAATAAACTGAAGAAGAAAAATCACATGATCATCTCAATTGACACAGAAAAGGCATTTGTCAAAATACAGCATCCTTTCTTGGAAATAATACTACAAAAGACACGACTAGAAGGAAACATTCGTAATATGATAAAAAAAAAAATGGTGCTGAGCCAATGGATATCCATAGCCAAAAGAAGGAAAGAGGACCCCTATATCATACCTTATACAAAATTACCTCAAAATGGATAAAAAAAAAAACTCCTAAATATAAAAGCAAGAACCATAAAGTTTCCAAAAGAAAATGTAAGAAAATACCTTCAAGTCCTGGTGGTAGGTGGTGGATTCTTAAAGGAGGTAAGAGGAAGACTGAGATGGACTACTGATGTTTAATGTACGTAGAGGTTTTGATTAACTTTAGTGTGAAAGTGTGGAAGTATATACAGTGGATGGTAACACATTATAGTGAGTAACAGCTGGTTTGTAAATGGGAATGCGGCTGAAAAGGGTAGTTTAGGGATGTAAATGCCAATTTTAAGAAAGCTAGAGAATAATCTAGGGTCTGAATAATACAGTAAACCCAGAGGTGGATGAGAACTGTGATCGATGGTACAGATGCAGGACTGTCCTTTAGGAGCTAGACCAGTTGTACATCACTATTGCAGGGAGGTGGGAACGTGGAGAAGCATGGGAAAGAATACAACTGGAGTGACCTATGGACTGAGGTGAAAGTTAGTGATATAATATTCAAGCATCTATGCCAAAAATATACTGTGTTGATGGTGGGGGAGTATAAAAAAGTGTGCCAAGTGTACAAGATGGACCATGGTTGGTGGTGGTAGTCTGATGACACTGTCTCATAATCTGTAAATAATGTTCTACCACGGTGTGGTGTGTTGACGGAGGGGTGTTGTATGGGAATTCTGCACATGTGCATGATTGTTTCATGTTTACAAATTCTGTCATAAAATGTATGTAAAAAATAATAATGGGGTGGGTTGGGGGGAAAACACACCAAATATAAGATTGGGACTATAGTTAGTAGTGGGATTTTGACAATATTCTTTCATAATTTATAACAAATGTCTCACAACAATGCAAGGTATGGTGGTGTGTTGATGTATGGGACCCCTATATATGTTATGCACGTTTGCTTTGTAAGTTCACAAATTTTACTATACACTTATTGTTTATGTATGTTTATGTATAAATGATATAATAATAATAGGGTGGGTTGGGGGAAAATACTTTGGTTAGTAGTAATATTTTGAAGCTACTCTTTAATCATTAGTTGAAAATATTTCACAACAATGCAAGGCATTGGTGGTGCAGTAAGGTATGTATAATGTTATGTATTTTTATTTTGTAAGTTCACAACTATTACTATACACTTATTGTTTATGTATGTTTATGTATGTGTCATATGCTTTAATAAATATGTAAAAATTGGAAAAAAATTCTGATTTTAGCTTGTCAGCATGACACTGTTTTGCTATCACTACATTCTTAAGCATTTTTTTTATAGTCAATTTTAATGATACATATTGTTTATGTATGTTCACATATGAATGATATACTTCAATAAAATAAAATACAAACAGAAAAAAATTCCATGGAAAGGTACCAGACAGTGAACCCTCCATTAAACCATGGACTATAGTTAATAGTACAATTATAAAATATCTTTCATCAATTGTAACAAATGTACTACACCAATGCAAAGTGTTAATAATAAGGTGGTATATGGGAACCCTGTATTATAGGCCTGATTTTTCAGTAAAGCCACAACTTCTCTAATAAAAAAAAACTGTGTTTCTATACACTATCAATGAACAATCCAACGAGAAAATTTTAAAAAACTATTCCATTTACATTATTATCTAAAATAATAAATATCTAGGAATAAATTTAAGTAAGGATTTTAAAGCCTTGTACACTGAAAGCTCCAAAATACTTCTGAAAGAAATTAAAGAAGGCCTAAACAAATAGCAAGGCATCCCATGCTCATGGATTGAAAACCTTAGTGTTATTAAGATGTCAATGCTACCCACTGCAATCTACAGATTCAATGCAATTCTGACTAAAATTCCAGCAGTCTTTTTTTTGGCAGAAATGGAAAACCCAATTTTCAAATTCATATGGAAGAGAGCAAGGGATTCCAAAGAGCCAAAAAAGTTTTGAAAAAGATTAGAGGACTCACACTTCCTGATTTCAAAACATACTACAAAGCTACAAGAATCAAAGCAGCATCATTTCGGGACTTGGAGTTGTACTGAATGATACTGCAGGGACAGATGTAGATATTACATATTCTGCCATAACCCACTGAATGGACTGGGAGAGAGTATAAACTACAGTGCAAACTATAATCCATGGTGTGTAGCAGTGTTCCAAAATGTATTCATCAAATGCAATGAATGTGCCACACTAATGAAAGAAGTTGTTGATGTGGGAGGAGTGGGGTGTGCGGGGTTTGGGAGTATATTAGAACTTCATATTTTTTAATGTAACATTTTGTGTGGTCTATGTATTAAAAAAAAAGATAATAAAAAAAAACAGTGTAGTAATGACATAAAGGATAGACAAATAGGCCAACAGAATAGCACCGAAAGTTCAGAAATAGACCAACACCTTTATGACCAATTCATTTTTTATAAGGGTGCCAGGTATATGCAAGGGGAAAACAATTGTCTCTTCAACAAATGATGCTGGGAAAACTGGATATTTACATGTAAAAGAATGAAATTGAATCCCTACCTCAAATCATATACAAAATTAACTACAAATGGAATCAAGGACCTAAATATAACATAGGGGCAAATCTTCATGACTTAGGATTCAGGAAAGCATTCTTACATATGACATCAAAAGCAAGAGCCACAAAAGAAACAATAAATAAGCTGTGATTCATCAAAATTAAAAACTTTAGTGCATTGAAGGACAAAATAAAAAAGACACCCTTCAGAATGGGAGAAAATAGTTGCAAACCATGCATCTGATGTCATTTTTTTAAAAAGATTTATTTCTCCCCGCCCCCTCATTGTTTGCACTTGCTGTGTGTTTGTTGTATGCTCATCGTCCTTTTAGGAGGCACCAGGAACTGAACCTGGGGTCTCCCATGCAGAAGGGAGGTGCCTAATGGCTTGAGACACCTTTGTTTCCTCCTTTTATTGTGTCTCATTATGTCTCATTATATCCTCCTTGTGTCTCTTGCTGTGTCATCTTGTTGCATCAGCTCACCATGCCAGCCTTCTGTCTTGCTTGTCTTCTTTAAGAGGCACCAGGAACCAAAACTAGGACCTCCAATATGATAGACGGAAGCTCAGTCTCACTTGAGCCACATATGCTTCCCTCTGATAATACCTTTTAAAATATATATATATGTATTTTATTAATTTTAAAAAGATATATAGATGAGTTAAATGTTATATAAAAATATATAGAGGATTCCCATATGCCCCACTACCCACACCTCCCACTTTTCGCACATTAACAACTTCTTTCATTAGTGTGGTACATTCCTTGCAATTGATGAACACATTTTGGAGCATTGCCACACAGCATGCAATTATAGTTTACATTGTAGTTTACACTCTCTCCCACTCCATTCTGTAGGTTATGGCAGGATATATATAATGTCCTGCATCTGTCCCTGCAATATCATTCAGGACAATTCCAAGTCCCAAAAATGCACCCATATCATACCTCTTTTTCCCTCCCCCTTCCTACAGCATTTCCAGTGGCCACAGTCTCCACATCAATGATATAATTTCTTCCATTGCCAGAATCACAGTAAGTCTATAGTAGAATACCACTAAGTCCACTCTAGTCCATATTTTCTTCCTCTATCCTGAGGATTCTGGGATGGTAATGCCTATTCCATCTCTAATTGAGAGGGGGCTTCGATCCCATATGGCTAATGGGTGGGACTCTCTTGCTTGCAGCTGTACTCTCTCAGTCCAGAATTTATAAAGAGCTGTTACAACTCATCAACAAAGACAAGCCAATTAAAAAATGGGCAGAGGAGTGGTTGTGGCTAAAGCAGTTGAGCACCCACCTCCTACATGGGATGTCCCAGGTTTGGTTCCCAGTGCCTCCTAAAGAAGAGAAACAAACAACGAGCAGACATAGAGCAAAAACAATGAGCAGGCAATGAGCAAAAACAGTGAGCAGTCAACAAGCAAAAACAATGAGCCTGACTATGAGCTAAAAAAACAAACAAGCAAGGAGTGGATGTGGCTCAAGCAGTTGAGTATCCGCCTCCCACACAAGAGGTCCCAGGTTAGGTTCCACACATTTTTCCAAAGAAGATATACAAATTATCAATAAGCATATGAAAAGATGCTCAATATCATTACCCATTAAGGACAATGCAAAGCAAAACCACAATGAGATGGCACTTCATACCCACAAGGACAGTTATATTTTTTAAAATTAATTTACTGAAGTGTATCACTCATACATAAACATACATAAACAATAAGTGTATACTAATAGTTGTAAACTTATAAAACAAACAAATATAACATCATACAGGACTCTCATAACTCACCCTACCACCAATACCTTGCATTGTTGTTAAACCTTTGCAACTAACGATTAAAGAGTATTGTCAAAATATTAATATCAAATAAATTATTTTCCCCCAACCCACCCTATTATTATTATCTTTATATCATTTATATATGAACATACATAAACAGTAAGTGTATAGTAAAAGTTGTGAACTTACAAAGCAAATATGCATAACATCATACAGGGGTCTCACACATCAACCCAACACCACCACCTTGCATTGTTGTGAGACATTTCTTACAAATTATGAAAGAATATTATCAAAATCTTACTACTAATTACAGTCCTTATCTTACGTTGGTGTGTTTTCCCCCCAACCCACTCTATTATTATTTTTAAAATATATTTTTTATGACAGAAGTTGTAAATTTGTAAAACAATCATGCACATGATTATGTAGAATCCCCAACACCCCTCTATCAACACACCACAATGTGGTGGAACATTTGTTACAGATAAGATAATATCATCTGATTGTTACCATGTCCATAGTGTACATTTGATTCACATTTTCCACACTGCCCCACTATCAACACAGTACATCTTTGGCATAGATGCAGGAATATTACATTATTACTGCTAACCAGTCTATAGGTCACTCCAGCTGTATTTTTCCCATGCTTCTCCACATTTCCAACACCCTGCAGTAGTGATGTGCATTTGCTCTAGCTCACAAAGGACACTCTTGCATCTGTACCATCAACCACAATTCCCATCCACCTTTTGGTTTACTGTGCTGTTCAGTTTCTAGATTATTCTCTAGCATTCTGTCAATTGGCATTTATATACCTAGACTACCATTTTCAGGCACATCCCCATTTATAAACTAGCTGTTACTCACTATTTGTTACCACCCACTTTATACATTTCCAGACTTTTACAGTAAAGCTAATTAAAACTGCTATATACTTTAAACACCAGTAGTCCACTCAGTCCTTCTCTTATCTCTTTTAAGAATCCACCATCTACCACCAGATCTTAAAGATATTTTCCTACGATTTCTTCATATTTTATTTCCCCACTCTTCTGACACTTTTAGTTACTTTTATTGCTATAATATTGCTTTCATGCGACTTCTAAAAAATAGCAAATTCTCAGAGACAGAAAGTAGATTAGAGGTTACCAGTGGATGGGAGGAGAGGTTGTTTGGTCGTTTTTTCAAATGATTGGATGAAAAACAGATAGTCTACCATCACTAATATTAATGCGACTTAATGTCTGACAAAAAATGAGAATATTTTTATTCTCATAAACTCCTGCAGGTCTCCAGTGATTAGTGCTCTTACTTTTAGATTTTCATAAACCATTCTTTTAATAATGTGGAATAATTAAAAAATCTTGCCCTAGATGTATGGCAAGTTTATTCATCCATTTGTGAAAAACAGCTCCTTCAACTTTTTTTTTTAAAGTTACCATTCAAGGTAACTTTATTTTTTTAAAAGATTTATTTATTTATTTCCCCCTTCCCTTCCTCCCACCCTGCTGTTTTTGCTGCCTGTGTTGTCTTCTCTTCTCATTTTCTCTCCTCTATGATTCACTAGGATTCGATCCTGGGGACCCCTAATGGGGAGAGTGGTTCCCTGTCAATTGCGCCACCTCAGTTCCTGGTTTCCGCTGCGCTTCACCTTAACTCTCCCCATCTCTCTTTTGATGTGCCATCATCTTGCTGCGTGACACACTTGCGTGAGGCACTGGTTCACCATGCGGGCACTGGCTCACCACGTGGGCACTTGGGCGGGCACTGGCTTGCCGCACAGGCACACTTTCTCTTCTTTTTTCACCAGGAGGCCCCAGAGATCGAACCCAGGTCCTCCCATATGGTAGGCGGAAGCTCTATCACTTGAGCCCCATCCACTTCCCTCCTACTTTTCAATGAGGTATTTACAGTCTCTTCAGGCTCCTCTGGGCTCTGATTCCACAGAAGCGGAGATGAGCAGTCTTGTTTGCAGGTTCTCTAGAGTCCTTGGAGTATAGTTCACCTAGTCCAGGAGACTTGAACCTAACTTAAAATACTTAGAATCTTCCACAATTTATTATTCTATGTTAGACTTAGTTCCATCTCTGGAAGTTTCCTTCTGCCTTTTCAGACTGCTGATAACAATAGCTACAATTTATTGCGCTTTTACTGAAGTGCTGAGCACTTCATCAACATCTCACTTTGTCTTTATAGTAATCCGGAGAGCTACTGCTAATGTGAGGAGTGAACAAGAAAACGTGCACAAAATGCTTAGAAAAGTACCTGGAACACAGTAAGCGCTCAAGCAATATTATTCTTATACCAATGTTTGGAGTAATGAATCATAAATTGATGGCCTATGTAATAAAACTGGAATTACCCTTAGATGTCTCTAAAGCTAACAGAACTTTGCAGCATAGGGAAGGGAAAGAATCTTCTCTGGAAATTAAGTTTCTTAGGCTACAGGTAACTCAAATTTAGAGAGGTTGGCCAAAGTACAAGAAATAATAATCAAGCCTCACAGAGGCAATGTTCAAGAAATAAATCATCAAACCTGGCATATTAATGTTGGTAAATAAAAACCTGACTCTTAACTTAGGGAATTCTCAGATCACATACCTTTCAAGAAAATCAATAAACAATATCTTTAGAATCTTTTTAATGGGCCTGAAGAAAATTTTTAGAAGTGCTGACAAGGAAGGAATGATCACAGTCCTTCCCCACCAACTGGAAGCCTAACGGGCATCTCAGACTTAACCACTACAAGAAAGAATCCTCGTCTTATCTGCCTGCAGCCTCCTCCATCTCTGTGCGCCATTCACGCTCAATGCCTCTTCCTTTTCCTCACACCTCAGCAAGTCCTGTCAAGTGTTTACCTCAGTGTTGAGTGCCGGCCCTCATCACTCTGTACCACCTTCACAGCTACCAGCTGGGTCCAGGCCACCATCACCTGCCAGGACTGTGGCAAAGGCCCTTCTGACCTGTTCTTGTCTCCTGTCAATCTTTCACACAGCAGATAGAGCCACCTTTAAAAACCTACGTCAGCTCATGCCATTCCTTCTCAAAGCCCTCCAATGGCTCTGCATCACCTTTGGAATAAAATGTGTGGTCCCAGCCTAAGGGTTTTTGCATTACCTGGTCCCTTGTCCACCTCTCTGGGATGAGCTCTACTCTTTTCCTCTCTCTGCTTTCTAGCCATACTCACCTTCTGCCTGTTCTCTCCCTATGAGCACCTCTGAGCATTTTTGCACTTGCTGTAGAACATTATCTAAGTCTCTACTCAATGTCACCTCTTTTGAGAGATCTTCCTTGGCCACCTCTTTTTCTGAACCATGAAATTAGAAAACTGGTAAGTTGACAATTAGTGATGCTTACCACCAAACTATTGTGGAGTAGTTTTCTCTTCTGTTTTTCAATTTGATATTGCTCGTTTATTTCCTGTAAGGACTGCTCAAGAAGAACTGCTCTTGACTGATATGCTGAAAGAACAAGTTTACTCAGTCAAAAGGAGATTTTTACCAGGAGAGATGAGCCATGTAAACAAGCAAACCAAACTACTTTCTTTCAGGATAGGAGAAATGAAAGAAAAACAATAGTTAACCATGTTGATTTTGTGAGACTGTGCTGTAGATTACTGACTATTTTATGGCTAGGTATACCATTTCCACAGTAACTTAGAATGGATAAAAAGTCCATTCAGGAATCTTGGCTCCACAATCATCTTGTGAAATGTAACCCATTCAGTGTAGACTGTCAAATAATTTGCTTGGCAGCCACACAGGTCTACTGCCAAAAGTATCTGGAGCTCCCAAATGAGAGACAGACCAGTGTGGAAAGAGCCCTAAACACAGAGGAAGTAAACCAGGGTTTGACTTCTGAGTCTATCAATTATTAGTTGCAACCTTGGGCCTCCATTGCCATACCTGTAAAATAAGAGTAATAATAACTATTTTGCAATGATGAAGTGAGGATTTGTTGAGATTATACACAAGAAGCAAAAGTGCCTGCGCTCTTAACAAGAGAACACCCAGATTAGTAGTCTTTATTGTTGCAACGTGACATGTATGATGTCTTGTCATTAATGAACAATCAGGCTGGACCCTCCAGAGTAAAGCTGGGTAGCAACAGCTGCAGTTAGTGATTCAGCTAGTTACTAAATCTTCATGTAGTTCAATTTTTCCTTAGGAAAATTAATCATAGTTATATTCCTTGCTTTTCCTCTGGAAATTTCTATTAAACACTAGCAGTGAGATTATTTATGAGCCCCCAAAAAGAGAAGGACTATGTTTGTAAACTGGTCTGTTCCTTGGGGTGTGATATCCTTTGAATACATTAGATTCAGCTGACACGTCTTGAATTACCCGTTAAGATTAGGGCTTTGATTCGACCACATCAGAAGGGTGTGACTCGGGGTTGAGTCCCGTCCCTGCCCCCTTGACAGGCTGATATAAATGGACACTCACTTAAGAAGACATACCAGAAGAAAGAGAGCTCCGTAGACATGGAAGAGGAGAGACCTTAGTCATTTTTTGATCACGCGACTGGGAGAGAAATGAGCCACTCACCTGATAGTATGCAGCCGATTCAGGAAGCCCTGAGAGACAAGCCCTATGTCAGCCTACAGCTGAGATCAGAAGAAGCTGGGCCCACAGAGCCTTAAGAGGAAAAAGGCAGGAGAGACCAGGCAGAGATGGCCCGCCATCTTGCTTCAGCACGTGGCCACTGATTTTGGGGAGAAAGCAGCCTTGAGTTGGACTCTTTAGGCCCTTGTAACTATAAGCTTTTACCCCCAATAAATACCCTTTATAAAAGCCAAAATTTTTTCTGGTACTTTGCATCAGCATCCATTTGGCTAATATAAACACCTTGCCTTTTCAAAATCCAGGTATATTCTTTTAAATAAAAGAACACAACAGTCCCTTTTCCCGGAACAAGCAACTTATATGATCACACACACGTGACGCACACACGAATGTGCATACATAAAAACAACAGCAGTCAGACCATCTCAGATCCTTTGAGGAGCTGTGTAAGCTCTTGTACTGAGGAGACAAAAATGGGAGCCTAGGTTACTCAAGTTATGGCAAATAAAGCATCTCTCAGCCTAACTGAAAAACAGTATGATTTAAAAGGTTTTCACAGGTATATCTGAAACAACAGTAAAATGAACAATTTACTATGTTCTAGCTTCATAATTTGTTTTGTAGTGTTGATATAATGGACATTAGAGAAAAGCAGTTTTAATTAAATTTATATGGTGATATTCATGGGAAGAGTTTACAATACTATAAACTGTAGAGCTAAAGGAACTTCTTCCATGGATTTTCATTAGAGTAGTTTAAGATAATAAATTTGCAATAATTAAATAATGAAGAAACTGTTGTGGAGTTCTTTGAAATAAAGAAAGAATTGAGTAATAAAATAAAAAATATCACCTGATATTAAGAAAAATATGACAAAGAAAGCTCAACATGGAAAGAGTTTCAAGTTCAGCGGAAGACATCAAGACAAAGGAAGAATTCCTTAGGTAAGAAAACATTAAAATGGGGAGTGGGTGTAGCTCAGTAGCTCAGCGCCTGTTTCCCATGTATGAGGTCCTGGGTTCATTCATCAGTACCTCTTTAAAAAGAATTTTTTTTAATAAAGAAAGCATTGAAAAAAAATCTCCCTTGGCGTGCTACAGGTAGTGGGAAGCAGTCAACAATTGGCAAACACAGGGTCCTTAATAATAAATGTTAATAAGTTGCGAGATAGTTACTAACTGGACATTTATAGGCACACATTATTTTATTGTGCTTTATAGATACTGCGTTTTTTACAAATTGAAGGTTTGTGGCAACCTTGCATTGAGCAAGTTTACGTGCACCATTTGTTCAACAGCATGTGCCCACTGCATGTCTGTGTGTCACATTTTGATAATTCTCGCAACATTTCAGAGTTTTCCCTTATTGTTATATCTGTTATGGTGAACTGTGATCTTCAATGTTACTACTGTCATTGTTTTGGGGTGCCATGAACCATGTCCATACACGACGATGGTGAACTTAATCAATAAATGCTGTGTGTGCTGGGTCTGCTCCAGTGACCCACCATTTTTTTGTTTCTCTCCCTCTCCTTGGGCCTCTCTAGTTACCAAGACACAATATTGAAATTAGGCCAGTTAATAACCTTACAATGGCGTCTAAATGTTCAAGTGAAAGGATACGTCATGCATTTCTCACTTTAAGTCAAAAGCTAGAAATGATTAAGCTTAGTGAGGAAGGCCAGTCATAAGCTCAGACAGGCAGAAAGCTAAGCCTCTAGCACCAAATAGTTGGCCAAATTGTGAATGCAAATGAAAAGTTCTTTAAGGAAATTGAAAGTTCTGCTCCAGTCAACACACAAATGATAAGAAAGTGAAACAGTTTTACTGCTGGTAAGGTGAAAGTTTGAGTGGTCTCCATAGAAGTTCAAACCAGCCACAGCATTCCCTTAAGCCAAAGCAAGGTTGGGGATCATGAGGTTTAAGGAAAGAAATCATCTCCACAATTCACAAGGTGAAGCAGAAGGTGCTGTTGCAGAGGCTGTAGCAAGTCATCCTCAGATCTAGATAACTGATGAAGGTGGCAAGATTAAACAACAGATTTTCAATGCAGACAAAACAGCCTTCTACTGGGAAAAGCTGAGACCTAGGAGTTTAGTAGCTAGAGAGAAGTCAATGCCAGTCTTCAAAGCTTCAAAGGATGGACTGACTCTCCTGTTAGGGGCCAGTGCAGCTGGTGACTTCCAGTTGAAGCCAAAGCTCAATTAAAATTCCAAAAATCCTAGGGTCTTTAAGAATTACTCTAATTCTACTCTGCTTATGGTCTGTGAATGGAACAGTAAAGCCAGGATGAGAGCAATCTGTTTACAACATGGTTTACTGAATGTTTTAAGTCCACTGTTGATACCTACTGCTCAGAAAAAAAGATTTCTTTCAAATATAACTGCTCACTGACAATGCACCTGGACACCCAAGGGCTCTGATGGAGATGTACTTGAGATGAATGTGGTTTTCTGCAAAACATGGATCAAGAAGTCATTTTGACTTTCAAGTCTTCTTATATAAGAAATATATTTGGGAAATAGATGTGGCTCAACCAATTGGGATCCTGTCTACCATATAAGAGGTCCAGGGTTTGATGCCTTGGCCTCCTAGTGAGGGCAAGCTGGCCCACATGGCGAGATGGCCCATGGTGGAGTGCCACCCATGGTGGAATGCCACTGCGCCGGAGTGCCCCCCTGCATGGGAATGCCACCCAGTGTGGGAAAGCTGCCCTGTGCAGGAGTACTGGACACCGCCAAGAGCTGGCGTAGCAAGACGATGTAACAAGAGACAGAGGAGAGAGAATAAAAAGATGGAGCAGAACAGGGAGTTGAGGGGGCATAAGAGAGTAATTGCCTCTCTCCCACTCCAGAAGATCTAAGGATCAGTTCCTAGAGCCACCTAATGAGAATACAAGCAGACACAGAAAAATACCCAGCTAATGGACACAGAGAGCAGACAACTGGGGGAATGGGGGAGAGGGGGTAGAATAAATAAAATAAATCTTTAAGAAAAAAGAAAAGTGCGGTCAC
This sequence comes from Dasypus novemcinctus, assembly GCF_030445035.2. Classification (NCBI taxonomy): domain Eukaryota; kingdom Metazoa; phylum Chordata; class Mammalia; order Cingulata; family Dasypodidae; genus Dasypus; species Dasypus novemcinctus. Next base: position 29,604,285 of record NC_080700.1, on the reverse strand, counting down.
CCCTTGGGCTGAAGTGTGGTTTGCTGGCCTGGCAGGGGAGCGGCCGCGGTAGGCCTAATTCCAAGCCGCTGCCCCATAATAGGGTGGCTGGTCGGACTCACTGCCACCCCTGAAGGGAGCTCGGCATGGGCGCAGAGTGCCCTCGGGTCTCCCCTTCTCGGCAGCCATGCTTCCACGGCCGCCCCTCCTCCCGGATAGCGACACACGATGCCTTATGAGGCAACACCCTTCTTCTTCTTTCTCCCTGCGCAGGCGCAGGGCGGAAAATTCCAGTCTGCCTTTTTCCCCCCCTCCCGACAGCAGCAACAGCCAGGCAAGGTGGGAAACTCAAGTCTGCCCTCTACCCCAGCAACAGCAGCCACCAATCCCTAAACCCTGCCACTTCCCCCAGCAACAGCAACAGCCAATCCCTAATCACCACCCCTCCCCCTTCCAGTACCTCCCACCGACCTTTCTCCCCAGTAACTGCTTGCGGCAACCAATCAGAACATGGCATAGCTTCGACCAATCAGCCTTCCCCAGCCCCTATAAGACTGTAGCCACTTCCTCAATAAAATTGGACCTGCGTGTTTACCTCGTCTCCGCGGTAGTTCTTCTGCCGTGCACCCTCCAGTCCTGAAAGCCCCCGACAAGGGCCTGGCCTCCCTTGTCCCCAGTTCGTCGCCTGCTTCTCCGGGCGACCCCTTTGTCGCCGGCTTTGCCAGGTGACCCCGTCAGCCGAACCGCGCAACCCCTGTGAGACCGACCCCTCGTCTGCTGCCGGACCGATCCCTCGTCCCAAGCCGGACTAACCCCTCGTCCCAAGCTGGACCGACCCCTCGTCCGCAGCCAGACTCCACCGCCACCGACAGAGCAAGCCGCAGCAGCTGGCGCCCAACGTGGGGCAGGGTAAGGACCCCCTTCACCTTGCTCCACTGCTCGTCGTTCTCCTCTTCTCCTAAGGAGCTCTTAGTTCCGCTTTCCCCTCGTCGGGGCCTTCTCTTGGCCCGTGACCACCGTCGGAGCCCCACCGGCTCCGACCCCTTGTCTCACCGCGCCCCTCGGCTCCCATCGCCGCGCTCTCAAGGCAAGGGCCCCTTCTCTTATCAGCTCCAAAAGGCCATTAGCAATGGGTAACATCCTTTCTGCTAAGCAAGCCCTGCAAGTTCGGGCCCTCGCCGGTCTCCCAGACACTCACCGGTGTAAGATCTCTTTGAAACAGCTCCAAGTATATTGGGACCTTCTTCTCCCCTTTAATCCGTGGCTTACCACGTGTCAGCTCTGGGACCCGGATACCTATACTCGCCTTATAGATAGGGTCACTTCTGCTGTGGAGCAGGAAGGTAAGAGATTCCCTCCTGGCTTATTACCGGTGTTTTTTACCATCTGCTCCTGCCTTCAAGGCGCCCCTACCATCGACCCCCCCCCGGTCGCGCCACCGCCACCGCCGTGATTGTCACGACGGTGACTTTAACCGGGATCCTGATCGGGATCCTGATGCCGGCTCCGACTCTGACTCTGAGTCGCTTGTCGAGCGCCTTAATAACACGCTCGAAAATTGTCCCCCTAAACAGTGTAATCTTGCAGTGCCAAGCGCTGGTGAAGATGGCGGGCTTCTGCCTTCTTCGCCATCCGAAAAGGGGAAGCACTCCCAAGATGGCGGGCTTCCGCCTTCTTCGCCATCCGAAAAGGGGAGGCACTCTCAAGATGGCGGACTTCCGCCTTCTTTCTCGCTCGAAAAGGGGAGGTCCCTTTACCCCTCCCTCCCCCCGACGACTTCCTGCCTGGGTGGGCCGGAAGCTCCCTCCCCGCCATTTTACCCCACCGCGCAGGGCAGTCTGCGGCCATCCTGTAGCCCACGGCCATTTTGTGGCCCGCCGACATTTTGTAGTACCGCTGGGGACGGCCCGCAGCCATTTTGTAACACTGCATGGGCAATGGCTCCTCTCGCGCCCTCTGCGCCAACGGCCCTCCCCGGCTCCGCCTCCGCCTGGCAGCCCCCTCCATCCGATCCGTGGCAAGCTGCCGCACGCGCGGCCCCCTCTAGCCTATTTTTGGACCCGTATTCCTCCCCCGCCGGGGCACCTTCGCCTACCTCCCTGCCACCTCCTACCATCTGCTTTCCCCTTAATGTAACTCCCACCCCTCAGCGCCCCTTTCCTTGGTACCCACATGATGCGGAAAGTGTTAAGCAGCTTCGCAGGCATAATAAAAAAGAAATTGCCTGCTCCCACCCCCTCAGTTGCAGTTGGTCCCAACGCAATCATCAACCCTCCCTCTCCTCCTTCTGCTGCGCCGAGGCCACTCATCAATCCTCCTTCTCCTCCTCCACCATCGACCATTCCCTCCTACATAACCTCCAGCAGTCAATCCTCTAATCCCGTCCGTACCCCTCCTACCCCTCTACCCCCACTACAGATCCATAACCCGCTTCTGTCTCTAGTCCAAGCTACCTTTCATACACTTAACTCCTCTAATTCTAACCTTACCGTTAGCTGTTGGCTATGCCTCTCCCCCTCACTTCCTCTCTACGAGGCCATAGTCACCAATGCCTCTTACCAATCTTCTGATAGCAGCAATCCCGCCTCTTGTAATTGGAACCAAACGAAGGTAGGACTGACAATCCAATCTGTCTCTCAAAGCGGGCTTTGTGTCACCAGAATCGGAGGCGCTGTTCACCCCTCCATGAAGACTCTTTGCAACCTTACAGTCACCCCTAACGTAACCTCAAAATTTCTTTTACCCCCCAACAATACAAGATGGCTGTGTTCCTCCACAGGTCACACCCCGTGTCTTAATATCGGCACCCTCAACTCCACCGACGAAACCTGCGTGCTCGCAATCATACTCCCCCGGGTTTTTTATCATACAGATAACCAATTCTTTGATTCCTGGCAGCACTATCTTCTTCCAGTCCATGTGCAGAAAAGAGAAATCATTACCGCCATTACTATCGCCTCTCTTCTAGGTCTTGCAGGAGCTGGCACCGGAATTGCAGCCTTAACCACTCACAGCACCACTTTCTCATCTCTCAGGGCAGCTGTCGACGAGGATGTCGCCCGCCTCGAAACATCCATCCGCCATCTAGAAAAATCGCTTAACTCCCTATCCGAAGTGGTTCTTCAAAATCGTAGGGGGTTAGACCTCCTCCTCCTCAAAGAGGGAGGCCTCTGTGCCACTCTCGGCGAGGAGTGCTGTTTCTATGCCAACTACTCTGGTCTCATTCAGGACAATCTGGCCCAAGTCAGGGCCGGCCTGGAAAAACGAAAAAGGGAGAGAGAATCCCAAGGAGGCTTCTCCTGGGGATTCAATGGCATCCTCCCCTACATCCTCCCTTTCGTAGGCCCCCTAATTATTGTCCTCTTCGCACTGGCAGTCGGACCATGGGCCATTAGAAGGATCATCCAACTCGCCAAGGATCAGGCCAATGCAATTTTTAGCACACACGTACAGGTCAGCTATCAGCGACTCGCCACTGCTGAGGACACCCCCCCCACTTCATCTTCTCGGCCTCCTCCTACCCGACCTCTTCCTGCTCACTCTTCCCGCAGGTGCCCCAAGTCTTCTGTAACCGCGGCCCCCCATGCCGCCATCGCTCTCAAGCAGCTCCAGCCCCAATGAACGGCCCACAACCCGCCTTCCCCGGCCCGCGGCCTGCGTTCTAGCATCTAATAACGTCTCTGCTTTTGCCTCCCCATACTTCTGCGGAGCTTCCTCCTGTCTCGACCTCACTCCTCTTCTCAGCCATCCAAAGCGTCCTTTCTCGTCCCCCGCCCCCCTCCCCTTTTTTTTTTGCTTGAACCCCCATTGCGTTGCAGATTGGGCCGCCCCATGTTGGCCCGCCCCGTTAACATCGGCCTCTTTCGCGCCCATGGAGACTTTGGCCTTCTTGTTGTCCTCGCCTACGTCTCCACCACTCCTGACGCTGCCGCCACCACCGCCGCTGGTGCCCTGACGCGACTTGTCCTCACAGCTGCGATCCTCCAGACCATTACACAGTCTGCCTCTGCCGCTCTTCGCCGCCAAAAAGAGATCAACTACCTGTAACGTGCTGTCATCCTGGACTTTTAACAACAGATGGACCTTATAGCCGCCGAGATCAACGAGAATTGGACATTGGCCACCCTTGCTTGCAACGGCAAGATACCGCCCCCCAAATTGTACATTTATATCCCCGTCATACTCACCTCCCTCTTCAGCCCCGCTTCCCTTATTGCTTACTGCCCTTGGGCCTCAGCTACTTGTTGCTGCTGCCATCCTGGCCCTTATTTGAAAAGAAGGGGGAAATGCGGTCACCCCTCGGGCTGAAGTGTGGTTTGCTGGCCTGGCAGGGGAGCGGCCGCGGTAGGCCTAATTCCAAGCCGCTGCCCCCATAATAGGGTGGCTGGTCGGACTCACTGCCACCCCTGAAGGGAGCTCGGCATGGGCGCAGAGTGCCCTCGGGTCTCCCCTTCTCGGCAGCCATGCTTCCGCAGCCACCCCTCCTCCCGGATGGCACCACACGATGCCTTATGAGGCAACACCCTTCTTCTTTCTCCCTGCGCAGGCGCAGGGCAGAAAATTCCAGTCTGCCTCCCCCTCCCTCCCCCGCCGATAGCAGCAACAGCCAGGCAAGGCGGGAAACTCAAGTCTGCCCTCTACCCCAGCAACAGCAGCCACCAATCCCTAAACCCTGCCACTTCCCCCGGCAACAGCAACAGCCAATCCCTAATCACCACCCCTCCCCCTTCCAGTACCTCCCACCGACCTTTCTCCCCAGTAACTGCTTGCGGCAACCAATCAGAACATGGCATAAGCTTCGACCAATCAGCCTTCCCCAGCCCCTATAAGACTGTAGCCACTTCCTCAATAAAATTGGACCTGCGTGTTTACCTCGTCTCCGCGGTAGTTCTTCTGCCGTGCGCCCTCCAGTCCTGAGAGCCCCCGACAAGGGCCTGGCCTCCCTTGTCCCCAGTTCGTCGCCGGCTTCGCCGGGCGACCCCGTCAGCCGAACCGTGCAACCCCTGTGAGACCGACCCCTCGTCTGCTGCCGGACCGATCCCTCATCCCAAGCCGGACCGATCTCTCGTCCCAAGCCGGACCGACCCCTCGTCCCAAGCTGGACCAACCCCTCGTCCGCAGCCAGACCCCACCGCCACCGACAGAGCAAGCCGTGGAATAAATAAAATAAATCTTTAAGAAAAAAGAAAAGAAAAAGAAATATATTTTATAAGGCTATAGCTGCCCTAGATAGTGATTCTTCTGATGGATCTGGGCAAAGTAAATAGAAAATCTCCTGGAAATGATTCACTATACTAGATGCCATTAAGAACATTTGTGAATCATGAGAGAAGGTCAAAATAGCAACATTAACAGGAGTTTGGGAGAAGCTGATACCAATTCTCCTGGATGAGTTTGAGGGGTTCAAGACTTCAGTGGAGGAAGTTAATGCAGATGTGGGAGAAATAGCAAGAGAAGTAGAATTAGAAGTACAGCCTGAAGATGTGACTCAGTTTCTGCAATCTCTTAATAAAACTTTAAATGATGAGGAGCTGCTTCTTATGGATGACCAAAGAAAGTGGTTTCTTGAGATGGAACCTATTCCTGGTGAAGATGCTAGGATCATTACTGAAATGACAACAAAGGATTTAGAATATCACATACATTTAGTTGATAAAGCAGTAGCAAGTTTTGAGAGGATTGACTCCAAATGTGCAAAAAGAAGTTCTAATGCAGGTAAAATCAAACAACATTGCATGCTACAGAGAAATCTTTCATGAAAGAAGAGTCAATGTGGCAAACTTCATGTTGCTTTATTTTAAGAAATAAGGGCCAAGCTTCAGCAAATACCACCTGATTGGCCAGCAGCCAAGATTACGATGCGCTGAAGGCTCAGGTGATGTTTAGCATTTTTAGCAATAAAGTATTTTTTAATTAAGGTATGTACATGGATTTTTTAAAGACATAATGCTATTCCACACGTAACAGACTACAGTATAGTGTAAACATGACTTTTATATGTATGGGGAAACCACAAAGCTCAATGACTCTTCTTACTGCAATATTTGCTTTATTGCAGTCATCCATAACTGAACCTGCAATATCTCTGAGGTATGCCTATATGCAATCTGCACCATCTGTTCTGGTTATCTGGGCCCAAGATAAAAGAAAAAGAAATGGAAAAAATTCTAGATGGTAATTTGTTTGAAACTGCAGAGATTTTTCTTCAAAGTAGTTGTGATAGTTAATTTCACATGTCAACGTGGCTAGGTTATGGTTTCCAGTTGTTTGGTCAAGCGAGCCCTGGTCAATTATTATTGCGAGGATATTTCATGGCTTTTAATCATTAGATAGTTGATTATATCTATGGCTGATTACATCATCAATCAATAGAGGAGAATGCCTTCAGCAATGAGAGAAGTCTCATCCAATCAGTTGAAAGCCTTAAAAGGAGAAGTGATGATTTCAGTGAGTGGAAGGGAGAATTTCCATCTCTACTTCAGTTGGGCAGCTTCTCCGAGGGTCTTAATTGAGGACGTTCATCGGCGTTCACTACCTGCAGCCTGCCCTATGGAATTCAGACTTGCCAATCCCCATGGTTGAATGAGCCACTTCCTAGAGTAAATCTCATATATATGTTCTGTTTCCCAGGAGTTCTGTTTCCCAGGAGAATTCTGACTAAGAGAGTGGTCTATTTTGTGTGATCTATGTATCTATAAAAACACACACACATACCCACACACACTCACACAAAATAGGAATGACCTTAAAAAAAAAATAGAGTGGTCTAGGATATATTTAACCATCTTACCTTGTAGGGTCTCATTGTAGAGCTGTGTTCTTTGGATTGCAGCCACTATTCCAGAAAGACAGTCTTGATACTGACCTTGATAATTTCTTACAAGTATCAGAGAAGAAGAATGAAGCTCTTTTATGTCTTGTTTAAGTTTCTATAAAGTAAGACCACAGTTACATAAGGGGTATAACTAATTATACTATTATATTATAATTGTTTCTATAAAATAAGGTCATAGTCACACAATTAAAATAATGTTAAATTTAACTAATTATTAACCAAATCTATTTAAATTAGAGGGTCTTAATCACAGATATGTCAATATTGCCTGTGGAATTTTTAAATAACATGCACTGGACCCACTTCCAGAAATTTTGATTCAATACATATGGGATTGAGTTTCCAGAGGTATGTAATTTTAAAAGCTGTATATGTGGTTTTATAAACTTAATAGTATTTAAGTAATTGGAAAAGAAACATTTCACCAATTTCCATAGAAGGTATAACACATTGCATAGTGGAAAACTGTTGGGAAATTTTTCTGTGCCTGTTGTTTACTTCCTTATGATTTTGGCACAGTATCATAATCTCTGTGTCTTCCCCTCTATAAATGGAGAACAAAGCTCTAATCTTTTATCCAGATCTACCTTCTGAAAGCTTAATTATCACTGGAACATGGTGAGAAAATATTTAGGCAAGTGAAAATCATTTACCATATAAACATACATAATAAAATTCCATGTACAGTAAATATTAAAATTTTTAGAGAACTTTGAAAACAAACTGATAAATAACACCTTGAATATAATGTACTCTTTTTCCACCTGAAATTATTTCAATGTTTTTCTGTAGGAAGATATAATAGGTCTATAGAAAGAAAGAAGTGGCAAACTACTGATTAACAGAATAAAAGAAGTGGCAACTACTGACTATAAACTACTTTAATCATAAGGGTTCCTTTTTTTCCATTTTTTTCTTAATTTTTTTCTTTTGTTGAACTTTTTCCCTATAAACAGAGATTACTTAAATAAATTTGGAAAGCATTTTGATAAAATATGAAAACTAAACAGAATTAAAGTATTTTTATTATATAGAATGTTGATGAAATTATACACTTTATTCAAAGATGAACAAATTTGACTCAATTGGAAAACAATAAAAAGGAATTCTATATAAATCCATTCTAAACACACTAAAGTATTTCATAAAAAAAATAAAATAAAATAAACAACCCTCTAAGTCTAAGTTTGACTAACAAAGAGAGGAGACTAATCCTATTTACAGATGGCATTTTTATTGTTGTAATAATGATTTTTTATTTCCCTAATTTTTATCCCAGTCACATTGTTTATAACAAAATGTAAAACAATGTTCTCACTCAAAGGTATAAAAATATCCTATCACAATTCCACCTTGGAGAATTGCCAAGTGGACTATATGGAATAACAACCTTTCCAACCTCTTTTTCTAGAAACTATCAGTAGTTTTAAAGGAGCCTCTTTCTTTCATGACTTGCTGCAGTCAATCTGACATGCATAAAATCAGTTTTCTACCATTTTCCTGCATTTAACATTAAAATAAAAAATGAGAATAACCTTAACATAAAACTAAACTACCAGCATAAATGTAGCACTACCCATACCTATTTGAAACAATTCATCTCATGGCTAAAAGGTATTTTTCTTTTCTATTTGTGCTCATGGCTCTGATCACACGTGCTTTTTTGAGATCTGGTCTTCTAATTATTATAGTAAGATTTAGAAAGCAGAATTCCCAATGTGAATACCAGCTACACTTGATTATGAAAGCAGTTATAACTTTCTAATCTTTTAAAGAAGACTACATCAGTAAACTAATGGACAGTCTATACTCACCAACTTGAGAAACTTTGCTATCTTAAATCCAGGCTTCTTTTAATTACTTAAGAGTAGATCTAATTTGACAGGCACAATTCATCAGAAAGTAATCACTCTGCATTCCAGAACACAAATACCTGTTCTTTTGTAAACAGAAATTCCCGGCTTCTGGCTCAGCTAGTTTTACCTGAATTACTTGGTAAAGCTGGATTAACGTGGAATGTATACTTCTTTGCAAATGCTGCTTTTCATTGTACAGAAAGTAATACTTTGTGGCCTCACGGCTACTTTTTCCAATCACTTCTTGGTACTGTTGCATAAAAAATATATATATAGAAAAAGACAATCCAAAGTCAAAAGCAGAAGTGTTTTCCTGGAGGGGAAAATGTTCATGGCTTGTCCACTCTCTACCCAGCCCTCTTGGAGCTTAAGCTGCAGAAGGAAAAATGAGTCACAGAAAGAATTACGAGCATGATAGATGCTACAAAAGGGGAAGGGCAGGACAGTGGGCAAGGCAGCCTTCCCTGTGGGAATGAACCCTAAGGAAGAGGGGACTGCACCCAACTATTAGAGTGGGAATAAAGAAAAGTAAACCAATTTTAGATAAATTCAGGAGAAACCTTGACAGGCCTTGATTTGGTGGGGGGGACAGGACTTGGCAGGTGGTGATGGAGACAGAAGAGTCCATTACAATCCCTACGTTTCTGGCTTGGTGGTTGTGGTGATGTCACTACTCCAATAGGAAACATTTATGGTAGAGATAAGGAGTTCGGATTTCGTTTTGTTTGCTTTGTTTCCCAGAGCATTTATTTAGGTGTTTATGTTCTCACACCATATTTTTACGAGCTGTTAAATACAGGCCAATTTTTCTCCTGCAGAAGTACAACCACACCTTCCCAAATAGAAAAAAAAAATACATGTTTATACCACCAGTACACATCAAAATCTTATCAATTACATAATAAAATAAACTTGAGATTTACAAATTCAACGCAAAGCCAACCAAAAATTCCAATAGTCTTAATTTGCAGAAATGGAAAAGGCAATCATCAAATTCACAAAGAAGGGAAAGAGGACTCAAAAATATTCAAAACCATCTTGCCAAAGAGGTACAAAGTTGGAGGACTCACACTTCCTGATTTTAAAACGTGTTACAAAGTTACAGTAATCAAAACAATATGGTGCTGGTACAAGGACAGATAAATAGACCAATGGAATAGAATATGAGAAATCAAAAATAAATTCCCTCATATGTGGCCAGTTGATTTTTGTCAAAGGTACCAAGTCCACTCAAGGGGTAAAGAATAGTCTCTTCAACTAATGATGCTGGGAAAACTGGACAGCCATAAGCAAAGAAATGAAAGTGGACTTTGACCTCACACAAAATGTACAAAATTAACTGAAAATGGATCAAAGACCTAAATAAAAGAACCAGAGCTATAAAACTTCTAGAGGAAAACATAGGGGAACATCTTTAGAACCTTGCATTAGGCAACAGATCCTCAAACTTTACCCCAAAAGCATGAGCAACAAAAGAGAAAATAAATAGGGCTTCATTAAAATAAAAATATTTTGTGCATCGAAGGAAATTATCAAGAAAGTGAAAAAACCACTTACGTAATGGGAGAAAATAGCTGCAAACAATGTATCAGATAAGGGTGTAATACTCGGTACATATAAAGAGCTCTGTTGCAGTTTGATATGGTTTATGAATTCCAAAAATAGGTATTGGATTATGTTTGTAAACTGGTCTGTACCTGGGCATGATTAAATTATGATTAGGGCTTCTGTTGGGCTGTGTCAGTTGGATGTTGAGTCCCTGTCCCTTTGGTGGTTGAGAACTCACAGATAAAACTACAGGGCAGAGCAGAGGAGTTAGTTTTGGAGTTTTGATGTTGGAGTTTTAAGCTGGAGCCTGGGAAGTAGCACACAGGGCAGAAGAGCAGCTAAGCCTGGAGAGAATTAAGCCCTGGGGAGAGAGCAATCCAGGAAGCCTGAACCCGTGTAGATACTGGCAGCCATCTTGCTCCAACACGTGGCAATAGACTTTGATGAAGGAAGTAACTTACAATTTATGCCCTGGTAACTGTAAGCTTCTACTCCAAATAAATACCCTTTATAAACGCCAACAGAGTTCTGGTATTTTGCATCAGCACCCCTTGGCTGACTAACACAAGTTCCTACAACTCAACAACCAAAAGACAAACAACTCGATTAAAAATGGGCAAAGGCCTTGGACAGACATTTCTCTAAAGATATACAAACTGCTAATAAGCACATGAAAAGTGGCTCAATATCATTAGCCATTAGGGAAATGTAAATCAAAACCACAAGGAGATACCATTTCATACCCGCTGGAGTGGCTATTATTTAAAAAAAAAACAAAACAGAATATAAGTGTTGGTGAGGAGGTGAGAAATAGGAACCCTCATCCCTTGCTGGTGGGAATGTAAAATGGCACAGCTGCTGTGGAAAACAGTTTGGCGGTTTCTCAAAAACTTAGACACAGAACCACCATAGGACCCAGTTATCCCACTTCTAAGTATGAACCCCGAATTGAAAGCAGGGACTCAAACAGATACATGCAGACTGATGTTCATAACAGCATTATTTTCAACTATCAAAAGGTAGAAGCAATGCAAGTGTCCATCAACTGAAGAATGGGTAAACAAAACATGATATATACCTACTTTGAAATATTATTTAGCTCCAACATAGATGAACTTTAAAGATATCTTGTTGGGTGAAAAAGGCAGACACAAAAGGACACATATTGCATGATTTCATTTATATGGAATTATCAGAATATGCAAATTGACGCTGTCAGAAATTAGTATACAGGTTTATCATGAGCAGGGGAAGGGGTGGGTCATGGAAGTTAATGCTTAGTTGGTACAAAATTTCTGTTTAGGGTGATGGAAAAGATTTGGTAATTGATGGTGGTGATGGTAGCACAACATTGTGAATATAATTAACATCACTGAATTGTATACTTGAAAGTGGTTTAAAATGGGAAATTTCAGGTTGTTTATATGTTACCCAAATAAAAATTTAAAAAAATAGAACTGTGTAACACAAGGAATAAACCCTGAAGTAAATTATGGAATAGAGTTGATCATATAATTATTATAATATTGGTTCATCAATTGCAACAAAGTTCCCACACTGTGTAAAAAGCTATCCATAGGGAAATACGGGGGGGGGGGGGCGGGGGGGGGGGAGTCAGGTATATGGGAACTCTGTTTTTTGAGAATGATTTTTCTGAACCCTACAACTGCTTTAATAAAATATACACATATACACACACATATTACCTCTGCCAATTTCAGGTGAAGAATAGCATTTTCAGTTTCTAGCTCAATGATTCGTTCTTCTTTGACCTAAAACCAAAGACCAAAAAAGGAAACATTATCATCAGAGCATTTAGTTCGGTTCATTTCCATAAATAATGGAAATTATATTAATCAATAGCCATTTCCCTCTTGAGAATCAAAAATGCACGAGAGGCTGAAATGAACTAGGCGGTGATACTGGATTCTGAGAGCAGTTGGGCCTGTTTTAGTTTCTCAGTTGCTAAAACAAATACCATGCAAAAGGTTGGCTGAACAGCAGGAACTGACTGGCTGACAGTTTCAGAGGCTGGAAGGCTTGCTGTCTCCTGGGCTATCTTCTGGCTGACCAGCAATCTCTGAGGATCCTTGGCTTTTCTGTCACATGGCGATGCGTGTGGCGGAGTCTTCTTCAAGATCCCGTGGCTTCCAGCTTCTGGCTGCTCTCCATGGTTTTTTGTTTTTTTTTTTGAGGTACCGGGGATTGAACCCAGGACCTTGTATGTGGGAAGCCAGTGCTCAACCAATAAGCCACATTGGCTCCTGAGTTGTTTTTTTGTTGTTGTTAGGCCAGTAAAAAGAATTTATTTGGGAAGTACGGGAAAGAGCAGAGCTTGCTGAGAAATGGGAGAGAGAGATGGAAATACACAATACACACCAAGATTCCGTGCAGGCCCTTCTAGGCAGAGATAGGCAGTGTTTTTTGTTTGTTTGTGTTTTTTAAAAAAGATTTATTTATTTATTTATCTCCTCTTCCCCCCTCCCACCCCAGTTGTCTGTTCTCTGTGTCTATTTGCTGCATCTTCTTTGTCCGCTTCTGTTGTCAGCAGCACAGGAATCTGTGTTTCTTTGTTGCTTCATCTTGTTGTGTCAGCTCTCCGTGTGTGCGGCACCATTCCTGGGCAGGCTGCACTTTCTTTCACGCTGGGTGGCTCTCCTTAAGGGGTGCACTCCTTGTGCATGGGGTTCCCCTACACGGGGGCACCCCTGCGTGGCAGGGCACTCCTTGCGTGCATCAGCACTGCGCATGGGCCAGCTCCACACGAGTCAAGTTGGCCTGGGGTTTGAACCGCGGACCTCCCATGTGGTAGATGGGCGCCCTAACCACTGGGCCAAGTCCACTGCCAGATACAGAATTCTTGGCCAGCAGTTTTTCTCTTTCAATACCTTAAATACATCATACCACTTTCTTCTCTCCTCCATGGTTTCTTACGAGAGGTCTGCACTTAATCTTATTGAGTTTCCCTTGTATGTGATGCTTTGCTTTTCTCTTGCTGCATTCAAAATCTTCTCTTTATCTCTGATATTTGTCATTCTGAATAGTAGGAGTCTCAGGGTAGGTCTATTCGTGTTTATTCTGTTTGGAGTGCATTGTCTTTCTTGGATATTGATATTTCATAAGGATAGGGAAGTTTTAGTCATTATTTCCTCAAATGTTCTTTCATCCCTTTTCCATTTTCTTCTCCTTCTGGAACACTAACAGTGCGTATGTTTTTGTGCTTCACATTATCATTCAATTCCCTGAGACCCTGTTCCATTTTTTCCATTCTCTTCTCTTTCTGTTCTCCTGTCCTTTCTAGTTCAGATGTTCTGTCTTCAAAATCATGAATTCTGTATTCAAGTAGTTCAAATCTGCTCTTGTGTGCCTCTAATGTATTTTTTCTTCCCTTCCCTGCTCCCACACTGCTGTTTTTGCTGTCTGTGTCCATTCACTGTGTGATCTCCTGTATCTATTTTTTTTTTTTTTTTTTTTTTGTCTTATTTTCTCATCTTCCTCCTCTAGGATTCACCAAGATTCAATCCTGGGAACCTCTGATGTGGAGAGAGGTTCCCTGTCAATTGCGCCACCTCAGTGCCTGGTCTCTGCTCTGCTCTTGACTCTCCCCTTCATCTCTCCTGTTATATCACCATCTTGCTGCATGACTCACTTGCATGGGCACTGGTTCACTGCATGGACCCTCAGTTTGCAGTGTGGACACTCGGCTTGCCATGTGGGCACTGGCTTGCTGCACAGGCACTAGCTCACCACGTGGGCACTCAGCTTGCCATGTGTGCACTCGCACTGGCGCTTGGCTTGCTGTATAGGCACCCACACAGGCACTCAACTCACTGTGTGGACACCTGGCTCACTGTGCAGGCTCTTGGCTTGCCATGTGGGCACTGGCTCACCATGCAGGCATGCTTTCTTTTCTTATTTTTCACCAGGAGGCCCCAGGGATTGCATCCAGGTCTCCCACATGGTAGGAGGATGGTCCTATCACCTGAGCCACATCTGCTTCCTCCTGGTGTATTTTTTTCTCTCTCTTATTTCTCCCCCTTCCCCCACCCCCATTGTCTGCTCTCTGTGTCCATTTGCTTGTGTTCTTCTGTGTCTGTTTGTATTCTCATTAGGTAGCTCCGGGAACCATCCTGACCTTCCAGAATGGGAGGGAGGTGATCATTCTCTTGCTCCACCTCAGCTCCCAAGTTAGCTGTGTCTCATATTGTCTCTTCCCCGTGTCTCTTGTTATGTCATTTTGCTGCATCAGCTCTCCACGTGAGCAGTTCCACTCTTGGGCAGTCTGCTCTCCTGCACGGGGGCCACCTTTGTGTGGGGCAACACTCCTTGCATGCAGCAGCACTCCACATGAGCCAGCTCATCACCTGGGCCAGGAAGCCCTGGGTATTGAACCCTGGACCTCCTATATAGTAGGTGGACGCTCTATCAATTGAGCCATATCCACTTCCCTCTAATGTATTTTTAATCTCATCCATCATGTTTTTCATTCCCATATGGTCTTTTTCTTTGAAGACTTTCAAATTGTTCTTTATACTCACCAAGTGTCTTAATATCCTTTATCTCTTTGGCCGTATTTTCTTTCAATTCTTTAAACTGATTTAGGAAACGTATCTGATTATCATTGATTGCCTTAAATACTTAATGTTTTCAGGATATTTGGTTTGTTCCTTTGGCTTGGCTATCTCTTCCTGTTTCGCAGTATGGCTTGTAATTTTTTGCTGATGTCTAGGCATCTGATATGTTGGTGACTTTACTCTAATGGCTAATTTCTCCTTCCTGCCTATTGCTATTATTTTTTACAGCTCTTTGATAGTTGGTTCAGCTTATCCTAAGTCTTTAAAACTGTCCAGCTTAAGTTACCAAAATTGAGCTGGGGACTCACTAATGGGGCACAGACTTTCTCTCAGGAGTCGGGCAAAGAGAGCTCTAAAAGCAGTTTCTATCCATGTAATTTCAAGAATGGCCAGTAGATGGTATCTGCTGGTGCACCTTTCCATGGAGGTGTATCTCTGTTTTCCTTTGTTTCCAGAGCCAAAATTCAAAGGGGGCTCCACTGGCCAAATTCACTGAAGAAACCGCCCCCCCCCCCCAACTCCCCCTCTTTTTTCCCTTGTAACAGCTGGAAGGGAGGAAGATGTCTACTCTCCTCTCAGTCAGCTGCAACGCGCCAGGAGTTTTATCCTCATTGACTATCTTGGTGTTGGGGAAATGGAGCCCTTTCTGGCAGCCAGAAGATTTAGTAACTCATAGTTTGTTGTTTTGGTGTCTTTGCCTCTCTGTCTCTCACCCTCCTGGGAGTTGTGAAGCACTGTCCTGGTCTGCTGACCCCCAAATCAGGTACCTTGTGTAGCTTTTGGTTCTTTCTCTGCCTTATCTGACACCATGTTCCAACAATCCTCCTAGTGTTACATTTTAATTTGCTTAATGATTTTAAAAATAAAATTTTTTGTTTTTCCTTAGTGGTACTCTAGGGCTTGTGATATAAATCTTAACTTAGCAGAATCTACTTCAGATTTATATGAACTTAATTCCAATGAGGCACAGAAACATTACCATTTTATAGCACTATTCTCTTTCCTGTTTTGCATTACTATTTATATATATATATATATAACATATATGTCACAAGGACAATAATACATTGCTATAATCATTACTTTATAGAATTTCATGCCTATCAAAGAAGTTGAAAAAAGAAAGGAGAGCAAATATATATAGTTTGTCATATTAACCCTCTTTACCATTTATGGTTCTGTGGCATTTGATATTGTTTAAGAATTCCAAAAATAGATATTGGATCATGTTCATAAACTGGTCTGTCTCTCTGGGCATATTAGATTATATTGGATTCAGAGGTTTCACTTTTACTTGATTAAATAAGATTGCCACTTCATAGGACATTGAGTCCCTGCCCCCTTGTTGTTGGGCAGAGACTCACAGAAAAACTACACTGCAAAGAAGGGAGTTTGAAGTTTTTGAGCTGGAGCCCTGGAAGTATGCACATAGAGGAGTGGAGCCGGTGACCCCGGAGAGTATTGAGTCCTAGGGAGAGAGACAGCTGGTTGCCTGACAGTCTACAGTTGGCCTTGTGGAGAGAGCAGGGCAGCTGAGCCTGGAGAGGAACAAGCCCTGGGAAAAGAGGAATCCAGGAAGCCTGAACCCTGGCAGACATTGGCAGCCATCTTGCTCCAACATGTGGAAATAGACTTTGGTGAGGGAAGTAACTTAAGCTTTATGGCCTGATAACTGCAAGCTTCTACCCCAAATAAATACCCTTTAAATAAAAGCCAACAGATTTCCGGTATTTTGCATCAGCACCCCTTTGACTGACCAATATAGGTTCCCTTCATTTGTTCGCCCAGACCCAAGTTAGAATTCGCTGTCAGTTCTTTACTCCAATACAACTTGGTTCTCATCCATATACTCTGTGCTCTTTCTTTTCTTTTCTTTTCTTTTCAAAGAAATTGACTTTTATTTGAAAGGACACTATGTGCTCTTTCTTTTAATCAAACATATTATATTTCTATACGTTAAAGTCCCAACAGTACAATTATATATGTATTGTTTTACACAAATGCTTATTTTATCAGTTAAGAGAAGAAAAAAATATGTATTTTTTATTGTTTTTTTTATAAGTACATAATTACCTTTATTGGTACTCTTTGTACAATTGAGTTTCACGTGGGGTCACTTGTGTTCAACCCAAAGAACTTCTTTGAGTATTTCTTATAAGGCAGATCTGCAAGGAATGAAGTTTCCCAATTTTGTTTATCTGGAAATGTTTTATTTTGCCTGTTTTTGAAAGGTAATTTTGCAGGATACAAGATTCTTGTTTAATTTTTTTCCCAGTACTTTGAATATATCCATCTATTACCTGCTGATGTCCACTGTTTCTTATGAGCATCAGCTAACAATATCATTGGGGCAATCCTGTATGCAATGAATTTTTTTCTCATGCTGCTTTAAAGATTTTCTGTCTTTGACTTTCCACATTTTTACTATGATGTATGTGGGTTGGATATCTTTTTATTTATCCTATATGGAGTTCACTGAGCTTCTTGGCTATATAGATTCATGCTTTTCAGCAAATTCATTATTGAGCAAGTTTTGCTTTGGAATTTTTCCTGCTTCTTTCTCTCTCTTCTCCTTCTAGTACTCCCATTATTCATGTCAGTGTGCTTAAATGTTCTCTGAGGCTTTAATTTTCTTCATTCTATTTTCTGTCTTAGATTGCATAATCTCTACTGAACTATCTTCCAGTTCACTGATTCTTTCCCCTTCCAGTTCACAACTACTCTTGAACCCCTCTAAATTTTTTTCATTTCAGTTACTGTACTTTTTAACTTCAGAATTCCCATGTTTCTCTTATTAAAATTTTTATCTCTTTATTGATATTTTCTATTTGATGAGTCATCCTCCATTTCTTTTCTTCCATAGGCATGGTTCTCTATCATTCTTTGAACATATTTATAACAGCCGCTTTCAAGTCTTTGCCTGTTAAATCCAATATCCAGGCTCCATCACAGGCAGTTCCTGTTGCTTGCTTTTTTGCCTGCCTATAAGTCTCACTGTCCTGTTTTTGTTTTGTTTTTCTCAATTTTTTGTTGTTGTTACAAACTGGACATTTAGGTATCATAGCAACTTTAAATACTGATTACCTTCTCCCCTATGGCTTGTTTTTGTTGTTTGCTTGTTTATTTGTTTAGTGACTCTGCTGGACTATTTTAGTGAAGTCTATTTCCCCTTGTGCAGTGGAAACAGCCTTTGGTGTTACTCCTCAGAGGACAAAGCCTTGAGTATTAAGTGCACAATATCCTGGGTTCACAATGTTTTTTGGCTGGGCTTTCATTGTGGCTTTCTCTGACTTTTCTGTTCAGCTGCCTGCCTCATTTGGCATCACATCAACCTGTCAGGCTCCACTAATTACTATCTAATGGCTCTATTGTTTTTAACAATACCCTAGGGCATACATTTCTCTACAGTCTAGTCTAACAAAATTGGGGCAGGTGTAGTTTTTGAGACCCAGTCTTTGAGGTTTGTTCTGACCCCAGAAATATTTTTCTTAGCTGTCTTTCTCCACTTCTTTCTAATGAACTAGCTGGCTTATGCTTTAGCATGTTGCTTTTAATAAGAGGAGATATTGTTTTAGAGAGTTCCCTTAGGCTTGAAATTGCCCACAGTGCTTCAAATAAAGTCAAACTCTTTGGAGAGAGTTTCAGAGCTTTCTTTTCTTATGGATTGCTTTTCCTCCTGGAAAAAATCTCTGAGTTGCTCCTCTGGGAGTTGGATGGGTACTAGCCGCTAGTCTTTTCAGCTTGCCTTTCCTGGTGCAGAACCACTGCCCTATGCTGTAACTGGGGTGAGGGCAATCAGGACCCAGTATTCTCAGTCAGCCACACCTGGGATAGAGCTTTCATCCTCTGAAGGGGGGCTGAGCATAGACAAGAAACCCTGAGCTCTAGGCTGCATTCACCAGTTTAGGCTCTTTAACTTGGTGTTGGAGGGGATGAGAAATGCCAGCTGCTTGCCACTGTCGAAATATGGTAAACTTAGATTGGGATCTGAAGAGAAAAGGAGCCCTTCTTCTTGGCCACATCTTCCCTAAAAGTGATGCTTCCATCAAACTGAGCTGGGGTGGCAGGAAGGTGAGAGAGAGCCATAGACTTTGACTGTTCCTACTAAGTTTTGTTGTTGTTGTTTTTTTTTTCCATCATCATGGGACATTCATTGCATTTGGTGAATACATTTTAGCCTACTGAGTTTTTGGTGTTTTTTTCTGGGTTTCTGTGTGTGTTTCTCTCCTTTGCCACCCCCGTTGTCTGCTCTCCGTGTCCATTTTCTGTGTATTCCTGAGTCCACTTGCATTATCCAGCGGCACTGGGAAACTGCATCTCTTTTTTGTTGCGACATCTTGCTGCGTCAGCTCTCCGTGTGTGGTGCCACTTTTCGGTGGGCTGCACTTTTTCACACTGGGTGGCTCTCCTTGTGGGGCGCACTACTTGCGTGAGGGACTCCCCTATGCAAGGGCACCCCTTCATGACACGGCACTCCTTGTGTGCAGCAGCACTGTGTGTGTGGGCCAGGTCACAACACAGGTCCTGGGATCGAACCCTGGACCCTCCATATGGTAGACACTCTATCAGTTGAGCCATGTCTGCTTCCCAACCTACTGAATTTTAACAGATTCTCTTGAATAAATGTTTCTTCATTTGCTATATGCCCTTAGGAGAACTCCCTTAGGAGAACTTTCAAGAGACTTTAAATGGCTATTTTTTGTTTGGTTTATTTTAATAGTTTTCATCAGTGTTGCTTGTTTTCTTGAGAGTGGGCCCATGTAGCTTTTCACATTTCCATTCTAGAAATCTTGCCCTGTAATAACAACCTTTTAACTGGGCCCTCCATATCCATTCTTGCCTTCTTACCACTACTTTCTAAAAAGTGATATTGTCAAAATACGTATCTAATCACGTCTTCCTTTTTTTCTTAATCTCTTCAGTAAACATCCTCATTGCCCTCAAGATAAAAACATAATCCTTTACACCTCCTTCTTGGCCCTGGTGTGGCCTCTTTGTCTTCTCAGCCTCAAATGGGAATATTCTTACTGTGCTCTATTAATTTCTCTAATCATAAATCCCTTCCCACCATATATTCATTATTGAGGTTGCTCTTTCTTTGTGGGAAGTTCTTTCCTCAGTCTCACAACCTCCACTGCCAGCTAATAACTTCTCAGGAGAACTCAGCTCAAGTATTATTACACAGGGAAATATGCCTTGATGTACCTCTACTGTGTAGTATTTATCACAGTTTTCATATTTTTTCATTTTTCATGTTCTCCTATTTTACATTTATTTTGTGGTTTTTAAAAAATCTGTTTCCCTTATTCAAATGCTTCAAAAGTGCAGGAATTAGAAAGATTACATCTATTGTTGCTTACCATTATATTCCCAGCACTTAGCCAGGTTTGCAGTACACATTCAATAAAGTAGTGGGAAAAAACAACATTTAGAGTCAGAAATAACTTGATGAAATCCTGAATCCAACTTTTGTGTACTGTAAAACCTTAGGTAAGTCATTCAATCTCTTTGAGACCCAATTTTCTCATCTAAAAATGTAAATAATAACTTCAAGCCAAAGACATATTTATCAAGAGGCTAATGAATCTTAAGCATTAGGGCCCCTCACTTGGATAGGACCATTCCAAGACACTGGAAGGGATCTTATCTATATGTTTACATGATTATGTGTTTGTAAAATTTCAAGTGATATTTCACCCATAATTTCTTAAGACCACTATCTCTTTCTACTTTTTTTCCCCTCCATTGTACTTTCCTTTGGGTCAGATGGCATATTTGAGATCTGGCTACAGGTTAACAGGGATTTGAAGTGGATACAGTTAGCATGTGGTTAGTGGGATATTTAGTCACTTTGTGTACACTTAAATTATATAGTCATGGTGTAGGAATGGCTTCCAAGTGTATTTCTTCTACTACGGTGTCAAATCACCTGGGGACTTATAAGAAGGTGCAGGAATAAAGTTCCAATCGCAATATGAATGTATTTTAATGGATCCAAAGCCAGAAATATGACTGTAGAAGAGAAATAAGGTTTGAAATACACAAAACCAGACACCAGTGTGAGAAAAACTCCCCCAAACTTTACAACTCCTGTAGAATGAATCTCCATCAAAGCTTTCTCAAATTTGATATAATATTCCTAAAAGATCACATGACATTATCAGTAATAAGATGTGAAACTGAAACTTTTAAAAACAAATAAAAAATTTTAAAATCAACAACAGCTAGAATTCCATTATGGAAAATATTACAAAATAGTGTCATACCAACAAGATGTGATAAAAAATATGCAGTCAAAAAATACAGGAAAAAATACTAGATATATCAATCAATGAACAAAAATAGCAATGTTGGTGCTAGTTATTAGCTTTTTTATTCTCATTTTCTTTTTTTTTTTTCAGTCATTAGCTTTTTTTAAAAAAATTTATCCCCCCCCCACCTTGCAGCTTGCTTGCTGCCTGCTTTCTGTATCCATTCACTGTGCATTCTTCTGTGTCTGCTTGTCTCCCTTTGTGTCATCTTGCTGCATCAGCTCTCCGCAGGCCATCAGCTCTCTGCAGGCACAGCCCTGTCAGCTCTCCACAGGTGTAGGCCAGCTTGACTTCACAATGAGGCCCTGAGACATGAACTCAGGCCCTCCCATATGATAGACAGGAGCCCAACTGATTGAGTCACAGCTGCTTCCCAGTTACTAGCTTTTGAAAAGTTATTAATGTGTTACAATTTCTTTTCTCATTCTAAATATTCATTTACATACCAAATTTTATGTTCATACTTGTATTCCTCTTTTGTTAAGAGGGCCTTAAAATTGTAAAACTTGAGGCTCTACAAAATTTGTATTAATCCTGCCTTTAAGGTATTTTTGTGTATCAAATGAGGCAATCCTGTACCTTAGAACAAGGCCTGACACATAGTAGGCGTTCATTCATACATTCTAAGACTCCAAAGAGGCTGGCGATGATAAACATTTCTCATTTTCCCAAGTAGTTTCCTGTTTCTCTTCACTCCCCACCTTCAACCGAAGTGTGGGGAGAGGGGAGGGAGAAGGGGCATGGGCACGAATTCAGACTGTCCCCGCTAATGGCCTCCTCCAGTCGACAAAAATAAAAATTAAAAAATAAGAAAAATGACTAAATCAATTTTAATTTAGTGCCAACCTTGTAAATAGAGGGAGTTGGATTTCAAAGGTTGTCCCTTCACTCCCCAGGGCTTTTTCCTTGATTCCAAAAATCTGTCTG
This sequence comes from Dasypus novemcinctus, assembly GCF_030445035.2. Taxonomy (NCBI): domain Eukaryota; kingdom Metazoa; phylum Chordata; class Mammalia; order Cingulata; family Dasypodidae; genus Dasypus; species Dasypus novemcinctus. The sequence continues at coordinate 29,582,255 of NC_080700.1, read as the reverse complement.
CCTGATAATCCATGAAGTTGCCTGAAAATTCTTCAACAAGGGACAAAAAATGTTTCCTTCCCTATCATAAAGCAAATATTAAAATCAGAATACCCACAGATGAAAATCACATATCACTATTTGCTTTGGTAGTGACAGGAGAGTGAATGAGAATGAGGAGGAGGCCACTGAACACATGAAAAAGTACAGATCTACTGCCTCCCCTGCCCCCACACCAAGAAGGAAGGCAAAGTAGAGCTTTCTCCTTTTGTTAGCTTTACCTAACACTGCCAGGTTTGCCTCTGTTATCTTCCACAAAAAAACATGCTCAAAACCCCTAGTCCTGTGAATGTGCATATATTTGTAAATACCATCTTTGAAAATGTTAAGATGAGGCCAAACTAGATGACAGTGCGTCTTTAATCTAGTGACTGGTGTCCATATTCAGGGGGAGAAGGGGGAGAGAGAAAGAGAGAGAGAGAGAAAGAGAGTGAGAGAGGGTCTTTAATCCAGTGACTGGTGTCCATATAAGCAGAGGAAACTTAGACACAGTCAGAAGAGAGACAAAGACAGAGAGAGACAGAAAGAGAGAGAGAGAACGCACAAGCCATGTGATAGAGGCAGACATTGATAAGTTAAGGCACAGTCCAAGGAACATCAGGGATTGCCAACCACCCACCAGAAGCTAGGAGAGAAGCATGGAACGGACTATCTCTTTCAGTGTCTTAGTTGGCCAAGGCTGCTGTGTTAAATATCACCCAATGGGTTGGCTTACACAACATAAACTTATTGTCTCACTGTTTTGGAGGCCAGAAAACTGTCACACGGCCACACTTTCTCTAAAAGCTGTAGCATTCTGGTGATGGCAGTCCCCTACCACTTGGCACTCATTCTTGCTTTGGCTGCTTCTGACTTTCATGTCCAATTTGGCCACCCTGATTCAATTTGGCTCCATCTAAACAGGACCTGTGAAAATCCTTGTCACAAATTGAGTCCTCCCTTTAACTAATCATAACATCTTCATAGGTCCTATTTACAAATGGGCTGACACCAACAGGAACGCTGATTAAGACTTGAGCATGTCTTTAATGGGGGGCACGATTCAATCCCCAACAAAGATGAAGCATCATCACGCTACCAACACCTTGATTTCTGACTTCTAGCCTCCAGGACCACGAGATAACAAATTTCTGTTATTTATGCCAACTAGTCCATGGTACTTTGTCACAGTAGCCTTGGTGAACTACAACAGCATTGTATCCGATGCATCCATAAATGAGCTGTATCTAGTGTCAGTCTGTGCTTTGTGATTAAACACTTGAAGATTAGTGGGTCCAAGTGTTTTTGAGCCAAAGGTAAAGTCTGCAAAGATGACAACTGACCTACTAAAATATGTATTTTGTAAAAAAAAAACAAAATTCCTTTTTAAAAAAATATGTTAACTTCATCAAAAACATTTTACTGAGGAACAGGATACTATCCATGTTGCGGGTTAATCATACTGAAGGAAGCTTTTATTATATGCAGGTATATTCTTAAGAGATACTATTAACTAACTTGTAACCCAAATCTTTTTTTTTTTTCCCTAGGCAGTTCTGGGGATCAAACCCAGGACCTCATACCTGGGAAGCAGGTGCTCAAAACACTTGGGTAACATCCACTCCCCCAAATCTTAATAGTAGGGTATTTCTGTAAAACCTTTCCATTTACATAGCATTTCTGAAGTAACTGAGTATATCAAATTAATGAAAGGCCATTATGTATATCAATTTAACACGAGAATCCGATTTTGAAGGCTGAAATTCGGAACAGAGGTTAAAGGGCAGCGCACTGGGCAGAAGGGGCGACGAGGGAAACTGGACAGGCAGAAGGCGAGTCCAAATGCTGAGGTTGGATGGCAAGAGAAAGGGGTTAGAGCTGCCGGGCAGCTGTGGGGCACAGGACGGAATCAACCATCTCAGCCCCCCCTCCTGTCATTCCACAGATTTTTGCTAAGGGCCGAGACAATGCCAGGGCACTGCGCTGGTCCTGCAGATAAAAGCAATGAACAAAGCAAAGTCCAAGCCTGCGTGAGGGCAGAGAAAGACACGTGAGGCCCCAGGCACTGCGGAGAAAACCAGAGGAGGGTCAAGGGCTCCAGGAGGGTCAAGGGCTCGGGGAGGGGAGCTTTCACCCAGGAAGGTGTCTTCTGTGCAGACCTGGGGAAGGCGCGGGAGGGACCGTGGGGTCGCTGGGGGATGCGGGGCGGGGGAGCATGCTAAGCCCGCAGCCCCCCAGAGCAACCCCAGTTGGCGGAGTCACAGCGGGGGTCGGCCTGGACCGCGTGGGCTTGGAGGAGACGGTTAAAACTGAGAGAAACCCACCACACACTCCAGCCCGCCACCCGCGAGGCCTCCCGCCGGCCAAGGGCTTAGAGAAGGGGCCGGGGACGTCCAGGCCACCGTGACCACCACAGGGCGCAGCCGGCGGGGTCGCCGGGGCTCCCCAGCTCGCAGGACAGGGGGTTGTCTCGGACTCACTCGCACTTGGCGCTGCAGCTGCTGGACCCGCTGGTCCGACACGAAGCTCCATTTTCCCGCCCGGGCGCGCATGGCGGCCGAGGCCCTGCGCTGCGCGGCCTCCGAGCTGGGCCCCACGGAGACTGCGCCTGCGCGGCAGGGCCAGGGGGCGGGGCGGGGCTACGCGGCTGCGCGGGGGGAGCCGAGTGCGCAGGCGTGGGCAGGAGCGGCGCTCCGGCCACCGCTGGAAGTTTGTACACTGATGGCCTCTAACCCCGAGATTAGGCTCGAGAGTGTGATTTGGTGGAAAGGTGAGCAGGTAAGTGCAGCAAAATGGCCCTCTGCATAGGGCGTGGCCTGGAGAAGACCCCTTGTGGAGAGTGGATTGTCTATATGACAAACAGTTGACCTGCAGGATTTTCCAAGAAAAGGGAACTCGCCCTACAGGGTCGCCCTTAGGCCACACCTCCTGATTAAAGTAGTTTGTGCCTCAGAGAGGGTATTTTAGAATGGACAAGCATACTACAAGAATCAGTGTCTGCCTGCCTTTCACTTTGTAGTAACCCCCCACCCCCACCCCCACACGTAGATAGAAACCTAACATCAGCCAATGGGAACATTTCCTCACTTCCCAGTTCACCCTCTAGGAGCTTCCCCTTGACTCCCTGGTGGACTGTCCTTCTCTCTGAATGGGATTCTGCTCTTGTCATCAATCACCCAATAAAGCTGGGAGATCCTAAATGGCTGAAAAGTTTTTCTCTTATCCTTGCTTTCTTATCATTTTTTTAATTAGCTCTGTTTCCTGAAGCCCTCCACTTCACCGCATGCTACTCCAGCTATCTTCTGTAAAAGGTGGCAGTCATACGACCATATAGGGATTTAATGAAATTAAGGAAGAAATGATGTGGCAATGTAACAACAGCTACTATGAGCTGAACATCTAAAAAATTAGGATCTCCAAACCCACAACTCTGAGGTCAGGGTCATTAACCCTCATAAAAGGCCAGGTGCTTGATGCTGAAGAGGATGACTTGACGAGAGATTAAGTGACGTGCCCTGGGTAAGACAGCTAGCAAGTGGTAGAAACCCAGGCAGCCCGAGCCTGTTCTGTGGCCCTAACCAGGCCCTGCCTTCTGGTGACCAGGCAGCCTCACCAGGTAAGCCTGTGAGCTTGGGAGGGCCCAGGCTAGAGCCTCTGGTCTCAGTCTCTGTAAGGAAGGGACGCGTACATCCCTGGGTTGAGTCATCAGACTTGCTGGAGATGGCTGACTTGTGTCCTAGGGCTACCAACACAAAGAACCGCACACTAGGTGGCTGAAAACAGCCGAAATGTGTTCTCTCAGTTCTGGAGGCTGAAAGTCCAAACTCAAGGCATCCGCAGAGCCATGCTTCCTCTGAAACCTGCAGGGGAGAATCTTGTCCAGCTTCTCATGGTTTGCCAGCCATCCTAGGTCTGACTCTTTCTCTTTTGGTCTTATAAAGGACACAAATCAGATAGGATTAGGGACCCACCCAACTCCAGTGTGACCTCATTTTAAATGAATTCCATCTGCAGTGACCCTATTTCTAAATCAGGTCACATTCACAGGGATGGCAAATTTTTGTGAACTTTGTAGGGTACTGACTATCTTTATTCAACTGTGTATTCACAGGACCTAGCACAAACTCTGGCACATATTAGATTAACACCAAATGTGTGTCATCATAATAAATGAATGAATGATGATAAATTTCTTCCTTGGTTTTTTTTTTTTTAAAGATTTATTTCTTTCTCTCCCCCCCCCCACCCTGTTTGTCTGTTCTCTGTGTCTATTTGCTGTGTCTTCTTTCTTTGTCCGCTTCTGTTGTTGTCAGTGGTACGTGAATCTGTGTTTCTTTTTGTTGCGTCACCTTGTTGTGTCATTTCTCCGTGTGTGCGGTGCCATTCCAGGGCAGGCTGCACTTTCTTTCACACTGGGTGGCTCTCCTTACAGGGCACACTCCTTGCGCGTGGGGCTCCCTTATGCAGGGGACACCCCTGCGTGGAAGGACACTCCTTGCGCACATCAGCACTGCGCATGGGCCAGCTCCACACGGGTCAAGGAGGCCTGGGGTTTGAACCACGGACCTCCCATGTGGTAGACGGATGCCCTAACCACTGGACCAAGTCCGTTTCCCTCTTCCTTGGTTTTTTAATCATACCACAAATATCAAGCGTATACCCAAAACAAATGAAAAGTAAAAAAACAAAAAACAGAAAAAAGACAAAAAAAAAAAGAAAAAAGGAAAAAAATATGTAATAAAATAATACAAAAAAGAAAAATAAACAATAAACAGACAAAACAAAAATAAAAAAATCAAGTATACTAAACTGACGATGTGTTTTGCTGTTATTAGTTTTAACCAGTTAGTTTCTAGAAGTATGTGCATTTAAGAAAGGACAGTTTCTGTGTGCTGTTTATTTCATAAAAGGCCATTCATTAATTCTATGGTCCTGTATGAGGTAGGTACGAAGCTAGATTGGAAGACTATTTTCTAAATATTGTGGGTGTTCCATATTCCAGAAAAATTAGAAGCCTCATTGGGTGCCAGTATCTAATAATTTTTTTCTTTTAATTATTTAAAGCTCCCAAATGAAATGCCTTCCTTTCTCATATGAAGATTTTATCTGAGTACAGGGTATCTTTATGGAACTGTTATCAGTCAGGATTCTCTAGGGAAACAGAACTGACAGGAGATATCTGTAAATAGAATGAGATTTTATAAAATCTCTCATGTGACTTTGGGGATGCAGAAGTCCAAATTTTGAAGGGCAGGCTGCAGGAAGGTCCTCAGTGAATTCACCAGGAGACGCTGGCTGTCTGAAGTAGAGATGGGGATTCTCTCTCTGAATGCTGAAATCACTTCCCCTTTTAAGGCCTTGAACTGATTGGATGAGATATCACTCATTGCTCAGGGCAATGTGCTCAGGTGATTGTAGATGTCATCAGCCATCTACGCAACCAACTACCTGATGACCAAAGTCCAGGAAACACCCTTGTATTACGATTAGCCCAGTGCTTGCTTGACCAAAAAACTGGACACCACTACCTGGCCGAGTTGACATACTAGCCTAACCATCATAGGAACCCAAAGGGCCAGTTGACAAAAATGCCTAAAAAAAAAAAAAAAAAAGTAAAAAGAGCTGCTGTTTCAAGGTGGCAGAAGTAAGTACATACTTTTGCTTTTTTCCCCCAAAACACACTGATGTGGTAAGAAATAGAAAAGGGAACAAACTCATGAAAAGGAAGGGAGGCAAGGTGGTGTCTTTGGCAGATCCCTGGAGATGGGAAGGAGAACTCAAGGAATGTCCTTAAAAGACACGCAGCCTCTGGGCCCAAGGTGGCAGTCGGTGCAGGAGTCCATCCTCCCAGAGAACCCCTCCCAGTGGGCAGAGACCGGGAGTCGATGACTCGAAGCCTGCCTGCAGTGCTGCTCGTCACCCTTCCTCCTTCGCCTCTGGCACTTCCCCACCCTCAGACCCCAGAGCAATAGTGCCGAGAAAGATGGGAGTAATAGTATTTCATCTTACACAAGAGTCAAGAGATACTGTGCAAGGATGAAGAGACTTAAAGACACATAAACACGGGGAAAAGAGCACCATCTCTAGTCTCCCTTTCTCACGTGCCAACTGAATCATCCCCCCGGCATATGAAACAGGCACTAACGCATCCATTCTTTACAAAGATCCTCCCTTGCTCCCACATCCTTTGCCAGCTATTGTGTCATATTTTTCCTGCTCCTCTTTACAGCATACCCCCCCCCCCCAAGAATTGTCAGTACTTGCTATCTGCAATTCCCCTAGTCTGTGAATCATATCCAATCAGATTTCCCCCTCAGCTCCTCCAGCTGTTAAGGTCACAGATTCTCTCCCAATTGCTAACTCTAATAATTCACTTCTCTTGGCTTATCAACATTTCCAGTTGATTTCTCTCCTTCCTGAAGCACGGAGCTAGGAGGAAAACCAGAGAAGATGGGTCCCCTAAAATTCGCTTAAAAATGTTTTGGGTGTCTTCTCTTTTCCCCCAGGATGCCCACCTCCCCATGCCCCCATCATAGCACACCAGGGCTAAGTCCTCAGACCCTTTCTTTTCTCTGTTTATGCTCACTCCCGAGGTGATCTAAATCAGTCTCAAGTCTCATGGTTTTAAATACCATCTATACCAACAGCTTTCAAATTTGAGTCTCCCTTGAATTCCAGACCTAATTACCCAAATGCCTATCATGTCTAAGTGATGTTTAAGGTGACAAACTTGTTCAAAACTAGTTGCTCCCAGACTCCTTTGTATCTCAGTCAATAGCAACACTATTCCTCAGCTCAAAACCTTGGAATCCTCGATTCTTCTCTCCCATCCCTCATCCAATCTCTCAACAAAGTCTAGAAGATTCAAGTAGAAACAGCAAAAATAAAACACAAAAAAAACCCTTTTCATTATTCATCACTATCAAACCATCTTCACCTGTATACTGTAAATAAACTCAAGCCTCATCTTTCATAGTATGATAACCAGTAGAGACTAAGTTCGATAAATCAAAAATAATAAGTAGATAATTGAGTTAGGGAGGTTTGACATCAGCAAATGTAGTGGAATATGAGGCAAAAGGATTCCTTCTGCACACTTGCTGGGCTGTACAGCCCATTCTCGAACATCTTTCTGGTACTACTTAGTGAAATGAAGTGTGCATTCACCAGACACAGCAATTCTATTCCTGGCAGTTCTCCCATGGGTGCCTGTGGGGATTCTTTCACGACCGCATTGGCTATAGTAGTAGGGTGTTGCAGGCAACCTAGCAGTCTGTCACCAGGGGATGCACAGTAATGTGTGGGTAATACCTGGAAGGTTACACAGCAGGTAGACAATGGACTAGAAGAACACACACACACAGCAAGAGATCAGTTAGGGTGTTAAGTGAAATAAGAAACAGACAAGATCTATATGGCCCAGTATCATTTATGTAGCTTAAAACCACATTTACACACAAAACAACACTATATAAGGGTACATCCATATTCAAGACCAGATATCAAACACATTAGAGTGGGGTCCATTTGGAGGAGGGAATCGAGTGAGAACTGGAGATGAAGGGTGAAAAAATAAAAAAAACAGAAGGCCTTAGGCCTTGCTGGAGACACTGCATGAACAAATGACAGTTAATGTGCCATGAGCTGAGGAGTATCTTGTGCATTTTATATCCAAAGATGAAAATAAATATTTGCTTTTTCTTTTAGGTAGGACTGAGGATGGGGAACAATGGCAAAGGAAACTGTTGCTTTGTTCATAAGCCTTCTGTACCATTGCTTTTTTTCCTTTAATTACAACTTGCATTTCTTAAACAACATACAAAAGCAGAAATTTGCCATGTAGAACATGGTCAACATTTTTTAACAAAAATATGATGGCCAGGAAAGTTAGAAATGAAATTTGACCTGTTATGAGGATTTTTGTGTGTTTCTAGAAAGTTTACAATGGACTAGAATTGGTTTTTTTTCAAACTGGGGTCCAAGTATACCTGATGGCCAGTTTGCAACTTACTAAAATTCTAAAAGGTATAGGGACTGAATCAGGGGTTCTTGCAGAAGGTAGTCATTCATTCACGCAACAAAAATATTGACCCATTTATGTAAAAGGCTTTAGAGACTATTGAGATTAGTAAAACGTAGCCCTCATTCACAGGGAGTATATAATCCAGTGAAGAAGACAGGGCATGCACATTTTAATCAAGACTGCATGCAATTAGCGCAGAGATATAAAACCCATGACAGCTGCAATCCCTCAGTCCGCTGAAATCTTGAGAGTAGCCTGAATTCCCATTCCACGCACTAAGAAGTCTAAGACTTCCATAGTTATAGTCACCTGTCTCTGGAGTTCTATTACTTCACAGATTTTATAGCATGTGAGGGAGTGGTGTCTTCTCTAGTAACATCTACATGCAATGCTTGCACAAAATATTCACAGGCTTTACTGAGAAGCTAGGTGTCACAGGGTGGAGAGAGTGTCTTATCACCCATTGCACAGCAAAAGATTCTAAATCATTTTGGCCACCTCACCTGCTCTGCTTCTCTGGCACCGTCTTTCACGCAGTGCCCAGTCTCACATATACACCTTTATTTGTCCCTTCTCTCTCTTTCATCCACTGCATCCTATCTAAAGAATAATGAATTTGGGGGGAAAAAAAATTAAAAAATTAAAAAACTAATAATGAATTTGGGAGCGGATGTGGCTCAAGCGGTTGAGCACCTGCTATCCCCATGGAAGGTCCCAGGTTCACTTCCCAGTGCCTCCTAAAAGCAAAAAACAAAAACAAACAATAAGCACACAAATGAGAAAACCAACTCAGGGAAGCCTATGTGGCCTAGGGGTTGAGCAACAGTTTCTCACATAAAAGGCCTTGGGTTCAATCCCCGGCAACAAATCCTGGTGCCAGCCAATAAATAACTTTCCCTCCCTTTTAATGGGTTTAAGCATTATAAGGAATCACTGGCAGGTGAGGGGTGGAGGGATGGTTCTGGAAAATCTCCATATTGGCAGTAGTTTCTGAAATTGAGTTTCAAGTGATGGCTGGGATTTTGACACAGCAGTATTCCAAGAGTAATTTTATTCTTCCTAGAGAAAGTGATATAAACATATGTACAAATTTTAAATGAATTCACCTTGATAAGTATCAGTAATTAAGTCATAAAATTTATATTAATTTCTGGTAAATAAATTATAATTTGTTTTTCATGTTTTAAGAACTTCAAATATATATGCCAGAAGTTGCCATATAAACTAATTATGCTATGGCCATTAGCTGATGTTTATTTAGAGTTCACATGTGCAACTCAGAAGTCTGATGTCAGGTAATAAGAAAAAAAAAAGCACAGGGCTGGAGGCCAGGGATCGAGATTGGTTCCACCTTCCTAGTAACTTGGATTGTGGGCAAAATATTGGGCCCAGACCAGCCACTGGTCAACAGATGCTGAGTTAATCTGACCTCTTGCCATCCTTGTCCAAAAGGGAACACTGCTTGCCCTCTTATATAAGCAAAAGTTGGATTCAGGATAAAATGATAAAACAAATGTAAAAGGCCCTTTGAAATTTGATAATAACTAATTAACACCAGTGACTAGAATGATTATCCATATTTTACTGCTTACAATTTAAATTGGTCTCTACTGTGTTCAGCCACATCCACTCACTGCTGTAGAGAATTGCGCTTTTCAATACAAGAGTCAGTGGCCCCAGGTGGCCGCAGAACGCTCGCCTTGTGGCTGGCACAAATTGTAATGCACTGTAAGTGTAAAATACGCACTGGATTTGAAGATTGTGTAAGGAAAAAAAGAAAAATTTCTTAGAAATATATATTTGTATTGACTATATGCTGATATGAAAATATATTGGATATACTGGGTAAAATAAAACTATTAATTTCACCTGTTTCTACTTTTTTAAATGCAGCTGCTAAAAAAGTTAAAATATCGTATGTGACTTACAATTCAACTTTTATTGGATAGAACTAATCTAGGTCATCTCCTTTATTATAAGGATGTAGAAACAGGTTCAGAGATTGACAGCTCAATAGTGGCAGACACTCATTTTATGGCACAGATTACAGTGTGTTTCCTAATAAGCCATGTTCTTATTGCTTTCTTGTATAGGTTCCAAATGTATTTATTTATGCAGCAAATATGTATTACATACCAGACACTGTGCTAGGAGCCAAGGCTTCAAAGATGAGGGAAAAAAATACTTGACCTCTGCTACCACTAGCAAAAATATGTAATATGATTGAGAATAAAAAGATTAATCCACATTAATCAGCAATATAGAATGCCATTTTCCAGGCACTGGCCAGAAGGGGTAATATAGAATGCCATTTTCCAGGCACTGGCCAGAAGGGGTAAACTCAAATGATCCATCATCCATTTCCCATCCAGACCCTAGCTGAGGTGTTATATATGTACATCTACTGTGAGACAATAAGAAGGGTCTGTCTACATTTTGGATGGACTATACGTGTGTGAATGAAAGTGTTTAATAATAAAAAAAATTCGTTTTAAAGAAGGCTCTGTATATGCACTGTTATTTGGGCCCCACAAATATTGCCTTTACTGAATAAAGGACTTTGTCAGTGTTACCTATGTTAAGTACCACATGAGAAAATATCAGGACTTAACATTAGGAAAAACTTTCTCCTCTAAGGCACTTGTATGCTTCCTCCTGTTTTGATATGTAACAGTGATTATTTGATGGGGGAGGGCAGGATAGGATGCTTAGAGCCACAAACTTTAATCATAGTAAAGTTACCTTATATGGTTCTACCATTTGCATTCTCCTCTTCCCTAGATCTTGATTTGTTTGTTTATATTCCAATTTCTTCCCCTCTCCCTCATAGGGGACATGAATTATTTTTGAGAGATGTCAGAAATGAACTACTTAGAGTGAAACAGGTTGAATGCAGCATACAGTCTTCTTTGAATCACCTTAAAAACATCAACCAACTTGAAAGAATGAACAACATAAGTTACCAAAAGGGGAGAAAAGTTCATTTAAATAACTCAAACTCTTCATCTTCAATGATTTAGAAGATTTTGGACAGTTTACCATGTCTGTTAGTAATTTTCAAGTATTCAGGTAATGATACACTTAAAAACTAGAAATGAAGACAACAAAGAAGCCCGCAAACTCCCTAGCTATAAATACTGAGACACCATTTTAATTTGGATTGCTTCACCTTCCTTTTCTTGTATATGTTGTTTATGTCATATTACAGGATTTTCCCCAACTAAGATAAGCTGTTTCTATGTTTTGGAGCCTGTTGCCACGGCAAAGAAAAATGGAGGCGGAACATTTTTCAAGTTGTACAATTAACCTAGTGTTTCCCAGGCCTGCCTCTTTCTCTTTTTTTTTTAAAGATTACTTAATGTTTTATATTATTTAAAAAAACTCTTAAGCTGAAGTTGGAACGATCTTCACCAATTCAACAAGAATCAGGACATTTATGCCCATAAAAGAATAAAACTGCCCCACTAGAATTATGCTCCATGTGGGCAGGGATTGTGGCTACTCTGGTAGACTTGATAACCACTGTATCCTGAGGACCTGGCACGTAGTAGATGCTCTACAATACCTGTTGAATAAGTGATGCAAGAAATTAGCTTTTACATCCCAAACTGAGGTCTAATACTTATCTTTTGAGATTATGGGGCTTTTTGGATAAACTGAATGAATAATAGAATGAAAACCCTGTCACATTTTGCATATATTTTCCCTTTTGCAAGTCATGCCACTTAGGTTTTACTGAGGCTTATTACCTTAAATTATTTAAAGTCAATCTTTGAAATCAGTTTCCATGCAATAAAGAAGAGAGGAAACCACTGTCTAAGGGTAGACATCATAGAACTGCTGAAGGCTTTGCTGCTTATTTTATTCTGCCCGGAAGACAACTGTAGGTTACAATCATTATTTCCATTAATAAGAACAGAAACAAGGCTCTTGAGGTGAAATCAAAGCAAAATTAATACTGACAGTATTTTATTTTTGTTTTCCCAAACTTCAAAGTACCTTCCTGGGCATTAAAGAACACTGGAAGTGAGTACTATAGTTCCATTGTTTAAGGGGAGAGGTAGGCCATGAAGAGAAAGGTAGGGGAAAACAAACTATAAATAGTTGTAAGGCCGAGAAGCAGCAAATCTGAGAAGTTGAGCAGAATCATGTTCGTAGTTTACACATTGTGAAACATGTACACTTTACACTGTATCTCCACAAGTATATACAATCCTAAAATACCCTACTTCCTTCATGAAAAGCCCTTCCTTAAATTCTGCCTTATAATGGTATGTTACTTCTTCATATCTTTCCTTGCAATCACAAAGCAAAACAAAATGCACCAAAACCTCAAACTTGGTCATGTCATTTAGCCAATCTGTGCTCCTTTATTCATCTTTCAGAACACTAGAGAAACAACTGAGTTTGTTTTTAGGATTAAATAAATGTGGCCTAGACAGGATTTTTAAAGTACTGCTTCCATAATTTGTTAAGCTGCCTTTTTTTCTGTTATCTTACTTTTTCAAGTTGAAATAAAATTTAAAACAAAAACAAAACACAAAAAACTCCAACTATTTATTGGCTAGCTGCCAAACCAGGGTATGGGCCATGTGAGCTATGGCCAAAAAGGTTTGACTCAAAAAGCTGATTGGCTTTTAATATACTTTTTCAGGAATTTGAAATAGAAACATGGGATGGACAGAAGCTAAAGGTGACAGGTAAGCCATAAAGAGAAAGGTATGGAAAAACAAACTATAAATATGCAAAGGCATATTTAAATATGCCTTTATACATATATAAATATGCAAGGCCAAGAAGAAGCAAATCTGAGAAGCTGAGCTGATTCATGTTCTTGTTGAAACACTGGAATGTCAACTTCACTGCTAATGTCCCTAGAGCTTAAAATTCAGAACTATCCTTCAGTCCAGTCTGCACAAAGCCTGGTCCTATTGCAGGTCCAAGCCTTAGATCACCATGAACTACCATTTTCCTTATCATTTTCCTTACATAATTTTATAATCAAACAACCCTCTTTAATTAGCTACCTTGAATGGGTTTTTGTAATCAAATAAATCTACTGTGTGTTTAAGAACTTCAAAGAGGTAAAGACAGGAACAGTGTAAATGACAAATAGTCTAAATGATCATTTGGTGCTGCTGATGTACGAAAGAGAGAAATACGAAGGCCTGTGGGGAATGATAGTGTAAGACCAAGGTGAAACAATTACCAGCAAATTTCAGTTTGCTATTGGATCGGGACAAAGAACATCTCCCCACAATTTGAGAATATTGCCTGATACATAAATGATATTCAATAAATTTTATGTTTAATGAATGAATGGAGAGATGGAAGAAGACAGGGAGGGGGGAAGGCTGATAGTACAAATTCAAACTTTGCAGCATTATTAAAATAATAGCAAATACACTTAAATACATACAAAGTTTATTAAAAATAGGTTGCAACTGAAATACAGTAGAAATGGAAAACTACAGCAGTTTTGATGTTTTTTCCATATTAATGCACAGTTATGAAAAGCACTTTTACACATATTCACATTTGATCTAATCATCCAAGGATGGCCAAATCCACTTGTTTACAGGTTTTATAGCCAGACATACAAATATCCTTGTATGCAGATATTTACAAATACTTGCATGTACTTATGTGTATTTGTTTTTCTTATATATTAACAGAATAGTAATTCATACGCACTTTTTCTCTTTCAAGAAAGTGTGGATTTAGTCACCATAAGGCTGCCAGTGTTCTCAAGATATTTGGGAGAAGCTTGCTTTTCCTAGCACTTCCACAGCAAGTATGCACATCCTTCATGAACACTTAGAACCATTTTATTCTCTTACTTAAACAAGGGAAACAGTAAATGCACACTGTCAAATAAGAACCCTGATATACATAAAAAAATATTTATACTTGCATTTTAATTATTTATCATACAACTCTTATTAAAAGTCATTTCTAAGGCAGTGAAAGCCTCTATCTTTTCTATTTGAAAGTGTGCAGGTTTTCCTAACATATATATTTGTAAGAGAACAATATGGTACAGGAAAAATCATCTGAACCCTACATCAGGGCTTTGTCAAATAGAAAATTTACTAAGAATCACAATGTAATTTACCATTTTAACATCACACATTCTGTAAAACAAACTGAGGTTCTTCCCCCAATATCAGCCATATATCTTTAGCTGAAGAAATGACAGTGGAAACTAACAAATTAAAATTAAATAAGTCTATTATGGTGTGAAAAATAGCTTGAACTGCCATGTGTTATTCCTAAAATATTTTAAATTACTGGTGCCATATGTAATTGAACACTTTTCTCTTCCCTGAAAAGTATACTTACGTAAATGTATTTCTTTTTCAAATTTAAAAATTCTGAGGAACAGTTTTGCTCAAGTCACCTATTAATTTTCCATTCTTCTCAGATATTTCCATTCCTGTTCACATGGATAACACTGTTCAACTAGCAATACCCTTTTTACTAGATGCCCTGGAATATTTGAAATAGCTAACTTTATAACATGACTACATCTTCAAAATCATCAGTGATTTATTGGTATAACTATAATTTGGTGTTTATAAACATAAAATCCACCCCCCCCCAGTTTAAATTCTCAAAATTTTCATCTTTGAAAGTTTTTTTTTTTAAATCAAATATTTAGAATTGATCGGGAAGGTATGTACTCATAAGGAACGATATGGGACAAAGTCTCAGATGTGTTTTCATCATTCTTAAAGGAAGCTTAAGTCTAAACTGCCTCATTACTGCAGAAAGGAATACGACTAGAAAGAATATCCAATGTTAACTATATCCTAAACACATAAATAGACACTATTAGATAACATACTAGCAGCATGTCTTCAATGTTCTCTCTCCTGGGAGATAAAACCTGGCTCTCCTATAAAGTAGTTTATGGTTGCCACTAAATAGTGCATACAACAGTCTGGGTGGTTCAAGCTATTCTCTCACAGTGAAAATAAAGTTTTTGAAAAAGAACAGAAATAGAACCTCTTTATGCTCCTTGGTGAATTATGGAGGGGAGGTAGGGGAGAAGAAACATCTCATTATCTTCTATTGCCCCTTATTCTGTTCCCTTTTGAACTCAGATTCCAAAAAAGAAACTAACAAAAAAAGTTATCTTCATATGAGTCAGATAATTTAAAAATCAGAGTGTTTAAATTGTATAAATGACAATCTCTTGGTAAAGTAAAGTAAAATTTCTTAGAAGTGTAACATCTCTAAATCTCAACCATTTTAAAAAAGAGAAACTGTAAATCATTTAAAAATATAACCTCCCCCTTTCCTCTTTCAAGCTGATTCCTACCAATTCACATCTAAGAGGACTTTTGGAAAAATAAAAGGTGCTTTTTCCTTTTTTATTCATTTTGTGTTCAGTTCGTTTTCCAGTTCTGTTAATTTACGAGAAGCTTTTACTTTATTGGACACATCTTGACCTTGTGAAAAAAGACGCTGGCGCTCTTTGAATGTCAAATTTTCAGGGGCTCCAGACATTCCCAGTAAATCTGCATCTTGGCTGCATGAGAGGGAAATGTAAAATATTATAATCAAAATGGAAATAACTTATCAATAATTAGATAACTTTGCATAATAGGTAGCAATTAAGTAAAAGTTTCAGTAAGAGAGAGAATCATTCTCTGTTAAATTTTACCATAACCTTCCCTATAATTAAAATGATCGGGGCTGTATTTAAACCTTTGTAGGAAAAAAAGAGCAGGAATGTTCTTCTTATTAAAATGTTACCTTCTTTCAGTCATACTCAATTCTTGAAAAGTTAACAATTTTTAACAAGAAAATAACTCCTTCCACTTATACAACTTTATAAAGAAAGGGGTGTGGTTTTAAAAGACACCATTTTAGGGAACGGACTTTGGCCCAGTGGTTAGGGCGTCCGTCTACCATATGGGAGGTCCGCGGTTCAAACCCCGGGCCTCCTTGACCTGTGTGGAGCTGGCCACGTGCAGTGCTGATGCGCGCAAGGAGTGCCGTGCCACGCAAGGGTGTCCCCCGCGTGGGGGAGCCCCACGCGCAAGGAGTGCGCCCGTGAGGAAAGCCGCCCAGCGTGAAAAGAAAGTGCAGCCTGCCCAGGAATGGCGCCGCCCACACTTCCCGTGCCGCTGATGACAACAGAAGCGGACAAAGAAACAAGACGCAGCGAATGGACACCAAGAACAGACAACCAGGGGAGGGGGGGAAATTAAACAAATAAATAAATCTTTAAAAAAAATAAAAAAAAAATAAAAGACACCATTTTAATAAATCCTATATGTACGTGAGCCATAAATATACATAATTTAATATGTATAAGAGTGATACTGGGAAGTGGACTTGGCCCAGTGGTTAGGGCGTCCGTCTACCACATGGGAGGTCCAAGGTTCAAACCCCGGGCCTCCTTGACCCATGTGGAGCTGGCCTATGCGCGGTGCTGATGAGCACAAGGAGTGCTATGCCACGCAGGGGTGTCCCCCGCGTAGGGTAGCCCCACGCGCAAGGAGTGTGCCCCATAAGGAGAGCCACCCAGCGCGAAAGAAAGTGCAGCCTGCCTAAGAATGGCGCCGCCCACACGGAGAGGTGACACAACAAGATGATGCAACAAAAAGAAACACAGATTCCTGTGACGCTGACAACAACACAAGCGGACAAAGAAGACGACGCAGCAAATGGACACAGAGAACAGACAACCGCGGCAGGGGGGAAGGAGAGAGACATAAATTAAATAAATCTTAAAAAAAAAAAAAAGAGTGATACTAAAGATTTTCCTGATTCATTCACCTTCAATGCTTTAAGAACTGTTTGGGCAAGAGCATTTCTAAATAAAACCTAGGTGACAGTCAGTGAAGACATGCACTCTATTTATATTTTGTATACCATTATGGTTAGCATGTAGTCTAGGAAGACATTTGAATATTGCCCTAAAATGCTTAACCTTCTGTGGTGGAAGGAAATGGCAGCGTAACCCACTGCCTCTAAAGTTCTAACCGGAAAGCCTATTATTTCAGAAAGCCTGAAAACCTATATCCCTGTCTGAAATAGAACTTTTATTAACACAAAATGCTTGTGTTATGCTTGACAATTACTGTACGCTGGGAAACATCTAAGTATGATGAAGTCCCTGAAATTTCAATCAGCTATCTTGAGTCTCATACAAAATGACATGAGGAATGGAAAAGGAATCAAATACAACACAGAGATACTAGTGAAGCAGAACTGTAAATACCTTTTAGATCGTTTCTCTTTTGGATCTCGATAAACATCATGGGCTCCAATAACTGTTCCAGTGGATCCCATATAAGAGTTTGGTCCTTTTCCATAAAAGAAAACGTAAAAGTTAATATACTTGCATTATTTCCAAAACTTTACTCATGATAAAGATGCAGTGCCCAAAGAAAGATGAGGTGTTTAATTAACTAAATAAGAAAGCAAAAAAGGCTCTTCATATTTGATTTTCAAATTGAACCATCAAATTTGATGGATCAATCTGAAAAGCAAATCTCTTAGTGGCCTGAGTAATCCAATCACTCTACCCACAGGTGTAAATAATTGATCTCATGCTCTATATTATTAGAAACAACAGTATAGGTCTTAGGTGATAATGGATATAGATAAAAAAGGCGCTAATCAGATAAAATGCATAATTGTTATAACACCAGAAGAAAAATCCACAGAAGATTTACTTGATGGGGAGAAGAATAAAATCTGTTAGACACACTCCAGATCTCAACAATTTTCTTACTAAAAATCATTGATAGCAAATATAACACAAATATTTTTAAGATGTAATTATAAACTAAATTTTCCCTTTTCAGGTTACCTAGTAAATTATTTTTCCCCCAAATAAAATGGCTAAAATTATTTATAAAATTTACTAAACAAATGAGCTACCAAAAAAAAAAACCCAGCTAAAACCCTACTAGATACCAGTGCTACAGACACAAAAAACAATGACGATAAAGGTAAGATACAGAGCATCATGGTGTGATGGAAAGAACAGTGGTCCACACGTCAGAACACCTGGATATTAGCCCCATCTCTGCCTCTAACTAGCTGGGCAACTTTGGGTAAGCAATGAAATTTTCCAGTGTAGGTTTCCTCCCTTGTAATAACAACATCGGCTCTAACTATTTCATAGGGTTAATGAATAGCAAAAGAGATGATGCAGATAAAAAGGTTTATAAGCGCTTTAAAAAGTATTCAAATGTAAGATAATATCATTAATAACACATTAAATCAGACTAATGTATTTCTATTGTTAACTCAGCAAGAAAAAGAAAATAATTTCAATAATTTCACATTTGAACTAACTTTTTCTTACAAGAAGAGAGTAATGATTGCTCAATAATGAAGAAATAATTGCTCAAAATATTCAGCAAATATTGACGGTACTGAGTATTGGATTAAATAGGCCACAAAATTGCTACAATATTTCTACATTAAAATTATCCTTTATAAACAAGTTGTACAAAAATAAACTTTTATTTTTCTTTTCTATATAAAAGGACCTACTATGCAAAACTTATGTTATATTTTAGATGAAGTTGAATTACTTTTTAAATGATACCTCTTTGCACTGCATCTTTACTTATTTAGCTTAGGTTACCTACAATTATTGGTATAGAATATCATCCTCAGCAAAGACTCAAAAGATTAAACAAAAATATATATTGAAGTTTAAGGTAATCCATAGTGGGCACTTAAGAGAAATTATTTGCATGGCAGAATTTTTTCTATTTCAATTCTACGTTTTTTTCTTTATTTTGTTTTTAAAAACCTTATGTTGTATCTTTTGAGCTTTGTTTCAGGAATGATATTAGCTTCTTCCACTGGAAAAACTTAAGTCTTCAAAATTTAAAAATCTTCAGCCAACTATATATGAATTAATATAATTATTTGAAATAATTTCAAAGAACGTTAGTAAATAATATATTTTTAAGAGTTGCTATGTTGAAATCTCATATTACTGAGTCCAATTTGCATCCCAATTCTATTCCTCTCACCATCCAGTGAAAGAAACCAAGTGCAGTTTGCAAAAGCATGCTTTACCAGATGCTTACAACAGAAAAAAAGAGTTATAAACAGTAATGCAACAATGTTAGTGAGATGAAGAAATGATAAGAATGCATTCTGCATTTGGTGCAAACAGCTTTGTACTTTACGAAGGAAGTCTTCAAAGAAGCTCGAACAATCAGATGCAGGTTATAACCTGCTCCTTTGTGGTATTTTAGGTGTGAAATAAAATAAGGGTTAGCAGTATGACTAAAAGCCAAGATGGTTAGAAGTGATGCTGAGCTACAATATTCTGCAGTTGTTACCAAACCCCGTTTTTATTTGACATGACACTTACAAAATATCTATAGTTTAGCTTATAATTTGATGCAAGGAGACTGATGGCATCTTGCTTGCTTCAAAAATTACTTTATTATACCATAAATGTCTTTAAAAGGTACTAAATTCTAGATAGTTACAAAAGAAATTTTACAAATGCGTTAATCTGGGCTTCCTGAGTCAAGTCAACCTAAACATGATGACACACTGAGCCTTCAATGCTTCAATGCTTAATGCTGTGATCCAGGTGAGTATAAATGCAGAATTCTGGCAAAACTCCTTTGCTATGTAAGTTAAGAGTCATGGATACACTAAATTTTCAATTATCAGTGATTGGGACTATAAGAGAGAAAACTAAATGGCTTATTTTAGAAAGAAACTCAACTTCTTTCAGAATTATTAGAGGAGTCCTTTCCATTGCACTACTCAGAATTTAGAGGACTCCCATACCTGGTTCCTATGATCGAGAATATTTACTGCCAAAATTCCAATTTCTTTTAAAGCAGTAAGGTTAGTCTTCACTTTGAACCCACAAATTTACAAGTATATATTAAATATAATATTCAGTGCTGTCTCAAAACCTTTTTATTAAACCTAAGTTTGCGACAGCTTCAAGGTCCTGGTACAGTCACAAGTTACCGTAGTGTTCTGCAGTCAATTTAGAGTTATTATTAAAGGCAACTGCCTGCCTACTAGTGTCGTTACTTAATGGTGCGATGTTCTGAAAATGGACGGTAACAGAAAGGAATGAAACAGGTTAGAGGGAAAAAGGGAATGGGATAAAGTAACTTCAAAATAACTAGGTTCTTGGCCCCTGGCAGGAAGCCGCCTGCATTTATATGGTAAGATGGTCCCATGAACCTGGCTCAGCAGAGTGCCCCAACGACACCAACCAAATCCATGATGAAAGATGTGGGTCCTTCATTAAGCCATTACGATGTGGCATTTAACCCAGTACAGAAAGTCCTACTTATGTTCAATAATGGAAACTTAAAATATAATCACAACACTATTAATAAGCAGAAATTTATCTGTAGAGACACCAAAATGCATGAAAAAGGCACTTCAACCAAATATAAGAATTATTTGAAGAGGTAGAGAATGAAAGCCAAGACCAACAGTACTTCAAATGATTTAGGGAATAGTCAATTGAAAAGCATTGATTGTTGTCAGGTGATCAAAGAAATGGAACTTTTTAAAGTATAAAAGTAATTGGAGAACACTAAAACATTTACAAAAAAAGAATATTAACACAGACATTAATTATAATTGGAGGTGGAGGGTGATCACCTTGCCAAGAACAATGATCAAGTGAAATCAAATTTCCAAAGTGAGTGATTCTCTAGATCTAAACTACTAGCGTGGCAAGTGTGCAGACAGAGTCCCAGATTCCAATCATGAAGATAAAAAGCAGCTTTGATTTGTAATTTATCTTTCATCTCTACCTTTTGAGTTGCTGGGATGGTAGAAACTTGGCTTTTTTGGAGGGGGAGGGGGCTGGCCTGTTTTGTGAGCAGTACTGTTGGCATTGACTGAGGGTGGCCGGAATGAGTTGGAAAGAAAGATGCCGTCGGAGACCGGGCGCGGCTGGCAGGAGGGCTGCTGTGGCTTAAGGGCGGCAGGAGGAAAGTCACCGTAAGATTTTCTTGTGCTGGAGTACTTATCCTGACCTGCTAGACTGGAATTCTCCTCCTCCTCATCATCATCATTGTATGCAACAAACTTGGCAGTAAATAGCGAGTCAGGGGAGAGGACCTGTGTTTTGAGGTAAGAGGTGTTTCGTTGAGGTGGGGGAGGAGGAGCACTAGATGAAGGGGATGGGGATGGGAGTTCATAATCCCGTGGAAGCGGAGGTCTGTACAGACCAGGCTCGTCAGGTTCCAGCAACCTCCGTTCTGCCTCGTCATGCTGTCTGCGCCTTTCTGCTTCCAAACGGTTGTAATACCCTTCTTCCTGTCGCCTCTGTAGGCGGGAATAAACAAAAGTGCACACGTCAGAAAAAGAAATGAGAGAGTCAACTTTGCCTTCAGAGAGAGTATATAAGTGTTTATTTCCCCAACAACCCCACCTTAATCACTGAGTTCTAAAAATGAATCCAGGTGAAAGTGAAAACTTAAAAGATAACAGTTCTATAATAGAAGTAGGCAAAGAAATTCGGAAATAGTCTTCTTTTAAGACCCAATAATAAATTCTTAGTAAAATTATTTGATATCAAACTGCTCAAGAGCAAGGAATGAAGTAATTCGCAGGTATTTCTAGGCTTCCCACTCTCAATTATTATATCATTGAATTAATGTGACTAGACTTTTATTTCTTTCCTCCCTTCTCTCTTTCCTTTATTGGTAGGATATCAACTTACCTGATACTGCTGTGTTTAAAGACAAAACAAAACTAAAAAATAGGCTATAACTAGCTTTCTATGGCTAGTACTTTCAGAAGTACAAACTTATATACTTTTTCATTAAACCAAAGTGAATTCAGAAGAGTACTCATTCCGTGACAAGAAGTACGTGATTAAGCCATCTAGTTTACTTCCAGTTATTCAGAGGGAAGTTTATAGGAAACTATGAACTATAAAATCATTATTCATTTCCCCAAAGCAATAATCTAACAAATATGCTCCCCCACAGTTCTTAATTTACGTTCTGAAGCTTAATAAAGTCCCTGACAGACAGAAAATTAGAGAGCCAGGCATTCTTAGCAACAGCAACACGATATTCAAATATATTTTGACACATACATTTTTTCTGACATACATCTGCACAAGCTACAGTTGACAGTGTTCAAAATTATTTTAACAGTTAAGAAAGATAACAGCACAGTTTCGTTAGAGATTGACAAAAGTTTTAGAGCACAAGAAAGAAGTAAATAAGGGAATGAGAGATCTAACAAAATACTCTGCCTTAACTTGAATAATATTTACTACACAGAATGGAGTACAATGAATTTCAAATTCATTCAACCAAAGGTAACTAATTTTAGGATCTTGCTGGCATTAGGATAAATGTTTTCGGCCCCTATTTCAACTTCTAAGCCTGAATTTTCTCCCTACTACCTCTTGGAGCCACACACAGAAGCACGCGTAGGTGCGCACGCACACACACACACAAACACTGAATACACAATAGTCAATGCTTCACCTTCTGAGGGAGAAAACCATAAGAATAAATACTAGTTTCAATCATTATCCTGAACCCAAATTTCTTACTTTATCTTCTCGATCTATGTTGAGAAATCCTGAAGGAAAAGCATTTTTTATCTTATTGTCTATACAAACTGTTCACTTGGGGGAGAAAGAATCAAATCCAGAATAACTTTTGTGCCTTTAAAATGGAATCATCAAGAATCTTAGTATTACATGAAGATCAGTTACTTGATAACATTTTAGGGGAAACCAAACCATCATCTTTTAGTCATACCAAGAGCAGATAAAATTACATGACCCAAGAAAATTTTATTCTACCCAACAAATGGCAGTTTCCTACAACAAAGCATACCCATTAATTTTGGACATTCAGTATAAAAAAATAGGTTACTCAGCTTCTTTTTACATTGACCACTCAATTATAGAAGCATTACTAAAATACAAATGTATTTTACATAACCATGAGTTGTGAGAATGCATACTAGAAAACTCAAATGACCCAACACAGAATACATAATCTGACCCTTTTCTACATGTGGACTACTTTCGTGTAACAACCAGACTGCTCTCTGCTGAGTCTCAGCAGAGGTACAGATCTGAGCCTAACTAAAGCAGATGGACACCTTGGTATTTGTACAGCCTTCCTTAACACAGGCTTAACTCACTGCACAAGATAAGACAGTCGAGCTATCACTCAACTGGGAAAGCATATCCTCCAAACAGCCAGAGAAGCTGTCATGGAAGAGCTAAAAACAAAACAAAACAAAAAACCTAAAGCAGCAAAAACTTAAAAGTGGCTCAAATTTTGGAAATCTGATTTCCTTCAAAAGATCAACAATTTTGACTTACCATTATACAACTGAAAGACTCAAAGGGTGACCTAATCCTGAAAGCTCAAATTCTTTGAGAATACTTCAAAAGCTGTTCAGATACAATAGATGATATAATAATAAACTTTAAGAGATGGTAAAAGTCTATAAAACTTTTAAATCACCAATTTCAGTAACAGTATGTGTCCTTATATTATTTATCCTACTTTCATTCAAATGAGTTACATAGTATCTATCAACCTTACCCTTAGAGATTGTTCAGTTGCCTAATATATCTTTAGATCTTGTTACAACAAAAAGCTTTTGAAAAGGTTTTTTTGGGGGGAGGTGTTTAGGGGGAAGGGAAAGTAGAAGGGGTATGTTCTATTACTATAGTTTACTACATTAACAAGGACTATCAAGGAAGGAATTATAAAGAAAAATGGAACTTTTCCCCATCAGAAGTTGTGGCACTCAAAAGTTCTACCTTCACAGAAGGGAAGTAATAGAGAAGAACAGCTTCTCCAAAATCACATACAGCAACATGCAATCTTCTCAGGACAGTCAAAAATTGAACAGTGAACTTCAATGGTTAGGACCTCCCATATCAAAGAGCCTCAATTAAGAAACACACAAAATGAAAAGAGACCAACGATCCAGAGAACAACATTTGGAAGTTTCCCAATTCTGAGAATATGAGAAAATCAGTTTAAAACTTCAATGAAAAGGATTACTTGAGGAAAACAGTATCTGGAAATAAATGAATTAATAAATCATAATATTTATCAGATTACATACTAAATCAAATTTTCCTTGAATAAGGTTTTATGAGCCCCACTGCTCTCTTTACCATCAACTGAACTGAATAATTTAGTAAATAA
Organism: Dasypus novemcinctus; assembly: GCF_030445035.2. Taxonomy (NCBI): domain Eukaryota; kingdom Metazoa; phylum Chordata; class Mammalia; order Cingulata; family Dasypodidae; genus Dasypus; species Dasypus novemcinctus. Next base: position 29,558,039 of record NC_080700.1, on the reverse strand, counting down.
TCTATTTAAAATGTTTAATGTCCACAGACTCTCTTACTATGTTCCTACTGCCCTCATGGTAAAAACTCAGTTTAGAAAATAACTGAACAAACATCACCTTCACAATATCAAGCTAGATCATGTTCAGTAAATAGTACGCAGACCTTTTGCAAAGAAGCTCACTGCTAAACAGATCTAAGAGTTCAAAAGTTGGAGGGGGACAAAACTCAGGAGATAAGGGAATCTGGAGACAGAGTTCAGAAGAGAGGTAGGTGGGCCAGACCAGGTTAAAGTTTTTGGTCCAATAATAAAAGCTGGGGAATATCCAGGCCCTGTTCTGTCTTGTGCATCTTAAGACACACATAATTTCTATCACCCTCTGCCTCAGCCAATCAATTATATTCAAGCTAATGTGGTAAAATTCTAGCAGCCCTTAGAGGACCATAACCTTTTCTTCAGCATCTCGTTTTATTCGCTCCTCCTCCTGGCGACGGCGCTCCTCTTCCTGCCTGGCTCGATCCTCTGCTTCTCGTTTCCGCATCTCTTCTAACTGCTGCTGCCGTCTCCGTTCCTCATCCTGTAACTAACAATAAATTAACTTCAATTTTCATTCAGTAAGCTCGACCAGTACAAGACATAAAAAGGACAGAATTAAGACAGGTAGATGCACATACACACACACACACACACGCAGAAAGTTAACTAGAAAATGCCAGGTTCAGATCACTGTGGGTGGACAAAAAAACTTACACATTTTATTGCTCTGTAATTTCAAAGTAAGTTAACTAGAACTTTGTCCCTATATTTTCAGAGTTATTCTTCCATTAATTACGGCACAAAGAAGGAATTTACTTCAGACACTCAAGCATTAAACAAGTGTGATTTCTTTCAACAAGCTCATGTAAATTAAGAGACTCAATCAATGCACTTTATAGAACTAGGGAATACACTCAACTGCCCTTCTCTTCCAATTTTTTTTTTAAGTTTCCACCTTGAATGTCAAGGAATCTCCACTCTTGTGGAAGATAAAAAATAAATAGTTGGTAAGGGGTTAACATGGCAGCAGATTCCATGTTTTTCTCATCTGGATATAAGACGGCGATTTCTATTGTTACAGCTTAAGATAATGACAAACTTTGGAAACTTGCATTCTCCATCTTATTTCTTATCGGGGTACAGATGTGGGCAACAGGATCACCCACAGGCCACACTCTCAAACATCATTAATAAGAACTGATTGAGAATTTTTTAAATTAAAAGGGAACTCGAAGCATTTAATTCAATCTCTAATTACTGCATGAATCCCTTACATAGAATTCCTAAAAGGTGGGTTTCAATTTCTATAGACGAACTAGTCATTCTATAAATTAATTATAGGAAAAATATAAAATGTTAACATTTTGGGTTTGGGTTTTTTTAAAAAAACAAAAACATTACTTCATTCTTCCTTAATTTCTGTGGGAAAGAAATACTATATATGGTGGGAAAGTAATAAATTAACCTGTGTCTCTAGACTTTTCATGTTATCAAAGAATAATAAAATATCTTTTAAAAATTCAAATCGTTAGTTCTCAAAAAGGCAAATTAATTAAACTTTCTCTTTAATATAATCTACATAAGGTATAAACCCAGAGAAGATGTTTGGAAAATCAGATTTTGTAGGATTTTGTAGCATGAGTTAATGCTATGGATTAAGAACTAAGCAGCAAGGATGAACAATAAGTTTCCTGTTCATAGCATTGCAAAAAGAGAGCTAAGCTAACCACTTCTATCCAAGAACTCCCTGCAGGAAGAATCGAGAGTCAATCATGGAAACATTTACCAAGAGTTAAACAGTTATCAGTACAAACTCAGAAATACCACCCAAATAAAGATGAAAAAATAAAATAGCTTTTGAGATTACATATTCTACAGAAATGTAATTTATGGGAAAATGTAAAATTGCATTAATGCTCTAGGTTTTCCCCCTTATATAATTAAGAACAAATTCTGAGTAATATACACTGATATAATTATTTAAAAATAGATAATTTTAAGCAATAAGAACAATTATAATTCTCATACTTAAGTTTAGAATGTTATCTTCTATAAATCTATAAACAGGCAAACATTTTCTCTGAAAAACCCTTTATTCTTCTAAATTTGGATAGTAGTAAGCAAAGAGTCTTCTTCCTTGTATTCAGTTCATTAGTTACTAATTTTTAAAGTAATGCAAATTAACCAGACAGGGCTATAATAATTAAGGCCATTTCTTTTTATTCTTGGACTATTTTATGTATTTTTAATTTTGAAACATAAATTGTTTTGTTCTTCAAAGATATGCTGCTTTACTCCTTCCCTTCATACCCATCCCCAACAAAGAGTAGAGAAAAGGGAATCTTTTATTTACTCCAAATAGCTTAAGAAAGTTATTAAGATGTATAGTTTATTGATATTCAGTAATAGTTAAAAGTTAAGTTGTAAATTTAATGATTGAGATTTCCAGTGACAAACTGCCTATTAGATTAACACTCTGAAGTTCAATCAAAAGATTAGTTCATTATTTCATATGAAAGAAACATTTTTCTCTAAAGTTTTTTATCTTTCATTTTAAAAGAATGAAATATTACTGCTACCAAAGCAGCCATGTAATACTATCTTGAGAACAGACCAGAGTAGATATAAAAATTACTCTTGTAGAATAAATCAAGATATTCCAGACTAAAGTTACTTCTAAACTAAGAAAACTGTGCTTTTAAAAATCATAGACAAGATTAAACTACAGTTTTGATATTCAAGAGAAGGTACTTTCAGGTTAAAAAAAATGTATGTAGAACTCTATCTTAAAATTTTGTACCATGAAATAACTTCTTTCTTTAGTATAGAATTCTTACAAAGATAGACAATCATGTTTAAGAGACTTTGAGAAAAAAAAAACAAAACAGAATCATAGTATCCTTTACTTTCTATTTTCACTGGAAAACACAACTAAAAATCTGTTTGGCCCATTACTCTTAAGAAACATTTTACTCTACAGACTTTTTCTGCTTCTGCTCCGCCCCCCCCCCCCCATTAAAAAAATTCACTCCAAAAAACTATAAGGCGAAAAAAAAAAAGCCCTGACTTTATCATTTATTTAGTGTGATACAGCTTCGATACCAAAGACCTGGGTTCAGAGCCTAGCTTTACAATTTATTAGTTGTTTACCCAAAAGAAAGTCAACTCTTCGTCTCTAGGGGCCAATTTCCTCATTAGGAAAACAGTCATTCTCTCATTATTGTGTGTATTAAATAAATAATACAGGTAAAACCATCTAGAACAGTACTTGGCACTCAATAAATGACAGCCCCCTTCCCATACATACCTCACTTTTTTTTTTTAATTTAAGGAAAAATGACAGTTTATTAGAAGTTGTAAGATCTATAGCTAAGTTCATATTAGTGCTTTTTAACCTCTTCTGTTGAAATACCCTAATGGCAGAGACAATGAAGAGTAACTACTAAGCTGGAGGATATGGCTCGAACTGGTCCATTACAAACACTTGAAGTTCCCTGAGGTCAACTCTTTTATCTCATAAAATCATTTGAATTTGCATTCAACCCCACAATATATATACATGTTGGTTTTAATATAAGTAAGCTGGCCCTTCCTGAAGATGCATTTGTTTATCCTATGGCTTTGGATATTCTGGGCAGACCTATTTCCCATGCCTAAGGTACGCCAGTTTGAATAGGCAAAAACAGTCTGCTATTTCTTACAGGTATGTGTCTATGAAGATGGAACTCTCAAATTATGTTTTCCTACACATTATTACTTAAAAATTTTATAAGGTTTTTTTTTTTAAAAACTCAATCCATTCTGTACCTGGGACGATGATCAACAAGGGTAGGGCCAATTGCTACAGTGCTCCAGAAAGACCAGGCAGGAAAGCTACATCTGAGAAAAGACCTGCTTTAGGCAGGCAAGTGAGGAAAACAGAAGCGCATCCAAAATCTTTTAAGAAATAACTTCGCTGATATGGAAATAGGATTATGCCAAAGAAGAAGTATTTTTCCTGTTAGTTATTGTTATGTGAGTCAGGAGAGTTTTATAAAAAAGGAGGCATTTTTGTGTAGTAGGAAAAAAGCACTAAATATGAAATCAGAAAATTTTGATTAGATCTTTGGCTCTATCACTTTCTGTATGTGATACTGAGTAAATCACTTAAATACTGAGTTTGCCCCTTCTGCTATACCCACATTATAGGCTTGCTAAGAAAAAGGAATGAGATAGTAATATATGCAATTATTTGGTACCCAACAACAAATAAGGGCATAAATTACAAATTCTACCATTCAGTGAAAGGACTAGGTAGCTGCCTTGTAGGTTTCAGCCAGGTGAAACAGCTATGGTTTATATCCACCACCCTCTTTTTTTCTTTTTTCTTTTTTTAAAAGATTTATTTTTTATTTATTTCCCCCTCCCCCCAGTTGTCTGCTCTCTGTGTCCATTCACTGTGTGTTCTTCGGTGTCCGCTTGTATTCTTGTCAGCGGCACCCGGAATCTGTCTCTTTTTTGTTGTGTCATCTTGTTGCGTCAGCTCTGTGTGTGGCACCACTTCTGGGCAGGCCGCACTTTTCAGGCTGGGCGGCTCTCCTTATGGGGCACACTCCTTGCTCATGGGGCTCCCCTATGCGGGGGACACCCCTGTGTGGCATGGCACTCCTTGAGCACATCAGCACTGCGCATGGGCCAACTCACCACACAGGTCAGGGGGCCCTAGGTTTGAACCCTGGGCCTCTCATGTGGTAGGCGAATGGTCTATCAATTGGGCCAAATCCACTTCCCAATCCACCATCCTCTTAACCCTTACCAGAACTAACGGACTGGGCTATAAAAGTTAAAGATTCCAGGGACAGGACACACAGTACCATGACAGGAGGACACAGACTTCAAGATATTAATAAGTTACAGGTTTCCCAAAGATTAAACTGGCTCCTCAGAGCCACACGCTCTGAAGACTAAACAGTGCTTCATCATAACTTAGATATGAGGGAATTTTCTCCCTAAGGAATTTCAAGAATTATATATCAAACTGGTCTTTGAAATTGGAGAAAACATTTTGATTCTTAGGTTTCTAGTCAGGATGGTCAGAGACCCAAGCTCAGGAATTTGGTCCAAGCATGACAATAGAGGAAAAACCATATTACATTCTAGGAAAAGGCCTAAGATCTGTCACAACCCATTTATGCAACATTATTAAATGCCAGCACTTTTCTAGAAACTTGGACAAAAAGACAAAGGTCACTGCTTGCATGAAGTAGACATTCTAACCAGAAGAGACAGATAAGTACAATGATGAATAAGATTTATAGTATGTTAAAGGATAACTGCTATAGTGTAAAAAAAAAAAAATCAGTAAGGGATAATAAAGTCTTCTAGGATGGGGGTGGCTATGAGGTCAAGGAGGACAGGGAGGAATGGATACTGACAGTACCGTGAACACCACTTAAGGAGTCTGAATTTCTCCCTAAGTGGCAATTAGGAGGAGTGATGTGATCTGACCTCATTTCTAATAGGATCACCCTGCCTGATAATTTGAGAAGATGTGTAAAGGGAACAAAGGCAGAAGTCAGGTACCAAGTCTGAAGGCTTTTGAAGTAATCCAGGCAGGGTATCTGAAGATACGAGACGGGTATCTAAGGCTAGGGTGACTGTAGTGGAGATGGTCAGATTCTGTGAAAGTTAAGGCAAAAGAATTTTTCAACGGACTGGATGTTGGGTGTGAATGAAAAAAGGGTCAAGGATGACTGAAAGATTTTTAGACTGAGCAACTAGAAGAATCAATGGAAATGAGGAAGACTGAAAGTAGAGTAGATTGATGAGGGGAAGTGGTTAGAGAAGGTAGAGTAATTTAGTTCTGAATGTGTTTATTTGAGATGTCTATTTAACATCAAGTGGAGGTGTTACACAGGGAATTGGATATATGAATCTTTAGTTTGAAAGAGGTTTGGACTAGAAATATAAATTCGGTAATCACTGGCATAAGCAAAGGTATTTAAAGCCATAATTTGGTTGCAAGCACAAAGGGACTAAGTCCAGACAGACAAGGAAGAGGAAGGTCCTGGGTTGATATGGGGCAGTGTAATACTGAGATCAAAGAGAAGAAAAGGATTCAGCAGGGGCAACCCTTCAACTTTCTGAAACTCAGGTGCTCTCGAACAGGAAAATGCCTACCTCATTTATCCCATCAGTCACCATACACACCTAGTGACAAGAAAACATCTTAAAAACACTACGCGACTGTGTTGTTACATAAATGTTCACATATTTGTCATTCTCCTTAATAACGGGAGAATTTCTTAACAGAAGAGATTCTCCCAAGGTACCCTGCCAATTCCAACACAGTAAGAATTCAATAAATAATCATATTTTTGATAATGTTAATATTTACTGGGAAATTTGGCTAAGAAATGCTTAGAAAAAAAATCTGGTAGTTAAAGTCAATATTAAAACTAAAAAAATAATTACCTGTAAAGAAAGAAAAACTCTGAGCTATTTTTCTTAACTAAAAGTCCAAGTGCAAACTTATTCTTAAATATTGCTTCTCTTCATGCTATAAAATATTCTTTCATGCTATAAAATATTCTTTGAGTTTACAGAGTTGGCTAAAATCTTAAAGACAACATCTTAGTTCAGTGCCTGGATTATAATGGATGCTGAAAAAACGTGTTAAATGAATATCTCACACAAAGAAATGACTCTAACTGGTCAGTATTTTCCAGGTACCTAATACATGTAGGTATGTTCTATAAGTACACCTTAATACACAGAGGAGAAAAAGATTTATTTTTTTAAATCTTTGTCTCATGTAAAAAACACAGAGCTCAGAAAATATGCTTTTCAGTAATAAAGGAGGGGAGATGTTGTAAAGAACGAGCTATAGAGGAGATGAAAATAGTTATTTTCATCATGTGCTGTCTAATTTAAATTTTAAAAATAATAGTAATAAGGATAGGGACTGTTATATGGTGAAAAAGCCATGAAAGTCAAATCTGGATTCAGCATTTTTTTTTGTTTTAATTTATAGTCTGATACTAGCTTTATATCACTCAAAAGCTGACTAAAAATACTGTGAACATAATGTAAATCTATCAGAGGATGACATATGTACAATATTTAAAGCATAATGGGCACTATATGACCAAAGTTCCCAAATACTGACATTAAGCTTATTGAATTTAAAATAGAATATTAACCAAAATATTTTTCAGTAGACTCTAAACTGGTATGGCTGATAAGACTAAAACCTGTGAGATACTATTAAAGAAAAAACAGAATGTTTACTGGAAATCAATCTTACTCTACCAATGATGATTATAGCTTTAGACAGTTATTACTTGGCAAACTGTGTCAATACCATTTCAATTGAGGTTCCAATAATTTAATATTTAAAACCTATTTTTAAAGTAACAACAATGAAATAGATTACTCATTGTGAATTTTCTTTCATTTGCTCAAATATTTATGACTACAAGACATAAAATCAGTTTTATGACTAAAACTTAAAACAGGTCAAAACCATAAACAAACAATAACACTTAAAATTAACAGAGAAAAGCAGAGAGTAACTAAATCTAGTAACATTCAAAGGCATGCTTCTAGAGAGTCACTCAACTACATATGCTGATCTAGGATTCCCCTACAGAAAACTCAATCTACGGAAAACATAAAACCACCACCACTAAAAGAAAAAAAGAAAATCAAGACAGGAAAAAAGTACCAAGGGAAAGAAACAAGAACATACCAAATCTAGAACAGAGATTGCTGGCATAGCAGTCTGCTGCAGGTAACAGAGAAGAAAAAAAAAGAAAAAAAAGAAAGATGAAGTGTGAAAAAAAAAAGTTAAGTTTAGACCTGTATTCCGCCACTGGCATTTTTTGTCGCTATCTTATTTCATCTGTTTTTTGAAGGACAGCACAATGAGAAAAGTAAAGAACTACACACTAACTTAATGGTATTCAGAAATAGGAAAATGTCTACATGGTATCATATATTTGACTTTCATCATTAAGATATACAGAAACTAAAAAAGCAAAACCTCCCTAAGCTCTCTTATTTGGAGACTAAGACATTATTCTTAATGTAAATAATGATAAATACACAAATACTAGTAACTAAATTATCATAAGAAGCTTTTCAAACATTGTAATTCATACAAAGAGGTGAAATATTCAGTGTTTTAACCATCTGTAAAAACTGACTTTCAACAAAGGTAGTCCTCACAGAAAAGATTACAGAAACGTTTCAACGCAATCGCTAAATTTTTACTATTGTTGGAATATAATTGTAACAGTAAGAAATATTAATAGTCTACTTATTTACCATAAACAGGAACTTTATATTCAGAGTTTAAACTGTGGTAAAACGTAGTCTTCCTTTTCTTGTGTTTTTGGGGACAGACGATACAAGGCCATGAATATATTTAAGTTTTAAAATGAACAATCTGTAATGTATCTAATAGAAACGCTGGCTAGAGAGGAGGGAAACATACTGACAATGGCAAGAGTAAATAATTTATATAATTGAATGCTGGAGAGTTCTGATAATGAGCAACAGAAGTTATACAAAGTGAAAATTCTCCCAGGAATCCTTATGGTAAAAGTACTGAGTTATTAATCAAATAGTTGCTCTTTCAAATAAAATAATATTTATGGTAAATATAGTCATTTTTAAGGATGTTTATTACTGATGACTTGGAATTTACCAATAGAACAATGCAACAATTAGCATTTAGGTCTTCATTTCATAAAGTTAAGTGCCTCCAGAGGGATTCTAGTTGACTTTTTGGCAAAATTACCTTTGGCTCAGAATACGTATATATTAAGAAATATGTGTTCTTATGTTCACTAATAGGCTCCATGCTAATAGTTATCTAAGATTAAATTTTGTCAGGAGATAGGAAATCAAAATGTTTCTCATAACAGTTGTTATGGTTTTTAGGCCTTTTAGTACAGAGAGCATTAAATAAGAACTGGAATTAGAAACCAAATCCAAAAGACAAAAGAATAAACGTTTTGGCTCGTCTTCCCTCAGAATATTATACTATATGTAAAAAAAAAAAAAAAAAAGGTTGCTAAAAACTTAGCATGAAATGGTTAAGAGCACTCTCCTCAAGTTACCAATAAATGCCCATCTATCTCTGGTAACAATTCTCTTGACAGGATAATAAGTAATCTTGCTTTCATCTTAAATTTGGCATTTTAACAATTTATAGTATTAAACTAATTTAAATTTTACTTTTGTTCTTTTATTTGAAACAAATCACGAAAGCAGTTAATTTTTATAATATGGAAAAATATGAATAAGTTCTCAGTATCTTTATACTACAACTGAAAGTATAACCATTTATTAAATTAATAAACACCAAGGGTATAATTACTATGAAGACTCTAGCTCTAGTAATACTAAAAATGTAAATTTGAAGTCCTAAACAGTTTCTTTTTTCAACCTACATAAAATGCTGATAATCAAGATCAAGGGTCAACAAATAAGTGGCCAGAGGCTTTTGCAAAGAAAGGTTTACTGGGAATACAGCCACCCTTTTGTTTACACACAGGCTAGGGCTGCTTTTGCACAACAATGGCAGAGATGAGTGGCTTTAGCAGTGTGTGTTAGGCCCAGGAAACCTAAAATGCTTAAGAAAAGCTTGGCCAAGCCCTGATCAAGATTATCACTGGTCATTAACAAATACTAGTCCCCACTTGCCCTCTTTACTGAAGTGTAGAAAGAACTTATAACTTTGCTAATTTAAACAACATTAAGTTCCATTTGCATTGTGTGAAAATTTTCAGCCCTTTCAACTCTGGTTCATTTCTGTAGGACAAGTCCTGTAAAATAGAGGGGACTTTTTAATCCAAGATCACAGGGTTCGCTACATCTATAACCAACACAAAGAAGTTAGAATAGGTATCACAGATACGCACAACCAAAGGATTTTTTCCCTTTACCCTTGCTCTTCTTTCAGCCTCTAGGCGCTGCATTATTAGCATGGTATCCACGTCATCATCTTCCTCTTCCTCATCATCCTCGTCCTTCTCCTTAGATTCCTGGAGTCTCTTCTGGAATTGCCACTCCAGCATGAGTTTACGAAGGCGGTCGTTCTCTTCTGCAGTCCGATCGGGTTTGTTCTGGAGGTCCTGAATCTCTTTACTTAGCATATCTACAATATGCATTTGTTGTTGCTTTTCAAGCTTTTCCTTGGCATCTCGTTTCCATGGGTCAGGAGACAGACTATCACTTGAGGAAAGCTCCTCTTTGCTAATTGTGATGTACTGTAAATCTCTTCGCTCAATTGTTCGGGGTTGCTGTTGTGGTTGCAGTTCCCGAATGACTGTTTCTTGTGGTCTCTGTAGTGTTGAAGGCTTTTCTGGCTTCACCTGTTGTACCGTCACAGGAGAAAACTGAGTAGGGTTCAGCGACTGAGTACGCATTTGACCCAGCTTTCTCTCCTGTTCCCTTCGCTTTCTCTCTCGTTCCTCTTCTAAGCGGGCTTTTTCTTTTTCATACCACCGTTGATGTTCTTCTCTCTTTTTCCGTTCTGTAGCGGCCACTGGAGTAGACTGAGTTCCTATCTGGTTGACAGGAGGGGGCGGTAGGGGCAAATCCATTGGAATTCCATCAAAATCACTGGCATAGTGTGCAGGAGGAGGAGGCGGTGGTGGAGGCATGTCTGTTAGAATGGGCTGGGACACAGCCACTGGTGCTGGCTGTACAGCTGCTGGTGTTTTCCAACGACCAGGACCACTTTTGGTTAAAGTGGAAGCAGGAGTGACTGATTTAGAGGAATGGTTCAGGTGCTCTTGGCTAGATGTACTAGATTCTACTGAGGAACTCTGATTTATCCACATATCACTATCAGACTTTCGATCCATAACTGCCTCTATTCGATGTCGTTCTAGTTGGTAAGCTCTATCTTCTCGAAGCTCTTCTTGGGAACGGGTAACTCGCTAGGAAAAAAAAACCATTATACTTCAGCCATTTATCAAAAGACATTATTAAAAATTCATAAACATTTTATCTTCAAGGAGGTAAAACCAAGAAAACTGTTAAATGACCATGCTTTTATGTTACATATCCTAGACTACACCTTAAACTATAGCTATTTTTAAGAATACATTTAATTCCACCATCCATTCTCCTATACGGTTACTTTTCTAAAAAGAAAAATACCACTTAGTAATTTTCCCTAGATTAATCATCCAGACTGACATCCTCTTCTTCACTAATGTGGATAAAAATCCAAATTCCTTACCTTGTCATCTAAAGCCCTTTTTTCTGGCTTCAACATATCTTTATAGTCTGGAATCTTGCCACTCCCTTCACCCCCACTTGCCACACTGACCATTCCAGATTCTTCCACAACTCTGTTTTTTATGCCTATTCCTTCTATCTGAAAAGCTCTCCCATGCAATCATCTATAATCTAATCTAGGAGCTCAGTTTTTAGTTATGCTTAGATTTGAAAGACAGCTTCCTCACTTATTAGTCAACCCACTTCCCTAACAGCCCTTACTATACTGTATTTATCTTTCTGATTCCCCAACCACACCATTAGCTTCAAGAGCAGGGAACATGATTATCTATATTCCCAGTATCTAGAACAGCTTCTGACAAAATGAAATACCAAAATATATCCTCTAGGTTCTCATTTCTCACTCCTACAATCAGTGAAGTTGCCTTATAAATAGTAATTAAGGCTTTAGATTACTAACATTTAATTAATCAAAACTTAACAAAAAAATCCCTTTATATATTAACGTTTGTACCTTATTCTCAGACTTAACCATAAATCTATGAAAGGAAAAAAGACAAAAATTACAAGGCTGTTTCTAAATAAAATATCAATTGTGTTTCAGAAATCACTCAATTTTTATCTTATCAAACTCTTCTATATTCCTTTGGGGGCTGAGAAAAGTTTGTAGAACCTCTTATTTCTAACCTGAATTGCAATACTGGAATGATTATTGTCTATATGAACATGTGGCTTTTCCTCATAATTTGGCCACTGATTTTGAGGAGGCACCATCCGGTCCTGGGATTTGGATGCTGGGAAAGTAAAATACTCTCTGGTGTATGTTTGAGTTGGGATAGGGTAAGCTTCAGGTCTAGGTGGAGGGGTTTGCTCCTGTAAAATGTAAGAACAAAGAAAGGTTAATATTTAGCAATTCATACAACAGATTTAATATTCATTTATCTATTTTTGAAAAGTATATTTTTAAAATGTGCTAAAAATTAATGTAACATTCTCCTATTCAGAGAATAATAAAAATCATTTTATTTTGTTCACGCATTAATTTAAAACTAATTTACCTGACTCATATATAAACAAAGATTAAATACATCAAATTCAGGAATTATAATCCATACTAATTCACAAAGCTGAAATTTTATTAGATTATCTCAGATATTGTAAAGGAAACCTATGTTTTAAATGTAGTAAAAATCTTTTAGCTTATTTCTTCAAACCTCAGTGCAGAGATTTCCAGTAGAAACAGACGTTATCTTGGCTGTTGTTCCCGTGGCATAAGTATTTTTTCCTCCTGGACTAGGAGGCTGATCTGTTGGAAGCAGTTGGGAAAAGAAAGCATAATATTAAATAAACAATGTAGATGTAACATAAAAGTTTTTTAAAATTAGTGATCCATCTCATATACCTTCAAACTGCTAAGGTGTCTAGCTTATAGATATTTAAAAAATATACTAATAAGGCACCGGGCAGCTTATATCTCATCATACCCACACCCATTCCTTGAATAATTAGAGTTTACAGCTATAAAGCTTTATCTATAGACCAGGGATTGGCAAACTATTGGGGACAAAAGGCCAGAGAGTAAACACTTAAAGCTTTGCCTTTCTCTGTTGCATATTCTAGTTCTTTTTTTTTTGCCAAAAGGAAAAAAAAAACCCATTTGAGCTCCAGTTGGTAGTTTGTCGATGTATTATCAATGTACTGTTTGCCTAATGCTACAACTTTATCAAAAGACCTTCCAACTTGGTTTTTATTTCCTGTTAACATTAGTGTGGATACCCTTCATTAAAAAATACATTCTAGTTAGAAGGTAATAAATGCAGGTAATAATTTAACATTTTTAATAATTAAAAAATCACAAAGTACAAATCTCACTTTTGATGTGTGACCATGCATGTATTCGGAGAGAATTTAAAGACAAGAGAATGGAGAAGACTATTTTTCTTACTTGCTACATTGGGACTGGAGCGATGATCAGCTCTATTTTTCATTAGTCTATCATCACCAGGCAATTTTTTTGGTTCACTATATTCTGCCCAAGGCAGCTGAGGACTCTCGGGTGATCCATTCTGAGCTGAGTTATTATAGAGCTCAAAACCTTCACTCTTTGGTCGGGGTTTACCTGAGCCACGACGATCTGAAACTGAAATGAAACTATATTCAAGATAACTTCTTTTTATTTGTTTAAGGATTTATTTTATTGTATTTTAAATACCCTGCTTGGCTTTAAAAGAAAGACTAATATAAAAGTATCTAAATTTCTGTAAGAACTTGTTCTTAGTGTAAGAAATAAGGTGATTTTTATATAAGGGTAAAATCTTTCCATATCATCTTTTAAGAGCCTTCAAATAAAGCAACACGTAATTGGTACTGATGGGAAAAGTACATTTTTGAAGTTTCTCACAAACTGAAAAGTAGCTCTTTGTAAAAAATTCAAACCTTACAATTTTGAAGTAACTTTTTTCCAACTGAAATAAGAAATAATATACTTCCTTTCCTTCTCAAGATTTTAATCTTTTTAAAATTACTCAAGGTTATCATCATCATGATTAACCATCATGTGATATGATTTTTCAGTTCTTCATCTATTTTTTTGTTTTCCTATTTTCTTGCTTGATGACCATGCTTTTTCTACTTTTAAGAGTTTCCCTCTTTGATTCCCATTCTTGGTCTAGTTTGCTTCTTTTAAATGACTATAAACTAAGAAATTAGAGAACTAGGATGTTTTTATGTTATGCAAAAAAAGTAAAAAGTGTGCTTTTAGTTTTTATGAGGCAAGACCCATAAGATAACACATGGTTGTGTTGAGATACCTATTTTTTTAAGTTCAGGTGCCTTCATATGCCTGTTTTTTCTTTTTCTTTTTTTAAGTTACTATTAGGTACAGACTAGGTTCTGGACTTTGAAGATCCCAGAGTTCTGATTTACAGAGAAGAATGATTCTATCAAGGCCATACTTAGAAGGCTATATAAGCATTAAGCAAAGTGTATTATTAAGGTATTAAAGTTGATTTGGAACATAAAGATGATTTAAGGAGATAACGTGAGTAATGATGTTTTTTTTCAATGTTCCTGACATAATTTTTTTAAAAGTCCTAAATCATATTACTTTTATTCTTAGCTTTTTGATGTAGCTACAAAACTAAACTCCCCCCCAAAATAATGATTTCAGTCTAATAACTGAGCTTTTAAAGTGAATTATATATATATTACAATAATCATGTTCTATATCCTAACAAACACAGGATTAATGCAACTATTCATATGCATGGATATTCACCCAGTAGAGCTTGCTACTGATTTTTTTTTTTAAAGATTCATTTATTTTTATTTATCACCCCCCCCACATGCTTGCTGTTTGATCTCTGTGTCCATTTGCTGCGGGTTCTTCTGTGTCCACTTGTCTCCCTCCCTTTGTTGTGTCATCTTGCTGCGCCAGCTCTCTGCAGATGTGGGCTGTCAGCTCTCCATGGGCCATCAGCTCTCCACGGGTGTGGACCAGCCTGCCTTCACAAAGAGGCCCTGGGACACAAACCCAGGGCCTCCCATATAGTAGACGAGAGCCCAATCAGTTGAGCCACATCTGCTTCCCACTACTTATTTTTAAAGACCTTATGTTCTGAGTTTTCTTACCAAAATTGAAAACTCACTAGCAAGAAACTGGTCATATTGAGGTCCAGTTAAAATGGCACTTAGGCAGGAGGGTAAATTGTGGGCTCTAAGGCCAGATGGCCCACATCTGAATCCTGGCTCCAGCAATCTGTAGTGAATTATCTTTGACGTCTTACTTAAGTGCTCTCATCCTCAATTTCCATATCTTCAAAATTGGCATCTTGATTATAATTATAGTATCTATTCCATAGGGTTTCTGCTTATACTAAAAGAAGTCATGATTGTAAAATGGCTGGCATATAGTGTTCAATAAAAGTATTATTAGTATTAGTCAATGTAATAGAAGCATTCAATTTATTCATAACTAATTCTTACTTCTTTGCATCATTGGAGATGGCTGGTTGAGCAGTGTAGCAAGACCGTGATAAATTGCTCCTTGTTTTGCTACTTCTAGTGTTACCACAGAACTTGTTCTTGTCATGAGCTCTGCTGCCCTAGAGAGTATTACAAATGTAAGAACAAAACAAAACAAAATGAAACACAGAGACTACTCTGTCACTATGATAGCTTGTGATCAGAACTGACAAGAATCATTTTTTTTCTTTATTTTTTTAATGTTACATTAAAAAAATATGAGGTCCCTGTATACCCTCTACCGTCCCCACCCCACTCCTCCCCTTAACAACAACCTCCTCCATCATCATGAGACATTCATCGCATTTGGTGAATACATCTCCGAGCACCACTGCACCTCATGGTCAATGGTCCACACCATAGCCCACACTCCCCCACAGTCCACCCAGTGGGCCACGGGAGGACATGCGATGCCCAGTAACTGTCCCTGCAGCACCACCCAGGACACCTCCAAGTCCCGAAAATGCCCCCACATCACATCTCTTCCTCCCACTCCCTACCCCCAGCAGCCACCATGGCCACTCTCTCCACACCAAGGCCACACTTAAGAATCATTTTTGAAAACATCATCTGCTAATTTTGGGTAACAGTCCTGACATTCTGACACACTACCCACTGCCCATTTCCTTCCTCTGAAAATTAACTATGAGAACAAGCAAACACATCTCCTGCTAACATATTAAGAAATGGTAGACAATATTCAGAAATTTCAGGAAGTGTTAAAATTATTATTTTTTAGCTTCAAAGATACTGTTTCAGAATAAAATAGGTATTTTAGTATTTATTTGCTTAGTGAAATGTCCCGTACACTAAGAGTTTAATACTTTAAAAGGTGAAAAATAAGGCACAGCTTTTTGGAATATTTTTCACCTTCAAATCCCAAAATTTAATGCTAAATATCACCTAAAAATGTTAATATTAAGCGTCAAATAAATAAATCATACCTTTCCTGAGACAGTCCTACCAGACTCCGTCCATCCACACTGAGGAGTTGATCACCTGCAGCTAGTCGTCCATCCTATGTGTACCCAGAAGATACGTGTGCATGTGTGTATGAATGTGTGTCAGGAGGGTGGAACAGCAAACAGGAGAGGGGGGGGAGAAGAAAAGATAATGATAAGTACATATCGGATTTGTTCTTTCAACAAACATTACATAGCCTTTTATAACAAGGTATCAGTTGATATCTCTCATTATTTGTTAAATGTATGATATACTGAACATGTACAACTTTAAAAGTTATACTAACCACATCTGCAGCACCTCCTTTTACAACAGACTTGACATAGATTCCAAGTTTATCTTGACCTGCACCCTATGTAAAAAATAAGAAACAATGCACTGAAAAATATATAGTAGTAAACACGATACTCAGAAAATCAAAACAGAAATAAAACCCCACACGTATATACATAACTGTAACGAAAGTCTTGATTCTTGTTTTTATATGAAAATTAGAATAGAATTAACTTTTTATTTGACAAAACTAAAGAAACACTAACAGGAAATGCTCCTAATTTATGTTTCCAAATTAAGAAGAAAAAATACTTGTGAAAAATCAATTATTAATGCATGAGGTGATGAGAGGACTGAAATAGGCTTAGAGCTCTGAATGCAATTTAAACAGCCATAAATACAATGAACCAAAAAACATGTTCAATGATATATGCTATTAATAATTTTAATGTAAAAAACAATGTACTGAAATATTTTTACATTCCAATTATTTCCATATATCTTCGCCACACCCTTATCCTTTTCATACATATAGTTTAAAATTTAAAGCAATAAAAAAACTTCTTGTGATAAATAATAAGGGTGTCTTAGGTAGTAAGAGAATGTCATGCAGAAAATACTCTATATTAGTTCAACTTAAGAATCATGTATTGTAACTATAAGTAAACATTAAAGTAACAAAATCCAATATAAACAGAACTGTTGTACTATGAATAATGAAATCTTGCAAGAAAGACTTAAGTACTGCATAAAACTATTTTACAGAATCATTCACTAACATTTTACTTGGATATCATAACTATAACATCGAACTCAAAATTTTGAGTAAGTTATTGGAACCATGAAAGGAAGCACACATATGCATGAAATCTCAGTTGGATATTATTGTCACAACAACTAAAGGTAAATCCAAATCCACTTCAATATTTATAAAACATTGTATCATAAAGGCAAAAATAAAGTATCACAAAGCTATGCCACAGTGATTTCAACAAATGACTTAATTAAAACAAAACGTCTACAACACACTAGAATTATGTAATTTTCATTAGAAAGTTAGCCACTTTTTCCTTTTAGTTAATCTTTAAAGATTTGATGTATGGGACTCCTGTATGATGTTATGCATGTTTGCTTTGTCAGTTCACAACTTTTACTATACACTTAATTGCTTATGTATGTTCATACATAAATGATATAAAGATAATAATGATCAGATTGGTTAGCGGAAAATACTTTGTTTAGTAGTAATATTTTGACATTGCTCTTTAATTATTAGTTAAAAAGGTTTAAAAACAATGCAAGTTATTGGTGGTAGGGTGAGATGTTATGTATGTTTGTTTGATGTTATATATGTTTGCTTTGTAAGTTCACAACTATTATACATTTATTGTTTACGTATGTTTATGTAGGAGTGATATATTTCAATAAAAGAAAAAAAATAAAAATAAAAAATAGTCTGACTGACTAGCACTGCTGACGCATTACTCCTTTCTCCCCTCAGCAAAAATTTCAAGCATGTAATAGTTTTGTGGGCATAAACCCATCTATTACATATTTCATTTTGAAATCAGTACAGAATTTTGTAATTTAACAACAACAAAAAAAACCCTCAATTTTGAGAAGGAGTATGTTTCCTGTTTTACCAACTGCTTATTAGATACCTCCCTTTAGATATCACCCAGCCACTTCAAACACAACATGACATGACCAAAAGTATAACATATTATCCTTAGATGGATCCTTTTGCCATAAAGAATATTATTGGGATAGTTGGTAAAGCTTAAACTTTTCTATATACTTGAAATTATTTCAAAATAAAATATTCAGTGGGCACTCAATAAATGGCAATTTCCTGAATTTTAGCATGTCCTTTAGCATAAGAGTAATACTCCATTTAACTGACTTTACCTACCAATACTGGGTTTTTGTTGAATTTAGGTACCCAAGACACACTATATGATCTACTTCCCTATTTGTTAAAGTGGGTATTCCCTAATATATAATCTTATTAATTGTATTTTTACATAGTCCATAATTTTACATAATCTATGACTGTTTAATTTAACAATTCAGCTGTTAAAATCCCTATCATGTAGCTTATATTCTAGAGTAGAATTTTATCTGTAGTCACCCATTAATTCTAGTTGAGGACACAGAAAAGCCTTCTCTATCAGCAAATGCTATATATTAATCAATATTTCCTTTGAGCTCATTTGCTTAGTCAGATTTATACAAAATTCTAAAAGCACTAGTGATTTTCTTATTCCGCTTTCTGCTTGACTGATATAAAAACCATGCTTACTGAATTTCAGAATACCAACTTTTAGTGTGAATGAGCACTTAACTATTTTCACACAGCATGATTTTTTAATGTAGGGAATTACCTTCTAACTTAAATAATAAAAAGTATCCTTTCAATAAGATAACCAATTACTACTATTTTCAACAAGTAAAATGTTTAGAGCAATACTAGTAATGTACTATTAACAATGCTGTAAATAATAAAATATCAATAAATCAAGCCTTCCCCTATTATTTCTGATATTTGTTATTATTATTAATAGACAAAAAAATCCCCTATTATTTATTTAGAAAACCTATAATAAAAATTACTTACTTTTAAAATCACAAAATGGACATAAAAAAATGCAAAAATTGTTGTTTTGCTTCTCTCTAATAAACCAAGAAACTGTACACATATTTTTGGTCCTGGCTAGTTAGCTGTTTTGTTACACACAATTTTCATTCTAGGATGATATTTTTGTTTCACTTTCAGAATATATTGCATCTTGCCTGCATTATTACTTCATGTTTTCAACCTCTTCAGACCATTAATTACACAACTGATGAGGGATGTTAGGCTCTATTACTTCATTAAGAGTCTACATTTGAGGGAACAAAAATAGAAACTTAAATTCTATAGCATTTTAAACAAATAATTTATTACACTATATGCAAGTGTCTCTACCTTCAATCTGCTCAGCACATTTCTACCAAATTACCTTTCCTAAAACATAACTCAAATGTTATCCTGGTCAACAACTTCAGTAGCTGCCTGATACTTTTAAAATAAACAGGGACCCCCTACACATGGCATTCGTGGCTCCCTGAACCTAAATATATCTTTAAGCATTATCTAACCTTATTTTCTCTCTCTCAACATACTTGGTTCTACCCAAATCAGTCATTCATTTCCTCTATTCTATCCTTTTTGTCTCCCTATTCTTACTTTTCTTTATATTGTTCTCTCCACTTAAAATATCTTTTCTTATGCAACTCTCTGACAAAATCCTTTCCATCATTCAATTCTTAGGCTCACTACTACCACCAGCCAGCCTCTCACCTTCCCAGTTATGCAAGATGTAATCTTTTCTGCATTTATGGTTCTCATGGGATTTTTCTCTGTTCCCTTTTAGTAGTTACTTGTTATGTACTGTATTACAATTTCGTTGAGATGTTCTCTCTATCCAACTAGCTTATATGCTTCTTTGAAGAGATGTGTCCAATCAGGCTGCCTTATACTCTACAACAATTTGTTGAATTCCTTATTTAAAAAATCTCCTATTAGGAAATCCATCCTTGTATTTAATGAAATACATTAGTAAGTAGAAGCATATGATATGTGCCTTATATATGAGTTGGTAAAATAACTTTGTAAAATTAGTAGTTTAAAAAGTGAGAAACTGTGACACCAAACGTGCTATTTCAGGAAGTGGCATGCAAATCCATTACTGTCAGGAAATGGGTACAGGAAAGATATAATATTTAAGAACTGATAAATACTATTTTCTTCCATGATGCAAATTTATCTGGATTCTAAGTTACAATCACCTCTTTAATTCCAAATAACTTGAATTTATAAGTGTATCTGCTGGTCACAAAAAGAGGTCTTCACTTGAGGAAAAGAAGTTCATGATTATTAAAGACCTCAATTCAAAAGAACCATTAATGCCTAAGAGGTCTATTTAAGGTTGGTCATAAAAATCGACTTTAATTAAAAGTCATCAATGATATCATGAAAAACGTATTTTTAAAAAAAATTCTTAGACATGATACAGAAATAAAGAATGTGGATCTAGAATATTCTAACAGGTATTCAAACTGGCTCTATTATTAGAATAGCCTCTCCTTCCACACTGGTTTCCTTCCATCTCTGTGCTTATTTGAGTGCTATCTATAGTTCATGTGCAGCTCAGTCATATACTGGCCATAACAAATTGTAAACATAACTTGTATATAGAGAAATAATTGTTCTAATAGTAATTACTTTAGAAAAACAAAATTAAGATATAATAGCTAGAGATAAAAGAATTCTAAGGTATTTCCAAGTATAAATATCAAATAACTGTGGGTAGTAGTTACTTTGAACATGAAACACCACATTCTTTAACTAAGTATAAGGTGATCAAATGTCTCAATCTGGCAATGGCAGTCTTAATTTGGAATAAATGCCCTGGCTGGAGAGCAAACAGAATATAGAAGATCTGCTTCATTCCTGCTAATTGCCATTTGTATTGGGAACTACATACTGATTCCAACCTCAGCTATTAGTAAATTCCAGTTGAAATAATTCCTTAACTTTAGGGAGCACTGTCCCTACCTATTCCACTTATCTGAACAGAAATAATATTATAGCCTATGATAAAAAAATGGAATAAAACAAAATTTATTTATTTCAAAAATATTAGGCCACTTAATTTGTATCTTATTTCTAAACAAGTATGCAGCACAAATAAATCTAGCCTGGTAAGACTGAGTTAAAAAAAATTTATTAAAATAATCCTATTAGTTCCTCTTTTTATATATATATATAAAAAGTTAATTTTATGATCATTCTAACATTTTCTAATTAAGAAAGGAAAATGGATTCCAGAAGTTTTGTGTTTTTTTGCTGCTACACATATCATATCAGTCAATGTATCATATCAGTCACTGAAAGCATGTAAATATAAGCACTTTAAGTATTGACCAAAAGCCAACTATTGAAATGAAAAGAAACAGATTTCAGATGTTGGTAATAAGAAATGCTATTTAGACACTCTAAAACTTTGCTGTCCTAAGCACTCAAAATGTGGCTAGCCCAAATTGAATTGAAATAAGCAGTAAGTGTAAAATAAACCCAAATTTCAAAAAAGAATGTAAAATATCTCATTAATAGCATTTATAATGATTACATGTTTAAATAACATTTTGGATATACTGGGTTAATAAGTAGAACACATTATTAAATTCACTTGTTTCTTTTTATTTATTTTTAATGTAGCTAGCAGAAAATCTTACATTACATATGTGGTTCCCTTTATATTTCTATTCCACAGCACTGCTCTAAAACTGCAGGTTTTTCAAAGTATGTATGTTTTTAGTAACCACTGGTACAAGGCAATAAATTTATAATTATCCAGATAACTGGGTTAAAAGCTTACCCATAATATGTATGCTACATTATATACCCTTATTTCCAATCATGAGAAAGACAACAAGATTATACAATTGTAAGAATTACTTGCCTAAGGTGCCGAAACGGTATTTGAAAATTCATTAATGCACTGAGTCTATTTATTATTTACAAAATGAAAAGGATAATAATAACCACTAAGGAGTCTTAATCCTCATTCAAGAAATCAAATTCCCTTTAGAAAATGATCCTTTAGAAAGCAATTATATATTCCAAAAGTATCAATTACAAATTTAAGTAAACAAAATTCTGGAATTAAAAACAAACATATACTGGAAGAAAAATTTTAATAAAAAAAATAATTCTCCCTTCTAGAGGCATTTAATGTGAAAAACACTAGCAGCAAAGTACCCAAACTGCTTTGTTTGGTATTTGTGGCTCTCCAACATGATTTAAGAATATCAGAGTATGATAACCAAAAATATATTAACCAGGTAGTACAAAAGAAAGGGAGAATATCTAGATTAAGGACCTAACTCCTTAAACACAAACACACACATAGTACAACAAACAGTAATTCAAATGAAATACAAAAATATCACTATATGTATCGTTTCAAAATGTTATTTTAAAATGCATCATGTAACTGCTTTGCTTTCCTTAGAAGGGATAGATAGGATAGGGTTTGAGAGAGAGAAGAAAGAAGGACAGAAAGGACAAAGGAGGGTAAAGAAAAATCCTACCTGAAACTTGTAGAAAAAAAACTTACTTGTACAAAAGAGAATGGCAATAAATGAATAACAAAAAGACCAATAAAAGCTAGAAATAACAACTCAGCTTCTATATATTATACTTTCCCTGCAATTGAGAAAAACTCACCTCTTAGTTGCTTTAAGTGTCTGATGAGAAATAGTTATAAGGAAAAGGCGAAAAGGCAATCCCCAAATGTCCTATTTTTTACCCTAATTCTCCTGATTCTCTCTATTTGGGAAGACTAAAGAAGTACAGGAAGACTCACCTCATGCACAAGAGACTCAATTAAAAGTAGCCTATGCTTCCAACATTCCAGTAGCAAACTTTGAGTGAGTGTGGGAGTATGATATGATTAACAGCATAAAAACATCAATACACAATCCAAAAAAAAAAAAGAAAGAAAGGAAAGATATGCCTGCCAAAACAGCATTATTTCAACCCTATTGTTTTTCTGGTATGGAAATACAGTCTGGATTCTCTAACTAAAGGTTTTAAAACAATAACTGGGCTGAAATGACCTATGAGCACAGGAATATTTAAAATTCATCAAGTCTAATTCTGTACAATGCTTTGTTCTCTTGATTTTCTCAGTGTTTTTGATTGTTTTACTTCTAATCAGATAAGTAGTTTTGATTTCATAAACTATCGAAAACCAGATTAGGGTTTTAAAATCATTTTAAAGCTCCGTTGTTTTTTGGTAGGAATTACTGTAATTCTGCAATAATCACTTTTAAAATTCTTTCTTGATGTAAATTCTACCCTCAGCAATTGAAAGTAAACAGTAACTTACCTCTAAGAAACATGTTATTATAAATGAAATCCTATGAGCTAGCTTCTAGTTTCAGTTCCTTTCATTTTACCCTTAAAACCAAACAAAAAACAAAAACACCACAACATCTTTCTTTTCCCTATCTATAAAAATGAAGGGAATAAACTAGATAGGGGCTCTTAACGAGTTCCGCAGAGAGGCTTTAGGAGGTCCATGAACCACCAAAAATTGTATGCAAAATTTGACTTGTGTATGAATTTTCCCAGGGAGAATGGTGAAGGGCTTTCATTAGATTCTCAGAGTGATCTGTGAATCAATAAATTTTCAAGGTGGTAAGAGACCAATGAAGATGATCTCTAGGTTTCCTTACAGAGCTTCCCAGAGCATGTGCCCAGTGTAGGGAATGGGTCTTAACTGCCCAAGTCTTGTGGGTGACTAGGTGAGGTCTGGGCCAGTTTGAGCCCCCCAGTGCCTCAGAAGCCTGGTCTCTTTATTCAGATGTACCCTAAAGATATTGCCATTTTCTATGTGTACTACATTGTGAAAAGGGGTAGTTCTGTTTAAGGGTATTAACACTTTATGCTTCTATTATATTATTTTAAGATTATAAATTGAATTCAATCTTTCAGTTAATCTAAGAAACAGTACTTAGGCCATAATTATAAAAATAGGTAAGGAGCACTGTGCCAATTTGTACAATTTAATGAAAAGTTATTTTGGTATTGCCAGTGAAGAAAACTTTACAGCTACACTGAATACTTTGGAATTGATTTTTAAAAGGAACTAAGAATTTCCTGACTTCATTTCTTTGATTAGGTCTTTTCCACGTGGTCATAATAAGGACTTCAAAGAACAGAAATGGGAAGTTCTCAAATACTTCAAAACACTAAATTATCATTTTTATAAGGAACTTACTCTTTACAAAGAAAAAGTATATTACTAAACCTTAACCTTCTCATCCATAAATAACACAAATCTTATTTTATGTTTTATGCTGATTTAAAATCTTAAAATCAGCACATAATCTAAAAGCACAAAGGAGAACATCTTTAAGACACTATGTAATTAACCATCTATTTTTTTTTTTAATCATAGTAAAATATCCTAAGTACTTTTAAAATGACCACTTGTATGTTCACTTTCAGGAAAAAAACAAGGTTTTAGATAATGACTATAGTAAAACCACCTAACATGGCCAAAAGTAAAGTTACACAGGCCTACAGCAAATTATATAGCAGTAGGTGCCATTATTTAAAACAATTTTCACTATATTGTAGCCAGCAGAGTTAAATGCTTTTTTCTTATATATTTTTAGGAGACTCAAGAATTTACAGCATTAAAATAGAGAGAAACAAACAATTACCTGGGTGTGTAATTACAAGCTACATTTAATGGTTGCTTCATGAGCGAGTTAATTATTGGCAGGTTTAAACAAGTTACGGCAAAAGAAAAAGCACTCTTTGAAGATCACAGATTTTGCCCAAGAACATAGACACCACCACCCTGAAGAAACTCACCACTGATTCTGTTCTTCCGACAACAGAGAACCACATTTTGATCTCTAGGACTACAAAACTTCTTGAACTGTAAAAATCAATCGCCTACTCCTCTCAGTTTTCAACAGCAGCCAATACAGCTGGTATTTCACGACTCTGATCAACACAATTCCGAGCGGGAAGCTATGACAATATGGCATTTATCAACACTAGCTAGAACCAATATAAGATTCAGACTCTTACGTAATCAGTCAGTTCTGATTTTCATTTACTTTGTACTTTACTAAACTTTTAAAAAAAGCTAGAAAAATAAAAAAGGAGGGAATTATTTGTATTTAAAAAATCCAAATTAAACAGGAAGCACTGAGTTGTTCCACAGACAGGACAGAAATTTAGCATACTAGCCTTCCCCCAAAAGTATTTCTAAAAAAGTAAACTACATATACACAGCTTCCAAATCATCTGGATTTCATAAAACTTAACCACAATGTGGAAGGAGAGTCAGGGAGCCTAACATCAAAACATCTTTTAGGGTTATAGCAGCTATGCACTAATTAGAAAAAAATTTCAGAAAATAAAAAAATAAAAGACACTGGGCTGAACACCAAAACCACAACAGCTTATACAAAAAAGCAAAAGCTTACAGAGTAAGTGCTACTGAGCCCTACAGACTCTTCTGCAGAAAAAGATTACAAGACAACACAACAATGAGGATCGATAAAAAAAATATTAATAGGTACTGCTTATTATGTGTTAAGTTTCAAAATGCTTTACTTTCCTAAAATCACAACAGCCTTCTGAGGTAACTACAATTGTTATCATCATCCTGCCGGCAGGAAAACGGAAGCTTTCTGAGGTTAAGCATTTACTCTGGGTTCCAGGGCGTCTAGGCGGAGGTCAGGATCTGAGCCCCGGGAGCCGGACTCCAGGCAGCGCTGCTCCTCCAAGGGGATTTTTACTGAAATGCAAGTCACACTAAGAGATACACTGAAGAAAGCTGCTATGCTGTCCATAAACTGTCCTTCTCTACCTACCTTCCACTTAAATACATCATTGAAAACTTGACCATAAACCTGCTCTAATTTATGTATATCTATGATTATTTCAACTACATAGTTATTTTAGCAATGTGTATAAATTAGATCCTTTTCTTTTGCTAAACTTACCATTCCAAGTAGAAAAGGTACTACAAATAAGCAGGGGTGGGGTTGTGAATTATATCAAGTAGCTAAGTATTCTAAGTGAACCGCCAGATTCATTTGTGTCATTTTAATAAGAGATTGGATAATATACTATTTTCATTAACAGACCATGCAAGTTGTTTCCTCTAGAGCATCAACATGCTGACACCCAAATTTTATCTCCGGTTTTAAACTTCTGAATTCCTCAATCACATATACAACGATCTACTAGATAATATATTTACTTACCTACTTTAACAGGCATCCCAAATCACAAATTTAACAAATTCAAAAACTGAACTCTTGATTCCCAACCCCACCAACCAACATCTGCCCCTTTTCAGTTTCCTTATCTTCAGTAACACTAATCTTCAATAAATAACAACTTTATCTAAAATACCAAGCTGTTCAAGACAGAACCAGGATTCATTTTGATATTTCCCTCTCACCCATAATATCCAATTCATTAACCAATCTGAAAATAATCTTTCAGCAAATATGCATATTCACCTATTAGGTATCAGAAATGGTTGACCCTTCAATAGTGAGTAAGACAAAGTGCCTGCCCTCAAATAAGTTATATTCCAGTGGATGCCATATTATTCTACATATAAAACATACCTGCAATTGGTTTACTTTTCTCTATCTCCACTGCCACTTCCCTATTCTAAACCTACACTACCTCTCATTTGGAAAGCTAGTAACAGTTTACATACAGTCCTTTTGGTTGTACTTCTGAGATTTTCTGATCCATGCTTCATAAAATACTAAGAACAAGCTTTCAACACTGCATTCCCATCACATTATGCCTTTATTGAAACCTCATCAAAGATTTCTTATTTCACTTAATACAAAACCCACTACTTTCTGTCAAGACCTACAACACCTACAACCACAAGGTTCTACCTCAGCAGCCAGTAAGTAATCTGCCACCTGCTTTTATAACAAAGTTTTATCAGAACACACTCATTTATTTATTGTCCACAGCTGCTTGTGCACTACAATGGCAGAGTTGAGTAGATGCATCAGAAACCCACAACACACACCCACACACACAAAGTTTGCTGACCTCTGATCTACACGATCTAGTCCTGGCCTACCTCTCAAATACACCTCATACTACATCCCCTTCAATGATTAATGCATTCTAGCCACACTGGTCTTAGAGCCTCATCTTTTTCCTACCTTAAAATCTTTGTACGTGTTCCCTTTACAGAAATTCTCTACCCACCATCTTTTATCTGGCTAGCACTTACTCATCCTTCAAGTTTCAGCTTAGAAGTCACTTCCTCAGAGAGGCCTTTACTGACCTGCACACTAAATTACAGTTTAGAAGTCAATAAATATCCATGTATAAATCATGATCTATGAAATCAATCACTTTTTCTTTGCCTTTGCCCACAAGTGATCAAGAAATGTACTGGTAAAGTGGCTGCCTAGGACTACAGATATTCTTGAAGCAAGAAGAAAAGAGCTTTTACTAGGGAAAAAAATAACTTTCCTAAGAGTCAAGTCCACACTTAGTATCATTAAATCTATTTTATTAACTAATGAATGAACCACCTTACACATGACTAAACTTGGACTCTCTTTCAAAAGGCTTTAATATATTTATTTTCTTCCAATTGTAATTTACATATACCACACACTGTGGAAAATATTTTGAAAGACCAGAAACAAGAAAAAGTGAAAATCAATATATGTTACGGAGGATCCCACTCCTCCCATTTTAGAGAAGGGATACCCATATCTTTCTTGTATATTCAGCAAGAAAGAAAGGAACAGGAACCTTTCCCCACACTCCATCTACTTCCACTCTCCTCTCCAAAGGAGGGGGAGGCATGCTTTATGTGACTGGTGAGGCAGGGATAAGAAACTGAGTAGGGGTGCTCATCTCCTTTTTAGAGTGCCCTGTTTTGAGCAGGGTTGGAGGTGGGAAGGAGTAGGGTGAAGAAGAATGTGTTTAACTCAGGAATCATGTACTGGCAGGTCCACTGCAGATGAACACATAAGCCATCATCTCCAATCCAGTTTGGCTAGTAAAAAATTTCATCTTTTGATTTATATCTAACTCCCTGTATTGTTACTGTTCTCCACTAAGTCCCAACACTATAATCCTATATATCCCAATTAGAAATACTAATAACACTGTTATTTCCCAGTTTTTTCCTACAAATCTCTTTTTAAATGTCTTTTATAGTATATAGGAAATAGGAAAGAAAATCTACATATTTAAAGATTAAATAATGAAACATTATACTTCGCTCTTCATTTAATCACACAAGCACACAACAGGCACTCAACAATCTCTGCTGAAATAAACATTATTTTAACAATTGGCCACTGCTTTCATTATTTCAGTGTTAATAAAAGTAACAAAGGAACCAATCTTCAAACTATCATACACCTTCAAGCTAATCCCTGTGGACTTGTAAAATTATGTCAAGCTAATGGAGATCTGTAATTGTGCTATATTATATTGCATTTTCTCATCACAAATTACAAATCCTTCTAGAATAGCAAGGATTCAAGAGTCATACATATTTTTATGACAAAACTACTTTCTGGAGAGAGGATGCAGCTTAAGCAGTTGAGCACCCACCTCCCACACGGTGGGGGGGGGAACGACAGGACACATGACACATTCTACTCCCAGTGCCTCCTAAAAAAAAAAAAATCAACAGACAAGCAGAGAGCAGACAACAAGCAAACAGATGAGGGAGCCATCTGTAGGGGTCAGGGGACTATTTTCTAGTGAATATGTATGTATAATGGTAATTTTTAAATATTGTGTTTTCTTCGAATGCTTCCTTATATATGAACTGTCTCCCTTCACCTTGTGGGACATTAGGCTTAAGGTAAGAACACAGATGCAAAGAGAAAGTGTCAGTCCTCAGTTTTGATTTACAAAGAACCTCAGGAGGTTCTTAAGCCCCACAGAAAACAAGTAATTAGTGGAGGCTTGGGTGGTCAGCAGCCATGCAAACCAGCAGGCAGCCAAAGCCAGACAGTTAAAAATCACCAATGTAAATTTAGGGAGGACTGAGGAACAGTTTCAGGTCAGGTCAAAGTTCTACATGTGTTCTTTCGGGCCTGACCAATTACAAGGCTTTGCCTGGCAGGCCTCATGTGGGGACGGGGGCGGGGGTGAAGAGTTGCTCTCCTCACACCAGACTTGGTGCACAGCCAGGGCAGCATTCCAATCTTCTAGAGGGAGCTGCAGCCAAGGACTTGGGCCGCCCCACACCGCATCCCAGGCCAGCCATGCTCATACACCTACCTGTATTCCTAGCCCACACACCAACATTCAGAGGATTCCTGGGCATGTTTCCCGCTCTCCTCCCGTACTGCACCATCCCGTACTGCACGCCCTCTGACCTCACCCAGTACAGTACCATGGGGGGAAAATGGTGCCCTTCTCCTTTGCCTCTCGCCTGCCTACATGGTCTCAGAAAGAGGGAAGAAAGCCTGTTTCAGCCTGGCCAGTTGTCCTAATTGACCACCTCAGTACCAGGCAGCAGCCCATCAAGGTTAGAGATCAATATTCAGAAACAAACAACTCAAGTCACTCTAACTGGAAGCTAGAGAAGATCTAGAGGACAGGGCGAGGAATTGCAACAGCGACCCTGCAGCTCCACTCCCTCACTGCTACAGCATAACGCTTGTTCCTTTACACATCAGAAAACTATACCAGAAAAAGAATTAAAAACACAAAGCTTGAAAGTTTAGTTAAATCAAACATGCATCTACAAAACAAAAAAAGTTTCTACTGAGATTATTTTGTTTTAAACTGGAAAATATGGAGGCTCTGGTAAAACGATAGTCTTACTATCCCACACTACTCAAATCTTAAGCAAGATTAGTATTTTAAATAATATTAGACGAGTAGCAGAATATATGGAAATTAAATTTTTCCTGTATATCTGAGTGTGGTGGGCAATTTTTGACCCTAAAAAATCTTCTTCCCCTGAAAATGGGCATCTGATGCAGTTGGTGAACAAAGAAAAAGTAGCTCTACAACTGATACTTCCCTATTCACGTTTCCAAATGTTTTGAGTTGTGGGTCCAATAAAATTTCAACAGCCTGGAAATATGGCCCATGAATATGACCCTTACCAGGAGTAAGTGGAACTTCTAGACTATGTGGGTGGATTAAGTATGGCCCTGGACCTACCCTCTGGCCTACTTTAAGTGCACTAAACAAAAAGCACAGTATCTGTGAAGTGCAATAAAGCAAAGCACAATAAAACCATGTATGCCTGTAGAGACACGACTCTCCCAACGGATTCCCAACTGGATGTGCCACCTTTAGTCCCAGGTTCTTAATTAATTAATCTTAGATGCTATTTCCAGAAAAAGCTTTGAAAATGGTCAATTTCATCATGTTCCAAATCCTTTCAGTTCTCTTTGGTGCTTACAAGATCAAATGCAATCTCTTCAACCAATCGATCAAAAGTTTTAAAAGTTATTAAAGCACTACCTTCTTAGTCATCCTCAACTCACTAGGCAAGCAGGTCTCATGTTATCAAAATATGGCATCTACAGTGCTTGTTTGTTCTATCCTTGCTTATATTATCACTCCCAACCATAATATACCACCTCCCTTACTGCTTTTTTCCAATTATATTCTAAGGACTAGCTGAAATTCTACTTTCCACAATTGCTATAACAATCATTAATATCCTTAACACACTTATCTGAAATACTAAATTGTAATATTTTATCATACTTATATTGGATATTAATCATATACTGTTCCATAGGCATTTGTCTTGTTGCAGTATATAGACTAAGATTATGGACAGCAAATCTGTCACATATAACCCAGTAAAATTTTTTTTTCAATATATTTGGTGATTTATTATATTAAATACATCAACTTTTAAGATTAAAGAGGAGTGACAATGAATCAAATACCCACTCATTTTGTTAAACAGAGTCAGTCTAACAGGGGGGAGAAGAGATGAAATTCCAAGTTATTTAATTCTAATTATGGTAAGTGCTAGAAAGAAAAGTGTGGAGGGCTATAAAAGCACATGGGGGACCTAACCTTATTTAGAGAATAATGATGAAAAGGGGGTGCTGTTAGGGAAGACCTTATGGAAAGCAACATATTTAATCCTTGTTTTGAGAAGAAGTACAAAGGATAAATACTCAAACTAGAGGGAATGGTATATGCAAAAATTCAAGGCAGAAAGAACCTTTTTATTAGTTGGACTACTCATTTAGCTCACTTGCTGCTTGCAGTGAAGAACCATCATCACCTTGACATTTTCCCTAACAGTTCTTCACATGTACGAGGTCCCAGGTTCAATTCCTGGTACCTCCTAAAAATAGATATTAAATACACAACAAAAAATTTGTGCTATTAAAATGTTATTGTAAACAAAGGCAAAGTTGACTTACTAAACCACTAATTATTGAATATTAGCTAATAAATATATTTGTTCCACTGAAAGTATCTGAATAATTCAAAGCTAAAATTCATTATAAATATTATTCAATATCTGTAGCTTATGAATAACTCCAATATCCACAATATTAATTATTTTTGACCAAAAGAGAAAAAAATATCTGCTATTTTAAATATACTGCCACAAACTAGTAGGTGAAAAGCATCAACCCAAATAGTTATTTGGAGTGTGTTCCTGCCATCAGTACCTATTAGGACCACACACAGCCCAGGGTAAGAACGCAATTTCTTAAGCTCCACTCCACACTTACTAGAAGAGATATCTGGAGATCAGACAGGAAATCTGTGTAAAAAGTCATCCAATGATTCTAACGTGCACTAAAGTCTGAGAAAAGGTTTCCTAATACTTTGTTGTGATTAGGTGTAGACCTATTTCTCTCATTTCAAACAAACTAAGCAGTTTTCTACTATGCCAACGCTATATCCCTCTGTTGTGGCTCATCGAGTTTTGACTATGCTTGTTTCCTTCTGAGCACCATCTGCTCAATCTCAAGGTATCACTCACTCTAGCCACATTTTCCGAGTAGGAGGTCATCCAATTAATTGAGCCTGGGCACAGTGGTTTCTTTCATCTAACACCATTCCTCCTGCCCCCCGCCCCATGCAACAAAACAAAACGGAACATGCATTTTATCCACAGACTGTAGAATACTCCCACACAATTCAACTCTGACCGACTGCTGATTCAACGCTTAAAGAAGAGACTACGGCAGTTCCCACATTACTAATTCTGTCCTACCTTTGCTGCAACAATGCTAAGGCCCATGCCATTTTGCTTTTTTAGGGTCACTGTGATTATTTCAGGTTCTTTCCTCAGAGGATGAGTCTAAAGGATAAAAAAAAAAATGATTTAGGACAAATTGAAGTACTGTATATGGTTAGATAACTCATGACCTACTCAATCGTAGTCACTAATAAACGGGGAAAGAAAACAAAAGAAAGGTGGGAAAGGAAAATAGTAAAACAAAAAAATCAATATAGATAATTTTCATGTATCAATCTGGTAAGCTAAATATTGATACACTAAACTTATGAATGTTGAGGATGAACCTAGATAAATGTTATTTATTAAATATTATTCAAAGAACTTAATTTATAACTAAATTTCTATTACTATTGTCAGTAAACCTAATCAATTATAAAGACAAAATTCAATTTTTGCTTTACCTTTCAAAACAGATAACCAGCTTTTGGTTTGTTTTAAGAAGAAATTTAACTTTATTTTACATTGTCAATGGGGATGATAGCAACAAACAGTTAAAACAAAGATGATCTAACATCTTTGCTTCTTGGGAAAAAGCAACATTTTAAATAGAGAAAACAAAATAGTTGCAGGATTCAAAGTACTCAGTTATTAAGTAAAGCCCACTTTGTCGGCTAATAACCCCAAAGTTACTAAGTTACAGTCCTATAAAACATGCCAGTTCTTGAATACATTCATAAAAGAATAAGAAAGTGAAATACTCCTTTGAAGTTACATGATTATATTCATGTCATCCTCCATACCAAAGAGTAAACAAAATTAAAGAAGAAAATTAACAGTGCATACACAATAAGGGAAGATTTAATTAAATAGACAAGCATGAAGGCATACTGCCAAGGAAGTGACAATTATAAACATGGCTTTTTAATTTAGAAGGAAAATGACCAAAGCCGTTGAGAGGATATTTTGAAGGAAATAAGTAATATTAGATAACATTAGAGTTAAAAAGAAAAAAATCAAGACCTGAAATCTCCTGAGGAATCTGTGAACAAACTAAAAGATAAAGAATTAATGATTCCATTGTTTTCTATAAAATCTGGGAATTATAAGTTGCTACTGTTACTTGGGATTTGACAAACAATAAAGGTTTGACCTACAAAAAAGTAAGGTCAATAAAAAATATTACAGGTAGATTTATTTTATCAGTAGTTAAATATGATCATTGATATATTTGGTGTACCACACTGACCATCAGTTAATTCCATTTTGGGAGATGGATATGATACATGCTCAAATCTAAAAAATGTTAGTAAGTCAAAATAAACTACTTTGAATTTAATATACAAAATATACATTATATTGTTTAACTTACATTAAGTATTGCCACTTTATCTAATCTACGTTTTCTTAGAAATTAGGTATGTAACATTAAGAACAGCACATGCAAGGTCAATAAACTTCAAAAGACTATGAGTTATTTTTCATATATCAGAATCCCTAACTCTTGGCCCTGGCAAACTAGTCTATTTCCATTCCTTCTAGAATGGTGGGTAGATAATTAAAACACCACATATGCTGATCCGTTTCCTTATTAACCTTGGTAAATGTAAATGCATGGAAACATCTGCTTGTTCCTTTGAGTCCTTAAGTGGCTTGAAAGATGAAAAAGCAATTATACAAAAATATTAAATAAATGAAACACAACCAAGTTCAAAAAGGAAGAATTTCATTTGTTTATATTTTTCTGATATGATGCTAAACCAAGAAATAGTAGCACATACTAAGATAAATCTAAGCTCGTGTCACTTTCTAAGGCATGGAAAAGTACGTTTTTCTTTAAAACTCTTTGGATGAAGTACAGCAGAATTTTCTCTAAAATTTATGAAGCTAGGAAACACTAGGATTTACCACTCTTTTAAAAAGACACAAAATAACAGCAAATTATTTGATATATAAGGGAGACTAACTGTAAAAGAAGAAAATAGTTTTGCCAAAGAAAAATTTTATGATAATAGTTAATTATGACTAACAGTGTATTTTAAAAATATGTAATTTTAAGGCTGGTACAACTGGAAGCAAAAGTATTCATAAAATTATATAAACATGATCTGTAAAAAAATATATAATATATATATACACAAATCATGGATTTAACATTCTTGAGTAAATTAGGTATTTTTTTTAAAATTTCTTATCACAATGTTCAATGTAAGCAAGGAACTAATTTGCATCAAGTTTTCAAATTACGAGGAATATATTTCTTTTTATAGTCCATTTATTACCCTCAAAATACTTACCAGTTCTGTGTTCTCATGTATAAGGTGACTTTCATAATCTGCACCTTCAAAGTATATTGTCCAAGTACCTGGTGAACGTGAGTGAGGGATTAACCTGCAAAATCCTAAAAAGAAAATAAATTACAAGGTGAAAAGGCACACCATGTTAAGTTGTATGATCTTCAACAAGGGAAGGTAACTGTATTATTTAACATCTAGTGATGATATTTTATAACTTTCTCTCAGAAATAAATTATCAGAGGGGAGCAGATGTAGCTCAGGGGTTTGAGCACCTGCTTCCCATGTATGAGGTCCTGGGTTCAATCCCTAGTATCTCCTAAAAAAATTAAAATTAAATTAAAAATAAAAATAAATAAATAAAATAATCAGATATTTAAGGTCACAGATTTGTTTTGGTCCAAAGAGATGTCAACACAAAGCAGAAAGTGGAATTGGTCTCCCCCTCCTGTGTTCTGAAAAAAGGAATTTTTTTTCAAAAATCCTGGGGTAGGGAAAGTACTTTCGCATTACTTTGTCCTTATTTTCTTATGGCATACTCATTTAGTCTTACAAATAAATTTTAGAATCATTTTTAAAAGTTTCAAAGGATACCTGATATTTTCATTAGGGACAAATGCCATCTTTACAAAACTAAGTCTTTCAATCAGAAATGTATCATTCTTCATTTAGTCAAATCTTTGTGTTAATTTTGTGACAAGGTCATGATCACATAGGCATTGCACAATTCTTAAATTTTCTTTTTAAATATTTATTTATTTATTTAATTCCCCCCCCCCCCAGTTGTCTGTTCTCTGTGTCTATTTGCTGCGTCTTCTTCGTCTGCTTCTGTTGTTGTCAGCGGCACGGGTATCTGTGTTTTCTTTTTGTTGCGTCATCTTGTTGTGTCAGCTCTCCGTGTGTGTGGCACCATTCTTGGGCAGGCTGCACTTTCTTTCATGCTGGGTGGCTCTCCTTATGGGCGCACTCCTTGCGCATGGGGCTCCCCTACGCAAGGGACACCCCTGCGTGGCAGGGCACTCCTTGCGCGCACCAGCACTGCGCATGGGCCAGCTCCACACGGGTCAAGGAGGCCCGGGGTTTGAACCGCGGACCTCCCATGTGGTAGGCGGATGCTTTAACCACTGGGCCAAGTCCGCTTCCCCTAAAATTTTCTTTAAAGTGGTCTTCTTCCTATTATTATTAACAGGTACCATTTATCAAGAGGCTAGACTATGCCAGGCACTCATATCCAGTCTCAATCTCAATGACTAGGTATTGGTTAGGAGTCACAATTAGCATTAGCTGGTATTCCCATCCATTCTTATGGATGTATATTTTTGGATACTTATGAAATTGTGGTAGAGGTAAAAAAGAAATGGATAAACAAAATGTAGTATATAAATACAGTGGAGTATTATTCAGATTGTAAAAAGGAATGAAGTCCTGATACATGTAACAACATGGATGAACCTTGAGGACATCATGTTTAGTGAAATAAGCCAAACACAAAATGACAAATATATGATCTCACTGATTTGCAACAATTATAATAAGAAAACCCACTGAGTCGAAATCTTGAATATAGGTTACCAGGGAACAGGGTGATGAGAGGGAATAGGGAGTTAAGGCTTAAAATACACGAAGTTCCTATTTAGAACAATGGAAATGTTTTGGTAATGGATGGTGGTGTTGGTAGCACAACACTGTGAACATAATTAACAGCAGTGAAACAAATATTTGAATATGGTTAAAAGGGGAAATGTTAGGTTGTATATATGGTTAATAGAATAAAACTTAAAAAAAAAAAAAATCCATGGAACTGCACTACACAGTTTACCCTAAATTAAGCCATGGATTTACAGTTAAATAGCATAATTACAAAAACGTGCTCTCATCAACTGTAATAAATGTACCGCACCAATGCAAAGAGTTAACAGGATGGTTTATGGGAACCCTGTATTTTATGCATGATTGTTCTATAAACCCACAACTTCTCTAATAAGAAAAAAACTTCAGTTAAAATAATATGAATTAATTTTGTTTAGTTTTAGTTCTTACTTTTAAAAAATTATCATTTCAAACCAGTTTCATCAAAATCTAATGAATATCTTGCTTTTTCAAATTATCAAGATTTTGAAATTTAACCAATTGAAAACCATCTTCTTATTTTTTTCCAATGTCAGATTCCCATAAAAAGTTCTGAACCACACTGCTTCGTTAGTTTTCGGAATGCATTTCAGACCATGTATAAGTCTATGCTGATTTTATAGTCTTCTCTCACAAACTTGTATGAAAAAATGGGAGAAATATAAACTGAAAGCACATAGTAGTTCTTCAATCAGCTTACAAAGAGTTAAGTGTAAAAAATTAAAAACAATGAAGTCATAAAACACCTAACTGTCTTTTGAAGGCATCTCTGTACTAGACTACATGTACTATTTTCATTTAACACATATGTAATAATACAGTGATGTCACATCACAATAACACAGTGATGACTTAGATAAAATATCACGTCTCAATATTGATCATTAACAGAGCCTAAGGGGAATTCACAAAGTAAACAATTACAAAGTCAATATCTCACTATTTCCAATTTGGCAAAAATCTACACTATGGCATATATTACAAAACTGGCAGTTGCTTGCACACCATAAATTATACCTATTGGCAAGATGTTAGCAAATTAATTTTCCCAATTGTAAACAATCTTTTGGTTGTTTACAAGGTATTCATTAAAAAAACATTTATTGAATACTTTGCATGCAAGAGGTTCTATGTCAGGCACCAAGGAATGAGAAAAGTAAAACACAGATAAGACTATTGTCAAGGAGCTCATACTTGAATATGGAAGACAGAGAAGGTAACAAAAATATCTTAAAAGAACCTAAGAGTCATTCTTGGGAAAGGGAGTACTAACTGTCAGGAAGATCAAGGTTTTCTAGATGATGTGACACCGGTGTGGGATTTAAGAAAATAAATAAAACTATGAAAGCTAAACAGTAAGAAAGGAGTCCTGACAAAGATAGCAGCACAAATATACAATACACAGTTCAATATTAGGAAAAGAGACAATATGTACATATAATATTCCAAAGTAGAGGGAGATGATGTCATGCTCAACAGTTTGGGTTTCTTTACTACCAGAGGTGATGGGAGAAGGGTGTAAGCAGAAGAAAGCCATCAACAAACCACAGTGGTAACATGGAGGACTGAATGGAAGAAGGGGAAAGCAGAGAATTAGGACAAGAGAACTATTAGATTACTGCAGTAATTAACGTATGAAATATTAATAATATGTGAAATATTTAGGAAGTAAAGCTGATTCACTTTACGCACAGGGCAGCCATCTTTAAACAGCTCTTGTGGTAGCCCCGTGGTTGCGCAGCTCAGCAAGTCCAACTGCTGGCATCAAGGCCCCCCTTCCCGAGGCTTTCCCCCCTCAGTGAGGGGGCAGGGTAGGAGTACTAGCTCAAATCCATACCCACAGGATACAGGACACCTTTAACAGAAAAGTTTGGTTCAGGGATTCCCATCCATCTGGCTGTAACCTTCTTAAAAGCTGTACTGCAGTCTCAATCCTCCTCCTTTCCCCCTTCTCTTTTCACAGGCGTAGGACTTGCATCAGGACTGAAGGCTCTCCCTGCCTGTTCCTACTCCCGCTCCATTTATCCTTCACGTTTTCCTTACAAAAAAATCTCATGCATGTCTAATCCTGTCTTGGCATCTGCTTCTCTGAGGACCAGAATTAAGAGTTCTGAATACAATCAACATTCCTATGAGGACTACGAGTACAATCACATTTTCTAGTTGTTTTGCAAACAATTTCATTTGGAGCAGCAGTTTTTGTAAAATGAATTTTTTAAACTATCAAAACCCTTGAAGATAAAAAGATCTATTTATTGTAGTGAAATACTCAATGAAATAGAAAAATAATGCTCAATAAAATTATACCTATAAGCATGTAACTTTAATTTTATGATTATTTTAATTTGTTTAAACTAAGCCCTCAATTTTGCATCTATTTATGTATTCATCTGCACTACTCTCCATACTACAAAAAGTAGGAGAGTGGGCCTGCAACTGGCCTAATTCAAAAGTTCATGTTTTATGAATAATTGTGGGATTTTTATTATAATTTTTCACCAATATATATCAACAAGAACATGTACCAAAAGTTATATAACAAAACCTGTCAAATCAGCTGCACTCAACTTTTATAGAGCTATAAAATTTTTCACATATAGGAACAGTATAAACTACACAATATGCTAGAGATGGCTGTAGCTGATGAATTTAATTAGCATGTAAATATGTACTAGCTTGACAATGAGAACAGCGGCAGTAACAATAATAATAGTTAATACTTACAGAGCACTTCCTCCAGGACAGTTTTAAGTTTACTCCTCACAACAATCCTATGAGATTTATGCTACCAACACAATGATTTTTTACAGTTTAGAAAACTGAGACACAGAGGTAACTTGCCAAGATAGAAAGGCGCAGGTGACAGAGTTAAGATTAGAAATTAGGCTGTTTGTTTCCAAAGCTTGTGCTGCCTTTAACAATTCTGCTCTACTGGTCCTAATCCAAAGTTTGCAATTTAGTTATAAGCTACTACACTCATAAAATACCAAAAAGGCAGTTGGAATTAAAGGTCCCTTTTTATCAGTCCAAGCAGATTAATAATGATACCTAATGAACAGAGCAGGTGCTTAGACTTATGGCTCACAATATATCCACAAAAGCTTTCTGTCTTTAACTAATTCTGTATCGGTATGAAATGGTTACCTACCGAACCATAAAATACTGATTTCTCCAAAAGCAAATGTGTGTGCACTTACCCATTAGATTGTCCTATAAGAACACACAATTAATAAAATGCCTACTTCAATCTTGGTCACAGTTCAGACTTTAGGTGTCATAAACATTACTTACCTCTTTGGCACAGAGGATCTAAAAATTCTTGTAAACCATTTGGAATATTTCTGACAACATCACAAGAATAGCCATCTTCTGGCAAAAGAAAAGGCAGCTGCAGATCAGGATCCTCTTCTAATTGTACTTCTCTTCCATCACTACGTGCTAATTCATCAGCTGTATTTTCAGCGACAGCCACAACATTTTCTATGAGATCCTAGTTGGAAAATAAATGCAAAATTAAAAACATATGCTAAATGATTGGTGCAGCTGACTAATAATTTTTTAAAAATATATTTGTAACCACTATAACATGGCTTATTTTGTAGACACACACATATACATGTAAGGTTGTTTGCAGAGGGAAAAGAAATTTATCATGTACCCAAAATCAGTTTTATAAAGCAACAAAACAATAGCAAAGTATACACATTTTATATCTGAACCAAGATATTAATTATTAAAGAACAAGTTTCAAATAGCTTGTAGATTTAAATAAAAAGAAACTTCAATGACAATACTTTTTTTCAAAGTAATCATTTTCTTCTGTACAATTCTTTAATATATTTAATATCCAGTTGTTAGTAATCATATTTTTGCAGAATGGTTCATGACCTAGAAAAATGTTCACATCATGTTAATGGAAAAAAAAAGGGTAAGTATATCTATTATTAGTGTTTTTCCTAATTTAGAAATATACCTATATAAAGAAGGTTATTTCTGAATTATGGGTTTATGGACAATTTAAAAAAACAAAACTTTTTATTGAAATATATATATATAATGCATATGTGGAAAAGTTCACAGTTTGTAACACAGAAGCAAGAAACTGAAATCAACAAGCGCCAGAAGAGAAGGGAAAGAAGAGCAGACACTGCCATGTGCCTTGCCACATGACAGTGGAGTCCAGGACTGTTGGCAGCCGAGTTCAGGACAAAACATTCTCTTGAAGCCTTGATTAGACATTTTCAGTCTCAAAACTATAAGCTTATAAGCTAATAAATTCCCACTGTTAAGAGCCAACCCATTTCATGGTATCTGCTTTAAGTGATTGAGGAAACTAAAATAGGCATTTGCCAAATTCCTCTTTATGAAGAGCCAACTTCGGTAGATACTGTGGACTAGGTTTGCTACCCTCCATTCCACTCTCCTAGTGGGAGGCTTCGTTCCAGATGAAAATTTCATTTTTAATAATGAGATGTCTTTGCATGACATTTGGAAGGCAGAAGTGAGGTGGAAGCCACTTTCCTGCTGTTGTTGCATGAAGACATGACTCAACATTCAGTGTCTGGGCATAAGAGGCACATTTATTGCAGTGGCAGCAGCTTTTTGACTTCTGGATCTCAGTCACAGTGGTGTGCTCTTGAACTCAACAGCCCAGTCTTAACTTCCTCTCCTCCAGTCCTTCCAATGATTTTCCAAGAACCTAATTCCCCAAATTAAATCCCTTTCAACTTAAAATACTTAAACGCAGTTTCTTTCTTTCACAGAACCCTAACTCATATATATCATCAGCAAAACATGATCTTTGAAGATGATATTAAAATGTTAACTTGTTAAATAAATATTCCCTTTATTACTTGTTCCAAATTTCTCTGTATAAAAGTGTTCTACACTACATAGTAAAACATGGCAATATTAACTTACCGTTGGGATAAAAGGTTCATCAGGTGCACAGTGATAATTTTGTAATAAGGCTTGAAGTTGTAGTGAATTTAACTTAAAGCAAGTACTGTTTATATTTGGAATGTCATCAGGTGCATACTTATCCATGGTAAGTAAAGTAGTTGCCTATTTAAAAGAATAAATGACAGAAAATATCATGATTTTAAAGTATTTCATAAACAGCACCTGTTATGTAAAATCCATAGAACTGTAACAATTTGTTAATTTCATTTTAAAATAAAGGATTTTTTTTTCATATGCATACTCTTCCGTTTAATACACATAAATTAAAAGGTTTAAAAGATAACTTGTGGTTACTGCATAATCATATAAATATAAAGCTGGAAGGGATCTTAGAGATCATCTAAATCCAACTCTTATTTTATGGTTGAAGAAACTTAGCTTTAAGAGTTAGATTGATTTGCCTAAAGTCACACAGCTAATTAGTGACAAATATGGAATTAGGAAGCAGGTTTTGTAATCCCTGCTCTAGTGATATTATAATTATCACAGGGCTTCTCCTTGACAGCATATCCCTTATTATTAGTGATAAAGATGACGGATACATCTGCAGAACCAAGATAAAACTTCTGGAATCTTGGAATACTACGGCTCCAACTAAAATGGGGAAAAACCTGCCTGATCAAGAAGAACCTATCAGCAGAGGTTCTTCCCTCCTTATCCCATCACAAAGCTCAGCTCTGATTTAGGCAGAGCTATTCTTCTCCTGTGGGCAGGGGGAGATGAAATCACACTCTTTGGATTATTCAATGTTTAAATAAAAAAAATAAAAAAAAAAAACCAGTTGGCAAATTTGCTTTGGCTCTGCATGCCGGTATTCCATAAAGGAGACCAGAATATAGAATGTTTTTAAGGAAACAAACTTCCCTTAACATTATTGATATAAAATACATTTTTGGGAAACGGACTTTGGCCCAGTGGTTAGGGTGTCCGTCTACCACATGGGAGGTCTGCGGTTCAAGCCCCGGGCCTCCCTGACCCGTGTGGAGCTGGCCCATGTGCAGTGCTGATGCGCGCAAGGAGTGCCGTGCTACACAGGGGTGTCCCCCGCATAGGGGAGCCCCACGCGCAAGGAGTGCTCCCATAAGGAGAGCCGCCCAGCACGAAGGAGGGAGCAGCCTGCTGAGGAATGGTGCCGCCCCACTTCCCGTGCCGCTGACAACAACAGAAGCGGACAAAGAAACAAGACGCAGCAAAAAGACACAGAAAACAGACAACCGGGGGAGGGGAGGGGAATTAAATTAAAAAAAAAAAAATCTTAAAAAAAAATACATTTTTAGTAAAAGTTTATGTGTCCTTTTAATTTTGCTAAAAAAAAATACATGTATAATTAGATTCAATTGTTTATGGCCCTAAAGCAAAACATTCAAAAAATTCTTTTTTAAAGTTTAAACATTTAGATCACCATTTAGATGAACAATAACTGGCATCTAAATAAGGTTTCATTGTATGGACTTTTTTTTAAGTTTTTAATTTTTAAATTTTATTTTTGAGGTACCAGGGTCTGGGATTGAACTGGGACCCTGTATGTGGTAAGCCAGCATTCAACCACTAGCCACATCGGCTCCCCTGAGTTGGTTTTTTCATTCAAAGCAGGCTAGTAGCCCCTCTCTATACTAAATCT
This sequence comes from Dasypus novemcinctus, assembly GCF_030445035.2. Lineage (NCBI taxonomy): Eukaryota > Metazoa > Chordata > Mammalia > Cingulata > Dasypodidae > Dasypus > Dasypus novemcinctus. The sequence goes on along the minus strand of NC_080700.1, from coordinate 29,515,254 downwards.
TTCTTGAAAGGGATTAAGTCATTGAGGAGAAACATACAAAATTATACACTAAGGAAATTTAAAATAATATATTATTCTAGGTTTTAATGCTTTAGATACTCATATTCCTTAAATCACAAAATACCAGTTTTCAGTATTTGAATAGCCAAGAAATTTCCTCAGAGCTGCTAAGCCATTAGGACACAATGTGGTTTTGTATTCTTAATAATTTGTATTCTTATGAGCTAATTATTATCCATTTTTAAATTGGAATTTATCTTCCAGTATTGGTGCTTTCTGAAATATACCTTACTGATCTCAACAAAAAGGGACATTATTCCCCTGGTTACCACCATTTCATTATTTATACATCTGAAAAACTCCAAAAGGACTATACTGAGGTACCGTGGTCCAGGTTTTTGCCCATCATAAAATTACAATGAATTACTTTAATTTTGGGGACCTGAGAATCAATTAATACATACCTGCACTATTCTGCTAAGATGGCAGTCAGCTGCAAGCTCTAGGCCCTGTTTCTCTGCCCATGCTTCAATATGTCCTAACTGCTGTCGAATAATCGCTCCCCAGTAATGAGAACACAGTCCTGAATCTGGGTCAGTTACCAATCTGTTGAACAGCCACATATTGATAAAGTGAAACAGCTGAGAGAAAAGCTGGATGGTCAAGGCAGCATTCACTCTACAGCGACGCAGCAATGACATGGCTCCTGTCAGCGTTTGTAAAACGTTATCTGTTCAAAAATACAGCATGAAAAGACAAGGTTATCAAAATTTAATTTAAAAAACTCTTCTGAAATATCAGTAAATTTAGATAATGACATTTATGGTAATAACCGCTGCTCGATCACCTTTAAAGTACTAATCTGTCATTTTTAAACAAACGTGTCACAACAATGTAAGGTGTTCGTGGTGGGGTGGTATATTTGTTTATAAAACAAATGTTTTATAAACTCACAATTTCTCTAATTTTTTTTTTTTAATAAAAAGAACTAACCTCAAGCAAATATGAAACAGCTATATGGTCTTAAACTACATACAGGTATAAACTAACTATACCTAACATATAAGTTCATCCTAAGAGAGGTTTTTTAAAAAAAAGTATGACTAGCACAAAACCAAAAATGTGAACTAATCGTAAAATAAAAATTATTAAAGAATGCCAAATCAAATAGGATATCTCAGTTATTGGAACTATATATGTCCTTACATATATTAAGCTTTAAAAGAGAGTTAAATGTGAAGGAAGGAAGGGAGGAAGGGAATTCTAACCTATTTTTGTTCTTTGCAGATTGTTCTCTTCAGGGTCATCAAGAAAGACTGGCATGTAATTATTCAGTTCTGATTGAAGACAATGAACCAAGTATCTGAAAATAAGTAAATACTTTTCAATTCACATCCCAGTAAGAGTAAACAGATCTTGTATGAGCATTACAAAATAATCAAAAGTTGTGACTTGAGTAAGTACAAAATCAATACTAGTACCCACTGCTTTAAAAGGGTAGTTTTCCTTCTTCTCACCTTTAAAGATGTTTTAGTATCTTCTTCAGGAAAAAAACACTCATCATGACTAAAACCCCTCAGCATGATGCCCTACTATTGTGTCAGGCATAACAATACATAATAAACAATTTGTACTTTTAAGAAATACTTTCTACTTAAAAACATAATAGTTTTACTCTTAGGATTCTTGAAACAGCCCATTGAATTCAGTATTATAAGTTAACTCATGTTCCATATGTTATTTATGATACTCAATATTCATTTTCAATTATGGTAAATTAAAACCTTTAAATTAGTTTTGAAAATTGGACAACAAAATATGTGATTTAAATCTCTATAGAATTAGTTCTTACTTAAATGCCATTTGAACCAAGTGTGCTAAAACATCTTGGGCATCCAATGTAATTCGACTAAGGTCTCGGTCTTGCTTAATGAAGTTGAGAAGTTCAGATGCATTTGCCATCCAGAAGGCAAGTGCCCCTGCAATATTCTTCTGTTTCTGTAGACAGAACAAATTACCATAAGCAATCACAGGAAAAACAAAAATAATGAAAATAAAAAGGAATGCTCTTGAAAAGCTGCTGAAGATAGACCAGTACCTTCCCTTTCAACCAAGGTATTTACCACAGATACCAGATACTTGCAAAGGAATTTGGGAAGATATATAGGAGTGGAAAGGAAATAATCACTGCAACTTCTTAAAATTTACATACATAGGGTAAAATTTACAATCAATGGAGAAATGGAGAAATCAAATAATACAATACCAAATTGTAGAATGTGCGTTATCTGGTAATCTGTGAAGTATACACAAGTGTACCCCTGTTACCCAAAGCCACCCTGATACTTATCGTCACTGGCTTATACACCATGCAACTCAGTATCAAGTACTGATCTATCGTATCATCTCCCGACCACATGTGCAGGCCAGGCAACCTCAGATGAGATCCAAAGAATAGGAACCAAGGATAAATAATAAAGAGAAGGAACAGAACTTTTGTCATTTCATATCCACACTGAAGTGCATTAAGCAGAAATTATGAAATGCTGATAAAGGTTGCACAGTCAAGAAAGGATTTTAGTACTGCATGTTTCAGTTGCTGAATGAGTGTTATGAACTGTTCAGTCCAGTTGTTGTAGTATTGTATTTTGACATGGAAGCAGCATGAGAAACTCAGCTAAGCCAACATAGCTAGGATCAATTCCCAGCAGTATATCCTACCTGATCAACCTGGTCTACTTCCTGGAGAAAAACAGACGAGGGGAAATCAAGCAGAACAAGAAAGAAAGAAACTTGTAACAATCGTGATAGTTTAAAAAAAAACCAAAACACTAATATGAAGGTACGACATGAAGGTACGACATTTAGTTATATTAGCAAATTACAAATTACATCTGTGGTTCTGAAGCAGCTTTGGAAGTATATGACATAAAAGGATTTGTTTTATGTTCTTAATATTGGCATAATAACTAAATCGAGTTTTTCTGGAGTTTATAAAAAAGATTTTACAATAAACAGGCATGAGCATACTGATCTCATTAAAATATGTGCAAAGGAATGACTTCTAAAAAGTATTCCAATGAGACTGGGCACTTACTACTTAAAGATCATAGGATACAGTCCATTCCCCTAGATTAATTAATTAATAAGAATGAAAGAGACAGGAAAGACCAATAAAAATGATAAAAATAAAAGTTGTGAATTTAAAATGTATGAAGAACTTATAAGGACACTAAAAAGAGTAAATTCTTTGCTTTTAAAAGTAGGTTAATACTAATTAAAGAATTTAAATTATTCACTACCACAGTTCTTCTCCAGAACTTCAAAGAGTCTGCCAATCACATGTTAAACCTAAATGTGAAATTTAAACAACTTGTTTTGATAATGGTGATTGCACTAACTAGTTCAAATTCAAACAGGAAAAGTTTATCAAAAGTACTTGGATGATAGGAGTTTCACGATTTGAAATAGACTTTAAGAAATCTAAACTTAATGAAAGACAGACAATGGCTTTGAATGGAGACTGAAAAGGAAATCCATATTTGCTTATAAAACAATGTTAAGAACATAACAAAATGGTATCTAAATAAAAAAACTTTTTAAAAAATTTATTTCCTATTTGGGGTAAATGAATTACAGCTTAACCAACTCATATTATGCTAACAAAGCAAACATAAAAGTAACGTTTTTTGGAAAATTTTTGGCCTTTTTAAAACAATTTTGAAGGAATTAGACAAGCATTTCTTTTCGCCTTAACTGATCCTGTCAGGAGAAAAACAAACAAGTCACCTAACAGTAGTGCTTAACATTAGATAATGAGAATTTTACAGCTGTCAACAGCATTGACAAGTGATTTAAGAAAACTTTTAAGAATCTAAAAATTAACTTTAATCACTTAAAAGATTAAATCTTCAAATTATCTCTAAGTATGAAACACTGCTATACCAATTTACCAACTGTAGATGGAGAGAATTTGAAACAAAACTATGCTACCAAGAGAATACCTTTGCTTCTTGAAACTTTCAAAATAAATTTATGAACCTGAGTTTCATCACAAGTAAGAAATACATCATGATCGCCATTATACCCATAATACATGCTATCAAAAAGACAATTACTGCCAACATCTCATTATAAAGGAAAAACTGCCTTTTTATAACTATTAAAAAATTCAAAGAAAATCCATAATAGTCTCAATGCTTTCTCATAACTTTATTGGAATTTTAAGGTTTTTTTTCTGATCGTATGTTACACATACACAGTTTATTTTCCTCTTTCTTGTTTGTAAGAGAGAAATAGAAAAAAGCTCACATTTTCTTTCAAATTTTGAAATCTATATATTTTTCTATATTATTTATATATTAACTTATATTTTAGGAAAAAAAAAATCTTATCTGAAAATAAAAAGTCAAACATAACCACATTAGAAAGGTTAAAGAAACTGATTTAAAAGTCGTAAACATAATTATTGAATTAGCATGTCCTTGCGCATCAGAACTTACCTGAATAACTCCTTCCGTCATGCTCACCATCTTGTTGACCACTGCAATGACTTTGTGAGCACGCTCTGTAGGACTCATATCAGGTCTGTACTGGCTTGACAATACATACCGACATGCCATATATAACACATACGTAGGTGACAACTTAAAATGGACTGTAGAGCTATTAGTATAATTTATAATGGCAGATAAAAATGAATCCTCAGCTGTAAAAAGATTTCAAAAAAGAAGAAAAGAAAAACAAAAGCCATGAAAATCAGATAGAGAAAAACGGAACAAGAAATAATTCACAAACGATGGAATCTGAAATTACTCACAACTTTCCCTGAATTCAATGCTTGCAGGCAAAATCAGCTCAGGTCCAGGAGCCTCCTGAGTTCTAAAGGAAGAAAGATGACATTGACTGGAATCAGGTAACATAGCTGACACTATCACTGACAACCTGTGTATATAAGTTTTTCAAATACATAAATAAATAGCACAATACCTTGTTTTCATATGTAACCTATTCAAATATACCAATGAAGGAACTGAAGTGATCTTATCACTAATCCTCATAGGAGTTTGTTCCTTGAATTATACACTCTCATCATGAGTACAGATCTAACACAGGATTTTACATTATTAATGAAGACCCCTTATATAGTACAAAGATCTGACTGTCTTGCACCTGTTACTGCTATGGCTCAAGTAACAATGCAAAGCCATTACTAGGAGACACAAAGAAAAACTAAACCATGTTGCACTTGAAATTGAGTTCTTAGACATGAAAGGGGAAGATTTCCTAAGAGCTAGAATATATTAGGCTAGATGATCCTCTGACAGTTCATTATAGCCATTCAGGACTATCATTTTTCAGTGCTCAAAGTGAGGCATGCCTTACAGTCTGTTCTCACAATTTTTCTTAAGGTCACCTAAATTCTAGGCACTTTCTTTCATTTAACTAGATATCACACGATGATATATAAAAATATATAAATAAATATAAACAGAAAGAAACTGTAATTTGGAATATTTCTAAGAACGAGCATTGTACTAATGTTTATCTATTTTTAGGTATTCAAAATCAAATTAATTCAATGGTTGGGTACATTTCCATTTCTATAAATGAGTTCTTCAAACAGATCACCAATCCACTAGTAGGTCATGAAGGTAAGCACTGTGTTTTGAAACTCTTCTTCCAGATATAAACAAATAAGTATGTATGTATGTATGTATGTATGTATGTATGTATGTATGTACCTACAAGGGCACAATGAAAAATAGGGGTCTGTATTGTGTGCCTTAGCAAAAAATCACTTAAAGCCAATGATAAGTACAGATAGTCTAAAAATGTGTAAGACAAATTACAAATCCAGTTTAGATCTCCTTTTCTTAATAGAGTTATATTTTCCTCACAGATAAAGTTCAGTTCCACTACCCTTTCACTTAGACATGAGATCAGAAATTCAAGTCATTTAATTATTAGTCTAAGTTAGTTGCTACATCTATATTTTATATATAACATTTACCAAAAACAGAAATAAGCAATACAAATGTCAAGTGACTGCTCAGTATCTTTATCACTCTATTTGTACTTTAATAAAGACAAACAAGAATTCTCCAAAAATTTGTCTTTGAAAAAGATAAAATTAAACTTGAAATCAAAATCCAAGGAACATGTATTTTGCCTTTTTACAAACAACCAAAAGTAGGGGGATTACAATGACTTACACTGGAGCGAAAATAACTATGGAGTTAAATATTGACTCAGACCAAACTGAGGTCAATATTTACTCAAATACATCTTCATACTTGCTGAAATTAAAGTCAACACAGTTATCAGACTATGAATCAGAAATGCTTGTCAGTGATTACTGTCAGCAGCAACATTTAAGTCTATTAATCTCAGACTACTGGTAATATACTACTAAAAGTAAATATTAGAATTTCTGGTCTGTCCCTGCATTAAACAAAATAGTGAAAATAATAAAGCTTTTTACAAAAAATGAAATACAATAATCTATGATGATTACAGATTTGTAACAGTTACAGACTATATAATTAAAATAATTATTTCCTAAACAGTAAATAGCTCTCCTCTCCATCCTGATGTTCTCCATGCACCAACACATGAAAAAGGAGAAAATATGAGATAGCACAACCTGTTATGATCATTAAAAGCAAAACCAAAAATATTCTTTTCATCAAATTATATGCTTCAAAGTTTATTACCCAGTCTATGGTTTAATAATTTGAATTTAACACAACTTAGGGACTAAGATAACCTTATAAACAGGCTATTTTAAATCTTCTATTATTTTAACATGTCTCTCTTAAACTTCTGTATTTATAGGCATTTAAAATTGCAAGGAAGTAGTTATTTTCAATTTAATATCCCACAAAAATGAACCTGGATAAACTTTACCAATTGTTTATATTTCATCATTTTAAGAAATCTGGTAAAATCAAGGAGTTTAAATTCTCATTGAAAAAAGAAAAATGTGTCAGTGGCAATAGTCCACTCTCACCATTCAAAAGGATTTTTCATGTGACTTAGAGTTTTAAACATTTTTATTAAAGTCAACATTTTTATGAGTATGCCAGTTAAATAAAATATTGTTTATACCAACACTATATACATTAAAAACACAGAGAATGGAGTAGGAATGGGAAGAAATGAATCATCAGTTTTCATCACTGTCTCAGTATAAAAAGTATCAGCACATCTATAGTTTACGCTGTGCATATAGTTTATGCAAAGAAAAATAATCTGACCTTGCATAAAGTTTCAGTGAAATATGTGCTTATAGGATAAAACGGTTTCTGACACATGATAACCATCAGATAGATATTTTGACATTATACTAACATACATTTATTGACTATATATATTTATCCTTAGTTTTGCACATCCTAAAAGCATTATCAGTATTTCTCCTTCCCACTCTCTTCATTCACTCTTTCAAATATATATGTACTAAGAATGATAATACATATTTATAAATGACCTTATAAATATATAGGGGCATCCCTTACAATATTAATTTACTATTCTGGACATCTTATTTTAAAATACATCACTAAAATAAATACAGGCAGAAAAAGGACAATTATTATATCTAATAAAATTCATATAGCCAAGAAAAATCTCGAAAAACTACCAAAAGCCCACAATAACAATGAAGTAAATTCATTCTCCTATCAGTCTATACACTCAACTGCTATATAGTCTGACTCCATTATGACAATCTTGCAATATACAGTGCCCTCTGCTGGAAGATGGGAAATTAAAGAATTTAATCTTCATCATCTGTCACTGAATGGTCTTGAGCAGGCCACCTGCTCCTGCTAACCACCTCAGTAACTTGACCTGTAAAAGGGAACAGCCAAAATGGCCTCATCAAAAATCTGGATAGATATCATCAAAAGATGAATGCCCCCAGTTTCACTAATGAAAATGAGATCATAAAATATCCATCTCATATTTCCTTACTTCTGCCTGAGTACATTTAAAGCTCTAGAGTAGTATTCAGCACCAAATAATACTACAGTTTAAACTAATTCAGAACTCATCATGTTATTTAACTACCATGTTTAAGACATTAACATTATTTTTCAACATTTTAACAATTTTAGCAATCACAAGGAAACAGAATTCCAATTTATGAAGGTACCGCATATTTTTAATTAACCATAAGTGGAAGTTCCCATCCCCCAAAATGAAGCAAAAACACCAAGAAAAGAATTTAAGCCCTATCTATCTCAACATAGAGAAGCATCACATCAGTACTTAAGATATGATGATATAACGGCACTCACAATTCTTAAAAATTATTTTCAAAATCACTCTGTGGTTTTGTGTATTTTCAAATATGTGAGGCTTTATTTCAGAAATGGGTGAAATGATCAGGTTTTTCTAAATGCAAAATTCATCAAATATTAAAATACTATAAAAACCCCCATTCTCTGTATGCTTTTACAGATAACAAATTTAAAACAGTGAAACATGAATTCAAAGTGCCTCCTCTTTCAATCTGATAACATTGTGGCATAAATGTGAGGGATACAATTGCTGATGAAGCTTTTTGTTTCTTTTTTACAATTTAATAACATGAAAAGGAAATACTTCCAAAAATATTTCTGATATTCTAAAAATGTCAACTAAAGCTCTAAAACTTCAAAAAAAAACTTTATTCCAAACCCTTCTCTAGAGAACACGTTTACTTATTTCATAATTAAAATGAAAAGACTTCATACCTGCTTTCCTGTCTGCGATAATCTTGCTGCTGTTCTACTCTGATCATTGGCTTCACCATCCCTCGTTCTGCTGTGCTGGAGGCAGACAACATTCTGTCGCTGTCCAGTCTAGTGGTGCTCTATGCCAAGAAGCAAGTACAGTGAGTTTAAAAGCACCATGCTGACCAACCAAACTTTACAGTCACTATGACAGGTAAAGAGCGGAACGCAAGGCTGCCAAAAGGGGAAGGGCAAGAGAGTGAATGCAGAGGAAGAGAACAAAGACAAGAAATCATACAGCAACGCTGAAGGTGTGTGGGCTAAAGTGACACTCCCCAAAGCATGTACCATAAAAACAGTAACAACACACACAGCTCTTTTCACTTTCACAGTGAGAGGAGTTGGTTTTAAAGCACAGACATGCATAAGTGACACATACATACAACAGTTTTTCAAAAACTACAATATAAAGTCATTTTATTCCAAAAGATTCAACCCAAAAGAGTATCTTTAAGTATTTTCAAACAGCACACACGTCTAAAAAACTTATGGCAAGACAGAAAAATTTTCCTATATTAAGAAAACAATTAGAATATAATACATTATATACAAAGAAATTCAATGTCACAAAAATTTTATGTACAACTTCTCATTACAAAAATAATCTGTTTACTGTATAAATTAAGCATAGATAAGCAAAAGTAAATGAAAACCACCCTGATCTTAAAACCCAGAGATTAACACTGTAATGTTTGAGATTTTCAGTTTTTCATATTTTCCAAAAATGAGGTTATATAATTATTTTGTAAAAATATTCTATACGGTATGTTTCTATGTTTACAAAGCAATTTTTGATTGTTTTAAAGGAAGCAGAACAGAAGGACAGATTGTGTATATGTGTGGGTATGTGAAGAGAAACAGATATCAAATTATGTTAAAACGTATAAATGAATACTCAGACACATACATAATGAGTTCAGAAAAGGACACATCAAAATGTTTCCAATTGTCAAATGTAAATTGTGAATGAATTATTTCCACTTTTACATTCTTTTCCTCATCAATTTTTCTAACTCACTATACATTTTTACAATAAGAAAACAAAATTTTCATAAACAGTCACATTTGGTTTGAAAAGTATTTATTCACTCAATTCTTCAATAAATACTTACTGAGACTCTTACGTGCCAGGCACTTTTCTAAGTACCAGAAATACAGCAGTGAGCATATCAAACAAGGTTTCCACTCCCACAGAGCTCACAATCTAGTAAGCTTGGAGTAGGGTGGGATAGTCAAAAAACAAATTAGGTAAGTATGAGATGGTAGTAAAGAATTTAAAGTAAGGTGTTGTAATCGTGACTTGGATGCTCAGGGAGGATCTCTTCAAAAAAGCTAAGCTGAGGTCTGAATGATAAGAAGGGGCTAGTTGTGTGAAAGTCAGAGGAAAAAGCCTTCTAGGCAGAGCAAACAAACTAGTGCACAGAACACTTCCGGATGGGAAAGAGACTGGCACATCAGCGTGGCCTGAGTATAGAAACCTGGTGGCGACCACACAAGACAGAGTGGGGAGGGGAAAGCAAGGGGTCAGGTCGTATACAGTTTCATAAACCAGTATAAAGAGTTTATTATATTTGTAAGGAGAACCACTGGGGGGTAGGGGAGTGGGAGGATACAGCATGGTTTGAAAGTACGAAGGGTAACAGAATCTAACAACATTTTGATCTTGCAATGACGGATACAGGTCATTTTAAATTTTGTCAAAACTATACAAATGTACAGTGAGAAATGTAAACTGTAATGTAAAACCACTGACCATGGTTAGTAGTAATGCTTCAATATTTGTATATCAGTTTTAACAAATGTACCATATACATGTAAAATGTTACTAATAGGGGAGAGGGGAAGTGGGGAGGGGGTTGGGTATATGGGAATCTCCTATATTTTCTATGTGACATTTCTGTAACCTAAAGCTACTTTGAAGATAAAGCAAAAAAAATAAGGTACTGGCAGAACATACAGAAGAAACTATTACTGTACGGGTAACAGTACTTACAGCGATGAAAGACACATTGAAAAAAATTTTTTAATTTTACTTTTTAAAATTTTTGTATTTTTACTTTTAGTTTTGCATTTTATGTCATTTTTATTTTATTATTTTTATTAAATTTTTTGGCTTTGTTATTGGGGAGCTTTTGGATTTCAGAAGGGTCACAGCTGTGGCAGGCGCGGATCACTGGCATGGAGTGTCTGTGACCGGGGGCTACACGGGAGGGTGTACCTGGAGCACTCCTCTATGGCATATGTTCAAGTGGTCAGGGGGCATTGTCTCAGTGGGTGGAGACTCACGCAGTAATAGAAAAAATTTTGAATTCCCATCTTAGGAAATCCTGCTACATTCTCTAATAGAGTAGCAAGAATCCCTGGAGTACATGGGCAGTGACTAGCAAAGGAGGACAGAGCACTACTCCAGGCCCTGGATATTGATGGCTGTATTTATGAATCTTTTCTCATGAAACGGAAACTAAGAATAGTATTATATAATGCCTAAGAAGTGCCTCCTGAAAACCCTCTTGCTGTTCAAATGTGGCCTCTCTCAAAGCCAAACTCAGTATATAAACACACTACTTTCTCCCCCCAGTGTAGGATATGACTCCCAGGGATAAGCCCCCTAGCACCCAGGTATTATCACCCCGTTCCAACTAGGGATGCATTTGAAAAAGACCTTGACCAAAAGGGGAAGCTATTAAATACAAAAGAGTTTTTATGTTTAAGAGATTTCAAAGTGAATCAGGAGGTCATTCCAGAGGTTACACTTTTGCATTTCTCAGCAGGATTTCATTGACTGCCACAGCAGACAGTCCCTCTAACAGTGGGGCTCCTGAGGGCTCTAGAAACATCTAGACAGAATAAGCAGGGCAGACAATCTCAGGATTTGGCACTCTGCCAGTGGGTCTTACTCAGGAATGTATGTTCCCCTATGTAACAGAGTTAGATTCATTTATAGTTTCCTTACACAGGACTCTTCTGTCCCTTTTATTTGAACCTATAATTAGCACTATATTTGTTAAATATATGTCCCAGAGACTTAAATCTTTGATCTGTTCATATGTCGGTTGAGCCTGATTCTCAGCAGAGTTACAATTCTGTCCAGTTCACTGGACTCGCTCAGAACAACTAAAAAAGGGATAAGGCTGGACAACATCCATGCCAAAAAACAAGAGAGTATCTACAACTGTAAGCAAGACAGTTCCATCCATCTAACCCATGGGATCTAAACCCCTTCTCAACCTTTAATAGAGTGGACATCACCATTCCCAAATCCTAAAGATTGAGGAATGAACAATCATAAGGGGGAAATCCAACTATGGTCTAAAATAGACATTATTATTCTAGCAATGGAAGAACCTGTGTCACGGATATAAAGGCAGTGGCCACCAGAGGTTCTGAGGGGAGGGAGAGAGAAGAACAGGTGTAACATGGGGCATTTCTGGGACATTCGAATTGCCCTGCATAGACATTGTAATGACAGATACAAGCCAATATACATTTTGTCAAAACCTATAAAATTGTGTGGGCAAAGCGTAAAGTATAATGTAAACTACAATCAACGGTTAGCAGCAATGCTTTAATATGTATTCATTAATTGTAACAAATGTATCACACCAATGAAAGATACTGTTAATGGGGGAAAGTGTGGGAGGGAGAGGGGGTGGAGTATACGGGAATTCCCTATATTTTTGCTGAAACATTTATATATTCTAAAGCTTCTTTAAAAATAAAAATATATACTTAAAAAAAAAATATATATATATATATATATATATATATATATATATGTTTGGCTTCTGTAAGGAAAATTATGGGAAGTGAATGAATAGAAGAAGGGATACTATTTAAGAGGGTATGCAGTGGTCCCATTATATGATGACTAGCTTGAACCAGATTTCAGAGGAAAACAGAACTTGCTAATCAATGGATACATAGGTTGAGAGAAAGAAAGGAATCAAGGATATCTTGTAACATATTTCTGGCTGAAGCAGCATTGGGATGATAATATCAACTATTGAGATTGGGAAGGATTAGGGAAAAAAATATTTTTTTGAGAAAGAAAATCTAGTTTTGTTTAACTATGTTAAATTTGAAATATGTATTAAGCACCCAAGTGGCTCTGTTAAGCAGGTCTTTGGAGTAGGGGGAGGTCAGAGCCAAAGAAACACATTTGTGAATAATTAATGTAAACATGGTATTTAAAACTTAAGTAACTGAGAAAGATTACAAAAGGAACATGTACAAACTAAAAAGGCGCCTACATGTAAAAAGCTGGCCCTCCAAATTTTAGACATACAGGAAGAGGAGGTACCAACCAATCAGACCAAAGAGCCACCATTGAGGTTGGAGAAAGATCAGGGTGATATCCTAGAAGCTAAAAGAAGAAAATGAATCAAATAGGTGGTGATGACCTAGGCAAAAAGAGCTAAGACAATAAGATAAGAACAGAAAAGTGCACAATGGATTTGGCAAGATCCCCGATGACCTGGACAGGCACTGTCCCTATAACGGGGCCAGGTATACAAAAGGGAGTGTTGGGGAAAGAATACGAAGTTAGGAAATAGGGACAGCAACCACAGACTTTTTTTTACAAGAAATCATGCTGTGAAGAGGGTAAGAAAAATAGGGGCCCTAGCTGGAAGTGTAAAGTCTCGTTTTGTTTTTTTAAAAATCAGAGATATTGTAATATGCTCTGAGGCGTTTCTCGCACTGATGGCTTCCCCTGAACCACACCTTGGGCAGTCCCTTTCCCCTCTGAATCTGGGCTGAGGCTGTGGATTTGCTTTAACCAAGGGAATGTGGAGGAATGGATGCTCTGACAGTTTTGGGCCTGAGACGTGGAAGCTTCTGCACTCTTGTGAGAAACTTGTTGTCAACTAAGAAGTCTAGCTACACTGATGGAGTGATGATGTGGAGGCCACACAAAGAACTCATGAGATGATATGGAGAGAGAGGCCCAGCCATCTCAGCATAATCTAGTCACCGATGAACCCACAAGGTAATGCAGCCAAACAACTAACCACCAGCAAAACTAGAAAAATAACTACCCAGGTGAGCCCAAACCAGACTGCACAATTTTAATAAAAGGACTGCTGTTTTAGCCCACCAAGTTTTTGTTTGGAGAGGGGGTTGCCCAGCAAAAGATAACCAAAACAAGGAAAGAAAAACACTGATCATGCATGAGATAAGGGATAACTGTGAAAGCAAAGCGCTTGAGAAGGTAGGAGAGGATGGGATCTATTATCTAAGTTTCGAGGTTAACAAGAGCAGGAGCATACTATCTTCAGGAGTAATCTGACTACAAGGGCTAGCTTCACTGAGTATAAACCTAGGAAACATATAACCTCTGCATAGAAGAGAAAGGAAAATTTTATTGGCCTTGGGGAAAAAGGAATCATCCAGTAAACCTTCTTTTATGAGTCATTAAGAGATAACACAACAGACTAGGACAACCCATATTTAGGGATCACCTGAAGTCTGTTTTTCACAAGAGTTTTACAAGTATGTTATATTACCAGTAATTTATCCATGGTTTCCAAAGACTTTAAACAAACAAAATCTTATCAGATAATATATAACAAAGTACCTTGCTCGTTGGTATTGCTGCTCCACTATGAACATCCCCTTCTAAATCAAAAGTTGTCTCCTGAACAATTCTGTTGGGGGGGAGGAGAGGGGATAAAACAAAACAAAACGAAACAAAAAACACATACATAGAATTAATAACATTCAAATGACAACGCACAGTCTTTTCTTAATACAAAAGGAATAGTTAGCCCAGGGTTCAAATATCTTTAGGAAATTGCTTCATTTTTAGTACATGAACTTACACAGAATAAAAACTCTCTACTATAATTTTAAGAACTTTGTCTTACTTAAAAAGGATATTTTAGTAAAAAGAAATTAAAAGGAAACAGAAGAAAGCAAAGCAGGTTTATTTTATTAAACACATCTAAAAGTATAGAAAGACTAGGCTGCCCATCACTCTCTTTATGTACACGGAGAAAATTAAGATAACTAGACAGAAAAACAAGGAATAGTGACTAAACTGTCTTCTTGCTTGAAAGCCATTTGATCATTTTTAAAGAACATATACATTATTACTTAGACTACAAATAGAGAAATGAAAACATTTTTGGTAACATTAGTACTCAGACAAGAATTTAAACAGTTTTTAGAGTATTGCAAAGGGCATACCAAAACTTCTAAACCCATCTTTAGGAAAATTTAACTTGGAATATAAACAAATCTCATTTTAAAGAGTCAAATAATCTTGAAGCAAGCTGCAGTTCTTGAAGCTCAAATGAAGGATGAAATGTCACACAAGAGTTCTAGCCTATCATATATGCTTGATTAGAGGGAAAAAAGAGTCCTACAAATACTTGGAAACCAACAAGGATGGATACAAGATTAAATTTAAATTTCCTGGACATCTATACAAAATAAACAAAAAGAATGAAATCTCTTTTGTGGCAGCATTTTAAAAAGATATGGTCTTATTTCAAAGAATTATGGTAACTCAAAATTTTTATTTAAGCCCAATCTGTAGAATGAAATAAGGAAGTTATGTAAAAGTTCAAAACAGTACTTCAAAAGTTCAAAAAAGTACAAATTCCTCCACCACTCCTTCATTAGTAAAATAAAATCATCTTGTAATGCAAAATACTATCTTGCCTTAAATTAGTAGCTTTAAAGAAATAAAAGCTTTCGGTATAGAATAATTATTAAGTTTCTGGACATGATTTTGTGCTGTACATTACACCAAGATATTCACAAAAACATAGAAAACGTTCACTGGTTTTCATTGGTTTGAGTGGGACATTCACTTGGGTAATTCTGACTCAGACAATATAAGAAAGCAGTTTGCCTCCTTTGCCACTTATGAAAGCTACCTATATACATACATATCTTACCTGTCCCTAACTTCCTCTTACGGATAGTATATGAATATAACCAAAGCTTTCTTGATTCCCTTTATAATTGCCATCCTAGAATAACAAAATTGCATAACACCACACAGAGTTCTTTGTTGCTTTTTCCCTAAAGCTATGTCTTTCAAGAATAACAAGGGTCCATGTGTGTTCTATATTTTAGATATGTTACTTTATTTATGACTTTGATGATATCATCAAATTATGATCTTTGGTTACAAAAATCATACCTTACTCATTTTTGGTATCCAGGGCGTAATAATTACAGATGAAATGGGACTCAATAAATGTAGACTAGATAAATAAATAAAAGACTGAATTACTGAATCAAACTGATATCAATATCAAACTTTGCTACTTTGCGGATACACCATAGATACCATAACTAAGGCTTTGAAGACATAGATCCTGAAATCTGCATTTAAGAATACATGGATAATCAACAGTTTGACACAGAACAAAAGTAATTCTTATTAAAAAAAAAGGAATGACCTCTCTAATATGAGGATTCATATGTAAGTAATGATAGTCAACCCTTTAAGCAGTTTTTACTAGTTTTGCAGGAAAAAGATATAACAATTTCAGAATGTTATTGAAACTTAAATTATATTCATATATCTCTGCGCTTTTGGCCAGAGATATTTAAGAAGAGACCAAACCAGGGTTCCAAAATAGAAACCATATGGCAAAACAACATTGAGATTCAGTTTCTCACACACAGAAATCATCACCAAGCAAAACTGAAGGAATGACTAACAGTGGGACAGAGGTAATGTTCAGAATTGTGTTAATACACAGCAATAGGTATGGAAAGGCTTAGCAGTAACATTACTAAGTAACAAACTTCAAAATAAATGTTATGGTTTGAATGTGTATCCAAAAAGTATGTTTAAGTTCTAACCCTCAGTACCTCAGAACGTGACCTTATTTGGAAACAGTGTCATTTCAGATGTAATTAATTAAGATGAGATGCTGGAGAGGAAAGATGGGTCCTTAATCTAATATGACTGTGCCCTTATAAGAAGAGACACAGAGAGAGAAAAACATTAAAGAGAAAGCATGTGAAGATGGAGGCAGACACTGGAGTTGCACAGCTATAAACTACAGAATGCCCAGGATTGCCAGCCACTACCAGAAGCTAGGAAGAAGCCAAGAAGGATTCCTCCCCTAGGGCCATCTGAGACAGGATGGCCCTGCCAACACTCTGGTTTCAGACTTCTAGACTTTAGAACTATGAGAACATAAATTTCTTTTGTTTTAAGTCACCAAGTTCGTGACAATTTGTTACAGCAGCCCTAAGGAAACCAATGCAATAAATGAAATAGAAAATTGAGAAATAAAGACAATTATAAAAGAGCCAATTAACTATAGGTACTGTGAAAGACAACATGCAACACATCAGAATTTCTTTAATACAATCGCTTTGGCCAAACTTCAGTGAGTCTAGGAATAAATGGGAGGTAAGAAAACACAGGCACACTTTATGAAGATGTCTGATACTGAAGAAAAGCTGAAGGAACATTTCTTTAAAATAGAAAACTTTTGAGCATGAGCGCTGAAGAAAAGAGCTAGGTAAGGGCAATGACTGGGGACAGAAAATGGGAAAATGGTTGATAAAAGAAAAATATAACCTTAAGAAAGGAATATAAAAACTTGGTCCTTCCAACCACAGTAAGGAAGGATAAGTTGTAAAGAAATAGACTTTCTTGAAAAGTAGACAGTAAAGGCACTTGATTTCCTTTGGAAAGTAAAAGAAGGTACAGCCATTTGTTGAAACCTGAAGTACAAGATGAGAAGTGAGAAACAGGTTTTTAACAGCCCACTAACTTGACATAGTCCATTTTCCTAAATGAACATGTGTGATAACCAATGAAGTGTCCACTTTAGAAGAAGATATTCTTCATAAGTCTAGCTGTTTCTCATCCTTTTCATCTACCAAGATTCAAAATGCACAAGAAATGCAAAAAGAAGCAAAGAGTTCATGATAATAATCTACCAGGAATAATCAAAGTAAAATTTATAATATCATTAAACTGACAAAAGAACAATATGAATACACTCTAAATATTCACACCTGGCTCAAAGAGTAAGATCTGGGTGGTTAACCACAAGTTAAGTCAATGAATGAAACAATACGATAAGCAGTACAAAGACAACAATCAACATACTAGTTTATATTTGTATTCCACAGGCTCAAAGTGGACTTTTGTTTGCTTTAAAACAGCATGAGAGAGGAGTTCCAGGAAGATGGCATCAGAGTAGACAGGCAGGGCTCAACTCTCTCACAAAGGAATGGAAAGAAAGCCAAAAGCTGTCCGACAGATCTGCTTTGGGGATCAGCAGACCAGGACAGTGCTACACAACTCCCAGGAAGTTGAGAGACAGAGAGACAAGGAACCCAAAGCAATAAACATGAGTTACCAAACCCCAGCGGCAGTCCGGAAGGGCTCACCGCCCCCCTCAAGACATTAAGCCAGGGTAAAACCCCTGGCCCACTGCAGCCAGCTGCGAAGGGAACAGACATCTTCTTCCCTGTCAGACGTCACAAGGGAAAAAGGGAAGGCGAGTCAGGGGGTTACTCTTCAGTGAATTTTGCCAGCAGCTCCTGCACTGAACAACACACTCTTATTTGTGGATAAGAGAAGAAACTGCAAGAAAATTCAACAACTACCTTGAGGTGAATGAAAATGAGAACACAACATATCAAAGCCTATTGGACACTGAAAAGGCAGTGGTGATAGGGAAATTTACAGCCCTCAGTGCTTACATTAAAACAGAAGAGCTAAAATTGAAAACCTAACTGCAAACCTGGAGGAACTAGAAAAGAACAGCAAATCCCAAACAAGTCAAATGAAAGAAATAACAAACGTCAAAGAAGAAATAAATGAAAACAAGAAAATGATGAAATCAACAAAACCAGAAGTTGGTTCTTTGAGAAGATTAGCAAAATCAACAAACCCTTAGGTAGACTGACAAAAAAATAAGGTACAAATAAAATGGAAATGAGACAGAGAAATTACCATTGATCCCACCAAAATAAAAGCAATCATAAGAGCATACTATGAACAATTGTATGCCAAAAATCTAGATAATACAGACGAGATGGACAAATTCCTAGGGCACAGACAAACCACCTACACGGACCCTAGAAGAAATAGAAGACCTCAACAAACCAAGTACATATATGAAAATTCTACAGCTAGCATTGTCTCAACAGTGAAAGACTTAAAAGTTTTTACATTGATCAGGAACAAGACAGATGTCCACTGTCACCACTGTTATTCAATATTGTGCTAGAAGGTCTAGCTAAAGCAAGTAGGCTAGATAAAGAAATGAAAGGTACTCAAATAGGAAAGGAAGAAGTAAAACTTTCAGTATTCACTGATGATATGATCCTATATCTCAAAAACCCACAACAAAGCTACTAGACTAATAGACGAATTTAGCAAACTGGAAGCATACAAGATTAATATGCAAAAATCAGCAGCATTTCTATATACTACTGATGAGCCATCTGTGGAGGAAATCAGAAGAAAATTTCATTTATAATAGCTACTGAAACAACAAAATATTTAGGAATAAACTTAACTGAGGACATAAAGGACCTGTATTCAGAAAACTATAAAACATTGCTAAAAGAAACCAAAGAAGACTTAAATAAATCGAAGGACAGTCCATGTTCGTGGATTGGAAAATTTAAATATCGTTAAGGTGTCAATTCTACCCCAATGAATTTAACACAATCTCCCCCAAAAAATCCCAACAGCCTTTTTTTTTTCCCCAGATATGGAAAAGCCAATTATCAAATTTATTTGGAAGGGTAAGATGCCCTGAATAGCCAAAAATGTCTTTAAAATGAAGAAAGAAGTTGGAGGACTCCCAAATCCTGACTTTAAAGCGTATGACTTAGCTACAGTGGTAAAAACAGCATGGTACTGGCACAAAGACAGACAGACTGACCAATGGAACCAAACTGAGAACTCAGAAAGAGACCCTCATATCTACAGTCAAGTTATTTTTGACGAGGTGGTCAAGCCCTACCAGCTGGGCCAGAATGGTCTATTCAACAAATGGTGCTGGGAGAACTAAAATATCTAAAAGAAAGAAAGAAGGCCCTTATCTCATACCTTATACAAAAATTAACTCAAAATGTATAAAGGACCTAAATATAAAAGACAGAACCATAAAATGTAGAAAAACATCTTCAAGATCTTGTGGTAGGTGGTAGTTTCTTAAAATTATACCCAAAGCACAAGCAACAAAAGAAAAAAATAGATAAATGGGACCTCCTTAAAATTAAACACTTTTATATCTCAAAGACTTTGTCAAAAGGGTGAAAAGGCAGCCAACTCAATAGGAGAAAATATTTAGCAATCACATATTCAATAAGGATTTAATATCCATGAAATATTAGGAGATCAAACAACACAACAATAAAAATACAAACAACCTGATTAAAAAATGAGCTAAAGCTTGAAAAGATAATTGTCCAAAGATACACAAATGGAAAAAAAAACAAATGAAAAAATGTTCAACATCACTAGCAATTAGAGAAATGCAAATCAAAACTGCAATGAGATAGAATTTCATACTTACTAGACTGGACACTATTAAAAAGCCAGAAAACTGTAAATGTTGGAGAGGATGTGGAGAGATAAGAATGCTTATTCCAGGGAATGTAGAATGATACAGCCACTGTGAAGGACTGTTTGGCAGTTCCTGAGGAAGTTGAATATAGACTTGCCATGTGACCCAGCAATACCACTACTACGTAGATATCTAAGAGAACTGAGAGCAGTGACATGAACACACACACAACTGCACACCAATGTTCAAAGTGGCGTTTTCACAACTGCCAAAAGTTGGAGACAACCCAGGTGCCTATCAACTGATGAATGGATAAACAATTTGTGGTACATATACAATGGAATGTTATGCAGGGGAAAGGAGAAAAAAAGTTGGGAAGCATATGACATGGATGAACCTGAAGGACATTATGTTGAGTGAAGCAAGCCAGATACAAAAGGACATATACTGTAAGACTGCACTATTAGGAACTAAATATATTATGTAAACTCATGGAATTAATAATCAGAATATAGGTCACCAGAAGACAGAATGAGGGTAGAGAATTTTCAGAAAGTTGAGGGTTAACCTGTGCAGAATTGGTTAAAAGGTTATTTGTTAATCTTCGGAAATCAAAGGAGATGGTGAGAGTACGTCATAGTGTTTCTGACTAGCAGAGCTATTGTAAGGGTAGGACAATGGTTGCAAAGGAAAGTCTAAGGACATGTACATTATTAGAAGGAAAGCTAAAAAATGTAACATGGGACTGTATAACACAGTGGAACCTCATGTAAAATACAAAAATGGGTGACAATGCATATATAAGACAAAATATAAATACAAATATACTAGCAAGAAGGAAACAGAATAGCAGTCATGTATGGAAGGGGAAGCAGAGCGATTGGGAGGTAATGAGTTTTTTTGTTAGGATAGGTTTTGTTTTTGTTTATTATTCTTACTGGAATAATTAAAATGTTCTAAAAATGATTAAAGTGGTCAATGCACAACCATGCAATTATATAGAATACCATTGATTATAGAGTTTGGATGGATTTATGCTTTATTAATTTGTATCAATAAAATTAAAAAAAAAAAAAAACTTGAGGGAAGAGCAACTATAGCTCTTTTTCCAAGATTGATATCCTTTTCTGGAAAATGGGTAATGAAGTGTGTGTGTGTATACATATCTCATTTCAATTAACATTAACAAAAGGGAAATCTTAGTCTTTCCCCTGAAAAAAGTCTTACTAGATGAAATCAGTAAAAAAAGATTCTCGTTTTTCAATATAGGTCCAACTGCAAGTACTCAGAATGTCACTAGGTGGGGCTAAAATATTTTGAATCCCCCCCTACTCCAAAAGTTAGCTTTTTAAAATGGTTCTAAAAACTGGAAAATATAGAATAAATATTCAAAAAGAATGCAGCTACACATACAATAATCCTTAATCCAATTTTAGCGAGTGCCTGTATGGATTTATGTTTGTGTGAAAAGTGTGAAAGAAGGGAAAAGGACAGAAGATTTTTCTACAGTATGACAAATGTAAGCTAATGTGTGGAGTTTTCTACAATATTCAATTAAATTTTCTGCTAATAAACACGATCTTCCCCATGAACATATATAATTTATTGCAATCTTGATCACATGAGGACCAGAGAAAACAATTAAGACTGTTCACCATGTGTTTCATCATTAATGGAAAAAAATAACTCAATAAAAAAATCCTAGATATATAGGGTAACTATAAAAGATCATATAATTCTTCACAAAGGAACAATTATTCTATTTTATTATCAGCTAAAAATCAAAATTAAAAAATTTTTTTACCAGCAAAAATTCCAATTTTAAGACACAGACCCTTCTGTCCTCCTCTTCCCTCAGAAACCAACCCAATCAACAATCAGAACCACAACCCCACTTTTAAAAAAATTAAAAACCAAATTATCGATACCTAATTAAAATTACTTTGTTTCAGACTAATCAAAATACTCTATAATTCTTAATGTTTATTTATGATATTTACCCAGGTTTATGTCTGGGACCTTTAACCATAAGGCCTCTATCCACAGTTCTTTTTGCAATAATGTGATCCTGGCTGGGGTCCACAAATTTAAATACATGCGAAGATCCAAACTGAACCTTCATTCCACTCTGCAGCATTGTGGTTTCTGAGATACGCTGACCTTCCACATAAGTCTCAGCATCCATGCTTCTTGGGGTAACAGTAACAACTCCATCCATATTTGTGAGGTCACAGTGATGAGGCTGAATTCCTGGGCCAAACAACTAAAAATAAAAGGAAAAAAAAAATACTTTCATCATAAAGTAATTATCATATTGCTTTTTTTTAAACTTTTTTATTTTTTGGACGTACTGGGGCTAGGAAATAAATCTGGGACCTTGTATGTGGGAAGCTGGTGCTCAACCACCGAGCCACACTGGCTCCCAAACTATTTTTAAAGCAGTTTTAGGTGACAGAAAAGTTACATTGAAAATATAGGGGTCTCCCAAATACCCTGCCCCCTCCGCCTCTCACATTTTCCCCTATTAATAAAATCTTTCATTATTGTGGTACATTTGTTACAACTGACGAACCAATACTGAAGCACAGATATTACTAACCATGATCTATAGGTTTTACATTATGGTTTACACTTTGCACTGGTAAGGCCCACTGACAGGGTGCTGATTTCCTGGGGTTGTATGCTTTGCCTATAGAGCCCTTGGGAGCACCTGTTTGAGATTATGTTTACTGTGGCAGTTAAGTGAGAGCCTCCTGAGACGTACATAAGTAACCTCTGGACTGCCCTCCTGATTCACGTTGAAATCTCTTAGCTATAAAAACTCTTTTGTATTTAGTATTTTCCCCTTTTGGTAATGGTCTTTTCCCAAATGCATGACTAGTTGGTGCTCGGTAATAATCCCTTGGTGCCAGGGAGGTCCATCCCTAGGAGGCAGGTTCCACCCGGGGGGAAGGTAGTGAGCTTATATGCTGAGTTTGGCTTAGAGAGAGGCCACATTTCAGTAAGAAGGAAGTTTTCAGGAGGTGTC
Organism: Dasypus novemcinctus; assembly: GCF_030445035.2. NCBI lineage: Eukaryota > Metazoa > Chordata > Mammalia > Cingulata > Dasypodidae > Dasypus > Dasypus novemcinctus. The sequence continues at coordinate 29,491,939 of NC_080700.1, read as the reverse complement.
TCTTAGGCAATAGATATTATTGGGCTATGTTTTAATTTTACAAGAATAAGGTTCATAAGTACTTATTAAGCATTATTATCAATGGCTTGGCATACTGGTCTATCTTCTCTTATTAGGCACTGACTATATACCTTAGAGAATCTTGCCACTCTATTAGAGAGCATAGCAGGACTCCCCAAGATGGGAACTTAATATTTTGTTGGTTACTGAGTGGGTCTCCACCCACTGAGGTAACACCCCATGGCCACAGGAACACATTCATACTCCAGAGGCATGCCCCAGGTCCACCCCTCTGCACACATCCCCCCACCACCAACACCCTGCACCAGTGAGCCTTCCCTGGCAGAGCTGTACATTTTCCTGTATTCTAAAATCTCCTTAAAAACAACGCCAAAAATTTTTTGAAGTAATATCATTTAAGCAGAACTTTAAAACTGAGCTCTCCTTTTGTGATATGATCTTAGTAAGAAGTGTATTTTTTGGGTGCTTTTTATAAGTGGTTTTCCCCCAGGAGCATCAAAGTAATCAAACATTACCGAAATAGTGTAAAAATAATTAAACATTTTGTTTTTAGCTTCCAGTAACTTGATATATTTTAACTTTGCATATGTTATCTTAAACCTATATTAAATAATCTAATCACAGTGGCTGAAAATTCCTATGTGTTTTATTGCTATACTGAGAATAAAGAGATATTAGAACTGTAAACTGTAACAATGTAACCCCATCTTTTTATAATTGAGAAACCAGAAGTACAGAGTAAGGGTTTCTTGCCCAAGTTCAACTTTAGGAAGTGGCGAATCTTGCTTACTTATTAAAAAGTGCGTTCAGCTCTGTTTTAGGTGCTTGAGATTGATATTCAACTAATATTTTAAATAAAGATACTGAAACCCTACTACTACGTGTGTCAAGCCCAGTGATATTTACTTTCACATAGGTTACCTCCCTTAATCTTAAAAACAGACCTATAAAATTGTCACCACCATCTTTTAGCAAAAAGTAAATAGTCTTAGAGGAATGTTATAACCAGTTCAAGTTTCTAGAGATGGAGCCTGTATACAAATTCGCATTCCACACTTCTCATTCTAAAGCACAGAAAAGTGCTCCAGAGTAGACAGCGAAATTACTTTCTTTAAATAGAAAGTTTTAGGGAAGTTTAGAGCTGCAACATGATTGTTCACCTGGATAGAATTGTCATCAAATTTTTCTGTTCCTACTTCAGTAATACTTAATTGAAGGCGATAAAGCTTTGGCTTATCTCTCGAGTCGGAACCATCTGTAAGAAGAAAAAGAACAAAGCTTCATTTGCAAAACCTAATGTTCATGTAATATTATTTGACACAAACAAGCAAAAAGTTATCTGAAAAATGACACTACAGTTCTCACTTGTTTTCAGGATTTCTTCTCAAAGAACTCTCTAAATTTATATCATGCAATTTAACAAGTTTGATTTAAAAATTTCAAATTAACAAACCCATTAGTTTAGGCTTAACATAAATTACAAGTGCTAACATTTGTTTTTTAAAAAATACTTTAAACCTTTATGCATTGTTGAATTTTTTTATTTCTCTGTGTATTAATTTCTATGATGGGAGTGGGCTGGGAAGGGGGAGGAGGAGGAAGAAAAACCACTGCCAAAGACATCTGTCCCATTTATATCCAGATATGCTCACTCATTTCTCACTGACCATACGCCATTTAATGCATGATATCAATTGTGACTTATTTTGATTTCAGAGATGTTCAAATATGAAAAAAATGTGCCTCAGAGAATCAATGAAATATGATATAATTTCAGACTTTAACATTTGTACCACAGCCATGGAAAATCTCTCTAGTGTTGCAAATGTACCAAAATCTCCTTAAAAGGCCAAGTGAGAGTCTCGTCTCCCTGACCTACTTTATGACTTCCTTACCAGCTTTCAGTATCCTTAATAAGTAGCTTGTCTAATCACTGAGATCAGGAATTCAAGTTACGGGAGCTTCAGAAATTAAAAATTTTGTAATGTATGAACTTGTACACCAATTCTTAGGCTGCTGAAGTCTCTTAGCCATGGTGTGGGTCTGAACTCTCACACCAAAAGACACCATGATACACAGTTCTGTTAGAACTTTTACTTATTTCAGACTACACAAAGTAACACTCTAATGACAAAATTTCGTATTTTTGAAATATGAAATCTGGGTGGAAGCAAGATTAAAGTAGCATTTCAGAGAAAGCAATGCCTAATATATTAGCATTAAAAATTTGGTTCAGCCTCTATGGCATTTCATGTCATGTCCAAATATCCTTACTGTATATGGTGGTAATTAAAGCATTTGTAAAACAATTTATTTAATTTCAACTCAAATTGTTCTTATAAAGTTCTTATACAAAGATAAAGCATCAGAATCATCTGGGGGTGGATCATAGGCAGCTCCCTTCCAGACCTACTGAGTCTAAATTACCTAGAATATGTATTATCCTGTCCTGTGTAAACACCACAAGCAGTTCTCATGAACACCTCTGATAAGAAATATGATGCCTCCCTCTTAACGTTCTCCCGCAGCACCATGGATTACTTTATCTTATTATCCATTAATATTGATAATATTGATATGTTTCTTCTTGCAATAGTCCCATTTTTCAATTAGAATTATAATGATCATCTTATAGGCAGTAATAAATACATAAAATTGTTGCCTAAAACAAGAATTGTGAACTTCATCCCTTTCCTCAACAAGGCATTCAAACAGTTAATTTCTGCTCAAAGTGTCCAGGTACCTTATTTCCCATTAGGTAACTACAATAAATTTAGAGTACCTTTAAAAGGAAAGGAAAAAAATCTCTCTGAATAACCCCACCACATACAATAGTGCTTCCACCAGAAAGTGTTCTTCAATATCCTAAATGTTAAGGGAAAATATACTGGTATGAACACGGCCTGAGAGCATCTTTAAAATGCCACTTTCATTCACTCTACAGCCAATTCTAGAATCAGGCATTTCCCAGGTAAGTGAGTTTGAGTGTGGTACTAAATGTTTTCTTTCTGCCATACCACTTAAGAATGGATGGACGAGTGGATTCATCCATTCATTTAAAGAGTGTTCACTGAGTGCTTCCCATGTCCCAGACATGGTGCTAGAGATTAACAGTAAGAAAGTGAACCTACATTCATTCTCCCATGAAGCTTACATTTCAGTGAGCCAATAAAATGATCCATTAAGAAACTATCTAAAACATGTGTCTAAAGCTCTTTAAAACATAAATCTTACAACCTATTTTGGTAAACTCTACCAGGGGGAAAAAAAGCCTAACTATTCTCAAATGGTATTGGCAATAAAAGAATAATTTGGTCAAAATTGATATTATAATCATTTTTTTCACATACGTCAGTAAGTGTATTTAGTTCACAATATGAAATTAACAAACACAGATGAATATAAACATTAAAAACCATTCTTAGGAATAAACAAGAAAACATGTTTTAGACACTTTATGCATATGTGAATATCCAAATAGGTAATAATTATTAATTGCTTATATTAAAAAAAGAGAGAAAAAAACAAAACTCCAAGTTTGGTTACTATCTAATAAAACAGTCTGAAAGACCAGTTAGGAGAAAATTCAACAAATAAATGTAAGATGTAAAAGAGTAAATTTATATAACTTGGAAAAGCATTTGATTATTAAATTCAAAATGTAAAAAGATAACATTTAAAATATAAAAGTACAGAGGTGCTGCTATAAAAATAATAACCGGCTCTACTATTCAGAATGGCAAAGACTGGAATGCACAAAATATGAGAAACATATTCCAAGTAAGAAAACACAGCTTTGCAGACAAGAAATGAATTTTAACCAGGAGAAACATCTGGTTTAAGAACATCCTAAAATCTGGTCAGAGGACAAGGATATAATAGTTAACCACAGAAACAAGACAACAAATATGAGTAAATACCAAGTTTATGATTGATTTTCCTCTTAAGCCCCCCAAGGATTACAGACAAACAATTATTTTGGAGGGTTGCTTCTTCCCCATCAACCACTAGTCAGATTCCTTGGATAGTAGCAAACGAAAGAGCTCTCCTTTGCGTGCCCGTCTTCCCAACTTTGCTCTGTTGCCGCACCCATCCTTCCTCCCTCTTAGAACACAATGGCTTCTTGGGGTGGGGGTGGGGTGAAAAGGAGGGGATTTTTGTTTCAATTTTAGGGGAAGGGAAGGATAAGAAAATAGCTCTCTCCTTTTTCTTGTCCAATTGTTCATTTAAGGCTTAGCCTGAATAAAGGAACTTAAGAGTTTCAAAAAATGAATTTCTAAGTAAACAGAATGAATTTGAGATTTGGAACACTTACTAGGTATGAATAAAAAGACAGTACATTAAATTTTATAAATAAGGTATCCCTGTGAATTAAAAAACTGACATAAACAATCTAGTCAGTTAACATTATTTAGCCCATGATGTTCTGTTAGTGATTTATTATGTTATAAAAAGTAGTAATAAGCATAGCATTACCTTCATAAGTGTGATAGCTGTAGTAGGCAAAGTGATTCCTTCTCCCTGGGGTTACAAACACATGCACAGGACCCAGGTGAAGGCAGCATCAGCAGGACAGATACCATGCAGAATATGCGGAAGAGGGAAGGAAAAGAAAAGACAGGAAAGTGTGAAACTGTAGTGAGACAACATTTAAATTCAATTTTAAAGGGTGAAAAAATACATTTTACCCCATCAGCTCTCAAAGCTGTGAGGATTAAGACAACAGTGCTCCAAAGTCAGTGAGTGTTTTAGAAACCAATGGTAAGCTGTTAAAGAAAACATTAAGACAGTAGGTGAGTCTCCAAGCAACAGGAAAAGCAGCAGGTAGTTAACCACATACAGGGTTACCACCCTACACTGTGTATCTCTTCTGTTTAAAGACACATTTAAATCCAAAGCAAAAAAAAAGAAAAAGAAAAAAATCCAAAGCAAAGATTGAAATAATATTTTTTACTCCCCACTCCTCCAAAAGATACAGTGAAACTATACATTCATGGCTCAAAACCCTCAAACTCAAAACCAGCATTCCCTCACTCCAACACCTGAGGTTAGATGCTTAGCTGAAAACATGTCTAGTGGAAATATAGTACTTTAACATTTTTACCAGAAGTCAATATATATGAAATAGTTTCTCTGTAAAAGGAAGATAAATCAATTTCATTCAGAATGCTAACTATGCTAAATTAATAATAATGAAAATTTAAAAAGATGGCATGGGAGGACTATAGAAAGGATAGTGGTGTAGGAAGCTCCAGGAATCAGTTCCTCTACCAAAGCAACTATTGAACTGGCAGAAATGGTCTGAATCAACCAATCTGAAACTTCAATGTCTAGTGGAACACTGAACATTCAGGGAAGAGCTGGAGTAAGAGGCTGTGCTGTGACTATTCCCTCAAGTGCATGTAGGCAGCAGAGGGGATGCAGCCTAGTCAGAATGTACAGTTTAAAAAAACTGTAAAACACACCAAGAAACAGGAACTTATGGCCCATTCATACCAAGAAAAAAACTTGCTAGAAACTATCTCTTAGGAAAGCTCATACATTGCAACTATTAGTCAAAGGCTTCATATCAACCACCTTGAATATGTTCAATGAGCTAAAGAAATCTACACACAAAGAACTAAAGGAAATTGGGAAAATGTCGAAATGAAATAAAGAGATGGAAATTATAAAAAGAAACCAAACAAATTTTGAAGCTGTAAAGTACAGTAATTGAAATGAAAAACTCATTGGACAGACTCAAAGGCAGATCTGAACAGGCAGAAGAAATGATGTACGAACTTAAAGACAAGACAACTAAAATTATGCAGCACAGAGAGTAAAAAGAAAAAATAAAGAAGAAATATGAATAAAGTCTGAGTAACCTGTGGGGCACCACTGAGCGTAACAACAAACAAATCATTGGAATAACAGAAAGACAGGGGAAATTTTAAAAGGGGCAGAAAAGGTATTTGAAGAAATAATGGCCAAAAACCTCCCAATCTTTAGAAAGAGATGAATATATATATCCAGGAAGATCAACAAATGCCAAGCAGGACAGACACTAAGAGATCTACACCAAGACACACTACAGTGAAATTGTCAAAATCCAAAACCAATGTGAGAACTCTGAAAACAGCAAGAGAGAAGCGATTTGTCACATACAAGGGTAAGATTAACAGCAGATTTCTCATTAAAAACCACAATCCCAATACAGGTGGATGGCATATTTAAAGTCCTTAAAGAAAAACAAAAAACTATAAACCAAGAATTCTATATATAACAAAAAAATTACCTTAAAAAATGAAGGACAAATTAAAGGCATTTAAGAAAAAGCACAAACTTAAAGAGTTCATTACCAGAAGCCCCGACTTACAAGAAATGCTAAGGAGAGTCCTTCAGGTTGAAATAAATGAGAAATAGATAGTAACTCAAAGTTATATGAAGAAACAAAGAACAATAGGTAAAGGTAACTGCATAGGGTAAAAATAATCCTGTATTATTGTACTTTTGGTCTATAACTGCTTTTTTCCACCTTACATGACTTTTTTTTTCACCTTATATGACTTAATAGTGTAAGCCAAATGTGTAAACCAACATTAGAAATCTGCATTAATGCACATACAATGTAGAAAGGTATAATAATAATATATAGGGTAGATGAAGATATATAGGAGTAGAGAATTTATAAACCACTGAAACTAGGTTGGTACTAGTAGAACTAGATTGTTATGAGTATAAGATGTTAGTTGTAATTACAAAGGTAACTACCAAGAAAATTATCTTTAGAAGAGAAAAGGAAAGCAGCAGAGACTCAAAATGGTATACTACAAAAAAGTAACTAATACAAAAATAGGGCAGTAATGGAGAAACTGAAGAACAAAATACATACAAGACATAAAAAAAACAGCTAAATGGCAGAAATAAATTCTTCCTTCTCAGTTATTACCTCAAATGTCAATGGACTAAACTACCCTATTAAAAGGAAGAGATTGGCAGAGTAGATGAAAAAGCATAATCCATCTATATGCTACTGTAAGAGACTCAGGTACAAAGACACAAAAAGGTTCAAAGTAAAAGGGTAGAAAAAGATATTCCATGTAAACAGTAATCAAAAGAAAGTTGGAGTGGCTATATTATTGTGAGACAAATTAGACTTTAAGTCAAAAACTATTACAAGGGAAGCAGATGTGGCTCAAGCAATTGAGCTCCTGCCTACCACATGGAAGGTCCCAGGTTCGGTTCCCAGGGCCTCCTGGAGAAGACGAGCAAGGCAGGGAACTGGTGCAACAGGCTGGCACAGCAAGCTGATGTAACAAGATGACATAACAAGGAGACACAAAGAGGAAACACAGTGAGAAAGACAACAAAGCAGAGAGTGGAGGTGACTCAAGCGATTGAGTGCCTCTCTCCCACAGGAGGCCCCAGGTTTGGTTCTCAGTGCCTCATAAAGAGAAGATGAGCAGACAAAGAGAGCAAACAATGAGCGCCAACAGCAAGGTAGGGAGAGAAATAAATAAATCTTTAAAAAGTATAATACAAGGCACAAAGAAGGATATTACACATTGATAAAAGGTTCAATCCAGCAAGAAAATAAAAATATTATAAACATACATGTACCTCACCAAAGAGCCCCAAAATATGTGAAGCAAAAATTGAGAGAAGTGAAGGGAGAAATAGTTCTACAATAATAGTTGGAGACTTAAATATACCATTTCAGCAATTGACAGAACATTTAAATGGAAGATCAATAAGGAAATTAGTACATGAACAACACTATCAACCAATTAGATCTAAGGGATGTATACTGAACACTCCACCAAACGAGAGCAGAAAACATACACTTCTCAAATGCACATGGAACATTTCCAAGATAGGTCACATATTAGGCCACAAATGAAATCTTAGTAAATTTTTTAAAAATTGAAATCATACAAAGCATCTTCATGGATCACAACAGAATAAAGCCAGAAATCAAAAGCATTAGGAAACCTCAAAAATTTATAAAAATGTGGATATTAAGCAACATACTATTAAATAACCAATGGACCAAAGAAGAAATCACAAAGGCAATTAGAAAATCTTTTGAAACAAATGAAAGTGGGAAAACAACATTTTAAAACTTATGGGATGCAGCTAAGGCAGTGCTCTGGTGGGGCGGGGGGGGGGGGGGGTGGATTTATAGCTCTAAAGGCCTGTATTAAAAAAGAAAAAGAAATCACAAATCACCTAAACATGAGAAAACTAAATCCAAAGTTAAAAGAAGGAAGTAAATAGTAAAGATTTCAGCAGAGGGAAACGGACTTTGGCCCAGTGGTTAGGGCGTCCGGCTACCACATGGGAGGTCCGCGGTTCAAGCCCCGTGCCTCCTTGACCCGTGTGGAGCTGGCCCATGCACAGTGCTGATGCGCGCAAGGAGTGCCGTGCCACAGAGGGGTGTCCCCCACATAGGGGAGCCCCACGCGCAAGGAGTGCACCCATAAGGAGAGCCGCCCAGCGCGAAGGAGGGAGCAGCCTGCCGAGGAATGGCGCCGCCTGCACTTCCCGTGCCGCTGACGACAACAAAAGCGGACAAAGAAACAAGATGCAGCAAAAAGACACAGAAAACAGACAACCAGGGGAGGGAAGGGGAATTAAATAAAAAAAATAAATCTTTAAAAAAAAAAAAAAAGATTTCAGCAGAGTTGAATGAAGCAGAGAATAGAAAAATAAAAGAGAGACTCAAAATCTATAAAGTTGAGGAAGCAAATGTAGCTTAAGTGGTTGAGTGTCTGCTTCCCATGTACAAGGTCCCAGGCTTGATCCCTGGTATCTCCTAAAAAAAAAAAAATAACTCTCATTGAGAAGTGGATGTAACTCAGTGATTGGATGTCTGCTTTCCAGGTACAAGGTCCTGGGTAGGACACAAATTACATTACTACCAACCTTACAGAAAGGCAGAAAAAAAGATAAAAGAAGGTAGTATCAACAATTCTTATATACCAACAAATTAGAAAACCTAAAAACATAAAAATTACCTAAACTGACACAAGAAGAAACTCTAACTGACTTATTACAAGTACAGAGATTGAACCAGTAATTAAAAGCCTCCCAACAAAGAAAATCCAGAACTGGATGGCTTCATGCTGAATTCTACAAACATTTAAAGGGATTTAACACCAACTCTGTCAAATGCTTACAAAAAAAAAAAAAAAGGAAGGAGGGATTACTTCTAAACTCATTCTAGAAGGCCAGAAATACCCTCATACCAAAGCCAGATAAAGAAAACAACAAGAAAATTAAAAACCACTATCCCTTGCAAGTATAGATGTAAAAATCCTCAACAAAATACTGGCAGACCAAATTCAACAGAATATTAAAAGGATTACACACCATCACCAAGTGGGATTTATTCCAGAAAAGCATAAATGGTTCAACTATAAGAAAATCAGGCGGCGGACTTGGCCCAGTGGTTAGGGTGTCCGTCTACCACATGGGAGGTCCGTGGTTCAAACCCCGGGCCTCCTTGACCAGTGTGGAGCTGGCCCACGTGCAGTGCTGATGCGCACAAGGAGTGCTCTGCCATGCAGCAGAGTCCCCCACGTAGGGGAGCCCCACGTGCAAGGAGTGCGCCCCATAAGGAGAGCCGCCCAGCGCGAAAGAAAGTGCAGCCTGCCCAGGAATGGTGCCGCACACATGGAGAGCTGACACAAAAAGATGACGCAACAAAAAGAAACACAGATTCCTGTGCTGCTCACAACAGAAGCGGACAAAGAAGATGCAGCAAATAGACACAAAGAGCAGACAATGGTGGGGGGGGGGGGGGGGGGGGGAGGGGAAGGAAGGAAGGAAGGAAGGAAGGAAGGAAGGAAGGAAGGAAGGAAGGAAGAGAGGAAGGAAGGAAGGAAGAAGGAAGGAAGGAAGGAAGGAAGGAAGGAAGGAAGGAAGGAAGGAAGGAAGGAAGGAAGGAAGGAAGGAAGGAAGGAAGGAAGGAAGGAAGGAAGGAAGGAAGGAAGGAAGGAAGGAAGGAAGGAAGGAAGGAAGAAGGAAGGAAGGAAGGAAGGAAGGAAGGAAGGAAGGAAGGAAGGAAGGAAGGAAGGAAGGAAGGAAGGAAGGAAGGAAGGAAGGAAGGAAGGAAGGAAGGAAGGAAGGAAGGAAGGAAGGAAGGAAGGAAGGAAGGAAGGAAGGAAGGAAGGAAGGAAGGAAGGAAGGAAGGAAGGAAGGAAGGAAGGAAGGAAGGAAGGAAGGAGGAAGGAGGAAGGAAGGAAGGAAGGAAGGAAGGAAGGAAGGAAGGAAGGAAGAAGGAAGGAAGGAAGGAAGGAAGGAAGGAAGGAAGGAAGGAAGGAAGGAAGGAAGGAAGGAAGGAAGGAAGGAAGGAAGGAAGGAAGGAAGGAAGGAAGGAAGGAAGGAAGGAAGGAAGGAAGGAAGGAAGGAAGGAAGGAAGGAAGGAAGGAAGGAAGGAAGGAAGGAAGGAAGGAAGGAAGGAAGGAAGGAAGGAAGGAAGGAAGGAAGGAAGGAAGGAAGGAAGAAGGAAGGAAGGAAGGAAGGAAGGAAGGAAGGAAGGAAGGAAGGAAGGAAGGAAGGAAGGAAGAAAATCATCCAGTACAATACAGGACATTAACAGAATGAGGGGGGAAAAACACAAGTTTCTCTCAATTGATGCAGAAAAGGTACTTAACAAAATGAGACATCTTTTCATGATGAAAAATATTCAGAAAACGAGGAATAGGAGACTTTCTCAAAATGATAAAGAGCATTTATGAAAAATATCATAAATATCTCCCACAGCAAATACACACTCTTGATGAAAGACTGAAAACCTTCACCCTATGATCAGGAACCACTCAAGGACGCCCACTCTCACCACTGTTTTCAACATTATGCTGGAAGTTCTATACAGGACAATCAGACAAGAGAAAAAATAAAAGGCATCCATATTGGGAAAAAAGGAAGTAAAACTATCCCTATTTGCAGATGACATGATGCCATATAGAGAAAACACCAAAAAATCTATAAGAAAGCTTCAGGAACTAATAAACAAATTCAGCAAAGTTGTAGAAAACGAGGTAAACACATAGAAGTAAGTTGGTGTTTATACACTAGTAACAAACAATCTGAAAAAGAAATCAGGAAAACAATTCCATTTACAATAGCATCAGAGAGGATAAAATACTTACGAATAGATCTCCCAACCACCCCTCCTCCTCCCCGAGATGGCTCCATTGTCTGTCTGCTTGTTGTCTGCTCGTCTTCTTCAGAAGGCATTGGGAATCAAACCTGGGACATCTCGTGTGGGAGGCAGGAGCCCAACTGCTTGAGCCACATCGCTCCCAGGAATACAGTTAACCAAGGAAGTAAAAGACTTGTATACTGAAAACTACAAAACATTGCTGAAAGAAATTAAAGATGACCTAAATAAATGGAAAGACATCCCGTGTTCACAAATTGGAAAACTTAATATTGTTAAGTTGCCAATACTGCCTAAAGCTATCTCCAAATGTTGCTGATACTGCCTAAAGCTATCTCCAAATCCAATGCAATTCCTGTATCAAAATTCCAGCAGGCTTTTTTGCTGAAATGAAAAAGCTGATCCTCAAATTCACTTGGAATTTCAAAGGGCTCCAAATAGACAAAACAATCTTTAATAAGAACAAAGTGGAGGACTTAAACTTTTATTTCAAAACTTACTACAAAGCTACAGTAATTTAAAAATATAGTACCAGCAGAAGGACAAACATATAGACTAATGGAATAGAACTGAGAACCCAGAGGTAAATCCACACATCTTTGGCCAGTAGATTGTGAACAATGGTGCCAAGTCCGTACAATGAGGAAAGAATAATCTCTTTAACAAATGGTGTTGATACAACCGGAAATCCACATGCAAAAGATCCCTACCCCTCACCATATACAAAATTTAACTCAAAATGGATCAATGACCTAAATGTAAGAGTGACCACTTTAAAATTCTTACAAGAAAGGACAAGTAAATATCTCTGGACCTAGTAATAGGTAATGAAGTTTTAAATTTTATACCCCAAGCACAATCGATAAAAGAAAAAACATATGAAATACATTCCATTCAAATTTAAAACTTTTGTACATTAAAGGACATGATATCAAGAAAGTGAACAGACTACCTACAATATGGGAGACAATATGCGGAAACTATATATCTGATAAGGGTTTAATATTCAGAATATAAAAGAATTCCTACAACTCAACAACAAAAAGACAATCCAAGGAAGTGGATGTGGCTCAAGCAGTTGGGAGGAACCTACCACATGGGAGGAACCGGGTTCAGTTCCCAGTGCCTCCTAAAGAAAACAAGCAAGACAGAGAGCTGATGTGATGGACTGGTGCGGCAACCTGACGCAATGAAGAGATGCAACAAGGAAACACAATGAGAGACACAATAAGTAGGGAGCAGAGGTGGCTCATCTCCAGCTCACATGGGAGATGCCAGGCTCGGTTTCCAGTTCCTCCTCAAAAGAAGCCAAGCACACAATGAAAAGACAGTGAGTGAAAACAATGGGGGAGGGGGAGGGTAAATAAATAAAATAAATCTTTAAAAAAAGAAAAAAAGACAATCCAATTAATATAAAAATGCCAAGGATTTGAATAGACATTTCTCTATAGAAGATATCGGAATGGCCAATAAGTATATGAAAAGATGCTCAACATCGTTAGCCTTTAGAGAAATGCAAATTAAAACTACAGCAACGATACTGTGGTGTTCATGGTGAGGTGATATATAATGCCTGATTGTTCTGTAAATGTACAAATTCTCTAATTTAAAAAATATGCATTTTTAAAAAAAATTATAGTAATATACCACTTCACACCCACTAATATGGCTGTTATTAAAATTTAAAAACTGAAAATAAGTGTTGGTAAGGATGTAGAAAAACAGAAACCCTTGTACACTGTTAGTAGGAATGTAAAATGGTACAGTCACTGTGGAAACAAGTAGGCAGTTTCTCAGAAAGTTAAACACAGAAATACTAATATGACCTGGTAATTCTACTCCTAGGTATATACTGCGAAGGACTGAAAGCAGGGACTCAGACAGAAATTCATTCACCAGAGTTCATCACAGCATTATCCACAAAGCTGTGGAAGGTGGAAGCAGCCCAAGTGTCCATCAACAGATGACAAGATAAACAAAATGTGGTATATATATATACACACATACAATGGAATATTATTTACCCATAAAAAGAAGTGAAGTGCTGATACATGCTACAATATGGATGAAACTTGCAGGTATCATGTTGAGTGAAAAACCCTGGTATAGCACTCTGGTCTGCCACAAGCTATTTGTAAAACAGTATTTAACTTCACTCAAGATATTATTTAACCTTACTCCCAGGTTTAACTGTAAAAGATGAATGTGTGAGGATGAAATGAATAAGGCAATAGAGTACAACACTAAAACGGTTATTGGCACTGAGTAGATCAGAATAATGTTGGTTTTTTTCTTTCCCTTTAAATATGTTACATAAGGCCCACATAATGATGTAAGCACTGACCAATATCATATAGACTACCCAATTCAAGTTACAGTCCTATGACTTTATGAAAAGTTATTTACTTCCTCTACTTCAGCTTTCAATGTCTTCCTATTTGTAAGGTTTGGAAATTTTCCTCTGAACAGCTCATCAACCCAATGAGTGCTGTCATACAGTATCTGAGTCACAGAATTAGCAAGTTTTAGGTTCTCCTTTCAGAGAATATTAGCTCACCAATTTGTAATAATGATCAACTCCCATAATATTTGCATTGCTTTCACCTATCTTTTGTATTTAAAGTGCCATTCAAATTTTGGGGTGGGAGGGAGAAATTAAGAGTTCAGTTACATAAACAGAGAGTCCTGTGTTTGTTCTGTTAACTACTAAGTTATTTACGTGTGCGGCTAATAAGTTTTCCTCTAATGTTGTCCTGAGGACTTTTTTTTTTTTTTTAAGTACTTTCTCCTTACAGTTTCTTCTTTCCATGACTCAGCTGACCCCCATCCTCTGTCCAGAATCCTTTTCCTGTTGTCTCAGCCTTGCAATTTTGAACTCAGCTGAGGCTATTATGTGCCAGGCACTGTGCTAGGTACTGAGGACAAAAGATGCACAATACACAGGGTCTGCTCCCTTCAGGTCTTCAGTTTGGTAAAGCCATGTCCCTCAGACTTTTAAAAAACATGACACACAGGAGATTTTTTTCTTTTTAAAGGAGGTACTAGGGATTGAACCCAGGACCTCGAAAATGGGAAGCAGGCCCTCAACCACTTGAGCTACAACTGCTCCCCAAACAGGAAACTTTACTCATTACCCAGGTAATATACATGTATTGTGTCTGTGTGTGTGTAGAGAATAAAGATCTCCATGAAACAACACTTAACCGTTCTTTCCAATTTTGTAACATGCTAGCTGAGGTCCTCTATCTTAGTGGTTTTCATCCACTAAGAAAAAAAAACTATATATACAGTCATTGAAATACAGAAATATATCAAAACCCTTATGTTGAAAGAAGTGTGAGTGGAAGCTAAGAAAATATTGTTACCTAAATTCCACAGTTTGGAGGATGAAAAGTGCAGGTTTCCTGGAGGAAGTAACATCAAACAGTGAGATCTGAAGGAAAAAGTGAGATCTGGGAGGAAGGGGGAAAGAATAATTCCAGGCAGAGGAAATAGGATGTGTAGAGGCCTAAAGGCCTGGGGGGTGAGGGGTGGGGCGGGGGGAAATTGTCAGGAAAAATGAAATTAGCTCAACAAAGCTAGAATGCAGAATGAGAAGTATGAAAGTTGAGGAGTGAGTAGAGGCTACACAGCAAAGGGTCTCCTAAGTCATAGACTTTTGGCCTCACGCTAAGAGTGATGAAGAGTCACTAAAGGATATTAAGCAGGGGATCTTTTGAAAGATTACTCTGGATGGAAAAGGAATATTTGATTGAAAGGGATTGTCTTAGTTTGCCATAGGGCTGCGGATACAAAGTACCAGAAATGGGTTGGCTTTTATATTGGGAATTTTATTTATGGTAAAAGCGTATAGTTCCAAGGCCATGAAATGTCTAAATCAAGGCATCAGCAAAAAACAGTTTCTCACCAAAATCAGCTATGGCTGATACTAGTGTCCTGTGATTAACCAAGATGGCAGGTAACCTTCACCAAGGTCCCTGCCACCCCCTCCAAAATCTATCGCCTATCAGAGCTCAGCTGTAGGCAACCGGGCACGTGGCTTTTCTCTTTCCAGGCCTACTCTCTCATTCTTGGCTGCTTTGCTTTCTTTCTGAGTTCAGCTTGGGTTATTAGGCATATGGTTTGTTTCTTCAGCCTTGAGCTGCTCCAAGGGCCCAGGTCCTTGAGGTCTTCTTTCTGTGCCTCTGTGCTCTGTTGATTCCAGACTCCAGACCTCTCTCAGCCTCTCTGGGCTTCTCGGTTTTCCCGCAGTCCTCTCTCATATGGCAGGATCAAAACAGTTGCCTCCCTTCTCTGTAGTTCTCTCTCTGTCTCCATTTATGTAAGATCCAGCAAGAGAGTGGGGACCCAAAGTGAGTCACGGTCTCACTGATTTAATACAATCAAAAGCAATCTAATCAACTGATCAAAGTGAATCTAATGCAATCAAAGGGGGCACCACACCCACAGCAATAGATTAGTTTAAGACCATAACCTTTGGGGATTCAAGAAGGAACTTCAAACTGTCACAAGGGTTAAGACTGGACATGGATCAATCAGGAGGTTGCTGCAGTAATGGTCTGAACTCAAGGAATGCAACTGGTTTTGGACATGAGTACACAGTTCTGAAAGATTACTGTAAAGTACAATTACCAAGACTTAAGAAATGAAGAGGATACAGAGGTGAAAGATAGGAACAAGTGAATTGGCAGTTAGCTTGAACAACTGCAGAGGTGACAGTACCATTTACTAATATATGAAGAAAAGAAAAAGATGTTTTTGAGTTTTATCTTTTTGTTTGCTTAGGGATATAGTGAGGAGTAAAAAAACAAATTCTGTTTTTGACATGCTGAATTTCAGGTATTTGTATAACAAGTAAAGCTATATAGTAGGTACCCAAATGAACTAGAAAGAAAACCTCAGGAGAGAAGTTTGGACCGAAGATAGAATCACTAAGATTCAGCTTACTGCACTACAATTATCTGTTGGTGTGGGAGTGACCTGACCGCAAGAACAATCTTTTTCATCTTTTTATCTATTGCTTAGCCCAAAACAGGTGCCCAACAAATGCTGAATAAATGAATAAAGGTAGCAAGAGTGCCATGACAGAAGGAATTATAGTAATATTAATAAGAAGCAATATATGTTGCTGTCACTATTTGGTGAAAAGTAGTACAGAACTACTATCTATCTGGGGTTTATTATTTTCTCACAGCTACAAAAAAAGCTCCATATAATACCGAAGAAACTTGAAGTATGAAATAAGCAGTCAAAAACAAATCCTCACTAGAATATATGTTCCTGAGGTCAGAGTTTAATCTGTTTTGGTGGTACTACCTCTCCAAAGCCCAGAACAGTGTATGACACATACTAAGTACCTTATAAAAGAATGAAAGAATTCTTGTCTGTTTCTGTGACCCACCAATATCAACTTTCCATCATTCATTTCTGTCTGGGTTAACACTCCTCAAGTCTCGAAACAATCAGTTCCTAGCATTCAATGCAAAACTTTTAAAGGGTAGACCAATTCCCAGAAAAGACCCTAAAACATTTTTAAGCACAACAACAAACGGCTATCTCACTGCTTTCATATATTACTACAGATGCCATATACTTCACAGACACAAAGTAATACTGAGACATGTTTCCAAACAACAGTGGGCAAACAAAACTTTAAACTAACTTTCTAGCCAGAAAATTGAGGGTAAAAGCAACACTAACATATTCCTCACAAAAGGTTAATCAATTAAATATATAAACAAACAAAAAAAACACCAAATGTTATTAAGTATAAAAACTACTACCTACAGCCAAACTGCCACTGGCTGTAAATTAGAAAGTATCATCACCACAATACAATTATATTCTCTGTATTGCTATAACCCTAGCTGTGCCACAAATATCACATCTAACTGTTAATTATAAACTTATCAGCTGTAAAAAACAAACCACACTGGTAAATAAAAATAAGCATCCAAGGAACCATAGGTCATCTATATTACTGGTTTATTTTTCAGCTAACTTTTTAAAATTGGGTTTAAAAAGCAGTTTGAGTAAAAGGGGGTGCAGTATTCTGTCCTTCATAGTATTTTATAATACAAGTCATATAATACTGCTTTAATCAAATTATAAATAAGGAATAATGTATTTTACCTGAATAAACATGCCACACATATCATACACTACATAAGGACATATATGTGTGTATAGAACATTTCTTTAAAATGTCAATCTAGGGAAACGGACTTTGGCCCAGTGGTTAGGGCGTCCGTCTACCATATGGGAAGTCCGCGGTTCAAACCCCGGGCCTCCTTGACCTGTGTGGAGCTGGCCATGCACAGCGCTGATGCGTGCAAGGAGTGCCGTGCACGCAAGGGTGTCCCCCGCGTGGGGGAGCCCCACGCGCAAGGAGTGCGCCCGTGAGGAAAGCCGCCCAGCGTGAAAAGAAAGAGCAGCCTGCCCAGGAATGGCGTCGCCCACACTTCCGGTGCCGCTGACAACAACAGAAGCGGACAAAGAAACAAGACGCAGTAAATAGACACCGAGAACAGACAACCAGGGGAGGGAGGGGAAATTAAATAAATAAATAAATCTTTAAAAATAAATAAATAAATAAAAAATAAAATGTCAATCTACTTCTCTAGCTGATAGCTAATTTATAACATAGTTTTAGTTTACAAGAACTCTACAAACAAAATATTTAAAGGACTAACATGAAAAGAAACAGCCTCTTATAATTCAAAAACCAAACAATCATCTTAATAAAATGACTTCTCAGATGTACTGTTAAAAATATTCTTTTCAGACTTTATACATTGAACAGCATGATTATTTATATATACACACATATATATATATAACACATAAATTTCAGTTTGTCATTTTTAGTAGATTGTATATTTTACTAAGGTTATTTTGAAGAACAAAAAAAGTTTAAACAGGGAGCAGATCCTTTAAAACCCCCTTAAAATTTTTAATTTTGCTTCAACACTAATTTTTTCCACGTGAACTTTATTTTTATGCATGAATGCATGTATGGTATGACCTTATATTTGTTTTTTTAAGAAAAGGCATCTTATGAGAGTTACATTAGAAAATAAATAAATGGTCTAAAAAATGCTAACAGTCAACAGAAAAGTCACTTAAACAAAATTCACTAAAAAGTAAAACATTTAAAGCTAAATAATATATGTATATAATATTTAAATTGGTATACCAGGTTTCTCACCTGGGCTTAATTCTACTAAATAGGGCAGTTTCTCCGGTGGCAGTGAAGAGCCATAGCCAGACTCATCAGCTCTTTCCTTCCCCTTTAATGGCTTTCCATCAATTTGTTTCTTAGTTTTCTTTGGGATGTAGTCTGGTGGCCTCCTCTTCAACTGAAAGACTAAAATTCCTAGAATAATAATATTGTAAATTATCAAAGTCACACTACCACAGATGGCCAGTTAAATTAACCTAAGAAATAACAAAGGTAAAACTTACCCAATTTATACTTTCATTTAAAAGAGGAAATATTATTCTTTTAATGTAAGTAAGCAATTTCCGAAAACCACTTTAAATGAACTATTCAAGCATAATTATATGCTTGGAAAACAACACACCACCAGTTTAAGAATAAATGAATATCTCTATTGGCAAACAACTCTATGATCAATAAATACATATACATTACATGCAAATATATGACCTAATTTTTATTTAATTCGCTCAGAATTCAAAGCAATTTGACTTTAATTGAATAAAACTCTAGGAAAAGTGCTACACAAGTATTAAGGAGGCTAAAAATTTTTTGTGCTTACTGAGACTTTTTTGGTATTTTTAAACTACCAATCTATATTCAAGTATTGACATGATTAATTTACAATAAATTTTTAAATCTTTATTAATGCAAAGGCCCTCTACTGGGCAACGGTTAGCTTATATGTGAATCTGAAAGTAAGAAAACTGTATTTCAAAACATAGTTTTAACCCTTCACTACTTTGAAATAATTAGGGGAAATTAAAGAGTGGAAATCCTAAATTTATTATTTGAAATGACTAAATCATTAGAAAAATCTTTAGGTTTATAGACAGTTTCCCTATCATAACAAATTTGTCCAAATATCACAGAGTTCATCAGGTTAGCATGTACAGTGTCCTATTGCTAACAGGTAACAACAATCTTCTATTTCTTGACTCAAAACCAACAGTCTTTCTTCTTCAAGAGACATGGTACTCTTAACTGTAGTACTGTGATTTGCTCATATGAGATTAAGACGAGCTGTGTGTGGTTTTATGTAGAAGAGGAACCACCTAAAAGCCATTCAGCATACCTGTGAAGGAGGTAGAAAACTGTACACAAAAGAGCCACCAAAAAATACTTTCAGGCACACATCTCATACATCTTCTGTTAAGTTAAACAACTGGTATAACATTAAATAATTTAACATACCACAATAGAAACAATCCTTTAACAAATAAAATTACTTTTTACCTTTGTCACTTGGCCATTCCCTGAAGATTTGTAGTGGACACTCATCATCATCAAGGATAATTTCTTTAGCACCTTTATCATCAGAATGTTGTGCTCCGGGAGGAAGCATAACCTAAAAGAAAAAATGATTGTGAATATACCAAAAAATTAGCAATTAAAAATTGTTAAAAATTAACAATTTAAAAAATTATTTTCAAATAGTCACTATAGAATTAAATTAAGCCAGCACTATAAATAAATGCTACTCAAATTATCAACAAAAGTGAAGGAAAATATTTAGTTTCCAAACAAAAGTTTGCCCAACTGATTTGCATTTTGCATGTTCATTCACCTGCCTCCCTGACCTTCCAGAAAGAACAAGCTTGAGTACTTTTAGTATTTCTGGTAATTATGGTTATCAAGAAATATGAGAAGATGCCAAGTCACTGGCACCTGAACATTATTTTCAACCTGAAGTTAAGTAATAATGCTATCTTAATATACTTTACCTGCCAAATATATCATCATACTCATAGACCGACTGGATCAGACTATTCTATAGAACCCTGTAATTTCTCTCTACTCTGCTTTAGAATTATCTTAAAAGGCCAAATTTATTGCAGCACACCCTTTTATGAAATTAATTAATCTTTCTTTATGGTATTTCATTTTTAAATTAATATCTCTGACTCAGAACCCATACTACTACTTTAAGAGCTGACCTTCACCTATCTTTTCAGTCTCAATCTTTGTCACATACTCCCAGATCTAAGCACAGGGAGAATTTCAGAGTTCTCAAATTAGTCCACATTATTTCATCTTCCATGATCTGCCTTTCCCCAACTTTCATGTCTAGCTAATGTCCACTCATCCTTTAGCTCAAGTACAATTCCTTGAGAAGCTCCTGGTTCATATTTCTAATTACTGGCCTTTCTATCTACCTTTATTATGATAAGCTCTTTTGAGGGTAGCTCTTATTTTTGTATCCCAGCATAGTATCTAGTAAATAAGAGGCAAATAATTATTGAACAATTAAATAGATGAAAAACTGAATGAGTATGAAGCAGCTACAAATTATACATTACCAAGTCAACTCGTATAGCTCATTTCAAAATGTTTCATAGTGACATGGCATTCAATGGTATAAACATACCTTTAGAGATGGACATTTAGTTTGCCTCCTGTTTGCTGCTATAACAAATAATACCACAAAGCAATCTCCATAGAAATACATTCAAAGTTACTATATTTATTTTACATTTTATAAATATTTATTACCATATTTCTAAGTGATGATGCTATTTTTTTTTCCAATTTAGTATTACGTTAGCTCTTAAATGACTGCTGACCAGCTCAGTAGTAGAGTGGTCTTACAGACTTTCCTTCCCCATCATCCTTGGAATTACCGTCTCATGTGCCAGATTCTAGTTTTGGATCATAAGTCTTTCTCTTTCTTGGCCTCCCTACCATTATGCTGGAGTAATTTTCTGAGAAAGGATGTTTTGGGAGGTAAACTTTTGAAGAGCCTGTATGTTTTAAAATGTCTATTCTACCTAATAAGTGATATTGGCAATTTGGCTTAAAAATCATTTTTATGTGCAATTGAAAGCATAACTTCTGTTTAGTCTAGATTCTGTGTTATTGTTGAAAAGGCTGATGCCAATCTTATTCCTAATCCTTTACATCTGACTTGAATTTTTCTCTCTAGAAGCTTTCTCCTCTTTTTCTCCAGCTTTCCAGAATTTCAGAATAATATATATTGGTTTGGGTCTTTTTCAAAGCAACTGTATTATTCAGCAGGCCTTTTCAACCTACAAACTCCAACAACTTCCATCCTGCCATACATTCTTTTCTCTGTCTGGCCCTTCTATTAGCTAAATTAGATGTCTGACACCAATAATCTAAATTTACCTTTTCTCTGGTGCTTCCTTTTCATTTTGTTTCACATTTTTGTCATTCCTTTAACTTTATCTCCATCCTTTCTATTAACATTTTTCCATTCTATCTCTTGTTTATACATATTTTTTTAATTTCCAAAAGCTCCTTCCCTGAATGTTTCTCCTCTAAGTATTCTGACCGCCTTCCTTATCTCTCTATATTTTAATTTTATAAAAACTTTAATCTGCTCTCTGAATCAACTCTTTTATCTCCAAGTTTTTATCTGTTTGTTTGGTCTGTTTTTCATTTTAAAGGCTTTTCTCAAATGTCTTTTGAACTTGGCAATCTATTCATAATTGACAAAGGGCAGAGTTAAGGGTTCTTAATGTTGGAGTTCTAATGTTGGAGTTCGATGCTGAAGCTAGAGCCCTGGGAAGCAAGGAATTCTGAATCCAGAGAGAAGCAAAACCTTGGAAGGGAGGAACCTAGGAAGCCTGAACCCTCACAGATGTCGGCAGCCATCTTGCTTTAACATGTGAAAACAGACTTTGGTGAGGAAAGAAACTTATGCTTTATGGCCTGATATCTGTAAGCTCCTGCCTCAAATAAATACCCCTTATAAAAAACAAACAATTTCTGGTATTTTACATCAGCTCCCCCTTGGCTGACTAATACAAATGGTATGACCAATTTGTAAAATATTTGGTAATACCAAAAGAAATTTGGTAATTTCTTAACAAGTTGCATGTACATCAACTATGTAATTTAGCCATTATACTCCTGGATATTTACTAAAGAGAATACGTATGCCTACCAAGAAGAAACGTACATCTATATTCACAGTAGCTTTATTCTGAGAGCCAAAAACCAAAAACTGGAAATAACCCAAATGTCCAAGTAAATGGATTACTTGTATCTATACAAGGAAATACCACTCAGCAACAAAAAGGGAGCAACTATTGATACACCCAACAATGTGGATAATTCTCAAATTAATTATGCTGAGTGAAAAAAGCTAGGCAATAGGACATATTGTTTAATTCTATTTATATAAAACTTCTACAAAATGCAAACCAACCTATAGTGACAAAAGGATGGATCAGTGTTTGCCTGGGGATGGGGAATTGAGGAAGGATAGGGAATAAAGGGAGGAATGGGTTATAAATAGGCATGAGGCAAGTTTTGAGGGTAATAATGGAAATATTCATTGTATTGATATGCCAAAACTGATAACTGTTGGTCATTAAGTATGAGCAGCTTTTTGTCATTAAGTATGAGCAGGTATTTTAATAATAAGTCAATGTTCTTAGGGGAAAAAAAAGAACTAAAACAATTAATCACCTGTTTCATTGTTCACCTGTTGCTAAGATACAGTGGGACATCTTTTTAAAAAATCTATTGGCAATTAGCATTCTGATGAGGAGACACTGGTTATGAAAAAGTAGTATCTACTTCTGACTGACTTAAAGATTAAGACTTTTCCAAGTATGTTACTCAGAAAAGAAAACCCGCTTGATTTTACTGAGTATTACCAAATCAATTATGAGGCATAAAACTTCATTTTACTCTCAGTACTAGGGTCAAAGATATATTCTTTATATCTAAGAAATTATGAATGACTATTCAACATTATCAACCAAATGCTGGTAATTATGAATAGCAAACTGAAATTGATTTAAAATTTGAATCTCCATGATACAGTTGAGTAAAATCAACAAGAAAAAATTAGTAAAGTAGATTTTACTATATAATTTAAGTTACCTATATATGCAAAATAAAGATGAGAAAGATACATATCAAAACGTTAACAGTGGATATCCTACAGAAGCAGAACTATAGGTGGCTTCTATTATGTTTAATATTAGTAAAAAGTATGATTAAATAAAATTATTTACCCGGGCGATGCAGTAATCCTTGGGGTTTTCTTTTTCCAGACCATACTTCTCTAAAGCTTCAACCACAGCAAAGTCTGCAGTATCTGTAGTTGACAGTAGGATTGTCTTATATGGAATATTTGGTTTTAAACTATCTGCATAAATTCTCAATGTTCCACCTGGAAAAGATATTTTGACATTTTTGAATACAGATTTATTTTATGCCAATAATAAAGATAACTAACATTTACAATTACATAAGGGCACACATGTTCCAATGACAAAAGTGCAAAGACAGTATCTATTTAATACTTCTAGTCTCACTTTTTGTTAGATGACATTAGCAGTAACTTGATCTAGTGGAACTTTGATTTAGAGATCACGAGGTTTTCTTTTTGTTTCTATATGTTTCTTTTTAGTAGAATTGTACATATATATGTTACATTGTCACTTTTGATGTCATCATCTGTTTTCCAGTTATGGTGAAGATTTTTAAGCACCAAACTCTTCAGTCCACGAGGAAAAATTACTGAGGGAGTAGGTTAATCTAGGCTCCAAGTCCTCTCTAAAACAGAGTGAACGTAGATAAATCTTCTAACCTTATTAATGTTCAATTTTCTCACCTGTAAATTAACAGCATTAGATTAAAAGATCTGTAGAATCTCTAGAAGCAAGTTCCAAATTTCTATGACTCCTTGGCCCTTTTTAATTCAGTTATTCTAGAAAACTGAATATTTCTTATATTCTCTTTTTCAACTAAATTTAAGTCTGGCACAAATAGCATTGTGATGTCTTAAAATAATCTTGATGGGGAAGTGGATGTGGCTCAAGTGATGGAGCTCCCGCCTACCATATCGGAGGTCTGTGGTTTGGTTCCGGTGCCTCCTAAAGAAGACAGCGAGGTAGCATGACAGGCAGGAGCAGCAAGCTGACAAACAAGGATGACACAACAAGGAACCCAAAAAGAAAAACATGATGAGAGACACAACAAAGCAGGGAGCAGAGGTTCCTGGTGCCTCCTAGAGAAGGCAGGCAAGACAGCGAGCTGACGCAAAAGGCAGGAGCGACAAGCTGACGCAACAAGATGATGCAACAAGAGACACAGGAGGAAGAACATAATGAGAGACACAACAAAGTAGGGAACGGAGTTGGCTTAAGCAATTAGGTGCCTCTTCTCACATCGGAGGTCCCAGATTCAGTTCTCTGTGCCTCCTAAAGAGACAAAGAAGACAAACAGACACAGCAAGTACAAACAATGAGGGAGTGGGGAATAAATAAACTAACTAAATCTTAAAAATCAGTAATAATAATCTTGATGAAGCTAAGGGTCTTTTAAGAAATCAAGTAGCCCTACGCTAGTATTAAAATGCACATCAACTTGTGCAGCCCAGTAAAGTCAGGTTGTCCACACATTTTTACCACGTGGCAACTCAGATTTATGGAGTGTCCCTCTGTTCCAATACAGTGGGTACATCACCAACCAAGTCAAACAGCTTACATTCTAAGCTGGGAGGCAAGGTGGGAGGAGGATAAGACTAACAAGGAAAAAACAAGTAATTTAATATAGTGATACATGCCGTGAAAAATATAAAGATGGTTAAGAGAAAGAACTTGACCAAGAGTTTCCTAGATTCAGGTGACTGGCAAAGACATCTCTGAAAAATCAGTATTTGAACTGAGACCCCAGTGATAAGAAAGCAGCAGCCACATGAAAACATAAAGTAAGAACATTCTCAGCAGAAGGATAAGCAAATGCTAAGGCCTATGATGGGCCTAAGTGTGGCTTGGTTAATGGCTAGAATGGATAGAGTGAGGTGGAAAGGGGGAATGTAGTCAGAGACTGACAGAGACCAGATTATGCAGGACTTTGTAGACCATGACAACGAGTTTGGATTTTTTTCCTAGTTAAAATGGGAAGCACTGGAAGGTTTTTAAGCTATGTGTGTATGTGGATGTGTGTGTAGGGAGGTGGGCACAATGTCACCTATGCCTACAAACAGTACCCTGGCTTTTGGTTAAGAACAAACTGCAAAGAGAGTAACAGTAACAGCAGGGAGGCCAGTTTAAGTACATATTCCGTTATATCAAAATGCATCCCCTTTTCATTTCATTATACTCTATTTCCAAATACAGAACTTAAAATAATTTACAAAAAAAAACATATATACAACACGACGAGTAAAAACAATTTATTTGTAAACAGAGTTACATCTACATGCCTTACATTTTAGACAACCAGGGAGCAAAACAGACATTCTGTTTTGAAAGCTGGTGAGGTAGACTTGTGCTCTCATCTAGAATGCTCTGAAAAAAGAGAAGCCATAGAAAAATACAGCACATCTCAACAGGATATCACTGATGGCCACAGTAAATGGTGCCTCAAACAGTGGGGCTCCTGATGGTTCTAGAGACATCTAGACAGTTTAAGCAGGGCAGACAATCTTAGGAATTTGGCACCCTGTCAGTTGGCCTTACTTTGGAATATATGCTCCCCAGTGTAACAGAAGTTAGACTCACATAATTTCCTACACGTCTCTTCTGCCCCTTTTATTTGAACCTATAATTAGCACAATACTTGTTAATTATATGTCCCAGAGACTTAAATCTTCTGGCTGTTCATATGTCTGTTGAGCCCTGAATCTCAGCAGAGTTGCAACACCTACTCTCCAGTTCATTGAACTCACCCAGGACAACTAGCGGAAGGATGATGACGTATAACACCCATCCCAAAAAACAGAGTATCTGCAACTGCAAGGAAGACGACCATCCATCTGCCCCAGGGGATCTAAGCCCCCTCTCAGTCAGAAACAGAGTGGACATCACCATCCCCAAATCCTCAAGATCGGGGAATGAACAATGAACTAAAGTAAACTTACTATTATTCTATTATAGATTTAGTATTCTAGCAATGAAAGAACTTTTATCACTGATATAAAGGCAGTGGCCACCAGAGGTTCTGAGCACAGGGAAAGGGAAGAACAGGTATAATATGGAGCATTTTTGGGTCACTGGAATTGTTCTGCGTGACACTGCAATGATGGATACAGGCCATTATACATTTTGTCAAAACCTATAAAACTGTGTGGGGCAAAGTGTTAAGCATAATGTAAACTATAGTAAATGGTTAGTAGCAATGCTTCAATATGTATTCATCAATTGTAACCAATGTACCACACTAATGAAAGATATTGTTAATGTGGGAAAGTATGGGAGTGGGAGGGGATGGGGTATATTGGGAATCTCCTTTATTTCTAATGTAGATTTAATGTAATCTAAAGCTCCTTCAAAATTTAATATAAAATATTTTTTAAAAGGCACATTGGTCAATGTCAGTCAAATCAGTAATAGGTTGGTATTTTTTGTCTACACCTCCCCCCCAAAATAAGAATACAAACAGTTCAAACCCAAGTTTTCTTTAACTCAACTGCTAAATGCCTAGACCAGTATTTTGAGATTCCAAAGCTACAGACTATAAAGCATGAAAGACTATGTGGCGGTTTGATATTATTTATGAATTCCAAAAAAGAGACATTTGATTATATTTGTAAACTAGTCTGTTCCTCTGGGCAGGATAACCCTTTGATTGCATTAGATTCAGCTGAGACATCTGATTTAAGTTAAATCAAGATTAGGCCCCGGGAAGAGCGATGAGCCATTTGTCTGATAGTTTACAGCTGACCCTGTGAAGAGACCAGAGCAGTCGAGCCCAGAAAGAAATGTGCCCTGGGAAGAGAGACGAGTCCTACGCCAGCCTACATCTGAGATTGGAAGAAGATGGACCCACGAGCCTTCAAAGGGAAGAGGAAGGCTGAACCCTCCCAGATGTCGCCCACCATCTCGCATCAACAGGTGGCAACAGACAGTAGGTGAGGAAGTCCCTCTTATGGTACCTTGAATTGAACTCTTTAGGGCCTTGTGACTGTAAGTTTCTATCCCACATAAATACCCTTTATAAATGACCACAGATTTCTGGTACTTTGCATCAGCAACTCTTTGGCTAATACAGACTATAAGACTATTTTGGCCTAAAACAAAATTTAAGGACAGTGTTTATCACAAAGTCATTTGAAACAAAAATCAGTATTATCCTTAAAGACAATTTAATTCTGAGCAGCACTTCTAAAGGATACATTAGGATGAGTTAGCTACAAAATTCATATCCATGTAGCCAAATGAATTTAGCTATTGTATGGAATTATTTTTAATATCCATTTGAATGTTTTAGTACATCTGTCTAAAATGATGATTTGATTTTAATATAGTGAGTTATAGCAAAACAACAAGAAAACAACAACAACAAAGCAATAAATGGATATAGTATAATTTTAAAAGTTGTTTTTAGTTTATAATTACAAAACCATGTTATGGAGAGATATATACTTCTCCATTTACCATGGAAGGAAGAGAGGAAAGAGAAGTTAGAAGTTCCTATTTGGACTAAAATCTATTTTGTACAAATACACACTTTAATTCTAAAATTAAGATTAGTAACCCTGTTTTGAGGATGAACACAGAGGTTCACAGTTAGTGAGGATTCCAACTACGACCTACCTTGAGTTAATGTTCTTTTGCATTTCATAGTGCTCTGCTGTCTACCTAATGACTAGTCACTAAAAAACTGAAGAAGATCACACTTTCAGATCTTTATCTCCATCTGGCACTCCTGACCAGCACTCTAAAGTCACTGAACTAAACAGCCTTTTAAAAGACATTCCCTACCCCTCCAGCCCCTCACACGACATATCTAAATCAAACTTATTTTTCCACCTCCAAATCATTCATTCCAAAGGTCCAACATTGATCCAATTAAAAACAAAGGTGTCATCCTGAATGCTTCCCAACCCATAACCAAATCCATTTTGTTACCAGTTCCTGATAATTCTCCACCTCTTATATATTTCTTCAGTCTCATTTTCTTTTTTTTAATAGCTATTTCAAATTCAAAAAAAAATAAAATAACAGAAAAAGGCAGCCGAGCAATTTATGGAAGTTATTTTCTTTTTACAGCCCCACAGTCAGTAACTTAGTTCAGGGAGTCATTATTTTTTACATGGGCAATGATACACATTTATTGCCTTAATCGCGATTCCTTCAAACTTATCTTCCACTTTAGTGATCTCTAAATGTGCTTAGGCTAAACTGAAAGCTTTCTTGATCCCCAGCTTATTATCCCCCCATGGCTGAGGAAAATAAATATGGGTATCTGGAAGCATAGCTTGAAATGACATGCAAATGCAAAAAGTTCCCTGTTTTATCTTAAAAATACTCATAAATGTTGCATTGTAACCTACATTAAAAATATACTTCATGACAAAAATATTTTAAGTTACTGATAAAAATCAGTATTCTAAAACAGCTATTTTTCTTGTGACTCCCATACCCGAGCCCATACTTTGAATATTCCTCATGGGGATCCGTGAACACTCATCTTGAGAAAATTCATTTAAATAATAAATTTACACTCCTTTCTATGAATACAAAACCACTTTGTGCGTGGTACATGGTTGGCATAAGGTAGGTATTTATGAGCATTCATCTTCTCTTTTTAAAAATTTTTTACTAATAAACTAATAAATATTTATTTTTCTCCAACATCTTTCCTCCCTGTCTTCTTCCCTTCCTTCCTTCATTTTGGTATATTTGTTTATATCATTTCAAATTCTTGATTGAACAAGACAGGATAAACAAATAATCAACTGGGTCTCAAAAGTAATCTCATAAGAATATTTATGGAAATAAAAGTCCTCACTCTCAGTTTTCTCAAATCGTTGACACTACAGTTCCAATGAAATAAATAATTAATACTCAGTTACGGCAGAAAGTGTAGACTACAATGTAAACTGTAATCCATGCTTAGTGGCAATGCCCCAAAACGTGTTCATTAATTGCAATGAATGTACCACACTAATGAAAAATGGTGTTAATGTGGGGAAGAGTGGGAGATGTAGGGAGTGGGGCATTTGGGAAATCCCTTATATTTTTTTATGTAACATTTTATGTAATCTAAGTATCTTTTAAAAATAAATTTAAAAATACTAAAAAAAAAAAAAAAAGACTCAGTTATAGGGTTGCTAAAAGTCAAAATAAACTCCTAAGTGACAGTGCCAACTTCCATCATTGCTACTGGATGCCTGGAGTGCTATATAGAAAAATATTAGAAAGCCACGTATAAGCGCAGAAGTCATCAGGAATTTCGGTTATAGAGGGCAAAACCAAGTCACCATTCATCTTTGAACCATGGCCTATAGGCTGTATCTCATGGTTGGAAATAAGAGGTACCAGATAAAGTATACAATAATGCCAATCCCATGAGCATAATATAGGTGTAAACACAGCCTCTCCTTGATGGCTCTAACCTGCTACCACATACGTATATTAGATTATAGTTATAAATATAATCTACACAGGTATAA
The DNA here is from genome assembly GCF_030445035.2 of Dasypus novemcinctus. NCBI lineage: Eukaryota > Metazoa > Chordata > Mammalia > Cingulata > Dasypodidae > Dasypus > Dasypus novemcinctus. The sequence continues at coordinate 29,462,173 of NC_080700.1, read as the reverse complement.
AAACCCATTGATTCAGGCTTTGTTCCAAGAGAAATGGTCCATAATTAAGCAATTCCTCCTGGCCAACACTATTATAAATGAGGCTTCATTTGTTCCCCAAACATAATATTTAAAAATCCTGAAACTAATATTTGTAAGCTGTGTACAGAATATAGAATCAGAATGTCCAATTCGGAAGCACTGAAAGTTACACTATAAAAGAATATATAATTGAGAACATACTGGATCAGACATTTGTGGGAAAGGCTGGAGCAATAATTATCCCTCTAGTAGAATGATTTCTTTGAAACTCAAAAAATTATGCTATTAGTAAAAATAACTTTTAACCTTAAAACAAGTATTTTGTTTGCTGAGTACAATTATAGATTACAAATAAAAGTTTTGTGTCAAAGAGCTAAAAGTATATAAAACCAATTTATGGCTCAAATAGTTAAATAATTAATAGTTAAATCTCTTTCAACTCTCTTTATAATCTCTATTTCCCTCAGAAAGTATAGAAGAAAAAAAACTTCTACAGATTGGATCTTTCAACACTCCTGAACCTTCTACTGTCCTGGCACTTGATATGACACTGGAGACTACTTGAGGAACCTCATATGCAAATATTTACCAAAATTAATAATTTCCCTAGAGTTATAGCATTTCTTTGGAAGGTCAAAGAAGATCTTTACTTTTTTCTGTCCTTTGTAGTTCAGAATAATCTACAGAAATACAGCTATTTCCCTGCTTTTTGTTTACTCATGAGATAGTTAGATCAAAAATTAACTGGAACATTTCTATGTACTGTGATGAAGTAATCTCTGTGCCATGTTGTTAAATAGAAAAAGCAAGGTGGGAAAAAATTTATATGTTTACATTTATCTAAAAAGGTAGACAAGAACAAAAGCAGGACTTCTTTAAATATTCCATGTTTTTTAGATTTTACTTCAAAATCCAAATTTAAAAAATAAACCGAAGTGTGAATCAGTATGGGAGCATAATCATGCAGACAAGATTAAGAATGTGATTTTAAAATATAGCAAGTTGACAGTATATCCTTGTAGGATATATTTTTCAAAAAATACATTTTTCAAAAAAAGCTTAAAATGTTTTCAGTATCTTATTGTGATTAATAATATTGCTATTTTTATTTTGACACTATTCTATATTATAGGGAAAACCAAACAATTATACTAAAGTTATCAGGAACCAAGGATTTTATCATAAAAGAAAAGACACCCAGATTTTCTAAAATCAAAGTAGTTTAAAAAAATTTTATTTCCAAACTCTGTGGACTACTCCTAAAAGCAATGACTAATCCAGTAAAAATGAGCATTCCTAGCAACCTGATGCCATTTCCCACTAAAAGGAACAAGGAGTCCTTAGAGAAATAGCTGATGCCATGCCTGGGGAAGGAAAAGTAAAAGATGAGCCTGGAACATTTTGTCATACCAGACAGCTATCCAAGACAACTGGGATTCTGTCAAAAAGATCAGGAGCCAACTTGAAGAGACTCTTCCCACTAGCCCAAAGTGACGACTTGAGAATCAATACTGAAAATAAGTTCAATGGAATGAAAATGATCAGTTTTAAACACATAAATTCATTAAAAAAAAAATCATTGGTCACATTTGAGGAATACTAAGGTAAGTACTCTTGTCTACCCCTCACCACCACCACCAAACCTAAACTTATTTTTCTGTATCTAAATCAAGCAAACAGAGAAAAAGGGATGGGGGTGGGGGTTAAACAGCACAAGATGAAGTTAGCAAAATCTACAAGACAAACAACTAGGTTTTTAAAACAAACCTACGTACTGTTAGGTAGAAAAGAGGAGGAAGGCAATTTTACAATGAAGGACTTAAAAGACTTATTAACCACAATTGTCAAAGTTGGATCTCCTTTGCATCCTAACTCCATCTGAAGGAAACAGGAAAGTTTGGACAAAGACTAGTATTTGACGATATTAAAGAATGATTGTCAATTCTTTTATATGTGATAACAGTAATGTAGTTTTATGTTTTTTTCTTTAAAAGGAATTCTTACCTTTTAGAAAAATATGCCAAAATATTTGTAGATGAAATAAAAGTTTAGTACTTATTTCAAAATAATACAGTTTGGGGATGGGGGAAACGTATGTGGGTGGAGATAAAACATGACATGTAAATTATCAAAGCTCCATGATGGATGTACTGGAGTTCATTATACCATTCACTCTTCTTTTAGATATGTTTGAAGTTTTTCAGAATTTAATTCAAGGGGAAGGAGCTGTTACATGGGAATGGGAAAAATATGTAACTAAATATATATTTATGTGAACAGAACTCTTCTACTTGAGGAAAAATTGATTTTGACTACATGCAAACGGTATACATTCGTTATTACCAGTCTATACCATCCATTAACTTTAGTTAAGCAAGGCCTCATTTGTCTATAAATATGTAATTAAATAATACTCTTAACAACAGATATAACAAAAAAAAAAACCCAAAGCTTGTACCTGAATCAGGCCGCCCATCTGAGCTCCGAAACTCCTGCATTCTCTTTTCCAGTTTTTGCTGCCTCCGTCGTTTCATAACCACCTCTGGATTAGAAATTGTTCGGGTAAAGCTGGTTTCTGGCATGTCTTTGTAAACTTCAGCAGCCAGTCGAGAATTCTCACTGCAAGAAAAAAAGTCACCAGCAATATATATTTTTTAATGTTTTGTATTAGAAACAGACATACTATAGTTATACAAAAATAATTTTCAAAATGGCAAATGTAATTTGGCTACATCTGTACCCTACATAGAAGGCTTTTGCGTCCTATTTACCATATTCTAATCATTATGTGAAAAAGATTAGTTTCTCTCAATATGAAGTAATATGCTGAAGAAAATATTTATTTCAATTTTATAGTGAGTTTATAATTTAACTATTATATAATCATTAAGCTTAAAGTAAAAAAGTACAAATAATATATTTTAGTAATTTTAGTCAGCATTTTCCTAAAACAGATCAAATCACTATACGACAAGATTCTACAATTACAAGAAATATACAGGAGTGTATATATTTTGGTTTAGTAAAAACCTATCTTAAAATTACAGTAAATTTGGAAGAACCAAAATTATTTAAATAATTTTTAGCACCTAAAAAGTTTGTCAATGTTCACATTCTTGAAGTTAGATTTTCAAGAACGAACTGCTCCAACAATTCCTATGAAAACAAAATAACTGTACAGAATGATGATTTGAAAACTGTATATATTAAGGTAAAATTGAAAAACTGATATACTTGACTTAAGTTTAAAAACAAGTCTTAAAGATCAAAATTTTAATCTGAAAATATAATTTAAAAATCTGATTTTAATCAAGTTGAACTTAACTCATTTTCTTAATACAAATAATATGCCCTTATGCACACCTGAGCAGAGTCTCAGAAACAGATAAAGTAGATAAAACCCCAGGTATTGGTTCTTTTGAGGGCTAAAGAGACCCACAGGTTCTATGGTCATGGCAGATGGAGTTCACTGCCAAGTCAGTTGGCCCTTCTTTGGAGCTGGTGTTTCTGTGTGAGGGAGCTGAACTCAGATGGGATCTCTTTTCACAAGCCTTTCATGCTACTTTACTGGAATTGTAGTTGGTGCTGGGGTTTAAGATATATCTAGGGGGATTTGAATCTCTGGACTGACAATATGATAGCCAGGCCCTGAGCCTCAACAGACTTCAGCTCCTACACTCTGATTTATTGGACTTACCCCACTCAGCTAACATGGAGTTGAATGTCAACCTCCACACCATGGAGCCTAGAGTGCCTACAACTGAAAGCAGGAGGATTGCATCCAGTATCCATGTAGAATCTAAGGCCCCTCTTGACATAGAAGTGGAATGGACACAACCAAGCCAAGGTCCACAGGAAGGAGGAATACAGTAAGGATTAGAGTGGACTTAATGATATTCTATTCATGAACTATTGTGGTTAATAATAGAGAAAATGTGGCATTGATGTGGAAAAAATGGCCATGGTGGCTGCTGGGTGCGGGGAATGGGAGGAATAGATGTGATGTGGAGGCATTTTCGGGACTTGGAGATGTCCTGAGTGGTGCTGCAGGGACAATTGCCGGACACTGTATGTCCTTCCATGGCCCACTGGATGGAACGTGGGAGAGTGTGGGCTATGGTGTGGACCACAGGCCATGGGGTACAGCGATGCCCAGAGATGTACTCACCAGATGCAATGGATGTGTCATGATGATGGGGGAGAGTGTTACTGTGGGGGGAGTGGTGGGGTGGGGGCAGTGGGGGTGAATGGGGACCTCATATTTTTTGAATGTAATATTTTTTTAAAAAATGAATAAATAAAATAAAAATAAAATAAAATAATAAAAATAAATAATAATAAAATACAAATAATATAGCATCCCATAAATTAAAATGATAAATAAAACAAACCATAAAGCATCTTTTCTTTAATATTTTTCAAGTATGAAACAATAAATTTATAGAAGTTTTTTCTCCTGTATAACTATACTATATATGCAATACTACACTTAAGAATTCATGTTTATTACACAGGCATCATTGCCTAACAGATTAATTTCTAAACCCACTTTGATGTAATCCAAAATGGGCTCAAATTCTAGTCTAAACACTCACTGACAATGGTTGATATCTTCTACAAGAAGAACACTTAGAATCAATTTTTAAAACCAAAGACTTAAGACTTAAAGAGGTCAATCTAACAGAAGACTAAAATTAGTTAATATATACATAGAAAGACATTCAACTTTATCAAGAATAAAAGTAGTTCAAATTAAAAGGGAAATATAGTGTTCTATAATATCCAGGATTACAGAAACGTTAGGAAATGAGAGTTCTCATGGACTGCAGAAGAGCAGATGCAGTAAGACTTTTCAAAATGGCAATCTGGCAATGGATTCAATAAAGTATCAGAACCCTGTCAACCAGACATTCTTCTAGAAATATAACTTAAGGAAATAATCACTTGAGTACCCATGAAACATTATTTATAACACAAAAAATAAATAATTTACACTTATACCAAAAAGGGATCTGCTACATAAATTACAGAAGGGCTATATGACAGAATACTGCACAATCATTTAAAAAGTTTTGTGGAAAACCTTCAAGTGAAAAGTTCTACTTTGAAAAGACAGTGATTATATTTCTATTTTAAAAACTCTACATCAGCATATTAAGTATATATAGTTGTATAGAAAATAACACTAGAATATGGATCTCTAGGGTAATGTGGTGATAAGTACCTTCTTTTCCTTTTTTGGCTAAACTATATATTCTGATTTTCTAAAATGAATGCCTATCACTTCAGTAATAAAAAAGTAATTTATTGAATACTGATCAATACCAAGGCAACAATATGATATTAAGAGTTAAGTCCGGGAAACGGACTTTGGCCCAGTGGTTAGGGCGTCCGTCTACCATATGGGAGGTCCGCGGTTCAAACCCCGGGCCTCCTTGACCCGTGTGGAGCTGGCCCATGCGCAGTGCTGATGCACACAAGGAGTGCCGTGCCACGCAAGGGTGTCCCCCGCGTGGGGGAGCCCCACGCGCAAGGAGTGCGCCCGTGAGGAGAGCCGCCCAGCGTGAAAAGAAAGTGCAGCCTGCCCAGGAATGGCGCCGCCCACACTTCCCGTGCCGCTGACGACAACAGAAGCGGACAAAGAAACAAGACGCAGCAAACAGACACCAAGAACAGACAACCAGGGGAGGGGGGGGAATTAAATAAATAAATAAATCTTTTAAAAAAAAAAAAAAAAAAAAAAAAAGAGTTAAGTCCATGATAACTGAATGAACTAACTAAACAAACTGAAAACAGACGAGGGTGAAAAAGGAAACCCCCAAGCAGAAAGTCCAGTTTCTTCCGATGTTCCTTTTTTGTTATAATTCAAGTGCAATGATGTCCCTTATTCCTTCAGCTCTGAGGACAGAAGCTCAAATACCTTTAGACAGATAAAGTAAACCTATGATGTGGCTGGCAAGGCAGAATAAGGAAGGAAGAGCGTGCTGGAGCTGGAGGCAACTATTCAGTACATCTGAACCTAAAACTTTAAATTTAAATTTCAAAAGATGCTTTCTCCCTGGCCTTGCTAACCTCTGAGCAAGGGTTAAGGGTATATGAGATACATAAGAAACCACTGTTGCGATAGGTACTAATGAAACAAAAAAGAGAAACGACCAGCTGAAGATGAAGGGCCAGGATGGCTTCTATCTTCATTGTTTTCTTTATATCCTACTCAGAAGAAAGAACAATAATATTAATCCAAGAGTTTATTTAGTTTAATACTTGCAAAATTGTGGGTTACAAAGATTCTTTCCATGGACAGTATGTCAGGAATTTTCAGCCAGGAGCCAACCTTGATTAGATAAGACTCCTAGTCTTTCTCAAAACAGAATCAGATATATAAACAAATTAATTTCTTTAAAAAAACACATTTTGGTTGAGAGCACAAAGAAATGTGAATATTTCCAAAATTAACTTACATGTCATCCCCTTGGAAAGGTCTATCATCTTTATCAGATGCCTGTCTCAATGCCTCTTTCTCTCTCTTTTTTTTTTCCTTCTTTTCTTTCTTTGAGAGAGTTCTCTTGAAGTTCTGGATAACACCTTCTTTTTCTTGTTTCTCAGGTCCATTACTCTGAGCCTTCTGATAAAAGCAACATTATTACCATGTCGGTTACTATATATAGTCATGTAAAGACCTATGCCTTAGCTAACTTCACCTCCCAGGCTACATCCAGAAACAAAAAGCAAAGTTACTGGAACAAAAGCAAGTCTGGTGTGATGGAAATGTGTTTCATTATGACTGGGCTAACTGAATTGTATACTAAAAATCTGTGCATTTCACTGTATGTAAATATGATCTCAATTTAAAACAGGCAAGCAACCAAGTGAAAAAAAAAAAGGACAGTAAGAAAACTCTAGTGGAAATCATGAAACCTGATCTACAATATATAAAAATCCAAATAATTAACATAAATTCATTTGAATGAAAGACCCTAATGATAATATGGAAATAACTAAGACTTTAAGTCATTATCTACTTTATTCATGTTTTCCTTTAACTTCAAAAGACATATTAAGATTTAGTCATTGAAAACTGGCCTTTATGAAGCAAATTTTTAAGTATTGGTCTTATGCATAAATTTCTAACTTCTTTTCCAGATCCTGCTTATTTGTTGGCTTATTCTTGATTTATATTTTAACCTACAACCATGGTCTGGCACTGGATGACAAAGACATATTATTTATGCATAACTTAATAGAGCTGATTGATAAAGAATCAAGAAAAATGAAAAAGAATGGTTATTTTATTGGGAAAGAAAACTGTTCTGCTTTATAACTTAAAAGGAGGAAAAAAGAATGTTAATATTTCCACTATTATTCATAAATACTTTCAGCATCTTGTATGTCCTAAGTAAGAACAGTTCTAATAATTGTCAGATCTGTGGTTCACAGTAAATTATATAAAACAGAGCACCATCACCTAAAATCTTGGTACAGAAGTGAAATAAAATAAGGACAGCAAGAAATGGATATCTATTTTTACTTAATATGGATTTGATATGAATGTAACAAATCATTAGAACACAGAAACAAATAAGGTCAAGACTATATGTACATATCCAAGACTCTCAAACATGAAACACTGACATCACACAAACAAGATAAAAACTTACTGCTATCTAAAGTGAGTAACAGCAGTCTTCCCAATAAGGAGGGGAATAAAATAAAAGACATTCTCAAAATTTTCTTAACCTTTGCATTTGCTATCACAAGTCAAAACTGAATTCTACTGGATCATAGCAAGTGATTTAGCACAGAAGCACAACTAACTCTAATAACAGAAAATATCCATCTGTTTATTTCAGTTAGATCTAGGTCCTAAAATATATATCAAATAAGAAATTAAGGGCTCCTTACCTTAGGTGGAATGGCATCGTTTTCATTCTTAAGGACAAATCTGCCCTCCCGATCATCTTTGTTCCAATTCAATTGCACAACTAGAGGTTTCTCATCTATATCTAATCTTCTTTCTTCTTCAAAACAGGAAACGAAAAAGAAAAAAAAAAAAAAAGCCATGGTTATTTAATAGCACTAGCCAATACAAATTTTCTTTATAAGATTTTTTATTTTTTTATTTCTCTCCCCTTCCCTGCACGCCCCCCCACCCCCCGCCCAGTTGTCTGCTCTAGGTGACCATTCGCTCTGTGGTGTTCTGTGTCCACCTGTATTCTTATCAGCTGCACCTGGTGCCTCTTAAAAAAAAACTCAGGGGAGCCAATGTGGCTCAGCAGCGGCTGAGCTCTGGTTTCTCACATACAAAATCCTGGGTTCAATCCCTGGTCCTGGTACCTCACACACACAAAAAAGAATCCTTTCATTTTTCCAACTGATTTCATACAAGGAATCCTAATATATAAAAAGGCTATAAGTGGAGTTTCTACAGTAGCTAAAGCTGAGTTAGGGTCTAGAATACAATCCACTAGGGCTACAGTTTGCAAGCCATGTTCTGAGGGCCTCTGGTGAACTCAGAGGCACTGAGGAATATTTTAAATGTTCAAGGGAAATAAGTTACATCTGCCAGACACCATGTGAATTACTAGCTTGAGGTAGTTCATAGTTTCAACATTAGACTGTGCTATATCCCTTTTGCTGGTATCATATTTTTACAAAATTGGGTTTTCAACAGCTGCTGTAATAAAAATAAAAAAGTGCCACAAAAAAATCAATGTGGAACAGGAAATGGGAGTAGCAGTGTCCAATCTAATTCCAAGGTTTGAGAGTACAGTACTCAGAGGTTCACACATCATATTAGTAAGTATGTAACTGTGATTTAAAAAGAAATAAAAATATTATTTTTCTTTAAATTTATGTGTACCGGTACACAATTTTCTCAACATTTACTCAGTTGTTAGAACATAAATACTTATTATCTTGTCTAAAAACAAGATAATAATAATAATAATAATAATAATAATAATAATAATAATAATAATAATAATAAACTGTTAGGTATCTCTTTTGGCCTAGGGGCACCATTTGAAAAATGCTGAGATACTAAGTTTCCCCTGAGCAGAAAATGTTTGGAAACCTGAGCCTTAGGGCTTTCCTCACAAAGGAGGCATGGATGGGGGAAAAAAACACTGCTCTAAGCATGAAGGTATGGAAGGAAAAAGCCAGGATGCCAACACACGGTGGAGAGAGATGATTTCCTTTTTCTTTATACGTCTTTCTAATGTTTTCACCCCTTACAAGTAACATATTTTATTTTAAAACTAAACGCAATTCCAGAAAGGATAATTTCAAGGGGAAAAGTTCTGTAAAAAAATAAAAATCATCAAATTTTAAATTTCAAAATTCCAATCCCATATCATATTTTTCCAAAAAGACTTTTCATTTTGTAAAACAAAATCGCAAAACAGTACAGACAGAAAAAGTGCTAAAAATGGGAGATGTTTTTTTCCTCTTAGAAACTTATATACAAAGATTCTAACGTAAGGAAAAAATTCAAATTCAGAAATTACCCTAAACTGAGAATAGCCTCTATTGTCAAATTTAGTTTTGATATTATTTTTGTAGGTGATACCTTTATAATTTTAAAATATTTATGGTTTCCTTTACTTAGGGAGGAAAAAAAGTGGTCAACACCTGAAAATTCCACATAGGCCAAAAATTTTAGTCCAGTTTCAAATGTACAAAGAAAGCTGTATCTCTGAAGACAAGAAAAATAAATGTAATTACATTTTTTTAAAAATCTGTGGATGGAACTTAAGAGATAGCTAAATTGAGTTCATGCTATATGTAATCCTTTATTCGTTGCATTAAAATGGAGTTTATATTTCCTACAAGTTACTCAACATTTCCAAAGCACCCATAAAAATTGCAAATTTCTTCATTTCTATCAGTCCAACTTAAACTGTCATTTTATATAATTATACAGGATAGTTTCAGAAACTTCAAATGATAAAACAAGCCAAAATTATTAATTAAATATATAAAAAGTTTTCTTCAAGATGCCCTAATTATTCCCAAATAATAAAAATGTACTGATTCAGACTACAAAAATATTATAGCAAGACTGGTGGTTCATACCATATTTAACTGTTACTAATAATATTATTATAATCAATACACAAGAATTACATGAAATATTCTACAAAAACAGGTGGCTTACTATATTATCAATGTGACACCCAGATCTGTTGGATAATTTTAATTATGAAATGCCATGCTTATCTTTGGAGAATATATAAAACTAATATATTCATTTTAACTTCCAACAAAAATGTTTATAAGGAACTTAAAAGAACATTACTCAGACAGACAAAAGTTTTGCCAAACTGTTAACTGCCACTCCTATCTCCCCTCAAAAATAAAGAGGGAGATAAGCAGTCAATCAATAACATGGGTATTTTAACCCTCCTGAAAATGAGTGTGGGAAGCTACACATTTACAAGGTTCAGTAACAGGTTTCAAGACACATTTCTAACAAATCCTTTCAAGATACACTAACCTCCACTGACATGCACTTCATAGAGCGAGTATTTGGGAGATGACAACATTCTCATGTCAGGACGGAATTTCTCTGCAAGCGTTTCTATTACATCTTGAGTTGTGGCAGTACTAGATACCCGAATACACTTCGTTGCAAAATTTCCAGCAGCTTTATCTTGAAAATAAAATCTCATCACTCCATGGAACTCCAAATCCTGAAGGAAAACAAAAATAATAAATTTATAGGAAAAAAACACTCTAAAGAGATTCACTTTTTGTAACAATAATAAATGAAAAGGTTATTCATTTTTTTAAATGTTTGGTTTATCATAAACATCTGAGATAAACATCTGAAACAGAGACTAAAAGAGATGGATTTTTAGTCTTCATATTTAATTATGTGACTTTGACACGTTATTAACAATTTCTTTTAGCCTTACCTTATGTATAAAATAAAGGCTATCGAGTAAGCTGATTTTAAGAGCTAACATTTATTGAGCCTTTCAGCATCATGCTAGGCACAGTTTGAAATTTTTTTTATCTTTAAAACAACCGAGTTAAATAAATACATTATAACATCTTATTTTAAAGATTCCATCACTGAAACTCAAAAGTTTAAGTACCTTGCCCAAGCACATAGCAGGTACAGAATTAAAACTCAGAACCACTGAATTCCAAAACCCAATGCTCTAGAGTTGGCCCTGAGGTCCCATCCAACTCTGATACTCTAAAGCCTAAGTGAACACTTTTTTTTTTAAGCAAGGAGGAAATGTTAGCCCAATACCATCACAAATTCTTGAAAAAAAGGAAACTCTTTAACTTCTGCAGTCTATAATTGTAATTAATTTTCAATGTGACCTGCTCACCGAAAATAAATGAACACAATTTCTATTTTTCTCAAAACCTTAATTCCAAAGAAAAACACAACAGAATTCCAACCACGGGTCATCATCTCAAATATATTAGCTCTTATGAGGTAGGCCGAAACCCATGTAACTTTGGGATGTCCCTGACCATTATTTCCATGAACACGGAATAAAGCTCAGCTCCCCAAAAATTCCAAAGAGCATTTCTAATTCCTAGTTCGCTGTCATTGCCTATAACACTATACTATTAAAGATTCAGCTGCTCAACTGGAGTCATCCTTGATTCCTCTTTCACTACTCTCCACATCTAACCATCTAATCCATCTAAAGTAACTAATCCAACCAGAAGCTTGTTTAGACAAAGTCGGATCCTGTTCCTCCTTTGCTTTAAACTTTGCAATGGCTTTCTACTCTCTCAGAAGCCAGTCTCAAAACCCTTTACAATTAAGCAATTCTTTTTTTTTTCCAAGCCAGTCTATCAGCCACCAGTCACTGATAATAATGAACTAAAAAGGACATATCTAGGGGGAAAAAAAAACAGGGAAAAGGGAATATTAGAATGGCATTAAAAACTGTATTAACTTTATAAAAATTAAACAAAAAAATCCAAAACAACAAGGTACATTTCTAGGCCCTGAAGTTTTACCATGCATGTCCAGGCAGTGTGCCCTTCTCCCTTCTTCTTGCTCCAATAAAAAATATGGAACAATTAAGCATGTTATGGTAGAAAAACACCATTTAACCACAGGTCCTGGTGTGAAGAACAGCCATACTTACGGGGTGAGATCTGAGAAAGCTTAATTAATGAGTTAGCAAAATAGGAGCTATATTAGGAGGAGTACTCTCTTTGTCCAGTATGGAGTAAGTAGCAAATAAGGTTAAACAGATACCCTTTAAACATGTCTCCATCGCTATCTTACCGTGGCAACTCTAAAAGCTTTATAAATGACAACGTCTGTGAAAAATGCTCTTAAAGTGTAAATCCATATACAAGTATTGGTTAATATTAATAATCCCAGAAGCATGCATTGAGTACTTACTTTGTGCTAGGCACTGTGCTAAATACTTTATCTGCATTTTTAATTGAGCTGCCTCAATTACCTCGTCATATCTTCCAGTATACTATTTCCTCAGTATTTCACAACATTTCTCTAATATTTTAGCCACCCCATCCCCCCACTGGTCCCATCTATCTGTAATCATTCAAGTATCTTCCATTTCAGGTTCCACTACCCCTACTATTCCACCTTCATATACAACTTGAAAGCAGATACGTACTGTCCTTTGTATCACACAGGTGCCTAATCAGTCAGCACTTTAGAAAATAAAAATTACTGTATAAATTTATAGAAATTTAAGTTTGTATTGCTGGAGTCGCATGTTTATTCCCAGGATTTTGAAACTTGCCACTACCACACTTAAACTTTTTATATTTCATCTAACAGTTACAAATATTAATCAGCAAAACTATCATGGCTCCTTCAAAAGCTCACCCATATTTTAAAAAGTTAAACTGAAAGGTACATTAACCTCCATAGTATTTAGTCATTTTGCTAACAGAAGTTTCATATGATTAAATGTGAATGACCAGGCTACATCTGCCTAAGGACTCCAAAAGACATTGAGGCTCTGATTTCTCTGAGAAAAGGCAACAGATAATTCCATACTGCCAGATATTAAAAAAACAAAAGAAAAACAGAAGCACTGCCTGTGGCTGGGCAAAGAGAATGTCTAAGGAACACTGTGATTTAATTTCTCCTTAAATTTGAAGAGCTAAAGCAAGAGTACAAAGGAAAGGATTAAACTAAATTTATACTAGTAATAGCATTCCTGTCTCCAGAAAGGGACGTGTGGGGGTGTCCGTGGGGGTGGGCGTGGATGCGGATTTTAAAAGAAAGAATTTTCCAGGTTCTATCATGCCTTAAAAAGTAACCTATCAGAACTACCTATGCCTTGATTTCATTTCCACTAAATAGTGTTCACAATATTAGTTTGCCTGGTATCTTGATATCACAAGGAATGCCTGAGTATACCAGTTTCTGGAATATTAATAAATTAATAGATTAACGTTCTGTTCAATTATTCAGTCATTCATAAGTTTGGTATAAACAAGTCCCACAGAATATTATCAAACCAAACAAAACCGATAAAAATTGAGTTCCTGAACCTAGACTTGTAATGACCACCAAACAAACAATAATAACTAACATCTACTAATGGCATATACTTGCCAGGTACTATGAGTTTTGCATTTAATCTCCAAAATATGAGTTAGGTACTATTATCACCACCACTCTACAGGGGAAGAAAAAGAAGGTCAAAGAGGTTGAGCAAGTACACTGACCAAAATAACACAGCTAGTCTAGCAGCAGGGCTGAGATTCAACCCAGCATTAGTTGATACCAGAACCTGAACACTTAAAAGTATCATCCTATGCTGCCTCTCCTACAACAAGCACTTTGTCACTTAAAGGGAGTTTGATACTATTTTTTTTCTTTGACCTTACAACAAGTACAAAATGAATTTCAAAAGGACTGGCTGGATGGATGGGATGGATGGGAGAAGGAAGAGGAAGAGGCAGAAGAAGGTGGCTATATTGTAAAATTTATTTAAAGGGCCAATACAAGAACAAAGAATTAAAGATGGGAATTTCCTTTTAAACATCTAGTCAATACCTCATTAATTGATACAATTAACAATCAACTGGCATTCTTATCTAAACCAATAGAAACTCGTAAGGGCAACTCCAAACCACCTCCTGACCAAGCTCATCAGAATGAGCCATTCGAAAACTTAAATAAGTCAACCATGCTCAATTCACTATTCTTCTCACCACATTCAGAATGTATTTGAAATCCATTTCCCAATCTATAGCAAAACAATACTAACTTCTAAGAGATAATTACCAGCTCATTTCTCCATGGAGCAGATAGCACTTGATAGAACTAACCAATTTAAATGGTTAGTTTATTTCTAATGCTGGTACCTCCAAAATATATACAAAGTGTGAGGAGGGAAAACAATAACAAAAACACTGCACATTCAACAAATACACACATATACACACGTTACTAGTGTACAAAACAGTCCACTTAACTCAATTCTGTTAAAAACAGCATTAACATTTGAGTGTAACACTTTTAGGTAAAGGATGGAAGAAATATTTGAATATGGGTTTTTAGAATCTTACTTGAATAAACCCTATTTTTTTAAACAAATCAATTTCATTCATACATTTTTTAAAAAGATTTATTTCTCTCCCCTTCCCCCCCACCCCAGTTGTCTGTTCTCTGTGTCTATTTGCTGCGTCTTCTTTGTCCGCTTCTGTTGTTGTCAGCGGCACAGGAATCTATGTTTCTTTTTGTTGCGTCATCTTGCTGTATCAGCTCTCCATGTGTTCGGCACCATTCCTGGGCAGGCTGCACTTTCTTTCGCGCTGGGCGGCTCTCCTTATGGGGCGCACTTCTTGCGCGTGGGGCTCCCCTACGTGGGGGACACCCCTGCGTGGCAGGGCACTCCTTGCGCGCATCAGCACTGCGCATGGGCCAGCTCCACACAGGTCAAGGAGGCCCGGGGTTTGAACCGTGGACCTCCCATGTGGTAGAGAGATGCCCTAACCACTGGGCCAAGTCCACTGCCTTCATTCATACATATTAATAAAGCATAAGTTCATCCAAAGTGTACAATCAATAGTATTCAGTGTAACAACACTTATGCATTCATCACTTCAATCATTCTTAGAGCACTTTCATTACCCCAATAATAATAATAATAATAAATGAAAAAAAACGAAACTCATCACCTCTCAGTCTCTCTATGCTTCCTGTCACACAGAGATGCTATTCTCTTTCCTTCTCTTGTATATCTGTATTTATATTTTGTAGAAGCAGTCTTATATATGCAGTATCACCCATATTTGTGTTTTACATGAGGCTTTACTATCTTATACAGTTCCATGTTACAGTTTTTAGCTTCCTTCTAATAATATATACATGGCCTTACTTTCCAGTTCAACAACTGTCATATACATAATAATGGCTCTGCTAGTTACAGATATGCTTTCACCATTTCTATTCATTTCCAAAGATTTACAAACAACCTTTTTTTCCTTTTTCTCCCCCTGAGAGGGCTCCCTCATCTGTACAAACAAGCTTACCAGTTCCATACAGATTAACCCTCAGCTTTCCATTCTCTACCCCCCTCCTATTTTCTGGTGACCTATATTCTAATTATTAACTACAGGAGTTTACACAATATATTTAGTTCATAATAGCACATACAGTATTTTTCCTTTTCTGTGGCTTGCTTCACTCAACATAATGTGTTCCAGGTTCATCCATGTTGTCATATGCTTCACGATGTCATTTCTTCTTACCACTGCATAATATTCCATCGTGTGTATACAGCACAATTTGTTAATCTATTCATCAGTTGATGGACATTTGGGTTGTTTCCAACTGTTAGCAATTGTGAATAATCCCGCTATGAACATCAGTGTACAGGTGTCTGTCTGTGTCTCTGCCCTCAGTTCTTCTGGGTATATACCTAGCAATAGTGTAGCCAGGTCACATGGCAAGTCGATATTCAACTTCCTTAGGAACTGCCAAACAGTCCCCCACAGTCGTTGGATCATTCTACATTCCCACCAACAGTGAATAAGCGCTCTTATCTCTCCATATCCTCTCCAACATTTAGTTTCCCAACTTTTTAATAGTAGCCAGTCGAACAGGTGAACATTTTTTAAAAGCTAGTACTTCAAGAATACTCCTTAAAATTAACTGAATTTCCAGGTCTAAAACTTTTACAATACAAATAACACTTCTGAAAGCTTAGAAAAGTATCATAAAATAATTTTACCAGGGAAGCAGATGTGGCTCAAGCATTTGGGTGCCCACTTACCACATGGGAGGTCTCGGGTTCGGTTCCCGGTGCCTCCTAGAGAAAACAAGCAAGACAGCAAGCTGACACAATGGGCTGGTGTGGAGAGATGATGCAACAAGGAGACTCAAAAAGAAAAACACAATGAAAGACACAATGAAAGACACAACGAAGCAGGGAGCAGAGGTGGCTCAAGAGATTGAGCACCTCTCTCCCACATGGGAGGTCCTGGGTTCGGTTCCTGGTACCTCCTAAAGAGAAGACAAGAGCATAATGAATGGACACAGAGAGCAGACAGCAACACAAACAAGGGGCAGGGTAGAAATAAATTAATAAAAGAAACATATGTATCTTAACCAGGCTAACACTCTTTTCACTGCATTCATTCCCAAAGACCTTTTTTCCTAACCCTTCCTCCCAATATTCATTCCTAAGGGTTAGGAATAGCTAAGCACCTATAAACTCTCTGTTTTCTCTCCAATAATTTTAATTACATTACCTTATAATTGTCTGACTCCCCAAATTATTTGAGTTTTTGTAAAAATTAAATGAATGAATTTGTTTTATATTGAACTATCTTTTCAGAAAACTACTATATAGGTTGAAGATATCATCTCTCAAGTTAGGCCTGAATTCAAATTCCAGTTCTAATACTACTTCTCTGAGTCTTGGTTTTCCTATCTATAAAATGGGAGTAATAATATATTATTTTATAGGTGGTTTTCCTTTGTGGATTAGAACGTAAACTGGCATAAATTATTTGAGAGCAATTTAGCAAATGCACATACATTTTGACCCTGTAAACCACATCTAGGAAAGGAGTTTACCCTATACAGGCACACGTGCAAAGAGGTACAAGGATATTCACAGCAATATCAAAAATTAGAAATAACTTAAATGTCTATCCACTTCCCTAACATTAAAGAGAGACAATTTTAAAAGAAAGGTAATAAAGAGGCATCAAAATACCACCCAGGAATTTAAAAGAATGAGGTAGATCTAAATGTGCAGATACGGAAGTACTGCGTAGATAAAAGTTACAAAAAAAAAAAAAAAAAAAAAAAGATGCAGAATAGAACGTATGATTTTCAAAGAGCTGAAACATTTGTGTGTGCGTATTTACAGATAAAGTTTAAAAGGAGTCACCTGAAAAGGAAGATAAAGTCTTAATTTTGACTTTACACACCTTCTCTTCTACACAGTTTGAAAAAATTTTGTACCTATATTATTTTTAATAAAAATTATTACTTTAAATAAATTATTTGCACTCTAGAGGTATACCAGAATATGTGACTGACTTACTAAGACAAGCAATGTCACAGGTGAGTCACAATTACTGGATAAACTGATAACACACAAGTGGACTATACAAGCAGTGGAAGGGTTCTGAAAGGAGAGGCAGCATGTGGAAGGTGGGCTTTCCCCTGAGCAGCAATGGTTAGCCACTCCAGGGACCAATTCTTCCCACACTATAGAACGGAGGCCAGAAGGCCCACACCTGTGAAAGATTTTTTAAGCCATCACCTCTGTATTCCCCACAATACCCATTCATATTATTACATAAAATAGAAAAAGAGGTATTTCAGTAATGTGTGGCATTAAAAAGGACATTACTAATACTAAAACAAGCAAAAAACCTTAAGCCCATATATATTTTCAGCACAATTTACACTTGGTGGAGGACTGGGGAATGACAGGAATGACAACCCAAGATATACACACTGCTTTTCTATTAAAAAAAAACAAGAAATTATTGCCATACACTTAATAAGGACAAAGAAGTACATATTCTAGACATAACTAGTTGAAAAAATTAGGAATTGTGCGATCATAAAGTAGGATTCTTCTGATTTCTGCTGCTTAATCTGCAACATGGTACCATGACACTATTATTGCCTTAAGGAAGAAAACATTTAATCAGATGATTTCTTGAGGTACCTTTCAGCTCTAATATTTGAATTTTCACTAGCTCAAACATTTAGTTGCACTTCCTTTATAGATTACTTTCTACTCCTTCCCAGTGCATCACCCTTCCAATGTATCTGCTGCTTCTCTTAGCCCTGGCTATCCAAACAATTATCAGCAAATGAAATGAATAGCAATTATTGTTACAAATGCAGCACCATCTCCAGGAAGCCCCCACAAAAGCAAAAGATTAACCTTTAATTGAAACCCATTCTGAGTAAAATGAAGAGAGAACAAGAGGTTGGAACTGCGTCTCAAAAAAGTATTTGGCCCAGTCAACAGGGCGTCCGCCTACCACACAGGAGATCCGTGGTTCAAACCCTGGGCCTCCTTGACCCATATGGAGCAGGCCCACGCGCAGTGCTGATGCACGCAAGGAGTGCCCTACCACGCAGGGGTGTCCCCCATGTAGGGGAGCCCACGCTCAAGGAGTGCGCCCTGTAAAGAGAGCCGCCTAGTGCACAAAAAGTGCAGCCTGCCCAGGGTGGCACCGCACACACGGAGAGCTGACACAGCAAGATGATGCAACAACAAAAAAAGAGACACAGATTCCGGGTGCCGCTGACAAGAATACAAGCAGACACACAAGAACACACAGTGAAAGGACACAGAGAGCAGACAACTGGGGGGGGGGGTAGAGAAATAAATCTTTGGAAAAAAAAAGGTATTAATACATTCAAGCATGGTTCTACCCAGCTAAATACTACAACTGCTTTGGAAAAAGATTCTGGTTATACTAAAGTAACATTCAGAATTCACAGTGCAAAATAGTTGTGTTAAGTATATTTAAGGGTTAAATTTTTTGAGGCATGAATGCCTCTCAGCTATAGCAGGAATTCTTGCCTGTGCAAAGGTTATTACTTCAGGATGTCCATTCAATTTCAGGGCTTTCAATTTCTAACTTTAAAAACTGGCAGTTTCTATTTGAAATTTTAGCCATTTCCTTTTCACTCTATGAAATGGATTAAGGTAAACTAATACTCTAAAATGTACAGGTTAAGGGTATAATTTTAGGGTGAACACATCTTCTTTATCTCACCTATGAGCTGTCTTTTAAACTGAATAAACAAGGCCCCCTCTCAATTAGATGTGGAATGGGCATCACCATCCCAGAATCCTCAGGATTGGGGAACAAAATATGGACTAGAGTGGACTTACTGGTATTCTACTATAGACTTATTGTGATTCTAGCAATGAAAAAAATTAATATCAATGATGTGGAGACAGTGGCCACAGGAGGTGCTGAAGGCAGGGAGAGGGAAAAAGAGGTATAATTTGAAGGCATTTTCCAGACTTGGAATTGTCCTGAATGACATTGCAATGGCAGATACAGGCCATTATACATCCTGCCATAGCTACAGAATTGAGAGGAAGAGGGTGTAAACTACAATGTAAACTATAATCCATGCTTCGTGGCAATGCTCCACATGTGTTCATCAATTGCAGTGAACGAACCACACTAATGAAAGAAGTTGTTAACATGGGGAAGGGTGGGAGGTGTATGGGAATCCCTCATATACTTTTGTGTAACATTTTGTGTAATCTAAATATCTCTTAAAAATTTTATTAAAAAAAGTAAACTGAGCTTCACAGAGAAAAATCAACTTTATACATAAAGATAGGGGACCTTGGAGCAGGAGCACATTCCACTGCAATTTTAATCAATACCCAATTCCTCAAAGCCTACCCTCAGTACATAACACACAAACATAAACAGCAACAAATCTTCAAAGAGTCAAACTATATTTTCAGTAAATTAACAAAAACATACAAAAATAAGGAAGCTTATCAATTGCTTGTATTAACTAAATGAAGTTAGAAGCTGCTTTGGAAACTCACAGCTTACTTTACATTTTTATACTTAAAACATTAGCTTCATAAATATTAGCTAACGAACGTAAGTTTCAACAGCAATCAACTGGAAACACTTCATTTAAAACACTTTCATTTTAATTTTAAGAAATAAAAACAAAATATTTGAAGGGTAAATTACCTAAGCATTTCCATTAATATTTAAATTAGGTAACACAGGCATATGGGCAGATGGTAATTATTTAATGGCCAGAATACTCAATTTTAAGATCCTTAACTCATCTTTTCTCCAATCCCAGATACATTCTCTGTCTAGCAAATACTTGCAAACAAAAATGTATAAACTAGTAGCATTTAGCAAACAAAATTCAGAAACAGGAATTATGCTTAGTTCAATATCTCATTTTTTGTAGGGATGGGTGCAAATGCTGGAATTGTATATTGTGCTGTACAACAGTCACTTCCTCCTCCCAGTTCATGTCATAGATTTGTCTAACCTTTATAAATATGAGAGACCACACATCCTAATGAAGCCTTGTCACAAATCAAATTTAAATATATTGATATTTTATGAATTCATCTAATACAGAATTCACCTGAATTACAGGATTTCCCACTTCTAAAGCAATTTTGAGAACCCATAGCTTAAAAGTCCAAAAATAAACGTTCCTTGAATGGAACAATTAGAAAGGCATGGGAAATTATGCATTTAGAAGAACAAAGTGAAATACAAAATTATTATTTAAGTCCCTGGTGTGAAATTCTTAAGAGCCAGATGTGTTTTAGAATTCATACTTTTTAAATTGTGTAAGGATAATACAACACATAAGTAGTATATTAAGAAACACCCCCAAAAGTATTTAGAATAGCACCCACATGCAAACACATTAATACCACAGTAAACTATGAATAAACACTATCAATACATCATGTCAATTCAGAACAGGTATTGCCACAGACTGAATTTTTGTACCAAACATCTTTAAAAAATCAGTTTTCAGGACTTTCTGTATTTTTGAATTGTAAGAATATGTACCTGTAAAATTAAAATTTAAGTAAGTTTTTGGGAAGAATGAAAAAGTTTACAGTAATACATATCAATTTTGAATATTCCAAATCAGCCCTCTACAAAAACCCTAAATCCATTTGAGCAAGAAACAAGTTTCACACTTTGTTTGCAAAATCACATGAATGAAATAAAATGAGTTATGTAAGTAACAAACCTAAAAAAGAAATTAGGACCTTCAATATGACTACATAGCAAATTTTGTAATCACTTTTTTAATACTGATAACAAAGAGAGCCATTTCAAAGCAAACCTATAAGCTAAATACATTTCAAGAATGCATTTAATTTTCCTAACAAAATGACTCCAGGAAATTTTTTTTGGTCTGAAAATAAAAGCATAATCTCTAACATATGACAATGCACACCTGTGCAATGTGAACAATTACTGTACCTCTAACACCTTGAAGTTAGCTCACCATATTTGAGGATGACCAAGTTCACTGAAAATGGGAAAGGTCATCTCTCAGGTGAAAAGCAAAAGTTTCCTGGACTAAAAAAATCTAAAAAAATACAGAAAGAGAGAATAGCAGATCTCTCTTTGTATGAACTCTAATAAAAATCCACATAGTATCCACATACTCTAAGCATTATAAATAAAATAATTGCCAGAAAACACAGCCTGCTGTAAAAACCAATGCACCAACACATTTTTTAAAATACCTCAATTATAACTGCCGACACTATCTACTTAAAACGATTGTCTGTTTAAAGCAGATAAACACTCTTCAGCCATAACCTTGTCTACGTTCAAGATGAGTTAAAGGAAAAAAGAGATGTGATGTGGGGACATTTTCGGGACTTGGAGTTGTCCTCAATGATATTGCAGGGACAGACGGTGGACATTAAATATCCTGCCATAACCCACTGAATGGACTGGGGGAGAGTGTAAACTACAATGTAAACTATAATCCATGCGCTGCAGCAGTGCTCCAAAATGTATTCACCAAATGCAATGAATGTGCCACGAGGAGGAAAGAGGTTGTTGATGTGGGAGGAGTGGGGTGGGGCGGGTATGGGAACCTCTTATATTTTTTAATGTAACATCTTTTGTGATCTATGTATCTTCAAAAAAATACATTTAAAAAGGGGGGGGGGGCAAGTTAAATCAGTTCTTTGCTACTTGTGTCTACTGGAATTAGAAATCTACCCAATGCTTTAGCCAGCATCATGGGGGGACCAAAAAGTAAAGGTTTTCTTTACAGTACTCCAACAAATTTGACATCTCTGCATTTGAATAATTATCACATACACTGAGGATTTGAAAGATGAAGATTTAAAAAAATAATACGTTCAACCCACATGTTAAGAGCCATCATCACATTTGTGAATGAAGAATATATATTTATATTTCAACTGTAAATAACAGTCATCTTTAAATACTACATTTATACAGATATACAGATGTATTTGTCTATCTAGTTCTTAGGGCTATAACAGATTTTTGCCATTGACATTCTGCAAGTCTGGTGAAGCTTACAACTATCTCAGAATAAAAATTTTAAATCCATAAAACCAAATGCAAAGGATTACAAATGTAATAAAATACAATTATTCAAATATTTTGGGGGCCTGATATAATACAAGTAATTCTCGAGTAACATTAAATTACAGATCTAAGGTTGGTTCATACAACTTTAATTTTGAAGTAGATATGAGCATAAAATCATAATTAAAGAAAATGCTAAATTTCAGTTAAGAAAAATTTATTTATTTATTGAAAATAACAAGGTAATTCTTATTCCCATTCAACAACTACACTGATGGGGAACTCACTATCCAGTCAAGCAATATATTCTTTCTTGATACAGCTTGGATGGCTAGAAAGTATTACCTTGTAAAAAAGTAAAATCCATCTCTTATAGCTTTACCAGCTGGGATTAGTTTTTCCCTTTAGTATCATTTAGACCTATAGTCAATGATCATTTTTTCCATTCATCTATTTATTAATGAAATGGAATATAGTGGAACAGAAGATTTCTACTGAGTGCAGATTTCTGGGTAAAGAAAGAGGGTAAGTACCACTTCACAAAATTTTAGTATCTCTTACTCCTGTGTATGTATGCCCTGGGTTGCAAATTAAAGTGCAATTATTTTCTTACTGGTCACATTTAAATCAGTTTAGAATTAGAAAAGGGGTTCTCACCCTCAGCACTACTGACCTTTGGGGCTGGACAATTCTTCGGCATGGGGGCTGTCCTGTGCCCTGCAGGATGCTTCGCAGCATCCCCAGCCTCTACCCACTAGCTGCCTATAGCACGAGCCCGCAGGTGTGACAACCAAAAATGTTTCCAGACATCTGCATATGCCCTCGGGGGTACAAAATCATCCCCCGTTGAGAACTGTGGGTTTAGAACAAGTCTAGGACATCTTCAGACTGACATTCTAATGCTAGTTCCTTCCACTGTTCTTCCTGTAACATAATTTTAAATCCACCCACCATTCTGTGCACTTCTCTTTGCAACATACTCTAGGGTTTCATCCTCCTACTCTGAAATAGTACCAGAACTGAACACGGAATTCCAGATGTAGTCTGATCAGCATCAAATACACAGCTAATTCTACATACTATACATATAATTGATGCAAATTATAATAAACTAGCATTTTTGGTGACTATCTAATATTGTTGATTCACTTGAGATTCCTATACAATTAAAACTCTGGAGTCTTCTGCATGTTAGTCTATCAAATAATAACATTTCTCCAGCCTGATGAGCTCATCTATTAAACAACACCACTTAAGGACAACTAGTCACCTAGTGAACAGGTTCCTAATTCATCTAAATGTACTTGCATTCAGCCCTTATATACAAGAATATAATGACAGGTATTGTTGAATTCAGGATATATTATGGCTAATGTATTTCCTTGATCTACAAACCTGGTAATTGTCTCTCTCTCTCTCTCCCACTCTCCCTCTCTCTCTCTCTCTCTCTCTCTCTCTCTCTGTCACACACACACACACACACACAATTACATCACTTTATTTAATGAACCATGCTCAATCCCATGAATTGGATTCAGAGCTTTCCAACCGCAAGAGAGATTTTCCTCTTTAGTGTCTTATCACAATCATATCCATGAATAGTCTTAAGTTTGGCTTTTAACAGTGTGAATATATAAATAACCAGACTACTCACTGCTTTTAAAACCTTTAGTGTATAATATCCAAAGATTTTTCTGAAAAAGTTTCCAAAATATATAAAAATATAAATTTATGCCATCATATACAAAAATAAAAATATATGCAATTATATAAAATGTTTACAGAAGCTCAGAAATAGCTGTTTGTACACTCAAATTTTCCCCAAACATAAAATAAGCTCAATAAATACATTTGACTGACAAAACCAATAACTGGCATATGATATTAAGACATTGCTATCAAATTAGCTAAATTTCTTTCTGTTTAGTCTCATTTTTTATTCAGCCTCAGTTTTCCCTTCTGTAAAAGTGAAGATAATATCAACTTTGCCATGTCACTATGAGAACTATATGAGATAGTATGCACCTAGACACACAGTAGCAGAGAGGACATATTTAATCAGTATTTGTTACTTAGTTCAAACATATGGCAACCCAGTGACCTATAGTCCTTTCTACAAAAGTAACACAATGAATTATCCAATTTATCAGCAAACACTATACTAAATGAGATGTAGACCAAGAGTTAGATAATTACCAATTAAATTTTATCTAATAGTATGTGTAAATGAATAATGCAAGAGCTACACTTTTCTAGTTCAAAGCTTTCCAACCATAATAATGTATACTACCATTTATTACTTCTCAGAAAAGTAATGACGTATCACAAGTGAGTAAAAAAGAATGGCTTTGTGAAGATTCTGACAAAAAGCTTAACATAGAAGTTGACCCTAAAAAAACTTATACTATCAAGTACAATTCCTAGAAGTCCCCACATAGGGATATAAATTAAATGGCCCTTGTATAAATACTGGGGTTACTACTCGGTGTAGCTAAGGGATAGACTGAGTCTAAAGTTCCTGATATTATTACACTTCAGAGAAAAATCAACTATAAGAATCTTAGTAAAACTATAATCCAGTCTTCCTATAGTCTAGAATAAAGTATGAATCAGGCTGCTCTAGAACTTTCAGAGTCAATGAATGTCAGCAAAGGTGGAAGTCTTCATTTTAAATTAAATTAAAAATCTGTCAAGACCTGATTAAGCTGCAAGAATAATTCACAGGAATTTAGCATTTTCTAACTAATGCAAGAATGGGTCCTGGGAACTCACTGCTTTCCACTAAGTAATGTGACCAATCTTATTACCTCAATCTTTGAGATCAAACCTATCTTCTGATAGTATTTTAAGGCAGAAAGAAAACATTTCCCAATGTCCATCATATAAGTACAGTGTTCCTGGAAGCAGGAGCTGACTTGGCTCATTTCAAAAGACAACTCTGCTATCCAGTTAACTAGATCACTGACTGTATACAGATCAAGGACATGAAAAACAATTTATTATAACTGTACTCCTTTTTCATGACAGTATGAAAACAATATCACAGTTTATGGGTTTCATGTCACTTTTCAAAATAGGATTTCTCTTTTGACATTAACAAAACCTTGGGTTTATTTTTCCTAAAAGCAAATTACAAATTAATTTACAAATTTAAGAAAATGCCAACAAAAAATAGAGCAGGCTTTCCCCAACTTCATACTCTCAAATAAGCTAATGAGAAAGAATTCAGAATGTGCCCTGCTCTCCTGTACAATCTGTGTAACTTAAATAAGGAAAAGTTGTTTCTATATTTTAATAAAGAATTCCAGCCAATAAATGTGAAAGAAATGAGAGAATTAGAAAACCATCACCATTTTCTAACCCCTAATTAATTTAGGCAAAGAACTTCAATAGATAAAAACATTAGATGAAAGAATGATAGGGAACTTATAATAGAGGAATCAGGTTGTCACAATTTGACCTTATGAACTAGATATTATATGTTTTTAATAAGATGCAGTATGAAATACCCAACACTACTTATGAAGTATTCTTGTCCAACAGCTGGGCCTGAATCTAACAAACCCTTCGGAGCTGTAAGAACAAGTCAAACCACCACCACCGCCACCCCACACACACACCAAGACAAGACAAAGACAAGTCCAGAACACGAGTATTCTACTAGAAAATTAAGAGTTTTCCTACCAAGCCTATGGCATGAAATTAAAGGGGGTTCGGCGGGGAATGGTCTAGATTAAGAGACGTAAGACAGCCAAATACAATGAGCAGGCCTTCTTTGAATCTGGATTCAAACAAACTAGCTGCAAAAGACACTTTCGAGAGAATCAGGGAAATCTGAACATAGACTAGATATATTAGATAATAAAGAATTATGATTAATTTTGCTGAAGTGATTACTGCATCGTGGTTAGAGGTTTTTTGAGATGCACACTAAAGTAGGAGAGAAACTGAATGATAGTTTTCAAAATCTGCTTTAAAATCGTTCATCCAAAAAAATAGTAATAATGAATTCAGAATGAAAAAAGTCTGAGAACTCTAAAGTCTGGGGGATAAATATAAGAGAATTTTATCATATCATTATCTGCTTTTGCCTGTTCGAATTCTTCATATTAAGCATGTGTAATACAGAAATTAAGTTATAATTACAAACTATTATTAATAAATAAATCTATTTTCACAAAAAAATACATATAGTATAGGAAAAAAATCAAGGGATGTGATTCCATATATAATGAATTCTTTAAGAGCAGAACCCAAATATTTCTTACTTATGCTGTACAAGCAGCAAGTGCATGATGGAATGTGAAAAAGAGAGGAAAAGACTTGGATAGCCAAAATAAAATAGTTAATATCCATGTAGCCTTGGGTAGAACACTTGAGTTCTCTCAAGTGTCATCTATAAAATGGAGGCACTACTACCTATTTCAAGGTATTGGGATTTTTAATGATTTATGGTATATAAAAGCAATGCCACAAGTAAGGCACTTGAAGATAAATGACTCCATTTTTAAAAACAAAATCCTCAAGAGTTCGAATCAGTTCCAGTGTTACCTGATTCTACCCAAATCAACATATGTAAAATTTTGAAATGTATTCTTGCTGAAAGAAATAACCATGTTACTTAACCTAGCCTTGTTGTTGAATGAACCATCCAAAACAAAAGCCAAAGCAGAGAAAATGAGAAAACTTGATTTTATAATTTGCCTCTTAAAACTGAACTGAGATCCTTCTGCATGTAAAATATTAATGAAAGTTTCTAAATTTGAAGGACAAGGGTAATGTACCATACAAATTATATACACAAACATTGGTAGACTATCGTTAACTACTGTTTATAGTAACTTTCACATCAAAGAAATATAAATACTCAAAGTACAGCAATGATTCAAAGAAACTTCCTACCCCTGAAATGCTTCTACCTATATCTTTCTAGTACTAAACACTGAAATCACACTACTCAACCTATTGCAATTAAAAAATCTTTAAGCAACTTTCCTAAAATAAAAATATCTTCAAATCGCTATTGGAGTATGGGATTAGCAAATAAGTACAAGTACACTTAAAATCAGAGTTTCCTGAGTCCTTCCATATCTTAAGGCCTTTCATGTCTTGCACGTTAAGGAGGGATGACAGGAACAGAGGTGGGAAAAACAAACACAAGAAACAAAATTTTTTGGCAGGGGGTGCAATGGCAGTGACATGACTGTAAGTGCCTTATAGTTGGGATTTTACAAAGTAAAACCAAATGCTTTGCCTTGGCTCAAGTCTTTGACATTCTCTGCCTTGGATGATGAGTGATCCTGAACTGCATATTCGGTGCCAACCAGTACCTCCTGCCTCCTCTCCCCACCCCTTCTGTTTCACTCTTTTCATTATCAGATGACTACAGTGGATTGGAATGTCACTTGGTACCAGGCATGAAAAAACAAAAAGGTAAGCTGCATAAATCAGCACAGACTTTGGAAAGAAGTAATTTACAAAAGGAAAACTGAGCCTCTGTTTATGTCAGCAAAGTAGGACTGATGAAAATAGCTCACTTCAAATAAGGAGTTTTGTTAATATAATAACTGTAAAAAGAGAACTATGAAAAGAACCAATTACTGAAGTAGTTTCTCGTTTAATGTTATTAAAACATTCCTCTAACTAGCAAAACACTGTCAACTCCATTCTTGAGAATCTAGCACACCATTAAATTAACATCCAACACTAACACATACACATATTGACTTTAAAAAGTACATTCTGAAAGGCAGACAAGACGGCGGTAGTGGCAGATGCAGTGGTGGGACTGGTGGTGGCTCCCCAGCAGCAAGGCGGGCAATAGCCACAGTGACTTGTTGGATAAGTGGAAGATTGATAAGCCTGTAAAAATTGACAAGCAAGATGGATCAGCCATGAAAAATTCTTTGGATGATTCTGCCAAAAAGGTTCTTCTGGAAAAGAACAAGTATGTGGAGAATTTCAGTCTAATTGATGGTCACCTCACTATTTGTACTATCTCCTGTTTTACTGCCAGTGCCTTTGATTTGGGATTATATGTACCCTTTTCCAGAGTCCAAGCCTGTTTGGGCTTTGTGTGTCATATCTTATTTTGTAATGATGGGGATCCTGACGATTTATACCTCATATAAGGAGAAGAGCATTTTTCTCGTGGCCCATAAAAAAGACCTTACAGGGATGGATCCTGATGATATTTGACAACTGTCCTCCAGTCTCAAAACGTTCGATGACAAATACACGCTAAAGCTGACCTTTATCAATAGTGAAAGAATGCAGCAGTGGGAAGCTGAATTCACCAAATCCACTGCTAGGTTCTTTGACCACAGAAGGACACTGGTCATGGATGCATATGAGCCTGAAATATCTAGGCTCCATGACAGTTTCACCACAGAAAGAAAAGTATTTAAAATAGTCAATTCTTAGAGTAGCCATCTTTCTGCTGGATAATGCTGGATTATGGAGTGAGGATGAAAACAAGCAGAGAACTTAAAATGGGGTAAGAATTGTTTAAAATGGCCTTGTTTTGTCCTAAAATTTTTTGTCTGTTCTGGATAAATAGGCTTTTCTAGCACAGATACGGAAGTTGTAGCTCTGATGTCTCCTCAATCTGCTGATTACATTGTTTTGATTGGCTTCTCTGGAAAAGAATTTTTGCTAAAAGCCACACAGACTTCTTCATTGTAGCCGTACTTTATATAACATAGCTTTGTGCCATATAACATTTAAATAATCCGTTTTTTAAGTTATTAAACCTGTTGCTGGCTTTACTATGTTAATTCCTGTTCAACACCTATTCACCTTAGGAATTCAGGATATAACTTCTTGTGTATGACAGCTTTCCTTCACACATCATTTTTGTGGGTGTGTATAGATCTGACGTGGGGACACTTAAAAAAAAACACAGCTTTTTATTTTGTTTAAAACAGACCTTCTGCCTGTAACAGCTTATGCTCTTAACCAATTAAAGAAGCCAGTGGCATTTTTAGTTTTTATTGTTTATGTTTCCCACAAGAACATATTTCTTTCTTTATACCCTTTATTAACTATCATTTTCTGATTTTTTTTCAATACAAAGATGTGAAAAAAAAAGTACATTCTGGAATAAATTATTTCAATAAGTAATGGAATACACCATAGACATGAACTCAAAGAAAAGGATACAGAAATATGTGCTAGGACAGTGAAACGAAAATCTCAAAACCACCAACTCTGTTCTTATATGTGAAGTTACACTGCTCGTAAATTCTCAGTTAAGGATACTTTTAAAGAATATATTACCATTTCTAGATATAATTGCACACAAATACAATAAGAAGCAGTAACAATCTTTTTACACTTTAAGAGATGGAATGCAAAAATATGGAAAAAAGAAAAACAAAACACAAATGATGAAGATGATGATACAAAACCACCAGTATCTAACTCTGTTAAGTGCCTACCAGTTGTCAAACATTGTACTAAGTCTTTTTATTATATTATCTACTTTAATAGTCACAACCACCCTAGGAGGTAGGTTCCTCATAGGCAAAACAGATTCCCGTTTTACAGATGAGGAAACTGAGCCTTAGAAAGATCAAACAACCTGCCCGTGATCACACAGCTAATAGGCAGTGGGTCAGAATTCATACCCAAATGATTCTGAGACAAAAGGTCCTGTTTTTAGCCACCACTCTTGAGTAAAATAAGGCCTGTAACACCTCCGGTTTCAGCAACACAGCAGACTAAATCAGTAACCATTCTACCACATGATAGATAAAAGAAACTAAGCATTCTGGTTCAATATGCAGTTGAGTTTATAAAAAGGAAAGAAAAGAGAAATCCAAGAGGGAAGTAAGTTAAGAGAAGTTTGTATATATATATGGGATGGACCCTTCAATGAACGATATTGGGGCAAGAAGTTGAGGCAATAAACAATATTGGCGCTGGGGCATCTCTACCTAACACCATGTTTCAAAGAAATTCCAGTTACATTGAATACTTAAAAGTGAAAAAAATCACGCTATAAAACTTTCAGAATAAAATAGGTAATACATTCATTAAATAAGAGGAAAAAAACATGAAATAGTTAATGAAAAGATGGATAACCTCAACATTAAAATTTTTTTTAAAAAATCAATGAAAAAAAGATGCTGTAAAAAGTAACAAGATGAGCCATAAACAGGAACATATTTGCAGAAGATTTAATGTACAAAAGACTAGTGCTCTGAATAAAGAATTCCTACAAATCAATAAGAAAAAGATAAAATAGCTCATAGGAAAAATATGTACAAAATATATGAATTGGCAATTAATCAAAGAGAAAATCAGAATGACCAGAAACATAGGAAACACGTTCATTCACAGTGAAATAAAGATTATGTGAATTAAAATAATAATTACATATCATTTCATTCACTTCAGTTTATAAAAAAAGAAAATACCTGAAAAAATTAAGGATGTAGGAAATTCAGAAGTTTGGAATATAATTTGGTATAACTACCTCAAAGATGAATTTGGCAGTTCTTAGTAAATCAGAATGTGTGTATAGCCTTTGACAAAGAAATTCCACTTCTAGGTATCCATCCTAAAAATTTTCGCTAGGTACACAAGGAAATATAGACAAGAGTGTTCATTAAATCCACATTTTTAACAGTAAAAATGTATAAACAAACTGCTCATCTCTGATAAAAGTATAAGAAATAAACCATGATTTATAAACACAATGGAACACACTAGAGCCATTAAAATAAACGTACTATAGCTACCAGCTTCAGGTTAGTAGAGAAGCAGAAAGGGAGAAGAAAACGCAGAGAAGCCCTTCCGTTACTCCTTAAACTTTCTGGGACTTATTCAACTGAAGGAAATGTAGATAACTACACATCCTTGTTGATCTGGGAACTAAATCAAATTAACAAACTGGTTGTAGTGCCTATATCACTGTTAGACATGTGTCATCAAAACAGATGTGACCATGATTGATATTAATAAACTCAAGCTAAGGAGGCATAGCACTACTCCACAAAAAAAGAACTCTAAGGATTTAGGCTGCAGTAGAACTGTGAGCCCACTAGGAAACAATCATAGTTATTTAGCACAAATGTTTTCAACATTTTTCCAGTAATAATTCTAAAGGAAAGGAAGGGGAAGGGGGAAAGTATCCTTAAGGGAAGGATAAAAATCTAAAACTCCATTACAGGTCAGACCCCAGAAGCTGTGGTCGAATCAGTTCAAAGAAAAAAATTCATTTCACACTAATTATTTTAAATCATATAAAAAGTTTTAAACATTCAGTAATATCAAAGTAACAACCTAAAATATTTTTTTAAATAAATGGAAATTATTATTTAGAAGCCAAAGGATACTCAGATAGACAGTAAGCCTAAGGTACAAACACATTTATTTCCAGATAATTTTTTAAAAAACACAAAACAAAACACTATTACCCTAGCTCTAGACAATGGAGAAAGTATAATGAACGAAACAGTTTCTCTGCTCTCACAAAACTTACAGTCTAGTGGGTGGAAGCACACAATAAATCAATAAATACATAATATGACAAGTTGTTAAACACAATATAAAGAAGAATTAAGTCAAGCATATGGATTCAAACAAATGGGGGATAAAAGTAGAAGGGAAGGTACAATTTTGCATATGGTCCTCAGAACCACTTCTCTAATGAGGGGAAACTAGAATAAAGACCTAACTATAGGGAAAGAGCATTCTAAGTAGGAAGAACAAGTGCAAAGACCCCATTGGCAGAAGCCTGCCTGGCCTGGTTTGACAAAGAGAGCAAGACCACTGTGGCTGGAGCAGAATGAGAAGGAAGAAAATAATATTAATTAGATTTACTGCTATAGGGCAGCTCTGTAGGCCAAGTTACATTTCTACTTTTTGTTTGTTTAGCCTTAGGTTTAAGGAACTTTAATGCTTTAGAGAATTCTGCCTTGTCACTTGTAATCTGAGAAACTAGCTATCACTGAGAAACTTTCTACAAACATTACCAAGTGAACAAGAATGCCAGAAAATTTTTACTGTCTTGAATCAAAAGAAAGTACACACAATAATGCAAAAGTGCCAGGTCTCTCTACTGTGGTTTACAAAATTAAAAAGTGAATCTTAAAGCAAATGCATATGCAACACTTCTGAACTTTGTAACTGGTTTGTATAAAAATATGTGGTTCCAGATCTTTTTTTAATCGTTCTTAATATCAGCCATCATGGGCCATATGCATGCTCCTGGGAAGGGCCTGATCCAGTGAGTTCTGCCCTATTGCTGTAGCATCCCTAACCTGGGATTGATATCTGACAAAATGAAGAGGGAAATCTATGAACTGGCCAGTAAGGCCTAACTCCTTCACAAATTGGTGTAATCCTAAGGGCCTCATATGGTGTTACACAAGAACATTTTGTGACAGGCAATAAAATCTTGAGAATTCTAAGTCCAAGGACTTCCTCCTGATCTTCCTGAGGATCTCCACCATCTAATTAAGAAAGCTGTTGCTGTTCGAAACCACCTTAAGAGGAACAGAAAAGAAAAGCATGCTTCTGATCCTCATTGAGAGTCAAATTCACCAATTAGCTTGGTATTAAAAGACAAAGAGAGTTTCCCCTCACCATCACCACCACCACTAACTGGAATACACTAACTGTGTATTCAATAACTGTGTATAACAATACACTAACTGGAAATACAAATCATCGACAGCCTCTGCCCTGGTTGCATAAATATGTCTATGTACTTAGACAATAAAGTCATTGTTTAACTAAAAAAAATGCTTAATATCTAGAATTTACTTTTAAATCAAACTTGAATGGATTAAAAAAATCTTGCCAACCGAACAGGACAGGCTCAGGTAATAAATGGAGAATACATGGATTGAATCAGATTTTATAAAATAATATATGTACAGTTCCTATTAGTCTTTCAAAGTAAGGGCCACTGTTATGACAATGGCAACATATTGTAAGAGTCTCCAAATAAGGTATCTCTTTGTACTTAACAGCGCAGCTTTTGACTTAAAACCACAACAATAACAGATTTCACCTAGGAAATAAGTATAGAGAAGAGAAAAAGTTTAAGAACTAAATAAACCCTGAGGTAATTCTTCTCCATTTAGCAAAGTAGAAAACGCCAGTCCTGGAAATCAAGGAAAGAATTTCATGAAGTTAGTGTCATCTGCTGACACATCAAATAACAGAAGATTAAGAATGATCACTGGATTTGGCAGCACAAAGGTCATTGGTGACTTTGACAAGAACGATTTTGGTGAAATCAGAGGTTGACTCCTCTTAGGGTAAAAGTTCTAAAATTTAACATAAAAGTTCTAAAATTTAACTTTCATCTTTAAAATTAAACAAATTGCAAGCAGAGTTATGGACATACTTCACTATTTTCTTCTATTACACGTGACAGAGTCATATCAATTAAATAACCAAATTGGAACAATTCCTATTGATTTCTTAACCAAGCAGGTCTACTACTGATGGATTATGTTGAACAATATTTGGTGAAATTCAATCATAATTTTTATAATGAGTAACTCCTCTGAAAATTTTATTTACCAGGCATTATACTCTGACCCTCCCCCCATTACATCTATAAGATATACCAAAAAACAAAAACATTTTTAAATTCTAAACATCTTTTTTTAAGCTATTATTTTCTGTTACTTCTACATTTGTGAAAATAATTTAAGCCAAGAAATAACAAAATATATCACATCACTACAACAAATGAAATGTATTAGAAGGAAGTTTTAAGTAATGAGGTAAATTAACTGTTTACAACTATCCATAAGGTTCTTAAGTAAAATTCATGACCTATTTTTGAACTTTTAAAAAACTCATGCTTTGGTGCTGGGGAAGATTTTGTTGTGTCTAAGTTTACCAACTGCAAAAAAAAAAGGAAAATATATACCCCTACTAGTTTGAGAATCTTCCCAAAGCAAAAATAAATGAAATCTTTTAAGTAAAATTAACATAGTATTGTTATAGTCATATTGAAAATCAGGGACTTAAAAATAAAGCAAAACATCCAAACTGGTCAACATTTAAAGAACTCAAAGACAACCCTATCTATAGCCGAAGATATGTTACTTTTTGCCGGTCAGATTGAAATAAAGTTTAATTCATAACATCCAGTATTAGTAAAGGGCCATGTCCCCAAAAGTGGACATAAAAATTAGAACAAACTTTTAGAATAAAAACTTGATAAAGTGTATGAAAAGTTTCAACATTTATAGCCTTGTAACTCAAATTCCTCCTCTAAGAATCTATTCTACGGAAATAAACAAGCACAGAAAGATAAAGGGTACAAAAATGTTCATAGCAGCATTACTGAAACAGTATATTGTGAAGATCGCCAAAGTGTCCATGAATAAGAAATGACTAGCACATGGAATATTACACAGACCTTAAAAACTAGGAGAATTATGTGTACTGACATGGAAAAATTCTTGAATATAATATGCTGGAAAAAAGTATATATCAGTGATCCCATTTTTGGAAAATAAAGTTTAAACACATACACTCATTTTTGAGTATGCAGAATAAAATCAGGAAAGATAAATCTACAACGTAAAAGTAGTTACCTCTGGATAATTGGAATGGGGAAGAAGAAAGGAAACCTTCAAATTTACAGCATTGGCTACATTCAAAAACCACTACTAATTTTTTTTCTAATCCACATAAACTTAGTAAAATACAGGTTCTCTGTATCATCTACTATTATATTTGTCTTTTAGCTTCCTTTTGAGTAAAAATAGGTCAGTTACTGCCTACCTGAAAAAGCTTACATTGGTTTTCAATAGGTTTTTCTCCTTAAGTTTGCCAGATACTGAAATGTTAACATGAAAGGCTCTAATTACATGAAGTCATAGTGAATGGCATAAGCATATTCCCACAACAAATCTTTATTTCTTAAGATGTACTAACTAGTCATTAATATCTTCGATGAGCTACACATGTATGTAATAAGTTTTTGCTATACATTGAGTCACCAAATTTCTAAAGAAATCATATACAAGCCCAGCAAGCTTAAACAAAAGGCTTCTACTTTACCCTGCTGCTTTTGTGTAATATACACATATATGTCCTTACTGACCCAACATTCATTAATTTCTTAATATACTCATTCATCAATCATCTACTGTGTATATAATCATGTCCCTCTCTGGAAGACTCAGAAATGTAAAATGAATGGAGAAATACAAAAGAAGATACACAAGAAAAGAGAAAGAGAGCTCCACAGATGCCAGAGGAGAAAACTCTGTCATGACAGGAAAGGAGAGAACTTTGATCTTGAGGCTCCCAGAAGAGAGACAAGTCCTATGTCAGCCTGTAGCTGAGAGAAAGGAAGGCTGAACACACACAGAGATTGGCAACCGTCTTGCTTCAGCACGTGGCACTGACTTGGGTGAGAAAGTATCTCTTATAGTACCTTGAGTTGGACTCTTTAGGGCCTTGTGTCTGTAAGCTTCTACCCCAAATAAATACCCTTTATAAAAGCCAACAGATTTCTGGCACTTTGCATCAGCACCCATTCTGGCTAATACAGAGAAGGCAGTGAATAATTAGCAACAATATAATCTGTAGGTTACAAAATATACCTATATGTTCACAGGCACACATGGATTTAATCAGATGGAATATTTATTTACCCTTCCTCCTTTGTCTAGCCATCACCTACAAATTCTTAAGGATTCAAAATATACATTTTTCCTAAAATGAAGTCCGTTTGAAAAATTTCAATTATTTCCCAAGTCTAGGGAAGGTATGCTACCTATGTTATCTTCCTTCTTGAAAGCACTTAAACACATTATACATGTATACTTGTGCATATCCTCCACCAAACTGGAAATTCTGTGGCAAGTGTTTCTCTTGTTCATCTCTGCATCGCCAGTGCCTAACGCAGTGCCCAACATACAATAGGTACTAAATAAATCCTTAGTCATTGACTGAACAAATGCTTTCTCTGCCAGGAATGCCCTCTCCCTTACCCACTTATTAAATTACTTATCTAAAGACTCGTCTCAACAGTCCGAAAAGATGTCCCTGATCCTCTTTCCAAACAAAGTAAACAATTACCCTGACATCACTTAATATTTTTCTCAATCTATCTTTTATACTCAAATGGGAACTATGAGGAAAGGACTATGTGTTAATTAAATTTTGCACACTCAGTACTTACTAGTGGCTGGTAAATGGCAGATCACCAAAGGAACAAACATGGAGATGGAGACAGAACAAACATTTACAAGAGGATGGGCAAGGAGTCAACCTCAGGCAGGACTGCAGAGTCAAGGCTGTAGGCTATCACAGAGACCTCAAGCATTCCTCTTCTCACCATCCAATAGGTCCATTATGGTAGGCCTGCTTCACTTTCTTCCATGAGATAACCTCAGACTATTTCATTCTTTCATCTTTGTAAGCCCCTAGACCCTAACACAATGCCCAACACATAGCAGGCAATCAATAAATAATAGTAGTTTGAATGAATGAACACTGCATTACCCTGACATAAATCCCCACAACCCCTGAGAAATGTTTAAATGTTCATAGTTTTAACAGGCCTAACTATAAAAAAACAAGTAAGCAACAAAAGCAACTTCTCAAGCCACTCAACCCATGACACAGGTGCACACCTATTTCCAAAATTTTTACTCGTGGGCAGAAATTCAAAGACACAATCAATAATTAATATTATATTTAATGTAAAAATTTGCATTGCTTCTCAAGTATCAACCTGGTGATACCAATCACATACATTTGTAATTATAAACTAAAGATAAAATTCCATTGTACTAATAAAACGTAAAAATCCCCAAAGCATCCATGAACTCTGTAGTATCTGCAACATCAGGACCTGTCACTTTCAGTTGCTTAGGAGCTGTGCAAAATGCAAACAAGTAGCATCTGGTGCCACTTGGTAAAAAAAAAAAAAAAACTTTTAAAAATTAAATTACATTTTAATACAATAATGAGGTCACTTAGTTTGCTCCTCTCATCACAAAATTGGGTATGCTAGCATATATATCTTATAACCAAACACATTCCTCAGAGATATTGCAGATTAGGCTCCAGACCACCAGAATAAAGTAAATATTGCAATAACATGAATTTTTTGGCTTCCCAGTGCATATAAAAGTTGTTTATACTATACTGCAATCTATTAAATGTTCAACAGCATTATGTCTAACAAAACAACATACATACCTTAATTTAAAAACACTTTATTGTTTTAAAACGCTAACCATCATCTGAGCCTTCAGCAACGAGGATCCTGTCTTGATGTTGAAGACTGCTGACCAATAAGGGTGATGGCTGCTGAAGGGTGGGGTGGCTGAGGCCATTTCTCAAAGTAAGTCAACAATGAAGCATGCCACAGACTGACTCTTCCTTTTGTGAAAGTTTTTTCTGTAGCACGCGATGCTGTTTGACAGCATTTTACCCACAATAGAACTTCTTTCAAAATTGCAATCAGTCCTCTCAAACCCTGTTGCTGCTTTTCAAAAATAATCACAGGATTTTTACCAGGAGCAGATTCTATCTGAAGAAACCACTTTCTTTGGTCACCCGTAAGAGGCAACTCCTCATCCATTCAAGTTTTATCAGAAGATTGCAGTCATTTAGTCACATCTTCAGGCTCCACTTCTGATTTTAGTTCTCCTGCTACTGTTTCCTTCACCGAATGAAGTCTTGAACACCTTCAAAGTCACCAATGAGGGTTGGAATCAACTTCTTCCAAACTCCTGTTAATGTTGATATTTTGATCTCCTTCTATGAATCACGAATGTTTTTACTGGTATCTAGAATTGTGAATCCTTTCCAGAACGTTTTCAGTTTACTTTTCCCAGAGGAATCGCCATCTATGGCAGCTATAGCCTTACAAAATATATGTCTTAAATAACAAGGCTTGAAAGTCAGAACAATTCCTTGATCAGTGGGCTGCAGAATGGATATCGTGTTAAGAGGCATGAAAACGTCATTCATCTCATTTCACATCTTCATCCACACTCTTGGGTGACCAGGCACATCGTCAATGAACAGTCATATTTTGAATGGAATCTTTTTTTTCTGGGCAATAAGTCTCAACAGCAGGCTTAAAATTTTCAGTAGAACATGTTGTGAACAGATATGCTGTCAACCAGGCTTTGTTTTTCCATTTACAGAGCACAGGCAGAGTAAATTTACATAATTCTTAAAGGGCCCTAGGATTTTCAGAATGGTAAATGAGCAATGACATCAACTGAAAGATAGGAGCTACATTAGCCTCTAACAAGAGAGTCAGCTTGTCCTTTGAAGCTTTGAAGCCAGAAAATGACTTCTCTCTAGCTACCAAACTCCTAGACAGCACCTTTTTCCAAAGGAAGGCTGCTTTGTTTGCATTGGAAATCTGTTGTTTCACATTGCCACCTTCATCAATTATCTTAGCTAGACCTTCTAGATAACTTGCTGCTTACCTTGTATGTTTATGTTATGGCGATGGCTTCTTTCTTTAAAATTGACAAACCACCCTCTGCTAGCTTCAAACATTTCTTCTGCAGATTCCTCACCTCTCTCAGCCTCCACAGAATTGAAGGAGAGTTGGGACTTGCTCTGGATTAGGTTTTTGCTTAAGAAAATGCTGCTGGTTTGATCTTCTATCAAAACCACTCACACTTTCTCCATATCAGCAATACGGTTCTTCCACTTTCATATTATTTGTTTGCATTGCACAGGGAGCCTAGCTTTCAGCCTATCTTGGTTTCCAGTTCTCCTTCCTCACTAAGCTTAGTTGTTTCTAGCTTCTGCTTTAAAGTGAGAGACATGAGACTCCTCCATATATTTGAACACTTTTGACTACACAAAGCCGCTGTAGGGTTATTAATTGGCCTTTTTTTTTTTTTGAGGTACCAGGGTCAGGAATTGAACCCCAGACCTTGTATGTGGGAAGCTGGCACTCAAGCACTGAGCTACATCAGCTCCCCCAAGTTGGTTTTTTCATTTTGTTTCCCTTGTTTGTTGTGTTTTTGTTTTTATGAGGTCCTTGTATGTGGCAAGCAGGCGCTCAAACACTTGGAACTACATTTGCTCTGTAATTTGCTTAATTTTAATATTGTTGGGTCTCAGGAATAGCAAAATCCCAGAAGAGGAAGGGAGAGTGACCGACAGGGATTGGCAGGTCAATGTAATAGTCAAAACATATACAACATGTATCAGTTAAGTCTGGCATCTAATATGGGTGGAGCTCAGGGCTCCTCAAAACAATTACAACAGTAACATCAAAGATCACTGATCAAGATGGCCATTAATGATATAATAGTGAAAAAGTCTGAAATATTGTGCAGAATAATTATGACACAGAGACAAGAAATGAGCACATGCTGTTGGAAAAATGGCTCCAATAGACTTGCTCAATGCAGGGTTGCCACACACCTTCAATTTATAAGAAACCAGTAAAGCAAAGTGAAATAAAACAAGATATGCCTGTTGTTAAAGATTCTCTCTCACTAGGTTTCCAATAACTCACAAGTTTTGACTCAGTTTCCCCTGACATGCATTGAGGAAAGACAAGCTACCCTCCCCCTTTAAGCCTAGATGTCTGGAAGCACAGCACTCCCTCAAAGGTTGAACAAAGAAACCATGGGGAAACAGGAGTAAAGGAAGATACAGACCTTCACTCCCTGCAGATCAAAACACCTGCTCCTCTAGCATTGCAAGAACATGTAACTCCCTAACCCACTACCTTCTAACCATACAAGGGAAAATTTGCACCTCTAGGGCTTCCTATTGGCTCCTGCACCTCACTCGGACCCTCAACCTCCTCCACTGACTATCATTTCCCCACCTAGGAATGTATTGTATAAATTCAAATTCCCCCTTCCCAGAAGTGGGCTGAAGTCTGTCCTCACACACCAGCCATGCCAGCAGGAGAGCTAAAGTCTATTCTTCAGATCCCCTCCATTAGGAGAGCTTCCCAATAAACTTTCTGCCTATAATCAATCTCTGTGTCCCAGTGAGTGTCTCCAACATTTGGTGTCAAAAACCTGGGACTAGGGCCATGTTGAGA
Source organism: Dasypus novemcinctus (assembly GCF_030445035.2). Classification (NCBI taxonomy): domain Eukaryota; kingdom Metazoa; phylum Chordata; class Mammalia; order Cingulata; family Dasypodidae; genus Dasypus; species Dasypus novemcinctus. The sequence goes on along the minus strand of NC_080700.1, from coordinate 29,421,573 downwards.
CTGACCTGACTGGTGAGGACTCTCCCCTCTGCCGCAGCCAAATGCCCATCCAACACTGGACATCGAATCTTGGCTGGGTGAGTTAAGGATTTCTCTCTCTCTCTCTCTCTCTCCTTTTCTGTTGTCCAGGACAACCCATGGGAAAAATCCTAGCGCTAGGACGCAAGGGCCACAGTGGGTGGGAGGCCTGCATCCTCATGGGAAGAAACCCCTTGCCTCCAGAGACATCTGATTCCAAGAGCAGTTTCCCGTTTCTTTGGAGATATCTGACTGATTTGGCAATGCCTGTCTCACTCAGAATCTCCCCTGTTCTAAAGATCCTTAGTCTCCCCCCAGCTACCTAAAATGGGGAATTCAAGTTCGGCTCCCCACAAAAAACCATGCCTCTGGGCTGTCTCCTCCATAACCTTAAAACTCTGTACCTGGAAGGAGACATCAGATCTAAAAATCTCATTTTCTTTTTTTTTTAAAGAAGATTTATTTATTTATTTAATTCCTCCCCCTCCCCCGGTTGTCTGTTCTTGGTGTCTATTTGCTGCGTCTTATTTCTTTGTCCGCTTCTGTTGTCGTCAGCGGCATGGGAAGTGTGGGCGGTGCCATTCCTGGGCAGGCTGCTCTTTCTTTTCACGCTGGGCGGCTCTCCTCACGGGCGCACTCCTTGCGCGTGGGGCTCCCCCACGCGGGGGACACCCTTGCGTGGCACGGCACTCCTTGCGCGCATCAGCACTGCGCATGGCCAGCTCCACACGGGTCAAGGAGGCCCGGGGTTTGAACCGCGGACCTCCCATATGGTAGACGGACACCCTAACCACTGGGCCAAAGTCCGTTTCCCAAAATCTCATTTTCTAATCGACCTCTGTGTGGCCTCAATACAAACTGGACAATGAAAATCAGTAGTCAGAAAAGGGCACTTTCAATAAGTTCTCCAAGACTTAGAGAACTTTATCCAGTGCAACGGCAGCTGGTCAGAGATCCCTTACGTTCAGGCCTTTCTTTCCCTTTCTTCCCTCCGTCAATCCTGTTCTTCCTACCAAATTCTTCTTTTACACCAGAAACCTCCTCAGAAATCTTCCTCATCACTTCCACCCCCTAAAACTGAAAACTTCAACTTTGATCCCTACGCCCCTGTACCTCCTCCAATAATCCTCCAGTGTTATCTCTGAACCCACCCTCCACCCCTTCTTCCTCCCCCACTTCATCAATGCTGTCTTCTACCCCTTCCCTTCTCCCATCCTCATAGGTGCCTGGAGAGACTACCTCCCCCTCCCTCTGCACTGCAGCCCCCCACCTCTGTCAGCATGCAGGCCCCAGACTCCACACAGACGCCAGCTCCTCTCTCACCCCTTCAGGAGCTAAAGGAATAGTCAGAGTATACATTCCTCTCAAGCTCTAGATTGAAGCCAGATAGAACTGGTTAGGATCTTTCTCTGAAAACCTCTATATCATTCTTCCACCTGTCTATTCCAGAAAAAAAAGAACATATTTGGTTTACAGCCCAAACACTTGCAAAATACCCTAAACCAACAAAACACTGCCAACACCCTCTCAGAGCCACGGCAGTCCCCCCGAGAAAACCTAGCTGTAAATCCTCCACCCTCCAGAGCAGAGTTCCCAGCAGATCCTCTACTCCAGGCAAGTACAAAAAACCCACCAAGGCCATGCCTCAAAGGCAAAAAGTCTGGGCACTGAGCCAAGCAGTGCCCAAACCCACAACCTCCTCCAAGGTCTTGCCCACTGTGCAAGCAAGAAATCCACTGGAAGTGCGACTGTCCCAGGCCTCTCCAGGCAAAAGGACATCAGTTATCTAGTCAGACCCAGCTCCTGGCTTCAACCTCGCAGACCTTCAGAAACTGGCAAAAGATGATTAAAGGTGCCCAGAAACCATGCAGGTCTCAACGTCCATCTCCAAAGCAGAATCTCTGGTAACTCTGATGGTGGCAGGTAAGCCAATTTCATTTCTTATTAATGCAAAAACCACTTACTCTGCTCTTCCCAAAGTTCCTAAACCCTTAACTCACTCCTCAATCTCAATAGTGACAGTTAATAAATAGTTTCACAATTGCTCTTTCACTCTACCCACTAAAAAGCCACCTGTTTACACGCTCACTCTCTCCTCTGTTCCCCCTTTTCCCATTAAACTTGTCAAGCCTGAAATCTAAAATACTAAAATTCCTACAAATGCTGCTCATCACAAACCAGTTACAGTTCAACTCAAAAATCCTACCCACATCCCATTCAAACCCCAATATCCTGTCCCTCTTGATGTCCTACACAGTATTAAACCTACAAGTCCTCACCTCTTACAAGTAAGCTTTAGCTTACGCCTAAACTTTAAATATGTCTACGTGTAATCCTAAAAAGTAATAACCAAAAATAAATGTGTTAAATATCTGTCTAAACTGCTAAATTAAAGCTTAACTACATTTATACTGCTCAAATATTCCTAACTGGTTGCTGATTACCAATTAAATATCTCCAAGAACAAGCTTGCATAATACAGACAACACTGATTCCAGAAAAACCTTAAAAGTAGTACAATCAGAAATATGAAATAAAAAACTTTAAAACAGACATACCAAAAGAGTAGAGATTATAAGACAAATTGGTGAGCTTTATGTTTCTATTAGTGTGTCTAATAAAATCATTACTCTAACAAGTTTATTTGATTTGAATGGTAATTGTATGCTATAAGAAGTTTGCTTTGTAACAGTTTCCAAAGTCAGTTTGGTAAGTTAAATATGGAAGGTTTACAGAATGTGTTATTTTCTTTGTATTAAGGAAAAAGAAAGTAATTTTGCCCTAAGATAAAGACTGGCTATTAAGAAAGAATAAAATGTGGGACAAAACCTAAATGAGCACAGAAAGTGCAAGGTGTGCAGAATAGGAATTTTTTGGTTAAAGTTGAATAAGATTAATGGATCTATAAAGTTTTCAAAGTTATAGTATCAAATAATATACTAATGCAAAGTTAAAATCTTGTTCTTTTTCTGTTAAAGTAATGAAATTTCTTAAATCATTGGTCTATTTTAGCAAAAGTTTACAAAGTTTTTCTCCTGACTAATCAGTGTATGAAAGTCTCTTTTATCAAAACAGCTTCTTATACTTTAACCATATCATGTCTTTGGCTGTTTAAGAAAAACAAGTCTTATCACTTTTAAAGAAACATAATGTTCAAACTTGCTTTCTCAAAATCAAATCCTGAAAAGTATCTTTTATTTCAAATGAGTGCAAAAGATTTATTCTTTCACCTTAAAAAGTGAAGTAATAAAATAGTTGAGTTCATTTAATATGTTATAATTTGAATTAAAAGTGTTTAAAAAGGGCTATAAAGTTAAAAGGAATTCTTTAACCCTCTGTTAAAGTTGTATGAGTAAAAAGTTCATATGAATACTTAAAAGGTATTAAAATTTCTGATAATGTAACAATGTTCCAGCATCATATCAGATAAAAATATAATGTTGTTAATCATGGTTTTAGTTATTTTAAAAAATGGTATGTATAACAAAAACAACCTCTCTGCTTGGAAATCAAAAAGCAAATGCTTTAACTCATACTTGTCTGATTTACACCGAAAGCTGCCACAGAACAGATGCTTTAACTCATACTTGTCCAATTCACATTGAAAGCTACCATAAGGTGATATATAACAGTAAGCTATCATAAATTAAAGTAACACCACTGCTGTATGCAGCAACCCTAAATATTGTTAGTTTATTACAAAAATTAATATCCAGTTATGTCCCTATCACTTTATTTTCAAACTTGCTAAAGCTTTTTCTAGTATCTCCTTAAGCAAATCAAGACAGCCTACCTTCACCCTCATGTGAAAAAGACAAAGGTGGATTTTGCAGTGCTTTCCCAAGGCTGTGTGCATAACCCAATCTGTCTATCCTGGCCTGGTGACAAATATATGACTGCGTAAAAAACCTGTAGTTATAACCCTATTTCGTTACATCAACAACATCATGTTAACCAATAATTCTTTTTACAGAATTAAAAGAAGTATCAGAAACAACAGTATCTTATCTTAAAACCTAAAATGGGCAAACAATTGGGACAAGCTATTAAATCTAAGCTGCTTTGTCAAATTCTTAAATGTTTAGTTAAATAAAATAAAAACTATTACCTTCTGCTATAACTGATAAAATACAATGTTTTCTCATATTAACAGAGCTTATAATATTGTTAAAATACTGAAAACCCTTCACCTCTCATTTAGCTCAAATATTAAAACCATTGTGTTAACCTAGAAAAGTTGTAGACAGAGAGAAAAGAACCTCCAGCAGGCTGCTTTTAAAAAAAAAAAAAAAAAAGGCAGAAAGGGCACTGGCAGAACTTAAGCAGTAAGGGGGTAAATTCTAACTTATCTTGTAAATGAAATGTAGCTAGCACCAACATCAGCTTTAAGTAAAGTTTGTGGCAGAGGCAACATTCTAAACAAATACCCTTTGGGTTGTAATCACAATTGTAAAAGGAACAATATTACAATATGTCCCCTTAATATTAATTAATTTTTAAAAATAAGCGACTGTGTGCAGCATGCCATGCCCTTTTGCAGGAACAGGCTTGGCCCATTAACGTCTGGTCACCCAGAGAACTGCCGTCCCTATCCAGAGGTGAATTGCAGATACGAAAAACAAGACAAGAACAAAATCTGTTGTAAACCACCTTCTGTGAAAAAGAAATCTGTGAAAAAACATCTGAAACGCCTGCCAGCAGCAAAAGGTAACTGTCTATCATATCCCTGCTAACTCCTCTAACACCCATCTCGAGACTGTTAAAGCAAATACCCTCTAGAAGATCCAGAGTCATATCATTGAAACCTGAGAAGTAGCAGAGTGGTTCCACAAGAAAAATGACTTTGTAACTACTGAACCCTGTAGCAGCACTTCCAGCTGCCTGTTGCTTGCCAACAGCTCATGGACATCACCCACAAATATTCATCCTGCTGGCTCAACAACTGAACATCAGTCCCCTCCTGCTCTCAGAAGGAACAAGGTATGCTTTCACTACTACAAACACTGCAACGAAACTCCTGTAACCAGCCAACTACTGTTTGTTTGCTGCCTAAAAATGTTAAGTACCCTATATAAAAAGGCAGCCACCCTACAGCCCAAATGAAAATAATAATTTGTTGTGGCCTATGCCTCAAACTGTACAAACAGAGAAAAATAAAGTCATTTTTGCCATACTATACAGCCTTAGTGGATGAGAATCTTAAATCCATGAAAAACAAGAGTCACCCAAACATCGTTATGAAACCACAGTTAATAATCTGAAGTCTCCTATTCCTGCTAAAACTCTATGTATGCCTATGTAAATTCTTCTTATACCTTAACTAATTTTTAATGTCACTCAAACCTCACAGGATATGGCCCTTTGAATAAGTTATATTAATAATCTAACTACTGACCCTATGTCTGATGGTTTTTCTCATTATCTTAGTCCTGAATCTCAGTTACTTCCCATATTCACCCCACTAATACAAGCAAGACCATATATTCTCCAAGTTATAGCAGTTCATTCAAACAACAGTCCAAAACATCACCCAGAATCACGTGAGCCTCCTCCTAAGCATGAAATTCAATACCAGCCATTAACCCTTAAAACATCACCGCAAACTCAACGAAACCCGCTCCAACCCTCAGCAGCAGGAAGGAGCCTGAGATAATATCTATAGAACTCAAACATGGCTATTCTCATTTTTCTCTTATTTTTCTTCACCCTTAAAATCAACCCTTACACCTATAATAACACCCTTACTGATAACATTGCTGCTTTTCTTTTTAGCCCCTGTCTCTTATAGCTCCTCTCCCAATTCATACACCAAATCGTACAGTAACAACCCAGAAATACATAAACGGCATCTTTCTGCTGCGTGAGTGACAATATCAACCCCTACGGGACCTGAAACCACAGCCCACTGGGCAGGATGGAAGGGAAATTTTCTCTGCCCCTTGATAGCAGGAGGTAACCAGATCCAGCCGACACCCCAAATCCCCTCACCCTTCCATCCTGCCCAGTACCATACACCCCAATACCCAGGTCCCCCAACATACATATACATAAACAGGAATGTTAGAGGTTCCCTCTCACTAGGTTTGCAATAATTCACAATCTTTGACTCAGTTCCCCCTGACCTGCATTGAGGAAAGACAAGTCCCTCCCACCCCTTAAGCCTATGTGTCTGAAAGCAGGGCACTTCCCCAAAGGTTGAACAAAGAAACCACGTGGAAACAGGAGTAAAGAGAGACAGAGACCTTCACTCCCTGCAGAACAAAGCAACATCTGCTCCTCTAGCATTGCAAAAACACAACTCCCTAACCCACTACCCTATAACCATACAAGAGAAAATTTTCACCTCTAGGGCTTCCTAATGGCCCCTGTAACACACCCAGACCCTCGACCCCCTCCCACTGACTCATTTCTCCGCCTATGAATGTTCTGTAAAAACTCCAATTCCCCCTTTTCCACGCAGGGCTAAAATATCTCTTCAGACCCCACCATGCCGGCTGGGGAGGTGGAGTCTATTCTTCAGACCCCCTCTGTTGGGAGAGCTTCCCAATAAACTTTCTGCCTGCAACCAGTCTCTGCATCCCAGTGAATGCCCCCTTTTAGCCAATACCTGTATTCACAGAAAGTACTTGATTCATAAAAGTATACTTATTTTCCCATCTATAAACTTCCCCTAGGGCTATGCACTGAGGTTTACTGTTTCTTACAAGGAAAACAAGGGCTCTCATCTTTAGAGAAGTGGTATGTTCTAAAAAGCTCCATTAGCTGTTCCCTAAACCTGCTGCTATGTATGAAATTCCGCTTTCTAGGTTGGTAATATTTGCGCAATAGGTATTAAGGAAGTGTTGGTAATGATCAAGGTGTTATCTCTGGAGGATTCTGTGATTCTGATAAGATTCAAATGGTTACCTGGGGAAAAACAGCTAGTTAATATGTACATGAAACTTTATGAAATTAAATCAACTGAGCCCTAGCAGTGATGAGAATCAAGAGTCATAGAATTCTACACGCACAGAAGTTCACAGTGTTTGTGTAAATTAAGCACAGGCCAGGAAAAGTCTGGAGCAACACCCATAGCAAAGCCAAGGAGAATTGCACTGAGAGGAAGCATATTAAGAGAGGGAAGGGGACTAAATGAAATGATGTGGTGACAGACACAAGGATCTCACTATCAAACTCAAAATGATAGGCAATGCCATGAGAAAAGAGTCTAAATACATCAGGAGGAGAACCCTGCCTTCCAAGGTCTTCCTTGCCCAGTTTTCCCTCTGGGCATAAGAAAGCGGATGAGTGAAGCTATTAAGATTCCCTCACACCCTTAATTCATACTCAAATTTTGGTTATTATGTAAGTAAGATACATGGTAACACTACAGTCTGCATAGTTAGAAAATAAAAAACAACATGCATCATTCTGGCTACAAAACACAGAAGCACCTGTCTCAAAGATATAATTACAACAAGCCTTTAAAAAGTAAACATGAACATAAATATACTCGTGTGTGTGTGCACGCACGTTATGTATGAGATGCACATGAAAGTACACCATCTAAATAAAACTGAATAGGTATTTTCATTATATCATACCTATGGTTCTTTCTAAAAACTAAGCTCTAGATTTTTCTATTTATAAATTACTTTCCTATAAAACTTCCAAACACTGCTTTCATTGCAACGATCTTCAATTTTTGGATTCTTCAAGCATAATAGTTCAAAGAAGAGTCAGACTACCTGGATTCAAATCATTATGCCACAGTTTACTAGTTGTATACCACTGAGCAAGTTATTTAATTTCCTTGTGATTTGGTTTCTTCATCCAAAAGTGGGAAAACCAAAAGTTTCCATCTCATAGAATTGCCATGAGAAGTACAAGATAATACACATAGAACACATACCCTAATGTCAGGTTTTTAGTAGTATAATTAATAGTAATCAGAATAACCTAGGGAACTTTTCAAAATTGGATTCCTGGCACACATGACTGGTTAAGAAATACTGATTCAGTATTGGCTAAAAGCTGCAAACAATTAGTACCCAGATACAACTAAACACACACACTCATATGTGGTTTTTTCCCAAAAATAAAGATAAAATCATGGTAAAAAAATAAAAAATAAAAAAGCCTAGAAGGCAATAATGAATTTCCTTAGATCTATGAGTAATCTTTTTTTCCCTGCTTATCAGTACTTTCCGAATATTCAAAAATAAGCATATTACTCTTACAATAGAAAAAGCAGGTTTTTTTTTTAAAGGTACAGGGGCTGGGAATTGATCCTAGGACCTCTTATGTGATATGCCGGTGCTCAACCACTTGAGCTACAGCAGCTCCCAGCAAATATTTTTAAACGTATAATCTTACTATGATGAAGTCAAATGTACTGACTCCTACATGTCTAACAACATTTTCAAGAATATACTTTTAAAATCAACCATAAAATAACATAAAAAATGTTTTTAATGATTTTTCAGATTTACTAGTTTTAATTTTGCTATCTTTGATATTCTCAAAATAACAATTTTATGAAGGTACTAAAAAATATTTTTTTAAAAACTCAAATCATCAAGTTTGTCATAAGAACACATTAACTATGCCATGAACTCTTTGCCAAAACTGAATTAAAAACACATTTTTTAATATTCCAGGTTCTAAACACTGAATGGGGTAAAACACTGTCCATGGTACTCCTGCAGGCTCCTCCCTTTGAGTAAGCAGCTGCTCAGCTGATCTGCAAAAGGATCTTTACTAATTCACATATTCAGCAATTATGATGTCTTGTCTCTACTGTCCTTATCACCCTGAATAATTTAGAACAAAATGTTTACTAATAAACACATTTCACTAAGTGGTTAAAAATAGTGTATCATCAAAACAATGTAGTAATGTTATCTATAAAAAGGAAATGGTCAACTGAAAATTCAAAATGAACTTACACCCAGCCATGAACTAACAAGACAATACAGTTGTTGCAAAACAAATAGAAATAATTAATCTAAGTGCTGCTAATCTTAAATATAAATCAATACTCTAATATTGTGTATGTATCTTATACATTTTAAAAAGTAGTATCATATTCACATTATTTTGAAGTTTTAAAATTACATGGATTTTAAAATATAAATATTACCTGTGTTTACGTGTATCTGTCTGTCTCTCTCTCTCTCAGGAAATATACTAAAGCCAGGGGAGAATATAACCAGAAAGAGTTAAGAAAAAAGACATCCTTACATAGCCAATGTTTTGGCATAATTCAGAGTTTATATTTGGGAGGCGAAGATTGAAAGGACAGGCAAGTGCCAGAAGACATAATAAGCCCACACTAAACAACACAACAACCTACCACATTATTTGGAATACAGTAGACTCTACTGTTCTCTGAATGAGAAAAAGTCTACGAGGAGGAATGGCCTAGGTCATATTCTGAAAGAATTATAGTAACAAAGCTTCATGGCCACCACTTAATTAGGTTGTGGCCAATATTCTTCAATAACAAAAATGTAAATGTTTTCATTTTATCACTGGTAACTAAAACTTAAAATAAGGTATTTACAAATATAATATATAGAATAATAAATATATATTGAATCTACTCTCCTGAGTCCTGTTCTCTTATTTTAAATGTTACATTTTTTTAATATGTTGTAACTCTAGTTGGAGATTACAGACTTTCAAATCTACCTTAGAATGCACTTTTTAAAAAGACAGCCCAGAGAGTGAATGTGGCTCAAGGAGTGGAGCTTTCGCCTCCCACACGGGAAGTCCTTGGTTTGGTTCCCAGTGCTTCCAGAAAAAACAGAAACAAACAAAAAAATCAACTCAGGGAAGCTAATGTAACTCAATAGTAGAGCAGCAGCTTCCTACAAACTAGCTCCTGGTTCAATCTCTGACCCCCAATACCTAAAAAAAAAAAAAATAGCCTAAACCAAAACTTTTAAAACCCACCACTAATATTCTAAGGCAGCAGTTCAAAAATTATGCACCACAATTCCTAGGGTTCCCTGAGATCCCTGCAGGTCATCGGTGAAGTTAAAACTATTTTCATAGTAATACTTAGACTTTATTAGCCTTTTTTATAGTGTTAGCATTCGCACTGATAGTGAAAAGTAATGATGGATAACCCCTTAGCACAAACCTAGACAGTGGCACCAAATGCACTAGCAGTCTTGCACTCACGGGCCAAGCATTCATGCTTAAAAAAAAAAAAAATTTAAGGCCAGTTTCGCTTAAAAAGGCCTTTGATGAAGCAGAAAAAAATGATTAATTTTATTGAATCTTGACACTTGAATATGTGTTTGTTCAATATTCCATGTGCCAAAATGAGAAGTACACCTAAACTTTTTTTGGTTATCTCAAGAAAAAACACCTGCATGATTGTCTCAGCTGGGAACTGAAATAGCCTCTTTTTTTCATAGAACATCATTATTACTTCAAAGAATGACTGACAAACTATGGCTCTTTGGGCTTCTATATCTGAGGGACATTTTTTCAAAAATTAATGAAGCAAGCCTATCCCGTCAAGGAAAATAACTGACAATGTTTGCTGCCAATAATAAAATTTGACCTTTGAAGGAAAAATGTGAGAATCTGTATCAGCCAGTGAGCCTGAGAGGTTCCCAATACCTAAGATTTTTCTGATGAAATCAGTGGTGATATTAACCAATGTGATATTCTGATACTGTTTAAAGGAATCTGGAAGATCTGCATAACACTGAACCAAAATTTTCCAAACAATAATGCATGATGGTACAAAACCATGCATGGACAAAAGATCCATTCAAAGTATAACACAGACAAACGGACTTTAATGTGACATATCATGAAAAGTATTTAAAAGACTCTCCCAAGGGATAATTATCAGCAGAAATCTAAATAAAGTGTTTAAGCTCAAACTAGAAGCCTTTGTATAACTGATTCTTTTTTAAGTTTTATTACCAATGTCTCTTTAAAATAATCACCAAGTTTTTTCTAATCCCCCCCAAAAAAATTAATGTGAAAAATAGAATTTTAATCCTAATGTAATTTAAGAACTCATTAAAAAGCTCACATAAAATCATGGTATATTGTACAAGCAGTCCTAGATAAGAGGCTGTCATATTCGCAAAAATGAATTCAAATAATAGTATCGATATCCATTTAAAAAATAACTTGAAAGATGTCTTCCCAATCTATGGATTTTATAGTAAGCATGTTCATAAAAAAAGACGTTATGAATTTTAAAAACACAATGGTTTCTAAATATATTATTGTACCTGCAATGATTATACCGTTGCTCCCATTTCATTTTCTCTACTAAATGTATCTAACTAGATTCAAAGGGGGAAAAAACTGGCCATCTCCAGTCTCATTACAAAAAGTTGATGACAGTGGCACAAAAAGTTATTATAAGCTAGAATCGTTGTTGGTTCTATAAAAATCAAGGAGTAGAAAGCATAATAAGTGGGAAAAAAATTGAAAACCATTACAAGCAAAGAAGGGAAAGAGAAAGTACATTCTTAAAAAGAATTTGCAAAGAGCAAAAATCACCTGATTTTCCTTTAAGGGAACATGTCTGACATGAAGCAACACAGCCAACTATGAGCTACAATACTGAATAAAACAGACCAACTGTTTTAACTACAAAAACCCCAAGAACAGCAGGCAAATGAGCTTTTTCTCCCAAGGATTTTTAGCTCTGAGGGTCAAACTCTCTTCTACCTTGAAAATCATAAAAACTTTCATGTGGAGTTTTAAAAGGCTAGGAACAACTTCCTAATTTGGAAACAACCTGTCACACTTTTTATTACAGGTGGTGGCAGAGGTAGACTCAATAGTGATTATGTCCTCTTTCAGTTGGCTTCCATCCTACCCCTTCTAAAAACACAAAGAAAATACCTGAATAGTTTATGAAAATGGTTTGTCTTGTCTACCTAGGCCAATTGGGCACTAGGAGACTTAAGTAAGTTTAAAGCTGCAGAAATGAAACAAGCCCGAAGCAGTGTAAGCAAGTCCATCCTGTTCATACCTTAAGAGTTAAAGGAGACATATGGTCACCAACTCTAAGGTAGTGAAAACATTTAGAAATTCTAGCAAGGCAAGTTGTGTTGTATTCAACCTAAAAACATGACAATGCAAAGAGTGTAACCCCAGTTCAAATTCCTTACTTTTCTATAAACCATACATTTTCATTTTCTTTAAAATTAAATTTCTTTTGAGTAAAAGCAGAAAAATTTTGGCTATCTTCCAGACATAGTAAACTATGCAATTTCAGTTCCTTTAAATAATTTCATTCATGACATACGCTTGTTAACTTACAAGTATGAAACTTTGAACTATCCTTAAATCTTCTAATCAACTTGTATTGGGAAAATATTTTCCTGCTTTATATATGAACCATCTCTATGCATGCTCTCCTTCATCTAAAGTACATTCATTTTCCTAAATTAAGTTATACTACTACTTTGGTCATTCACCTATGCCAAAATGATTCTATGTGAAGTTCTATGTGTTAGTGTTGCTAGGAAAAAAAACCTCAACAGATGACTTGAGATATGCGAACCAGCCTCCTCCAACCCACCCCTTTGCCTCAGCCCAGCTATTACTACTGGAATTGCTTCTGTTCATGAATAAATATGATGCACCTTGGACAGAATGCTCGCCCCTGCTGTCAACTCATACGTGTGCGGACACCGACTGGAAGCCCATCAGTGGATTTTCAGGCACTGCCAGCATGTCAGGTATTAGTCAACAGGCTGAGACATGCCCAGAACTAGTTAAAGGTTCTGTGGGATTCTGTGTAATGCTTAGAATCTAACTTATTAATTTAGGTCAAACAAATCAATTTTGATCCCTGTCCTCAGCATTCAAGATCCCCCAGTTTCAGGTCTTCTTAAAGGTGAATAAATAAATCCTATCAGCCAGGAAACTTATAAAAATGGCAAACTTCTGAACAAAGAACAACAGACTCTACCTAATCTGAAAATAATTTTCAATTAAGGACTCGGTTTCATGTTCAATAAATACTACTTAAATATCCTTTTTATTTATAATAAAAGAAAAAAGATCTATATTCTAAAAACAAACGCTATACTATTTACTATCATTTTCTGACATTATACCACAAAAGTCTGATAAAACTATTTATAAACAAATTACCCTAGCCACCAGAGTAATGGCCAACACCTAGTAATAATACTGTACACAATACAATTCTCAGTTACATCCTTAATGACAACACTAAACCTTTTTTCTTAATTATCTCACCAATTTGGGACCATATTCTGACCTTCTGTGATGCATACTTTTAAACATATATATTGAAAGAACCACTTCTGCTGCTATTCCACTACTAATTTAGTCACAATCAAAATTTGATAATTTCATAAAAACCCAGTTACATTTTTCTTAATTTACCCCTGTTTCTGGTTCCCCTTAATAAACTCAAATTTGACATTCCATTCAGTCTATAAATTGCATAAATTAACTCTTCATGGGCAGGAGGATAGCAAATGAAGTTTTAATTTTTAAAAACTAACCAAAATAGGGTGCATACACACCATGGAATATTATTCAACTATAAAAAAGGAATTAAATTCTGATACATGCAATGACATGGATGAATCTGAAGACATAATACTGAGTGAAAAAAGCCAGACACCAGAGGGCAACTATTGTATGACCTCACTGATAAAAACACAGAGTTTCTATGTGAAACAATGGAAGTGTTCTGGTAATGGACAGTGGTGACAGTAGCACAACACTGTGAATGTAATTAACACCACCGAAATATATATCTGAATGTGGTTAAAAGAGGAAATGTTAGCGAATCATAAATTAAACCATGGACTATAGTTAACAGTACAATTATTAAAAAGTGTTCTGATCAATTGTTACAATTGTTACCACACCAATGCAAGATGCTAATAATAGGGTGGTAGATGGGAATCCAGTATGTTATACATGATTATTCTGTAAACCCACAACTTTAATAAAAAAGAAAAAAAAAAAAACCAACCAATGTGAGATAAGAGCTAAACCAGGGATTCACAAGCACACACTCACACACAAACATAAAACTTGAACAGTTATTACAGGAAATAAAGTAAATGTTAAAAAAACAGTTACAGGGGAGCAGATGTAGCTCAAGTGGTTGAGCACCTGCTTCCCAAGGCCCTGGGTTCAATCCTCAATACCACCTAAAAATAAACAAAAAAAATGAACTCTCACTGGGGAGTGAATGTATATAGCTCGGTGGTTGAGCGCCTGCTTCCCATGTACGGGATCCTGGGTTCAATCCCCAGTACCTTCTTAAAAAAATAAATCAGTTATAATTAACCACTGAGGTTCAACTTATCAAGAAAAAAAAAACACAGATACCTGTCTTGTCACATCTTTGGCAACTACCTAGGTCATTATACATATTAGTCACCACATAAGGAGATCGTTAGCATTTATAAATACAACTGTTGCTTTTGTTTTCAAAACAGTTTCAAATATAGTCAAATTCTATGATAAAGAATAGTTACAACCTAAGCATTAGTCTGGAATACAGATTTAGCTACAGGAAGTTATGCAATTATGACTTCACCTAAAGACTTCCTACTCCATCTCCACTGACAAATCAGAAGTTGCTTTTTACCTTCATATATCGGCATATTAACATCACATAGTTAATATTATGTAATTATAAGGTTTACCTACTTCATAATAGAAGATACAGTACATTAGATGTAAAGCTTAACTTCTAAGAAGAAAACAAAATAGAAAGTATGATGGCCACAAGAAAATAAAAAAGCTAAGAAAGATAATGTAGGTATTTTTTAAACCAATTCATTTCATTATGAAAGATTTTCTAATATAATACAGGAAAGTCATTTCTAAAAGTTAAAAGATTCAGGTACAAGTGAGGAGGAAAAACCAGTAAATGAAATAACCATCCCCCACAAAAAATCCTCTAACTCTCTTGCTTTTCTTCAATACATATTGCAGCAACTTTGCACCTGCAAATAACTATGAAAAAAGTAGTTCTCCAAATGACAAGATAATTTGCTTACTGAGTGCTAAAAAACAAATTTAATCAATTAACTATAATATCTTTCTGATTTGGGATTTTTTTTAATGACAACATACAATTTAAAATACCAAGAGTAAACTGAATTCCTTATTATAAACTGAAAAAAGATCCCCTTTCTCAAAGGTGAGAAATCCTCCCAAAACAATCATAAACAGATCCATTCAAACAGAAAAGCAAAACAATTCTGTACCAAGATAATATTTTACACCCAATTTTTCTCGAGTTAAAAAAAAATGAGCTCATTCTGAAAGAAAACATAACCTTGAAAGCTAAATTACTGCATGTCACCTTTCAAAAAATGTGCTAACAAGTCTATGAATGAACACTTAACTATGTAGTATTAACTTGCTGACTAGAACCTAACCCATAGTCACTAGAGAAGATGAACTGTGAATCAGGAGTAATTTAACATCTTATTAGTATTCAAAATGGCAACCTGAACCTAATAATTTACATTAGCTTCAACTAAGGATTAAGAGGAATGGCTCTACCATATAAAGTGTGGTCACAGGTATAAGTGAAAACAGAAGGAATCCTTCCCACCAAAGGAAAACCAGCAAATCCAAAATGCAAACGTCAAATCAACTCAAAGATATAAACTGGAATTTAACGATACAAAAAAGGATTACAGTTCATCAGAATGTTCAATTTTGCCAAACAATTTTTGGTGCCTGGCGATTCTTTTTCAAACCTCCGAAACCGATATTTCAGCATGTAATATTAACTTGGAGTTACTTATTACCACAAATCGAAAATAGATGCTATTAAAATACTTTGCCAAAAGGGCATAAATCCGGTGTCAAGTGTATTGCATGCACTTACAAGTTTGTGCAATAATTAAAACTTAAGAATTAAATCCAATTCCAAACGTTTAATGTTACAAAACGATTTACAGGGTCTTTCCCCTGATGTCTCAACACTAGTCTCTCCTTCTCGCTCGGTCTCTTCCTATTCGAATGGACTGGGACTCAAACTTTTAAAAATTAACTGTTCAGAACACATTCGCAGCGTGGTTATAAACAAATACCATCGTCCTAGGCCAAGAGCTAGTGTTAATTTCCTTCTTTTCTCAGGGAGCAGGCACAGGATTGGCCACCACCCTTCAGGCTGTCAGGAACCCCAGGACACACGACCCACCCCACCCTCCCCACACTCTGCCTGTCACAGCGTGGACACTGGGACCTGCCAAGAAGCTTGAAGGGGGAGGGGCTATTTTCCCTCCAGCCTGCATTCGACAAAAGAGAAGGAAGGGTGGAAAAAAAAAAAATGTTATTTTTCATTGAAGTTCAGAGGACGAGCTCGTGCTCTCAGTAAACCCGCACAACTGGAACAACTTTTGATATTTACTTTACACGCGCAGTTGGCTAACCCACACCCCGGCCAGTCGCCTGCCCTCTGAGAGTGACAAAGATGTATTTTAGCGACGGTGCAGAGACACCATGCAGTTGGGAGTCAACATTTCCGATCAGGTGTGACTTCCCGGGATAGGAAAAGGGAGAGGACTGGACGCTGAGTCAAACTGCCTTTTTTATTTTTTATTTTTTTTTCTTTAAGCCACAGCGCAGCCCGATTCAAAGCCCTGTTTAACAAAAGGACCTGCCGGGTCCTCCCGCACCAGGTTTGGGGGGGTCATCTCGGCGGGACCCGGGATCTGAGAGCGGAGGTGCCCCCAGATGCCTCGTCGAGCGCTCGCGAAACTTGCTGGGGCCGGAGGGCCAGGCGCGCGATGGCCCTTCCACGGCCGCGCCGGGGAGGGGGGCCCCGAGGGTGCGGGGAGGGGGGCGCGCGGGGGCGCACGCGGGCCCGGGAGCCCCAGGGGGCGTGGGGCGCGGAGGGGCGGGCCCACAGGTGTCCTTCCCCGGCGGGGCGGCGCCGGGGCGCGCGGCTCGAGTGCGCGGGGCGCCCGCGAGGGGGAGCCGCCGGCCACGAGGGCCCCGGCGGGGCGTCGGGGCGGGAGGTGACGGCGGAGGGGGCGGGGGGCGACCGCGGGGCCGGGCGGGGGGCGCGCGCGGCTCACCTCGGTGGGCTGGCTGATCTCGAACAGGTCCAGCCGGTTGGCGTTCCAGTGGTTGATGATGTCGGCCAGCTTCCGCCGCTCCTCCTCGCGGCCGCCCGCCGACATCCTCGCGGCGCGCCGCCGAGCCGCCTCAGCTCCGCTCCGAGGCCGCCGCCGCCTCAGCGCCGGAGGGGGTGGGGCCCGGCCCGCAGCGCCGGGGCGGGGGCGCCGAGGGCCGCCCCGAAAAGCAGGCAGAGGCGGCCGGGCGCCGAAGCCGGCTGCGGGGCGGCGCGGGCGGCCGGCTCCGAGCCTTTTCCTGCTCGCGGGGCCTCGCGCCAGCCGCGCCGGGGCTGCACCGGGGCGGACGGGAGCCGGCGCGCGCGCGCGTGTGCCCGTCGCTCGGGCCGGCGCTCCTGCGCCTCAGCCCGCGCCGCCTCCGCCTTTCTTCTCCCGCGCGCCGGCGCGCCGACTGCTCGCCGGCCCGCGCCGCTCCCCGCTGCCCTCTGCCAGCCTCCCCGCCCCTCCGGCCCCGGGGAGTGGCGGCGAGCGGCTCCCTCACGCCCGCGCGCGCGCGCCGCCGCCGCCGGCCGCGTCCCCCCCGCGCGCGCGCGCCCGCCCCGCCGCCCTCCTCAGCGCGCACGCGCACGCGCCCGCCGGCGGCGCCCGGCCCCTCCGCTAGGTGCTGCTGCGCGTCCCGCACGGGCGCCCGCCAGGCCGCGCCGCCGCCCCGCGCCGCCCCTCCCCCGCTCCCCGCCTCTGGCGCCGGGCGGCGGGGAGCCGGCGAGGGTCCGGGGGAGGCGCTGGGCTTGGGTGGGCGGTGGGGAGGCCGGGGCGCGGGGACACCGTCGGCCGCCAGGTGCGCGGACGGGGCCCGCCTCTCCGCCCGGGGCCGCCGGTTCTTTCCCGATCCGCAGCCGGCGGGGGGCGCTTGGCTCGGGGTCGCCTGAGGAGGAAACGCGCGGGGCGTGCGTTTCGGGGCCCGGGAAGCGCTGGTCGCCGCGGCGCCCCCTCCAGCTCGCGCAGGGGGGCTCGTTGCGGGGCCCGAGACCTTTGTGTGGGCCCGCCCCGCACACGCCCCTTCCTTCCCTCGGCCAGATCGCCTCGGCGGGCTCGCGGGGCGAGAGGGGAACGGCCCCTGCGGACCCGGGGCTGGAGCCCTGAGAGCGCAGGTTGCGACCTGGAGGGTGTCCCGGGCACCCCCGGGCACCCCCCCACCGCGGGCCTGGGGGCGTTTTCGGGGCGCTTTCGCTTCCAAGGCCCTGCCCCCGCTCTGGCTGCCGAGCTCGGGCGGGGAGCGTCGGTCTCCCGCCTGATGCGCGACGGGTCGCAACCCAGAGCGTCCTGCCGTGCCCCGACTAAGTCGGGGAGATTGCGAGCCGCGCCTGGCAAGGCCTGTGCGTGACGCTCGTCGGTGCCTTTTCCAAGGTGGAGGTGATTTTTTCTCTCCGCCCATTGGATGTCTCGTTGGGTAGGGGCAGGAGCGAGCTCCGATCAGTCCCTGCTCGGTTTTGTCCCCAGCTGCGTGCACGGGGGCAGCCCGGCGACAGCAGGAGGCTCTCCAGCCGAGAAGCCCGAGGGGTTGAACCGGTGCCACGAGGGGATGAATTCCTCAATAGAGCCCTGGGCCTCTCGGAATTCAAGGGTGGCGGCTTGCAGGCAAACGGCTGTGTGCGGATGGCATCCTCGTGTGCAGGCACTCGTCCCTTTCGGCCTGGGGGTCCCCCCCCCCCCCCCCCCCGGGCTGCTTCAGGCCCCGGGGCTGCTGGCGGTGCACTTGACGCGTCAATACAGCTCGGGACTGTCTGGCCATGCGGTGCGGTCATCAGCCCCAGTGTCAAACTCAAAACAGTAGGCGCTTTATTCCCGGCGCTGCTAATACCAAGAGTGACTTGGCTCGTAGGGGAAAGGCTTCCTTTGCAAAGCCGGCAGTTAGCTTGCCGATGTCCAGAAGTAAGCACGTGCAGAATGGCAAGAGAGAGACTTAAGTATTGCTAGAAAATGAATAATGGGCTCCTTGCAGTTTTTTATTTTTTTAGTAAAATATATGTAGTATATGTGAAATGCCTGCAATACTATACAAGACACAGGGCAGCCTGTAAATCAGTGTGTTAATTATTCCTGCTTTTCTGACTCATTAAAATTCCCCGTTTGTGTTAATATCCACACTTCAGTTCATAGTAGGGTCCGGCCAACATTAGTTGATTGGCCCGTTTAAAGGCAACCTGAAATTCATAGAACACAGGTGAATCTTACATCATGATGATTCTCAGAACAGGTATATATTTAGGCCATGAATTTTTTCAGGCTGACAGATTATTCAGCTCATTGCCATTTTTCAAGACCCAAAGATAATATTCTGAACCATATGTTAATTTTGATACCACATGAATAAAAAGTAGACATGATCGCCATCTCTGTTCTCAGTGAACTGCTGAATTCTGATACATTTAAGAAATCCTATTTAATACTATTCGATAAACGTTCTATTTTTAAAAAGCTTGGGGGATTTATTAACCCCGTGTTAGAAACTGAGATACAAGATAGAAGACTGGAGTGAAGCAAAGCAAAGATACATCAGATAAGGCTGAAAGGAAAGACCCTTTCCATCATTGCCAGGTTTTTTGTTTGGTTACAGTCTATTTTTTTTGCTCTTAGTTTTCCCTTTTAAAAATGTTTTATAGTATTTTTAAAAGCTCATATTTAAATCAACATTGAGCTACATATATTTCTAAATATCCTCTACTATTTCAAATTTAATTTACTTAAAACCTTAAAGTATCATGTAACGGGAATAAATAATGATATTTTAAGATTTCTGGTAAGCTTTGAATATTCTTGAAGGTACTTGTGATGGTTTGGGCCTGTGTACCCCAGAAAAACATGTTCTTAAACTTAGCCGGTTCCCGTGGGTGTGAATCCACTGTAAGTAGGGCATTTTGATGAGGTTATTTCTGTTAAGGTGTGGCCCAACTCCATCAGGATAGGCGTAATCCTATTACGAGAGGCCTTTTTAAGCAGAAGGAAATTCAGATTAGAGAGCAAGCCAGGGAAAGCCAGAAGCTGAAGGTCAAGGGAACACAAGAGAAGGGGGAAGCCGCCCTATGCATTGCCATGTAACGGAGGAGCCGAGGACCACGGATCACCAGCAGCCAGCCCCCGAGCTCTAGTACTCAGGAAGAAAGCATTGCCTGGATGACAGCGTGATTTAGACTTCTAATCTCAACACCATGAGCCAATAAATTTCCATCATTTAAGCCAACCCATTGCATGGTATTTACTTGAGCAAAAAGAAAACTGAAACGGTATATAGGTCATCTGATTTTCTAGCCGCCAATAAATTCTGTATTTCAGAAAATGAAACAAAATTTGAAATATTTCAATCTTATGATTGTGCAAATCATTGTACAAGTCCTTTTAATAGATATATCAATTCAGAGGATAATTTTTACGCAAAAAAAAAAAAAGAATATAATAAAGGGGCAAATAACGGAATTTCTAGCGT
The DNA here is from genome assembly GCF_030445035.2 of Dasypus novemcinctus. Classification (NCBI taxonomy): domain Eukaryota; kingdom Metazoa; phylum Chordata; class Mammalia; order Cingulata; family Dasypodidae; genus Dasypus; species Dasypus novemcinctus. Next base: position 29,401,014 of record NC_080700.1, on the reverse strand, counting down.
AGACTCTCTTCCACAGTAGCCTAAATATTTGAAAGTTAAATAGCTAAGGTCTCCTTTTGCTAACCCATTGCTAGAAAGGTCAGTGCTGTCAATTTAGTTTTTGAAAATGAGATTTCAGAGTGTTAATTTTCCATAAATAGGATATGCGCTGTTTGACAAATGGAGAAATATATCTTCAAATTCTGCCTTCATTATATTCCCATGTTCTTGATATTTAGTAAAAATGCACAGCACAAATAGAATTGCCAGGAAACAGGTTTTCATAGAGAAAGAAAGGATATGAAAAAATTTAATCTTACCAAAAAAATTAACAAAAAAATCTTACCAACCCCAAAGGCATATATCTGTGTTTACACAGGCATTTTATAACCTATGATGATGAAAAGATTGTATTTCCTAAATATAACAAGATATAAACAAGGTATTTACATTAAATGCAAAAAAATAAAATCTTTTTATATGCAAGGAATTAGAAGGAGAATTATATCCTATGAACAGTAGTCACTTATCTTTTAATATCTTAGGGAATTATTCTATATTACCTTAATTCTATTCAATATCATTTTACAGGTTAAGTAAAAATTTAGATCATTTATATTCTGAAAATCATAGAATATCAGGATTTAATTATCATTATTAAAATTTGTTTTCCCTGCCTTCCAAACTTCTCTACCTCCCTTCTTCCCATGTCTTATCTCTCCTTTAACCCTCAGATACATCCTCTGCAGATTGTTCTGGAAGTGCTCTCATCTTAAAATTTCTCAATCCCATGCCCTATTTCAAGGTCTGTCTCCTACTCAGAAAGCGGATGAACTAATCTCTACTGTTTCTTCTCTTGAAAGCCTCTTTTTTCAAGACTTAGCTAAATCTCATCTCTAGAACGTTCCCTAATCCCACATAATCAGCACTTTGATTTTAGCTCCTACCTTGAATTTTGTTTCAAGTTGAAATTCTGAATGTGACTTTTCTTTTCTCTAGTTCTAGGTCTCTTGGAGTCAGGATCTTTGATTTTCAAAATTTTATCTCCCACTCCTAGCTTTGAGCACAGTATATTGCATAAAAGGGATAGCTGATTTAAAAAAATCATTGAATAGGCTGATGATGGCATGCTGTGAAGACCCCAGCTTTGGGGGCTGCCATACCACCTATAATGGGCCATCTAAGATGCAGACTGTTCCAAAGTGAGTGATCTTTACAAGGATCGAGATTCCACAGTTCAGAGGCCTTGGAGGTCGTCAGTCCAGTCAGTGTGGCTAGAAGAAGAAAGAAGTATGCTTGCCTCGTCCCTAAAATGAGGTCCTGTTCTATTGATCAACTTTGATGTGACTCTATCAACTGACTGTCATTGATACAACACTGGCAAAAAAAAATGTAGAAGGCATTATGAAAACCAGGTTCTAAGACCAACCAAATGTAGTAAATCTGACTCCTGCTCCAATTTTTATAGTCTCTAGGAAATAGAACATACCAGGAAAATGATCAGGTGCTAAATACATCCAAAAAGAATTATACAAATATATTAACTATTATCTTATTCCCTATGTCTCATGCCCTTTTCTGTTAGAAAACTGGTATTGTAGTTATATATATATATATATATATATAAAATAATATGTATAGTATATGATGCTATATAATATATAATTTTTCTAGAAAACTATATTTTAAATGCAAAATCCCATTAGATTTTATTTAAGCAAATAAAAAGCACATACCTAATGGAAAGAAAGTTACTATTAAATGCTTTACCAGGAGTAAAAAGTAGAGAAACAAAAAGTCAAGTATTGAGTAATATATCCCTCATGGAAATAGGTGGAATATCCAAGCACTTCACCCAAGCAAAATCTCTTCTGTATCCACTGTTGTCTCTGGAAATAAAAAATACCAAGTTACAGGTTTTTGCTTGCTTTTGAAATGCTCTGTAACTTAAACGTGGCAGAACCATTTGTTGACATTTGCAACAATGCTACAAAAAGTGAAAAACTTGGCCTAAGGACTTCTGTTAAGATGGTATTATAAGTCTGTGCTTTGAAACCCCCTTGCCACACACACAAACTGGCTCTAACTATGCAGCAGTAGATGGAGAATAGAAAGAAAAAAATGTAAAACTTATAAAGTACTTGATGCAACGTAAGCATTGCTGAGGATCTGCATTTAGACAGAAACAGGTAATGGTGAGAAAGAAGTAGTTGTACTGAACCCTGGGAGCTGAAGCAAGAAAATCCTGCCAGGAGTTGGGCTCCTTTTGGAGCACAGAAGGAGCTGACAAAGCTACTGCCAACTACAGCCTGGGGGGTGTGACTTACGTGAAGCTGTATGTCTAAGAGGAGAGAAAACATTGATGCAAGCTTATCATCAGGACCTGTGCTAAGTTCTGCAGTACCTCTTGTGTAACCATGACAACAACCTCGATGCTGACCAAGGGACCCACAGACACCAAGTTAGGGGACTGCAAAGTGGTTAGCCCGACAGAGGAGTGAGCAAATAAAGGAAGAAAGAGACCAAGAGGGAAAGAATCTCCCACATAAGATTTGCTAAGAAACCAAAATTCCAAAGCATATTTATAAATCAAGCAATAAAGGATCCATCGAAATAAGCAACTTAAAGATGAGTTCACTCAAGACAAAATAAAAATAGAACCTCCTGAAAGAAATAAGAGATTTTGAAATAAGGGGCTGGCAGAAATAAAACAATACACACACACACAGAACCAATTAGAAATCCTAGAAATGACAAGTTTTAGTAATTGAAATAAACACCTCAGTAGAAAGAAAAAAATACTGAGAAATGCATCTGGAAAGCAGAATATAAAAAATAAATATTTAAAAATAAAAGAACTCTAGGGAACAAGGACAATAGGCTGAGAAATTTCAGTCTAATCTAATCAGAATTCCAGGAGGATAGATCGAGGGAATGGCTGGGAAACAATAATTAAAGACATAATAGCTAAAAATGTTACTGAATTTAAGGAACACATGAATCTTGAAATGAAATGTGCTTTCAAACATGAAGCAGGATAAGTGAAAGTAAATCCACAACTGAAGAAAATGTAGGGAAACTACTGGTTAAATGTCAAAGACAAAACGTCAAAAGTACCTTAAAGAAGGAAAGGGGATAGGATAATAAAGGGAACCTAGAAAATAAGCCTCTGGTTTTTGGAGGGCAAACCATAGATGAGAAAGCTGAGGCTCCAAAAAGCTCATTTCTAGCCACTCACACTTCACTTCACTCTATTCTAAATGCCTTATTTCAGTACAATTCTTTCCTGATCTTTTTACCACTGCAGAGAAGAGCAAACACCAGAGTGCCCTTTAGCAATAAAATTTTAATGTAGGTGACTGCACATAATATAATTTTCAGAGGAACCTCTATAATGATAGTTGTGTGGTTGGATTAGACTAGTGGTTCCAAAAATTGGTGATCATCAGAAGTTCCTGGGGAGCTTTACTTTTTTTTCTTATTTAATTTTTAAAAATTCTTCTTTTTGATTGTCTTTTTTTAAAAGATACATAGATCACAAATAATGTTGCATTTAAAAATATAAAAGGTTCCCATATACAACACACTCCACCCCGACCCCACTTCTCCCACATCAACCACCTCTTTCATCCTCGCGGCACATCCATTGCATTTGGTGAACACATTTTGGAGCACTGCTGCACCGCATGGATTATAGTTTACATTATAATTTACACTCTCACCCAGTCCATTCAGTGGGTTATGGCAGGATATATAATGTCCAGCATCTGTCCCAATATCATTTAGGACAGCAGTAAGTCCCAAAAATGCCCCCACATCACATCTCTTCTTCCCTCTCCCTGCTCTCAGCAACTCCTGTGGCTACTGTCTCCACATCAATCATACAATTTCTTCCATTACTAGAGTCACAATAGTTCTATAGTAGAATACCAGTAAGCCACTCTAATCCATATTTTATTCCTCTGTCCTGTGGACCCTGGGATGGTAATGTCCGCTCCACCTCTAAATTGAGAGGAGGCTTAGATCCCTCATGGTTGATAGATGCAATTCTCCTGCTTGCAGTTGTAGGCACTGTCAGTCCCCTGGTGTGGTGATTGACCATCTTTGCCTCCCTGTTAGCTGACCTGGGTAAGTCCAACAAACCAGAGAGTAGGAGTTACAACTCTGCTGAAGCTCAGGGCCCAGCTGGCACATGGCCAGTCCAGAGATTCAAGTCTCCTGAGTATACAAAAACCTCAGCACCAATCACAGTTTCAGTAAAAGTGACAGAAGAGGCATGTGTAGAGAGGACACATTTGAGTCCAACTCTGTTACACTCAGGAGCACAAATTCCAAAGTAGGGCCCACTGACAAGGCACTGAACTCCAGAGCCATCTGCCATGACCATAGAACCTGTGTGTCTCTGTAGCCCTCAGGAGCACCAGTACCTGGGGTTGGTTCTGCTTTGGCTGTCTCTGGGATTCTGCTGAGACGTGTGTAAGCATGAGCCCTCTTATGACCTCCTGACTCATTTTGAAGTCTCTTAGCCATATAAACTCACTTTTCTTTACCATGTCCCCCTTTTATTCAAGGTCTTTTTGTAGTTGCATCACTAGCTGGTGATTGGTAGTAATCCCTCGGTGCCAGGAAGGTTCATCCTTGGGAGTCATGTCCCATGCTGGGGGGAAGGTAATGCATTTACATGCTGAGTTTGACTTAGAGAGTGGCCACATTTGAGCAATGTGGAGGTTCTCAGGAGGTAACTGTTAGGCACCCTGCAGCTCTAGGCCTAGTTGAAATTTCAAGCATGCAGGCTTCTAAGCATAGTCATCAGTATCAAGTGCCCATCTTTGGGCCATCCTTCTTCATTTGTCTCTGCCCTTGCACTTGGGGGATTGTTGCTGTTCCATTGGGGAATGTGACACAGCTCCCCTGGCTAGGAACTCAGCACTCCCTCAGTTGTCATTTGTAACTCTAACTACTATGACAATACCCAACAAATATCCAAATATTTTTATGTACCCTATATACATGCCCTGGAGAACTCCCTCCTGACCATGTGTCCCCCATCAATAACACTCCACACCAGTGTTCCTCCCCTACCATATTTGAACCCCTTTGTGGTCAAAAACTTTTTAAAAAATGAAGCCTGATATATTGCCAAATTCAATTAGTAGGAAAATGAACTTGTAATGATGGGCTTAAAGATTAGAAATAGAAATACTAATTTAAAATAGAAATACTAATTTAGAAAAATTAAAATAAAGTAAAAAATAAATTGGGGTATTAACAAATGAAAAATATCATAAAACTTTGTTTTTGACGTTTTGCCTTTCATCACTGTAATAGATGTTGCCCTGTATGTACAGTGGCAAGGCAATTTCTTTCATTCCTTCCTCAGTATTTACATTCTTTTTTCTTTTTTAATTTTTAATTTTGTCTTTAAAAAGTTTTAGATCACAGTAAAGTCACATATACAATATAGGGGACTTCCATATATCCAACATCAAACCCTTTTCCCCCTTCCCCATCAATGATCTTTTTACATGTTCATGTTATATTTGCTGCAGCTGATGTACAGATATTGAAACATAGCTACCAAACATGGTTCCATTTTGGTTTACATCATGGTTTATATTTGAGACTGTATACTTTTCTCAATTTTTAGTTACATTATGATTTACATTATTATTAAAATTTTATTACAGAAATTATCAATGATATGCATGAGGCAATGCTATAATAAGCCACCATTCCTCTTTCCTCACTTACCATCTAGCTTTACCAAATATGACAAGCTAAGTTCATTTATTCTCTTCCTTATTTCCCCATCCCTGGATTTTATCCTCTTTCACCCTCCCAGGATTATTTTAAAACCCAAACAAGACATTACATCCTTTCATTACTAAGTGGTTCAGAATGTATCTTCAGAAGATAAGGACTCTTAAAAATGCATATTGCTAAGATCAGTATGATACCTGAAAAATCAATAATTCCTTAAAAATCATCATTATCAAGTCAATGTTCAAATTTCAGAGGGCTGTTAAAACATATGTATTCTTCCAACCCAATCCCCGATAGAATCAGAATCTCAAGGATTAGTCCAGAAATCTGTACATTTTAAGTCTCCCTAAGTGATTCTGACATTCAGTTGGGTTTGAGAATCTCTGTTTAGATGATATTTTAGGTTCCTTTTGACCTTGAGATTCTATGACTTTTCCAATGTCACACATCTAAAAAGTGACCCATCTCCTTACTTCTATGTAAGACTCTTCCTTTATATCACTGAACTAGCAAAGAAATCAGTCTTATGCATGTGACCAGAGGCATTATAATGAGAAGTAGTATCGATTTAAGGGTTGCAATGCCCAATTTTGAGATCCATCTCTTCACTAATTGTAGCACAATGAATGAGTCATTTTCGTTCTCTGAGACTCAGTTTCCTCAAGTGAAAAAATAAACATAGTGATAGCAATATACCTTCACTGCCTACCTTACGGAGCTGTTATAAGGATCAAATTAAATTAGGGAATATAAAAATACCCTCCAGAAAGCAGATGTGGCTCAAGAGGTTGAGCTCCCACCTACCACATGGGAGGTCCTTGGTTTGGTTCCCAGTGCCTCCTAAGGAAGACAGCAAGCTAGTGCCACAGGCAGGAGTGGCAAGCTGACATAACAAGAGACACAAGAAGAAAAACACAATGAGAGACACAACAAAGCAGTGAGCAGAGGTTCCTGGTGCCTTCTAAAAGAGGACAAGAAAAACAGCAAGCTGGCAAAATGGGCAGACACGGCAAGGTGTCAATGAGATGATGCAACAAGAGACACGAAGAAAAAACACAATGAGTGACACAATAAATCAGGGAACAGAGGTGGCTCAAGTGATTAGGTACCTTCCTCCCATATCAGACGTCCCGGGTTTGGTTCCCAGGGCCTTCTAAAGAAACAAGGAAAATGAAACAGACACAGCAAGTGCAAACAACAAGGGGGTGGGGAGAAATAAATAAATAAATACTAAAAAAAAAAAAAAAACCTCTCCAAAGATGCAGTGATATAAAAATGTTTTCATTCTAGATTTGAACACTGGCATTGCAGTGCTTAAAAATGTACAGGAGAAAAAGGAAAATCCAGAAAGTTTTTTAAAACAAACTTGAATGTGAGGAAAACAATAGAAGTATTCACAAGTATGTATGTGACAAAGGAAAATTAAATTTTAACTTTTTGTGCATATTTTTTGATTATTAAAAGATACCACATTAGAACTTTCATTTGTACAGAATGTTACTGTAAACTTCTAAAGCCTCAGCAAAGTTTTAAGCCGTATAATGCTGTAATAAATATCTTGGTTGTTTGTTGCTATATATTATTATAATTGTTTTCACTGCAACATGTTACACATTATAGTGATTTTGGTACATTATTATATTTTGCACATTTTAACTCTATATACCATGTGTCCTCATCTATCTCCTCCTAAATTAGCAAAGCAAAGAAGTCCTCATCTATCCCCTCCAGAATTACCAAAGTATTTGTCTGTTTTTTTCCAATTACTCACGTTCAGGGGTGGCTTACTGCCCATCGCTCTGTTTACCCTTTCCTCCAACCAACCGCCTCTCATGGCCCATGACAAACCTTCTCTGAGTATGTGTTGCTGGACTTTTCTCCCAGTTCCTGATTTAGGGGCTGGTCACTTCAATCTTAGTGTTTCCCAAGATTCTTCCTTATTCTACAATTTCCATATTCTACCGGTCTCCTTCTAATCCTAGCAATTCTTACAAAATCCTCCTCATTGGGTCTATCTTCCAAAAACATACTCTGATTATATCACATCTAAGTCCATCATTTTCTGCCGAGTAAATCCTAGCATTCAAAGCCAACTCAGTCCAGTTCTTCTTTTTAGCTTAAGGTTCTGCTCTTTCACACATGAATTCCAAGTAACTTAGTCTTCTCTCTGTTTGACAAATATGCCTTTGCATTCCTGCCTCCCCAGCTTTGCTCCTCCACATGAAATACTCTCTTCTCATATTCACCAGTTGAAATCCTCACCAGTGGATTGTAGGGAGTCTTCTGGTGTTTTGGATTTATCAGGCACACAGTAGAATTTCACCCTCTGCCGCCGGGAAGTTAGGCATGGCCACATGGCTTGTTTTGGTCAATGAAATGGAAGTGTGCATTTCTGGTGGCAGAGTGCAGCAGTTTGATATGGTTATGAATTCCAAAAATAGATACTGGATTATGTTTGCAAACTGGTCTGTACCTGGGCCTGATTGAGTTAGGATTTGGGCTTTGATTGGGCCACGTCATTAGGGCATTGAGTCCCCACCCCTTGGTGGGTAGGGACTTACAGATAAAAGGCATGGCAAAGCACAGAGGTGAGGGTTCTTAATGTTGGAGTTTTGATGTTGGAGTTGGATGCTGAAGTCTTAAGCTAGAGCCCGGGGGAAAGAGATAGAGCCCTTCACCAGATAGTCTACAGCTGACCTTGTGGAGAATACAAGAGCTGAGCTCAGAGGAACCCAGGAAGCCTGAAAAATCAAAATTTTTCAATGTCTGCAGCAATTGGAAACTTTTGATGGCCACAGTAGCAGTTTGATATTGTTTATGAATTCCAGAAATAGATATTGGATAATGTTTATAAACTGGTCTGTCTGAAATTTCATGCTTACTTAATTAAATTATGAGTAGGGCTTTGATTGAGTCACATCATTAGGGTACAGAAAAAAGACATGGCAAAAGACAGAGTTGGGAGTTTTTGAGTTGGAATCAGAGAAGTAAGCCCAGAGAGGAGCAGAGCAGCTGAGCCCAGAGAGGATCGAGTCTTGGGGGAAGAGATAGAGCCAGTTACCTGATAGCCTACAGCTGGCCTTATGGAGAGAGGCAGAGCCTAAAGAGTTTCATAGACTACAGCTGACCTTGTGGGAAAAAACAGAGTTGCTGACGCTGGAGAGAAATGAGCCCCGGGAAAAGAGGAACCCAGGAAGCCTGAGCCCTGGCAGAAGTCGGCAGCCATCTAGCTCCAACATGTGAAAATAGCCTTTGGTGAGGGAAGGAACTTATGCTTTGTGGCCTGGTATCTGTAAGCTCCTACCCCCAATAAATACCCTTTATAAAAACCAGCCGATTTCTGGTATTTTGCACCAGCACCCCTTTGGTTGACTAATACACAGCGTTTGAGAGCCCGTGAGTGGCTGTCCAGCCTCTCAGCACTTCTTTGGGTGCGGAGGCGCTATGACCCTACGGCCTCGCCGGAAGCACCCCTTGCAGGGCAGTTACCCTGGAGTTCTATGGGGTCCTGCAGTAGACTTCGCATTTTGCAGTTTACTGGAAATAAGCTTTTGTTGCGTCAAGCCCCTGAGATGTGGGGGTTGTTTCTTAATGTTGACCTATCTTGACTCAAATACCATCAACTTCAAGGCCCTCTCTGCCAAGGAAGTTCCTCCCCCTTTAAAGTGTGACTATCAAAGTGCCATTTGCAGGAAGTGGATGTGGCTCAAGCAGTTGGGTGCCTGCCTGCCACGTGGGTCCCAGCCTGATGCCCCCTAAAGAAGATGAGCAAGACAGCGGGCTGGCATGGCAGGCTGGTGGGAAGGGCTGCCACAGCGAGCTGACACAACAAGATGATGCAGGCAGATGATGCAGCGAGATGACGCAACCAAGAGACGCAGTGAGGAGACACAATGAGAGACACAACAAGCAGGGAGTGGAGGTGGCTCCCTCCCATGCAATGAACAGACACAGCAAGCCAAACAATGGGGGGGGGGGGACGTGAGAAATAAAATGAATCTTTTAAAAAAATGCCATTTGCTATTTAATGGTAAAACATCTTTCTGAGACTTGGTGATTTTCTTATCTAAATAATTGATTTGATGCCTCATAGATTTGTGGAAAGAATGAATTACAATAATGCAATACTATATATGAAATGCTCATTAAATATTAAAGCCTTCAACACTGATTCTTTTTCTCTCCTTGGTAGAGAAAATGCACAAACCTTAAAGTTAGTTTAAGAACATAAGATTTTATTTTTCTGTAATTTGTAGGACAAGTACAAGAATACATTGACAAATTTATCCACCCAATAATTTGCCAAAGCATCATCTCCTTTAAAGTTAAGGCACAGATGCATATTTGTTTTGCAACAGTTAATGAGACAAAATATAACTATGTAAACAGTTTAAGTTATTACAAAGTTATATTCTTGCCTTTTAAAAATAAAATTTTAAAAGGATTTTCACAGGGAAAAATCAATTTAAAAGTAGCCAATTATAAGAAAAATTGAAAATCATAGAAGGAAAAATTATTCAGTAATTCAAATATGTCTCCAATTGTTTCTTGCTGTCTGCTCTCCATTTGCTGTGTGTTCTTCTGTGTCTGTATTTATTTTTATTTATTCTGCCCCCCTTGCGGCTTGCTTGTTATTTGCTCTCTGTGTCCATTTGCTGCATACTCTTGTGTGTTTTTGGCTTGTCTCCCTTTTTGTTGTGTCACCTTGCTGAGTTGGCTCTCCATGGCACTTGCGGGCCAGGTGGCACTCTGTGGCTCTTGCGGGCGAGTCTGCTTTCACAAGGAGGCCCCGGGACGTGAACCCAGGGCCTGCTATATGGTAGATGGGAGCCCAACTGATTGAGCCACAGCCGCTTCCCTCCAATTACTTTTTACCTGAGTGTAGAATTATTTGAAATAAATGTTTATGACAATTTTTAAGGTGTGTTTTTTTTATACAGATTTACTTAAGTATCAAGGGCAAAATTAATAAATATACCTTCAAATATAGATTGACTCACATTTTAGACTAAAAGAAACCCATTTGTTTAGACACTAAATTCTTGAAAATAATTGTAAATCAATAATATTGGGCCCATGACTTTTTCACTAGGCTAGCATAAAGCAATAATGCAGTAAGAAATACATTATTAATAAAAGAGTATTAGAACTACATAGTTTAAAAAATTTGTGGTTGCAATTCCTTTGAGAAGCTTAAGATATCATTAGCATCTTTTGAAACATTAATCTTAGCAGCTAGTTATGAGAGAATTTTCTGTCCTACAGTTTCATTTGGTTTGGGACTCTAGAAATTCATCCTTTTGGCTCAGTAATAAGAGTTTTACAGAAAGCCATTTTTAACTATTAATTTCCCATATACTTATTAAATGAAGAAGAGAGTGCAGTTTGAACTTCGATTTCTAAATATCATGAACTGGCAATAGATAAAATATAATGTACCAGGGCCAGGAATTGAACCTGGGACCTTGTATGTGGTAGGCCGGCACTCAACCACTTGAGCTACACTGTAGTCAGGAGCATATAGAGGGAGGAAGCGGATGTGGCTCAACTGATAGAGTGTCCGTCTACCATATGGAGGGTCCAGGGTTCGATCCCCAGGGCCTCCTGACCCGTGCGGTGAGCTGGCCCATGTGCAATGCTGCCATGCGCAAGGAGTGCTGTGCCACGCAGGGACGTCCCTGCATAGGGAGCCCCATGTGCAAGGAGTGCACCCCAAAAGGGGAGCCGCCCTGTGCGAAAAAAGCACAGCCCTCCCAGGAGTGGTGCCATACACACGGAGAGCTGATGTAACAAGATGACACAACAAAAGAGAGACGCAGTTTCCTGGTGCCACCTGACAATGCAACTGGATGCAGAAGAACACACAGTGAATGGATGCAGAGCAGACAATGGGGGGGGGGGAATAAATAAAATAAATCTTAAAAAAAAAAAGCATATATATAGGGAGCCACCCTGTGCAAAAAAAGCACAGCCTACCCAGGAGTGGCACCACACGCGCGGCAAGATGACACAACAAAAAGAGACACAGATTCCCAGTGCTGCCGAGAATGCAAGAGGACACAGAAGAATACACAGTGAATGGACAGAGAGAGCAGACAACGGGTGGGAGGGAGAAAGTGGAGAGAAGTAAATAAAATAAATCTTTAGAAAAAAAAAAAGAGCATATATAACAAAGTATCCCACAGATACATACCCAATTATGAGCAGGGGAATTCTGTTTTAAACAAAAACTATTTGCTTAAATAGGATAAACTTATAAAGAGACTCTCATTCAAAGGCTAATGCCAAAATTCTCATTTTCAGTGCCATATTTTCTCTTATTTATTATTAGGGAATTATAAGAAGTGACAAATCAGGTTGAATTGCATCTTTTAAAAAATACATACTAAATACTTATAGTTTTTGTACAATTTTCCACATCACAAATCTATATTCTCACAACCACTCACCATTTCCTAATTCATTTAAACTATGAATTAATACATGAACAAATGTTAATATTCCAAGTCAGGAGTCAGGAAACTACAATCTGTGAGCCAAATCCATCCTGTCTCCCATTTTCATGTTGCTCACAAACTAAGAAGTTTCTTTATATTTTTTGATGGTTGAAAATAAAATCAAAAGGAAACTGACACATGAAAACATATTAATTGTAGAGCCCAGATATTAAGTTACAAAAGTCAGAAAGTGCTCAATTCTCATTAATTAGGACTTGATGAAACCATATTGACTTCTTAAAATGAAAAGGGGCATCAGATATCATAGCTTTCCTTGGACGGAAGTTAGTCCAAAAGAAATTAGTCTTCCAAAAAAGTGTTTTAGTTTAAATGGAAATTTTCAAGATTTTCTGTTGTTAGACCATCTGTGTAATATCTGGGGTATTTATAATTATACAGCATATGAAGGTTTAGGTCCAACAACTGCTAACTACATGAAATGCCCCTTGAAGTCATTTGGGGATTCACATCCAGAGCATTAAGTTGAAGGATCAATCCTTTTAAGAGGTTCCCTGAAGAAACAGCTTTAGCGGAAAAGCTGAATTTTTATTTTCCTCTTCATTTTCTTTCTGCATTGAAATAAGCAATACTGAACGAATTCACTTTTGCATATTTTTGAGACAAGTGCAAAGATTAATGAATGAGGATCCAGACAAAAGTGGATGGAGGACAGGGGAAGAGTTTCGCCAGAAATAAGCAGAAATCTGGGCCCGGTTTGTCTGGGCATCCTGTCTTCAGATCAAAAAGGCAGTACAATACCATTGGGAATCCTGGTGAAAATTTCTGTCTCTTGTGTCACGTTGCGCTAATGTGGAAGAGTTGTGCCCTGTATCTTGTACACAGTTGTTGTCCTGAGATCTCCCTTCCTTGACCTCCTGTGAATTTCACTTACATTTCTCCTCTTTTGTATCTTCTGTTTCCTATATCCCTTCCTTCCCAAGAATCCATGCCAACTACTGGCAACTGATAATAGTCTCTCCTCTAAACTCGTAATACTTACTTTCTACAACATTTGGTTTGCTCTTAGTGATATATGACTCTATTATTATTTTTACCTCTTATGTTGAACCCCTACAGAAAAGGGCACACCCCATAAGTGAACAGGTCAGTAAACACAATTCACGTAAGTGAACATACCCAGATCAAGAAGGAAATATTGGGAAGCGGACTTGGCCCAATGGAAAGAGCCTACCACATGGGAGGTCCAGGGTTCAAACCCAGGGCCTCCTTGACCCGTGTGGAGCTGGCCCATGTGCAGTGCTGATGTGCGCAAGGAGTGTCGTGCCACGCAGGGGTGTCCCCTGCATAGGGGAGCCCCACGTGCCAGGAGTGCGCTCCATAAGGAGAGCTGCCCCACGCAAAAGAAAGTCCAGCCTGCCCAGGTGTGGGATCGTACACATGGAGAGCTGATGCAGTAAGATGGCACAACAAAAAGAAACACAGATTCCCAGTGCCGCTGATAAGGATAGAAGCAGTCACAGAAGAACACACAGCAAATGGACACAGAGAGCAGACAACTGGGGGGGGGGGGGGGGGGGAGAAATAAATAAATCTTTAAAAAAAAAAGAAAGAAATATTACTAACACCCAGCAGCCAACTTACATCTCTTCTCCTTTTTACTTGCCAAAGTTAAACATTATCCTGACTTCTAACATCAGATTAGTTTGGCCTCTTCTTGACGTTTATAAAAGAAAAATGTGCATTTGTGTGTGTGAGAGTGAGAGAGAGATTCATCCATCTAGTTGAATGTGGCATGCTTCTTTCATATTAATTGGTGTACAGTGTTTTGTTATATGATTCTGCTGTAATTTCCATTGTTGGTGAACATTTCCAATTTGTGACTAAGAATAGTTCTTCCATGCATAGTTTTGTACATATCTTTGTGTGCAGTATGAGCACGAATGTCCTTTGGGCATATACCTAGGGGTGGAATTTCTAGGTCATAGGGTACATGCATATGCAAATTTAGTTGATAATCCAAAGTGCTTGAATCAATTTACCTTCCCATCAACACTGTATCAGAGTTTCAGTTGGTATTGTCAATCATTTTAATTTTAGCTCTTCTAGTGGATAAGTAGTGGTATTCTATTGTTTTAATTCATACTTCTCTCATTTCTCACAAAGATGTCTGTCATGTCTTTCTATGTTTATTCATCATTTGGAAATCCTTTTTTGTGAAGTGCCTCTTCAAATCTCTTGGGTTGTCTATGTTAATTGATAAATGTCCTGTTTGAAAAATTGTCTTTATTTTCAATCATAAAGGTTTTCTGTTATATTATCTTCTTGAATTCCTACTGTTTTATCCTTCATATTTAGACAAACATTATCCCTGGAATTAATTTTTGTGTATGGATTCAGGGTAGGAGTTGTTTATTTTTTTTCCATGTTAATATCTCATTTTTCTGAGCACGATTTATTGGAAAAAATCTTTCTTTCACTGCTTTAAAGTACTGCTACTGTCTCTATAAATCAAGTGTCAATAGATGTGTGTGTGTTTCTCAACTAATTATACCATTTCTTGGTCCATTTGCCTATACTTGCACACAAAAAAATGCCTTAATTACTGCAACTTTATAGTAATTTTTGGTGGGTTAATTTTGGTGGATTAATTAATTTAGTGAATTAATTCCTTCTATTTTGTTCTATTTTAAAAGTTGTGCTGATTTTTCTTGGCCCTTTGTATTTCCACACCAATCTTAGAATTAGCTTGTACATATTCAAATATTCTACTGGGATCTTTATTGGGATGGCATTGAGTTTAAAGATCAGTGTGGGGATAACTGATAATATTTACGATAATCAGATTTCTACTCCATGGACATGCTATGTCCCCTCCCTCCGTCTAATTAGCTCATCTTTAATTTTTCTCAATAATATTGTATAGACACTTCCAGGAAGGTGGAGGAGTAGAGAGGCAGAAGGATCACTTCTCTCACAGAAAAAAATAGCTAGAAGACAGCAGGAGATGGTCCAGAGGGCTGCTCTGGGGCTCAGGACACCAGGGGAAGGTGAGACATGGCCCAGAACAGAGAGGGGTGAAGGAAAGGAGTCTCAGATGGCTGAAAAATCCTGTGAGTAAAGCTGCAGATGCAGCAGCTGGTGCTCATGCCCCCACCCTCAGAGCAAACAGCAGTCTGTGGACTGCAGTAGCTGCAGATTGAGGGGGTTACAGGCCCTCTTGCCCAAGAAAGGGGACAGAGAGGGACACAGCCTACAGCAAATTCAGATTTTGGCCAGCGAAATTTGTCTGCTGCCTTGGAGGGGTCACACAGTTCTAGGCTGGGTGGGGCCGTTGCATTGTTTGTACGGAGAGTCAGCAGGGAGCTAAAGATAATTTGCCTCCTCAAACACCCTCCCTACTGCCCCAGGCTGTTTGCTGAGAAGGCAGAGGGAGGGAGGGTGTGGCCAGCCAAGGGAGGAGAACAGCTTCTGAGAAAATTTGTTTGTGTGGCTTGACCAGCCTTGAGGGCATTGCTTCTGCACCACCCACCGTGGAGTTATGGAATGTACTCCCCCCTAGTACCTGGGGTCTGATGTGAGAGGTATGCCAAAAACTGCCATCTGCTGGCAGACCAGTAAAGTGCATGAAAAGGGAAAAATAATAATAAATAAAAGAGGCAGTCAGGTGCCTTTACAACCACCTCTCCAAGGTTCTTGGAAACTGGCCTGAACCCCATTATTGGGTCTTTTTTTTAAAAAAAAAATTATTTTATTTATTTCTCTGCCTCCCTCATTGTTTGCACTCACTCCCTGTTCTCTGTGTCTATTTTGTTGTGTGCTTTCTGTGTCTGCTTATCTTCTTTTTAGAAGGTACTAGGAACTGAAATCGGGTCCTCCCACGTGGTAGGGAGGTGTCCAATCACTTGAACCACATTTGCTCACTGCTTCTTGTGTCTCTCATTGTGTCTCCTTGTTGTGTCTCATTGTTGCATCATCTCACTGTGCTACCCACTCATGTCCGCTCGCTGTCCTGCTTGCCTTCTTTAGGAGGCACTGGGAACCAAACCTGGGACCTCCCGTGTGGTAGGCGGGTGTCCAACTGCTTGAGCTTCATCTGCTTCCCCCTTTATTGGGTCTTTAGCTCTTGTTTGAGCTGTTAAACAGGAGGAATCCTAAATATCTAGAATAAGCTGTACTAAGAGTCAAAAGAACAATGGTAGAACACAGTTACTTAACAGTAAATTCCTAGGCAAGAGAGAGAAAGTGGGCATCAGGGTAATCTCAGCATCAGAATCAGATGTCTAGACATGAGCAAAAACTTACAGACCATACTAAGAAAAAGGGAGATATGACCCAGGCAAAGGAACAAATCAAGCTCCAGACAAGACACAGGTCTTAAAACAGATAATCAATAAGGTCCATACAAACCTCCCAAATCACTCCCAACATGACTAAAGAAATAAAAGACATTAAGAAGACACTAGATAAGCACAAAGAAAAATTTTAAATCTCGAATAGAAAAATAACAGAGCTTATGGGAATGAAAGACACAATAAGTGAGATTAAAAACACAATAGATTGGCCCAGTGGTTAGAGCGTCCGTCTACCACATGGGAGGTCTGCGGTGCAAACCCCGGGCCTCCTTGACCCATGGAGCTGACTCATGCTTGATGTGAGCAAGGAGTGCCGTGCCACGCAGGGGTGTCCCCTGTGTAGGGGAGCCCCATGCGCAAAGGAGTGCACCCCGTAAGGAGAGCCGCCCAGCACAAAAGAAAGTGCAGCCTGCCCAGGAATGGTGCCGCACACATGGAGAGCTGACGCAGCAAGATGATGCAACAAAAAGAAACACTGATTCCTGTGCCGCTGACAACAACAGAAGCAGACAAAGAACACGCTGCAAATAGATACAGGAAACAGACAACTGGGGCTGGGGGGACGTGTAGAGAAATAAATAAAAGTAAAAATAAAAAGATAGAAGAACAAAGAGAGGGAAAAATAGAAAAAAATTGAGCAGGGGCTCAGGGAGTTGAATAATAGCACGAAGCGCACCAGCATACATGATAGCACGGAGCGCACCAGCATACATGATAGCACGGAGCGCACCAGCATACATGATAGCACGGAGCGCACCAGCATACATGATAGCACGAAGCGCACCAGCATACATGATAGCACGGAGCGCACCAGCATACATGATAGCACGGAGCGCACCAGCATACATGATAGCACGGAGCGCACCAACATACATGTTATGGGAGTTCCAGAAGGAGAAGAAAAGGAAAAAGGGGCAGAAAGAGTACTTGAGGAAATAATGACTGAAAGTTTTGCAACCCTTATATATGACATGAATATACATACATGTCCAGGAAGTACAGTGTACTCCAATTAGAATAAATCCAAATAGATCTACCTCAATACACATAATGTTTAGAATGCCAAATGCCAAAGATAAAGAGAAAATTCTGAAAGCAGCAAGGGAAAAGTGAAACATCACATACAAAGGACACCCGATAAGACTTAGTATGGATTTCCTTCAGAAACCATAGAGGTGAGAAGGCAGTGCAATGGTGTAATTAAGGTACTGAAAGAAGAAAACTACCAGCCAAGAATTCTTTATCTGGAAAACTGTTCCTCAAATATAATGCTGAGTTTAAACTAGTCATAGATAAACAGAAACTAAGAGCATTTGTAAACAAGAATCCAGCTCTGCAGGAAACACTAAAGGAAGTTCTGCAAACATAAAAGAAAAGACAAGAGAGAGAGGCTTGAAGGAGACTAGTAGTGAAGACTATCAGAAAGGGTAACAAAAATCTTAAAAGGTGGACAAAAATAAGATATGACATATGAAAGCCAAAGGATAAGATGGTTGAAATAAATAATGCCTTTAAGTAATAACATTGGATGTTAACAGTTTAAAGTCCCCAATCAAAAGGCATAGTTCAAGCAATTGGGAAGTCCTGGATTTGGTTCCCAGTGCCTCCTAAAGATGAACTGTCATCACAGCAAGCAGACACTACAACCAGCAGATGCTTCAACCATCACAAGGAGCAGATGGCACAGCTGCTGCAACCGGCAGATAACACAACCAGCAGGGAACAGAAGTGGTTTACGCAGTTGGGCACTTGCCTCCCACAGGTGGGATCTGGGGTTTGATTCCTGGTGCCTCCTAAAGAAGATGAGCAGACGTTGAGCAGACAGATGAGGGAAGCATCTTTGGGTGGGGGGAGGGGAATAAAAAATAAAACAAATGAAAACAAATAAGCATTAAAATAAAAGGCATAGGCTGACTGAATAGATAAGAAAACATGAGTCATCCCTATACTGTTTATAAGAGACTCACCTTAGACACAAGGATGCAAATAGACTGAAAATAAAAGGTTGGAAAAAGATATTTCATGCAAATAATAACCAAAAGAGAGCAGGGGTAGCTATACTGGTGTCAGAAGAAACAGATTTTAAATGCAAAAAAGTGGTAAGAGATGCAAAGGGCCATTATGTATTAATAAAAGGGACAATCCACCAGGCAGGAGTAACAGTCATAAATATTCATGAACCTAACCAGGGTGCCCCAAAAATACATGAGGCAAATTCTGGCAAAACTGAAAGGAGAAATAAACGTCTCTACAGTAATAGTTGGAGACTTCAACATGCCACTCACATCAATAGATAGAACAACGAGACAGATGATCAACAAGGAAACAGAGAACTTGAAGAATATGAGCTGGACCTGATAGACATATGCAGAACACTGCATCACGATTAGTAGGTTAAACATTCTTCTCAAGTGTTCATGGCTCTTTCTTCTGGATAGACTACACGTTGGGCCATAACAGAGCTTTCAATAAATTTAAGAAGTTTGAGGTGCGGACTTGGCCCAGCGGTTAGGGTGCCCGTCTACCACATGGGAGGCCCATGGTTCAAACCCCGGGCCTCCTTGACCCGTGTGGAGCTGGCCCATGCACAGTGCTGATGCGCGCAAGGAGTGCCCTGCCACGCATGGGTGTCCCCCCATAGGGGAGCCCCACGCGCAAGGAGTGTGCCCTGTAAGGAGAGCCGCCCAGTGCGAAAGAAAGTGCAGCCTGCCCAGGAGTGGCGCCACACACATGGAGAGCTGACACAGCAAGATGACGCAACAAAAAGAAACAGAGATTCCCAGTGCCGCTGACAACAACAGAAGCAGACAAAGAAGACGCAGCAAATAGACACAGAGAACAGACAACTGGGGCAGGGGGGAAGGGGGAATAAATAAATAAATAAATAAATCTTTAGGGGAAAAAAAGAAGTTTGAAATTACACAAAGCACCTTCTCTGATCATAATGGAATGAAGCTGAAAATCAATAATAGGAGGTAAAGGAGAAATTTTGCAAATATATGGAGGCTAAACAACACATTCTTAAACAATCAGTGGGTCAAAGAGAAAATTGCAAGAGAAATTAGCAGATATTTTGAGGTGAATGAAAACAAGAACACAAATTATCAAAACTTACTGGACACAAAGCAGGCTGTGCTGAGAGGGAAATTTATAGCCCTAAATACCTATGTTAAAAAAGAAGAAAGAGCCAAAATCGGAGATCTAACTGAACAACTGGTAACTAGGAAAAAAAAACAGCAAACCAATCAGAAAAAAGGAAATAACAAATATTAGAGCAGAAATAAATGAAATTGAGAACAACAACAACAAAAACAATAGAGAGGTAAGTGGACTTGGCCCAATGGATACGGCGTCCGCCTACCACATGGGAGGTCCTTGGTTCAAACCCCAGGCCTCCTTGACCCGTGTGGAGCTGGCCCATGCGCAGTGCTGATGTGCGCAAGGAGTGCTGTGCCACGCAGGGGTTTCCCTGACGTAGGGGAGCTCCACACGCAAGGAGTGCCCCCCGTGAGGAGAGCCACCCAGCGCGAAAGAAAGTGCAACCTGCCCAAGAATGGCGCTGCACACACAGAGAGCTGACACAACAAGATGACGCAACAAAAAGAAACACAGATTCCCGGTGCCGCTGATAAGGATAGAAGCGGACACAGAAGAACACACAGTGAATGGACACAGAGAGCAGACACCTGTGTGTGGGGGGTGGAGGGTAGGGGAGAGAAATAAATAAAAAGTAAATCTTTAATTAAAAAAAAGAGAAAACAAAACCAAAAGAACGTTTCTTTGAGAAAATCAATAAAATTGATGACCCCTTAGCAAAACTTGCAAAGAAAAAAAAAAAGAGAAGATTCGAGTAAATAAAATCAGGAATGACAGGCAGGATGTTATGACTGACCCCAAAGAAACAAAAATGATCATAAGAGGTGTAATAGTTTGATGTGGTTTATGAATTTCAAAAATAGATATTGGATTATATTTGTAAACACATCTGGTCCCCTGGGCATATTAGATTGTATAAACTTCAGAGGTTTCACTTTTACTTGATTAAATTATGATTAGGGCTTTGATGGGGCGACATCGGTAGGATGGGTGGGACTCACAGATAAAATGACAAGGCACAGGAGGGAGTTTGAGTTTTGATGCTTGAGCCCTGGGAAGTAAATGCACTTAGAAGAAGAACACAGAGGAAGAGAGACAGTTCATTAGACCCCAGGAAGGGAGATGAGGTTTTTGCCTGATAGTTTGCAGCTACAGAGACCAGAGCCCTAAGCAGGTGAGCCAGAGAGAAACGAGCCCCAGGAGAGAGAAAAGACTGAACCCAGCCTACAGCTGATATTGGAAGAAGCTGGGATCATGGAGACTTAGGAGGAAGAGGAAGGCTGAACCCTTGCAGAGACCAGCAGCCGTCTTGCTCCAACATATGGCAATAGACTTTGGTGAGGGAAGTAACTTATACTTTACGGCCTGGTAACTATAAGTTTCTACTCCAAATAAATACCCTTTATAAAAGCCAACAGAGTTCTGGTATTTTGTATCAACATCCCTTTGGCTGACTAATACAAGAAGATATTAGAAACTGTGTGCCAAAAATTAGACATCGTAGATGAAATGGAAAAATTCCTAGAAATGCATGAACAACCTACATTGATTCTACAAAAAATACAGGAAATCAAAAGACCATTCACAGGTAAAAAGATAGAATCAGTTATCAAAAATCTTCCAACAAAGAAAAGTCTAGAGCCACATGGTTTCACAGGTGAATTCTACCAAACCTTTCAAGAAGAATTAATACAATTCCTGTTTAAACTCTTCCAAAAAATTGAAAAGGAAAGTCACCCAACACATTTTATGAAGCCATCATCACCCTAATACCAAACCCAGATGAAGATACTATCAGAAAATTACAGACCAATTTCTCTAATAAACATAGATGCAAAAATTCTGAACAAAATGTTTGCAAATTGAATCCAACAGCACACTAAAAGAATTATACACTACAATCAAGTGGGTTTTATTCCTGGTATGCAAGGGTATTTCAACTTAAGAAAATCAATTAATATAATACACCACATTAACAAATTGTAGGGGATAAAAACCCTTGGTTACCTTGATTGATGCAGAAAAAGCATTAGACAGAGTCTTGCATTCTTTCTTGATAAAAACACTTCAAGGCGGCAGACTTGGTCCAGTGATTAGGGCGTTCGTCTACCACATGGGAGGTCCGTGGTTCAAACCCCATGTCTCCCTGACCCGTGTGGAGCTGGCCCATGCGCAGCGCTGATGCGCGCAAGGAGTGCCCTGCTATGCAGGGGTGTCCCCCACGCAAGGGAGCCCCATGCACAGGGAGTGCGCCCCGTAAGGAGAGCCACCTAGTGTGAAAGAAAGTGCAGCCTGCCCAGGAATGGTGCTGCACGCACAGAGAGCTGACACAACAAGATGACGCAACAAAAAGAAACACAGATTCCCGTGCCGCTGACAGCAACAGAAGTGGACAAAGAGAAAGACGCAGCAAATAGACACAGAGAGCAGACAACTGAGGCGGTGGGGAGGGGAGAGAAATAAATAAATAAATCTTAAAAAAAAAAAAAAGATAGGTACTGAAGGAAAGTTCCTCAACATAATAAAGGGCATATATAAAAATCCCACGGTCAGCATCATTCTCAATGGGGAAAGGTTGAAAGCTTTCCCTCTAATATCAGGAACAAGAAAAGAATGCCCACTGCCACTTGCTTCAACATTGTGCTATAGGTTCTTGCTAGGGCAATTAGGTAAAAAAAATGGCATCCAAATTGGAAAAGGAAGTAAAATTCTCACTATTCGCAAATGACGTTATTTAGAAAAATCCTGAAATATCTACAACAAAAGTATTAGAGCTAATCAATCATTTCAGCAGGGACACAATATGAGATCAACATGCAACAATCAGTAGAATTCTGTAATGAGCAAGCTGAGGAGATATAAAGAAAAAAATTCCATTTACAATAGCAACAAAAAGACTAAAATACCTAGGAATTACTTTAACCAGGAGTGTAAAGGATCTGTATTCAGAAAACTATGAAACGCTGCTAAAAGAAATCGAAGAAGATCTAAACAAATGGAAGGACATTCTGTGTTCATGGATTGGAAGGCTAAACGTGGTGAAGATGTCATTTCTACCCAAAGTGATTTATAGATTCAATACAATAATCAAAATTCCAACAGTCTATTTTACAGAAAGAGAAAAGTCAATTACCAAATTTATTTAGAAGGAAAAGGGGTCCTAAGTAGCCAAAAACATCCCAAAAAAGGAGAGGGAAGTCGAAGGATTCATGCTTCCTGACCTTGAAGTGTATTATAAAGCTACAGTAGTCAAAAGAGCATGATATTTGCGTAAAGATAGACACATTGATCAATGGAACTGAATTGAGAGTTCAGAAATAGACCCACACTATTATGGTCAACTGATTTTTGGTAAGCCTACCCAAGTCCACTTTGCTGGGACAGAACAATCTCTTCCAGTAAATGGTAAAGGGAAAACTGGATATCCATAATCAAATGAAAGAAGGAGAGCCCCTATCTTATTCCTATATAAGAATGGCCAGTATTAAAAAAACAGAAAACTACAAGGGTTAGATAATAATGCTTTTTTCTTAAAAGATCTATTTTTTATTTCTTTCTTTCCCCTTCCTCGCCTCCCCCCGCCCCGAGTTGTCTGCTCTCTGTGTCCATTTGTTGTGTATTCTTCTGTGTCCACTTGTATTCTTGTCAGTGGCACCTGGAATCTGTGTCTCGTTTTGTTGCTTCATGTTGCTGTGTCAGCTCTTGTGTGTGCAGCACCTCTCCTGGGTGGGCTGTGCTTTTATCGCGCTAGGCGGCTTTCCTTAGAGGGCACACTCCTTGTGCGTGGGGCTCCCCTACGTGGGGGACATCCCTGCGTGGCACGGCACTCCTTGTGCATATCAGCACTGTGCATGGGCCAGCTCACCACATGGGTCAGGAGGCCCGGGGTTTGAACCTTGGACTTCCCATGTGGTAGGCAGATGCCCTATCCGTTGGGCCAAATCCGCTTCCCAGGAATGCTTATTCGCTATTGGTGGGACAACAGAATGGTACAGCTATTGCAGAAGCCTGTTTGGTGGTTCCTAAGGAAGTTAGATATACATCTGCCGTATGACCTGGCAATACCACTACTAGGATGTGCCCAGAGAACTGAGAGCATTGCACGAAAAGACATCTGCATAGCAATGTTCATAGTGACATTATTCACAATTGCCAAAAGCTGGAAACAACCCAAATGTCCATTAACTGATAAATGAAAAAGCAAATCGTGATATATACACATGATGAGATATTATTCAGCTGTAGGAAGAAACGAAGTTGTGAAGCATATAACCACATGAATATGTAGTGCTAACATACAGGTATGATAGTGACTTGTTTTTTTTGTTTTTTGTTTTTAGTAATGAAAATGCTATATTATCAATTGAAGTAATGAATTTACAATTTGGAGATTATGCCAAAAGCCATTGATTTAGATAAATTATATCATTTATAAACAACAACAAAAAAATAGGGTGGGTTTGTGGAAAAATACACCAAATATAAGATATGGACTATAATTAGTAGTAATACTTTGGCTATGCTGTAATACTTTGGCTATGCTGTTTCATAATTTGTTATAAATGTTTCACAACAATGCAAAGTATTTATGGTGGGGTGATGTATGGGAGCCCTATATGATGTTTTGCATATTTCTTTTGTAAATTCACAACTTTTACTATACACCTGTTGTTTATATATGTTCATGTATGAATGAAATATTTTAATAAATTGTTTTTAAAATAAAAAAATATTGTATGGTTTTCTCTGGAGAGTCTTTTTTAGGAGCAGTCCTAAATAATTGATTTTATGCTATTATAAATGATATTTACCTTAAAGTTTCATTTTCCTACTTTGTCAATAGTGTATAGAAGTATTATTATTTTTAAAATATTGACCTCGTGTCTAGCAACTTTGCTAACCTCACTTATTGATTCTAATAATTTTGATATTCCATATATACAACCATATCATCTGCAAATAGTGTGACAGCTTTATTTCTTCTTTTCCAATCCT
This sequence comes from Dasypus novemcinctus, assembly GCF_030445035.2. NCBI lineage: Eukaryota > Metazoa > Chordata > Mammalia > Cingulata > Dasypodidae > Dasypus > Dasypus novemcinctus. The sequence continues at coordinate 29,376,371 of NC_080700.1, read as the reverse complement.
TATACCTTATTGTACTGGCTAAGTCTCCAATTAATGCTGAATAAAAATGGTAATACCAGACATTGTTATTTATTTCCTAACCTCAAATGGAAATGCTTCAATATTTCACTATGAGCTAAGATTTTAAAAAATACTCTTTATAATAAAGTTCCAATCTATTCCTAGCTTGCTAAGTTTTTTTATTCATAAACAAATTTAAATTATTTCAAATGCTTTTTCTATGTCAATTATGATGACAATATGGCATTTCTCCTTTTTAATATGTAACTGTGCTAATCCCAGGAATAAACCCCCAATTTTATGATATGTTAGACTTTTTACATAATGCTTTTTTTCTATATTGTTGTTTTTACAGCTTTATGCATGTAGAAGATCGGCATATCATTTTTCTTATAATGGCCTTACTTTTTTGTTTTGTTTTCTTAAACTGGGTAAAACCATTTTATTAACTCACCAAAGCACTCCATTTTATTTTCTGATTTGAGGTAAAACCATTAAACCCAGTTCACAAGAAAATACAATGACCATTGAACTATGGTTACAAGTTTTTGAAATCTCAGTAGTTGTTCATGTAATACTTTTACAAATTCATATAACTGTACAGCCTAGTTAAGCTAAGTTTGGTGTTAACCAAATGACCAATATCAAAAACCTAGACACTTGACTACCACTTTCACAGTGGCTCTAGTTTTGTGCCTTGTTAGATTTTGATGTCAGCATTAGATTGGCCTCATAGAAGTTGTTGGGAAATGTCTCGCTCTTTCTAATCTTTTTTCCTTTTAACATAAACATTTGCTAGAAATTACTAGGGTCTGGATGGTTTTTGTTTGCATGTGTGTGTGAAAAGGTTTTGAGTACAGATACAATTTCTTAATAAAGTACTCACATTTTCTTTTTCTTCTCTGTTCAGCATTGATAAGTTTCATTTTCCTGAGAATATGTCCAATTCATATAAATTTTTCAATTTATTGGCATAAAGTTTTTCATAATATCTTATAATCATTTTAATGTGTATAGAGTCTACAGTGATATTTCTCTTTTCATTCCTGATATTCATTGTTCGTGCTTTTGATTTACCAATTTCATTAGCCTTCTCAAAGAACCAAGTCTTGTTTTTTATTTATTAGCATTACTCCACCAATGAGGCCATGAAATGATGGGAAATGGGGATGTCTTGGTTTACCTTCTGCTAAAACAAGTACCATACTATGGGTTGACTTAGACAAAGGCAATTTATTGGCTCATGTTTTTTGTTTTTCTTATTTTCCATGAAAGTTTATTCGTAAATGTATAATAGGCTCCAAGACAAAACTTCATTCTAGCTGCAAGTGACAAAAGACGTGATAGTAGGGAATCTGGATGTTTAAACAGGAATGAAAGCAAGGGTCATCGTGGCCCTGGGCACAAGAGGAGCAGCTTACTTTTTGCCAGATTTCTTAATTCCATCGGTGGCCAGAGGGCCCTTCCCCGCAGCCTCACTTTCAGCTCCTCGAGTGTTTTTCTGTTCTTCTTTTTGTTTCTGCTTGAAGGCCTTGTCTTCCTCTTCCATTTCCTTGGCCCGCTTCTTGGGCTGCTTCAGGGGCTTCTTCCTGCCATCTTCACGGCAGGACATGGCCCCTAGTGCCCCTTCCCCAGAGCCACTTGGCTCATGATTTTGAGGTTAGGAGAGGACCAAAACTGAAGTGTCAGCAGGGCGTTGCTTTCTCTCTGAAGACTCTTGCATTCTGGGGCTGGCTGCGAGCGCTCCTTGGTTCTTGGCTTTTCCGTCACCTGTCAATGCATATGGCGGTGTCTTCTCTTTCTTCTAGGTTTCCTTGATTTCCAGTTTCTTGCTCCTCTTTGTGGCTGTCACATTCCATTGTTGAATATAAAGGACTCCAGTAGTTTGGAGTAAGACCCAGTCTCATTCCAGTGGACCACACCTTAGTTAAAAATAACATGTTCAAGAGATGCTATTTACAATAGGTCCTTCCCCCACCCCCTCCGGAATGCTACGATGAAGAACATGTGCTTTTTGGGGGTACGTAATTCAATTTACCACATTGGGTATCTGGGTGAGACTACAAAGAGGCTCACTTTATTAGAATAGTTGCTGGGGCTTTATTTGTATTATTTCAGGAAGTTAAAAAAACTTTTTCTGTTTTTAATAACAGACTATTGAGATATAACTCACATACCATAAAATTCTTTAAAATTAACCAAGTCAATATATTTGCAGAGTTGTACAATCATCACCACAATCTGGTTTCTGAGCATTTCTTCAACCCCTTAAGAAACCTTGTATCCATTAGCAGTCATTCTTCATTTCCCACCCCACAGACTTGGACAAATACCAATCTGCATTGACTCTACTTTTCTGCGCATTCTGGAAATTTCATTTAAAAAAAAAATCATGCAGTATGGTGTGTTTGTTTTGTTTTGTTTTTGTGGTTAGCTTCTTTCACGTAGCATAGCGTCTTCAAGGTTCATCCAAGTTGCAGAACTACTTTGTTTAAAATGAAAGAAAAAATTAGCCACACATTCTGTAGTTTGATACAAATATATCATTATTGCACAGTAGAAGACACTATTAGACTTAGTTTGCTCTACCCAAAATAAGGTACTAATTTTATAATACATTTTATAGATTCAAACGTTCTCATCTTAGTTCATTTTGCTGAAAGGAAAAAAAATCAAGTTGCAGGCTAATGTTAGTTGTACAATTAATATTTAAAGTACAGTCTAGGTCGATGAAAAATCATTACTAAATTATTAAATATAATTTTAAAAATTAAAGTATTTTGTAGGATATAATTATTAAATGGAAAACTTTTAATTAAAAAGAGTGTAATAGATCTCGCTTTTCTGTGCAAATGAGAAATGTATAACTTGACAGCTAATCTAAGAACATTTACTCTGGAAATATTTACGTCCGAGTTTTTATGTGCTATCAAAATTCTGCTCCAGCCTGAAAGAAAATGCTGGCAAAATATATATCCAATAAAAAGTCTGTGTCAAGAATGCAGAAATATTTCTGGCAACTCTAATAATAAAGAGACAAACATTCCAGTTAAAAACAGGCAAAAGATTTGAACAGACATCTCAAAGAAGCACGATAAGATACCCCTACATTTCCTGTAAAATGACCTAAAAATCACCACAATAGTCCTGCTGGCGGAATTATAAAATGGTACAACCATTTTGCAAAGCAGTTTGGCAGTTTCTTTAAAAGTGAAGCACCCAACACTCCTACCACGCAACCCAGGTATTGCCCGCCTGGGTACTGACCCAAGAGGAAAAATAAGTACCCATCGGTACAAAGACTTGCACGTGCCAGTTGGGAATGGCTTTATAGGGATTCTTCAAAAGCGACAACATTTCGTCCTGCTTTCTCGTGCAAATTAGCTTACGAATAAAGCCCTGGCTGCTGGCCCCCCCACACCAAGGGCACCTGGGCAGAGCCAGCTCCGGGAGGCGCCCAGGCTGCACCCAGATCAGGGCGCGGCACGCGGGTTCCGCGCCCCGGGCGCCTCCTGCGCCTCCCGGGGCCCCGGCACGTGCGTGCCCCGTGCTCGTTGCAGCCCTCCCGGGGTCCTGGAGGTCCAGGCAGACACAGCGGCTGGAGATGCGCTCTGGAAGCTGCCAGCTTGGGGGATCTGGCCCTGAGGGGACCCCTCGATGGCCCCGAGAGGCCGTGCGCCTGGGCACCTCTGGGGACGCGTGGTGTGCTGCGCGCCCGGTCGTGGCGTGGAGATGGCAGGAGGGTGGCCTGGTCCTGGCCTGCCATCGCGCCCGTCTCCTGCCTCCTGGGCATCCTGGCGTGCTGAAGGGGCAGGGGCCACCACCGCGCAGCCCACGGGGAGGTCGGGCCTGGCCCTGCACGCTCAGGGAGCGGGCTCAACCCCACCTCCCAGGCGGAGGAGGCCAACGAGGACCCCCCCCCCCCACACTGGGGACCTGGCGCCCCAGATCACACAGAAGAAGCAGAAGGCAGCGGGCCTGGAGGAGCTGCTGAAGGAGTGTCACAGCAAACAGAGGGTGCACAGAGGACACAGGCCCGTGCGCAGGCTGCTGCCAGCCCCTCCCACCAGCAGGTCCGCTCTGCCGGCATCTACTCCACCTCCACCCCGGGGAGGGCCTGGCCTCACTCTCCAGCTCCTGCTGTTCCTGTGGTGGCCAGAAGAAGTGGCCGGAGGTGCTGCTGCCCCCTGGCCCTCAGCTGCCACCACTCCGGCCCTGGCCTCCTCGCCAAGGCTGGATGCCCGGGGGGAGATCACCACCCTGCCGTGGGCAGGTTCCCGTGGATGGGAGCAGCGGGCATCTGAGCTGAAGCCATCCCAGCGGCCGGGCGCTCAGGGGTGATCTGACTCCCACAGCCTGGCCTCCCCCTTCCCCCAAACAGCGGGCACTTAGTAGGGCAGAAGCCATACTAGGTAGCTCTGAAGCCCCCAGGAGAGAACCAGGCTGAAGGAAACCAGCTGAGTCGTCTTGCTAAGCAACCCGGTCATCTGGACGGCTGTGTAGCCTGAGGATCCTGCAGCCCCACCCTGGGAGGTTTCCGAAGGCTTCCTGGAGGAGGCAGACCTGCAGCGGGGCCTGTGAGGGCGGAGAAGCAGAGGCCACGGCAGGCACCCCGTGCAGGAGCAGATCATGGGCACTGGCCCAGTGCCGTCCATTTCTCCCCTGCAGCAGGTGCCTGAGCCCTGCCCCAGCCCTGGTCAGATCCAAGCAGCCGGCAGGATTCTCTACCACAGGGGACTGGATTTCGGCCGGGAGAGACGCCCCTGGCAGGCCCCCTCGCCTTGGGCTTTAGCCACCCCCTGCCTCTGATCAGGATCCTAGGACAAAGTTGCCTTTTCTTCCCATTCCGGCAGGTCCTGTAAGTGGAAGGGGCAACACAGCTGGGGGCCGGGAGGGTGAGTTCCTGGTTCTAATCCTGGGCCAGTCCCTGGCCATGAGTGGGTTCCAATTTATCTGAAAATTAAACCAAACCAAAACCAAACCAAACCTGATGTTTTCCAGGTTCATCTAGGTGAATGGATGAGCAAATTGTAATACATTCATACACTGGGATACTATTCAGTAATACATAGGCATGAGCTATTAATAAACACAATAAGACGGATGAATCTTAATTATGCCAGAAACAAACAAACATGCTAAGGGACAGAAACCAGACACAAAACACCACATATTGTATGATTCCACTTGTATAAAATGTAAACAAATTAATTTATAAAGATGGAATGAGATTAGTGGTTATGTAGGGCTGGGGAAGGATAGAGGGAGTAACGAAATTGTTCTAAAATTTTTTTGTGGTGATGAGTACACAACTCTATGATTATACTAAAAGTCATTGATTGTACACTTTGGAAAGACTGTATGGTATGTGAATATATCTCAGTAAAACTGCTTTAAAAATAATTATGCCGAGGGAGTGGATGTGGCGTAAGCAGTTGAGCACCTGCCTCCCACATGGGAGGTCCTAGGTTTGGTTCCCAGTGCCAATGAGCAGACAATGAGCAAAAACAATGAGCAAGACCAGATCATTCCTGGGGAGGGAGAAAAGTGTTTGATGTTGGGTATATGGGAGTCCTCTATATTCTACATGACTTCACTGTGACTTAAAACTTTTTTGAAGACATTAAAAAAAAAAAGAATGTAGACACTGAGGAAGAAATGGAAGAGATTTCCTTGCCACTGCACATACAGGGCAACACTAATTAGAGTGATGAAAGGCAAGACATCAAAAAAAGTTTTTATAATGATATTTTTTCATTTTTTTTAATACCCTAATTTATTTTTTACTTCAACTTTTTCTAAATTATTATGTATTCTATTTCTAATCTTCAAACCTATCATTACTATTTCGTTTTTCTATTAATTGAATTTGGCAATATTTTATTTTATTATTTTTTGTTTTGTTTTGTTTTGAATTGGCAATATTTTAGACTTCATTTTTGAAGAAGTTTTGGATCACAGAGGGGTTCAACTCTGGCAGAGGAGGAGCACTGATGGGGGTTGTCATTGATGGGAGATGCATGGGTGAGAAGGATTTCTCCAGGGGATGCATATAGAGTATCTAGATATGGTCAGATGCTCATTGGTTATTGACATAATGGGTAGAGTTTCACCTGACAACTGAGGAAGTGCTGAGTTCCCATTCCAGGGAACTCTGTTGCACTCCCCAGTGAAGCAGCAACAATCCCCCAAGTGCAAGGGCAAAGACCAGTGAAGAAGCTTGGTCCAATGATGGACCCTTGATATTGATGACTATGCTTAGGAGCCTGTGTGCTTGAAATTTCAACTAGGCCTAGAGCGGCCAGGTGCCTAAGAGTTACCTCTTGAGAGCCTCCATGTTGCTCAAATGTGACCACTCTCTAAGCCAAGATCAGCATGTAAATGCAGTACCTTCCCCCAAGTGTGGACATGACTTCCAGGGATGAGCCTCCCTGGCACCAAGGAATTTCTATCAAGCACAGGCTGGTGATGCAACTAGAAAAAGACAACAAATAAAAGGGGGAAATGGTAAATACAAATGAATTTATATGGCTAACAGACTTCAAAATGAGTGGGGAGATCATCAGAAGGGTTGTGCTTATGCATATCCCGGCAGAATTGTAGAGACAACCAAAGTAGATACAACCCCAGGTAGTGGTACTCCTGAGGGCTATGGAGACATCCAGGTCCTGTGGTCATAGCAGATGGCTCTGGAGTTCAGTGCCTTGCCAGTGGGCCCTACTTTGGAATTTGTGCTCCTGAGAGTGATGGACTTGGACTCAGATATGACTTCTCTACACATGCCTCTTCTGTCACTTTTACTGAACCTGTGGTTGTCACTGGGGTTGGTATATACTTGGGAGGCTTGAGTCTCTGGACTAACTGTGTGCCGGTTGGGCCCCAAACCTCAGCAGAGTTGCAGCACCTGTTCTCTCGTTTGTTGGACTGGTCCATGTTGGCTAACAGGGAAGTGGGAATGGTCAACCATCACACCAAGGAACCGAGAGAGTCTGCGACTGCAAGCTGGAGAATTCCATCCATCAGCTATGTGGGATCTAAGCCCCCTCTGGAGTTGGGGGCAGAGTGGGCATCACCATTCCAGAGTCCTCAGGATGGAGGAATGAATTATGGATTATAATGGACTTGGTGGTATTCTACTATGGAATTAGTGTAACTCTAACAATGGAAGAAACTGTGTCACTGATGTGGAGACAGTGGCCATCGGAATTGCTGAGGACAGGGGGAGGGAGGAAGAGGTATGATATGGGGCATTTTCGGGGCTTGGAATTGTCCTGAATTGTATTTCAGGGACAGGTGCAGGAAATCATATGTCCTACCATAACCCACTGAATGGACTGGGAGAGAGTATAAACAACAATGTAAACTATATGTCATGCTGTGTAGCAGTGCTCCAAAATGTATTCATCAAATGCAATGAAAGTGCCACACTGATGAAAGAATTTGGTGATGTAGGAGGAGTGGGGGTGGTGGGGAGTTGGAGTGTATGAGATCCTCTTATACTTTTTAATGTAACATTTTGTATGATCTATGTATCCTCAAGAAATTTAAAAAATCTATTAAAAAAGAAAAAAATAATTATGCCAAGTGAGTGGATGTGGTTTAAGCAGTTGAGCGCCTGCCTCCCACATGGGAGGTCCTGGGTTTGGTTCCCAGTGCCTCCCAAAGAAGTCAAACAAACAATGAGCAGACTATGGGCAAATAAGCAGGGAGCAGATGTGGCTCAAGCAGTTCAGAACCTGCCTCCTACATGTGAGGTGACAGGTTTGGTTTCCAGAACCTCCTAAAGTAAAAACAGGCAATAAGCGCTGCCCCCCCCCAAAAAAAAAAAAACCAAACCAATGAGTAGGCAATGAACACAAACAATGAGTAAAGAAAACAATGAGCAAAAACAACGAACAAACATGAGGGAGCCTTCTGGCGTGGGGGGAGGAATGGAGATGATCATTAAAAAAATAAAAAATAATAATAATTATGCCAAATGAACGAAGCCAAACTAAAAAAGTCTGTATTGGGAAGTCGACTTGGCCCAGTGGATAGGGAGTCCACCTACCACATGGGAGGTCCGTGGTTCAAACCCTGGGCCTCCTTGACCCGTGTGGAGCTGGCCCTTGCTCAGTGCTGATGCGCACAAGGAGTGCCCTGCCATGCAGGGGTGTCTCCCACATAAGGGAGTCCCAAGCGCAAGGAGTGCGCCCTGTAAGGAGAGCCGCTCAATGCAAAAGAAAGTGTAGCCTGCCCAGGAATGGTGCTGCACACATGGAGAACTGACACAACAAGATGATGCAACAAAAAGAGATACAGATTCCTATGCCCCTGACAACAACAGAAGCAGACAAAGAAGAACATGCAGCAAATAGACACAGAGAACAGACAACTGGGGCAGGGTGGAGGGGGAAGGGGAGAGAAATAAATAAAATAAAAAATAAAAAAAAGAGATGGTATTATTTTAAAAAGTCTGTGTTGTATTATTGCATTTATGTAAAATTCTAGAAAATGCACACTAATCTATAGTGACAGAAAACTAATCAGTTGTTGCCTGGTGAACAGAGGGGAGGGAGACAGGGAGGGGAGGGAGGAAATAATTGCTCTGGGCCATGAGGCAGTATCTTGACTGTGGTGATGTTTTCATGGTGTGTACATATGGTAAAACTCAACAAATTTTACCCTTAAAATATGTGCTGTTTATTTTATGTTAATTATACCTCAATAAAGCTGAAGAAAAGATTCTATCCTATCTGCAACCCCAATCGTTTAATATATAGTAAATGCCGTGCAGTTGGTCAGAGTGGTTTCCTGCTGTGGTTTTCACTTCTTGAAGTGGCTAGACTTCTGCAAAAATCTGGCAACTTCCTTCTTTCTAATTCCCCTTTAGACATTTAATTTTGGCAATAGTGCGCCTTTTTTTTTTTTTTAACATGGGCACATACGGCATAAATGTTTTAGAAGTAAATCAGTCATCAGCGTTGGAAATAAAAGCATACATTTCTCCATGTTTAGAAATACCCTATAATCTTTAAGTTCAAATACGATTAAAAAAAAATATGGTTCCTGGTAAGGAAACCCTGCAGGTTGTGTATAATAATGACTTAGAAAAACTGTTCAGAAACCTAGTTCATTTTTTAATTGGATTACCTGATTGTCAAAGTTTACATGTATAATATCGTTGGCTTTTCAAGAAAAAAATTTGCACAGTATGCTCAAATTCAGGTGTCACAAACTATAGCTGTAAAAAGTGGCTAGGGGGAAGCAGATGTGGCTCAACCAGTGGGGCGCCTGCCTACCATACCACATGGGAGGTCCCAGGTTCGAGTCCCAGTGTCTCCTAAAGAAGATTAGCAGATGCCACCCCTGCTGGAATGCGTGAGATGCCACCTCTGGCAACGAGAAGAAGCCACAAGCCAACAGATGCCACAGCCCATGGGAAGCAGATGTGGCTCAGGCCGTTGGGCATTTGCCGCCCATGTGGGACATCCTGTGTTTGGTTCCCAGTACCTCCAGGAGAAGGCGAGCAAACAATGAGCAGACAGACAAGAGAACCATCTGGGGGGGGGGGGGGGGGTAAAAAAAGAAAATCAATAAAGTAAATAAATAAATCTTAAAAAAAAAAGATAAACCAAGGAAATAGACATCATCCTTGCTTTGCTCCACATTTCCAAGGTGGGAACCAAAATGACTCTAGCATGTGGCACTTGAATTTGGGTACACCGTGCAATATTTCCCCTGGTAACGCCAATATTAAATCTGTAAAAATCTGACAATTTGGCAATCCAATTAAAGAAAAACAAACCAAATTCCTGAGCCAATTTTCTAAGGATGTACATTGTAAAGGTTATTATTCTGATTCTCTTGCAGATTTGCTCTTTGTATTTCATTTTCTAAATCTAAAAAGGGGAAAATGGTAGTGCAAGACTGTGAGCCATGGATAGAAGGATTGCTGATAACACGACTGTCATTGGAAATTTCTAAATATTCAAGATGCAAACATGGTGAAGTCAGGATTTGTAAATATGATGCCTTTCATATATTGATTAATCATGTTCTTAGGTGGAAGAATTCTGCTCCATTCACCCTCATGCAATGAGCTCTGGAGTCAGAATCTCCTGGATTTGACTCCTGATTCTTCAATTTAATAAGCTCTAAGGCTTTGAGCAGGTGGATTGCCTTTTCAAGGGTTTAATTTGCCAATCTGTAATGAGTGGAATAACATTGGCGATGGTTAGGAGGCAATTTGCCACGTGTCTCTTCTGTTTGTGTACATCTTGCAAGCAGAGGCACTGGCAGCTTTTGTTACAGAGTCCTTTTTCAAGGTGGTGATAGAGCAAACAGCCTTACGAGGCAACAGTAGGGTCTCTCTTGGGAGTAAGGGGGTAGACTTGTTTACTGTCCCGTATAAATGAAGATAATGCCTCCTTCTAGAACAAAAGGACAGGTTTGTTTTCAACCCATTTAAAAAATTGGGATTTCCTAAGCTTCGGGTTCCTCGAATACCTATAACACAAACCCACTGTAGGCATCGTGTCTGCCTGGGATATGCCGCATCACCTTTGTGGAACTTTACAGCTTTATTTATGTATAATTCACACACCATTCAACTCACCCATTGGAAGTGTACCATTCCATTGTTTTGGGTATAATCACAGAGTTGTTCTAGAACAATCAGTTTTAGTACCTTTTCATCACCCCCCAAAGAAAGCTGGCACATATTAGCAGTCACACCTCATTTTCCCCAATCCCTTAAGCCTTAGGTAATTGCCATCTATTTTCTATCGCTCTTGATTTGACAGTTCTGGAAACTTCATGTACATGAAACCATACAATGCTCACCTTCTCTTTTATGTTTCCATAACCCTGCCCACATCTATGTAAATAGTCCCTCCATAAAACGCTCTTCAAGTAAACCCTTTTGAATGTGCCACCTGTTTCCTGCTTGGAGGCTGACATACAACTAGATGTGAAGAAACAGAGAATGGGACGATTCAAGCGTCATAAGGTAATAGTGGGGATCCCAGCTCTGGCCATTAGGTACCAGGTAATTGTCATTAAGAAAGGATAAGAACGGGGGCATTTTTGAGGGTGAGGGGGCAACGAGTTCAGCTTGGGATATGGTAGGTTCAGACTGCTTGCAATGTTTACAGGGAGACAGTCCTGCAGGTAGATATATGGAACTTCAGTTAAGGAATATGGGTGTAACCTATCAAGGGTCTTGATCATGTGGTTTAGTCCCAGCGCCGCTGTAATCAGTAAAGCAAAGCCCAGCAACCAAGGAGAAATTTCAAAAGAATCCCAATTCTTTCTTTGAGCTCATACAAAGTGAAAAAATACACAATCACTAGCAACGCTTCTGGAAGTCCCCTGCTTTTCCCACTTACTTCCCTCGCTTTCCAGCAACTGCCCCTTTGCTAAGATCTTAAAAATATAAAGCCTGCCTTCCTCGAATGCCTTTTGACTTTCCCTGCTTTTTTCCCCCCTGCTTTTCCAGCACTGACATGCCCATTGCATTCCACCTGAGAAAAGGCTAGCTCCGTTGAGAAAAGTGGAATCATATTTGCAGAGAGAGAAATACAGGTAATAAATCGGGTGCACAAAGTCATAACCTCTTGACAACATCAGGGACTCTGATGCCACAAGCTCCAGCTCCGCGACCCAAAATGTCAGCTACGTGGGGAAGGTAAAAAGCCAGGGCCGCTGGTATATTACGCATTTTTCCCTTTTAGTGTGGAGTTAAAAGAAGATTGCTGGTGAATCTTTGGGGTTGGTGGTGGGGGAAACCCCAACATTAAAAGGACAGGTGGAAGAAGAGAGGACTGTAAAAGAAGGTGAGAAAACATAAACAGGCACTTAAGAAGCAACCCCGGAACGAGCATTTTCATGGAGATCAAAGGAAAAGGAATTTCAAAGTGGGCGTGGCTTATTCTTATCAAACGCCGAGAGTAAAGGTCAAACACTTTGGGAAGAGGGTAGTATCCGCTGGATTTGTCAATCTGGGAGCTGTGGCATCTTCGTTTTCTTTCCTGAGGTCAGTTTTGGTAAATTCTGCTTTGCTCCTCATGGGGTGTGAGTCAAATTTCAGCTTTTAGAAGTGTGAGTGGAAAGTGAGCAGGTTGAAACTTCGACAGTAAAGGGAAGAAAAGAGAAGGTGGCAGAGAGTGGGAAAATGGAATCGGAAGATTTTGAACATGCCACAAAAGAATATATAGGTGGCTCTGCACAGGGAGTAGGCAGAGAAAAGGACAGACTGCAGGGCAGAGAAAAGAACAAGGAGGCTAGAGAAACTATCGAAAGATCCAAATTTTTGTTGTTTCTTTAGAGAGATACTTCAATCCTCAGTCAGAGCCTGGGAGGCTGTTTCTAACAACAGCTTGATCTTCGGTCTTTTCTCTTTATCATTCTTCTCTCTCTCTCTTTTTGTATTTTTATTTGTTTTTTTTTTTTTTACATTTATTTATTTTTTATTTTTTTAATCCTTATTCTTTCATCTGCCTTGAAATTGTTTTTTTTTTCACTCTCTCAAATTGTTTAACCATCACATTTCTAGTTCATAAGAGATTTGAAATCTATTAAAGGAAAGTAGGGCAAGACGTGTGGGGAAGAAGAAGAAAACTAATGTAGTTAAAGTCTGGGACCATTGTATGAATACAATCCAATTGCTCCAAATGGTATAATTGTCCAATAATTTCCTTTCTTAATAAATTGCACTGAATCATAAAGAAAGGGTTAAATGGTCAAATGGTTAAATCTATTGAGGAATGCAAAAAAAAAGTTTCATATATTAAATGGTTTTTAAAAAAATTTTAGCTCTTCAGAGAGGTAAATTTCCATTATTTAGAAAAACAAAGTTCACGGTCCAAAAATGCCAACCAAAGTGTCAGTAGACTTTTAAAATAATGAAAAATTTACAGGAAGTGCTGTGGTGGACATTTTATAGGCTTGAATAATCAGTGTTTTTTGAATTTGGGAAATTCCACACATCCCCATCTGGCCAGAGAGCACGCTCCCAGCTGCCCTTGCAGGCACATGACTTATGCCTCACTATCTGACACATCAAATTAAGAGCCATGTGAGGAAGGAGAAGCCATGCAAAATCTGGTTTTGGCGAGGCGGTGGTGAAGGAGCCAGCTGACAGTTTGGGTGGTGGGTCTGGAGCTTGGGGCATCAAGGTCGCTGATGTTTTCTACGTGAAAACCTCCGGTGCCCACAAGTCACTGTTCAGTGTCACTGGCTGAGTTCCCTTGGGATTCCCCAAGCTCTCCAATACATTATTTTTTTTTTGCAGTTGGTTTTGGAAATGTACTAGAGTGGCTTATTGTTTTCAGCTCAGAACCTAGGTAGATAAAACTACCTGCTGATGGCAGTAACTTTAAATTCGGTTCAATTTTTTTTAAGCAACCGAGATAACTGTTTTAAAGGCAAATGCACCCAATCTTAGTAGTTTTGCCTTTAAACATTCATCCGTGGATTAGTAAATATATCGGAAAAATGATTGCAGCTTGGGATCTTGCCCTGACACCCAATGTAAGGAACTTTAAGTGAGAAGGATCTGGGGTCCTGCTTTCTCCGAGAAGACTTTTCTGACCAACTCCATCCCATGATCATTTTCCTTTTCTCTAATTTTGCTGACTGTGTGTGCAATCTCATGTTGTGCTTTTCTCCACGTGTCTCTGGTAGGCTTACTTCCTAGTCTAGAAGATAAAATTTTCAAGGACGGGATCCTCTCCTCTTCTCCTTCTACACAGCCCTCCTCCCAGGATGCTAAGCAGGCTGCAGCTTTGTAATCAGTACTCACAGGCACGAGTTGATTGATCTGGTGGACTATTAACCTGAACATCAGGAGAGCTGGCCTGATTTTAGGGACTGCATACTGTTTTCATGGCTTTCAGCAAGAGGCTTATTTACTCTGTTTCTCTGGTGAGTGGACTACCAGGAATTCTTAAATGAGGTAGAGGACGAAGCGTATAGTGATATCCGTAAGGAGACATGTGGTGGGTAGCTGCGTAGCCAGTGTAACAATCTAGGAAGACCCTGAGAGTGAAGCGTCGATTACTCTGCGAAGGTTGGAGGCCCCCTGGCATAGCAAATAGCTGTAAAAACTTTAATTTTCCTGTTTCATTGGGCCATAAGGAGGTCATGGCCGATGGGTGTCCCATAGAGGGAAAAAGGTTGGGAGACAGTCAACAATGACCTATTACCCAAGAAAGACTATCATTATATGTCTCTTTGTTCCTTCTATAAAGCCAGGACAGCCTCATGCAGGTCACAAAAAGGAAGTTTTAAAAGAGTGAAGGCTATCATTAGAATTTTTTAAAATTTATTTTTATTTTTATTTTAAAATTTATTTCTCCTCCCTCCCCCTCTCCTTCCCCTCCCCCTCTCCTCCCCTTCCCTCTCCCCATCCCAGTTGTCTGCTCTCTGTGTCCATTCACTGTGTGTTCTTCTGTATCTGCTTCTATTCTTGTCAGTGGCACCAGGAATCTGTGTCTCGCTTTGTTGTGTCGTTTTGCTGCATCAGCAATCCGTGTGTGCGGCGCCACTCCTGGGCAGGCTGCACTTTCTTTCACGCTGGGCGGCTCTCCTTATGGGGTGCACTCCTTGGGCGTGGGGCTCCCCTACGCAGGGGACACCCCTGCGTGGCAGGGCACTTGAGCACATCAGTCCTGCTCATGGGCCAGCTCCACATGGGTCAAGGAGGCCTGGGGTTTGAACCGTGGACCTCCCATGTGGTAGGTGGACATGCTATCCATTGAGCCAAGTCCACTTCTCGTATCATTAGAATTTGAATCACCAAGAAATGAAGCAGAAGTTGATGCCACACACAGTGGTGAATCCAAAGTTAGAAAGAAAATCTAGTTATTAATTCAAATCATTAGGCTCATAAACAAATTCATACTCTTAACAATTTGACAAATAAAAGGTGAAGGGTAAATCATAGTACCCAAATACATAAATACAGAGAACTTAACTCAAATAAGTAGGTCCGAACACTTTCTGAGCTATAAATATTAGTTCTGAAGTCCGCTTTGCTTTGACATTAAATATGGAAGTTCTAAAAAATCACTTATCCTGTGGAGATTTTATTTAGCATCTTAGAAGTTTCCGTCTCTGTTAATTAACCTGAGTGCTTTTTATTAGTCCATCCCACACTCTTCTATCATTTCTTTTGAAAGGAAAAAAAAAAGCCCCAACAGTTAGCATTTTGTATTTTACCAAGTATTTTTCCATTTCTCCTGCTCTGCCTCATGTCATTTCCATTTTATGACTGGGAAACTGAGCGCAGACAACTTGAATAACTAGCCCAAGTTTACATAGCTGGACTCAGGTCACTGAATCTCAAAATGAGGCATAAGCGTATGATAATTGGGAATTTTATCTTTTACCCATGGAGGCCAAATGGTTTCTACTTTATAAGGCTACATGTTCATTATTTGGCTTGTCATCTTGGAACATTGTAGAAGCTTTTCACCATGTTTTGATATCACATGCTTAGAAGAGGCCTCAGAGAACATTTCAGCTAATTCCGGCTTCCTTTCTGCAGCCTAATCAGCAATAACAATTGGTACCATTCCATTAAAAAAAAATAACAACAATAATCACTGTTCATTATCTTCAGAAAATCAGGATTTTTTGTTTTGTTTTGAACATGGGGTCCTAAATAATTTGACTGGAGCCATCAGATATTTTGCACGGCAAACACAGCACTACCCAAAAGAAATATAATTTGTGCAATTTAAAAATCTTCCTAAGCCACAGAAAAAAGTAAAAAGCCACAGGGGAAATTAATTTTAATCCTATGTCTCACTTTACCCATCATATCCCAACTAACATAGTAATATAAAAATTATTCTTGAGTTATTTTACATTCTTTTTTTTTTCTTCTTCAAGTAAGCCTTTAAACACCAGAGTGTTTTTTTCACACAGCACATCTCAGTTCAGACCAGACATGCTGTAAATGTTGAATAACTACATATGGGGAAGCGGATGTGGCTCAACTGATGGAGCGTCCACCTACCATATAGGAGGTCAAGGGTTCAAACCCAGAGCCTCCTGACCTGTGTGGTGAGCTGGCCCACGTGCAGTGCTGATGCGCACAAGGAGTGCTGTTCCACATGGGATCCCCCCCTTGGAGGGGTGCCCCACATGCAAGGAGTGTGCCCTGCAAGGAAAGCTGCCCCAAAAAGTGCAGCCTGCCCAGGAGTCGGGCCACACACATGGAGAGCTGATGCAGCAAGATGATGCAACAAAAAGAGACACAGATACCTGGTGCCACTGACAGGAATGCAAGTGGACACAGAAGAACACACAGCGAATGGACACAGAGAGCAGACAACTGAGGAGGGGAGGGAAGGGGAGAATAACTTCACCTGGCTCCTGTGTGGGACAGTGTGAGCTAGATGTGGCGAGTGCAGCTTTGTGCCTGGATGCGAAGGGCAGCCAAATAAAAAGAAAAGAGAAGGAAGTGACGGTGGGCCGGGCATGTCCATCAGTGCTGCTGTCTGAGGGCCACTGTGCCCTCACCGGCATCCTCTTGGTTACAGGCTAGCGCTCAGTGTTGCATTAACACCCACCAGATAAAAACTGTCCACGTGTGGGTGAAGCAGCTGGTGTTTGGAATGTCATCCCCTTACTACTTTCACTTTATAAGGAGACGACATCCCAAACACCAGCTGTCCCGAAGTGGCCATGGTGGCTGCTGGGGGCAGGGAGTGGAGGAAGAGATGTGATGTGGTGGCATTTTCGGGACTTGGAGTTGTCCTGGGTGGTGCTGCAGGGACAGTTACTGGACATTGTATGTCTTGCCGTCATCCACTGGGTGGAACGTGGTAGAGTGTGGGCTATGGTGTGCACCGTAGACCACGAGGTGCAGCGGTGCTCAGAAATGTATTCACCACATGCAATGAATGTCTCATGATGATGGAGGAGATTGTTGTTATGGGGAGAGGAGTGGGGTGAGGGGGGGGGTATATGAGACCTCATAGTTTTTAAATGCAATATTAAAAAAATAAAGACAAAAAGAAAAAAGAGTTAAAAAAAACTACGAGCCCTGTCAAGCAGAGAGACTCAAAGCCACACAATGGTGTCGGGGGAGGCGGGAGTCGTGCTCAGAGCCCTTTAATCTGTGACAGTCAAGATCTAAGGACTTGTCCTTTGTATCTGAAGGTGAAATTGTGCCCTTTCAAGGATGCAATTTAAGAAGGAAGACAAAAGCTCCATCCCCACCTTGTGGGAAATCTTCCAGCTCTCAAATGCCCTGTGTGCTTTCACAAACACAAAGAGCACTTCAGGAAACCATTTCTGAACATTGCGATTAGGCTAAAAGCCACTGATGATACACTTTGGAGAGGTCGTGCGGTAGGTGAATATATCTCAATAAAACTGCTGAAAAAATAACTGTGCAAGAAGAGCCAGAAATAGCAGCTATGTACAGCAGGGGAAAGAGAGGTTGAGAGGCGAAGAGTTTTCTTTTTTCTTTTTTGTTTATTATTATTATTGAAATAAGGAAAATGCTCTAACAATGACTGAAGGGATGAATGCACAACTTTGTGATGACACCAAACACCATTGCTTGTACACTTTGCCTAAGTTGTTTGCTTTATTAATATATCCTAGTAAAATTGATTTGTTTTAAAAAAAGAAGCCCTAGTGCGGGGGCAGCTCTCCAGCGCGGGAGGCCCATTTGTGGCTCCCTCTCTGACTCCTGTCATTTATTTCACCATCACTTTTTCAGAGACTTGAAATAGCCTGAGCCATTCTGAGTGACAAATTGCTCTCTGTAGGAGTCCAAATCATGTAAAGATGTTTTGCTTTCTGTAATTGTATTAATACCGCCACATTGTAGTCACTTGACAAATGAATGGCTGCCTTTAGAAATTTTTTTTTAAAGATTTATCTATTTATTTATTTCCCCCCTTCCCCTCCTGCCGCCCTGCTTTTTTTGCTGTCTGTGTTGTCTTCTCTTCTCATTTTCTCTCCTCTAGGAGTCACTGGTATTTGATCCTGGGGACCTCTGATGCAGAGAGAGGTTCTCTGTCATCTGTGCCACCTCAGTTCCTGGTCTCTGCCGCACTTCACCTTGACTCTCCCCTTTGTCTCTCTTTTGTTGCATCATCATCTTGCTGCGTGACTCACTTGCATGGGCACTGGCTCACCACACGGGCACTGGCCCACCATGCAGGCATGCTCTCTCTTCTTCTTTTTCACCAGGAGGCCCCAGGAATCAAACCCAGGTCCTCCCATATGGTAGGCAGAAGCTCTATCACTTGAGCCACATCTTCTTCTCTGCCTTTAGAATTTTAGTCAGGGCCTAAGTGCTTCATCGAGTTTTGGAAATTTCCAGAAGAGATGAATGAAACAATCTCTACTTCTGTTACTGCATAAGGAGCATGGAGCTCATTCCCACCTAACATAGCAGAGGGACTGCTATTACAAAATGTATTTTAGTTTCCCCCTCAGTAATAACAAAACTTGCACGAATATATATGATATATGTGTGTTGAGTGTGACGTTGTCTCTTTCTGGATGTGTAATTTCGGGGCATGCCCGCCTCGTTCACTGACCTCCTTGAGGCTTGTGGAGAGAAATCTAGTGCCTCTGTTCAGCTCCTTGCCAGAAGCCTAAAAAGCCCACACGTTACTGATAATAACTACCTGGTGAGCAATCCTCTACGCCATGCTCGAGTCTTTGGAAGCAGCATCCAAGGCCTTTGGAGGGAGGGGCGGGAAAGATATTTAAGGAATTACAACTCAGAGACATGGTCGCATCCTGGAGGAGTGTGAATTGGGAAATGCATCTGTGAGAAGCCAGGTGAGAACTAGAACGATCAAGAGCTGAATGAACACGTGAAGGCTGCGGCTTTTCCCAGGCCTGGACTCGGAGCCCGGCTCCAACATTTTGGAGTTTCGCACCATGGAACAACATCTCCTCCTCCCTTACCTGTACACATATGACCATTGTGACACTTGGATTTCTTAAGTAGAGAAGCGTATGCAATTTATTTTTAAAAATCTCTGGGAGTGGATGTGGCTCAAGCAATTGAGCGCCCACCTCCCACATGGGAGGTCCCAGGTTCAGTTCCTGGTGCCTCCTGGAGAAGACAAACAACTAGCAGACAATGAACAGACATCGAGCAAAAACAACGAGCAGACAAGGAGCAAAAACAACGTGCAAACAACAAGCAATGAGCAAAACCAAACAAATGGAGAGGATGTGGCTCAATCATTTGAGTGCCCGCCTCCCCCCACACATGGGAGGTCCCAGGTTCAGTTCCTGGTGCCTCTTGGAGAAGACAAACAACTAGCAGACAATGAACAGACATCGAGCAAAAACAACGAGCAGACAAGGAGCAAAAACAACGTGCAAACAACGAGCCATGAGCAAAACCAAACAAATGGAGAGGATGTGGCTCAATCATTTAAGTGCCCGCCTCCCACATGGGAGGTCCTGGGTTCGGTTCCTGATGCCTCCTAAAGAGAAAAAAACAAACAAACGAGCAAACAACGAGCGCAAATAGACAAGGGAGCTATCTCAGGGAGAAAAAATAGAATCAATTTTTAAAATCATCCCTTGAAAGGGCATTTTCTTATATTGATGCTAGCAATAAAATAGAACCCAGACCAGAGATAAAAATGGGAATCTACTTTTGGCTTAATTTGCTTTGTGTTAATGGGTTGAATTGTATTCTGCAAAAAGATATATTGAAGTCCTCACCCCCACGGCCTATGAATGTGGTCTTAGTTGGAAATAGGTCTTTGGAGATGTAATGGAGTTATAAAGAGGTCATACTGGATAGAGGGGGGGCCCTAAACCCAGTGAGTGGTGTCCTTATATAAAAAAAGAAGAGCTAGAGATGCAGGCACACAGGGGAGAAGGTCATGTGAAGGTGGAGGAAGGGATGGGGCTGCTGCATCTGCAAGCCAAGAAGTGCCAAAGATGGCTTTCAAACACCAGAAGCTCCACCAGGCGAGGAAGGATTCCCCGCTCCAGGATGCAGCCCTAGGAAACCAATGCAGTTAGTTAGTTTACTTTTCCTTCCCCCACCCCACCCCCACTCCACCTGGCACCTCCATTGCCTTTTTTTTTTTAAATTTCTCTCCCCTCCCCCCGCCGCCCCGTTGTCTGCTCTCTGTGTCCATTTTGCTGTGTGTTCTTCTGTGTCCACTTGTACTCTTGCCAGCAGTACCTGGGATCTGTTTCTTTTTGTTGCGTCATCTTGCTGTGTCAGCTCTCCATGTGTGCAGCGCCATTCCTGGGCAGGCTGCACTTTCTTTGGCCCTGGGCGGCTCTCCTTACGGGGCACACTCCTTGCACGTGGGGGCTCCCCTACGCGGGGGGACACCCCTGCGTGGCAGGGCACTCCTTGCATGCATCAGCACCGCGCATGGGCCAGCTCCACGCGGGGTCTATCTGTTGAGCCAAATCTGCTTCCCCTCCAGGCTCAGCGCTCCTGGGGAAGCTGCAGGAATGACTTCAAATGGGGGAAAGTCCTTTGGAGGATTTAGGGAATCCAAGAAGGGAATGGTGGGAAGGGATGTTAACCCCCTCCCACCACATCCTTTTTGAAGTTGGTCTTCCCCTGCCTTTATAAATCTAATCACTGACATTTGGGAACCAGGCATATCGATTAAAAAAAAAATTCTCAATCATCCTATGAAAAATTTCCTAGAAGCACTTGCGGCTCAGCGGCCCTCGGCGAAGCTGGAGAGTGGCAGCTGCTGCAGACACGACGCACAGATGGAGTTCCCGGGTGGTGCCTAGGTGGAAGTGGCTGACGTCTCTCCCACCTGCCGGGGCTCCTTCCTGTCCCGGTTCTGAATTGCTCAGCTGCGGCAAAAAATGAATGGGGCGTGTGATCTTTTCCTTCAATTTTTCAATGTGGGGTATTACATTCATTGATTTTCTTTTTCTTTTTTTTCTCTCTTTTTTTAAAAAAATATTACATTAAAAAAATACGAGCTTCCCCCTATACCCCCCACCCCCCTCACCCCACTCCTCCCACATCATCTCAATCGATGCAGAAAAGGCGTTCAACAAAACCCAGCACCCTTTCTTGATAAAAAATACTTTGATTCATATTATTTCAAATTCCTTTAAAAGTTTTTGCCTTTTATTTGTCATTTTTACTACTATCTCTGATATTTCATTTTCTGATTAATTGTATTTGGTTATTTCATTTAGAAAAAGTTTTGGATCACAGAAGAAAAAACAAATGAGTGGGGTCAACCTCCCCACAGTGACGACCAGTGCCAGGACCCCCACAGCCTGCCCCTGGTGGGGTGCGGCCCGTGGGGTCCAGATCACAGGAGGGAGCCGGCCAGGAGCTTTCCAGAAGGGCGTGGCTGGGTCTGGGAGGAGCGAGGGACAAGCTCGGCCCTAGAAGGCCGCGTAGTGCTGGGGCAGGTGCCCGTCCCCCCTCACCAGCTGGCCACGAGCGCGCCAGGACAGGTGCCCTGCCTCGCGGGCCCCGCTCGGACTCTGCTGCACCAGCTCAGGCAAGCCTGCAGGAGGAAGAGCTTGGCCCGCTGGCTGGCGACAGGAGGAGGGCACCCTGTAGAATGCCCGTCCACGCTGCGCCACACTCATTTTAGCTGCTGCCTTTGCCCTGGGGAGAGAGCAGGTGTGTCCCTTTCTTGCCAGGCTGTGCTGGAGCCTGTGCTCTGCCCCTGCTTCTGGGAGTGGGAGAATTGGCCCCTGCTGGCCGCGTTGCTGGCCCTCTGGGGGACACTGAGTTTTCTAGGCACCTGCTGTGAAGACTTGGATTTTTGTTCTGATTCCCCCTCCCCTTATTAAAATTTTATTTCAAATTTTGAAAATAAAAGAACAAACAAAAGGCAGCTTAACAAGTTATGGGCACATGACCCCCCGTTGGTGCAGGGACATTCTGGAATAACTCTCTAAACAGGACAGCTCCCAGGCACAGGATGGCCGAGTGGCCTCTGGGTGACAGACGGACAGGGTCACAGTTTTCCTAAAAAGCTTCAAGTGCTGACACTCGTGGGAATGGCAGTGACAGAGGTCTCAGCAGAATAATGCTCTGCTCTACTTGGGAAGAAATTTCCTCCAATTACTGAACTAAAGAAGAAAAGAAGGGAAGCAGACTTGGCCCAATGGATAGGGCGTCTGTCTACCACATGGGAGGACCGCGGTTCAAACCCCGGGCCTCCTTGACCCGTGTGCAGCTGGCCCATGCGCAGTGCTGATGCGCGCAAGGAGTACCCTGCCACACAGGGGTGTCCCCGCATAGGGGAGCCCCATGCGCAAGGAGTGCGCCCCGTAAGGAGAACCACCCAGTGCGGAAAAAAGTGCAGCCTGCCCAGGAATGGCGACACACACACATGAAGAGCTGATGCAGCAAGATGATGCAACAAGAAGAGACACAGATTCCTGTGTTGCTGACAACAACACAAGCAGACAGAGAAGGCGCAGCAAATAGTCACAAAGAACAGACAACCGGGGTGGGGGGAGGGGAAATAAATAAATAAATAGACAGATAAATAAATCTTTAAAAAAAAAGAAAAAGAAGAAAGGAAGTAAATAAAAGCAAAAAAGCAAAAAAAAAAAAAAAGAACAAAGGTGTTTTTTGTTTTGTTTTGTTTTTTTGTTTTTGTTTTTTCCTGTACTGGGCTCCTGTGTAGCAATAGTAACAATAAATAAAAATCTATTCAATCCTACCAGGTATTTACTGAATGAACACCTACTGTGTGTCAGACATAATGCAAGGTATGATAGCAAAACAACGGGGAGGAACGCATGTAATTTCTGTCCTCCTGAAATTAAAATCAAAGAATAAATATGCAGTCACATAGTTTAATATGTGCAATGGAGAAAATAATAAAGATGCAGTGATAGAGAATGACAGGGAACGTCTCCATAGCTAGGATAATCGAGGAAGGATTTTGGATGAACATACAAATTTGGAAGTTCTCAGAATACAGATGGTTTCTAAAGAATTGAAGTGAGTGAGTTAAATTGGGAGAGAGGTCAAGACAGTTCAGGGGATCCAGAAGCTCTGCTCTGTTGGGAGGAGAAAATTCACTGGGATCATGATAACGTCCCAGCATCTAATCGGATCCTTTGGAATTTGAATTTTTGTTGTTGTTGTTCTAAGACGTTGAATGTGAGGAGGGTTTTGGAAATGTTCTTATCAAAAATTTTTTCAGAGGGAAGCAGGTGGAGCTCAAGTGATAGGGTTCCCAGCTACAATATGGGAGGACCCGGGTTCGATACCTGGGGCCTCTGGTGAAAAAGAAGAAAAAGAGGAAGCGTGCCTGCGCAGCGAGCCAGTGCCCCGCGCAAGTGAGTCACACGGCAAGATGACGCCGCATCAAAAGAGAGACAAGGGGAGAGTCAAGGTGCAGCGCAGCAGAGACCAGGAACTAAGGTGGCACAAGTGACAGGGAACCTCTCTTCGTTGGTCTCCAGGATTGAATCCTGGTGAATTCTAGAGGAGAAAAGCCAGACGAGAAGACAAAAAGAGAAATATCTACAGAAGATCACACAGCGAATGGACACAGACAGCAAAAACGGCAGGGGGAGGGGGAGGGGGAGGGAAAAATTTTTTTAAGATGTCATCATAAAAGAAAAGGAAGGAGGGAAACGGACTTTGGCCCAGTGGTTAGGGCGTCCGTCTACCATATGGGAGGTCCACGGTTCAAACCCCGGGCCTCCTTGACCCGTGTGGAGCTGGCCATGCGCAGTGCTGATGCGCTCAAGGAGTGCCGTGCCACGCAGGGGTGTCCCCCGCGTGGGGGAGCCCCACGCGCAAGGAGTGCGCCCGTGAGGAAAGCCGCCCAGCGTGAAAAGAAAGAGCAGCCTGCCCAGGAATGGCGCCGCCCACACTTCCCGTGCTGCTGACAACAGAAGCGGACAAAGAAACAAGACGCAGCAAATAGACACCAAGAACAGACAACCAGGGGAGGGGGGGAAATTAAATAAAGAAAATAAATCTTAAAAAAAAAAAAAAAAAAAAAGAAAAGGAAGGAAAGGGAGTGGCTGTAGCCCCGTGACTGAGCACCTGCTTTGCATGTACGAGGTCCTCCGTTCAACCCCCAGTACCTCCTGAAAAAAGAAAAAAGGGAGTTGTGGACTCAGTTGAGGCCATAAAGCAAAGATTTTTTTTTCTTTTTTAAGATTTATTTATTTTTATTTATTTCTCTCCCCCCCTCCCCCCTCCCCCTCCCCCCTCCCTCCCCCCCTCCCTGTCTTTAGATTACAAATGTAATTTCAGTAAAGCTGAGGCGATTTCTTTTAAATGATTGTGCTGCTTCAGACACTGCGCCTTAAACATCTTCCAGCCCACCAGAACCATGTCAGCGTTATTCTCCTGTAGAACAGTGATGCACATGGGCACGCACAAATTTCAGCCTCGCCTTCAATATTGGACAGCTGATAGAGTTAGTAGTTTCCTGTATCATTTTTCATGATAATATCCTGATGTTTTGGAGTCCTGTAGACCGAGGGCTGCCACACCTTGCTGATTGTTGTTCTGTGCCCATCAGTTCCAATTTCCCAAGGTGGTTGTAAAATCACAGTTGCCTGGTTTCAAAGATAACCTTTTAAATGTAAATCGCTGCTCGTGCTGATGGTTTTTATAGGGTTAAAGGAAAAAAGGGAATGATGGCTCAGTCTGATACATTTTCTGGAATCCCTGGCTCTGAATCAACCAGTGGTACTCAATGGCCACCAGGCTGCCAATGCACCTGCGACATGCCGGGCGTCCAGATTTCCTGCCAGGCAGCATATGCTGTGACGTGATAAACAATACCCTATTATCGCCGGGTGCTTTATTAAATGGGGCTGCCACGCACACGCACACAAGTGACAGACCAAGCAATATTTTATTTTGACTGGGCTTAGCAGTTTAACAATATGAGATTATGTCATATCAGTATGCATTTGCATGTTAGTGCTGTACGAAGTGCAGATTTTCTTGGAGCCACAAGGGATCCAGAAGGTGACCTCTCCAGTTCACCATTCTTCCTGTTCCCTCCTGCTTTTCAGAAGAGGACACAGTACAACGAGATCAATTGTTCTCCCAAGGTCTCAGAAATACCAGCAGAGATCAAAAGTGGCATTAAGAAAGTTCAAGCCCTTTCCCTGTTCATTTCTTTTTCTGCTTTTTAACTTTTTATGGAAAGATAACACATGTATGGAAAAATTTACCAAATAAAAAAGTTCGCCAATTGAACGCTTCCTCATAGCCAGAGCTCAGATTAAAAACCTGAACATACAGCTTTCCGGAAGCCGCCTCGAGCCATTTCCAGGTACTGCCATCCACAGGTCACCACGCTCCTGACTTCTGACAGCATAGATTAGTTTTGCCTGTTTGTGTGCTTTCCTTCCACCAATCGTTTTGCACCACATTTTTTTAAAAGCTAAACCTTTTTTTAAAAATTATTTTATTTATTTCTCTCCCCTTCTCCCCCCACCCCCCTTGTCTGCTCTCTGTGTCCATTTGCTGTGTCTTCTTTTTGTCCACTGCTGTTGTTGTCAGCGACTCGGGAATCTGTGTTTCTTTTTGTTACGTCATCTTGTTGTGTCAGTTCTCCGTGTGTGTGGCACCATTCCTGGGCAGGCTGCACTTTCTTTCGTGCTGGGTGGCTCTCCTTACGGGGCGCACTCCTTGCACGTGGGGCTCCCCTATGTGAGGGACACCCATGTGTGGCACAGCACTGTTTGCGTGCATCAGCACTGTGCATGGGCCAGCTCCACTTGGGTCAAGGAGGCCCGGGGTTTGAACCTTGGACCTCCTATGTGGTAGGCGGACACCCTAACCACTGGGCCAAGTCCGCTTCCCTGCACTGCATTTTAATAGTATATTTCTTTGTACTCTGCACTACAGAAAAATGTACTAAGGACTTGATACTCTATTTTGGTTTAGACCTGGAGATTAAGATGCAGTATGTTTTCAGGTAAGTCCCTGTTATTGCTGGAAATGCCAGAAGACTCATATTGTGATGATGCAACCCTAAACCATGCACCCCTGAGATGGACAAGAAGGACCCAGTGGGTGAACGTCATTATGATACTGGTCAGCATCTCAAATGAGACATCGCTGATGGAAGATGAGGGAGAAGCAGTGGTCCATTCTCGTTTTAATTTAAACAGAACCAAGTCAGCATCTATCAAAACAGGTGTTTCAAGAAGGAATTAGAGGGAAGTGGATTTGGCTCAACGGATGGAGCATCCGCCTACCAAATGGGAGGTCCAAGGTTCAAACCCAGGGCCTCCAGACCCATCTGATGAGCTGGCCCATATGCAGTGCTGATGTGTGCAAGGAGTGCCGTGCCACGGAGGGTTGTTCCCTGTTTAGGGGGGCCCCACGTGCGAGGAGTGCACCCCATAAGGAGAGCCACCCAGCGTGAAAAAAAGTGCAGCCTGCCCAGGAGTGGCGCCACACAAATGGAGAGCTGACACAACAAGATGACGCAACAAAAATAGACACAGATTCCTGGTGCCGCTGAAAAGAATACAAGCAAACACAAGAACACACAGCAAATGGACACAGAGAGCAGACAACTGGGAGTGGAGGGGAAGTGGAGAGGAAAAAAAAAAAGAAGGAATTAGAGAAGCAGATGTGGCTCAAGCGATTGGGCTCCCACCTACCATGTAGAAAGTTTCGGGTTTGGTTCCTGGTGCCTACTAAAGAAGACAAGCAAGATAGCATGCTGATGCAATGGACTGGCATGGTGAGCTGATGCAACAAGAGGCACAAGGAGGAAAAAATATTGAGAACACAACAAAGGAGGGAGCAGGGGTGCCTCAAGCGATTAGGCGCCTTCCTCCCACATGAGAGGTCCTGGCTTCAGCTCCCAGTGCCTCTCTTTAGAATAGCACACAACGAATAGACCCAGCAAATGCAAACAGTGAGGGGGTGGGGAGTATAAATAAATAAAATTAGTTTTTTTAAAAAAGGAATTAAACACCCTACAACGTTCCCTGCTTTGGGTAGTGGAATATCTGTCTCCTAATACGGTTGACCTAACTATGTTGCCAAGTGGATAATTTTCATCTGTAAGTTCCCCAAGAACACAGACCATGTTTATTTTATCCATCCTTGTTACCCAATACCTGGCAGGGCTCCTGATGGCAGGACCAATAAAAGCTTATTGAGTGAGTGGCTACTTTGTCATTGACATGATGGCTTCCCTGCTCTGCTCTTCTCTTCCTCCTTATGTAATGCCAGGTCGTTGCTGAAGGAGCTGATGGGCAAGGCTATCTAACACAGCTTACTCCTTTCCCTGTCCCTTGCCACATGCGTCTTTTTCCCCCTTCCTCCTTCCCTTCCTCCCACCCCTCCACATCCCTGCTGTTTTTACTGTCTGTGTTCATTCGCTGTGGGATCTTCTGTATCTATTTCTCTTTTTTGTCTTCTCATTTTTTCTCCTCTAGGATTCACCGGGATTTGATCCAGGAGACCTCTGATGGGGAGAGAGGTTCCCTGTCACCTGTGCCATCTCAGTTCCTGGTTTCTGCTGCGATTCACCTTGACTCTCCCATTAGTCTCTTTTTTGTTGTGTCATCATCTTGCTGTGTGACTCACTCTCATGGGCACTGGCTCACTGCATGGGCACTGGCTTGCCGCACAGGCAGTTGTGCAGGAGCTGGGTCACCATGCTCGCCACGCGGGCAGTCGTGCGGGCCCTGACTCGCCGCACAGGCACACTTTCTCTTTTCCTTTTTTTTCACCAGGAGGCCCCAGGGATCAAACCCCGGTCCTCCCATATGGCAGGCGGAAGCCCTATTGCTTGAGCCACATCCGCGTCCCCACATGAGTCTTTCCGTGGCTCCTCTCTCCCAGCCCTGCCTGCTCACTTTCAGACATGCCCTAGGGATGGAGCTGCCAGATACACCAAATAAAAATATCACACACTCGGTCACATTTGAGTTTCAGATGAACGACCAAATTTTAAAAATTATAAACATGAGATATTTGCACTAAAAATATTATTCATCATGTCTCTGTGGTTAGGGTTTACCTGGGCATCCTGTATTTTGTCTGGCAACCTGGCTCCTTTCTGAGGTCCTTTTCCGTCCTGCTCACAGTGGGTCAGTGTGTATATGTTTGGAGGGAGGGGCGGCTCTTTACTGTTTGGCTCCTTGATCTTTTTTTGTTTTATGTTTTAATTAAACAAATTTTTTTATTGAACATTTTTCTTTCTCTATTTTTTTAATTTTTATTTTCCTTGGTCTTTTAAAAAGTGGGCCATGTGGAGCAGGTATAGTACAGTGGCTGAGCACCTGCTTCCCATGTACAAGATCCTGGGTTCAGTCCCTGGTACCTCCTAAAAAATAAGTAAGTAAATAAATAATAAATAAATAAGCAGACCAAAGAAAGCCTCCATCTCCCATAAGTGAAATGCGTCCCCCTCTGCAATGGTGACAGGTAGGAGAGGTGGCACCCTCCTGCAGAACAAGTGAGAATTCAGGTGGATGAGGTAGAAGCAGGCAGGTTGGTGTGGGTGAGCCTGACTCGGAGCAGGGGGCTGGAGCAGGCCAGAGATGCTGAGTCTTTGACTTGCAAGGAGGTCTAGGTGGAAGGGGCCCATTCTTTGATCCTTCTTGAGTCTGCAGCAGATGCAGGAACCCTGGCTCCATCAGTGGCTTCGTCCACAAGTTTGAGACCTGTGACGAATCAAATGCAGTATTTGCCATTACCATCAACTAAAGAGTTCTACATTACATCAGGAAAGTTTAAAGAGCTTTCTCACAAGTGCTCTGATGCGTGTGCCCTAACTTTAGAGACTTCATGTCTAATTAGAGAGGCAAGTCTAAAAAAGAAGAATAAGTAGCAAAACAAGATAGCCTTAGACATTATACTAAATGTTTTCAGCCTGCAGATCCAGAAGATTATTCTATTGTTATCATATTTTAAAATATTGATTCATCAATCTAGAACTTAAGCAGGCAAGTCATTTGCATCACTCATTTTACTTTTATTTGCTGACATCTTCCTACCCTTTATTGAATTTGAAAATAATAAACTGTGTTTTCCTTAAAATATTTTGTACTTTGGTTTTTAAATGAATCTGAGGGACCTTACTCCTATAATTAAAAATTAATGAGGTTTGATTATAATTTGCTTTAATGGTGTGTGAAGGTAGATAATTGGGAAAAACTAGGTATCTCTAAATCGAGGCATTTTTACAACCGTGAAATTGTCTAGTTCTATCCTCTCATTTCTAGACGTGGAAACTGGATGTAAAAAGGGTTAAGCCATGTGCTAAAAATTCTTGAATTCATGCATAAGTGTCTATTAAGTTTCTTCTCTGTGCCAGGCATTTTTCTGTAGGCTCATAGGGACTAGCCAGACCCAAAGCCTGGCCTTGCTCTCTAAACCCAGTGCTCTTTCTCCTGCTTGTTTCCTTCAGTTTTTTTTTTTTTAACCTTCTTCCAAGATAAACTAACCTGTTCATCAGCTGCAACTTTAAGTGTTTGAAGACAATAAGTCATCCTGCCTCTGTTTAAACAATTGGGATACACTGAAATGGCCTCAGCTTTTGTACTTGGCCATTAAAAGTATCTGTTGGTGACATTTAGAGGAATCAGCTTTGCTTAAGTGAGAGCAGCACAGTGTCTTGGGTCCCTTGAGGGCCTGGCCAGAATGTGCATGTGTCCTGCTTAGAGGGTGTTAGCTCATAGTTCAGAGAATTAAATGTTTAGATTTCTTGCTGGAGAGTAAAATAACGTCAGCTAACAAATTCTTTAGAATATCGGCCTCCTCACTTTGATTGCACACACCCATCAGTACAAAATGTAGGCATTCTTTAAACTTACAAATTACAAACTTAGAGATGTCTCTGACTTTGCACCCTATGGCAGTAAGAACATAGGTTCTGATAAAACTGGCTTCAAATCTTGGCTCTGCTTCACAGCACCTGGGTGACCTTGGCCTAATACTTCCCTTTGAGCCTATTTTCTCAGCAGGTTGCTAGATGAGTAATTAATACCACATATGCCAAAATCCTTCTGGGGTGTCCTCTTCATTCATATTGATTCCCATAGTCAAAGCACATTATTTTAGGAGGTTTAAATTATTAAAATGGCTTTAATAAAGTTTCCTGTAAAGGGAAAAACAAAAACTGTTAATCTTTTTTTTTTAAAAAAATTTATTTTAGCTATTTATTCCCCATCTTCTTCATTGTTTGTGCTCGCTGTCTGCTTTTTGTGTCTGTCTGTTGTGTGCTCATCTTCTTTTTAGGAGGCACTGAGAACCAAACCTGGGACCTCCCATATGGGAGGGAGGCACCAAATTGCTTGAGACACTTCTGCTCCCCGCTCGTGTCTCTCACTGTGTTTCCTCATTGCGTCATCTCACCCTGCCAGCCCGTCACCTCAGCTTGTCTTCTTTAGGAGGCACTGGGAACCAAACCTGAGACTTCCCATGCGGTAGGCAAGTGCCCAACTGCTTGAGCCACATCTGCTTCCCCAAGTGAATTATCTTAATAGCTCACCTGAAAGATCAGATAAGAGCCAAATTACAGTTTTGTCTTATTTTGTAGACATTGGTTTATTTTTGACATCAGAAAATCTGTGTTACTATTAAAAACCCAGAGTTGCACAGGGTTGGCTGTTAAATTAATGACCTGGGATGTTCCATGGAGAGACGGCACTGAAAGCTGGACATTGAAGGATGGCCATGATTTAAATGAGAGATGATATGAGAAGAGCAGATGAAGCAGCTTGCAGAGTCACTGAGGAGAAAAATCAGTCATTGGCTAGTACGAGCCAGAATGTTATCAAAGAGAAACGAAAGTTATCAAAGTTTAAACCACCTGCTGGTTTGCACTTCACTTGCTGGTAGATTGTTAAAATTTTTAAATAATTTTCCCCTCTGAGATAGCTCCCTCAACTGTTTTGCGCTCGTTGTCTGCTTGTTTACTTTTGGGAGGCACTGGGAACTGAACCCTGGACCTCCCATGTGGGAGGCGGGCTCCAAATCTCTTGAGCCACATCCACTCTGGGTAGATTTTGGTTTCGAGTCAAGTATGTGTTATTCTGTGACTAAATTGTATGCAATGGGGAGGTGAGGACATTTAGTACAATAATTTTGTGGCTTATCTACTTCATAGTTAAAGAGTGAGTTACATCAAGAAGGTGGACAATATGCTTTCGGAACTCCACCTCTGTGTTTTGGCTTGTTGGAGGCTACCTTGAGAGCTTGAGTGTAACCAGGGACTCAACTAAGGGACACGACATGCAATGCAGATAACGATGCCCTGAGAGGTAAGGAGATTATCGTGGACTGGTGTTAGTCCTCCTGGTTGACTGGTCCTCCTTAAACTACACCTTCAAGAATGACATTTGAATAGAAAGAGAACACAAATTATTTTTTTAAAACTGATTACAACTTGATTTAAGCAATTTTTTTTCCTTTTTTTAAAATTGATTTTGTAATAATATTACATTAAATATATATATATACGAGGTCCCATTGAACCCTACCACCCCCACCCTACCTCTCCCCGCCCCAGCAACACTCCTTCCCATCATCATGACACATCCATTGCATTTGGCAAGTACATCTTTGGGCACCTCTGCACCTCATGGTCAATGGTCCACATCATGGCCCATACTCTCCCCCATTCCATCCAGTGGGCCCTGTGAGGATTTACAATGTCCAGTGATTGCCCCTGAAACACCATCCAGGGCAGCTCCATGTCCCAAATTGATTTAAGCAATTAATAACGTAAATACAGCACTTTATGTTATTACCAAGTGTGTTTGATTTTGAACACTCTCTAGGAGGCAAGTTCTGTCAACATTCAAAGTTTAAAGTGATCTGTGATCAACTATCTGATTTAAGTCTCTAATTACATATAGGAAGAGGAGTTATGAAACAATTCCTTGCCTTTGCCTGTTTGTGTTTTTTTTTTCCAGCAAAACAAATAATTCCTAAGTTAAAAAATGCTAGGGTCTATTATCTGACAAATTTGTTAAAATTAGGAAAACATTAGAGATTGAATTTCACTTGCAATTTTCACTTAGAATTTCTTTTTTTATCAATTTGAAAATGATAAGGAAATCATTAGAGTAAGGAAAACATTAGAGATTGAATTTCACTTGCAATTTTCACTTGGAATTTCTTTTTTTATCAATTTGAAAATGATGAAAAGCATGAATAAAAAGTCGGCCATTGTAGAATCTCAACGTGCTGCCATCAAGTCTCCTTCTTGGGTATTAGAAAATCATCTAAGGAAAATTTGATTTAAGAAATGGAATCCAAAGTAAAGGAAAACAATATTAGCAGCATATTTCAGAGTGAAGACTGTATCTATTTTACAGAACACTTATCAGATCTGGGCTGATCATGGACATTTGACAACCTGTGGGCAGACGCAGGGAGGCCATGCCAGCAACGAAGAGTTCGGAGTGATGGCGTGGACAGATCTCAAGGCCAGAGAGTGGCAGGTGAACCTCCTAGAACAATTAATTTTACTAGCCAAAGGTACCAGTGACTCATCTCTCACTGCTCTCCTAAGTCAGGTCTTGGAGGCTCCTGGAGTGTATGTCTTCAGAGAACTTTTGGAACTGGCCAGTGTGCAGGAGCTTGCAGAAGGAGCTAGTGCTGCTTATTGCAGTTGCTGAACCTGTTTGTCTGTGGAACCTATCCAGATTACATAGCCAACAAGGAGAGCCTGTGAGGACTGAGCACAGTGCAGCAGAACAAGCTGAGACACCTAACCATCGAGAGCTTGGCATCGAGAAGGAAGTGTATTGCCTACTGTGTGCTGCTGAAGGACCTGGAGATGCGGAATCTCTGGGAACCAGAAGACCTTGCCATTGAGGCTGCCTACACTGGCATCACCCAGGGCAAGGTGGACCAGATGAACCAGCTAGTAGAAGTGGATTTCTGCATTGGCCGTGACACCTGAAAGGAGGATATCAATAACAGAGTCAAGACCTTGCATGAGTGTTGTGATGGCTACAGAGCAGTTCTGCCAAGCACCGAGAAGCAAGTTCTGAGAGCCAACCGGTACCAAGAGCACCACGATCAAACTCAACAGCAGGTAGAGACAGAGGCTACTGACATCGAGAAGACATTCAAAGCCACTGTGTCCTCCTTGGCGCAAGAGATGGAGCTGCGGTTGGCCGAACGGGAGTGTCCCCCTTGTGCTGAGCAGAGGCCGCCCACCAAGAAGATGCCCACAGCAGAAGTCCTGGTCTCCAGCTGGCACTGGGGCTGGCTGGGGCAGCTGGCACTGGGCCAGGCGGGGAGGGGGCACCAGGGGCCTTTTTCCTCCCCTCTCTACCTTCCGTGAGTTCCAGACCTGTCCATCCCCTCGCCAGCACCTCCCCGCCCTGTTGGGACTGTTCTAGAGAATCCATTACTCCTTTGCCTCACCCACTACCCATTTATTTATTTATTTATCTTAAAGATTTATTTATTTATTTATTTATTTCTCTCCCCACCTCCCCCACCCCGGGTTGTCTGTTCTCTGTGTCTATTTGCTGTATCTTCTTCTTTGTTCACTTCTGTTGTTATCAGCGGCACGGGAATCTGTTTCTTTTTGTTGTGTCATCTTGTTGTGTCAGCTCTCCGTGTTTGCGGCACCATTCCTGGGCAGGCTGCACTTTTCTTTTGCGCTGGGCGGCTCTCCTTACGGGGCGCACTCCTTGTGTGGGGGGCTCCCCTATGCGGGGGACACCCCTGCGTGGCACGGCACTCCTTGCGCGCATCAGCGTAGCGCGTGGGCCAGCTCCACATGGGTCAAGGAGGCCCTGGGTTTGAACCGTGGACCTCCCATGTGGTAGATGGATGCCCTAACCACTGGGCCAAGTCCACTTCCCTATTTATTTATTTTTTAAAGATTTATTTTTTATTTATTTCTCTCCCCTCTCCCCTGTTGTCTGCTCTCTGTGTCCATTCACTGTGTGTTCTTCTCTGTTTGCTTGCATTCTTGGCAGCACCCAGAATCTGTGTCTCTTTTTGCTGTGTCGTTTTGCTGCCTCAAGTCTCCGTGTGTGCGGCACCACTCCTGGACAGGCTGCGCTTCAATGCAGGGTGCATTCCTTACACATAGGGCTCCCCTACACGGGGGACACCCCTGCATGGCATGGCACTCCTTCCTCACAGGAGCAGCGCTGCGCATGGGCCAGCTCACCACATGGGCCAGGAGGCCCTGGTTTGAACCCTGGACCCTCCATATGGTAGACAGATGCTCTATCAGTTGAGCCATGTCCGCTTCCCTCACCCACTCCCCTTTGTTGGCAGCTCGGATGCAGGCCGTGGAGGGATGAGATGCTGGGCTGTGTTTATTGAACCTGCGGCTTTCCAGCCTCTTAGGGCCAGCGCCAATCTCTGCCCGGCTGGGAAGCTGGGTTGTCCAACCTCCAGGACCTGAGCATGCATGGAGGTGCTGCACGTGGCAGGCTCTGGTCCTCCAGGCTTGGTGTTCTCTGCTGGCTGCTCTGCCCGCTGCCTCTGACTCTGCAGACTTACTTTCCCACGCAGGCCCCAACTGCCCACTCGGGGCCCTGGCCAACACTCGCTCTCCCCAGATCTGTCCTCCCTCCCGCCGCCTCAGTGGTGGGGCTGCAGGTGCCAAGGTCCCTGTCTGGTGAAGGACTTGCTGCTTCTTTTCTCGTCCTCCTTGGTGATGACCCTGAACCTTTTGATGATGGCAGTTTCCTGGCAAGAGAGAAAAGGACTTGACCAGCCTTTCTGAACTTGAACAGGTTCACATTATATATATATATATATATATATATATATATTTATTTATTTTTGTACAGGTTCACATTTTATATATATATATATATTTTTGTACAGGTTCTGATTCTAGTACCTTTTTTTTTTAAAGATTTATATTTTATTTATTTCTCTCCCCTCCCGCCCCTCCCCCCCCAAGTTGTCTGCTCTCTGTGTCCATTCGCTGTGTGTTCTTCTGTGTCCGCTTCTATCCTTATCAGCGGCACTGGGAATCTGTGTTTCTTTTTGTTGTGTCATGTTGTTGTGTCAGCTCTCCGTGTGTGCGGCGCCATTCTTGGGCAGGCCGCACTTTCTTTCACCCTGGGCAGCTCTCCTTATGGGGTGCACTCCTTGTGTGTGGGGCTCCCCTACGTGGGGGACACCCCTGCGTGGCAGGGCACTCCTTGCGCGCATCAGCACTGCGCATGGGCCAGCTCCACATGGGTCAAGGAGGCCAGGGGTTTGAACCTTGGACCTCACATGTGGTAGACGGACGCCCTATCCATTGGGCCAAGTCCGCTTCCCGTCTAGTACCTTTCAATGCTTCCTCTCGCCCCCCCCCAAATATAACACTTTTTCATATTATAAGAAATACATATTTTTGAGGATTCAGAAAAATCAAGAATGCTTTCGGCCAAAATAAAATTTCCTATTAATTCCACCATCGAGGGCAAACCACAGTTAACACTTTGATGATTTTGTTTCAGTCTTTTTCTATGCAGTCAAATTGGGATCATAGGACACATCGGTGGTTCTCCATGGGGGGATTTATGTTAGAATTGGTTGTATGGGACTTGTGATAAGTACACGTACTTAGGTAATTTTGATGCATGTGCCTGGTGACAGCATTGTTGTGTACTTTGTATCTTGTTTCCCGCCCCCCCCATAATAAAGTCATAAACATTTTCTGAGGTCCAAAAATAGTTTTCACCATCGCTTTTGTTTTCATGCAGATATTGTTTTCTATAAAGCCACAATTTATTTCTCCATTCTGTTCCTGAACATTTAAGATCCACTATTTCTTGGTTATTAATAATGCTACAACACATATCCTTATATTTATACCTTTGCACATTTCTGATTATTTCTATAGTTTTATAGAACTGGAATAAATGGGTTGTAGCATGGGAAATTTTTTAAGTGATTGGTAAATATTGCCAAAACTCCTTCTAGAAAATTGTAGAAATCGACAATTCCTCCATCAGTTGTTTGAGTTTGCCTGATTTATCTTATTCTTATAAAAAACAGATATATTTCAAACATAAATATAAATAAATAAAACCTTTCCAGTGACAAAAGTGGCTTCTCTTTTTTTCTGTACATGCAGGTCTTTGAATTCTATGGCAGTTCAATTTTTTTAAAAAAATATTTTTAGTTAACAGCCAATTTTTGAATTTTATAATAATCAAATAGAAATATTAATGCTTTGCTCTTCATGTATAATACAGATCTTTTTCTCCAATAATTCGTTTACTTTTAATTTTGTTAATTGGGATTTCGACATCCAGAAGTTTTATACTTTTAGATATAAAATCTGTTACTGTTTTGTTTATCATGACTTTTCCTGCTTTTTTAGTGTTTTCCTTTTTTGAATATTATTCTTTCAGGCTTTATTAAGGGCATTGTTCTTTTTTATTTTTAAACTTGTTTATTATTTACATAGGGAGACATCCCATGTGAGGACTGTGCTTAAAATATTTAAATACATATTTCAGTGAAGTAATAAAAGTATACAAAAACATTCAAGGGTGATGTGCAAACAACAATTCATAGCGAAAAGAATCAACCTTGCTACTTGATATTAGCTGTACTAATTAAACTAATAATAATAATGACTGCCAATTGTCCTGTGCAGATGACGTTCTAAGCACCCTGCAAAGTGCTGCACAAATATCTTAATTCCTCTTCTTGCCCTCTGAAGTCTCTATTACTTTCTGGATTAGGAAATATGAAGGTCTTCACTTGAGAAATGAGGCTATCAAAGGGAAAAATTAGTTTCAGGGAAGTTGTGTAGCTTGCCCTTAGTAATTAGCAGAGCCTACATTCAAACACAGACGTCAGGGTATTGCTGGAAGGATGAACTAAACAGGCAGGGTACAAGGGAAAAGTAGGGAAAGAAATAGTTGTAAGAAGCTAAGGCTGTGGGTAATGAACTAGATAAATGGTATCCCTTTGATGTTGTCTGATCTTCCCCTTTAAAAACTAACCACATCACAGTTTGATTTGAACTGATTCTAGTGGGAAAACAACACACACAGGGAAGGAGACTCTGGAGGGGGAAAAAAAAGCATGACCTTCACACGCAGTCTTGAAAAAATTTCCATAAAAGGTCCTTGAATATAAAAAACTTGACTAGAGTTTTTCTGGCAATACCTTGATTATGGACTTTGAAGAAAAATACATAAAACCTACTCAGATGTTGAATTTGGGGAAACTTGAATTTGATATCCTAATTCACACGTCTTTGAAAAAGGCAAGTAAATTGCACCAGTAAATGTAATATTTAGACATAATTTAATTTTTCTTGTTCCTTGATGTTCTTATGGGTTTTTTTAAAGGTATTTTCCATAATGATCCTATTGTTATTCTGAATGTGTCCAAAATATTGTGGAGGTTTCAACATGATTACTCAGAGAATATTTCATGTAATCCTTAAAAAGATGTCTTTTTGAAAAATAATTTAAGGGAGCATCACTAACCTTTCAAATAGGCTCTGAGTTAAACAGGATAAGACAAACCATCCCCTTTTTATATAGCCTGAAGGTGGCCATGCCGAGATTCACCCACGTTGGCTGGTCTGAGACTCAACACCTGGATCCTTGTGTCTCCAGGGTTCACATGACCAACAATTTACGCTTTTTTCTGGAAAGGCAATCTTTTCACCTTAATGCCCAAATATCCCAAACTGCAAGCTCTGTGTTGGTTATTTGGCATTTTAAGAAGAGCGTTCTTATATCTATACTTTAACCACAACCTTCATCCACCACCAAAATCACTGTTACACATTCCCTAGTTCATTCCAGGTTCATTGTTTTTGTTGTCTGCTCCCTGTGTCCATTCACTGTGTGTTCTTCTGTGTCCGCTTGCATTATGAGGCAGCACTGGGAAGCTGCGTCTCTTTTTTTTTAAGACTTATTTTTAATTTATTTCTCTCTCCTTCTCTACCCCCCTGTGTCTGCTCTCTGTGTCCATTTGCTGTGTGTTCTTCTGTGACTGCTTCTATCCTTATCAGTGGCACTGTGAATCTGTGTTTTCTTTTTTTTGTTGCGTCATCTTGCCATATCAGCTCTCTGTGTGGGCGGTGCCATTCTTGGGCAGGCTGCACTTTCTTTTGTGCTGGGCAGCTCTCCTTATGGGGCGCATAGGGGGCTCCCCTATGCGGGGGACACCCCTGCATGGCACTCCTTGCAGTGGCAGCACTGTGCATGGGCCAGCTCACCACATGGGTCAGGAGGCCCTGGGTTTGAACCCTGGACCTCCCATGTTGTAGGTGGATGCTCTATCAGTTCAGTCACGTCTGCTTCCCTCTTCAGTGTTTTTTAAAAAAGCGTTTTCCATCGAAAGACCACAT
The DNA here is from genome assembly GCF_030445035.2 of Dasypus novemcinctus. Classification (NCBI taxonomy): domain Eukaryota; kingdom Metazoa; phylum Chordata; class Mammalia; order Cingulata; family Dasypodidae; genus Dasypus; species Dasypus novemcinctus. The sequence goes on along the minus strand of NC_080700.1, from coordinate 29,338,122 downwards.
ATATATTCACTTACATTTTCTTTTTTTCCATCTAATTTTTTATAGGTTAACTATGCATCATCTCCTCGCAGTTATTAATAAAATGGTGTTTTTCCTGAAATGCTCTTTGAGTAATGGTTGTGTTTTGAAATGTGTTGAACCTGAGAGCAACAGGCTATTTGGAGGAATACAGAGCAGGACTTAACATAAAAGTCACTGATGTTCGTGTGCCTAGCACACACAGGCTGAAAGTTAAGTGTGTGCAAATACTTTACAAATATAATTTTTCTTTCAAATATTTCAGTGATGAGCAAGGCCTTATTACAGAGTATATTACAGGCTCTTAATTGAAAAAAAATCAGAAGGTGTGAATCGTGAAGATTAGATTTAAAGTAGCACACATTGTTTTAATGGCCATCATTTTAGTTATTGACAAACTCTTTAAGGTTAGGAGAAATTATGAAAAATCTCTGCACCTTCAAATTGCCATTCCATGGACAATCAAAACTTTCTTAGGTGTTGATAAAGACTTTGTCCCATTAGAACAGATTTCAATAATATTCCAAAGTGGTTTAAGTTATTGCTGAAGGGACATAGAGTATATAAATACAACAATATAGGTAATGGAGATGAAATGATTATCTGAAAAATTCAGACCCAAATATCTTTATTATTAAGGAAGACAAGGTTTTTTTGCTTGTTTTGCTTTTGATCTATTACATAATCTTAAATTATTTGGATTGTTTACTTTAGAGTTAAGATAAATTTAGTGAGTTTTTCCTGGAAGACTGTGTGGGATGCATAAAAGGCAGCCAACAGCTGATGTGTCAGTTCAATGGTGCCTTGAAATTTTTTGAATGGGTTGCCAGTATTTAAAAATCAAGAGATCTCACATAGAAACTAAATTTCTTGTTTATTTATAAAATCAGAAGACTTGGCAACTCCGGGTCTTCCTTGCCAAATGTCAATTGTCACCTGAAGCACCACCTTTCCTAGCCCACCTGGTGAAAGCCCTCTGGATGTCAGTACTTCTTCGATGCATCTGCCCACCATCATGGGCCTTGTCTCCTTCTATTGCTAGAAGTAACCTGACTGTGTCTTTGAGATGCAAGTTCTCTAATTGCTCCATTCTCTTTGTTTTTCCCTTTTGCGGTTGCAGCAGTAAACCCTAATCCAAAACCACGTGTCACGAGCTTTTGTTTAGATTTCTAGTTCTGGAAGCCAGCCAGTCAGTCATATTTAGTCTGATTATCAGGGCAGTTACATGGTGAAGAGAACATGACCTTTGGAGCCAAATAAAACTGTGTTTGAATTCCATTGCTAGGATCAGCTTGCACCTGTGCTTTTGAACACTTCGTTTACTTCTGAAGGCCTCCTCTGTAAAATGAGGCAACTCATGGAAGCCTTGAAGAGTTTCTGGGAGGCTGAAATGAAATCATATATTTAAAATGGAGTTATAGTTTCATGACTCAAGCTCCCTGTGGCTGAAAGAACTCTCAGCTGCCATTGCTGCAGCAACGCCAGGAGTTCTGAGGGGCAGAAAAACACAAATGGCACTCAGAGAGGCGGAGGAACAGGTTTCTTATGCATGGGCCCAGAGGAGAGTTAATCTGCAAATTTCTGAGCCCCATTTTTCAGTTTTCATAGGATTTTATGAGGGACTAGCATGGCTCTCGCTCATTAGCTAATGCGTTGCTAGGCAAAATTTTGCAACCAGGGTTACAGAAGCAGAAGTCAGGAGGGATTCGTTAGATAGTCTCCTGCAAGGCCATGCTCTCACGGGCTGATTTACAGAAGCGGGGAGCAGGAGTGACTCGTTAGATAGTTTTCTGCAAGTTTATGCTTTTTATTTCTCAACACCATCCTTTGGCTTCTGCTTTTGGAGGAATTTGTCAGCAACTCTTCGCCTAAGGTCATGGAGGGAGGCTTTGTAGTAATGGCCTGATCTGGGCAGTGTTAGGCTAGAAGAACGTCTTCCTCTTGACTCTGGGACAGACACAGTGGGCTCCTTTCTTAGGCTGTAGTCCAACTTCCACAGCTCTGTGTCATTGGGGAACTCAGCTCAGCCCTGTACTATGGAGGTGATATTTTGTATTTCCAGTCCAGTCTGGGATTCTGCAAATTATGCAAAAGTCCTGTGTGAGTTGCCATTTTTTAGCTTCATCATGGCCTTTTCATCCAAAATAGGAATGAGTATATGAGGCCGCATACCTAGAAGCCACTAGGTAACTCAGGGATACTTGTAACTCCTCATTTCAAGTCATATTCTCCATTTAACAACTCAGATATGTTTTCCTGGGTCTATAATGGGCATGAATGCACCCTGTCCATCAATCAGATTGCTACAGGGTCTCTTCATTTAAAAATTTAATTTCATGAGAAAGCTATGTCACAGGTAGCTATCTTGGTCTTTGTGGCCAGTTGTGTTGATGCTCAGTAATCAATAAGTAGCATAGTGTTTTTAAAAACTGAATGTGAGAATGGTTCAATATTAAGAAATGTATTGATACAGTTGATCATATGAATCAGTCTAAGGAGAAAATATGTTATCATTTTCATGAAAACTAAAAGACATTTGACAAAACAGTATCTGGTTTTAATCAAAACACTCTTTGGTAATCAGAGAAATGCAAATTAAAACCACATTGAAATACCACTACACACCCACAAGAATGGCTAAAATTAAAATGCCTGACAATACCAAGTATTGGCAGAGATGAACCCCAGTTCTACACCATTTTGAAAAAAAATTGGTATGACTATTTTGGGAAAATACTTGGCCTTCTTAACTCAAGTTGAACATAATACTTTAGAGCCTCAGTAATTTAAAAAGTTGTGGCATTGAAACATGAATAGGCAGATAAATGGAACAGAGTAGAAACTTCAGAAACAGACCCTAGTACAGAAGAGCATTTTACAATATGATAAAATTGATAAAACATTGGAGAAAATTTTAATAATAATGTTTAGATAACTGAATAGCTTTATGGAAAAAATTGTTTGGCCCATGCCTCACACCACAAAACAGGTTAAATATTTATGGAGTGGGAAAAATCTTTCAACTCTGATACAGAATGTAGGAGCCATAAAAGAAGTAATTAAAATAAAATAAGCTTCTGCCCAGAAAGCAACAGCATAAACAAGTCAAAAGATAAATGACAAACTTGGAAAAGCATTTTGCAACCTATATTAATAGATGGAGGGTTAAATTCCCTAATATATTAAGATCTCCTTCAAGTAGAAAGAAAAAAAAGAGCAATCAAATGATGGAAAAATGAACAAAAGATGAGACAAGCCACAAAGAAGAAAATACAAATAAACATGATAAGATGCTCAATGTCACAAATAAAAAGCAAAATAACACTCCTGAAATATCATTTTTAAAACCTATTACAGATAAACGGACTTTGGCCCAGTGGTTAGGGTGTCCGTCTACCACATGGGAGGTCCGCGGTTCAAGCCCCGGGCCTCCTTGACCCGTGTGGAGCTGGCCCATGCACAGTGCTGATGCGCGCAAGGAGTGCAGTGCCACACAGGGGTGTACCCTGCGTAGGGGAGCCCCACGCGCAAGGAGTGCACCCATAAGGAGAGCCGCCCAGTGCGAAGGAGGGAGCAGCCTGCCGAGGAATGGCGCCGCCCACACTTCCCGTGCCACTGATGACAACAGAAGCGGACAAAGAAACAAGACGCAGCAAAAAGACACAGAAAACAGACAACCGGGGGAGGGGAGGGGAATTAAATAAATAAAAATAAATCTTTAAAAAAAAAAAAAGTTAAAAAAAAAAATAAAACCTATTACACTGGAAAATACTCAAAGAATTAGATTATTATCTATAATATATATCTATAATGTAATATATTATCTATAATATAACACCTGTGGTGGTGTGTCTTATCAGTATCACCGTTAGGACTGGGCAAGTGGGAACTTTGTGTGGGCAGGTTGCTCCCCCTACTTGGGAATGACTTCCTCAAAATTCTCTAAGTCCTGCAGTGTATGGGATGAGTTGGGCAGGCAGCATCTTCTAGGCAGGGAACCTCAAGCTTGGAGTGGACTCTCGTGCACATGGGTCTCTGTTTCTCCCCTTTGGGGCTCTCTCTGACCTTCTACCCTGTGTGGGATCAAACAGATTCCCTGAAGAGCTTGAGGACTCATGCTTACAAGGTCATCCCAGGGCCCTGTGGCCCTGCCAAGTTCCAGAATGGTGCTGCAAGTGGATCTCCTGGGCTGGTGGGTGTGGCCTTTATTTAGTGATTGAGCCATCAACATGATATCCTGATTTTAGGTGACTTAGATTGTTTATTCAGACAAAGCCCCACAAATTATTTCCCCCTGCCTCATACCCTAGGAATGCTGGCTTTTACACTTCTAGAGGTAGCATAAATAGCTCAAGCCCTTCTAGAGGACAGTTTGACAGTGCCTGTGAAACTTGCAAAGGTTTATATTTTTGACCTTGCAATCCCACCTCTAGGAATTCATCCTACATTATACTTGTACACGGATGAAAGAACACATGTTCAATGGCATTCATTATTGCATTGTTTGTAATAACAAAAGATTGGAAACAAATGACCAGAAGTAGGGTGCTAGTTAAATACATGCACAAAACAGAGCACCAAACAACTGTAAAAATAAAGAATGTGAAAGATTTCCAAGATACATTAAGCAAGATAAGCGAGATGTGGGGAAAAAATATATAATATACTATCATTTGTGTAAAAGAGATGAACAAATATATTATTAATTATATTGAGTTGTATATACATAAAAATTAGATGGAAGGATGAATGAAAAACTATCAACCACGGTTACCTGTTGGAGGTTGGGAAGTTAGCTGGTAGTGTTTATGGTAGATTGAATTACGTACCCCAGGAAAAAAATATGTTCTTAATCTTAGTCCCATTCCTGTGGATGTGAACTCATTGTAAATAAGACCTTTTGAAGATATAACTTTCAATTAGGGTATGGCCAATTGAATCACTATGAATCTTTTTTTTTCATTTTAAAAACAAATTATTGAAGTATATCATTCATACATGTATATACATAAGAAATAAGTGTATAGTAAAATTTGTGAATTTACAAAGCAAACATGTATATCATCATACAGGGTTCTCATACATCACCCTACCACAAATACCTTGCATTGCTGTGAAACATTTGTAACAAATTATGAAAGAGTGTCACAGAAGTATTACTACTAACTATAGTCCATAGCTTACATTTGGTGTATTTTCCCCCCAACTCATCCTACTTTTTTTGTTCATAAACCATAAGATTTATCTAAAGTGTACAATCAATGGCATTTCCTACAATCACAGAGTTGTGCATTCATCACTTCAATCAATATTAGAGAATTTTCATTACGCCAGAAAACAAAATAAAACTATACAAAACAAAAAACCAAACCACTGTCATACTCATATGTTAGTACCACTAATTATAAATACTATGATGTGCTTTCACCATTTCTATTCATTTCCAAACAACTTTTTACCAATTCTATACAGATTAAACCTCAGCTTTCCATTCTCTAACCACATGCTTTTTTTTCCATTTATTTTTCTTTTCTCCTTATTATAATAAACTTTATTTTTCAAAAGAGGTTTTAGATTACAGAGAAGTTACATCAAAAATATAAGAAAAATGAGAAAAAAACCAAAAAAAGTACAAGGGATTTCTATGTACCCCACCTCTTCCCCCTCCTACAGCTTCCCCAACTAATAACATCTTACATTTGTACAGTTCATTTGTTACAATTGATGAATAAATATTGCAGCATTGCTACTAACTAAGGCCTATAGTTTACATTGTGATTTACACTCAATGCCTTAAAAGTGCCTTATGTTCTACCTATTATTATTCCCTCCCTCTCTGCTCAGAACCTCTGGTAGCCATTATCTTTATAACAATGTTACATGCTCTTTCTTTACTACAGTATTAATAAGCTTGTTTTGTCATTGCATTCCTGCTTATGTTTGTTCTTTCTTCAACCTTGAGGATTTTGGGATGGTGATCTCAATCTTCCTCAGATTGAGAGGGGCTTAGATTCCATGGGGCAGATGAAGGGAACTGTTTTGCTTGCAGTTGTAGATACTCTGTTTTCTTTGGATGGGGTTGTCCATCATCATCATTTTGTTAGTTGTCCTGGGTGAGTCTGATGATCTGGAGAGTAGGTGTTGACCACAACTCTTCTGGATTCAGGGCTTAACCCACAAGAAAAGACAGAAGATTTAAGTCTTCGAGGCATATATATAGTGCTTTATAGGCTCAAATAAAAGGGAGAGAAGAATCATGTGCAGGGAAATTATAAATGAATCTAACTCTGTTACACTGGGGAAATAGGTTGTCATATATTTCAAGGTAAGGACCACCAACAAGGTGCTGATTTCAAGGGATTGTGTACCTTGTCTGCAGTATCTGGATGGCTCCAGAGCCCTCAGGAGCACCCCTGTGTGAGGCTTCGTTCACAGTGGCAGTTAGTGAGATCTGCCTGAGATGTGCTAAGTGTAACCTCTGGAATGAACTCTGGACTCCATAAAAACACTTTTGCATTTGATGTTTCCCCCTTTTGGTCAATGTCGTTTTTCAAATTCATTGCTAGTTGGTGCTTGGTATTATAATAATTCCTTGGTGCCAGGGAGACTTATCCCTGGGAGTCATGTCTCATGTTGGGGGAAATGTAGTACATTTATTTGCTGAATTTGGCTTAGAGAGAGAACACATTTGAGTAATAAGAAGGTTTCAGGAGTAACTCTTAGGCAATAGTTTTTATTAGGCTAAGTTTCAATTTTACAAGAATAAGGTTCATAGTTACATGCATTAATATTGAGGTATTGAGATATTGGTATGTTTTATTTTATTAGGTCCTGGTTATGTACCCAAGAGATTCTTGCTCCTCAGTTTGAAATGTAGCAGGACTCTCCAGGATGGGACTTTAATATTTTGTTGTTTATTATGTGGGTCCCCACACACTGAGATAACACCCTATGACATATTCATATTCCATAGGTGCTTGCACACATCCCCTCATCACTTTCCCACACATCCCCTCATCACTGCATCAGTGACCATCCCTGCCATATTTGCCAGATGAACATTCCCACAATTGTATTTTCAACCACAGACCCCCACATCCCAACAGTTCATCTGTTCCTTCCTCCAGCCCTCTCCCCAGATTCATGGATAGTCCAACCCACCCCCCCAGCCTGCTAACAGTCACACTCCATCACCATCATTCCCACCCACATCCCTATACCACCATCACCCCATCCACTGCCAAACCACCCCTTTCCACCTTATCATAGGTTTTGTCTATATTTATCATTGGCTCACCACTCTCTACTCCATTCTTGTCTCCTGATAACCTCTCTTCCAGACTCTAGCTCTGTGAGTCTGCTCAATATACTAAGGTCATATCAGTGAGATCATGGAAAATTTGTCCATTAGTGACTGGTTAACTTCACTCAACTGAAGGTTTTCGAGATTCATCCATGTTGTTGCATGTGTCAAAACTTCATTGTTTCTTACAGCTGAGTAATGTTCCATTGTTGTAGGTATATACCACATTTGCTTATCCATTCATCTGTTCATGGACACTTGGCAATAGTAAGTAATGTCTCTATGAACATTGGTATGCATATTTCTGTTCATATTCCAGCCTTCAATTCTTCTGGGTAAATACCTAATAGTGGATTGCTGGATCATGTGGCAGTTCCATAGTTAGCTTCCTGAGGAGTTGCCAGACTGTCCTCCACAATGGCTGCACCATTCTACATTCCCACCAGCAGTGAATGAATGTTCCCATTCCTCCACATCCCCTCCAACAACTGTAGTTTTCTGTTTTGTTTTGTTTTTTAATGGTAGCCTGACTAATAGGGGTAAGGTGATAACTCATGGTAGTTTTGATTTGCATTTCTGTAAGAACTAGTGGTGATGAGCATGTTTTCATGTATCATCTTTTCATCAGTATGGATCTTAATCCTACTACTGGAGATCTTATGAAAGAAAATCAAGGGGAGGATCTGGAAGCCAAAAGTCAACAGAATGCAGAAGAAAAGGAAAGGACAGGACAAGAAAGCCACGGGACCCAAGGATTGCAGGTCAACCAGAACACTCCCTAACATGGAAGGAAGCAAGCCTTCTAGCTTCTGAAACCATGAACCAATAAATTCCTATTGTTAATCCAACCCAATAGTGGCATTTGTCACAGCAGCCAGGAAACTGTCATGCTTGATCATATGAGTAATTACCTATTCAAAAAATAAATTAAAAGAAATTTTTTTAAAACATTCAAACTGGAAACATCAAAAACACTTAGAATAATTGCAAAAGCTCTCAAGTCAGTGGCTGGTGGAAGGTCCAGTTTAAGAGACCAAAGCCCATGAAGACTTCTTGTGCCACTTACTGGAAATTAGAAAGAAGATAAAGCCCAAGTTTTTACACAAAACATTCTGATTTATTAAACTACTGCTATGAAATGGAAAACAAGAAAAAATTATGTAGGGAGAATAGCTTATTCATTTTATGGTAATTATGATGTCATATAGAAATATCAAGAGAGTAATTTGGTCTAAATCCCAACTCAGGACTGACTTGGAAATTTTTCCCATTTTCATAAGTGAGTATTCATTGAATGTTCGAGATAAACATTTTATGTAAACCTCCAGAGTTCTTATTGGGTTTAATTCTTATTCTTCATCAACTATTTTTAAAAGGCAAGTCTAAAATTCAAACTCAGAAAGGTTTACTTTTGGACCCAGTTTTAATATTAAAAACTATATTAATATGCAAGTTCCTTTTATTATATTTTCAAAGGGAATGTGCAATAAAGATGTAAGTGAATTATTTCTTTTCAATGGCAAAAATTTTCTGGTGTTTACAAGGGAAAAAAAAAGTGAAATTGCTATTCAGTACAGTAGTTTCACCTATTGTTAAGAAACAAAACATTCTGAGGCATCCTTTTGAATTTGCAGAAGTGTACAAAAATGAGCTTCCTGAGAGATTGGCTCTCTTTTCCCCTTCAGACAAAGATGGCTTCTGGCCATGGAGAGGGAATGATGCAAAGTGAATTAATTCAGGTTTACTTCTACCCAGGAGTGTAGAAGAACTAATGAGAAGCATTAATGCCAGAACCTCCTACTTTCTTGACTCTTTGACTTGAAAGGAGTCTAAAAACGTCATCATTCATTCATTCATTCATTCATTCAAATGAATACTTATTGAATCCCGATTGCATACCAGGCACTGGGCTAATTGCTGAGGATTCAAGGCACAGTTTTATCCAAACTGTCTTTAAGGAATTTGCCTTTGGTGGGGGAGAATAAGATGAGTAAAACAAAGCCAATCAATTCAGGGCAACCCTGGGCTACTTCTTGTTCCATTTTACAGCTCAGAAAACCCTTCCAAATGATTTTCACCTAGGGGAGTAGATGCAGTGCAGTGGTTGAACGCCTGCTTCCCATACAGGAGGTCTTGGACTCAACCCTTGGTACTTCTTAAAAAAAAAAAGGAAAAAAAATGATATTTACCTATCTGTTAATTTATTTATTCATCCATCCATGCTTGTAATAGGTATTTTTAGAGGGATGTAGCAGATTGAATTTTTTCAAGATGGCGATGCCTGTAAATTGAACTCATCCCACATGTTTTTCTTTTAATGTCATTGACATTCCTCCCCACCAGGAGGTGAGATTATTGATTCCTTGAATGTGAGTGGGGTCTTGTTACCACTCTGGCCAATGATTTTGGGTAGAAGTGAGGGTCTTGTGACTTTGGAGGCTAGGACAAGAAAAGGACAAAACTTCTGCCTGGTGCTCTCTCTCTCTTGGCCACCACGTTGTGGGGAAGCCCAAGTCACATGACAAGACGACACGCGGGTGCTCCAGTTGGCAGCCCAGGTTGGCCCCCAGCTGCCTCAGGCATCGACTGACAGATATGGAAGCCAAAGCATCTTCAGAATATTCCAGGCTCAGCCTCCAGCTGAGGCCCCAGACATCGAGGAACAGAGAGGACATCTGCAATGTGCCCTCACTGTATTCCTGACCCACAGAAATGGTGAGCATTAATAAACGATTATTGTTTGCATCAAGCCACTACATTTTGGGGGTAATTTGTTACATGACAATAGGTCTCTAATAGAAGGGAGTTATAACAACTTTTATATAGTTTGTCTTCTGGAAGCTTAGATCTTAGCTGTAAATAGAATATATGCTTATGAAATCGTTTTTTCTTTAAGTATATGATTACCTGCAAAACAATTCAGAAAATTCTTGCCTTAAAAGTTCAAAGAAGGAAGACATTGAGGTCAGCTGACTCTTGGAGAAGGAGGTAGGTTTCAAGCGGAATTCATTCCATTGGCAAATGAACTCAAAGGTTGAGCTTTTGGAGAACCATAGAGTCTGTTTTAGCCAAAATGGGTCAAAGAAAGCAAACTATTATTTATTAATGATATACGCTTTGTATATATTAAGTCATTTAATTTTTACAATTATCCACTAAGTATTTTTATCCCTATTTTATTTATTTTTCTGTGGAAGGCTGGATCAGTGAAAAAAATACAAATATCAATTTCATTTAAGAATGTGAAATGGTAAATATTATTAATTTTATTAAATCTCAACCACTGAGTCTGTCTTTTAAATGTTCCATGCGATAAAATGAGAATATAAATATAAATCACTTCTGTTGGATATCAAAGTAGTTGGATGGTGTCTCAAGGAAAAAGACTTGAATGATTTTTTTTTTGGCACATCATTTTTATGTGAAAGAACAACTGATTAAACGATGGCAATTCAGACTTGGATACTTGGCAGACAACTTCTAGAAAATTCATGAAATGAGCCTATGTTTTCAAGGAAAATAACTGGCAATATTTCTTGATAGTGATAAAATTTGAAGCTTTGTATGAAAATTAGAATTTCAGAAAACTTGTACCCATTATTACATGTGCTTGACAGTTTCCCAGTGCTTAAGAATGTTTTTTATTCCAGTGGTTATATTAACAAATGTGATTTTTGAATATTGTATGAAATATGTCAACATCTGGAAGGTCTGCAAAACTCAATGAACCAAAATTTTCTAAATGACTCATGCATGAAGTTACAAAATCACACACAGGTAAAATCACACAAAGTGCAAGTTAGACCAGTGGATTTTAATGTAACAGCATGTGAAAAGTTCATTGATATTATATTATTTCAGATTCGATGTTGCAATCAACCTTTGGGAAATTATCACTTGAATAGTTTTGGTGTAGTATCAAAGAATATCGATAGTTCATTGAAAAGGTTATTAAAATATTTCTCCCTTTCCTGATTCAACAAAAGCAACATTTCACAAATAGACTGACTGCAGAAATAGATGGGAGTCCAACTTTCTTCTATTAAGGCAGACTTTAAAGATACTTTTCAGGGAGTGGATATGGCTCAAGCTGTTGAGTGCCTGATTTCCACATGGGAGGTCCTGGGTTCAGTCCCCAATGCCTCCTAAAAACAAAAGCAAACAACAAGCAAACAAATGGAAAAACCAACCCAGAGGAGCTAATGTGGCTGAGTGATTGAGTGCTGGCTTCCCACATATGAGGTCCTGGGTTCAATCCCCTCAAAAAAAAAAAAAAGGATACTTGCAAAAATGTAGACAATGCTATTTTTCTCCTTAAATTATTTCTTTGTTTTAGGAAATATGGTTATCTTTTCAGAAAAGCCTGTTACTTATTTTAATATGTAATGGTTCATTTTATATTTGAGCAAGTTAATAAATATTTTGACAAATTCTCAGCTTTAATTTCTGACACAATAATTATTGATAGATGTGACCCGCATAAACAAAAGCTCTCTGGGGGCCTCAGTAATTTTTTCAGAGTGTAAGTGGGTCTTGAGACCTAAGAGTTTGAAAACTGCTGCTGGAGGCAAGACTTTGTAGGTTCTTGAGGGAGCAAATGATGACATGTAGGCTTTTGTAATGTTAATGTGGTAGAAGAGAAGCCCCATAAGTGTTGCGTGAAGAAGACAAGGGGTACTGAAAACAATTCGGAGGTTTTTGCAGTGTTTCCCTCAAGTTTGAGGACATATAAGGCAGGACATTGGGGCTGTTGAGAAGGGGGCAATGGAGAGAGAGGGCTGTATGTAAGAACTATTTTAAAGGCAGAAATAATAAAACTTGAACACGAGATGCAGTGGTAAAGAGAAGGAAAGATGATAACATGCCTCTGAAAGTTTAAAGCAATCACCAAAATAAAAAGGAGGCATCCTTCATACAATGAGGAAAGCTTTGGGAGATGTTTTGAAGGATGCATCACGGAGATACTGAAAGTGAAATCAAAGCAAGGTCTGCCAACCACCTGGACAACTTCACCTGGGAGGTGGTTCCAAATGCAGAATGTCAAGGCCCACATCAGCCCAGGTGATGTGTTTTCATTTTAAATTTGAGAAGCACTGTTGTAGCAAAACCCTCGAGAGGCTAGACCCCAAAATCTCATCCCCTTCACTTAATGGTTGCTCAACTTCAGCTGAGTTATATAATCTCTCTGACTCTTTACTCACCTACGGAATGGAGAAATGGATGTATCTGGTTGTGAGGATTAAAATAAATTAGGTGACTCTTATATCTAAGGCTGTTTCAGTGACCTCTGCATAATCTTAATACCAGGAAGGGTTGAAACAGGTAACTGCCCCTTTAGAAACTCTTCCGTCTCTGAAAGATTGGCCAAATCTGATCAACTGAGCTAGTCCTGTCCAAAGGGGACATGGTCCAATGATGGATTCCTTCATTAAACCTTCACTCACCAAACATATAATGAGTTCCTAGCAGCACTGAGTCATTGGCTATAATGGCTCACAGATCTTCTAAATACATTTGGCCAAATAGCCTAAAACAAAGAGATTGTTTTGCCGGGCCCATTAATGTGCATAGAAAAGCTAAATGAAGCACCTAGAAGTAGTCATTTAAATCTTCCATCTTATGTGCTTGTGACGGTTGAGTCTTCTCATTCTTTCTGAATAGTGATGACGCAAGTCCTTAATCGTTAAAGCAAAGTGTAGTGTGGGCACTGAATAAATACGTGGATCCTCAAATAGAGATTCAGAGCTCATTTAATACCGACGTGGGTCACAGCATAAAGTCTCTAACTTCTTTCTGTGAGCATAAAAGAGAATGAGGTCCTTTGAAATAGCATAATTGCATGCAACGCAACTGATGAGGCTGTAACTCTGATGAGCACGGCTTCTCTTTTCTGAATACTCATCCCCTGTGAGGAGGTGGCTGTCTCAGAGACTGCCAGTGCAGGTGATTTCTTTACTTCTGAAGACATAGAGAAGGATGGGTTGAGGTGGGAGTGAGCTTATGAGTAGAAAGATGATTCATAAGATTGCTGGGCAAAAGTGACACATCTCAACTATTGCAAGTGCATTGGAAGCATGTAGAGAAGGCAAATAAAACCTGCAACCTTCTCATTCAGTCCCAAGCCTTGGGGGCTTTTATTTGAGCTCTATAAATACTGTGGAGCCATTCATTTCATTACAGAAAATAAATGGGGGCGCTTAGCTCCTTAAAAAGGAGCTTTAATTTCTAGTTCTTCCTTCGATGCTGTATGATGTGTAGAAGGGCGACTGCAGGTACGTGGGAGCTGGAGTCCTGTGCTTGGCCCAATTGCATGTCCCCTTAAGGGTGAATGGACAACCAGCTCTATTCTGTGAGTGTGAGCAGAAGGAGGCAAAGATCAGTATTCTAGAGGGTGGCAAGGCCCAGGATGAGAATCACTCAGGGGGAGCAGATGTGGCTCAAGCAATTGAGCACCTGCTTCTCTCTTGGGAGGTCCCAGGTTCTGTTCCCAGTGCCTCCTAAAAAATTAAAGAAACAACAAGCAAACAAAAGAAAAAAACCAACTCAGAGGAGCCGACGTGGCTTCATGGTTGAGTGCCAGCTTCCCACATGTGAGGTTCTGGGCTCAATCCCCAAACCATGTTCGGGGTCCTGCTATTTTGCCATGGAGGGACTTACTGTATCGATTGGTGACTAACCCAATTGTGACTTCACATGTACATTGTTAATGAGCTAGTAGGAATGTGTATAATTTTATGGGTTGAGTGGTTTGGGTTTGTGTGTTTCTGGTAAGGTTTAGCTCCCACCACAGGTGGTGAAAAGGGAGCGGGGTGCTCCAGAGGGAGCAGTAACTTGGAGCTGGGAGTGTCTCCTGTTCCCCTCCTGTCCGTTGTCCATTGACTCTACAGATGGACCCTGAAGTCTACCGTGGCAGCTCCTGGCCAGCTGCCTCAGGAGCCCCAGCACAGAACACACACCTCCTGCCCCAGAGGAGTCCACGGCCTGGTGGAGGAGAAAGACTGGGATAGACAAGAAAGTACCTGAAGGAGCCCGGAGATGGGCTTCCCAGAGACAGGACGTCTGAGCTGAACGTGGAGTTGCTGCGGCTTTAGGCAGGAGGGTAAGAAAAGCCAGGGATTTTCACATGGTAGTTCTGTGGAGAGGAAACAGCAGAAGATTAAAAGTGAGGAGCAGGTGAGGCGACTCCCACCAAAGGGTACTGGCTGAGAATTGGCGTAGCCAGTGGGTGAGGAGAATCGCGTGAGTGTCCCAGGAAACTGAGGAACTAGCTAAGGTGTGAGCTAAGTGCGTGTAGGACACTGACTGAGGGTGACAAAATTGTGAACAATTTTATATTCCGACTTGTCCTTTCAGTTAATCCAATTAAATTCCCGTGCATTATCAAACATTTATTTCCATCACTTACCCCGGATGTGGAGAGGGGCCTGAGTTGAGCTGCAGGCTCCTTTTGGAGGACTTGCTATGTGCCACATTTATGGCTGAACAAGAAGTGAAAAAATATGTGTTTAAAATTTGGACGTAGGTGTACCTGTTAAGACACTACCTTAAGCATTGTTGGGGAGACAAGACTAGACGTTAGGAAATAACTAGGAGCAACAAACTACATGACGGAGTAGTAACAGAGCCTCAGAAGTATGAGAGAGCTCCAGAGGTTGGTCCTTTGCACCTGCCTGTTCACTGAGGCTGCTTGGAACACGTCTACCATTCTAGTCCCACTTCTCCACGGCACCTCCTCCTGACCATTCCAGCCTCACACAAAGATTTTCTTCCTTCCATAGCAATCGCTGTCTTTACCACTCATTTGGTATCGATCATTTACTATTTTGTATTAATAATTACACTCCATTGCTGATATCTGTTCTACCTATTTGATTTGTTATATGCTTCTTGAGGCCGAGGCCCCTGCCTCATTATCTCAAACACTTGTCCCACGTCCTAGGATTTATCAACTGCTCCAGGAATTGGGACAATAGGGAGGCGACTTGGACTTTGAAATCAGGTCACGCAATATGGTAGTTAAGAATCTCAGCCTTCAAAGTTAAGATAGGCCAGTCGGGAATCCTGTTTCAGTCTTGCTTTAGGTGTCTGGTGCTGAACAAGCTGCCTAAATGTTCTGGGGTCGTTTCCCAGTCTGTTAAACGGGAATAGCAAAATTAAACAGGCCTGCTGTGCAAGTGTGTGAGTGTGACGGTTGAGTGAGATAAAGAGCAATAGAGCAGAAGAAAAAAGACAGAGAGCCATAGAGCAGTATAGAGCTACAGCTAGTGTTTGCCATGACCAATGGTAGGCATTATTATGAAGGGGGTTTAGATAAAAGGCAAACAGAAGTGGGGGGAGCAGATGGAGCGCAAGTGGTTGAACACCTGCTTCCCACGTATGAGGTCCTGGTTCGATCCCCGGGAGCTCCTAAAAAAACAAACCAAGCAAAAAGACCAACTCTAATTGGGGACTGGATTTGGTTTAGCTGAACATCTGTTTCCTGGGTTCAATCCCCTGTACCTTCTCAAAAAACAAAAGAAGAGGTGGGACCCTTTAGCCCAAGGAAGTGGCTAGAACCAAGACCTGGAAGAGTATTATTAGGGCAAGGGGAGGAGAAGAAATTCAACTGGGGTGGACTGCCTCAGGAGGAGACAACTAGAGATAAGGTCTAAAAGGTGTGGGGGGATTAGAGTTATAAATTGGGGTTCCAGGGATGGTGGCAGAGAATGGGTAGAATTTTATGGTTCTGTGACAATGACCCAAACTAGTGAAGCCGAGCATAACTTCTGGAGGCAAAAAGGAAAAAGTCTGAGCCTCAAGAGCATTGTGAAATGTTGATGTCAGAAGAGACTTGTCTGCTCATCATCAATGGGTAGTGATACCACAAGGTCATTATTAACTGATATTTGTATAAGGCTTAGCCAGTTGTCGATGAAAGACCAGTTAGAAATAAAGCAGAGTTCTAAGGTAGTGGCTGCCTACAAGGCTGGGGAATCTAGTATGGCCTTTTGGATAGAACTGGGGAAAACCACATTGCTTGTGCCTGGCCAAGTTGACGTGAGAAGGCATTTCAACCAAAATAGGCACCAGTTAAAAATTTTTCACTCCATCACACACATTTATTCTATTAATTCCTCTCTATTTGAGATGAAAGTTGGTTAGACAAGCTCACTGGCACTCTTTTTTGGTTTGCTTGCTTTGTGATCTGTCAATCCAGGTTTTATTGATCAGAACGTGAAGGAGAATTATAAGAAGTTAACTTGAAGCAAGAGGGTCAGGCACAAATATACACGTCACAGATAAGGCAGGCTGTGGAAACTTCATATCAGATATTTAAATACTAAGGTAGATATTTCTCTCTCTGCGATTATTCAGCTAACACATCTGACTGGAAACAGATTTCTTTCAGACCTATGCCAGGAAAAGTAAAACAGAAGCAATTTTGGGGGAGGAGGTGGAAAGGAGAAGGTGAATGTAATAGCCGGTGACCTAATGAACTTGCCTTGATTTGGGGGCACTTGTAAATTCTTGACCCTAAGCTAGCATTTGCCAAAATTTCCCTTTCCCCAGAGATGCCCTGCCTTTTCCTGGCCCCCCCTTTCTTCCCTAGCTCTGGGAATGGTAGCCATGCCTAAACTAGATCCTTTCTTATTTTTGTTCCCTCTTCCTTGGGCCAAGGTCCTCCAGATTCAGAACCCCGAGAACCGCTGCGTCCTCAGCAGGGGAGGCTGGGGGGCGCCCAGGGGTCTGCCATGGTGTGGCGCTTCTCCACAGGAGAAGGGCTTGGGGCTCACAGAATTGCCATCTGTGGGACCTGTCGAGTCAGGGCAGGTGCGGGGATCCTGTTTTGGGGGTGACAGGCTGAGTGCGGCTCTCACGGGGATCCCTCAATACCCCAATCTGAATGCCTCGCCCACCATGCCCCGCTCCCCCCTCATTGGCCACCCATCCCCCTGCCCTAACAACGGGTCACTGTTTATAAATAGTCCCTCCTGGTTTAGAAAACCCTTTTGTCTTCAAGTCTCTAAGAACGCGTTCCCTCTTGATCACAAGCAAAACTCTCCCTCTTTCTCTCTGTGGACCAAGCTGGGAGCTACAAAGTTGGGGAAAGAAACAAGTACGACTTCGAGAGCCAGGACCTAAATATTTAGACTGCTGAATGGGACAGCACGCTTCAATTTCGTGGAATGATTTTAGTCTTTACTAAGCCTATGGCAAGATTAGTCAGTAAACGATAAAGTTAACTGTTAGCAGTTATACGCCTCGCTCTTCGTCCTGGGGAAGTGGTCCCCATGGAGGTAGCAGAGGAAAGAAGAGAGAACAAAATTATAGAAAGTAATAAAAATATTTCAATTGGATTCTTAGACCTCCCAGATCACAGAGGATGGACTGAATTCAGGCCTTTTAAGACCAAATTAAAGGTGTGAAGTAGGGGAGCAGGTGTAGCTCAGTGGTTGAGCACCTGCTTCCCATGGACAAGGTGTTGATTTCAATGCCTGGTACCGCCTTAAAAAAAAAAAAGGGAGCAAAACAGCCAAATTTGAAAGTGACTCTAAAACTTGCACAGAGGAAATACTGGGGGAAGATGAACTCTGTACAGAACACTCAACTCTTTGGGGGAAAAAAATCCAAGCAATATCTAGAGTATTGGCTGAAGCATAGTATTGTAATAACAGCTAATGTTTATTTAGTGCTTTGTTTATATTTTCTCATTTCATCCTCACAGCATTTCAGAAGTAAGGAGACTGGATAAAGGGGCCAGAGGATAGTCATTGATCTAAAAGGGTTGATCTAGTATATCGTCTTGACTAAAAGGGCCCCCAAATATATGGCAAATTATTTTATAGACTTTTCTATTTATATAATTATATGTTTTCTATGTCATTCAATATAGAAAAACATAAGAAGTCTGTTCACTGGACCTGGAAAACCATAAAAGAGATAAAGTCTGTGAAAAGACAACAATCTTAACAACTAACACGTACTGAACTCCTCGCGTTGGCAAGGCACTGTACTAAAATTTGGTGATGGTGGTGGGTAAATGATCACAGACGATTTCTTGCTGTTTTAGTTAGGGGAATAAGCCACCCTGCCTGTTAAAGAGGATAGCTAATCATGATGATAATTTAATCCCATTCAGTTCAATTCAGCAGTTGTTGAACCAGGCCCATCTCCAGCTAGTATGTCCAGAGAGGATCATGCAATCAATCTTCTCAAACAGGTACTGTTCATTAAAATATTGAAATAGTAACATGGGGTTGGTAGATAGTATGAGAATTGTTTATAGTTAACAATTTTACATAAATTCTAACGTAAACTCATTAGGTCCAGCTAACTATTGTATAGGCCAGATACATGGGCTATCTTCTGAGAAATGTTTGGTTTGAACTGTTTTGGTGTATTGTATTTCTAAATATAAGCGGTAACTTCAGAATTTATAATAAAATATTATAAGCGAACACCTCTCTGGTATTTTTAAATCTCATGTATCTTCTGAATCCTCAGGAACAAAAAAGGGGTAATATTAATAAGAGCTGCAGCCTGGAATGTCTTCTCATACTGGGTAAATGCCAGACTAATCTGGAACAAGATTTGATATTGTGCAAGTATGAGTTAAAATTTGAAAAGCAGCATTTCTGGAATGAAAAGCAATGAGATATCTCCATGAAATATGAGTAGTTAATTATTGATAATGACATAAATGCTGGATGCACATATTGGCAAAACTTATAATGTTAAAAATGGAAATGCTAATCATCTACATATTTTGTCACAAAAATAATCATTCTCTGATAAAGGCTCATGGTTTAAATAAAGAAAATTTGTAATAATTAATGAGGAAAAATGCAAAGACTATCACAATTCAGTGACACTTCATAAAACATTTAAACAAATGGAAATTCCTGAAAAAAATTATTACAGGGTATTAATAAGGGAAATGTAAAAAAAATTGTAAAATGTTATTATAATCTTTAATACCACTTATTCTATGGCTAAAAATATAGGTGGGTCATTGTAATCTAGATTTTTGACCCTACTTATTGAGAATATGCATTTAGTAAAATGTGCAAACAACTTTTTGAAAAACATGCAAACTACCCAGTAAAATGTCAATCATTATTGGTTGAGCTTTGTCTCTTTCACATAAGAATATAGTAAGTATTAATTTAAAATGCAAAATTCAGATCTTGAAGCCAGCCTAATGGCTTTATTGATTTTGTGGGTCTTGAAGGGAAACATATAACTATATATCAAATATTATTATTAGTGCTTGAGAGAAATTATTTCAATGAGAAATCTTTCCATGAAAAAACACATTCGATATTTATAAACTGTGTCAGTATAATTCTAGGGAGAAAGTGTGTCATGTCTACTGACTTAAAAAAATTATTTATTTTTATTTATTGTCTTTTTAAAAATAAATAGATCACATAAAATATTATGTTAAAAAGCATAAGAGGTTCCCATATACCCTAATCCCCCCCCTGCCCCCACAGGTCCTCCCACATCAACATCCCCTTTCATTAGTAATGCACATTCATTGCATTTGGTGAATATTCCCTGGAGCACTGCCACACTACATGGACCATAGTTTACACTGTAGTTCACACTTTCCCCCAGTCCATCCAGTGGGTAATGGCAGGATAAAAAATGTCCTGCATCTGTCCCTGCAATATCATTCAGGACAACTCCAAGTCCCGAAAATGCCCCGTATCACACCTCTTTGTCCCTCTCCCTGCCCTCAGCAAATCCTGCGGCCATTGTCTCCACATGAATGATACAATTTATTTCATTGCTAGAGTCACAACAGTTCTATAGTAGAATACTAGCAAGTCCACTCCAATCCATATTATGTTCCTCCATCTTGTGGAAACTGGGATGGCGATGTCCACTTCACCTCTAAATTGAGAGGGGGCTTAGATCCCACATGGCTGATAGATGCAACGCTCCTGCTTGCAGTTGTAGACACTCTTGGTTCCCTGGTATGGTGGTTGACCATTCTAATCTCCACATCAGCTGACCTAAGTATGTCCTACGAACCAGAGAGGAGATTTTACAACTCTGTTGACACTCAGGGCCCAGCTGGCACATGGTCAGTTCAGAGATTCAAGTCTCCTGAGCATACACAAACCTCAGTGCCAATCACAGATTGGCAACTCCTTCAGTCAGGAACACAAATTCCAAAGTAGGGTCCCCTGGCAAGGCAGTGAACTCCAGAGCCATCTGTCATAATGATAGAACCTGTGTGTCTCCGTAGTCCTCAAGAGCACCAGTACCTGGGATTGTATCTACTCTGGTTGTCTCTGGGATCCTGTTGAGATGTGCATAAGCACGACCCCTCAGATGACCTCCCAACTCATTTTGAAGTCTCTTAGCCATATAAACTCATTTGTTTTTACCATGTTCCCCTTTTATTCAAGGTCTCTTTCTAGTTGCTTCACCAGCTGTGATAGTAGTAATCCCTCAGTGGCAGGGAGGCTCATCCCTGGGAGTCATGTCCCACACTGGGGGAAGGTAATGCATTTATATGCTAGTTTGGCTTAGAGAGTGCCCACATTTGAGCAACATGGAGGTTCTCAGGAGGTAACTCTTAGGCACCTGGCAGCTCTAGGCCTAGTTGAAATTTTAAGCACACAGGCTCCTAAGCATAGTCATCACTATCAAGGGCCCATCATTGGACTATTCTTATTCACTGGTCTTTGTCCCTGCACTTGGGGGATTGTTGCTGTTCCATTGGGGAATGCAACAGAGCTCCCCAGGATGGGAACCCAGCACTCCCTCAGTTGTCATGTGTAACAATATCCACTATGACAATACCCAATGAACATCCAAACATATCTATACACCCTATATGCATGCCCTGGAGAACTCCCCCCCACCCATGCATCCCCCATCAATGACACCTCACACCAGTGCTCCTCCCCTGCCATAATTGAACTGCTCTGTGATCCAAAACTTCTTCAAATATGAAGCCAAATATATTGCCAAATTCAACCAGTAGGAAAATGAAATAGTATTGACAGGTTTAAAGATTAGAAATAGAATACATAATAATTTAGAAAAAGTAAAATAAAGTAAAAAATAAATTGGGGTATTAAAAAATGAAAAATATCATAAAACTTTGTTTCCGACATTTTGCCTGTCATCACAGTAATAGGTGTTGTCCTGCATATACATTGGCAAGGCAATCTCCTCCATTCCTTCCTTAGTGTCTATATCCTTTTTTAAAAAATTTTGTCTTCAAAACATTTTAGATAACAGTAGAGTCACATATACAATATAGGGGACTCACATATACCCAACATCTAACACTTTTCCTCCTTCCCAAGCAATGATCTTTTTACATGTGGATGTCATATTTGCTACAGCTGATGTTCAGATATTGAAACATAGCTACCAACCATGGTTCCATTATGGTTTACATTATGGTTTATATTTTAGACTGTACAATTTTCTAAATTTTCAGTACATTATAGTTTACATTATGGTTTACAGTTTAGACTACAAACTTTTATAAATTTTTCATGAAATTTAACATGGCTTATATTCATTATTGCACAAACTTGTGGAACACTTCCATTGCTCTCCAGTTACCCCTACTTCCATCCAATCTATCCCTGTCATCCCTCCCCTCAGGGCCCAAAGTAACAACCAAGAATCCCTGCTTGAAGGACAAGATTCATAGGTACTTACAACAATAATGCTGAGGACTTGACATCTAGTCTGTTCTCCCCCACTGACAGCCACCCATGCTCTTGAGAGATACCCTCTCCTTTGTTTGAGAACATCAGTCCACCCCAGGATGGGGGTACACCACTTTCCTGCACAGTGTCTGTCTCCACCCACTGATATAACACAATATGACAAGATGAGCACTCATGCACTCCCTAGAAGCCTGCCCAGGTGCACCCTGTGCCAGATGGCCCCCATCAAACACCCCAAGATGCTTTAATTTGGATTATTAAAATGACCACAGGGAGTAGATGTGGCTCAAGAAATTGAACTCCCACTTCCGGCATGGGAGATCCCAGGTTTGGTTCCCGGTGCCTCCTGAAAACAAAACAAAAACAAAACAATAAGCAAAACAAATGATAAAACCAACTCAGGGAAGCTGATGTGACTAAGCTGTTGAGTGCTGGCTTCCTTCATATGAGGTCCTGGGTTCAATCCCCGGCTCCTGGCACCTCAAAAAAAAAAAAAAAAAAAAAGAGAAAAGACCATAAATAGATCTGGATGATGAAATAAAATACATAAATCAAATACCTTATATTTTTGCCCAATAAGATTTATATTTCTATTATACAACAAATAAACAGCAGAGAGAATTAAATATTTTTATCTGAAAAGCTAGGAATTGGAAGAATGAATATTGGAAGGATATTTGGATATTAATAGGAACCTGAAAAGCTAGAGCTCTCAGAGCATTCTAAAAGGTATGCCAAGGTTTGTCCATTCCTCCTGACAAAAGTTGTGTAATGGGATTAGTTCAATATTTGAAGATTTGCCTTAAACACTACTCTGACAGAGATGTCAACACCTTCTTTAGCATTATAAAAAAGACCTATTTCAGTTATTAAAGCTAAAGAAAGTTATCTCATATATATTCTCAGTAAGACCTCCCCTAAGTACTCTAGTTCGAATTCCAACTCACCCTCTACTTTGCTCTAAAACGTCTGATTTTCCTTCTCTGCACTGGTGTTTTCCATAGCACTCACCTTTAAACAGTTTTCTTTCTTGTTATATTATTTAGTTTCCTATTCTACAATATAAGCTCCCTAAAGCAGAGACTGTTATTGTTATGTTGGTCACTGATGTGACCCCAATGCCTAGAATAGAGCCCCACATCTCATGGATGCTCAGTAAATATTTCTTGAAAAGAATGGATATATACAGTAAATGAACAAAATCATTAAAGGAAAGAGGAAGATGTATTCAGAAGAAGGAATGTGTCATACAATCTGAGGCAAACAGGTAAAGTAGTTCTTCCAAGAGGAAAATCTATCAGCTTGTCTAACAAATTGTACGAAAATGCACTTGTGGTTTGATGTAAGAAGTGAAAAAAATAAAATAAAATGAAGTTTTAAGGTTGTTTCATTTTTCCAATTCCGAAACTAGGTCAAATGCATTTGTGGGGCTCTGTGGATTAAGAAAATTCAGTCAACGAATTAAATATGACAATCCAATAACCAACTTTCAACTTTTTATGATTTAGTTGAGTGGTAGAGATACAGAGCATTATAAGGGCTGGAAAATATTTAAATGTAATTGATGCTAGTGTACCAAGGGCTGGCACTGCTGTCTGCCCCATGGACAATATCAATGATGTGAAAAGAAATTCTCCATTGAGGTTACGAGTCACCTAATGACTGTGCAACTAATAAGGAAGTTGTTGGAAGAATTTCTGAGGGTTTCTCATGTCAAATCACAGCTCAGCAAAGAGCGTCTTTGAGGAACAGCTATGTCAAGCAAAAAGTCATGCCAACAATTTTTTAAAGGTCTGCAAATGATTTAGGAATTATTAGAATGATTTGAGAAGCAATTGGTATTATAATTCATGCACTTTGGTGAACAGTTACATATAAATGTGTGTTTGGGTTATAATTGCATAGTTTAGAAAACTAAGGGAAATGCATTTTATAATGTTTAAGAATATATTGATTTATGTTTTCATTTGTTTTGCTGTGCAGTTGTTAATTATTCTGAATATTCCCTACTGTATTGAGTGCAGAAATTAACTGGCACCTTGCCAAAAGGTTTATGAAGGTTTGAAGCACAGGTCTTCATCTTCTAAGAAGTTCACTTTCTCAGGTATGAGCACATGCCATACAGCCATAAAGTATACTTAATTATGGGTTGGGGGAGGTAGTGGGGCCAGAGGTCCCCAAGGCCTTGAGGTGAAGATAATATGTGAACCTGATTGTCAGTCAGTGTGGCAGTTGGATATTGTTTATGAATTCCAAAAATAGATATTGGATTGTGTTTGTAAACTGGTCTGTCCCTCCAGCCATCTTAGATTATATTGGATTCAGAGTTTCACTTTTACTTGATTAGATAATGACTGGGGCTCTGATTGGGCCATGTTAGGAGGATGTTGCATCCCACCTCCTTGCTGGCAGGGACTCACAGAGAAAATGACAAGGCACAGGAGTTAGTTGGAGTTTTGAGCTAGAGCCCAGGAAGTGAGCACACAGAGGAGCAGAGCAGCTGATCCCAGAGAGACTCGAGCCCTGGGGAGAGAGGATCCCAGGAAGCCTCAACCCTGGCAGACGTCGGCAGCCATCTTGCTCCAACACGTGGCAACAGACTTTGGTGAAGGAAGTTACTTATGCTTTACGACCTGATAACTGTAAGCTTCTACCCCAAATGAACACCCTTTATCGAAACCAACAGAGTAATGGTATTTTGCATCAGCACCCCTTCGGCTGACAAATACAGTCAGTACTTTGGTCATTGGAGAGAAGAGCAGTGGCTTGTAATATGTGTGTATGTGTTGGGGACATGGCACAGGGAGGTGGACTGGGAATCCTTGAGCATTGGCATGGAGGAGAAAAACCCCCATATTCTCACGGCACAGGGATAGTTTATTTGAAGTTGTAATGCAATGCCTATCACGAGGTAGGACGGGCAGAAAAGCACCAACCCTTGGAAAGCCTTGGTTTCCAAGCTTGGGGTTTGGATGTTGCCTTGTGGGCAGTGGAGGTGGTGAATAGAAGAGGTGCTGAGAAAGGCCAGTAGGTAGTCAGAGCGGGAATGGGTGGGGAAGTTCTTCAGACTATGGTGGAGAATAGAAACAGAGGTCAAGGAGAAAGGGTGTGGAGAGAGGGGCACCAAGTGTCAAAGCTGCTGCTGTTCACACAACAGGGAAGTTAGAGTTGGGAGTCAGACTGATGGATTCATTCTTGACATGTGCCTGAAGGGGACAGTGAAGGCAATTGGGAAAGGTCAGATTTAAGACATATATGTGGGAGCAGATGTGGCTCAAGCAGTTGGGCACCTTCCTCCCATACGGGAGGTCCCGGGTTTGGGTTCCAGTGCCTCCTAAAGAAGAGAAGCAGATGCAATAAGCTGATGCAACAAGCTGACGCAACAAGCAGGGAGCGGATGTGGCTCAAGTGGTCAGGCACCTGCCTGATGTCACAGGTTTGGTTCCCAGTGCCTCCTAAAAGAAGATGTGCAGACACAACAAGAAGACACAATGAGCAGTGAGCAGACAATGAACAGAGAGACGAAGGAGCCATCTTGGGGGTGGGGGGTGGAAGTCATATATATGAATCAACTGCTTAGAAGTGATGGTTGAAGTTGAGAAGAAGGAAATGTCGAGAGGGAGTCCATCAGGAAGTGCCAAACTAGAATATAGTAAAATTATGCAGACTAAAGTTGAGGAAATTTTGAAGGGGGGCTCTAGAGTGAAGAAATGTTATTCATCACATTCCACCCTAATAGAAAGATTGAGCATTCCTCCATTCTTGACTCTTGCTTTGAAGAAAGGATTAGATAAATGCATGTGTCATAACAGACTACTTTGGGTTATTCCACCATGGAAATGAGAGCAAGGAAAGGAAGGGAACTAAACAGCCAAAAAGGTAAATGGAAGTGTTGAAACACATGAAGCCTGTGGCTCTGTGCTTTTAGGGAAATCCTTCTTTTCTTATAGTTTCATTTTTTTTAAAGCAGTGTTGTTGTTGAAGTCCTGCTTGTTAAATTGTGGTTGTAAGGCCCACTTATATCTTCCTGGCTGCTTACCCTTTAATTTCATTTCAGGCACCCTTCGTTGATTGTGTTTATATCAAAGGCTGATCTAGCCCAACAGTCTTTTTAAAGATTTATTTCTCTCCCCCTTTCCCTCCCCCGCCCCCGCCGTTGTCTGCTCTCTGTGTCCATTCACTGTGTGTTCTTCTGCGTCCGCTTGCATTATCCGGGAGCGTGGCGTCTCTTTTTGTTGTTGCTGTTGCATAATTTGCTGCATCAGTGTGGTGTCACTCCTGGATGAGCTGTGCTTTTTCCACATGGGGCAGCTCTCCTTGCACGTGGGGCACCCTGTGCGGGGACGTCCCTGTGTGGCACAGCACTCCTTGCGCGTGGCAACACTGCGCCTGGCCCAGCTTACCACAAAGGTCAGGAGGCCCTGGGGATCGAACCCTGGACCCTCCTTATAGTAGGCAGAGGCTCTATCAGTTGAGCCACATCCGCTTCCCCCAACAGTCTTTTTAGTCTTTTTCTTCTGCTTTGTCACCAGGCATTTCATGTAGGCTTGGTGGAATGATCTGGAACCTCCTAGGTGTGTGGGGATCTTTGCTGTGATTATCGGGTAAAAAAAAAAAAAAAAAAAATCAAAAGGGTTTTATGGTAAAAAGTTGTACTGAAGTGGAAGAAAATGAGTCTCAAGGATAGTGAGGGATAATGCTGCCCAGGATTGCCATGCCAGCATTTTTCTTGTATTATAGCCACATATGTTAAAAATGAATCCAATTCTGTATTTCTCTAGTCTACATTTGGCCATTCGTTTTCTGCGTAGTCAGCTAAAGCCGGGTCCCTGTACAAAAACTAAATAAAATCTTGGCATATTATTCTTATTATCATACAGGGGGATTGAGTATGGAGAGATGTTATCTCTTGAAAAATAAGACCATTTTACAGAAAACGATAGCAGCACAATCTCTCCTAGGACTGTTAGAAATACACCAAAGTACTAATTGTAGAGTCATAATTTACACTGAGGAAGAAGATAAAGAAACCAGGAAACATAACATGCACATTTTTAGATCATTTTAATAACAATAAAGAGGGAATAACCAGCCACTGAAGAAAAGATATATGAAGTTTGGGTATAGAAACACAATAATAAAATTAACATCTCTTTTGTGTTTGCTTCGAGGTGGTACTGTGACAAGTACTCTCCATGGATTATTTCATTTAATCCTCACAATAATCCTGTGTTGTTTATTGAATACTTGAGAAGTTTTAAAAAACATGGCGGTTGGTGATTGTTCTGGAGAAAAAGTCCAGGGAGCATTAAGTACCTGAAGCATTCAACATCCTTCAGAAGAAAAGGGCTCGCGGTGGACTTTTCTGCATTAAGTGAAGCCAGCCCTGCCACTTTGATTGGACCAAGAGTTACGGGATTGTGTCTAGGTTCTTGGCTATGCTGCAGAAATGAATTTCAAGAGCACCTCAGGTGAGTTAGGCCAGTACTTTATTCAGGCAGGGAGGGATGAGAAATGGGAGAGAGGAAGGGGCTGAAAAGTGATAAAGAGGGCAGATGGACAGATTACAATTCCCCATTATAGGTTATAAATGCCCAAGTTTTACTTGCGTGGCCACGTGGCAGAGGAAAAATGGCGAGAGCAGGGTGCAGAGGGCAGGAACAGGGGTCCACAGGCCAGAGAGTGCACAAGAAAGAGCTCAGACCCTGTGCCTGCCTTTTTGAACTGTAAACCATCCCACCCCTTTGCTAATGGCAGGGGAGGAGCTCCAGCTCTTTACTGTTTTGATTGATTATCTCTCCTGTCAATCTGCCATGAGGGCCCAATGATAAAGTCCTTGGGGGAATATTTGGGGCTTCTCCTGGCTTCCCGAGGAAGTCATGCTTTGAATGACAGAATCTCGGGGAGGGTCTTCCAGCCGTCATCTTGGGGTTCCTGATGTCCACGTGGGCTTCTTGCCAGGCTGCAGATCCATCTCTTGATTCCCTAGCTTACTAGCCTGCTGCACAAGGATGGCGCTCACGCCAAATGTATGGTCATGACAGGGGCCATCTGCCTCTGGGTGACTTGGTGTGAAGCTCTGCCCAGTGTGGCTGGTGACACAAATCATTTCTTTACTGAGGAAGATGGCCAGCTAGGGCCGCTAGAGAGCGAGACCCCCAGGCTAGAACCTCGTGCCTCCTCTCCATGAGGTCTGTGGTACATTCTAGTCTTGGAAGTGAGACCTGATAGGTTGGAGAGATTTCCTTGAGCAGCCCTATCAGTTTCCCAATTACCCCGTAATAACCTCCCAGCATCAAGAGCAATCTGTGGGGAGTGGATGTGGTTGAGCGCCTGCTTCCCTTGTACGATGATATCCCAGTTCAATTCCCTGGTACCTCCTAAAAACGAACAAATGAAAAAACCAACTCTTATTGGGGAGCGGATGGAGCTCAGCGGTTGAGTGCCTGCTTCCCATGTATGAGGTCCTGGGTTCAATCCCCGGTACTTCCTGAAAAAAAAAAAAGAAGGCCATCTGGGCATATAAAG
This sequence comes from Dasypus novemcinctus, assembly GCF_030445035.2. Taxonomy (NCBI): domain Eukaryota; kingdom Metazoa; phylum Chordata; class Mammalia; order Cingulata; family Dasypodidae; genus Dasypus; species Dasypus novemcinctus. The sequence continues at coordinate 29,309,589 of NC_080700.1, read as the reverse complement.
GTTTGCAAAATTTCTGCAACTTCATCCAGCAATATCCAGCAGCTTCTAATAACCAAATACAAGACTGCAGCAACTCTATCAATTCAATTCAGACTCTACCGAGGGTAAGGCCAGACCCCACGGGATAAGGGCAATCCTCTGTAAGATTGTCCTTTGGGCATCAGTCGCAAGTTTGAGGGTACTGACCACCCACACTTCTAACCCACTGGCTAGAAATTTGGGGGTTCCCACAATCTCCTCGGTTGAATAATTCACTAGATCAGCTCACAGAACCCCCTAAAACACCATAGCTATGAGTATAGAGCTATGATGGTAAAGAGGACACAAATAGGAAGCCCAAAGAAGAGAGGCAGAGGGTGAGTCTGAGAGGGTCTCAGTTTCTATGGGGTTTCCTTACATGGGGATTGGCAGAATCATTGCCAAGTGCTTGAGCTCTAGCTGCAGCCCTTTCTCCTCCCAGGGTTGGGGAGGTGAGGCTGATATGACCTTGCTCAAAGCCCAACCTCCCCAATCACATGGCTGGCCTTTCTGGTGTGGCCCCCACCCTAAGACTGAGGGGTGTCTGGTCCCCACCTTGTCATCTGGTTGGCATAAGAATTATCAGGTGAAGTTCATGAAGAACAAGGGACCGTCCAATCACGAAGACCAGGCGAGTTTTTATTATGCTGCAGCATGTCTCATCCTTGCTGCCTTACAGGTCAACCCATACAACAAAGTCATCAGAAATGGCAGGTGTGGAAAATAAAAGAATCCAATGTTTAATAATAGCAATCATCATCCTAATCATACTTATTAAATGCCGACTGTATACCATGTACCACTTCACATTTAATCATCACAGCAACTGCAAGGGAAAGGTGATTCCATTTTCTCGATGAGAACTAGAGAGGTGTCAGGCAGGTTTCTCTGCCTTTAAACATCTCGAGCCCCTTCTAAGTAGAGGACACGGGCAAGTGCCAAGGATTTTACAACAATCAGTGTATATGGGAAAATAAGTCATTTGTTTACACAGGCCTCAGTAGAGATTACAGTTACTGGGGGAAAGTTAGATCACAATAGGCTAAGTATGAACAGCTTATTTAAAAAAGAGTCACAAATGTTAGTCTGTGGAACTCTTAGGTTGATTGTCTGTTGGAAAAACAGGTGTCCAAGTTACCCAAAATAAATACGTTAAATCTGTGAAATGTAGATTTGAATCAGTCAGTTCCGGACCAGATTGTTTATAGACACTAGTAAGTGAGCTCTGCGAATGGAACTGGGAATAATCACTCAGTTCGTGAATGGTGATAACCATTTAAAAGTCAGATTCAGGAAGGATTTCTACATGTATGTGCGGTGCCGCTTTGCTGAGTTGACTGTTTCCACGCTTGAGTTGTCTTGTTCCACTTTTGACTGGCTTCAACTATGAGCCCAGAAACTCTTAGTAGTAGAATGCAGACATACACAATTCCTGTGGCCCCCACGACTCTGCCTCTGATTGGAGGAAAACAAAAATCCTGGTGATCCTCGGTACAAGGCCAATGTTTATGATGCACTTGAGGCTTACCTCCATGGATTTGCTTCTGACTGCCAAGGTCAAAAGTGAGGAAAACCACAAACCTCTGTTCCCTGCTCGAGCGTTGTTTTAGCTCTGGGGATGTATATTTATCCCTAAAGACCCCACATTCCTGTTGTGAAGCTCGTACCCTAATGCAAAGACCGCTATAAAATTCCAATTCAATTTGGCTCCGTTTTCCTGTGCAAATTATTCTTCTCAATTTGAGACCAAGGTATATTTTTAAACCTTGTTTTTTGGTCCTAAGTTGCTGCTGGAGTGCTTTAAAGCCTAGAGGGAGAGTCCCAAATATGGGATTTTCTCCAAGAGACTGATTTTATGATTAATTCAAATATACTGGGCCAGTGATTCCCTTTGAAGATGACTACATTTGAGGCAACTAATATACGATTTGAAATCCGTTGGGATAGAATACAAAACCAACCAGGAGTTCTGCCAGAATTCAAAGTATATCAGATTAGCAATCTATTTTTCCAGTGATATACTCCTCTTTGCTCTCTGCCTGAAGCTGGGTAAGAAAATGCAAGAATTTAAATTGGCAAGTTATTTTCAAGTCGATCAGCTATTTAATGCAAGATAGGAATTGCCTTATATCTTGCTCTCTTTTTCACGTAGAGTCGCTGCTGCTGGCTATCTCCTGCCTATTCTTCAAAGTCTAGTCTAGGCTTTTCCAGAAAGGCTGCCACCTTGGCCCCAACATGGTGCCTGTGCCATGGAGGCTGGTGGCATCTGTCATCACCCTCACGGGAGGCATCCAGTTGGCCTTGTTGCACATATGTTACCATAGCAACCTTGCCAATTAGGCATCGTTATCTTAATATCTTTCAGTTTTACAACTGAAGAAACCGAAGTCATAGGGATTTTACCGGCCTGAGGTTGCAGAAGGCTAAGGGGAGAGTTGGAACAAACTTGCTCTGTTTGATTCCTAAGCCAATGCCTACATCACAGTACCGATGGGCTTCAAAAATTGTCAATGGGAGCAGAGGTAGCTCAAGTGGTTGAGTGCCTGAGTCCCAAGTACAAGGTCGTGGGTTCAATCCCCCGTACCTCCTAAAAGGAAAAATAGAAAACTTTCTTCAAATCAGATTGAAAGTGCAAACCCAATATATAAATCCAGAAGCAGAGTTGCTTAGGCAAAGAGGCAGGGCTGGAAAGCCTGGAACATTCCTCTTTTCTCCTCCTCTGCAGTGCCTGCGAGGATACCCTTGGGTTTCCAGGCACGATGTGTACATCTTTACCCCATGCCAAGCTGACAGCTACCGGATGGCCGGGGAAATGCGGCCATCTTTGTGCTCAGCTAACAATGGCCTAAACTGTCCCTAAAGAGTGGATGCAATTGCAAGCCCTCAACACGGTGTATAACTCCTTTGGGCTTTCAATACTCTTCTGACTACGCTGGTACAAGTATAGTTTACCCACCCCTTATCGGTCAGGAGAGGGGTCTACAGCCTTTTTCTATCTTGACACCTCCGAACGCTCAGTAAGTGGAAGAAATCGTCTTGCTGTTTGTCATCTACAATTGTGAGTATAAAGTAGAAGGTTTAAGGTCATACAAACGGAGCCTGATTTTTTTTTTCAACATGGTGGTAGAAGGATGCTGTCAATGTTGGTTCCATTTCCTGCTACTTTCTACCCTGTACCTTCGTTTCAGCATTTGTCAGAAAGCAATAAGTAAAACCATCCTCAGGGGATTGCTCTGAGTTTTTAGAACAGTGTCTAGTGCATAAGATGCACTTTTATTAGGACAGGTTACACGGTGCTGCAGACCCAAACGACCTGAATATCTCAGTTCTTGCTCATTCTATACCTCCATTGGGTGTCAACTGTGAGTCCTCTGGGTTTGCATTGTCCCCAACTGGTCAAAACAGTGACCAGAGGAAAGGGAAACAGGAGTACTGAAGGGTCCTGTGTTGACAAGTAAATACTCTGTCACATTGGCCAGACCTTGTCACATGACTGTTCCCATCACAGCGGGTCAGGAAGGCCAGTCTTCCGCGTGCTGGAAGGTGAGGAAAATGGATATTTGTGCGCAGCTATGACTACACCACAGCACTGAATACGCATTAGCGACTACTCTTTGGAAAATCATATTGCTGACCAAACTTACTTTTCATCTAAAAGGACAATGAGGATCATCGGGTATATAATAGAACATGAATTCTGTAAATAGCGCCTTTGTTGTAAAATCTGAAGGATAAGAAAGATTACTTTTTTACTTTTTTCTTTTAATCCAATATTTTGGCCTTCGGCTGGGTTCTTGTGGGTCATGACTTTATAGAAGCTTAAGGCAGTTCAAGTTCAATAAAAAGAAGTAAAGAATGAATATAACTATATCACGCAAGTTTAAGATTGTGTTGATTAGCTGTATTGAAAAACCATACGTGTTATTTATTGATCAAAAGCTGTTTTCCTTTCTTTTGTACCAGATGGAAACACAAAGACTCCATTATGTACTAGTGCTTACTCTGTTGCCTGGCAATAACTTGTGTGCTGACATTTGATTTTACGCTGGTGATAACATGATTGAGAAATAGCTCATAGTCCATCGTTATATTTACAATGGAGCCTGTCCCGGGAGTGTGAGTTTCACCTGTCCCACTGTTTGCTGCCAAGCCTGTGGAAGACTGGATGGGTTTGGTTATAGCTTTTTTTAAAAAATCAATTTTAGTGGTACATATTAATAAAGCGTATGATTCATCCAAAGGATACCATCAATGGCATTTGGTATAATCTTACAGTTGTGTGTTCATTACTTCAATCATTATTAGAGGATTTTCATTATTTTGATAATAATAATAAACAAAATCAGACAAACAAACAAGAAAATCACTCACCTCTCAACCTCTCTGTTTCCCTTGCTGTACATAGCTGCTTTTTTCTGGACATTCTTGCACAATTATTTATTTGTTTATTAAGCAGTTTTATTGAGATATATTCACATACCATATGATCTATTCAAAGTGCATAATAATCCATGGCTTTTAGTATAATCACAATGTTATACATTCATCATCTCAAAAATTTTAGAACAATTTCATTACTCCCAAAAGAAAAACTCCATACCCCTTAGCACTCCCTCCCCAGCCCTACATAACCACTAATCTTATTTCATTTTTATAAATTGATTTATACTTACATTTTATATAAATGGAATCATACAATATGTGGTACTCTGTGTCTGGTCTCCTTCACTTAGTATAATTTTTTTTTTTTGTCTGATATTAACATTTTGTAGTATTAACCTACATTTGTTCAGCTTCAAAGAAAAGGTCTTCTGTATGCAGTTTTACCCATATTCATATTTCACATAATATATTTATATTTCACACAATATATTTAGTTCATAGTAGTGCGATCATACAGTATTTGTCCTTTTGTGTCTGGCTTGCTTCATTCAACATAATGTCCTCTAGGTTCATCCATATTGTTGTACTTCATTTAATCTTACAGTTGCATAATATTCCCTCATGTGTATACTCCACAGTGTGTTTATCCATTCATCAGTTGATGGATACCTGGGTTGTTTCCAACTTTTGGTATCATAAATTGGGTTTGGTTATAGTTTTACAATGCAACCCACCCTCCTTATGTGGTACTGGTCTAAGTAATTTATCAGAGAGTATCCAGTTAGTTTCCTTCTAAAAATGAAGCTTACGTTTTTGAAAAATGAACTGTTTTCCAGAACTAAGGTAAAATTTGGGGAAGGGTAAACATTGAGAAGAAAGGCTTTCCTGTGGGAGTGTAAGGTAGGTGTGAGAGAGTGGAGATAACAGGCAGAACGAAGATTAGGAAAGGGCACAGAAAAGCAGGTCAAAAGTGATGTTATCTCAGTCAGGTTTTCCTCCTGGTAGCAGAAGGATGCTAATCAGATTTTGTCTTCTGTTTCATATTTTCTCTATGCCTTCAATCTGCCACATGTGCAGATGCATGGAATTATGCATGTTATGTATCTCTTCTCCTTCATTTTGCTACCACCATGCTTGGACTACTGTCTATCTAGTAACCCACAAGACTTGTTAGTAATGGCTGAATATATTGGTGGTTGTTTGGATGAATGAAAGGATGGATGGATGGATGGATAGGTGCAGGCAAAGTGGCTATAATTAGAGATCTGGGTTAGAAGAGGCAGTATAGCAGGTGATGGGGAGCAAGCTCTCAGGAGCTATCTGCTTGGGTTCAAATCGCAGTGCTCTGCATATCTGCCGTGTATCTTCTCGGGGCTCTAACTTCCCTGTGCCTGAGTTTTCTCAGCTGTAAAATGTGCATGAAAACAGGGATGCTGTGAAGATTAAATGACTGAGTACATGAAGAGTACCTGAAACAGTGCCTGGCATATTTTTATCATGATTGTAGTTATGATTATTAAGTGTCAAGCTTCCCTGAGCAACCGTCACAGCGACTTTGACTTGTTTACACCTGCGGGGCTGGAGAAAAATTGTGTAAGCTCCAACTCAGGGTACAGATCACATGGACTCTGGACAGAGGGTTGGGAGACCAGGGGCAGAGCCAAAAGTTTTCATAGTTTCAAAATAATTCCTCGCCTTTGACCTTGGCACTTCAAGGCTGACAGGAAGCCTGGTGGAGCTCCGTGTCTCTCTGGCAGAGAGTGAATGGAGTCTTTAATACATTCTTTGGCTGCTTTCCCACTGGAGATGCCTGGCTCTCATGGGCATATATTATAAAGCCTGAGGTCTGCACAACCCCGTTCCTTTCACTTGGCTCTCTCTTCACTCATTCATTCATCCATTCAGGCCTTTCAGCAAATATTTATTAAGTGCCTACTGTATGCAAGAGTGCTGGCCTAGGCTCCGTCACCTTTCCTCTCACTCCCAGAGTCAGATCTTTTGCTAAAAACACTTCTAAAAAATGTTCTTTCTATTCTGCTTTATGCCAGGGACACAGGTCAGGTGCGGGCAGCCTTGACCGTGGGAATCTCTTCTCTCACAGAACAGTGTGGGAGATGAAGTTGGGATTATAAACTGGGTCTTGCTATCCTTCCTTCTCTTTCCCTCCTCCTCACACCTAACCTTGATTTGTTTCTCTTAACCCTGCATCCCTTGACTCCGGATCTGGGTGAACTTTTCTGTGGCAATTGTAGGAAGTAACATGGGCACGATGAGGCTCCAAAAGGGAGAGCTGGACTTCCCACTCAGACCCTAAGTAGGCAGGGGTGAGGACAGCTAGGGAGTGTAGCTATCTGACTGTGTGTATCATTATTTTTCCTTCTTGCTTGTTTTTTTTTGACTGTGTGGGCTGAGTTAGGTGGTCCGTAAGCTAGACGGATGAAAAGGATGAGAGGGTTTGGCTCATCCAGGATCTCCTCTTAGTATACAAGGGGATTTGGGATGAGTCAACCTGGAGCAGTGGAAATTGCAATGTAGAAGGTTTTTCCAACTCCAGGCTTTGTTTCTTGGGCAATGCCTCAGTGTGATTTCTGTTCTCAAAACAGATGAACAGTATATCAAAGATTCAGAGGAGGCTGGGAGAAGAGGTACCTCATATGTGAGTCCATGGGGACTCACAGGGGCAACAGGGAAATATCTCCTCAAACTTGGAAATAAAGTTAAATTGCACATTGAAATGAAAAATTGCAATAAATTAATCAGAACAGAGTTACACAAAGATATCGTACACATAATGAATGATGACAACTATCTCCCAGGAGTCCCACGTTCTGATTTTTAATCCTGACTGTGCCTGAAAGGCTACCTGCTCACATGCCCTGCTATCTTGCATACCCCAAAGGATCATCTATTTCCTTGTAACCTGTCAGTACCCTGTGTATGAGTAGTTCTCAGTCCCTTGTAACAAGGCAGGGTTGGGGAGGTGGGAATGGCCATTAAAAAAATCTCTTGGAGAGCTTTTTTCAGAAGAGATTTTATTTATTTATTTCCCCCTCCTCATTGTTTGTGTTTGCCATCTGCTTTCTGCGTTTTTTCATTGTGTGCTCTCTGTGTCTGCTTGTTTTCTTCTTTTTTTTTTTCCAGGAGGCACTGGGAACCAAACCCAGGACCTCCCATGTGGGAGGGAGGTGCCCAATCACTTGGGCCACCTCTGCTCCCTGCTTGCTGTGACTCTCATTGTGTTTCTTTGTTGTGTCATCTTGTTGCATCAGCCTGCTGTCTTGCTCGTCTTCTTTAGGAAGTTCTGGAAACTGAACCTGGGACCTCCCATGCGGTAGGTGGGCCCCCAACTGCTTGAGCCACATCTGCTTCCCTCTTGGAGAGTTTTTAAAAAGGCACATGGCTACCTATGTTGTGATTATCTCTTTTTTGAAAGTATCATCCAACTGACCCTACAGTACCCTGCCTCGGCCCTCATTTGTGAATCCTTACTGCTCACACTTCCACAATGAATGAGCCTTCCATGCTTCTGTCCAAGGCCAGGCCCTTTGCTTCAACAAGTCCCACCCCTTCTTGCCAACTCAAGGACAAGACTGCAGCAATCCCACCATCTCTTGCCTACCTCGTCACATATCCCCGCTCTCCTGGATCTTTCTAAAAAGGATTCAAACTTGCTGTTGTTTCTCCTACCTCAGAAAAACAAAAGAAAAATTCCTCTCGACCCCATTTCTCTCTCCGGTGACTGCCCCATTTTCTGCACTCCTTTGCAGCAAAATTTCTTGAGAGAGTTGTATAAATTTAAGGTCTCAAAACCCTCCCATCTTGTCTCTTAGACCTGGTCTACCATTCCAAAATGCTCTCTCGAGATCTCCTCCATGTTGGTGAATGCAGTGATTTTTCCACCTTCATCTTGAACTCCACCAGCATCCAACTCAGTTGATCACTTCCTCCTCTTGAATCCTGTTTTCATTTGGCTTTTAGGACTCTATAGTCTTGGTTTTCCTTTTGCTTTATTAGGCTCCTCTCAGTCTCCTTTCCTGGGCCACCTCCCATCCACCACTTCTTCACATTGACATGCCCCAGAGCTCCATCCTTTTCTGTCCTCCACCCCCAAGCTCTGGTCTCATAGCTTTGAAAACCATTTGATGCCAGTGGTTCTCAAATCCATGTCTTTATCTCAGTGTCTGAACTCCAGACTCACAGAGGAAATTTGTCTACTTGGGATCTCCAGTTAGATATCTAATAGACATCTCAAAATTGACAGGTCCCAAACCAGGATTTGTTCCCACCAAACCTGTCCCAGCTCAGTTATGGCAAACACCATATTCTAGGTCAAATACCCCAGTATAGGGAAGATGTGGCTCAAGCAATTGGGTGCCTGCCTACCACATGGGAGGTCCCAGGTTCAGTTTGTGGTGCCTCTGAAAAAAGACTAACAGACAGAAAGCTGACACAATGGGCTGACCTGGTGAGCTAATGCAACAAGATGATGCAAAAAAGAAACACTGTGAGAGACACAATAGGCAGGGAGCAGATGTGGTTTGAGTGATTGGGCACCTCCCACATGGGAAGTCCAGGTTTCGGTTCCTGGTGCCTCTTAAATGGAAGATGGGCAGACACAGAGAGCAGCTAGTGAGCACAAACAACAAGGGGGGAGAAATAAATAAAAATAAATAAATCTTTAAAAAAACAAAACCAAAACCCTGGTATCATTCCAGACTACTCTCTGTCCCACATGCCACATCATCCATTGATCAGTAAATTATATTGGTTCTCATTGCAAAATAGAATTACTGGGAAATTCTTTGTATGGATGGTTTTATTTAATCTTCACAAAATTCTTTTTTTTTTTTTTTCAGTTTTTTTTTTATTGACTTTGTAATAATATTACATTAAAAATATATATGTGAGGTCCCATTCAACCCCACCCCCCCACCCCCCCTCTCCCCCCCCAACAACACTCGTTCCCATCATCATGACACATCCATTGGATACAAAATTCTTTATCTACTTTCTTAATTTTACAGATGAAGAAATAGTTTGAAAGAAGTCTTTAGTGACTGCACCAATCCCATGGCTGGTAAGTGACAGAGCTTGCACTTGAACTGATATCTTTCTGAGTCTGTGCCTTTTCCTCTCTACTATCTTGCTTCTTTATTTAGCTCAGATGGGGACATGGGAAAGAAAAACTTTTCATGGTGTGGAGTCTCAAACTGTGCTTGCTGAAGTTGTCTGAGTGGAGGGGGCTGAGGGTGGGAGGCTGTGAGATATCTTACCACAGAGTTGCTCTCTCTCGTCTGCCTCAGCCTTTACCATTTCTTCCTCTCCTTTGCAGGTTGCATATCCAAAAGGGGGGTGAACAGCAGTGTAGCAGTTTGGCATTCTTTATGAATTCCAAAAAGAGATATTGGTTTATGTGTGTGAACTGGTCTTTTCCTCTGGGCATATTAGATTATACTGGAGGGAAGCGGACTTGGCCCAGTGGTTAGGGCGTCCGCCTATCACATGGGAGGTCCACAGTTCAAACCCTGGGCCTCCTTGACCCGTGTGGAGCTGGCCCATGTGCAGTGCTGATGAGCGCAAGGAGTGCCCTGCCACGCAGGGGTGTCCCCTGTGTAGGGGAGCCCCACACGCAAGGAGTGCGCCCTGTAACGAGTGCTGCCCAGTGTGAAAGAAAGTGCAGCCTGCCCAAGAACGGCACGGCACACAAGGAGAGCTGACACAACAAGATGACGCAACAAAAAGGAACACAGATTCCCGGTGCCACTGATAAGGATAGAAGCGGTCACAGAAGAACATGCAGCAAATGGACACAGAGAGCAGACAACCGGGGGGGGGTGGGGTGGGGAGGGGGAAAGGAAAAAAAAAGATTATATTGGATTCCAAAGGTTCACTTTTACTCGGTTGAATACTGATTAAGGCTTTGATTGGGCCACATCAGAGAAACCACACCACTGAGAAGGGAGATGGGAGTTTAAATGCTGGAGGCCAGGAAGTAAGCAAAGAGAGGAGCAGCGAGAAGGCTCAAATAGACACAACAGAGGCCCTAGGAAGAGAGATAAGGCATTTGCCTGATGGTCTACAGCTGGCCCTGTGGAGCGAGCAGAGCAGCTGAGCCTGCAGAGAAGCAAGCCCTGGGAAGAGAAAAACCCAAGAAGCCTGAACCCTGGCGGACATCAGCCGCCATCTTGCTCCAACATGTGGCAACAGACTTTGGTGAGGGAAGTAACTTATGCTTTATGGCCTGGTAACTGTGGGCTTCTACCCCAAATAAATATCCTTTATAAAAGCTGACAGAGTTGTATCAGCACCCCTTTGGCTGACTACTACAAGCAGTTTGTGCACTGGCTGTTCCAGTCATTCAAGTCGAATGTTATTTTTTTCTAGAAGGATTTTGTGCATACATCCCAGGGTGGGAGGGAGCGTTCCGGAGATGGATCAAGAAAAGGAAATGATGGGTAGTTTGCAGAGATGGAGAAGATTCCTTGGTACTTGTTCCCTCATTTAGGTGGGTAATTAAGTAATTAATTGAAGAAGCATTTATTTGGGTCCTGCCATTGGCTCTGTGCTCATGGTTATTCCGTCGGTGGGCAACATCCTGAATTTGCACAAATGGTTGCTCGCTTTCTAGGTACAGGCTGTGGCCACAGAACACAAGAAAGTCAGCAGCTCAGTCAGAGGTGAGCCCCCCTGACTTTAGTTTACTGCAGTGTTCTCTGCTCAGCCACAGCTAGACATTCCACCACTGTTGATGGGTCCACATTGCAGTAACCGGAGGAGCTCTGCAAGTAACCTAACACATGGGCATGTCACCTGTACCCTGCTTTACCTTTTAGGTCTAATTCCTGTTGCCAGGTCCCATTTCTACCCTTTCAATTCAATTCAACACATATTTATTTATGACAGCCTCTCAGAAACTGCCTTTGCTTTTTTTTTTTTTAAGATTTATTTTTATTTATTTATTTCTCCCCACCCCCTTGTTGTTTTTCACTTGCTGAGTCTGCTCATCTTCCTTGTTTCTTTAGGAGGCACTGGGAGCCAAACACAGGACCTCTAACATGAGAGGGAGGTGTCTAATAGCTTGAGCCACTTCATTATCACGTCCCTCATTATGTTTTTCCTCTCCACATCCCTTGTTGTGTCAGCTTGCTGTCTTCTTTAAGAGGCACTGGGATCCGAACTAGCAACTTCCCATGTGGTAGGTGGGAGCCCAGTCCCCTGAGCTGCATCCGCTTCCCAGCAACTGCCTTTAACTCTGTGCAATGACCTTCAGCTCCTTTTTCTCCTGGACAGAGAGATGGATTTAAGAAGAGACCTAAGAAGCTGAGCCTCTGACCTTGAGAAAGGTAAGTCAGCGAGCACATAGGAACCAAGGCTCCAAGCTCCACAAATGATGAACAAGCCTCTTTAGCATCCTCAGGGCACCTGGAATCGGCCTTTCGCTTCCTGGTGACACCTGTGAGAACATCGTCTCCAGAGGAAAGAGCTCCAGATGGTCCAGGCTATGACGGGAGAGATGCCGGGCAATTCACTTACACACTGTGGGTGTAATCCTCAGAATATCTAGCCCGTTGCTTCTAAAAGATAGTTCTTTCTAGATGACCTGGCTATAGGTTAGTTTAGCTTCAGTAAAGCCTTTTCCTGCTATACTCTGCTAAACATCAAACATGCAGTAGACAAATCCCTGTGAACTCAAAATGAGCCTCTTATACTTGCAAGTTTGATTTTTATCAGAAAGCAAAGGACCTGAAGTTAGAGAATGGGAAATGTCTATGTGTTGTCTTACTAATGACTTTTCTAACATGGAATAAGTTGGATAGTGAATGAAAGGCCCAGTGATTTTTCTTCTAAGTCTACATATTTGAATGGCTATTGGTCATTCCTCATAAAAGAATGGCAAGTGAAACTAAATTGAGATCTGATTTCTTGCCTATCAGATAGGCAAAACAATCAAAGTTTGAGAATGTACTTTGTTGGTGAGGCTGTGGAACACAGGAAATTTCATCCCTTGTCAGTGGAAATACAAAATGGTACAACCTCTGTGGAGGAGAATCCGATACTGTCTATTGAAAATTGTTTTTTTTTATGTTATTTTTATTTTATGAAACTTAATAGATCACAAGGAACATTACATTAAAAAACATAAAAAAAAAAACACATAAGAGGTTCCCATATATATGAAAATTGTTGATGTCTCAATTATCATTGCCTCATACCAGCGATCCCAGTTCCGGTAATCTAATCATCAGACATACCAGCACATGGGCAAAATGACATCTGTACAGTGTCACTCCTTGTGGTATAGTTTGTAGTAGCAATTGGAAGTAACTCTGGTGTCCAACTATGGGGGGCTGCTTGAGTAATATGGCCCTGTAAGAAAATAACAAGCAAAGTGGCTCAAATGATAGAGCTTCCACCTACCATAGGGGAGGACCTGGGTTTGATTCCTGGGGTCTCAGGGTGAAAAAGAAGAGAAAGCATGCCTGTGCAGCAAGCGAGTGCCCACGTGGTAAGCCAGTGCCCTCATGAGTGCCCACGTGGTGAGCCAGTGCCAGCACGAGTGCCCACGTGGTGAGCCAGTGCCCACACAAGTGAGCCACGCAGCAAGATGATGACGCATCAAAAGAGAGAGGAAGGGGAGAGTCAAGGTGAAGCACAGCAGAGACCAGGAACTGAGGTGATGCAATTGACAGGGAACCTCTCTCCCCATCAGAGGTCTCCAGGATCAAATCCTGATGAATCTCAGAGGAGAGAAAATGAGAAGAGATGACAACATAGACAGCAAAAACAGGAGGGTGGGAGGAGGGTAGGGGGGGAAAATAAATAAATCTTAAAAAAAGGAAAATAACAAGAAAGATCTTTATATACTGATAGGAAAATATCTTAGAATATCATGCCAAACAAGTAAAATGCAGAGTATATGTATAAAAAGGAGGGAGGTTGGGAATATATATTGGTAATTGCTTGCACTTGCATAAAGAAACTTTATAAAGTGTATTACAAACCTAATATAAAAGGGTGGTGACAAAGGGTGAGGAGGGGTAGGAGTTGGATGAATGGGTGCAGCATGGGAGCAGCTTTCTTAATGGACACTGCTTAAAATATCGTTTTGATAAAATGCTATTTGTTTCAACAAGGATTTACAAATTACAAATAGCTCTTGATCTGGGTTAGATTTTTCTCTCTTTTCTCTCCCATTTGCATCCTTTGAGGACCAGCTCAAATGCCAGCTCCTGCCTAAAGCTTCCAATCAGATTTAATCACACCCTCCCTAGCATCTCAATAATGTACCGTCTATACATTTATTATAGCATCTTTTTCATTCAGCCTTGCAAAGTAGTTATTAAGCTCTCTGTCTCTTCCTAAATGATGTATTTATGGAGGGAAAGGATCGTATATTACTAACCACAGAGTAGATGATTCAACAGATGTTTGCTGAGTGAATGAACAATTCAGGGTAGGGCCAAGAAGCCTCGGTCTACATTGGGTGGTTCTGGAACCATAGGAGTCGCTCTGTGATAAGTTGAGGTACCCTGGGCCTATCCTGAGAGCAAATGCCAGTCTCTGGATTGACTATGGAATCCCCATACCCTCCAGGTCTCCTTCAGGTGCACGTTGATGTCAGACCTCTGGGAGCCATGGGCCGAGGCAGACTTACCTTGCTCAACTGAGTCCCGTCTCGATGGTATGGTGATTGTATTATCCAGTGTAAAGGCAATGAGCTTTTCTGTGCTTCCCTTTCCCAGTCTGTGCGGATGTGTCTACACAATGCCAAATATTTGGAGAGTTTCATCAGTTAATTAAAAAAAAAAAAGAGGAAAGTGCATTTGGCTCAACTGATAGAGCATCCACCTACCACATGGGAGGTCCAGGGTTCAAACCCAGGGCCTCCTGACCCGTGTGATGAGCTGGCCCACATGCAGTGCTGATGTGCGCAAGGAGTGCCCTGCCACACAGGGGTATCCCCTGCATAGGGGAGCCCCACGTGCAAGGAGTGCACCCTGCAAGGAGAGCTGCCCCACGCGAAGAAAGCACAGCCTGCCCAGGAGTGGCGCTGCACACACGGAGAGCTGACGCAGCAAGATGACGCAACAAAAAGAGACACATTCCCAGCGCCGCTGACAAGAATGCAAGCAGACAAAGAACACACAGCGAATGGACACATAGAGCAGACAGTGCGGGGTGGGGTGGGGGGGTGGAAGGAAGGGGAGAGAAGTAAATTTAAAAAAAAAGAGAGAAATGTTCAACTAATGAAAATAAATGATGGTAATAATAATAAGACATGTGAATTGGTCCATGTTTGAGTGACTCGAACAATCTCTCTTGCACTCAGCAGACGTTTGCTGAGGACTTATTCATTGAAAGACCTAGCCAGGGCTACGTGGTATCAGCACTCCAAGGAGACCCAGCCATTGGGGCCTGACAAAGAATGGAAGTGTCATGAGCATCAGGCAGAGGGGTTGTGGGTGATACGTGCTATTCCTAGAAGACCTACAGTCTTCGATAAAGGGACATAGCATTCCCATAGTGATCTTCAGCTGTGCTCTCAAAGCAACAGAGCCCTGCAGGTGAACAACCAACAGGCGTTACGTGCCCTTTTTGAGTTTTCTGTTTTTTGTAGCTCCTGAAGGACTTGGCTGTGTTGCCCTATAAAACCAGGGCCAGTTCTAGGCAGAACGGAAGGCAGCTTTGGGGGTGCCCGCTTTTATTCCCAGAGATTCATGGGAACCTGAGCTCTCAATACAGGAAGAGAGCCTCCAGGTCTTAGCATGGGGCCCTACATCCGGAGGGCTGGAGTCCCCTGCTGCAGCTCTGCAATGGACCTAAGAGTCATGCTGTACCCTGGAACTTGGGGCTTTGTGGGTCATCATTTAACATCTAAACTGTATTTTTTGTTTAGATTCCATTTCTTCCTGTCTGCCACCTACCTGACCTTACCACCATTACCAAAATGAATAAAACCAATCCCCCGTCCTCAAAAGTCTACAACCCATGAGGATGCATTCCAATATGTTTATATATATATCTCCCTCCCAAACACCCATAAAGGAGATGGAGGGAGAAAGTAATAATAGAAACATCAGGGGAAACGGACTTTGGCCCAGTGGTTAGGGCGTCCGTCTACCATATGGGAGGTCCGCGGTTCAAACCCCGGGCCTCCTTGACCCGTGTGGAGCTGGCCATGCGCAGTGCTGATGCACGCAAGGAGTGCCCTGCCACGCAGGGGTGTCCCCCGCGTAGGGGAGCCCCACGCGCAAGGAGTGCACCCGTGAGGAAAGCCGCCCAGCGTGAAAAGAAAGAGCAGCCTGCCCAGGAATGGCGCCGCCCACACTTCCCGTGCCGCTGAAGACAACAGAAGCGGACAAAGAAACAAGACGCAGCAAATAGACACCAAGAACAGACAACCAGGGGAGGGGGGGAAATTAAATAAATAAATAAATCTTTAAAAAAAAAAAAAAAAGAAATATCAACTAATGTTTGATGATGGGAAGTGGATTTGGCTCAACCACCTACCATATGACCCTTGCAGTGAGCTGGCCCATGCATACTGCTGATGAATGCAAGGAGTGCTGTGCCACGCATGGGTGTCCCCTGCATAGGGGAGCCCCACGCACAAGAAGTGCACCCTCCAAGGAGAGCTGCCCTGCATGAAAAAAGCACAGCCTACCCAGGAGCGGCACCGCACACATGGAGAGCTGACACAGCGAGATGACGCAACAAAAAAGAGACACAGATTCCTGGTGCTGCTAACAAGAATGCAAGGGGACACAGAAGAACACACAGCAAATGAACACAGAGAGCAGACAATGGGTGGGGGGAGGGAAATCAATAAATCTTAAAAAAAAGTTTGATGAAGGCTTTCCATGGGTCTCATACTTTTAAAAAAAAGTTGCATTTTATATTTCATTTGTTTATTCTTTTTTTTTTAAAGCTACATGCATCACACAAAATGTTACACCCCACTCCCCACAACCCCCATTGTTCCCACATCGACAACTTCTTTCATTAGTGTGACACATTCATTGCATTTGATGAGTACATTCTAGAGCACTGCTGCACAGCATGGATTGCAGTTTACATTGTATTTTACACTCTCTTCCAGTCCATTCAGTGGGTTATGGCAGGATATATAATGTCCAGCATCTGTCTCAGCAATATCATTCAGGACAACTCCAAGTCCCGAAATCAGACACTCTTAAGTGCTTTACAACATGTATTGACTCTTTTAATTTTCCCAGCAACCCTCTCAGGTAGGTTCCCCTAAAATCTGCATTTTATAGATCAAAATATTGGAACACAAAAAGGTCAAGTAGGAAACGGACTTGGTCCAGTGGTTAGGGCGTCCGTCTACCATATGGGAGGTCTGCGGTTCAAACCCCGGGCCTCCTTGATCCATGTGCAGCTGGCCCATGCGCAGTGCTGATGCGTGCAGGGAGTGCCCTGCCACGCAGGGGTGTCCCCGTGTAGGGGAGCCCCACGTGCAAGGAGTGTGCCCTGTAAGGGGAGCCGCCCAGCGTGAAAGAAAGTGCAGCCTGACTAAGAATGGCGCCACCCACACGGAGAGCTGACACAACAAGATGACGCAACTAAAAGAGACACAGATTCCCGTGCTGCTGACAACAACAGAAGCGGACAAAGAAACAAGACAAAACAAATAGACACAGAGAACAGACAACCGGGGTGGGGGTGGGGGTAAGGGAGCAAAATAAATAAATAAATAAATAAATCTTAAAAAAAAAAAAAAGTTAAGTACTTCACCCAAGGCCACACAACATATAATAATGAATGGTGCATACCAGGGAACATCTTCTCCACTACTCCGTCTCTTCAACCACCCTGTGGGCTGGCCCCAAATGGAAAGGTTTATTTATCTGCAGCGTTTTCTCCACACTTGTCAAAGTGAAGAAACTCCAGAGCACAAGACCTGAGTTCCCCTTTAAAATGATAAAATAATAAGAATAATAAGTAACCTAAAGTCATTAAAAAATTTCAGGGAAGCAGATGTGGCTCAAGCGATTGAGCTCCTGCCCACCATGGAAGTTCCGGCTTCGCTTCCTGCTGCCTACTAAAGAAAAGATGCACAGACACGGAGAGCATACATCAAGTGGACACAGAACACACAGCAAATGGACACTGAGAGCAGATAGTCAAGGCAAATATCGAATGGGAGCAGAATAAATAAATAAAAATCTTTAAAAAAATTCAATGTGTTTGACCATGAGTCCAAAAGTTTGAAGAGCTCATGCTTGATACTGTGAGGTCTCTAAACTGCAAATACGTGGGAACCTTTCTATAACAACCTGTGCTAAGACAACCATTCCTCATCTTCCACAAGGGCCCTTATCTCCAGAAATAAAGAAAAATGGATTCTTTTTTTTTTTTAAAGATCTATTTTTTATTTTTTTCTCTCCCTTTCCCCTCCCCCCCCCCCCAGTTGTCTGCTCTCTGTGTCCATTCACTGTGTGTTCTTCTGTGTTCGCTTGTATTCTTGTCAGCAGCACCGGGAATCTGTGTCTCTTTTTGTTGCATCATCTTGCTGTGTCAGCTCTCCGTGTGGGCAGCCCCACTCCTGGGCAGGCTGCACTTTCTTTTGCACTGGGGGGCTCTCCTTATAGGGCGCACTCCTTGCGCGTGGGGCTCCCCTATGCCCTGCGTGGCATCAGACTTGCGCATGGACCAGCTCACCACCCAGGTCAGGAGGCCCGGGGTTTGAACCCTGGACCTTCCATGTGGTAGGTGGACACTCTATCAGTTGGGCCAAATCCGCTTCTTGAGAAATGGCTTCTAACACCATTCCAGGCCCTGTTTTACAGCAAGAACTTAAAGCCATGATCTCCTCTAAGGCTATTCCAAACGGGAGCTTGTTAGAAATGCAGACTCTTGAACTATGCCCCTGGCGGATCCACTGGGATTCTGCCTTTCACAAGCACCTTGACATCCCAGAAGCCCCACTCTAAGATACTGTCCCGCTTTCTGACATCTCTTCTGAGCCTTAAAGTTTTAAGATTCCTATTGTCTTTGAAAGTCTGGTTATGAGGAAACTGAGGCTGTGAAGTCAATTGACAGACACACTTGGGTGGCAACATGGTTCCTCTATGGCTGCTGTGGGTGCCCAGAGCACAAGCCATATCCACTGGGTTATGTCCTTTTGTTCATTCTTGAGGTTGGTTTGGATGTTGTTTGCATGTTTCAAAAATATCACTATTTAAAAGGGGAGCTTGATTGTTTATTCAGCAATAAAAGTTGTGGCTTGGCCTGTCGTGCCTGGGTTGGGTCCAGATGAAGGCTGGGTGGAGGAGCACAGCTTCTGAGTCAAGGGCATGGGCTACACTGTAGAAGGTGAGTCTGGGTGCAGGGCCTGGGATTTGGGGGCACAGCCCACTTTAGGGCTGTTGGGTCAGTGTAAGATGGCGGCCAGTTGCTTGGGGGAGAAGACAAGGCCAAGGCTTGGTCAAAGCAACATGAGTGAGAGTGAAGGCAGGGTTACCCCAACCCCAAAAGGCGAGGCCCAGGAGATCCTGGGAATTGCCCTTGGTCACCCAGTGGACGCTCTGGATGTGGGAAACGTCTGTCCTTGCAAAGGACACTCTCTTCAGCCCATTCAGCCCCTGAAGACTCTTTAAGACTAGACTGGCAGGCTGGTCAAAAAGCTCTAGGAGATAGCAAATCTCAGTGGCCCCTTGACCACAGCTGCCTATTTCCTTGACTCCGTCTATCCATGGGCTCACTCAGGCCCACCAACTGCACCCAGCGTCCTGCTCTCTGCTCTCCTTGTGAAGGCTCTTCTCTCTGATATGAGGGGCTGGGTGGTCTACTTGACCCCCTTACAGCTCTCCAATATTATCATCTCATGAAAATGTCTAGCGACTGCAGGGGCGCAAAACAAACCAGCAGAACGTGAAATCTGGAAAGTCAATCCAGATCTTAGTCCATTTTCTGAACCTCTGCAAGAAAGGTATCGGGAGAGGCCGTGGCAGTCTGTCTGAAGGCGTGAGAAGAAGGATCTTTAGACGGGCAGCTTCTTCTCTCCACCCAGATAGCCGTAGTCCCCAGGAAGGGATGGACAAGATGGATAGAGGCAAATTGTGACGGCACCTTGGCTATTTGCTGACCCTCCTCCTGGCTCTTAGAAGTGAGGGCAATTGGAGAGAAGTGTAACCCCTGGACCCAGCAGTGAAGGCCCTGGGTGGTGGAGCAGCTGAGGCTCAGGAGCCAGGAGGAGGTCCCGGGATCTTACCCTTGACCACTGCAATCATTTTGTTGTGTTACCCACAGTTCTCGATTGTGCCTCTCCTGCGGGCTGGAGGTTGTGCCAGGCATACTCTTTAAACCCCACAGCCTTTGTCTGCATCTTCCAGAGGATTCCCTGGGAAAGAGAGTGAAGGTGGTTGCCTAGTAAGCCATTCAAGTCATCTAGATTTGTATGGGATTGGGCAAAGATAGTCATCAAAAACAAATAAGGAGTTTTTGTTTATTTTGAGAGCTAAGCATTCCATTTGAGACTTTTTTTTTTTTGGGCTAGAGATACCGCTTAATGAGAATATGCTAGAGCTGTTCAGAGCTGAGTAGGTGTGAAAGAAACAGACAATGTTGACTGTGCTTAGGGAACCATGTATTTGGGGTTGCAATACCTTTGTTTACTGTTCTCTTCCACCTCCCTCTCATTCTTTATTCCTTTTTCCTCCCCACCACTTGCCTTCTTTTCTCTTTTGCTGCCATCCTCTCCTTGCACAGTCTGTTCCATGGATGCCCTGTTCCTGATTTGGGGAGAGCCCAGGTCCACAAGACCTGTTGGGATCAGAAAATAATCTGCCTGGCATCTCAAGTTAGAAGAGTTTCCAGTAGCAGTACAGCTCACTCTCAAGGTTCTGAGCTGGTGGGGAAAAAGCCTTTTAAGAATATCATACAAGGTGTTAATAATAGGGTGGTATATGGGGAAAATACACTTAAGGCAAACTATGGCCTATAGTTAATGGTAATATTTTAATATTTTTCATCACTTGTAACAAAGGTCACACGAATGTTAAGTGTCGACAAATAGATGTGTATATGGGGATATTGCATTTTTTACATGACTTCTATGAAAACCTACAGCTGCTCTAATTAAAAAAAATTTTTTAATCATAATTTAAAAAACATGTTAAGTAAAAGGAATCAGGCCCAAAGTACTACATATGGCATAATTCTATTTCTGTAAAATGTAATATAAATAAATCTACAGAGACAGAATTAGGTTAGTCTAATACGTAGGGTTATGTAGGGCTGGGATTGAGAGGTGACCACTAAGGACTATCGAGTTTTTTTTTTTTTGAGAACTGCAAACGTTCTAAAATTGACTGTGGTGATGAATGCACAACTGGGGTCATACTAAAAGCCATTGATGGTACATCTTGGATGGAATGTATGGCATGTGAATCTATCGCAAAACTGCTTTAGAAAAAGAACACCATAGATAATCTGAAAATGTCCTTTTATGGTCAAATAATTTCAATCTCCTTTATGATCAGATCTTATACTAGTAGCATAACTGGCTGTTTTGGTTTTCCTCTGCTTCAGAGGATGAGTTTAAATGGTGGTCTCATGTGTAAGCATTTCAGAAGCCTGCTTTTAACAACCGAAGTCAATCGTTCCCAGCGTTAGGGAGCTTATTCCTTTGATTCGTCTCTTTGTATCATAGAGCTGTTCCTTCTTTTTACTTAGCTGCATTTAAAATGACCTTGGCACCCGAAAATGTCCAAAGGCAGGTTAGAGGAAGGAAGGTGGAGGAGGTGGTAAACAGGCAAAGGGCTGGAAAATTATGAACAAAGTACGCAATCAGCCCCCAGTGGTCTGAGGGAGGACCACGATGCAGGGAGAAAAGAGGCCGACTTCGTGACCAAATCTATTTTGAAATAGTGGAAAGAAATTTATTATTTTTGTTAAAGCATTTTGGGAAGGCAACTAAGGTGAAAGATCACACATCTAAGGAAGGTGGGTTGTAAATCCTCTCATCTACAGCAACACGATGTGCTACCTGGCCATGCCTTCCTCTCAGAAAGAGGAAGGATGAAAAGCCGACTTTTTCATCAAGATATCTTAGGCTTTTCATTGAATGGGCATGAGTCTAGAAAGCTCTGCTCTCAATAGAAAGCTGATAGCAAGTCTTTCACATATGCTCCAGAACAATCTTCTCTCTTTCAAGAAGTTTTACTGCGGTCCATTCACATACCATACGATCCATCCAAAGTGTACAATCAATTGCTCTTAGTATAGTCACAGAGTTGTTCCAGAACAATCTTTGTACCATGCCAATATGCCATAGATTCTCCACAGAGGATCAGCCCTGGAGGTAGGAGTTACTTTTGGCTTTAGGGAAGTGACCAGTGTTTGACTCTGTGTTAGTTGTTTCTTTTGTTCTTTTTTTTTTTTTGTCTTTATTTATTTATTTTTGTTCTTTATTCATTTTTTAAATATTACATTAAAAAAATATGAGGTCCCCATATACCCCCACCCCCCTCACCCCACTACTCCCCCCATAGCAACATTCTCCTCCATCATCATGAGACATTCATTGCATTTGGTGAATACATCTCTGAGCATCGCTGCACCTCGTGGTCAATGGTCCATATCATAGCCCACACTCTCCCACGTTCCATTCAGTGGGCTATGGTAGGACATATAATGTCTGGTAATTGTCCCTGTAGCACCACCCAGGACAACTCCAAGTCCTGAAAATACCTCCACATCTCATCTCTTCCTCCCATTCCCTACACCCAGCAGCCACCATGGCCACTTTCTCCACACCAATGCCACATTTTCTTCGATTACTAATCACAGTAGTTCATGAATAGAATATCAGTAAGTCCACTCTAATCCATATTCTATTCCTCCATCCTGTGGACCTTGGATTGGTTGTGTCCATTCCACATCTATGTCAAGAGGGGGCTTAGATTCCACATGGATGCTGGATGCAATCCTCCTGCTTTCAGTTGCAGGCACTCTTGGCTCCCTGGTGTGGTGGTTGACCTTCTTCACCTCCATGTTAGCTGAGTGGGGTAAGTCCAATAAACCAGAGTGTAGGAGCTGAAGTCTGTTGAGGCTCAGGGCCTGGGTATCATATGGTCAGCCCAGAGATTCAGATCCCCTGGGTATATATTAAACCCCAGTACCAACTACAATTCTGGTATAGTAACAGGAAAGGCTTGTGAAAAGAGATCACATCTGAGTCCAGCTCCATCACACAGAAACACCAACTCCAAAGAAGGGCCAACTGACATGGCAGTGAATGCCATCTGCCATGACCATAAAACCTGTGGGTCTCTGTAGCCCTCAGAAGAACCAATACCTGGGGTTGTATCTATCTTTTATTCTTAAGATGTCGAAGCCCACAAAAATATTGAAGACTGCCTTAGGAACTGAAGTTATTTTTAATCTTTTACTGTGGACGTTATTGATGACTTCAAGTCTAGTTTCTTGATGATGGCGTTGGCTAAGTTTCTTCACTTGCTGTCTTCATTTCACCTGAAGAGTTCTGTAATTACTCTCTGGGACTCTGGCATCTATTATTTCTGTACTCCAGAGGAAAAACCTGGCTAAAGTCAGTTAATGGGCTGATGCAAACTATATAGCTATTCATAGAGTTGAGGGAGAATGAAGGGGAAAAGTCATGCTTTCCATTCAAATACACACAAAGCTGCCCCAGCTGTGTGGACACGGAGGGAAGAGGACTGGCTGTAATAATTTGTGTGAAGTGGACAAAATCACACAAATTTAGAGCCATAAATGGCCTTCGAACCAGTTTAGTCCACTGTCTTTTATATATATATATATTTAATTTATTTTTAAAAGATACTTAGATTACATAAAATGTTACATAAAAATATATAAGGGATTCCCATATGCCCCACTCCCCACACCTCCCACCCTTCCCCACATTAACAACTTCTTTCATTAGTGTGGTACATTCATTGCCATTGATGAACATATTTTGGAGCATTGCCACACCGCATGGATTGTAGTTTACACTGTAGTTTACATCTCTTCCACTCAATTCTGTAGGTTATGGCAGGATATATTATGGCCTGTATCTGCCGTTGCAATGTCACTCAGGACAATTCCAAGTCCTGAAAATGCCCTCATATTACACTTCTTTTTCCCTCTCCCTGACTTCAGCACCTCCAGTGGCCACTGCCTCCACATCAATGATATAATTTCTTCCATTGCTAGAATCACAATAAGTCTATAGTAGAATACCAGTAAGTCTACTCTAGTCCATATTTTACTCCCCAATCCTGAGGATTCTGGGGTGGTGATGCCCACTCCACCTCTAATTGAGAGGGGGCTTTGATCCCATACAGCTGATGGATGGAACTCTCCTGCTTGCAGTCATAGACTCTCTCTGTTTCTTGGTGTGGTGGTTGTCCATCCTCACCTCCTTTTTAGTTGTCCTGGGTGAGTCCAATGAACTGGAGAGTAGGTGTTGCAACTTCGCTGAGGCTCAGGGCCAATAGTCTTATTTTACAGATGAACAACCAGGTTCAGAGAAGTTGGCAGGTGACAGAGAGAGGCCTAGAATTCTCCTCAGCTATTAGAACTTCCGAGTAGGGCTCTGTCTCCCCGACATTTCTGGGTCTTGCTCAGCTACCTTAGTCGTAATGCAGAGAGCCTTGCTAAGTCAAGTGTTTTCAGTCTCCCATCTGCAAATAGACTCCGTGGCGTCTGTGAAGCCACTGAAATTACATGCGAACTTTATGTGTATGGGCTTACATGCATTCTTTACTTGGTGGGCAGCTATCCAGATTTCATCAAAACGTCAGAGGAGGGCTCTGTGTCGCCCAAAATAATTAGCAACCACTGAATAGGTCATTCTGAATGCCCCTTCCAGCTTCAAAATTCTGAGTTCAGTTTCTAAGCTTCCTTCCCAGAAAAAGGAGATATTCTTACAACCCTGGTTGTTAAGAAGAAGAAAGCTGGTTAGTTGAAATCAGAAATTTGAGTTTGGAAAGAGAACCAGTTCTTTACCTCATCGAGTTAAAGCGAGATGAAACCATTTGAGATCTGCGATGGTCAGCTCCACAGAAGCTACAACCTGCTTCTGAGTTTTGTCTCGTAGAACATGGAAGGGGCAGAAGAGGTGCTGGAAGCAGCAGAGGATTAGGACTGTGTTTGAGAAGAGGAAGAAGAGAAAAAAGAAAGAACAAGACCCAAACAAGCATATTCCATGCTTTTTGCTGCTCTACCTAGGGAGTTAGAAAAAAAGTCCAGAATTCTGTCTTGAATGGAGACCATTGTTCATAAAATGTACCTACAGTATGCTTCGGGCCAACTGTTCACATCCTGGTTTCTGACCAAGGGATTCACGAATCTTTTATGAAATTATGTGTTGTTGTGAGGGCTAAAATCCCGGAATCAATCCAGCTTGCTGAATTTGATAGCTGTGGAGAGATCAGCACCCCAAGTCTTATGTAACGTACTCCTGAAATAACAAACAAAAGGCAGGGCTTCTCCAGCAGCCAATGGAAAAAGCAGAAAAACAGGTTAAGCTACTCTGTCCAAATGGAATTCAGAGTCATGATGACATGAGGAAGTCTGAACTTAATGTCAAAGCACTTCCCTAAAACTGTGTTGTTAAGCAACCTGAAGAGGTTTCTGAGATAAAATGCTGTCTATCTGAGCTTGGAAGGCAGGGGAACGAGCTGCTTGCCTTGGGGAGCCTCTCGGTCTGAGAACCAGTGAGACCCACTGGGGACTTGGTTCCTAACATCAGCTACTCCAACACGATGAATTTGCCATTTGAAACTTATCGAAGATGGGAAACTTAGACTGCTTGCATTCTCTCAGATCCTGGTTAAAAGGTGGAAAACAATCCGCTTTACAAATAAAAACCAGCTAACAACATTTTCTGGCCATTTCCTGGGCCAGGTACCAGTGCTCGTCTTCCCCAATTTAGTCTAAAATTCCCCCGAGGAGTTAGTGGCATTCTTATTTTACAGCTAAGGAATATATTCAGCACGGTTACGTTGCCGGGTTTTCTCTGGGGTCTACGTAAAATGAATTTTAAGTGCAAGCCAGGTTAGTTAGACCAGTAATTTATTAAGGAAGGGAGGGAAGAGAAATGGGAGATAACAGCAGATTAAGGGTCCCAAGTAGAGGGAAAGGGGCTGCAGAGGAATATAGAGGGCGGATTTACAGACTACAGTCCCCATTACAGATTACAAATGCCCAGGTTTACTTGCGCGCTCATCCAGACGGGGGGAAGAAGGCAAGAACAGAGTGGTTTTTGCTTTGGTGCTTGCCTTTTTAATTTTTTTTAGTTTATTTCTCTCCCCTTATCCCCCCATTGTCTGCTCTCTGTGTCCATTCACTGTGTGTTCTTCTGTGTCCACTTGCATTCCTGTCAGGAGGCACCGGGAATCTGTGTCTCTTTTTGTTGCGTCATCTTGCTGCATCAGCTCTCTGTGTGTGCGGTGCCACTCCTGGGCAGGCTGTGCTTTTTTCATGCAGGGTGGCTCTCCTTGTGGGGTGCACTCCTTGCACATGCGGCACCCCTACATGGAGGCCATCCCTGCCTAGCACAGCACTCCTTGCACATGGCAGCTCTGCGTGCAGGCCAGCTCATCTCATGGGCCAGGAGGCCCTGTGTTCGAACCCTGGACCTCCTAGATAGTAGGCAGACGCTCTGTCAATTGAGTCATGTCTGCTTCCTTGGTGCTTGCCTTTTAAACCATTAATGATTCCGTCCCTTTGCTAATGATGGAGAGGAGTCCCAGTTGTTT
This sequence comes from Dasypus novemcinctus, assembly GCF_030445035.2. Lineage (NCBI taxonomy): Eukaryota > Metazoa > Chordata > Mammalia > Cingulata > Dasypodidae > Dasypus > Dasypus novemcinctus. Next base: position 29,283,436 of record NC_080700.1, on the reverse strand, counting down.
ACCGTTTTGATTGATGACCCCACCCCACAATCCCCCAGGAGGGCCCAATGACATGGCCCTTGGAGAATATCCAGGGCTTCTCCTTGATTGCGGAGGAAATCTCGTTCTGAATGGGAGTTCTCACAAGCTCTTCCAGCAGCCATCTCGGGGGTGCTGATGGCCAGGTTTCAGCTCCATCTATGGATTCCCTATTTTACTAGACTGCCTCAGTTTTGTCTTTTGTCCTAGGTCATATGACATGCATATGGTGGATTATTTTGCATTTCTAATTAAAAAAAGGTAATACAGCTGATTTTACATGTCATCAAAATGGCATATCTCGGGAGTGGGTGCAGCTCAGTGGTTTGAGCACCTGTTTCCCATGTAGGAGTTTGGGGGTTCAATCTCTGGTATCGCCTTTAAAAAAGGCATTTTGTTTAAATGTAGTGAAATGCACAAATTCTTTGAAAAGGATACATGGGAGCCTGAAAACTGTAAAACCACATGGTAATGGATAAAATAGGGATGATATACTAAATAGAAAGTAAAAAAAAAAAAAAAAGGAAACTTTTAATAAACTTGGAATTCCAAAGTCAGCATTAAATCATATGGACATTTATATGATCGATTCTTAAAAAGAATTCTTAAAAATACAAACCTGGGCTTTTTTTTCCTTTAAAATTCTCAGATGGTGAGACTGCTTAAAAAAAACCTGTTTACATAGGTGCTTTCTGATAATCTTTCCTTTGTTCCTTACAAAAGAGCTTTTACAAGTGTCCGCTAAGATGGTTCTAGAATGAAGACTATATATGTCTTTTGCAACTTTAAAATGTTCCTTGTGCCATAAAACCTAAGAAAATATTCCATTACTGTGGTTCCTCACCCTCTGGAATTGCAAAATGCTTTGAAAATTTGAAAAGTTACAGACCCTTTCTAAGAAAACTGCAAACACCAAAATATATAATTTCGCATAAAATTTCAGGGGATTTACAGATACATGTGAAACTTCTCCGAGAAGAAGTTCATGCCAACCCTCCCGAATGAATGGTCTATGTCTCATCTTTAATAGCTTTCTCTATGGGTGTGCCTTTGCAGACAGATTAAAGCAACCCACAAATAATTTACTAGTCCATGAACATTTTATAACCAGCCAAGCCCCACCCCCAATTGTTCCCAAGTAATCAAATAAACTGAGTGACCATTCTTTTCCACTGCCCTAAAGATGGCTTGTCTCTACAAGTGAAGGAAAGACTCTGGGTGACTGTGTCTGGTAGCTGTGGGTCACAGCTGGCTCCACGAGAAGACTTTGGTAGGGCACTTCTACTTCTTGATGCTCGGGTGTGCTTGACATGAGTTTACTCCGTATTTGTTTTGTCTAGTTGACTTCTTTTTTGAGGTACCGGGGCTGGGAACTGAACCAGGAACCTCAAATACGGGAAGCACATGCTCAGTCATTGAGCTATACTGACTCCCTCAAGTTGGTTTGTTCTTTCGGTTTTAGATGGTACTGGGGATAGAACCTGGGACCTTGTACATGGGAAGCAGGCACTCAACCACTTGAGCTACATCCACTCCCTAAACTAATGCTCTTGAATGGCAACAAATTGGATCGCCTTTGCTCCCAGCTACTGGTGATGATTGCTGATGGCCACAGTCAAATGGTGGCTCCATAGTTCAATGAAGGCTTTGCGGCACTTCAAAACTCTCTTGCTTGGAACCTGGATGCATTCTTTGGTTCAAAGTTTGCCTTGCAGGTATGAAGGCTCTGTGCCTCAAGTGTGAAGCCAGCACTGCAAGAGAGGACTTTGAGCTGGAAATGTCTTGTGCGTTTCCCCCTTCAGGCAGGGGCTGCCGAGTCTTTGTACATTTGGAAAGAAGTTAACTTTGAGTCATAGGTTCAGGGCTGTTGTTTGGCACTGGACAGACTATTAGCTTCAGAAGCACACATCTCTGTTTTGCTTTCAAAGTGCCTGCTAGGTAGTAGATGTTCAGTAACTAATTTCAGTAGATGGGAAGGTTCCTAGTAAGTGTGCAATAGGTATATTGAGTGGATTGAATTAATCAACTCACATCAGTCAGTTTGGAATACAATGATAAAGATTCTAAAATATCTGTGGAATAAATATATATTTTTGTATAAATAACTCAGTATGTGGATAAATATTCAAGATTTGCTGATGTGTGTTGTGAGTTCAATTTGGTCCACTGTGTTCTGGGTACAGTGGGGAAAGCCAAGGAGAGAAAGAGAAGGTCCCTGGCTCCTGGAGAGTATAGTTTGCCTGGTGCCAGTCACTGGGGGATGCCATGGGCACCTTTAATTCATAGGTATAGAGTTGTTACCCACCCAATAAGATGGAAAACTTTTCCAGGGACCCATAGTCATGCACTGTCTCTTTCACACCCACAATTCCTTTTCCTTCCAACACACAAGCACACATACATACCTTCACTACCCCCACAACCACCACCAAATCTGCTAGTGGTAGGAATTAAGTAAACGTGTTGCATTTCTTCCCCTCTCCGCGTCTCTTTCTTTTTTCTCCCTGTCTCTTTCTCCTCTTTCTCCCCTTCTTTCCTTCCCTTTCTTCTCTCCTTCCCTCCCCTCCTTCTGCCCTGTATCCCTCCTTCCCTCCTTTCTTTTCTTGCTCACCCCATCTCTCCTTTCTCTCTTTCTTTCCCTCCCTCCTTCCTTCCTTCCTTCCTTCCTTCCTTCCTTCCTTCCTTCCTTCCTTCCTTCCTTCCTTCCTTCCTTCCTTCCTTCCTTCCTTCCTTCCTTCCTTCCTTCCTTCCTCTCTTTCTCTCTTTCTCTTTCCATCTTTTTCCCTCCCTCCCTCTCTCCCTCTCTCCCTTCCCCCTCTTTCCTTCCTTCCTTTCTTCTTCCATAGCACAGACACTAGTTGGTCTCTTTACTGAATGTTGTAATTTAAAAAACAGCATTTTCACGTTGTTTTGGTATATCATTTAAAACATCCAATTGGTAAACAGACATAAAGTGACACTGTTCTAAATACATTATTTATTTCACTTAAAAATTTATAGCATGCCCATCAATAATGTATCCACTGGAGAACGTTCATTCACTTTAGGCCAAGCACCAAAAATCAGATTAGATTCACCTCTCTCACTACTGTGAGCTCTGCAATCAATACTTTCCCAGAATCTGTCCAGGGAAATGAGGTCAGGTCAACCACAGGACAGAAAAAGCCAGCATTTCCTCAGGCCCACCCAACCTGATGAAAACAACAGTGGCCCCTGCCTCTCCATAAGTAGTAAGGACCCAGGTTGTGGAAAGCATGAAACATAAAAGGTTTAGCTCGTGCCAATTTAAGTTTGCAAAGCAATCACAAAAGGGATTAAGATCATTTGTGGGTGAATACATTCTCCTGTGCTCTCAGGAATTGGACTTGAGGAGAGAGGATACCAGCCAAATTCGGTTGTTAACACCAGGGTATAAGAAGAGAAATGTACATGGGCAGCTATTTCTTTCTTTTTTCCACCTAGAAGTTCTTAAGTCTCTTTCCAAAATTGGTGTTCTTCATGAAAAAAAGCCCCAGTGTGCAAGTCTTATAAAATATCATTATTAAAATATTTTAATATTTTATTAAGTGAAACTTCTGGTTGCTTGAACGGTTCTGTCATCTTTCCAATCCCACTTGACTGTGCCAATTTTGAAAATACAGCCTGGCGATGCATAGATATTTCTGTACCACAGCGGCTGGATTGATCTTCCCTGAAAAACTCTTCATTCAGAACTCCAACGTGAGGGAGAAGAATCCAGGAAGAGGCAGAAATACAGGGGTCAATGCTGGGTTTAGCAAGTGGGCATCAGAGTTATGGGTAACATTCAGAAATTTCCCTTCCACCCAAATCCCATGACAGGGTTTTAATATTATTTTTGGCTGCTAAAGGACATGCAGGAATTTGAAGCCCCTACATGATGGCCCTCCTTGGTTTGTGCCATTCAAAAAATTCTCAGTTTCATTTCCATGGTTTCAGCAGCGGACTTTTTAACACATCCCAGAAATATTCATGGTTGAAATTTTTGTGTGGAAAAGAGAGTGCAAATATTTTCCTGAAAGTAGAGCTGCTCCTTTTTTGCTGCATCTGAGGAACTTTGGTTCGACAAAGCCAATGAGATATTTTCTCGACCAAGGGATTGCTGCGTGGGATCAATGACAGTCCGGTTTAGAGTTAGAATCACGAGTTGACAGTGCCGGCAGCGATCGTGGAGACCGTGGAAGGTTCTGGATTCCTGTTGCCTACAGGAACTCTCAGGAAATGTTTACGTAGGAACAGGCTGGTGAGGAATCTGGTGAGCCAATAATGCACAGGCTGGCATGAGACCAGAAAGAATCAGTGGTGGTGGTGGTAGGTGGGCATATGGGGTGTTGGTGGAGTGGGCCAGGGGTGCTGTGCTGCCAGAGCTTTTGGTTTTATTTTCTTTTAAGAGAAGCCAGAAATGTGGATTTCTAAGTGAAATCTCATGATTTTAAAATGTTGGCAAAAAACGAGGCCTGTGGTATGGAATGCCTCCTGCAAATGGCACCCCTGTTTGAATGACACTGAAGCAGTGGGAGCAGGATGACATGTCTAACGCCCTGTGGACATTTAATGGTGAAGAAAGCCGGGGTTGGAACTCAGATTTCTTGATTATTAGTCCAGAGTTCTTTCTACAATGTTATTTGACAATTATAACTTGAACAATCATTGCACGGGGATGGGTTGCCACTTAACTATTCAATGATAAAGCCGGAGCAAATTACAATTTGAAAATATATTTACATTGTAGGTGGCCAAATTTGAAGGGAAATGCATATCCCAGAGATTCCAGTCCCCTCCTTCCTTGCCTATCTGAGGTGAGTTATCAGTCTTCCATGGGAATCTTTCAAGATGTTATTTATAGCAGACATGATGGAAGATGGTGCTATCAGTGATACTTAAGAAAATAGATAACTGTAACCCCAGCTAACTCTCTGATAAAGAAGGTCAGTGGAAATCCCTCAGAAATGCCTGGAATTCCCCTTTAACTTATCCATGTCTTAAGTTGATCCCAAGTATTTCTCTCCCACAAAGTCTGGTGAAACTCATCGTCGCTCAGAGCTGTCTTGGTGTGGAAAGGTGGTGTGGGCTCAGAGGGAATGCTAAGCTTCTGATCTTAGCCAGGTCACCATCTTACTATGTGACTTTCTTTGGAAAAGTCCTTTCTGCCCCTCAGGTTTTTTAATTTCTGAAATGAGAAGGTTGGACTAACTTATCTCTAAAATCCAAAGCCTATCATCTCTGGAATTTGGAGATACTTGGTTTCAAATCCTAGATCTTTTGCCTGCTACATGACCTTGGACAAATTATTTAACCATTCTGGGTCTTGATTACCTTATCTCTAAAATAGGCCTGTTGGACTCATTGAGACAATGAGAGCACTTCTAACATACCACATCCCCACTCCTCCTCCCTGCTAAAAAGGGATCTTCTTTGGGACAATCTATGATCTAAACAGGAGTTCTTAACAAGGGGTCCTTGAGCTTGAATTGAAATTTTAAAAAAAGAAACATTGTTCTCGTGGGGACCAGTTGGTGTGGGTGTGATATATTTATTAAATAATACATACTATAGTGTGGACTTAGTAAGGGGTCTGTGGTTTTCACTTGACTGCCAAAGGGGTCTGAGGAACAAAAAATGTTAAGAATGCTTGATCTAACCCAAACATTTGGATGTGTGGAATTTGAAACTTCATAATGACCAAGCAATTGTAAACCTGTTTGGAAATGCTGGTTTTCCTAAAAAGTAACCAAAATACAGAACAGAGCATTTAAAATTTGGGGTAGGAAAATAAGTGAGTTGTGCTCCCTCCCAGAATAAACAACAATGGTTCTTAATTTTTTTTTTCCTGGGGGCTGGGACAACTTCACACACTCCTTTGATGATTTGATGAAAGCTGTGTAACCTGCCCTGCTAAAAAGACACATATGCATATGCATCCAGAGGTTGCATGGATATTGGTGACTTTGGAATTTCTTTCCAAGTAGGAGGAGCTCCAGAAACAGTTAGTTTTACTGTTTCCACTCAGATTACCTAGGACAATCTCCCTTACTAATGTCAACCCATTGTGGACTTTGATCACATCAGCAAAATACTTTCAAAGCAACATGGAGATTACTGTTTGACTGGATAACCAGAAACTGTAGCCTGGCCAAGTTGACACATAACACTGACCATCACAGCCCACCCCTTGGCACCCATACACATCTCCTTAACCCATTCTTAATCTCCAAATAAAGATAATAATAAAGTCACACTGCCACCTAATATGATACAACTATCTTGGGTACAACTGAAAACCCACTAATCCTTTCCCCAGTAGTTGCCATGTCCTTAGGTGAGGCTGACTCTTCTTTGATATCCTGTAATTTTTTTTTTAAAGTTAGGCCAGTAAAAAGAATTTATTGGGAAATGGGGAAAAAGAACAGAGCTTGCTGAGAAATGGGAGAGAAGGATGGAAATACATACAGAGATTTGGTGCAGGTTCTTCTAGGCAGAGAGAGTGGGCTTTGGCTTGTATGGCCACCTTTTAAGTTATTAATTATTCCTCCTTTTGCTACGCTAAGGGGAAGGACCCCAGCTGTTACTGGTTGCCCCACCAATGTGCAAACCAATGCCGAGGCCTGTTTGGAATATCTGGGGCCTCCCCTTCGGCCCTGGAAAGAGTCCCAACTGGGATCTCAAGGTCGAGGTCAAGGTCTTGGCAGGGCCTCATGGCCATGTTGTCTGTCAGCCATGTTGTCTGCTGGGCCAGACACCTTCCCCTTTCACTATACTAATCTGCCTCAACTTCCCCCTCAGAGAGTTCACACTCTTATTCTTAAAGGGGTGCTGATGGGCGATGGTCATTCTTCTGTAGTTACTTCCTGCTGGTTAAGGCAGTAGTCCCTGGCTGACAGGGTGTAAACCTCTCTGACTATTCTACTGTTGTTGAGGGAAGATAAACTGTAATTTAAATATTGTGGTATAAAGTGAATTATTAGTAATAGATCTTATGTCAGATGACAAGAGAATAAGAGAGGGAAGAAAACAAAACTACGTAATTGTAGCTGGTCTTTTCTTCCACTACCCATTCCACATTCCCTTTCCCCTCAGCAAGTGCCTTGGCTGGTCATGGTTCTTCGTCTGGTGGGTTGACCCAAACCCCATTCCTGAAAGATCTGGATCATTAGCAGTCCTGCCTGAATTGGGTTGTTGTAGTTTCCCACTGACTTTATTTATTTATATATTTAAATGTCTCTCTCTTTTTTTAAAGATTCATTTATTTATTTCTCTCCCCTTCCCCACACCCCAGTTGTCAGTTCTCTGTGTCTATTTTGCTGCGTGCTCTTCTTTGTCCGCTTCTGTTGTTGTCAGCGGCACGGGAATCTGTGTTTCTTTTTGTTGCATCATCTTGTTTTGTCAGCTCTCCATATGGGCAGCACCATTCCTGGGCAGGCTGTACTTTCTTTCACGCTGGGGCGCACTCCTTGTGCGTGGGGCTCCCCTACGCGGGGGACACCCCTGCGTGGCAGGGCACTCCTTGCGCGCATCAGCACTGCACGTGGGCCAGATCCACACGGGTCAAGGAGGCCCGAGGTTTGAACCGTGGACCTCTCATGGGGTAGACGAATGCCTTAACCCTCCCTCCCACTGACTTTAATCATAGAACATGGATTTACCAAGAAATGTCCTAAGGAATCTCCTGAATTCCAGATATACTCTTCGTTACCTCTGTTGTGTAGTAACAGCCCTATTCCCCCTTGGAAATGAAAGATCAATCACCCCCATCAGTAGAGTAACCTCCTTCTTTGCTTGTTGATTCAGAGGCATGGGGAGCCCAAAGTGGCTGGGTGGCAACTTTAACTTCCAGTTCAATGAAGTCATTGTTGTGGAAGCAATCTTCACTTTGGAACTAAGACTTCTAGACCGGCAGAGCCTAAGTTTGTAGGTATGAGAAGCAAACATTTTGCTAGTGGACCACTTTGGGTAAGAATGAGTGGAGCCACTTCCATTTCACTCTCTTGGTGTGAAACAGGGCAGTTCACTAAAATTAATGAACAAGTAGTCATTTCAAAACCAAAGAAGGAACTAGAAGTCCTTTGGACATATACTTTTCTCCTGTGGCATCTAACCTTGAGAGTGACTCTCCTCATGTCTCCCAGCAACACATAATATGGCCCTGGAATTTATTCAGGTGAGTTCCTGTGTCCCAACTGGGTAATTTGCATTTGCACTTAATTCACTTGTTCTTTCTTTCTCTCATTCACTTACTTATTCACCCATCCACTCACTTGTTTACTCATTTATCCACTAAACAAATACTTACTGAGACAAAGCATTGTGCATTATCTCACTAAACAAGACAAATAAATATCCTTGCCCTAGCAGAGTTTACAATTGAGCACACTTTACAGGATGTGCTGGATCAAGTAACTCCCAAGTTCCTGACCCCAGGAAGATGTTACAAAAAAGGAAGAAGAACCTTTATTCTTATGTTTGCTTACTACTGCCTCTATCCACTTTTATTTGGAAGAAAAAGCAGTTACCAATAAAGAATAAACTATTACATGATGATGATAATATCTCTTTGGAGATGTGTGCTAGGTTCTCTTCTTAAAGAACGTATTTCTGACAAGAACTTAAGAGTCAGTATGTAAACTTTCCTGAAACTTTACCTTGGGCCCTTGAGAACTAGAATGGTACATTTTTTCCCCCCTTGGAATAAAATACATTAGCAGAATAAAAGAGAAAAGCCATATGATCTTATCACAGATGCAGAAAAACTATTTGACAAGCTTTGTGATAAAAATGCTCAGAGAACTTGCGTAGAAGAGAACTTCCTCAAGGTGATAAAGGTAATCTTTGAAAAATCGACAATAAACATCTTATTAAACCTTTTTCTCTTAGGACTAGGAGCAAGGTTGTTCTCACTACTTTTTTGCAACATCATGTTAGAGGTTCTAGACAGTTCAGCAAGGCAATAAACAGAAAAAAAGCCATAGAGATCAGAAAAGAAAGCCTTAATTTGGTCTTTTGGGGAAATAAGTTAATATATTTGATGGCTGGAACTGTCTCTTTTTTTTTTTTAAGACTTATTTTATTTATTTCTCCCCTGATTCCCCTCACTCTCTGCTCTCTGTGTCCATTTGCTGTGTGTTCTTCTGTGTCTGCTTGTATTCGCATTCGACGGCCCTGGGAACCGATCCTGGGACCTTCTGTAGTGGGAGAGAGGCGATTACTCTCTTGCACCACCTCAGCTTCCTGTTCTGCTACATCTTCTTACTTTTTCTCCTCTGTGTCTCTTGTTTCGTCATCCTGCTGTGCCAGTTCTCCGCGTTGGCTGGCATTCCTGCGTGAGGTAGCTTTCCCACACTGGATGGTGTTCCCATGCCGGGTGGCTCTCCTGTGCCGGGCCACATTCCCGCACGGGTGGGCACTCTGCGTGGGCCAGCTTGCCATGTGGGCCACCTTGCCCTCACCAGGAGGCCCTGGGCATTGAACCCTAGACCACCCATATGGTAGATGGGAGCCCAATTGGTTGAGCCACATCCGTTTCCCTGGAGCTGTCTTTGTCATTTAGTGTTTAGCATAGTGAGTGGCCAATAGCAGGTAGTCAGTTATTGCTTGTTAAATGAACAAAAGGAATTCTCCACAAGCATACTCTCTAAAAGTTTAGGTTAGAAAGGCGTCTGTCTGGTCAACTGCTCATCTATCCTGCTGTCCATTTTTCACAAACCCACACTTCTGTAGTTCTTTCTACTTAACCCCACTCTCCCTGGAGGCACAGTGGAGTCCCTGACCTGTGTTTCAATTGTATCTGACCGCTGTGTCCTCTCCTGTGACAGGAAGCAGTGCTGTGTATTTCATCAGAGCTTGGTGAACAGAAATCACGGATCAGTGATGCTCACACAAAAGGCCCTGCTGGCACATTCCTCGTGGCTTTGGGGCCAGCAGGGATGAAATGGGAGCGCTGGTCTGGGGGAGCAGGGTCAGGCTCAGAGGGAAGCAGGCCAGGGGATCAGTGAGCTGTGTGGGAAATGGCAACCAGGTCAAGAGAGCTGTGTTACCTTTGAAGGCAATTGGGAGCCATGAGAGTCTGCTCTGAAGCACAGGGCAGTGGGTTGAATTAGGTACCCCAAACCCACATTCCTGTGGGTGTGAAGCCATTTGTAAACCGTATCTCTGAACGTTAAGGTGAGTCAGGTTGTTGAGTCCTTTGTGAATTGGATCCTTGAAGGTCCTAGTTAGGTGTGGTCAGTTATGGAGAGGAGGTCACAGGGAGAGCAGCCGGAAGCAGGAAGTCAGGGGAAACTGGAAGAACAGATGTGAGGAGAGAGAGATTGCCGTGTGACGGTGACAGAGATTCAAGCCAAGGACCCTGAGGATCAGGGTGAGTCAGCACCAGAATGCTATGGACTCTGGGGAGACAGTGCGGCCTTGCCAATACCTTGATTTTGGACCTCCGACCTCCCAAACCGTCAGCCAATAAATCCCCGCTGTTAAGCCAACCCACTGTGTGATAATTGTCAGAGCAGGCTGGCCAACCGGGACAGACAGGTAAGAGTTGTTCAGTGAGTAGCAAGAGTCCGTGATGGACATAACTTCCCGCCTAGAAGAGGGTTGTAAAAATGGGCACGGGTCGAGTGCATGCCCTTCTCCTCCACATCAAACCCCAATGACCCCTGGCAGCTCTCAGTTTATCCTCTGATGAGGCAGGCCGTGCAGCCTGGGGGTAGGGCCTGGCTCCCAAAGCAGGCAGCCCGGATTTGAATTTCTGTCCTCCCTTGGTGGCAAAAGCCCTGGGCTGAGCTGCTTACGCTTTGGAGGTCTCCATTGGCGTGCTGGCCATTTTGCAGCCATTGGCGTGTTGTGAGCGTTCTGTGAACTGTTCTCTGCAGAGCACTTAGCATAGTGCTGGGGATACGGGAAGCACTGAGTGGGCCAGAGAAGGCTCTTGGGCACCCATCCAGATCCCTCCTAGACCTCCTGAGCCATCCTAGAGATACCTGCCGTGGGTCCCTCCAGACAACCTTCTGGTCCATTCCAGGAAATGAGTATGTGGGGTTCAGGGAGCAGCTCCTAGATGTGACTGGGCCTGCCCAACAGCCCCTACCCCTCCACTGCCTGGGCAGGGCTTGTGCCTTCACTCCTGCTCCTCCTAGGAGCAGTCATTCCAGAGTGCTCTCTCCACTTCTACCCACCTCGAGATCTTTAATCCGGTTGACTGGCCTGTAGAACTTCAGAAGAAGTCCTGAGAGGCTAAAGAAGGCCCCAGTGGCACAGTCAGACAGTCCCGGGCTCTGTCATGACCTTGTGCCTGGTTAGAGGTGTCAACTTTGGGTCAATCATTTATTTTTTCTGAGACTCAGTTGCTTTACTCAAAAGCTACGTAATAACATTTATCTCCTTCGGTTGCCGCAAAGATGAAAAGGAACGATATATGAATGTCTAATGGAGAGTTTAGGATGTTGTTGGTACTTAAAAATACCATTTTCCATTCCTTCTCTCTTACTGAATATAGTGATATGACGTAGAAGACTACCGGAGCTCATTTTATTGCGCAGTGTTGGCATGTTTCTTGGCTACAAATCTAGATAGTGTCCATAATGTTGTATTTTCCTTTTTAAAAGCATTGCAAAAGTTTCCAATGACATCTTTCTAAAAAAGAATACCTCAAAAAGAATACCTCCAGACTCAAACTTATGTTTTGTGTGTGTGTGTGTTTTCAATAGGCTATTCTAGAAATGCTAATTCTTCTGCAATTCTACACTGCCCCCAAATCATCACGATATAGAAAATGGCTCTCACAGAGAAATGAGGGATTAATATTTTTGAAGAGCTAAGGAGAAGTATAAAAGAAAGAATATTTGCTAGCTTTCAAACATGGATTATCCCCTTCTATAAAATACTGCTACTCAGATCTGAATATTTTTTAGCACACATTAAAGCATGTGATCGTTATTATCTATGCCACAGAGCCAACAGAAGGCCAAATTCCCAGTACAGATTTTATTGCAACACTCCTGCTAGCTTTGCAGATTTAAATAAAGCCACAGTTTCCTTTTTATCCTAACTGCATACCATGCAACCTAACTTCATTATGAAGAGAATCTTTCAGGCAAAGAAAAGCTTCCCAAAGTGTCTCGGTGAATAGATATGGAGTTAAGGACTATATATAATATCCGAGAGAAGGAGATGTAGGAGAGAAAAGGAAATGAAAATGTCTAAGAAAAACATATTTTGAGCAGATATGGGGGAACGGCATGTTTGACATTTGAAGGAATTTTGCTTGCTGGAGGGGCAAGTTCATCAAGAGGCTCTTTGCTGAGGGAAGAAAAATTGTGTTTTGGGTCTTAGTTGGATTCGACCCTTGGGGTTTGTATTTTTTATAATATTTAGTGCAGTACTTAATGATTAGCCCTTTAAGACCAGACACCATCGAAGACAGCAGTGTGTGCTGGGGTGGCCGGTGGGGGGAGCTGGACTTGCTGGTGGGCACGGGACCTGGCTTTCCAGCCTGACCTTCTCCCTCTTGCTCTTTTTGCTATCTTGGGAAATTTGTTTCAGGTCCCTGTGCTTCACTCGCTCCATCTGTAAAATGGGGATAAAATGACATTTGCCCAACTTCAAAGGGCGTGTGTCAAAAAGAGGGGAGCAATTGTGGAGGGTCTCAGGACACCGTGGGCACCAGCAGCCATGCCTCTGCTCTGGGGTGGGGGAGATTGTCAAGTGCATGAAACTCAAGTAGGAGATCACGGACTGGTTGAGCTCCTTCCCAGGGAGCATCGTTTTGAAGGTTGGTTCGGCTGTTGCTGAGGCTGTGGGGGCTGGGTTGAATTTCTGCACGAATTTTCTTTGCAATGAGCTCCTGTCTTCCAGAAGTTGAGGATAGTTAAAAAGGCCTTGGAGAGAAGTGGTTTTGGCTCAATGGATAGGGCGTCTGCCTACCCCATGGGAGGTCCAGGGTTCAAACCCAGGGCCTCCTGGCCCATATGATGAGCTGGCCCATGCGCAGTGCTGATGCGCGCAAGGAGTGCCCTGCTACGCAGGGGTGTCCCCCGCGTAGGGGAGCCCCACGCGCAAGGAGTGCGCCCGTAAGGAGAGCCGCCCAGTGTGAAAGAAAGTGCAGCCTGCCCAGGTATGGTGCCGCACACACGGAGAGCTGACACAACAAGATGACGCAACAAAAAGAAACACAGATTCCCGGTGCTGCTGCTAAGGATAGAAGCAGTCACAGAAGAACACACAGCGAATGGATACAGAGAGCAGACAACTGGGGGGGGGGGCGGGTAGGGGGAGGAGGGGAGAGAAATAAATAAAAAATAAAACTTAAAAAAAAAAAAGATCTTGGAAAAAAAAGACTTTGGAAAAAACACTTTCAACCTTTTTGCTTGCCACCCAGCTGAGCCTCAGGGCGCTGCCCAAGGCTGCCCTGAGGTCTAGGTCACCCTGGTCACAGCCTTGGCATCCACTTGTTTAAATTTACACAGGATTCAAAGCTGTGGTTCTGCAGGCAGAGGATAGAGGGGAAAGAGCCGCCTCCACTTCTGCCGACAGACTATGAAGTGGTATTTTAAAATGCTGTAATTAAACCCCAAATCACCCAGGGGCGTTGAGAGTTCAGGCGACAGTCCTGCGGGGGTACTGGGAGGTCTGGTTTTGTTGTGGCTAATGGGTATGGATGTGTGTCTTAAATAGCCCTTTCCCCTCCTGGGTAATGGCACGTTACTGTCAGGAAGTTGCACAATGTCAAAGCTAAATCCAAGTACACAACTGAGTTCAGAAAGGCTGAAAACAGTAGGTTGGATGTCAGTCTTTTGGGGATGAATTTAGGCCATTGTTTTAAATAAAATGTTTGGTTAGAAACCCACACTCATCCAAACACTGCAAGTTCAAGGCTGGGAAATTCACAGAGAATTCATTGAAAGGAGGGTCCAGAAACTTCAGGGCAATCGGTGACTAAATACTTGATCACACTCGCTTTGGGAAAAAAATATTCTTCACAGTAAGCAGATCAAACACTTGGGTTGGCTTTGGGTCAAAAGGTTCTTGTCAGTCTCTTGTAAATCTCTTGTGCTCACAGATTCTTTTTCCAGCTCAGTTATCAGTAAAACCAAAGTTCCTGCCTAGGGAAATGTCCTGGGAATCACCTACATTCCATAGATTGTTTCTTAACAGGCGTTCCCCAGTCAGGGTAATGCAGTGGGGAGAGAGCCACTGCAGTGACACAGGTGAGAGGTGGTGGAGATTGTGCTCCAGGCAAGTGGATATGGGAATAAAGACCAGTAAAGGAAATGGAGTTACATTCAGATGCAGAATTGACAGAACCTGATCGCTGGTTGGATCTAGACTGAGAGGGAGAAGGTGAGTTGAGGATGTCTTCTGGTTGTCACCGCTGGATGTTTAATACAACAAATCCAGTACAGCTGGGAAACTGGTTGGTGTGAGGGAAGATGATGAGTTCGATTTTGAACATGCTGGATTTGAAGTCACTTGGGACATTTAAGAGGCGGGTTGGGAAGGAAGTTGGTATGTGGTCCTGGGTTAGAGTCACTGATTTGAGATTCATCAGCCTTTAGATGTCCATTCATGAAAGAGTTGAGGGTGACATTGCTCAGTGAGAAGGGACGAAGCAAGAAGAGAAGTCATTCCAGGGCAGAATCCTGAGAAGCTGGATTCTGAAGATGGGCAGAGGGAATGGTGCTCTTGAAGGTGAACAACCAGAGAGGCAGCTGGGAAACCAGGACAGTGTGGGAAAGAAGTAGCTCCACTGAATAGTCATTTCAGTTTGCCAGGGCTGCTGTAACAAATACCACGGACTGGTTGGCTTAAACAACAGGCGCTTATTGTCTCACACGTTTGGAGAATAGAAGTAGAAAATCAAGATTATCAGCAGGCCATGCTTTCTCTCAAGGGAGGAGCATTTTGGCGGTGGCTTGCCAGCCAGCCATGACTCAGTCTCCACCTCTGTCCCATAGCTGTCTATGACCCTGTCTTTCTCCTCCTTTGTCCAAATTTCATCTGCTTATAAGGACTCCAATCATATTGGAAGAAGGCCCACCCCGACTCAGATTGGCCCCATCTTAACTAAAAACACCCTGGAGGAGCAGATGTAGCTCAAGTGGTTGAGCTTATTTCCCCTGTATGAGTTTGATCCCTGTACCTCCTAAAAACTAAATAACACAAAAAAATAAACAAAAAACCCAGCTTTCATTCGGGAGCAGATGTATCCCAGGGGTTGAGCACCTGCTTTCCATGTACAAGGACCTGGGTTCAATCCCCAGAAACTTCTAAAAAACATAACAAAACAAAAAACCCAAACTTCCTCAAAGATCCCATTTACACATGGGTTCACAGCCACATGACCAGTGTTTAGGACCTAATATGTTTTTGTGGGGACATGGTTCAATCTGTAACAGAGGGGAACAGGATGTCTTACATTTACTCATAGAAAAGTTTGCACACACAAGCTAACATGTCAAGTTAAATCGATTGTTGTGTTAACATAGCTTATCTTATGCCAGTTAGAAAGCAGACTGAATAATATTTAAAAGTCTGATGAAGAAGAATTGGGAGCACCAACGAACGATTAATTAAATGTAGTTGGCCACACCACACCATGGAGCCTAGAGTGATTACAACTGAAAGTGGGAGGATTGCATCCAGCATCCATGTGGAATCTGAGCCTCCTCTTGACATAGAGGTGCAATGGACACAACCAATCCAATGTCCACATAGAAAAGGTGGCATTGGATTGGGAAAAGTGGACATGGTGGCTGATGGGTATGGGGAAAGGCAGGAAGAGATGAGAGGTGGAGGCGTCTTTGGGACATGGAGCTGCCCTGGATGGTGCTTCAGGGCAATCACCGGACATTGTAAATCCTCACAGGGCCCACTGGATGGAATGGGGGAGAGTATGGGCCATGATGTGGACCAATGACCATGAGGTGCAGAGGTGCCCAAAGATGTACTTACCAAATGCAATGGATGTGTCATGATGATGGGAATGAGTGTTGCTGGGGGGGGAGAGGTGGGGTGGGGGTGGTGGGGTTGAATGGGACCTCATATATATATATTTTTAATGTAATATTATTACAAAGTCAATAAAAAAATGCCATTACATCAAAAAAAAATAGTAGATTTGAGGGAATTCATTAAAGTTAGAGTTGATATTAAAAATAAATAAATAAATAAATAAATGTAGTTGGCCAAATAAACCCTATGTGGGTAATTGAGCCCACTGGGTAAGGAGGGAGTTGAAATAATAAAGGCTTGAGGCAGATTAGTTTAGGGAAATGGGAGACTTGGGTCACAGCTGTGGTCTGGCAGGCAACATGGCCGACAGATAACATGGCCAACAGACAACATGGCCGGCAGACCACATGGCTGTGAGATTCTGCTCAGAAACCTCCTGAGGGATCCTGGGTGATCCCAGCCACAAGAATCTCATTTGGAATGAGAATCTCATTCGGGGTCAAGGGAAAGCCGCGGATACCTTCAAAAGTCCTCTCCATTGGCTCCCTGAGAACTGACAGGTGGAGCAACCAATCAGAACAGCAAACAGCTGGAGCCCCTCCCTCAACATTATGAAGTGGGAGGGAAGACTTTTCTTTTAAAGATTTATTTATATATTTATTTATCTCCCCTCCCCCCCGCCCCAGTTGTCTGTTCTCTGTGTTTATTTGCTGCATCTTCTTTGTCCACTTCTGTTGTTGTCAGCAGCACGGGAATCTGTGTCTCTTTTTGTTGCATCATCTTGTTGTGTCAGCTCTCCGTGTGTGCGGCACCATTCCTGGGCAGGCTGCACTTTCTTTCGTGCTGGGTGGCTCTCCTTATGGGGTGCACTCCTTGTGTTGGGGCTCCCCTACGCGGGGGACACCGCTTTGTGGCAGGGCACTCCTTGCATGCGCATCAGCACTGCGTATGGGCCAGCTCCACACGGGTCAAGGAGGCCCGGGGTTTGAACCGTGGACCTCCCATGTGATAGATGGATGCCCTAACCACTGGGCCAAGTCCCTGCCAGGAAAGACTTTAAAAAGTCCTGACCTGGGGCCCCATGGATGTGTTTCATTCCGTAGCATACGTGCAGTCCATACCTCGGGACCATGTACTTTTCTCACTTCCTTGGTTTCTTAATAAACTCTTGACTCCCTTTCCTACCCTATAGTGTGTCTTTAAATTCTTTTATGTGACATAATCCAAGAACTTAGAAGCCCAGACCCCAGAGCCAACCGCTAACAGAGTCTCCAGGGAAAGGCTGAAAACCACAGGCTATAGAGCCAGAGAGTTCAGATTCTCTTTAGGTTCTTTGTTAGTGGTATATATAACTGTGTTAGTCAGGATGTTTTCAAGTGCAAGTGACAGAAATCCAAATCAAGCTAGCTCAAGAAAGAAAAAAGATTGGTTCATGGAACTGTGAAGTGCAAGGGGAGAAGTTGTTGGTTTCAGGCTTGACTTTACCTAGGGGTTCAAACAAGGGGACTGGATGCCATCTCCTCTTCCCTCCTCTTGCCTCTGCATTGGCTTTGCTCTGAGACACTTCTCTCCATTGGTTGGAAGGTGATCACTGTCTTACATGGTCCTCAGTGATCACAAAACCAGAAGGAAGAGAAAACTCTTCCCCAGGGGGTCCTGTTTGGGTTTTTCCTTCTGCAATGGGGGAAGTGTAGCCACAGAAATGATTATGAACCTTGATGGCTCAGCATGGAGTGGAGAGGGACACTTTTCACAAGGGATAGTGCCAGACAGACAAAAATATAGCAGATGGACACACAAACACAAACGCACACTTTAGATACATTAACAGGGGAGCTGATGTGGCTCAGTAGTTGCCACCAGCTTCTTGAATTCAAGGTCCCGGGTTCAATCTTCTACTTAAAAAAAAAAAAGGAGATTTTGATGTTGGAGTTTTGATTTGGAGTTTGATGCTGTTGTCTTAAGCAGGAGCCCCAGATTAGGCACACAGAGGAAAGAGAAGCAAGCCCCAGGAAGAGAGGACCTGAGTCAGGAGAAGAACACAGAAGAATAGAGACATCTCCTTAGGCACGGCAGAAACCCCAGGGAGAGAGACAGAGCCGTTTGCCTGATAGTCTACAGCTGACCTTGTGGAGAAAACAGAGGAGCTGAGCCCAGAGAAAAGCAAGACCTGGGAAGAAAGGAACCTAGGAAGCCTGAACCCTGGCAGATGTCAGCAGCCGTCTTGCTCCAAAACGTGGAGATAGGCTTTGGTGAGGGAAGGAACTTATGCTTTATGGCCTGGTATCTGTAAGCTCCTACCCCAAATAAATACCCTTTATAAAAACCAAAAAAAAAAAAAAAAGGAGTCTCCCCATTTCTGCCTTCTTACCTCTCTCTCCCCACCCTACTCCACATACTCTTCAAATCCTTTCTCTAACATTAGATTCTCATTGTGGTCTGACATGCTAATACCAAAATTAAGAGCGGTACAGAAATTTTCTGAATGTCTAGATCTTAGCCTCTGAATCACATCACTATTCTCTATCAGAGTTAATGTATAGCTATCTACTATTAAAAATAGTATTAAAAATACATATTCATGGTGGTGGACTTGGCCCAGTGGTTAGGGCATCCGTCTACCACATGGGAGGTCCGCGGTTCAAATCCCGGGCCTCCCTGACCTGTGTGGAGCTGGCCCATGTGCAGTGCTGATGCGCACAAGGAGTGCCCTGCCATGCAGGGGTGTCCCCCGCGTAGGGGAGCCCCACGTGCAAGGAGTGCGCCCCATAAGGAGAGTCACCCAGTGTGAAAGAAAGTGCAGCCTGCCCAGGAATGGTGCTGCACAACAAGATGACGTAACAAAAAGAAACACAAATTCCTGTGCTGCTGACAACAACAGAAGTGGACAAAGAAGATGCAGCAAATAGACACAGAGAACAGATAACCGGGGTGGGGCGGGGGGGGGGGGGGGGGGGAGAGAAATAAATAAATCTTTGAAAAAAAATAAAGATAAAAATACATATTCTGAACGTTATAATTAAAAAAAAATTAAGCCAAAAAATCACCATAGACTTAGAATTCACTCTTAAGCCCTCTAACAAAGACCTGCCTTATGCTAAACACTTTGGGTTACCTTAAACTAAAAATATCTGAGTTTTTTATGTTATCAGAAACTCGGTTAATAACCCTGGCCATGTTATAATTGGAAACGTTTGTCTGATTCTATAAAATCATCATTTCCTAAGCCAGTATTTTCTCTTTTTTGAATTCAGAGGAAATTCTAGCCAAGTTAACAGCTGTGAAATCTGGGATCCTCCATTAACTGTTTTAAGAGTAAGGCTCTCTTTGTTAGAGGGTGCTGGACTAGTGAAATTGTCCACGACTGCTTAGGGCTCCTTCCTAACATATTTGCAAATGAGAAGAGAATTGGCAAGAGGGGCTCCAATTTGCTTTGCCAATCATCCTGGATTTTCTCTTTGCACTTCCTCTCTAGACAGATTTTAAATAGTTGAGCAATTTTAGGCACTGGGTCAACAACCCATAATGTAAATATAAGCCATATCTCACCCTCTTTCATTTGAACGGATGGGAAAAAGCTATGCCAAATAGCATATCTGCATCATGGGGCTCTTTGAAACAATTAACCCGGGACTAGATTCACAATTTATCCACCAGAATTGGACAATTCCCCACAGAGAGATAGAGAATGATAATGTGGTCTTGGGTCCTTAATTCTTTACTACGGTACTTCTCTTTAGAGAATGGCTGATCCCACAGTAAAGTACAGTTTACAAAAATAGAGAAAATTTGATGCTGATGACCATCTCATTCTAAAGGATTATTAAAGCAGAGTTCAGCTAGATTGACCATTATGTGATGGGTGAGCTGGTCTGATCCATCAAATGCTCTGAGTGTGAATTGCCTAAGCTCTTGCCTTCCTCTGCCATTGTGTAGTCTTATTTGTCTGACCTCGCCATAAGCTTTCCCATTTATATAAATGAGGGCTATAATAATGCCCTGCTTATGAAAAACTAAATAAGAGCATGAATTTGAAAATACTGAGTACAGAAACCATGTTCTGTGTGTAAAGTGTATGTAATTGATAGGTAAATTCCTATGATGAACGATTGTTGCATTGTGCTATTGCTAAATGAGATGTAAGGTTAGCAGAACAAAAGTGTGTACTAAAGAGCATTTAAGTTGCAAGAATAACAAAGAAAAGAACTAAGAAGGAAAATTTGGCCTATCTGATATCAAAGCATAATGTATAGTTATGTGAATCAGTGTGGAACATGTGTGAGGTAAACATTTTAATGCTACAGAACTGAGAGTCTAGCCCCATTTCAAAGAGTAGGGGAAAATATGGATTATTTTTATCTACTTGGGAAAGAAATAATGCTAGATCCTAATTCATAGTACTTACACAAATAATTTTCAGAAACCCTTAAAGACCTGAATGTTATTAAAGATTTCTGAAACAACGAAATCAAAATAAGTGAGTCTATGTTCCCATCTTTAGAGCAGGAAAGGCTGTCTTAAGCAAGCCCCTAAAAGGAAAAGAAATAAAAGGTTGATAAATAGGACCACATGAGATTTTTGTTGTTAAAAATTTTTTTTTTCAATAAACTTTTGTCAAAAAGTGCACAAATCTGTTCTGGCCCTGTGACTTGCTTTGACTAACAGGATGCAGTATAAATTGTGCCATGTAAGCCGGAGGCTAGGCCTGACAAGATCTGCAATTTCCGCTTTTGTGAGCTGGGAAAGCTCCCTTTTATAATGTTGCTGGCAAACTGAGAAACCTAAATGTTATTGAAGAGAACTATGGTATTCTGGCTGACAGCCCCCGAAGAACCCCAGCCAAGAGCTAACCGTCAATTTCCAGGTATGCTAGTGTGCCATCTTGAATTTTCAGCAAAGTCAAGCCTCAGCGCAGCCCATGGGTAGTTAATCCAGAGAAAGTAAGAGTATTGCATTATTATTGTTGTTTTAAGCCACTAAATTTTGAGATGTCTTGTTATGCAGCACTAGGTAATAAAGGCACTCTTTTCCCACTCTTTTGAGTGTCACCTTGTACACAAAACAAGTATCCAATATGCGTGGCTCTAGTTCAGTACTCTTTGTTCCATTGCATTGGTCCATGTGTCTAGACCTCCACCAACACCATGAATTTTTTTTTTTTTCAATAGGAGGTACCAGGGATTGAACCTGGGATCTTGAATATGGGAAGCACACACTCAACCACTGAGCTATACCTGCTCCCCCAACACCATGGAATTTATTTTGATCTCTTGATCTCAATAATATCTTGAGGTTTACTTTACAGAGTTCTCACATACTTTTATTAGATTTATTCATTTTGTACTTCCTGAATATACGATTAATCTGCAAATAACTAGAATTTTACTTCTTCCTTTTTAATTTTTAAGTGTTTTTTATAGAACCAGCTAGGATATGGCAGTGACATGTATCCTTGTTATAGTCCCAACCCAGAAGGAAAGTTTTCAATATTTCACCATTATGTATGTTATTTGGCTTAAGATTTTTTTTCTGATAACCTGAGATAGATTAAATTATGAACTACAGTTTAGACATGTGCTTAATCTTAATTTACATTCCTGCATGTGAACCCATTAAAACAGGACCTCTTGAAGATGTTGAGTTGATGTATGGCCCAACTGAGTGAAGCTGGGTTGTAAGCCTGTTACTGGAAGTCTATGAGAGAAAGCCATGGGGAGGAGCCAGCAGCCAAAAGTCAACACAACGTAGAAGAAAAGGAGAGGACGTTGCCATGTGATGTAAGGCCAGGGTGTAAACCAAGGAACCCTGAGGAACTAGCCCCAGAACGCCACCGTCTTTAGGTAGCATTGCCTTGCTGATGCCTCAGTTTTGGACTTTTCCTAGCCTCAAAACAATGTGCAAATACATTCTCATTGTTCAAGCCAGCCCATCATGCATTTTCTCTTAGCAGCCTGGAAAACTAAGGCAAGACCTTTTGTCAGACTGTGGACATTCCCTTTTATTTCTAGTTTGCTAAGAATTTCTGAAACATGATTTTTCTTTTGAATTTTATTAAATTCTTTCTCTTGCAATTTTTGAGATGATCCTATGAGTTTTCTCCTTTATTCTATTCCTGGGTTGAATTAGATTGATTTTTAAATGTCAAATCAAACCTTGTATTCTTGGAATAAATCAATTTGATTGCCATGTATTTTTCTTTCTTTTTATACATAATTGGATTCAATTTGCTTTTTCATATTTTGTGTTGGAAAGAAAAACTGGTCTGTAATCCTCCTTTTTGTAATATCTTCATCAGATTTTTAGTATCAAAGTTGTGCTGATCACAAAAATCAGGTTAGGAAGATTTTTCTTCTTTTTCTGCTCTTTGGAAGAATTGTTGTAAGGTTAGTGTTATTATTTTTTTCCTGAGGTATTGGGGGCCGGGGGTTGAAACTGGAACCTTGTATGTGGGAAGCTGGCACTCAACCACTGAGCCACATTGGCTTCCCTGAGTTGGTTTTATCATTTATTTTACTTGCTGTTTGTTTTTGTTTTTTTCAGGGAGTACTGGGAACCCAGCTGTGACCTCCCGTGTGGGAGGCAGGCACTCAACTGCTTGAGCCACATCGGCACCCCTATTTCTTTCTTAAATATTTGGTAGAATTTGCTGTTAAAGCCGTCAGGGCCTGGAACTTTCTTTGAGGAAACTTATATAATGATAAATTCAATTTCTTCATCAGATATACTGAATAAACCAGAAATTTCTCTTTTTGACATCTGCCCTAGACAAAAATAATATCACATGTACTAAGAAACATGTACAGGGATATTAATTACTCCCCCCCCCCCCCCCCCCCCCCGGTAATAAGGAACTGGAAATAACCTAAATTTTTAAGACATGGAACAATCCCCAAACATTTTTTTAATGAATGTGTATAGTCTGAATCACCTGAGGGGAAAGAGGGAAGATGGGGAGGAGGGAGAGGAGGAATGAATCATCCTTGTCAGTCATGGGGAATGTTTGATTTTCTTTTTACAAGAAAATGAATTCAAGTACAACTTGTGCTACAAGAAACAGTCATGTAGGGGCACAGGAATAGAAGTCCCTAGATTTATGTTCTGATCTGCCTTAGGTCGTGGATACCCTTTCCCCTTGCCGCCCCACCGTCCTACATCTCCTCTCGCTTAAGACTCTGACGCAAAATCGCTTTCCTGTGAGGAAACTTTCCTGTGAGGAAACTTTCCTGTGAGGAAGCTTTCCTGTGTGGAGGGGGTGGCGCTTCTCTGTATCCTCGCGCCAAGTGAGGAAGCCAACCGTGACCCAGGATTGGTCACCAGGCACCCAGCCCGTCTTCCAGGATGCAGCGATTGGCTCAGAACTGAACACGTGATCCAAGCGGAGCCAATCAGAACGCTCCCTTGGATCTTGTCTCCCAGAGCTCTAGGGGCGGCTTGTCCCTGTCCGCTGAGGCGGTTAGGCTGAGGGGAGGCTGTGGCTGTTGGGGAATCTATGCCCGCCACGTGGAGAGTGGCTTTCTGGAGCACAAAGCCGAGGGAGATAATGTGGAGAGGCAGAACGGGGAGGATGTGGTTGGAGCCCCGTGTTCCAGGGGTCTCTGAAGCCTGAGGCGCTTCTTAGATGCCTCTTTATTCCCTTTTTGACAAGATTTTCTGTCTCTTGTATGCCTGAATGAATGAAGACCCGGAATCTAGACCCGTGATACTCCATTTATACTCCAAGAAGTGGTTTCTCTGTGGGCTCACCACACACTCACTCCTTCTCTCCATTCCCTGTCTGTGAAACGTGTGAGCAACTGCTTTTTAAAAAAATAGCGTATCGATAATGGATGCGAAAGACTGATCATTTCTTTGAAATTTCCATCTTATAAAAATCATGCTGCAAGAAAAATTAAATGTATGGATTACATCAGACGCCCTGCTCCACAGTGGCTCAAAGGAGTGTCCTGCAACCTGTGGGAGCCACAGCTCTGCACCCAGTACCCTGCAGCCCCCAGTCCTCCACCTCCAGGTCTGATTGGTCATGGAAAGAACTTCTTTCATGCTGGTGGCAGAAAAGGAAGCTCCCACTTGGTAGTGGAGGCTGTTGATCAAGAACTTGTAGGCCAGGCTCAACATCTCAGAACAACCCACATTTATTGGTCCTATTTTACAGATGTGGAAATAGAGGCTTAGAAAGTTCTATTTCTCTATTCTGAGGAGCTCCTCAGAAACACATTATTATTAATAAACAGTGGGATTGATCTTGGACTTGGGCTCCAGAATGCACTTTCATGACTTAGCTATGCACACTATCAAAGTATGTTGGCTCAGCCAGCCCAGGACTAAAGAAAATCACAAGACACTTGTGAAAGAATAAAGTGACTTATAATCTTTTTATTTATTTTTTAATCCATAAAAACCTCACCATCCTTTACCTTCTGGGAATTACGAGGAGCTAAAATCTAGAGTTTAGCCTGGCCGATAGTAATTGACATGGGATGATCAGCCTCTTTAAAAAATGTCTCCCTGTCTCCTCTTTTTCTTTTTAAAAAAGCCTGGCACTTCTTCTCTTCAAACAGCTTCTGGAAGCAGTTGAGGCTTTTCTATTTGTGGGGGTGGTGCAACGGCCAGTAAGCCTGTGCCATCTGTCCTTCTTTAGGGCTGGTGCTCACAGACCACAGGAATCAATGTCTGTCTCTTGCTTGTTCTTAGAGAAAATAGCTTCACAAGAGAATGTATTCAACTGGACTCCTTCAGTTATGAGCGGCAGACACCCAGCTCATTACTGGGAAGTCTAGGGTTGTATTTGGCTTTAGGCCCAGATGGACCCAGGGTGAGAGTGTCAGATTTAGCACAAATAAAAACCAAAACCAGGACATCAGGTTAAATTGCCATTTCAGATGAAAATGAATGATTTTTTTTTTTTTAGTATAAAGATGCCATGTAAAAATTCTTGATCTGAAATTCAAATTTAATCCAAGGGTTCAGACAGTAATTACTCTTTCATTATCGTGAAGGTTTCTTTCTGTTTATTGGTTTTATTCTATGAACATCTGCAGATAGAATCCTGCTACTTACCCCCCAGAGAAAGATGGCCTTTCGTCTGATTAGAGTCATATGCCAAATTTCAGGGGGGCAGGCGCTCATTCCTGAACTAATAACTTTGGCTAGAGAAAGAGAGTTCTGGGATTCTCCAGTGTGGGTTATGAACTCTACCTTATTGTGGTTGTGGTAGATGCAAAAAGTGGGTCCAGCTCCTGTCGGATCACGCAGAATGAGTTTCCTACTGGCAAGAGGAGTTCTGTGGCCAGAGGAGAAGAAGGCTGGAGATTGTGCTGGCTGGCCCCTGTTTTAGTTTGCTAAAAGCCGCTTGGAGGAATATACCAGAAATGGGTTGGCTGCTGGTGGTCCTCGAGTCCTCTCACGTGGCACGGCACAATGGTGGCTCCGGCAGGTCCCCGCCTCTGCCTTCTCCTTCTGGCCTTGTTGCTTTCAGCTTTGGGCTGCTCGGTCTGTGACCATCTTCTTGCCCAGTTTTGTTGATTTCAGCTGGAGTTTCCTTTCTATCTTTGAAGCTTTTTTCTCTATCTGTGACTTGTCATTCCTCCATTTATGGAGGACTCTAGTAAGAGGATGAAGCCCTACCTTGATTTTGAGTGATCTATTTTATCTTTTAAAAAAAAAAAAGACAATAATAAAAATAAATGACCTTGAGTCACTCAACCTAATCAAAGGCACTTAACTGAAGTAATCTAATCAAAAGGTCCTACCTACAATAGGTTTACATGTGCAGGGATGGATTAGTTTTAAGAACAGGATTTTCTGAGCCCTACAAAAGTGTTGAAATATAGACCCCTAGCCTACTGTAGAATTGCACCATGCCTGAAAACTGGAAGGAGACATTCAATTAAAAATAGACAGACCGTCTTGGCTTAACAGCAAGGGTCACGTAATTGGGAATCTTGTTTTTGAAGGATTTTCTTTGATTTTAGTGCTTTTCCCTTGTGTTCTGGAAGAATTCTTCTGGATCAGCTAAAAGGCTCTTTTTTTCCATTTTGTAAATCTGCCCACAAGACCTAAGGTATGATCCTGGGAGGTGGAGGAAACTAGGAGAGTGAACTCTATGGAGATAAAAAAGCTGGATGTCAGCAATCTGAGAAGGAGGTGGAGAAAGAATCTGAACTAGTGCTCCAAAAGTTATTATTAAATTTTAAACTTGGCAGAAAACTAGCCACCCTGGAAATTACTATCACCAATAATAATAATTAAAGAAACATGTGCCACGGTCAGAGCCAAGCCATGCAGGGAATTGTGGGTCCAAGACTGCAGAGAACTGTGTTTCGATGCCTTCCGTGGGATGCGGCAAACTTTAATTTGGAGAAACACACATTTTATTGAGCTCTTACTTAATGTGGAGGACCATGATAAGCTGGGGGGAAAATATAGAGATTAAAAGAGAGAGAGAGAGACTTGCCACCAGAAGCTTACAATCCAGGGCGGGAAGCAAGCAGAGACAAACTGTAAGAAGGCAGATCATGGCGGGTGCTACCCTAGAGAAACAAGCATGATGCTTTGGGTATGTGGAGGGGGTGAGTTTGTGAAGAGGCACGTTCACTAGCGTGATTATGTGGAGAACTGGCACGAGAAACAGTCGATGCCTTTCAGGATGAGGTTCATTCATAAGTAGAAAACAGACTGCCAGTTAGATATCCAGTGGGACTTGAATCACTCAGCTAATTTCTCAAAGGGGGAAAGGTGGTGAGTAAATTAGATAAATCCAACTGCTCCCTTCAGAGATGGAGAATTTGCCCGGGGGACAGGTAGGAGGAATAAAGCATAAAGTCTTCTTTATAAACTTAACTGCATAGCTCTCACTCATGGCAGTCATTTTCTGAACAAAATAAATGACATTGTTTGTTCCTCCTTGAGGCAACAAATGCTCTTGCTTGTCAAGTCTGCCCTGTGAGGCGTTAGACTTTTTATCTGTTTCAGATCAAATGTAAAAAGAATAAAATAGAGATAATCGTAATGTTGATACTGTCTACTTAAAAATGCTTTAAACCAATTTCTTTCTCATGGTAAAGTTGATGATCTAAAGGCACTTCAGAAACCACAGAATTCCGTGAAAGGGTCATCCTGAGGTAGTGTGGAAGTGCCCCGCTTGATTGTCATGCAGGCCTGGGTTTGAATTGTACTTCTGCCTTTTTTTTTGCTGGGCAACCCTCAGCATGTGACTTGATGTATCTGGGCCTTAGTTTCATTATCTGTAGTATGCAAGAAATGATGTGTCTTCATCACAGAGTTGATGAAAAGATGACATGAGATGCTTTCCCTTCCTCTTTGCACAATATTTGTAACCAATAAGAATGACCTTGCTTGTTTGTCTGTGTTTTGTTTATTATTATTATTGAAATAATGAAAATGCTCTAATAATGAATGTATAACTATGTGGTCATACCAAATACCATTATTTGTACACTCGGGATGAATTGTATGCTTTAGTACTATGAATCAATAAAATTGATTTATTAAAGAAATAATTTTAGAGTAGATAATAGGCTTGAAAATATGAAAAAAAGAGAATGGTACAGAAAAGAGTATCACTCTATTAATCAGTCTAATGTTCATCGGGTAGCTTACAGTTTGCTTAGCACTGAGCTAGGCTTGTGTAAATTTTGTCTATTTCTACGCACAGAGCTTATGATCCTATGGCAGGATAAGAATAAGCTATCATACAGTTTGTTAATAAATAATAAAAATATATAATTCACGACTAAAGTTTTTAGTGCCAACTATAGTAGGAACTTAGTGAAAGAGAAATAAATGAGGAGTGAGTAATAGCAATTATGTTAAAATAGCTAACTTTTATATAGGGCTTTTTAGTTGTATGAGTTTGAATTAGGTTCAGCTTCATGTAGCAGAAAACCCATATAAGGGAGACTTTAACTGGTTAAAGGTTTATTTTTATTTTACATAAAATCAATCTGGAATGTTTCACAACAATGTGGAGGGGTGATGTATGAGACACCTGTGTGATGTTATGTATGTTTATTTTGTAAGTTCACAATCTTTACTATACATTTAATGTTCATGTGTGTTCATATATGAATGATATACTTCAATAAAAAATAAAAAATGAAAAAAATCAATCTGGAGGTAGCCTGTCTATGGTTGTTTTGTTGCTCTCCTGGTTATCAGGGATCCAGCCTCTTTTTTGTCTTTCTGCTCTACTATCCTTGTGTGACCTCTAGTCTCCATGGTTGCAAAATGGCTGCTGCTGCTGTAGCCATCTCATCCACATTCCATCTAGCCAAGTCAGTGCCCTTTAAACAGCTTTCCAGGAAGCCCCAACCAACAATTTACAGCTTATTGGCCACCCCTTTTGCAAGGGAGTCTAAGAAAATTTAGTTTCAAAGAAGGGCACATGACTGTTCCCAAAATGTAGGAGTTTTGTGACTAAAAAAGAATGGCTATTGGACAGGCAATTAGCAATGAGGTGAGTGCCTGACTACTGCGTGAGGTATGAGCTTCTCCTCTTGGTGCTTGCTTTGCTGGGTCTCCTCTGTCTCTCCACTCCACCCCTTCTGGTCTTCTCTTAGATTGCCACCATGATGAGAACACTGACTTCGTGGGTGTGAGCTCTCTGCCTGTGCCTTATGGTTCATTTTCCCTGAACTGCCTGTTGCTTTGCTTCTTCTGAATTTGGGTTTATTAGTGAAACAGTTCAGAATTGTGTCCACTTACCTGTATCCCTAAGATCGTGCCCACTTATCTTTATCCCTACACCCTAGGAGTAGGAGCTGGCTCTTAATTCATATACTTTTTGTTTTCTTTCCCTGGACTTCATTTTTAAAAGATAAGGCCATGCAGTTATGTTCTTTCCTTTGCCAAAGGCTGCTTTTGTATTTTTAAACTGGTTTTTACTTATTGGTTTTTTTTTTTATTGGGCTTTGCAGGATGATGTATGGTCTGGCTAATTCTGAGGAAATCCCCACGTGCATTTTAAATATAATCTCCATTTTAAACAGAAGTTCGGGGGTTCTCAGCATTCTGCATGAGTGAGGGCTACCCACTCATCACCTGGCTTCCAGCGCTGGCCTCTGCCGCTTCCCTCCCACCTCACCCGGATCCCTGGACACTCGCCCTGAGCCTGCTTTGGTGGCTCCCCTTGGGTCCCTCAGCCTCTTAAGATGGGACCGTTCTCTTTCCTCATGCTGGCCCCTTTGATGACCTTGCTAGGTGGGGGTTTCACTTCCCCTCTCTAACGTCGGTGATTCCCAAACTTCTCTCTCCCGAACTCCTGCTCAGTGTCTCCACGTGGACGTCTCACGAGCCTCTCGAAGTTAACTTGTCCCCAACGGAATCCCTGGTCTGCCCCCACCCCCCCGCCCCGCGCCACCTGTTCTTCCACGGCTCTGTAGTTGTAAGCTGCAGGTGCTCAGGTGAGACGCTCAGGAGTCAGCCCCGGCTCCTCCCCTTCTCTTGGCTCTCCTTCCCAAAGACAGTTCCAGAGTCTCCCACTGCTTTCCACCCTCCCCTTGCCTCACTCAAGCCATCACCCTCTTTTATTGACATTATCAAATAGGCTTCCATTAAGTTCTTTCTGCTCAAAGCCTTGCCTGCCTAGAGGTTCTCAACAAAACAGTCAGGAGGACCTTGTTCAAGTGCAAACCTGATCATGTCCCTCATCTCCTAAAATTCTTTCACGGGTTCTTTGCTTCTTTCAGAATGAAAGCCAACAAGGTCCCAACAAGGACCCACAACGTGCCTCGTCGCTTTCACCTCGCCTCCTTCCCTTTCCCTGCAGCGTGCTGACCTGTTTGGGGTTTCCGTGGGGTGCCAGGCAAGCTGCCACCTTGGGACCTCATGCCACTCGTGCCATTGCCTGGCATGCTTTTCCCCAGTGGTGGGCATTGCATGGCACCCCCCACCAAAGACACGTTCATGCCTTAACCTGCTTTCCTGTGAGTAGGAGCCCTTTTTAAGTAGGACCTTTGAAGGTGCTGTGATTAGTTAAGGTGTGGACTCCTTTGTGAATGGGAACTTCAAAGATCCTGTTTAGACGGGGCTGAGGCAGTCTGATATTACTGACTGATGAATTCCAAGAAAAAAATATTGATTATGTTTGAAACTGGTCTGTTTCTTTGGGCATGATACTCTTTGCATTAAATTCAGAGGTTTCACTTTTACTGGATGAAATGAAGATTAGAGCTTTGATTTGACCATGTCCGTGGGACGTTGGATCCCCGCCCTCTTGGTGGATGCACACACACAGAAAACAATAAGGCAAAGGAGAGAGCTGAGTTTTGATGCTGGAGCTCCAGGGAGAGAGCTGAGCCATTCGCCTGATAGTTTACAGCTGGCCTTGTGAAGAGACCAGAGCAGCTGAGCCCAGAAAAAGATGAGTTCTGGGAAGAGAGATGAGCCTCATGGTAGCCTACAGCTGAGATCAGAAGAAGCTGGGACCATGGAGCCTTAAGAGGAAGAGGAAGCCTGAACCCTGGCAGATGTTGGCCGCCATCTTGCATTAACACAGGGCAACAGACTTTGGTGAGGGAAGTAACTTACGCTTAATGGCCTTGTGACTGTAAGCTTCAACCCCAAATAAATACCCTTTACAAAAGTACTTTGCATCAGCCCCTTTTTGGCTGACTAATACAGGGGTCAAACTGAATTCATGGGATTGGAGTCCTTATAAGTTGGACCCAGTCAGTCAAAGAAGGCCACAGGAGACCAAGGATACAGACGACCATGTGGTGGAGTGGACTGCAAGGGAAAGAGCACCAAGGACTGTGGCAAGCTAGCACCAGAACCCTGCAGACTCCAGGAGAAAGCAGGGCTTGTCAGGACCTTAGTTGGGACCTCCAGCCTCCAAAGTCATCGCCCAATGCATTACCATAGATTGAGTCAACTGGTTTGTGGTATTTGTTATAGCAGCGGGAGCAAACTGAGACAGCAGGATTCCCCCAGGCTAATTCACTCATGTTCTTCAAGTCCTTTGTCAGTCGTCACCCTCACAGTGAGACCTGCCTGGCCGCTTTAAAATCACAACTGTCCTGAGCCCTTCCCATCCCCTTACTCTTTTTCCTCTCAACACTCTCCATTGAACATGCGGTATGATTTTCTTATTTTGTACTCATTGTCTGGCTCTTTTGCTAGAATGAAAACTCCATGAGGAAAGGGACTTTATTCAATTTTGTTCACAGCTGTGCCTGGCCGTCAATAAATATGCATTCTATGGATGCATTAATAAAAATTCAAGGTGAAAGGGGATTTCATGGGCATCTGATGAATGTCTCTTGGGTTGTTGCACCCTGTTTTGTGGAGTGACTTATAATTGAAATAAATGAATGATTTAGGATATAAAGATGAATTCCAACTCTGCCATTGACTGGACGGTTCTATAATTTGGCTTTCTCACCCCTGAAAGAGGGAAATAGCACTTCAGCAATGTGTCTGTCATTATTCTTGGCCTACACTTGTTACCTGATAGGGAAATATACTCCTTTAATCTATGTCTACTGCATATGGTAAGAAGTGACAATTTGAGAAAATAACAAAATAAAAAGGTTTATAAATAGTGGGTTATAGAAGAAATAAATAAAAATTTTATTCTGTAACTTCGCCTTCAATCAACCATCCTGGTGAGGAAAGCATGCTCTACCTACCTATGTACACCTGTAATTCTCCTCTCACCGCTAGCCAGGGAACCTGTTTCAGGAGGAAATAGGCTCTGAGTCATTATATAACTTGCTTAAAGTGGCAGTCTGGAGTCAAATCCTAGCCCCGCCTTCCCACCCCAAATACCTGGTCTCTTCCACTATGTCCCAGCAATCCTCAACTGCAAAAAGTAAAAATGAAATATTCAGGCCATTTACTAATATGTTGTGCTTAGGCGACACAGAGGGGCACCTGTACTATGCTGAAACGTTCAAAACTAATTTTAAAACTTATTGATTTGATTTAGTGTCCCATTCTTCCTGGAGAAATTTCAATTATCATTGCCTTGCACGCATTATTCAATTTGCATGTTGAAACCAGATATTTCGGTTGAGTTTTGGTTCCGTGACATTGATTTATTCCTAGTGTGTAGTAAGGCCATAATATTGAGAATTATGTAATTGAGACTGAGGCCATGGTACTGAGTTAAGAATAGTACTGCAATTCTCTGAACCCCCTTATTATACTTAGATTGCACCAACTTTCCAGAGTTCTCTTCTTCTTCATTGAGTATATGCACATTCAAATGGGGGTGGGGTGAAAACATTACTTGGTGTCTCTTTAATACTTTTTACTTGAAATGTAGGAAAGAACAGTCTTAACCTTTTTTGTTCCATGGACCTCTTTGCCAGTTAGTTGGAAACCACAGACCCCTTCTCAGAATGTAGCGGCAGGTAGTTTTAAGACACTCAACACCGGCATGCCTTTAAATTAAATTTTAGGGTTATTCAAAATCACCAGTTTTACGACTTTCCCATAATTTCAATACCTGAGAACTTAACACAGTTCAATATCTGTCCAAGCGGTCATAGTTGGCAAACATTTAGAAATTCAAGTTTTCCCCTGGCGTTGTAAAACCCTCTCCACCATCCTTACCCGCCTTTTTGCAGGCAGTTATCCACTGCACTCAGAACATGCTACATCAAAAGAAAAATCATCCTCAGTCCACACTGTACCCTGTGTTAGTTAAAAACTATATCACACCTGCACCAACACATCCCCACGAGAATAATGTTTTTTCGAATTTTCAATTCAAGCTCACGGACCTCCTGAAATTTTTCTATGGACCCCTTTGGGGTCCATGGACCCCTGGTTAAGAACCACTGGGCTATGGAATCTTCCTGAAATAGCTGTGCTTTGGTTGAGTCCTAGCTGGAATTCTGCCTGCTTGTCTCCATGTCTGAAGTGCAGAACTAAATGGGTAACAAAAACCCACGGGGAAAAGCCCCACGCTTTAAAGGCATTTACGTGCCAAGAGTCTCTAACTAAAAGGAAGAAGTGACAGGATGCATGCTAGCATATATCAATTTGTGAGCACATTCTTTTCCGGTGATTCTCATTCATTATTCATAAAAAGCATGCAATGAAAAGACTCTCAAGTGTGCATTTATATTATTCCAGCTGGATGGAACATACGGAAATAAGATTGAAATTAGAATGAGGTAATTGCTCTTGCTCTCTTTCTCTGATAAGCGTTCATCAGAGAGAAGACAGGTAAGAATAGTTAAAAGCTTTAAATCATCGTGGGATAATACCAGAATGACAGGCTTAGCAGGTTCACCTGAGCCTGGAGAAGCTTTTCTTTGGATTATGCCCACTGCCTTCAATGTTTCTTTGTCATCTTCATCTCCTTGAAAAGAATTCCTCCTTCTCTTCTCCCAGGCCCCCTCTGGTGCTTCAGGGAGCTTCTGTAGATGCAGACGTGGTTTTATTTGGGATCATGTGTATGGAGTAGTTCAAAACTGGGGTACCCAATACCCCACGGCCAAGGTTAACACGGTGGGCTAACTCTTTGCAGGAGGAAGGGGCTCCCCTCGTAGGCATTCTGCCCCCATCATTTCATAATTTCCACTAAAATTACTTTTTCTAAATAGAGGGGAAACTGCCCATCCACTTAGAGCGCCGAGTTCCCAGAGAGTTTGTAGCGTGACTTACAGATCGCTCCTCAGCCTGTTCAAAAGTGATGGCTAATTCTGCTGCAGGTTTTGAGCCTACCCTTTAATAGAGAGGGCTGTTTAGATAGAAAGCCGAGTCTGCTGGGGAGGATGGCGCAGCCCCTGCCTGCAAGTTGCTTCTCTTTTGTTCAGCAGATGGGAGTGGGGTGGGGGGTGTAGGGGTGCCCTCCTGCTGGGTGGGTGCAGGAGCTGTGAGCTACTGGGCTGGGGTGGATTCTGGGTGGGAGAAACATCTTTTCCTGATAGTTTCTTTGCCCCTTTAATCGGAGGGACACACTTCTTTTTGGAAATTGGACAAGCCATATGTGAAACAGTAGTCATTCATTACTTGTAAGCTAGCTTATTGGAATAGTTCAGCAGTGGGTCCCAAGTGAATGCCTTTATTTAGGAAAAAAAAATGTGTCAGGGAATGGTGATATTGTTTATTTCCCTTCTCGAACATCCACTGTATGTATCACTGCGTTTCATCCTCCCCTGAATTATGCCATGTTTATTCCCACACTAGCACATTTAATTCATTGGGGGGAAAAAAGGAGTTACAGGTACCAGATACTGTGCTAGTCACGTGGAATAAAAACTGAGTGGAGCAGGGGCCAGGCTGACCTTCTAGTCTCGATCTGCATCCGCCCAAAGCCTTCGGGGAGTCCCACCATCCCTGAGTGCAGGGCTCCTGTCTCAGCGCTCAGCTCCCAGAGTTCCCACTGGCCACCATCCAGGGAACCACTTCCCTCCGTCCTGACCAGCAGTCCTGAGCTCGTGTTTTATTGTTTGATTTCACCCCCCTGTGTTTTATTTTTACTTATTTGTTTGTTTGTTTATTTATTTATCCCTCCCCCCTGGCGGCTTGCTTGCTGTCTGCTCTCTGTGTCCATTCGCTGCACACTCTTCTGTGTTTTTGCTTGTCTCCCTTTTTTGTTGTTGTTGCGTCACGTTGCTGAATCGGCTCTCCGTGGAGCTGGCAGGCCTGTGGCGCTTGCGGATGGGTGGCACTCCACAGCGCCCACCGTCCCGGCAGCACTCCGGGACACCCGGGCTGGTGGATCTCTGCAGCGTGCGGACGAGCCTGCCTTCACAAGGAGGCCCCCCAGGACTCGAACCCAGCGCCTCCCATACGGTTAGACGGTAGCCCAACTGATTGAGCCACAGCCGCTTCCCTATTGTTTCAATAAAGGTGAGGTACAAGTGTGGGAAACACAGGAGATGTTTATATACATTTGAAAGCCTTTCCGTGCAAACAGAACCTTGTGTCAGAGCAAAGAACTGTTTAGGCCATTAGAGCATAGACTGACGTGTGCCAAACCTTGTGGGCCAAAACTCTCAGTGAATTGAGCTTTCTCCCTCTTTTGGAAGCCATAATTTCTGTTCATCATGTTTTGCTGTGATATTACGTAGGCCAATTTGTACATAGATTTTTAAAATTTCATTTATTTATTTATTTATTTTTGGGTACTGGGGCTGCAGATTGAGCCTGGGGCTTTATATGTGGGAAGCTGGCGCTCAACCACCAAGGCACATCAGCTACCTGTAAGTAGTTTTTTTTTTGTTGTTGTTGTTATTGCTGTTGTTGTTTTTAGTTAGGCCAGTAAAAAGAATTTATTTGGGAAATGGAGGAAAGAACAGAGTTTGCTGAGACATGGGAGAGAAGGACAGAAATGCATATCCAGATTTGGTACAGGGCCCTCTAGGCAGAGAGAGCCTGTATGTAGGTTTTTTTTTTTTTTATTGCTTGTATTTTTTTAAAAATTAAAGTTGATAGATCACAAGGAATGTTGCATTAAAAACATAAGAAAAAATAAAAAACATAAGAGGTTCCCATATAACCCACTCCCCACCTCCCCACAACATCATTTTTGTAAATTATATTTTTTGGAAGATATATACATTGACCAAAAAATATTGCATTAAAAAATATAAGAGGTCCCTGTATACCCCTCACCCCGCCACTGTGTGTAGTTTTAATGTCACCACTAACAAGATGTATTTGGTAGCACATTGTCCAGAAGGCATTTTAAATGAAGAGGTATAAACCCTTAAGGGTCCAAATTCTGTATATTAGATTACCCTTAGAGGGAAAACCCACTGCCACTTTTATGTGCTTATGTCACATACATGGTCATGAACTTTAAAAAAAAAAGCATGCTAGACATGTTGATGCTGCGTGCTGAAATCTGTTCAGTGAGCGCCATTGTGGTTGACATAAAGTAATTGTAAAACTGTCCCTAATTTTCCTCTGGCTTATTTAGTTGCTAACTATATTATATACTAACTTTAATACTTTTTGGGAATGCTTTGAATGTTTCCTAACAGTTATGATGTTACTGTTCTGATTTATGCTCTTATTCCAATTTCATTTTTAATGGTTTAGAAGCCATTTTTGTCATGAATAAATGTTCATGCCATACAGTATCTGTAGCACGCCGTTCTGGATTAATAAACGCAATTCAGTATGTGCAAAAACAAGCAAGCAAAACACTGTGTTCCCGTTTTTGAACAAGCCAATATTGCCACTATATTGACATGACGCAGTTGGCACTTGCCATGCTCTTTAGCATTTATGCT
Organism: Dasypus novemcinctus; assembly: GCF_030445035.2. Lineage (NCBI taxonomy): Eukaryota > Metazoa > Chordata > Mammalia > Cingulata > Dasypodidae > Dasypus > Dasypus novemcinctus. Next base: position 29,247,248 of record NC_080700.1, on the reverse strand, counting down.
ACTGGACTCGTTACAGATTCTTATCACGTTACCTTTGTCTTATAGTCTGTAGTATAATAGACTCTTTTTAAAAAAAAATTTTTTAGGAGGTCTTGGGGATTGAACCCTGGACCTCGTACATGGGAAGCAGGTCCTCAATCACTTGAGTTACATCTGCTCCCTGTGAGATCTTTTTTAAAGATTTATTTTTTATTTATTTCTCTCCCCCCCCCCCGCCCTCCCCACCCCCGTTGTCTGCTCTCTTTCCATTCGCTGTATGTTCTTCTGTGTCCACTTGCATTCTTGTCACATACCAGGAATCTGTCTCTTTTTGTAGCGTCATCTTGCTGCATCAGCACTCGGTGTGTGTGGTGCCACTACTGGGCAGGTTGCACTTTCTTTTGTGCAGGGCAGCTCACCTTCTGGGGCGCACTTCTTGCATGTGGGGCTCCCCTACGCGGGGGGCACCCCTGCGTGACAGGGCACTCCTTGCGCACATCAGCACTGCGCATGGGCCAGCTCCACACAGGTCAAGGAGGCCCGGGGTTTGAACCCTGGACCTCCCATATGATAGGGCAGACTCCCTATCAGTTGACTCAAATCTGCTTCCCCCTGTGATAGACTCATAACCTTTTACTTTCTCAATTAACTTCTACGTTTTTGAAACTAGGAACTTCAGGATCTCATACTGACTCTTCGGAACTGAATATCTTGTGATGTTCCCTAAATACTGAACGAATGAATTCGTGGGCCTTATGCATTTGCCTGATTTTTTTCTGGAGTGGCATTCGGAAAATCTCAGTTGTTGATATTATTAGCTCCATTCTCTCGTTCATTGTCCTCGCATCGATTAAAAAGCTGGGGCTTTGGAATCCGACAGATGTAGTGTTAAATCCCAGCTCTGCTGCTTGCTAGTTGCATGAATTAGACCTTCCTCCCCTCCTCTTCTTGACACTCTCCCTTCCCAAGTCCCAAAAGAAAAAGCCAAAGGCTGATTTAGGATGACAACATACGGATGGAGAGGTGCCTTGAATCCTGGGCCACCGACAGCTGGGCCTGCTACGCCCCTCCTTTGCTGCAGATGGCCCTGCATGCAAGCCATCGGGGTCCTCGCCCTTCTCGGTTCCTGAGGGACAGTAGGAAAAGTGAGGGTATTCCCAGGCCACTGGGCAGAAGCCAAGTGCTCTCCTACTTAGCTATTCCCTGGACCTTTGCAAGCCTGGAAGGAAAGAAACAACAAAATCAAGTTCAACTAGTCCTACTGTGGCCTGGATGACACCGTCTGGGTCAAATGCTGGTGTGTTGGGCGCCTAGCTCTATTTTTTTTTCTTTCTTGATTTATTTCTACCCCCTCCCTCTGTTGTCTACTCTCTGTCCATTCACCATGTGTTCTTCTGTGTCTGCTCGTCTTCTTTTTAGGCGGCACCAGGAGCTGATCCTGGAACCTTCTGGAGTGGGAGAGAGAAGCTCAATCTCTCATGCCACCTCAGCTCCCAAGTCTGCTGCATTTCTTATTATCTCTCTTCTGGGTCTCTTTTTGTTACATCATCTTGCTGTGCCAGCTCTCTGCTCAGGCCAGCTTGCTGCACGGGCCAGCTTGCTGCACGGGCCAGCATGCCACGTGGGTCAGTTTTCTGCTTGGGCCAGCTCACTGCATGGGCCAGCTGGCCTTCACCAGGAGGTCCCAGGAATTGAACCCTGGACCTCCCATATGGTAGATGGGAGCCCAATCACTTGAACCACATCCGCTTCCCTCTGCCGGCTCTTGAGTCAAAGTTGGCCTTAGGCTGGGGTGGGAATCTGTGTTGGCTCTGGGTTATTACTTCCGTGGTTCTGATCACATTTTCTGGGATGAAAGGGCATTTCCAGGAGATTCCATCGGCCTACATTGGCTCTAGATGCATCCTTGGTAAATATCTGGGTGTTGTAAGATTTTGGGTCCTTTTGCAATGCAGGAGTTCTGATGCCACATCTTTTGGGTACCCTTGCTGTTTTGCAGAGACGCTATCGGTGAGCCTGCTGGGGGCAGCCCAGAGCACACAACCTCCTCGCAGACTCCTGTTGCAGAAGGAGGCCAACATGACCCAGCTCCATCCTAGAGCATTCTTCTGTAGAAGAACAGGCTAATTTGGCAGAGGCCCTACCTGCACAGGTATCCTCCTTTAACCTTTTCCTTCTGGAGATCAGCACACCTGAGGCTTCTGCCCCATCATTCTTTACATAACCAGCAGATTCTTAACTTCACTTGCAAGCATTTCTGCAGCCACAAATTTGCTGGAGGGTCTTTCTCCTTCCCCCATAACACTTGAATTATTTTCCTCCTTGCCATGGTACAACTTGATATCATAATTTAGCAAAATGTCACAACTCTCCTAAGCGTGACACTAAATACTGTTTCTGAGTCCCGCTTAATAGTCCTTAAAATAGAAAAGTGCTCACACGGTTTCAATTCCAGGTCATCTGATTCTGGCTTCTCCGCCCCAGGTCTTTAGGGATTGATTATACAAGAATTAGGGGAGTGTCCACTTTCCCCAAATGATTTGGATTCTCTGTTACTCCTTCCTTGGCCATACCCTCCCTTCCTTTCTCTTTACCATCCTTGAGATCATTTTGTCCTTGTAAATAAAAGTGACCTTCAGGGAGAATATTTTATTTCCAGGGAGTTGTTTTCCTCTTTTTGAAATACGTGAGAAAGATGGAAGGCCCTAACTCTTAAGGCCTAAGTGAGAAAACTGAAGCATAAAACTCTCTTTTATTTTGGTTGCCAACTTTCTTCTGCTTCCCCTAATAGAATTGCAAGCATTTCCCCGCCCCCCCTTAAGCCCTGCAATTTTTTTTATAGAACTCTACTGATAAGGAATTACAAGTAAAACACTTGCAAAGTGTACAGGAACATTCCAAAAAATTTAAAAACGCAATAATTCGGACAACATGGTAACCACTTACTTACATTTCAGCTTACTGTAGTTAGAATGTTGTAGTCCAGGGAGTGATATTTTAAGCGGCCAAGTAGCTTCTGCATTTTGGTGCAATAATTTAGAAACCATAGCATCTTTATTTATTTATTTTGTTTTTAAATGCTTTCTTCTTTATTTTGCCCCCTGAATAGACATGTAGACTATGCTGTGCCAAGTACGGTATGTTAGACATTTAGTAACTGAAAACCTGACTAATTATGGCTTAAACCAGAGAGACATTTATTTTTTCACTGTACAGGTTTGGAGGTAGGTACTCCCATGTGCAGTTCTTTTGACTTCTCTTGCCATCCTAGGTATCATCTTACCACATGACTATGTGGATTCAGCAAGGATGGGAGCAAGGAGGTGGCCGTGGCAGCAAGAGAGAGCTTTCTTGATGGGCTCTTCTCTCTCTCTCTCTTTAATCAGGGAGGAAAGATACTTCCCGGAATCTCACTTGCTTAAAGCTCATTTTTCCTTGTTGGCCAGAGCTGGGTCACATGATCACCTGCCCAGGGACCTCAAAAACAGCAATTCCACCTCCAAGTGTCTGAAGCCATAGGATGTATCTTGGCTCCCACACACCCTGGATGTCCAGACAAAGGGCGGGAGGCTTTGGGCTGACTGTCTCCAGAGGCTCTGCTCTGTCTCCAGGGCTTCTCCTAGCTCGGCCACTTTCCAGCTTCTGCCACAGCTTGTGATGGGGTGCTGGCAGCAGCTCTGGCCCTCGCCCTGGCCGCGCAGCAGTACCCAGAGAAGAAGAGCAGCTTGCTTTTAGATGCTTTCCCAGGAACCTGAGGAAGGGTCTTTCTGGAACCCGCCAGCCAGTAGCTCTTGAATTTCTTTGGCCCGCAGAGGCCCGAGGTTCCTGTATGGACCAATTGCTGAGAAGGCAGCTGGGATTGGTCTTTGAGGTCAGTCTCCCCTGGCACTGAGTGGGAGACAACAGACACCCGGGCCAACTTATGGCAGGAAGAAGGAATTGGGTGGGATGGGGCACCTGCCATGAGGGCCTTCCGCTGTCACTGCTGTGTGCCTTGCCCACCACAGTAGCCTGATCTCCCTGCTGGCCCTGCTTTCCCATGCTCTCCACTTTTACTGATACTTTCTATAATTGTATTTTTAGCTATAGTCCACCATTCACAATGGGGTTCACTCTGTTGAACAGTCCCATTTAAAAAAAAATGTTTATGCTAGTGACATATGTAGAACCTAAAATTTCTCTCTTTAGCCCCATTCATATATATAAATCATTGCTGTTAATTATTTTCACAATGTTGTGCTACTGTCACTTATTTTAACTGGTGCCCCTAGTCTCTGCCAGTGTGTGCACAGTGTGCCTTTTATATTCTTGATCCAATTTTTGCTTATGTCAGTTGACTGAAATGTATTTTCAAGTAAAAATTTTCAAGGTATATAGTTTGTAAGTTCTTGCATATTTGACAAGATATCTGTTGCTTTTAACTGAATCCTCCTTATTGATCAAAGGGCAAGAATATAATCTTTAATGTATGAGACAGTCTTTATACATGAATAAAAATTTGACTGGGTTTTACATTTGAGGGTCACATTTCTTTTCCTCCTTAAAGCTCTTTATTTGTTATATATTCTAGCATGTCATACTGCTTTGTAGATAGCTGAGATGATGTTAACTTGTATTTCTTTATATGTAATCTTTTCATTTTTCTACTCTGAGTGCTTAAAGCATTTTTTAAAAAGATTCATTTTATTTATTTATTTCACCCCACCCCCTCATTGTTTGTATTTGCTGTGTCTGTTTGTTGTCTGCTGGTCTTTTTTGAGAAGGCACTAGGAACTAAACCCAGGACCTTCCATGTGGGAGGGAGGTGCCTAATTGCTTGAACTACCTCTGCTTCCTGCTTTGCTGTGTCTCTCATTATGTTTTCCTCTTTCTGTCTCGTGTTGCATCGTCTTTTTGCATCGTCTCGTTGTGTTGCCTTGTTGCATCAGCTCACTGCACCTGCCCATAGTGCCAACTCATTGTCTTGCTTGTCTTCTTTAGAAGGCATTGGGAACCAAACCTGGGACTTCCTATGTGGTAGGCAGGAAAGCTCAAATGCTTGAGCCACATCCGTTTCCCTGCTTAAAACATTTGATGATTATCTTACTTGCCCTGATTTGATGATATTTAAAATGTACTTGTGTTACTGCCCAAAAGTCCTTTCTTAGATTCTTTTTTTAAAAAGAGGTACTGGAGATTGAACCCAGGATCCCATACATGGGAAGCAGGTGCTCAACCACTGAGATGCATCTGCTCCCCAATGAGAGTTGGTTTTTTTATTTGTTTATTTTTAGGAGGTACCAGGAGTTGAACCTGGGACCTTGTATATGGGAAGCAGGCGCTCAACCACTTAAGCAACATCCGCTTCCCTCCTTTCTTAGAATCTTAATCTCAATCCCCATAGGAGATATAACATTGTAGACTTAATGCTTTAACAGGCCTAAGAAATAGCTTGGCAGTGGGCCACAAGGTCCTAAGAAGGACATTTTAAAAACAAAACCATTAGGTTTTAAGATGTCCAGTAATTTTCTGTTCGTTGATATTGCAGACCCTAGGCTGTGATTTCCTCCGCAGTGAAATGAGAGGGTTCCCTGGCTAATCCCTAATGTTTCACCTAGTTATCGCACACTTGATTTTATGGCTCTTCAATTGTGGGCAAATGGATTCTGGCTGGGAGAAGAAAGAGGCGTTGCTCTCAGCTAAAAGAAACAGAAACTCTGACTCAACCTGGCTTTTTTGAAAAAGGAAATGTCTTACCTCACCTCTGAGGAAACAGGAAGTCCAGAGGTAGGGGTGGCTCTAAGGGCGGATGAATCAGTGGTTCAGCAATGGCCTCGGGATCCCAGCTCGTTCTGTTTCTCGTCTGCTCCGTCCAGAGCGAGAGCTCTACACTGAGGCTAGTTTCCCTGTTGTCAGGAGACAGCTGACAGCGGCAGCTGGGGCAGCTTCCTTGGTCACACCAGCTATAGAAAGAGAGGGACTCTCTCCCCCTTCTTTTTAGACTGATTGGGTCAAGTTAAATTCTGGACCCAAAACAGTTTCCAGACGAGGTCACGGCCACACGCCGAATGGCTCATCGTTCAGTGGAAAATCAGTGGTTTTCCCAGTGTGGGTCTCCCAAACCGCAGCCTCAATGCCCGGGAGTTTGTTAGAAACGCCAATTCTGGGCTTCCCTCCAGAAATACTGAGTTAAAAAATCTGCGTTGTTTCTAATGCACAATAAAGTTGTTTTTTTTTTAAAATAGATCCTTTTTTTTTAAATTTAAAGATTTATTTATTTGTTTATTTTCCCCCCTTCCCCTCCTCCTACCCTGCTGTTTTTGCTCTCTATGTTGTCTTCTCTTCTCATTTTTTCTCCTCTGGGATTCGATCCTGGAGACCTCTGATGGGGAGAGAGGTTCCTTGTCAATTGTGCCACCTCAGTTCCTGGTCTCTGCTGTGCTTCCCCTTGACTCTCCCCTTTGTCTCTCTTCTGATGCATCGTCATCTTGCTGCGTGACTCACTTGCGCGGGCACTGGCACGGGTGCTGCCTTGCCGTGCAGGCACGCTTTCTCTTCTTTTTCACCAGGAGGCCCCAGGAATTGAACCCAGGTCCTCCCATACAGTTGGTGGAAGCTCTATCCCTTGAGCCACATCCGCTTCCCACAATAAAGTTCGAGAACCACCGGCTTCGGTATATTAGGACCACACTTGGAGCTGGGGAAGGAAACCCGAGAAGCTTGATTATACCAAGGAAGGATAGGAATCTGAACAAAAAAGCCGGCCTCTGTGAGCAAGGAAGAGCTCATCACCATTGTTGGAGCTGGGGTACAAATTCCTCCCGCTTCCACCCTTCTGTGTTCTAACTGGTGGAGAAGAGATAAAAGACTGAATGGAGACCAAAGAACATGCTCTATGAACAGGGCAAGGGCCTGATTGTTTCCAAAGTATAGGACTCTTGAGTAAAATTGGATTTGGGAATCTCTTTGGTACCCAAGCTAGGAGACCTTATACATGCTCCCCAAATCTAGGCCCCAGGGCTTTTAAAATTTTTTTAGAATGTACCAGGGATTGAACCCAGGATCTTGTACTTTGGAAGCAGGTGCTCAACCACGTAAGCTACATCTGCTCCCCAATAAGCGTTAGTTTTCTCATTGGTTTGTTTTTAGGAGGTACCGGGGATTGGACCCAGGACCTCGTACTTGGGAAGCAGGTGCTCAACCATGTAAGCTACAGCCACTCCCCTAGTTCTGCAAAGCAGACTCCAAAACTCTGGCAACTTCCGCTTGCATGGAGGACGGAGCATGGCTTGAGCCACAAATATAGTCAACGCGGAAGGGAACGAGTAAAAGGGACCGGCCGGCAGTCAGAGGACAGGCCCTGGACTCTGCCCCGGATTTACTTTTTACAGGGGAGCAGGGAGGAGAAGAAAGCCCACAGCTGGGCAGGCCTGCTCGCTTGCGCTGGAGGCGAGTCACGCCGCCCATGGCCCGCCGATGTCGGTGGCTCATGAGCAGATGAATCACGTGCCCCCTCACCCTGCCCTGTAACCTACAAGGGTCTTGTCCCTGTCACACAAGGAGCGATGGTGCTACTTAGTGGGTGTTTTCGTAAGGGTGAGATAAGGCCGGTCTCAATTACACCCGGTGAGAGGGACATTGGGACTCGGCTAGGACCTGGAAGGTCTCGCTCTCCTGCCACCTCGTTCATCTCCCCAGAGGCAGGCTCCTGAGACGTGTTCCGCCATGCTGGGGCCCTCTTGCTTTCTGCTTTTAGTTCTGTGGCTCTTCCTTCCAGTTACATGGCTCACTGTCCTTTTTTATCCTTGTTCTTTGGCTACTAACTTCCCTTTGTGTGTCTTTTGGAGGCTGCTTTGCCCGTGTTTCATGATCTCTTACGCTCACTCCAGAGGACTGATGGGGTCATCTCTGTCGTGCACAGCAGGTGTGTTTTGGCTCGTTATCCCCATAGACTACTGACCAACCTGCAGTTCTTTCCCTGCAATGTGCTAGAACCTGGCGGGAAGGCATCTTGTTTTTGAGAAATTGTCTGGGTTCACCTCCAGCCCTGACTGACCACGTGCTCTCAGTAGACCGTGTAATCTAAGTCTCGATTTTATCATCTGACAAAGAGGTGGAAAGCAGTAATTATCTTATAGTATTAAATGCTACCTAGTGGGAAGCAGATGTGGCTCAAGCAGTTGGGCTCCCACCTACCACACGGGAGGTCCCTGGTTCGGTTCCTGGTGCCTCCTAAAGAAGACAGCGAGCTGGTGTGACAGACAGGCGTGGCAAGTTGACGCAACAAGCTGATGTGACAAGAGACACAAGAAGAAAAACATAATGAGAGATCCAACAAAGCAGGGAATGGAGGTGGCTCTAGCGATTAGGCGCCTCTTTCCCACATTAGAGGTCTGGGGTTCGGTTTCTGGTGCCTCCTAAAGAAACAAGGAAGATGAACAGACACAGCAAGTGTAAACAGTGAGGGGGTGGGGAGAAATAAACAAATAAAAATGTTAAAAAAACAATACTACACAGTACTGCAGTAGGCATTAAATGAAATAGTGACACTAAAGTGCTTGACTCATTGCAAGGGCGCCACATCTGCTTTAATTATTATCTCTCCTTCACTTGGCTGTGATCTGGGAGCAGGGTCTTGGGCCTCCCTTAGAATGGGAGGGTGAACCTAGAAGGGACAGTGCCATTGTTGGGACTTGCTAATATACTCAGGTGACTGGAGGATCAGATGCGGGAATTTTCGACAGAGACCTGTTCACAATACTGAAAGCTTTGGACCATATTTCAAAGAATTTTCAGTCTTTACTATAGAGCTTATTGCTCAGATAAATAAAAGAGCATAAATCTTTTCCTGCTGGAAATTAATGGTGCTCTTTAAAAAATCCTTAAAAGAAATACAAGAAGAAGATGATGCACGGCTAGAGCAGGGCTAAGACTGTTTATACTTGGGGCTACCAATCAGGGCAGATGCAGGAAGCAGATGGCATTGCTGAAAGAAGGACAATAGCCAGCAATTTCGGGATGGCTACCCAATGATACTGCCTCAGAGATGCAAGCTGACAAATGTTCATGAACTTATTTGCTGCAGCCGGCTAGAACCAAGCAAGTAGACTCCTGTCGTTCATTCATTAAGCAAATATTTTTAGAGGACATGATGGACATTGTGTTAAGGATTGTGAAACTTGTAGAGAAGTTATTTAGATGATCTCTTTAATTTTGTCTATCATAGCAAAAATTATAACTTGTACACAAATATTCTGATAGAATTTAAATTAGTTTTGGATTTCTGAGTGCTGTTATATGAGGGGATAAAACACCCTGCAGTGCATGTTCAAAACTATTCTTTTCCAACACGAAAAGAATCCTTTGCCAAGTGTGTCTTTCACAGCCCACAACCTCTCCCCACCCCACCCTCCAAAGACAATAAACAAAAAATGAAAAAAAGAACTTGGTACTATTTAGTTGCATAACAGTAATAATCCTGGAGATTCTGAATTGATAAATCACGGATAGCCAAAGGTATCAAGGCAAATTCCTTCTTATTACAATGAACCATAGCAATTAAAAAATAAACATATCAAGACAACTTTATGTTTTTAAATTTCTTTATTGCTTTTTTTCCTGTCTAGAAAATAAAGTCTTATCTATTATCCAAGGAACCACAATCAGTGCTTGGTAAATCTCTTTCCTATTTTGTTTTCCAATGCCTATATTGAAACAAAGACATGATATGAATTGATTCTCGTAAACATTATATCAAGGTATACATAAGGCTGTTATTTATTTTTAATATGTCTTAGATCTCTTTCCACATCAGTATATCATTGATTTATGGCATTCTTTTTAATAGCTACATTGTATGACTCTGTCATGATTTATTTAACCAAACCCTTCCTGGCTGACATTTGGGCGCTTTCCAATTTTTGCAATTGTAAAATATGCTACAGCGAATATTTTTGTTCATAAATTTTTGTGAACTTGGGTGAATATTTCTTGGATACCTTCCTAGAAGTGGAATTTCTTGGTCATAGAAATGCACATGAATGTGCCTCTCCCTGCTTCCCTCACCCCTCTCCCCCCACCATCAGAGCCTTTAGTTTTTGTTTTCTATTTTTTCCAACTCTTTTGCTTTCTCTGGGCTTGGTGCTATTGCTACAGATTGGTTTTGCTTTGTGAGACAGAAATTTGGAAATGATTATATGAGAATATATAAGCATGGTGTTATCAGCCATCCCTAAGAACTTGAACTCTAGTTTCTTTTAAAAAGAAATACTGTGTAGGGCTCTAGATCCCTCATGTGCACGTGAACTGAGAAACAAGGTGTTCATATGCAATTGTATCATAACTGCTCAAAATCTCAAACATTTATTTGGACAGTGGCTGTGTTGGCTCATAGAGTTCACAAAGTACAAGTGAATGTGGTTTGCTGGTTAAATGGAGTCATCTATCCATCCTCTGAAAGCATCTAACTATTTTCAGTAAAAGCTTGCTAATAGGTGGTTAGCCTTCTCAGAACATCACTGCTCGTCTCTGGCCCTAGTTTCAGCACTGATCCTGAAATTAATATGAAACAGAAGTTTGGCAAATGTTTATCTGCTTTGCCTCTAATGACTATGTCTATGAAGCCACCTATAGGCTCATGGCTTCGTGATGGTGAGGCTAATGTGTCAGCTCGGCCAGGTCATGGTGCCCAGTTGTCTGGTCAAGTAAGCCCTGGGCTAATTGTAATGCAAGGGCATTTCAGGGGCTTTAATCATCAGTGGTTGATAGCAGAGATGGCTGGTTACATCTACAATCAACTCAGAAGGAAGCAACTGCAAAGTTTAGCTGTGGTCTCAAGGGGGCAACCATTGGGTGCTAAGGCTTTTCCTCCCCTCAGGTCCCAGGAGGCTGAAGGAGGCCTGACACCCAAGTGGGGAGAGTAGATGACTTGATTTAAGAAATTAACTCTGTTCTGCATAGTTGTATGAAATACTGATTCCTTGTGAGAGGAGGAACTTGCAACTTTAGGGACAGAGACCCTTGCTTCTCTTCTATTGTGCTTCTTAGTGCTCCTCAAAGCGTGGCTCTCGGACCATCTGTCTGAGAAACTCTGGGGCACTGTCTCCCCAGCTTCCAAATCTGATCTGCCACCTCTCAATTTGTGCTAAATACCAGAAATCTCCATTTCTGGGTGAGTCCTCTGTGTACTACAGTTTGAGAACCTGGATTTAGACTCTCCTGTCTCATTTAACAGGTGAATTTAACTCTTTATATTTACTGTGTACTTCCCGTATTTGGATTCATCACTACCTTCTAATCATCACTTTGTGATTTCTATTTGCCATGATTTTCCTTGCCTTTTAAAATTTTTTAAATTTTATTTTTTCGTTGCCTGATATATATTGCCTTTTATTGTAATGAATAAGTGTTCTTTATTCTCCCCCTTTCCTCCAGAAGCTAAAAGTTATACATTCTCTACCTATTCTTCTAGTGCTCACCTTTAAAGTTTTAGCAAATCTGCCTCACTTAACATGAGCTAAAATAACCAATATCCATATCCTTCTCTGAAGATGTATTAGTCTGTCAAAGGGGTGCTGATGCAAGGTACCAGAAATCTGTTGGCTTTTATAAAGGGCATTTATTTGGGGTAAAAGCATATAGTTACAAGGCCCTGAAGAGTCCAACTCGAGATTGCCTTCTCACCAAAGTCAGTTGCCACATGTTGAAGCAAGATGGCGGCCGATCTCTGCCTGGTCTCTCCCTCCTGGGCTTGCCCTCTCTTGGCATAGGGCTCTTGTTTTTCTGGGCTTTCTAGATGAGTCTCAGCTCTGAACTATCAGGTGAATGGCTTCTCTCTCTTCCCGTGGCTCCAGTGTGAAAACTGACCAGTTCTCTACCTCTTGTGTGTGTCTTCTTGAGCAAGTGTCCATTTATATAGGTCTGCCAAGGGGGCGGGGACTCAACCTGAGTCATGCCTTACTGATGTGGTTGAATCAAAGCCCTAATCTTAATAGGTAATTTAATCAAAGACAGGTCAGGTGAATCTTATACATCAAAGGGTATCACACCCAGAGGAACAGATTAGTTTATAAACATAATTTTTCTCTTTTGGGGAATCATAAATAATCTCAAACTGCCACAGAAGAGTACAAGGACCTTGGAGTATTTTAACATTTACCTCCCTTTGTCTCTTTTCTTGTTATTGGTCTAGTGTTTTAGTTTCATGATGTTACTAACTGACATATCCATTTCTGTTATCACTATTATTGATTTTTACCAATATTTTTAGGCACTTCACTTTTTATCATATTATATCCACTTAAACTCATTTTTTGGTATGGTTTTAATGTTCTTCTTACTGAATGAAGTTCTTCCATTCTAGTAATTTCAGTAAGGATATAAAAGTAGTACTCCCTTTCAGTCTTTGTGAATATCTTTCTATTTCACAAACAGTAGTGTAGTGTGGCATAGGTTCATGAGAAATCTATTGTCAGTCCAATTGTTAGTCCAACTGTTGTCCTTGTAATATGTCTCTGCTCTCTTGGTTACTCTTAAGATTGTCTCTGTGTAGTTAATGTTACTCAGTTTTGCCTTAAATGTCAAGGTGTGATTCTAATTTCTTGTTTGGTATTTGATGAACTTCCTTAATCTGAAGACCCATGTTTTTCAGCCATTAACTCTTTAAAAAAATTTTTTTATTAGCGAAGTTGTGAGTTTACCAAACAGTGATGCATAATGTGCAGAATCCTGTACATTAACCTTCTACTAACACCTTACATTGCTGTGGAACATTTGTTACCCATTATGAAAGAACATGATCAGACTATTACAACTAATTATGGTCCATAGCATACGCTTGGTATATCTTTTCCATATACCCCCTATTATTAGCATTATATATTAGTACTCTACATTGGTTATAGTTCATGATAGAACACTCATATTTGTTCTGTTAACCACAGTCCATCTTCCACCACATGGCATACTGTGTTATAATGTATAATGTCTTGTACATTCTATCCAATGTGTACACTCAGTGGCTCTCACTTTCATCACAGAGCATAAAACATTAACTCTTAATTCTTTCTTTTCCGTTTCCTCTCAATTTCTTATGGAATGTTGAATATACATATATTGGACCCCTCAGACTATTCTCCATGTCTCTTAGTTCTTAGACTTTCTTTCTCATTTTCTCATTTTCATCTCTGTGCTGCATTCAGAGTAATTTTCTCAGATTTGTCTTCTAGTTCATTAATTCAATTATATATAATCTGTTATTTAATACATTCATTGAGTTTTTAGGTTCTGTGCCTCTACTCTCTATTTCTAGACATCCCACACATTCTATTTGCTTCTTTTAGACTGGAGCCCTAGAATCTAGTTTTTCTAGATGCTATACTTCAGAGTTGGGGAGCATGAGTCAGGAATTTACAAAGTCTTCTGGGCAGGGGCTGGGTCTTCCCAATGGAAGGTGGAAAGTTGCATAGTAGGGGATGGAAGAAAGAGGTTTTCTCAGAGGAATGGGAGCCTGAGGATAGAGCTGCAAGATTAGAAATGGGGTATCTTTGAGGGTTCCTCTCTTATCCGATGACAGGTTTAAGTTCCTTGTTATATTTCTCTTGTATTAAGGTATAAATTTGTTCCCCATGCAAGGATAAAAACCTTAGTTGTGGTAACCAAAAGATCCAACAATATTAGGGCTTCAAGAACAATAAAATGAGCTATTTACGTCTCATGTAATAATCCAAGCATGAGACTTTTGCCTCATGATGTCCTTAAGAGAACCAGAGTCATGAGGGCTCTCCCATCTCCCACACATGCCTTCCACTGGGATCAGGGAAGGAGCAGATGTTGAGGGCCAGAGTTTTCCTCTTTAGGAAGTGAGGCAAAGTCACAGCCATGTCTTCTTCCATTTCGTTGGTCAGAACTTAGTCACTTGGTCTCATGTGGTAGTAAAGGGCTTGGGAAATACAGCCCCTAGCTCTGTAAACAGGTCCTATTTACAATTCTGTTGCTATAGCAGAGGAGAATGGGTTTTTGTAGCATTCTCTATCACTTCTCCTAAAATAGAATTCCTTTTCTGTTACTCCAGCCTTTCAGAAAAGTCAGATAACAGTTTTAAGTTTTCTCCTCAGTGCTGACCATCCTCTTGGTACTGGATTTGCAGACCCCAGTGGTTCTGTGTCCTCTTTGGGTCTGGTGCTTCTTCAGACCCCACTGGCCTCAACTGTCTCTCAAGAAAAGGAAAAGGAAAGGAATATTTTTAAAGAAAATAAAAGAGAAGGAGGGAGAAGGGAAGAGAAAGAGAAGTGTAAGGTCCTTGTTTTCACTTATGTTGCATGTGACATTATGAAATCACATTTTTTCAGGAAGGTTTTATGAGTGCTATAATTCTCAAGTTTTTATATATTTAATAAGGTCAATCTGTTTTTTTACATGTAAATGACATACAGGCTGGTTATGTAATTTTAGCTCACATTCTCTCTTCCTCATTTCTCTGTTACATTGTTTCATTGCCGTCAGGTATCTGTTATTACTGAGGATAAGTCTGAAGCCAGTTTGATTCTCCTTCGGTACTCTATGTTTGTTTTGTTTAAAAAAATCTTCTCTCTCCTGGACTAGTTCTTATTCCTGCATTTCACATATTATGTTAATATCCTCTTCTTTTTCCTTCTCTACCTCCTCTTTCCCTTTCCTTTCCTTCTCCCTCTCTGTTCTTTTTTTAATTAAAAACAGTTTTTTTTTAGGATAGCTTATCATTAATCTTTGAAAGGAGGAGGTTCTCTTCCAGCCTTTTTCCCCTTGAATATTATTGCTGAATTCCCCACGACTGGGGAATGGAATGTGAGGAATTTCTATTTTCTATTTTCTACACTATTCGAATTACCATCTTAAATCATGGCCTGGAAGCCTATATATTCATAATTTGTACGCTGTGTCTTACAAGTCAGCTCTTTATGGGGATGTAGCAGTAGACCAGGGTAGCTGCAATTCTGGTGTGTTTTCTCTGCTATAGTGTTCATTAAAGTTCTTGAATGTTCTGTCGTAAGATGTGTCTTTGTTTGCCCGAGCCGCTATCATAAACAGCGCACAATGGGCTGACTTAAACAGCAGAATTTGCAGTCTCAAGGTTTCAGAGGCTAGAAGGCTTGCTTCATCAGGGTGACTGCTAGCCATCCTTGGGGTTCCATTGCTTTCCTCTGCCTCCTGTCATAAGGTGATGTCCTCTCCTTTTTTAGCTTCTATGACTTCCTCTTGGTTCTTTTCATAAGGCTTCTAGTAATCCAGATGAATACCTTCCCTCATTCAGTTGGGCCATCCCTTAACTAAAAATAATATCTTCAAGAAATCCTATTCATGATGGCTTCATACTCATAAAGATGTGGATTAAGATGAAGAAAGTGTTTGTTGGAGTAAGTAATTCACCTGCCACAAGCGGTATTTATTAGGACATCTCCTTGGGTTTTGAACTACCTCATGTAGTAGAAGTCTGGATCATTTGCGTCCCTGTGGTGAGTTAATATTTAGTATTTCTGCTCCGTTGAATTTTATTAGCTTCTGCAAGTGGATTAATAGGTCCTTCTTTCCTGCTGCACTTAGAGGATTAGGTACATTCATTTGATGGTATTTCAAAAAAGGCTTTATTGATTTATGGTAGACAATTTGACGACCTGATACTGGAATGCCGTTCCAAGTGTATCATACAGTGTAGGAAACCAACAAACAAACTCAGGGACATAGATGAGACAGGATAAAAGGATATAAACAAGTTCCTTTCTCTGTTTATCTAATTCTTATTTTTTGGAGTACTTCAAGTTTAGTTTTTTTATAAACACAAAAACTTGAATTAATCCTATCAAGATTTTTTCAGAACAAGTATAAAATATGGTATTTGAAATTTGAGCTTTGGCCTTTGGAGATGTTGGCAGTAAACTCAATTAAAGAAGTTAGTGGCTCTCCAATCTGATGCTTTGTTTAAATGGGGAACTCTGTTTAGTACATATTGCAGTTTCTACCAACACGCAAACTGCAGAAAGTCTATTTTGAATGTTTAAAGATATTCCTCTAGATTATGCAGATGGTATACTATTATTAGAGACCCAGACACAGTAAAAAGGTCCTGGCACAATCCTTGTTCAATTTCAGAGTGTGTGCTTGAATGAAATGAGGGACCTTTTGCAGGTTGGGAAGCAAATTTTGACTCCGAGCAGATGACAAGTCATTTACCATCTAACAAGACAAATAAAAAAAGTATGTGGTAAGGAAGGAAAACAAAATACCCAAAGAGGCACTTTAAAAAAACCTATATTGCCTCTCTGTTAAGGAAAATGTCAAAATAGTTCATTTAACTTGGAATCAAAAATCGACTTCAAAAATCATAAGAAGGGACGGAATGTAGCTCAAGGAGTTGAGTGCCTGCCTCCCATGTATGAGGTCCTGGGTTCGATCCCTGGTACCTCCTAAAAACAAAAGAAACCAACTCTCATTGGGGAGCAAGTGTAGCTCAGTGGTTGAATGCCTGTTTCCCATTTACCAGTACCTCCTTAAAAAAAAAAATCATAGGAAGCAATTTCCTATTTAAAGTCTCTTATTTATTAGTGACCAGAAAATCTGGTAGGTAGTTAAGTGATCAACTAAAACCAAGTTTTCAAAACTTCAATTATTTGACAGTCACAATAAACTCCACAGATAATTCCAGGCAAGGGCTACCATCTTGAATTTTTGAACCAAAGAGAAGGGCTATGATTCTACTTCTGGGGAGAAAGGGAGAAAGTTGTCATTGCTTGATAATGACTTTTCCTGTCTTCTGAACTGTGGGATCATGACATGTGGCCATACATAAGAGCACATAGCCAGGAAGCTTTGTCTCCTCCCTTGTGGACCTGATAGTGAACAGAATGAGGTCCTGGATGTCCCCCATGGGAAGTTTGGCCGGGAAAATCTGGACTTCATTTCTATGAGCATCGCTCAGAAAACGCAGGAGGCAAATTGGTGATTTGTGAAACCTTCTACACATAGTGAGTAGGCAATGGCTAGCTGATCCTGGAAACTACTGGCCTGAGCCCATGGGATTTTTGCCTAGACTGTCATCCTACTCTGCCACTGAGTGTCACGTAGGCTGTCATGTAGGGTTTGCCCTGGGTATAGCAATTGTTTTCATGGAACAGAGTATATCGACATGGTCTGGTTATTGATAAATCTTCACATCTGTGAGTTTACAGAGCCAGGGTCATTTTTTCCCACTCTGCCTGGAGACTGTTGATCAATCACCAACAATGAGCAGTGGACTTGAAGGCCGGATGCAGTTCACAGATTCGAAGGCCACCACCCACAGAGAGAGAGAGAGGGCAAATTCCTCTGCTTCAGAGACTTTCAGGGAGTTCTTAGAGCTGGCAGGCCAGCCACATAGACGTTACAGGGACCCCTTGGGGCTGCTGGGTCAACATTAAAATGTCCTTCTGGAATAGGCGATCCTAACCGTAATTCTGAATTCTGATTTAGAGCCTACCCCAATTTTTGGTAGATTGGCTTGCATCTTTGTGTGCTGCTGTGGCCCAGAATGCATCTGAATACATCTGAATGCAAATGTACATCCTAAATGTGTTCATATTAAAATTGGTGGAGAGGACCAAACTACCAGGAAGGCTAGTCTCTTCTTTACCACTGTGTGGAACAGCAACGCACAATCAGCACCGCACAGCAGAGAAAACGATGCTTTCAAAGACACGAAGTCAAATATTAGGATGGTCTAAAGCAGGGTAAAAGCCTGTTGTGGCCGCCAGGTTCACATTAATGTCACTTAGGGAGCTTCTTTCACAAGGCACATTTGTCCTTCCATCGTCCTTTTCAGGTAGCTCTGTGACAAGGCTCTTGTAGCAAAGGGAGCAGGAATTGTTAACACAAGCAGATACGAACGGGAACTTGACTCCGCTCGTCTTTCTCATAGACCAGCTGGGTTGTCCTGTTTTTCTCTGAGCCATGCCAGGAGCCTCACCGCACACCCGTGACCTAATTGCTCTCTTATGCCAGGCAGGGAACACCTGAGGCTGCTCTCTTGTTTGTAGGGTTACTTCCTGAACGCTGGGACCTGGTTCTAAAACCCAAGCTCCCACAGGTGACCAGGGATTCACGTTTACAAGCTCAGCCACGCTGCAAACAAGGCTTTGAAAGAGGGAACTGCAGACAAGGAGAACCGCCCAAGCTTCATTTGCAGATACTCTAGGGCAGGTATAACCAGAATGAGCAGTGGAACTTGTAATTCCAACCAGCATGGCACCGACGCCAGGACGCTCTCTGTTTATTTGACTGTGTGGAGTATCAAATCAAGATTCTTGTCTGCTGGCATTACTAAGGTGGGGGGGAGGGGGACAGGGCCAACTCAGAACATACACACGGTTTAAATGAATACATACATACACATTTAACAGCGCATATGTGTTTACAGACCCACTAAGATACTAAGATAATGTATGTATGCAGACCCCGAGAGAGAGAGAGGCACAACTGTTTCCGATGAGGGAGAGTAAAGTGCTGGATTGAGGTTTCATAGTCATGCACCTCACCGAGCAAGGCTTCAGGATCCTAGCTCACGTCGGTCCTTTTTTGTATGCTCTAAGAAAAAATAAATAAGTGAAAAACACATAGTCCGCTTTTTTAAAAAAAGACTTAATTATTGTTATAATTTTTAAATGATTTCTCTCCCCTTCCCACCCCCCAGTTGTCTGCTCTCTGTGTCCATTCGCTGTGTGTTCTTCTGTGTCCGCTTGCATTCTTGTCAGTGGTGCCCAGAATCTGTGTCTCTTTTCGTTGCGTCATATTGCTGTGTCAGCTCTCCATGTGCGCGGTGCCACTCCTGGGCAGGCTGCACTTCCTTTTGCGCTGGGCGGCTCTCCTTATGGGGCGCACTCCTTGTGCATGGGCCTCTCCTCCCCGGGGCAACTCTGCGTGGCACGGCACTCCTTGCGTGCATCAGCACTGAGCGTGGGCCAGCTCACCACACCGGCCAGGAGGCCCTGGGTTTGAACTCTGGACCTCCCATGTGGCAGGCGGGCGCTTTATCTGTTGAGCCAAATGAACTTCCCCATAGCCTGCTTCTTTCTCCTGAAAATGGACGACTCCTGAGCAGATGAATCTCCTAGGTCTCCTTCCTTGCACACTTAGAGCAGTGCAGGTACATGCGATTCATTCTGGAAAACGACAGAAGGAAGGTTTCCGATCTAAAGCAGCTCCTTTTTCAAAGCTGAAAAGTGAAAGTCCGAGTGGATGTGTCGCCTTCTGGACCTTCCACTGGTCATGACATGACATTCGTATTCTGAATTTGCTTTCCAGATTGCTCCTTGGATTTTCTGAAAACCTTCCTGATTCTTCGAGTGCTGAAAAACAATGACCTCATGCCTCCATCTGCTGCCTTCTCCCGGTTCCTCTTTCTTTTTACCACCTGCTATTGCTCTCGTTGAACCATTGGACTTCTCATCTATGAAAGTTTGCGCGGCCTTTAGATCGGGCAGCCGGAAAGGTCTGCCTTTCACTTTCCAAGTAAGTCCTCCGGCAAACGAGTGGGCAGCTCTTGCAGAATGCCACGCTGGGCCCTGAGCAACAGAACAACGCCTCGCTGTTGCCTCCAAGCCGTGAGGGTTTTGACCTCCAAAGGTGCTTATGATCCAAGTGGATTTTGCAACATATTGGCGTTGCCCTCCCTCACGGAGGAGAGAAATCGGCTTCACACTTAATCGCGAAATCTACATCTCACACCACTAAAAAAAGAAGTGATTTCAATAAAAGCCTGACAAACTGGAGCAAAGCACGGGTGCCAAGGCAGGACATCTGCTGTATTTTTAATTTCTCTTCCTTTGGTTGTCAGCAAGCAAAAGGGTTAACATGGTGGCTCACAGCCTTTCTCTACTCTCACTTCTGGAGGGAAAAAAAGAAAAGGCACTTCTCCAAGTCACACATCATACCCTGACATGTATAGGTATGTGGATACACACGTACATTCACGCACGCAAGAACTCATGCACGTATCCCATAACGATGTTAATTATTTCTGGTCAGGCCAGGGAATAAAATGGTTCCTATTCTTGAAAATAAATGAAGTGAAACTATGTGGGGAGTGTTTCACTTTTCTGAGTCATCTTTAATTGGACTGTCTTGAAGGAACCCGGGTGGCACATGGGCAAAGGGAGCGAATACAAGGGCGTGCTAACATCACCGCACGCTTGTGTGATGATGTCAACGGTTCCTGGTTCTCGTGGGGGATTGAGGCAGGGAGATGCCACCTGCTCCCTTTCTGGGTACTTCCTCTTCTTTTCCTGTCCCAGCTTTGAACTATCAGGCACCTTCCGGAGCCATCTCTTAATCCAGTGGCAAGGGGTAAGGGTGGGAGTGGACTTACCGATCAACCGGTATTTATTTATTAAGCCCAGCAATTGGCCATGGGAGAAGACCTGGTTTTTGCTATCAAAAAGTCAAAGTTCTTTGGGGGAGACAAGGCTTAAGGAACTTTCGGTGGTTACTAGAGATTCTTTCAAAATTAAACCGGAGACTGGATCCACCCCCAATGTTAATTAATATCCACTGGAAAGGGGTTGGAGATTCTGTTTCCAGGGCCTCTGGCCATTCTGCTAAGCTCCTGCAGTGGATTGAGTCATGTCCTCTACAAAGATGTATTCGAGTCCTAACCCCCACCCTGTGGCTGTGAGCTCATTTATAAGTGAGATCCTCAAAGATCCTGTTCAGATGGGACCAACCTGGAACCGTGGGACTGGAGTCCTCGTAGCAAAGGAGATGTGGACATGGAAACACAAGCCCTAGGAGGAGACAGAAAAAGACAGAACACCATGTGGCGGAGGCAGAGATTGCCGGCCACCAGCACCCCGCAGACTGCAGAGAAGGCATGGCCTGCTGAGATCTTGATTTTGGTTTTCTAATGTCCAAAACTATGAGTTAGTAAATTTCTATTGTTTACGCCAACCAGTTTGTGATATTTTGTTATAGCAGTCCCAGCAAACTAAGACGGCCCATGCGCACTTCCTTCCGATCATATTCTGCTGGAGGAGGAAGAAAGGAAAAAATTGTGATCAGGGAGAAATGAATGGATGGAATCTACCCCTTATGATGAAATGAATGTCAGGGACAGGCATCCTTTCAGTACCTACTATTGCTTTTATCTGCTGGGCTGCTGAAAGCAATATACAGACATGGGTTGGCTTTTACGATGGGGATTTATTAGCCACGCTAGTAAATGTCCAAATTAAGGTATCATCTGGCAATGCTTTTTCCCTGAAAACTGGCTGCCAGTGATCCTGGGCTCCTCTGGCACATGGCAAGGCATATGGAGCCATCTAATGGGTTCTCCCTTCTCTTCCAAGTTTCATTGCTTTTAGTTTCTAGTTTCTGTGGCTTTCTTTCTTTTCTCCCCCCTCTGTTTATAAGAGGATTAAGACCCACCCCAGGCCATGCCTTAACTGAAACAATCTAATCAAAAGGCCCTACTTACAATACTTACAATAGGCCCATACCCACAGGAATGAATTAACTTTAAGAACATACTTTTCTGAGGTCCATACAGCTTTAAACCATGACAAATATAGTGATTTTAAAAGACAGAAAATTAACATAAAATTACCAAGCATTTCATATGTGCTAGGTACAGTCTGGGTATTAAAGAAGACAGAATAAAGCACGAAACATACTTTGTATCTTCAAGAAGCTTAAAATACAGTTTAGGAGAGAAGAGCTATAACAATGAAAAGCTAAATAATAAAATGAGGCACGTAATTTCTCAGAATCATATGCAAAAGCTGCTATATATAAACCATATAGGATTAGCTGGCAAATGAACTTAAAGATGATAATAGCCATAGGAACTGAGAGCAGATTAACCCCACGTAATAACTCAATGCTAAGTGCCCCTTTCCCCCTCTTACTGGGAAACAGCTTTCGTACTGGGCTTTAAGAATAGATTATGGGAAGCTGATGTAGCTCCAGCAGTTGGGCTCCAGGAGGTCCAGGGTTCGGTGCCTGGGGCTTCCTGGTGAAGGCAAACTGGCCCATGCAGCAAGCTGGCCCACGCGGAGTGCCGCTCCACGCGGGAGGGCCACCCCATGCAGGAGTGCTGGCCAATGCAGAGAGCTGGTGCGGCAAGATGACGCAACAAAGAGACACAGAGGAGAGACAATAAGATGTAGCAGACCAGGGAGCTGAGGTGGCACAAGAGAATGATCACCTCTGTCCCACTTTAGAAGGTCCCAAGATCGGTTCTTGGAGCTGCCTAATGAGAATATAGGCAGACACAGAAGAACACATACTGATTGGACACAGAGCAGACAACGGGGTGGTGTGTGTGTGTATGTGTGTGAAATAAACAAATAGATAAATCTTAAAAAAAAAGGAATAGATTATGATGGGGCAAAAGAAGCAAAGAGCAGGAAAACATTGGTAGAACAAATCGTGGTTTCTCTGTACTTCTATGGCCTTTGAGGTCTGAATGAGAAAAACATTTAAATGTTTTCTCATTCTAAACATTCATTGCATTTGCGCTGAGTGTTATATGGCAAACAGATGGTGCAGGAGGTCTTGGATTCAAGTTTAAATATTTTAAGTTTTAAATTTTTACGTTTTAATTTTTTTTTTCAAGATTTGCAAATCACTCTTTTCAGACATTTCCACCTTTTTCAACACGTGGGCCCAATTCCCACCACATCACCTGTGAGCATGGAAAGACACATTCTTGAGGACTCAACCAAAACAAAATTTATATATTTCAAAGATGCAAGCCTGAATTTTGCTTCATGTTATGTGCCAGTAACAGCCTGGAATAGTCAAAACAGTAGGGAAGAGAGAGTCTAATTGGATTTGCAGTGAGGTTTGATTCCATGCACTGTTCTCAAACTATGAACTGTCTTTTTTACCTGCTGGGAGAATGACTCTATTCTCAGAAAGGAATGTGCCTGATGGTGGTAGAACTTAGGATAGTGGAAAAAGCAAACAGAAAAGGATGCTAACCTGGTGCATTGTGAATTAGTTAGGGTTCTCCAGAGAAACAATGCCAACAGAAGGTTATTTATTTATTTATTTATTTATCTATAATAGGAAGTGGCTCACACAAGATTGACAGCTGGCAAGTCCAAACACCGTAGGGCAGGCTGCAAGCTGGAGACTCCAATAAAGGTGAAGTCGAATTCCCCAGAGGACGCCAGCAGGGTGAAGCAGAGACAGAAATTCTTTCAGTCTACTGAAATCCCCAGTTCTATCTTGTAAGACCTCCAACTGATTGGAAGAGGAGACTCCCCACAATGCTGAGGGCAATCCCCTTTGTTGGTTGTAGATGTAATCTTAAGACCTCCAACAGATGGGAAGAAGAGACTCCCCACAATGCTGAGGGCAATCTAGGTTGTTGGTTGTAGATGCAATCAGCTTCAGCTGTAGATGCAGTCAACTGCTGGTAGATGCAATTCTACCCCTGAAATACCTTCCAGGTAGCAATCAGGCCATTGCTAGTTCGACCAATCAAGTGGATGCTATAACCTAGCCAAGTTGACACATGAAATTGACCACCATGCCTAGCCTACTCCATCAGAGTTCCACAGACCCCCAGACCTCTGCTGCTGACTTTTGTAAGTCTCATGATTACCCCCAATTTTGCATGGTAGTGGGAATTCTCATTTCTCCCTTGTATCAAGTGCCAGGGGTGAGTTCTTACTTGTCAACCATAAATTCTTCAGACTGAATACAAAGACTGTGTGTAAAATTTACGTCTCCCTAGCAAGTAAGGTAGAATATGTAAAGACCCTCTAAAGACAGAGAATGACCAATGCGTCATCTTATAAGTTCTTTTTTTTTTTTTAAGGAGGTACCAGGGATTGAACCCTTGACCTCATACATGGGAAGCAGGTGCTTGCTCAATCACTCGAGCTACATCCATTCCCCTTACATGTTCCATTTGGAGGAGAAAAAAATGTTTGGTGATGTCAGGTTAGTATAGTAAACATCAATTCTTGCCCCCCCCTCGCCTCCATATTTAGAAGCATCCTACCGAGCTCTGAGTTACCAGGGACCGTTACTTAGTGAACTGAGCTGGGGACTTGCCCTGGATGGCGCCTCGGGGGTGATCACCGGACATCGTGGATCCTCACAGGGCCCACTGGATGGAATGGAGGAGAGTATGGGCCATGATGTGGACCATTGTCTATGAGGTGCAGAGGTGCCCAAAGATGTACTTACCAAATCCAATGGATGTGTCATGATGATGGGAACGAGTGTTGTTGGGGGGGGAGAGGGGGGGTGGGGGGGTGGGGTTGAATGGGACCTCACATATATATTTTTAATGTAATATTATTACAAAGTCAATAAAAAAAAAAAAAGGGAAGCTTTGCTGCAGCGAGCTTGTTCCTCAGACTGAGGTCAAAAGTTATGGCTGTGGGGGAACTGTCGGCTGTGGAACGCATGGCACGTCGTGGTATTAGGACAGCTCTCCCGCCATCGGTAATTGTGGGGACAGACTTGCCCTGTCTAGGATGATGGCAGACTCCTGCCCGGAGGGCGGATGCAGAGTTGTGCTTTGGAGAAACTTCCCTGGGAAAGTTGTCCAAGATGGGAAAACCCACACACCAACCGCTGGCTGACCTTGACCTCTCGACCAAACGAAAAAACAGAGCGCCCCTGTTTTCAAGCCTGAGGAACGTGGCTGTGGCTGTGTGAACACAGCCCGATAGTAAGTTCAGTGCTGACTCATACAGAGAATTTCCATTTTGAGATGGCACCTAAAGAAGACAAGAATCGCTCAGATTTGATTCGTTATTAGTTGAAGAGCTGGATAATGAGCAGGCACTGCTGGCTGTATCTCTGAAATCGTCTTGACCCTATGGCAATTCCTCAAACAAAAATTCCCAAATATGCTTAATTTGTTATCAGTCAAAGGTATGTTTTGCAAAAGAAATTGTGATAACATACAGATGACAGAATTTGCCACTTTAACCCTTCTTAAGTATACAACTCAGTGGTATTAAAACATTGGCAATGTTGTGCAGCCTCCACTACCATCCAATACCAAAACTTTTTTAAAAAAATATTTATTTATTTATTTATTTCTCTCCCCTGTCCCCCACCCCAGTTGTCTGTTCTCTGTGTCTATTTGCTGCGTTGTCTTCTTTGTCCGTTTCTGTTTTTGTCAGTGGCACTGGGAATCTGTGTTTCTTTTTGTTGCGTCATCTTGTTGTGTCAGATCTCCGTGTGTGCGGCGCCATTCCTGGGCAGGTTGCACTTTCTTTTGCACTGGGTGGCTCTCCTTACAGGATGCACTCCTTGCGTGTGGGGCTCCCCTATGCGGGGGACACCCCTGCGTGGCACGGCACTCCTTGCGTGCATCAACACTATGTATGGGCCAGCTCCACATGGGTAAAGGAGGCCTGGGATTTGAACTGCAGACCTCCCATGTGGTAGACGGACACCCTATCCACTGGGCCAAGTCTGCCACCCCCAATACCAAAACTTTTTCCTTCCACTGCACAAAACCCCTGCTCCTGTTGTAGCAGAGAGAAGTCGGGTGTATGTGGTATTGAAGGCCAGGATACGAGAATTCTGAGAAGGAAGATTTAGTTCGACTGGCCAGACTTGGCAAACTCTTGTCCTGATAAAAACGGAGCCCTGAATAGAAATTTTTGGTCCCTTTTATACAGAGGGTGTAAGAGAGGGGAGTCAAATGGTGCTTATATGCAAAAGGGCTTTTTGTTAGTTTTTCAAGTGTTTTATCTGAGTATTAGATAGGTTATTTCCTCCAGGTAAGCTTGAATTAACACATATCCCCCATGTTCCAGGCAAGCTTTTAACACAAATTCCCCACATTCCAGATAAGCTTAACACATTTGGTTTGCATGCTCCCTGAATACCCAAAGCCTATAGAGTTTGTACTTCTCAATTGGCTTTCTAGGCATACTTGGATATAGAATAAGTTTGAATTTATACAACAAGCCATATTACTCCCATTAAGCAAAACTCCCCAGTCCCTCTCACCTCAACCTCTGGTAACTGCTAATCAACTTTCTGTCTCTATGAATTTGCTTGTTGTAGATATTTCATATAATTGAAATCATACAGTATTTGTCCTTTGTGCGTCAGGCTTATTTCATCTAACATAATTATGTTTTCAAGGTGAATCCACACTGTAACACATATCAGATCTTCATCCCTTTTTATGGTTGAATAGTATTCCATTGTATGTACAGACCACTTTTGTTTATCCACTCATCTGTTGATGGGTGCTTGGGTTTTTTCCACCTTCTGGCTATTAATGCTGCTGCGAACATTGGGGAACAAGTATCTGCTTTTGATTCTTTTAGATATATCCCCAGGAGTGGAATTGCTGGTCATATGGTAATTCTATGATTAGCTTCCTGAGGACAAACCCTCCCCCCCAATGTTTTTCCCAACAGCCACACCATTTTACATTCCCACAGCAATGCCTGAGGGTTCCTATGTCATTTGTCATTTTCCATTTTTTTAAATAAAATCATAGCCATTCTAGTGGGTGTGAAGTGGTAGCTTACTGTAATTTTAATTTGCATTTCTCTAATGACTAATGATGTTGAATATCTTTTCTAATGCTTATTAGCCATTTGTCTATCTTCTTTGGAGAAATGACTATTCAAGTCCTCTGCCCATTTTTTAAGTTTTTTTTTTTTTTTTTTTTGTCCTTTGGTTGTTCAGTCATAGGCAAAAGCCTTTTTAAAAATCATCACTAGATATTTTGTTAATAAAACCCGTATTTCCTGAGTATCTAATATAATAAAGTTATCAAGAACTTTCTCTGGCCCAAACAATTTTTGAGGGGCTTGACAGAGTTTGACTAAATTTGTTATTGAATTAGAAAGTATCAGGGAAGCAGAGTTTGCCCAGTGGTTAGGGTGTCCGTCTACCACATGGGAGGTCCATGGTTCAAACCCCGGGCCTCCTTGACCCGTGTGGAGCTGGCCCATGTGCAGTGCTGATGTGCGCAAGGAGTGCCGTGCCACGCAGGAGTGTCCCCTCTGTAGGGGAGCCCCACGTGCAAGGAGTGTGCCCCATAAGGAGAGCCACCCAGCGCAAAAGAAAGTGCAGCTTGCCCAGGAGTGGGGCCGCACACACGGAGAGCTGACACAGCAAGATGACGCAACAAAAAGAAACACAGATTCCCATGCCACTGACAACAATAGAAGTGGGCAAAGAAGACACAGCAAATAGACACAGAGAACAGACAACTGTGTGGGGAAGGGGAGAGAAATAAATAAATAAATAAATCTTAAAAAAAAAAGTATCAACATACGTCTTAAGTTCAATTTGTGGATCTGTTCGTCATCTTGAAACAAAATGATGGCTGAAGAATTTATCTTTATTCATTACACTGACTGAATAATAGACAGAGGAATGACAATTAATTTTTCCTTTAACTCCAGCTGAGAATAAGCGTCTGCATGCTCTGCTTGTGACTTCCTAACAATGCTGCCTTGGTCCTGGTTTGGGAATATTTTACAGGGCTGACCTGGGATGGGCCCTGGCTTGCTCTGCCTTTGAACTCCACACCGCACTTCCCTCAGTCTCACTCAGAAGTCCCTGGAGAGCCATCCATCGGTATCATAAAGGCCAACACAGTGCAGGAGTTTGGTGGCACTGGTCGAAAGTTACCCATTTAAAGCATGACTCAGTCCAACAGAGAAGCTTTGGAGTAAGTTTGGGTTGACATTTGTGACTTGTTCTGTTTGTTGTTGAATTACTTCCAGAAAGTGCAGCTAACTCAAGCCTCACTATATCTTCTAGGAATCTGGTTTACATGTGTATTTATTTATTTTTTTAAAGATTTATTATTTATTTATTTACACCCCCCTCCAGTTGTTTGTGCTCACTCTCTTCTTCTTTTTTTTAGGAGGTACTAGAAATTGAACCCAGGATCTCCCATGTGGGTGGGCGGCACCCAATCACTTGAGCCACCTCTGCTCCCTGCTTGTTGTGTCTCTCATTGTGTTTCCTCACTGTGTCTCTAGTTGCATCTTGCTCGTCTTCTTTAAGAGGCACCAGGAACTGAACCCAGGACCTCCCATGTGGTAGGCAGGTACCCAGCTGCTTGAACCACATATGCTTCCCTACACAGTCTTTTTTTTAAAAAAAAGATTTGTTATTTATTTATTTATTTGTTTGTTTGTTTGTTTTCCCCCCTTCCCCTCCTCCCGCCCTGCTGTTTTTGCTGTCCGTGTTGTCTTTTCTTCTCATTTTCTCTCTGTTAGGATTCAACAGGATTTGATCCTGGAGACCTCTGATGGGGAGAGAGGTTCCCTGTCAATTGCGCCACCTCAGTTCCTGGTCTCTGCTGTGCTTCACCTTGACTCTCCCCTTGTCTCTCTTTTGATGCATCATCATCTTGCTGTGTGACTCACCTGCGCAGGGCACTGGCTCACCACGCGGACACTCACGCGGGCACTGGTTCACCGCACGGGCACGCTTTCTCTTCTTTTTCACCAGGAGGCCTCAGGGATTGAACCCAAGTCCTCCCGTATGGTAGACAGAGGCTCTATCACTTGAGCCACATCCATATCCTCCTATACATTCTTTTGATAACCAAATCATTGGGCCTGAGCTCCTATCTTTTGTACCATGGGAAATCTAGTATTCTTTCAAAGATTTCTGAGGATTTCTGTTTTTTGGGGAGGGCTTGGTGGGAAGGGAGGAACGAAAGGAGACGTCAGTTCTCCTGGATGCTGCCTCATCCAGCCTCCAGCTTCCAGGCACGTCTCCCTCTCTGCTCCTCCTGGACCCCCTGTCTTTCCCCCACGTTGCTCTGTACCACAGATGAACATGGGTCTGCCTCTGTCCTTCCCCAAAACCTCCCTAGCATGAAGCTACAATGTGTTACAGACTCTCAGTGAAGGTGTAAAGAAATAACCAAGAACAGTTGTTTCAACCTCCCTTTACTTAAAACCCAGCAGCATTTCTGCTACAAGGGATTTCTCTTTTCTCTGTGGGGCTCGGTCCAGCCTCTCTCTCCAGACCCTCTCTCACCCCTCCTCGTATCTTCCCTCCAGGGTGCCTAATTCTGTCTCTCCTGAAGACCCCTGGGAGACTTTTAGCTCCTGTACCTTAACACAGAGCAGCTTCATTTCCTTGCTCTCAATGTCCTTCCCAGACTTGCCTGCCTCGTTTTTTCATGACCTAAAACTGGTTCCCAAAGATACACACCTTATTCCTTGGAAGCTCTAAGAACTGGCCGCAGTTTGAAGCTGCAGCTATTCCCCTAATGCTAGGCCTGGCTCTTTCCCTAACTGGTAGTATCTGGAAAGGGAGGGTTGCAGTTCTGTTAAAACAAACCCAGGAAGAATGCTTCCTTTCTCCCAGCCATTCTCACCGTACAAGTTTAAGTGGCCTTGATAGCAAGCAAATAAGCAGAGTTTCCAGAGCTGGTAGAACCCAGCTGTCCTTTCCCCTGCCGGTGGTCCCTCAGGTTCCCTGGTCAATTGTCTGATTACCTCCAGTGCAGTCTGAGCTGGTTGTCAGACTCCACTATTAATAGATAGGTGAACTCTTAATGACCAGCAACTTGTTCCCCCCTCAACAGCCACATTTCTAACCCGGTTAATCAAAGTAGGATTTATTTATTTATTTCTCTCCCCTCCCCCCCAGTTGTCTGCTCTCTGTGTCCATTCGCTGTGTGTTCTTCTGTGACCGCTTCTATCCTCATCAGGGGCACCGGGAATCCGTGTCTTTTTTTGTTGTGTCATCTTGTGTCAGCTCTCCGTGTGTGTGGCACCATTCCTGGGCAGGCTGCACTTTATTTCGCGCTGGGCGGCTCTTCTTTGGGGCACACTCCTTGCACGTGGGGATCCCCTACATGGGGACACCCCTGCGTGGCACGGCACTCCTTGTGCGCATCAGCATTGTG
This sequence comes from Dasypus novemcinctus, assembly GCF_030445035.2. NCBI lineage: Eukaryota > Metazoa > Chordata > Mammalia > Cingulata > Dasypodidae > Dasypus > Dasypus novemcinctus. The sequence continues at coordinate 29,217,409 of NC_080700.1, read as the reverse complement.
CATGGGCCAGCTCCACACGGGTCAAGGAGGCCCGGGGTTTGAACCGGGGACCTCCCATGTGGTAGACGGACGCCCTAACCACTGGGCCAAGTCCTCTTCCCCAAACTACAGTTTTATTCACTGAGGTCCAAGAAAGCCATCCGTTCACCAATTAATTCCTGCTGATATGTTTAGTGCTGGCGAAAAGACTAACTAGAACCACAATTCCGCCTAAAGGACATTATAAGGTAGTGAAATTTCAACTCATTTCTTCCTTGCTGTATCATATAAGTGTTCTTCAGAACCTTAGCCAAATTTTCACAACGTAGCTTCTTATTCTCTGTTAACTTCTCCCTAATCATTCCATTTGGGTCCCTGGCCCATTCATTCTGATCTTTTGAGATTACCATTTCTGCTTCTACCTGGAGGCTACAGGTTTCTGAAAGAGACACAGTCTTTAGAATTAATGATTGTAAGATTCACTGCTTCCCTTAAACACACCCTACTTCCTAGAAGAACATGCATGCGTGTCCAGAGGAGGCTACTGGTCTACCAGCCAGGCTACTTGGGCCCTGCTGGGGCCTCACTGAGCTTGCTGGAGCTTCTCCATCATTTTACTGGAAACATCTAGAAACTCTGGTTCTGGAGTTTAAATATGTTATGAATCCATGTAGAATGAAGTAGAGGAACTGGACTGCTCAATCCAATCTGGAAAGGAATGTTTTAGAGAGAGGAGAGGAGAAGGGGCCTCTGGCCCCAGCTAGATCAGCTGATTTTACTCTAGTGATAAAGAGGGGGCCAGATTTTCGGGACTTGGAGTTGTCCTGGGTGGTGCTCCAAGGACAATTGCCAGACATTGTATGTCCTCCCATGGCCCACTGGATGGAACGTGGGAGAGTGTGGGCTATGGTGTGGACCACAGGCCATGGGGTGCAGTGGTGCCCAGAGATGTATTCACCAGATGCAATGGATGTGTCATGATGATGGGGGAGAGTGTTACTATGGGGGGAGTGGTGGGGTAGGGGGTGATGGGGGTGAATGGGGACCTCATATTTTTTGAATGCAATATTTTTTAAAAAATGAATAAATTGAGTAGAATTTAGGAAAAAAGAAAAAAGAAAAGAAAAAATGAGGGGGCCAGACATCAGCAGATTCCCTGATAGCGTACTTTGTGCTCTCTGGACAGATGTGGAAGTATTGAGGGTCAGTAATAATGATTTCCCCTGTAGTTCAGTTTGTACTGTTATTAAATTTGAATCTCAGATAAACCGTGGTTACACTGAGGGAGCCACTTAAAGCCAAATCTCTAGGGTCTATAAGTGAATGGTGCTGGGAAGTGAAGTGTCTGAGGCTGACAAAGTGTTCAACTGAGCGTCAGGTACCTCAAGCAATCCTTGTTTAATGGAAAAATACGGAAATTTTAGTGGAAGCTGTGCTTTCTCATTGGGTTTCCTGACAGGACTGCAAACACACATTTTTTCATTTTTTATTTTAGGAGATAACAGGAATTAAACCCGGAGCCTCTTACATGGGAAGCAAGTGCTCAACCACTGAGCTACACCCACTTCCCTAAGATTTTTGGATGTCTTTTTTTAACCCTGGAAATTCCTGTTGGTGCCCCCAGCCATGCTTGGCTTCCCTGCTGCCCTGGTCCTCAATCTCATCTTAACTTGATGGCCAGACAGGGCGGCTGGTTCAGGCGAGACAGTGTCACCGTGTGGTGGAAGCAAGAGGGGTTGGCGCTTTGCTATTGAGACACTGAAGTTAACAGGTGAGGAGTTGTCAGGCTGGTGTGGAGAGAATAGGGAATGGCAGGAGTTGGGGACTTCTAGGGACTTCAGGTCCAGAAGCCAGCAAGTGTAGATGAAGACAGGAGCCTCATCATCCTTTTCTCTCCTCTTTTTTTTTTTTTTTTTGGTACCAAGGATTGAACCTGAGACCTCATACTCTCGTACATGGGAAGCAGACACTCAACCACTGAGCTACACCCGCTCCCTGGTAAATCATTTTTAATAACCTTCTCTTAGCCCATAGACCTCAGACTACACAAACTCTCAGTCCTTTGGAATCTTCTCCTATCTGTGCTTCTTAAAAGGGAGATCATTAAAAGACCGTGATGAGTTTCATGCATAGAAAAATAATCTTGCAGCAGACTCAACTCTCTACTTTTTCAGGTGTGAATTTTAATATCCATCCATGTATATGGATTGGTTATCACACGGGTCTGGGCTTGGAGCCAAGGTGTGTAGAGCATTTATTACCCTGGCGCCACCTTCCTGCTTCGTTTCAAGACACAGCCAATCATTTTATTCAAAATCAGCCACAACACATGTGTTCCCAGAGCAGCACTGAAAAATGAGTTTTTCTTAATCTCCAAAAGGGATTTTTAGCAGGAAAGGGGAAATGCAAGGAGTGCTGCATTCTATAGAAAAACCCTTCAAATGTTGTGACCTGCTCACATCAACATCCTTTGAGAGTCCTCTTGAGGTTTGAATACAAGGTGTCAGCAGAGCAAAGTGCATCTCTGCTTTTTTCTACTCTTTCTGACATTCCATCAGAAATGTTTCTTCTGGCAGATGGGAGATCCCAAACAACTTTCAGATCATTCAGGGTTAGGAGTTCCCTATAAGCAAGGACCAGAGGCCCTTTTTTGTCCTTAGGAAATCGATCGCTGTGCGGTCTTGTACCTATATTCTCCCTCTCCTGGAAGGGAAAGGCTCAAATGGGCAGCTGGCATTGTGGACTTCCTGGGCCCTGGGGCTCTCGAGAGGCGCAGGAGCTGCTGCCATTAGCACAGGAAGTGCAGAGACAAGAAATAAATATTCAGATAGGCACCTTGATTCGTAGGCTAAGGAGCATCCAATTGGGCTTTAATGTGAGGCTTTGGCGGAGAGAGAAGCAGTGGCTGCCTCCAGTCCTGCACTGCAGGAAGCCAGAGCATGAGAGCTGTTTAAAAAGAATCCCCAAAGGGAAAAGGCAGCGCCAGTGCAGGCTTTCAGCCACTGGGAAACTGCTGCACAGGCGACCGGGCAGGGCCGTGCATGGAGAGCTGTGGAAGTGATTTTGAGGTTCAGCGCAGCAGCTTTGAAGAGAGAGAGGCCCAGGACTGAGTCCAGACTTTCAAACCCATGATTTAGAGAAACCTCCACATTTTCCTCTGTAAAATGGACGTGACCGTACCCAGCCCAGTCCATTGCTGATGAGATGTTACCGTGTATAGAAAGGCTTTATTTAGCAAGGGGTTGGGTACTGTATTAGTCAGCCAAAGGGGTGCTGATGCAAAATACCAGAAATCCGTTGGCTCTTAGAAAGGGTATTTATCTGGAGTAGAAGTTTAGTTACCGGGCTATAAAGCATAAGTCACTTCCCTCACCAAAGTCTGTTGCCACGTGTTGGAGCAAGATGGCGGCCGACATCTGTGACGGTTCAGGTCTCCCTCTTCCTCTTAAGGCTCCGTGGTCCCAGCTTCTTCCAATATCAGCTGCAGGCTGGGATAAGTCTTGTTTCTCTCCCGGGGCTCATTTCTCTCTGGGCTCAGCTGCTCTGTTCTCTCCACAAGGCCAGCTGTAAACTCTCAGGCTCATCTCTCTTCTGCCATGTCTATGGAGCCTTCTCTCTTCCTCTGTGTGTTACTTCCTGGGGCTCCAGCATTAAAAAACTCCCACTTTCTCTTCTGCCATGTTGTTTTCTCTGTGCATCCCCGCCCACCAGAGGGGCAGGGACTTGATGTTCTACTGACGTGGCCCAATCAAAGCCTTAATCATTATTTAATCAAAAAAAACCTCTGAATATAATACAATCTATTACATCCAGAGGAGCAGAGCAGCTCACAAACACTATCTAATATCTATTTTTGGAGTTCATAAATAATACCGAACAGGTACCCAGCCCTGGGCACACAGAGCCTGTTATCATGGAATTGTGGATTGTACCAGAGAGAGGGAAACCTGAGAAGCATCTTTTTGGGGACTGTCTGATGGAGTCACATGGGGCAGGAAACTGGAAGGTTGCTCCCCTGTGCGTTGATGATACTTGCTCTTTGTTGCCTCCCCTTTGCGTCCACGTTCTTGGGCGATTTTCACTCCACATCTCTGCCTGCTGCTTGCAGCAGTGCAGGAAGAAAAATCAGAATGGGGAGAAGGAGGAGGAGGTGGTTAGACTGCTCTGCATAGAGGTGCAACATTTCTTCTGAAGCTTCCTCAAGAAGGAGACGGAGAGCCCTTCACCCTGGCTACCTCCCACGTTAAACAGTGCTTGGGTGCAGGCCAACTCAGGAGACCTGAATCTCTGAACTGTCCATGTGATGGCCAGGCCCTGGGCCTCAGCACACTTGCAGTTCCTACCCTCTGGTTTCTTGGACTTACCCTGGCCAGCTGACAGGGAGGTGAAGAGGGTCAACCACCACACCAGGGAGCCAAGAGTGCCTACAGCTGCAAGCAGGAGAACTGCATCCATCATCCATGTGGAATCTAAGCCCCCTCCTGATATAGAGGGGGACTGGACATCGCCATCCCAGGTCCACAAGATGGAGAAAATAGAGTACGGATTAGAGTGGACTTACTGGTGTTCTGCTGGGGAACTATTGTGATTAGTAAGGGAAGAAATTGTAGTAGTGATGTGGAGAGGGTGGCCACGGTGGCTGCTGATGGTCGGGAGAGGGAAGGAGAGATATGGTGTGGGGGCATTTTCAGGATTTGGAGTTGTCCTAGGTGGTGCTGCAGGGACAGATGCTGGACGCTGTGTGTCCTGCCGTGGCCCACTGGGTGGACTGGGGGAGAGTGTGGACTACAATGTGGACCACTGTCCATGTGATGCGGTGGTGCTCCAGAATGTATTCGCCGGGTGCAGTGGATGTGCCACAATGATGGAAGAGTTTGTTGATGTGGGAGGGGTGGTGTGGGTGGGGTGGGGGGTATATGGGGACCTCCTGTTTTTTGAATGTAAAATTTAAAAGAAAATAAAGAAGGAAAAAAAAAAAGAAAATAAGGGGGAAAAAAAGGAAAAAAAGAAATATATTGGGAAAAGGGAATGGCCCAAGCAGTTGGGTGCCCGCCCACCACACGGGAGGTCCCAGGTTCGGGCCTGGTGCCTCCTAAAGAAGATGAGCAGGCGCCACACCCGCTGCAAGGAGCTAGGTGCCGCACCCACAGCAACGAGCAGATGCCTAAATAAGCAGCTGCCTCAACGAGCAGATGCCACAAGCCAGCAGATACCGCAGCCCATGGGGAGCGGATGTGACTCAGGCTGTTGAGCACTCGCCTCCCACGTGGGAGATCCCGGGGTCAGTTCCCGGCGCCTCCTGGAGAAGGTGAGCAAAAACAATGAGCAGACAGACGAGAGCACCATATGGGGAGGGGGAGAATAAATAAAAATAAATAAATGAATCTTTTAAAACAAGAAATGTATAGGGAGTATGAGGTGAGATGGGCAGGTCTTGGGCGCCATGCTTTGCTAGGCTACACATAGAAATACATTTGACAGGGATAGCTGTGTCCTCTTTCTCTTTGTTTCCCTGTATGTGTCTAAATTTAGGCAATAGTAACTTATGTCTATAAACAGGTAGCATAATTTGGTTTATCAAACCTGTAATCAGGAGATTTCCTGAGTTGGATTAGAAATTCCCCATAGTTTTTTCTTTATAGAAAAGTCTACTAAATACTATGGCAAAAATAAGTCATAGTTAATAGGGTTACACCAAAGCAAGGATAAGAAGACTATGAAATGATGACTCTAATATCTATGTCAAGCTTGTGTGGCTCAGAAGATTGGAAGCTTTCATTTCTAGCCTGCTGGTCAGAGGGTTTACTCTATGATCTTGCCTTTGTCTGTTTTTTTTTTTTTTGGTTGTTTTTTGCAGTGTTTACACAGTTTAATACGTAGAAAAATTCTCTTGGTTTATCGAGCCACAGGCTCTTCATGAGACAAATCATACCTAAATGCAATTCAATAAACATCAATTTCCAGTTAGAGGAGGCTGTGGTAGGCTCACGTCCTCATTGTTCTATCACCTTTAGGCAGGTCGTACTCCACTGTCACCACTTTGGTTGTCCTTGTTCTACTCCTAGAGTCGACAGAACTGTATATGCAAAACGTGTGCTTATACGCAAAAACTGAAATGAAAGAGGACCCCAGACACAGAGTCGGAAGTGAACTATAGCAAAATTATCAGGTATACCTGTGTCCCGTGAGGTTCTCTAGGGATGTACACGGGTATTGTTAGGATTCTTTTAAAAGAATGTTGCAGGTGGAGGCTGACAAGTTCTGGTGACTCAATGCATCCGTTCTTGTGCGAACCCCTCTCTGTGCCATTCTGCGGAAAGCGGGGACCTCGGGGTGTCACCGGCACTGATGTAGCATGGGGCTGGAGTTTGTTGGGTCTCGGCTTTCATGAGCATGCCTCATCTTTGCTAGCCTTGCTCTTCAAACAGCTGGGTGCAGTCATGTAGGAAAGAGCTCGGTTGCTGTACGGAAGCAGGCGCGTGGGTGGATGAACACAGAATAAATCGTAGGGACAGAGGGCGTCTGCTTGGCAGCTATAATTTTCTGGGCTGGGAGGAGATCAAATGAAAGAGGTACCAGTGAGGAAGAATTCCTTGCCGTTTGTTCCAAATCAGGCTCACTCTGCTGGGAAGTGGATAACGTGACCCGGGGGCTGCCCTGGGGCCATTCGCAAGCTTTGGGCAATGAGGGAGTGGCCTTTGTCCAGTGCCATACCCCTATTTTAAATAACTTACTCTACAGAAGCGGCTGTAACTCAGTGGTTGAGTGCCTGCCTCCCACAAACAAGATCCCAGGTTCAATATCCCCTGTACCTCCTAATAAAACAAAAACAAACTTACTCAATTTAGATGTTTGCAGAGTAGTCAACAGTGAGCACATCATAAGGTTTATGCAATGCAAGTTTTTAGAGCTGAAAACGTCCTTAAATATCATCTGGTTAATATGGCACCCTCCCCCCAGTTACATTTGAGGGTCTGGGACATTGGGTGACACAGTGGCACTGGGATCAGATCCCAGGTCTTGAAGTTCCCATTTTCATGTCTCTTAGCTGCTTCCTCTGTTCCTTTCTAACAGAAAGACAGTGGGGTAAAAAACGAGGGTAGAGCTTACAGTTCTGAAGTCATTACTACAGCGAAAACATTAAACACAAATATTTATGCAAGCGTAAAATAGCAAAAGGCTGTTGATTGATGGGTTGAAATCAACACTGACTCATCCAACCAGTATGTCCTGAGTGCTTTCTGTGGGCAAGGCATTGTACTAGAAACACATTCCTGTCATCAAGGAAGGGAACACGGCCGTTGTGTAACTAATCACCTCGGTAATTGTTTGCAGTTGTTGTAAATGCTCAGCAGGAAGCGAATGGGGCGCTGGGAGAGAGAAGCTGGCTTTGTCATCTAGAGCGGAGGTTCCCAACCTCGCGCATGTTTGCATCCCTGGGAAGCTCTATAAAAATCCCAGGCACCATTCAATCCCAACCTCTTGAGAGTGGGTTCTAGCCATCAGGATTTTTTTTTTACTAAGAATCACCAGGTGGTTCCAATGTGTAAGCAAGTTTGAGAACCACTGCCCTAGAAACAGGTCATCAATAGAAACTTGAACTGGGCTGACCAATGCTAAGCTCACAGTATGTTCACATTTATAAAATACTCTCAGATGTGCGGCATCTCAAGGATTTACTAATGGCTTTCAGGAAAGAAAGAAATGCTGCCCATGTTGTATGAGAGATGCCCTCTTTCCTCGGGAACATTAAAATATGGAGAAGTACCTCTAAGAATCAAGGAAACGTGATTGGGGGATAAAAAGGAATAATACACGCTTTTCAAAGGTAGGTACATCCTAGAGGTAGAGTTGATGCTTGAATGACAAATAGAGATTCAACATCATCTGAAGAAACTGGAATAGTGAGTTGATGCCAACAAGGTGAAATTAAATGGGAACACAAGTGGCAAAGTCCAGAAAGTAAAATGCACAAGGTACAATATGCTATGGTCTTCCAAGCAGAAAGATCTGCTTTCCCTTAAATTGAGAATGAATTTGTGCTATAATAGCTAATATTTGTGGAGTACTAATTGTGAGCCTAGCACCCATATACACACATGTATATATATACACACACACTTGTATATACACACACATATGTACTTGCATGTGAGTATACACACACGTGTATGTATGTGCTTGTATGTACACATATACATATACACACATGAACACACATAGATCAAGCTTGAAGAGGGAACCTAATTTGCCCAATGTTAAGCCGTTGGCTTTGAACTCAGGCAATCTGACTCTGGAGCCTGCAGTGGAGTCATTTAAAAAAATGCAACTTAACACTAATGCAAATCTTAGCTTTCTTTAATGTAAGCATATGACTTAAATCTTCTATAGTGATCGGGCAAGATAGAGTGCACTATACTTAATTCTTGTCAGCACCTTTTCGAGTAGTGATTCTTTAAGACAGTGGACCCTTTTAGGTAAGAGATTGCCCCCAGAACATGTCCATAAGCAAATGCACACAACAGTTGTCCTATGATTCACTGCCTCCCTGCAGCTCATCCATGGCTCTAGATCAGAACCTTGTTTTGCAGGAATATTAGCGACCTCAAGTTCGTTTGCAGGGGCCTGGCAGTGCTGATAATGCCCCTGACATCCTGTCTTGTAAGACAAGAGTGAGGGCTTTCTGAAGGGTAGTTTGGAGAAGAAAGAGAAGGGAGTATGTGGGAAACGTCTGGGCTGTTTCCAAATATTTCCAAAGTTATCATATAAAAGAAGACACTGATATTTCCTGGGATGGTCTGGCGGGCAGAGCTAGCAAGGACCAAGAAGTAATTATAGGGAAATTTTGGCTTTATAAAAAGGAGGAAATTTGTTCCAATAACAGTTGCTTCCAAGTTGTTCTCACTGGTGTGACAGGAAGCCCTTCCTCAAATCCCCAGTCTCCTACCTCTGCAGATACTGAAGTCAGGGTTGACAAGAAATCCAGAGAGGGTTAGAGGAGAATTCCCATGGTGGGAGGGGGCTTAGGTCCTGTCCCAGGGGCCCTCGTTTCCTCTCTGGGAGCTTTCTGTTGATCACGATTTCCAGCAGAATGAGGACAGGGCTCACGGCTCTTTCATTCCTCACTATACACTCTGAGCTCAATGAATGGTCTTTACGTGAACCAATGAAGGGAAACATCTTTTATTTAGATGTATAAGGATAAAAACATAGGCACCGGATCCAGGAACCCCTAGGTGAATTCTGCTCCATGGGTTACTATGTCTGTAGCTTTGGCCATGTGGCTACACCTCTCTGTGCCTTTTCTCCCCCTCCTGAAAAATGGGCAATGGGAAGCAGATGTGGCTCAAGTGGTTGCTTCCTACATGGGAAGTCCCTGGTGCCTTCTGAAAACAAAATGAAAAAAAAACAAACAACAAGCAAACACGAAAAAACAAAGTCAGCAGAGCCAATGTGGCTCAGCGGTTGAGCATTGGTTTCTTATATAGGAGGTCCCGGGTTCAATCCCTGGCCCCCGTACCTCAAAAAATAAAATAAAATTAAAAAAAAAAAAAAAATTTTTTAAAAAGGCCAAATATTACTGCTCATTTTTATTGGGATTGAATGAGGTATTCTGTGTGAAGTTCTTAGAACAGAGATGGGGACAAAATTTAATGCTCGGCGAATATTAGCTGTTATTGTTTGCTTATAGTGCAAATATCCTTTTCCTTGCTTGTCTCCTCCCATTCTCAGACTGTAGCTTTATGGAGAGCAAGCCATAGAAAGGTGCTGTTCACCTTTGTTTCTGCAGTCTCAATGCATGCAAGGTGTCAGTTAAGGATGTATGGAGCGCAGACATGAATAAAAAAGGGTGAATCAATGAAAGGAAGAAAAACTGTGTGGCTTCTTTCCAAGTTCTCTTCCAACTTAGTTAGAATCCCAGTTTTTGGAATCCCTTGATTTTTTCTCTCCTCTCCCCTGAAAATCCGAGACTGTTCAGATTCATCTTGTTTTATTATTCATTTTCTTTGCCTACCTTATGGTGTGGGCTGGATGGAACAGTCACTGTAATGTCTTGTCACCCACGGGGATTTTGGTCTGCACGGTTCAACATCCCCAGGAAAACTCCAGAACCAGATTCTGGCATACATATTAAGGTTGTTTTCCAACAAGGGATTGATTTGTCTTAACTTTCTTCTCTGTCTTCCTCTGGACATAACCTGCTGGGGTAGGGTGGCAACATGTAAATGATCACGTTGATCATTAACCATCAAATAGTGCTCCATTTTGATACTAAGTGCTTTGAGCCTCTTAGAAGGTAGTGTCCGTATATTATATCAATGGGCCTTGTATCTCTTTTGTTTCTTTTGAAGTCAAGACGCTGTTGAAAACCTTATTTCAGGCAACAAGGATGCATGGCAAAGAAGGAAGCCGTAAAATATGGTCAGGAAACCTTGGGCATTTAAAGTCCCTTTGCAAATGACGATGATGATAGGCGATGACAGTGCTTAAATTTGAATAGCAGTTTACATTTCCACACTTCGAGGAGAGGTTAAGCTCTGTTGGGACAGCTGAACTGAATTAAAATGGAAAGCTTCTCTTGAATCTGGGAAGCTTGTCCTGTATCCATGAAGTTATCTTGACATGAACTGGAACATTTGAGCAGTTCCACAGTCTCCACAAACGTCAACATCTGGTGTCTCTACTGATTTGATCAGGAACTTGGATGTCCCATTTATTTAATTCAGGAGAACAAGGGTTAACTTGGCAGATCAACTTTGGTGCTCTACATTCTGATTCAGCTTCTACAGGAGAAGCTGATTCAACTTCTATTGGAGAAATGGTCAACGTGTAATTCCTCCAACCTAGAGCTGAGTCTTTGTCACTTACATCAGAAAGTCAATGTGTTATGTGGTCACTGTGACAAGGTCATAATTTGCTTTCGGTGGCATACAGTGTCTCCACATACAACGTCCGATGCTTTTTGAGGGCTCCTTAAATTTTTCATCAGAATGCTGCCGAATGCGCTCAGCTTCTCGTTGCGTCAACCTTCAAGTTTTCAGTTCTCCCAGGACTCTGTGGAGAACTTTGAAGATGAGTGCACTTTTTGGAAATAGGTTTTAAGGAAAGAGAGTGGTCTTAATTTTCCGTAGTCTGGGCAATTAGAGCGATGAAGAGCTGCCATCCTTGCCTGGAGTCTTTATCACGAGTGCTGACAGATTGGACGACAGGAAGGCAAGGCAGGATTCCCATGTGATGACGCTTTCGTGGGAAACAGCCTGTCGCTGGGCCCCGGTGGCTAAAATCTGGAGCTCATCAGATGCCCCGTTCCAGCTGACCCTGTCGCCATAAAGGAGGGGAAGAAAGGGCTCGCATTCCTTCAGGCCCCGGGGGTTCTGGTTTTAGAGCCATATAAAACGTGTCCTTTTTCGGTTGTTGTTTGAAAAGCTTTCGTGTCTGGAGTGTGTCTTTGCACTTAATTTTGATGGAGCATGGTGTCAGCATCTTAGCGCAAGTCTCACACCCTCCAGGGGGTCTTAAAAGAACAGGAATTTATTGTCTGGCAGTTCTGGAGGCCAGAAATCCTAAATCAAGGTGACAGCAGGACCTTGCTCCCTGGGAAACCTGTCGGGAAGAGTCTGGTCCACCCCTGTTTCCTGTCTGCAGTCACTGGCACTGCTGGGTGTGTGGTGGTGTATCAGTCAGCCAAAGGGGTGCTGATGCAAAATACCAGAAATTGGTTGGTTTTTATAAAGGGTATTTATTTGGGGTAGGATCTTATAGACACCAGGCCCTGAAGCATAAGTTCTTTCCCTCACCAAAGTCTATTTGGAGCAAGATGGCTGCCGACATCTGCAAGGGCTCAGGCTTCCTGGGTTCCTACGTTCCTGGGGCTTGCTTCTCTCTGGGTTCAGGGTTCCTCCCTTCCTGGGGCTGGCTTCTCTTTCCTCTGTGTGCTGACTTCCCAGGGCTCCAGCTTAAGTCTTCAGCATCAAACCCCAACATTAAAACTCCAACATCAGAAACCCCTCAAGTCTGTCCTTCAACCCCACCAAGGGGTGGGGACTCAACGCCCTGATCCTAACTCAGTCACGCCCAGGTACAGATCAGATTCCAAGCATAATCCAGTATTTCTTTTTGGAATTCATCAATAATATCAAACTGCACCATTACACCAACTGCGGCCTCTATGGCCACACGGTCTGTCTGTGTTCATGTAAGGACCCCCATGACACCGGATCAAGGGCCAACCCTCCCTCCCCACCAGTGTGACCCCATTTTGCTTGGCCTAATTCCATCTGCAGCAGCCCTCTTCCCCATTCTGAGATACCTGGGTTTAGGACCTCAAAATATCTTTCTGGGGTACACGATTCACCCCGTAACGGACGGGCTCGCCCAGAATGCCTCCGTGGGATGGGCCTTTGGCTCTTCCACCACTGTGGGCCACCTCTCTGCAGCAAGTCCAGGACGGAGAATCCAAGTCATCATGCATTCTGGACAAAAGCTGGACGAGCGTGTCTCTTGCCCCCTGCCTCCTGTGCTTGTCAAAGTTGGATTCACGTTATGGGGGAGAGGGTCCCCTCTCGGACGGGGATGGCGGGAAGGGGTGAGGCGACAGCCCCCCTGGAATGCATGCTCTGGGGCTGGAGGAGGGCTCCTGGGCAGTCTGGAGAAGCTCGGGTGGCTTCCTGAGCCGCGGCTGAGTTCCATCGCTGGGGACTGTACTGAGATTGGGACAACATTCTTTCATAATCTGTAACAAACGTCTCCCCTCAATGCAAGGTGATGGTGGAGGGCTGATGTCGGGGACCCCCGTATGATGTTATGCATGTTTGCTTTGTAAGGTCACAACTTTGACTCTACACTGAATTGTTTATGTCTGTTCATATATAAATGATATAAAGATAATAATAACAATAGGGTGGGTTGGGGGAAAAATACTTTGATTAGTAGTGATATTTTGACAATGCTCTTTAATCATTAGTTTAAAAGGTTTAACAATAATGCGATGTACTGGTGGTAGGGTGAATTACGAGAGTCCTGTATGATGCTCTGTATGTTTGTTTTGTAAGTTCATGACTATTACTATGCACTTATTGTTCATGTGTGTTTATGTATGAGTGATATATGTCAATAAATTAATTTTTTAAAAAAGAAGATATTCTGCAGGCTCTGCTCTGACCTAAGAACCCTTTATCACTCTCGACCCTGCTGATAAAAGTATAGCATGGGCAGGGCCGAGGCACGCCACGGCGAGCTGCTGGACTGCAGCCCGCGGCCAGGGCAGTGCGGACAAGCCACATCCGATCCCTGATTGTTGTGTCTCTCATTGTGCCTCCTCATTGTGTCATCCTATTGCATCAACCCATTGAGACAGCCCATTGCATCAACTTGCCACGCCAGCCCTTCACAAGCGCTCCCGTTTGTCTTAAGCCGGGGACTGGAGGGGAGGGCGCGGCAAGGAAATGCAGGGAGAGGAGGAAGCCGGAAATGAACAGGTGGGTTCTCCTGGGTTTGCGGCCCCTCTGGCCTCCCGTGTGGATCTCTGTCATCTCCCTGTTAATTGGGTGACTCAGAAGAACACGTGCAGGCAGGGCTCATTCTTTGCCAGGAGGGACCGCACCTTCTGGAAGAACAGGTATGGGAGGTGTTGCCCCCACACCCCGCGCGTGACATTCTTGCTCACACTTGCCATAAGCTCTAGAATCATTAGGGCTGGGGGCGGGGCCCATGAAGGCACTTTTACCCAGGACCACATGATTGTGAGGCAGGGGCTCTTTTGCCTTCAGAAACTCAGCTCCCACCCCTGGAGGAGTTCAAGGTCAGGCCCCCCTGCCTACAGCCTCGATTCACTAGGTTTCCTCCTCGTGCCTCACGCCCTGTTTACAAGGTCCGTTTCAGCTGGAGGACTAGGGTAGGGTGAGCGTGAACTAAGCGAGGTCTGGGATTTCACATCTGGGCCGGCTGGCTTGTAAACGCACGTCCCAGGTCAGAGGGGCAACCAGGCAACCCACAGCGAGCCTCTCGTCACCGCCTGGGCACCGGACTCGCTGGCCGGTGACTGCAATTAAGGGCACACACCCTTTCACAGCAACGAGCGTGGCGTGATTGCTCGCCGCTTCCAGGCCACGGGGGCAAGTGGTTTCTTTTCCCGCTGTGAGGGACAATTTGTCACCAGGCCTATGCTTGGCCAGGGTATGACCCCCATGTCCTGAAAAAGCAATTCTGCCAGTCTCTGCCCCCACCTCCTCTTTTCTCTTTTCTTTTTTCAAGATTTATTTATTTATTAATTTCTCTCCCCACCTCGTTGTTTGGGCTCACTGTCTGCTCTCTGTGTCTGTTCGTTGGGTGCTCTGTGTGTCTGTTTGTCTTTTTTTTAGTAAAGATTTATTTTTTATTTATCTCTCTGCCTACCCCCCATTGTCTGCTCTCTGTGTCCATTCACTGTGTGTTCTTCTGTGTCCTCTTGTGTTATTGTCAGAGGCACTGGGAATCTGTGTCTCTTTTGTTGTGTCATCTTGCTGCGTCAGCTCTCCATGTGTGCGGCGCCATTCCTGGGCAGGCTGTGCTTTTCTCGCATGGGGCGGCTTTCCTTACAGGGTGCACTTCTTGCGTGTGGGGCTCCCCTACGTGGGGGACACCCCTATGTGGCACGGCATTCCTTGAGCGCATCAGCACTGCGTGTGGGCCAGCTCAGCACATGGGTCAGGAGGCCCTGTGTTTGAACCCTGGACCTCTCATATGGTAGGCAGATGCTCTATCAGTTGAGTCAAATTCGCTTCTCTTGTTCGTCTTCTTTTAGGAAGCACCAGAAACCAAACCCAGGACCTCTCATGAGGGAGGGGGGGCTCCATACTGCTTGAGCCACATCCGATCCCTGCTTGTTGTGTCTCTCATTGTGCCTCCTCATTGTGTCATCCCATTGCATCAGCTCGTTGAGACAGCCCATTGCATCAGCTCACCATGCCAGCCCTTCGCATCAGCTCACTGTCTTGCTTGTCTTCTTTAGGAGGCACTGGGGACCGAACCTGGGACCTCTGATGTGGGAGATGGGCACCCAAGTGCTTGGGCCACATATGCTCCCCTCTGTTTCTTCTATAACCGTGGGAGTCCAAACCCCATCCCTTGGCCTGACAGAGAAGAGATATCACACCTTCTGGAGCTCAGAGCTCATTTTGCCTTTTCCCATCTCTCCGCCCCTTCCCAGAACCCTAGGACGGGGGCAGAGTCTCTTCAGAGGAGCAAACTGGGGGTTGTTTCTCTGATTCCTGGTGGTCAGGAGAGCCCGGGACCCTGCTCTCTGCTCCCCCCAATCAGCTCCCCCCGCCCCCGCTACTTCCTCTCATCCTCCTCTCAGCCGTTGTCATGCCAACATCTTACCTTTAAACAAGCTTTGGGACACGTGCTCAGGGAGAGCGGCTTCTCCCTCTAACAGCCCCGGTGACTTCTCCCGTCCTCATTGCTGCCACCTGTCCGTGGAGGGGATGCTGGGACCGGGCGTCGGTCCGCGTTGCACGCCTGGGTGATTTCGGGCAGCTAACCAGACCGTCTGGTTGTGTTTGGAATTGCACCCCGAAACACGAGTCACCTGGTCAGGATTTTGTGTGAAAGACGGAATATTTCTATTTCCCCAGGCGGCCGCCTCTTCCCCCGGAGACCAGTCAAGACGCTTGGCCGGGGCCTAACAGCACTTGGCACTTCTGTCCTTGAAGTATCTTACCTGTGTCCCTGGCTTGGTGCCCTACTGGCCCCCACAGGCTCTGAAGTCCCCAAGGTCAAGATCCCTGTCTCTTTCAAATTTGTGTCGTCCTCAGTTGTGTGCAGACTGCCAATGCCTTAATAGATATTGCAGAACGGATGAGTAAATCAGCTCATAGGAAGGAAGCAACCTGGGAAAGTACAGAAATATGGTAAGGACTCCCTCCCCCACCACCCCAGCTTTTTAGAATAAGGGAAGGATGGAGGAGGTGGGAGGGCAGCTGCACATGAAGCAATAAATAGACACCGTTCTGGGAAAAGCAAAGTCTCTGAAAATGGAGAGGCCGAGGACATCTGAAAATGATAAATGACTCTTATTCAGGGACAGCCAGCCCTTCCAAAAGGCCGTGTCATGCTGCCTTCCCATTAATCTACCAGAAAGCGATAAAATTGACTTGACCTAAAAATTCAGTGAAAGAAAATGTCATATAATGCTACTTAGTACAGGAGTTGAGGAACGGAAGGCAAAAGTGTGCTGCTCTTTGACCAAATATGCTAAGGGTGAAATAACAAAGCTGAGTTCAGGCCCGGTTTTCAGGATGGCTGAGAGAAACACTTGTTTTCAAAATAAACAAGCAGCCCCCCCACCCAAAAGCAGAAGCCAGCTCCATTTCCCTTTCTAATAAAACAACACAGAAATGTGTTCACGAGCCCCTGAGCAGATGTTTAAATGTTAATCAAGTCATTTAGGATGAAACTCAAGCCGCCCCGTGGGCCTCCCTTGTTGACCAAAATGGTTTATGGAAAGGGTCAGAGAGAGACATGAAGGAAAACCAAGTGTCCCTGGCAGATTCCTCTATCTGTTGTTGCTAAGTGCAGCCATTTGAGTATTTACGTAGGTGTCTATAGCAGTTTGGTGTTGTTTATGAATTCCAAAAAGTAGATATTGGCTTATGTTTCGGAACTGGTGTGTTCCTCTGGGCATATTAGATTGGATTGGATCCAGAGGTTTCACTTTTACTTTATTAAATTATGATTAAGCCTTTGAGTCACGCAGTAGGACATTGAGTCCCCATCCCCTTGAGGGGACTCACAGAGAAAACAACATGGCAGAGGAGAAAGAGTTTTGATCCTGGAGCCCGGGAAGTAAACACACAGAGAAGCAGGTACATGAGGAAAGAGAGAAGGTTCCATTAGACACGGCAGAGGCTCTGGGAAGAAAGATGAACTCTTTGACAGTTTACAGCGGGCCTTGTCGAGAGAGCAGAACAGCTGAGCCTGGAAAGAAACAAGCCCCGGGAGGAAGACGAGACTTATCCCAGCCTACGGCTGATATTGGAAGAAGCTGGGACCAGGAGCCTTGGGAGGAAGAGGAAGCCTGAGACCTGGCAGATGTCAGCAGCCATCTTGCTCCAGCACCTGGCAACAGACTTTGGTGAGGTAAGTAAGCTTCTACCCCAAATAAATACCCTTTATAAAAACCAAGCAATTTCTGGTACTTTGCATTGGCACCCCTTTGGCTGACTCATATAGTGCCACAAGCACGATGCCATGGAAACAAGAAAGTGAGCAGGGATCTGCTCCCCCAAGCACCAGATTCAAGCATGAAAAGGCATCTTGGAAGCTAGGAGGTTATTTTACAGCAAATCAATGGAATCACCACTTTACACAGGAGATGGTCTACTTAGGAAACTTGTCATCTTCAGGTGATGGAGTCCATCCATCCGAGGCTCTCAACTCAAATCACCAGTGACAGGTTGGAAGCTACCACAGGGGCCCTACCATGTGGAGCTAGTAATCAGGGTCTCATGTGTGCACGGGACAGCTCTGATGTCCAGAACCCACCCGGAACTTTCTAGGAAATGTGTCTGGCCATGCTTTGTTTATTTCTCAACAGTCCCCGATGTTCCTGTGTCTCACTCTGGCTGGAAGTAGAAACAAAATAATGTAATAAGATGGAAATGACACATTCTCTTTCTTGTGTTAGAAAAGATGTGGAAGAGCAAGGAGCGGACTAGAGACCAGTTCATTTTTGGGGCAAGAATGAAACCATCCTGTTACCACCGTGGGGTCTTTATCAAACAATGATTTTTTAGGAGGTACTGGAAATTGAACGCGGGACCTTGTGCCCGTGAAGCAGGTGCTCAACCCGCTCTGCTCTGCGGGGTCTTGAAATGAACGCAGGTACAGTGTGATGGGAGGGAGTCAGAAAGTGCAACCATCCGTCTCCAAACCCTGAACAGTCCTCATTCCAGCAAGCAACATCCCCGTCTCTGAAACAGGCTGACGTAACACATCACCAGTTGGGACAAATGAATGAAGTACCGTACGTGAGTGTGTTTCGGAATGGGTAGAGCCTTCAGTGCTGTGAAGTGTTAATATCATTTCTGTCTTGTCCTGTTCTTATTCCACCCTAGCAAATGCCCATACAAAATGGCAATCTGGTGCTGTCTTCGTGGTTTTTATTTCTTTGGGTCCACAAAGTCCAGCAAACCTTCTCTATATTGATCTAGATTCAAGCCTTCAAAGACCATTAGAGAAGTCTGGGAGTTGCTGAAACTTAAAGCCCCATGTCCCTTCCCCCTGGGTCTTCTCTCCCTCAACTGGAAGGAAGAAGAACCCAGAGGCTGGAGGAGAGCAGGACCAAAATGTGTGATTTTGGGTGGGAAGAGACACCCAGAGGAAGGAATAGCTACCTATATTTCTCAGATTCATTTGTGTTTTTTTTCCTAATAATAACAATTTATGTTTATGCTCTGATTTGCGATTTTTAAAACTGTTCTATACGCATGAGCTCATTTGTGATTCGGAAAGGCAGGTGTCCTTGCTCTCAGCACACGGGTAGAGAAAGGGAAGCACTGAGACACCACACCAAGTCCAAGGCCAGGCCTAGCCGCAGGGCTCGGGCTGCCTGTCACTGCCCGAGGGCTGGAAAATGGCCACACATGTCCCCTCTTGGTCTCTCTGTCCCCAGGAGCTCCTCCTTTCATTCCGGAAATGGGCATAGCTTCAGGGGCATCTTGATTTTTTTTTAAAAGGAGGGACCAGGGATTGAACCTGAGGTCTTGTATGTGTGAAGCAGGCGTGTTGAGCTATACCCACTCCCCGACCCTGGTTTTTCTTGGTTGGTTTGTTTTTAGGAGATGCCAGGGATCGAACCCAGGACCTCATGCATGCGAGGCGGGTGCTCAACCATGCACATACACCCGCTTCCTCCTATAAATAAGGGAAGAGGCCATTGTTGGTTTCTTCACTCCACACCTGATTTACAAGCTAACAGGGACCCTGGAGATGGAATCTTCGTTAACATCTGGAGGAGCACTCATTACGCGTTAAGTGAGCATTCAGCTGTATGACCTCCTCCAGCCATGCACGGAGCAGCCGGGGGGTCAGGTGGTGAGCCGGCAGGCCACCGCCCTGAGGAGCTCCAGGTCAGATGCCAAGATGATAGATGAGGTGACAGGCCAGCGGCTGCAGCACACATGGAGGTCTGCTCCTGCCAGGTGGTCACGGTCAGGTGCAGCATGACACAGAGAGCACCAGCAAGTGCTAGGAGTAAATTGTCTGGATCACCCAGCGGATGATCCAGGGGTCTCCTCCTGCAGGAGATGCTGTCTGACCTTCGTTTTGAAGTTCTCCTCGGAAATGCACGGGAGCTTTCCAGCTGTGCCCGCCAATGAACTTCAGCTAAGTATCTCAGCCGAAAAGTCCAGCATCCCGCGGTTCCCCAGTGGCTGGCATTGGGGGGCAGGGGCTGTTCATCCTGGGGGAGGAAATGATGGGGGAGCCAGGTGAAGGGGCTGGTGATCATCGTCGTTCATGGCCACAGTGCAGAGCACGGCTGGGTCCTCCACCGCAAACACGTCCAGAAACTGTGTTCCTGCCACGAGGGTGCTCCACTCCGGTGAAGAGAGAGGAGGGGAAAGGGGGAGATTAGATCACAATAACGAGCATCGAAACGTAATCCTGGGAAGCGGACTTGGCCCAGTGGTTAGGGCGTCCGTCTACCACATGGGAGGTCCACGGTTCAAACCCGGGGCCTCCTTGACCCGTGTGGAGCTGGCCCATGCGCAGTGCTGATGCGCGCAAGGAGTGCCCTGCCACGCAGGGGTGTCCCCCGCGTAGGGGAGCCCCACGCAGCGCAAGGGGTGCACCCCGTAAGGAGAGCCGCCCAGCGTGAAAGAAAGTGCAGCCTGCCCAGGAATGGTGCCGCCCACACGGAGAGCTGACACAGCAAGATGATGCAACAAAAAGAAACACAGATTCCTGTGCCGCTGACAACAACAGAAGCAGACAAAGAAGAAGATGCAGCAAATAGACACAGAGAACAGACAACCGGGGTGGGGGGCGGAAGGGGAGAGAAATAAATAAATCTTTAAAAAACAAAAAACAAAAACCCAAAAAACATAATCCTGCAGAATGAAGGCGCTTCCCTTATTTTGGACAAATAGGAACACCAATAAAGACCACCTTGCCCTGCCTTCTTCTAGACCGCTCCCCCAGGTGGTATGAGCTGATCTGGCCCCGCCCTCTCCAGAACACACGTGTGCACACACACACAATCGCACACCATGCACATGTGTGTACGTCTGCACACTCTCATGCACACGTATGCCTGCACCTACGGAAGGCGCTGGAAGTGTGGTCCGGCAGCCCTGCCCCAGACTCGGCCACATCCCCCCGCCACGCTGCTCACAGGACTGCCAACCCCTGCATGGGCTCCCTGCTCTCTTTTGGGGGTGCCCGGCTGGATACCCGCTCCAGCATCGTCCATGCTCCGCAGGCCGAAGGCAAGTCGCACCCCACGCCCACGTCAGTGGCAGCACCCCAGGTTTCTGTGTTTACCGTCAAACGGGAATGGGGGTCTCCATGGGCACGGTCCCCCTGTTTGAAAAGCGGTAGTGAGATTTCCAGAGACGTCTTTCTCTTTAGTTTGTATTCCTGATCAGAGTGGCAGAACCTCAAAAGCATCTGTGCTGTAACAGAACAAACCCCGGCTTCTTGCAAACGCACTTCAAATCTCAGGGTCCCCCTTGGAAAAACGAAGAAACCACATTCGTAAGCTTGTTTTAAGCTTCACCTGAGTCACGCTATATCAACCTATCCCTTAGTAAGGCTGGAAGACATTATGCAACTACAATTTTTTAGGGTCAATATAACACACCAAAATGAAAAATAAAAATTTGCAAGGGGAGGACGGTAAACCGTGAGCGCCTACTTGAACAATCAGGAAGCGCCTCCCTGGTCTAGCATCTTAGAAGGGATTCTGTAATCCAGATCTTTAAAAGAATTGCACGTTCTGCAAAAGGAAATATATAATTTACTTTATTTATTTTGCACAAGTGGGTTTTAAATGATAAGGGACAGAAACGGAAGGAAAACCCCAGTTCAAAAATACAGGTTAAGGTAAAACAATCCTATAGTGATTGAGGACCGGATACAAACTCTTAGAGACCTGGGCCCATGCACAAAGGTCCATACAGGGGGACATTTCTTGTGTGGCCCCCAAGCATAGCCCCTTCTCTGATTTGTAATTCCAGTACCTTGGAACTGGCTCAAGAGTGTTAATATTTAGCTAACTCACACCCAATATCCTGCAGATGACATCACTATAAAAATTATTTAAGGGATATCATTCTGACTTCAGCATCAAAGCTTCCAACCAGACTGCCTGCTCCTTGAGCAACCTGATTGTGCCATATTGATCTTTGCCTCCTTACAATTCAGCAAGGCCCTGGCACATAGTAGGTACTTTATAAATAATATGACTCACGAGTGCCCAACTCCATTTTCCTAACGGCTTCTGACATGATTCTCTTCCAAAACTTTCGATTTTCTTTCCTCCCCAACTCTAAAATGGATTATTATAAATTCCCATTAGATCATCCAACTACCAGCTTAAGGATTTGAAAGTATTGCTTCATGGCTAAGCGTTTTCAGCTCTGTCTCCTTTCTCAGCTTTATTCTACTTCCACAGCTCAGCTGGGCGTATTTTGCTGTATGGCTTTTGGAAGTCTCTTTCCCCTCTAGGTAAGGTGATTCAGAGTCTCCATCGACTTCCGACCCAGGTGGGATAAATTGTCGTCTGTCATACATGCGAAGGTGGTTTACACCTTACAAAGTTTTCTCTTTCATACAAATGTCAAAGTGATTCATGTTTGTCTTCGCCCGCCATCGTCAGTCATAGCACGGTTTATGTTCTCTCCCGGTGAGCACATTAAAAGACTCAAAACAATCTGGAGAAAAATTCACCCTTATAAGAGAGAATCGCCTGCAGTAGAAAACCCTTCCTCCTCTTTATCTCAGAGTCAAGAATTCAAAAGACAAACGGGAAAGCATGAAAGTAAGGCTTTCAATTTGCTCTTTGTTCCAAGTTTTCTAACAGTAAAACTCCTCTGAAGGAGAGGGTAGAACATTGGACTTAAATTCGCTCATGGGACTAGACAGTAGAATAAAAATATAATGTTAAACAAGGACAGGCAGCGCTTGATTTCGCCCTGACACTTGTCCTGTGACCGGCCATCGGCACATCTCGCCTATGCGGTGACGTGAGGATCAAACGAGCAGCGTGGCAGTGCCCCCACGGCACCTGGGCTGCTTCTCTCGTGCTGTGTACTAGGCTTTCTGTTCATTGTCACATCTGGTCCTTCATCTACCTGAGATAGGATGGGCTCTTTCTATTTATGTGGCCTCATCGTTAGCCATCGTGATCATAAGCCAAAGGGGCCCCCGGGCATCTTATTTCATGGGACACTGTGCCAGGCGACGTACAAGGAGAACTGCAAAGGCTCGGCTCTTCTCTCTGAAAACCTGAACTGACATCTGGGAGTCAAAATAGCTGGTGTAATAATAAAGTAGTGGTTATGATACTTTAGAGAACAAGAGAACCAAGAGGCTTATAAAAATGTGGGTCCTGCTTCTAGGAATTTTGATTTGATACGTATGGAGGAAGGCTCAGGAAATGGGGATTCTGAGGCAGGTGCTTCCCGAACCACAGCTTGATAAACACTGCTATAAAAAATAATGAGACCGTATTTTAAGAACTAAGTTATCTCCACATTTACATATTCAAATGGTGCTTCCCAACCAGTTAGTCACCTTGGGAGCTTATACATTTATTCCGATGATTTTGACTTTGTTCAAAAGATGTTTGGAAATTTATTTTTTGGAATTTCCTTCAGAATTTGTTTTATGTTGGCTGTGTGGCCTGGACAGTATGTCTTAGATTTTTAAAAAATGGCTCTCTTCTTATTTCATGCCACCATCCTCCATGGTGTCAAACTTTTAACTCTAAAATTAGATTTTCCTTCTATAAACTGACAAAATTCGTTTGAAACTTTTCAGGTAAGGGGTAATGCTGGACAGTATAATCCCTGCCCCCCTGGGACGATTCCTTTGTCTGTTTCCTTGTTGGTTTTTTTGCTCATTGTTTATACTTATTGTCATTTGCTCATTATCTGCTCGTTGTCTGTTTGTTTTTTTTTTAGGAGGCATGGAAACCGAATCTAGGACCTCCCATTTGGGAAGTGGGCACTCAACTGCTTGAGTCGCATCTGCTCCCTGCTTATTTTATTTTATTTTTTGCTCGCTGTCTGCTTGTTGTTTTTGCTCGATGTCTGCTCATTGCATGCTTGTTGTTTGTCTTCTTTAGACGGTACCAGGAACTGAACCCAGGACTTCCCATGTGGGAGGTGGGCGCTCAACTGCTTGAGCACATCCACTCCCTGGACAATATAATTTTTGGTGAAAATCTGGAAGTAAGACTGGTTAACTAGGTTTGTTCACCAACTAGTCCTGAAGGCAATCAAAAGGGGAACTCCAAAAAATGTTTTAAGCCCTGGAAACATGACTGGTAGAAGTAAAGAGCTTCCGGAAGTAACTTCTTTAAAAGGCAGCATTAGATATTGATGATATAAAGTGCTGATTAAAGAAACATAACTAGTTACTGATTTAGTCACTTTATATAAATATATAGATCAAGGGTTAAATAAATAATGCTTTTCCAGGAAATTTTAGTTAAAATATCGTTAGTAGGGGGAAGCGGACTTGGCCCAGTGGTTAGGGCATCCATCTACCACATGGGGGGTCCGCTGTTCAAACCCTGGGCCTCCTTGACCCATGTGGAGCTGGCCCATGCGCAGTGCTGATGCGCGCAAGGAGTGCTATGCCACGCAGGGGTGTCCCCCGCGTAGGGGAGCCCCACGTGCAAGGAGTGCACCGGTAAGGAGAGCCGCCCAGCGCGAAAGAAAGTGCAGCCTGCCCAGGAATGGCGCCGCACACACGGAGAGCTGATATAACAAGATGATGCAACAAAAAGAAACACAGAGTCCCTATGCCGCTGACAATAACAGAAGTGGACAAAGAAGCACATGCAGCAAAATAGACACAGAGAACAGACAATTGGGGTAGAGGGGAGAGAAAAATAAATAAATAAATCTTAAAAACAAATATATTGTTAGTAGGTAACTGGCAACCCCCTACCCCCTGGCATATTTTGAAGAAAAATTTAAAAGATATGTGTCCAGCTCTGAAAGATTACAAAACAAGGCAATGGGTGTTTTTACCCTGATGTGCTTGAAACTTCGATAGGATTACTCTTTGCAATAAAATAAAAATATTTATTTAAAATATTTCTATTTAAAAATAAATTAGGATATTTATTTTTAGATCAGGAAAAGTGAGTGGGGGAGGAGGTGAGGGAGGGAGATTTAGGGAATGAGGAGGTGATCTGCTGGTGAATGTTTAGCAACTGGTTTATCAAAAAAACAAGGATAGATAGCTATCCATATAAATGTTTATTATAAATCTTTCTGACATAAAGGATGTGAAACACACAATCTAAAGCTAATAAATATACAATACTATTTATTGTAAGTTGCAGATAGCCCATTGATTCTCACAAGATGCTTTCATTGATTTTTGTCAAAACCTTATATCTATGGACAGTCTATGGTTGCATTTCAAACATCATTGACAAAAGGAGTGACATTGCAATCTGCTAACTTTTCCCAATGAATTTGAGCAAATTGAATCTACTCACATCATATGCAATCTACTCAATCCTCAATCTCATCTCATACAAATTATATTAATTGCAATAAAACCCCTTATGGCTTTGGCACTGCTGATCGCAGTAGTGCTTTTTACCTCCTTGTATAATTGTGGAGATTGGGCAAAAGGTGAGTCTACATTGTTTAATAACGACTATGTGTTTGGAAAATTCCTAAAATTGTTAAATTGGTGGGAGTTGGCGCCAGTGCTTCCCTGGGATATGCATAGATTTGTTGTGTCCTAGAAGGAGTGTGTGTCTAGGCCATGGTCAGGACTGAGCTATGTAATCCGGTAATAAATTGAGGATTGCCTCATCAGAAATGCGTTTCAGAGGTGATTTGAATTATCAAAACGTCCTGACTTTATCAGATAGTCAGGTCATAGTCCCTACCCCCAAAGGTGAGGTTAATATACTTCCTTGGAGATCTCCAGGTGGCTCTAAAACTGTTGGGATGTGGGGATGAGCCTCCCCTGGCACTGAGGGACCACTATCAACTACGAACTGATGATGCAACTGGAAAATGACCTTGAAGTGAAGGTTCAATGCGGATCAGCAGAATATCCCTGTCTACATAAAATAACATGACTTTAAAATGCTGTTTGACCTAATGTAAGGGGGAAATGGAAAGGAGAAATGAGTTTATAAGGCTACGAGTCTCTAAAAAAGAGTCTGGAGGCTGTCAGAAGGATTGCCCTTATGTACAACTGAGCAGAGTCTAAGAGACAGATAAAGTAGATACAACTCCCAGGTATTGGTTCCTTTGAGGGCTAAAGAGACCCATGGGTGCTATGGTCATGGCAGATGGGGTTAACTGCCATGTCAGATGGCCCCTCTTTGGAGCTGGTGTTTCTGCGTGATGAATCTGGACTCAGATGGGATCTCTCTTCATAAGACTTTCATGCTACTGTGCTGGAGTTGTAGTTGGTGTCGGGGTTTAAGATATATTTAGGGGATCTGAATCTCTGGACTGACAATGTGATAGCCAGGCCCTGAACCTCAACAGACTCCAGCACCTACAATCTGATTTATTGGACTCACCTCACTCAGCTAAGATGGAGTTGAAGAAGGACAACCACCACACCATGGAGCCTAGAGTGCCTACAACTGAAAGCGGGAGGATTGCATCCAGTATCCATGTGGAATCTGAGCCTCCTCTTGACATAGAGGTGCAATGGACACAACCAATCCAATGTCCACAGAGAAAAGGTGGCATTGGAGTGGGAAAAGTGGACATGGTGGCTAATGGGTATGGGGAATGGCAGGAAGAGACGAGATGTGGAGGCGTCTTTGGGACTTGGAGCTGCCCTGGATGGTGCTTCAGGGGCAATCACCGGACACTGTAGATCCTCACAGGGTCCACTGGATGGAATGGGGGAGAGTATGGGCCATGATGTGGACCATTGACCATGAGGTGCAGAGGTGCCCAGAGATGTACTTACCAAATGCAATGGATGTGTCATGATGATGGGAATGAGTGTTGCTGGGGGGGGAGTGGTGGGGTGGGGGTGGTGGGGTTGAATGTGTCCTCATGTATATCTTTTTAATGTAATATTTTTACAAAATCAATTAAAAAAATAAATAAAACTGTTGGGATGGATTTGGGGCCATCAAAAGAGAGATTTTTCTCATCTTTCTCATTCTAATTTAACCCCTGTCAATTAATTCAAAGAACGCCCTTCTTGGATTGTACAAAGCTTGTGAGTGTGTGACACAGGGACTCCAGTGGTGGACGAGGGACTGTGGTTAACGGGAAAAATATGAGAGTCTTTTCTCCTGAATGATAACGAAAAAATAATAGGGTGTTAATAACTGGGTGGGTTGGGGGAGAAATACACCACATGTAAGAGATGGGCTATAGCTAGTCGTAATATGTTGATGCTGCTCTTTCATAGTGTGTAAACAAATGTTTCAGGTGGTGGTGGTGGGGTGATGTATGGGAGCCTTGTTTGATGATGTGCATGTTTGTTTTGTAAATTCACAAATTTTACTATACGTTGGTTGTTTATGTATGTTCATGTATGAATGATATACTTCAATAAAAACTTATTTTTAAAAATGAAGGCCATTCTTGCGACTTAAGAGGATGGATCCATTTTGGGGGACCCTTGGAATCGAGGGGAATTGAGCTCATTGATAAATTTTCCTATCAGAGCCAACTTCTCTTCTATTTGCCTTAATCTTTGTGTGTTAAAAAGTAGAAAATTCCATTGTTCTTGGGGAAAAAGATGTTTAAACATTTCTTTTTTTCCATACAATCCAAATTCATCTGAAGAGCATGCTATTTCACAATTTTAGAACATGCTTTAAGCTCACATGCAGTTATTTTAAGCTTTTTCTTTCTCTTTCTTTGAGTAAACACATTTTCTTGGTTCATAATTAGCCACTCCCACCCTCTCAGGCCAGTTATAACTAACTGGGGAGGTCTCAGGTTACTACAAATTGCTTTAGACTCTTTGTTAGAATTCATTAGTCAGTTTTGAAATCTAGACCATTCAGAAAATGTAGGCATCTGTCAACTTGCTTTCTGCTTAATAGATGAATAAAGTTCACAATGAATACACCCACACACAAACACATGCACACACCCACACGGTGTATGTGTACACAGATGTATGTATAGATGTATGACTATAACTACGCGGTTGTCAAGTTGCCCTCTAATCCTGGAAATCTCAGCACTCATGCAGCCATGAGAGGATTTGTTCCATGGTTAGTACTAGATCCTTTCCCAGAACAGGAACTCAGAAAGGTAGGACTAAAGACCAGGGGTGGGCTGATAAGGAATCAGGTGTAAAAGAGTCCTGAGGTCATGTGTCAGTTAAGGTTGAAATTTGGCTACAAGTGGCCAAAACACACACAGAAATATCAGAATCTTAAACAAAATCATAGGTAAGCAGCCCAGGGCTAATATGTTGGCAGTACAATTTTCTAGGATATTAACTCTTTCTGTCTTATTGCTCTGATAACCTCAACACATGGCTTCTGTCGCTTGGTCTAAAATGGTTGCTCAAGCTGGAGCCATCATGCCAGCATTCCAGCCTGTAAGAAAGAAGAAGAGGGGAGGAAGGGCATGTGTCCCCTCTTAAGGAGATGACTCTAGTTGTCTGCTACACTTTCCATTCCTCATGACCATACCCAGCTGCAAGAGAGGCTGGGAACGTGGACTTTTTCCCCCCCCCCAGGATGCCATGTGCTCAGCTGAAATATTGGAATCTTATTGAAGAAAGAAGGGGAAAACGGGGTCTCCACATTTAACCCTACTGGGACTTAGTATCCTATGAATTTCATCTTTTTACTGTTCCTCATCCCACTCATGTCCCCACCTCTCTGCTTACCCAACTTAAATTCCATCGTCAATCATCGTAATTCCTTCCTTCTGCACAGCCCAAATTTCCTTGCCCTTCTATTGCCTAACTGAGCAGGATTTTTAAATTTACTTTAATTTTTTTTTTAACATTTTCTACTGTAGGAAGAATTGCAAAATACCTTTCCCTATGTATTCTTATTCATGAAAAGTGTATTTTTTTTTAGTATAAATGTGTGGCTTCTAAGGGGAGCCTATTAGAATGGATTGTGGGGGTACAGTGATAGAGATCCTGATGTTACCAAATTAATGACAATTATAGATAATTGAATTATTTAGAAGCATTGTTTTCTCTCTCTATTTTTCCATATCTGTTTGGTTATATGTCACAGATGCCTACTTTCTAAAGAATGTAATATGAACTGTTTTCAAGAATAATGGTGTGTCAAACAATGTTTTCATGTATTTCATATTTTAAAAATTCATTACCAACATGAAAATCTTATTCAGAAAAAAGCCTCAGTAATAATTAATGATGGAAAAATTCACATCAAATAAACATTTTCCCGTTGTGTGGAATATATGAAATAATCTTTCTTTTTAAGCAACTGTTTTTGAACAACTGGAAAGAGCAGATTACTATATGGACAATGCAATTTATAACTAATTTGATGAAGGTTATAGTGTAGACTCTGGTGTTTTATTTCAAATTACATCTTAATTTTTCAGTATATCTATCACCTCAAATTTCATTTGATCCCACTCAACTTTAAGAATACTACACTTTGTAATATCCCATTTTCAGTATTGAGCAAAAACACATTTTTTAGCTATTCATTGGTGTACATGCTAGATTTTCACATTGACCTTTATTTTAAAAATTACAAACATTTCTGTTTGGGTTTTAGTGAAATTTTAGAGAGAGAGCTCTGAGTACAGAAGACAAAAGTGACATCACTGGTAGTCACAATAGAAGAAATGTTATGAAGCTGGGTGGGTGTGCAGAAAGGAGGAGGACGTAATGATAAGACCCAGGAAGTGCTCAAGGTACAAAGGTGGGTTTAGGAAATGGATTAGAGTTATGTATATGAAGATGGATTTTGCTGCAACCTTTCATTTGACTTAGTGCTCTCTCTATTTAAAGAGTTACATGGAAATTCTACCTCCTTCTTCTAGCTCAAAGATACCAACTTCATCTAGTGATTCATGCCAGAAACCTTACCTCAAGTTTATTGACAGTTTGTCCATCCGTCCATCCACCTACTCATTCATCCACCCACCTAACCCATAGATCCATCCATCCATCCATCTACCCATTCATAAATCCATCCATCCACCCACCCATAGATCCATCCATCCATCCATTCATCCATCCATCCATCCATTCATCCATCCATCCACTCACACACTCATAGAACTATCCATCCATCCACTTGTCTACTCATCCATCCATCCACCCACCCATAGATCCATCCATCCATCCATCCATTCATCCATCCATCCACCCATTCATCCATCCACCCACCTAGCCACCTGTGCACCCAAAAGACACTATTTGGCACCTGATATGTGCCTCTGTGGTAAGAATATAGTTGTGAGCAAAACCCTTCATCCTCAATACTTTTCAGTTTTCCATCTATTGAAGAAGGCAGACGTTAACCAAATAATCACATTAAGTAATATTTAATTACCGATTGTGAAAAGTGTTTGAAAGAAAAGACCACGATTCTGCCAAAGCATGTAACGGAATCTGACTTAGATTGCTTCCTTGGAGGAAAAGATGAATGACATGGGGAGTGACAGGTGAGTAGAAGTGAGCTAGGTAAAAGGTGAGTGCAGGGGGAGAATTCTAGATGAAGAAATAAGCTTAGATGAAGAGTTTACAGTATGAAGGAATATAGCAAAGGACCTGATGTAAGTCCAGTCGAGTAAGAATGTAGAGAACAAAGTGCAGACCAGTTTGAGATTTAGTTGGAAAGATCAGCAGGGTCAGATTAATGAGGACCTTGGAGACCATTGTAAGGATTTTTGGATTTTATCCTAAGAACAATGAGGAATGCAAAGCTTGGAAGCATTTTTGTTCTATTACAGAAAACCTGAATCAAATTGGTTTAAGAGAAAAAAGTAGGTAAGATGATTGATTCAGTTTTAGGGAAACTTGTGTGTGTCTCTTCAATTTTAGCTCTGCTTCCTTAGTCTTGTTTCCATTATCAAACAGGCTCTTCCCCTCCTGTCCCAGGATGACTATATGCTTTTGTTTTTCTTGGCAAGTGGGAAAGAAAAAGCATGCTTCCTTGAGAGTTAAAAAAAAGTCCTCGTGATTTAGTTTAAATAATCTTGATTGATTTGTTTTTGTGTATGTGCCCACCTTGAAATAATCTGTGTAGACGATGCTAATTGGTCTATGGGATCAATCCCATCCAAAGCTCATGGTTAGGAAATCTGAGTTATCTTTTGAAAGTAGTGAGGGACAATGGATGTGGAGGAGGCAAACAGTATTTGCTTATTAAAATCACTCTGGCTGCAGCACACAAAATGGTTTTGAAGGGAACAAAGAGGTTGTGGAGAGAACAGTTATGAAGCTGGTGTGGTGACCTGGGAGGAAAGTGATAGATTTGGGGAGCTTGAACTAGAGTGGTGGCAGAGACTATGCAGAAGAGTAGATGAATTCCTGAGATACTTAGGAGATAACAGTCAAGTATTGAAGATGGAGTGAATATGGGGTTGTGGGGGTGGTCCATGGAAACTTATAGTCTGGCTTGGGGAACTGGATTGATGGTAGCACCTGTACCAACATGGGGAAACCTGGAAAAGGATATGAATGGGGAGGGGAAGATTATTATTTTACCTTGAGGATGCTGAATTTGAGTTATGAAGTGGAGACGTGGAAATTCTCAAGTAGCAGTTGGATATACAGATCTGAGCTCAACAAGGTGATATGGCTTGGAGATAAGAATTTGTAAGTCATTTTTAGTTAAATGATAACTAGAGTCATGGTCATAGAAGAGATTTCTCAAGGAATGCATGTAGGAGAGAAGAGAAGATGAAGGCTAGTAGGATCAAGCAGTTAGGAATTCTAACATTTAGTTACCAAGTAGAGGAAGATGAACCAGCAAGGAAGCAAAGAATAGGTGGCCAGAGAAGCAAGATGTCGCTGAAGTAAAAGGGAAAGAGTGAAGAAGGAGGACAGATCTTTTCCTATATGTGACATATACCACATAATATATCATAAATGCACCTTTGCTCAGAGTCACAGTCTAGCCAATATCATTGTGACCTCCCCATTTATTCATAATCACAGTGTACTTTATATTGCCTTGTTCAGTTCTTAGTGCCACTGCAAATACAAATGCCTCCTGCATACAGACCTATTTCTCCCCCAAAGCCATATTCTGATGACTTTACATCTATGTATTTCCTTAATATTCCCCTCCTTTCCTTCTCACTATCACTCTCATAGCTCCAGCCTCATCTCCTTTCTCGTAATCTATTGCATTCAGTATCTCATTCTACTGGAAAATACTTGTGGGGAATTTCCTTCTGTTCCTTGAGTTATGCTTTCTTCCAGAATGGTTTTCGATCTAGATTTTCTATGCTGTGCTTCTTTTTCCCCTTTTGTGGATCTGGTTTTCCTGGGTGCCATATTATTTTTATCAGCCCTGTCCAGCCCTTCCGGTTGCTTTGATAGAATGTAGGTGGTGCTTTGTTCCCTTCCAGTCTACCTAAGACTATTCATTTTTATCTAAGCTGTAGTTTAAATACTAGGTGTTTTCTGTCAGACCTTTCTGTAGTCTGAAGTCATGGCATGAAGCAGAGTGGGGGAGAGACAAAATGTGTATTCTATTTTATGGTGGTGATTGTGGAGGAAAATACCCTTAGTCATCATCAGATCCTTCTTCCAGTTTTCCCATTCCAATCCAATTTCCTACTGCCATTTGACCACTAGAGTGACCTGTCTGATGAGCTGCCTTCCTGCTCCTTCCTTCTGGTTGTTTATTTATTTAAGGTACCAGGACTGGGGATTGAACCCGGGGACCTCATGGGTGGGAGGCCAGCGCTCAACTACCGAGCCACATTGACTCCCTTGAGTTGTTTTTTTCATGTATTTGCCTGTTGTTTTTTCGTTTTAGGAGCTCTAGGAACCAAACCCAGGACCTCCTATGTGGTGGGAGGTGGGTGCTCAACTGCCTGAGACACATCCGCTTCCCTATTTACTTATTTACTAGGGAGTATATGAATATTTAACATCACATACTGGACATTGTACATCTGTGTGAAATGCACTTGTCCACTTTTCAGGGGAAAATATGCATAGATTTATCCAACTCAGAGAGGTGTCAGTCCCCAATCTTATATTTTAACATTGACCTTGAAATACAATTCAGATCCCTTAAAATGATCTGCAAAGCCCTTATACTTGATCTCTGCCTTCCCCATTTCATTGTCCCCTCCTTTCCATCTTGTATCATACACATAAACAACACTGATCCACTGGCAATTTCACACCTGTATATACTGAACTCTCTCATGTCTCCATGACTTATTCAACCTGTTCACCTACCCCAATGGGTTTGCTTTCATGAAAAAGGGACCATATCTGTTGTCTGTGCTAATTTCTTAGTTCAGGTACAATAGATCATTTTAGTGCTTTCATGGTTGTTCATGCTAGTATGACTTACAAACACTTTTTCTCTCCCTGAGAAGTGTTGACAGCCACCTGCTCAAATAATTAGCTTTCCCACTTTGACTAATTTATTTGATTTCACAAACTGAAAAATACAGAGTATATCATGATGTCTTTTCAATAACAAGTTTTGAGAAGCAGTGAGCTCCTCCATTCCTTCCTTTTTCTCCCCACCCCCCCTTTTTTTTTTACCCAGAGCATCTGTTCATTTATAACTGCTCTTCTGTTATGCACACGTAAGATGACAGAGAAAATGGATGGAGTGTAAAGAGAGTTGGGAAAAAACATTTTATCCTGTATCAACATATGTGAGTCCCAGCACCTTGTTTTGTCTTACACAGCACTTCATACTTCTCAAAGTATCCCTGAGCACATGTGTTTTACACCCAGCTGCAGAGAAGCTGTTGGAGTATAGATAATTATATCCTTTTAGGATATGTTAATTTTTTGCATAAATATTATATTTCTTCCTAATTTTTAGCCTCCTTTGCTTATATAATATATAGCAAGTTGTGGAAGAACAGGTGAAACTACCATCCAAAACGTGTAGGCTGGTGTAGCTTAAAACATTTGCTTAATTTAGTTACTTGAACTTTACTACAGTTAGATATCCTAAGATAATACATAAAATAATAAAAATAAATAAAATATTTAAACATAGAAACAGAATAATCTAATTATCTTGATAATTACACCTATCATTTAAGTTTTGCTACATGCTATGTGCTATGAGTGTTTTATATATATTATCTCATTTAATCCTTTAGGTGAGAAATTATGAGGTAATTATGGCATAATATGCCAAAGTTACACAGTTATCACAGTCATTTTGGGATTGGAAACAAACTGTTTTTGTCTTAGAGCCTGAACTCTAAGTATCGGTTTAGAAGGACCTTATTATCCACTTAAAGTGAATTTGTGTAAAGTGGGCATTAAAAACTCAAAATAGATAGTGATGCTCAGTTTAGTTTGGGATAGTATCTTGAAAATAAAACTAGGAGATATGGAAGTTAATTTATTTTCTTATATATTTGGGAAAATTTAGAATTTTTTTCTGACTAATATTTAGAAGTGAGGACAAGTCAAATGTTTCTGTGCGTTGGTGTAATTTTTTCAATAAAATTTTATGGAGCATGATGTGATCTTCCTCCTTTCACATTAAGAAGTGTATTCATAAAGAAGGTAACCCTTGGGAATGTATGTATTAGTTCCCCAAAGGGGTCTCTTTGATAGTCAAACAATTATATTGTGAAAATTTAGGTGTGCCATCGTCTATGTTGCTTTTCTCTTCAATTGCCAACTGAAGATGATCTTCATAGGCTGTGACTCTGTATGTGTGTTAAATAGATCTCCCCCATTATTTTAATCAGTTTCATGGAATCATGCTTCCTTAACATTGTATCCAAATGTTCAACATTCAGTAATCAATAAGGACCTACTATGATAGACCTATTATGATAGATTGGAATATTGTCCAGCATATACTCTCATGCGTCCTCCTTTCCCTTGGGAAAGAATACAGTTTTCTTCCACACAGACTTTGAACTTGGTCTTGTGATTTTATTTGGTCAAGGTGATGGGAGTGGATGTAAAGTAAGCAGAAGCTGTAAATGTGCTGTATGTTTGGCTTAGATCTTGTGTTTCTGCCATTGATCCTAAGAATATGACTTTGGTAGCCACTGGTCCACGGAGGATGAAAGACACTTGGCAAAGACCTAAACCCAACCCTCAGCCTGTACTTAAAACCAGGAAAAACACAGTTTAAAGCAGACCCATTTAATAAAGCCCAGCTTCTATCGGTTGAACCACAGCCTACTTGCAGATCTGTAAGCATGAGATTAATGTTTGCTCTTAAAGACACCGAGTTTTGGAATCATTTATTGCACAGAATTTTGCAGCAGTAGCTTAGAAATATACTGACCAATGAAGGCATTGACATGATGGGCAGATTAATTACTACTGTTAAGCAGTGAGAAATGTCAGAGATGTTATTTCATTTCATTAGTGAATATCTTTATCTTATGACAATTTTTAAAATGTGATTGGTTCATTAAGTTCTTGTATTTTTTTAATTTTTAAAAAATTTTATTTATTTTTTTAAATTTTTAAAAAAATTTCTCTCCCTTACCCCCCCCCCCCCCATTGTCTGCTCTCCCTGTCCATTCGCTGTGTTTTCTTCTGTGTCCACTTGCATTCTTGTCAGCAGCTCTGGGAATCTGTGTCTCTTTTCATTGCGTCATCTTACTGTGTCAGCTCTCTGTGTGTGCAGCATCACTCCTGGGCAGGCTGCACTTTTTTCATACTGGACAACTCTCCTTATGGGGTGCATGGGGCTGCCCTATGTGGGGGGCACCCCTGCATGGCACTCCTTGCATGTATCAGCACTGTGCATGGGCCAGTTCAACGCATGGGTCAGGAGGCCCTGGGTTTGAACCCTGGACCTCCCATGTGGTAGGTGGATGCTCTATCTGTTGAGCCAAATCCACTTCCCTATCTTATGACAATTTTTGTTCCCCCTCAATACCTCCTATTTGTGGGGGCTCTGATGATATATACTGGGTTTACCAGGACTTTGCAGAAGTAGACCTCAGGCAGGCCTGAGATGTGACTGAACCAGGACAATGGTTCATCTGAAAATTTGACTTTTAGTTGAGCTAGTCTTACAGTAACCACTGCGTTTGTTAGCAGTTACTTACGTCTGATGCATACTTTGGCACACTGTCTATTCCCAGAGCAGTTGATGGGGCAAAGGGGTGGTAAAAGCACACCAAATAAACTGAGAACAGCAAACTCAGGATCTCAAATGTCCTGAAGGGATTCTCATTCTAAGCAGGTGGTATCATTGGCACCTGGGAGCCTTTCTGAGAGGACTGTTTTGTCCTAGCCCTTGAGTAGCCATCTTCAAGCAGTTAAATGCTTGTATGCTTTATCTGAAATACAGGAACTTTTATCCTTGGCCTATGCCTGAGGAATCACTCTGTCAATCACATCCCTTTATTATTTGGACAACCATATAGCTGGGTGTCAGAAGTGGGATTGATACAGACTCCCTAGCCATAACTGGCTAAAATGACTTGGGAAAATCATTTTTTGAATCAAAGAAAAGAAATATCATATTGAGATGCTAGAGTGGCATCCACCCCATCCTTGGCAAAGAATAACAAAACTCTAAGTCAGGGAAGTGGGAAGGGATCTTCCGGTAGAGAATATCTACCACTTCTTTGATATCAGGAGATTTGTTCCTTGGGCTGACAAAAGAACATGTGATGTAGGAAGCAAACTTATAGTAGTATGGTTGTTTCTTTTACCCTTTGCCAAAAGAATAGAGGTTCCTGAGACTTTCTATTAGGAAATGAAACAGAAATGACTTAAGTAGAAGTTTGAAATTTTCTCAGACATTTTGGGCATAAAAGAGGACCTGGGAGTTACTTGAGACCTGTCAAACTTGTGATCAGTGTATTTCCAGGAGAAAATTAAAGAACTGCGAAAACTCTAATTTTAGTTTATAAGGAAATAGAACTGAGAGGAAGGGAGAGCAAAATAGAGAAAGATTGTAAACTCCTACTGATTCATATTTTTCTATGGGGAAAAAAATTGTGTGTATGTGAGAGAACAAGCGAGAGAGAAATGGAGGGAAAGAGAGAGAGATGGAGAGAAAGGCATGAGGAGGGCAGGAAAAAAAACACAGTGAGAAAGAAATATTAATTTTGTCATTGATATTAACTGTGAGCAAATTTGTCAACTTGTGTGGGAGTAAGTATACATTCATGTGTTTTTCAGGCCTCTAAGTGTTCAAAATTGAAACTGTCTTGAGATAATTAATCTAAATATAAATGGACGATTTCTCTTCTTCAGACATAATTTTGTTTAGGGGAATATGGTGGTGGAGAGGGTTGGGGGTGAAGTATACAATCATCTGGAACCTCTTTGATGCTCTAAGATCTAAAAAAGAACAGTTTCTTTACCTCTAATATTGTTTTAAAATCTTAGAGGTTTTGAGCTAGGAAGGAGGAAAGTGCAGCTGCTTATTAAAATAAATTATTCAAATTTGGTGGAGTGTCTAAAAGGAAACGGATGTGGCACATGCATTGGGCTACCGTCTACCATATGGGAGACTCCAGGTTTGATTCCCGGGACCTCCTGATGAAGGCGAGCTGGCCCCACGCTGTGGAGAGCTGATGGCCCACACTGTGGAGAGCTGGCACAGCAAGATGATGCAACAAAGGGAGACACAGAGGAGAGACAGTGAGAGACACAGCAGACCAGGGAGCTGAGATGGCTTAAGCAATTGAGTGCCTCTCTCCCACACTGGAGGTCCCAGGATCAGTTCCCAGTGCCTACTAAAGAGAAGACGAGAAGACAAGCAGACACAGAAGAATGCACAGGGAATGGACACAGAGAGCAGAAGGTGAGTGCAGGTGGTGGTGGTGGAAATAAATAAAATAAATCTTAAAAAAATTATCAAGGCTTTAAAAAAAAAAGGAGTCAAGTTAGTTGTCATCTAATTCTTTCTCTTCCCTAGCTCCTCCCTATCCCCCAAAGTGAGAAAGGAGACTGAAACTGGAAAAGGAGAGGAGGAAGCAGGTTTAGATGGGAAACTGCTTGGAATGCTAGCCTCTAGAAGGGAGGCTGACTGAACCAAGCCACATGAGACCCTTCATGGAACTGTCACTAGAAAGCCTGGGGCGGGACTAGAACTATGCCTCCAGCTCCAGGTAGTGGCATTTCTCTCACAGAATGCAGTTGCAAAATGAGAAACTCTAGTAAACACCAATGAGACAGGGATATAGAAGCAAATAATGTGTGCAAATAAAGTAGGGGTGGTGGCAGTGGCAGCAGCTATAATCTACCCCTAGCAATTCAAAATTAATTACTAGCCCCGGTCGTATTTAGGTCCCCCAAAAAGACCAATGCTTGATCAAATTATTCAAATTTTGGCAAAACCACATTCTATCTTGGAAGTTTTTTTTTTTTTTTTTTCACTTCTACCTCTATTTATCAACTCATCTAGAAGAAAGTAATTGTTTCCTCTGTTATTACTAAGAAGTGGTACAAAATGAAAAATTCATTGTGGTGTCATGGCATTGGACACACTTGGCCAAAATTTGCATATATTCTATAGCTGTTTCTATAACGACTTTTTGTTGAATTGCCATTTTTGGTTTTATGAAGAAATCAAAACCTCTGGGCATGTGCCAGAAGTGTCTGGGAATCACTGTGTGGGAATTGAGGGTACAAATGTCGTGTGAATGCGGAATTCCTATTGACATGGACCATAATCCAAATGTGTTGATGTCTCCCTGAGTTGATTCCTTTGATAACCCCATAATGGGGAAATTTTAAAATCTAAAGAAATGATTTAACTTGAAATTTGGGGGAAAGTTTAACATTGATCCTCATAATTTTTGTTAATTAACTTGACTGAATTACCTAACAACTTTAATTGGCTTTAGGGAAGTTAGACCTATAAATTAATTGAGGTAATGATATAACATTGAGGTATATTGACCAAAAAGCCTTAAAGAAATTATAATTCAACATTTAAGGTATCCGTGATAAAAGATGAATAATGACTCAAGTACTCAGAAAGTGAAATGTTAAAAAAGTTTATAACAATTTTAAGAAACTCTTAGGTTTGTCCATATTGCCTCATTCACAGCTTTTCTCTATGAATTATATGAGAGCCTGTCTCTGAGGCCAGATGTTCTGCCTATGTTTATTCTTTTCTTCTTTAAACTTGTTTCAGAAAATGCAGAAAAATACAACCTCAGGGTGAACAACTATGTGGCTACCACACAGGTGATAAATAGAATATTAGCCATTATCATGGGTAGCCTCATTGACCCCAAGAGAAAAACAGCATCCTCATCTTAGTAATTACCATTTCTTTGATTTAATTTATAATTTATGCAGGTGCTTTGCGTCCTTAATTTATATGGTTCAGTTTTGTTTTAAAAGCTTTTATAAATGGAACACACTATGCATTATTTGTTCATTCTTGCTCTTACTCAACATTATGTTGGTATAATTCATCTATTTTGTTGCAGGTGCCTGTGATTGGTTTACTTTCATTGCTATATATTTTTCCATGGAATATATGTTCTTTAGTATTCTCTTGGAAAGAGTTTAGGGTATATTTTTATTTTTTGTCAGCTGCAACTAGAGTGATGTTGATTTGGGGGACCATCTGGACCTGCACATTTTGGAACCAACTGAAGGAAGTTTGAGCTGAGGGAGAAAAAGGAGAGAAAAGTAAACATGCAGATTTCTACTAAATTTAAGACAATTCTATACCTTGAACATATTGTTAATGTGGTCATTTATAACCTGGAGTATCAAAGCAAGTGGAAACACTAAAAACTAACAAGCTTTCTTAGTTGAACGAAGTAAATGGAAACTTGGACAAACTGGGTTGCGTCAAGTCTTGACTACTCCAACTCATTGGCTGGTGACTT
The DNA here is from genome assembly GCF_030445035.2 of Dasypus novemcinctus. Lineage (NCBI taxonomy): Eukaryota > Metazoa > Chordata > Mammalia > Cingulata > Dasypodidae > Dasypus > Dasypus novemcinctus. Next base: position 29,178,257 of record NC_080700.1, on the reverse strand, counting down.
CTTTCAGTGACTTCAGACTCTTTAATGAAAAATAGAGAAGAGTTTAAAGTAAAGAGGAAGGAAGCAGATGTGGCTCAAGTGATTGAGCTCCCGTCTACCACATGGGAGGTCCTGGGTTCGGTTCTAGGTGCCTCCTAGAGAAGGTAAGCAAGACAGCGAGCTGGTGTGATGGGCAGGCACAGCAAGCTGATGCAACAAGGAGACACAAAGAGGAAAGGCAATGAAAGACATAACAAAGCAGGGAGCTGAGGTGGCTGAAGTGATTGAGCTCCCCTCTCCCACATGGTAGGTCCCGGGTTCAGTTTCCGGTGCCTCCTAAAGAGAAGATGAGCAGACACAGAGAGCACACAGCAAATGGACACAGAGAGCAGACAGTGAGTGTAAAAAAATTAGGGGAGTTTTAAATAAATAAATCTTTAGGAAAAAAAAGTAAAGGAGAGTCTATGTGTTGAAGTGGACGTTAACAACCAACCTCGGGAAGACTACTTAATGACACGAGGAAATGTTCAGGGTCATCATGCTGTGTTAATGCTTCTCTCCAAGGTGTGAGGTTATAGGCAATTTTCATTTTCTTATTTATTTATTTATTCCTCTCCCCTCCCCCCACCCCAGTTGTCTGTTCTCTGTGTCCATTGCTGCATCTTCTTTGTCCGCTTCTGTTGTTGTCAGCGGCATGGGAATCTGTGTTTCTTTTCTGTTGCGTCATCTTGTTGTGTCAGCTCTCCGTGTGTGCGGCACCATTCCTGGGCAGGCTGCACTTTCTTTCACGCTGGGCAGCTCTCCTTTTGGGGCGCACTCCTTGCGCGTGGGGCTCCTATACAAGGGGACACCCCTGTGTGGCAGGGCACTCCTTGCGCGCATCAGCACTGAGCATGGGCCAGCTCCACACGGGTCAAGGAGGCCCGGGATTTGAACCGCGGACCTCCCATGTGGTAGACGGACGCCCTAACCACTGGGCCAAGTCCACTTCCCTCATTTTCTTCTTTAAAATTTTGTGTAATGCATGTGCGTTTATTTGTATATGTTTAAATAGCTCTTGAAAGAGACACCAGAAGCCGGTTCCACTGGTTTCCTCTAGAGAAGGGAATTGAGTTATGGGATAAGGCTTCTCTCGGTATATACCCTTTTGCAGTTTTGAATTTTGAACCATATGAAAGCATCACTTAAAAAATAAAATTTAATTATGAAACTGTTAGCACATGCACATGGTGCATGTTACAGGAGCGTGTTTATGTTTCATGGACCTGATTATGGGTTATTTTATAATCAGAAAAATCATCCCACAGCTTTGTCTGGGAGGAAATTAGAATTTATATGCGATGATCACTAGGTAATTTTTAAATTTGAAAACATGACATTTTGTTTGTCCTGGGACCGTTAAGCCTACCTGAGGATCTGAAGTTGGGGTGAGCAACAGGTAGTAAGGAGACTCCAGGAGGAGACTAGCTGGCTTGGAAAGAGAGAGCGTGAAAGAGAAGGAGAGGCCAACTAAGGCAGGGCCTTCCCAGGCCTAGAGAGACACATCCAAGCAGAGAATGGCAAGCTCTTAGGCGTCTGAAGGCCAAGTTGCAAGTAAATAAATGCTGAGCGAAGGTTTTTGTGGCTTCAAATAACTAGACTGTGTGATCATTTTCTCTGTTATTTAAGGTTGAGACCCAAACCTAACAGTGTGAATTTAAAATAGGTCAACTTTGGTTCCCAATCGGAATACAATGTTTAAGCTAAGAGCTTATTTCAGGGGTGTCCTTGAAAATGGGGGTAGGAAAATAATATTGACAGAGAGGAAACCTGAGCAGAAAACTCTTTTTTCCTGGAAGCTGGATGACCCAGGACCCTGCCTAAACTGGTCATTCCTCAGGGTGTTTGCTGAACAATAGTTGAATCATTTAATCCTTATAAGGAGTTTAGATGATATTACTGGAGGTGGTGGGAGACTGTGAACTCCCAAACTGTGATTTGTAGAGTGGTTTTTTTTTAATGTTGTTTTTCAAGCAGGTTTTTCCTAGAACCCATACCCTAGCAGAATTCCATAAACTCTCACTCAATCCTAACATAAATCTTTGTGGAAGACGCTATTATGGTTACAGTTGAGAAAATCAAGGATCAAAGCAGAACCTGCTAAAGAGAGCAAACTTAGTAGTATCAGAACCGGAATTGAATTCAGGCTGTTTTGACTCCAAATCCTAAGCTCTTTTTTCTTCTTAAAAGAAGAATCCTGAATATAGTATCAGTATTCTTTTTTAAAGATTTATTTTATTATTTATTTCTCTCCCCTTCCCCCCACCCCCATTGTCTGCACTCTGTGTCCATTCGCTGTGTGTCCTTTTGTGTCCTCTTGTATTATCAGGCAGCACTGGGAATCTGTGTCCCTTTTCAGTTGCATCATCTTGCTGTGTCAGCTCTTGGTGTGTGCGGTGCCACTCCTGGGCGGGTTGCACTTTTTTTCACGTGGGGCAGTTCTCCTTGTGGGGCGCACCTCTTGTGCATGGGGCTCCCCTACGTGGGGGACACCCTTACATGGCACAGCACTCCTTGCATGCGGCAGCACTGCGCATGGGTCAGCTTACCACATGGTTCAGGAGGCCCTGGGTATAGAACCCTGGACCCTGCATATCATAGTCAGATGCTCTATCAGTTGAGCCACGTCTGCTTCCCAAATCCTAAGCTCTTAAAGACCGTGCTGCACAGAGCATCCCCTCTGAACACCCACTCTCACTGACCCAGGCAACTGCCATCAACATTTGGTGAACTTTCTTCCAGTTTCTCCATCTGTTCAAACATAAACACACACATGCACAGTTTTATATAAATGCCATCAGACTAATATTCATGCTGTTGTGCAAATGGCTCTTTTCACTCAACAATATACCATGGAGATTTCTCCACGTCCATTTTGCTCAGTGGTGTTGAGAGCTTAAATGTGGGAAAATTTTTTGAAGAGTTTAATCACATAGTCCCAGCTGTAAGATGATCATTATTTGAAAGCATCTCAGCATTTTGAATGTGTTTATAGTCAATCACATAAGTTTCACAATCCTTCTTGGTTTGCAATGACTACATTTAAGTAAGGGGAGAGGGCAGCCTAGCAAGGGGTGTGCCCTGGTTTCAGCAATGGCAAAATAGGACTGAATGTAAGGCAATAAAATCAGAAACCAGTCTGCAGATCAGAGCATTTCTCATTTGTTTCTGTCAACATCTTGTCTAATGAACTTGCAGATATCACCTTTCAATCATGAAGGAGTGGCTGAAGTGGCATCTTGCTTTATGCTTTATCTGGTTAGACTAGAAAGTTTTAACTTTCTGAGCCAACATGTTTAAAGCTCATTAAAATCTGGTTGCCAAGACATGATTTATTCTTGTAGCTCTGTGTTAGTCTCCCAGAACTTGGTCATTAGTCCAGCATTAAGCACTGCCTTTTTCAAAACCATTCTCCCTCCCAAGGAATATGTTATGGTTTAAGTCTCAAAACAGAAACCTTAGCATCAGGATGGATTCTCAACTTGTCCACCTACTCAACCAGAAAAAGGTGATAAAATCTGTTTTAGTCTGCTAGGCTACCAAAAGCAGTATAACAGATATGGGTTGGCTTTTACAATAGGGTTTTATTATCTTACAAGCTTACAGTTTCAAGGCTGAGAAAAATGTCCAAACCAAGATCTCCAATTGTAACAAATGTACCACACTAATGAAGGATGTTGTTAATGTGGGAAAGTGTGGAAGGGTTAGGGAGTGGGGTATGGGAATCCCCTGCATTTTTTGATGTGACATTTATGTCATCTAAGTATCTTTTATTAAAAATTGAAAAAAAAAAAAAAGATCTCATCAGGTGATGCTTTCTCCCCGAAGACTGTCTGCGAGTGATCCTGGGCTCCTCTGTCACATGGCCAGGCACATGGCGGCATCTGCTGGGCTCTCCCTTCTCTTTCAGGTTTCATTGCTTTCAGCTTCTTGGTGCTGTGGCTTCCCTCAGCTCCTGCAGCTTTCTCCTCTTTCTCTCTGTATTCATCCCCTTTATAAAGGACTCTGTAAGAAGATTAATACTCACCCTAGGCCATATCTTAATTGAAATAAATTAATCAAAAAGTCCCACCCACAATAGGGTCATACCCACAGGAATGGAGCAGCTTTCTGAATGTGATTTTCTGGGGTCCATACAGTCTCAAACTACCACAAAATCTTGTTCATGTAGAGGTGCCTAAATATACCTTGAAGGGTGTATGGGAATGTTTCTTGGGTTTAGTTCCCCTCACTACTTATTGTCAGTCTTACTCTCTTTCCAAAAATCAAAGCCATTTTTTCAACCTCTATTATATATGTAATACTTTTTAGATTCTAACATGTATAAGAGATGGCACTCATCCTGCATCAGAAATGTTTATTTTTCTGTAGCCTTTATTATAAGCTTTGAGAGTCTTAGGGCAGGGATCGTGGATTATTTATATTTGTTTTCCCAGGGCCTAACAGAGTGTTGAAGATATAAGAAAAATAGTTAACAAATGCTGGGTTATTGAATGGTAGGGACAGATGCATTAAATGATTGAATGTACTGAGGTACAGTCAAGGAAAGTGAAGGTACCTGCCTCTTTCAATTAGGGGAAATTTCTTAAAGGAAGTGGGATTGCAAAGAGTTTCTGGAATTTTTGGAAAGGAAGAAATCTTGATGAATTGAGACGGAGGATATTCTTGACAGGGTGTGTGGCTTGGAAGGACCTTAGGCATGGGAGGGGTGCTAAAGGGAAGATTGTCTGTGGTGGGAGGAAAGGCCAGTATGTGAGGGGGAAGTGTGAAGAGAAAGGAACCAAGGTGGGGTGTGTGTGTGTATGTTCTCTGTGTAGGGCGGTTGTGGTGGTGACTCAAAAAGGTCTTAGAGACTGACTGCATATTAGAAATCTAGGAATTTCTATACTTCCCAATATTCCCCTTAGTATTTAGTGTGTTCTAACTTCCTTTAAAGGCTCTTTAGCGTTCTAACATTCATAGATTGGTCCAAATTCCTCTGAATGCATTTATATTCTTTGCCTAGACTCCTTAGCTAAACATTTTCTTGTGTCCCATAAACTTATTACCTACTGTTTCAGTTTGCTAAAGCTGCTGGGTGCAAAATACCAGAAATGGGTTGGTTTTTATAAAGGGAATTTTTTAGGGCAAAAGCTTACAGTTCTGAGGTTGTAAAAATGTCCAACTCAAGGCACCAACAGAGATGTTTTCTCATCAAAGGTCAGCTTCTGGTGATCTTAGACACCTGCCACATGGCAAAGCAAAATGGCGGCCAATCGCTGCTTTCTCCTCTAGGCTCGCTTTCTCCCCAAGTTCAGCTGTGGGTGAGCAGGCATATGGCTTGTCTCTCCTTGGACCTTGTTTCTTCAGCTTCGGGCTCCTCTGCTGATTCCAGCCTCCAGCCTCTTTCTCAGCCTCTCTGGTCTCTTTTTCTGCTGGAGTCCTCTTTTACCTGGCAGGGTAAAAATGGAGGAGCTCTTTCTCTGCTTTCTCCTCCATTTATGCTGTGACTCCAACAAAAGGATTAGAACGCTCCCTGGACCCTGCAGTCTAATCAAAGACCCTTAACCAAAGCAATCTAATCAAAGACGATCTAGTTAAAAGGTCCCTTAATTGAATCTAACCAAAAGGCTAGATAAAAGAGGCTTAGGTCAGGGTTTTTAACCTTTTTTGTTCCATGGACCTCTTTGCCAGTCAGGTGAAAACCACAGACCCCTTACTAAGTCCACACTATACTGTATATTATTTAACAAATATACCACACCTGCACCAACATGTCCCCATAAGAATAATGTTTTTTTTAAAATTTTTAATTCAAGCTCACGGACCCCCTGAAATCTTTACATGGACGCCTTGAGGAGTCTGTGGACCCCTGGTTAAGAACCACTGGCTTAGATATTGTAGCAATTTGATATGGTTATGAATTCCAAAAATAGATAATGGATTATGTTTGTAATCTGATCTGTACCTGGGCATGATTGAGGTATGATTAGATACCCACCTTTGGTGGGTGGGGACTCACAGATAAAAGGCATGGCAAAGAACGGAGTTGAGGGTTTCTGATGTTGGAATTTTGATGTTGGAGTTTGATGCTGAATTCTTAAGTTGGACCCCCAGGGAAAGAGACAGAGCCATTCACCTGATAGTCTACTGCTGACCTTGTGGAGAGAGGCAAAGTCTAGAGAGGCTCATAGTCTATAGCTGACCTTGTGGAGGAAACAGAGGAGCTGAGCCCAGAGGAACCCAGGAAGCCTGAACCCTGGCAGATGTTGGCAGCCATCCAACATGTGGAAATAGACTTTGGTGAGGGAAGTAACTTATGCTTTTTGGCCTGGTAACTGTAAGCTCCTATGCCAAATAAATACCCTTTATAATGCCCCGCAGATTTCTGGTATTTTGCATCAGTACCCCTTTGGCTGACTAATACAGATGTACAGGAATGGGTTAGCTTATGAACATAATTTTCTGAGGTCTACAAAAGTCTCAAACCAGGTCACCTACTGTATAAAAATGGGCTTTAAAAATTGTTTTAAACTTACCTTGTTCAATTAGCAAAGGAGTTTCCATGTCCCAGCCCAATCAGCCTATAAGAACTGGCACATACTTTGTCTGAGGGAAGCATGGACTGGGGACCTATGCCTTGAAGGTAACCACTGAAATTTGTGCTTCCTCATTCATAGATTCAGCAGATCTGCTTCTTGTAAGCAAACTAGGGCAAAGCTGTTTGAGATGGCAAAAAATAGTTGATTAAAACAACATGATGGCCCTGGGAAGAGAATGAGCCTGAGAGCCTACAGCTGCAACTGAGCCGGAGACAAATGAGCCCCCAGAGAGAGACAAGATTTACCCCAGCCTACAGCTGATATTGGAAGAAGCTGGGACCGTGGAGCCTTAAGAGGAAGAGGAAGGCTGAACCGTCACAGAGACTGGCAGCCATCTTGTTCAATATGTGGTAACAGACTTTGGTGAGGGAAGTAACTTACGCTTTATAGCTTTGTGACTGTAAGCTTCTATTCCAAATAACTCTTTATAAACAAAACAAAAATCTGATGGGAGGTGGAGATGGCTCGAGCAGTTGGGCACCTGCCTACCACATGGGAGGTCCCGGGTTTGGTTCCCAGTGCCTCTGAAAGAAGAGCAAGACAGTAAACTGACACAACTGGCTGGTGTGGCAAGCTGATGATGCAATGAGATGACGCAGCAAGATGATGCAATGAAGTGACACAGTTAGGAAGCACAAAGAAAGACATAACAAGCAGGTAATAGATGTGGCTCAAGTGATTGGGTGCCTCCTTCCTACATGGGAGGTCCTGGGTTTGGCTTCTGGTGCCTGCCAGAAAGAAAATGAACAGAGAACAGACAGCTAGTGCAAACAACGAGGTGGGTGGGTGGGGTGGGGAGGAATAAATGAGTAAAATAAATCTTTGTTTTAAAAAAACAACAACAACATGATGAAAGTTTACTTTTGGAGGATTTAGTTTACTCTTAAACATTTGGCAAGGATGAGAACCCAAGAGTCCTTTGTCTGTCTGTCAGTCTGGCAGCAGTCACTTGCACGCAGAAATGCTATGGGAAACCTCAACACTTAGGATTTACTTCTGCATTTTAAAACGTTCTCCCCAAACTGGGGTGCTTACATGTAATGCTACCCAGAACTCCTCTGTGCCACCTGGATTCCTGGGCTGAACATGATGAACGAAGGTGGCAGATGATGTCCTTGCTCCTTGCAGGTGATAGCCTCTGTCCCCGCTTTCCACCTAGTTCCTGTTTCAGAGCGGAACCAGCCACTGCTTATTGTGATACTGAATGTCATGTCACTTGGCCAGGATGTGGTGGTGTCCAGTTGTTTGGTCAAGCTCTAGTCTAAATGTTGCTGGGAAGGTATTTTGTAGATGTGATGAACATCTATAACCCGTTGACTTTGAGTCAAGGGGATTATTCTCAATAATGTGGGAGCAACAAATCCAGTCAAGGCTGTCAGAGAAAAACTGAGGTTTCCAAGAGAGAAATTTCTGCCTCAAGACTAGCAGCAACTCCTGTGTGAGTTTTCAGCCTGCCAGGCTGCCCAGTGGATTTTGGACTTGCCAACCCCAAGATCATTGATATCTTAATATATCCTTATTTATAACCATATCCATATTCTCTCTCTCTTTCTTTCTCTCTCCCTCCCCCTCACACACACATGTGTATCCAGTTGGTTCTATTTCTCTGGAGAACCCCGGCTGAGACAGCTGTGATGAGAGTGACTGATGTCAGTATGAAGTTCTGTCCTTTTCAGAGGAAAGCTGCCTAAAGTTAGGATCGAATTTCCTTTGTGCCACTGTTCCATTGGACCAGTACAATATTCATCAGTAGATCTCAGAAGGCTGTGAGAGAAATGCGAGAGTGTTCTATTAACCCTAAGTCTCAGGTGGTTCATGGGATATGTTTGAACACCACTGTAGTAGATTCTACCCTGGTCCAAATGAAAGCCACTTCTCTTTAATCTAGAAGCCTTTCTTCCTGGTCCCAAATTACTCTTGTACTCTCTGTAGCTCAGCTCCATTTGAATAAATACATCTTTAATTTTTAAAAAAAAATAGCGGCTGGAGGAGCAGATGTGGCTCGTGCAGTTGGGCACCTGCCTCCCACGTGTGAGGTACTGGATTCAGCTCCCAGTGCCTCCTAAAGAAGATGAGCGATAGCGAGCTGATGCGAAGGGATGATGCGGTGAGCTGATGCAACGAGGAGACACAATGAGAGACACAACAAACAGGGAGTGGATATGGCTCAAGCAATTGGATGCCTCCCTCCCATATGGGAGGGCCCCGGGTTCGGTTCCCAGTGCCTTATAAAAAGAAGACAAGCAGACACAGCTAGCACACAACGAACACACAGAGAACAGAGAGCAAGCACAAACACTGGGGGTAGGAGAAAGGAATAAATAAATAAAAATAAATCAATCTGAAAAAAAAATAGCTGGCCATTTTTTTTTTGGACCAAAATTTGATTGTGAGACTCAGTTGATAAGAAAATGTCTTGTGTGACCAGAGCAGCATAAGTACAAACGGAACCGTTGGAGGAGTGGGGCTGAGCTGGGAATTAGCAACAACGTTTTCGGGTTCAGCACCTGGAACCTGCCTGCTCTACAATTTTCTTTGCTGACAAAGGAGGAGCATAAGGCCTGCCTTGCTAAATTCACAGGATCGTTTTATAATAAAGTGGGAAAGCACCTAAGGGAAGCTTGGAGAAGTTGTCAACACTATGCACCTGCAACTTATTATTAGCAACTATTTGAACTTCACAGGTTACTTAGACTAGAGGGGGTGGGGACAGAATATACACTTCCGCCTTCTCAGTGGGGGGTTCCCTGTCTTACCCGCCCAGATACCACCCGGGTTTCTGAGTTTGACGTCAAAGGAGAATTAGCCTCTAGGTAGGTGTGTGCATGTGTGTGTACGTGTGTATATGTATGTTTGAGTGTGTGTGTACGCATACACTTGTGTGAACCCCTTCATAGCCTCATTTGCGACTTGCAGCCCAGCAGACAGGAAGAACCTGACTAGTTTTTAGACTTCTGGGTTCTTATTTCAGATTTGGAACCATGTAACAGTGATTTTTTTTTTTTTTTTTGGACTCCAATTTCACTCACTATTTGGCCCTGCAAACCATGTAGCTTTTCCTTGCCCTGGCTTGGTCATCTGAGCAAATGAGCTAGCAGTGCTACCAGATTACAGGGACATTGGGAAAGAATAACTAATGGAAAATGATGGCCTATAATGATACTCTTTTAAAACGCCTGGATGATTAAATGCTACAGGAGAGTGCATAATTGTTGGAATTTCAATTAAACACTCCCTTTATACCATCGGCGGGAGTAGCAATTTAATTTTGCACCCCTCCCCAGCCCCCAGTTCCACGTCCATTAGAAACTCTTCCAGGGCTTCAGTCTTATGTGCTCTGGGTTCATAAACTCTATTGCCAGGTTGGCATCCGGGCTCTGCGCTGTAGTGTGGAATTCAGCCAACTGATTCTTTGAAAATTATGAATGAAATCTGAAGGAGACCTTGATTTTTAGGGAAAATGTCAAAGAGCTAGAAGAGGCCATTTAAAAATACGTGAGCACTGAGGCTCAGCATTTGTGGCTCAGCTACCGTGCTAGTTAATCATGAGGTTGTGTTCTCTTTCACCATCTGGGGTTCTACGTCACAGATTTCAAATATCCCATTCCACAGTCAGGTCACGTCGACAATTTGAGGTTTGTAAAATATCAACACCAAATACGTGGTATTCTCTGCCTGGGGTGCTGTATACTCCAGGTTCTCTGGAGCATCACAATTAGTAGGAGATGGAGAGGATATCTACTGAGATTTATTTTAAGGAATTTGCTTTTGTGATGACAGGTCTGGCAAGTCTGACATCGGTCGGGTAAGCTGGAAATTCTGCAGAAAATGATGTTGCTGTCTTGAGGCAGAGGCAGGATTTCTTCTTCGGGAACCCTCTTTCCCTCCACAGGAACGTCTAGATTAGTGCTTCATTAAATAATTGGATACCACGACCTGGCCAAGTTGACACACACAACTAGTCGTCACAAGAGTCGTTGCAGAGTATTACTAAGTTAGAAGGTAGTGTTGTGGACAGGGTACAGTAGACCTCACAGCGGCCCATGGGCTGGCTGGACTTCTCCTCTCTACTGGAAACATCCTTGCCCCTCTTCTTCCTCCCTGCCTCCCTCGCTTCCCCCGTCCTGCTCCGTTGTCCTCCCGCTCCCTGCCAATTGTTCTGAAGTGCTTCTGTGCCCTCCATGCTTTTGTGAGCAGCTTCAGGGGGGCACATCAGTCTTCTCACCCTCATCTCCAAGGTTGTGTCTGGTTCATCCTGTGTCCTAGAGCCTGGCACACTGCCCGGTAAACAGCATTATGCACAGGTGTCTATTGAGTGAAATAGCCTCTCATCCATGATGACGTCATTGAGATTCACCGACCCTTTCTTGAGCACCCAGTAGCTGAGTAGCCCTGAACAGGGACCTCATTCTGTAGGGAGAGGAAAGCTCCTCTAGTGGGAAGTTCCATCCTAAATCTCAGCTGATAGGCACACACTTCGGGTTCCCTAGAAATGCCAGCTCCCTGTTCAAGCTCAGTTCCGAAGCACCCGCTGGCCTGGAGCTTGGCAGCTGGACAGTCCAGCTATTTCTAACATTTTCAGTGATAGCCTTGGGGTAAGCATTGAACATTCCCCTTGTTGATTAGTGTCATAGGTAAAAGGGGATCCTCATTTCACATGTCAAGGAGAGTTATTGTTTTGGAGGTACAAGGGATTGAACCCGGGACCTTGTACGTGGTTCCCTCAGTCACTGAGCTAAGCCCGTTCCCCATCAAGGAGAGTTTTGATTAAATTTAACTAGCATTTGGAGGGGAGCAGATGTGGCTCAAGTGGTTGGGTGCCTGCTTTCCACATGGGAGGTCCCAGGTTCGGTTCCTGGTGCCTCCTGAAAAATACAAAAACAAAACAAACAAACAAAACAAATGGAAAAACCAACTCAGGGGAGCCGATGTGGCTAGTGGTTGAGTGCCAGCTTCCCACATACGAGGCGAGGAACCGGGGTTCAATCCCTGGACCCGGTACCTCACCAAAATAAGTAAATAAATAAACAACATTTGGGAAGTTCAAGGCCCTGTGCGAGGCAGAGGGGACTAGAAATGTAGCAGAGGCATCAATATCGAACGTGCCCTGGGAAGTCGGACACATCCAGACGCCTGAGCAGTTGGCAGGGCCTTCCACGGGGCTGTCTCTGCATGAGGGGCTGTGATGCTCAGGAAGAGGAACTTGCCGGAAGGGGGGTGGCATCCCAGCACGGGTGCTGGTCCCCAGCCTACGAGATGTTGGAAAGGAGGCAACGGATGGCTCTGCAGGTTGCTTTACTGTTCTCCTCTCCCATCGTGGGGTGTCCTGGCATCTAGAGCAAAAACCCCAAGTGACACGAAGGAAGATGACGTTTGAATGCTCCAGTGAATCCCTCAGGTATCGCCTTCCCGACTCCACCCAGGGGAGGGAAAAGGGAGCGACTAGGGCTGTGGAGTCTGAGACTTTTCATCTGTGGACTGAACCAGAGGCGATGATGCTTATTTTTCTTTGCATTCCCTTTACCAGTTTCCACATTGTTGGTCAAGCCTGGGGAAGCTCAGGTATACGGATGAAACCCAAGAAGAAATACGTGATGTAAATTCCATTGCCTTTGCTTGTGAAACCAAGACTGTGGTAATAGGGTTTGAACTTCTTCAAGGAAAGCTATTCTTTTTTTTTTCATTTTAATAATAATTTATTGAAGTATACCATTCATGCATCTGTAAATGAAAATGTATAGTAAAAGTTGTGAACTTACAAAACAAACATGCATAGCATCCTACAGGACTCCCATCCATCAACCCACCACCCACACCTTGCATTGTTATACAACATTTGTTACAAACTATGAAAGAGCATCATCAAACTATTACTGCTAACTATAGCCCATGTCTTACATTTGGTGTGTTTTTCCCTCAACCCACCCAATTATTAACACCTTGTATGAGTATTATACATTTGTTACAGTTCATGAGAGAACATTCTCGTATTTGTCCTGTTAACCCCAGTCCATCTTCCATCATTGGATTCCCTGTGTTATACTGTCCCATGCTTTGTACAATCCATTCAATGTGTACACTCAACGGCTCTCATTTTCATCCCAGAGTTGTGCTGTCTTCACCTCAGTCAATTTTAGAACATGGAAAATTATTCTTTAATACACACACACCCCCATACAAATAAACGAAACCATCTTTTTTCTTTATGGACAATGATCTGAAGCATTAATGCCTCACTCATCAAATTCTGTTGATGGATATCTTGGAATGAATCATGCTTTCAAAAAGCTAGTGTCAGAAGTAGATAAAATCAGAATTTAAGGTAAATGTAAACAAAGCTTTAAATTTACAAATGATCTTTAGAACTATTTCATTTAAAACCAAACTTTGAATCCTTTTAAATTCTAAGTGAAAAATTCTTTTTAGTTTTATTTTCTAAGTTCCTTCCTATATGCACTGCAATAAACATAGTTTCTTGGAACCCTATCTAGACTTTACCATTGTATTTATGGTATTATTTACTTCTTTAAACAGATCATTTAATAGAAGTCAGTTTTGGGATCTGTAATTAAAACTCTGCCCATTTTTCCAAATATACACCCTTCCAATAAAAAATTTTTTTTGAGCAGACTCCTCTCAATTTATTTATTTATAAATTATATATGGACACTATTTTACTATGAAATAATGTGGATTATGAATAATATTTCCAAATAGAAAATTTTAAGGCAGAAATTTTGAGCTGTAAGTGTACTTTCCTTTCATTTCCCAGTGGATCTTTTGTGCATCCATGGGCTGGTTGCCCTTAGTTGGGCTGTAACAGGCTTGGAGGGAGGGGACTCTGAGCATGTTCATGGATGTGCAGTCCTTAATTCATCCATTTTAGAAAAATGGGTATTGGCTTAGCCTTCTCTGATTAGTTTTTTCAGTCTTTCTCTTATTACCATTACGAATGTAAGAATATATTCAGTAATCCCCTTGGATTATCCTCCCATCTCCTTGCGATTATTTAAGTTTCCTCCAATTTCCTCCCTACCTACTACATTCTTGTTGCTCTAGGAAAGGAGTACAGGCATTCAAAATACCCATCTCATGGATCTCACCCCCTTGTTTGTAGTTTGCCAGGGCTGCCGAGTGACAAATACCACAAAGTGGTATTTGGCTTCGACAACAGGAATTTGTTGTCTTGCCATTTTGGAGACTAGACATCCAAAATCAAGGTCTTGATAGACCATGCTTTCCAGAATCAGGAACACTCCGGTTCTTGCTGCCATCCTTGTGGTTCCTAGGCTTGCACCTCTGCCTCCTCACATGACCACCTGCCTCATTCTCTGGCTTCTTCTGGCTTCCACCACCGTGTCCAATTCCCTCTGCCGTGAGGACGTCAGCCATATTGAATTAAGGACCGCTCTCGGTCAGTTTGGCCTCGGCTTACCTAATGGTAGCATCTTCAAAGGTCGTCTTCACACCTACAGGATGGGGGCAGGGGTAGGACTTGAGCATGTCTTTGTTGGGGACATGATCAACGCCCCCCCCCCCCCAAAAGTATCCATGGACGTTTTCTTAAGTGTTGGGAAACAAACTTCACCGCAGGAAATGAGAGGTACTCTACACTCAGTCTTGGAGTGATTTTGGAGGAAATCAAAAAGTCAGCCAGCAAATGTTGGTTCAAGGCTTACTCTGTGGCTCACACTTTTCTAGGTGTTGGAGCCAAAGTCTCTGTCACCAAGGAGGTTCCATTTTAGAGAAAGTGAGATAATAAGCCCATAACAAACACACAAGGAAGCCCAACTAGACACAGTGCCTGTGAAGAAAACCAATAAGGGAGTGGCCCTGAGCACGCTACCAAAGCGCTTTGGTCTGTTCATTCCTTTTAAAAACATGCCACCCTTGGTAATTTTACAAATAGGTTAAATTACCTGCAATGGTGATTCTCAGCTTTTGATTGAGTCTCATCATCAACTTTGAAAACAGGGAAAGAAAAAAAGTTTATAACATGGTATGTTTGTGTGCCAACCAGGAGAATTAAAATCTATTTTATTTTTGAGGTTGTGGATGACGCCCAAAGTTTGAAACCCTCACTGGACTGTCATTAACTTACGATGCACTCAGCCGACTCCCTGTATACCTGCTGTGATTTTCACTGGAACATTCCCAAAACTCTTTTGCTCTTCTTATCTCACCTGTAAGATGTCATTGATCTCTTGTACACCTTGAGGTCCCATAGGGCATGCATCTATGAAAACCAAAGGGCCTTATATTGATTTCACAAGTGTAGTGAATTTTGGAAAGCACCATGTCCATGTATGTGTGTGTTTAATTCCCTCCCTCTATCTCAATGACCTTTTTCCTGTTTAGAATCAGGTCATCTTTGCCATGGTTGAAAAACAAGTCATGAAACTTCACTCTGTGTGCTGGGTAATGAAAAGAGCTGACGCGTGCAGCAGGCATTTTAATCTGTCTCATCTCCAAATGCTTTGAATCTTTGGGGAGAGGTCTAGAGTCAGTGCATTCTTACCACTTTGGCCCCAAACTTTCTGAGTCACAGCTTTGGCAGGTCCTGCAGGTGAACGCCAACTTGCAAAGTTTCTTGCCAACTTTCTTGTGTGTAGCTCTGCGAAGCTCGGTTGTAGTGATAATAGGCACATCCTGTTTCAGGGCAGGTGTGTGAGTCCCCTGCATTTCCACGTGGGTGCTGAGGTGAGCTCAGTGCCTGTCCCACGCGCCCTGAACTGGGGATGAATGGGAGCTCTGTTAGGGAGGGGGTAGGGTGGGAGGCAGGGAACTCGATCCCCTTTGTTGGAGATCCCAGGGAATGGCAGCTACCCATGGCTGGATACAAATATCCAAAATGGTCCCTCTTCTAAGGCCCAGTTTCTCTTGGCCTTTACCCATCCCTGTTCTGTAACCAAACACCGACAGCACAAAAGCTTAGCCTTTCTACTTGTTTGTCACCTAAAATGCACCGGGAAGCATTCTGAAAGATGGGATTCGAAAAGAAAAATTTGTTTTTAAATTGCACTCCCACGCTGGGGAAATAGCTCCAGTTCTGACAACATTCACCAGCTCCCTTCTAAAGCCCTAGACGCTTGGCTTGCCCACTGAATGCCAGGCACAAGTGCTCAGAACTGTCTTGCATTATCACATTCATATTCTCGAACGTTCCATCCGGTCTTTATTAGCATCACTTCACAGATGCGAAAGCAGATTCAGAAAAGTGAAGTCAAATGCCGGATGCTGTGCAGCTAGCAGCTCTCAGGGATGGAGGTTTGAACTCAGATGATGCAGTGATATGAACACGGCCTCCTTCTGAATTCGGGCACACACAAGGAGGGTCCATGGCCACATGCATATGTGTCTTCACAGCCTGTCACTGCCTCACCTTCAGGTTTCCTCCAGCTGTCTACACTAAAAAACGTTTTCTTTTTTTATGTAGCTCTGAATTGGTATGAGGGAGTGAAGGCTCCCTACTTTGAGGATGTGTGCTAGGGAGGATTTTAACTCTTCTGGAATTTCTAGAAGCTTACCTTGCTTGGTGGAGAAATGCTCGAGGTGATATATAGAGAGAGATCTGTGGACTGTGAACATGTGATGATGGGAAGGGGCTGCAAAGGTTAATCAGTGAGAAGCCATTCTCGACCAACATTGTTTCACGTCCATGTTCCCACCAAATACTCTCCTTCAAACGTTTTCTCAACTCCCAGGCAGAGTTCTTCAGTGCCGCCAGGATGCTCTAGACCTTAGAATGAGCTCACTGCAAACAGCTGTCATTGTTTGCCTTGCTGCTACATTGGGTCAGGCCGAAAGGGTTTCTGTTATCCCAAATGCCTGCTGTGCGAGAACCAAACCTGTCTGAAAAAACATGCTTACCCTGATTTGAACACTGTTCTTATTCGACAGACCTCATTCTTCAGGAATCTAGGAAACTGTAATCTATAATAATGTGGTATTTTGCAGAGTCCCTGAGCCTTTACAGACATGTATTGGCAAGCCCAGATTTTAGGGCGGTCATACTTTGCAATGCATCATCCTATAATTTTGGGAATTTGGGGGTGGGAGGATGACACTGGGGCAGGGGATGAGGGGGAAGATATGTGACTACAGCTTCCAGAGACCTTAAAAAGGTAGTGGATTTACTACATAACAGCTGCTTGAATGGGCTCCAGCCCCATGGGACCATTGACCAGCTTGCCCTGAATGATGCATTCTTTCTGAAGTGGGAACAAGCCACCTCCAAAGCTGGTACCTGGAACAACCACTCTCTGATGTCATGCAGATAAAAACTGTCCTCATGGGTCAGTGTTTGCCAGAGAGACAGAACCACCAGGGTATGTGTGTATATATGTATGTGCACACGTGTGTGTCGGTATATATAGAAAGAAAGGTTTATGGCAAGGAATTGGCTCATGTGATTGTAGGGGCTGGCAAGTTCAAGTTTGTGAGGGAGGCCAGAGCCTGGAAATTCCGGGAAGAGTGAGGTTGATGTTTCGAGCCCAAATTCTTTAGGTTGGACACTCAGGAAGAAGTAGAAGTAGAGGGTGTAGTCTTGAGGTCGAATTCCTTCTGATCCCAGGAACCCTCAGTGTCTTGTTTGTAAGATCTCCCATTAATTGTTTGAAGCCCATCACATCATCAGAGGTCATCTCCTGTTCTTGAAGTCAAGTCTTGTAGATGCTGATCCCAAATATGAAGTATCTTCACAGGGGCAACTAGGCCAGAGCTTGACCAAACAGCTGGACACCATAACCTAGCCAAGTTGACATATAAAATTAATCCTCACGATATGTTAACAGTCACAGATTCAGATCCTGAATTCCATCCTCCTTCTGCTTTCAGCATTCCATAAGCGCCAAGCAAATGTCATAGTGGCACCTCCCCTGCTTTTAGGACCACTGGGAGCCATTCATTGACAAATGAGCCTTCTCAACAGGCCCTGGTGTCCTGGGGATTCAGTGGTCAGAGCTCAAATCCCTGCTGAATGGAAGATAAACTCTAGGAAGAGGTTCTTGGTTCTTTCCCTTTGATCTTGCACTATTTTCCTTCCTTTGCTCATATATTTGCTAAATCCCATCACTATTATATTCCAGTCTTTTCTCCCTGTGTTTCCCATGGAGAAGATGACCTAGGTTTTTCAGCTTTGTTTTGGTTTGATTTGACTTAACTTTTCAATCACAGAAGAAATGTATCAAAACTCCTTGAAATATTCCTCTAGTTCCATCCTCTTCTGAACACATATGGTGTGGCTTTTGTCCTGGTCACTGGCAAGGTCAGACTGGATGAAATGCTTTCACATGAGATGGGTCCCGGATCTGCTCATTGGTACCACCCTCCTGCATGCTTGGCCAATCCTTCTTTCTCCCCCACCATCTACCAAACAAGAATGGTCAAGGGCATGGGGCTCTCCATGTCACTAAAATCAATGGCCAGCTCTCAGTCCTCACCTTATTTGATGCAGCAGAGGGACCCCTCATTCCAAGGCTCCACCTCATCTTCTGACCTCAGTCCTGGGACCTCTTCTCCATTCCTCTCCCTCTCTAGCTGCCCTCAATGCTTGTGCAATTTGTTTCCTTGTATAAAAGCAACCAGGTGAGGGGGAAGTGGGAGGTGGACATCCAATCCACCATGGGTGGCTTTACTTAAGTATCATTGATAAGCTCCCAAATTTCTTTCTTTACTCCTGCTCTTTGCCCTCAACTCCAGGTTTGTGTTCTAAGTTCCCTACCCAACATCACCTACTAGACCCCTGAAACTTGATCTAACACCAAACTCTTATTTTTTACCACCCTCTTCAGTCCAAACTGCTCCTTACACAATCTTGAGTAAATGGCAACACTGGCCTTCTAGATGTTGATAGAATGGGATAGAGAAACCCTGGGGGGGGGCACCTCACTGCCACCTTAAAATTCATGCCCTCTTAAGTTCCTCCTTATCTTCTGAAATTTGAAATCCCCACTAAGGCAGCCTGCCCAGATAGCTAATTCATAACTTTTGACCCCAAACCCCTAAACTGCACCCTGTAAGACAGACAGATTTGTCCAGTCAATAGGAGTCAATCTAACTTCCTTTTCATGTCTATAAAAATCCTTTGCCATCCCTAGAACCCCAAATCTAATTCCATTCTGGCTCCCTTTGCAGCAGCAAATACTGGTGTCCCTAATAAAATGTGGTAGACTGCAAACTCGACTCTGATTTGTCTTTCCTGGTGTTCATATGAAAATCTCACATCCCAACCATCAGCAAATCCTGCTGCCTCCAGCTGAAATTTCTACCCAGAGTCTGACTGTTCCCCATCATCTCCAAGTGCCACCACCAGGTCATTTCTCTCTTACAATCCTGCGATTGCCTCCCAGCTGGTCTGCCCACTCTACCCTGACAGAGCAGGCAGAGTGAAGCTTCTATGCTAGCCATGTCATAGCCCAGCTCTGCTCTGATGCTCCACTCAAAGTGCTTGGACAAGCCAAGCATGCCCTAGCCTCAGAGTCTTCACACTTGCTCTTTCCTTTGTCCCTTGATTTCCACATAGCTCACTTCCTTCATGTCTCTGCTCAAAAGGCTCTTTATCAGTGCCATGTCCCCTCTCCTCCCCAAACTGCTTTATTTTTCTCCTGAGCACATATCCCCATTTGACATACCCCTTTTTTGTTTATTGTTCATCTCCCCCAGCCCCAGGAGAGTGTTGGTTTGCTAGGAGCACAGACTTTGTTTTTCCATTGCTTCTATAATAGTGCTGACATACAGAAGGAACACAATACACATCTGTTGAGTGAAAGCCTAAATAAACACACATGTCTATGTATTAAAACGCTCTCAAGGACATGAGTTTAGCCATGGGCTACCCAAGGACGCTATCTGGTGTGGCTGTTAATCCTAGGAAGAGATAAATGGGAGAAATCCTAATTCTTACAGTCTGAATTTGCTTTGGGCAAAACTCTTGAGTGTGTGACGCTTACCTTTGGTGTCTTTTTCTTTCATCGGTTCTTCCTCACCCTCAGGTCCTGGATGTCCCCAGCTTTCTACTGGCTTCTCAGGACCGAAATGCCTTTCTTGTGTTGTAGAACATTCTGCTGTGGTCCCCAACCCAACCTGCCTTTCTGTTCCACATCTCATTCCTATGGGGTCCTCTCTGTACTAATTGGCTGTCCTTGCTTGATGCCACACCAAGAGCCACATCGGGTCTTAGGAGACTTTTCAATAGCTTCAGCCCAGAGAGAGAGAATCTTGGAAAGCAGAAAGCTAAGTTTCTGTGGAGAGAGTTCTCAAGATTGTGGGAACTTTGTTCAGTCATTAAGCTCTCAATTTTCTTATTTGTAAAATGATCCAGTTGGACTGGGCACCATTTTAGGTACTTTTTGGATTTGCTATTCTGCAGTTCCATGTAGTATTGTGGGAAATTTAATGATTATAGAATCATTCCAAGGGACAAGGTTCCCTGGCCCCTCAAATGAAACTGCACAGGTGTCATGCTTCCAAGCTGCCAACAGAGCCGACCTTGGTAAAGAGGGGCATCTCCTCCATGGACAAACAGTCTTAACCAGAAGGAAAGCCACATTTAGCCATTCAACTCTGAAACCTGCGTCAGGGGCTGCCTGTCAGCTTGCCAAACATATAACCCGATTCTACTCTAATTCTAACTGTATGTAGACCTTGATAATGCACACCATGTATTAATATATTCACCAGAGTTCATTCATCCAACAATTCAACAAATATTTATTGAATGAGGACTAAGGGCAAGGCCCTCCCTGAGTTGTGAATGAGATGTGGATCCAGCTTCTAAGGCACGTAAGTGTTTGGCTGGGATGGGCAGTCCCAGTTATACAGGCAGGGCTAAGGATGCCTCAGGGTCAGACCTTCACAGCCTTCTCCTCAACCAGTCACATGCTACTTAGACTAGTCCCTTTTGGGATGATTGGCATTTTCTCTATCTTAAGTAAAGAGTGAATAAAAATCTATTCAGAAACATTGTCTCTTAAATAGAACTTTATCATACAATCTAAATAAAAGGGTACATATAATAACAAATTCATTTTTTTAATCTTACATTTGGTATATTTTTCCCCCAACCCACCCTATTATTATTATTTTTATGTCATTTAAACATGAACATACATAAACAATAAGTGTATAGTAAAAGTTGTGAACTTGCAAAGCAAACATGAATTACATCACATGGGGGACCCATACATCAACCCACCACCAACACCTTGCATTGTTATGAGACATTTGTTTCAAATTATGAAAATATCATCAAAATCTTACTGCTAATTTTAGTCCTTATCGTACATTTGGTATATTTTCCCCCAACCTACCCTATTATTATGTTTTACATATATTTTTGTGACAAATATTGTAAACTGATAAAGTAATCATGTACACATGCAGAATTCCTATATAATACCCCTCTATCAATATACCACACCATGGTGGCACATTTGTTACAGATTATGAGATAATATAATCAGATTATTGCCAGGTGCATAGTGTACATTAGGCACACTTTTTCCATTCTCCTGCATTATCAACACAGTACATCTTTGGCATAGATGTACAAATATTACATTATTTAATCACAGTCCATAGGACTTTCCAGTTGTATTTTTCCCATGCTTTTCCACATTCCCACCACCCTGCAATAGTGATGTATATCTGTTCTAGTTTACAAAGGACACTCTTGCATCTGTACCATCAACCACAATTCTCATCCATCTCTGGGTTTACTGTGTTAGTCAGTCCTTAGAGTATTCTCTAGCTCTCCGTCAGTTGGCATTTACATCCCTAGGCTACCCTTTTCAGCCACATTCCTACTTATAAACCTGCTGTTACTCACTATAATGTGTTATACAAATTGTATTTCTATACATTTCCACAATTTTATAGTAAAGCTAATTAAAACTTCTACATACATTAAATACCAGTAGTCCATCTCGATCTTCCTCTTATGTCCTTTAAGAATCTACCACCTACCACAAGGTCTTAAAGATATTTTCCTACATTTTCTTCTGGAAGCTTTATGTCTCCTGCTTTTATATTTAGGTTTTTGTCATTATGAGTTAATCTTTTTATAAGATGTGAGATAGGGGTCCTTTTTCCTTCTTTTGGCTATGGATATCCAGTTCTCCCACAACATTTGTTGAATGAATGGTTCTGCCAGAACTGGGTGGATTTGACAAGGTTTGAAAAAATCTCTTCACCCTAGACGTGAGGGTTCAAGTTCCATTGGTCTATGTGTCTGTCATTATGCCAGAACATGCTGTTTTTACCACTGTAGCTAGGTAATATGATTTAAAATCCAAAACTGAGAGTCCTCCAACTTTGCTTTTCTTTTTTAAGATGTTTTTAGCTATTCGGGACTGCTTACTCTTCCAAATAAACTTGATATTCATGCTTTACATTTATTTTTAAAATGCTAGTGGAATTTTTTTATCAGGATTGCACTGCATCTGTGTATCAATTTGAGAAGAATTGACACCTTAATGATATTTAGTCTTCCAATCCATGAGCATGGAATGTTCTTTCAATTATTTAGGTCTTTTAAAATTTCTTTTAACAATGAGTTATAGTTTTCTGAATACAAGTGCTTTATATCATTGGTTAAGTTTATTCCTAAATATTTGGGTTTTATCTGTCATATTTTATTTTTACCACTCTTTTGAGATTTTCAGTCATTTTTACTGATACAATCTTCATTTCTAGACTCTCTTCCAAGCCTCTATCTCCTGTTTTTTCATCTCAGGCTATAGCACACACTTTAGTATTTCCTGAAAAGTCAGTCTCTTGGTTATGAATTCTCTCAGTTTCTGTTTATCTGTGAATATTCTAAATGCACCCTCATTTTAGAAAGACTGTCTTGCTGGATATAAATTTTTGGTCAGAAGTTTTTCTCTTGCAGTATCTTAAATATATCACACCACTGTCTCCTTTTCTCCATGGCATCTGATGAAAAATTGGCACTTGATGTTATTGGATATCCTTTATATGTTATGCATTGCTTTTCTCTTGCTGCTCTCAGAATTCCCTCTTTGTCTTTGGCATTTGACATTTGGATTAGTATGTGTCTTGGGTTGTTCTATTCAGATATATTAGGATGGGAGTACATTGTGTTTCTTGGACATGAGATATCCATGTCCTTAAATAAGGTTGGGAAATTTTCTACCATTATTTCTTCAGATATTCCTTCTTCCCCTTTTCCTTTGTATTCTCCCTCTGGGATACCCATAACACTTATGTTTGCACATTTCTTGCTGTCATTTAGTTTCCTGAGATCGTGCCAATTTTTTCCATTTCTTTTTCCATCTGTTCTTTTGTATGTTCACTTTTAGAGGCCATTTCTACAAGCTCACCAATCCTTTATTATGTGATTCCAATGTATTTTTAATGTCATTTATTCTGTGTTTTGTTCCTATAAGTTCTGCTATTTCTCTATGTATGCCTTCGAATTCTTCTTCGTGCTCATCCAATGTCTTAATATCTCTTTAGCCATCTCATTGAATTTATTAAGGAGATTTGTTTGACTATCTATGATTAGTTGTCTCAACTCCTTTATGTCATCTGGAGGCTTATCTTGTTCCTTTTTTTTTTTTTTTAAAGATTTATTTATTTATTTAATTCCACTCCCTCCCCTGGTTGTCTGTTCTCTGTGTCTATTTGCTGCGTCTTGTTTCTTTGTCCGCTTCTGGTTGTCAGCGGCAAGGGAGGTGTGGACGGCGCCATTCCTGGGCAGGCTGCATTTTCTTTCGCGCTGGGCGGCTCTCCTTACGGGTGCACTCCTTGCGCGTGGGGCTCCCCTACGTGGGGGACACCCCTGTGTGGCAGGGCATTCCTTGCGCCTGTTAGCACTGTGCATGGGCCAGCTCCACACGGGTCCAGGAGGCCTGGGGTTTGAACCACGGACCTCCCATGTGGTAGACGGATGCCCTAACCACTGGGCCAAGTCCGTGTCCCTATCTTGTTCCTTTAACTGGGCCATACCTTCCTGTTTCTTGCTGTGAATTGCAATTTTTGGTTGGTGTCTTGGCTCCTGGCTTACTAGATGTATTTATTCTCTGTTCGGTGTCTCTCTTTAGTTTAGGGCTTTCTTGCCCTTTCTACTTTGCTGGTTGTGCAGTAGGAACCTAAGATGTAGTTGGTGCTGTAAGCTGTGGAGGCTCAAGCTGCCCTCATAGCCCCAGGGACCGATGAAGCTTCTCCCAACTTTCCCCTTTGCCAGGGATATGGACAGAGACACAGCTGTATGGAATAATCCAAGTTGTGCAGACCTAGACTGTAGTTGCCAAGAGAGATTGATGAAGCTTCAAAGCCCCTTTCTCTCCTGCCCAAGGTGGGATGGAGCTGCAGGTGTGGGCAGCCATCTATTCAGTGCAGGTCCAAGAAGCCCCAGTAGCCTTCCGACTATTCAGTCTGCCTGCCAAATGTACATGAAGTTACCTAGAAAGGCTGGTGTGGGTGATCAGCTCCTCCCTGCTAGAGGTAGGTTGAAGCTTAGGCTAGGGCTGCAGGCCCATCTGGGTGAAAGAAACTGGTCCCTATGGTCACTGTGATTTTCGGTCAGCCTGGCCTCCCCCCATGCTGGGGGCAGAGTCAAATGGGGGAGTCCCAGCCTCTTTCTGACTTGGACAGGTTCAAACTTTAGCTGTTCTTTGGTTATACTTTAGCCAGCCGAATTTACTAATCACTAGCTGAAATTGGTGGCTGACTGTTTCTCTTCATCCCCTGTTTTTGGGAAATGGAGCTTCTAATTCCAGTCACAGAAGAGCTCCTGAAGCGGATTGTGCCACCAGAGTAGGATGATCGCTGGCCCCTGCAGTGTGGCCTGCATTTTTCTGGAGAGGCTGGCGCAGATCCCCCCAGCTTCCTCCCTGCTGGAGGTGGGGCTGGGGCTTAAGCTGGAAAAAAGAGTTTCTACCAGCACTGTGATTTTTCAGTCCACCCCACTTCCCCTCAGGCTGGGGATGGAGTCAAAATGGCAGCTACCAACCTCTTTCTGACTCGGATAGGTTCAAACTGTAGCTGTTCTTAGGATTACACTTCAGCCTGCCGAAATTACTCACCTGTAGCTGGAGATGTTGCCCAACCATCTCTTCCTCCCCTGTTTTTGGGAAGTGAAGCTTCTAGTTCCAGCCGCGGAACAGCTCCCAAGGTGGCTTGTGCCTCCAGTGGACGATGGGCACCAGCCTCCTAAGGTGTGGAGTGCTCTCCTTATGAATCTTTTCTACAGATGGGCAGTCTCTACTTTCCATTCTTTCAAGGATGTTGCAGGATGCTCTTCTGGTCTGGAGCCCCCGAACAGGTGCTTTAGGGAGTTCTCGATGATTGCTAACTGTCCTGTAGCATGAGCTGACTTAGGAGTTCCTTACTCTGCCGCCATCTTGCTGGTTGTCCAACAAATTCATTTTCAAGACAAATTCCCTTAGCTTCTCTTTCAGTCAAATTGCTACCCCCAGGCGGAAGGTTTTTCTAAGTAGAAATGCTGGAGGAACCCATTTATATATATGAATAATTGTATTGAAAAGGCATAAATGTTTATGGGCCACAAGAGAGATAGGAAGCTTGGACTCCATTGTTTAATATTAAGGTCTATGACAAACCCCACTTTGGTCTGCCTCCAGAAGTTTGCAAATGTTGAACCTCACCCTATACCTTACAAATACATTTTCATCTCAGTTCCTACAGAGGAACTCCATCACAGGGGGCCATTGGCTCTCGAACTTTGTAGTACTTCAAAACAATTGGATGCGGGAGCCAGTGTAGCTCACTGGTTGAGCACCTACTTTCCATGTATGAGGTCCTAGGTTCAATCCCTGGTATCTTCTAGTAAAAAAAAAAAAAGCAACAGGAACAACAAAAATTGGATGAGAATTTCAAACTGCAGGGCTGAAGTCCCGGGAGATTGGGCCAGGGCTTGGGTATCTGATTATTTGAAAAAACTTCTGAGGACCTACTAAAGGATTAGAATCATTAGTGCAGATTTTCAAGACATGTCATGACTAAGGGAACCTCAAATGGAAAGCTTACCCAGACAATCTGCCTGATGACAGAGGCACTACACACAGTCGACTTTGAGTCAACATTTGTTGTGATGTGGTTGGCTAAACTATTACCGGTACTGAATAATTCAAT
Organism: Dasypus novemcinctus; assembly: GCF_030445035.2. Classification (NCBI taxonomy): domain Eukaryota; kingdom Metazoa; phylum Chordata; class Mammalia; order Cingulata; family Dasypodidae; genus Dasypus; species Dasypus novemcinctus. The sequence goes on along the minus strand of NC_080700.1, from coordinate 29,152,542 downwards.
GACTTCAGCCTGGACTGGATCTCTTAGGGAAAGGAAAATAAGTGTTTTCCTTGGAAGGCCATATTTTATGATTGTAAACTGGGGTCCTGCAAATTTGGGTGATTTCATCTACTATAAAATGGCACTGCAGTTGCTAAGATTGACCTGGTCTTTGTGCCCAGAGCTGGAGCCAGTCATCTTCTATCTGCAGGTTTCTAGGACCAGTCTTAGTTGCAAAGTGGGGGAGGAGGAACACCAGTTATCTCCTTGGTGCCACCATCACTTTGGTCCTTCTTCTAGCAGTTGGGCTTCTGCCGCTGTCTCAAGTCATGAACTAATTTGTGTCTCCATCTAGGTCATAAGATCCCTGCCCTGTTGGTCTTTGACCGAAGACCTGCTTTGACCACCAGCCTGATACTGCAGGCCCTTGGGCTCTTCCTGGCACTCACTGTGGGGTCTGGTGTCTACTCCTTCACAGGCTCCCCACCTGCTTGCCAATCTGAACTTGGCCTGCTCCTAAATCTCTGTTACTGATGAAATGATTTTATTCTCTCAAGAACAGAGGAGGGTTTGCCTTGATGCTAATGAAGCTTAAACTTCAAGTTTGCTCATCTGTTTAGATCTCTCCTTGGCCTTGGAAGGGACCCTAGCATTCCATTCATGTGATTTTATACTTTTCTAAAATTTCCAAAGGGTGTTTTTTTAAACTTTTTTTTTAACAAATCAATTTTATTGATACATATTAATAAAGCACAAACCCATCCAAAGTATATAATCAATGGTATTAGCTGTTATGACATAGTTGTGCATTAAAAGTCAATTCAATCATTTTTAAAAGCATTTTCATTATTCCAATAATAATAAAAAACAACATAAAAACAGACAAAAAAATCTCATCATCTCTCAATCTCTCTTTTTTTAAAAGATTTATTTATTTATTTATTTCTCTCCCCACCCCACCCTGGTTGTCTGTTCTCTGTGTCTATTTGCTGTATCTTGTTTCTTTGTCCCGCTTCTGTTGTTGTCAGTGGCACGGAAATCTGTGTCTCTTTTTGTTGTGTCATCTTGTTGTGTCAGCTCTCCATGTGTGCGGCACCATTCCTGAGCAGGCTGCACTTTCTTTCGCGCTGGGCGGCTCTCCTTATGGGGCCCACTCCTTGCGCGTGGGGCTCCCCTATGCGGGGGACACCCCTGCGTGGCAGGGCACTCCTTGCGCGCATCAGCACTGCGCATGGGCCAGGTCCACATGGGTCAAGGAGGCCCAGGGTTTGAACCGCAGACCTCCCATGTGGCAGACGGACGTCCTAACCACTGGGCCAAGTCTGTTTCCCTCTCTCAATCTCTTTATGCTTCCCCTGCCATATATAGCTGCTATTCTGTACCCATCTCTCTAGTTTATTTGTATGTTATGTTTTGTTAAAACAGTCTTGCATATGCAATATCACCCATGTTCATATTTTACATGAGGTTTCACTATGTTATTTACAGTTTTTATCTTTCCTTCTAATAATATACATGACCTTAGACTTATCCTTTCAATCATCCAAAAGGTGTTTTAACTTTAACTGTTTGTCTCTGTCTTGCCTCACCTTACGTAGGGAGAAATTGGAATGTTCATGTGGGCATTTCTTTTTTTTTTTTTTTTTAATTTTTTTATTTTTTATTGACTTTGTAATAATATTACATTAAAAATATATATGTGAGGTCCCATTCAACCCCCCCCACCCCCCCCTCTCCCCCCCCCCCAACAACACTCGTTCCCATCATCATGACACATCCATTGGATTTGGTAAGTACATCTTTGGGCACCTCTGCACCTCATATACATTGGTTCACATCATGGCCCATACTCTCCTCTGTTCCATCATGTAGGCCCTGTGAGGATTTACAATGTCCGGTGATTACCTCTGAAGCACCATCCAGGGCAGCTCCATGTCCCGAAGACGCCTCATGTGGGCATTTCTAAGATCTAAGGGGAAGTTGAGTCAGAGAGACATTTAGTGTGGGTGTAGGAGGATATACTTTTGTACTTCAGTCATCGGCTGGCCTTGTAAGAAAAAGTCTTCCACATGACAGAGACTCTAAGGACCAAGGAGGGCTGGTAGCCAACCTCAGGATGCCCAAGTCTTCAGTGGGAAAGGAAAGGATTACCTTGCTGGATGTCTCAATTTTGGACTTCTCCTAGACTCCAAAAGCATAAACCAATAAATTCCTGTAGTTTAAAAAACAAAAAAGGGTTCCAAGAACTTACCTACTGCCTACTGCAACAGCACACTGGGTATTTTGACATGGAGTTGCCCCTCCAGAGGCTGTGTTGTGATCCATGGGTTGTGCACATGATATGATGTGCAGAGGGCAGGAGAAACAGGTTTATAAAGTATGGAGCCAGCAGCTGATTTGTGGGAAATTCTTCCCATTTTTATTGACATCTAGTTAAAATGAATGTTGTTCCTGGACAGTAATATATTTGATAATGCTGGACATATAAATAAAAACACATGGGAACTGGACATGGCTCAACTGATAGAGCGTCTGTCTACCATGTGGAGGGTCCAGGGTTTGATCCCCAGGGTCTCCTGACCTGTGCGGTAAACTGGCCCATGCGCAGTGCTGCTGCACAGAAGGAGGGACGTCCCATGCACAAGGAGTGTGCCCCGCAAGGAGAGTTGCCCTGCATGAAAAAAACACAGCCCACTCAGTAGTGGCACTACACACACGGAGAGCTGACGCAGCAAGATGACACAACAAAAAAGAGACAGTTTCCCAGCGCCACTGGATAACGCAAGCGGATGCAGAAGAACACACAGGGAATGGACACACAGAGCAGACAACTGGGGGGGGGGGGGGCGAAGGGGAGAGAAAGAAAGAAAGAAAAAATAAATCTTTAAAAAAAGCATATCACATTTCCTTCTTTTTTATGGAAAAATGTATAAAATGATATTTTCAGATTTTGTGTGTGCTTATAGGATACAGATAAAAGATACAAAAAAGTGACTGCGTTGGTTAACAGCTCACAGACAGAAGAAATCTGATAGAGGTTTTCTCATATTTGACAATAATCCAAATTTTCAGGATATTTCCATTCTTGAGTTGCGAAGTAAAAGAAACTTCTCAATTTTCAATAATACAAAATCAAACTTCAACTATGTTAGTGGAAAGACTTGATTATCTTTCTACTCTCTTTGGAAAATATTTCAATATTTTTTTTCAAAACCAGGCAGTTAAAATATTATGTTGTTTTTTCTTTTTGTTATGTTTATTGTACTTGTCAAGTTTTTAATAATTATGCTTTGTTGTGATTTCTTTTCTAATCTAAATGAAGTTTGACATTTATCCCTCATTTTTTATCCATAACTTTGTATCCTTTTTCTTAAAGAGGGCCCCAAATTGGGTAAGTTTCAGGCCCCTCAAAACCTGGGTTGGTCCTTCCTCATGACACAGGGGAAAAAAGATATGAAATAGGGAGGTTCATGGCCATAACATGACCCCATAAAGAGTTTTGTGAGCCGAAAGGAAAAAAAGATTTTTAGCAGCTGCTATGAGTTTGGAATTTTGGGGAGTGGCAGAGATGTCAGATAAGCATTTTAAAAAGAGCTGCTGGGAATTTTGCTAGTGTTTCTGCCTGGGCGTATACATGGTGGTTGTTTATTTTTGGTGGAGAAGGGGTTGAAGGAGACAGCAATCAAGAATAATTATTTTTAAAGCCATTATTTTGGGAAGGACAGCTAGACTTTTGTTATTTGAGTGTTACTTTAAACAAAGATTGAGCCTCATGGGGCTTGAGGTTTTTTCCAGATTACACCATGATCAATTGCCAGGAGATAGTTTTTACGTTATTTTCTTTGCGGGGCTCCTTCGTGCCTTTAGCCACCTGCATCACAGCCTGGGTTTTTGCCACCATGTTCCTGCAACAGTGTGTTCTCCTCGGGGTAGGATCCTTGAATTTTTTCCTCCCACCTTCATCCAAGGGCATATGTCACCTCCATTTCCAATTTAGTTCCAGCTCCTGGCCCTGTTTGGCTTGTTCCACTGCTAGTTCCTAGGAGACGTGATGTTCCTAGGAGACGTGATGTTGCAAAACCAAGACAGGCTCTTTCCTGTCTCCAAGTCCAGTCTCGTCCATTACTGCTCTCTTTTCCTTCCTCCTTCTACTATCGCTCTTCTCCACAATATATCCTAGACAGACTGATATCCACGGAGATTCCTGAATATCCTTTTTGTTTTCAAGTCTCTGCCCTTTTATTCATGTCCCTGAAAGGTGGAATATGGGACATTTTTGGGACACTGGAATTGTTCTGCATGATATTGCAATGACAGACGCAGCTCTTTCTGCGTTTTGTCAAAAACTACAAAATCGGGTTGTGCAAAGTGTAGACCGTAATGTAAACTATAGACCATGGCTAGGAGCAAGGCTTCAATATGTGTATATTAATTGTTAATAGGTGAAGAAACGTGAGAGGTGGAGCAGGTGAGGTATATGGGAGGCCCCGAAACTTTCAATGTAACTTTACTCTTTAGATTTAGTTTTAACTTCATTAAAGTAAAGTTAGTGTGGAGTGGGTATAGCTCAGTGGTTGAGCACCTGCTTCCCATGTTCAAGGTGCCGTGTTCAATCTCAAGCCGTCCTAAAAAAATGAAAAAGACATCTTCCATCTCTACCCTATGAACTCCCCTTTGACCTCTAAGGCTTAGTTTGAACGTTTTATGAAATGTAGCCCTGATTCCTTCCCTCCCTTATATCCTGCCCTCCCTGAGTATCATTCTCTTGTCTGATTTTTTAGGGCACTTTACACACCTGGGTTGACCATATATTAGAGACTGTATAAGATAGTACCATTGTCATGTGTTACCTTATTTTTGGGATAGATGCCCCCACTTTCCTGGGGAGGGGGACAATTAATTACAGGATGTCTTCACCTGTATTGCTGCTGGTTTGAAGAGACCCCTCTCCCACATTAAGCTGTGAGCTATGCCAGCACCTTGGTGATGGCTATCGCTTCTTATACACTCTTGTGCCCCCGGCACCTTGCCCTGTACCTGTCACCCAGCCGGTGTCCAGTGAATGCTGGTTGAATAAAACCCCTCAAATTTTAGGTTCTGAAGGACAGAAACTAAAATGCACCTGCCGATATGCTTGAGCCTGTTTTTCTCGCTTCCCCGCATTTAAGTCACTATAGTTAAATTGTTTTGTTTTTTTTTCTGAAAGGAAGACAGAGATATTCCTCTTTTACATATGAGGAACTTCTCTTGCGTGGCCAGCTGGCTGGTAAAACAGCGAGAAGGAATCCAGACTTTAGTTTTCATTACATCACCCTGTCTCTTCCTGATTTTATATATATAAAAAAATGAATAGCAAAACCTGCCTCACTGCAGAGGGGGATATTTAATATAATACGGCCCATTTTGAATTCTTTCTAAAGGTTTTTGTTAATAAGGTCTCTGAAGGAAACCTGCGTTTTGGAAGCGAGTGTAAATATAATAGGGGAAGTCTCAAGACATGCATATTTTGGTCCAAGTTCTCATGCACCACAGGGTCAATTTCTTTTTTGTGCATAAGAAAAAAGAAAAGAAAGATCGTCTGTGAGAAGGGAAAAGGGAGAACACATCCCTCAGGCTTGGAAGCAGTCTTTGCTCTGACCTCGGAGCTCTGGCAGTGGCTGGCCCTGCTGCCTCCAGGCGGCCCCCATTTGTATGCATTCCACTCTGGGTGCACACACAAGAGACAGGCTTTGGGAGCTCATAAATTAATGGAGGGGGCCAGCATTGATAGCAGTCGAAATTCTTGAAGAGGAATTAACTTGTCGGGCGATTTGCTCTTTATAGGAGTGCAAAGCAGGGTGCTGAGAGTTCGGCTCCGTGGCGATTTGTTTCTCTGGGGGCCAGATTTGTGTGTTGGTGGGCCCTGAGGGAGGCATGGTGCATCTCTGAGGACTTGGGAACATCCCAGGATACTTTATCAGAGGGGACATGCCCGTGCTCTCCCCTGACGAGGTCAATTTTAGCTTTATTTGTGACTTGGGGTGGGGGGCACGTGCCCTCGTGGTGATGCTTTAGAGTAGCTCTAAAGACTCTGTCCTGAACTCTCCTAGATTTCTGCATGAAGTTGCTGCCTGTGGAGTCCGTAGAACCTGGGTGGCCTTCCTGCAGAAAGACTGTTTCTGGGAGCTTCTGGGGCCTTTCTGGACCAGGGTCAAGGCTACTGGCCTCGTCTTCCCAGAGCCGGAAGCAGCTCCTTTGAGTACCAATGGCTTGGCGTGCGTTTGAGCACCGTTTCCCCCACCTGGAATCATTTCGTGTCCCCAGTTTCCAAGGGAGGGAATTATTCGGCCTCCTGAAGCATCCGTTTCTTCATTAGTGAAATGGGAGTCATTATGCTTATCCTGCAGAAGCTCTATGAGGCTTGAAAGAGAATCCATTACGAAGTTCTTAGTGTGCAGTTGGTACTCTATAAAGGCCAGTTAATAACGGCAGTGATAACCACAAGCGTGTGTTGCAATCCCATTGCCTCTGATTCCTGGGCAGGCTCTTACTGTGTTCATTGGGAAATAACAACTGCCTGAATAATTATTTCCATAAGGCGAGGGGGTGGCCATCCTGGACCTTATCTGCTTCATTAGCAGACTCAGCCATGCGAGTGAAACTCTGCAGACAGCTTTACCATCACTGGTCTCGCCACCCACCCTCCAGCCCACCAGCCTTCCAGTGACCAATGGCATGTCCAGCCCTGAGACTTCCCCTGGGGAAACTTGATCATGATTTGGGCTTCTGCAGGAAATGAAGACTGACAGGTTGTAGCCTGGGAACAGCTCCTTGGAGGGTGTCCTGTGTTTGCATCTGGAAAGGCTAGCAAGCTGACCTGCTGCTGGCAGAGATGGGGAGCTGTCACCAAGGGCAGGTGCATTGGTTTTGAGTATTTGGGCTCGGCTCCGGCTGCACACACGTTACCGGCAGGACTGAGATCTGTGTGATTGACTGCGGTGACGCGACGGCCAGGCGCCACCACCTGCTCTTGCTGCAAACCTAACTCTTGGGAATCTGCACAGCTCTGCAGCTCCACCTGAGATGCTGGCCCTCTGCAAGGGGGATGATGCAAGTCAGCCCAAGGTCCCCAGCAGGGCTACTAGGCAGCGACAGGGTTTTGCTTCAGGTGAAACTTAAGTCTGTTTTCACATGGGTTCTATCTAAATGTGTCATTTTGTCAGGGAATCCGTGTGTTTCAGTTAGCTTTAATAGCGAACACCTTGATTTAGGGGAAATGCATCGAGGAAGCACAGAATGGGTCATTCCAGGTGGGGTCATCATGCCTTACCTGGTTGTGTGTTCTGGGACACAGTGACAGGAATTCCATTTCCCTAAGGAGGAAACTGAGCTTTGGAGATGTGACGGGAACTCAGCGAATATGTGCAGCAAATAAGCTGCTCAAAGTCCCCTTCACTCCAAATACCCATAATTAAGTTTTGGTGTGGTGTGTGGAAGTGCAAGTGTTGGGGAATGGGGTAGAAAATGTTTCTAAAATGGCCTCTTCAGTAGATCATTTATAAAAATGAAAGGGCAATTTGTTGCAATATTAATTAATGGGTTTTCCCATCTGGATTTTTTTTTAACCCTAGAATGTCCAGGGCATTGGCATTTGCTTTGCTCAGAGGTGTTTTGTTTTGTTTTTTTTAATTCTGTTTTTCATTCTAACTAGTCTTCCTGAATGGGAAAAGTAGAAACGAACTATTTTTTTTAAGGTTTATTTTATTCATTTATTCCCTTCCCCCTTGCAGCTGGTTTTGCTGTCTGTTCTCTGTGTCTAGTCACCTTTTTCTGTGCCTGCTTGTCTCCCTTTGTTGGGTCATCCAGCTGCGCTGGCTCTCTGTGGTGCGCAGGCCATCAGCTCTCTGCAACGCGTGGGCCAGCCTGCCTTCACAAGGAGGCCCCGGGACATGAACCCAGGGCCTCCCATATGGTAGATGGGAGCCCAACTGATTGAGCCTCAGCCACTTCCCAAAACAAACTACTTTTGAAGGCAAAGGATAGGAGACGGTTACTGCTTGTTGGAAGAGGGCACGGGTTGGCAGGGCCTGTGATGAGCAAGATGGGGATGGGTGGAGAAAGGGGTTCCTCTCCTTGAGGACATCTGCTGCCCTGTACACCTGGTAGGTGCAATGAGGCTGGCTGAGGAGCCAAGGAGCCCTGGGCCTGAGGTCACATGCCAACTGCAGAGCTCCTGACCTTCAGGGATCATTTGGGCTCAGGGGTAGCCATTGTGTATCAAGGAAAGAAGACCCCACTGAATGTTTACCTCTGTTTAAGACCCTTTGGACTTACACCCAAAGCGTGGACACCTTACCACCACCCTCACAACCCTAATATATCCATGAACACAGAATATCCCAGAAACTTCGGTGGAATGTTGGTTTGGAGTTGGACTTAATTTGATTTAAATGAAAGAAACAAACATGATATTGCTCTTCAAGATTTGTAGATAGCAAGTTCATGCGCACTATGTTAAATTTGTCATTTAAATAAGGTTTACTCTAAACACGGCATGTCTAATGAGCTCTAGTTGGGGGCACAAAAGAAGCGAAGACCTCAGTCCTTGATCCTTGGTAGCATATAGCCTAATAAAAATGAAATAAAAGGTTTAAATCAGGTATAAACAAATACTTATGCACATAGAAGATAGGACCTTGGGCTCAAAGAGAGGATCAAATGTAGGCACTTGTAATTTTGGCCTACAGGTATATGTGCATTTCTTTATATCACTGTGTTATGGTGTAGGGGTAAGACCAAACAGGGAGGGTCCAATGTGATTCTTAGATATGACAAGCACGAGAGATGAGAGAAAAAAGAGATAAATTGGGCTTAATCAAAATTAAAAACTTTTGTATTTCAAGGGACACCATCAAGAAAGTGAAAAGACAACGCATAGAATGGGAGAAAATATGTGCAAATCATATATCCAATGTGACTTGTATGCGGACTATATAAAGGACTCATAATTCAATAATAAAAATATAAATAACTTAATTTAAAATGGAAAATATCAAATCAGATGTGATTTTTATAGATTTAAGTTGTTAAATTTAAGCCCATGCCATGGTAACCACAAAGGAAATACATGAAAACTATATACAGAAAGAACTGAGAAGGTGCTTAATACAATATTAAAAAATCAAGGGAATGTGAAAGTAGGCATTAATGGAAGAATCAAGGGACAAAAAATGTTTAAGACTTACAGAGATCATGTAGCAAAATAGCAGAAGAAAGCCATACATCATCAGTAGTTACTTTAAATGTAAATGGATTAAATTCTCCAGTCAAAGGGCAGAGATTGACAGAATAGATTAAAATCATGATCCAGCTTTAACACCAATGCTGCGCAAAGTCTTTCAAAGTTTCGAAGAGGAGTAAACACTTTCTGTTAGGCCAATATCACCTTAATACCAAAGCCAGATAAAAATGCCACAAGAAAATAAAATTACAGAGCAATATCCCTTATGAATATAGACGCAAAAATCCTCAACAATGCTTAACATCATTAGTTATGAAGGAAATGACAATCAAACCCCAATGAAATACCACTTCATACCCACGAGGATGGCAAGAATAAAAAAAAGTCAGATAATAACAAGTGTTAATGCAGCAGTGGAATAATCAGAACCCTTATGTGCTGCTTGTGGGACCGCAGATTGGAACAGATGCTTTGAAGAACAGTATGGAAGTTCCTCAAATAATTAAATATAAGGTTATCATATTACCCATCAATTTCACTTCTATGTATATACACAAGAGAAATGTAAACACTTTATACAAATGCTTGTAGCAGCATTATTCATGTGGTATACCCATACAATTGAATATTATTCAGCCACAGAAAGGAAAAAAGTACTGAGACATGCTACATCTTAGATGAAACTTGAAAACATTATAAGTGAAAGAAACCAATCACAAAAGTTCAGGCCTTATATTATTGTATTTATTCATGTATGAAAGTCCAGAGTAGGGAAATATAGAGAGATAGAAAGTAGATGAGTGCTTGCTGAAGGCTGTGGAGGGTGTGGGGGATGTGGGGAGATAAGAAGGCAATAGTTTAAATTGAGTTTCTTTCTTTTCTTCATTTTTCTAAAATTAGAGCAGTTGTAGGTTTACAGAAAAACCATGCAGAAAGTAAAGAGTTTCCATATATCCCACATACACATACGCACAATTTCCCCCTTCTATCAACATTTTGCATTAGTATGGTACCTTTGTTACAATCGATGAACAAATATTATAATTATACTACTAACTACAATTCATTGTTTAATATTGTTTCACTCTTTGTGTACAGTTTTATGGTTTTTAAATTTTTTTATTCTAGTAACACATACACAACCTAAAATTTCCCCTTTTAACCACACTGAAATATAAAATTCAGTGGTGTTGATTCACAATATTGTGCTTCCACTTCCACCATCCTTTACCAAAGCTTTTCCATCACCCCAAATAGAAACTCTGTACCCATGAATCATTAACTCCCATTCCCCACCCACAGGGTTTCTTTTTGAAGTGATGAAAATGTTTTCAAATTGACTGTGTTGTGTTTGCACATATCTGTGAATACATTAAAATCCACTGAACTTTACACTTTGGATTATTAGTATGATGTTCAAATTATATCTCAATAAAGCTGTTTAACAAATAAAATTAAAATTTAAAATAAATAAATAAAAGGTGGCACAGTGTGAAGCCAGTCTTGCTTGTATTGAATAAATTCTTTCTACACCTCTTACCAGGTGTGGCACTGGGGCAAGTTACCTATCTTTTCCGTGCCTCTGTTTCCTCATCTGGAAAATAGGATAATAATTGTACCTAATTGAGTGTACAGTGTGAATATTAAATGAGTATATATGAAGATTTATGCATCTTTATCTACCAGTCAAGCAATTTGAAGTAGCCTGTCACATAGTGGGAACTATTTTTTTTTTTATTGTATTGTATTAGGGGCATTGATATAAAAAAACACTGAAATACTGACAAAGTTTTTGAAGGACAGTATTTCTATTTTTGTTCCTTCAGGAATTATACCTTATGACTTATTTGGAAGTGGCCTGAGCCTACCTTTGCCTTTGAGAGTGAGCCTGCAAATTAGCGCCTAGAGCAAGCTGAGTTATTAGGCACACATGGGGTCAACCTGAAGGAAGAGGCACTCAGATGAAGCTGACCTTGTGGGAGGGCAATGCACTTTCTCACCTGAAAATTTGCTGACATATTCTTTTACTTGTTATGCGGGTTCACCAAGCTGTTTGCTGTCAGAGAAGTCCTACAACTTGCCCATGCCCAATATATGCTGTCTTGGTTTGCTAGAGCTGCTATAACAAAGTATACCACAAACTGCACAGCTTAACACAGCAGAAATTTATTGTCTCACAGTTTTGGAGCCTAGATACCTGAAATCAAGATGTCAGCATGACCATACTCCCTAGAAACCTGTAGGGGAGAAACTTTCCTTGCTTCTTCTAGTGTCTGGTATTTGCAGGCAACTCTTGGTGGTCATTGGCTTATGGAGGCATCACTTCAATTTCTGCCTCCCTGTTTGCAGATGGCCATCTTCTGCCTTGCATCTGTCTGTCTGTATCCAATTCTTTCAGATTAGGACTCACCCTGATCCAATTTGGCCTCTTCTTAACTAATCACACTTTCAAAGATTTTATTTCCAAATAGGATCACCTTCATGAGAGCAGGGATTAGGACTTGAACATGGTCTTACTGGGAGACACAACTACACTCATGGCACAAACACGTAGAACAGGAGTCCCATACACTACATAGCAGTTGAGGACAGATGTCATATTGCACAAACTTTTAATGTCTATTTCTTTACACTTGATTTATTTTAATTATTTCCTGTGCCTGCTGTCTTAATTTGTGGTATCACATCATCGTCCACACAAAAAGCTGAGGTCAAAGCCTAAGAGGTGGGGAAGTGGACTTGGCTCAATGGATAGGGCATCTGCTTACCACATGGGAGGTCCACAGTTCAAACCCCAGGCCTCCTTAACCTGTGTGGAGCTGGCCCATGCATAGTGCTGATGCGTGCAAGGAGTGCCCTGCCACGCAGGAGTGTCCCCTACGTAGGGGAGCCCCACGCACAAGGAGTGCACCCCGTAAGGAGAGCCATCCAGTGTGGAAGAAAGTGCAGTCTGCCCAGGAGTTGCACACAGAGAGAGCTGACACAGTAAGATGACGCAACAAAAAGAAACACAGATTCCCAATGCTGCTGATAAGAATAGAAGTGGTCACAGAAGAACACACAGCGATGGACACAGAGAGCAGACAACTGGGGTGGGGGGAAAGGGAGAGAAATAAATAAAAAAATATTAAAAAAATTTTTAAAAAATAACAAACCTAAGAGGTGGTCTTTACTTCTTTCTCTCCCTCATCATTCATGTTCAATCAACCATCCAGTCTCAAGTCTGTCACATCCACTCTCTAAGCCCCATTCTTGGTATTATCACCCTAATTCAGTCATTAATTAGCACTCTCATCTTTAATGTCCCATCCCACTTGGACAATTAATTTCACATGTATATAGCAAGTATTGATTATATTCAAGACTCTGCCTGAGGTACAAAATATAAATATTAAACTAGACAGACTCAGGTCCCATTTTCATCAAGTTGACATGTAAGTCAGAAGGACAGACATTAAACAATCAATCACACAATCAAATTGCAATTGTGGTAAGTGGCTTAGAAGAGATGTACAGAGGCTAAATGATCTTATCTCATAGCTGGTGTTTCAGGGAAGACTTCTTCATGGATAAGACTTTTGAGCTAAGATCTGTAGGATGAGTATTGATTAGTTAATTGGGTGGAGGTAGGGAGCAGATAATTGAGGACCAGGTGCTCGTGGCAGAAATGGGAGCTGGAGAAGGATTGGTAGGGCTGGAGTTCAGAGTGGAAGGCTGGTGTGGCATGAGATGAAACTGGTTAGTTAGGCAGTGCTTAGATCACACAGGGTCTGATAGGTTTGCTAAAGATTTTGGATTTCATACCAAGGTCAGAAGGGGGCTGGCCACGTCCACATCTCTGCTTAACATCCTACAATAATTCTATATTGCCCCCAGGATAAAATCCAAACACTCTTTTGGGATTCAGAGTCTTTAACAACTTGGCTCTGGTCTCCTTTTCCATTTTCATGTCCAAAGATTCCCTTTCAGACATGCACAGTGGTTAGTAACTATTCCATAGACCCTGGGCCTTTATTAGCCTATCTCTACCTGCTATGTCCTTCAATCTTATTCTGTATCTAGAGACTTCCTACTCAGGCTTAGCTCAGATGACTCTTGCTCAATAAAGTCTGTCCTTCTCTCTCTTCTTCCATTCTCTAGTCAGTCCTTCCCTTGGGTTCCATCTAATCATTGTTCTACTCATAGAATCATGTTATGGTAACTTATTTATATCTTGTCTTGCTCAATTCCTGTCAGCCTCTAGGCCCATTCCACAGCAAAAACACCTCACATGAGATTCCTATTCTTTATGTACCACATCTTTTGCATTTGACCGTACCCCTCATATTATCATTTTTCTCCATTTTTCTATTCAAGTGGACTGTACCTTCTTTGCTGGCAACAATTAAATTTTTTTGTTTTTGGAATGTGGCTTGGTGATAGAGTAACCAAAGATTGGGGGGTAGCATTTTCCAGGCATACGTTTCTTTTCCCAGGAGAATACTGAAGAAGAGAAATGGTTGCTGTATCCTTCATGCATCTCCTAGGATTTGGACATAATAGTTATGTAGTCAGTGTCTGTGGGATGACTGACTCTTACATATTTCACTTCTCTTTGAGGTGGGACTCTCCCTGACTCTCCATGCCACGTGTAATCACTGACACTTGGATACCACATGTACTCTGTAACTGCTTGACTCTGGTTGCTGACGGATAGCTTTTTATTATATTGGTTTTCTAAAGAAGAAGTAAATCACAAAAGCATAACATCATTTAATGATCCATGATTCTTAGCACTCATTCTAGAACTAACAGCTTTATGACCAGCTTATATGCTCAGTAAGTAAAATGTGCACATTTTCATTCATTCAATGACCATTAAACTTGCAAATTCATTTTATTTCTGCTTGGGGATGAGCTGTCTGAGACTTTCCTTCAACAGTCTATGGAGGCTCTTCTGGTCTGGCACCATCGAGGCTCCCAGCACCTTCCAGGTGCTGCTAAGTGCATTCTCAATGCAATGGCTCTCTGATTTCTTCAGCCTGGGTCACTTTGAACTTCCTGGAGAGAACTGCCCAGTAGATAGCTCCTTTAAAGAAAACCTGTGCCTCTCGGTCTTCTGAGCAATTTGGCCACTTGGATTTCTAAGATAGTGCAATGGCAGAAGTCCCGTTTCTTCTTCTCACTCCCCTTCTTGAAGACCAAGTCAAAGTTCTGAGATTTTGGCTCCCTTTCTCTACTTCTTGTTCAGGGAGCTGAGTGCAGTGGGTAAGTGACTTTTGTCAAGGAGTTTCCTCCTAAACACTTGCTAAAAAAATACGTAGACGATAACATTTCATTGTGCTTCAGCTGGACTGGGTGTCAATGATGTCTGAATGAGGAAAGAGACAAAACTACCATCATGGAAACCCTTTGTCTGGTTCTTAATGTGTGTGTGTATATATTTCCTATATTTGAATGTATGCATTTTTCTGTAGCTCACCACATTAATAGGTAAGCAATCCTAAGAAAACATGAACTCAGTTAAATAGCATCATCTGATAACTACATTAAAAAAAACCCAAAAACTGGTACGTTCTAAAAATTGGTGAATGAAAAAATCACATGACTATTAAGCAGTTTTCATAAACTATTCTGTATTTCATGTTGCTTTTATAGCAGAAGTTAGCAAATGTTGACCTGTGGGCCAAATCCAGTACACTGTTTTTGTAAATAAAGTTTTATTGGAACATAGCCACACTCATTCCTTTCGTTATGCTTTCACACTATAATGACAGAGTTGAAGCCATACAGCCTTCAAAGCCCAAAGTAATATCTGGAGCTTTATAGGAAAAGTTTGCCACTTCCAGTTTTCAAGTTTACCATTTCCATCGACATACAAAATTTTCTTTTATTACTTTTCTTGCATCTGTACATGGCATTATCTTTGTACCTCTCATAACATGTTGTTTTATCTTGATCTCATACTGTTCAGAAGTAAAGATTTTAGGTGCAGCCCCTCAGGTGCCAGCATTTCCCACCTCCCTCCCCTAACATCTTATGTCCTCCCTAGTGCAATATGGAATCTCCTTACCTATGGCGGCCTTGACTTTGCATCTAATACTTGGGGCATGTAAGATATCAAATAGTGCATCCTTATGAGTACAATAGAACCCAGCTTGGTTCTGTAACCATCCACCAAGGAGCTGTCAGTGTTCCACAGTTTTTGAAGTCTAGTGTGGAGAGTGGTTAAAAGTAGGGGGATGGCTGGGCAGATCCCACTTCAGGAATAAAGGGTTCATTGCACCAACTGCTGGCATATCACCCTCCACTGATTGTCCTTGCAGGGATTGTCTCAGCTGAAGAGAGTTGCATTGCCTAAGGTCACACCGTCTTTCTGGGGCAGCCTGTATCCAATGACTGACCTAAGCGGAAGCATAAAATCCTCAGCCCTGCCACCCAACTCGACAGATCTCTGAGAAGTCCTCTCTTCACCAACTCTCTGCATCACAGCTTGGCTTCTCCCTCTGCATAATCCTGCCTCCTTCCATTCTCTTTTGTGGGTGCTGATCCTGTCCCCATCTCAGAGCCTGCTTCCTGGAGACCGAATCCGTGCTAGGCTAGCTGAATGGAAGAGCCCTTTGCCAGCTCCTTTTGATTGGGCTGCCCCATCCCGGGCACCTTGTTCTTGATTAATAAATCCACGAGTCCTGATGGAACTCCTTATTGCCCAGGGCACTCCTCTCTGTTTTCCCGTCTGGAGGGCATCTGGGTTGGTAGGATATCTGAATGCCACCAAGGCTCATCTTCAGAATGAAACTGTCCTGAAGCGAGGACAAGCTGGTATCTTCTCTTGCCCCAGCTGGAGTTGCCATACTCACGTGTGTCTTGAAACTGACTTGTCTCTCTTCTTACTGTCTTCTCATGCACCCCTGGGATTCTCCTAAGGCAATGGGAAACCAGCAGATCCTAGTTGCTTAATGTCTGTGATCAGCACTTTTCCCTGAGGAGATGAATTTGGGTCCACCAGACAGAGAAAGGTGCAAAAAGAGGAAATCAGGTCCTCAGTGATAAACTTCACTTTCTCAGTTTTGTTCCTGGGAAGGGCTGATTGAAGATGGATCAAAAGCATGGGCAACCTGTTCCCCAAGTCCTTTGATACATTTTTTATCAGGAAAAAATAACATGCTCTTGGTTATCTGATCTTCTCCCTGACCTCTAACTCCAGTTTTACAGAATGACTGTGTTAGGTGGGACTCTTTTGATTGCAAAAGAATGAAACTCAACTCAACCTAGCTTAGGGGGAATCAAAGGATTATAGTGGCCCACAAAATGGAGCAGTTCAGGGGGCAGAGCTGGTTCACATGACTAAATGCAAGAGCTAACACTGGAACATAGATCGCCTCTCTCTTTCCCTGTTTCTGTGTCCCAGTTTCCTTTCCTCTCTCCAGAGCTCCACTCCCCACTCCTCTTTCTCAGTTCTGCTTTCCTCTCTGTTGATTTTATCTTTAGAGAGGCTCTCTTCAGCTCCAGCTTCCATCTTACCAGCTTGGAATTCCAGCTCCAGCAGAAGTTGTCACTTCATTCTCTTTGGTCTATCTTGAGTCACATTTGCAGTTTTTGAACCAGAAGCATGTGCTCCTCTCATAGGCTAGGCCCAGGGTACCTGCCTACCTCAGAGCCCCAGGTGGAGCAGGTCGAACCACACGGCTGAGGCTGGGGAAACTATGGCTCCCCAGAGGAAGGGTAAAAGGCTTGTACAAAAGGAAGGGCAATGGATGCTTGTCAGAGACCTCAGAGTTTCATGGAGTGAAGGCAAAGGTGCTCACGCTTGCTGACCACCCAAGGTGTAACATCAGCGTTTCTTCTTGATACACGTGAAGGGAGGCTACTATTCATCAAACAAGAGGTCTTTCTTTAGCACCTACTTTGTGCCCACACTGAGTTCAGCAGTGCGTACATGAGGGGTTAGTACAGGGTGGTGGATCCTGATGAAATGTCATTTATGGCAGTGCTGTTCAGTAGGAACAGGATGTGAGCCACATATGTAATTTAAAATATTCTAGTAGCCACTTGAAAAAAATGTTAACAAGCAACAGGCAAAATTAGTTTTATTAAGGTATTTTATTTACCCTAACCTGTCCAAACTATTATCATTGTGATATATAATCAATATTTTTAAAATTGAGGAGCAGGGGTAGCTCAGTGTTTGAATGTGTGTTTCACTCGTACAAGATCCTGGGTTCAATCTCCGGTACTTCCTTAAAAAAAAGGAAAAAATGAGATGGTTTACATTCTTTGTTTTGTACTATTTCTTCAAAATCCAGTGTGTTTCTTATACCTACAGCCCATCCCAAATAGAACTAGCCACATTTCCAATGCTCACTAGCCACAAACGGCTTGTACTGTATTAGACAGTGCGAGTTTAGAGACTATTTGGAGGGGCAAGACAAATACATAGAAAGTAATTAGGAAGTTTATCAGTTAATTTTTTTTAAAAAGATTTATTTTATTTATTTAATTCCCCCCCTCCCCTGGTTGTCTGTTCTCTGTGTCTATTTGCTGTGTCTTGTTTCTTTGTCCGCTTCTCTTGTCAGCGGCACGGGAAGTGTGGGCGGCGCCATTGCTGGGCAGGCTGCTCTTTCTTTGGTGCTGGGCGGCTCTCCTTATGGGCGCACTCCTTGAGCGTGGGGCTCCCCTACGCTGGGGACACCCCTGCGTGACATGGCACTCCTTGCGCGCATCAGCCAGCTCCACACGGGTCAAGGAGGCCCGGGGTTTGAACCGTGGACCTCCCATGTGGTAGACGGACGCCCTAACCACTGGGCCAAGTCTGTTTCCCTATCAGTTAATTTGTTGAATTGCAAACCAGCTCAAAGCTCAGTGCTTAAAATACTAGTCTTTATCACTCCACGAGGCTCCCAGTGATCTGAGCCTTTTCCCCTCCTTAGCTGGGCTTGGTCAGGCATCTGTGGTCAGCTGAGCCAGGGGGTAGTTCTGCTGGTCTTGTCTGGGTACTCCTAGATCTTTGGGATCTGGCTGGCTACAGGCTGGTCTGGGATGGCTTTGGCTGAGCCCACTGGGCTCTCCTCCATGTGATCTGTCAACCACCAGCTGACTAGCCCAAGATCATTCTCATGGGGAGAGCAGGGTTCTGGGACACAGAAGAGAAGCGTGCAAGTCTTCTCGCACCCTAGGCTCTGGGTGGGACACCCTCACTTCCACTGCCTCTTATGGTCAAAGGAAGGCACTTGGCCAGGTTGGCTGACCCCTTGGTTAGAAGAGCTGCAAAGTCCCATTGCAAAGGGAGTATCATGAGGGGTGGAGACTTAGGGACATTTTGTATTAAATCTACGACAGAAGCAATTACTTGTCAAACCTTAGGGTATAGAATATACGTGTACAACTCTTGTTTCCAATGCATACTGTCCTCTGAAGTCTCCTTGGAATAGCTTAACAAAATAGCCAAGCCTCCAACTGATGTGGAGGTCCATCACCCTCTCCACTGTTTCTGGGTTCATCCGCTCTTCCTGGCCGCTGTTTATCACTTCACCCTATAACCTGCTGCTCCTGTTTCCCCTTGGTCACCTCTAGGGCTGGTTGCTCTCCCATCCAGGCAACTGTCCTCATTCCATTCTGCCTAGCACCAAACAAAGAAACAGCCCCCACCCTCCATCCCACCCAGCCCCACTCACACGCACTTTTGTGCGCAGCAGCCTAAGGGCGACGAATGGAAGCAAGGACTAGGAAAAACTTTAAATGGGTATTGCATTCACTGCTGGTAAATTTCGTTAGGAATCTTCACCATGGAGGGATCCTTCTATTTACTTCTCCCCTCGGGGATGTATGTCGTAAGGATCCACTCTTTTCAGACCAGGCTCCCCTGTATCATCTCATCCCCCTAGAGTCCCAAGATAGCCCAGTCTAACCCTCATCTCTTTGGTGTCCAGGGAAAACTCTCAATCTCTTAAGTTAAAATGTAAGAAATATAATGTAGTAAAAAGATGCCATCCTTAGGTATTTTATCTGTCTATATCTAGGTCTCTATTCTATATATTGTGTTATCTATTTATCTATCTATCTATCTATCTATCTATCTATCTATCTATCTATCTATCTATGATCTCTCTAATCTCTATTCCTATCATCTGCCCATCTATAATTTTTTCCATTTATTATTTAAGCCTCTCTTTTCTGAACTAATCTTGGACTTTTATATAACACAGGGTTTGTTAAAGTGTTTTCTAAAACTAAAGATCATTTCCTTCTCAAGAAGATTCTGCTGTACTCTTTTTCCCTCTCCCCACCCCCACACCAAATGCAGAAATAGTTACATACACCTTTCTTTTCCTTTTCTTTAGGAGGTACCAGAGATTGAACCCAGGACCTTATACATAGGAAGCTGGTGCTCAACCACTGAGCTATATCCACTTTCCCATACTTTTTTCTTTAATTGTATATTTTCGTTTCTTTCACTTAAGCATAATAGGGGCTATCACTGAAGCAGTTAGACTTGGCTAGAGCTGGACAGTGAAGCTTTAGAGTAGAAGCCAGAGGTTCTAGCATGACATCTAGCTCGTGGTAGGGACTTAATGAATATCTGTTGAAAGAAAGAATGAATTAATAACTCCAGAGTGGAGCGGTGTCTTGACCAAAGGCAGGAGCATAGAAATGAATAAATTTGATCTATCCAATTTTGAAATTGCAAACTGTCCCCACCTATATGTTCTCTATGGCTTCTGGCAAATTGGCAATGCTCAGGAAACACTGAATATTGATTTTATTTCTACCATTTCCTTTATGTCTTTCTAAATGCTGCTGTTATTCAAATGCCTTCCCCCTT
This sequence comes from Dasypus novemcinctus, assembly GCF_030445035.2. Classification (NCBI taxonomy): domain Eukaryota; kingdom Metazoa; phylum Chordata; class Mammalia; order Cingulata; family Dasypodidae; genus Dasypus; species Dasypus novemcinctus. The sequence continues at coordinate 29,132,542 of NC_080700.1, read as the reverse complement.
CTGACTCTTCAGCATGGGATTTCTCCATAACATTATTAGCAGGCAGTTTTCTGGGTTGAATTGCATTTTTGCTGCTGCCGGCTTGTATTTCCAACCTCTCTAGAGCCTGCATTCATTATTCATGGTATATGTGGATGAAGTTAAAATTAAATGAACTAATTTCAAGTTCTTCGCTTCAGTCGAAAACTTTGCCATGAAAAGCCTAAATTAAAGTGGCTGTGTCAGTTGAGTGATTGAACGGCGCTCACCAGCTTGCCTGCCTTCTGGACCCTTCCTCTGCAATTTGGATTCTGCCCTGTTCAGTGCTCTCACATTGTCCTGCTTAGGACCTCTTGGGAAAACCGCACAGTGACTCTTGTTTATTCCTCTTTTCAACAGTGGTTTTCATGATTGTGATACATTCCTTATTCTGATGCTCATAGAAGGCCAACGAACCGAGCAGATTCCAAGAGGAGGCTGCAGCCCCGGTGATGATAATCATCATCACAGCCGATTCTTAGGGAATGCTGATCAGGTCTAAGCCAAATGTGCATCGCCTTTGTTGAGTCCTTCCCCTGACGTGAGGACGGGAAAACCCAGGCGTGAGACCCGGAAGTAACTTGCCCTAATTCACAAAGCTACTCAGTGGTGGAGCTGGGATTCAAATGAGGCAGACAGAAGTCAGAATCTTGACTCTTCCCAAATCCCAGCCACGTTGATGGAAATCCTTCCTTTTGCTTGGTACATTCCACTTCAGAGTAGCCGGGATGGGATCCTACATTAAGAGATCAGTGCCTCAGTGGTTTCCAATTTTGTCTGAAAGGCAGGGTTGTATGAGAGTGTGGATATTTCCTGTGTTTAAATCCTGGTAGCATTGCTTATTAGCCATACACTCATCTCTTGATGCCTCGGTCTCTCACCTTTAAAATGAGGAGAGTAATGGCACCATCTTTACAAGGCTGTAGTGAAAACGAAATGAATTTATGTACCTAGAGTTCTGAGGACAATGCCGGCTTATTTGGTAATTGTTGGAGAAGGGTGAATGCTGAGGGCAGCCGGAGACTGTCATAGAAATGAGAGGATGGGTATCTTTTTTGATCTGTTTAATTGTGGGCTATAAGGGAAGAAATATTAATTTCAAACTTAGCAATGTGAAAAAAATATCTTTTCAAAACTCATGCCTTTGCCAGTGGCTTAAAAAATGGGCTTTGGAACTAAAATTAAAATATCTTATGTTAAGTGACTGGCAAGAGAGCTTTTATTTTTTTCTTTTTTTGCTTTGTGGATCTTATTTCAGGTAATGCTAATCAAGAGGCTACGTTTAGTTATTTCAGAAGCCATGTGTCAGTGAGGATACAGATTGACCTTGCATTCAATTGACACACTGTAGTCTTATATTTATTGCTATTAATGTTATCTTCCTCATCTTATTATTATACAGGGAGTTTGGGGAATGAAGTACATGTAGTGGATAAAATTGATCCTGCCAAAAAGATACATTCAAGTCTTAGCTGCTAGTGCCTGTGAATGTGACTCATTTGGAAATAAGGTTTTATAGATGTCATCAAATTTAGATGAGGTCAGAATGGGTTAGGGTTGGCCCTAAATCCAATGACTCGTGTCCTTACAAGGAGAGAGAGACACAGAAGAGACACGGAGACACATGCTGGGGAGAAGGCTCCATGAAGATGGAAACAGAGATTGGGGTGATGTGTCTACAAGTCAAGGGATGCCAAGGATTGTTGGCCCCCACCGGAAGTTGGGAGAGAGGCAGGGAACAGATCGTCCTTCACAGTCTCTGGAGGAACCAATCCTGCCAACACGTTGTCTTCAGACTTCTAGCCTTCAGAACTGTGAGCAAATAAATGTGTTTCTTTAAGCCACTCAGTGTGTAGTACTGTGTTATGAGAGCCCTAGGAAACATACACAGCAGACACTTGAACATGTTTCTTTTAACATTTGTCCCATAAAGTCAACCTGTTGAGGTCATTAGTTCCCTGAAAACAGAGATAATACCTACTTCGATTTTTACAGTCCTAGGAGAATGCCTTGCAAATATTTAAAATTATTCATAGAATATATTTAAAAACTCAGCACCAGATAACTATCCCTGAACCTCCTTTGGTTTCCATTGACTTAGAGTGTAGTTCTTTGCAGACCACTTGATATTTTAAATGAACGTTTCACATTGTAACCTGAACACCCAGACTCTCACTCCTCGTTGTGTAGCCCTGGGGAAGGGGCTTCAGTTGCCTTATCTGTGAAATGAAGTGGTTGGCTTAACACCCTCCGAGATTCTTCCCACCTTGAGCAATCCATTCTTCTATGTTCGAGGTCCCAGTTTTCTTTTGCAAGGATAAGATCCCAGGAAGAGAGCCTTGGGTGGACACATGCTCTTTTTGTGCCTCTGCTGCAGTAGGAATTTCATGCTCTTACCAGCAATCTCTAAAGGATCTTCTGAGGAAGAAGTCCCAAATCTATGTGTTTCCCTTATGGCCGCAAAGTGACTCCTTCTCTAGGAACGTTTCTCTGGGATTTTGCAGGGCTAAACGTGAGAGTTGAGTTCTTGACCATTTAAATGTTTGGTTCTTTAAATTCCCAGCAAAGTAATAGTTTGGTGATTTTTTTTTAAGAAAAAAATGTATATGTGCATGTGTGTGTCTGTGTGTGAGCACAGGACCTGTGTGTTTAGAAAACATACTCTTCTCATTGCAAGGTTAACTAGTAAAAGTTTGTACTCCTTTTCAGGCAGGTTTTCACAAAACTGCTCAGAGAGTTTTTATAAAAGCTCTTGAAATCCAAAGACTGAATATAAGGCAAACACCCTTGATTCTTCCTCATTTATTAGAAAAATCCTATTATTGTTTTCAGGTCAATTAATACATGCATAACACTTGATGTAAGACCACTTAATTACTATAATATGAGTTCTTGAGCTGAAAAGGTACTGGAGCAACAGTACATATAGATGAACTGCTGAAAACACATTATCTAGCCAAACGTTTCTAATAAGTCTTCATTAAACAATGGAAAAGTGATTTATTAATGATAGGTGGCCATGTTTATTATTAAAGTTACTGCTAGCAATGGAAACATCCAAATTTGCTTAAATATCTTAACTCCGACTTCAACAACGAAAAAAATTCACCCAATAAAACAACCCCCTCCAAAATAGAACTGCTGATGAACATAATGCATATTTATAAAAGAACCGGAAGATAATTTGAATAATTTAAAATAGCAAAACTATACAACACCCCCCCCACAAGACCATACATTTATTTTTAATCAGCTGGAAATTAGTAGAGTGTACGATTGCTTGGAATTAGCTATCGCTAGAAGAGTGAGCTGCAGAAAGGGGCTGCTGGTGCCTGGTGGAGAATCAGTTGTCGAAGGGAAGCAAAAGGTGGGAAAGATTTCATGTGTATGAGTATGTGTGAGTTTTCTTTTATTCTATGCACAACAAACCATTAAAATGCAAATCTCTTTTGAGGCACCAAGATCTTGATTCCGCAGCGAGATTTGGTGCGGGGATTCAGGGAGAAGATTGCATAGAGGAGAAATAGAAAGAGATCCACACGGTGTCCTTACTGTTATAGGGTTCTGGGCTGCTCTAGGGGAAGACAAGACATTGGACATTAAATCAAGTTGAGAGTTTGATGAATATCTTAGTCTGGACCTCCACATTTCTGTATTGAGACAGGGTTGTGATTTAAAGCTACTATGGGACTATCCATTAGCTAAGAGTGAGCAGAAAAATCATGAGCTTGTCTGAGCTTTCGTCCAGGAGCAGGGGATAATAATCCCAACGGGCTAATTTGTTGGAGACTGAAACTGAAATCAAATTGGGTCATCTCCTGAATTGTGCTTGGTGAATGCACTGTTTATGTATGTCTGCTCTGCGGTAGGTAGTGACACACCCACAAAGAACAGTTTTGACCTTCACAGTAACCATCGAGGAAGTTATTGTGATTTCTATTTTACAAATGAGGAAACCAAGGCAAAAGGTTAAGGTTCTTGCCAAAAAAGAAAGCTAATTCTTACCGAGTGCCTGCTGTTGGCTCGGAGTTATACTTAATCTTATTTAGTGTCTAAAAGTATTTCTAGACCTAGATATTATGCATATAGTGAACCTTGAACTCTAAAACCTTAAATCACTAAAAACAGAGCAAAGGAATATAGCTGATAAGCCAACCGTAGAGATAAAATGGAATACTAAATATATGCCATTAATCCAAAGGAAGTCAGGGGGAAAAAAAGGTGAAAAAAATAGATGTGACAAATAAAAACAAATAGAAAATGGTAGACTTAAATGTAAGTACAATAATTTTATTAAATGAGGTGTTCTAAACATTCCATTTAAAAGGGAAAAATCTAAGACTGGATTTTAAAAAGCGAACTCTAAATATATGTTTCTATAAGAAACCCATTAAATATAAAGAGAAAGTAAGAAGCAAAAGAAAAAAATGTTATGCAAACATTAATCATAAGAAAGATAACTCTGGTTAACTTAATATCAAATGAAATAGACCTAAGTATAAGGAAAATTGCTAAAGATAAAAAGAAATATTTTATAATGATAAAAAGTCAATGCATCAAGAAGACATAATGTATTAATTCATTGAGAAGACATAACAATCCTAAATGTGTGTCCAACTAGTAGTAGACTTTCAGAACACATAAAGCAAAAACTGGGAGAATAGGAGAAATAGATCAATTACCAATTATAGTCAGATATTTCAACATTCCTCTTCCTGTAATTGTTAGAACTATTAGAGAGAAAACCACCAAGTATAAAGAATACTGGCACAACACGGTTCATCAGAGTTACCTTATGACATTTATAGAATACTCAACAACAGCAGGATATACATACTTTTCAAGTACACTTAAAACATTCACCAATGTAAACCATATTCTAAGCCATGATACAAGTTTCAGTAAATTTAAAATGGCTAAACTAATACAAAGTACATTCTCTGAAAACAACAGAATTAAATTAGAAATCAAGAAGCAAAGGATTTCTGGAAAACACCCTAATATTTGGAAATGAGAAAATATTTGAACTGAATGATAACAAAGACATGACATTAAAATTTGGGGACAATGTAATATTGTGAAGAACTTTGAGCTTGATCATCACATCATTTGTATTTCCTCTATGTTCTCATTTTCTTGGAATGTTTTCATTTCTCTTGAAATGTTAGTTACTTTGTTACTGATTTCTAAATGCACATTTATGATTAACCATGTCAGTTTTCTGGTTTTCATGCATTGCACACGAAATACCATGTTTTCATCCCACTTAATCCATTCTGCTATTTTATTTTTATTACTAGTTGTACAGAAGTTATATATTCAAATAAAACCATTTTCTGTCACACACAAAAATTGTGGGATGCAGATAAAACAGGGTCGTTATACATAAAAAATATGAATCAATCTCAAAAACGTTTTCCTGCAAAAAAGAAGTCAGATACAAAAGAGACGACGCTGTGTGATTCCAATGATATGATTCTAGAACAGGCAAAGCTGGAATATAGTGGCAGAAATCAGATTAATGTTTGTCTAGAGCCAGGGGTGGTAGAATATGGGATTTGACTGCAAAGAGGAAGAAGGGAATACATTGAAATGATGGAAATGTTTTATACCTTGATTGTAATGGTGACATGGGTATAACATTTGTTGAAACATATCAAAATCTATAGTTAGAATGGGTGCATTTTTTTAAACAGATCAATTTTGCTGATACATATTAATAAGACATAAATCCATCCAAAGTGTACAATCAATGGTATTTGGTATAATCACATAGTTGTGCATTCATTACTTCAATCATTATTATAGCATTTTCACTATTCCAATAATAATAATAAAAAACAAACAAAAACTCATTACCTCTCAATCTCTCTATGCTTCCCCTACCATACGTAACTGCTATTCTGTTTCCATCTCTCTAGTTTATTTGTATTTTGTGAAAACAGTCTTATATATGCAATATCACCCATAATCATATTTCACATGAGATTTCACTATGTTTTAAAGTCCCATGTCTTTCAGTTTTCCTTCTAGTAATATGCATGACCTTAGACTTTCCCTTTCAACCACTGTCATACCCACATAATAGCTCTGCTAGTTACAAACACTGTGATGTGCTTTCACTATTTCTATTCATTTCCAAAGATTTACAAACAACCTTTTTACCAATTCTGTACAGATTAACCCTCAGTTTTCCATTCTCTACCCTCATTCTATTTCCTGATGACCTATATTCTAGTCATAAACTTCAGGAGTTTGCACAATATATTTAGTTCTGAGTAGGGCGATTAGCAATTACACAGTGTTTTTGTCCTTTTGTGTCTAGCTTGCTTCATGCAACATAATGTCCTGCAGGTTCATCCATGTCATCATATGCTTCACGACTTCATTCATTCTTACAGCTGCATAATATTCCATCATGTGAATACACCACAATTTGTTTATCCATTCAGCAGTTGATGGACACCTGGGTTGTTTCCAGCTTTTGGCAATTGTGAATAAAGTTCGCTGTGAACATCGGTGAGCAGATGTCTGTTTGTGTCTCTGCACTCAGTTCTTCTGGGCATATACCTAGTAATGGTATAACTGGGTCATGTGACAAGTCGATATTTCAACATCCTTCGGAGATGCCAAACAGTCCTCCACAGTGGCTGTACCATTCTACATCCCCACCAACAGTGAATAAATGTTCTTTCTTTCCCCATCCTCTCCAATACTTGTAGTTTCCCAGCTTCTTACTAGTGGACCAGAATGGGTACATCTTTCTTGAAATTATACTTGAATAAAGTTGACAAAAGAAAAATATGTAACAGTCATTTTGGTTCTCTTGTGCCAGTGAAAACTAGCTGGAGAATCAACAGACCCCTTTCTTTTTTTCGTGCTGCCTATTGTACAAATGTGTTATTGTTCATAAAATGCTTCAGAGAATTTTATGAACAGTGATTATGCTGTTCCTAATTTTTAGGGTTATTAAATAAATCAAAATATAAAGACATTTTCTTTATATAGAGAAATATAAAGATATATTATATAAACATATTTTATATCGGTCTCACAGCTGTTACCTATAATTAACGCTCATGAGAACAAAAAGAAGGCAAATGTGAACTTAATTATTAATTCCATTTATCCAGCAGAGTAAATGGTCAGAGGTGTTTTGTGGGTACTGTATGTTGGTAGCTAATTGCAAGGCTACTATAAAGAGTTTGTGTCATGACATAAAATGAACCATAGGATGCACTAGACTGAGAGAGAAAAATGCTCAATGGATACTCCCTGTAAGTAAGGCTGTCAGATTCTCACCAGACAAGTGTCACAAATTACATCAGCTGAAGGGTACACAATATAGAAAGGTTTTTGTGGACAGTGTAGAGTCAGAGTTTAACTTGTGACTTTCATTTTTTATATTTCAAGCTTACCTTTAATTTCAATAGAGTAAAAGTCATATTGAAAAATCCTTCCAATCTGTTCCAGACTGTTGCATTCATAGTGTCCCAGGGTGCTTATGACGCTGCAATTTTTTTTCTGTACCTGCATTTGACAAAGAGTTTGCAACAAGGTATTGGAAAAGTGTTGATGAATTTGGAGCAATCGGTTCTTTGCATGAACGAGTAACTCTGTTCATTAAGTGATGCTGTTCTGTGAACATCCACACTTATTTACACACACGTACCTCCTCTAATGTTAGAGGTTGATCTGCATTCCAGGGTTTGGAAAGATTTTTTTCTGTACACTCCATAGTTTGCCTAGTTGGTGGGTTTTCTCCCATTTTAGTAGAGGTTAAAAATTTTAGTTCCAGCCCAAGTAGAAAATCTGTGAACAGACCCAAGATTTCAGTGAAGCCTTTTCTGGCAGCCAAAGAATGGGGTTTTCAGGAAGTATTGACCAAAATGTTCTCGTTTACCACTCTTGTGGCTGAAAACAAGTGCCAGCCAAAAGGCTGTTGCTAAGAGATGGTTCTGATTCAGGAGATGATTTGTAAAGACCCAGAAATAAGCTGCAAGGGATGAGCATGAAGCACGGGGCCCCTGAGTCACCTGCTTAGGTAACATGTAGGACAAAACGAAAACACCCATCATGTTCCAGAATAATTCCAAATTCTCTGTCGGTTAAAGACATCAAAATTTATTTCTATTTAAAATTGGTCTATACTAATTTTACTCCCTGTTCTAGCCATGTTTAGCGTTTTGGTTTCCTTATCACTGGATATGGCTTGTCTCATGGGATGCTTGAGAATTTAGCTCTCAGCTGTTTGCAGAATAAAGATGGCAGGGCTGCCTGGGGAGGCACTCAGCACTGACTGCAGAGGAGTGGATTGAAGCGAGGGACTGGGGGTCATGCTGACCTTCTTTCGTTTTAGCTGAGTCACCATGGGCAGGCTGCTTGGATCCTCTCTGTTGAGCACAATGAACTGTCTTGCCAGCAGCCCGATGCCCTTTACCAGCTAACAGATGGGCCAATGAGTCCCTTCTCTGGTCATTTGGATTTGGGGACTGAGGTAGAGCTGATTCTACATATTGGGTGGCTGAGCTATGACTCAAAACATTTGGGAGTTGTTGGAGGCCCTTTCCACCTCATAGAGTGGGCTTTGGAGAAGGGCAGATGCATCGGGTTGGAACTAGAGAGCAGAGGTAGAGGAGGGGTCCCACCAGCTCCGCAGCTCCATCCCAACCTATTCCTTATCTGACCTTGGAATCCATCAGTTTCCCTAATATGCTTCCAACAAAGACGAGTCCCCCTAACTTGGCCCAAATAGATTTATCTTACGCGCAGCCAAATGAGCGATATCACTGAGATTCAGAGTAGGCATGGGAATGAGCAAACCTACATCAAAAGTCATAATGATCTGGTCCAGGACAAGCAAATTGCCAGCCATAGTCCTAGAGTGGACATCGGCTGGGTGCCTGCTCAGGAGACTTGTCCCTTCCCTGGGCAACAGGACAACAGCTAGAGAGAGAAAGAGAAGCTTCATGTCTCAGAGACCAGATCCACCTCGGGATTTCCCAGTTACAAGAACATATATTTTTTTTTTTGCACAGGTTGTTTTGTGTGGCCGGTTTCTGTCTCCCCACTGACACGGTTTCGACCAGCTGAGTTCGCTGTCTTCCCAGTAGCCCCACCGCGGGGGAACAGCTGATTGTTAACAGCTCCTGGAGATGCCAGTGGGGTGTGGCTTGAGCCTGTGGGGCTGACTCCAAAATGGCGGGCAACTGATGGTTCCCCACCAACACCTGCTCCTTTCCCCGCCTCACGGGCTCTGTCAGGGGCCCCGGCTGTGAGGCAGGTATACCTTTAGGAGAGGCACCCAAAGCCCTCAGTTACTCCCTGAGAGGGGAGCTACCTTTTCCACCAACAAAACTGGAGAACGACTTCCCTTAAGCCTACCGAAAGCCATTTATTTGTAGGCTCTATGGAGAGTTTCTGGGTATGGCCCCACTGTGTACTGTCTAGGGTATAAATTTTTCATATATATGTATAAAACCTTTAAACTAAAACATAATTAAGAGTGATGAAACATTTATTGTGGAAAGAAGCAAGAACTCTCTGTTAAATATGGTCTGTAAATCAGAATGAGCTGAAGAGGAATCCTCTTGGGATGGATGAAGGAGATGGGATTATCTTCTGGCTGGTTGAAAATACAGCAGCAGAAACCAGGCTTTCCAAGGAGGCTCTGTTGCATCGGATGAGATCTGATCTCAATCTGAGTGGGGGTCTCCTGCCCCATTCATTTATTGCCATGATCAAGTCTTTATGGGCTCCCTGCAGACTTAGAGATCTCTGTCTCCCATCAACCCATGTCTTTTACATCCATCTCTATTTCCCTGGGGCAGGAGGACGCTCCTGAATTGTCTGTTGGGACTTGTCTCCCAGTTGTGGTCTCCCTTCTTGGTCCATAGAGTAGCAGAAGGCTGACCCAATTCCTGACCATGGCGTCTCTTTCCAGCTGGTCCATGAGACTCTTGCCTGGGAATCTGGAAGTGGGATAGATGGGGAGTTGATTCCAGCCCTCTTTGCATGGCTTGACCTAGAACACGGAACGCTCTGCTCATAAGCCCATGTGTCCCTCTATCCTTCCCGTTTTCCTTCTTTTCCTTCTTCCCTGGCTTTGAGAAGAGGCAGAAGGAGGATCCAAGAGACATGGGTCAGTATCTTTTAATTTTGGTTCATCCCAGCTCTGCCACTGGGTCAAGCTGAGTAGACCCAGCAGAGATTCTCTAAGTTGATTGCACTTTATGAAAACTGGGGCCATGTCGGGGGGTGCACCCACTTCCCTGGTTCTGAAGCAAGCCTGGGTGGGTAATGATTGTGGAAAGCTGGGAAACAGGAGCCAGAGCTCTGTGACAATCAGAGCTAGGGGCGCTTTCGGGGCCAGGGCACAGCCTCCCAGGGGCCTGGAAATGCAAAGGGCCCCTGGAGGAGAGGGTGGGAATGGTGGTTAGTAACCCGCTCACCACCCCAGCAGGGTGCCAGGAGGCTTGCGACGCTTGGTCAATCCTGTAAAACTTGATCGGGATGCAAGCTGCTATGCATGATAAGAAATAATACTTTAAAGTGATTACTATTAAGCAGGCATTTTGCCAAGTGCTTTATATGTTTTTTAAGGACTTAAGAACTGTTTTCATATCCATTTACTGGAAGGTTTGGAACCTGCCAAAGGTTAGACCGCTGGTAAGGCAAAATGCTACCCTTTCCATGGCTGCACTGGCAGTGGGTGGAGCAGGTAGGGAAGGGCAGGGGTTCCGTTTACAGAATCCCAGGCCGCGAGTTGGCAGACCTGGAGCCAGGCCAGGAGTTAGAAGCGAAGGGGAGAAAGGGCCGTTCAGGTCAGGGTTGATCGCAGGAGCAAGGGACAAAAGGTACAAGGTGTGTTCAGGGAATAAGTCAGTGATTTTTACAACCTCATTCAGAGTTGGTTCCAAAGGTTGCCTGCCAAGCTGTTTTGCTCTCGGAAACCAACGTAAATCAGTTAGGGTTTCTGTAACTTATTTTTTATTTCACAGAAAGAAGAAAATGAATAAACTTATTCTTCCCATCCTTCACAGAAGCCTGAGGCCAGGCTAGTTTAATATTTGGAGTTTATTTGAACAGAGAGATCCCGTTAAATAGGGAGATTCCTTTTCCTTCTTTTTTATTTTTTAAAGCAGCTGCTGAGTTTTAGAAACACAGAAGGCGTGTGTTAGCTCCACATCTAATATAATTAGATGATGACTTAGTGAAGACCACTTGTGAAATCTGGAGAAACCAACGGGTGCAGAATGGCTCATGTCACAGTTGAGGGTTCTAGAGCTTCCACGGGGAGCAGCTCTAGTCCATGTGCAGGGGAGAGAGTGGACTCTATGTGTCATCTTTTTTCCTCCTTTCTTGGTAGCCCATCCTTCCTCAAGGACCTCTGCTTTCACCAGGCATTCACTCATTCATTCATTCGTTCATTCATTCATTCGTTCATTCATTCATTCATTCGTTCGTTCATTCATTCATTCATTCATTCATTCACGACACAGATATCCATTGCACATTCACCGTGGTGAACAGGTCTGAAGTGGTCGTTTACTTTGGGGAGATATTCCAGTGGCCCTTCCATTCCAATAAGGTATAACTCATGGAAGTACAGACACCCCTCCCTAACCTTTCCTTCTTTTGATTGGTTAAGGCTTGAAATGTGAATCTATCTTTGAAAAAAAAAAAGCATTTCCGTAAAGATAAAAATATTCAAGACCCCAGAGAAAAGAATATCCATTTCCCTGTAGCCTTACCCGTTAGTATGAATTGCTACAATCTCTTTTGAAAGGAACTCTTGCATTACACTGTATATTAAAATTAGAAATACCCACACTCTTTGACTCACCAGTTCCACTTTTAGGAAGTCTACCCTAAAAAATAAAAAAGCCAACGTATAAACACCAGGTTACAAAGACTTTTATTTTCAGAATTTATAGTGGCAAAAATATGTAATAAACCTGAATGTTTATCAATTAGTTTTAAAGTCTTAGCATATTAATATTAACACTACTCAAGACAGAAAAAGACTCAAAGGAAAATTCCTAACATGGCTATTTCAGTCTATCCAAGACAGCCTACCCTAATCTAGGCACCAGGAAATTTTTTTTCAGTAATGGGCCTGATAGGAAACATTTTAGGTATTCAGTCCATGAGGTCTCATTGTATACTACTGATCTTTGCTGTGATGGTGCAACAGCAACTATATGCAAATGAGTATATGAATATTTAAACACAGTACCTTGATGAATGAGCATGGCTATGTTTCTAAAAATCTTTGTTTCTGGACACTGACATTTGAATTCCTTATACTTTTCAATGTGGCAAAACACTTGTCTTTCTGATTTATTTCAACCCTTACAAAATTTAAAGAACATTCTTAACTCATGACCCATATAATAGTATTAATCAGTGGGTCAACATCACCCCCCACACACCATAGTTTGCTTGGCTCAGTTCTGTTGACACAAGAATGAATACACCAGAGTTCTTGTCCTCAAGACACTAAGAGAAGACGTGGGAAGAGGAGCACTTTCTGGAGCTTTCCAAATCATGCCATGATGTTCTATCAACTCAAGGCTGCCTTGTCTCCCACAATTTATGTCTGAAGCCAGGAGGCCCAGGAATCTGCATAAGCCGTCAGAAGCTCATAGGTTCCTCCGGACTTGCTTGAGGGTGTGAGGTTTGTCTCAGGCCACGTGAGCCTATGTCGATTTTCTGGAACCAACTGAATTCATGATTTCTGGACAGCAGGAACTCCGTTTCCATACAGCAGTGTCTTGAATGACGGTGCGCTTTCAAAACAGCACATCAACAAGTAAAACCGGGAAGAATCGGGCTTTCCGTGCTACAGTTTTATTTTTAAGAATGAGTGGGAAGCTGATGTAGCTCAACTTGTTGAGCGCCTGCTTCCCATGTACAAGGTCCGGAGTTCGATCCCCAGTGCCTCCTACAGACACACAGACAAAAAAAAAACCAACTCTCATTGGAGAGTGGACGTAGCTCGATGGTTGAGTGCCTGCTTCCCATGTACAAGGTCTTGGGTTCAATCCCCAGTACCTCCTAAAAAAGAAGGAGTGAGTCGAAGGGCCAGAAACATGGCTCTGTAAGAGTGAGAGGAACCCAGAGACCAACAAATCCCAGCCTGCAGGATGCGAAGAGGGGGTTTAGTCTCTTCCTTTCCCATTTCTTCCATTCCTAAGAACATGGGTAACAGCGAAACAATGACACATTTGAAAGACTTCTTGTTTCTCTCAGGGGTCATCGAACATGACTTTACTCAGAGAACATGCTATCTGAAAAAAAAGGAGAGCGGGAAATTTTGTTCATACCATGTATTTTGCAGAAATTTTACTCTGATGAAATTTTCCATACTCTTCAGTAGATTTCTGTTGACAACATGAAAATGAAAGCATCGTAAAAGATAAAAAGAATATTTGGGCATTATTATATACCATTATCCCAGGTAATACTAGGAAAGGATTTACCCATTCAAGCCTCCTGTGTACCTTAGAAGGGAGCTGACGCCATTCTGAGCTTTGGAAGCTACAACCACTCTGGATTTGCCATGGCAACGTGCTTCTTGGGTTGCTAAGCCACTCTTTAGGAAAACATGAATTTTTTCCCCTCCAACATTTAAAATTTTGATTTGGGCTTTCTCGCTCCTGGAAATCTGTTTATTGATGAAATTTGTTGAGAATGTGGATGCCTCTTTTTTACTGAAAGGGGTTTCTGTGGGACAAGGATGTCATCATGTCATTAGCTTCTGTCACACACAAGAGCAGAAGAAAATGGAACTAGAGGGAACTTTGTGACCTCCCTTTGCTTGGGAGAAGCAGATTAGAGGAACAATGGTTTGGAAGAGGGAAACCACACTTCTAAAAAAATTTTTTTAAACTCCCAGGAGTCCCCAGAATTGCCCAACTTCTCAATATACATATCCACCCTGTAGTTTGGAATTACACTTGATAAATAAGTAATGGGGTGGGAAGCGATAGAGTAAGCCATTTAAAATAAACCAAAAGACATATGAAAATCAGAATTCATTTAAGCAGGATTTAATAAGCATAGGTTTTAAAATTCAAATAGACCTGGGCTCAAGTCCTGTTTCTGTCACTTGCAGGTTTGGCCAGGTCACTTAACCTTTCCAGGCTTTTCTATTTCAGTTTTGTCACTTCTACAGCGAGAATGATATTTGTGCCTGTTAGATGAGTTAAATAACAATGCACAAGAATCCCTTATCTCGGGGCCTAGCACCATGATAAATCCTAAAACCCTTAGACATTGTTTTTATTTGGTTTAGTGCGAGGGAAATGGAATTTTCACTCTGCTGACATAGCTGAGAAAGGTTTGCCCCGGTTTAGCTTAAGTGAACATTTCTCCTCCTTAAATTGTCAATAGGATCCTTTCCTGTCTTTTTGTCCCTGAGAAGCTTGGGACTAGGGAGGGGACAGGACAGGAGGGCAGGAGGCACTGGGCTCAAGATGGCCCGGCCTTGGCCAGGCCTGGGCTGGCTCCAGCTAGGTGGTCGAGGAGGCAGCAAAGAAGACTGGCCTAAAGGGGAATTCCAGCTGACCGACAACGAGAAACCCAAGGATGGCAAGAAATGGGGAGGAAATCTTTACTGCTTTCCCCAAAAGCGTAGAGCCCTGGGGGCGCTGAATGGATGGAAACAAACAAAACATAAAAGGGTACTGTCAGTCCCTATTTCGTCTTAGGTGGGTTCAAATTCTGGTGTTTTTCACATTTCCACAGTATTTTGCTCATTCCACAAGATAACTCAATACAGAAGGGGGGAATGAACTGGGGAGTGAACCAGGGGAGGAAATGGGGGGAAGCAGACCGGAAGTGTGATCTCCATCACTATTGAGTACTTATTGCCCACAAAGCACAATATTAACTTCTGGGGTATTATGCAGGTTTTTTGTGAAGACATAAAAGCAGCATGAAATAGTTTTGTTTGTTTTACACGCCAGCCGTGGCATTTTTCTGTCTTTCTTTAACTTCTGAACAAGCGGAAGCAGATGTTATTAAATGGCCCCGTTTTTCTCCTCTCTGTTGGCAACGTAAGTCTCACTATTGCTATTCAATCATGGGAGGAACGCTCCCAGAAGCCGTTCAGAGGTACTGTCAGCATCAGCCGAATGAGTGTTTTGCTTGTTTCTGAAAAGTTAACTTTATTTCAAGTTCAAAAAATAAAGTAGCAGACAAAAGGCAGCTCAACAAATCATGGAAGTATTACACTAAAAAATTCTGCATGCAGACTGGCAAAGGGACGCTGCACGGCCATGCCCTCTTCATTTTGTGCACACATGCAGACTGACGTATAAATGTGTACACAAATTTATTTCAAGTGCTGCTAAAGCAATACCTTTGGTTGTGATGAGTTTTCTCAACCGACAGCTATTTAAACTTACCCAAATGGGGGTTTACGAAGTGATTTTATAAGACCAAGTTGAGGAGGCCTGTTCTTGATCGTGTGATTTGTTTTGGTGGTCAGGTGTTTTCTTCTCCCCCCTGTACTGGGGGATTCCATGTGCACAACAGTGGCCTCAGGCCCACCACGTGGCATGCAAGGAGATGGGAAGCCCAAAGCATTTGCCCCTTTGGCTGGTGTCACCACAGGCTGGCTCTGCATTCCCTTCTCACCTGGGGAGCTCGTGAAAGGAGACTGCCCATGTTGATGGAAGACATTAACCAACGTTGGGCTGGCACTTGGGGAGCGGTCACTTGAGCTGGCAGTGGACCTAAGGGGTTCCACTGGGGTGTAGGCAAGTCACCAGTGGTCTTGGTTGCCATCCTGAAATCCAGCTTCAGAGAGTTTGGTCTTTACTTGGTTTCCAGCCCAGTCATCGAAACAGAAAAAGAGCAGTGGGTCAGAGAGGGGCATGGTACCTCAACTATAGGAATAATTAAAGAGTCAATTGGTTTTAAAAGAGATGGTGCTGCCATCTGCTTATAGGAGAAACTGTTCTCCAGGTTTTAGGTGTTTCTCCTGAGCCATTATTGAAAAAGGTACGAGAACAGCAGATAGTCCTTGGAACTTTACATTAGAAAGTGTATTTTTGATGACCCAGAAACATATTTCCAGTTGCTTTAGCCAGGATAGATTAGGTTATACTGGGGCAGGAAATAAAACCCAAATCTTAACAGAGTATAACAATGAAAGTTTCTTCCTTGCTCATGCTATGTGTCCAATGAAGGTCAGCAGCGCGACTCTTCTTGACAGTTTCTCTGGTCCCTGGGCTGACAGAGGCTCCATCTTAACTTGTGTGCCCACAATCACCTCCACTGGAGAAGGAAGGGAACTTGTTAACTTGCATTCTAGCCTCTGAAGTTTCCATCCAGAGGTAGCAGACCTCACTTTGCTCAGATTCTATCAACCAAAGTGAAGCTGGCTAGTAAGAGAGGGCATCAGTAGATGGCTCTGGAACCTGGCAAGAAGTCCACGTGGATATCCATACCCCCCAAGATGGCTGCTGGAGGACCCTCCCCAAGGTTCTGCCATCCAGAACAAGATTTCCCCCAGAAGCCAGGAGGAGCCCTGGATATTCCACCAGGACTTTATCATTGGGCCCTCAAGGGGGCTGGATGGGTGGGGTAATCAATTAAAATAGTAAACAGCTGGAACTCCTCCCTGCCATCAGCAAAGGGAGGGAATAACTAACCGTTCAAAAAGCAGGTGCAAGGCCTGAATTCGCTCTTGCCTTTGGACCCCTGCTCTTGCCTTCGCCATGTCCCTGTGCCAGGCCGGGTGCCTGTTCCTGCCCTCTCCACGCGGCTCTTGCCGTTTTTCCCCTGCCATGGTCACCACGCAAGTAAAACCTGGGCATTTATAATCTATAATGGGAAGCTGTAGCCTGTAAATCAGCCCTCTTTATCACTCTCCTGTCCCTTCCTCTCTACCTGGGACCCCTGCTCTGTTATTTTCTGCCATTTCTCTTCCCTCCCTACCTGAATAAATTACTGGCCTAACTCACCCGACTTGCTCTCGAGATTCATTTCCGCAGCATCGCTAAGAACCTCGACACAATCTGGTAACAAAAGCACATGGCGTGGCCCTAACTGACTTGGTAGAGGGTGAGGGAGCTCAATCAGCTGGAAGTGGGAGAAAATACCTGCAAGCATCTCTGATGGCCACCCATGAATTCTGTAAAGGAGAAAAACATGTCTGGAAATGTTTAAGAAATATGTATAAGAAGTATATTTATGATAGCTGGTTCTTGATTTGCTTGTGATTGCAAGTGATTTCTGTATTCCTTACAATTCTCTGTGCTTTGCAGACAGTTATAATAAACATTATTTTTATAAGATATATTAAGCAATAAATATGTTTTTATAAAAGAATTCAGAGAGTGCTACAGACAGAAAATATAAAAAGTCATCAGAAGGGTTTAGCTAAGATTATATTCAGTATCTATAGTTGTTTCATGATAACCGAGGGATGAACCTTCTTTAAAAAAACACACGTGCCTCTCAAAGGTGCTTCTTGCTAGATAATGAATCTGACTCCCTAATGCAGCACTCACATTCTGCTTCATGTTTCCAGTTGTACTGTTCACTTAAAAAAAAGAAAAGAAAAACAATGTGAAAGTTATTTCTTTTAAGGGCTGTTTTTAGGGAGTAATATAAAGATTGAAGCAACGTGATGTCAGCTAAAGGAGTCATACTTAATTGAAACTGGGCCTGTCTGAAATGTATGTTTTCAGCCGGGCAAAAAAAGAAGAGGGGTGCTTTTTTGGTTATTTCTATTTTTTGTCTTGTTGGGAGCAGAGAAATCATTTCATCACGCTGTTCTAGGAGATTTATTCGAGTCTCTCTATTTTCTCCTGCGGTGGAGGTGATTTATATATATTGATGGAACCTGCTGAGTGTTGAGATTTAATGAAGGCTTTTGCTTGCATTTCCATGAGGCTTTGCCATAAAAAGTGCTGAAAGGAATTTTAAAAAAAGAAAAAACAGGTTTCAATTAAACGAAGAAACGAAGAAACGTGGTAAGATAATGATTAGAGGAGCAGCCGAGGCAGTGAAAGTCGGTTTGTTTTCCTAGATCCGGGTCTCAGATATATTTTCCAGATACATCTCCCCAGGGCATGTCCTGATTCAAGTGTTCTTTCTAGGGAGAGACATTCTTTCTTTGGCAGTTTAAAGATTAGCTTTTGTGATTCTAAACTTGTCTCTGTTATTTTTCTCTTTTTTCAAAAGAAATTTTAGAGCTCGTGTTGAGCTCAGTTTAGTTTTGCAGTTCTCCTTATTCTTTTTCCTTTATGAGGCTCACAACTTGAAGGAGTGTTCTGGGGAAGAATTGGGGACCTGGTTCAGATAATCATAATAGGAGGAGAGTGTTTCGAGGGCAAATTCGAGGGCAAATGCCTATCGGGGACCCACATTCAACCCTAACCTAGGAACATTATAGTATATAGTCCTATGATTTGTGAGAAATTACCAGGGTTCATGGTCATTTAAAGGTGGTTATCAATGCAAGATTAAAAATACATGTTTGGGAGCAGATGTGGCTCGTGCAGTTGGGTGCCTGCCTCCCACATGAGAGGTCCTAGGTTCGGTTCCCAGTGCCTCCTAAAGAAGACAAGCTGACACAATGAACTGACACACAAACAGACACAACGAGCAGGGAGCAGATGTGGCTCAAGCAATTGGGCACCTGCCTCCCACACGGGAGGTTCCATGTTCAGTTCCTTGTTCCTCCTAAAGAAAATGAGCAGACACATAAGGGCGCCACCTCGGGGGGTGGGGGTATGTTCCCTGGCTGTGCCATTGACTCTGGGTGTGGGGTGCTGAGAATGCCAAGCACGTCCCTGTCTATACAGAACATATTTGCTAACTTGTTTTTCAAAATCATAATTATCTTATTTTGTCATATCCCAAGCCAACAGAAATAGAGAAATAATATAACGGTCAACTGTATACATACCATTCATCTTTGTCTAAATTTATCAGTTAGCCCTATTTACTTCTTATATATATATATTTTTTAATTATTTTTTATAATTTATTTCCCCCCCTGCGGCTTGCTTGTTGTTTTGCTCTCTGTGTCATTCACTGCGAGCTTTTCTGTGTTTTTACTTGTCTCCCTTTTTTATTGTTGCTGTTGTGTCACCTTGCGGAGTCGGCTCTCTGCAGCACTTGCAGGCTGGGCGGCACTCTGCGGTGCTTGTGGATGAGCCTGCCTTTGCAAGGAGGCCCCGGGACGTGAACCCAGGGCCTCCCATATGATAGGTGGGAGCCCAACTAGTTGAGCCACAGCTGCTTCCCTACTTCTTATATTTTTAAAAATAAATAAGACATAATACATTCAGCTGGTGCCCTCTATATAACACGCCCTTGTGACCATTGCTCTTTCCACTACTCCGGAGTCAACCATTATCCTGAGTTTGACATTCATCATTTGCTGGTGTGTTGTTAGACTTCTATTACAAATGCATGTTTGCATAAACAATGTATGCTTTTTGCATGTCTTAAAAATTTTATATAATTGCTACCATCCTGCTTGTAACTTTCCAAAAAAATTTTTTTAAAAAACTTAATGTTCTCTTTTTAGCTTTATGTCCTTTGAATTCATTCATTTTGACACTATATAGTGCCCAATTGTAGAATATATCACAGTAGTCATTCATTTCTTCCTGCTGAAGGCCCTGTATAAAATTCTAACCTCGTTATTACAGAGAGGGTTCCTTTGAACACAATTATGTGTACCTCATAATCTGCCAGAGTTTCTTTAGGACAGCAGCTCAGAAAGAATGCTCTGCAGCTCCTGGGGACTCCTGAGATCCTTTCGGGAGAGGTGCATGTGCTGCAACTATTTTCATAATAAGTTAAGACTTGCTTGTCTCTTGCCCTGTGTTGGCATTTGCGCTGGGAGCACCAGCATCCTGGTGGGTCAGCTGCTGAGGCCACAGGAAGGAGGCTGTGGTCTCAGATTGTCCTGGGAGTCATTGTATTCTTCTCTGCCACACACTTGCATTAAAAAATAAATTCCAGGGAAGTAGATGCAGCTCAGTGGTTGAGTGCCTGCTTCCCGTGTACAAAGTCCTGAGTTCAATCTCTGGTGCCTCCGAAAAAAAAAAATCCAGTTTTACTTAATAATATTGCTGATGATGCTGTAAAAATTATGAATTTTATTGTTGTTATCCTTGAATATACATTCCTTTAATGACCTCTTTGATGAAATGAGAAATGGACATAAAATACTTCCACTGAATCCAAAGAGTGATAGTTGACTTGAGGAAAAGCAATGGGCAATTATCTGAGTTGATTTTTACTTGGGGAAAAAAAAAAAAAGACTGACACACAAACGACGGTTGTTCAATTTGAATATTTGGAAAACATTTTCTAAAAAAAAGAAAAGCCTGTCTCTTCAAGGAAAACAACTGATAGCATTTCCTGCCAGTGATTAAATCCAACTTTCAAGCAAAAATTGGAAGGTTGGAAACCTCATATCCACTACTGTGAGCTTCCAGCCTCCCTATATGTGAGATCAGTGGTGGTATTAATAAATGTAAGTTTTAGGTATTCTTTAATGGAGTCAATTATTTGGAAGATCCTTATAACTCAGTGAACCAACACTGTCTACATGATTTACATGGTTTACAAAAGTCTGAATGGCAACATGATGATCCATTCAAAGTGGAAGATAGACCAATGGTTTTAATAAAGATTTATTTATTTATTTATTTCTCTCCCCTTCCCTCCCACCCCGGTTGTCTGTTCTCTGTGTCTATTTGCTGAGTGTTCTTTGTCTGCTTCTGTTGTTGTCAGTGGCACGGGAATCTGTGTCTCTTTTTGTTGCATCATCTTGTTGTGTCAGCTCTCCATGTGTGTGGCGCCATTCCTGGGCAGGCTGCACTTTCTTTCGTGCTGGGCGGCTCTCCTTACGGGTGCACTCCTTGCACGTGGGGCTCCCCTACGCAGGGGACACCCCTGTGTGGCAGGGCACTCCTTGCGCGCATCAGCACTGCACATGGGCCAGCTCCACACGGGTCAAGGAGGCCCGGGGTTTGAACCATGGACCTCCCATGTGGTAGACAGATGCCCTAACCACTGGGCCAGGTCTGCTTCCCAGACCAATGGATTTTAATGCAACAGAGTACAAAAAGAGTTTCAAATTCTCTTATGCAACTAATTTTTAAGAAAGTGTCACTAGTAGAGTTTTGGCAGAGAAGCAAAGAAGAATATCCATAAATATCTGAAAGGTTGTACGAATAATTCTTCCTTTATGAACTTCACTTCTGTGTGAGGTTGAATTTTCTTTCATCTGCTTCCACCAGAACAGTGTTATCTCTAACATATTGAATTTCAGAAGCAAAAATGAGAATCCAGTTTTCTTTCATTAAGCTAGAGATTTACAAAAATATAAAACAATGCCACTGTAGCAGTTTGACATAGTTATGAACTCCAAAAATAGATACTGGATTTGTAATCTAGCCTGTACCTGGGTGTGATTAAGTTATGATTAGGGTTTTGATTGGGCCACGTCATTAGGGTGTTGGGGACTCTCAGATAAAAGACATAGCAAAGGACAGAGTTGAGGGTTTTTGATGTTGGAGTTTTGATGTTGGAGTTTGTGCTGAAGCCTTAAACTGGAGCCCTGGAAAGTCAGCACACAGAGGAAAGAGAAGCAAGTCCAGGAAGAGAGGAAACTTGAGCCCAGGAAGAAGCAAGCCCTGGGAAGAGAGGAACCCAGGAAGCCCGAACCCTTGCAGACGTCGGCAGCCATCTTGCTCCAAATAGACTTTGGTGAGGGAAGTAACTTATGCTTTATGACCTGGTATCTGTGAGCTCCTGCCCCAAATAAACACCCTTTATGAAAACCAACCAATTTTTGGTGTTTTGCATCAGCACCCTTTTGGCTGACTAATACAGCCACTCTTTTAGTTTTTGCTGTGGAAAATACAGTTCTTTTATGAATGTTATTTATACTTACATATAATGGATTTATTATTGTTATTTTTAATAGCTTAATAAATAAATACTTTTTCAAATAGGGGCAAAAGAACCATATGTAGGGAAACCACAACTGAGTCCAACTCTGTCACACTGGGCAGCCTACACATGGCTCTTCTGCCCCTTCTATTTGAACTTATACTTAGTACTAGAGTTGATAGGTGTATTTCCAAGATACTTAAATTTTTGGGCTGTCCATGTGCCAGTTGGGCCCTAAATCTCAACAGAGTTGCAACACCTACTCTCCAGTTCATTGGACTCAGCCAGGACAAATTACAAGGAGATGATGATGGAAAACGACCATCCCAAGGAACAGAGGAAGTCTGCAACTGCTAGCAAGATAGTTCCATCCATCTGCTCCATGGGATCTAAGCCCCTTCTCAGTTAGAAGTGGCATGGGCATCACCATCTCAGAATCCTCAGGATTGGGGAGTGAACAAATAAGTCTACTATAGACTTATTATGATTCCAGCAATGGAAGAACTTTTATCATTGATGTGGAGACAGTGGCCACCAGAGGTCCTGAGGGGAGGGAGAGGGAAAACTGGGTGTGATATGGGGCATTTTTGGGACTTGGGAATTGTCCTGAATAACATTGCAATGACAGATACAGGTCATTTTATAGCTTGTTACAGTTTACAAAATTGTGTGGGAGAGAGTGTAAACTACAATGCAAACTATAATCCATGCTTAGTGGCAATGCTCCAAAATGTATTCATGAATTGTAACAAATGTACCACACTAATGAAGGATGTTGTTAATGTGGGAAGGTGTGGGAGGGGTAGGGAGTGGGGCATATGGGAGTTTCCTGTATTTTTTAATGTAACATTTATGTAATCTAAGTGTCCTTAAAAAAGCAAGTATATAATAAGTAAATAATTTAAAGTTTTCTGACATTTAATTTTAGCACAGAAAGTATTAATAGAAGTAACTCACAGACACAAAAGATCTTTGGGGTCCTCAATAATTTTTAAGAGTGTAAAAGGGGTCCAGAGATAAAAGGTTTTGAGTAGTGCTACTTTAAGCTATGTCTAGAAATGGTATTGCTTGGTTGAAGTCTATGCTTATTTTAGTCTTTATGATACATTACCAAGCTGTCTTAAGTTACAGCATACAAATAGTATATGAGAGTTTATATTCTCCACTACTCATCAACAATTGGTTTCTTTAGACTTTTAAATTTTTGTCAGTTAGGTGGACTTGTAATGGTTTTATTGAGCTTTAACTGGCATACATTAAATGGAATATATTTAAAATAAACAGTTTGAGGAGTTTTGACAAGTATGCGCACTGGTGAACACATCATCACAATCAAGACAGTGAGCGTATTCATCAAATCAGAAGTTTCTTTGAACCCCTTCATCCTCTCTCCCTCCTGCCCTGCTCCCACACCCATCCGAAGGCAACCACTGATCTACTCTCTGATACTTTAGATCAGTTTGCATTTTCTAGAATTTTCTATAGGTGGAATCATACAGTCTATACTTTTTTGTATTAGACTTCTTTCAACTCAGCATAATTACTTTGACTTTTATATGTCATGTTGAGTATATCAATTTCATTGAGTCCTGCTCTGATTTAATTTTTCCTATTTTCTTTTTCTTTTTTAACTTACTCTTTACTCACTAGCTGCTTAAGGTGAAGCCAAAGTCATGCGCCTGAGACTTTTCTTCTTTTCTACTCTAAATTTGTCCTAATTATAAGTGCTTCTCCTTATGTCCTGTTATAAGGACATCTCACAAATTTCAATATGTTATGTTTTCAT
This sequence comes from Dasypus novemcinctus, assembly GCF_030445035.2. Taxonomy (NCBI): domain Eukaryota; kingdom Metazoa; phylum Chordata; class Mammalia; order Cingulata; family Dasypodidae; genus Dasypus; species Dasypus novemcinctus. The sequence goes on along the minus strand of NC_080700.1, from coordinate 29,108,802 downwards.
TTTCATTCACTTCAAAATACTTTCTGATCTTGCTTCAATTTCTTCTCTGGCCCACGGGATATTGAGAAGTATGTTCTTTGCTTTCTAAAATTTTAGTTTGTCTCAATGGTCTTTCAGTCATTTGATTGTTGATTTAATTCCACTGTGGTCAGGGCAATCACTTTGTATGGTTTGAATTCATTTAAATTCATGGAAATTTGTTCTATTGATCAAAACATAGCTTATATTAGTAAATTTTCCATGTGCACTTGAAAGGAATGTATAGTTTGCTGTTTTGAGCTGGAATGTTCTAGAAATGTCAATCAGATCAAATCACTTGATTGCGTTGCTCATGTCTTCTCTAACCTTACTAATTGTCTCTCAATTTCTTCTACCAATTATTGAGAGAGAAGGGTATTAAAATCTTCTAAACTACGCATTCATTTATTTCTCTTTGCAGTTCCATGCATTTTTGCTTCATGTGTTTTAAAGCTTGCTTATTGGGTGCACAGACATTTGGTATAGTGATTGCTTGGTTAATTAATCCTTCTGTCCTTGTGAAATGACCTTCTTTTCTCCTGATAATATTAATTGCTATAAAATATCCTTTCTCTTATATTAGACTAGCCACACCAGCTTTCTTTTGATAAATGATAGCATCATGTGGTTTTTTCATCCTTTTACCTTAAACTTACTTGTGTATATATATATATATTGTTTTTTTAAAGGAATTTTTACCTACTATGATGCAGCCACTCCCCATCCTGCCTCTTGGCTATCTTATAAACATCACAAAACAGATTGTGTATGTCAGAAGAGAACTGTATTAGGAAGTTTTTGTTTCTGTTTTTTATTTCTCTCCCCTTCCGCCCACCTGTCCCAGTTGTCTGTTCTCTGTGTCTGTTTCTGTTGTTGTCAGCAGCACCGGGAATCTGTATTTCTTTTTTGTTGCTGTTGCATCATCTTGCTGTGTCAGCTCTCCATGTGTGCGGCACCATTCCTGGGCAGGCTGCACTTTCTTTTGCACTGGGCGGCTCTCTTTATGGGGCACACTCCTTGCGTGTGGGGCTCCCATACACGGGGACACCCCTGTGTGTCAGGGTACTCCTTGCGCGCATCAGCACTGCACATGGGCCAGCTCCACATGGGTCAAGGAAGCCCGGGGTTTGAACCGTGGTCCTCCCATGTGGTAGGCGGACGCCCTATCCACTGGGTCAAGTCTGCTTCCCGTGTATTAGGAAGTTTTTGTAAGTGTCCAGTTTTCTCATTTATTTATTATGTTCTCTGTTTTATATTTTATTAACATTTGTGTTTTACGAATTCCTTTGAGGGTCAATGTGGTGAATTTTGAAGATGAGGTGGGACGTGAATGAGGATTCCAAGTCAATACCAAGGGACAGTTCAGCTAAGGTTGGTGTCTGAGCTTCCTGGGCTACTGTAACAACTACCACAGGCTGGCTGGCTCAACAGCAGGCATTTATTATCTTACGGTTTTGGAGGCTAGAAGTCCAAAATCCAGTGTCAGCAGGATCACGCTTTCCCCGAAGTCTGCAGCGTTCTGGTGGTGGCTCGCAGGCCATCCGGAAATCCATCTCTGCTTGTAAGTTTTCTCCTTCTGTCTCTTCACTTGTGTTGATATTTAAAGTGCATTTCTTATAGGCAGATTATAGTTTTGTGCGATCTTTCAAAATCCACCTTTTAATTGGGTGTTTGCACTATTTACATTGAATGTGCTTATTGATATGGGTAGGGTTAGGTCTATCATCTCACTCTTTCTCTTATGTTGTGTCTGTTGTTCATTGTTGCCTTTTCCTCTTGTTTGTCTCTTGTCTTGGGTTTCCAGGGCTATGGTAGCAAAGAACCATGAGTTGGTGGTTTAAAGCAATAGAAGTGTATTCTTTTACAACTCTGAGGGTTAGAAGTCCAAAATCAGCGTGTGGGCATGACCATACTCCATCTGAATTCAATAAGGAAGAATCTTTCCTTCCCTCCTCCAGCTTCTGAAGTTGGCTGGTTCTCCTTGGCCTTCCTTGTCTTCTAGGTGCACTCTTCCAATCGCCACCTTCTTCATCTTCACATGGCCATTTCCACAGTGTGGTCTCTTCCAAATTTTCTCTTTTTACAAGGGCAATGGCCATATAGGATTAAGGGCCTGCCCATTCTAGTATGACCTCATTTTAATAACTATCTGTCATGACCCCACTTCCAAATAAGGCTGCATTCTGAGGCTCTGGGGATTAGAGCTTTGAATTTTAGGGGGCATGATGCAACCCATAACACCTCCTCTTGGATTAAATGTGTATTCTTTATGAGTTTGTATTGTCTCCTTTGTTGACTTAATAGGTATAACACTTCATTTTCTTATTCCAGTGATTGGTTTAAGGTATATAGTGTATATCTTCTCATAGTCTACCTCCTTGATATTATAACACTTCATGTATAATCTTAAAACCTCACAATATTATATTCCATTTCTCCCTCCCAGGCTTGATTCTATTTTGTCATTCATTTTACTTATACCTATGTTATAAATGCTACAATAATTTGTTAATATTTTGGTTTAAACAGTTATTGTCTAAAGAAATTCAGATAATACAAAAATTATCTTATATATTTAGCCCTGTAGTTACCACTTCCCATATACCTCATTCTACATTTTTTATTGATTCTGTGTTATCAATTTCATTCTGCCTGAAAGATTTCCTTTTAACATTTTTCATAAAGCAGGTCTACTGGTGATGAGTTCTTTCAGCTTTTGTATTTCTGGGAAAGACTTTATTTTACCTTCAATTTTGAAAGATATTTTTACTAGGTTGGCAGTTTTTTCTCAGTACTTTAAATACATTACTTAACTGTTTTCTTCCTTGTATCCTTTCCAGTGAAAAAATCTGCTGACACCCTTTGTTCCTTTCTATGTAGAACACCTTTTGTTCTCTGGTTCCTTTTATAATTTACCTTTTATGATTGGTTTTGAGCAGTTTGATTATAATGTAAGCTGGTGTATTTTTCTTCACATTTCTTATGCTAGATGTTTGTTGAACTTCTTGGATCTGTGGGTTTATAGTTTTCATAAAATCTGAGATTTTTCAGCTTTTATATCCTCAAAAATTCTGTCTATACTCTTCCTTCTCTCCTCTCCTTCCAATTGCATGTATATTAGGTTGCTTGAAGTTGTCCCACGGCTGACTGATCTTGTAAATTTTAAAGATTCTTTTTTCTCTCTGGGTTCATTTTGGATAGTGTCATTTGTTCTGTCTTCTAGTTCACTTTCCTTCTGCAATGTCTAATCTGCTATTAATCCTATCCAGTATATTTTTCATCTCACACATTGTAGTTTTCATCTCTAGAAGTCCAATATTGTGCTTTTTAAAAACATCTTTCATGTTTTCACTTGAATGATGTATAACCCATTATAGTAATGTGTAACAGTTACACATTTTCACAGAAACATGTGTGACACATTTACAGGAATTTTTCTAATGTCCTTGTTTGCTAATTCGTGTTTCATGTTACACAGAAACATCTGTAACACAGTTATAGTAATTGTCCTTGTTCGTTAATTCTAACTTCTGTGTCAGTTCTGGGTCTGTTGTGATTGGTTGTCAGATTTTTCATCCCTTATGGGTTGTATTGACCCATTTCTTTATATCTTTACATTCCTGGTAATCTTTGATAGGATGCCAGACATCGTGAGCTTTAGCTTTTTGGGTGCTGCAAAATTCTTGAGTTTTTGTTCTCGGACATAGTTACGTTATTTGGAAACAGTTAATTCTTTTCAGATTTTGCTTTTAAGATTTGTTAGACAGAACCAGAGCTATATTTTGTCTAGGACTAACTCTTGCTACTATGGAGGCAAGACTCTTCTGAGTTCTTTACCTAATGATTTCCGATGTATGGGGTTGCTCAGTTTGGCACAACTCTGGCTCCTGGGTCGGCATCAGACAATACTCCTTAATCTTCACATGATTCTTTACCTAGCCTCAAGTGGTTTCCTCACCCAATTGGACCAATCATTATTTTGCTCAGTACTTGAAGGATCCTGTACTGGATTGAATAGTGTGTGTGTCCCCCCCCCCCCCCACCCCCGATTTCACAGCCACCCAGAACATCAGAATGTGGACTTATTTGGAAACAAGGTCTTTACAGATGGTTTTAGTTAAGATTTGAGCCATACTGGATTAGCATGAGCTGTACATCAAGTATCACTTGTGTCTTTATAAATTGGAAATTCGGATGTGGGTATGGCCATGGGAAGATGGAGGCAGAGACTGGAGTGCTGCTTCCAGAAGCCAAGGACTGCCTGGGCTTACCAGAAGCTGGTGGAGGCAAAGAAGGGTCCTCCCCCAGGGGCTTCAGCAGGAGCGCAGTCCTGCCGACATCTTGATTTTTGAACTTCTGGCTTCTCACTTCTGGGCAGTGAGAAAGTAATTTTCTGTTGCTTTAGGCCACCCGGTTTTTGGCACCTCATGACGGCAGCTCCAGTAACCTAACATAGGCATCTTCTGATATCTCTGGGGTTCTTTGTTCACGAAGCTCTCGCCTTTCTGCTACTTTGTCCTTGAACTCTAGATATCTTGTTCTCCTGAACTCTCTTCTCAAATCTCTTCAACTCAGGTAGCTGGCGTAGCTGGCATAGTTTGAAGCTATATGGATCTTCCAAAAAGTGTGTTCTTGTAGCTAATCCATTCCTGTGGGTTTAACTCTATTGTGAGTAAGGTCTTTCGATGAGGTCATTTCAGTTAAGGCATGGTCCAGGATGGGTCTTAATCCTCCAACTGGAGCCCTTTATAAATGGGATGAACACAGAAAGAGAAGAGAGACAAAAGCCATGAATGCAAGAAGCTCAAGCAACGAAACCTGGAAGAGAAGTGGGAGAGACCAGCCGACGCAGCCATGTGACTTGCCATGTGACAGAGGCGTCCAGCATCACCAGCAGTCAGTCTTCAGGAACAAAGCATCACCGTGATGATACCTTGATTCGGACATTTTTCTCAACCTCAAAACTGAAAGCTTATAAGTAAATAAATTCCAATTGTTAACAGCCAACTCATTTTCTTGTATACTGCCTTTGGCAGCTTTAGCAAATTAAAACAGTAATCCACCAAGCTGATTCCACCTTTCTGTGCTGCATAATGGAAACACTCTCAAGTCCGGCACCTGGTGCAAATGTAGGGCTCACATTATTTGTTTCTCATCTCTCAGAGATCACTGTGTGTCACTTCTTTATGTCCAGTTTTCATGACTCTTGTCTGTTTTTATCTCTCTTTTTTAATGTTTTGGTCCTCTTCATCTTTTCCAGAATAAGATGTCCTCCAATAGGTTTTTTTTTTTTTTTGAGATTTGTTTTGAAAACATTTATGAAGTGGACAATTTCCTAAAATATATAATTTACCAAAACTGACTCAAGAAGAAATAAAATCAAAATAGAGCTCTAACCATTAAATAAATTGAACCACTTGCAAAATATCTATTCAAAAATTTTTAAGAAATAAAAAAAAGTGAAAAGAAACACTATTCTCAAATAGTTCTATAGACAAAGTCTATGGATGGGTTAAGAAACAGATAATTCCAAACTTAACAAACTGATCCACAGAACAGAAAAAGCAGAATGCTCTACAATTTACTTTATGAATCCTGTAAAACCATGATACGTGATTAGAAAGATATGAGGCCAATCTCATTTATAAACATGTTTGCCAAAACCCTAAAGTAAATATTAGCAAACTAAATCCAACACTATATAAAAACAAAATCATGGTGAATCTGAGTTTCTTTCAGGACTGCAAGATGGTTTCACATTAGAAAATCTTTTAATGTAATTACTACATTATGAAGTTAAAGCAGAATAACCACATAATCCTTTCACAAAATGAATTCATTTGTTCTTAGCATTTCTTAAATATGTGCTATGTCTGCAGGTATGCTCCTAACCTTGTCCCTTTGGTTTTTCTGTTCTCTTGATTACTAATGCCTTTATTAGCCTTTATCAAAGATCTTGTACCTGGCTTTGCTGATCTTCCTGATTGTATTTGTGTTTTCTCTTTTATTAATTTCTGACCTTACTATTATTATATTCTTATATATTTTTGTTGGTATTCATTAGTTGTCATTCTTCTTTTCTTTATCAGCATAAGGGGCTTAGAATTTTACTCTAAGCACTACTTTAATAATATCTATATGCTTGATGTAGATTCATTATCAATTTAAAATTTTTAATGGCCATTATGAATTCTTCAATTTATAAATTATTTAGAAATGAGTTGTAAATTTCTAACTATATGCTTCTGGATAACAATTTATCTTTTTATCAATATTTCTAAATTATTTGCCCTAACATTGGAGAATGTGCTGTACCAGTGCTTCTCAAACTTCAGTGTGCATATGAATCACATGGGGACCTTAATAAAATACAGATTCTGATTCAGATGGTCTTTTGTGAGTTCTGAGATTCTGCATTTCAAATAAAGTTAGAAATCAGACATCATCCCATGTGATGTCAATACTACTACTCGAAGAACTTCACTTTGAGTACCAAGATTTATGGAATATTGATTCTTTTGCCTTCATTGAGATTTAGTTTGTGGGCGTGCATGTGGCTAATTTTTGGAAATATTTTATGAGTGCTTGAAAGGAAAGTGTATTCTCTATTTTTTTTTGATAATTGTATATATGTCCATTAGACCAGTTGTAAATTATGTTATTTAAAGCATTCATATTCTCACTAATTAAAAAAAATCTTTAATCTATCAATTACTAAGAGAAGCATGTTAAATTTTCCCAATATGATTCTGTATTTTTCCATTTCTGCTTATAATTCTCCCAATTTCTACTTTAATTATTTTAATACTTTATTTTCAAGTGCAGACACTTTTTAATTTTTATGTTCATTATTATTTAGTAACTCTTTATCCATAGCAATGTTCACTGACTTAAATTCTATATTCTTTCTGTTAGTAATATACTTAAACTATCTTCCTTATTTAGTATTTAACCATTATATCTTTTTTATCCTTTTATTCCCAACCTGTGGTTTCATATTTTTGAGCATTTATTCTTAATAGCATATAGTTCTATTTGTTCTTCTCTGGCAAAATCAATCTGAGAGTGAGTCTTTGTTTTTTAACTGGTGAGTGTAGGACATTCACAATTTTTTAATATACTTTTTTTAAAAAAAAGATACATTACATAAATGTTACATAAAAAATATACGGATTCCCACATGCCCTGCTCCCTACCCCTCCCATACTTTTCCTATTAACATTTCCTATTCATATTAACAACATCCTTTATTAGTGTGGTCCATGTGACAAACACGTTTTGGAGCATTGCCACTAAGTGTGGATTATAGTTGACATTGTAGTTGATACTCTTTTTCACAAAATTTTGTAAGTTATGACAAGATACATGATAGCCTGTATCTGTCATTGTAATGCTATTCAGGACAATTCCAACTCCTGAAAATGCCCCCATATTTCACCTGTTTTTCCCTCTCCCTGCCCTCAGAACCTCTGGTGGCCACTGCCTCCACATCAAAAATATAATTCCTCCATTGCTAGAATCACAATTAGTCTACAGTAGAATTACTTTAGTCCGTAATTCATTCCCCAGTCCTGAGGATTCTGAGATGGTGATGGCCACTCCACCTCTAATTGAGAGGGGGCTTCGATCCCATGGGGCAGATGAATGTGGCTCTCTTGCTTGCAGTTGTAGACTCTCTCAGTTCTTTGGGATGGTTGCTGTCCATCATCATCTCCTTGTTAGTTGTCCTGGGTCAGTCCAATGAACTGGAGAGCAGGTGCTGCAACTCTGTTGAGACTCAGGGCCCAGCTGGCACATGGACAACCCAACAATTTAAGTCTCTTGGACATACACCTATCATCTCTAATACCGACTATAGGTTCAAATAAAAGGGACAGAAGATCATGCATAGAGAAACCACAACTGAGTCCAACTCTTGTCATACTGGGGAGCATAAACTCCAAAGTACAGCCCACTGTCAGGGCACCAAACCCCTGAAATGTCTGCCCTGCCTATTGTGTCTGGATGTCTTCAGAGCCCTTGGAAGCACCACTATTTGAGGTAGTATTTACTTCTGCAGTCAGTGAGATCCCACTGAGACATGTGCAAGTGTAACCTCTGAAATGACCTCTTGTTTCACTCTGAAGTCTCTTAGACATATAAACTAATTTGTCTTCACCTTTCCCCCCTTTGGTCAAGGTCTCCCTCCAGTTGCATTGCTAGTTGGCACATGATAGCAATCTCTCAGTGCCAGGAAGGCTCATCCCTGGGAGCCATGTCCCATTCTGGGAAGAAGTTAATGCATTTATATGCTGAGTTTGGCTAAGAGGAAGGCCACATCCAAGCAACAAGGAGGGTTTCAGGAGGCAATTCCAAGGCACCCTATAATACTAGACTAGGTTTCAATTTCAAATGTAAAGATTCATAAATATAGTCATCAATATCAAGGGTCCATCAATGGACCATCATCCTTCACTAGTCACCATCCCTGTACTCAGGGGATTCTTGTTGTCCCATTAGAGAATGTGGCAGAGCTCCCAAGGACAGGAATCTGACATTCTTTCAGTGGTTGTGTGCATCTCCACCCACCACGACAATGCCCCATGAACACTTGAACACATTTATATGCCTTATAGGTATGCCCCAGGTGAACCTCCTCCCATGCATCTCCCATCACTGACATCCACGCCAATGATCATCCCCTTCACAGCTGTAACTCTCCTGTGACCCATAACCTTCCCCAAAATGAAGTCAATGAAATAACCAAATACAATCAACAAGAAAATGAAACAATAATGATAGTTTTAAAAATAAGAAATAAAATACAAAAAATTTAAAAAATGTTTTGAGTAATATAAATAATGAAAAATATTTAAAAAAATTTTTGACATTGTTTTTCATCACTGCTGTCTTGTATGTACAGTGACATTATGTTTTTCATCACTGTTGTCTTGTATGTACAGATCTGTTGTCTTGTATGTACAATGACATTTTCTTCCATTTATTCCCCCAGTATCTTACTTTTTTTCATTTTGTCTTCAAAGAAGCTTTAAGTTACAGAAAAGTCATGTACAGAATATAGGGAATTCCCATATACCCAACATCCTCCCCCTTTTCCCCTTCCCCCTATTAATAACATTTAACATGTGGATGGTATATTTGTTACAATTGATGTACAAATATTGAAACATTGCTACTAACCATGGCCAATGATTTACATTATGGTTTACATTTTGGACCATACACTTTTATAAATTTTGATGAAATTTAACATGGCCTGTATCCATCATTGCAAGATCACATATTACAATTCCATCGCCCCCCAAATGCCCCATGTTCCATTTATTCTATTCCTCCCACCCCCTCCCCTCAGGACCAATGGCAACCACCAAGCTTTACTCCTTGAAGAACTAGATTCATAGTTACTTGCAACAACTTTGAGGGCTTAACATACCGACCTGTCCTCCCCTATTAGTCACTGCCTATGCTCTCAAGAGACACCTGCCCCTCTATTTGAGAACATAGCAGGACTCCCCAGGATGCAAGCCCACCACCTTCCCTCTCATTATGTGGGTCTCCACCCCCTGATACAGCCCATTATGACAAGATGAACACTCACACACTTCTCAGGGGCCTGCCACAGGTGAACCTTGTCCCGTATGTCCACCACATTCAACACCCTAAACCAGTAACCCTTCCCTGCCATATTTGCCAGAAGAACATTTCCAACATTGTACTTTCAACCACATACCTGCAAATCCCAAGAGTTTGCCAGCTCCCTCCCACAGCCCTCCCCCAGTTCCATGGACAGCCCAACCCACCTTCCCCACCCTACCCCCTTCACAAACAAGCCCACCCCACCCAGTAGCGTCACTGCACCACTATCATGCCCATCCACTGCACAACTCCACTGTTACACCTTATCATAGATTTTGCCTATCTGGGCATTGGGTCACAAACATTCTCCCTTTCTCTCTCCTGTAAGCCTTATCTTCCAGACTCTAGCTCTATGAGTCTGCTCATTTTGCTAAATTCATATCAGAGAGGTCATGTAGTATTAATATTTGTCTTTCCGTGCCTGGCTCGCTTCACTCAACACATGGTCTTCAAGATTCATCTATGTTATCCCATGTATTAATACTGCATCCCTTAGGAAGCAGACTTGGCCCAGTGGTTAGGGCATCTGGCTACCACATGGGAGGTCCACGGTTCAAACCCCGGGCCTCCTTGACCCATGTGGAGCTGGCCCATGCGCAGTGCTGATGCGTGCAAGGAGTGCCGTGCCACGAGGGGTGTCCCCATGCAGGGGAGCTCCATGGGCAAGGAGTGCACCCCGAAAGGAGAGCTGCCCAGTGCGAAAGAAAATTCAGCCTGCTCAAGAATGGCACCGCACACATGGAGAGCTGACACAATAAGATGATGCAACAAAAAGAAACACAAATTCCTGTGCTGCTGACAACAACAGATGCGGACAAAGAACACGCAGCAAATAGACACAGACAACTGGGGCAGGGGCGTGGGGGAGAAGGGGAGAGAAATAAATAAATAAATCTTTAAAAAAAATACTGCATTCCTTCTTAGAGCTGAGTAATATTCCATTGTATATATATATATAACACAATTGGCTGAAAAAAATTACTGAAAAATTTGACTATTTACCCCATCTTATTCTGAACTTCATAGTTATTCTCCCTTTCCTTTACATCTTCCCTGCCCCCACTGATCTTCTTCTCTTTTCTAATTTGTTTGATTGCGTTTTCCATATTCCTTTTAATCTTTGCACTGCATTGGAGATACAAATTTTTATTCATTTTTTACTACAGATATTAGTGTGCATTTTGAAGGTAATAAAATTAATGACTATCAATATCTTTTTTCTTTCTCTCAAATAATTTAAAAGCCATAGAACTCTAATCACACCATGCCATCACAGTTTGATTCTTCTTCAGAATTTTACTCTCACTTTGTTTTTACTGACCCAAATTCTCATCTTCATTTTTCTAAATATGTTTTTATTTTGCTATCACTCTTGAAAGATAATTTAGTTGGGTATAGAATTCGAGGATGACATCTATTTATTTTTCTACCATCTGATAAATTACTCTGATACTTCTTGCTGTTAAGAAATTCACTATCATTCATTTGCATTTATCAGTTTTATCTCAGTCTGTTTTTGTTTACTCTTATATTATTATTATTTTGGATTATAAATCCATCTTCGGTGAGAATATATCTGTGGAAAATCTATGCATCTTTGGTTGAGGACATATTTGTCTAGAAAGTTTTGTGATTGCTTTTGCCATGAAAACCTAAGTTATAATTTATCCTCAGGCAAATTTTTAAAAATATTTCAGTTTAAAAGTTTTCAGACTATCCAAATAGTATAAATTTTTTGTGTGTTTTCCTTTGTTATTTTAAAACTCTTTAGGATAACAAAACAATAAATATGTGTTTATAAATTTAGAAAATAAGCTATAAACAATTATTTTATTTCTACCACCCTGAGGTCCACACTGTTAACATCTCAGTGTATTTCCTCTAGGTCTTTTTCATGCTTCCTATATATCTATCTGTCTATCAGTATTCCCAATTTGCATTTTTTCTTTTACTAAATTTGAACTAAATTGTAATACTTTTTTGCTATGTACCTTTTTCAGGTAAGTATTCCCACTTTTCACATAAATACGTTTTCATCTTATCATATATAGTCTGCTTCAGATTTCCCCAATTGTCCCAAAATGTTATGTACAATTGGTTGTCTAAACCAGAACTTGATCCAGAGTCATTAGTTACATCTAGTCATCATATCCTTAAATGTCTATTAATCTAGCATAGTCCCGGTTTTCGTTTCAAACTTGACGTTACGTCTAAAGCCTTTACAGGTTCAAGTTAAGCACATTCGTTTCCAATATGCCAAAAGTGATGTGAGTTTCATGGACATTAAATCAGGAGGAAAACACTATCTGAATCATTAACGAAGTTAAGAATGACTTAAGATGTATTAAGATGACGCGAGGCGAATGTTTCAATTATAAAATTGCTATGGTCAAAGTATAATTTGCTGCAAGTTAAAAACATGATTTTTGTGAGTATAAAGTGAATGTGTCCAAGATTTATTTAGTCCATTAAGGGGGGGGGGAGCATGATGATTTTGGGTCAAAGAATTATAGGTTAAAACAGAAGTTTTTGTAGTCACTTAAAGAAATAATGCTAGAATAAGATGGCTAAATTAGAGACGAGATAGGTCATTGTCTTATTGGGCATTGAAACTGTGAAGTGTCAGGTCGTCTTTTCTACCAGAAAGAAATCTTTGCATCCCTACCAGACAAAATTCATTGGCATTGTTCTGAGAACAGAATCATTTGCATTGAATCAATTTTCTACAGATTAGCATCTGCCCTTCCAGAGTTGTAAAATATCTTCTTCAGGAATAAACTGTGAGTCAACCAAAGATATGCACCCTTAGAGGACTGGATAGTCATGGGGTGGTTTCCAGGATGACTTCGAAAGGTTCTGCAACCACGTTTCGGATATATACATATTTTTAAATTAACATCCCTGGCTCCCTCCACTTTTCTAGAAAATATTCTGTTCGTGTTACTTTGACACACTAAGGGTGGCTGGCTGCTTAAATCATAAACCTAATGCTTTTATCAATAACTGATCATCTTTGCCTGAATCATTTTATTAGTGTATGTGGAAAGCTGCCTTTCTAATTCTGTCTTTCCTTTTACATCATTGGCCAGCGTTTTCCTATAGGGAAGAGTTTTCCTAAATTAAGTGTGGTTACTAGTTGTTGTGTCAAATAGTAAAAATGTGAACTCCAAACCAGGGAAACACAGGCCTGTGGTAATTAATTCTCAGGGGAAGCATTTTTTCCCCCCACATCAGAGAGTGGGGTGAGAAACGAGCTGACTGCCATCTTGATTTGCCAAAGGGGTTTTTCTTAGTTTAGCCTTGTAGCGATGGTAACCCCGGGAGGGTCTCATCTGTAGGTTAAGATTTCAGCTTCAGTTCCAAACCACCTACGAACCTAATCCCCATAGGCATGAGAGTTCCTGGGTTAATGATACTTAAACTCTCCATCTCAACCCTACCCCAAAGGCTGCCGTATCTCTGGCTTCTCTCTCTTGTTTTCAGTCCCCTTCATTTCTGATCTCGGGGGATTTTACTTACATTTTTGTGTGCTAAACTATAAATATAAATAACAAGAATTTATCGTTATATTTTATTTGGCATTTCCAAGTATAAAGACATAGGATGTTCACCTTATGTAATCCACAATGTTGTTAGAAAGTCACTGCACCCCTGCCGTGCCCATCCACTGCCCAACCACACCCTTCCACTGCCCAACCACACCCTTCCACTGCCCAACCACACCCTTCCACTACCCAACCACACCCTTCCACCTTATCGTAGGTTTTGTCCATATGGGCAGTGGCTCACTGCCCTTTGTCTCCTGTAAATCTACCTTCCAGACTCTAGCTCTGGGAGTCTGCTCAATTTGCTTAATTCATATCAGTAAGTTCATGTAATATTTGTCTGTCTGCAACTGCAAGCAAGATAGCTCCAACCATCCACCCCGTGGATCTAAGCTTCTTCTCAGTTAGAGGCAGTAGGCATCACCATCCCCAAATCCTCAAGACTGGGAAATGAACAATGGACTGAAGTAGACTTCTTAATATTCCACTCTAGACTTACCATTAGTCTAGAAATGGAAGAACTCTTATTACTAATATGAATGCAGTGGCCCCAGAGGTTCTGAGGGATGGGAGAAAGAAGAATAGGTGAAATATGGGGGCATTTTCTGGACATTGGGATTGTCCTGTGTGACATTGCAGTGATGGATATAGGCCATTGTATATTTTGTCATACCTGACAAAATTATGTGGGACAAAGTATAAACTATAATGTAAACTTGCCAAGGATAGTAGCAATGCTTCAATATGTGCTCATCAATCATAACAAATGTACCACACTAATGAAGGATGTTGTTATGGGAAAGTGTGGAAGGGGGCATATGGGAATTCCTTATATTTCTTATATAACATTTATGTAATCTAAACCTTCTTTAAAAATAAAAAAAATAATTATAAAAAATATTGTTAGAAATGAAAGTCACTGCTTGGGTTTTTAAGGTATTTTTCTCTGGATTGACTTGCCTGGATTATAGAGTAGCACAGTTGCTCGATGACCTAATTTCCTTCTCATCCTCCCCTAGAGAGGAAGGTCTGTTGCATAATAATTTGATTGCCTTTTTTCAGGGAAAAATATCATGGCCATCCTATAATTACAGCAAGAATTTATTGAGCTCTTAATTTTGGTAAGCACCATGTTAGAGCTTTGCATTCTTTCTTATATGTAGTCCTCCTGACAATGCAATCAGGTGGGAATTAATATTCTCATTTTATATAAGAAGAAACAGAGGCACAGAAAAGTTAGTTTGCTTTCCCAAGACACTGGCATAACAAACAACAGAGCTAGGGGCTTGTTCCTTGGTCTGTCTACCCAGAAAAACTTTGCTTAACTCTGTTACACTAAGCTAGACTCATACATATTTTTTTTAGGTACCAGGGGCCAGGGAGTGAATGTATGTGGGAAGCCAGTGCTCAATCACTGAGCCACATCAGTGACTCTGAGTTGGTGTTTACATTTGTTTTGCTTGTTGTTTTGTTTTTTTTCAGGCGGTACCAGGAACTGAACCTGGGACCTCCCATATGGGAGGCAGGTGCACAACCATTTTAGCCACATCTGTTCCTCATATACATTTTAATGATTAACTTTTGATATACACTCAATTAAAATTTATTTAATACTTACCAGAGAACAGGCATTAAGCCTCATCTCATTTAATCTTCACAATGATTCACATGCAAGAGATGGTATGACTCCTGTTTTACAGATATGGAAGTTGAGACTCAGAATGATTTATTAATTTACCTGAGGTCATACAGCAAAAAAACCTTTTTTTTCCATCATCTCATGTGGCAAGCGTACTCTCTGCTGAAAAAATAGACTCTCACATGGTATAAATATGGGACCTTGTTCTGGAGCATTTGCTTCTGCTTAATGTGGGATCATTCCACCTCTCAAAACTCCAAGTTCCTGGGAAGCGGATGTGACTCAAGTGATAGAGCTTCCGTCTACCATATGGGAGGACCTGGGTTCAATTCCCGGGGCCTCAAGGTGAAAAAGAAGAAGAGAAAGCATGCCCACGCAGTGAGCCAGTGCCTGCATGAGTGCCCACGTGGTTAGCCAATGCCCTGTGCAAGTGAGTCACACAGAAGATGATGATGCATCAAAAGAGAGGCAAGGGGAGAGTCAAGGTGAAGCACAGCAGGAACCAGGAACTGAGGTGGTAAAATTGACAGGGACCCTCTCTCCACGTTAGAGGTCCCCAGGATCGAATCCCAGTGGATTCTAGAGGAGAGAAAATGAGAAGAGAAGACAACACAGACAGCAAAAACAGCAGGGTGGGAGGAGGGGAAGGGGGAAAAATAAACAAATAAATCTTTAAAAACACACACACACACACACACAAAAACTCCAAGTTCCTTTAGGGATCCCCCTGGCTTACGGTGCCTCTTGCGTCCCAGCCTTTGCCTCCATGTAAGATGTTCCGCCATTAGGGTTCCCATAATTCTCCACCATTACCATCTCTCCCCAGCTTTGAGGAGCGCAGAAACATTGCCTTGGCCGCAAAGCATCGCCGGGAAAACTCTCCCTGACTTAAGAGGTTTGGGTGTGGAGACTTAGAGTTGTCAGAATTCTAAGGACCTGGGAGAGCTGCTTACACAACCAGAGTCAGTTTATAGACCCTATTCTACTTTTCCTTTTTCTTTTTTTGGATAGGAGAGAAAATGAGCTAGAATTAATGATAAGTACTTGGCCTACAAGATTAGGTCGATTTTTCTTTTGGAATCATGGATTTTGCAGTCCAGAGAAAGTAAAGACTGAATTTGTTGAGAAAATAACATTGGACAATGTGGTAAAGCAGATATCTGCGCTGATGGCTACTGCATGGAGAGGATTATATCTGCTCTGATGGGAAGGGATTAGTGATATAAAAGGCCTTTGGTTGGAAGTGAGAACTAGGCCACTGACCTTATCTTCCTGAACCACAGGAGTGGATTTTGGCAGTACCTTCATTTTTATCTGAAAGGGGCAGACGTTGACTTTTCCTTCAGGGATTTTATCTAGCTCCTGCTTATCCATGAGGCCAGAAACTCTGATGACATTTAAAAACTGTCTCTCTCTAACTTCATAAACAGGCAAACCTGGTGCTGGTTTGATTTTAGAAAAGCTGATGAGTGTTAAGGCAGATGCTTCTTCTTGAATCCTTGAGGTCCTTCTCTTTATGTGTTTAAATTGTTGTAAACAGGTCATGAGGAAGGAAGGATGTGAGAATGCAAAAGGAAGTATCTTAGGTGAGAGCCAAGGGGCCTGACTTTGTTGAGAGCATTATCTTGTTGTTAGTTCAGATGATTTATGGTTGGCTATCACAGCACCACATTTCCAGGTGTGAGTCTCTCTTCCAAGTCTATAAGCAGGATGGGAAGGCCTTTCTTGAAAACTCAAGGCTGCTTTCCCCCTGAGACCAAAGATGTGCAAATATTCAGTGATAGAATCTCTGGAAAGAGAATCCAAATGGACTGAAGACTATTTCTCATTCCCAGCTTTCCATCTAATGGGATTCCATCCCAGGTAGCTCAGGCCCTGGTGTGTTTCCTTTTATATATATATATATATATATATATATATAAATAAAATTTCCCCTTCCCCCTTGCGGCTTGCTTGCTCTCACTGCTCTCTGTGTCTGTCCTTGTGCTCCTCTGCATTTTTTTTTTTTTTTGCTTGTCTCCCTTTTTTGTTGTTGTTGCATCACCTTGCTGAGTTGGCTCTCCATTGCACTTGCGGGCTCGGTGGCTGTCTGCAGTGTGCGGATGAACCTGCCTTCACAAGGGGGCCCCAGGATGCGAACCCAGGGCCTCCCATATGGTAGAGGGGAGCCAAACCGATTGAGCCACGGCCGTTTCTCTAGTTTGTTTCCCTTTTGAAGGTAAAAGCCACTGACTTGATAACTATCTGCAGAAAGATGATCTTATATGTGAAGGTAAAGTAAGAAATATACTAATTCCAGCATACTAATCTGAGAGAATCAATGCTTTCAAATGACCATCACTGAATCAAGTCAAAAAGTATTCATTGGCCATTAGCAAGATAGCAAAAATAAATCACATGAAGTTTCTTCCTTTAAAATAATGATATTGAGTATTTTTACAATAAAATATGTTTATATGCAATAAAATGCACCCTTTTTTGGTGTCTGGATAGATTAGTTTTGACATCCAGTTATGGAACCAGCATCATGATCAAGAGATGAACAACTCCTTCACGTTAAAAAGTTCTCTTGTGCCCCTTTGCTCTCAGACAACATTCTTCTAGCCCCAGGCCCTGGTTGGATCTGATTTTTTTTCTGTAGTTTGACCTTCTCCATAATGTTATAAAAATGAAGTCACATCACATGTATTTGTTTCTAAGAGTCGCCTATCTTACTGGATGTGTCTGTAGTGTGTGTTTTTTTAATTGCTGAGTAATGTTCCAGTCCATGAATCTTAATTTATTTTTCCACTAACCGGCTGTTGGCCATGTGAGAGGTTTCCGGTGTTTGCCTGTTATGAATAAAGTCACGTTAAACATTCATATATGCATACCTTTGTGCAGACATATGTTTTCATTTCTCTTGGGTAAATACCTTGGAGTGGAATTGTGTTCTGGCAAGAGCATGTTAGCATCATAAGACACTGTCACACTATTTTTTCCAAGTGGTTTCTCATGGGTGACATGTAGTTGCATCTTGCTCTTTTATCTAATCTCCTCATCTCTGCCTTTTACTTGGAACATTTAAACCGCTTGTATTTTGTGTGAATTTTGATGTGGTTGGGACTAAACCTACTATCTCGCTATTGGTTCTTTATTTATTTGTCCTGTTTGTTCCACGTTCATTTTTTTCCTCTCTTTTTCTGCCCTCTTTTGGATTGAGTATTTTAAAATCATTTCATTCTTTTAGTTGAACGACCCCTTTTAGACAATTCATTTTGTGACTGCTCAGAGGCGGCTGGCTTTTATTTTGACTCCTCCCTCCGAAGCAGCAAATCTTCGTTTGAAGCCTGGTTTTGAGGGTTTCCTGCCCTCTCAGCAGTTTACAACTTCTGTTTTGTATCAGAGAAAGGTGCCGGAACTGGGCTGGGTTTCCTGTCTGAGTTCCATCTAGCCGAACTTTCCTAGGTCTCTGGAGACCCCCCATTCCCTCTTGTTGAGCCCCGAGCAGCTGTGCAGGCTTGTGGAAAAGAGCTGGAGGGTGAGTACAGACTCAGCCCACACCCCAGCCTGCAAACCTTGAGGAATTCACAGAAGCCTTTTTATCTGCTTTTAGTACTCCAACGTTATCGTCTAGAATCCTCTGAGGCTCTCTGTTTTGCTTCATTTTCTTCAGTGTAGGAAGCAAAGGGCAGATGGCACAAAGTTACCAGATGGAGAAGAAACGGGGATGACTCAGTGTATATTTTATTCTTCATCTCCACTATATTAAAAAAATGGTGTTCAAACGGAGAGGTAGAGCAAACTTGTAGTAACTGATGTCTTAAATAGTCAGAAAATTATTTAAGAACTTATTTCGGTGAGCGACTACAAGTTGTCAGATCCAGGTAACGTGAAAGATCTTGGAAAGGAGATTGTGAAGCGATCGGGGGTCATCTCTGTGGAATCATGAAGAATGGCAGTAAGTGACCCGAAGAAAAAAAGCCAGATGAATGTCCTGACCTTCAAAATCGTTTATAGCTGAGTGAACTCGTTATCAATCTGTGGACGGTTTTAGTCTAGATGTGAAAAGATGTTTTGGGGATGACTGGCACACAACGAACAGACACAGAGAGCAGACGGCCGGCGCAAACAATGAGGGGGTGGAATTAATACATAAAATAAATCTTAGAAAAAAGTTCACATGGAGCTAAAAAAGAAAAAAGTAAGGGACAAGCATTGGATTACTGTGTGTGTGTTGGCGGGCTGGGGCAAGCCAAGGTAACCTTACCTCCTGATTATGATACACTTTTTAGATGTGTGTAAATGTGTTAGGGCAGAGTGGGGGGATGCCACAATGGGGAAAAATGGGTAGAAATAAGACACTTAAATGAATTCAAAGCTTGCTGAGCAGCTATCCCTGATGGTGACTGCCGATTTAGAAGTTTCCTGGCTTGCCCTGGGGCTTACTCCTTGGATCTATTGCACTAAAAAAAGATGATCAGGAGTGGATGTGGCTCAAGTGGTTGAGCGCCTGCTTCCCACTTGGGAGCTTTGGGGTTCAGTCCCTGGTGCCTCCTAAAAACAAAAAATGGACAACAAGCAAATGAAAAAACCAACTCAGGGGAGGTGACGTGGCTCAATGGTTGAGCACTGGCTTCCCACATATGAGATCCAGGGCTCAGTCTCCAGCCCCAGTACCTCAAAAATTTTTAAAAAAAGAGATTATCGATGATCTGAAAAAATATTTTGATCACTTTCCATGTTCATGACCTTGTGTCTAAAATAATAAAAATGGCACAAATAAATAAGGCAATTTGAGTAACAGTGTGCGGGGTGACATACGTATTTTTCTGTTTCTTTTTTGTGTGGTTACTAATGAGACTTATGAGGAAGTCAATCTAGTAGAGTTCTGCCTTTTGATGTCAGTGCTTGTTTCAGGCCCTTTTCCCCAAAGTCCTTGTTGCACTTGGAGGAATATACAACTAAGGTGTGTGGATGAGGCAAGAAAAGAGAAAGGCATTGAAAGTCTATACTATCAAAAAAATCTTAATTTTTGTAAAAATACAACATCTTCCCAGTTGTGAACTATTTGTGAAACCAGGCCTAGAAACATACAAAATCCTGGATTAAATCTTTGTGATTAAACTAATCTGTAGTGTTAAAAGACTTCCCAAAGTCTGGATAGGTCCATTGCCAGACTTGCCTTGGCCTTACCCTACCTTAAAAAAGATCTCCTAAATCAGGGGTTCTTAACAAGGAATTTGTGAACTTGAAGTGACACTGGAAAAACATTCTTGTGGGGACGTGTTGGTGCGGGTGTGATCTATTGATTAAATAATACACAGCACAGTGGGGACTTAGTAAGGGGTCTGTGGTTTTCACCTGACTGGCAATGGGGTCCATGGAATAAAAAAACTTGTCCTAAACCCTCAAGAGATGCCAGGAGCTCTAGAGGAGGGTGTTATCAAAATGAGGCCAAATAAAGAGCTCTGTCAGGGCTAGCCTGGGTCCCCTTGGGGTGGGTGATGAGCAAAAAGCCACCCACATGTGTAGAGAGATAGACCTAGGTTGTAAGGTCTTTGAAGGCAAGAGTTAACTTTTTCCATTTCCCCCATGGTATCTAGTAACTCATATTTAAGTACATTGGGTTAATATGTACCCAAAGAAGTAGACTGGTTGTTAAACATATTTTGAAACATAGAGGTGCAATCAAGCCATCAACCAACTGTGAAGTAAGCATTCTTATTTTTAAACATTTTCTTAAAAGGTTTACAAATCTTTGTTGAGAATATTCATACTAGTTTTGCCTGAAGTTCTTGCATGTTACAGAGCTAACTGAACAGAAACCTCATTTTACATCTCCAACAAAATGTCCTGATGGAAAGCATGACTCGTCTGACCCGTCTGTAGGGCAACAGGTACACAAAAATCACCAGGAAGTAGAGAAACCACAAAGGATTTTCAAACCACAGAGGCAGCTAAGCTAAAGAGCTCTCAACCTCTAAGCAAACAGAAGTCTTTGCCATGCTACCCATTCAGGAAACCAGATGGAAAATGGGACCCAGCTCTCATAATGAATTTTGATCAAGTTCACCAAACATGGAGAGATTTGAGAAATATTTCAGTACAATGGGAAAAAAAATACATGGCAAATGGTGGGCAAGGGATTGGGCCAGTTCAGTCCTAGAGACCTGTTATCAAAAACTGCACCTTTACTTCCTAATGCAGCTTGATGAAGTTCATTCCTCATTCCCTCTCCTTCTCGTCAATCCTTCTCATCAATTCCTTCTCCCAGCTATGTGGGAAGTGGAATATAAAGTTCATGAAGGGTTAGCATTTTCAAAGAAGACTTTGTTCACTGTTCCACACTGAGAAGATGCCACATTCTTGGATTCACCTGTGCTTGTAGGTTATAATTTCTTCCACATTACTCCCAACACACATCTCATCCCAGTAAATGAACGAGGCTGGCAAATCTTTTCTTGACATTTATTGAGTTGGATTCTGGTGCCTCCTGAACATTTTTACAAAGTTATTTTGACAACCTTATTGGCCCCAAGAATCTCAGAGCAAAGGCATTGACTTGTCCTTGGAACACAGAATATGCACTTTTAAAAGGATCTGCTGTTATCTCATGCCAAATCAAAATGTTTTCCTTTTATAGCATTTTAAAAACTTTTCCCAGGGACTAAATTCATTATGCTGTGTCATGTTATATTTAATAGCATAATGACTCCCTTAAAAGAATGTTGGAAAGATTTTATTTTAAAATAATCAGCATGAGGATATGACTGATATGAGAGATTTAACAGTTATTACAAATCTTTCTGTGACAAACTAGTCAATAAATATTTGAGTGTCTATGGTAAAATGGCTAACTTAAAAATTCTAATTTACTATAACTCTGACCTCCAAAACACCTAACATAACTTGCAATTTAAAACCCACCCATCCAGAGAGAGGGCACATGCTTAAACCAGATGTTCATGCTGCTATTTGAAAATCTTGGGCTCTGGCCATATGTGTGGCTACTTACCATGTATCTATATACAGTACCTCAGTGTACCTCATGGGCCTGCCAATGATTTTTGGCAGATGTCTGAATCCGCACTGAATTAATTCTATTTTGTTTTGTGGGTTTAATAACAGTCTGAGAATTCGGCAGTGAATGAAATCATGAAGCATATTCTGCTTGGCATTACAGTTTGCTTGTATCCTTTTATGATCTGGAAATAATTCAAGCCTTGCCAGCATGTGATCTACAGTAAAATCTCATAACACTGCATGGTAAAGAGAAGATACATTACGTGCCTGACTCGTGTAGACTGCTTTTTAAAAATCCCATTCAATCAGTATTTATTGAGACTCTCCTATATGCTGTGTTAGACACACAAAGAAACAAGACCCATTCCATACCTTTCAGGAGATAATCTTCTGGGGAAGATAAGACATTTAGCAACAACAATTAAGTTACCAGAAGAGAGTGTGGAATTCATTACCAAATTGAATGTTACCTCCTTTATAATGCGATGGAGAATTTTATTTATTAGAAATCCTCCATGCAGATTCCTCATAAAATGATACAAGAGTAGAATTTCCAGGGAGTTCCCCGGCTTCATTCTAGCAGAGCCTGGTAACAAGAAGGGGATGGTGGAGGTTCTGTGTCTCCCAGTCTTCTTGGAGGAGTCTGGGGCAGGTATTCACAGCTGGGGAAAAAGCAAGGAGAAGTACCAGCACAAGAGATAACTGGGAGAGTTTCAGGAAAGAGGTGAGAATGAGTTTAGGGAGCAGGAGGACCTAGGAGGACTTCAGGATGAAAGGAAATTGGAGAAAATCAAAAAGGGAATCTTTTCAAGGAGTTGTGGCTTATGAATGGGGTAATGTTCTTTGAGAGCTGATAATAAACAGCAACTACTTTATTTTATTTGGAAAGAAGCTTTAGATTACATAAATGCTACATCGAAAATATAGGGGATTCCCATATGCCCCCCACACACACATTTCCCCCTTTAACAACACCTTTCATGAGTGTGGTCCATTTGTTACAGTTGATAAACACATATTGAAGTATTGGTACCAAGCCTGGTCTATAGTTTACACTTGGTTTGCACTTTGCCCTGTACAATTTTATAGGTTTTGACAAAATGTATAATGACCTGTATCTGTCATTGCAATGCCTTGCAGAACAACTGTTTTTTAATTTGGCATTCTTTGCCAACCTCAGTGTTCTGAAATAAGATGTAGGAGGCCTCAAGGACATGACTTACACAGACGATCAGATAAAGAGGTTATCAAAGAAGATGGAGAAGGAAGAATGTGAGCTGATCTTTGAATATAATGTGTTTGGCTATGGAGCAGGGAGAGCATTTCTGGAAGAGCAACTGTCATAAGCAAAGGATCAGAGCTGGGAATAAACTTGGGTTATTCTAGAGTTAATGAGGAAACTGGCATAACCAGAGTGAAGTGCTAATGTTGGGGACAAAGGGAAATGAGTTTGGTCTGCAAGGCCAGGTTCAATTATGGAATTTCTCTAGTACTTGGGTAATTGGGGAGCCTTTTGAAAAGTTTAATGCTGAGGGGAGATGGTGAAAATGGAATGGCTTGAAAGTAGGGGCATCAGTTACAGACCTATTGTCTTGGCCAAGGAATGAATTAATATAAAAGTGGATTACTGCGGCAGGCTTCATAATGGAGAATGAGGGAAGGGGCAGCTAACATGGAGGAAGAATTGATAAGACCAGGGGACTAATTATAGAGAAGGAAGGACACCACGAAAAACAGCAATGTTTATTAAGCGCCAACTATCTCGTACACAGCTTAAGTTGGGAAATTAGTAAATATTTCTTGAATATATTTTAACAATACTATGAATGTATAGTACTATGAAATTAATTCATTTTGCAGATGAAGATACCAAATTCCAGAGAAGGTAATTAATTTACTAAAGTTTATATAGTTAATAACATTTAAAACCTCTTGTTCTGTCTCTAAAACCCAAGCCTTAACTGCTATACAATACTTCCTCCAAGAAAATTCTCTGGGGAAGCGGACTTGGCCCAGTGGTTAGGGCATCTGTCTACCACATGGGAGGTCTGTGGTTCAAATCCCGGGCCTCCGTGACCCGTGTGGAGCTGGCCCATGCGCAGTGCTGATGCGCGCAAGGAGTGCCGTGCCATGCAAGGGTGTCCCTGCGTAGGGGACCCCCACGTGCAAGGAGTGCGCCCCGTAAGGAGAGCCGCCTAGCGTGAAAAAAAGTGCAGCCTGCCTAAGAATGGTGCCGCCCACACAGAGAGCTGACACAAGATGACGCAGCAAAAAGAAACACAGATTCCCATGCCACTGACAACAACAGAAGCGGACAAAGAAGACGCAGCAAATAGACACAGAGAACAGGCAACTGGGGGGGGAGGGGAGAGAAATAAATAAATAAATAAATCTTTAAAAAAAAAAAAAAAGAAAGAAAAGAAAATTCTCTGGGCCCAAGCTCAAGGAGAATGGGTAAATGACAGGAAAATCAGAAGTAGGAGTTTCTTCAGGAAGGGAAAAATGGTTCCATTCTAATTCTGTTTGTTTTTGAGGTTCTGTCCAAACACCTATCTATTGAAAATCTGGCCTGGGGACTATTTCAGAAATGGAGAGGTGAGGATCACCCATGTAAAGGCGAGAATGGATGTTCATTCTCTCTTTGGGGGAAAGAGGCAATGAGGAGTAGTATTTCCGACTTGTGCAATGCCAGGCTGCCATTTTGCTCACCAGCGTTTGGGAGTTCGTCCCATTCAGCAACTAACCAGCAGTGACCTGGTGCTAGTTTCAGAGTTCCAGCTCCTTGTCCTTTAATTAAGGGTCTCATCCCTAGTTTTCAGACTGTGCTCCTCATAGCCAGTGCCAAGGAACCCCTAGGCGCTGCCTTGGGAGCAAGGGGATGGAGCTGGCAGGGTTCTGGCTCTCCTTCTTCCATTCTTCAACCAAGCCCTCCCCTCCCTGCCCCAGGACCACTTTCACAGGGCTTCCATGAGCTCTCAGTATTGCTATTTTGGGGGAAGATTTTATTTGAACATAGGACTCTCTTTGACCTCCTCTCCCCAAATTTGAAATGAACTCTCTCAGGTTATTTTCCAAGAACCCTGTCTAACACGATTCTCTGAGTCCTCTTGACTACGAAGATGCAGGACAGTAAAGGATTAAACATTTTAGGGTGGTCTTGCAGATGATGCAGGACCATAACCACCTGATAGAAAAACGAAGATTCCTGGGCCCCCCTTCCCAGTCTTCTGGCCACAGGACACAGGAATTTAGATGAGTTACAAGCTCCCCTGGTGCCTCTTAATCACTCCTAGGACAGAAAGCCACCGTTCTTAGTGAAATGCAAGGTGATACAGAAAGGAAAACTCCTTTATTCAAGTACTTCTGAGTTAAACCCTTGGTACTTCTGCAGTAAACAAAATGTCCCCACATCAGAGTCCATACCTGGATGACCATTCTGACAGCACAGGAAGCTTGTGGAAAGGATCAGCCAAGATCTCTCTTTGGGATGACTCAGGCTGATTTGGGGTTATGTGTTTACAGTGTGTCATTGCTCTCCTGGTTGTCAACTGGAGGACAGCTCTGCAGGTAGCTCTGGGGACAAGTGCACAGACTCCTGAGCAGGATGAACAAGAGCCCTGTCTCCTCCAGCCCAGACCTGTGACTGCGATGACCATCTCAGAGCAGCCCGTGTGGAGACAGCAACTAATAACCAGACTTGAACCATCTTCAATTACCTTGTTTGTAACTCGACCAAAGCCAGGGGAATGTCTGACAACCCTGGAGGTTCCCATTAGACAAGGCAGCTCACAGAGAGATAATGACGGCTCGAGAAACATTTGTTTTTGATGCTGTAAATATAGGCTGGCTTGGATATACCCATAATTACTTCTGACATTTCCCATTGGTATATTGAGCCTTGATTCACTAACTCATGTTCAAGGCCACTTGATTTCATCTGAGAAGGTTAGGTGGGGGAGCGGCCAGATAACAGGATATAAGTAGGTTAAATCTGAAGTATGGGGGTGGGGCAGAAAGGGGGAACCCATGGGCTGTTAAAACAAATGCCACGGGGGCTTCTGAAGTAAAGCAACAAGGTTGGGAAGTTGAAAAATAAAAAATAATAGCTTTAAAGAGGTACTCATAGTTTATCACAAACTACTTTCTTATCTTCCATCTCATTTAACCCCATGAAGCAGGTGGTATTATCCCCATTTTACATATGGGCAGATCAAGGGTTGAAGAGGTAAATAGCCTTACATAAAACCATTCAGCTGATCCTTTTGGTACAGGGAAATTAATTTTGGGAGACTTTCAGGGAATTGAAGCAAACCATCTGGAAACACAGCTTCCAAAATGCCAATGGTCCTAAGATTGCTGCTTTATGGAAAAGAGTTGGATTGGGGATGAAAGAGCGTGTTCCCCCTCTAGATGGATTCTCGAGGGTCAGGGAAGCTGAAGCGAGTCAACTAGCTGTTCATATTCTTCATGACTTTTCTACTCAGGGTGTTATATAGAGCTGCGCTATAATCTTGTAGAAACAGGCAGAACTGGTTCCACGGAACCTTCTGAAATCGAAGCTTGTCTGTATTTCTTCCATCTCATTCTGGTGTGTCCTGAACCTTGATCATTTCAAACCAATTCCTCAGCTTGCTCCATGCCCCTGACCTCTTCCTCATCTCACTCTTACATTTCCAGTTGTGTATTTCATTCCCACAGAGCCTGGTTTGCATCTACATAACAGTTATCCAGACAAGCCCATTGGTAGGAATGCCCTATTGATGCCAAGCGCCATATTGCCTTTCCCTAGTTATAATGTGCACATCTCTGTATCGTTGCCTTCAAAGAGCAGTGGTCATAGGATTATTACAATCCTGGTGACAGGTCCCTAAGGGAGCTGTTTGGATGAGTGGGACCTTCTTCTGTTTCTTAGAATACATAAGTTTCTAATAACTATCTATGTGAGCTGGCCCAGTCATTTGCCATTTGTTTGGGTTCCTCCTCAGAAAACCCAAAGTTCTTTACCTGATCCTTGCCCCTTATCACCTTTCTACTGGTATTATAATTATGGGTCACATGTATACGTTCTCCTCTGCATTGCAGATCTCTAAAGGTGGTGACAAAATCTTACCTTTAGGGAGAGGATGTGGCTCAAGTGGGTGAGCTCCCATCTCCTACATGGAAGGTCAGGGTTTGGCTCCCGGTGCCTCCTAAAAAAAGAAACAAACAACAAGCAAAACTAATGAAGAAACCAACTCAGGGGAGCAATGTGGCTCAGTGGTTGAGCACCGGCTTCCCATATAGGAAGTTCCAGGTTCATTCCCCAGGCCCCAGTACCGCAAAAAAACAAAAACAAAAACAAAAAAACCCTTACCTTACTATCTCCTCCAGTATCTAACACAGGATAGGTACTCAGGTAAACAGTGAAGCCGTAAATAGATGAACACTCCTTGGGAGAAATGTTCCCATTATGATCATTTTGTAATCTCTACTCCAGGAAAGAACAAAGAAACAATGGAATATAAAATATACACTTGAGTGTGTCTCTTTGATAACTGGCTGATCAGAGAGACTTTGGTGTATAACTCATTAGGCTCCTTTGGCATAAGGAATATTTTTGCATAGTGTAGATATTGAACAGAGAAAATTTTAGAAGTTCATATAAAGCCATGATGTCATCTCTTTTTGAAAAAAATGTGACGATATAAAATTCTATGATGGCAGTAGATGAACCTGTAATTAATGCATTTTGGATAAAGGTGTACTCTTTAAGGACCCTTTTCACTAATATGGTATTCAAATAACCACCACTTGGATTCTCCCCCTTCTTTTAAATGTCCTTCCTTTTCTTGCCTCTATGCCTTTTTGTTTAGCTTCTGTAATTGATTGACACAGATTCCCTATAATTGAAGCATAGGGAACATGTGTGATGACAGGTGGGTGGTGAAGAAAGGGGAAAAAAGGGCTAGTATGAGGAAGCCCTTACCGATGACAATCATCTGTATTGTAATTTTAACTTCTTTTGTACATAGGTGAGTACTATTATGTCCATTCATTGGTTTGTTTATTCGTGTATTCATTTATTCAACAAACATGACATCCACCATGGCCCAGGTTCCATGCAATAAATATTAGAAGTAAATGAGGACTCCTGAAATAGTGTTTTAAAATAAATGAATCAAATTGGCAGGGAGTTAATGGGCCAAGAAAGCAAGTTCAAAGAAGGCTACAAGGTGTATCTAGAGTATAAAATACTTCCCTGGGAAGAGGGTTCAAATGAGCTCCAGAGATGGTGGAGCAGAGGAATTTGATTTGGGCCACATGGTCTACAGGAAAGCCTATTTGAATAAGCATTGGGCATGAAATGCAGGGAGCTGAACCTGGCTAGAGCCTGTACAGGGAGAATCGAATCCAGAAATTTAGCTGGTGGAGACTGGCGATTGAGGGGCCCCTGTCACGTCAGCTTTAAAGTGGAACACCAGGTTAGATTTAGGTTGGTTCATTCCAGGACAAACTCTGTTACTTTGCTTTATATGTATGTAATTTCACCCACGGCTATCAGGATGCTAGTAAATTAGGTTCTCTCTTCTAAATATCTGGTTGAGAGAGGGATGTGTAGATAAATGACAAGTTCTGGTCAAGGTCCCAGGGTCTAAAGAGAAGATTCTCCTCCTTTGGGCTGAGGTCATGGAACTCACCAGACTGCCGTCCAACTGAGCATTTCTAGGGAAATTCATCTCAGGGACAGAGGGTACAGAAAATAGATTGTGCTTTCATAAGTACATCAGAAACCATCAGCTTTTTGCCTCTCAGTGTCCAACCCAACATTTTGATGCTTGTCCCTGATTTTCACTTAGTCTGGGGAGAAGTAGTGGTGAAAGAGCAAGACATGTTAAGCCATTGCTTGCCTTGAGTACACTGTTGGAAGACTAGGGTATCTCTCAAGATGATCTAAGACCTTGAGCGAATTGTGATAAATAAGTAACAACCTCCCCCAGTTATCTACCAAAAAGTTCTTTCAAGACTTATTATTACTGCCAAAGATGTGTACAACAGGCTACATCACAGCACCCTTGTTGCCTCTCCTCAGTCCCCATTGACACAGGGCCCAAATAGATTGCTTTCCTTTTGACATATAGAATGCACCTTGACTTAGACCTCAACTTACTCTCCGTCGCATTATTTCTATGGGCTTGAGATGGTTCCGTTGCTTGTTTACTATATATATATACATTCTCACTCCACCTCTAGCGTCTAGAAACATATGTATATATATGTTTAGAAACAATGTATATATATGTTTACTATATATATATACATTCTCACTCCACCTCTAGCGTCTAGTGACTAGAAAGCGATCATTCAGAAACTCAAAGGTTATTTTGCAGCTGGTCAGAAAAGCTGCCTCAGCCCCTATCTCAGACTCAATGTTTGGCATGAGCTTTGGCTTGGCACCAGTCTTCTCAGAAATGAACCGCATGACCTTTTGTTTTCCGGCTATTATGGCAACGAAGAGCTCTGACTCGAATTCTTTCTCTGGCTTGCTGGGGTCTGTAGGAAACCGGCATTGTGTTTTCCTTCTAACTCAGCGACCTCCTCCCGCTGACCTACCGATTAGAAGGTTAATTGAGAGTTCTGTGTTTATGTTCTAATCTCTGTGTATAATACATTCTAAATCTTTATCTCTTTTAGCTGGGCAGTGCTTAATTACTCTTCTGAAGGTAAAGCCTGGTGTGTTTGGGTTGAATTACAGGGCAAGAACGTTCTTGGGTGGCACAAAACGAGGGTGATTTATGCAGGAGGTCTGTCGAGGCAAATGCATCTGGCATTTCAGCTGGTCAGTGCTGATTGTCTTAACCATTTTCAAATATTTTACGAATCATTTCATAAAACTGATTTTTGTTTTAACTTTGGGCATGCCACTTATGGACTCAGAAGAGGACTTAAAAAACGCAATTGCTTAGATGCAAATGGATTTCTTCCCCCAGATGAAACGATTGGCGGAGAAAAGCAGTGCAGGGGTACATGGTGTTGATGTATTTGGAAGAAGCGTCCTTTTTACCTACTGTTATCTTTGCCAGCTCTGTGCATTGAGGCTTCCTCTTGGCAATGCCTGCTCTAGAGTCGGGAAGCCTAGTGGTTTGAAGTCAGCTCAACTCTGGCTCAGATACCATCACTAGCATCGACCAGCTGGTGATCTTGGACCAGTTATTTCAGTGCATAAGTCTTTATTACCTTTTCTGTAAGGGGCCAGGTTAAAGTTACAGGGTCTTTGTACACAGGTGGCTTCTACTGGACAGTGGAGAAGCTGCTGATATAGACAATTTAGATCTGTGCAAGCCCTTGAGTTAGCTTGCCATTTTGCTTTCTAATATTTTATCAGTATATATATCATCTTTCCAATAAGTTCTTCAAGAAAGGCACCATCACTTTCAAGTATATTTTTATACCTCCTATAGTCTACAGCGTGCCTCTGGCATATATTTGTCATTCATTTGAGACATTGGCGTTCCCTCTGTAATCCCATTTTCTTAATCCAACCTGGCTGCAATTTCTAAAGATAACCCAGTTCCGGACATTTTCTTTTGCATTCGTACATAAGGAATGATCCGGTGTGGGAGGTGGAAAAGGAGAACCCCTTCCAAGGTTTCCAAGAAGACTCACGGTTGTCTCAGACTGATGCAATTTATCTGGTCTGATAAAAGCAAAATTTTTCGTGCGATTTAGGATCTCACAGCTTTAGTGGGTGATCTGGGAAGTGGGCAGCAGCCCATACCAGCAGTGGATGGTGCTCCACCAAGGGGGTGAATGGGAGGCTCTCACAGGGCAAAGGTGGAAGCCAGTGAGAAAATCACCTGGTGGGGGAGTTAGGAAGTGGGAGCAGACAGATATCGCTTAACATGGTATGCGCGTCCGTTCTGAGAAGCTTCCTCTCCAAATTAGTTGTATTCACCAGATGTGACTCTTCAGCAACCCTGGAGGGTGTGTATGTTCCCTTTCTGCAGAAAACCCCTGCAGGCCAGTTGTTTCTGTCTCCTGGGCTTCTAGGAAAAGACTCTTCTCCCTGCAGCGCTCGATGCGGGCAGCCATTTTCTCTTCCCTAACAGGTCACGGGATTCAAAGACTTTTGACCTGTTTCCAATTTGGTCTTCCTTGGCTCCCTCTTGCTTTCCGTTGATGAGGCTTTTTAAAAACTGTTGAATATGGATGCAGTGCCTAAACTGATCCATCGTGAAGTCACATGGTTTTGAACTCCGCTGGTGGACAAGTGACCCTCATCTCCTTCCCACGGGCTGCCAGGCAGCTGTCTCCCCCCAACCTCCCCCCCCATGTCACCTCATCCCAGGCCCATCCCCGTCCTCCGTCCACCCCCCCAACCTGGTATGCTGGTGTACTCACCAGCAGGGACTTTGAGAAGCACCAGGAACATGGTATTTAAATGGACAACCTGGGGAAACATTTTTCTTTCTTCCTTTTTATTTTTTTAAAGATTATCAGTTGTATTAAAGGGGCTATTAGGAGGAGAAGAGCAATGTTATGTCATCTATTTTCTTTTTATGTCTTCTCATCGGATTCTAGTCTGTAGGCACTCCTATCTTCTCATGTGGGAGGTGAAACCTCTGCCGCCCTCAAGAGGTGGAGTCTCTGCCCCACCCTGGATCAATATGGTGAGGATGGCCTTGGGATTAGCTTTGACCATAGAATGTGGCCAAGAATGATGTCCTGGGAAGCAGATTTGGGTCAACAGATAGCGTATCTGCCTACCACATGGGAGGTCCAGGGTTCAAACCCAGGGCCTCCAGACCCATGTGGTGAGTTGGCCCACGCACAGTGCTGATGCGTGTAAGGAGTGCCGCGCCACGCAGGGGTGTCCCCCGTGTAGGGGAGCCCCACATGCAAGGAGTGTGCCCCATAAGGAGAGCTGCCCCACGCAAAAAAGCACAACCTGCCCAGGAGTGGCACCACACACACAGAGAGCTAACACAGCAAGATGACCCAACAAAAAGAGACATGGATTCCTGGTGCTGCTGACAAGAATGCAAATGGACACAGAAGAACACACAGTGAATGGACATAGGGAACAGACAACGGGGATGGGGGGAGAAATAAATAAAAATAAATCTAAAAAAAAAATGATGTCCTGCTTGTTTGGGAACCTTGGTCCCAGAGTCTTTGCAGCTTTCGCCTCCGTCCTCACTGAACCCTGAGGCCTTCAGGCTGTGGTTAAGCCTCGGATGAAAGTCCATGGGGAGAGAGCAGAGCAGCCTTCTCAGCTGTCTTAGTTGGCCCCAGGTCCCGGGGATCCACCTGCCGAATGTAGCATGAGTGAGCCAGGTGTGACAAGCAGAAGAACTGCCCAGTCAACCCACAGAATTTCTTTATACCACTAGATTTGGGGATGGTTCATTATGGAGGAAGAAATAACGGAAACATATTGTAACAATTCTTTCTCCCCATTTTTAGATCCTCTTTATAATTTTCAGTTTTAATGACTGACTCACATGCCATCCTGTTGATGTGCTAAAACATACTGAAGCATCACCCTATCACTTTCTTCTTTTTTCTTCCTTCCCTTTTTGCTTTTATAGATAGGAATGCAAGAAATACAGGAGATATTTTTTAACCTTAGAAGTTAGCACTACAGTCATGTTGTTTGGTTTTGCTTACTTGGTAATAAATACTCCACATTGTTCCAGGAACTATTTAGAGAGGTATACAAAAATACATAGGGTTATGATTTAAAATAAATAAATGGGGATACTGGGGCCAAAGGATAAATTAGGACAGATAATTAAGACAGTGCAGGAGGAGGAGAACTATGAAACATATACGGCAATACACTGGGATTGACCCACTTTCTCCTAGGCTCCAAAGAGCCACAAAATGTATGGCCTAGAAGGAAGACCAAGGGGCACAGATGTGGCTCAAGAGGTTGGGCACCTGCTTCCCACATGGGAGAGCTCGGGATCCATTCCCAGTGCCTCCTAAAAACAAATAACAAGCAAATGAATGAAATAACCAACACAGGGGAGCTGATGTGGCTCAGTGGTTGAGCAGCTATTCACTCACTCACACACACACAAGGAAGACAGAGTCAGAATCACTTCTTCCACGTGTTAAACAAGCTTTTTTTGGGGAAAATTTATATATGTGAATGGCTTTGCTTTTGTTCTTTTTAAATGAAGGTTTTGCATGCCAGAAATTGTTTTTTAACATTTAAAATCTATTATTGCATGTAAAGTGAACATGGTTTTTAACATACAAACCTAGAGGTCGCATGGTCTATGCTACTAACAGGGCCGTATCTTGGGACAAGTGATTTATAGTCTAAAATCCTCGGTTTCCCATTTGAAAATGGGGACAATAGAATGGACCTTATATGAATTGTTTGGAGAATTAACAAAAAGTACCAAGTACAGTGAATGGCATTTACCAGCTTTACAATAATTAGTAGTTGTTATTAGTTTTCCAAGCTCGGGTTGCATGCAACCTTCTCTTTAAAATTTCTGGGAATTCCCACACTAGGTAAAAATTACTCTTCTATCGCTAAGACTTGCTACTATTGTAGGTCTTATTTCATTTTGCCTTGCAAGATAATTTTTTTATGTGTTACCTCAGTTGCTACATAAAACATTTCTTGAGGAGAATTGAGCAAAATGCATTGCATATAGGATATGATGAATAATTTTATTAGATTATCTGGAATTAACATCATTGTAATTGACTGAATTGTCTAAATTTGGCCTATGTATGCTTCCTGCCTAATGATGAAATGTAATTCAAATCGGTCTCTTTTCTGTCTCATCATCTTCTTGACATGGTAACTGTTCAGTGCCATCTTCTTATATTATCTTAAAGTTGTTTTTCCTAAATATCTCATGCCCTCATCTGGCCACTACTTATGCATTATTGTTCAGGTGACCACAATAATTTCATCTGCTGCTGCTATTTCTGGAAGATTGATGTATTTGAAGTCACACATTTCTTTCATATTCTACTATCTCCAAAACCTCTTTCTCAATGGCACATAAAATAACGGTGTGTCATAGAAATGATGACTGCTGGAGATTTAATGAAATGCTGTCAAAATTAACATTCATTGAGTATTTATTACATGGGCTGCTGGAGATTTAATGAAATGCTATCAAAACTAACATTCATTGAGTGTTTATTATATGTTGGGCATTTTTCTAAGTGGCTTACATAAATTAATCGATTTAATTCTCATAATAAGCTCACAGAGTAGGTTCTATTATTATCTCTATTTAACCTATGATAAAACCCAGCCTGGGGGAGGTCAAGGAACTTTCTAACTTCTCTGGGCCACCAAGCTAGGAAAGGGCAAAGCTGAGATTTGACCATTAGCCAGCTGCCTTCAGATCCAAGGCCATAAAAACGTATTCTCATTGAAAGTCACTTCATCCTGGCTGTTTTACCTTTGGGAATTTTTCTGGCCATGACCTCAACTGCCTCAACAGAAATGTTGAGTAAGTTCAATGGTACCACAAGAAATAAAATCTGGTGGGGACTAGGATCAAATGAGATGTTTTATAAGCATTGTGCGGCTCATTCATACATATGAGAATTAGCTAACTGGGGTGCAGACAAACTTTATGAAATCAGAATCTGATATTAGGCTGGTAGGCTTAGACTCTTTTCAAGGTAGTAATGAAAACCTGAGAACACTGACTTGGCCTCAGTTCCCTGCATGATGCCCCCTTCCCTCTTAGTCTGGGCCCATCTGACATGCCTGCTGGGATGCTCAGATTTCTGGAATCACCCACGGTAAGGATTCAGAGAGGCACAGGGAACCAGGTCCACGCACACCTTTACCTCTCTTTGATCTCGTGGATATTTTTTGCATTTTCTCCTTGTTGGTTCCCGTTTTAAGACAAGGTGAAAGACCTTAGTAGCCCACGGTGTTAAGTGCCTGGAACTAGACAACTGGAATCTAAATCCCAGATTTGCCATTTACCGGCATAGTCTTTTGATAAGACACACTAACCTCCCTATGCCTGAGTTTCCTTGTCTGAACAATGGGCATGATAAAGGTTCAGCCTTTAAGGTTGATTAAGGTTGAGTGAGTAAATATATCTGGAGTCCTTGGAACAGCACCTGGCACGTTGTTAAGTGTTTGCTGTTAATGATTATTATTGTGCAAGTTGGAATTGTGATTCTTGCCAGTTCGCCAGTCTGGACCATCATGTGTGGCCTGGCCTGCCTCAGCGTCTCTGAAATCCTCAAATTCCTTTTGGACTATCAGGCCACTTCTTGCTCCCACTCCCTTAGCCCTCTTTCCCCGTAATCACCTATCATTACCATGAGGGAAAATTCTGCATTTTCCCGGTCTCATTGGGTTCTGTGTCTCCATAGATATCTCTAACACCATTTGATGTAACTTTCCCAGGTCCTACCAGACATTAGGGTCTCTAACTCCCAAATGATGGTTTACTCTGAAAGAGTAGAGAAGGCTGTTTTTTTTTTCTTTTTCTTCTCTTTATTGTCATTCTAGGCAGGTGGGACATGAAAACAGCAAAGCAAGACTTGAATATATGGGCATCATGAATGAAAGGTAGTGGTAGTGATTTACAAACCATGTTTGCTTAGTGCAGTGCATCTTTCAGTAAGAAACCATTGTGGAAGTCAGCCTCTAAGGTGCTCTCCAGTCACCCCCAACTTCCTGAATCCTGAATCCAAGATTTGTGTTGGTAATCTCTTCCTGCAGTGAATGAGGACTAGTCTGTGTGACCAGCTAGGGTCATGAACTGTGACCTTGAGATTAGGTCACCAAGGATATTTCTCTCTTAGATCAGTAGCTCTGGGGAAGACCAACTACCATGGATTAGGGCACTCAGCAGCCCTGTGGAGGGGCCCCAGTGTGAAAAACTGAGACCTCCTGGAAGCAACCAACACCACCTTGCCAGCTCTGAGTGTGAACTACTTTGGAAGTTGATCTCCCAGTTGCAGGCAGTACTTTAATGATTGCATGCCTGGCTGACGTCTGACTGCAACCTAATGAGCATCCCTAAATCAGAACCAATCAACCAAGCTAATCCCAAATTCCCGACCCTCAGAAATTGTGAAAGATGATACATGTTCGTGATTGTGTTAAGCCGCTACGTTTGGGGTAATTTATTACGTGGCAGTAGATAGCTAGCATAACCACACATTAATTGTCTTAAGTTTTTGTTTTGCCTTAGTCAAAGTAGCAGAAAAAGCACAACTTGGCATCACCCAACAGTTCTCTTTGCCACAGTTATTTCTGAAGAATTAGGAAGTTGAAAGAAATCTAGGCTGTAATACAAACATCTCCATGTTTTTCTCATCCTGTAAGAAAAATATGGAAAAATTTTCTCTTTTTTAAAGAGGAAGGGAGAGTTCAGGGCACTGAGAGCACCAGAAAAACACAGCAAGCAGGCAGATCTGTGCTCAAGAAAAATAAAGAGAACTGGAATAATTTTTCAAAGGTGGCAAATTGTTTGATGGTGTATTTGGCATCATTTGTCTTCATTGAAATTTGGCTTCAGTTATGAAATATATATATATATATGAAAGAAAACTAAACAGAGAACACAGGGGCCCGAGGAGAGGTGCTGGCTAGTTATCTGAGAACCTTGGTATTATTTGAACGACTGTGGGCTTTGTTATTGTAAAACATGGAGCTGGAACCCAAGCCAGTTCTAACAAAAAGCCAGGAATGAGGTTCCTGGTTCATTGCAGTGAGGTAAATGATAATGGGAATCCAAGCACCTGGCAGGAGATCAATAGTCACATGCTACTCTGTGCCTCCCTTCTTCCTCTGTGCAGGTGGCAAAGGGATGCATCGCACCTCTCACAGAGTGGGCTCAGGACAGATTGCTGCTTAAATTCATTATAAGGTAATCAGGGAAGTGGACGTGGCTCAACTGATAGAGCATCTGCCTACCATATGGAAGGTCCAGGGTTTGATCCCCAGGGCCTCCTGACCCGTGTGGAGCTGGCCCATGCACAGTGCTGCTGTGTGCAAGGAGTGCTGTGCCACACAAGGGTGCCCCCATGTAGGGGTGCCCACGCAAAAGGAGTGTGCCCTTCAAGGAGAGCCGCCCCACATGGAAAAAAAGCACAGCCCACCCAGGAGTGGCGCTGCACACATGGAGAGCTGGTGCAGCAAGAAGACGCAACAAAGAAAGAGATGCAGTTTCCCAGTGCTGCCTGATAATACAAGTGGATGCAGAAGAACACACAGCGAATGAACACAGAGAGTAGACCATGGGAGGAAAAGGGAGAGAAATAATTTTTTTTTTTCTTAAAAAGAGGTAATCAGGGAACAACCAGCAAGATGGCATCAGAGGAAGGAGCTCCTAGAGTCAGCTAGTGCTACAGGGCAGTTTGTAATCACCCAGAGCTACCTAAATCACCTATTTGGGGGCTCTGAGAGACCAGAATAGCATCCTGCAACATCCTTGAAGGAATGGAAGGAGGAGACTGCCCAACAGCTGGGAAGACTCATAAGTAGAAGCTCCACACCATGGAGGCCAGGGCCCATCCTGCAGTGGAGGCACAAGCCATCTTGGGAGCTGTTCTGCGGCTAGAACTGGGAGCTCTGTTTCCAAAAAATGGGGAAGGAAGATACTGTTGGGCACCAACTTCAGCAATGATTAGTACATTTGGTGAGCTAAAGTATATTCCTAAGGAGAGCTGGAGTTTGAACCTGTCCAAGTCAGAGAGGGCTGGGAGGCGCCATTTTAACTCTGCCCCTGGCAAGAGGGGAAGAGCAGTGGACTGAAGATCCCAGTGCTGGTCAAGACTGGCTTCTTCCCATCCAGGTCAGATTGCAGCTATAGACTAAGCCCCAGCACCACATCTGGCAGGGAGGAAGCTGGGGGGAGCTGTGCCAGCCTCTCTGGGAAAATATGGGCCACATCGCGGAGGCCAAAGATCATCCTACTCTGGCAGTGCAACGCGC
Organism: Dasypus novemcinctus; assembly: GCF_030445035.2. Lineage (NCBI taxonomy): Eukaryota > Metazoa > Chordata > Mammalia > Cingulata > Dasypodidae > Dasypus > Dasypus novemcinctus. The sequence goes on along the minus strand of NC_080700.1, from coordinate 29,071,034 downwards.
CTCAGGAGCTGTTCTCTGGATGGAAATGGAAGCTCTGTTTCCCAAAAATGGGGAGGAAGAGATGGTTGGGCACCAACTTCAGCTACTGATTAGTAAATTCAGTGGGCTTAAGTATAATCCTAAGAAAAGCTGAAGTTTGAACCTGTAAAAGTTGGAAAGAGGCCCGTAGCTGCCATTTTGACTCCACCCCAGCATGAAGGGAAGCCAGGCTGACTGAAAATCACAGTGATGGTAGGGACTGGGTTCTTTCACCCAGATCAGCCTGCAGCCCTAGCCTAGGCTTCAGCCCCACCTCTGGCAGGGAGGAAGCTGGCAGGCCCTGCACCAGCCTCTTCGGGTATCTGGAGGTACATTCAGCTGACACAGCTGAGTACTTGGCAGTGTATGGGGGCAACTGCAGTCATTTTGGACCTACATGGCATAGACTGCTGTCCACATCTGTAGCTCCATCCTCACCCTAGGCAAGGAAGGAAGGGGTATGAAACTTCAGCAGTCTCTCTGGACAGCTACAGTCTAGGCCTGCATGACTTGGATTATTACACACATCTGTGGCTCTGTCCCTACCCCTGGGAAAGGAGAAAGATAGGAGAAGCTTCATCAGTCCCTGGGGAAATGAGGGCAGTATGAGCCTCCTCAGCTTGTCAGCACCAGCTACTTCCTTAGCTCCTGCTATACAACCAGCAAGGAAGAAAGGGCAAGAAAGCCCAAAACTAAAGAGAGAAACTTCACTCAGAATAAATATATCTAGTAAGCCAGATGCCAAGACACCAACAAAAAATTACAATCCACACCAAGAAACAGGAAGATATGGCCCATTTAATGGAATAAGATAAGCCTCCAGATGGCATAAAGGAGTTGAGACAACTAATCACAGATGTTCAAAAATATCTCCTTAATAAATTCAATAAAGAGATTAAGGATATTAAGAAGACCTTGGATGAGCACAAAGAAAAATTTTAAGCATGCATAGAAAATTAGCTCTTATGGGAATGAAATGCTCAATAAATGAAAATAAAAATACACTGGAATCATATGATAGCAGAATTGAGGAGGCACAAAAAAGAATTGGTGAACTTGAAGAAATGGTTTCCAAAAGCAAACATACAAAGGAACAGATGAAGAGAAGAATGGGAAAAATTGAACAAGGTCTAAGTCAATTAAATGACAGCAAGAGACATGCAAACATGCATGCTATAGGTATCCCAGAAGGAGAAGAGAAGGGAAATGGAGCAGAAGGAATATTTGAAGAAATAATGGTAGAAAATTTCCCAACCCTACTGAAGGGCACAGATATCCATGCCCAAGAAGAAGCACAACGTACACTCATCTGAAAAAATCCAAATAGACCAACTCTGAGACACATACTAATCAGAATGTCAAATGCCAAAGACAAAGAGATAATTCTGAGAGTAGCAAGAAAAAAGTAATGCCTAACATATAAAGGATACCAAATAAGATTAAGTGCTGGTTTCTTATCAGAAACCATGGAAGCAAGAAGACAGTGGTATGATATGTTTAAGATACTGCAAGAGAAAAACTTCCAGCCAAGAATATTATATCTGGCAAGACTGTCTTTCCAAAATGAGGGTGAGTTTAGAATATTCACAGATAAACAGAAATTGAGTGAGTTTGTAACCAAGAGGCCAGTTTTGTAGGAAATACTAAAGGGTGAGCTACAGAATGAAAAGCAAAAACAAGAGAGAGAGGCTTGGAAGAGAGTTTAGAAATGAATATTTTACCAATAAAAGTAACTAAAAGTGCCAAAAGAGTGGTGAAAATGAAATATGACAGATAAAACACAAAGGCCAAAATTGGTGAAATAAGAACTGCCTTTACAGTAATAACATTGAATGTTACTGGATTAAACTCTCCAATCAAAAGACACAGACTGGCAGAATGGATAAGAAAATATGAGCCACCTACATGATGTCTGTAAGAGATTCTCCTTAGACCCAAAGATACCAATAGACTGAAATTGAAAGTGTGAAAGAAGATTATCCACACATACAGTAACAACAACAACAACAACAACAACAAAAATAGCTGGAGTAGCTCTACTTATATCACATGAAATAGGCTTTAAAAGACAATAGTAATGAGCAATCTGATGAGGAAGTCAGGAAAAAAAAATCCATTTACAATAGCAACTAAAGGAATAAAATATTTAGGAGTAAACTTAACCACCCATGTAAAGCAATTATATTCAGAAAACTATAAGTCATTGCTGAAGGAAATCAAAAAAGTCCTAAATAATTGGGAGAACATTCCATGCTCATGGATTGGAAGACTAAATATCATTAAGATGTAAATTCTACCCAAATTGATATACAGACTCAATGCTATGCTGATATAAATTCCACCACCATTTTAAAAAATAGATGGAAAACATGATTATTAAATTTATTTGGAAGGGTAAGGGGTCCTGAATAGACAAAAACACCTTAAAAAGGAAAAGTGAAGTTGGAAAACTCTCGCTTCTGGACTTCAAATCATATTACCTAGCTACAGTGGTAAAAACAGCATGTTACTGGCATAAAGACAGACACATAGACCAGTGGAACCAAACTAATGGTTCAGAAACACACCCTCACATCTATGGTCAAGTCAAACCCATCCAGCTTGGGCAGAACAGTCCATTCAACAAACGGTGCTGGGAGAATTGGATATCCATAGCCCAAAGAAGGAAACAGTACCCCTATGTCACACCTTATACAAAAAGGAGCTCAAAATGGATAAAAAAACCTAAATATAAAAGCAACAACAATAGAGCTTCTAGAAGAAAATGTAGGAAATCATCTTCAAGACCTGGTGGTAGGTGGTGGATTCTTAAAGGAGATAAGAGGAGGACTGAGATGGGCTACTAATGTTTAATGTATGAAGAAGTTTTAATTAACTTTACTGTTAAAGTGTGGAAATGTAGAGTGTTGATGGCAATACATTATAGTGAGTAACAGCTGGTTTGTAAATGGGAACGTGGCTGAAAAGGGTAGTCTAGGGATGTAAATGCCAAATGAAAGAAAGCTAGAGAATAACCTAGGGACTGACTAACACAGTAAACCCAGAAGTGGATGAGAATTGTGGTTGATGGTACAAATGCAAGAGTGTCCTTTGTGAGCTAGAGCTGTTATACATCACTACTGCAGGGTGCTGGAGATTGTGGAGAAGCATGGAAAAAATGTAACTGGAGTGAGCTATGGGTGTAGTTAACAGCAATTCTGTAATATTCATGCATGTATGCCAAAGATGTGCTGTGTTAGTAACGGGGGAGGATGGAAGATGTGTGCCAAATGTATGCTATGAACCTGGAACTAATAGTCTGATGATAGTATCTCATACTCTATAACAAACGTTCCACCTCAGTGTGGTGTGTTGATAGAGGGGTGTTGCATGGGAATTCTGCACGTGTGTGTGATTGTTTTATAAGTTTACAACTTCTGTCATAAAAATATATTTTACAAGTAATAACAGGGTGAGCTGGGAGAAAAATACACCAAATGTACGATAAGGACTATAGTTAGTAAGATTTTGACAATATTCTTTCATAATTTGTAACAAACGTCTCACAACAATGCAAGATATTGGTGTCGGGTTGATGTATGGGACAGCTGTATGATGTTATGCATGTTTGCTTTGTACATTCACAACTTTTACTATACACTTATTGTTTATGTATGTTCATGTAGAAATGATATAGAAGTAATAATAATAATCATAGGCTGGACTGGGGGGAAAATACTCCAAATGTAAGATACTTTGGTTAGTAGTAATATTTTGAGGATGCTCTTGAATCATTAGCTAAAAATGTCTCACAACAAAGCAAGGAATTGGTGGTAGGGTGAGGTATGAGAGTCCTGCATGATTTTATATATGTTTGTTTTGTAAGTTCACAACTATTACTATACACTTATTGTTTATGTATGTTTATGTGTGAGTAATATACTTCAATAAATTTTTAAAAATAAAATAAAATAAAAAAAGGTAATCAGTGTGCATCCATTGTCATAGCACCACTACCCACAATAGTCAAAAGGTGGAAACAGCCCCAATGTCCATCAATGCACGAGCAGATAAATAAATTATGGTGTAGCCATAACTACGTAATGGAATATTATTGAGCCATAGAAAGGAATGTTACAACATGGATGAACCTCACACACGTTACGCTGAGCGAAAGAAGCCAGACACTCAAGGCCATGTATGTGTGGTTCCACTTATTTGAGCTACTCAGCAGAGGTAACTCGATAGACATAAAGCAGATTGGTCGGTTGCCATGGCTGGATGGAGGGGAGAGTGGGGAGTAACTGCTTAATGGCTGTGGGTTTCCTTTTAGGGTGATGAAAATGCCCGGGAACTAGATGGGCATGGCAATGGCATAGCACTGTGAATGTTTGGTTCGTTATATGTGATGGGAATCTCACCTCAATAGCAAACAAACAAAGGGAGTCCATTTCCATTTCCAGGTTTGACGTTTATGGCTTTGTTCCAACTGATTCTCCTTTCCCACAAGCTCCGTGAGGAACGGCCACGTTGTTTAGTCTACCATCCCCTAGGCACCCACCACAACAAGCTCCTTACCTGAAGGGCAGTGAAGCCCCGCTGGAACTGCTGGTTCTCCCCGGCCACTCCTATGCCTCTTGGGGAGTGTTGGTGGGTGGTGAGAATTGCCGACTCTTTCCCACCCTCCACCTGGGTGCTCCAGACCCACCTGGATGCCCACCTGGGCCACTGTTGAGCTGCTGTTGAGGGCGCATATTGGATTTGCCACTTCTCCCTGAAACTTGGGGTTTTCTGGACTCCGTGCTGGGGATCCAGGCTGTTTTCCCCTGGAGTCTCCCAAACCGCCCTGCGGTTTCTTCTACCTTCTCCAGGGTTTGGGCCTGAAGGGGACAAGCAGGGACACTAACAGCCTTCCTTGGTCTCTCTCCTCACTTGAGCTGTCATTATGTCTTCTGAGGACAGAAAATGGTTTCTACGGCATCCCTCTCTATTTCCAATTCCCTGGTTTGTGTTGCAAGCTCTTTGCTCTGGCTTTGCTATTTACACTCAAAGTACAGCTCTCAGAATTCCCCCAAACACAGAGCTTGGCTTTTCTAAATCAAAGTGCTTTAGGGGAAGAAGATTTGGTTCAAGTGATAGAGTGTCCACCTACCATATGAGAGGTCCAGGGTTCAAACCCAGGACCACCTGGCCCATGTGGTAAGGTGGCCCACATGCAGCACCGAGCACACAAGGAGTGCCGTGCCACGCAGGGGTGTCCCCCGTGTAGGTGAACCCCATGCACAAGGAGTGCGTCCTGCAAGGAGAACTGTCCCATGCCATAAGAGTGTAGCCTGCTCAGGAATGGCGCCACACACACGGAGAGCTGACACAGCAAGATAATGCAACAAAAAGAGACACAGATTCCCGGTGCTGTCTAACAAGAATGTAAGCAGACACAGAAGAACACATGGTGAATGGACACAGAGAGCAGACAACCGGGGGAAGGGGAGAGAAATAAATAAAAATGAATTAATTTTTTTTTTAAAGTGCTTTAGCTTTCAGACTATTGCCTCAACCTAGAGTTACAAAGGTCTACTCATCCGTTTAGGACCCCTGAAGTCAAGAAAATAACTCTTTTTTTTCCCCTCCCTGGGGCCAAGTCTCAGATTTGCAATCTAACAGTAAAGATGGAGAGTTGTTTGTGAAAAAAAGATTCTTCCTTTCCCAGGAGGAAAAATGCATCGGGTGTGATTTCAAATAAGTTTCCCAGCTCCTACTCTCCTTACCCACTCCTGGCTCCTCCAAGCCAGCCGGCCTCATTGTCAGCCCCATCTGAACGCTATCTAAGCCAGCTTCCTGCTGTGCAGACCCCCTCCTGGCTCGTCCCCCCACCTGGCTTGGAGTCCTGTCCAGAAAGATCGCCCCACTTCTCGCTACTTCTCTGTGGATTTGGCTGCAGCTCTTGTGGGACCACCCATTGCCTCTTATTAGAAATCTTGCAGCTGCCTGCTGTCCTGAAAACTGATGGGAGCCAGAATCGACCAGGGTCATTAGCCAAAGGCCACTGTACCCCACATTCCCCCAGTGCAATTACCTCATTGATCTGTTATGCTGATGAGAAAGGACAGGTCATTGTCTCCGTAACGGCTCAAGCGAAATTCCCTCCTGTGGACGGAAGCTTAGCCAGTGAAACCTCCTGGTTGGATTGCACCTTGAGTGTCACATACTTAATTACTGCCACATTCCCTGTTGCTCTGAGGTGCTGGCACAAAATTCTGTTACCGAAAGCCCAGAAATGGTCTTTTTTTAACTCTGAAAGGTCATGCTGTATATGACAGTGCATAGTGGAAAGGTAAATTTTTCATCAAGATGTGAGAGAACAGGAAAAAAGCAACTGATTCCATCTGTGGAATCTCCCCAGCTAAATCGGTCAACCCACGCTAGGCAAGTGGGTTTCTCCTTGGAGCCTAAGTGTGCAGACATTCCAGCAAAGCCCAGATGTTCTCGCGTTCTTCTTGACCTAACCCTAAGGACTTTAACTTTCTGGTCTTCCCAGTCCCGTGATGTCTTTCACTTGTGGAAGCAGGTTTAAGTAACGGTATTAGAGTCCAACAGACTTGGGGTTAAATCCCAGCTCTGCCGCTTGCTAGCTGTATCATTCTGGAAGCCACTTACTGTCCACGCACCTCAGTTTCTCTCCATAAACTGGTCATTATCACTACTTTATAAAACAAATGGGGGGCGGCAGACTTGGCCCAGTGGTTAGGGCATCCGTCTACCACATGGGAGGTCCGCGGTTCAAACCCCGGGCCTCCTTGACTCGTGTGCAGCTGGCCCATGCGCAGTGCTGATGCGCGCAAGGAGTGCCCTGCCACACAGGGTGTCCCCCACGTAGGGGAGCCCCACGCGCAAGGAGTGCGCCCTGTAAGGAGAGCCACCCAACACGAAAGAAAGTGCAGCCTGCCCAGGAATGGTGCTGCACACATGGAGCGCTGACACAGCAAGATGATGGAACAAAAAGAAACACAGATCCCTGTGCCTCTGACAACAACAGAAGCGAACAGGGAAGACGCAGCGAATGGACACAGAGAACAGACAACCGGGGTGGGAGGGGGGAGGGGAGAGAAATAAATAAATAAATCTTTAAAAAAATAAATAAAACAAATGGGAAAATGCATTAAAGTGCTCGTCATAGTGCCTACAATATAGTATAATAATTACTTTTAAAGTGTTATTAAAAGTGTTCGGCCTTCACAGTCAACCTAACTGGTCCTATGTATCAGTTAAGATAGGTATGTATTATTAAACAAATTTATTAATAACTATAAATTTGAGCTTGAAAAATGTCTGCTCTGTAGGACTAAGGACTGAGCCTTGGTGTACACATCTAAGCAGGTAGGGCAGACATTGTTATTACGGTCACCCAGCCTTTCCATGATCACAGCCGAAATCCACCCGTATTGATAAACATTGTCTCCCTGATGCCTGGCCGTAGATGTGAAGGTCCTTCAGTTCTGAGTTATTTCAGACTCACATCCTAATAGCAATATTAGCAAAAGTAACAGGAATGGTTGGTACACCTGAGCTTCTCAACAAACGTTTATCGTTTCAACAACGGGGTAAGTGAGGAAATGGTTATTTGTAGGGAGTGTACATAAGTCATAGGAAACCACTCCACAATGCAGTGGCTTCAAACAACAACTCTTTACTAATTGTCATGAGTCTATGGGTCTGTTGGATGGTTCTGCCATCAGGCTGAGCTGACTGATCTCAATAGGGTCACTCATGCATCTGTGGTTAGTTGTTGGGTTGACTAATCCAGGACAGCATTGGTTTTATCCTCCAAAAAGCTAGCCTGGGCTAGTTCTCATGGTGGCTTTGGAGTCCTGGGGGCAGCAGAGGCGCATAAGGCCCCTTGATGCCTGGACTCAGAACTGGTACAAATCATGAGTAAAGTGCACAACCATCCCAGTTTGCCCAGGACTTTGCAGGTTTTAACAGACCCCTCAGTCCTGGGAAATCTGGGACAGTTGGTCACCCTACACTTTTGTTACAATCTAAGGATTGTAACAGATTCAGGAGGTAGGGAAAGAGAGCCCCTGGCCTTTTGATGAGAGGCACTGCAAAGTCATATCACAGGGAAAGGGTGAAAAAATGGGGCTATTTTTATAATCAACCTAATATAGTGTGTTAACCTGACATTTCATTGGTGTCATTCAGAAAGAAAAAAAAAAGTCTCCTTGGATGTGCCGACACGTCTTTGTGAACAGTATTTAGAGATAGGGTAGGGGTGAAATTTACGATCTTGGTAAAAGGTACAGCTGAACTATGGCGAGAGATCCAATTGAAAATAAAGTTCCGGCAGAGTTCCTTAGTAATTGCAACGGTTCTAGCCTCTCCACATATTGGTTCATGTTTATGATCTTATCCAAGAAAGATGCCATAGAGAAAAGTCTGCTGGTCCACTCTCTACCCAAACAGAATTTCATCAAAGAAGATAGTACATGGAAAATTTGAATGGAATGAAAATGAAAACACAACATATAAAAATTTATGGGATATCACTAAAGCAATGATGTGAGGGACATTTATAGCTTTGAATGCCCATAGTAGGAAAAGAGAAAGACATTAAATCAATAATCTAAGCTTTTACCTTAAGAATCTTGAAAAGAGGAACAAATTAAAACCAAGGCAAGAAGAAGGAAGGAAATAATAAATGTTAAAGCATAAATCAATGAAATGAAAACAGAAAAACAATAGAGAAAATCAATGAAACCAAAAGTTATTTCTTTGAATAGAGCAACAAAATTGAAAAACTTTAGGTAGATAAACCCAGAACAAAAGAGAAAACACACAGGTGACAAAAACTGGGAATGAAGGAGGAAGACATTCTCACTGGCCCTCTAAAATATAAGGATTACAAGGGAATACTCTGACTGACTTTTTGCTAACAAAGTCAGCATTTTAGAGGAAATAGAGAAATTCCTAGGAAGACAAAGTGCTTACTCAAGAAGTAATAAAATATCTGAGAAGATCGATAACAAGTTAAGAAATTAAATTAGCCACTAAAAATCTTCCCTTAAAGAAAAACCCAGGTCCAAATGGCTTCATTGGAGGATTCTAGCAAACATTAAAAAAAAACAAAAAAACACAATACTAATACTTCACAACTCTTCCAGAAAATTAGGAGAAAAGGAATACTCCCCAACTCATTCTGTAAGGCCAGTATCACCCTTAGCAGCCAAAAACATCAAATGAAAAGAAAACTTCTGAACAACATCCTTCATTAATACTGTGTTAGTCAGCCAAAAGATTGCTGATGCAAAATACCAGAAATCTGCTGGCTGTTATAAAGGGTATTTATTTGGGGTAGATACCAGGCCATTAAGCACAGGTTACCTCCCTCACCAAGGTCTATTTTCACGTATTGGAGCAAGATGGCTGCCGACGGCTGCGAGGGTTCAGGCTTCCTGGGTTCCTTCCTTCAGGGTCTTGCTTCTCTCTGGGTTCAAGGTTCCTTTCTTCCCAGGGCTTGCTTCCTCCTGGGCTCAGGGTTTCTCTCTTCCTGGGGCTGGCTTCTCTTTCCTCTGTGAGCTTACTTCCCGGGGCTCCCGCCTAAGGCTTCAGCATCAAAGTCCAATATCAAAACTCCAACATCAAAAACCCTCAACTCTGCTCTGTCCTTTGCCATGTCTTTTATCTGTGAGTCCCCGCCCACCAAGGGCCAGGACTTAATACTCTAAAGATGTGGCCCAATCAAAGCCCTAATCATAACTCAACCGTGCTCAGGTACAGACCAGATTACAAACATAATCCAATATCTATTTTTGGAATTCATAACCATATCAAACTGCTACAAATACCAAAGCAAAAGTTTTCAATGAAATATTTGCAAACAGAATCCAACAACATATTAAAACAATGGTGCAGCTGCTGTAGAAGATAGCTTGGCATTTCATCAGAAAGCTAAGTATAGAACTACTATATTACCAAGCTTTCCCACTTCTGGATATATACCCCAAAGAATTGAAAGCAGGGACTTGAACAGATATTTGCACACTGATGTTCATAGCAGCATTATTCACAATAGTCAAAAGATGGAAGCAACTCAAGTGTCCATCAACAAATGATATACAATGAAATACTACGCAGCCATAAAGAGGAATGAAGTAGTGACCATGTGACAATATGGATAAAACTTGAGGACATTATCATGAGTAAAATAAGCCAGACACAGAAGGACAAATATTGTGTGAGCTCACTGATAATAGGCAAATTCATAGATTTGGAATCTAGAATAAAGACTACCAGAGAATAGATTGGGAATAGAGAATGGGGAGTTGATAATTAATTGGTACAGAATTTCTACTTAGGTTGATTGTAAAGGTTTGCAAATGGATGTTGGTGATGGTAGCACATTACCGTGAGTTTAATAAACAGCACTGAATTATGTATGTAAATGTGGTTGAAGGGGGAAGTTTTGAGTCATGTATGTTACTAGAATGAAAGTTAGAAGATAAAAAATGGGACTGAAACAGTGAACCTTGCCTGTTGTGGACAACAGACTGGGGTTAATAGTACAAGTATAAGAATATTCTTTCATGAATTGTGACACGTATGACATGAATACAAGGTGTTAATACTAAGGAGGTATATGAAAAACCACCTCGTATAAACTATAGGTCACAGTTACTAGTGCTATTTTTATATTCTTTCATCAAGTAAAATAAAGGTACCATGCTAAAGCAAAGTGTTAATAATAGGTGGGGTACATGGGAGATTGCTATACTTTTTACATGATTATTCTGTAAACCTATAACTTCTCTAGTTAAAAATAATAATAACAATTATATTAGGGCATCGTTCACAGGCCTGCGTATTGGGTGTTTTAAATAAGACAGTCCTTGTAAATTGCTTCACACAGTGCCTAGAACATGGGCTCTCTTAATAAATGCTGGCTACTACTGTTTTTTTTTTTAAAGGACAATGTGAAAAGTACTATCATCAATTATAACAAATGTTCCACAGCAATGCAAGGCATTGGTGGTGGGTGGGGTATGGGAATCCTGTATTTTATGAATCATTGTTCTGTAAACCCACAACTTCTTTTATAAAAAGTTACCAAAAACAAAAATTAAAAAAAACCAACCCATAACAAACAAAAATTCTAGACAACCTTGGAATAGAAGAGAACTTTCTCAGCCTGATAAAGGGCATTTACATAGAGCCTATACCAAACTTAATGGTGAAAAGCTGAAAGCTTTCCCCCTAAAACTGAGAACAAAGCAAAGATGTTTGCTCTTGATACTTTTTTTTTTTACAATAATACGTGTACTTTTTTATTAGTACATCAAATTGCAAGATCTATAATGCTTCAAAGTGGTAGCTGCGAACAATGTTTAGAGATACTTTGTGTCCAGCATCCATGTGGAATCTAAGCCCCCTCTTGATATAGATGTGGAGTGGACACCACCATTCTAAGGGTCACAGGATGGAGGAATAGAGTATGGATTAGAGTGGACTTACTGATATTCTATTCATGAACTATTGTGATTAGTAATGGAAGAAAATGTGGCATTGGTATGGAAAAAGTGGCCATGGTGGCTGCTGGGGATAGGGAACAGGAGGCAGAGATGAGATATAGGGGTGTTTTCGGGACTTGGAGTTGGCCTGGGTGGTGCTGCAGGGACAGTTACCAGACATTGTATGTCCTCCGTTGGCCCACTGGGTGGACTGGAGGAGAGTGTGGGCTATGGTGTGGACCGTTGACCATGAGGTGCAGCGGTGCTCAGAGATGTATTCACCAAATGCAGTGAATGTCTCATGATGATGGAGGAGATTGTTGTTATGGGGGGAGGAGTGGGGGAAGGGGGTGGGGAGTATATGGGGACCTCATATTTTTTTAATGTAATATTAAAAAAATAAAGACAAAAAAATAAAATAAAGTATACCCTTTCCCACTGTAAAAAATATTCCAAAACTGAAATTTTGTAAATTCTCATGGAGCAATAAACCTCACTAAATTTTTTATGTAAAAAAAAAAATTTTTTTTGAGATACTTGTAACGAATGCAGTGCAACATAAAAAGTAACTGTAATTTGTATTGGTGAGTCACCAGTACTGCTTTTACTGCTGTGATTTCTTGCCAGCATTTGTAATAGGGAGTAAAGCTAAATTTCAGTTATATTAATGAAAATAAAGACGCAGTGATTTCCTCCATTGCATTCACAGATACCCCCGCCTTCTATCCAGGTGACCAACCCCTGCCTGAGGGGTAAATTCAGGACGCCCCTAGAAAGGTCTACTCAGAGAAGAGGCTGGACCACATTCTAGATTTTCCACTGCAGTGCAGATGAACATTCTGGCAATGTTCTCTTCCTCCTTGTTTTCATGGTGTTTGTAGTAGATTCCCACTTGGGGCTTGGATGTTCGGGCCACGTTGATGAAATGATACCTGAAAACAAGTTCATCAAGGCAAGGTCCAGCTTCCCGGACAGCGGGCTTGCCAGGAACAGTCATGTGTTAGGGTGAACTAGTCATATCACAGTGCAGCACTGTGGGACATCCATGGGCTGGGGCAACGTGTTCACGATGGTGATGGGGTGGTCCCGGGGGTGGAGCTCCTTGGCCACCCCTGCTTCTTCAGTGTGCTGACCTCCTGGTACGGTGGACAGGTGGGGGGCTGTGTGGGCGGACTGGACTTGTTTTCTGAGCCGACTTCTTGGTGGGCTGGGTAACTGTGGTCTGAACCGTAGGAACTCAGGTCCCTGCGGGTCATCAGTGGCACAATGGTGCAGGTAGGGCCATTCCGCTGGTTGAAATCTGGGTCGTGAGAGTGGTCCAGCGGAGGTTTGGGCAGGTCTGGCAATAAGCCCTCAGAGGGGGTCAGCAAAGGTCTTATGTTCAAGTTCTGGCTGCTTCTAGGCTTGGCACAGGCCACACTGGAGAAGAAGACACGGAGCTGGCTGTAGAGCAATGTCACATGGCAGCCTCGGAATGGCTTGGCCATGAAGCAGCCCCCCTGGCTTCAAAGCGTGTGTAGCCATGTTCAGAGCATCTGGGAGGAGCTGGGCCTGCGTGTGCTCGTTGATACCACGGAGGTCAGTCACATCGGGAGCCCCACTGCACATCACCAGGTCTGCGGGGCAGCCCTCCCAGTGCTGGAAGATCTCCTGGGCAGTGGACAGCTGGGTGATGGCCCTGTGGGTCTGTGACATGCCTGGCAGTGGAGCCATAGCCTGCAGGTCCACAGCCACCACATGGCTGGAACCCAAGCTCCCAATCTTCTGGCTCAGGACCTGACTCCAGTTGCTGGGGGCTGCACATGGGTCACCTGTCCACTCCACGCCTCAGAAGAAGTAGAATTCCTCATCGTGTTGGAGCAGTCTGAAGGTGCTGAGGGCTTCACCAGCCACCCTCTTTGGCCAGGTGGTAGAGACATCCCGTTTCTCCTTCGATGTCCGTACCACGCTCTGTTTGCCCAGGGACCTGCTGACTCAGAGAAAGAGCAAAAGGTGGAAAAACAGACGGCCTCAGATTCGGTCCTTCATTGACCCAAATGCCTATTGCACATGCCTAAGGGCTAAGGCAGCGTGGCACTGTGGGACTGCAGGGTTCAAATGAAGTCAGTGCCCTGAGTCCCCTCTGGATGCTTCTTTTGAATATTATACGAAGTTCTAGCTGGTTCTACCAGGCAAGCAAAAGAAATAAAAAGCCTCCAGATATGAAAGGAAGAAATAAAAGAGTTTAGCAATTTTAAACAATTAAACATAAATTCACCATATGACCCAGCAATTCCACTCCTACCCAAGAGAAACGAAAATGTCAACATTATCCACCAAGAGAAATGGGTAAACAAAATGTGGTATATCATTCAATGGAACACTATTCAGCAATAAAAAGGAATAAAATACTGATACTTGTTATGGCCTGGAAAAATCTCAAAAAAAGTATGATGCTAAATGAAAGCAACCAGACACAAGATACCATATATTGTATGGTTCCAATTATATGAAATGTCAAAAAAAAAAAAAAATCTATAGAGGCAACAGATTGGTAGTTGCCTAGGATGGAAAGGGGAAGGGCAGGCATCAACTATAAGTAGGCATGAGGGATATTATTGGGGAGATAGAAATTTTCCAAATGTAATTTATGATAATAGTTGCACAACTTGGTAAATTTACTTAAAATTTTTGAATTATGCCCTTGAAATAGGTAAATTATGTGATACGTAAAATATGCTTGAATTTTTAAAAAAATCCATAACCAAAAAAAAAATAATAATAATTGATACACATGTACAGTGATGTTTCCCCCCCACCCAAAATTGCAGCATATAATCTAATAAGCAGTTTCTTAATAGTGAAAATATTGATATGTGATGTATCAGTCATCATTAACACCAAAAATAGAAAGCAAAAGAATTTCATACCAGGCAAGAGTGGGGCAACAGGTGTGGGAGTGGATTGAGTTGGAGATTGGTGGGAATCAAGCTATCAAAAACCCACAAGTGGGAAGTGGATTTGGCTCAATGGATAGAGCATCCGCCTACCACATGGGAGGTCCAGGGTTCAAACCCAGGGCCTCCTGACTGGTTTGATGAGTTGGCCCATGCGCAGTGCTGACGTGCACAAGGAGTTCCATGCCATGCAGCGGTGTTGCCCGCATAGGGGAGATCCACGCACAAGGAGTGTGCACTGTAAGGAGAGCCACCCAGTGAGAAAAAAGCGCAGCCTGCCCAGGAGTGGCGCCGCACACGCGGAGAGCTGACGCAGCAAGATGACATAACAAAAAGAGACACAGATTCTCGGTGCCGCTGATGAGAATATAAGTGGACACTGAAGAACACACAGTGAATGGACACAGAGAGCAGACAACTGGGAGGGAGGGGCAGGGAAAGGGGAGAAATAAAATTAAAAAAATAAATCTTAAAAAATAAAAACCCACAAGGGCTTTGGCAACTCCAAGAACAGGAGTTGCGCCCAAACTGTGGCTTAATTAAAGTCAGGGCTTACTCTTGCTCCCCTGCAGCTACCGTTCAGTCTACCAAGAACATGAGCATCCAAGTCACAAGCTCTCCCTTTCCCAGGAACCTCCTTTGGAAAGATCCAGAAGCCCCGGGAGGGGGCGTGCCCTGGGAGGAAGTGAGGCATCCCGTGGGAGCTGCCAGGAAAACAGTGTGCTGCTGGGGTGGAAACCCTCCTCGGCCAGGCATTTTCCCTTCCCTGCTCTGTTTGGAAGCAAATGAGTCTCTCCCCTTACAAAATCCAAGATCAAAAAAAAAAGGACCTAAGATTTACTTTTCGCTGGAGTTGCTGTGCTGCTCAAGAAATAGAAAAAGCAAGTTCATTTGGGGTGGGTGGGTAAAAAAGCCTTCCCAGTTTCACGGGGTGGAAAGCCGAATGCAGACCCGCAATTCAGAGCTTTCTAGCACCGCATTGGGTAAGCATCGCAGCACCAGCCTCCAGCTGGGTTGTTTTGCCTCCTTTGACCATCAGACCCAAAACAGCGCTGCGTGTCTGTGCCAGGCGCGGGGCGTGGAGGTCCTGACCCCAGCGGATCCAGTTCCTCCCAGCGGGGAGCTGTGCACATTTCCCTCCCCGGCAACGCCTTCACACCCCCTCGCTTCTGAAGGGCCCTTTTTCCTGCTTGCTGAGCAGTCACTTTTCCAGCTCTCAAAAGAAAAGGCTGGCCCTTCTTGATGTAGAGGACATCACCATCCCAGGGTCCACAGGCTGGAGGAATAGCGTATGGATGAGAGTGGACTTACTGATATTCTAATATGGAACTATTGTGACTAGTGATGGAAGAAATTGTAGCACTGATGTGGAGAAAGTGGCCATGGTAGCTGCTGAGGGCAGGGAGAGGGAAGAAGAGATGAGATGTGGGGGCATTTTCAAGACTTGGAGTTGTCCCGGGTGGTGCTGCAGGGACAGATGCTGGACATTGTGTGTCCTGCTGTGGCCCACTGGGTGGACTGGGGAGAGTGTGAACTACAATGTAAACCACTATCCATGTGGTGCAGCAGTGCTCCAAAATGTATTCACCAAATGCAATGAATGTGCCACGATGATGAAAGAGGTTGTTGATGTGGGAGGAGTGGGGTGACGGGGGTGGGGGGTATATGGGGACCTCATATTTTTTTTGAATGTAACATTTAAAAGAAAATAAAGAAGACAAAATATATATAAAAAATAAATGATGAATAATGTAGGATAAAAGAAAAAGAAAAGAAAAGAGAAGGCTGGGGTGGGGAGCCATGAGTCTCCCAGAGAGAGAAGTTGGGGGGAGTGGGGGGGCAGGGGAGTGGGCGAGGCCCCCACCCTGACTTTTGTCCAGGGGCAGCGAGCCAGCAGGCTCTGCAGGTGGCCCGCGTTGGCAGGGGGCCTCGCTGTCCGGTCCCCTGCTCCCTGCGTGGCACCACCTCCTGGCAGGTCCCGGCCGAGCTGGGGGAAACCGGGCCCCGCTCCAAGGCCGCCCGCGCCCGCCGGCGGGACCCGCCAGCCCCGCGCAGGTCACACGCCCTGGCTCGCAGCAAGAGGCTTCCAGGCTAACAGAAGGGGGCAGCGGGGCAGACTTTCCCAGCACTGCTGCTTTTGCATCTCCGCGATGTGATCTGACCCCTTCCCCCTAAACCAGCCCCTTGGAAAGCCGGCTCCCCTCCCTTGCTCTCTCCCCCCTGCCACAATTTCTTTTTGCGTTTTTACACTTAGCTGGAGATCGGAAAGAGAGTCCTGGCCACACAGGACACCCCGGCAGGTTCTCGGGCCCGTCTCTGAATACATAATGAAGTACCCCCCCAACTGCAACCGAACCCTCTGGGCTCTTTGTTAAAAATGCCTTTTCCCCGGACCCAACAAACTTATTGATTCAGAACCTCTTGGGGAGCAGGAATCAGCAATTTACAGCAAGTCTCCAGGTATTTTTGTAAGTCTGAGAACACTGGTCAAAGCAGCGGGAAAAGCAGAGGTTTCCCAGCAAACCTCATCTGTGTTTGAATCTCAGAGCTCCTTCGTACTGGCAGTTTGCTCGTGGCCTTGTTAAATAATCTCTCAGAGCCTTTATTTCCTCATCTGCGAGGTGAGGTTAAGAGTGGGATTTTTTTTTTTCAGCAGAAGGGATATATATGGGAGAGGGCTTGGAAAAAAGCCAGCTTTCTTTTTCTCCTTTCCATGAGGAATTTCTTGATTTTTGACATCTTTGCAGTTGTCTTATCTGCAGCCTCTTCCAGTGGGTCTAACTGCTTTCCCAGCCAGGATGCGGCTGTGGCAGGTACTTGCCCACCAGCATTTCCCCGGGCTGCCTCGTGACTTTGGCTTCCTGCTGAGCTGTGCTGGGGTCATTTATCTCCTTTAATCTCCTCTCCATAAATCACCTCCTCCAGCCGTAGGCTCCTGAGCCCTTTGATTCTTCCTTTTGAAGTCCTTCCAAATCCATCACATTATTTGGGTGGACTCGGCTACCTTAATGTCCTCCCCCTGAGAAGCCCTGTCTGCGGTGTGAGGTGGCCTGTTCCTGCAGAGAGCGCGCCCAAGACTTGGTGGCGCAGGGGCCCCCCTCCGGCCTGGTGGGGAACCCAGGCACCCCTAGAGCAGCCTATCTCAAGTGGGAAGGCAGCGTGGCCACCGTAGCTCTACTGCTTCTCGAGCTCTGCCCTCCGCTCGGGAATGAGCATGCTCCCCTGGACTTAATGCTGTAACGACATAGTGAAGGAGACTGTCTCATTTTTCCAATCTACAGGCGAGGAAACTGAGGCATGGAGCGGTTAACGTGCTTACGATGGCATAACCAATCAATAGCCAACTTAAGACATGGACACTGGATTACCTGCCGTCCTTAGCGGTAATGCTAGTGCCACGAGGAGGAGGTATTTTCTTCTTCAGGTCTCTCCACAGGTAGAAACCCCAAGACAAGTGACTTGCAGCTGGGTAACTACAGCCAAAGCTTTGTATCATCACTGCAAAATAACTTACTGCAACAGAGGCCCTTCATTCCTTCCCAAATAGGCCAGAAGGTGTCTGGGAGGGAATTCTCTAGCACCTGGCCGATGATTGGGAAGTGGCAGGGACGGCTGGCTCTGCGGACTGGTGCCACGTGCCACCTGTATGGGCCCCCTGGAGTAATCTGTGCATTTGTCAGCACTGCGTTTGCCATGCCCCGTACAAAACCCAGGTCTGGGCTCCGTGGGTGCTGGGGTTCCACCTCTCACCAACAGCTGCCACCTGGGTGTCTGTTCTCCTGTGAGAACTCAGAACTGGGAGGGGAAATATTCGAGGTCTCTCACCAGCACCACCTTCATCACTGGTGAAATCCTTCCCAGCTCCCCATAAGGGAAGGGCTTGCTTCTGCTCGTGAAGCACTCCAACTCTTGGTGTCTCTCACAACCTAGAAAAACACTCAGGCTTTGGGTAGCTACTTACAGATTTGTCTTAGCTCCCATACCACACTGTAAGCTCCGCAAGGTCAAGGCCTGTCTTTTCTTTGCCTGTTATAATGCTCAGTAAGTACCACCTGAGTGTGATGGAGTTGGACTCAGATGTGACCTCTCTCTACATGCCTCTTCTGTCACTTTTAGTTAACCTAGGGTTAGCGCGGGGATTGTTGTATACTCTGGAGACTTGAATCTCTGGACTGTCCATGTGCCAGCTGGGCCCTGAGCCTCAGTAGAATTGCAAGTCCTACTCTCCAGTTTGTTGAACTTACCCAGGTCAGCTAACAGGGAGGTGAAGATGGTCAACCCCCACACCAGGGAACCGAGAGTGTCTACAGCTCCAAGCAGGAGAATCACATTCATCAACCATGTGGAATCTAAGCCCCCTCTCGATATAGAGGTGGAGTGGACATCACCATCCCGGGGTCCACAGGATGGAGGAATAAAATATGGACTAGAGTGGACTTATTGGTATTCTACTATAGAACTATTTTGACTAGGAATGGAAGAAACTGTAGGATTGATGTGGAGAAAGTGGCCACAGTAGTTGCTGAGGGCAGGGAGAGGGAAGAAGAGATGTGACGTGGGGGCATTTTTCAGGACTTGGAATTGTCCTAAGTGATATGGCAGGGACAGACGCTGGAATTTATATATCCTGCCATAAACCACTAAACGTACTGGGGGAGAGTATAAACTACAATGTGAACTATAATCCATGCGGTGAGGCAGTGTTCCAAATTGTATTCCAAATGAAATGGACGTGCCGCAATGATGAAGAAGGTTGTAGATGTGGGAGGAGTGTGTGGGGGTGTGTGGGGTATGTGGGAGCCTCTTATATTTTTTAATGTAACATTTTTTGTGATCTGTGTCTCTTCAAAATATACAATAAAGAAAATAAACGCTCATTAAAAAATAAGTACTTTAGAATAAGTCGCTTAGCCTCTCTGAACCTCAGTTTCCTCATCTCTTAAAACAGGAGTCAGGCTATGGATTTATTCATCCAGTGTTTACTGAGGACCTACTTATGTAACAAGAATTCAGTGCTAAGTGACTCAGGCCTGGAGTCTGGCCTCATGGAGCTTTCATTCTGGTGGGAAAGATGACAATTAAGCAAGCAGTGACAGTAGAGTGTGTGCAGAGGGGAATGGAAGGAAGTGGACAAGTCCAGTGCTTATCAAATCCTCTGGGGGAAGGAGATACAGGCTAAACTGTGAAGGACAAGTAAGAGGTAGCAGGGTTTACCAAGCTGGCAGAGAAGGATGCGTAAGAGGTGCTGGGCAAAAAGGGGACAGAGGAGAGTGTTCCAAGAAAGGAAAAATATAGCAAAAGCTTGGATGTGCACAAGCATGCCAAAAGGAAAAAATTAAAAGTGGCCATTCAAAAGACTGAAGAAAGTTCAGCCCAACTGGAGGGTGAATGGGAGAGGGTTAGAGAATCAAATCCATCAGTATGCATGAGAGCACTTGTAAACCCATAAAATGCTGGGCAAATGTCAGAGGCCATTGTAATTATCATCATTGTCATCATTTTTATCATCATCACAAATGAAAAGTGATCAACAATCACATATTGCTGAACAATCTAGGAATATTTGATGAATCCATCAATTATTTACCAATTCTTCATTGTCTACTCTTCGCTGGGGGAGCCAAAGAAGATATAAAGGTGCATAAATCAGAATCTCAACTTTCCAGAAGCTTCCAGTCTCTCTGAAACAGTAACTTTTCCGGTATATTTGTATACATGTCTGTACTATATTTGTATAGTCGTGACTACATGACTATATTTTAACAATAATGATAGCTAATGCTGATATATGCTTACTATGTGCCAGGCAATATAACTCATATTAGATGTTTACTATTTTTAGTAGCCTTCTCAGGTTGCAGATGAGAACACTGAGGCACAGAGAGATTGAAGAGAGTGTCCTAGGCCACATAACTACACAGTAGAGAAGTCAGGACTTGAACCCAAGCCATCTACTTCCAGAATGTTCTCTAAACCACTGCTTTACTACTACTACACGAATAACAGCCAAGCCTTAGCACTTTGAGTTATGGGACAGCCATGGGAGTTCAGTGGCCAAAAGGTCATGTGGTGTGTGAGGTTTGGAGCAGGGCCAGGACAAGGGAAAGGCAAGCGAGGATTTAGGGTACAAAATAAGAAGGCTTTCTCTCTCAGCATTGTGCCAGTGCTCCTTGCTCACTTCCCCTGGCCTGGCCCCCGTTTAGGGATTAATTAGAACCTAATGTGGTGTTTAAGCAAGGATTGGTGGAGGAGGTGGGATCTGGGCTGGGTCTTCCCAAGAGGTTGGCTAAAACTTGGATCGAAGATGGGGGCAGGTGAGCATTTCCTGGGAGGGGAAAATGGAGGAGTCAAGGTGAGTGTGCAAAAGTGCAAGGTGTGTTCTGGGGAGAGATCAGTTCTTATGGGGGTCCTGGAAGAAAAAATGAGTCAGATTCCTGGATGGGGCAGGACTGCAAAGCAGCGGGAGCCCATGAAGTTTTGGCGTGGATGCCGGGAAAGGGATTTGGGGAATTCACTTGGCTGTCGCAGAGAACATGGGATTTGGCAAGTTCAAACATTCTTACCCTGAGAGAGAGAGAGGTGTGCTGGAGATGTGGCTATAAATATAGGTTTGGAGAAATGTGGCGCCAACACTTCCTCAATGGGAAGCCTTTTGGGTTTTGGCTCTGACTCAGGTCATTGGTAAAACAACTGAAAAAGTCAATCAAGAACATTGTTTAGCAAAAAGCATGGTTTTTTGTTTGGTTGTTTTGTTTGTTTTTCAGCAAAGTTCAAGCAATGGATTAACCAGCTTTTCGAGATAGGAACAATGCCTAATTTCATCAAACACCTTCTGGTTATCACCCCTTCTCCCAAATTCCATAATCAGATTCCCCTAATCTCAGTGCTCATTTCCCAGTTTGTTTGATAAATTTCTATCCCCAGGGTCTCATTCACTTAAGCCACTGACTCCTTTACTCGGTCATTTATTCCCCGATTCTCTTATTTATTCTTTCTACAGGCATTTATTGAACATCTACTATTGGTTGAATACTGGCCAGCCCCAAGGATTAAAGACTCCAATGCTACATCTACCACCAGGCAGGCCTTCAACCCAGAGGATCCCGGGCAAAACGCAGCTGCCTTCCAACTTTAGAAAGCAAGCCACACAATTGCCAAAATCACACAAGCAAGCGACGGGAGACTCTTATCGGGCAACTCTCAGGACACACAGGTCAGGGCAAGGCTAAGCCAGGAATGAAATCAGGGGCTCCAGAGCTAGACCCTCCCCCTCTCCTCTCTGCTCTCCTCTGTGGGTCTGTTTTAATCTTTTCTTTATCTCAGCACACCAGCTTCAGATTCTTATCTGGTGCACCTGGGTGAACAACCATCCACTGAGATCTCTCAACTATCCATGTTACAGGAAACCGGCAGCTCTTTCTCAGACCCAGTAAGAAATATCTAGGGAAGGACTTCTGCCTCAGTTTGGAAAAGGCACTCACCCAACGGCCCTCCTTGTGCCTGGAGAGGCGGTCATGGTTACAAAATGGCGACTAGAAGCCAAATACTCTTTTCTTTTCTTTTTTAAGATTTATTTTTTTTAATTTATTTTTCTCTCCCCTTCCCTGCCCTGTTGTTTGCTCCCCGTGTCCATTCTCTCTAGTGTTCTTCTGTGTCCACTTGGATTCTTGTCAGTGACACCAGGAATCTGTGTCTCTTTCTGTTGCGTCATCTTGCTGCGTCAGCTCTCCGTGTATGCTGTGCCCCTCCTGGGCAGGCTGCACTTTTTTCATGTGGGGGGACTCTCCTTACAGGCATACTCCTTGCGCGTGGGGCTCCCCTACACAGGGGACACCCCTGCATGGCACGGCACTCCTTGCACACATCAGCAGTACACATGGGCCAGCTTATCACATGGATCAGAAGGCCCTGGGTTTGAACCCTGGACTTCCCATGTGGTAGGCAGACGCTCTATCCATTGAGCAAAATCTGCTTCCCCCAAATGCTCTTATTATGTGAATGTGATGGAGAGGGGATGCATAGAAAGGGGGAGATTGGGTATATTTGATTCACCAGTGCATTGTGGTTCTATTGGTGTGGTTATCTGGATTGCCATTATTTGTATGACTGTGACAGAAGGAGGCTGATGGGTTGGTTTTACTCACACATTTTCTATTCTTTTCTGTCAAGAAATCCAAAGTCCCCAAGGAAAAAGTTTTCCATGCCAGACCCCTCTGAGGCTAATGGAGCTGAGGATGATGCGATCGTGGACTTGGCACTCAAAATGGTGGACAAAGGGGAGCAGGTGCAGCTCAGTGGTTGAGCGCCTGCTTTCCACATACAAGATCCTGGGTTCAATCCCTGGTACCTCCTAAAAAAATTCTTTGAAATGAGGGGTGTTCATGGAAATAGTGTGGAGCAGTGAAAGGGCTCCATCCGAGGTTGCCACCAGCTCAATAACGGCATTTTACTTGGTGGGGGTTGAGGCAAATCACGATATGAAAAACAAAAAGCGGTGCTGTGCTTTTGAAGTCTCTTTTCCTCCAACTTTAAAATTGGGGCAGGGATTTAGGGAGAAATGCTTTGAACTCCACGGAACAAAAGTCCTCGGATTAAAAGCTAAGGAAACAAGTGCATTTCTGTTTGCTTCGCACGACTCAGGCAAAGGAAGCACCTTTGTTTACCCAACTCTATCTAAAAGAACACAAGACCCGCTGCTTTTTACCTCTGGGCTGAGTTCTACCTCCATCCCAACGCAGGATGCAAAGCCGGATGTTAAATCCCAGCAAAATTCTGCAGGGCCCTGATTTCCAGTTACGTGCCTACCCCGCCAGCAGGGCACAATGGACCTCTGCCAGGCTTGATGGAAATCTCTGCTCCAGTTCCTGGCTGCAGATAAGGAGAACCCTTATCTCGGGGCAAGGGTTTCCTTCCATGGTTGGTGCATAAATTCTCCCGGGGGCAGGAATCTGGCTCTCACCAAATGGCTTAAACACCAAATGCTGGGCTCCCCCAGCAGCTCAGTGAGACCCAGTGGGAGAGTAGCGGTGGGGTTCCGGGAGCAGCAGGGCACTTTGTCCCTTATAGGTCCTCCAAGCCACCCAGGTTTGCAGGGAAGGAACTGCAACTAGCTCCTCCTGTGAAGCCGGCCTTGCTTGCTTTTGCTATTGACAAGTGGAGACGCACAGTCGACCCCTGCATGGAAGGAGGCAAAAGTTAATTCAATTTTTGTATGCAGTAACCTTAGATCACAGCAGGGCTCCGCCAACTGCTTGGCAAAGAGAGAGTCTTAAGGTTATAAGAAAACTAAATGGAAACAAGGAAGTTCCCTTGCACCCCATCCTCAAGGTGAAGCTTCTGAATGGAAATCCTGGGGTGCCCAGATGGGTACTTAGGAACCCTCTGGGCGCACCACCTGTGAAGGGGGCCGTGCTCTCTTTCCCAGTTGCTGCTCTGGGTCCTCACGGAGCAGTGGGACCACCAGCAGCTGCGACCAGCAGCTTGTAAGCAGCTGCAAGCTCTGGAGCTTTCTGCAGATTCCTTGCCTGCTCTGGGCTCTGATAAAGGCAAAGCTACGCTTAACACGTCCCCTGATCTCTCTCTCATACGTGTGCCGGGAGGTATAGAAATGACAGGATGACTGTCAGCAAATGGCTCTAAGAATTCTCCACGCTATGTATGATTGTAAGATCACGACTTCTCTAATGTATGTATATCTGAAGGTATGCCATGCTGTTTCTAAGAGAAAGACAGATAAGAGCCTTAATGTCACATAACAGAGGCATTAAGCAGAAAGCAGCATTAAAAATAGGGGGTCACATCATTAGGATAAAATAATCAATTCACCAGTAACTTAAAATAGTCACCTAATAACACAGTGTCAAATAAATATGAAACAAAAAATAATAGAAGTGAATTCATCCTCGTATTAGGAGATTTGAGAGTACCCAAGTGATTTATAAAACGAGCGTAAAAAAAAATCAGGGCAGTTCTAGAAGATTTAAACCATGCCATTAATAAATTTGACTGAACGTCATCCAACAACTACAGAATGCTAGAATACACTGTTTTTTTTTCCCCCAAGCACACCTAACACATTTATTAAGAATGACATACAGGAGTCCATAAACCAAGTCTTAATAATTTTTTGCCTTTTTTTTAGGAGGGGATTGAACCCAAGACCTTGTACATGGAAAGCAGGCACTCAACTGCTTGAGCTACATCCATTCCCCTCAATAATTTTTAAATAATTAAAATCATATAGAGAACCAGCAAGATGGAGGCAGAGTGAGAAGCTCCTACAGTCAGCTAATGCTACAGGGCAGTTAGTAATCACCCACAGCTAACTAAAGTACTTGTTTGGGGGCTCCAGGAGACCAGAAGAGCATCCTGCAACATCCTTGAAGGAACAGAAGGAGGAGACTGCCCATCTGCAGAGAAAATTTGTAACTGGAGCATGCCATGCCTGGAGGCCAGTGCCCATCCTCCACTGGAGGCACAAGCTGTCTTGGGGGCTGTTCTGCTGGAATTGAAAGTTCCACTTCCCAAAAATGAGGGAGGAAGAGATGGTTTGACACCAACTTCAGCTAGTGATTAGTAAATTTGGTGGGCTAAAGTATAATCCTAAGAACAGCTGAAGTTTGAAGCTGTCCAAGAAGGAAAAAGGCTCATAGTTGCCATTTTAACTCCACCCCCAGCATGAAGGAAAGCCGGGCTAACTGAAAATCACAGTGACTGTGGGGACCAGCTTCTTTACCCAGACTGACCTGTAGCTCTAGTCTAGGCTTCAGCCCCACCAGTGCAGAGAAGAAGCTGGTGAGCCCCATACCAGACTCTCTGGGTAACTGCAGGTACATTCAGCTTGCACAGACTGAATAGTTGGAAATCTACTGGATGGTGATTTTGGACCCGCATTGCATAGACTGCTGCCCACAACTGCAGGTCCATCCCTGCCCCAGATAGTGGAGGAAGGGTGTGAAACTTCATCAGTCTTTCTGGGCACCTATAGTCCAGGCCTGCATGACTTGGATTATTACACACAGCTGTGCCTCTGTCCCTACCCCTGGCAAAGGAAAAAGTTGGGAGAAGCTTCATCAGTCCCTGGGGCAATGAGGGCAGCTTGAGCCTCCACAGCTTACAGCACCAACTACATCCTAGGTTCCTACTACACAACCAGCAAGGTAGACAGGGCAAGAAAGCCCTAAACTAAAGAGAGAAACTGCACCCAGAATAAATCCTTTAGTAATACAGATTTCAAGACACCAACAAAAAATTACAATCCACACCAAGAAACAGGAAGATATAACCCAGTTAAAGGAAAAAGATAAGTCTCCAGATGACAAAAAGGAGTTGAGACAATTAATCATAGATGCTCAAACAAATCTCCTTAATAAATTCAGTAAGATAGCTAAAGAGATTAAGGATATTAAGATATTGGATGGGCACAAAGAAGAATTTGAAAGCATACATAGAAAAATATCAGGTATTATGGGAATGAAAGGTGCAATAAATGAAATTAAAAATACACTGGAATCGTATAATAGCAGATTTGAGGAGGCAGAAGAAAGGATTGGTGAGCTTGAAGACATGGCTTCTAAAAGTTAACAAACAAAAGAACAGATGAAGAAAAAACTGGAAAAAAGTGAACAAGTTCTCAGTGAAGTAAATGACAGCAAGAGGTGCAAACATACATGTCATGGGTGTCCCAGAAGGAGAAGAGAAGGCAAAAGGGGTGGAAGGAATATTTGAAGAAATAATGGTAGAAAATTTCCCAACCCTGTTGAAGGACATAGATATCCATGTTCAAGCAGCACAATGTACTCTCATCTTAACAATTTTGAATAGACCAACACCAAGACACATACTAATCAGAGTGTCAAATGCCAAAGTCAAAGATAATATTCAAAATAAAAAAAACAATGCATAACATACAACCCAATAAGATTAAGTGCCAATTTCTCATCAGAAACCTTAAAGGCAAGAAGACAGTGGTGTGATGTTTTTAATATACTGCAAGAGAAAAACTTTCAACCACAAATCTTATATCCAGCAAGATTGTCTTTAAAAAATGAGGGTAAGATTAGAATATTCACAGATAAACACAAACTGAGAGAATTCATAACTGAGAGACTGACTTTTCAGGAAATACTAAGGGAGTTGCTACAGTCTGAAAAGACAGGAGAGAGAGGCTTGGAAGAGAGTCTAGAAATGAAGATTATTGCAGTAAAATAACTAAAAGTGCCAAAAGAGTGGTGAAAATAAAATATGACAGATAAAACCCAAATATTTTGGAATAAATGAAACCAACAATGTAAAGCACTTATACTCAGAAAACCACAATTCATTGTTAAAAGAAATAAAAAAGACCTAAATAATTGAAAGAACATTCCATGCTCACAGATTGGAAGACTAAATATCATTAAGATGTCAATTCTACTCAAACTGATACACAGATTCAATGCAATCCCAATAAAAAATTCCACCAGCATTTTTAAAATAAATGGAAAACATGATTGTCGAGGTTCTTTTGGAAGGAGTGGGTTGTCCTGAATGGCCAAAAGCATGTTGGGGAGGTTGTATGAAGTTGGGGGTCTCTTACTTCTGGAATTTGGATCATATTAGCTAGCTACAGTGCTGGGACTGTGGCATGGTACTGGCATAAAGATGGACACACAGACCAATGGAACTGAGTTGATGGTTTGGAAATGGACCCTCACATCTATGATCAAGTTATTTTTGACAAGCCTGTCAAACCAACCAGCTTGGGCAAAACAGTGCCTTCCAGGAATGGTGCTGCGAGAACTGGATATCCATAGCCAAAAGAAGTATAAAAGGACATCTATCTCATCAGTTATACAAAAATTAACTCAAAATGGGTTAAAAACCTAAATATAGGGAAACGGACTTGGCCCAGTGGTTAGGGCATCCATCTACCACATGGGAGGTCTGCAGTGCAAACCCCAGGCCTCCTTGACCCATGTGGAGCTGGCCCATGCACAGTGCTGATGCGTGCAAGGGTGTCCCCCATGTAGGGGTGCCCCACGTGCAAGGAGTGCACCCCATAAGGAGAGCTACCCAGGCGAAAGAAGGTGCAGCCTGCCCAGGAATGGCGCCGCACACATGGAGAGCTGACACAACATGATGACTCAACAAGAGGAGACATAGATTCCCGTGCTGTTGACAACAACAGAAGCGGACAAAGAAACAAGACGCAGCAAATAGACACAGAGAACAGACAACTGGGGTGGGGGGTGGGGGGTGGGCGGAGAGAAATAAATAAATAAATCTTTTTAAAAAAATCTAAATATAAAAGCAACAACCATAAAGCTTCCAGAAGAAAATGTAGGGAAATATCTTCAAGACTTGGTGGTAAGTGGTGGATTCTTAAAGGAGATGGAAGGAGGACTGAGATGGACTACTGATGTTTAATGTAATAGAAGTTTTAATTAGCTTACTATAAAAGTATAGAAATGTATAGAGTTGATGGTAACACCTTGTAGTGAGTAACAGCTGGTTTATAAATGGGAATGTGGCTGAAAAGGGTAGTCTAGATATATAAATGCCAATTGAAAGTAAGCTGGAGAATAATCTAGGGACTGACTAACACAGCAAATCCAGAGGTGGATGAGAATTGTGGATGATGGTACAGATGCAAGTGTGTCCTTTGTGAGCTAGAGCAGATGTACATCACTATTGCATAGTGGTGGGAATGTGAAGAAGCATGGGAAAACCACAACTGGAGTGACCTATGAACATGGTTAATAGTAATAATGTAATATTCATGCATCTATGCCAAAGGTGTACTATACTGATAATGCGGGAATATGGAAAAAGTGTGCCAAATGTATGCTATGGACCTGGTAATAGTCTGATGATATCTCATAATCTGTAACAAGTGTTCTACCATGGTGTGGTGTGTTGATAGTAGGGTTTTGTATGGGAATTCTGCACATGTGCATGATTGTTTTGTAAGTTTACAACTTATGCCATAAAAATACATTTTAAAATAATAATAGGGTGGTTTGGGGAAAAATACACCAAATGTAAGATAAGGACTACAGCTAGTAGTAAGATTTTGACAATATTCTTTCATAATTTTAAACAAATGTCTCATAACAATGCAAGGTGTTGGTGGTGGGTTGAGGTATGAGAGCACTGTATGATGTTATGCACATTTGCTTTGTAAGTTCACAACTTTTACTCTACACTTATTGTTTATGTATGTTTATGTCTGAGTGATACACTTCAATAAGTTTTTAAAAAATAATAAAAAAAGAAAAAAAATCATAGAGAACAAGTTCTCTGGCCACAGTGCAAGTAATCTAGAAATCAATAACAAAATGATAGGTAGGGATGTAGAGTTGAGGGTCTGGGTATGTCAGCCTAGAGCTTGAGGCAAAAATCTGGCAGTCTATAAGTCTATAGCTTATTTACAGAAAAATATGGAATTAAATCTAAGTCTCATTCTCATGCATTTGATGGAATGATACCTTATGAAGTATTATCTGTCTATAACACTTTTTTCTTTGTGCATTGAAATTCTTCTCTATCTCTCTCTAAGCATATATCTATCTGAATATATATGTGAATATATATATGAATATATGTAATTAAAAATAATGCTAAAATGGACCAAAAATAGCCCTTTAAAGAGACACAGGCGCTCTCCGTGCTGATCTTGGTGGATGCCAATAAGGAAAACACAGAAGCCGTTCTGACCCAGAGAAGAATAACCATCGTTAGAAGAAGACCCAAGGACCTGCAGCTGGCCTGGCAGGTGGAGGGCAGGGTTCCCTGGCACACATGTGTTGCAGAGCTCTGGGTTCCTCGGCTTACTTTGGTTCAGGATCCAAACTCTGGAAGGGAAAGAGCCACATTCCTTTTCCTCTTTACCAACGCTGTCCCTGCCCCACACACCCAGACTTGCAGGATCCCTGCCTCCTGTTCTCCAAACCCAGGTCCTTCCTGGCCAGACTCCCTCAACGAGAGGGCTGGCAGGCTTGCTGCACACGGCAGTGGCATCCTAACCAAGGTGGAAGAGGTAGCAGGTGCCCTCCACTGCCTGGAACCCCTTGCCTTGAATCCCTGTTTCGGATGGATCTGCTGGGAGCCATGAAGGGGAGGGGAAGGGTGATAGGATTGATAACATGGATTGATAAAGTCTCTTGTGGAAAGAGCTGTGCAAGGGCCTAATGAAAATTTTAAACGGTGCCCATGCTGTGCTAGCCCTGCCCAAGTTTTTGTCTGAAGTAATAAAAAGTAAAAGAACTTTCATTCAGAAAACATTACTAGTCTCTGCTCTTTGCTAGATGGATGGATGCAATTCTTGCCATGTGCTGTATATGGGCACATCCCTGTACTATTGAGCTAAGTGCCATGATATCCAAGAAGAGGAAGTAATATGGATGGGATGCTTCTGGGCTTGTGTTTGGGAGAATCTGGGGTTGAGCTCTGTCTCCCACGAATTGATCTCCATGTCCCTCATCCACTAAGGGGCTCAAGACCGTTCCCTAAGAACCAGCAATTGACAAGATGAATAGGTTCATAGGGTTACATTCTCAGTAAGGGAATTTCCCCTAAAGGACGAATCCATGTGTGGGCACGCCAAATACTGTCTATGTTCAGAAGAATAAAAGGGGAATCAATTTCTGCCTGAATTACAAGGGAGCACAAGAAAGAACGATGAGCATCAAATGAGATCCAATGGAAGAAGTTTTGATTTTGGCTAACCTCATGTCATTGACGTGAGGCACATGCATTTGCTGGCAAGTTGGAAAGGCCATATTCTAATGTTAATTATTATAACATCTTTTTACATGTGGCTATGTAAATTTCCAAATTGTGAAAGGAGCCTCATGTTGGGTGGACTTCAGATCTCTTGAATTCTAAGTGAACCAGGACCAAGCCCTAGACTTTCACCCTACCAGCAGCATCCACAGTGCCTTCCCGGAGCCAAGGGGCGTTCACAATACCTCCAACTCCATGAGATTAGGGGTCCTTGAGCAGGTCAACCTGAGGTCCTGAGATAATCTTTGCCCTCCTCCAGATTGCCCTGCTGGCAGAAGTTTGGGCTGAACCATCTCCTTGTGGCCATTTATCTTCTATCCAGCTAAATACTCTGGCCCATAAGTTAAATTGAATCTCTGCCTTTTCATAAGGGCTTCCAGAACTCATTGCACTGGGCCTGGGCCTGGTTTACTGCAGTCACCACCAGGTCCAAGCCTTCAAGGTCATCCTGCTTCACCTGTTCTCAAACCATGGCCTTGGCACCAGCATTATCACTATGGACACTTGAGAGAACTGCAAATTCTTGGTCTCCCTCCAGACCTACTGAATTAGAAACTCTGGAGAGAGGACTCAACTTCTATTTTTAAAAAATTTATCTAGATTCTTATGTCTGCTAGAGTTTGAGAACCACTGCCCCAACTTTACCCAATTTCCCACTTGTTCCCTACCTACCAAACACTCCTCCTTCCTCTGTATCTTCAGTGAAACTCTCCAATGTTCTCAATATTTTTTTCTGCAGTTTTACTCTCCTTTCACTCTCCCTAGATGACCTCATCTAAATGGTAATCATTTCCAAATGTGTAACTCAGGCACTGTCTTCCCTTCTAAGCTTCAGACTGAAATAGCCAACAATGTATGTCTCTACTTGTGTGTCTAATAAGCATCTCAAACTTAGCATGTGATGATAGATCAATTGATTGTTCCCAACTTCTTACTTCTTCCTGTAATAGGATTAATAATTTCCCCACCCACTGTTTCGTGACTTGTCCTGTGCTTCCAAACTCACTGATTTTGAGTTTGACCATTTGATGATTTTGGTCAATGAGATGTAAGGAGGCATGAAGTTTTACCATCTAAGCAGAATCCTTGACTTACTGTCCTCCTTTATTCCCCTCAAACATGTCAGTTATGCTCCCCTCTCAAGACCTTCATTTTCTTTTTCTTCCCAGAATGTTCTTCCTGCAAATATGCTCATGGCTGGCTTCCCCAAGTCATTTGGGACTTGCTCAAATGCCACCTCAACAAATGTCACCATGACTATTTCTATCCCTGGCTCCTAACCTTCTCCATTCCCTCATCTTACTTTACTGGGTTTTCTGCATAGCCTTTATCACCACTTGGTATATAATATATACTTGTTTATTATTGTCTTTCTTCTCCCAAGTAAAATATAAGTTCCCTGATGGCAAAGACTGTTATGCACACGTTATATTCTCAGTGCCTAGAACACTTCCTAGCTGTCTTTTTTTTTTTTTTTACGAATTGAACCCAGAACCTTGTACATGGGAAGCAGTAGGTGCTCAACCACTGAGCTACATCTACTCCCCAATGAGAATTGATTTTTACGTTTGTTTATTTTTAGGAGGTAACAGGGATTGAACCCAGGACCTCGTACATGGGAAGCAGGCACTCAACCACTGAACTACATCTACTTCCCTATGAGGAGGAGGTACTGGGGATTGAACCCAGGACCTCGTACATGGGAAGCAGGCACTCAACCACTTGAGCTACATTTGCTCCCCCTTCCTAGCTCTCTTAGGTTGGGTTTCCCTAGAAGTAGACCTCAAGGCAAAGAACTGAGTGCAATTAGTTTCTTTGGGAGGTGAACAGAATTGAGTTTGACCGTGAGACTAGGAAGGGACGAAAGTCAAGAGATGGTATATTATTGAGCAGGTTACGACTGTGGGCAGCTGGTGATCAATCCTACTGGGGACTCCAGGAGATAGTGTGGAAAATGCTTCAGAGTTACAGCTCCTTTGAAGGACAGCAGGAGCTCAAGTATTTATGCTTCGACTCCACCTCTACCATCGGACCTCTTACGTCTCCAGCACTTGAATGTTGAATGGCAAGGTAATGCAGGCAGGGCAACGAGAGTGTCTATTTCACTGGCCTTGTTGGTGCTCAGTAAGTATTTGTTGAATGAATGAATGAGTCAATTCATACCTGAGTATTTATTGTCTGTTATGCACATTGCACTAGGCAGAGTCAAGCCAGCAACACTGAAGTCCCTTTTAATTCAGAAAAAAATATACGAGATCAGAATGAAGAGCTTTCCCTTTAAGAACAATGGACAGGTATTCAAAATATTTCTTGCTGGCAATATTGAAGGAGAAACAAACAACAAACTAACAAAACAGACTTCAAAATAAATGCCTTTTTCTGGCAGCTTCTTTATGCAGCAGCACTGTTCAACAAGCCATGAGCAATTTTCTTGGAAAAGATGAGAATTATTTTATAGGTAATGCATTTAATATTTCATTTTTGATAACAGTGATTAAAACCTGTTTGCCTGTTAGTTGTTTGTAGTGCTTTTGAAACACTCTTCCAATATGACTGGGAGCTATAAAGCCTGTTTAGCATGAAAATTAATGATGATTTAAAATGGCTTCAGTTGCTATAAAGGATTCAGTAATGGGCTCCATGAGTTTTCCTTAAAGACACAAGGTATTCACAGTTACAAACCCAGATTGTCTTGATGCAAAGATGAACAATTCTCTTGATCATCCACTGAGGCCAATAGTTTTAAATCATGAGAATCCTGACAGTTGGCTTTCTAAAATCCCAAACATAGCACAATGGCTCCTTCTTTGTTTTCTTCCACAAGAGGCTGCATACTTCATTACCGCTTTCCACTTATTTCACTTGATAAAGTGGATGTTTGGGCATTCCAACATCAGATCTCAGCAGGTGCAAGCCATCTGAAGGGAAGAGCTGACTCTTCTTGATCTTTCCATCTCCAGTATCTGATCAAGTGCCTGTGATGCTGTGATGGTGAGGCTAATGTGTCAACTCAGCCAGGTAAGGGTGCCCAGTTGTCTGATCAAGCAAGCACTGGGCTAATTGTTATACAAGGGCATTTCATGGACTTTAATTATCAGGGAGTTGATTGCATAGATGGCTGATTACATCTATAATCAACTGAGGAGATTGCCGTCAGCATCACAGGTGCCACCAAAACATCTGTTGAATAAGGAGGCTTTAAAGAATTCAAGTTTCATAGTATGCCAAATGCAATGTGTCAGAGAAGTGGATTCAAATCAGAAAACCCAAGTTATCCAGGGTTAGCCAAGGAAACTTGCATGTAATGTGGAGTCAAAATATTGTGGAAAAGTAGTAGTTCATATACTTTTCTGGACTTTGCACCCAGGAGGACAAGGTGCTGGAGAGTAGAAGGTGCTGGAAGAGGGCTGAAAGAGATCAACTAAGAATAACTGCAGGGGAACAGATGTAGCTCAAGTGGTTGAGCACCTGTTTCCCAAATACTAGGTCCCAGGTTTGATCCCTGGTACCTCCTAAAAACAAAAACAAATGAAAGAAACAACTTTCATTGGGGAACAGATGTAGTTCAGTGGTTGAGTGTGTACTTCCCATCCCCGAGGTCCTTGGTTCAATCCCTGGTACCTCCTTAAAAGAAAAAGAAAAGAAAAAAACTGCATAAATCAAAATCGAGTGTCACAGTTTTACAAAGAAATAAGCCCAGGTAGAGAAAGAAAGGAGGAGGTAACAAAAGGACAGAAAGTGTGCTTTGGGGTGGCACAGTTGGTGAGGACTGAGTGTGTTGTACCCTCCTGATGTGTCTCGCTTGTATAGCTTTAATGCTTTTGTGTGCAGCTTGCAGTTTAAAGAGATGCACAATGCTGTTTGCTTCCAAATCCCCCTTTGCACTCAGCAAGTGTTATGCCCACTTGGCAGCTCAAATCATCTAGCCGAAGTTTAAATTCTTAATCTCTGAGCAAAAATATTAGAATAAGGCCGCCTTATCCTTGACCCAATGTACAACCAAGAGCTTTGGCAGAGCAGCAGGGAGCCTTTTTGTGGGTCAGCTTACAAAGCAGAGGCCGGACAGCATGTGTGTTGATCCTTGGGGATAGAGTTTCCAACAGCAACATAATGTTTTCTCAGTTACAAATCAATATGTTTTGTCACTAGCAGGTTGTCCTTCAGAAGCTGTAGTCTTTCAAACATGAAAGCGGTAACTCATTATGGGAAATCTGTGGTTTATTAAAATGAAAGGGAAGAATGAACCCTACCTGATGGGCTGGGAGCAAAGCTCACCAAACTGTAAATCTTGTTGATGTTACCTTTAAATCTAGGTGACACTTGAGTTAAATGAAAACATCTGTCTGGACCAGGGTAATTGCCCTTACATAGCTATTTAGTGCTAAGAAGTTGAGAAGTTCTTTAATTTATAATATGTCACTCAGTCTTCACAACAAGACTATCATTATCCTCATTTTATAAGCGGGGAAACTGACTCAGAGTAAGTGGACACTCCAAGATTTGGAGCAATCCCCTTCTGATTTGAAGTCCTGTACTATTTCTACTGTGTATGAAACACGTGCATCTTGGTTTACAAGATTCGTCAAATCAGGTTTTCCAGCTCTGACAAGGAGTTAAACCCTTTAAAAGGATTTCTTGAACCCTGTTAACAGCAGGGGTTGGGGACAGAGTCTTGCTTTGTACAACTGTAGAGTGTATAAATCCACTTTTCAGTGCCTGTGGTACCTGAAGCTTCCCAGATGGTATAAAAATCTGATTACTTCCATAAACACAACCCCAGAGGCAGCAGCGGAACGTGAAAAGTGATGAAAGGCTTGCGCATCAGTATGTGGATTCACAGGCTTCAAATAAGGCATCCGGTGTTAATCACTGGTGTGGACAAATTTACTGACTGCTTGAAATGTTCTCTTGGATTTGTTGGTGGTTTCACAATGAGAGCAGGGGGAGGGATAAGGGCAGGGCCAAGATGGAAGGGAGAGGAGAACAGACTGACCATCGGCAAGTTCTATCAGGGATTCTACCTGCCTGTGGGATGCTTCAGGAGAGTTGAAAGGATATAAAAATTAAAGAAGAAGCAAGGAAAAAAATCAACAATTACCATACTTACTTGGATCACAGGGGAAGAATACCCATTAAACATAGAAATGTCAAGGAGAAGCTACCAAGGACCTCCGTGCTTGCATGTATGTTTCACTTACTTCTAGGAAGGTGGGAATCAACTGCTTGGAATGAATGACAATGCTCTTTTCTGCCTCCCCTCCTACTCTGAGGTCCGACCTCGGCTTGTTGGCAGATTAGAACCTGAGCTCCTGACTTCTGGTCTGTTGCATCCTAATGAACATGATGAGTGAAGTGCTAAAAACACTGGTAAATGGAGATAAATGTTTTTGATCCAGTGCCTGGCAAAAAGGTTGCAGCCTTTGGGCTCTCATAGCTGTGGCGTCAGTGTCACTTCAGAAATGTGCCTGTATAGCAGATGTCCCTAATAGGTTTAGTACCTCATCTGAGATTTCTTGACATAATGCTCCATGATGCCACAACCAACTGAATAGGGTTGGCACATGAGTTGAGAACTATTTGCCATCCTTGGACTATAGCATCATATGGATTTGACAACTTATTGAAAAGTGAGTTGAGTCCAATGTGGTGGCAGAGCTGGGTTCACCCTGTACAGCAAGAGGAAGCCACATCCACCATGGATGTTTGATCCATTGGTAGGAGAGAGTGTTCAGTAGGAAATCAGCTGTGGGTGTTGGATAAGACCAGAATCTAGGAACCAACTCTTGCTGGCCACCACTGGAATAAAGGTGATTTCAGAATGCCTTTAGCTTTGCCTAGAAAGTTAGACCTCAGGAAGACTCCTGGAGCTTGGTTAGATGTTTGCACATGGGAAGTTTAATTGACATTCATTCTGAGCTTTGGGATGATAATACCTGCTTTTTCCAATGTATTGGTTACTCTTTACACATAGTTATCATCTAGTGAAGGGTTATCATACCAAGAAGGAAGAGAGAGCGCTGAAACTTTGCTGTGTGCTCTTCATTCTTTAATCATCCTATACAATTCATTGCAGCCCATGGATAGGAATCATTGGAGACACATTTTTTTTGGCTGTTAGGTCTAAAATTTATACTGACATACTTTTGAGTTAAAAAAAAAAAAAGAGAAGTTCATGTTCTCTAAAATCTTTCTCAAATGGCATAACACTGGGAAAATAACGTTTTTAATTGCTGGGGAAGTTGGTGGCTGGGCCCTGAGCTAAGCATGCTAGTACTTTGGACCACAGGACTATAATTACCAGCCTGGGTGGGAAAACAACCTCACACGCTCTTGTCCCTGCAACTGGAGTTGAGGTGACGTCAGCCCCAATCCTCAAGTTAGAGCTACCTCGCCTTGTTTGATAACAGACAACACCTCTGTGGGATCTGAGATTTGTCATCCGGCAGGAGCTGTGGGTGAGCCCAGGGCTATGCATAGGACACTGTAAAAGACTGGAAAGGACCCGGGTTTTGAAAAGAAACATCTTCACCATGTCACAGTTCCTCCAACAACATAACTCTTCTTCTCAGATCCTTTCTCCTTGATTCCAAGATTCAGTTCTTCTCTAACTTATGTGTTTTCATGGGAAAACTCAAGGTTCTGAGGAGCAGAGTTGTGAGGGCTGGAAAAAGCAGCTACATCTGTTTCCTCAGATGTATTTCTGAGATACAGTACAAGAAACCTGGTGAGCTTTCTCTGTGCCATCCGTGGTTCTGGAAAGTACTGACACCAGGACAGGCTACTGGGATTAGTTCTTAAAGTGGGCAGGGAGGAAAAACTAAGATTAAAGAGGAAGAACATATGCAAATGTGGGGAGGGTGGGTGGACCAGGTCAGAAGTGTTGGCCCAGGAGGCAGGGTAGCATTAGCAGCCAAGTACCCTGAATCAAGCATTTCCTACGCACTGCACATCCATTTTGTCATGTCATCCTTAACAGTACATTACTGTTATTCATATTTTACAGTTGACAAAATGGAAGCTTAGAGACATTCAGTAACTTGCCTAAACCCATAGCTGAAACCGGAAACAGAGCTGAAACCAGAGTGTGAAAGCTGAGCTGGTCCTCCAAGTTCTAGAACTTCTTCTGGTGACCTTCCCATTTGCTCTGCACCAAATGCTTGAGCACCAGGATGGTCACAGAAAAAGAGAAGTGAGGACACTTGGGGACAGAAGCACTCTCCAAGGCCCTGGCTTACTGCAGCTACCTTAGTGGGACTCCAGTTTTGTGAGGGCAGGCTGAACCTGCAGGTGAAGTGACATCCTGAATTGCCCAGGAGTCCCCAGACTGGACACCCCTTATGGACACATGCTAATGCATCTGTGCTCATGTCATGCCTCCAAATGGCCTTCCAGGATTGTAACCTTAGGCTGTTCCTTCTACAGGAAAGTTACTCTGCCCTGTGTTAAGTGACCCGGACACTCAGGCCACTATCGATTGTAGCACAGATGTTTGGGCCAAATAAGTATTTGTTGCATGATGAATGAGTGAATCAGCACATTCATTCCTGAGTATTTCTTGTCTGATATGCACATCGTACTAGGCAGAGTCCAGCAAGCAATAAGCTCTTTTAGTTTGCTAAAGGCTACCAAGACAATATACCAGAAATGGGTTGGTTTTTAAAGGAGGAATTTATTGGGTTGCTAGTTTACAGATTTGAAGCTGTGAAAATGTCCAAATCAAGGCATCAGGTGATGTTTTGGACCCTTGCCACATGGCAAGGCACAATGGCAGTGTCTGCTGATCCCTCCCTTCTCTGGGTCTTGTTGCTTTCAGCCTCTGGCTTCCTCCAGGTTTCTCTCTGCTCCTGTGGCCTTTTCTCTCCTGGATTCCACTGATTTTGGCTTCTGGCTCCTGGGACTTTTTCTTTCTGCTTCTAGAGGTTTCTCTCTGTCTCTGTGACCTTTATTCTCTGTATATTCATCCTATTTATAAATATTCCAGTAAAAGGATTAAGACTCACCCTGGGCTACACCTTCCTGAAGTAATCTAATCAAAGGATCCCACATCCACAGGAATGGATTAATTTGGGAATGTAATATTCTGGGAGCCATAAAAGACTCAAACTACCACAATCCCCTTATCCAGGCTGTACAAAGGGAGGCCAGTAAAGAGATGGTCCATAATGAAACTTCTGTCTCATAGTGGCTGGCCTACCAGAATGGCTTGCTTGGGGAGTTTTAACTTTAAAACACAAATATTATAAGGGAAAGTAGATGTAAAGATAGCAGTTTGAACCAGGGATGACGAATCAGAAGAAAAGAAATGTAGAGATAGAGAGAAGCTGAGCCAAGAACTAGGTGATTTAAGGAGTAGGGAGCAAGAGACACTGGTTACTGCAGTAGTATGAGATGACCAGGCTGCCATATCTGTGATTGGCTTCTGAAGCTGGGGCACTGTCATTTTCTTTTTCCATTAGGCCTGGCTTGGTTCCTACTGAAAGTTTGATTTTGATTTTCTTATATATCTCTATGTGTCTTTAATGCCTGATATAATTCCCCTCTAGACCTCAATTTTCCCAGATGTGCCAGTTTTAGGAAATACGTGCATGAAAAATGACATGACCTTTTATCTGAATGAATTAGACACTTCCTGGGTAAGCCAAGCAATGTTATACAACCTGCTTTCATGAAATGTCTCCTTTATTCCTTTTGGACAAATAAAGGTCATATATTTCAGTTGCCACATCCTTTCTGTGAAGATAAACGAAGCTGGAGAAAAGAAGAAGAGGCACTACCCACTAGGACCATTGTGTTTTCTGGAAAGTTCCTTCTCATTTTCTTAAGTCTGATGTGATCAAGACTCTGTTGTTTAGATTTTTTCTTAAAGAGTGTACATTTCTTGACGTGCAAGGAAATGGCTGCCTGGTGAAGGAAGGGGAGAGGTTTCACAAGAATCGAGAAGGGCCCACCTCTGGAAGGAACCTCTTTCTCCACATATTTACCTTAGCACTTCCTCAGCTCAGAAGTGTGAAGTGCTGTATTGGCAGGTTGACAATTTGCCACAGCTTGTTTGTTTGACATCTTACCCAGCACCAGGATAGTTCATGGACAGAGAGGCAAAAGGACCAGCGGCGTTACAGATGGACAGGGTTGAATTCCACATCAAAATGGATTTTCTATATCTTAGAATCTTCTAAAGACGAGGAGCTGCCTTAAGAGAAGATGCCCTGCCTAGCAGAGGTAGTGATCCCCTGTTGGGAACTGGATGAGATGACATTTAAGGATCCTTTCATCCTAGAGATCCTGTGATCAAAGGGCATTCTAGAGCAGCAGATGTAATGGCAACTGGCTGCCTGAATCTTGATTTATCTTCTGAAGACCATGTCCTCAGGGGGAGTTCACTGAATTTGGAGCCTGGTCTCCTTTGCTGCCCTCAATCACCTTGATGGGATAGACAGTTTGGATTAGAAACAAAGAAAGAAGCCACATCCTGTAGCTATAAATGATGGACTCTACTGTGCACCACGGGTGTTAAGCTCATGCCAGGAGTGAGGTGGGGTTTGGGGGTGGCTACACAGAGGAGCCAGAGCAGGCAGTCTCCAGGCTCTTCTATTCCTGCTTGGCTGTTAGCGAGAACAGCCCCATACCTTTTCCCCACATTGGGATTTCATAAACGATTTCCTTCGAAAACTGAATATTTTGCTGAGGAAGAGAGAAAGATCAAATAAAACAAAAGTTTGAAAACCACCATCCTAGAGCACAGCTAAGTTGTCGATAGGTTAAAATGTCTGAAGATCTGCTGTTAAATTAGATTTTCTACATTTCCCCTCTCCCACCCCAGAGTGCCCACAGGTGAGCTCTCCACACAGTCTCTGAATGAAAGTAGCTAAGAGTGGGGCTGCACAGACATGTCTCACAGAGAGCCCATGCAGTTCGTTTTTACGCTCTTGGCTTTATCCTTCTCCTCAGCACTTCTCACCATCCAACCTACCTGTATTTTGTTTTTTGACCTCTTTTGCTTTCTAGCCCCCCTCACTGGAATGTCAGCTCCATGGGAACCGAGATTGTTCTATTTTCTTCACAGTCATTTCTCCAAAAATATAGCACACTGGGTGCATAATAAGTGCTCAAACCATATTTGTTGAATGAGTGAATAAATGAATAATTAAATAATTATACTGTTGGCCTGTCTTGTACTCAGAGAGCAAGGGTAACATACCAAGCTATACTGTGAATGAGCTTTAATATCCTTTCCAGGCAGTGGCTTTCCATGGGAGATTGAGAGTGTGGGAAACCAGGGCAGGCGATCACTAGAATTGCAGGAAGAACTGGAAGGAAGAATATGGAAGAGAAAGAACCCACTGTCACTGGAGCTCATGATAGACCAGACGTGATGTGGATGCTAACGTGAAGTGATAGCATTTAATCTTCACGGCTCAATGGGGCAGAAATGGCAAGCCCCTCTTTCACCTCAGCCCGTCCACTACTAAACATTAGCAAAGCTGAATTCCCCTTCAGGTCTGATGGAAAAAATACTCAGAAATGGTGTCTTGGGTTGTTAAAATTGTTTATTGACTTCAGAAGTTTAAGCAAGGAGGGTCTTAGGTATACCTCATAGGAAAAAAAGGAGCAACTGGGAGATTTGGGGAGTCATATTTGAAAGGGAGAATCGGGCTGCTTTTAAAGGAATTTTTCAAAAGCAAGGTGTGTAGAATGTAATGTATGAGATGCTGCCATTTGTGTGAAAATAAGGGGAACGACACGTTCAGGCTTTCATACACTCCTAACCCCCTCCTGGAAGCATGGGAAGAAGCTTTACTTTCCACCACACACATGTTATCATGCATATTCCTGGAAAAATGAAAGGAGCTCCTTCCCTCGCAGGCAAGGTCTGAAAGTTGGAGAGGCATAAGAATCCTAGGGACGTTTGACAGGCCCAGTTAATTACCGCTAACCTCTTGGACTTCTGTCATGTCACATTCAACATTTGCCACCAAGAACAGACCAGTGGAGGGACTCCTGAGATCCTGGTCAGGGCTAAGCTTTGCATGAGTGGGCAGAGGGTCGGGCCAAAGACTCATTCAGTGGAGAAGATCGCTCTCTCTCTCTCTCTTTCTTTCTTGCACACACACACAATTACCTGCCACCAGGATCATCCTGGAATGCTCGTTGTCTTTGGTTTCCCAGAGAGCCTGGGAAAGACCCAAAGGCTGTGACCACGGACATCTTTAAGGCTACTGCCTCCCCCAGGCTCCATCTCTGTGCACCCAGCATTCCCAGTGGGGGCCTGTAGGAGGGCTCCTTCCACTTCTCCACCTGACCTGCCCTGCTTGCAGACCTGTCCTGGGGAACAGCAGCAGTCAGAGTTATCTCCTGCCTTAATGCGGGGGCACACCTATAAAATAACCGGCAACAGTGATTAGCAGGACACAGGTTTGCAAGTGTGGCCCTATGAGAAAGTCTTGAGTCACAGGTTGCTCTCTTTCTGGCCTTCTCCTTAAAGTTAATCTATGATGACTGAATAAAAAGATTCCCCAAAGCTGCTTACTGCCATAGCCACGTCTGTAAGTGGGTCTCCAGGCTCCTGATAAACAATCATTCAAACTATAGGGCCTTGCTTCTCCTACCTGTAAAATGGGACAATTCTGTTTACTTCCAGTCTTGCTTTGATGAGTCATTGCAAGCATGGTGACTTAGGCTATTTGAAAACAATTCCATGTAAATGCAAGAAAGTGCAGGGGAGGGCAGCCAACTGCATATTAGTGGATTGTTTTGGAAATTGTCAATTTAATTATATTTTTGCCCATGGAACATTTGAATGGAGCATTCAAGCTGGAAAAGGAATTCTTTTTACTGTCACAATCCCTGTTAGAATTGGGAGGAGAGCCACAGTTTGATTAGATTTTAATTTTAAAAAACTTTTTTTTGTGTGTGCAGGCTAAGGTAATTTTCTAAGGAGATTTTGTTCTCACCTCTCCTGAAATCGGCATTTCCTGCTTCCTCTCTCTTCTTCCTATTCCATTCACAGCTGACCACCTTGAATAATTTTTGCCTCTACTTCTCACTTGACACTTCATATAAGCATCATGAGTGGCTGCTTAGCTTCTCCTAGATATATGTCTTGTTTTCCAACCTGAGCTAGGGATTCTCAAACGTTTAAATAATAATAATTTTTAAAAACTGGGGAAGCAGATGTGGCTCAATTGATAGAGCATCTGCCTACCACATAGGAAGTCCAGGGTTCAAAGCAAGGGCCTCCTGACCCATGTGGTGAGCTGGCCCACGTGCAGTGCTGATGCGCGCAAGGAATGCCGTGCCACGCAGGGGTGTCCCTGTGTAGGGGAGCCTCACGTGCAAGGAGTGCGCCGCGCAAGGAGAGCTGCCCCGCGCGATAAAAGTGCAGCCCTCCCAGGAATGGCACTGCACGCATGGAGAGCTGACGCAGCAAGATGACACAACAAAAAGAGACACAGATTCCTGGTGCTGCTGACAAGAACGCAAGTGGACACAGAAGAACACTCAGTAAGTGGACACAGAGAGCAGACAATGGGGGGGGGAGGAAGGGGAGAGAAATAAATTTTTTTTTAAAATCTTAAAAAAAAGGATAAATGTAAGCACAGATGTCACCTTGTTAGAAAAACCTGGTTTTTGAGACATTATATCTGTATAGGGAAGCAAGACATACAGAAATTAGCAGTGGATTCAAGAGTACAACAAGGCGGGTCAAGACTAAAGCCAAAGGAGAGCCCTGGTGGGGAGAGGGATGGGTGTTCAGGGCGGGCGAGGTCTTGGTGGGGGGTGGGTTGCCCTGCAGGAACAGGAAGGTGAGGAACGGCCCTGACAGGTGGACCAAGAGGAGGGAAAGGGTGGCTTTGCCCTCGGGATTTGGCAAAGAGACCGCTTTCCAGAGGACCCTGAAGGTCACATCAAGGCATCTGGATCTTTCCTTTGATGCCATGAAGGCATTGAAGGTCCAGGGAATCACGCCTGTTCCGTGAGCCTCTGGTGGGTTCACGGGAGTGGGGATGGGGACTTAGGATGGGCACAAGCCTCTGACTGTTGTCTCCTGCTTGGGAAGCAGCAGATCCCCTGGGAGGCTGCCCACTTTCCTGATGGAGGCAGAGTGCTTCTATAAGGGGGAAGCCAGGGGGGCAGACGTGGGATGAGAACAAAGCCAAGAAGATCTAAGGAGAGCCCCAGAGGGCGTGGATGAGCTCGGAAACCAAGGCTGAGGAGCCAAGATGGAAAGAGCTGGGAAAAAGCCCCCATTCTAACGGCTCAGGCGGGAGCTCTCCAGCCATCAACGGGGAACAAGTTCAATCCCACACCCTCAATACTTTTCAAAACCACGCCTTCTTATCACTGTGCCTACCG
Source organism: Dasypus novemcinctus (assembly GCF_030445035.2). NCBI lineage: Eukaryota > Metazoa > Chordata > Mammalia > Cingulata > Dasypodidae > Dasypus > Dasypus novemcinctus. Next base: position 29,027,479 of record NC_080700.1, on the reverse strand, counting down.
CTTGTCTAGTTCACGTCCTCCTTAGCTTGTGCGCAGCCTCTGAGGAATGGTCCCTCTGCTCTCTTCCCTCTAGCCTCCACCACGCACTTGCCAAAATACCCGGATTGGACCCTGGGATGACCTTCCCCAGAATCTTCATTGGCCCACCCCTTCCCACCACATCGCAAGACTCTCACAACCCACCTGAGGGATATGTCACTGCATGCTTCAGTATCTGTAGGTCTCTGAGGAGGCAACTATTTAGGACCAATGGATATTGTACGTGTGGTTGTTCAAAATAAAGTAGCTGGAAAGAACGTTTGAAACTGGGTTCTGTCGCAGTCCCCTGGGAACAAACTGGAATGCAGGATGAAACTCAAACTGTCCCAGCGTCCTTCAAAGCCTTTGGGAGTCTGTCTGGCTGAACTCTCCTGCTGCATCTCTCCAGGACCCAGTCACTTGCTCATATGGATGACATCATGTTCTCGAAATGTCCCTGCCTTTGCAAGGTGGACTTGGGTGTTCTTTGCTTCTCGCTCCATTTAGCTCATTCCTCCATTACAGCAAGTGGCCAGCAGCACAATAATGGTTTTGTGGTTTTGCCCATTTAGTGGCTAATTCTAGCTATTAGAACTTAGGCTTTTAGGAAACAGGGGTTGAGTTTTATTCATCTTCATATTTCCAGGCTTACCCTGATATCTGGCACTTGCCAGGTACTCAGTAAGCCTATAGGGAATGAGTAAATTCAATGACCTTAAGTTGCAGGTGCAAAAGAGGAGGTGTCCTGAAATGAGACTATCATTTCTGCAGAGTTTGGAGGTTGCAAATCCTTAAAGAAAGACCTTGGGATAGTTCAAGAACAGAGCCAGGCCCCGGGGACCAGTAGCTGTCCTCGAGCCTTTTGCTCTCTGCCCTGTGCCTCAGTTTTTCCCTTTGAGATAATAGCCACTGAAGTCAACATCACAGGGCACAAGAGTCAAGGCAGAGCATTTAAAAGTTGCTTTTCCAGACAGTGTTGTTGTCTTTAAAATAAACAATAGCTTAGGATCTCCGCCTTAAACAAAAGTAACTGACCCCTTCATACTTCCAAATTCTATGCCTTTTTCACCAGAGCATGTTTTTTTTTTTAAGGAGGTACTGGGGATTGAACCCAGGACCTCATTCCTGGGAAGCAGGTGCTCAACCACTGAGCTACACCTGCTCCCCAATGAGAGGTGTTTTTTTCGTCTGTTTCCTTCGTTTCTAGGAAGTACTGGGGATGGAATCTGAGTTACATCTACTCCCCACCAAGCATCTTTGATTGCGACATCACATACCATGAGCAGTAGCACTGATACTTCATTTCCCTAACTCTCCTGCAAGGAGGATGGGCTGCGGAGTGGAGAGCCCCTCCTCTGTGTGTGCAGATTCCCAGAGGCTCCTCCCCGTGTATGAGACCTGGTACCTGGCATCAAGTTGCTCGTGAAAGGATTAGAGATCTTGGCCTTGAGCGAACACTTACCCTTGGCTTCTTAATGGCCCCTCCATTGGGAGGGCACATGCTTTCCTGCCTCCCCTTGGATGTAGCAGGAGGCCTGATTTAGCCCCTGGGCTGTACCTGGAAGCTGTGGGGAAGAGGCAGGGTCCTGCCATCTCCCCTGACACCACTCTAGGCAACGTTCTGACTTTAATTGCCATGGAAGGGTGGACTGGCCCATCCTTGTGGCTTCTGGGGCTGCTGTGGCATCTGTTTGCAGAGGTTCTCTCCCTGCCTTCATCTGGTCGGCAGAATGGGAAGTCTTTGGTGGCCTGCGATGTGAGAAGGCAAGCATGAGCCATCTGAAATAGTGACTGCTCCATTGTGTAGATTTCAGTCCAAAGTCGTGGCTGAACTTGGCCTTGGCTTTGCCTCAACCACGCCCTCCCCAGCTCCATTATTTGGAGCACCTCAGAGCAAACCAATAGTGCTTCGCAAATGAGCTGTATGTGGGAGATTGGGCCACTTCTGTGGTTTGCGCTAAGTGGATTATGGACCATTTCATAAGCAACTGTCTATTTCACTTGATGAGAGCAGAGGCTCATAAATCACTGGAGCTGGAAGGGACATCAGAGGTTATTTAATGCAATCTCTTCATTTTCAGATGGAGAAAATGAGTCCCCGGGAGGTTTGGCATTGGCCTCAAAATCACAGAGTTGATGGCAGAACACAAAGTAAAAACCAGATCTGAATCACGCCGAGCTGCTAGGTTTTAATACCCCGTGATGCTGTTTATTGTGGTCCAGCTGAAGCTGAGGTCCAGGTTTAACTTTATCCTGGACCATGGCCAAAGAATGCACCAGTAAATCTGGGTTATATATGTAGTAACTTCAAGAACCCAGTGGCAGAATTTAAGGCAGCAGGGTAATTCTGAAAGTCCATGCCTGATGGTGCAGGATTTGCATGAATCTAAGGTGATAAGGGGTGCTGAAGATAAAGAGATGGCATCAATAATGGGGAAGTGAGGTTGCCCTGTGAGAGTTAAGTGATAATGAACCATCAAAAAATCTTATAATGCATTAGTAGGCAGTATTATAATACATACGGTATGCCTGGCAGCCTTGTTAGCAATTGATAAAGCAACACTCTCTCCTTGTGGAGCTTGCAGCCTAGAGAAAAAGATAGAGGGAGGCAAAGCAAATAAACACATAAATGCCTAAGCAACTACAATATTTGAAGAGTCCTGGGTAGAGCATAAAGTAGGGTTAGGGAAGCTGCTTGAATCAGGTGGTCAGAGAGAGCTCACCCAAGGAGTGACACTGAATCTCTGCCCTGGGGACATTGACCCAGGCTTAGGCATGGGAAGTGGTGGGAGGGTGGGACATCCGCATCAGAAGAAGCAGCAAGAACAAAGGCCCAGAGGCAGGAAAGAGCTTGACACTTCAACAAATAGAAGGACCACCATGCTGGGACGCAGTGAGCATCAGTGAGTATAAGTGGAGAGTACGGGCGTGGGATGGGTCAGGTGGTTCTTCAGCTTTTAGGCCATATGAAAGAGTTTAGATTTTCCTGTATGTACAATGAGAAGACAATGGAAAGCAAGGATGGAAGGAGAGGGTCATAGCCCATTAGACTTTTTTAGTGATCAGTCTTGACTGATGTGCCAAGAATGGATTTGGAAAGGGGCAAAGGCAAAAAATTTTTTTTAATTCAAAGAGAACAGTCAAGAAAGAAAGGTGACTTGGAGCAAAATAGTGCCCGTGGCTATAGAAATAAAGATAAATAGGTGGAACCGTGGTATGATTTTGACATAGAACCAACATGTTTGGATTGGATTGGATTGGATTGGATTGGATTGGATTGGATTGGATTGGATTGGATTGGATTGGACTGGATTGGATTGGGTGAGAGAGAGTTTAGCGTAGGGATAGTGCAGTTACTTATGGAAAAGGAAACATGTGGGGTTAAGAAAAAATGGGAGAGAGAGAGGTCAAGAACCTGTTTTTAGACCTTATCAGGCATCCAAGTGGAGATTGAGAAGATTTGGCAAATAGCCAAAGATCCACAGTGTCACCTTCAAGTGCCAGGTTGGCTTCTAAGCCAAGAACTTGACAGTCAGGTGATTGAAGATGCTAAAATCCCTAAAGGAACAGCATTCCTAAAAGAAGTTAAGGATGAAAGAGTGTGTAAATGTGTGTGCTTGTCTGCGTATGGAGGGTGGGAGTAGGGTTAGTCTTCCAAAAACAGTGCAGATAAAGCAGAGACTGCAAAGCTGACAAAACACTAGCATCTGTTGGGTTGGGGTGAGGGAAAGAATCTCTGGCTCAAGAACACTGGCACCTCATCTTCGGGTCGGGAGATGCACAATTACTGCTCCAGGCTGATGCTGAATTTATGTAGAATGTTTAATAAGGTGGGGTGTAAATGTGGGGAAATGGATAGAGTTGATGGCAACACATTACAGTGAGTATAATGGGGGAGTCTAGGAATGTTCCTCTATTACAAGGTGTTAAGAATATGTAGGGAAGTGCACTTGGCCCAGTGGTTAGGGCGTCCATCTACCACATGGGGGGTCAGTGGTTCAAACCCCGGGCCTCTCTGACCTGTGTGGAGCTGGCCCATGCACAGTGCTGATGCACACAAAGAGTGCCCTGCCATGCAGGGGTGTCCCCCGCGTAGGGGAGCCCCACGCGCAAGGAGTGCACCCCGTAAGGAGAGCTGCCCAGCGCAAAAGAAAGTGCAGGCTGCCCAGGAATGGCGCCGCACATATGGAGAGATGATGCAGCAAGATGATGCAACAAAAAGAAACACAGATTTCCATACTGCTGACAACAACAGAAGTGGACAAAGAAGAACATGCAGCAAATAGACACAGAGAACAGACAACTGGGGGAGGCATGAGGGCGGGGGCGGAAAGGGAGAGAAATAAATAAATACATAAATCTTTAAAAAAAGAATATGTAGATACATGGAAAAATACAATTAATGTAACATATAGGCTACAGCAATATTGTAATTTTTTAATTACAGTAGCAAAGAAGGTACCATATCAATGCTAAGGATCAATAATGGGGGTGTATAAGGCAGTAAGGCATTTCTCCTTTTGGAGTAATGAAAAAGCTCTGAAATGGACTGGGGTGATGACAGCACATCTCTGATGAAATTGAGAGCCACTGAGTGTACACTTTGGATCGACTGGACCAGGCATGGGGTGGTATAACACAGTGGCTGTGGCTAAATGTGCAAATATGAGAACGTTCCCTCATGAACTATAACAAATATACAATACTAATGCATGGTGTTAATAACAGGATGGTTTGTGGGAAAATACACCTGATATAAGCAAAGGACAATAAATAGTAATATTATGAAGATGTTCTTTCGTCAATTATTAAAATGTGTCACAACATTGTAAGGTGTTGGTGGTGGGGTAATGTATGGGAATCCTGTATGGTATGCATAATTGCTTTGTAAATGCACAATTTTCCAAATTAAAAAAAAAAAACATAATAAAAAAATTTCTTCCAGGACTGAAGCTATGAGAAGTAGCCCAGTCGTGCACTCTTGCTCCAGTTCTTGACTTGTTGTTATGACCTGTTGAGAATGTAGTTTAGTACACCAATGGAAGTGAACAGAATAGCGAGTCAACTCAAGTACTTGAACGGTTTGTAATTCTCATTGTAACTTTTTTTTACTTTCTTTTTTTTATTATTATTGTCCTTTTTTAAAAAAAGATACATAGATCACACAAAATGTTACATTAAAAATATAAGAGATTTCCATATACCCCACTCCTCTCATTGTAACTTTAAGAAATGCACATTCTGGATTTTGGTCTTCCTTCTCCAAGATGATGACGTTTGATCTGAGTCCACCATGGAGAGTTGGAGCAACTCCAGGCGGTTGGCAAATTAGATTTGGGGGTACCTAACCTGAACACCCGACCTGGAACTTGAGTGATGTCTCCAAGGTAATTAACGAGGCTTTCTGGGAAACCTGCTGTGTGGGGGCCAGCCAGCCCGTAAAACACCGATTCTTGCTGCACACGCTTTCATCACACACCAAAAGAGGAAAACTGACTTAGAACCTTAGCTCTAACCCTGGAACCTGCTTTTAATTTATTTTGTCTTTTTTTTTTTTTTAACTGCAGGCTGTTTTTAAGGGACAATTGAGTCCACCCTCCACTTCGAGGCATGTAGGTTGTGATTCCTTACCACCATCCTTAGTGAACTGAAAGGTCCCTCCTTAGAGAGTTTGGATAAATACCCATGGGCGTGTGGTTGGAGAAGGCCCTTCCTGGGCTGTGGCCCTGAATTTCAGCCAGAGCAGGCTTAAATCTCTGGGGAATCATAGAAATTACTGAAAAAATTTTTGGGGACTGGACCTGAGAAGCCAGTGGCAGGAGATGCCATCTGTGTGGAGCTGCAGTAGCCCCAGTTTTCCTGGAGCTCTTTGCCCAAGACCCGTGAATCCCTGGACACATACCTGGGCACACTGAGTCTGACAAAGTGCATGATTTTTTCTCCTTCTCCCTTCCTCACATCTCCCTGGCCTGGGCACTGCCCGTCTGCTGCATCAATTTCCCATTAACATTCCTCCCAGTGGTCACAAGAACTGAGACAAATGGAATCCACATGCCGATTCTCAAGTTGGGAAGCTTCCACTGGACTGGGCACGTCTGAGGCTGTAAGTGGGTGTAAGAACTCCAGCTGGGCCCCCCGAGGGCTGGTGTGACAAGAAAAGCAGTACTGCTCTCCAAGGACCTAAAAGCCACCATGCATCACACGCATTCACACATTCATTCATTCTATAAACCTGTTCTGAGGGCTTCGTAGTTTAGGTATTCAGCACTTTCTTTGGGCAAACCTGCTTCTGGATGACAGCAACACAAGGATGAGTAAGACTGAATCTGGGCTTCTGGAATATGGAATGAGGTGTTGGGAGCAGTGCTAGGCTTTCAAAATTGTGACTCCAAAGAAAGGAGGTACCAGGGATTGAACCCAGGACCTCGCATATGGGAGGCAGACACTCAAACCACTGAGCTACACCAGCTCCGCAGTACCATGCCTTTGATGTTGCTGCTCTTACCCCATCTGTCAAATCACCCGTCTTTTCAGGTCAGTGTACCATGATCCCCTTCTTGTAGTTGCAGAAGTGAGGTTAGCTTGTTTTGTCTCCAGGGGTGTGAAGGAAAAAAGTAGGTGATAGAGAAAAACTAGAATTTAGGGTAATATCTTTGAAAAGAATAAGCAGGATAGAAGATACATTTAAAGTCCTGGATGATGCTAAAGGACACTGGAAATGGGAAGGGTTGGTTCTATGGGATGATGTTAGGAGACCTCTGTGATTTGCATTATTGTTATAATTTCGCCTCCACTTCCTCCTGTTGTGAAGCAGGGCTCTTGTAGCAATGTGGCAATGACAGTCACTCACTGGTTAATCCAGGGTCAAATGGAAGGATGGCTTTGGCAGGTGAGAGCCCAAAGAACTAAGAAGTACATTAGCTCTAGATGGCACTGCCCTAACTTATGGTCAAGGGATACTTAAAACTTAGAATAGCTACAGGAACTTATAAGCTATGATACATAATTGGATTAAAGCTCATAGATGAAATAATTGTTGCAAGAAATGTTCAGAATTTGACTCATATATATTATACAAAATAATACCACAAATATGTGTTGAAATTAGAAGACACTGCATAGCAATCTTTAAATGGATAGAATAAAACTTGAAAATTGATTGGTAAACTGTGGGCAACTTGAAATTCTTAAATTTGTAGAGAAAATGGTTTCACATCAACTCTCAGTTGTGACACACTATTTCTTTTTTTTAAAATGAATTTTATTGAAATGTATTCATAAGCCTTGTAATCTATCTGAAGTGTACAATCAATGGCATTTGGTATAATCACAGAATTGTACAGTCCTCACCACAATGAATATTAGAGCATTTTCATTACTCCAAAATGTAAAAACCCCACCCCCTAGTAGCCACCTCTAAATCCCTCTATTCTTCCTCTGCCATATATTACTGCAAATCTATTTCCATATCTATAAATTTATTTATATTTACGTTTTGTACAAATGAAGTCAAACAAAATGCAGTACTTTGTGTCTAGTTTATTTACTTAGCACACTTTCTCATTTTTTACCATTGATGGAAGAATATCAATATATTACTATACCTTACCATCCATAGTTTGCTTTGGTTGTATCTTTATTCAAATATCACCCTAGTATTAACAACTGGCCCATTATCTCTTAACGGCAGATAATAGTTTTAAAAAATTCTCTATAAATGTTTACTGTTTTAGTCAGGCTTATCTAGGGAAACAGAACCTACAGGAGATATCCATAAATATTCTGAGATTTTTATAAAAAGGGTTTCATGAGACTGTGGGGGTGCACAAGTCCAAATTCGTAGGGCAGGCTGAAAGCAGGGAACTCTGACGAGGGTCCTCAATGAATTCTCCAGGAGAAGATAACAGACTCAACTAGAGATGGAAATTCTCTCTTCTCTGCTGCTTAGATCATCACTTCTCCTTTTAAGATCTTCAGTTGATTGGATAAGACATCTCTCACTGTTAAAGGCAGCCTCCTCAGTTGACTGTAGATGTAATCAGCCATAGATGAAATCAACTTGCTGATGATTAAGTCCACATCCATGAAGTATCCTTACAGTAACAATCAGGCCAGTGCTTGCTTAACCAAACAACTGGACACTGGCCCCTAACCAAGTTGACACATGAACCTAATCATCAACTTTACTTACAAATTTTCTTATATACTTTCTGTATAGTTCTTTTTTTTTTTTTTTGCACAAATCATTCTTAGCATTGCATCTTCCTGACTCCTCCTTTCCTTCCATCTCTCTTTCTTCTCTTTTCTTTTTTTGTAAAAAGAGTAATAATGATGGATTCCAGGGATGAGAGAAGTAATGTGTTGGAATTTACACGTGATCAGCTCCCATTGGCTAATTTCTTTCTCTCTCTCTATTACAAGAAACTTTTTGCTTTAGGCAAATCACCCAACCTCATAGATGAAACTTGGATTTTTAATTTCCCATTATTCATTCCTGAGGCATCTTCCCCTTCCGGTTAAAAAGCCTTGGGTGGTGACTTCACAAGTGAGTTACCACCCATGAAAAATGTACCCATGAAACGAAACGTCAGGTGGTTGCTTGGCCAGATCTACTGATGACAGGGTCTCAATTACATAACTCAACTAACTACAAGAACTAACCTCTAGAAAATGCAACAGAACTTGATTTCCCCTGTCCTCCCTGGAGGCATTCACTCTGCAGCCTTTGTTTGAGAATGGGGTGAGGAAAGGTGGAAGCACGATCATGAAAGTCCACTTCAGTGGGAAAGTGGGCAGAGACAGAGCAACCTGTTCAGCAAGTGCTCAAAAGAATAAGGAGGAAGAAGGAAAAGAAAGAGGCAAAGACAAATATTCTTTTGTAAAGAAGATTGGGTCACTGACTTTTGATGATTGACAGTGCTGTGTAAAGCATGGCCTTGCAGAGGTAAGAAAGACTTCTTTGTGCTTCCTTATTTCAGTCTGTCTAGTTATGAATCGGGGGCAAGTATTCTGGGGAATGAGAATTTACTCCATGGTTACGACTGTGGAAACCCAACAGTGGGGTTTTCTAAGGCCTAATTTAAAATATTCTGTGTCAGAATCCCCATAAATCTGCTGATATACATCAATCAGTTGTCTTGAATTTTTTGTTCAGAAAAAAATGAATCATTGCACCTATGCTGAAGTTCGTACATTTTTATATTTTCTCAAGAACATTAAAGAGGGAATATTTATTCAGTGTTCCATTTATTCAGTCAACAGTTTTTTTGTTGTTATTGTTTTATTTTTAAGATACTGGGTCCAGGGATTGAACCCAGGACTTGGTATGTGGGAAGCTGGTGCTCAATAACTGAGCCACACTGGTACCCCTGAGTTGGTTTTTTCATTTGTTTGCTGGTTGTTTGTCTTTCAGAGGCACTGGGGACCAAACCTGGGACCTCCCATGTGGGAAGCAGGCTCTCAACCACGTAAGCCAAATCCATTCCTCAGTCAACAATTATTTATTGAGCCCATACTATGTGCTATACAGTCTGCTAGATGCTGGAGACACAAAGAAGAATAATACAGGATAGGTAATTAGACGATTATAGTATAGTGTGTGCAGTAGACTCAAAATGGTCTTCCAAAGATGCCCATGCCTTAGTCCTTGGAACTTGTGACTATGTCACCTTACATGGTAAAAGTGACTTTGTAGATATGATGAAAGTGAGGATCTTAAAAAGGGGGAGATTAGCCTGGATTATCTGAGTGGGCCCTTGTAGGAAGGAAGCAGGAGGATCAAAGTCAGTAGTAGAAAATGTAATGACGGAAACAAGAGATTGTATTGATGAGAGGAAGGCGTCACAAGTCAAGGAGCACAGGTGGCTTCCAGAAGCTGAGAAAGGTGAGGACGTGGATTCTGCTCTGAAGTCTCCAGAAGGAACAGAGCCCACCAACACCTTGATTTTACACTGCTGACTTCCAGAACTGAAAGAGAAGGCAGTACTTTCCCTCTAAGGTCAAGAGCAAGGCTAGGATGGCTGCTCACCACTCTTATTCAACGTAGTCCTGGAAAAGATAGCCAGGGCAATAAGGCAAAAAATAAATAAATACATACATAAATATGTAAATACATAAAAGGTATACAGATAGAAAAGGAAGAAATGAAAGTCTATTTGCAGATGATATATCATTGTCTAAGTAGAAAAATCCCATTTTATACTAGAGAAATCCTAGAATTATATGTAAGTTCAGGAAGGATGCAGGATACCATATCAGCACACAAAAATCAAACATATATGAACAATAGACATGTGGAAACCAAAAATTATAAACACAGTACCATTTATAATCACTCTAAATAAAATGTATTTTAAGTAGAATTCTGAAAAATATATATGGCATCTGTGTGCTAAAAATTTTTAAATGCTGATAAAAGAAAATCAAACACATAAATAAATGTAGAGATGTACCTTATTTATGGAATGAAAGACACAAGAGAGAAACAATGTCAGTTCTTCTCAAAATGACCTATACATTTAACACAATTCTTATAACAGTCTCAGCAAGTTTTTTTGTTATTGTTTCTGTTTTTGTAGACAAAAGCAATCTTATAAAATTTACAGGGAAATGCCAAGGACATTAAAGTAGGTAGAGTGTTGAGAAAGAAGAATAAAGTGGGAGGACTCTACCCATTGTTAAAGTTAATATAGCTATAATAATCCAAGCAGTGTGATATTAGAGAAGGGATAGATCAATGTAACAGAATGAAAAGCACAGAAATAGACCCATGCTAATATGACCAACAGGTTTTTGACAAAGGTGCAAAAGCAGTTCAGTGGAGTAAGTCTAGCCTTTTGAACTAATGTGCTGGAACAATTGGACATCCATAGACAAAAAAACAAATGAACCGCCACCTAAACCTCACACTTCATACAGAAAAAATAACTCAGAATAGATCATGGACTTAAGTGCTAAATATTAAACTGAAAAACTTTTTAGAATCTAGGACTAGGTAAGAGTTTTTAGAACTGACGTCAAGAACACAATCCATAAAAGAACAAATTGATAAATTAGACCACATCAAAATTTAAAACTTTTGCTTTGAAAAGTCCCTGTTAAGAGGACACAAAGACAAGGTACAGTTTGGGAGAACATGTTTGCAAAACACACAGGTAACCAAAAAAAACTTATATCTAGAATATAGTTTTTTAAAACTCTCAAATTTCAATAATAAAAAGGCAAACAACCCAATTCAAAAATGAGCAAAACACATGAGCAGACATTTCACTGAAGAGAATATACTGTTTTGATGGCAGATAACCATATGAAAAGATATACAACATCATTCACCATTATAGAAATGCAAAGTAAAAACACAATGAGATATCACTACTACCCTGGTTTGAGTCCTGTGTGGACCCCAGAAGATTATGTTCTTAAGCTAACCCATTCCTGGGTATGTAAACCTATTGTGAACCTTTGATTAGATCACTTTTTGTTAGATCACTTCAGTTAAGGGCCTTTGATTAGATTGCAGGACCCAGGGTAGGTCTTTTATTAGAGTTCTTTATAAACTGTAGAAACATACAAAGAGACACAGAGAAAGAGGGCTGCCATTTTACCCTGCCTTGTGAGAGAAGACTCCAGGATCACCTGCAGCTGCAGAAAGACAGAGAAACCCCAAGGGGCTTAGAGGGGTCAGAGGCTGGATGGATGGAGAAGCTGAAGTAAAGAGAGCCCCAAGAGGCTAGGCCCACAGAACAGTTTGAAGCTGAAAGAGAAGTGAGCCTGGAGGAGAAAGCAGAGAGAGAAGGCAGACCCACCATTTTGCCTTTCCATGTGGCAGGACTCCAGGATCCAGCTGCCAACCTTTGGTGGGACAGCATCTCTGATGATACCTTGACTTGGACATCTTCACAGCCTTGGAACTGTAAGGTTTTACCCTAATAAATTCCATTAAAAAGTCAACCCATTTCTGGCATTTTGCATCAGCAGTCTTAGCAAACTAAAACAACTACATACGTATCAGAATGACTAACCTAAGAAATATTGATAACACCAAATGCCTCGTGAGGATGTGCAAACTGGATCGCTCATACATTGCAGGTGGGCAGTCAAAATGGTAATAGATACTCTGGTAAATAGTTTGGCAGTTTCTTAAAAAAAAAAACAACTAAACACCCACATACCATACAACCCAACAACTGTACTCTCGGGCACTTATCTGAGAGAAATGAAATCTATATTTATACAAGAACTTGTATATCAATTTCATAGCAATTTTATTCATAATAACAGAAAAACTGGAAACAACCCAAGAGTCCAATAGGTGAAAGGCTAAACAAATTGTTGTTCATTTGTACCATGGAATAGCATTAGTAAAAAATGTAATGAACTATATTGCTCCATACAACAACTTTGATAGATCTGAAGAGAACTATGTTGAATGAAATGAGCCAGTTTTGAAAGATGAAATAGTACAGGGTCCTATTCATATAACATTCTTCAAATGCCAAAATTATAGAGATGGAGAATAGATCAGTGGTTGTCCGGTTTTGGGGATGGGAGAGAAGGACGGGTATGGCTACAAAAGGATGATGAAGGAGGCTTGTGGTAACAAAAGAATTTTGTGCCTTAATAAAATTGCATAGAACCCCACACACAGGAATGTATGTATAATGGGTGAAGTCTAAATAAACTCTGTGGATTGCACTAATGTCAACTTTCTGGGTTTGATATGGTACCATAAGTTGTGCAAGATGTTGCCCTTGGGGGAAACTAGGTGAAGGGTACATGGAAAGCCCCTTATGTTTTTTGCAACTTCCCTATGAATATGTAATTATTTCAAAATAAGAGGTTTAGAAAAATATCACATGGGGTATGAAAAAGATGCATTAAAAGCACATGGATGGGAAGTGGATATAGCTCAGATGACTGAACTTCCACCTACCACATGGGAGGTCCAGGGTTTGGTGCCTGATTCCTCCTGGGGAAGAGCTGGCGTGACAGGCAGGCATGGAGAGCTGACGCAACAAGATGATACAGCAAGGAAACACAAAGAGGAAAGATAACGAGAGACTCAACAAAGCAGGGAGCTGAGGTGGCTCCGGCGATTAAGTGCCTCTCTTCCACCTGGGAGATCCCAGGTTTAATTCCCAGTGCCTCCTAAAAAGAAGGCAAGCAGACACAGAGAGCATACAGCAAATGGACACAGAGAGTGCAAACAAGGGGATGGGGAATAAATAAGTAAAATAAATCTTTAAAAAAAAACATATTGATGAGGCGTTCATCCAAATGTATGGGAACACAAAAAACTTCTCTGAGGAGCTGGCATCTAAATGGAGCGGTGATGGTCTACCAAGATTATTCATTTGTGAAGTGAGCAATTGAAGGGTGGGAGAAATATGAGTGGTGTGTGCACAACGAGGCATTTAGAGTGTCCCCACGGTACCTCCTGCGTGGAAGGCCCTGTGCCTTGTTGAGCGTAACGGCGAGTCATTTGAACCCTGGTTGTCTGGTGGGATTAGGTGACTTTCAAGGTCTCTTCTCACCCTGAGTCTCTGACTCCATGATTCCATGATCATTTGAGACAGAACATTTGGGGAAGGTCTGTCCCAGCACAGGGTCACCGGGCTCCTTTGCAGGGATGGAGCCTTCGTATCACCCTTAGGTTTGGTGAGTGGCATGCTGGGGCTGCGGTTCATCTGGAAAAGAGCGCACCCTTCTCTAAAATCATCCCAATTTCTAATTGCAACTGGGTCCCCGCTGAGATGACTTCTGCTTTAGCCCATGTTTGCACAGGGCCAGACAAATGCTTGGCTCACTCAATGAGGTGAAAAGATTGTATTAATCAGTGTTTGACTGAACTAAATGGACCATTCAGTTCAAACAGCAGAACCAAAAGGTCTAAAAAGCCATGGACTTAGCTTCTCTGTTCAAATTCTTGGCTCAGCAGTTACTCACAGAAATGCATTAACATAAACTTGAAAATATCTCTGTAAAGATTCTGAGCTCTCAGAAATTTTTTCTTTTAAAAAACATAAAAATATCGCTTCTTATTTCAATTACGAAGCTATACAGGCTAGATGCAGAATTTATAGTCCAGTTGTAGATGGAGGTAGATACTGCTCAACTTAGGATGGAAAACAAGTTTTAAGATCATCTGCCACTTAGATGAGCTTTGCAATAAGGAGCTAAATTTTTATGAGGCCCAGGCCTGTGCTGTGGAAAAATCAATGATCCTTAGCCATAAATACATTTTTAAATTCTATGCCAAAGGGAGAAAAAAAGAGATGTACATGAATCAACATACAGTCCTACTGATAAACCAATCTTTCAGCCATCCTGCTTTAAAGAGAGAATCCTCTCATTAAATGCCAAGCCTTTAATTGCTTGGTTCATTCACTCATTCATCAAAATTTGTTGAGCACCTGCCACGCTCACAGGTTACACTGACATAATTCCTCTCCTTAAGGGGCCATAACGTAGTAGGAGAGAGAGAGAGACATAGAATAAAATTAATAATGGTTACTCATCCTGTGCCAGGATCTGTGCTGAATATTTTAAGTTCATTGTCTCATTTAATCCTGAAAATAACCTTTCGCAGCAGTTATCATTACCCCATTTTACATACAAAGAAACGGAAGCTTGGACGAAGTAAGTAACTTGCTTGGAATCCCCTGTGAATAAGTAAACTGGGAATCAAACCCAAGTCCACCTGACTCTAAAGTTCTTGTACATGTGTTTTTTTAGGCAAAATCAAGTAGACATGGGAGGATTTGGTTAACAAAAGTAGGTGCAAAGAACATAAGTAGTACAAGGAAGGAATTACTAGCTTTCCAGCAGAGTTATTGAAGAATGAAGAGGAGTTCTCCAAATGAACAAGGGGTGAAGTGCATTCCAGGTATAGTCGGTGGCCTGCAATTTCAGAACTCTGATGGATTCAAGATAATCCAAACTTGGATGTGCAGTTTTCCTAGTTGCTTCCTTGTTATAATGGCGGGAGTGATACTCTTTCCAGTTCTCCATATCTCCAAGCTGAAACGTGGAAGGGAGGATTTGAGATAAACCGGTAGAATCAGTTTCAATAGAGGTTGGGAGGTGAGAGAGAAGGAGGAGTCAAGGGTTTGCGCAGATGTGTGGATTGCCCAGCTGCTTAGTGTCCACCTGCCTTGCTGTCTTGGGCACATGCACACACGCACATGCACCCATCTACACATGCACAGGCACACATTTAGGACAGGCATGGACGTATACAAGCTCAAGTTTAACTACGGTGAGTTTGAGGAGATTGGGAGGCATCAGTATTATCTACATTAGCCAGAAATATAAGGGCTATGGCACACATGCAAGACGCAGGTATGTGATGGCCAATTAAACCACAGGAAATAAGCTTAGAGAAAATTTAGGGCTGAAGAAAGAAAGGGACTGAAAGCAGGAGTATATAAGGGGATGGGAAGGGGAGGCAGAAGTGGGAAGGGGTCTCAGAATAGAATGTATGTCTCACAGGAGCCAAGGGCAGGGGCAGTTAAAGAAGGAGGGAAGGAGAGCACTAAAAGAAGAAAACAAACACTGCAATGACCAGCCAACTAAACATAACACAACAACATGCGGCTCCACAGGAAGAGGAAACAAAGATATCACAAATAGCGACCAGTCCATGAAAAATATATAGTGCAATTCTTTTTCCAAGAAGAATACTCTTCATTGAGGCCAGTCCATGAATACATTTGAGAATAGGTTTCTATGTATTTAGCTTAAAACCGAAATTGGGCAAAATGTCTTAATTTTCATCCGAAATATATTTACCAAGTACCTATTATGAACCAGGCATGATTCTAAGCACTTGGAAAGCATCAGTGAGCAAAACAGGCAGTCTCTGCCCCTTACTTTGGTGTAGTGAGGGAGATAGGCAATACCATAGAAAGGATATGTGCTACGTCAAACAGTATATGCTAAGGAGAAGGTGGGCAAGAGAAGGGGGCTTGGGAGTTCTGTGTGGGCATATTGCAATTTTAAATAGGATGATCAGAATATTGTTGAGATATCTGTACAGCTGAAGTAGGTGAGGGTGATGGTTAGACTAATGTGTCAACTCACCCAGGTAATTGTGCCCAGTTTGGCCAAGCAAGCACTGGGCGAATGGTAATACAAGGACTTTTATAGACTTTTGTCATCAGTGAGTTTACTGCATAGACGGCTGATTATACCCACGATCAACCTGGGAGATTGCCATCAGTAATGAGTGATGCTTTATCCAATTAGTTGAAGGCCTTAAAAGGGAAAATGAGTCAGCATTCAGAGAGAATTTCCC
Source organism: Dasypus novemcinctus (assembly GCF_030445035.2). Classification (NCBI taxonomy): domain Eukaryota; kingdom Metazoa; phylum Chordata; class Mammalia; order Cingulata; family Dasypodidae; genus Dasypus; species Dasypus novemcinctus. The sequence continues at coordinate 29,011,167 of NC_080700.1, read as the reverse complement.
AGCTCATCTCCAATGTCTCCTGGGAACTCATAAAGGACCTATATTGGACTTTCATTGGAGCTTGCCTGTGGAATCTGGACTTGTGCATCCCCACAGTCACGTGAGAGAATTTTATGAAATCTCACACTGTTTACAGGTATCTGCTGTTGATCATGTTTCCCTAGAGAACCCTGACTTATACAGTGAGGGAATGAGACTTCTGGCCTATTGGAGGAATAGCATTGCAGACACAGGGAGCAGCAGGTGCCGATGCCCCATAGCTGGAGTCCTCCTGACATGTTCAAGGACAGCAAGGAGGCTGTGGTGGCTGGAGGAGAGTTGGCGGGGAGGGCAAGTTAATAAGAGCTGAGGTCGGACAAGTAAGATGTGTATGAGCAGAGGACTTTAAGGCCGTTGCCATGGTTTTAAGCGCTGGATATTGCGGATGGAGTTTGCTTTTGCAAAACTTGGTGTTAACTTCAAGGCATGTTAGAGAGTGAAGATACAACAGATTGCTTCCCATGCACCTCCTGCTAAGCATTCTGACAGGTTCTAGTTATTTCTGATGACTTTCTCATCTTCTTGGTAATGATTCCAAGAAGTAGGGTGGAAATCAGATTTTAGAGTTTTGAGTAATATGAGTAATATTGCCAAAAAAGTTGTTTTAATTAATAATTTTTTTAATTCCAAAGAATAGGCACTATTATAGCAAAGGAGATGCCGTGCAATATCACACAGTTCCCAACATAGAAATTATTGGAAATTTAGCCTTAGAGTTGAAAAGGGAAAAAGGATAAAATGTCATAATAATATATAAATACCCATAACATTTGTTCCACCCCAATCATTTTGTAATGTAGCATCTTCCAGATCTGTTTTCACTTTTTGGTTTGGATATAGTTAGGTAGAAGGACTTAGAGAACAATCTACTCACATCCATGTATCGATTCTATTGACCTCTGGTGCATACATTTTTCTCAGCTCTGGTTCTTGACATCCTTCCTTCATTTCCTGGTAGGAGAGTAGCTGCTATTAGGTGGCCTCCTTCCAGAAGTCTTTGCTCAGGAATGGACAGCTTCCTTTGCTGTGCTCAGCATGCCAAGTGGCCACAGAACAGTGGCCAAATGTGCGTGTCCTAGTGTCAACCCAACCTGGGCAAGGGCTCTGATTCCATTGGGCAAAGACTGAAACTTCTCTGAACCTCAGTTTCCTCATTGGTAAAAAGGAAATAATAATATTTGGCCCCTCAGGATTACTGAGAGGATGAAATGAGATGACATATGTAAGGTATGTATCCCATTGCCTGTGGACATGGTTACAACCCAGTCATTCTTTGTCATCAGTATTGTCATGATTTTATCAAGACAGGTGAAGTTTCTTGCCCCACCCCGCCTCCGTGATGGTTAGGCTAATGTGTCATCTCGGCCAGGTCATTGTGCCCAGTTGTTTGGTCAAGCAAGCACTGGTCTAATTGTAATACAAGGACATTTATTTATTTATTTATTTATTAAAGATTTATTTATTTATTTCTCTCCCCTTCCTCCCCCACCCTGGTTGTCTGTTCTTTGTGTCTATTTGCTGTGTTTTCTTCTTTGTTCGCTTCTGATGTTGTCAGCGGCACGGGAATCTGTGTTTCTTTCCGTTGCATCATCTTGTGTCAGCTCTCCGTGTGTGCAGCACCATTCCTGGGCAGGCTGCACTTTCTTTCGCTCTGGGTGGCTCTCCTTATGGGGCGCACTCCTTGTGCGTGGGGCTCCCCTATGCGGGGGACAGCCCTGCGTGGCAGGGCACTCCTTGCGCGCATCAGCACTGCGCATGAGCCAACTGCACACGGGGCAAGGAGGCCCAGGGTTTGAACTGTGGACCTCCCGTGTAGTAGATGGACGCCCTAACCATTGGGCCAAGTTGGCCACCAGCAAGGACATTTATGGACTTTAGTCAACAGTGAGTTTACTGCATAAATAGCTGATTATATCTACATCAATCAGGGAGATTGCCTTCAGCAATGACTGATGCTTTATCCTATCAGTTGAATACCTTAAAAGGGGAAGTAATTTCAGTATTCAGAGAGAATTTCCCAGCTCATCTCTGGACAGCCAACATCTCTCAGAAACTCATCAAGAACCTTCATTGGACTTTCATCAGAGCCCCTGGTTGCAGCCTGCCTGCGGAACCTGGACTTGTGCATCCCCACAGACACGTGAGAGACTCTTATAAAATCTCATACAGTTGACAGATATCTATCTCCTCTTGATTCTGTTTCCCTGGAGAACCCTGACTAACACACCCTCCAAAAAGTTTGCTAAGACATTGGGTGGTAACAAACACAAGAAAAAATAAAAGCATAATTTGATCACTAACAACTTATTTCCTACCCTCTCCCTGTACCCTGATAACCCATATTGTAGATTCTGACTCTATGAATTTGCTTACTCTAATTATTTCATATCAGTGAGATCATACAATAATTGTCCTTTTGTGTCTAGCTTATTTTCCTTGATATGATGCCTTCGAGGTTCATCCATATTGTCACATGAATCAAAACTTCATTCTTTTTTAATGCTGAAAAACATTCCATTTTAAGTATATACCATATTTTAATTTATCCATTCATCACTAGATGGACAGTTGGGTTGCTTCCATCTTGTGGAAATTGTGAATAATGTCAATATGAATATTGGTGTGCAAATATGTTTGAGTTCCTGCATTCCAATCTTAGATATATACCTAGAAGTGGGATTACCAGTCATATGGTAATTCCGTACTTAGCTTTCTGAGAAATTGCCAAACTGTTTTCCATAATGACTGCACCATTTCACATTCCCATCAACAATAAATGAGTGTTCCTAATTCTCCACATCCTCTTCAATACTATTTTCTGTTGTTTTTTTAGTATTAGTCATTCTAGTGGGTGTAAAATGATATCTCATTGTGGTTTTGATTTACATTTCCCTAATAGCTAGTGATGTTAAGCATCTTCTCAAGTGCTTTTTGATCATTTGTCTATCTTTTTTGAAGAAATGGATATTCAAGTCTTTTTTCCCATTTTTTAAATGGGTTCTTTGTCTTTTTATTGTTGAGCCGTAGAATTTCTTTATATATTCTGGATATTAAACCTTTATCAAGATATGTGGTATAGCAGTTTGGCATTATTTATGAATTACAAAAAAGATATTGGATTATGTTTGTAAAGTGGTCTGTACCTCTGAGTGTAGTCGATTGCATTGAATTCAGAGGTTTCACTTTTACTTGATTAAATTATGATTAAGGGTTTGATTGGGCCATGTCAGTAGGATGTTCTCTCCCAGAGAAAACCACACTGCAGAGCACAGAGTAGAGTTTTGGATGCTGGAATCCCGGGAAGTAAATACACCGAGAAGCAGATACATGAGGAAAGAGAAGGCTCCATTAGATGTGACAGAGGCCCCGGGAAGAGGGATGAGCCATTCACCTGATCGTTTACAGCTGGCCTTGTGGACAGAGCAGAGCAGCTAAGCCCAGAGAGAAATGAGCCCCAGGAGAGAGACAAGTCTTATCCCAGCCTTCAGCTGACATTGGAAGAAGCTGGGACCATGGAGCCCTAAGAGGAAGAGGAAAGCTGAACAAACTCTTGCTGACGTTGGCAGCCATCTTGCTCCAACATGTGGCAACAGACTTTGGTGAGGGAAGTAACTTACGCTTTATGATCTGGTAACTGTAAGCTTCTACCCCAAATGAATACCCTTTATAAAAGCCAAAAGATTTCTGGTATTTTGCATCAGCACCCCTTTGGCTAATACATGTAAATTCCAAATATTTTCTCCCATTGAGTAGATTGTCTTTTTCCTTTCATGATAAGGATTTTTTTTTTTTTGGATGTACCAAAGTTTTTTATTTTGAGAAGGTCCTATTTACCTATTCTTTCTTTTGTTGCTTGTACTTTGGCTGCTATTTGGGTTGCTCGTAAAGTTTTGGTAATGAATAGTGGTGATGGTAGCTCAGCATCGTGAACGTAATTACTAGCAGTGAATGACATATGTGAATGAGCTTAAAAAGGGAAATTTTAGGTTTATGTATGTTACCAGAATGAAAATTAAAAAAACAAAAAACAAAAAACATAAGACAGTGAACCCTATTGTAAATAATGGACTAGAGTTAATAGTGCAATTATAGAAATGTTCTTTCATGAACTGGGACAAATGCACCACACACCAAAGCAAGCTATTAGTAATAGGGTGGTATATGGCAACTCTTTATTTTATGCCTGATTTTTCTGTAAATCTACAACTTCTCTAATCATAAATAAATAAAAGCATACAAATGGAAACATCCACAGCCACAGACTGTTAATTTGAATGAAAGGAAAGTTCAGCCTCAGGCATCACCAGTCCAGGTTCCCAGACACACAGGTACAGCTGGAGTCACCTTTGCTATAACCCCTTTGATAATCCCCCCTGTGATGGATCCAGGGGTTTCCCTGAATTTTTCTTAATTTTTTACTAACCACATAGGAAAGCATCTAGAAAAAGGAAAACAAAAAAGTCATTCCATTAACTAAAACCTTGAATCCATTGCACCACAGGGAAAGGGCATGGCCTTGAGCACTGCAGACCAGGTTTCAATCTTGCCTCTGGCATTGCTTGCTGGTGACCTTGGGGAAAGTTCTTTCAGCTCTCTCCCCTTCACCCTCTTCATCTGAAAATTAGAGATTGATTCGTTTAGGAAGCATTTACTGAATTCGTATACCTCCTATCTGCATGAGAGAGAGCCGAGGACACCCATGCAAGGAAGCGGAGAAGGATGGAGACTGATTACATGAGGGCAGAGTGATTATATCAAGTAAATATAAAGAACACCCTGGGAGCCAGCTCTCTCACTGTTAGAGAAGGGAGTTAAAAATACAGAAAGTGAGAAAAGCTTGAATGAAGTTTATAGTGTTGGGTTGGAAGTAGATGGATCAGGGTGATCATAGTTTTCAATATACATAGAGAGATTGCTAAATATACCTGTATAATATTGGCTTCTAAATACTATTGTCCACTGAAAGAAATCAGAACTCCTTAGGGAAAAGTCATTGTAAGATTAGGGTAAGGGAATTACAAAATAAGCCTAGACTTGTGCCAGAAAGTAAGAAATGATGGATACATGTCACCTGAGAAGCCAGGGCCGGTGGGCTCCCACAGGACAAGTCAAAATAAAAGTGATAGCAACTGATTATAAACCATTGAATAAAATAGGAAACCACGTGTCCTTACAATAGGGAAGCTTGGCAGATGCCACTTCAATCAAGTGATCAAGTGGATACCGGTCATTAATGGGACAAATTCGAATCATGGGACACTTGATAGGATGCAATGGGAAGAAGCAGCATCTTTCCAGGACACTCCTGCCCAAAGTTGCAGAACAGGAATCTAATCACACGCAAATTACAAGCAAACCCAACTGAAAGACGTTCTACAAGATACCTGCCCTGTAATCTTCAAAAATGTCTAGGACAGGCTGGGGCATTCCGTGAAGCTAAAGGAGACTAAAAGATCATTCAACTAAACGCCACATGTGATTCTGAACTGGATTTTTGCTGTAAAAGACATTATTGAGACAATTAGCCAGGCTTCTGTGGAGTCTGAGGATTAGAAGTTTGTATCGTATCACTGCTGATTTCCTGATTTGGGTGGCTGTGCTGTAATCATGGAGGAGAATGTCCTTATTTGTAGGAAATGTATGCTATAGTGTTTGGGATGAAAGAGCATCAGGATGACAAGGTCCTCTCAAATGGCTCAGGGAAAAAAGTCCTTTGTATTGTTCTTGCAACTTTTCATATGTTTATGAACACTGTCGAGCAAATAACAATGAAAGCCCTGCATTTAAAGAGTTCACAATCTAGGGAGAGAGATAAAACATACAAAATCGCCACAGTACAGAGCAGAATATGAAAATAGAGGTATTTCAGAAATGCCTTGAGCAAAAGTTCGGTTAAAATTCTTTTCAGTACTGAGGAGGGCGGAAGTTTTTGAGGAGGTGGAATTGTAGCTGGGCCTGAAATATCAGTGGAGGAAGGCAAACAAGTTGGGTTCCCATCACTTCCCCCTTTTCGAGGCATCCTTCACGGGAATCAGTATTTTTGTGTGTGCTTTAAGGAGGTGACTGAGAGTGGGGGTGGGAAAGAGCACAGAGAAGGTGGGAAAGCCTTTCTGGAATTTACTCAGTTTCTGGACACTTCCCCACACTGTCAGGTTGGCATCGGTAAAAGACCACTCTCGTTAGCTTTCCTCTTTTTTGGTAAGAGATAATCACCACGCTGCTCTAGCTAAAGAAATGTACCCGTCTCTAGAGCCACGTCATTGCAGATAAGAGAATCAATTTTTTTTGTAGCTCGTATTCCTTGCAAAGCAGCAGCAGTGCCCTGATTAAAAAACACTGCCACCACAGTACTTCCAGATGTCAGGCCTTTCAGTGCTAACACTCATTAAAGACTGTATGAAAATATTGTGAGCGTGGCTTCGGTGGGCATGGAGGAAGATACAAGCCTGAATGCTGAAGACCTGAAACGTGGTGCCTAAGTGAGGACCTGGGGGACCTCATCATCTGGGTCCCTCCTCAGCCCTTGCTAAGGTCTTATTCGAGGAGCAGGCACAAAGGCAAGCTAAAGAATTTGACATTGGACTCTTATCCTCATTAGCCTCTGGTTCATCCTTTTGAAAAATTAATTTTACATCACACAAAGATTCAGAAGCAAGAGGCTCCGGGAATAGTTGGTGTCAAATCAGGGAGGTGATTTGAACAAGGTTTCACCAAGCGTGTCACACAGACTCCTTTTCCAATCTGAAAATTCCTCTCCCCACCGAAGAAACAGAATGAAAAACAAAACAAAGCAAGACTGAACTGAGCTAGATCCTTCTCACAGCCAAAGCAGGGCCGGGTGTGAAAATCAGATGCAGCAACAGTGGAACTTCCCAGCGCGGGGCAAAGACCAAGAATGCTCGTATTACAAGGATGCGACACTTCAACCAGACTGGGATGGTGTCACCAGATTTTCTCTAGGGTTTTAGCTAAGCTACAAAAATGAATTTTACATGCAAGCAAGTTTAGTTAGGCCAGTAATTTATTAAGGAAGGGAAGGAAGAGAAATGGGAGGAAATAAACAGATTTAAGGGATCTCAATAGAGGGGAAGGGGCTGAAAAGGGATAAAGAGGGCTGATTTACAGACTGCAATCCCCATTACAGATCACAAATGCCCAGGTTTACTGACATGCTCATCCAGGCAGGGGGGAGGAAGGCAAGGACAGGGGTCCTTTGGCTTGGGCACTTGCCTTTTAAACCTTTAACTGTTCTGTCCCTTTGCTAATGGCAGGGGAGGAGTCCCAGCTGTTTGCTGCTTTGATTGATTACCCGCCCCACAATGCCCCAGGAGGGCCCAGTGATAAGACCCCCCTGGAGAATATCTGAGGCTTCTCCTCGATTCCAGAGGAAATCTCCTCCCGAATGGGAGTTCTCGCACGGGTGTTGCATCTTGCGGGGTATTTGTGGCCATGTGAGCCTGCCTCGGTGGGAAAAGCGATGAAGAAAAAGAGATGATAATCCCTCTGCAGAAACTGGGGCCAAGGGAAGATAATTCAGACCCTTAAAAATTGGGAGAAATCATTACTATTTTGGATACACTTTTTTTAAGGAAGGAGGAGGAGTTTTGAGAGTTAGCTCCACTGGAGTTTCAAGGCAGCTGGAGTTTAATTGAAACTTAGAGAACGGGGAAATTATTTCTAGTACATCTGCCCCCCTAAGGGAATTTATTGGGAGAAAAGAAGACATTCGTTTTAACTAAGTAAGGTGTGTCACGGAACCATAGTGAAACAAATCATCCACTTGCTAAAAAAAAAATCTATCTAAATGTTTTAAGAAGGGATGGAAAAACTGCTATTGATACAATACTTAACTGAAATTTATTCTTGCCAGCACATTAGTTTAGGTTAAATATCTGCTTTGGTAGATGTGCATTTTGTGTGATGCAGTTATGCATTCAAGGCTGTTTTGATTTAGAAAGAATGTGAACAGGTCACAAATGACCTTTTTTTTTTGAGGTACCAGGGCTGGGGGATTGAACTGGAAACCTCTTATGTGGGAAGCCAGGGCTCAGCCACTGAAACACATGGGCTTCCCTGAGCTGTTTTTTTTTTCATTTATTTTGTTTGTTGTTTGTTTTTCTTTTTTTTCAGGAGACACCAGGAACCGAACCTGGCACCTCGCCTGGAGAGGCGGGTGCTCAACTGCTTGAGGCACGTCTGCTCACAAGTGACCATTCTTATGGGACTTAGACCTGGCCTATTCTTCGAAATGGTCGTAAAAATGTACAGTTTTGTTTCTTTGTCTGCTTGTTCTATTTTTAGTTCCGGCTCTTTTTTTTTTTTTTTTGATAAAAACAGGGGTGCCATCCCCAATTACAACATTTTTCCTGTGGGAAAACACGCTCCTCTCCAGATCTGCTCTGCAAGGAGCATTTTATGAACCAGTTGCAGGGAAGGCAAAGGCTGCCTGAAGAACGCTGGGCCAGAGGCGCCCTTCCTTTCAGAAAGCTCAGCTTCCTTCTGACTTCTGGAAGGCCGAGGAGGCAGGATATGCCGAAAACAGTCAAAGAGCCTCGCCCTTCCTTTCCTTTCACAGTGAGGCCCAGAACCCTGAAAGGAAAAAAAAGGAATATCATACTCAAGAGAGCAGATGCGGAAATCTCAAGGCTAGAGTAGCAATCTGCAAACCTGCTTGACCTAGGAATCCTGGCAGATCTCTGTGACCTCCCCTGAAGGTGCTGGACCTACAGCCTCTCCCACATTGGTGGGGGTGGGAATACGTGATTAGTATGCATTTAATAGCCCCCCAGGGCAGGTGGGCCGATCTCTTGGTGGGGGTGGGAGGGGTCTGGCCCAAATGAAGGCGGAAACCTATTATTTACAGAAAACCTGAGAAAAATCGGGCATCTGAGGCTGCCTGCAAAAAACAGCCTTCCTAAGCAGTGCCCTCCCCACTGGAACACCCCAAGCCTAACACAGGGCTTGAAAAGAAAATCATGTTTTCCCCAGACGAAGAAGGTCATTGGGGTCTGGCTGGGGCGCCCGAATGGAATTTTTTCTCCTTGGGAGTTTGGCATAGGTGTGCGGTTCTCGGCCCCTTCCTTGCACGAGGCAGAAGGCAAGGACCCAAAATGAGCCGGTCCTCGCCTAGTGCCAACCCCAGGGCACCCTGTCGGGCAAAAGCCACCGAGGCTTCCCCTAAGGAGGGTCCTCCGAGAGGAATCTTCAAGGTAGACTCAGGGTCTGGATTTAGAAATTCCTGCCGAAGCCTTCGGGCTCTTTCCTCTCCAGGGTTAAAGCTGCCCTCTTGGAGCTCAGCTGGAAAAGCAGAGTGAGCGTCTCCACGTTATTATTTTTCTTCAATTTCCACTATTAAAAAGGAAGCCCTCACGATTCTTGGCCCTAAAGCTTGCCCTGGCTGCCAGGTATCACATTTGCACAGTGGCACGGGGCATAAATGCACAGAGACCTCTAAACTCGTGAGAAAGCCTCTCTCTTGCCAAAGAAAGAACTCAGTATGATTCCAGAAAACAGGCTGCCAGCCTTCTACAGCAGCCTGGGAGGAGGAAGAGCTTTCCTTTTCCAGGAGGCTTTACCAACAATGAGCCACACTCTGGCTGCGGCTGTGGAATGGAAGGAACCAGCTCTGCGCTTTAGCCAGGCTTAGCAACTCATCCAGCCTTAGCATATGAACTCGCTGATTTCATTGGTGAAATATTAAGCAATGAATTTATCTCCTGTCGCCATCCAACCAACCATCCATCCACCCTCTGCCCTGTTGTGTTAAAAAAATTTATTGGAAGCTACTGATATTATCAGAATGTTTTTCCTTTCATTCGTTTGTTTCTTTATTTTTATTTCTCTCCCCTTCCCTGCACCCCCTGCCCCCAGTTGTCTGCTCTCTGTGTCCATTCGCTGTGTGTTCTTCTGTGTCCACTTGCATTCTTGTCAGCAGCACCCGGAATCTGTGTTTCTTTTTGTTGTGTCATCTGGGTGCATCAGCTCTCTGTGTGTGTGGCGCCACTCCTGGGCAGGCTGCACTTTTTTCATGCTGGGTGGCTCTCCTTACGGGGCGCACTCCTTGCGCATGGGGTTCCCCTATATGGGGGACACCCCTGCGTGGCACGGCACTACTTGCCCGCATCAGCACTGTGCGTGGGCCAGCTCATCACATGGGTCGGGAGGCCCTGGTTTTGAACCCTGGACCTCCCATGTGGTAGGCAGATGCTCTATCCGTTGAGCCAAATCCATTTCCCTCCCTTTATTTTCAAAGGAGCTTTAGATTACATAAATGTTACATCGGAAGTATAGGGGATTCCCATACACCCCACACCTTTCTCCATTAACAGCATCTTCCGTTAGTGTGGTACATTTGTCACAACTGATGAACACATATTGAAGTATTGCTACTAACTATGGACTGTAGTTTACATTACAGTTTACACTTTGCACTGCACAATTTTATAGGTTTTGGCAAAATGTCTAATGACTTGTATCTGTCATTGCAATATCATGCAGAACAATTCCAGTGCCCCCAAAATGCCCTTTGTTACACTGGTTCTTCCCTCTCCCTCCCCTCAGGACCTCTGGTGACCACTGTCTTTAAATCATTGTTACAAGTTCTTCCATTACTAGAATACTAACAAGTCTACATTATATCAGAAGTATTTTGATACTTGGTGAGTGCAGAAGAAGGCTGAGCTAGAAGACAAAATGAGAAACAAAAAAAAAAAGTAGAAGACGACAAAATGAAAGGGAAATGAACTGACTCTAGTTGGTTTCATTACCAATATGCCATCATATTAAATGGCAGTAAAAACAGACTATGTCAGAGCAGATTGTCCAAAATAAAGTTTTTCAAAGTTGAAAAATAAATCTAAACTAGGTTTCCCTAAAATAATATAGCAGTTAACTAGAGCAAGTTAAGAGGAACAAGCGCTAACACTGACCTATAAATACTCCTCTATTTTAGCTACCAGTATCTCCTAGCTAGCATGCTGGATACATGTTGTTTTGCTTACCAGGCATCAATTTTCCCATTTTCCCCTCATCCTGGCTTGGGTATGGAAGAGCCTATCTTTCCAAGATATGGGAATGGGCAATGATCAGATCTGGCCACTGAACATAATTCATAATTCAGAAATGTTCACATGACTCATATGCATCCAACCAACATTTATTCTGGGACTTTTGCTGCAGCAACCAGAAAAGAGATACTGTTTTCCTACTTAATTTGGAACTGAAGGAATATGGGCCTGGTGTTTTTTAAGGACACCACAAGGAAAGAGCTTGCTTAAGAATGAGCAAACAAACACAAGAGAAGTGAAAAACGAACCTGAGGCCTGAAGACCTCATTTGCGCTCTTGGGATCTGAGACTTTCAGTTATGAGAGCTAAGAAATTCCATTCTTTTTGCTAAATCAGCTTAAGCTGGGAATTGGTTTCTAGGCACCAGAAGTCCTCAACAAAGAGGTTCCCTTATCTTTGACCGGCTGACTCCCCTCCGGCAATGGCAGGGAGCAGAGATGACAGCTGCCTTATCTACCTGTTACTCTAGGTCCTCAAAAGTTATACCCAGAATTTATAGGTGTCTCTAGGGCAGATACTGCTAGTGATTCTTCAGTTGGTACAGTCAGCTGGAGCAGGTGCCTGCCCAGTTGATTGGTCTGATGATATCATACCCACAGCGGGTTCCTTAGTACACAGGTGGGTGTCGTGTCATTTGATTGTTGATGTTTTTTCTCAAATAGTAAGCATTTGAGAGTAGATATAGCTCAAGTGATTGAGCACCTGCTTCCCATGTATGAGGACCTGGGTTCAATTCCCAGTACCTGTGTAAAAAAGAAAAAAAAAAATAGTAAGCATTTGGTGCCTAAGTGACACCTGCCATTTTGTAGCCAATTATACTTCCATCCACTTAAGGTTAAAATGTCAGAGGTTTAAAAAAAAACACCCATGTGCACAAACACATGCTTCGGTTAGCATGTGCTTTTTGTTCATTGTAATATTATATTGTAGTTTTGAAATCATTAACTACTTGACAATCTGGGGACTCCATCACCATGGAAATAACTTTCACCAGTATCCTGTGAAACCAATGAACAAGGGTAGAATAACCACCCTCCAAGGGATGGGAGGTTTTGTTTTACTTTTGGAGGCAGGAGATCATGGATTATAAAGACTTTATCTTAGGGTTGGTGATTTAAGCAGCAATGAAGCATTAATTCAATATATAATTGAAATCCTATTTTCTACTTTCCTTTTGTTCAATAGGCTAGGTCTCTAAAAATAAACACATCTTCCTGGAGGCTCTCTGACACTTTCTGACTTATCACACCAACACTGTGAAAGCATTCTGGCATTGTGCCAGACGCTGAGGGTTCAAATGATAACAGTCTCCTTCAGTCTCCTTCAGGTTCATGTAGCTACACAGCCACCCTAGCGGCACTTTGAGTTTTTAAGATCACATGCTGAAACATACATCAAAATATTGAATTTTCATTTGTTCAGTAATTATTTTCCATGTTTGTATAGTGCTTAGCTTATTTTAAAATACTACTATAAAATCTTCTCTATTAAAAGTTCATTTCAGAATGATAATTATGGTCTCCTCATCCTGTTTTTAACAAATGTACATTCTTGATCTTTTTAATGCTTATAAATTCTGCATTTGAGGTGCCTCATATGTTTAGGATTTTTAAAATTTTGCGAATTCTGATTGTTAATTTTAAAATGTCAGTATTAATATTGGGTATTTTTTTTTTAAGATTTATTTTTTATTTATTTCTCTCCGCTTCCCCACCCCCCAGTTGTCTGCTCTTTGTGTCCATTTGCTGTGTGTACTTCTGTGACTACTTCTATCCTTATCTGCGGCACTGGGAATCTGTGTTTCTTTCTCTTGCATCATCTTGTTGTATCAGCTCTCCGTGTGTGCAGTGCCATCTTGGGCAGGCTGCACTTTCTTTTGCGCTGGGTGGTTCTCCTTACGGGGTGCACTCCTTTTGCATGGGGCTTCTCTATGCGGGGGACACCCTCAGCAGAAGGTGGCCTTCCATTATGTCCAGGCTCTTCTCTCCTTCTTCCCCCACTTCCTTTTTTACTGTGCAGTCCCCCTTCCTTGCCCTGTGACTCAGTCTCCCCCCAATTAGGCCTCTCCTCTTAGTTCTGGCAGCTCCTGAGTTCACTTTCACTAGGGAATTGATGTCCTTCCTAAGTCAATTTAATGAGACTTTCCTCCTCTTTTTCACCTACTTCCATAAATGCACTCTTTTTTTAGGTACCAGGGCCAAGGATTGAACCCGGGACCTCTGATGTGGGAAGCCGGCACTCAACCACTGAGCTACACTGGCTGCTTGAGTTGGTTTATTCATTTGTTTGTTTTTGTTTTTAGCAGGTACTGAGGATCGAACCCCGGACCTAGTACGTGAGAGGCAGATGCTCAACCTCTGAGCTACATCCATTCCTTTAAATGCACTCTTTGACATGTCCCACTGTTCTTCAAATGAGGGGTGCAAAAATACATTCACAAATGTAAATTGCCATAAAAGTGTCCATTATCACCATCTTACTGTTGAATTACTTGAATTTCAAGAAGAAATTCCATGGAGAAAATCTCCTGCAATAGAGGAATGTTTTGGTGACTTCACGAGAGACAACAAATTCAGTTAGTTGAGTTCTTTGATGGAAAGTCTGTATTTGCCCAAGCAGCTCAGGAGTTACCGGTAGATAAACAGCTTTTTACTTCCTGTCTGTTTGCTTGCCCAGTGCCTGGGGGGGGTGGGGGTGGGGGTGGGGAAGGTGAGAAGAAATAAAACTGCCTTGCCTTCTGTAAATTTTTTTTTTCCAGACAATCAAAATAAGTCCTTAGACAAAACAGCTGGAAATCCCCCCATTTTACTGCTCTCTTGAGGAGCTGTGAGCAGTGCAGGAAATGAATCTGTCAGAGAGATGCATTTCCTGCTTTTATATTGTCAGTAGGAAAAGATGCAAGAGTTCAGCTGTGCTTCTGAGCAGGTGGGAAGTAGTGGTGGAGAGAGAAGGCGAAGGGGCCCCCATGGGCATTTCACAGTCTTGGTGAGGCACCGCCCTCACTTACCTGAAACCTGGCTAAAATGCACATGAGCCCTGACCTGATCTATCCAGCCCATGTGACCCTCTGGCCGCCTCACCAGGACAGAAATGTCTCTACCTCTATGGAGTTTAAACAATTCCACTGGTGCCCAAAGAATGTAGGAGACAGAAATTACCGTAGGGATGGGGTGGGGGTGGTGCTGGCATCCACTTCCCACAGTCATTCACAGTTCTTTTTCCTAGAGGGATGGAAAATAAGTACTGATTAATCCTGAAAAGAGAAAAAGAGAGAAGGGAAACAATTCTCTCAAGAATTACTGGGTAAATAACCAAAAGTAAACTCCATGCATCAGAAGGCTTGCCCCGCGGTCTGAGGCCACCATTCACCAGTTGTGACTTTGGGCAATTTATTTAATTCATCCCGTTCGGTTTCTCCTCCATTGTCATCAGCACCCCACCACCTTTTCCATTGCCCCACAACAGGCCCAGTTTCTAAAAAAGAGTTCTGTTCAATGGATGATTCTTCCCTCCTCAGTCACAGCTGGCTTCTCATTTGCTATGGAAACTTCCAATAATTGGCAAAGATGGGAAAAGAAGGAGAAGAGGAAGGGGGAGATGAAGTCAATCTACAAAATGAAGAGCTGTACTTTGGCAAAAAAGGAAGAAGAGACTATAAATATGCTGTTGTTCAGGGAGAAGGAAGAGTTTGAGATTGCAAAGTGACTTTAGAATAGTGTTGGGATAAAGGAAAATATGCAAAGGGATGTTAGAGGCATTTTAGGAAGTGTTATTGAAGATACGAGCTAGTTCCCATTAATGTTTCTACACAAATGCAGATAAATCTCGGTATTCTCGGAATTATTTTTAGTAACTGGACTGCATTGCCTTGTAGGTGACACCAAGCAAGCCTGAGTCATGTGGGACCCTGGATTTTATTAGGATTAATACATAAATAGGATGAAGGACAACCAGGAAAATGGCAGCAGAGTTAAGTTGCTGCTAGAGGCAGATTGTGCTACAAGGTAGTTAGAAATCATCCAGAGCGACCGAAAGCACCTGTCTGGGGGCTCCTGAAGATCAGAAGAGCATCCTACAACATTTTTGAAAGAATGGAAGAAGGAGACTGCCCATCTGCGGAGAAGACTCGGAAGTAGAGGCTCCACGCCACAGAGGCCGGTGCCCATCTCCACTGGAGGCACAAGCCTTCTCAGGAGCTGGTCCATGGCTGGAGCTGGGAGCTCCATTTCCCAAAAATGGGGGAGGAGGAGGTGGTTGGGAGCCGACTTCAGCTACTGATGAGTAAATTCAGCGGGCTAAAGCTTAATCCTAAGAAAAGGTGAAGTTTGAACCTGTCCAAGTAGGAAAGAGGCCGATGATCACCATTTTGACTCTGTCCCCAGCATGAGGGGAAGCTGGGCTGACTGAAAATCACAGTGATGGTAGGAACCAGCTCCTTTCACTGAGATCAGCCTGCAGCCCTGGCCTAGGCTTCAGCCCCAACCCTGGCAGTGGGCCCTGCACCAGCCTCTCTGAGGAAATACAGGTAACATTTGGCATGATAGAGCTGGAAGGCTACTGGGGCAAAGGCAGTCATCCTGGACCCACACTGCATAGATTGCTGCCCACACCTGCAGCTCCATCCCTGCCCCAGGCAGGGGAGAAAGGGGAGTGAAGATTCATCAGTCTCTCTGGGCAGCCACAGTCTAGGCCTGCACAACTTGGATTATTACACAAGGCTGTGGCTCTGTCCCTACCCCTGGCAAAGGAGAACGTTGGGAGAAGCTTCATTGGTCCATCGAAAAATGAGGGCAACTTGAAGCTCCACAGCTTGCAACATAAGCTACATCCTTGCCTCCTACTACACAACCAGCAAGGTAGAAAAGGCAAGAAAGCCCTAACTAAAGAGAGACTCTGCACTGAGAATCGATACATCTAGTAAGCCAGGTGCCAAGACACCAACCAAAAATTACAATTCACACCAAGAAAGAGGAAGATGTGGCCCAGGTAAAGGAAAAAGATAAGCCTCCAGATGACATAAAGGAGTTGAGACAACTAATCATAGATGTTCAAACAAATCTCCTTAATAAATTCAATGAGATGGCTAAAGAGATTAAGGATATTAAGAAGACATTGGATGAGCACAAAGAAGAATTTAAAAGCATACGTAGAAAGATAGCATATCTTAAGGGAATGAAAGTCACAATTAATGAAATAAAAAATTCACTGAAATCATATATTAGCAGATTTGAGGAGACAGATGAAAGGATTGGTGAGCTTGAAGAAATGGCCTCCAAAAGTGAACATACAAAAGAACAGATGAAGAAAAGAATGGAGAAAATTGAACAATATCTAAGGGAACTAAACAACAGCAAGAGAAATACAAACATACGTGTCACGGGTACCCCAGAAGGAGATGAGAAGGGAAAAAGGGCAGAAGGAATATTTGAAGAAATAATGGTAGAAAATTTCCCAACCCTATTGAAGGACGAAGATCTCCATGCCCAAGAAGCACAATGTACTCCTGTCTGAATAAATCCAAATAGACCAACTCTGAGACACATATTAATAAGAATGTCAAATGCTAAAGACAAAGAGAGAATTCTGAGTGCAGCAAGAGAAAAGCATTGCATAATATATAAGGGATATCCAATAAGATTAAGTGCCAATTTCTCATGGAGAAACCGTGGAGGCAAGAAGACAGTGGTGTGATATATTTAAGATACTGCAAGAGAAAAACTTCCAGCCAAGAATCTTATATCTAGGAAGATTGTCTTTCAAAAATGAGGGTGAGTTTAGAATAGTCACAGATAAACAGAAACAGAGAATTTCTAACCAAGAGACCAACGTTGCAGGAAATACTAAAAGGTGTGCTGGAACCTTAAAAGAATAAACAGGAGAGAGAGGCTTGAAAGAGAGTCTAGAAATGAAGATTATATCAGTAAAAGTAACTATAAGTCTCAAAAGAGTGGTGAAAATAAATATGACAGAGAAAAAAACAAATATTTAGGAATAAACCTAACCAACAAAGTAAAGCCCTTATATTAAAAAAAACTACATCTCATTGTTAAAAGAAATTTTAAAAAGACCTAAATAATTGGAAGAATATTTCATGCTTGTGGATTGAAAGACTAAATATCATTAAGATGTCAGTTCTTCATAAATTGATATACAGATTCAAAGCAATCCTGATAAAAAAAATTCCACCAGCATATAAGGACTACAGTTACTAGCAAGATTTTGATGCTATTCTTTCATAATTTGTAACAAATGTCTCATAGTAGTGCAAGGTGCTGATGGTGGGGTCATGTGTGGGACCCCTGTATGATGTCATGCATGTTTACTTTTTAAGTTCACAACTTTTATTATACACTTATTGTTTATGTGTGTTCATGTATAAATGTTATTAAAAAAGTAATAATAATAATAGGATGGGTTAGGAGAAAAATATACCAACTATAAGATACTTGGGTTAGTACTAATATTTTGAGGATATTCTTTAATCAGTTAAAAATGTTTCACTACAATGCAAGATGTTGGTGGTAGGGTGAGGTATGAGAGCCCTATGATGTTATGTATGTTTGTTTTGTAAGTTCACAACTATTACTATACACTTATTGTTTATGTATGTTCATGTATGAGTGATATAATTCAATAAATGAAAAAAATGAAAAGAAATGTGGTAGATTGGGAGCAGATGTGGCTCAGCAACTGAGTGCCTGCCTCCCACACGGGAGGTCTAGGGTTTGGTTCCTGCTGCCTCCTTAAAAAAAAAACAACAAGCAAAACAACTGAAATAGGCATCTGGTAAATATGAAATACATACATTTCTGATTTTTGTTTCCCAAGTTTCCATGAGTCCTTTAAAGAACAAATGTTTAGAGATTATATTTGTTGAACACTTGGAAAATTTAATGTGAAGAATGGCAGAATTAACAAATTGTGATGACTCTACTCAAAATCACTTAAATAACATCCTCAATATCTTTTTAAAATGACCATTTAGCCTAAAGAGAAGACATGGACCTTGCTAACAGAGTTAATGGAGATGCCAAAATTAATGTTAACTACCTTTTACTAAATGCATACTATGGACTGGGAACCTTGCGTAAATCTTTACAACAGCCCTATAGTGTAGATATTAATGGAGAATTAAACAACTGGCCTTAGGCCACATAGCTAGCTGAATAGTGAAATTGGGATTCACATCCAGGCATGCCTGCCTCTAAGTCCCTGTTTTTTCCATTATTTCACAATGATTCTGTTTGTTATCTCAGCTATATTCACATGATCTCTTCTGGTTCCAGATATACAAATGACAGATCATCTTAATTTAAAAGATGATGGGAATAGATTTTCAAAGAAAGTCATTAGAGTACTGGACTCAAAAAAGATCTATATCAATAAAAATTCATGTATTTATAAGATAAAAGAATATGGATAAGGAGAAATTTCTCTAAACTTTCGTTTCCTTATTGTCAAAATGGAAATAATAATAGCTTTCAAGGTTTTTTAAAGAAAAGAATGGAAGAATGAGTGAAGTCACCCAGCACAGTCCTGCCAATAGTAGGCACTCAATAAATGTGCATAAAAAGTAAATAGAATGTGTACGTTTAATGACATTGATAGAGAATAACACAGGTAAGAGAAACACCCTTTAGAAGATAAAGCTTCTGTTTACAACACCAGTCTTGTGTGTTAGAGTTTAGGAAATCCTCTGTGTAGTAGACATATTTGGGGGGGAGCTTTCCAAGATTATGATGACATCCTTTTCTGAAAACTGCTTCCTTCCAATAAGGATGGTAGTTTTAGCTTGCTAAGCTGCCAAGGCAATATACCAGAAATGGGTTGGCTTTTACAATGGGGATTTAGTTAAAAGCATTCGTTTCAAGGTTAAGAAAAATGTCAAAATCAAGGCCCAGTCAAACAACGCTTTCCCCCTAAGACCAGCTGCTGGTGAAAGACCAGCTGCTGGTGATCCTGGTCTCCTTGGTCAAAAGGCAAGGCAAAATGGCAGCGTCTGCTGGTCTCTGCCTTCTCCACTTCTGTGACATTTTTCTTTCAGCTCCTGTGTTCCATTGGTTTTAGCTTCTTGCTTCTGGGGCTTTGTCTCTCAGCTTCTGAGGGTTTCTCTCTGTTCATCCCATTTATAAAGGACCTCAGACTCACCCTGGGTCATGCTCTACTGAAGTGGTCTAATCCAAAGATCCTTAACTGAGATGACCTAACCAAAAGTTCCTACCAACAACAGGTTCATTACCCATAGGAATGGATTAGCTCTAAGGCCGTGACTTTCTGTGGTCCATTGGCATCAAACTGTCACAGCGGGTGAGTCATGACAGAACTGTGTAGCTCATTCTAGAATTCAACCACTCAATAAATAATTGAGTGGTTGCTGTGAGTCAGGCACAGCTCTAGGTTCTGTGGGGGATCCAGTGGTGAAAAAGACAGAGGAGGTTCTTGTTTTCTTGGAGCTGATATTCTACCGTAAGGAGTTCTCCAATAAACAAGCAAATAAATAAACAAGCTAATTAAACATAGTGACGGGAACTCCAAAGAAAAGAAGAGAGTACAATGTGATAGAGATGACTGGCAGTTGGACTTGGGAAGCTACTTAAGAAAATGGGTTCAGGGAAGTCCTCCTGGAGGAACTGATATTTGAGCTGAGACCTGAACCTCAAGAAGGAATAACCACAAAATTACCCTGAACCGGGCTGCATCAGATAAGAGAACAGAAAATGTAAAGACCCTAAGGTAGAAAAGAAGCAGGCAAAATGGAGAACAGAAAGAGGACTCAGTGTGTACGAAGATTAAAGGGGGAAGGAAATGAGGTCAGATTGGCTAGGTAGGGAACTGACTTAGTTTGCCAGGCTATTACCACAAATACCACACCATGAGTAGCCTAACATCAAGATACTGGCAAGGCTTACTTTCTCTCTGAAGACTACACCATTCTGGTGCTGGCTGCTGGAAATCCTTGGAGTTCCTGGGCTTGTTTTTCTGTCTCCCATTACATGGTTATATCTTATCCTTTCTCACTTCTGTAACGTCTGGGTTATCTTTATAAGGCTTCCAACAGCCTGGATTTGAACCCACCCTCATTTAGTTGGGCCACATCTTAGCTAAATAATAACATTTTCAAAAGATCCTATGTACAATGGGTTCACACATACAGGGACAGGAATTAAGATCAAGAACATGTATTTTGGGGGGTACATAATTCAACCTACCACAGGATCTTTTCAGCCTGGTAATGAGTTTGGATTTATTATTGGTGCATTGGGAAACCATTTTATTCTAAGTGAAATGATCCCTTGTTCACATGGTGATTGGATGAGGGACAGTTGCTGGACACAATCTAGCCCAATCAGATTTTTCTCTTCTGAGGAATTTTAATTGGGACCAAGAGGTCTCTGGACTGACATGCTATAAAGTGAGTAGACTCAAAATATCTTTCAGCATGTAGGGCACCTGTGGGCAGAGCAAAGCGAGGGAAGTGATCAAGCAGGAAGTAACAGAAATAAGATGCAGAGGAGGAATAAATAAAGGCAGTAGCTGTGTGGGTTTCTGATGGTTTTTCAGTTCTGTTTCCAGTGCCTTAGGAAGCCTCCTTGTACTTCCTGATATTGTGCACCCAGAGATAATCCTGGATCCTTGAAAGGAGTTTTCCTTGTGCGTCTCAGCACAATTGAACAGCTTGAAGTGGCTAACAGTTTTAGCCAGGATGTTCTGAAATCTTGAGGAAATTGGCTGCTCGATGCCAAGATGGGAAATGGTGATAAAGAGCCCCTCAAGTGATGTCCCTTGGCCTACTGGAAGCCATGTAGTTTAGAATAGACATAAAAGCGAGTCTACTCTGACATTCCTATTGGTAAGAGTAAACGGCCCATCGAGGTCAGAAAGCATAAATAGAACTAGGCAAACGTTCAAGCTTAACACAGGGCTACCTGGATAGCCATTTGCGGTATATGCAACCCCTTGGAGTTGGTGTCAGACACAATTAGAACTCACTTGTGATAACTCTGAGGATGTTACTAAGGCACATAAAAGGAAAGTACCGGGGATGAGAAATTCAAAATAGGGGGAGAGACAGCTGTTTCTAGAAACATAAGAGGGTCAAGAAAGGAAAAAAAAAAAAGGTAATTCCATAGGAAAGAAATTAACCTGAATCTCCTCTAGAACCAGCAACCAGTTTCAGGGAATCAACAATCAACTCACAGAGAATTTAACTCACACACTGTGCTACATGTGAGCATTTGAGGGGCGGCAGAGGAGCCCTGAGCCGTGTCTAACAAGCAGAAATCGGGACTTTAATATTTCCATAAACACCAAAAACATCTCAGGCTACACCAGTAAGGAAGAAAGATTCCTTTCTCTGCCACTCGCTTGCCTGAAGCAAGTCTAGTTTTTCCCACAGTGCCTTTCTCCACCGCCATGTTTTCAGAGTCCCCAGGGGCTGTGATACGTATCCACATCAGACCTGGTTATTTTTTATGACTGGGACTAGCAAAGCGAAAACGCAGGCCTCAGCTCCAACACTCCCTATGAGAGGTTGCTCTGAGCCAGAATTCTGCTCTGGCTTCTGTCAGTTTCCCGTGGTCACTAGAGCCCAAGCCATCGCCAAGGGATGAGGCCAGTAGCCCTGAGATTCTCTACGATTCCTCCAGAGTGGGAAGGAAGCTGCTCCTGCCGTGTGGTCCTCCGCTGGGAAGGGCCACGCCGTGAGGGACCCCAGTCCTGAAGCAATCCAGTACTTGGTGGCACAGCTGTTTCCACTCACCACTGGAGGTCTGGTGCCAGTCACAAGGGGAGTTGTCGGTGGGAAAGGACTCTGGTTATCAGACACTTAGTCAAGCTCTGAAGCACCACTCTGGTATGACCTTGGAGCCTACTGCTTTGTTTGGCCTCATTAACGATCTCGCAAACTTCCCCTTTGGTTGTTCCCACTGCATGAAATTCAGCTCCTATGGTGACCTCTCCTTCTTACCTGAAGGCTGCCTAATTGTGTCTAAATACATTCAAAACTTAATGGAGAACAGAGTTCAAGTCTTTCCTCATCAGCCTCCTTATAAATCAGTGGCTGTAAATAGAGTCGCGAGAAGAGGGTCTTGCCTAACTTTGCTCACCAGCAGCCCCTGAGGCCCAGCTCAGCTCTGGCAAGGTGCTTTGCTAACATATGATGCCCCTTGTGGAATAAATCTTTCTTCTTTAATCATAAAACTCTAGGAAAATTGGGAGCGTGCACCTGTTCATGGTTCAATCAACCAGGTGTGCATTGCTCAGAGAGGTGGGAAACACCTAGAAACAGTAGCCGGTTTTGTACTAGGAGAATTACCTAAAGTTATACCACAGATTTAGGAGCAGAATAGACAACTGCACAGAGTATTGCATAAAGTCATGCCAGAATTTTTAGAACATGCAGCTGCACAGGAGGCATGATGCCACTTCTCCATGTGTCTGTCTGTTTCCTATCATCACGCACCTTCAGACTCATGATACCTCTTGAAGCTGGTCTCTACAGAAGCTGGTTTGCTCTGACGGAGGAGCTTCCTGGGCAAACACTGGCCCCATTTCTGGCATATCCATGGGATAAGAAAATTCTGTCATCCATTTACTAAAGCTATTTCCGTGCCAGTAAATACAAAAATAGAGAGGGTCAGACCAATTATTCTCCATGTAACCGACTTCTCCATGATATTGTTACTTTGAGTCCCTGAGGAAAACCAATTTATTTTCTGTGTCAGCAGTATAAGGCTCTGGGTGATTCGTTTGAGGACTTAACTGTCTCCCTTAGTATCTGCCCTTTGCTGCACAGGGGTGTTGTAGAGTTAGAGGAGATAATATATGTTAAAGCACCTTGAGCAATCTTTGAAAAGAGCTGCCATGGCAACGCAAGGCATGCTGTGTTTGGTCCCCTATCTGCAATAGCCTAGAAAAACAAAATGGGCAAGCTTTCAGAGAAATGATACGCACGTGCCTTGAAGTGTAAGAATTCAATTTCTGCCCGTCTCCAAAGCATTTCTTTTGGTTGTCCCCTCATACTTGGCCACATAATACCTTGTTTTAGGCAATGGATATTCCCGAAGGTTGAAAATAAATCTAGTTTTGATAAATTGAAAGTGGGAATTCTTTCATGCCGTGACAGATTCGCTCCCATTCAATTTTCAGGATTTACGATTTCAGGATCTCAGCGTCAGCTTTCAGCAGTTATTGATTGTCACTTACAAATGGACTGCTTCTGGTGGTTGCTCATACTACTTCCTTGGAGTTCCAAATACTTTCTCCTACTCTTAGTAATTAATTGTTATTGGAAATTCTAATTACTTGTCACCCTCCATTTCCTATTCAGAGCCTCTATTTTTTATTTGCATGTTACCTGCAAAGTCACAGCCACATGACTGTGAGAACGTAGACCTCTTCCAGAATATCTTAACCTAAATATCCTTCCTAACCCTACAATGGTTCTCCTGCAGTTGGGAGGGATATATGCCCACCTAAGGGCTAGTTTGAAATCCTGGCAGCACACCAGACTTGAACTAGAAATTGATTGACTTCAGTTGGGTAAGAGAAAAGCTTGTGGCAAGCCAAGTGGAATCAGTCCTCACCTTCATTTTATGCTTGAGGCAAATATTATACATTTTTCAAAATTGAGATAATTTTTTTCTTCTAAAAATATATATTTTACATATTTTTAATAACAGTATTTATTTTATTTTTAAATCCAAAATCACATTGAAGGAAGGCATGTGATTGTTATGGTTATTGCAAGGGAGGCATAGGTTGAAAAAGGCTATAAGCCAGGGGTTCTCAACCTTTTTTGTTCCACAGACTCCTTTGCCAGTCAGGTGAAAACCATGGACCCCTTACACATTCTATACCGTATATGTTTAATAAATATATCACACCCATACCAACACATCCCCACAAGAATGTTTTTTTGAATTTCAATTCAAGCTCATGGACCCCTTGTTAAGAACCCCTGCAAATGTTCTGCTTATTTATGGCTGGGGAGGGAGTAACATGGGGCAGCATCCAAAGGGAAATATAAATTAGAGAGTGTATTAGTCAGCCAAAGGGGTGCTGATGCAAAATACCAGAAATCTGCTGGGCGTTATAAAGGGTCTTTATTTGGGGTAGGAGCTTACAGTTACCAGGCCATAAAGCGTAAGTTACTTCCCTCAGCAAAGTCTATTTCCACATTGGAGCAAGATGGCTGCTGACATCTGTGAGGGTTCAGGCTTCCTGGGTTCCTCTGGACTCAGCTCCTCTGTTTCCTCCACAAGGTCAGCTGCAGACTATGAGGCTCTCTAGGCTTTGCCTCTCTCCAAAAGGTCAGCTGTAGACTATCAGCCAAATGGCTCTGTCTCTTTCCCTGGGGCCCCACCTTCAGCATCAAACTTCAACATCGAAACTCCAACATCAGAAAACCCTCAACTCTGTTCTTCACCATGCCTTTTATCTGTGAGTCCTAATCATAACTCAGTCATGCCCAGGTACAGATCAGATTACAGGCATAATCCAATATTTCTTTTTGGAATTCATCAATTATATCAAACTGGTACAGAGAGGTTTCTGGAATGGTTTGTCTTCAGATCATGTCTTACTCATCATCATTATATCCCCATTACCTATATAGTAGACACTCACTAGATTTGAGAATGAATGAGTGTTCCTTCAAAGAGGAACAGACCAGAGATCTCAGCAAATATTAATATATCATACAGATATTAATATAACAGGACGTAACAGAAAAGTAGCTTTAGTAAGTCAATGCCAGACTAACTTCAGATTCTAAGGCCTTACATATTTAACACTATTCCTTAATTTTGGAGTGGGCAGGAGGAGATGTGGTAAAGATCCTACCAAAATGGAGAGGAGTGAGGAAACATATAAACACTATTTGACACCTTGGTGAAGGTGTAACATGATTTCGGACCATGTTAGTCCAACACCCTGAAGTCAAATAGTCGTTGTCAATTGATTATTTTCATTTTAGCTGTTTAAAATGTGGAGCAAACTAATTTTGAGTTTTGGTGAAAAGGACATTTTTTCTAACCATATCAATTTATTTTTTTGCTTTGACCGACTTTTATTTTATTTTATTATTTTTATTTTAAAGGAAGCTTAAGATTACATAAATGTTACATAAAAAATATAGGGGGATTCCCATAAACCACACTTCCACCCCCTCCCACAATTTTCCCCATTAACAACAATTTTCACCACTATGGTACATTTGTTACAATTGATGAACACATATTGAAGCATTGCTACAAGCCATGGTCTGTAGTTTACATTATAGTTTACACTTTGCACTGCACAATTTTATAGGTTTTGACAAATGTATAATGGCCTGTATCTGTCATTGCAATGTCATGCAGAAAATTCCAATGTCCCAAAATCTTTAATTTAAATTTAAATTGAATCTTAAATTTCAATTGTGATTGTTGAATAGCATGGTGTTCCCTAAGATCTTAAAGTTCTAAACACAAGCGAAATAGAATGATGAATTATTTTACATCAAGCAAATAATATTTATCAATGGGCTGGCTTATAAGAGCAAATTTAACAAGTATATGTGGGATGTATTCAAAGAAACCAAGAGGGAAGTAAATCTTTATAGAAAAATCAACAGACCCAAAAATGAAAGAGCAAGTGCAAGCATGAACTATTCAGTTAGGTTTCTGGTCCATGTGCATGGTTAGGTGTAAATGTGCTAGGCTTTGGAAGGTTTCTCTAATGGGGATCAGTCAAGTCCATGGAGGAAAAAGATGTTGTCTTGTGAATGATTTGATTGAATTGAATGAATTGTGAATGAATGACTTATTTGTATGCTATATTTAACACTTGAAATAAAAGCCTAACAGGTTGATGAGGCCATTTTTTTGTATTGTATTGTTCAGATCAGACCTAGAACATCACTACTTTAATGAGAGATATTAAAAATTTGTGGCACTGAGAGTTACCTCTTGAGAGCCTCCTTGTTGCTCAAATGTGGCCTCTCTCTAAGTCAAACTCAGCAATTAATTCATTACCTTCCCCCCAACATGGGACATGACTTTTGGGATGAGCCTCCCTGGCACCAAGGGATTACTACCAAGCTCCAACTAGCAATGCAACTGGAAAAAGACCTTGATTAAAAGGGAGAAGAGGTAAAGACAAATGAGTTTATATGGCTAGGAAACTTCAAAGTGAGTAAGGAGGTCATTCCAGAGATTATGCTTATGCACATCTCAGCAGGATTTCATTGACTGCCAAAGTAAATAATTCCTCAAATAGTGGGGCTCCTGAGGGCTCTGGAGACATCCAGACTCTATAGGCAGAGAGCTCAGGAGTTTGATGCCCTGCCTATGGGCCCTACTTTGGAATTTATGCTTCCCACTGTGACAGAGTTGAACTTAATTGTGGTTTCCCTACCCATGGTTCTTCTGCCCCTTTTATTTGAACCTATAGTTTGTACTAGAGTTGATAGGTGTATGTCCTAGAGACTTAAATCATTGGGCTGTCCATGTTCCAGCTGAGACTTGAATCTCAACAGAGTTGCAATACTTACTCTCCAGTTCATCAGACTTATCCAGGATAACTAACAAGTAGATGATGATAGACACTGGCCATCTCAAGGAACAGAGAGATTCTGCTACTGTAAGCAATATAGTCCCATCCATCTGTCCCGTGGGATCTGATCTCCCTCTCAGAAGTAGAGTGGACATCACCATTTCAGAATCCTTAGGTTTAGATGAAGGACTAGCATAGACTTACTAGTATTCTACTATATACTTATGGTAAGTCTAGCAAAGGAAGAACTTATACAGGCCATTATATATCTTGCCATAACTTACGCAGGAGAGAGTGTAAACTATAATGTAAACTATAATCCATGCCTAGTGGCAATGCTCCCAAATGTGTTCATCAATTGTAACAAATATACCACACTAATGAAGGATGCTGTTAATGTGGGGAAATATGGGAGGGGTGGGGAGGTGGGCATATGGGAATACCCTACATATTTTTTTTCATTAAAAAAATTCCCCTATTTTTTTTTATAACATTTATGTAATCTAAGTATCTTTTTAAAAAATTAAAAACTATATTTTAAAATCTGTGGACATAGAAGAGTGGCCAAGCAGTGGAAGATCTGGAAACTAAATACAGCAATAAACATTGCTATTATATCATATAATACAATAACAGAACACTTCCATTACCCTCCAATTACTCCCTCTCCCGTCTATTCTGTTCTTCTCTCCCCCTCCCCTTGGGGCCCTCAGTGACAAAACTTCACTGCTTGAAAGACAAGATTCATAGATACCTGCAACTATGCTGAGGGCTTGACACACTAGCCTGTCCTCCTCCATTGGGAGCCACCCATGCTCTCGAGAGACACTCTCCCCTCTGTTTGAGAACATTGGGCCTCCCCAGGATGGGGGTACAACACCTTCCCACTCATTGTATGGGTCTCCACCCACTGATATAACCCACTATGACAAAATGAGCACTCACACTCTCCCTAGAAGCCTGCCCCAGGTGCACCTTGTGCCAGACGCCCTCCCATCGAACACCCTAAACCAGTAACCCTTCCTTATTATATTGTCTAAAGAGTTTTCTCAACATTATAGTTTCAACCACGAACCTGCCAATCCCCCGTGTTCACCTGCTCCCTCCCCAACCGTCCCCCCTTTTTAAAGAGTTTGCAACATAACTATGCAAGTATCACTTGGGAACTCTGCTCATACTTTGAACCGCTTAATCCTTCATTCATTTATTCACTCACACCTTCCACAAACATTTACTATGCACTAAATGACAAGCACTAATATTTTTCTTGAAACGCCAACATTAATAAGCCATATTTCACTTAAAAGATTTAAAATAACTGACAACGATTCCCTGCCAGGAAGAGAAAAGCTCTCTCTGCCAATAAGTGCAGAGTATTTGTTGGAAGGGCTTTGACTGGGCTAGCTTACTTCAACTTAATCTGCTTGATGATTCAGCCACAGACAGGGGCTTGGGGTGGGTGGGGCAGCCAGGCAGAGGGTAGAACATGGGCCCTTGGGGACATGTGAGGCCATGGCCACACTGAATACATGAGATGGAGGAATAGAGGACAGGTAGTATCTTCCACTGACTTGACTTCCAGGGAGAAAAGCCATAGCTCAGAGGAAATGTTAGGCGTGTGGCAGGCAGAGGTAAGAGACAGAGAAAGAATCAGTTCTTGGTAATAAGGACAAAGAACACCTTTTTTTTCCTTGGATATCGAGAGGATTAGTTTCTTCCTCTGGTTAGGGTTCGCCAGATACGAGATAGAACACCAGTTAAATTTGAATTTCAGATAAACAAAGACTATTATTTGATATGAGCTATGTATGAAATAGTCCATGAGGCATGTTTAATGCTAAAAATTCCTTTTCCATTTTTCTCACATTCAAATTTAACTGGAGGTTCTAGATTTTTTGTTTCCTGAGCCTGGCAACCCTACTTCTGGTTTCACATTTATTTTTTATCAGTGGAGAACTGGGGCATTATCCTAGCTCTAGAAAGACAGACAAAAATCAGGGGGCGGGTGTTTATTTTAGATGACTCCTTGTATTGTTCAGAGTTATATTTAACTTCTGGGAGCTTTGATGTCTCAGTAAAATGCAGAAATGGAGGTCCTGACACCTGCTTCTAATTAACTTCCAGGTGCATCATGAGGATGAACAGAAACAAAATGTGCCATTGTTCTTTGAGCTCTTGGAGAAACTACATTTCATGGAGCCCGGGTGTCTAGTAGAGGGCAGGCTGCAGAACCTGCGTTCCTGACGTTCTTCTCGGGTCTTCTGTCCCTGCGCATCACAGCCATTTTTAACCTCCTCTCGGCATTGTTTATCAGAACCTGGAGAGAGAAGGCCATTATGTCCTAACCTTCCACCCCTGGAGACCAGAGTTCAGGCTCTGTTTTTGTTTTACTTCCCCTTGGGGACCAAAATGGCCTTTGATCTAGGTTTTCCTTTTACAGGGCCATTTGCTTAAGACATCTAAGGAAATTTAAAGAAGTTTAGGAAAGATGCTACGTAAATATATTTAATGTCACTCTTATATTGCCATCCACAAGCCTATCCACAAATCTGGTTTATTTTCTTTCTTGTGCCGTTGCATCTTACCTCTAATGTTCTTATTTTTTATCTCTTGGTTTTTTAAAAAAATGTGACATTCAAAAAATATAAGAGGTCCCCATATACCCCCACTCCCCTCACCTCACTCCTCCCACATCAACAACCTCTTTCATCATCGTGGCACAATCATTGCGTTTGGTGAATACATTTTGGAGCACCACTGTATCACATGGATAATGGTTTACATTGTAGTTTACACTCTCCCCCAGTCCACCCAGTGGGCCATGGCAGGACATACATTGTCCAGCATCTGTCCCTGGACAGGTCCAAGTCCTGAAAATGCCCCCACATCATATCTCTTCTTCCCTCTCCCTACCCTCAGCAGCTACTATGGCCACTTTCTCCACATCAAGGCTACAGTTTCTTCCATGACTAATCACAATAGTTTCATAGTAGAATATCAGTAAGTCCACTCTAATACATACTCTATTCCTCCATCCTGTGGACCCTGGGATGGTTATGTCCACTCCACCTCTATAGTGAGAGGGGGCTTAGATTCCACATGGATAATGGATGCAATTTTCCTGCTTGCAGTTGTAGGCACTCTTGGCTCCCTGGTGTGGTGGTTGACCTTCTTCACCTCCCTTTTAGCTGGCCAGGGTTTTTTAACACCACTGAGAGCTGGGTGAAAATGAATATCTCATGGATAAGCTTTCAGGTTTCCTCGTTATTATAGATTCCCTCAAGGAAAGGGAATTTGTAGTGTTTGTCTGAACTTTTTTATTTCAGCTTCATTCTTCTTTCTGGCCATTCCCAATGACTTAATTTAATCAAAAAGTGGCAAGCAATTGTAGTTTCTGGTTCTCAAAGCTCAGGAAATGTATTTCATTTCCTTTAGCTGTGGATATGTCTTATCAAAACAAGAGATTCTCCCAAGTTTTTTTCTCCATGATCACTAGCCAAACTCAGCAGTGAAATATTAAAGTAACAGGAGGCCTTAAATTATGTATTACTTTTTTTGGTTTGCTTGTTTTTAATATATTTTTATTGCAGAAGTTGTGAACTTACAAAACAGTCATGCACATGTGTAGAATTCCCAAACAACAACCCTTCACCAACACACCACACCTTTGTGGAACATTTTTTTTTTACAGATTATGGGATAATATCATCATAGTATTACCACCAACTACGGGCCATGGCACATTATTAAAAGTAAGAATCGTGGTTATAATTTAAAAACACAATTAGAACTTTTATGGTCCTTTGCCCATGTACGTTAAACTGTCATTTCCCTAATCACCTATTTCTTGAGGTCATTTATATGGCAATAATAAAATAGATGATCAAACATTTACCTGATTGTTTTTAAACAGGAGACCAAGATTATATGTGAACTTTGAATGGCAAAGTAGTAAAGTCTTAAAAACTACTAAGTGATAGTGGCTGCACAATCGAAATTGTTTCTACTGGAATTAATATGCAATAAGTCAATTAAAGAATAATAACTGTTTCCTAACACACTTGTATGTTGATTATATTTACCTTTTTTACCTGATGGGTTGAAATTGACCCATTTTCCCCAAAATAAAATTTTTCAGGAACTTATGCCCTCTGATTATAAGTATTATCAACTTGTATTTGTTCACTTCCATTTATAGTACTAATATTCTTTTTATTTAAACATCTTTCATTCTTAGAGGTTATCTTTATTTCGTATGTTCTGATAGTTGTCATCCTTCTGAAAAATCAACCTGGAATTTCAGCAAATCAACAAAAAGTAGAGACCTTTCCTGGGGGAATTCTTTTTTGTTATAGGAGGACCTTGTTCTGCATATACAAGCTGTGATGGTTAAGTCCATGTGTTAACTCGGCCAGGTATTGGGGCCCAGTTGTTTGGTCAAGGAAGTACCTGCCTGATTGTTATTGAGAGGACATTTCCTGGACTTAAATCATCAGTGTGTTGATTCCATCTATGGTCGATGACATCTACAATCAACTGAGGGGATTGCCTTCAACAACAAGTAGAAGGCAGAGATCTTGACAGAGATTGGCCGCCATCTTGCTTTGCCACCTGGCAGGACACCAGGATCACCAGTAATTGACATTAGTGAGAAAGCATCTGTGATGGTGCTTTGATATGGACATTTTACAGCTTGGAACTGTAAGAGTTTACCCTAAATAAAACTCCCATTAAAAAAGTCAACCCATTTCTGGTACTTTGTATTGGAAACTCAGTGGAAAACTAAGGTAGAGGCATATCTGTGTTGGAATTTTTTTCCCCTATGTTCCTGTCATCCAATGCTACCACAGAGCAACTCAAACAGATGATGTTTCATGAGTATAGTCTCCAAACTCAAAAATCAAGATAGCTAGTCGTGGTCTACTGTGACAACAAACGAAATACTTCACATCTAACCAAGTCAGGATACGCAATTCCACAAATAGAGCATCACTTGATGGTCCATTTGGTAAAATATCAAAACTCTTAGAGCAATTGCTTTTTCAACGCAATGGGGATTTCACAATGGAGTCTGCATCAGCCTCACAATCCCACTGAATTTATGTCCATATTCTGGTGGTTTCTGGAACAGAATATAAATTTTTTATTACCAAACCATAGGCAAACATGGTATTTTGATGTTGACATTTCTCCAATCCATCTTTTTTTTTATTCTCTTGGCTCAGCAATATCTTTCCTGCTGTAACTCTTTAGTTTTTGTCTGGATTTCTTTGGTCTGGCTATATCCATCACCTCTGAAAAAGGGAGGTATATATTTTGCTGACTGATTCATTAGACTTCAGCTAATAAAGGATTGATAGTCTGTCCTGAGAGAAGCATAGCTTTTTTAAGACCTAGGAAAGTGCTTTATAGTCTCACAGCATGAACTCTTCAAGGTCAGAATGATTATTCTTGTCTTTTAGATAAATTCCCCTGGAAAAACAGAGCTAAGGAACACACCCTATAAGTCAAGAGTCATTTCTAATCAATATTCTAGTTTATGCAGAATCCTAAGTAGCAGAACAAGAATATCTTTTTGTGTAATTTTTATATATGCTGTGAGGTCTAGGAATATTTTTAAACTATTGTATAATGATAATTGATTTAGAATGGTCCTGAGGCACTATGGGATATTGCCTGAGGGTAGGGCCTGTGTCTTGTTAAATTGTGTACTTCAGAGTTCAGGCCTGGGCCTGGCATACATCCTCAGTGAATATTTAGTAAACAGAACTGCATTTTTGAGATTATGAAGTATCTTCCAAATCATAGAGTTCTATGAGATAAAATTATTTTCAGTTTAGTATAAGGTCAAGTGTATCACCTCAATTCTTACAGCTTGAAAATGAATGATCTGTGTAGCATATATGACTATTAATCAGAGCACTGTATTCACATCATAATTCTGGTTAAAAGGGAATCTACTACAGATTCAAACTTGAGGATTTTTCCATTTTATTTAAATAGTCATGAAAATCCAAGTATTAAGAATCTCAGTAATTGCCTTTAATCCACTTTTAGCAGAAAGCTCTGAGTTCTGGGCTCCTAGATTCTTGGCTTATGTAGCATAAAAGAATTTAAGGACATGCCTTAGGGTAGGCAAGGAAGTAGAGTTTATTAAGAAACAAGAAAAGAGAACACAGTCCCATCCATGGACCATGGGTGTGCTACAGGATGAGTCACATGTGTGGGGTCCCAGTTAGGCATTTTTAAGGCTTTTCTTCCTCCTTCTTCCTAATGTTGGGGAGAGCCCCAGCTGTTTGCTCTTCTGATTGGTTGCCCCACTTGTTAGCTCTCAGGGAATCAATGGTGAGGTCTTTTCTTTGAAGGTGTCTGGGGCTTCTCCTTGACCCTGGAAAGAGTTCCAAATGGGATCTCATGGCCATTGTCTTGGGGAATCTTTCCAGCAGCCTTTCCCTCAGGAGGATTCCAGCTGGATTCTCACCGCCATATTGTCTGTCAGCCATGTTGTATGTCGGCCATGTTCTCTGCCAGACCTCAGCCACTTCCTGCCTTTCACTGTGCTAACCTGCCTTACCACCACTCTTTTTTTCTCCCAAATAAATTATTTCTAAATTGAAGAGAACCAAATGATACTGGCACTTCAATTATCGCTGAATACCATCTCAAAAGCACTGAAGTATTACTAACTTGTCTTTCAAATAGCATTTGAGGCCTTAAAATTTTTCTCTTTGTTCAAATTTTTCTAACTTCAGATACCATGGGTAGATATGATGATCAAAAGTTAGGTGTATTTGTTTTGGAAACAAAACACACTGACTCAAGAAAAACCAACTTACTGATTTTGAAAAAACACAGACACTAATGGGAACCAAATGACAACACATTTCTAAAGGGTCATCTTTAATGAAGCTAACTTGACTCATGAAGTTGTTTGCTTCAGCTTCTCTAATCTGATATTTTATATAGACAATAGGCCAGAAATTTATTTAAAAAGGCCGATGATTTAGAAACAGATCCTAACCTCAGAAACAATTCAACTTTCTGAATCCATGAAGATGATGATCTGGAGAAATGGCATGTACTGGAGTTGGGAGAAAACATCAGTAAGTGATAACCTCACTATTTTAAACCCAGCAGGACCTATAACAACAGGAATATTAATGCAAGAATTCCCCCTAAGAACTTATTCCTATCTGTCCTCCTGGAGTGGTTTCAAAATATATATGTGCTGGACAGAATTTTTTTAGAATAATGCCTCCATAATTTACTAAACTGCTTTTTGTCTATTTTATTTTTTGAAGTTGAAGGAGAGTTTACTTTAAGAAGAAGACTAACACATTTGATTATATTAACTTTATGAAATTCTGTTCATGCCGCTGACGACAACAGAAGCGGACAAAGAAAAAAAAAAGCAGACAAAGAAACAAGACGCAGCAAATAGACACCAAGAACAGACAACCAGGGGAGGGGGGGAAATTAAATAAATAAATAAATCTTTAAAAAAAAAAAAAAAAAAAAAAGACAGCATAAATAGAGAGGTGGACTTGGCCAGTGGTTAGGGTGTCCATCTACCACATGGGAGGTCCGTGGTTCAAACCCCGGGCCTCCTTGACCCGTGTGGAGCTGGCCCATGCGCAGTGCTGATGTGCATAAGGAGTGTCGTGCCACGCAGGGGTGTCCCCCGCGTAGGGGAGCCCCATGCTCAAGAAGTGCACCCCGTAAGAAGAGCCGTCCAGCACAAAAGAAAGTGCAGCCTGCCCAGGAATGGCACCGCACACATGGAGAGCTGACACAACAAGATGACACAACAAAAAGAAACACACATTCCCGTGCCGCCGACAACAGAAGCGGACAAAGAAGACGCAGCAAATGGACACAGAACAGACAACTGGGGTGGGAGGGGGGGAAGGGGAGAGAAATAAATAAATAAATAAATAAATATCTTAAAAAGAAAGACAGCATAAATAAAAATACTACCTAAAAACTGGGAGAAAATATTTTCAATACATTTTAATATGAAAGAAATAGTGTCAAGAATATATAAAGAACCCCTAAAATCAATATGAAAATTGTAAACAACTTAATAGAAAAAAAATAGGTAAATATCTGCAGGTCATTTCAGAGACTAGGTAGCCAAAACCTCCAATAAGACAATTAAGAGATATTTTTAGGCTCATTAGTAATCAAAGAAATGCAAATCGGAGTTTCTGATGCTGGAGGTTTGGGGAGGGACTCAAGAACTCGCACTTCTGAAGAGTTACAAGTTCCAGATGCTGCTGTGTGGAGACCATGCTTTCACGGCTACTGGTTTAAAGAATATCTTTTTAAAATAAAGTTCAGAGCAACTAAGTCTAAAAACTACGTTGCTTAGGCTTACACACATATGCACATATACATGTTTCATTCTAAAATAAGAAATCAATAGGATAATAAACACAAAAAGCAGAATAGTGGTGACCTGTTGGGGTGGGGTGAATGGAGCAGAGCAGCGGGAAAGAGAGAAGTAGATGTGGGAATCTTGTTTTCATGATATTACTGAAAACAAATGAATAAATGAAATAAATAAAATGGAAGCGGTAAAGAAGGCCAAGTATGGACCCGATGAAAAGAGCATACCATAAAGCAAGGATAATGATTAATTCTATTACTTGAGCTGGAATTCCATTTTTAAAACCTACAAAACAAAACAATACGAAACATACTGAGGCCAGAATTGGACGGCAGGCTAAGAAGTTTTAAAGCTTCTCGGGCTACCGTGGGAAACTCCTTTAGATATTTGAAGCGTGCCCAGGAAATGCTGAAAGAACTGGTGGGGGTGATTTCTTTTTATTAGTCCAATCTGCCTGCAGTTTGTGGGTGGTGAGACCAGGGGGTGGGCTACTCTCTCCTCTTATTCTGTTTGGGCATCCTTGGGGAGACAAAGAAATCAAGGGTGGATAGAAAGTGAGGGATCTGTAGGAAGACAGGCTGGCTATGAATCTTAGCTCCCACACCTAGTGGCTCTGTGCTAATTTCACCCTCTGTAAAATAAAAACAGCAAGGCCTCTTTTACTCCACTTACAGGATCACGGTAAATCATTAACTAAGACAGTGCGTTGGAGATTGGTTTGTTAACTGTAAACTTAAGGAAATGCCGATACTTTTAATAAAAAGGAAGTAAAACTTAAACAACCTAGTTTAGCTATTTGCCTCTATTCTGATCGTCCTTGATCACCCTAGATAAAATGGTAACCCTCCACTTTCCTGGTTTTTTCCGTCCGTTGACCTGGGTTTTTTTGTTCTGGATAGCACCCATCACCACCTGAAGCTGTCAGATAGTGATTTGTTAACTTATTTATTCTAGGTCTGCTCAAGTGAGATTGAAGCTCCAAGAGAGCTTGCTCACTTTTGTGTCCACAGTGCTTAAGGCCGCAGTGGTGGACCCGCTGAAAGCTCTCTGTGAGGATGGATTGAATGGATGGAAAGGTGATGTCTTGCTGAGGAGGGATGGTTGACCAAGCAGCCTCAACTTTGTCCTCTGAGTTTCACCTTCAAGTAGAGTTTCTCACCATCCTAGAGCAGCCACCCTGTTGGCCCCAAGGGTGTAGTGCTTTTTTTTAAGGCTTGATCCAAGGATGGACAAAAATGCCTTTCCTTTTCCCCTTTCAAGGCAGGTGGCATCGCTGACACTTACAAAAAGAATTAGGAAAAACAAGGGAGAACTTGTTTTTGGAAGTTAGGGAATGTATCAGTACCCGGGTTTTCAAAACTCCAGTTTCTGCCGCGATGGAGAACTGCCTCTCCTGTTTTCACATCCCCTTTTAAAACAGCCTCACTCTATCCTCCAAGGGCTGGCACCATTTTACAAGCATCTTGCCAAGGGCTTCGCTTCCTTGTCCCATAAACCCTGTATCATCTCAATGCATTAGGAGAGAGTCCTCCTACGGATCGTGATACATTGCCCTGGTGTCCAAGACCCTCTCCCAGTTTCATTTCTGCTTAAGAACTCCCCTTCATCCCTGATGATTGAAACTGGAATAATCACTTCCTTCCAGAGTGATGCTATTATTAAGCATAAAATTGTTTTATTGAATTTTGGAGACTATTTTCTAGCTATTATGCCAATGTTTTGGTTAGTCTAAAACTGATCATGAATCAGATGGCTCCTATGCTTGTTTTTTGTTTTTGTTTTCCTTAGGAGTACCTGGGAATTGAAGCCAGGACCTCGTACATGGGAAGCAGGCCCTCAACCACTGAGCTACGTCTACTCCCCCCCTATGCTTTTAATAAAGAAGTGGGAGACCTTGAGAAAGAAATCTCTGCCCTCCCAAATTGTAATCACAATCTTCTCCCTTCCCCCGATGACTCAAGTCCTTATTAAGGCAGTAATTCTCAAAGTTGGCACCTCAGAAACTTTACAATATACTGATACCTGGATATCACTCCTAGAGGTTCTGATTTAAGTTATCTGGAATGTGACATACATATTAAGGGGTGTTTTTATAAACTTCCTAAATGATTCTCAGATGCAGCTAAGATTAAGAACCACTATGAGAAAGCTACAACAAATTCCTGTTCTCTTCAACTAGAACTAAAGAGTAACACGTAATTAATATTTCTGAGTAAAAAACAAAATAATGCAGAATGAGACATTCATTCAGACCTCCATGAAATAGTTGTGATTAGAATATATGTAGGGCTTTAGAGTTTATAAAGTGGATTCATAGCCATGACTCTATTTCATCTTCCAATAGCCCTGTAAACTAGGTAGGATGTCACTAACATCATTCATGGATGACACAGCTAAGGTGCAGAGACTTCAAGTCCAGGGTCACACAGGAAGTAAGCACGGTCTTTGAAATCTGAACCTGCGTCTTCCCACTCAAAGCCCCAGCTCTTTTCACTCAACTGATGTAAAATAATCTCCTGAAACCTAGGAGGAGGGTAGAGGAGAGGAAGGAATGGGACTCAGAAGAGCAAGGCTGAAGATTCTGCAGACAATTGTTACCTGACTTCTAGTCCTAATCAAAATGGAGGATCTCTTGGCTCCCACCCTTGTTTCCAGCCATGCTCTAAGAAGTAGAGCCTAGAACCTCTGGATTCCAATTTAAAACCTGGTAGTGGTCTTCATTTCTATCTTTCCTGTAGCTCATCCTAGCATCCCCTGCACAGATTGACCCAAACTTCCACAGCTAGTTTGGAACCAGTCTGATTCCTGAGTGGTGCCACTGGGGCAATCACAGTCTATGCCAATAGGAATGTCATTTGAACCTCAGAGATATTTCTTTTTTTCTTAAGTGCAAGTTTACAGCACTTCATAATTTCTCTTTTAAACTGGAGTTCCCCAACCGTAATTCCCATTTCATCACGGGTGAGTTAATCTAGCTTGACACCCTTGTTTTTAAGTTCCTTCTTTGCTTGACCTCCTTTTTCAATCAAGCCATTACTTTAAAGGTCATTGGGCAGGTCCACTGCTAAAAGAGCCAGGCAATTAATCAGGAGTTTAGCTACTTTGCTGTGAATTGTCCTGCTAACAATCGATTTGTTATGAAGACATTTGTGTCGCTAATACTGCCTGTTTTGAAATTATTTTTGATGAAAGCCTTCTATTTAATTTGGCTTCATTTATTATAGCTCAGATTATATGTAAAAATGTAGTCATAAAAGAGCTACACCTTTCAGTGACTGGCAAAACAATTCTTTGTTTTGTAATATTGTGTTGACTCTAACTACCTGACTTACAAACTTAAGGAACTTAGTCATATTTACTCATGGAATTCTTCCCTTAACTGTAACTACCCCAGACATTTGCCCTCCTCCCAAGATCGTGTGTCCCTTCCACCTGAGCCTTGAAAACATGAATAACTCCCTGCAGAAATTCCCTAGTACCTTTAAGAGCAATTATTTTTATAACAGGATAAAGAGTTGGAACTAGATTATTCGATTTTGGAATACTTCATGCATAAAGTAGAATGTGCCTCATTCTTGAGTGGAGTAAGAACCACAAGTTAGCCTTCATTCCTTTATGCCTGATTAACTCCCCTGCAACCTCTCCCTTCACCCATTCCTTTTTAACTTCAATCTTCATTCTACTGGCTTTGGCCTGCCTGTTGGTAACTGAACCTGGAGTTGCCAGTCAGGGAAAAAAACAAAGCTAGAACTTATGGGGTATTTTTTTTTACAATTTTGGTTATACATATTCATTTTCTAAGGTTGCTGTAACAAGGTACCATGACTTGAATAGCTCAAAACAAGAGAAATTTATTCTCTCAGAGATCTGGGACCTAGAAGTTCAAAATCAAGGTATCCACGAAGCCATGCTCCTTCCAAAGTCCCTGGGGAAGAAAAGGTTTACGCTTCATCTGGCTTCTAGTGTTTGCCAGCAATCCTTGCCTTTCCTGGGCTTACAGATACATCTCCAGTTGCAGTCTCCATCGTCACCGATCACCCACGTTAAGGAGTGAAGTCATAGATGGAAGAGGAGAAAACTGCAAAATAGATGTGAGTCATTTGTTTGAGAAAGTCGTTATCGGTATTCTCAGGTTCTGTACAAGAGGGCTGCTAGTGTGCAGTGCCTACAGCTGAGGAAGAGGTAAGCAGAGGAGCGACCCCCAGGAGAAAGGAGGCTCCAAAACACCAGGAGAGCACCCAAAAAACAAATGGTGAACTTTAAACCTCTGCCACATTCAGAGAACATCAATGTCAGAGCAGCACAACCGTACAAGTCAAGTCAGAATGTTCTTGCTCTCCTTTACACCTTTCCCTCCATGTCCTACAACTCCAGAGGATCACAGACCATGATTTGCAAGATAAGACAGAAAAAATTAGCATTTCTCCTTTCCTGATTGGGGCTTCCCACAAGAAACAATCCTGAGCTGGAGGATGTGTAGTTTCAACTTTCAATCAGGAGTGAAATTTTAATTATTACACTAGATCTGGCATATTAACAGTTGAACAAGCTTTGTCTGTGATTCTAAATGACTGAAGAACATTTTATAGTAATAAGAGTGACCAGAAATATGGGATTTGCCCCATTGGAAAAAAATAGCATTATAGAATCAATTTTAAGTGAAAGTGGGAGACAAAAAAAAATGTCGTTTCTACATGCAAGAATCATAAAAACATCTTAAAGCATCTTGCTGGGATTTTCAATCAAGAAGACCTGCCCTCCACTGAATCAGGAAGGGTAAGGTAAGTGATTCTTTCTCCTTTGGAATTTGATTCAAGGACTGAAAAAAAATTATCTGAATTTAGATATCCTAATGACAGTATCCTGAAGGTATTGACAATTAATTTTGTTACCTAAAGGCTGGAAGTTGCCTGGTCGTTTCTGACTTAGTTCTTCATCTTTCCTTGAATGCTGTGGGTTCATTCCAATAAATGAACCCTTGGGTTTGCAGAAACCTGTTCCTGTTGCTGTTGCTTACAACCAGAGTGCCCTAACTGGTCCACAGTGTCCCCATTTTCCAGCTGGCTTTGAGGCAGACAATTCAATTTAGCAGATGCCTTTTCCCTCAGTTTCCCCTTTGGAAAATGCAAATAAGAATGCTACCCTACAGAACCATGATAAGATGCAAGTGACTTAAATACTGATCAAATAGATCACTCTGTCAAAGTGATTTGTAAAAAATTATTCTCTAAATGCAACTCATTTTAATGCTCTCTGGGCTTTGAAAACCACCAGTTCCTGGTGCCATCATGTTATATTTGTTTTTCTGCAGGACTTTCTTCTAATCTATGTTAACAGTGAAGATTTATGTGGCGTAGGTCCTATGGGGAGCCTGAAGTCAGAATTGGACACACCTGAATCAATTTTCACAAGCATGTTTGTGTGGGCATGGAATCCGGTTTCTGTGTGGCACCTGGGGGGAGGGGGTGTTTAGGGTGAGAAGCACAGCTTGGAGTCTGCCTCAGAGACTCTCCCAGCCTGGCCTCAAGAACTCATGCCTGGGAGTGGTTGTAGCTCAAGTGGTTGAGCGCCTGCTTCCCATGTATGAGGTCCTGGGTTCAATCTCTCAGGTACCTCCTAAAAACACACACACACACACACACAAACTCATGTCTGAGCTCCATGGGAATGGAGCTGTAGGAGGAAGCAGGCTTTTTGAGCCCCTGGGAGTACAAACAAAGTACAGCCAAGCAGGGAGAGGGACATTTTCCTGACTTCAGGATCAAACACACATCTAGCAAGTAAAGACCCTGAGGCAAGCAAACCCAAGAACACCTTAAGAATATGCAATGTGACTGTGA
This sequence comes from Dasypus novemcinctus, assembly GCF_030445035.2. Classification (NCBI taxonomy): domain Eukaryota; kingdom Metazoa; phylum Chordata; class Mammalia; order Cingulata; family Dasypodidae; genus Dasypus; species Dasypus novemcinctus. Next base: position 28,970,299 of record NC_080700.1, on the reverse strand, counting down.
CGAGCATCCTGGCAGTTCCTTCAACACAAAGGATTCTGGTGATAAAAGTAGTGGCAAGTGCCTACCCCCTGGTGGCCTCAACAGAAGCAGTGGACATCACCATGCACACAACTATTATGGGCTTGTAAGAGATATCTATGAGGACACCCAGAAAAATTGGGGTGAGACTCTGAAGAGGGGGGAGCCAATATGGCAGATGGGGGGTGAGATGGGGCAGCTGCTCCGGTCACCCTGCTGCAGGCTGTTGTCCCTGGGAATCCTTGGCTGTGCTTGAATTTAGGGCATTGCAAACTCTCTAAGGTCAGACTCAATCTGTGCCTTACTTACAGCTTTCCCTCTTCTTAAAATTTTTCTTTTCTTCTTCTGAATTGTCCTTCTCCTCTCCTGCTGCACTCGATCAACCTACTTCCTTTCAGTACTTCCTTCTTGCCTTCCGCTGGCATAGAATTGTTTTGGTAAAATGGAGGAAGGCAATAAACTAGGTCCTGCTTTCCCCTCTGTGGCTATTCCAAACCTGTGCACAAGCCGACCCACAGCCCCACTCCAAGTTCCTGTGCTAAGATAACCAGGATTGCCTTCTCCTTTATCGTTTAATTTTATAGCCACCTTATAAGCACACTCTCATGATTCCCATTGCCCATGTGAGGACACTGAAACCTGGTGAGGTTAAGAGTCTCGCACAAAGTCATGCAGGGGCAAACGTAGAGCTGATTGAGACTCTGAGTGACTTCGAAGACCTTTACTGCTAACCGCTTGGGACACAGCCTGAGTGCACGTGTGCCTCTGAAGGCAGATGTACCTAATCCTATCCTTTGTGTACACATTTCGGTGGGGCACCCTCTTCCCTCAGAAGCTACGGGGATGTGCAGCTCCCTTCGAGAGAGATCTGTGGTGAGGAGTGTGGTTGTCAGACCATCTCCAGTTACCACATCTTTGGACTCACACCACTGAAGCAATGACTCCCAGCCAATGACTGAGCACAGTGGGGGTACAAGAGTCCATCTTTCCTATCCAATGTGTGGTCTTCCAATGGATAATCTTTGCTCAGCCCTTAGCCTGGCATGCTAAGGCTCTTTCTACCTAATCCTTCTGCCTTCCCTCTCTCCCTTCACAGCCATCAGACCTATAACCTGAGACTCTCCTTGCCTACCCCTATTCCTCTCTTCTTTATCATTCATGAGCAATCCCCTCAGTAAATGCCTTATACTTTCAATTCTTTCTTGGTGTCAGCTTCTCAGAAAACCTGAGTAGGCATCATATCTTATTGCAAAATTTTTTTTAAAAAAGAAAGAGAGATGGTCTCCCTTTTGTTAGTAATAAACTCTTTGGGAAAATCCTCAAACATCCTATATTGGCTTAAAAGAGTAGAGAGGTTATAAGATGCATTCTCCTCTGGTTTACAATATGGAGAGGTGGGGAAGACAGAACTAGTTCAGTCCTTGGGACCAAACTTGGAAGAAACAAAGCAGAGGGAATCTTGATGGTCTGGGGAATGAGATTCTCTCTTGGGGGTTCTCTTTGAGGAAGATCAGGGCTCTCCATAGCACATGGGAGTGGTCTGAAGCTGTCCGTGCCCCCAGAAAAGCATCTTCTTAAAGTTATTCCATTTCTGTGGGTGTGGACCCCTTGTAAGTAAGACATTTTGGGGAGGCTACTGCAGTTAAAGTGTGGCTCACCTCATTCAGAAATGGGCTTAATCCTCTTACTGGAGATCTTTATAAATGGGATGAAGACAGACAAAGAGAGAGAAAGCCATAGAAGCAAGAAGTTGAAAGCAAAGAGACTCAGAAGAGAAGGGAGAGACCAGCAGATGTCTCCATGTGCCTTGCCATGTGACAGAGGAGCCATGGATTGCCAGCAGCCAGTCTTAGGGAAGGAAGCATGGCCTTGACTTGTCTTGATTTAGACATTTTTTTCAGCCTCCAAACTGTAAGCTAATAAATTCCCAAAGGTAAAAGCCAATCCATGTTATAGTGTCTGCTTTCAGCAGCCTAGGGAACCAAAACCTACTTCATTTCTCTTCAGCATCCTGTAAACAACCCTTCTCCCAGAATCCCTTTCATTGCCCTAAATTGTCTTCAGATGCTTCTTCTCCAGGAATCTCTGTTCCAGGCTTTGGAGCCCACTATCAATGAATAAAACTGGGAAGAACCTGCTTGCATAGCCCATCAGGATACCTGGATGGTCATATCCTGTAGTTCCAGGAGAACTCTCTTTAGACACTTGTGGAATTAATGGTTCTGTGTGTTTGCCTGCGTGTGGTAATGGTGGGGGATTGTTGCACTGGGGAAAAGCAGTTCCTGGCTGGGGAACAAATCCTGACTTCTTTGGGAAGTTATATTCAATGTTCTGAAATAAATGGCCAAGGAGTGGATGTAGCTCAAGTGGTTGAGCACCTGCTTCCTGGGTTCAATTCCTGATATCTCCTAAAGAAAACAAGTAAATGAAGAAAACAAACCTAACTCTCCTTGGGGAGTGGCTATAGTTCAGTGGTTGAGCACCTGTTTCCCACATATTGGGTCCTAGGTTCAATCCCCGGTACCTCCTAAAAAATAAATAAATAAATAGCCAATACCTGGTACATAACCTGAAAGACTACCTGTGCCCTGCCGAAATACTGAAAGATATATTTCAAGAATACCCTTAGTGGAACAGCACTAATAATTACCAAATAATCACCTGCCTTTGAACTATGTTAGTTCTGCCAGCATCATACAAGGGTTCAGATGGCTCTTCTTAAGAGGTACAGGTCTGGGAATGCGGCCAGGGACCTTTGCACTCTTTCCTTGCAGCCATCACACAGCCGAGAGTTTAGAGCGCGTTTCAATTCAACAGGTTCTGAGTGTCTACCACATTCCCAGAATTGTGCTGGGTGCTGAATACATAAAGTCCTTTGGAAGTCCCAGGCTAGGGTTAGGGCAGAGCTCTGAGTGTATCAGTTTCTGTCTTTCAGAGACAACAGAGCACCAGCTCTCCATTGATCAGCAAGCGCAGGTTCCTGGGGATGTTGCACCACCTGACCCGCATCTCCCTAAGCTTCGGCTCTCTGACCACTATGCTTTCTTTCCCCTGAAGCATAGCAGAACTCTAACTGTACCTCCCATCACTATCACCCCCCCCACACACACACACAAATGCATGGTGACACAGCTGCACTTTTATCAAAGCTCTTTCCCAGATATTATCCCAAACAATTCTCAATCATCTGATGAGTTAGGTTGAGCTGGTAGTATCTTTATTTTTGTGATGAGTGAATAGATATTATAGCCTTGCTGAAATTTGCACAAAATAATACAGCTGGGACCAGAAACTTGGTGTCTTTATTCCTGAAGAATCCATGAATTCCTAGATCACGTGACATTCATAGGTTTAAGTTTCCTTACTATCCATCTCCAGGCTGATGACAGCTCAACTTAGAGTAAGCATGCCGTCTCCAGAGGGAACTGGTTCTTACTCTACCAGGTTAATATGGAAGGACATTTCCCTAACAAACCCATGGAAACGTTGGTTGTGGAGCTAAGCAGAAAGTATAATATCATCAGCCACAGAGCCACGGTTGTGTTTCTAATATAACAAAGTGAGAACATGGGATTTTGCAGGGACCATCTGCGCTGTTAAAGTTAGCAGTTCTTGGGGCCCTTATGTTAAACTAATGCTCTTTTTATTTCCTGGGGAATATGCATTAACATACATGGTGTGTGCATGTGTGTATGTGTTTAAATATATATACAGACGTATTTCTGCTCTACTCGGCTTTATAACCTGCCACTTTTCCTCTGACAAGGACTTTAAATTACTTCTTATCAAGAGTGAGCACTTCCATTAGGCAATTTCTTTTAAATGCCCTGCGCTTCGACACACACATAAATAGAACCACTCGTTTCATTAGGGTGTGGTTCAGTTTATAAAAATATCGGGAGCACAGACCACCCAGAATATCCTAATGTTTCCAAAACAGACTTGAAATCAGGCAAGCGAAGAATTTGTCAAGCATTCCCTTTCTCCTTTCCCTTGCAGGGCGAGCCCTAATTCTGCACAACTCTGCTTTCCAAAAGCAAGTGCGGTGAGCAAAGCAGAGCTTCAAAATCCCATTCAGAGTTAACAGCTCATCCATGGAATGTATCTTTCTGCCCCTTGTCCCGCCTGGTAGAACTCTCACCCTTTTCCTCATTCCACTGCCCCCCCCCCTTCTTTCTAGCAAACTCTGAGCCCAGCATAATAACGTAACACAAAAAATTCTATCAGTGCACACACCTGTGTCCAACTTTCCCCCAGCGGGGTTTTCAGGGTGTGCGGAGGGATGGGGAGAGAATCCTGGGCACGCGTGAAGTTGGTGTGGAGGTGACGAAAATGTTTTCCGCAAGGCCAACGAGGTCATTTAAGCTTCCCACAATCACAGTGCCTGCCCCTCCAGCGTTGTCACTCTGATTGCCCTCAACCACAACAAAAGCTAAACGTTGTTGCTGAGACACGAAGAAAGCCTGGGATTTGCCCATAAGACATTGGCTTGGGGAAGAAGAGGCTTATCGAGAATCCAGTTGCTTTGAGCTGTCATCTCCAAAAAGAGGCTCAACAGACGCAGAAACAAAGTTTGTTGGATTATGTGTGAGAGATAACCAATCACGGCTCCAAGTGGAGGAAAACTGTGGTGAACTATCTCAAATTAGAAGCCCACAGGAAGCCTGGAGACGATCTAAAACATTTTATCAGATGCCAGTGGGAGACATACCAAACAGCAAAAAGCCAAGCCAAGGTCAAGCTAAGTGTTTAGCGTTAGGAGCTACCAACAAGAAAACCAAACAAAAAAGTATACCTGGCTTACAATTGTACTGAGGTAAAATTCGCAACATTCTCTTCACCCAACAAATAGTTCCTGACACTTCTTCAGGAGGCACTGAGTTTAAATCCAGCATCAAATATAGACAGTTTCTTTCCAAAAGAGAAGATTGACATTGATTAACGAGTGTACACAATAAATAAAAACTGTGCTGTGCATAAAGTGTTGGAAGAGAGAAAACTTAGCTCAGCAAGGTGTTACTGGATTGTGTCTAGGTTCTTGACTATGCTGCAGAAGTGAATTTCAAGAGCAGGTTGGGTGAGTCAGGCCAGGAATTTTTTCAGGTAGGGGATGAGAACTGGGAGAAAATAACAGATCAGGGGTCCTAGATAGAGAGGAAGGGGCTGAAAAGTGATAAAGAGGGTTGAATTATAGAATGCAATTCCCCACTATAGATTATAAATGCCCAGGTTTTACTTGCATGACCACCATGGCAGGGACAAATGGTGAGAGTAAGGTGCAGAGGGCAGGAACAGGGGTCCAAAGGCAAATGAGTGCAAGTTCAGGCCTTGCTCCTGCTTCTTGAACCATTAATTATTCCACCCCTTTGCTGATGGCAGGGAAGGAGTTCCAGCTGTTCCCTGTTTTGAGTGATTACTTCACCCATCAATCTCCCAGGAGGGCCCAATGATAAAGTCCCTGGGGAATAACCAGGGCTTCTCCTGGCTTCTGGAGGAAGTCTTCTTCTGAGCGGCAGTATCTTGGGGAGGGTCTCCCAGCCGCCATCTTGGGGGTTATTGATGTCCACGTAGACTTCTTGCCAGGTTCCAGATCCATCTATTGATTCCCCAGCTTACTAACCAGCGTCAAAGGAGCTTGACTTGCTGTGGGGTAGAGGAGACAGGAGCAAGAAGCTTCCCGAATGAAGTGGCATTCCTGGTGAGATATGAAGGAGAAGTACAAGGAGTGCTCCAGAGAGGAAATAGCTTGTGGGGTGGCCGTGATAAAGAGTAGGGTCACCGAACTCTTCAATAAACATAACTGGGTAAAAGGCAACTGAAAAAAAGTAGTAAGAAAGTGATCTTCTCTATGCAGGTAAAATAAAAGAAAGCTATACAAGGAGACTGAAATATGGTGAATGCTGCTCTCTCCCTTTTTAAAAACATAAGTCAATAGCTCTAGAAATTCAGACCTGTGAACTTTTTTCATGGTATCTTTTGCACTAAAAAAAAATACCCCATGAAAACTGACCGGCTGAATACTTAAATCGTCTCAAGAAGGGCTAAGATAGACTTACTAGCGATAGATGTATAACAAGTTATGAATGATAGCTGGAAAGAGTCTGGTCTTCTTACGTTGCTGTCATGAGACATAAAATTGTCATTTCTTGTCATTCTGAGAGCAGAATACTATTCTTAAAAGAACCATGTGATTCAGTGCGGCATTTGTTATGCTCTTTGGATGGTTGTAACTCCCAAGGAACCACACTAGACTGGACAAAACAGAAAAAACCTTTGTCTTCGTGGGGCTTACAGTTAAGAAGAAATTTATAAACAGGGTTTTTTTTTTTGCAAATGACCTTATTTCTGGATTTCTTCTATTGCGATGAGGTCTATAGGTCGTTGAAGGAACTTTTCAGCTCCACCCCCAAGGGGAAAGAGCTCTTTTTCAGATTATAATAATCTGCCTACGGAACAAAACTGAGTGCCTTAAAAGCATACAGGTCATGATACGTCACCTAAATTACAACACGCAAAACCCATTCACTTAACCTCCTCCCTGGCTTTCTAGAACCCAGGCAAGTGCAAGGAGCATTGTCTCCCAGGCTTTTTATGGATTTTTATTTCCTATTGTTTCCCTTCCCTGAACCCACCCTCTCCTCCCCCCCCACCCGCTCTCGGCTTTCAAAATCCCACGCCAGAAGCGAAGTGTTCCAGGGCAGGCAGGAAATAATTCATTTGTCTTGTACCTCAAAGCCACACTAATCCAAAACATGACTTGTTTTTAAATATCTATTTCTCGTCTGTCAGGAATGGCTATGTTTTTTTGAAACAGAGACTGTCTCGGGAGGAAACCCAAGCATTCAAGGCAGAGGCTTGAGTTTGGGTCTGGAGTCACAACCTAGAAAATAAGGCAAGAGGACCCTGTTACCCCATCGGGGGTGAGCTGGAAGCAGAACTGCCAGGCACAGTGGCTCAATTATTTTTATTTGAATTTGGCCATTTACCAACCTTTGGAGGACCCCAGGGAAAACTTGCTCCACATCTATTTCCAATTTTTGTCCTAGGGCAATTCCATATTATTTGGTATTGAGTACAAATGACTGGGTATTACATTTTCTCTACTTCTCTCCCATACAGATTTCAGGCTTTTGACGGTGTCTGCCTCCTTGTCAGTTTTCCTGATTATGTTGCTCTCAGCAACCAGAGTCCGCTTAACCGCAACCACACCGGGTTTTAAAATGAAGCCGATGGGTCAAGCAGCAGTTAGTAAAAGGAAGTGAGGACACAACCAACTGTCCTTGAGAATTGCCATCCAGGCCCAGTACGCACCCCCCCCAACTGGATCTGCGGGATGGGTGATTGTTTTTTTTCATCTTACAGACAACCTTCAGCCAGGATGTTTTGGAGGATGCCCTCTTCATTTAGGTTTTTTAAAGACCTTTGTTATTTACATCAAGTCCTTCATTCCGCTGGGATATCTCCTTCTTTGCAGCCTCCGTTGCCTAGGAAATTAAATAGGGCATTGTTTCGGGGAATGTGCAAGTGTGGACGCTGGGTTGCGGGGTTTGCTCTGAAAGCCCCTCGCCAGGTGGAAGGAGGGGCTGCCTCTTTCTCTGGTAAGAATTTCTGCAGCCGCGGGGGCAGGCTCATTAAGATTTTTTCCCATGCCACCTCACAAAGGATGGCTGGAGAAAACAAAAATGGGATGCTAGAGCGGGCTCTGTCCCTTTGTCCCCGAGAACCCAGGCCTCGCTGGATCTCCAGGCTAATGCATGCATAATTCGGAGCAGCTGATGCAGTGCATTGTGCCTTCCATTCAAGGAGAGGGTGGCCCTGGCCAGGGGGAGGGGGTTGGAAGAGATACAAGATTGGTCTAATTAGGAATGCCTGCCGGGGCGCTCTTTAATATTTACATAATGCAGAGTTAAAGTCGCCTCAGAGCCTCCAGGAGGAGGGAAAGTAAGAATTTAATCATTCAGAACAACAACGTAAATGGAAGTGGCGTGTCCTGAATGCAAGGGATTTCACTCTCTTGCAGCAGTCGTTAGTATGTGAGGATCAGAGAGCAGTTGAGAAGTTTTTTCTCTCTTAGATGCATGTCCGGTAGTAATCCCTTACATTTTATCACTCTTTTTTTAATATGCGCTGCTCTTATTGGATGCGTTTGGAGCTCTTATCCATTTCATGGATTTGCAAGGAGAAGCTCTGACTTGCTTAAAATCACACAGACATCTCCTGACAGAACTGATCCCTGAAACCAGTTTACTCTCTTCCCAGCACCCTGCTTCAAGCAGCTTATCATTTCATTTGTCCCTGACATCACCCACTGGAGGAAGGCAGGGTTGCCTTTTGTGTCTGCTGGGTTTCCACTGTTGATCATCTCCACCGGGCCATTTGAAGAACGAGGCATGCTATTGCGAGGGAGGCAGGAGAAAGGAAAGGAAAGAAAATCCCTATTTGGAAATACTGTCGTAATTACAATGTCAAGCCAAGGCGGTGCTGCTTCCATTTTATTTTTTAAGGATTCAGTGCCAGGCAACGTTGCTCTTTCAAGCACGCCTTTCCAAGGTTTGACTGGGGGCCAGTTTTCTAGACCAGTGGTTCTTAAAAACCCCTGATGTCCCACTGAGTCGCCTATGGAGCTGTGCAAATATTTGTATATTCCTGGTTACCGCAAAAGCTATTGAACTAAAACCTCCTGAGCGTGCCCATTAGGCACATCTGTTACCGGAAGCTGGATTCTAGGTTCCTGGCTGCATTGCCAGGAAGCATTCAGAGACACGCCGGCAAAATGAGGCCAGTAAAAAAGAGTTTATTGGGAAACAAGAACGAGTACACACCAAAACATGGGTGCAGGCTTCCTACAGGGTGAGAAGCGCAGCGTGGGACCCCAGGGTGGGCCTTTTTCAGGCCTTTTTCCTCCTGCCCCCTCCCCACAATAAGGAGGGACCTCAGCTATTGTCTGTCCTGACTCGCTGCCTTTCTACTTTCTCCTGTCAGCTTTCAGGGACCCAACTGGGAGCCCTTTCTCTTTGGAGTTATCTGGGGCTTCTTCTGAGCAGGGGAGTTTCAAATGGGACCTCATGGCCAGGGTCTCGGCGGGCTTTTAGGCTATACTAGTCCCAGTTTTGTTCTCAAGTAGCTGCCTCCCCTCAGGGAGGTTCTGGTCCTTTTCCTTACTGGGTTCCTGCTGTGCTAATAATGGCTTTGTTCTTGTCCTACACTAACCTGTCTCACATTCGCACATCCACCCGGACAGGTACCGCCATTTCCCAGATGATTCTGCTGCAGAATGAGGATTGAGAACCACTGTTTACAAAAAATTTACATACAAGGCATAAGAAAAATCATTAGAAGGTTATTAAATACCAAAGGTGAGGGTTTTTTTTTTTAGAAGAACCGCCATGATTGTTATGTGTTGTTATGGGATTCTATCTAGGTTCTTGGCTATGCTGCAGAAATGAATTTCAAGAGCACGCCGGGTGAATTAGGCCAGAAATTTATTCAGGTAGGGAAGGAAGAGAAATGGGAGAAAATAACAGAGCAGGGGTCCCAAGTAGCGAGGAAGGAGATGAAAGGGAGTAAAGAAGGCTAATTTACAAGTTATAATTCCCGATGATAGATTATATCTTACTTGCGTGGCCACATGGCAGAGGAAAAATGGCGCCAGAGGGCAGAGGCCAGGACAGGTCTGCAGGCAAAAGAGTAAGATGAGAGAGCCAGCAGAAGCCTAGAGGTTTGTTTTTAAATCACTAATTATTCCGCCCCCTTGCTAATGGAAGGGAAGGGGGCTCCAGCTGCTTGCTGTTTGGATTGATCACCCCACCCGTCAATTCCTTAGTGAGGACCCAGTGATAAAGTTTCCAGAGAACATCCAGGTTTTTCCTCGTTCCCAGGAAGAAGTCTTTGGTCTAGGTAGCAGAATCTTGGGGGTGGAGATCCTCCAGCAGCCAGGTTGGGGGTTTCTGATGTCCACATGGGCTCTCTTGCCAGGTTCCAGATCCATCTATTAATTCCCTATCTTATTAGCCTGCTTCAGTGTAAATAAATGTATGTCACAAATTGTTTATAGTGATAAACAAGATGCTAGTGACACAAACCATAATGAAGTGGTAATACAATTGCAACTTGGATTCCCACTTCAAAGTTAGATTTGAAAAAAAGAACCACTGTTTACTGTCTTATGGGAAAAACACTCATTTTATAGGATCAGTATTAAAAGAAAAAAAAGACACTAACAAATACCATTTAGTCAGAGCTTACATGAAGAGCTTCCAAAAAAATGCATATCACACAGAGCTAGGATCAAAGAAGGTAAACAGAGAGTCTTGGCTTCTGTATTTTTGTAAGTTTAAAACAAATTATTAAAGTTCACCCACTTTAGTGTACAGTTCTGTGAATTCTGGCAAGTATATCTATCAGTGTAATCCATCTCCTCAATCGAGATAAAGAACACCTTCATCACTGCAGAAAGTTCCCTACTGACCCTTTTCAGTCAAGTTCCCTCTTCACCCCCAGATCCAGAAAGCCAAATATCAGCATTCTGTCAGTATGAATTCATTTCAGATCTTATAGAATTTCACATGAGTGGAATTATACAGTATGTACTCATTTGTGCCTGGCTTCTTTCGCTTGGTATAAGGCAAGTTAGTACAGGGAAAAGGAAGACCTGGGTCACAGCTGAAGACCCAGCAGACAACATGGCCGACAGACAATGTGGCTGACAGACAACATGGCCGACCGACCACATGGCCGACAGACCACATGGTTGGAAGACAATGTGTGGTGAGCCACCATCTGAAAACTTCCTGAGGGACCCCATGAGATCTGGAATGAGAATCTCATTTGGAACAAGAATCTCATTTGGAAAGAGAATCCCATTCAGGGTCAAGGGAAAGCCTGATACCCTCAAAAGGCCTCACCATTGACCCCTGAGAACTGATAGGTGGGGCAGCCAATCAGAACAACAAAGACCTGTGGCCCTGCCCCAACATCATAAAGGAGGTGGACAAAAAAACTTTAAAAACCCTGACCTAGGGACCCGGGCACTCAACTTACCCTGCAGTATGCCTGCAGTCCATGTCCTTTTGCATTTTTGTGTTGCTTAAAAAAATTCTTTACTCCCTTGCCTATCTTATGGTGTGTCCTTAAATTCTTTTATGTAACATAAAGCAAGAACCTGGAAGTCCAGAAAGCAGAGCCATCCAGTAACATGTGAATGCTTTTTGACATTCATCTGTATTTTTGAGGCTCTCAGTAGTTTGTCCCTTTTTATTGCTGAGTAGTATTCCACTGTGTGGAATTTGTTTCTCCAGTCTCCTGTTGTTGGACCTAGCAATTGTTTTCCACTGTTGACCATTGAGAGTAAGCGCTGCTATGACCATTCAACAATTTCTCTGTGGAGAAATGTTTTCAATTCTTTGGGTAAATATCTAGGAATGGAATTACTGAGTCAAGGGGTAGATATGTGTTTAATTTTATAAGAAACTGGAAAACGGTTTTTCAAAGTGGTTGTACCATTTTAGATTCCTACCAACAATTTAGGGCAGTTCTACCTGCTCCTCATCCATGCCAACGCTTGGTATTTTCAGGGTTATTTTTTTTAATTGGGGGAGGAGTTAATATTAGAGATTCTGGTGGGTGTAATGTAGTATATCATTATAGTTTTAATTTTAATCTTTTTGATGACTAAAGACATTGAGCATCTTTTCATGAACTTATTGGCTATTTGTATACTTTTTTGAAGAGTCTGTTCAAATCTCTTGTTTACTTTTTTAAAGAATTGAATTGCCTAATTTATTATTGAGTTGTAAGAGTTCTTTATATATTTTGGGTAAAAGTCCTTTGGCAGATATATTTAAGATTTTCTCTCAGTCTACAACTTTTTGATTTTCTTAGTAGTGACTTTCAAAGTAAGAGTTTTAAATTTTGATGAAGTCCAAATCAAATTTTTCTTTTATGATTAATACTTTTTATGCCTAAGGAAAAGTTACCAAAACCAAGGTTACAAAGATTTTCTTCTATCTTTTCTTCTAGAAGTTTTATAGTTTTAACTCTCTCATTTAGGTCTATGATCAATTTAAGGTTACTTTTTGTATGTAGTGGGAAGAAATGATCAAGGTTCATAGTTTATTTAATTATATGGAAATTAATTTGTTCTAGTACCACTTTGAAAAATGTGCCCTTTCCACATTGAATAACTTTGAAGCTTAGTCAAAGATCAGTTGACCATATATTTATGGGTATATTTCTGGCCTTTCTATTCTGTTCCATGGATCCATTTATCTATTTTTATGATAATACCACACTGTCTGGATTACTGCAGCTTTTTAGAAAGTCTTAATGTCAGATAGTATAATTCTTTCAACATTGTTTTTCAAAATTGTTTTGCCTATTCAAAATATTTTGTATTTCCATTAAAATATAAGAATCAACAGGTGAATTTCTAAAAAATATGATGGGGATTGCTTAGCATCTACAGATCAATTTGGGAAAAAATAATGTCTTAACAATACTGGTTCTCCCAATCCATGAACAAGATAAATTTCTTTGTTCAAGTAAGTATTCAATTTCTCTCAGCAATATATTATATTTTCAGTTTATTTTTCACGTCTTACATTTATTTTGTTAAATTTATCTTTATACATGTTTTTATGCTACCATAAATAATATTTTTAAAATTTCATTTTTCATTTTTATTACTAGCATGTAAAATTTTTTTTTTTTTTTTTGGTATATTGCCCACATATCCTACAATCTTGCTAAATTACTTGATTGCTCTGGTAACTTTTTTGGAGATTCCTTAGAACTTTCTACATATGCTTTGTTTTTTTACTTTATTAACAACTTTATTTCAAATTCATAAATATGAAAGAAAGAAAAGGCAGGTCAACAAGTTGTAGACACATCACTCCTAAAAGTTCTTTTTCAGGCACTTCTATCTCATCTAATTTCAACTGCTAACTCATTATAAATTACATATAGTTTACAAATAAAGACAAATTTTCTTCTCTGCCTTACCAATATGTATATCTTTTATATTTCTTTTCTTGGCTTATTGTACTGGCTAAGACTTCAGTACAACGTTGAATAGAAATGATGAGAGAATACATCCCAGTCTTAGTGGAAAAGTGTCAAGTTTTTTCCATATTAAAAGTATAATACTAGCTATTTTGTTGTTTTGTTTTTGTTTTTATAAATGCTGTTTATCAGATTAAGGAATTTCTTTTATTCCGAGTTTGCTGAGGGTTTTAATCATGGATATTGTGATGATTAGGCTAATGAGTCAACTCAGCTAGGTAACAGTGCCCAGTTGTCTGGTCAAACAAACACTGGGCTAATTGTAATACAAAGGCATGTGATGAACTTTAATCATCAGTGAGATGATGTCATCGATGGCTTCTTACATCTACAATCAACTGAGGAAACGTCTAATTCCATCAAGTGAAAGCCTTAAAAGAAGTGATTTTAGCATTCAGAGAGAGAATCCCGGCTCTACTTCAGATAGCCAACACCTCCTGGGCAATTCCATGGGGACCTTGATCTGAGTTCCTGGCTTGCAGCCTGCCCTACAAAATTTGCACTTGTGCATTCCTGTGGTTGTGTAAGACAATTTTATAAAATCTCATGCTGTTTACAAATATCTCCTGGTGGTTCTGTTTCCCTAGAGAACCCTGACTACTCCAGATGTGAGTTGAATTTTGCCAAAAGTGTCAAATTTCTAGAAAATGTATCAAATTTTCTAGATCCGTTAAGATGCTCATTACCCTCCTTTGTTCTTTCAATATGGTGAATTACATTATTTACTCTTCAGATATTAAGTCAAAATTTCAATCCTGAAATAAATGCTAAGCACATGGGTTTTACTTTGCTGAAGGCTGCCAAATCAGAAATGGGTTGGCTTTTATAACAGGAATTTATTAACCTAAAAGTTTAGAGTTCCAAAAGAATAAAATTAATAAACAGAATTTGAAAAGGAAAACAAAATAAAAGCTTACAGTTCCGATGCTGAAGAAAATGTCCAAATCAAAGCATCAGGTTAAGCTCTTTCCCCAAAAACATGGCTGCCAGTGATTCTGGACTTCCCTGTCACACGGGAAGTCATGTGACAGTATCTGCCAGTCTCTGCTTTCTCTGAATCTTGTTGCTTTCAGTTTCTGGCTTTCTCTTTGCTGGTTTCCATTGATTCCATCATCTGGCTCCCAGGGCCTTCTCGCTCAGCTTCTGGGAATTTCTCATTTGTCTCTGCAAGACTTTTTTTCTGTATATTCATTCTATTTATAAAGGACTATCTAATCAAATGATCCTTAACTGATCTAGTCAAAGGTTCACAATAGGGTCATACCCACAGGAATGGACCAATTTAAGAACATAATATTCTGGAGTCAACAAAAGACTCAAATTACTACACTGTGATATGTTATCCTTTTATATATTTCTGTATTCAATTCCCTAATAATTTCTTAAGGAGTTTTTCATTGATGTTCATGAGGAATATTGATTTGTACATAGAGAGTTTGCCTACACATGGGAGGTCCAGGGTTCAAACCCCGGGTCTCCTGAGCCGTGTGGAGCTGGCCCACGCGCAGTGCTGATGCATGCAAGGAGTGCCCTGCCATGCAGGGGTGTCCCCCGTGTAGGGGAGCCCCACGTGCAAGGAGTGTGTCCCATAAGGAGAGCTGCCCCACACAACAGGAGTGGCGCCGTACACACAGAGAGCTGACGCAGCAAGATGATGCAACAAAAAGAGACACAGATCCCCGGTGCTGCTGAAAAGAATATAAGTGGATACAGAAGAATACACAGTGAATGTACACAAAGAGCAGACAACTGGTGGGGGTGGGTGGAAGGGGAGAGAATAAATAAAATAAATCTTAAAAAAATAAAATAAAATAAATAAAATAAAAATAAAATGAAATAGCATTAGCGGTCTCTCTCTGTCTTAGCTAGTGTCCCAGACTTGCCCAAGGTCAATTACTGCAGCCAGGAGAAGTAGGTACATGACTGGCCAGGTCAACATCATCTCCATATGCCTCTGACCTGCCAAGCAGAGCTCCAGGCTTGCTTTGTAGAATCACACAACTGGAACTGGGAAGGACACTTCCCCCCAAGGAAGTAGAGGCCTGGAAGATTCAGAAGACAGATGTCTATTTCCTCTGGATTAGTGGTTATTTGAGCTTTTCTCTTACATAAATAGCAGTCCAGTGAATATGGATGGCCATGGCTATTTGGACACCAATGGTATTATGGTGCTGTGTCAGAAACCTGTAGAGGATGCAGTGGGATACAGTGGGATCAAGAATCCCAGCTCTGGAAAGCGAACTTGGCCCAGTGGATAGAGCGTCCACCTACCACATGGGAGGTCCACGGTTCAAACCCTGGGCCTCCTTGACCCATGTGGAGCTGGCCCACGCACAGTGCTGATGCACTCAAGGAGTGCCCTGCCACACAAGGGAGTCCCCCATGTAGGGGAGCCCCATGCGCAAGGAGTGCACTCCATAAGGAGAGCCGCCCAGCATGAAAGAAAGTGCAGTCTGCCCAAGAATGGCGCTGCACACGTGGAGAGCTGACACAACAAGATGACACAACAAAAAGAGACACAGATTCCCAGTGCCACTGATAAGGATAGAAGTGGTCACAGAAGAACAAGCAGCAAATGGGACACAGAGAGCAGACAACTGGAGGAGGTGCCAGGGGTGAGAAAAAAAAAATCTAAAAGAAAAAAATACACAAAGAATCCCAGCTCTGTTATTTACTAACTGCTAAGAAACTAACCTCAGGAAAATTGCTTAACATCTTTCTAACTCACATTCTTTACCTGTGATTGGGGATAATAAGAGTGTGTCCATCATGGAGTTTTGGAGAAAACTAAAGGAACTGATACACGGAAAGTACCTAGCAATGTATGTGGCACAATATGAACTATTATTGTTATTAAAGTATGCATGTTCCCTAAACTTATTAGACCAATACATTCTTTTTTAATGAAGCTTCTTGGGAGACGAATGCTTCTTGGAACATATTTTTGAAAGGTTGGTAAAGTGGAAAAAGGATGGATTTTGAAGTCAGCCTCCACTCTCTGGGGAGATTTTTGTTTTGTTTGTGGGCAATGTATTTCATGGAGTATTTTCATTTTGTTTTGTTTTCAGAAAGAGTGTATGGGTGGTAAAATGTTTCTCATTTGCTCTCAACATTGAACAATGGTTTGGCTGAGTGTAAAATAGCTCCATTCTTTCCCTCAAAAGCTCTGCAAATATTCCATTCTAAATCTAGTGTTGCAATAAGGAGTTTCAGGCCAGGCTGATTCTCTTTCCTCAGTAAATTATCCCCCTCCCCTAGAGGACTGTAGTAAATTGTCTAAATAAAGACAATTTACAGTTTGCTTTTATAAGTGCATCTTGTCCCAATATTCTGCCTAGACCCTTTGATGTGAAGACTCAAGTTCTCTATTTTATATTTGGTTATCGCCTCTAGCTGCTACACATATTGTATTGTTGTAGCAGAGAGAAGTTGGGTATTATAGTACTGAAGGCCAGGATGCGAGAATCGGAGAAGGAAGATTTATTAACAATTGGTTGGGCTCAGTAGACTTCTGTCCTAATAAAAACTGAGCCCCGAATAGGATTTTGGGGTCCCTTTTATACAGAAGATGTAGAAGCAGGGAGTCAAATGGTGCTTTTATGCAACAGGTCTTTCTTTGTTAGTTTCTTAGAGTTTTAAGTGTTTTATCTGAGTACCAGGTAGGTCTTGAATTAACATGTATCCTCCACGTTCCAGGTAAGCTTGAATTAACACATATCCTCCAGGTAAGCTTGAATTAACACATTTAGTCTGCATCCTCCCTGAATATCCAAAGCCTATAGACCCTATATCACTTAATTGGCTTTCCAGGAACTAGGCATACTTGGATATAGAATAAGTTTGAATTTATGCCCAGGCCATATTAGTATTAGTCAGTTATTGCTAAATATAATAATAGTAATGCTTTTTAACAAGCCCCCCAAGACTCAGTGGTGGAGAACCACAAGACTCGATTCTCATGCTCATGGGTCAGCACTGAGTCAAGCTGCAGGGCTGGGATCCATTGGGGAAAACTCTGCTCCATGTATGTCTCATTCTGCAACCAGCTACCATATGCATGGCCTCTACAAGGATGTACAAGAGGACGAAGACGAGCAGCAGGTGTTGTTTAAGGCCTACCCTCAGAACTGGTAAACTCACTCCTCCTCATGTTTAATTGGCCAAAGGAACTCATACGGAAAGTTCAACATCAATGGGACCAAGAAATATACTCTGCCTCTAGCAGGGGAAAGCTCAAAGGCACACGGCCAAGGGCACGAACAGAGAGAGAGGTGAAGCAATGGAAACAAAAATGTATGAGCTTCTACATATGGAATATGGGCATTGGTTTCCTAGAAGATATCACTCATTGCTTTTACCCTTGATTTCGTTAGCTCTCTCTTTTTTTCTCCCTCTCTCCCTTTACCTCCCTCTCTTTCACCTTAATTCTGAGTGAGTAACACAAGATAATCTTCTAATTCACTGATCTGGTTTCAAGCATAAAAACTGGGAATAAAAATAATCATTGGTAAGCTTTATGATGATTACATATTAAATAATATTTTGGATCATTGGATTAAAGGTAATATGCTATTTTGCTATATGCTGTTTCTTTTATTTTTTGAATGTTGACTGTCAGGAAATTTTAAACTATTAATACATATTATATTTCCACTGGAAAGGACTGCCATAGAACATTTACCAACTCCTTTAAGGCTTTAAGATTTAAACAAAGGCTATTGAGTTTTTGTTTTGTTTTTAACTAAGGAGATAATTGAATTGTGCTTATCTACTTGACCTTTTATTGTGTTTTATCTCATTAGTCTTATTCTTATTTTTTTACAATGTTGTGTTTATTTTTATCCTTTATTTACTTTATTTCAAAGGGAAAAGAGGAAGTGATAGCATAGTTTGTATCTCAAACCAGGGAGGCCAAATACTTAAAAAACAAGAAAAAACCCCACTCCTCTAAACAGTTTCCACCAAGGACTTTCAGCAGCACGAGCTAGGTCTCCCTCTTACCTACCAAATATAAACTCCTTCATATTGATGGTGAAAAATTTCAGCCTCTGGTGGAATTCCAATGGTGCCACCAAATTCTCTTCCTTCTTCTGATCTCATGGGAAGACTTTACAATGCCAGAGCCCCTGACTAGAAATCCTGATTCTTTTAGGAAACTTGAAATGTGTCCTGATGATGCTCAGCTTCCGTTCACATCAAGAAGTTTCCTGAAGTTTCTAGACTAAAAGTGACTCCTGACTGATGTCTCTAAGTGAAGAACATCCTTGCTCCCCATTTTGGCTTAAACCATTGCAGGAGACCTCAGAAACAGATTTGTGATTGCTTCCAATTAAACCCTGGCAATATCTCATGTCTCCCCAGTTTTGATTCCATTTTTCAACATTTTCATCATTGTACCTTCTCAACTGATTTGGCTGCCTCCCCAGCTCTCACTTAAACACATTCCACTGAAATGCACAAGTTCAGTGGCTGGCAATGCTAGCACGCCCTGTCTCTAGATGACCCCATCTGGGTTCCTCTTGGTTGAACTTGATACCTTGGGTTCACTCACTTGCATTACTAGTCTCACAGTTTATAAAAGAAACTTCCTTGGGAAGTGGATTTGGCTTAACTGATAGAGCATCCACCTACTACTATGGGAGGCCCAGAGTTCAAACCCGGGGCCTCCTGACCCACGTGGTGAGCTGGCCCACGTGCAATGCTGATGAGCGCAAGGAGTGCCGTGCCACGCAGGGGTGTCTCCTGCATAGGAGAGCCCCATGTGCAAGGAGTGCACCCCTGCAAGGAGAGCCGCCCCACGTGAAAAAGCACAACCTGCCCAGGAGTGGCGCCACACACATGGAGAGCTGATGCAGCAAAATGACGCAAAAGAGACACAAATTCCCGGTGCCGCTAATAAGAATATAAGTGGACACAAAAGAAGACACAGCAAATGGACAGAGAGCAGACAATGGTAGGGGGGAGGGAAGGAGAGAGAAATAAATAAAAAATAATGAAAATAAAAATAAAAGAAACTTCCTGTTTCTGATACGCTGCTTATTGAGCACCTGTCTCTTACAGTTGGCTAGACTGGGAAGTTCAAGGTTGCCCTGCTATAAGTCAAATGCTTCAGGCTGAAAGAAGTACAGTGCTAAATGCAATGACATGAACTCCAGCTGCTGAAGGCGAATGGTCACATTTCCTGACCCTCAAGGTACAATGAAACACATTATTCATGATCAAAACTCCCTCCTGGAATGTGACACTAAAGCGGGGGAGGCCTATGAAGTGACCCTGACCTTCGCACATTTCTTAAGATTTTGACGACCTCTATTTGGCTTTCTAAAACGTTTCACATTGAAAGTCTGAGATCCTGTTATCGCCCAGCCCTTCAAGAAGAACAGCCTATTACTGTTCACAAGTCATTTTAGAAAAGTCCAGTTATGCTGGAGCCATTGCATATTTTTGTTGAATTCAGTGGAGAATGGCAGGGCAGAAAAAATAAAAATTTTTTAAATTTCTCTCCCCTTCCCATTGTCTGCTCTCTGTGTCCATTTGCTGTATGTTCTTCTGCATCCACTGGTATTATCAGGCGGCACTGGGAAACTGTGTCTCTTTTTTGTTGTGCATTCATGCTGCATCAGTTCTTTATGTGTGTGGTGCTACTCCAGGGCAGGTTGTGCTTTTCCCACGTGGGGGTGGCTCTTCTTGTGGGGTGCTCTCCTTGCATGTGGGGCACCCCCATGCAGGGCACTCCTTGCACATGGCAGCACTGTGTGTGGGCCAGCTCACCACATGGGTCAGGAGGCCCTGGGTATCGAACCCTGGACCCTCTATATGGTAGGTGGATGCTCTGTCAGTTGAGCCATGTTCACTTCCCTCATAAAAACTAAAGTTGACCACACACTCCATTTTACTCAGTGCCTACCAGTCAACAAGACCTTGACTTGACCTCACCTCTCTCCTTGTGGCTTTCAACTTGCCACAGACAGGCAGGTGCGGGGAGAACACCAGTGGAAACTGAGGCACAGGATGCCATGGAAGGCTGGTAAGTCCCAGTCTGAAACCAGAAGAGAGGCATGGGACAGATTCTTCTCTGCAAGCTTCAGAGTGAGCACAGCCCTGCCAACTTCTTCACTGAAACCAGTAGGCTCTGCTCTTGGCTCTTAATCGCTTTGGAGAAGTCACTTTGCACTCTGAACCTCCACTGTCTCATCTATGCAAATATCCTTCTTGTGATCATAATTTCCTTTCACTCCAACTTATCCCTCTCTTACTCCTCTATAGCTTCTCTTTATTATTTTAAAACTTAATTTCTACTTAGAAAAATAAAATAGACAAAAGGCAGCTTAATATATGGATGCATTATTCCAGAAAATTCTGTCCAGGCACATTCATCTCATTTATTCACAAAACAAACTCAAAAGTTTCTCCGGTGTTCAGAAAGATACATAAATGAACACAGATTGGTTAAATGACATGAACAATGTCTCCTTGTTAATGAAGAGAATGAAGGTAAAAAAATGCTTGCTTAAATTCATATTGCAAAACACTAAACCCCATATTTTTTTTTACCTTTAGCATTGACATAGTACCTTTGCTGCAAAAACATTATAATATAACTGTTAACTATTGTCTATAAGTTACATTAGTTGTTTTTTCCCCATGTATCACCATATTCATAACACCCTGGAGTAGAAGAACATTCTTGTATTTATATTATTAACCAAAATCCTCATCTACCCCCCAAATCCCTACGTTATACAATCCTTAGAGTATCCTCTAGCTGTCCTTTAACATTAACCTCCCTGGACTACCCTTTTGAGCTACAGTCCCATTCATAAACCAGCAGGGTTGTTTGTTGTTTTTTTGTTTTTTTTATTTCTCTCCCCTTCCTTCCCCTCCCCACCCCTCTAGGTTGTCTGTTCTCTGTGTCTATTTGCTGTGTCTTCTTCCTTGTCTGCTTCTGTGGGAATCTGTGTCTTTTTTCGTTGCGTCATCTTGCTGCATCAGCTCTCCGTGTGTGCGGCGCCATTCCTGGGCAGGCTGCACTTTCTTTCGTGCTGGGCAGCTCTCCTTATGGGGTGCACTCCTTGCGCGTGGGGCTCCCCTACACGGGGGACACCCCTGCGTGGCACGGCACTCCTTGCGCGCATCAGCGCTGTGCACGGGCCAGCTCCACACGGGTCAAGGAGGCCCGGGGTTTGAACCGCGGACCTCCCATGTGGTAGATGGACGCCCTAACCGCTGGGCCAAGTCCGCTTCCTCCAGCAGGGTTGTTAAACTCATTATAATGAGCCGCCATCAACTCTACCCAATACCACATAGTTAGTACATTCAGCATCAGCTCCCCCTTTTCAACCCTCATTCTGTCTCCTACTAACCTGCACTCTATGGTTTAACGCCATAAGTTTACTCATCGTATTTAGTTCTTATCAGTGAGGCCACACTCACTACTGCTGTTTATGGAGGTCATACTCTCATACCTGAATGGCGCAAGCCCCAAAACTGGATTAATGCTACTGTGTTCCTTCTCCTTTCCTAGGAAGACTAGCTGAGGCCTCAAATACTGTGTCCCACATCACAGCTGTCCCTCAACACTACTTGTTAAGATGCTTGTAGTTGGTTCAGCTTTCTTTTTCCCTCCCTTTAGCAGTCATACCATTTCCTTCAAGCTTCTCCCACTTTCTCTGTCTCAGTAAATGGCCATGCCTAGTACTTCACTGAGAAAGAAGTAACTCCCAGTGAAAAGGGACTTGAGCATCCTCTCCTACACTTTCCTCATTACAAAATATTTTTATCAGTACCCACTCTTCCCCTCACATTCTACCTCCTCCCTTTGGCTATGCTTTTTAGCCCATCCTCAATAATTTGTATCAGAAACCGACTTCTTTACATGTTCTCCTCTGCCTTGTACTTTTTTTTTTTTCTTTTTTAGGAGGTACCGGGGATTGAACCCAGGACCTCGTACATGCGAAGCAGGTGCTCGACCACTGAGTCACACATGCTCCACTGCCTTGTATTTTCAAGCTCCCTTCTCTATGGTCACCTTGCTCTCAATCTGTACACATGCTGGAACCGCAGCCATCCATCCTGAAAGCTTGTTTTTGCCATTCATGCTCAAGTGCTGAGTTCTATGTAAAGCCTCATTGACCAGAATGAGTTATCCTATCCTCAGCCCAAATTTTACAGAATTTTATTAATGCATTTGCCACTCTATACTGTAATGATTTACTTACATATTCACTTTATGAAAACTCCTCAAGAGCATGTTCATTTTGGTGTGCCTAATCAAACTGCCTACTATATAATTGAAGAAATTTAAATTAGGAGGCCAGACTAGATATTTGCGAAAGCCCCTTCCAACTCTAGACATTTCTAATTGATAAGTCTCGACTCCCATTACTACTTAAGTTAGAAAAAGAAAAAAACAAACTCTAAACAAACCAAAATAAAATTTGAAACAGAAACATTAATCTTTTTTCCAGGTACTCAAGATTTTCCAGGATAGTTTATAATTGCACCGATAGGTTCGTCACATTCATCTTTTAGCCTCAGTTTCCTTTCACAAGGGTGATAGTTTCTTTTAAATAATTTTCACCTTCTCAGGTGGCAAGTGTGGAGTAGTATTTATTTTTAAGGAAATGAAAATAAATTTTTATTTTCTTTCAAGGAAAAATGGTATGGACATGGATTGTGTTACAACCCCTACATAACAAGAGATCAGATTTTATAAAATTGTCTTGCACGACCGTGGAGATGCACAAGTCCAAATTCCGTAAAGCTGGCTGCCAGCTGGGGACATCTATAAAGGTTTTCAATGGATTCCCCAGGAGAAGCTGGCTGGTTGAAGTAGAGATGGGAATTCTTCTGACTGCTGAAATCAGCCCTTCTTTTAAAACCTTCAGCTGATTGCATGAGACATCTCTTATTGCTGAAGGCAATCTCCTCAGTTGATTGTAGATGTAATAAGTCCTAGACTCATTCAAATTACTGATGATTTAAGTTCACAAAATATCCTGACAAAAACAATTAGCAGTGCTTGCTTGACCAGACAACTGGGTATCATTACCTGGCCAAGTGGACACACGATCCTAACCATCACAGTTAGGTCAAAAAATTAATTCTGAATCTTATTAATTTTCTCATCCATAAAATGAGATTACTCCTACTCATCTTAGAGAGCTAGCATGAGGATTAAATGTTGATGAGGTACCTCTGACTGCTCCCCGCCCTAAAACCAGACATAGAGATGCCATAGAAGCAAGAGGCAAACTGATAAATCCAAGAATCTAATGCACATTTAAATATAAAGATGAGATACCAATGGAGAGGTAAGAGGTGATGAATCCCAGTGGTGGAAAAATAGCAGTTCTAGACTAGGACAAGGCCTCTTGCCATGGACTGGGGATGGCGGAGGAGTTTTTCTGGTATTTGCACCTTTGTCTTCCCTAAATTTCCTTGAGAGGTTCCTCTCATGGTCTAATTCTACTGGTTATGGAAACAAAGGCACCAAAGTAGCATAAGCCAGAGGCAATGGAGAAGCATCATGGTTGCACATGCCTGAGGTGGAGACAGAACAGCAGGTGCAGGCAAAAGACTTCCCTTGAGTATTTCTTGCTCTCCACTAGGCACACAATGGCAGACAAAGTGGCTGATAGCTCCAAGGGCATACGAACCTGTTTTCATTTCCCAGGTTGCTAAAGGCTGCCAGGGCAATATACCAGAAATGGGTTGGCTTTTACAATGGGGATTTATTAGTTGAAAAGCTTACAGTTTTGAGGCCATGCAAATGTCCAAATCAAGGCATCACTGGTGATGCTTTCACCCCAAGCTCCAGCTGCGGGCAATCAAGCACATGGTAGGGCTCCACGGTGGTGTCTGCGGGTCTCTGCCTTCTGTTGCCTCTCCTGCAGGTCTTGTTGCTTTCAGCTGCTGCCTTCAGTGGCTCCTTTTAGCTTCAGTGTTCTGTTGATTTCAGCTTCTGGATCCTGGGGACTTCTCTCTCAGCTTCCTGGCATTTCTCTTTGTGTCTGCAGCTCCTCCGATTCTGTTTATGAAGAACTCCAATAAGAAGATTAAGACCCACTCTGGTGGGTGCAATCTAATCAAAAGCCTTTAACTGAAAGGATTTAATCAAAAAGTCCCATCTATAATTAGTTTACGTGCACAGGATTGGGCTAGGTCTATGGATATGATCTTCTGGGATCCACCCAGCTTTAAGCTGTCACTGCTGTGTTAAAGCAAATACCATGAAATGGTTCCATTTTGAGCCTGAGAAAGTGTCCAAATCAAGGTATCATCAAGGTGATGTTGTCTTCCCAAAGACTGGCAATCCTTGGCTCCTCCGCCACATGGCAAGGCACATGGCGGTGTCTGCTTCCTTCTCTTTCAGGTTTTGTTGATTTCAGTTTCTTGCTTCCCTGGCTTTCCCTCTCTCTCTTTCTCTATATTCATCCCATTTATAAAGGACTTGAGTAATAGGATTAAGACCCATCCTGAATGAGGTGGGTCACACTATACCTGACATTGCTTCATCAAAAGATCCTACTTGCAATGAGTTCACACCAGCAGGAATGGGTTAAATTTAAGAACATGTTTTTCTGGGTCCATACAACTTCAATCCACCACAGAGCTCAGAGGGAAACATGATGAGAAATCTGCAAAGTGTACATGGCATGTTTTAAAACCAAACAGAACACTGAGCCACTTATGCCAGGTAGAATTAATGTGGAACAGAAAGAGAATTTAACACAAGCTTTCAAAATAACCTAAAAGCAAGAGGTTATGTTGACAGAATAAGTACAGCAGAGAAACAAAATTTGTGATTTGAAATAATGGATTGACATCCTGAAGGCATGAGGAATTGATGATAAGTTAGAAATTAAAAAGTAACATGAGTAGATATGTAGACTAGAAGTGAAAATGTTGGAATAAAATGGTGAAAGGGCTCATATGATACCAACAAAAAAGAAGAAATAAAACACACAGCAAAACTTATTTTAATGACATTCAAGAACATCAATGAAAAAGAGAAAATGCTAAATTTTCCTGAGAAAAATACCAATCACCTGCAAAGAGAAGAATCAGATGGATCTCAAACTTCTCAATAGCACCAATGAATGGAAGTAGACTATGAAATACTATTTTTGCCTGAGTGTGATGGAGTTGGACTCAGAAATGACCTTTCTACACATGCCTCTTCTGTTAATTTTACTGGACCTGTGGTTGACTTTGGGGTTGATGTAGACTCAGGAGACCTGAATCTCTGGACTGTCCATGTGACAGCCAGGCCCTGAGCCTCAGCAGACTTGCAGCTCCTACCCTCTGCTATATTGGACATACCCTGGCCAGTGAACAGGGAGGTGAAGAAGGTCAACCACCACACCAGGAAGTCAAGAGTGCCTACAACTGCAAGCAGAAGAGTTGCATCCATCATCCATGTGGAATCTAAGCCCCATCTTGACGTAGAGGGGGACTGGACATAATTATCCCAGGGCCCACAGGATGGAGGACTAGAGTATGGATTAGAGTGAACTTACTGATGTTCTGCTGTGGAACTATTGTCATTAGTAATGGAAGAAATTGTAGCATTGATGTGGAGAAAGTGGCCATGATAGCTGCTGATGGTAGGGAAAGGGAAGAAGATATATGATGTGGGGGCATTTTCAGGACTTGGAGTTGTCCTGGGTGGTGCTGCAGGGACAGGTGCTGGACATTGTGTGTCCTGCCATGGCCCACTGGGTGGACTGGGGGAGAGTGTAGCCTACAATGTAGACTACTGTCCATGTGGTGCAGCAGTGCTCCAAAGTGAATGTGCCATGATGATGAAAGAGGTTGTTGATGTGGGAGTAGTGGGGATGAGAGGCATGGTAGGCATATGGGAACCTCATATATTTTGAATGTAACATTTGAAAGAAAATAAAGAAGAAAAAAAAAGAAATAATATTTTTGAAATAATGAAGAGAAAGAACTTTGAACCTATAATTTTGTGTCCAGTTAAACTATCACTCAAATGTGAGGCTGAAATAAAAATGTTTTGAATCTTATAAAACTCATAATATTTTCCATGCTAAAACCCAATTTATAAGCACTCTTTAAGAACCCTAAGAAGAAGAGAAATAAACCCAGGCAGAAACAATGAAATATAGAGTAATGGTTCAAAAGTAAGCAGAGCAAAATTTCCTTCGCCTGAAGCAATGCTTTTAAATGAAGAAAAGGAAGGAGGAAGGGAAAAAGAAAAAAGGAAAGAATGTAAAAAACCAGGAAAAGATATATACATTAAAATCCAGAACTAAAATTCTATGTGATTTTCTACATGTGGTCCCCAAAGTAGCAGCATCTGGACTATCTGGGAAATGGTCAGAAAAGCAAATTCTCAGACCCCATTCCAGACCTACCGAATCAGAAGGCTGAGTCAGCCATCCAGGTGATTCTGATGCAGGGTAAATTTTAAGAACCTGTGCTCTAAAGTATACCAGCATGATATCTCTGTGTGTGTGCATCTCTCTAATGTGAATCCCTACAATGGAATTTCTAGGTGAAGGGGTATATACATTTATAATTTTGAGAGATATTGCACATTGCCCTCCTTAGGGCTTGGACCAATTTACACATCCACCAGGAGAGCACAATGGTGCCAGTTTCCTCACAGCCTCTCCAATGGAGTATTATCAATTTGGTTTTTTTTTTTTCAATCTAATGAATTAAAATCGTCAGTATGTCTAATTAGCATTTTGGTTATTATAAAGTTGAACATACATTAAAGAGCCATTTTTACATCTTTTTCTGTGAAATGCCTGGTCATATCTGTTGCCTATTTTTCTAATGCCTTTTGGGGATATTTTCCTTTTTTGTATATGTGATCAATTTTGTACTTCTATATTGGAGAGATGAGTCCCTTGACTATGATGTAAGCCACAGATATTTTATCCTAATTATTCTTTTGTCTCAACTTTTGTATATACCGTTTTTCTTTTTCGCCTGAAGGTTTTTAAAAAAACTCTTGTGGTCGAGCATAAATCTTATCTCTGACTCTGAATTTTGAGAAATAGTTTTTAAAAAACCTTTCCACATTCCCAATTTACATAGGAATTTTCTCATGTATTATGAAACACACATACATATATGTATATATTTGTATATATATATATAGATGGGCATGTGCATGGGTGTATGCATGTATGTATCTATTAAAAATGAAGGGGTTAGTTTTAAATAATGTATTTCTATATTTATTTTGTCTCCTTGGAATAATGAGTTTTGTTCTTTTTTAAAAGCTCTTTTGTCCCTTGAAGCAGATAGTTTTGAGGCCAATAATCACACCGTGGAAAAAAGAGGAACACACTTTCCATAAAAGAGAAATGTGGCCTGTTGAAATTTTATCAAAATGAAGTTGGCATTTGTGGAGGTAAGAAAAAAGTCTGGAAAGGAACTTGTAGCTGAAATTTAACACTGAGGGCAAGTAATTTATTTATAGATAACATGCATGGGTCTCAGTGTCTCCACTTCCCAGAATGCAATGGTCTTATTTATGTGGCTCCCCCACCTCCTTCTCAGACACAGTGCTGTGAAGGCCAAGGACTCAATAAATGCCAGTAATAGGAAAGGTCACTAATACTGAGTTACCCTGGGAAATTCTCTCATGACTGGATAAGGATACAGGAACGAGCATTATCTGTGATAACAAAAGAATTGGAAGCCATCCAAATGACTGCCAAAAAGAGACTGGCTAAATAAATTGTTCCTACAGGCAATAGGATGGAATGCTGCCACTAAAACTAGGGGAGCTGATCCATATGGACTCGAATTGTGGGATATGCATGATCTAGCACAAGGTTAAAACAGCAAGTCCAGAACAACAACAGCAAACACGCACAAACAGAAAAACAGAAAACAAAAGGAAGTTGCAGAATAGTATGTGGAGTATACAATTTTTGTTTAAAAAAAATTGAGAGGATGTGTTGAATGCATGAACCAGATAGATGATGGTTGATTGATAAATGGATAGACAGATAGTAGTTAAACCTGAGCAGTGAAAGTGATGTTAGGTAGAGAAACATAGGAAAGTTTTTATATTTTACTTTTCAATTTTTCAAAGATCATACTTTTTATTAGAAATATGCACATAAATACCAAAAGAAAAGAAAGTTCCATGAAGACTTATGACAACTGAGTGAAAGAAAAAGATTGGAACTCACCCTACCAGATAGGGAATATGTCACAGAAATGGAAATAAGTAAGGATGGTGATGGCCCCAAACGAAGCAAATATTCTAATGATGTATAATAAACTCCCAGAAACCTATAATATATATATGAAAACCTTATTTATGATAGATAGGGCATCATCACAAATCAGTAGAGAACGTGATAATTTAGGAGATAGTGTTATGAAAAGAGGTACATGTAGAGGAAAAATAAATTGGATCCCTTCCTTAACCCATGCACAGAGGCAAACCTCAAGTGGATTAAAGATGTGTATAAAGAGTAAAGTTCTAAATCTAATAGAAGAAAACACCAGCAATTATATTGGTAAATTTGGGGTGGGGAAGATATCTTAAGTAAAAGGTCCAAATTAGTAAAACTGATGGATTGATTACATCATAATTAAAAATTTCTGTTCAACAAAAGTTATAAGGCACAAAGTTAACAAATGGGTGGCAGATGTTTTGCAATATCTAAAATGACAAGGATTTAATGTTTACCATATTCTAGGAGCATTTGCTAATCAAAAAGAAGAAAAAACAGTCCATTCAAAAGAAAAACAAAATCTAGAAGATAGTTTTGCAAAAGAGTACTATCACTGGCTAACAGTACATGAAGAGACAGTCAGCTCCAGTAGTGAGAGGAAAAAAGCAAATGAAAACAACCATGAGAAACTGCGACTGGAAAAAACTGTGGTGTAAGATGGGACCACATCAGTGGTACCAAAGAGTGAAACTGACACACTTATTCCATGTGACCCACAGACCCAAACTGGCATATGCCCTAGAGAAGGTCGTCCATCCCTGTAAAGGGGCTTGAATTAGGAAGCTCTTTGCAGATTATGGGAGCTGGAGCTAGAGGCTCCTTAAGGGGCCATTGGTAGGGATGGCAGGAGGAAAACCTAGGGCCTACAAATGATGAAACACGCTGCAGCAAGTGCAAGGAGTAAACCAAATTTGCAAACAGTGACACAGAAAGATCTAAAAACATATTGTGAGTGGGAAGAATATTTAAAGCACAGTGTAATTGATGTAAATTTAAAACATGCACACGAAATGGAAGATAACATTTATATCTAAGAATATAAAACCAAATAGTTGGGCCCTCTGACAGGGAAAGGAATGTGAATTGGGTGGTAAAAAATAAAATAACAGAAACAAAAGTATCTACAGGACTGTGTGCCGTGCACTTTTCTAAGAGTTTTATAAATGTTAACACCTCTAATTCGTATAACTATCCAATTTGATAGGAACTACTGAAATGGACACAAATGCAGGGTTCAGTGAGAAAATATATTTTCCTGCTTCAAATTGTCAGAAGAACTTACTTAAATAAAAAATCATTTAAATCTCAGAGAAGTCCCAAACTTATTTTCTTTTCTCCGTTAAAAAAAAAAAAAATCCCTCTCTTGCCTTGATGAGTTTCATTATATATAAGGCAAGATTGAAGCTATTTTCTGATATTCTACTATGAATGAAAAATTAATTAGGGTACAATAGCCAAGGACTGTCATTCCCAATGTGGTAGCAAATATTCCAAAACTTAACAAGCATCTGATGAACATTAAGAAAAGCAATAATCATAGCAACAATGAATGCCTTAAAATGAATATTTTAGACCTTTTTGCAAAAAACCTTTGTGTATTTGATTTGCTTACATTATTTGCTGATTTGAAAGAGCAGCTAGCCTGCTGAGAGTTAAATATTAATACAATAAATGCTCTAATACAGTAGTCAAATTCCTTACTCATTTCCAGTGAGTTATTTTAATGAAGGCTGAAAGTTCATAACAAATCAGATAGGAAATCACGTTATACATATTGCATGAACTTCGATGATCTCAAAGAAAATTTGCCTGTAAAATTAAGAATATCTGAAAATAAAATCTGTGGAAAGTGATAACATTTTGTATGTGTTAAAAACCTATTGCAATAAAAACAACAACAATCCTATTGCAAGTGACCTGTGATCTTCATGAGGATAAAAAAGGTTAGAAATGAGTTGACCCTACATGACATTTAATAATTTTGCCAATTATTTTAAGTTAGGTTTAAATAATAAAATAATTTGAAAGTGTGTCTCCACTTTTCTAACTGGTTAATTTCAAGAAGCTCAGAATGGATGTAATTCCTTCTGAGGTCAATGAAATGAAAGCTACTTTAAATACAATGATATAATAAGTAAACCTGGTAAAAGAAAATAGTTGCTGATGTGTCATATTAATTGCATATATTGATCATTTGTTTCAGTATAATGTAGTCAAAAGTAAAGGGGCAAACCCTTTTGTCGGCGCTAAATAACGGGATTTGGGAAAGGACATCGTGTTGGCCAAGTGAAGTACGCTGTAAGGTTTTGCAGCCATATCAAGGTCTGAGGAGGGCATTGTGAGCAGAGTTGTCTTCTGAGGTCATCTCCTGCCAGGTCGTGAGATGCTTTTTGGGAACAAGGATCAGCTTTGTCTGCTTAATAGGCAGGAAGGATACGAGAAATCGTATTAATATTGTAAGGATAACAAATGTAGTAAAGGTTGAAAGGGCTAGCCATGTGTCTTGATAGCTGGAAGCTGTTTGTGCAAGTTGAATCGAAACTCACACTTGACACCCCTTGCTCTCTATCCAATGGCGGAAAAGACCAGATTCCAAAAATTAAAAGGGTGCATCACAGCCAGTGCCCAGGTCGAGCCATTCTGATGAATAAAATGGGTCTGAAGTGCCCTTGCTCAGGATGTGAGTGCAGAATCTTCCACGAACACAACACGACTCCAGTTTCTAGTTTGGAGATTCTGATATTATTTGTCAAAATGATCACCATGCTTGAAAGCACATCATAGTTTGTAACTAGCAGAGCTATGACGGTGGTTGAAAGAGTAAGTCTAAGGCTATGTATATTACTAAAAGGAGAGCCAAAAAAATGTAACATGGGACTGTGCAGCATAGTGAAGCCTCATGTAAAATATCAATATGGATGATATTGCACATGCAAGACGGTTTTTACAAAATATAAATACAAATAAAGTAGAGAGACAGAAACAGGATAGCAGCTGTGTATGGCAGGGGAGCATAGAGAGATTGAGAGGTAATGAGGTTTTTTGTTATTATTATTGGGTTAATGAAAATGCTCTAAAAATGATTGAAGGGATGAATACACAGCTATGTGATGACACCAAATACCATTGTTTGTACCCTTTGATGGATTTATGCTTTATTAATATGTATCAATAAAATTGATTTGTTAAAAAAAATCATCACCATGCTGTCCTACCCACAGGAAACAATGTGTCTGTCTAATCAAGTATGTTCCCACTCTGACTTTTTCTTCTCAATGTAAGAATAAGACTACTTCCTAAGGTAACTGCAAGTAGCAACAGTTGTTACCTTCAGGAAGAACTCACCTCTACCTGGATTCAACATATTTTTCCCCAAACTTTCAGATATGAATGCATTCACCAAGGTATGGACCATTCCAAAACTTACCCCTAGCTGTTGTGCCACACAATATCACATCACATTTATACTGTATGTACAATGGTTTACCACTTACTGAACCAAAACTGTTCCACCTTGTAACACTGTCAGCATAATTTAGTTTATAATGGCTGAATATTGGTTAAGAATTGCAAATTATAAAACCACATCTCCCCTGCTGATGATTAGGTAGTTTTTATGGCAAACACCTCCTTAAATGAACCTCTTTTTTTTTTTTTTAAGATTTATTTATTATTTATTTCTCTCCCCTCCACCCCCCCACCCTGGTTGTCTGTTCTCTGTGTCCATTTGCTGCGTCTTCTTTGTCCCCTTCTATTGTCAGCGGCACGAGAATCCGTGTCTCCTTTTGTTGCGTTATCTTGTTGCATCAGCTCTCCATGTGTGCGGTACCATTCCTTGGCAGGCTGCACTTTCTTTCACGCTGGGCAGATCTCCTTATGGGGTGCACTCCTTGTGTGTGGGGCTCCCCTACACGGGGGACACCCCTGCATGGCAGGGCACTCCTTGCACGCATCAGCACTGCGCATGGGCCAGCTCCACACGGGTCAAGGAGGCCCGGGGTTTGAACCGCAGACCTCCCATGTGGTAGACAGACGCCCTAACCACTGGGCCAAGTCCACCGCCTAAATGAACCTCTTACATATCATTTAGTCTGTTGTGAAAGATTAGGAAATCTCCTCTTTATTCTGTTGGTTTGTTTTTCTCAAGAGAGCTAACAAGAAGAGATACTAATCCCATCGTAAAATTTAGCATTGATCCTGTGATTATCTTAACACCTCCTCTAGCTCTCAGTTCTCAGGTTTTCCCGTCTAGAAGAATGGAATGGGCTTATTGAAACTGAGTGTGAAGTTGAAGGGATCCTTTTCTCTTTTTTAGGAGGTACCAGGGATCGAACGCCAGACCTGTACAGGAGAAGCACATGCTCAACTACTGAGCTACACCCGCTCCCCTGACTGAGAACATTACTGTCCCAGAATCGCTGAGACAGATTTTCGGTCCCACAAAGGAATGGACTTTCTGTTCTATTTCTGATTAATATTCCCCTCACATTCCTCAGAAATGCTTTAATTTTTAATTTTATTCAACAACTTCCTGGGTAAGCTATATTTACATTGGTCAAACTACAGATTTCATAAAATGAAGTCAACTGACAAGTAAACTGGCATTCCTGTTGAATTTTAAAATGTGTAGTTCTTAACTCTTTTATTATATTCAAACAAAAAACCCAGCCACTAACAGGCCCCATCCTGTGCCCCTTAAGTGACCACCTGACCAAAGGAGCAGAGCCCAAGTAATATTTTAGGAGAGGGTAAGGCATAATCCAAAGGCATGGGTGAGTTACTGACGTCCTTGGAACATTTTCTCATCTTCAAAATAGCTGTAATACCTCCCTTCTGTGGTTACACGTAGGTTAACCTACTTACGAAACTTCCTAGAAAGATCTCAACTCAAAAATGTTGGCTGGTCTCTTGCCCTTCTCTCCCCTTTTTCTCCGTGACAGTGCAAGAATAATTAATAGCGAGTTCAGGGGAGCTGATATAGCTCAAGTGGTTGAGCACCTGCTTCCCATGTACAAGGTCCTGGGTTTGATCCCCAGCCCTGGTACCTCAAAAAAAAAAAAAAAAAAAGTGAATTCAGTCTTCAAAAATAGAGCTAATAGTAGAGGAAAATAAGAGAAGATGTCTGGAATACAGGATTACATCTTTCTGCTCAAATCCCTAATTAGGTAGTTTGTGAACCTTTTGAATTTCCTGAACTACCTGTATTTCTGGACTGTATAGACTATGGTAGATTGCTAGGTCATGGCAACATTTGGTACCTAAAAGGAACCATCAGGAGAGCATATGGCATGACTAAGAAGAGCACAGAGCTCATGAGAGCTGTAGTCTCATCAACAGCATTCACCCCCTCACCTTTATTTTCTACTCTTGTTTTGCACGTCTGTGAATGACTCCCACAGACCTCATCTACGCCTGAAAGTTGGCACTCATCGTTCCTACACTGTTCCTTGTTTGGGCGTCTGTCACTCTTCAGACAATAAGCTCCTTCATGGCGGGGAATGGGTTAGCCCTTTCTGTGGAATCACCACCTCTGGGCAAGGTGTTTGCCTGGAGTCCATGCTCAGCAGAGATTTTTTTTTCAGTGGATTGATGAAAAACCAAGCTTGTGTGGTGGTGGATTTAAGAAGAAAATGGAGTTGTTGTTTCGGTTTGCTTTTTTTTTTGAGGTACTGAGGATTGAACCTAGGACTTCATATGTGGGAAGCCAGCCCTCAGCCACCGAGTCACGTAGACTTCAATGAGTTGGTTTTCCTTTTTGTTGTGCTTGTTGTTTGCTTTGTTTTTTTCAGGAACTGGGAACCGAACACTGGACTTCCCACGTGGAGGTGGGTGCCCAACCGCTTGAGCCACATCTGCTCCCTCAAATGAAGTTTTAAAACAAGCTTTCTAGAGGAGATGAATCTTAAATTATCATGTAAGGAAGGGAAGGGCTATATGAAAAATATGGTTCCACATGTTTAGTGCTATTTGTACCAGAGTTTTATGGTGACAGGTCTGAAGGTCCAATAATAAGAGTCCAAATTTGTTGAAAGCCTAGGACTGAGTTAAGGTTTCATCTAATCCTCACAGCAATCACTGTGAGATAGGGGACTAGACACTCAAGGAGCTGAGTAAAGTGACCAAAGAGAGCCAGTTCCAGCTGGTTTGGAACCCAAGCCAGTTGCCACCATAGTGCTTGCTCCTAACTGTCAGGCAAAAGAAATTCTTCCAGAATCTACGAGATAAATGATGGGTCCTGGGCAGTTGGCAGGATAAAGCTATTCCACAAAAGGGGAATCACTAAAATACTGGGATTCATTAGGAATCTTCTGTTAGAGTATTTAGTATAGGCAATTATTTTCACAGGTGTAGACAGAACAACTTGGAGTTGGATGAGACACAAGGTTAAGATAGGTTAAGAAAGAATAATGAAAGTCCCGATAAATGATTAAATTTCACAACAGTGAAATATCCAATATCCTGGAGCAGGCACGGCCTCTTGTACTGCAGAGCCACAGTATCTGCTCCTTCCTGCCGCTGTGGGAATGGTTTGGTCATATCTTGTAAGACTGCTTTGTGTGTGAAGTTTACTGTGATATCATCCGTGGTAGGCCCTTTGCTGAAGCAATTTGATAACTACTAAGGTACAGGATAAGATACTAGATAGCAAGCAACCACTGATAAAACATAAGCAAAGCACTTTTGCAGACAAGATCAGTCAAGCACAGGAAACTTATACTACATAATTACTCTGTCAGTTCAGGCAACAGAGAATTAAATAAAATCTTTATTTGCATTTCACATCCTGGATGGAATCTTCAAGGATATGACAGATGGAGAGAATATGCTTTTTTAAAACCCACTTTTCTTCTCAACTGTAAGAATAAGAGTTGACTGCTTCCTGAAATAATCTCAAGTAGGATCAATGGTTCCCTTCAGGGAAAAAAAATTTACCTCTAACTGTCTCCTTGGATTCAACAAGCTTTTCACAAAACTGTCAGATATGGATGCACTCACCAAGAATAATAAAAGTTTGAATAAAAGATTAAATTGAAAAGGTAAAGTTTAGGCTGAAAGATCTTATAATATCCATGGGTATCTGAAACCCAACTGTAGCATATTCAGAGTCCAAGGCCAAATAGGTTGAGTTTTATGAAATCCATCATAAATGACAGAAAGGTACCACGGTATTTTCTGACTAGCCCTGAATTCCCTTAACAAGAATTCTATGCAGTTCAAGGTTGTTGATTGAGAGTCTGGTCTTTGGGATCAGACAGATATGGATGCAAATCCAAACCCAATGTCTCTGCTTATTAGCTATTATGTATAAGATGCTAAGACGCTGCAAGCCTCAGTTTTCTTATCAATAAAATGGGAATAACAGGACCTACCTCATCACATCAGATGAGGACTAAATAATTTATTTCATGTTAGTAGCCTAACAGAAGTGCTTGGCTCAAGAAACAATGCATAGAAACTACTTTTGTGTACAGGTGGCTCGGTAGATGTCGGTGGAGATTTGTCCCCAGGTGCAGAGTTGTGGAAGCCAGTTGTGTGAACATATGGACTGTCCCACCTCAGAGAAGGTGCCCCTCCTCATCACAAAGGATGAAGCTGATCCACCCCAAGGCGAGTTATATCTCAGAAGGCTTATCAGGAGAGCGGTGGCTTTTCCTCTGGATTCAATCATTATGTCAATTCTCTTGAATGCTCAAGCCAGTCATCTGCACCTACTCATTAACAGTGGCTTTTTCTAGAATTAAAGTTGAAAGGCAAGTCAAGACTTTGTGGAGAGTCCTAAGGCACTATGAGGGAGGAAATTAAGTGATTCCCATATCCCATGTCTTCAGCCAGTCAGTCTTACATTGTTCTGCTTCTCCTGCAGTGCTCAAATCACCACCGCCCATTGAGAGGTATTCTGTGTTGAGAGCTTCCAGTTTAGAATGACTTGGTCCTGCCATTTCCCAATGCCTCATTAAGACCCAGCTTTATAGGATGCCCGCATGAAATGGCTTCTTGGAGCTTCCCGATCACGGATTCAGCAGAGAGTGATCTTAGGAGAAAAGCCTGTTGTGTCTGAGCAGCAGGTATCAAAGAAATAAAAAAGGAAAAAGAAAAATGGGGGGAGGCAGATGTGGCTCAGGTGATAAGGCTTCCGCCTGCCATATGGGAGGATCCAGGTTCGATCCCTGGGGCCTCCTGGTGAAAAAGAAGAAGAGAAAGTGTGCCTGTGCGGCAGGCCAGTGCCCATGTGGCAAGCCAGTGCCCACGTGAGTGCCCTTGTGGTGAGCCAGTGCCTGGGCAGTGAGCCGGTGCCCGTGCAAGTGAGTCACGCAGCAAGATGATGCCACAACAAAAGAGAGACAAAGGGGAAAGTCAAGGTGAAGCGCAGCAGAGACCAGGAACTGAGGTGGTGCAATTGATAGGGAACCTCTCTCCACATCAGAGGTTCCCAGGATTGAATCCCTCTGAGAGGAGAAAGATAAGAAGAGAAGACAAAAAAGAGAAATAAATACTGAGAATCACACAGCGAATGGACACAGACAACAAAAACAGCAAGGTGGGGGAGGGGGAAAATAAATAAAATCTTAAAATAAGAAAAAAGAAAAATGGGGACTTCTAGTGTCACCCTAGACTACTTCAGCAGCATGGTTGGTAATCATGCCCCCTCCCATTAACCTACCATTGAATTCCTTCTTCTACTCCCCCAATCAATGATTCAGTACATATTTACCAAGTGCCCTCAGCATGGCAGGTGCTAGCCGTAGAGCAGGAAACAAGACAAAGGCCTCGCTTCCACGGAGTTTATGCTTTCTCTGCAAAGGTCACCCTGAACTTCTTTAGTCTCACAGAGACAGATATGTGTTGTCAACGGGAGCTAACTGGGCAAGGCAAGATCGTGGAGAGGAAAAGTAGCAAATGAACCCCACAATATTTCCTTTCCTAAAGAAAGGACCCAGAAGGCTTCCTTCTCCTCCATGGAACTTCCCATCGTCTAACTGCCCCCCTCAACCGTGAGTGCCTCTGTCTGACGTTTGATAAGGATGTTCCTTTCAATAGGAGAGGAAGAGAGAAGAAAGAGAAAGTTTAACGGGGAGTTTGGAATGGGAAGTTACCTACTACTCCAAAGTAGGAGAAAGGAGTGAAGTTTGCCTCAAGAAGATGGACTAGGGAAGCAGACTTGGTTCAATGGATAGAGCATCCACCTATCACATGGGAGGTCCACAGTTCAAACCCCGGGCCTCCTTGACCCGTGTGCAGCTGGCGCACATGCAGTGCTGATGTGCGCAAGGAATGCCCTGCCATGCAGGGGTGTCCCCCGCATAGGGGAGCCCCACGCGCAAGGAGTGCGCACCGTAAGGAGAGCCACCTAACACGAAAGAAAGTGCAGCCTGCCCAGGAATGGCACCACACACACGGAGAACTGACACAACAAGATGATGCAACAAAAAGAAACACAGATTCCCATGCCACTGACAACAACAGAAGCAGACAAAGAAGAACACACAGCAAATAGACACAGAGAACAGACAACTGGGCGGGGGGGAGGGAAGGGGAGAGAATTTTTTTTTTAATTAAAAAAAAAAGACTACCTTGCAGCAATTGCTTTGTGTGGCCCAGTCCTGCCACGCCTGACCCCACGTGGGTCCACTGTGGTCTCAGTGGCTCTCCCAACCCCCTACCCCATCTGATTTGCTCACTTACGGCTCTTCTCCACTCAGCAGCCACCCCCTTCCCCGATGGGACATGCTCTCCTCCTCCAAGTCGTCTCATGGACTGTGGCTCTCACCGGAGAACCTAAGAGAAATGAATACTCAGACCTTGGGAGGAGCAAGAAGCCAAAAGTGTAGTACCCCCATCCACCTTGCTTCCCTTTGCATTTCGTTTTTATCCATGCACATACTACTACTCTTTAATGTTTTCAAAAATATTTTTTTACTTCTTGTGGATTTTTAGTGTGACCTTATTTATTTAATTTGTGTGTTTCTTTTAAGATTTGTTTATTTCTCTCCCCTTCCCCCCCCCCCCCCACAATTGTCTGCCCTCTTGTGTCTATTCGCAGTGTGTTCTTCCACTTGTATTTTCATCAGGTAGCACTGGGGATCTGCATCTCCTTTTGGTGCGTCATCTTGTTGGGTCAGCTCTCCGTTTGTGCGGCGCCGCTCCTGGGTGGGCTACGTTTTTTGCGCAGGGCGGCTCTCCCTGTGGGTGGGCCACTCCTTGCATGGGAGGCACCCCTACGTGGTGGCATCCCTGCGTGGGCCAGCACTCCTTGCGTGCAGCAGCACTGCGTGTGGGCCAGCTCACCACACGGGCCAGGTGGCCCTGGGTACTGCACCCTGGAGCTCCTACATGGTAGGTGATGTTCTATCAGTTAAGCCACATCTGCTTCCCTTGACCTTAAACAGAATGAGAATATCAAAACACAACCTTATAACTCTACTAAAACGCTTTTGATTTGGGAAACTCGTATTAAGATGTAGGCGATTTGATTTGGGGCCGTGTACGGAATGACAGCTCTGTTTTTCATTTTGGCTGTTTCCAGCTCTAGAAGTACAGGCTGGGCATGCTCTAAAAGGCTCTCATACCTGACATCTCTTTTTGTTTCTGCTTTGGTAACGATTGCAGAGAAATGTCAGAGAAAAAATGTAAGCACTGGAGGAAGGGAAAGGTCATCACATTTGAATTCAAGGACTTCCTTTTCATAGTTTGGTTGGAAACTTGAATGAGGACAAAGATTTAGTTTCTATATCTCCTAAATTTTATTTTCCCTTTCAGGGTATTTGTTGTCTTAATCAGACTCTACAATACTGCAGAATGCACTTGTAGCAGTTTGATATTATTGATGAATTCCAAAAAGAAATATTGGATTATGTTTGTAATCTGATCTGTACCTGGGCATGATTAAGTTATGATTAGGGCATTGAGTCCCAACCCACCAAGGGGTGGGGATTCACAGATAAAAGGCATGACAAAGAACAGAGTAGAGGGTTTCTGATGTTGGAGTTTTGATGTTGGAGTTTGATGCTGAGGACTTAAGCTAGAGCCCTGGGAAGTCAGCATGCAGAGGGAAGAGAAGCCAGCCCCAAGAAGAAAGGAACCTTGAACCCCGAGAAAAGCAAACCCAAAAAAAGAAAAGGAACGTAGGAACCCAGGAAGCCTGAACACTCACAGACGTCGGCAGCCATCTTGCTCCAAATAGACTTTGGGGAGGGAAGTAACTAATGCTTTATGGCCTGGAATCTGTCAGCTCCTACCCCAAATAAATACCCTTTATCAAAACCAACCAGTTTCTGGTATTTTGCATCAGCATCCCTTTGGCTGGCTAATACATCACTCATTATAGATAGAGCTTGGATAGGGGAATACTTTGTTCTATTTAGAAACCCTGGTAAAATCACGCTACAGCTCCTACATGCACCTCTGCTAAGGAACTATGATAACATATGTTTCTTGGATGTAGGGGAATCATCACCATTCCTGGGAATGTGGGAGTGCCTGGCTCTTGGGACACTCACCTGGTTTTCTATTCCTATATCAGGCTTAGCACTTGCTTTTGCCTTAAAATATGTCATATGCCACAGTCTTTTTATTTATCCATTTTTATTCATTCCAACGAATGACGGAAAGCAGGCATGGAAATTCTCTCCTCATCCATTCTAAGTATGACATTAACTTGTAGAAATGCAAACCTGTGGCTCCTGTAGAATAAAGAATCCTCTGGGGACAAGGCTTAGTACTCAGGTAGTTAAAGTAGTTATTAATAAAATGAGGGAAGTGGATGTGGCTGAAGTGACTGCGCTCCCATATACCATATGGGAGGTCCTGGGTTCAATTCCTGGGGCCTCCCAGTGAAGGAGAGCTGGCCCATGTGGAGAGCTGTCCCATGTAGAGAGCTGACACAACAAGAAGACACAACAAAAAAGAGACACAGAGGAAAAGACAATGAGAGACATAATAAACCAGGGAGCCGAGATGGCTCAAGTGATTGCATGCCTCTCACCCACGTTGTAAGTTCCCAGGAAGGGTTCTTCGTGCCTCCTAAAGAGAAGATGAGAAGAGAAGACAAGCAGACACGGAAGAATGTGCATCAAATGGACACAGAGAGTAGACAGCAAGCACAAGCAGCAAGGGCGGGGGGAATGAATAAATAAAATAAATCCTAAAAATAAAAAGAAAGTAATTAAAATGAAAATACATGTCACAGCATGGCTCCTCACGTGACAGGTTTGAAAACCTCCGAGCTGGGTAAGCCTGCAGAAAATCCAAATGCCACACATTGCAGAAAACAGGCTCTCAGCTTCATCTGCCTGGTCGTTTTCAATCGCGTGTCAAAAAGTTGTCACAATGTGTTGAAATGGGTTTTCCTGATGATGGATTGTGTTAACGGAGTTGGCACCCATTTGATTTTCCACCCACGCTGACTGCCTGCTCCTTTGGCAGAATAAACACTCAGTCCCACTCACCCTGCACCCTGAGATGATAGAATCCTCATTGAGGTTTCGAAAGAGAACATTTGCACAGATGCCCCGTCTCTCATCCACCTTCCAGATGCGTGGCAGGACACACTGAGATGGAAGCAGTTGGGGTACAAGGAGGCGAGACTAAAATGAAAATCCTCTATCTGTTCTTGGCACACCAACACACCGTCTGCTCAGCCCTGCTTTCTCTCGGCTATTTCCCAAGAGTCTGTAACTTATGTTCCTAGATATTTTAACTAGGCCAAGAAATGAGGTTGTGTGTGTGTGTTTGTGTTTTAAGTCCTTTACCCCTTATGGTCCTGACTTGCAAAGGCAATGAGGCCACTGAGAGCTTTATACTTTTTGCGGTTATGTGACAAAACCATGAGTCTCCAAGTCATAATTTTAGAGTTTTTCCGTGGAGCAGCATCATTTACAGTTGGAGTCTCAGAAGCGTCAAAGGAAAGAGTTGGTGGCTGCTGCTCTTGGGGGCAGTTCCTTCATGGGGTGAACGAGGGACCAGAGTAAAATCCTCCTCTTCACTGGTCCAGAAACTTGATTTTGCATTTTTTTACCTACAGGTGTTTAGGCTCTGGAGAAATGACTCGCCTTATGCAAATCTATACTTACTGGGCTCATAAACCAGAATGACAATTTTCAATTCACAGGGGGACAAGTAACCCTGCTATCACTATGCGGTGGTTAATTTTATACGTCCATTTGGCTAAGCTGTGGTGTCCAGTTGTTGGGTTAGACACTAGTTTAGATGGTGCTGTGCAGGTGTTTGGTAGATGTGATCAGCACCTGCAATTTGTCAACTCTAAGTAAAGGACAGTAGTGGTTGATAATGGGGATGGACCTCATCCAATCTGTTGAAGGCCTTAAGAGCAAGAATTGTGGTTTCCAAAAAGAAAAGGAAATTCTGCCTCAAGGCTACACCATTTATTCCTTTCTGCTGGCTTCGCCTTTGGATTTCAAACTCAGGACTGTAATATCCCTGTTCTTGGAATTTCCAGGCTGCTGGCCTGCCCACAGATCTCAGGCTGGCCCTTCCCCACTTTCACATCAATCGATTCCTTAAAGCGAATCTCTAAATATTTCTATATGTCACACATATAATATATAACAATTATATACCTATATATTTACAAGCACACACACTCACACACTCACATATCCTATTGGGTCTGTTGGTCTGGAGAATTCTGACTGATTCAGAATATAATGTTCTTTCCATTCCCCAGGGCAGCTCGTTTCACAGGATCAAGATTCATGGGAAATCAAATGCTAGGCACAAGGTTGTTTGGGACCACGGGATGAAAACAAGGAACCCAGAGACTTTTGAGACTTTTTCATCCAAGAGGCGGGAAAGCCTGATGGGTGATCTTGGACGGAATGCCCTTCCCTAAGACCACTGGGGGTCTGTCCCCCGGGGCCAGTGCTTGATGGGTACTAATTACCCATGGCTCTTGGCAGTTTGCTTTTAAAAGACTCATTCAGATATTGATTCTTCTGTCAACAACAGACAGTCAGGTAATAATGTAATACCACCGGATTCTAGTTTTCTTCACTTAAGTTGTAATAAGAGTCCCAATGTTATACTCTGGTTTCTTCATTGACTTCTAAAAAACTTTGAGCCAATTATCAGTACATTAATCTACCATCACTCAGATGGGTCCCTTCTAAAGATGGTTTGGCCCCAACATTTAGTTTTGATCTTCACGAGTTTCAGGTTCAGATGGAAATCTATTCCTGGCTCAGATCACTATCTCACTAAAGCCCCCTGGGTGCTCTTTACTTTCCATAACCAAGTACATGATTTCCCTAACCTCCTTGCCACTCAACCCCAGGATCGAAAGCTTGTTTTTATTATTTAAAGAAGCAAAGGCTTGAAAGTAAATCTCTGGATCATTTTGCACTTGACTTAAAGCAGTCTCAGAACGTGAAACGTCTAGAAGAACTTCTCCTTCCCCTACTCCATCCTAGTCCCATCCTTTGTTCCTTTTTATTTAATAAAGTTATCATCCTTAGGTTTAGCAAGTTAAAGAATCAGAAAACACCTCGTACCTGCTGAGCTCAGCTCAGGAGCACAGTGAATCGTAGTTGAGTCAGACATCGACATTCACAGATGCAAATATCAAAATGACTTTTGACAAAATAAAAAAAGGCTTGTTCCAGATATGACCTGCGTCATACTTCTGATGCTTCTGAAAACTATATATTCTTCTCTGACTTGATATTTTTAGTTAATATGGTTTTTGTAATTCATTGGTATTGATTAGGTAGCTCCAGTCTAATCATTTTCGCTGTTGTATCGTGTTCCATTATACAAATGTGCCACAGTTGATTTACATGTTTTACTGGTGCTGGATATTTTTATTGTTTCCAGTTATTGTCAAATCTATTATGATAAATGCTACTATGAACATTCCGTTATATATCTCCTGGTACACATGGGTAGTCGTTTTCCTAGAATATATGCCTAGAAGTTGAATAGATAATTCATGGAGTGCATAATATTTTTGTATTTTAGGTAATTCATGGAGTACTGTGCTTTAGTATTGATACATTTTTTGCTATTCTGATTCATATAAAATTGTATTTCATTGTGTTTTTAATTTGCATTTCCTATATTACTAGTGATAGTAAGCATTTTTCATATTTATTGGCTGCTTGTATTTAATTTCATGAAATGCCTATCCATGTTTTTGCCCATTTTTCTCCCAGTTTATCTTTTTGTTATTAATTTGTTGGAGATTTTTAAAAAATACTTTCCAGACATTAATTCTTTGCCATGTTTATGTGCTGTAAATATTGTTTTCCTACTTTATGGATTTTTTCATTACTATCTTGTTCTCTTACTCTTAAAAAGTAGTCACATTTATGTAGTCAAATTGATCAGTTAATAATAAAAAGGCAACCCATATGGTCTTGATATT
The DNA here is from genome assembly GCF_030445035.2 of Dasypus novemcinctus. Taxonomy (NCBI): domain Eukaryota; kingdom Metazoa; phylum Chordata; class Mammalia; order Cingulata; family Dasypodidae; genus Dasypus; species Dasypus novemcinctus. Next base: position 28,926,610 of record NC_080700.1, on the reverse strand, counting down.
TGGTACAGCATATCTCCCCCACTGATTCTCCTTCATCAGAGGTGGCCTTGGTTTTTTTGGGGTCTTTGCCTTTTCCAAAAAAAATGTAAAAGTCAGCTTTTCAACTTGTATATGAAAATCCTACTGGTATTTTGGTTGGATTTGCATTGAATCTGGGTTAATTTGAAGAAAATGGACATCCTTACAATATTAAGTCTTCTTAGCCACTAACAGGCATGTTGTTCCATTTATTTAGATTTTTTTTATTAATGCCTTACATTCATTTTTATATTTTCAACATAAATGTCTTGCATATCTTTTGTTTAGTTTATCCTTCGAGGTTGTAATTTTTGTTCTTACTCCGCAATGTCTTTAAAACTGTTTTCTACTATTTTTTCCACTATATAGCAATGCAATTGACTTTGCATACTGTTCTTAGATCTGGTAATTAATACTCGCTTGATCCTTTTGGATTCTCTGTAATCAAAATGATACTGAGTGAATGCAGACGCTTTTCTCCCGATGCATCTTTAAAACCAATTCCTGTGACACCAGGGTTTGAAAAAGAGAAAGAGTTTATCTGGTTGCACAAGCAAAGGAAGTCAGTCACCTTAGCTCAGAAACTGCCTCCCTGATCTGAAGAAATTCCAATATTTTATAATATCAGAGTGTTAATGGATAATTGGGGTGGAGCTGAGTGCAGGCTCCTTCATTGATAAACAGTAAGGGCTGGACTGGAGTGAATTGGGCCACTCAAAGTAACAACCATTACCAAGGATCAGGGCTCTGGGACAGGGAAGTGCAGAGCAGAGGTGGGTCACAAGGTTTTCCATCAGATGTTAAACAGAGGAAGGTGAAGCGGTTACCATGCAATGGTAAACATACACAAGGGTGAGCCTAATCCAAAAGCAAGGGTAAGTTCAGTCTAGAATTATCATCACAACAGTAGGCATACAAAGGTGAGGCTAATCTATAAACAAGGGTAAGGTCGATCTAGACTTACCATCCCAAAGGCTAGGGTGAAGTTAAATCTAGAGTAACCACAAACAAGGGTGAGACCACTCTAGCTAGCTTCAGTAATTTCACGTATTAACCTTCTGCTATTTTATAATATAAAGGCATCTATCTAATGATTTCATAATAATCATTTTGTTAACTTTTTTTTTAAAGATTTATTTATTTATTTATTTCTCTCCCCTCCCCCCCCCCCCGGTTGTCTGTTCTCTGTGTCTGTTTGCTGCGTCTTCTTTGTCCGCTTCTGTTGTTGTCGGCGGCACGGGAATCTGTGTCTCTTTTTGTTGCGTCATCTTGTGTCAGCTCTCCGTGTGTGCGGCATCATTCCTGGGCAGGCTGCACTTTCTTTCGCTCTGGGCGGCTCTCCTTATGGGGTGCACTCCTTGCGCGTGGGGCTCCCCTACACGGGGGACACCCCTGCATGGCAGGGCGCTTCTTGCACGCATCAGCACTGCGCGTGGGCCAGCTGCACACGGGTCAAGGAGGCCCGGGATTTGAACCGCGGACCTCCCATGTGGTAGATGGACGCCCTAACCACTGGGCCAAGTCTGCCGCCCTATTTGTTAATTCTTAACCTTCAGTTACAACTTCTCCCTCTCTGTTTTGTAAAATTCCCAATCTTGGGATAATCAGCATATTGGATTTTTCTGGCTTCTTCATACTAAAAAGGGGTGTCAACGTTATGAGGTAAAGGAATGTAGCCGGTTGTCCTTCTCAACTTCTGCGTTCAAGGGCTTGTCTGGCATAGGAATAATCCAGGCAAATTCTGAAAAATAAAATTTATATGTAAACTGAAAATTATAGGCTTCCATCACTGTGTTACATTGGGGAAATCATTCTTCAGTCTTTTTTTAGAGTCTGGAGTGCTTTTGGTTTTGCCTACTGTAGCTTTTTGCACTACCTGGCTGAAACCTGCATTAAAGTAACCTCCAGAATGACCTCTTCAGTCTATTTGAAATCTCTTTAAACTTTATTCTGTTCTGTTTAGTTTCCCCCTTTCAGTCTAATCCCTGAAAGTTGTCAAGTCCTGCATTGCCAGGAAAAAAATCTCTGGAAGTCACGTCCCATACTGCCAGGGAAAACTGTATCCCTGAAAGTCCTGTCCCACATCTGGGGGCAGGCAGTGACATTTGAGTAACAAACAGGTTCTCTAGAGGTGACTCTTAGGCATTAATTATAGTTAGATTTAGCTTCATCATTACAGAAATAAGTTTCATGAGGCAAGCCTTGAGATCAAGGGCATGTTTCTTTTCCCAGGTTTACCTTGCAGAGTTCCACCATTTCAGTAAATTGGGAGCACCTATTGTTTGAGAGAATAGTAGTAATTTCCCAGATAAAGAAGTTTATTATTTCTATGTTTTTCCCAGTCCATAGGGAACTTTGCAAATATCTTTCTTATACCTCAAACACTTTGAAATGCATAGGGTATTAAAACCATTCTGTACAGAATATCACAATCTGATTCACTATTTTAGGTTCCATGTTAGTTATGCTGTTTAAATAAACTAACTAGTCAGGTTGAATTAAAAAGTGCACTAGAGAAATTTAAAGAATTTTCTTGACAAACTTCCTTCTGGCCCCCACAGTACTTAAAGTTTTAAAATACCAATACCATTACTTTTTTTCTTGTATCCTGATTCTCCTTAGTCTTTAGATTGGCCCCATTTACTTTTTAGTCCTAGCATTTTAAAAAACAGGATCTTAAAAAATTCTAGCAAGCTATTAGATTATATATAGAGTGAAGCATCTTAAGACTTAAAAATAACGATTAGAACTCACAGTCCAAGAATAAATGTGACTGCTGTAAGACCTTACAATCTAGGCCATAATTTTCCTTATGAGTATTTTGAATAAAGCTATTTCTAAAGAACATTAACTACAGATCATAGTAGAAGTTTTGTTTTATTTTACTTTTACTCTTTTACCGCAAATATGTTAATCAATGTGTAAAACATATCTTGTTGACTTGACTTGCTTCTCCTTTAAAGTCCCTTTTTGTTGACGATTAGCTGACTACATGCTTTTTTAGAAAAACATCAGAGCAGAACAGTGTAACCGATAAGAGATTTTGGTTGTTTGCATAACATCACATTTTTCCAAGAATAACTAAAACTATAACAAACAATATTATCATGCAGAGCAGTATTAGGTTAGAATAGATAATGAGGACTTAAAAAGTCTTTAAGAATTCTGTACAATCCCCCAATATATAATTTCTCCTGAATGTTTTCTCTTTCAGAAAGATACTGTTTACCACAGGGAAACCTCTGAGGTACCAGAAATTTTATGAGAACCTAAGATTCCCAATGGAATCACAATTATCTTCTCATAACCACTAGCTTCATCTAATTATTCCCTTATTGGAATATTACTATCCTTACCCTAAGAATATATTACTTTCAACAAGGAGGGAGATTTTTTAAAACTTCAAAGTGATGAATGTAAGATGGATTTTTGCAAGTACTAAGTGTCTGAATAGGCAGTTAATACCAAATTTAATATCCTCTCATAAATAATATTTCCATTAGCAGTAAACATAAGTTTGCACATTCAGAATAGTCTTAGGAAATAAATATTGTGATTACGCACAGTATTTTATGACAAACCAGTTTTTTTTTAAAGCAAGTTTAACACCTAAATAAAAATTCTGATCAGAATAAAATGTGCAAACTAACACCCCATTTAAATTTTTCCATAGTTTAAACAATGTATTAGGAATTTTCAGTTTTGGTATATGTTTTTCCATTGTGAATTAAAATATAAATATGTTGATAATGTTGATTTTCATAAATGAATATATTTTAGCATCTCACTTTTTACAAGGTGAAATTCTTTTGTAACAGTTTGAAATTAAAAATATCCTTAAGGGTTTTATTAGACTATTAAAAGTTGTCAGGTCTGAACATTATATTTAAGCAGACCCCAATTTATCACAGCAACAAATAAATTTATAAGACAGTTTGGAAAAGACTTAACTTCTAAAGTAACAACAGCATTGTATTTTTTTTTAATCATTAAGGGTATGGTAAGGTCAACATAAAGTATATTAAGTCAATCTGATAAGGCAATGACTCTTTATTCTTTATATATTGAGCATTTCAAATTATTTTTTTCTCTTAAAACCAATGAACAATTTAAGAAAACCATGTTATGTTAACAGAGAGAAAATCAGACTAGTTCCGCATTAGTACACCATTGGGTAAACAAATCTTAGTTAGCATAGATCATAACAGATTGAGGTGGCTTTGGACAGGTTTTTCTGCTATAAATTTACTTTTTGTTATCAATATCAACTCATCAATTTTTACTTAATAATGGCTTCCCAGAATCAGCTGTTTACATTCAAATCTTTCAGTTTAGAAAATGCTTTTATAACTTCCCACAACTTGTAATTTCCTAGAACTTCTTATAACCATTTAGAATCATATAGACTAGTTACTTCACTTTAATACAAATTTCACCTTTAGATAAGCTTATTGAATTACAGTCAGCAACAAGCAAACTTTACTTCCACAACCCTTCTACAGCTTTCCATATCCCTTCAAGTCTTGTCCTACATATTTCCATCCTGATTTTATGAAAACCAGCCATCTTATTTTAGGACAAAACACCCTCCCTTAAACAAGCTTTTACAACCCTTTTCTTTCTTTCCATATCCACTTAAGCTTTGTTTTATATCCCTCATTCCGTTCTGTGAAAAAGTAGCCATTTCACTTTAGGCAAAACGATTATTTTTAAAAGAGGTTTGTAATAATTTCATTAGTTAAAACTTACAATGTTATCATATTAAAGATTCAAGAGACATAATGTTAACTTGCTAATATCTGTATAAGGCAGGCAGGTTGGTACAAGGAAACAAGGAGAAGACAAACAACATGTTGGACAAACAACATGGCCATGAGACCCTGCCGATCTTGACCTTGACCTTGAGGACCCAGTTGGGACTCTCCATGGCCGAGGGAATATCCCCCAATATTCCAAAAAGGCCTCACCTTTGGCTCCCACCATTGGAAGGGTAAGCAAAAAGAGCTGGGGCCCCTCCTCTTAGCATTAGCAAGAGAAGGAATAATTAATAGCTTAAAAGGTGACCGCCCAAGCCAAATCTTGCTCTTTCTGTCTAGAGGAATGCACATCAAACCTTGGTGCTTATTTCCATCCTTCCCTCTCATTTCTCAGCAAGTTCTGTTCTTTTCCCCCATTCCCAATAAATTCTTTTTACTGGCCTAACTCAACGGTTGTGTTCTTAACGTCTTTTATGTGACATAGCCAAGAACCTAGAGGAATCCAACCCCTCCCCAGCTTCAATTACACCCATTAGGATAAATTAAAATAATATTTTATATAAGAAATGTTCTCTTGTTTATTTTCCTCCATAGGAGGTTCAAACCTCTTTGTTTTATTATACCTTAAAATAATCACCTCAAAAGCATACTGACTATCAGGCTCTGGAGAATATATTATGGTTGCTTTATTTGTTTCAATTATAATTTAGAAAAACCTTTTCACAGTTTTCAAGGATCTTTTTTTTACTTACTGAAATTTGGCCATTGGCTTAATTACTCTCATCTCAAGGTTGTTACAGTTTATTTGAGGAATTACAGGACTAACTAAGCCAAACAAGGCGATGGTCTGTTGTCACTTTGGACTGGCCTTGGCTCCTCACCTCTGCAGACGTCATAAATGTGAGTTTGCCTAACTCTCGTGTTGAAGTTTTCTTCATGCCATCTCTGGTTATCCACAAAGGCCCTGCTTCGAGGCCTAACAAAGGTGCATTCTGTAATATCCCCTCTGTCCCTGTCATTTTTTATTCCCAGGCCTTGGAGACATGACTCTAAGCTAAATTCACATCTCTCCCATCTTTCCACACCCAGGCCATCTCCCGTGGTTTCCTAAACCAACTTTATTGAGTTACTGGCATTCAGTCAAGGTAAGTAAGGAGAAGTCTAGATGTAGGACTGGTTATAGAAAGATTGTGGAAGAACTCAGGGCAACCCTTTTAGCTTTTTTTTTTCCCCCTTTAGTTTCTTCAGTCAGATTTTTATATGACTTTTTTCATTCTGTTTGGCTTTTCTAATTTGGGCTCCAGGAGTATTCATTTACATATATAAGCGCTTATTTAATTTTTAACAATTTAACAGAGCTCTTTTAAGAAATTGCATTTGTTAATTTGATATTACCACTCAGAGGTATGAAAATATACACTGAACAAACAGACACAAAGAGAGGTAGACACACCAACAGAAACATAAAACTCACTAATTTAGATTAGACTCATAATTCTCACTCCTTTGGCATAGCTATCTCCAGGTTATCCACCATTCCATATCTCTGGTTTTTAATGCTTTTAAGTCAGAGAAGCATCGAATTCCTCTAGGTTCTTGGCTCTGATGCAGAAAAGAATTTACGAACACGCCACTTAAGCTAGTAAAAAGAATTTATTTGGGAAATGGGGGAAAGAACAGAGCTTCCTGAGAAATTGGAAAGAAAGATGGGAATACACACCAAGCTTTGGTGTGGTCCCCTCCAGGCAGATAGAACAGGCTCTGCGTTGTGTAATTACCTTTTAAACTGGTAATTATTCCTCCTCCTTCCTGATGATAAGGGGATGGGCCCAGCTGTTACTGGGTATCCCACCAATGGTGAGACCAATGGTAAAGACTGTTTGGACTATCCTGGCCCAAGAGGAGGTCCCAGAAAGAGAAACTGGGACCTCAAGTCTACACTCAAGGTCCCTGCGAGGTCTTGCCGCCATGTTGTCTGCCAGCCATGCTGTGGCTTGTCGTCTTATTTCCCTGATAACCTGCCTCACTTTTAAGATCTCTGGATCAGGCTGTCTGGAATATGCGAACTTGTTCTTGGAAACCCATAGATAGATAGAAAGATAGATAGGTAGATAGAGAGAGAGAGAGAGAGAGATAGACAGAGACATAGAGAGATAGGTAGATAGACACACACACACACACACACATATATATATAAATTGGAGAAAAAGTTATTTGGTTTTTAGCAAGGAAGGTACATTCAGGAAGCTATGGTTCAAATACTTGGTTTTAATTCAGTAGGAAAGTTCCCCTTCACCTGTTCCAGAAACTGTCTGTTCCCATCTAGCTCTTTGGGTTTTTCCCCGGGGACGTCTAGGACAATACCTTTCCCAGTGTCCTCCTCCTTCACAATCTGCACGTTGATTGGTACTTAGTTTAGAAATTTCTCCCGTTCCTGGAGAGATGGAGGTTGGGCCCAGGAGTCTTACCTTTTTGAGGCAGTCTTGTTTTGAATGTTTTCGGTTCATTAGACCTTTGAGTAGGGTCATTCACCATCTGAAGGGCAGGTTTTCTTTAGCTGCGTCCCTATGGTAATGAGCTTCATGGTCAATGCTAAGTAAGGTAGGTAAATGTTGACCCCCATCAGTTTTTCTGCAGCTTCTGTCTTTTATCTGAAGAACTTTGAGAAATAAAGTTTATAGTTAAATGTCTAGTATTCTCTGGACTTCTCAAATCTATATTAGTGTATTGCCAATAGGCAGCATAAATTCTTTCTAGGAAAGTGGAAAGGCTTTCTTCTGGTTCTCGTATTACTTCACTTATCTTTTGTAAATTTATAGCTTTAGAGACCTCTTTCTACTCTAAATTAGTCCAATCCTCAGCACCATTAGCATTCCATTTAAGATTCTTTACTGGCCCTGCTAATTTCTTTCTAGCATACCCTGGGTAGTCAGGATTTTTTTTCCCCCTATTTCTTAACTGTTTCCTGCTCTGCTTCTTCATTTACTATTTTCTCTTTATCTCCTGTTATCCTCAAAGCATCAATACCAGTCCAATTACAGTAGGGATAATTCAGCTTTTTATTTTCTCTGGGTCCTTTTTATAGAGTGGGCCACCATTTTTCCACCCACGTAAATCTGACAGGGGGAATGGGGTAAACACGTACTCAAATTCTTCATCTATTCCTAGAGGCATTTCCTGGAGGAGTAGAAATTTTTCTGGCTCAGCTGCTGATCTTAGAGAACTGTCCTGGCTGAATGGAGCCAGAGTTAGTTCTTCCCATAGGGCCATGCTCCAACCATTTTCTTCCTGATTCTAAATTATATTGAGGCCAAACTTTGTTACAGGAAAGAACATTATTTCCTGCTTTTTCACAGGCTCATGATGGAAAGTTTTCCAGTTTTTGGTGGGGTTTTTTTTTTTTTTGTTGTTGTTGTTTTAAAATACAGCCTAAAGGGCTACATTTAGGAATGTTAGTAGAATTAAAATTTCACATTGCTACAACCCAACTCCTAAAGGGCACGAATTGGTGAGACCAACAAAACCAAAGAACACACCTGGCATTTAGTCAGGCATAAGCTTTATTGGGACTTACAGACAGGAGATAATCTCTGAAGGCAGCAGTTCAGAGAATGAAGATAGCACTCTGCAAAGAGACAGGAATACATCAGGGGCAATATGCAAGAGGCTTCATAATAAAGACATTCCATAGGGTTATGAGAACAGAGTTCCTGCTAGGGTGACCTGACCCATATATGTGGGGTCTGGTGATGTTTTCACTAAGCTCCTAGGAAGGACGTTTACCAAGGACGTTTACTGCGTTGGGAAGATTCTATGTTTTGACACCATCCATGCCTTCTCTCCCTTCTGGGGAGGGCTGTTAATTTTTAACTTAAGCCAACCTCATGTAGGCTGCCATGTGCCCAGGACTTAGGGGGTACCTGGGTCCCCACACCCATTTTAAAGAATTTCAGTCACCAGTTGTGATGGTTAGACCATTGTGTCAACTCGGCCAGGTAATTGTGTTCAGTTGTTTGGTCAAGCAAGCACTGGGCTAACTGTAATTCAAGGGCATTTATGGACTTTAGTCACCAGTGACTTTACTGCAGTGGTAAATCATAGATAGCTGGTTATATTTACATAGTCTGGGAGATTGCCATCAGCAATGAGCGATACTTTATCCAATCAGTTCAATGCCTTAAAAGAGAAAGTGCTGCCAGCATTGATGAAGTATTTCCCAGCTCATCTTTGGACAGCCACCATCTCCCAGAACTTGTCAAGAACCTTCACTAGACTTTCACTGGAGCCCCTGGTTGCACCTGCCTGCGGAACCTGGATTTGTGCATCCCCACTGCTGAGTGAGAGACTCTGATAAATCTCTTACTACCGACAGATATCCCTTGTTGATTCTGTTTCCCTGGAGAACACTGACTAATACACCAGTAACCAATTATGAATACTAGAGCAATATAAATGTAGTCAAACACTGCTTTAGCACTTTGGAGAGACACTGAATATTTATTATAACTAACACACAGTTTAACAAACAGACACGTACCATTTATATATTCTGGATTACTTTTCAGGAGTTCACTTCACAGACACACTTAAGGTTGGGACTTGAAACCCAAACAGAACTGTAACCCTCCTGCCCACCCCCACATCGTCCCCCCCAAAAAGCGACAACAGAGCAATGTGGATAGGTCAGAGCAAGGGGTCATTCTAGAAGAAGTTTAAGGGAACTCCAAGTACCCAACTAACTTCCCAATTCACTTCTACCTTGATGACCCACTCACCCAGAAAGATGTCCGGACTTGGGCTGGAACTGTTTCTTGAAACTTTAAAGCACGTTTAGGGCCTGGAGTGCCAGCAAGTTAGGAAATACCTGATTGTGGAACACAATGAAATATTATTCAGCTGTAAGAGGAAATAAGGTTGTGAAGCATATGACAATGTGGATGAATCTGGAGGATATTATGTTGAGTGAAGCAAGCCAGGCACAAAAGGACAAATACTGTATGATTTTGCTATTATGAACTAAATATAACGAGAAAACTCATGGAGTTAATAGCTGGAATGTATTATAAGTCACCATAGAAAAGAATGTGCTTAGAGAATGGAAAGCTGAGGTTTAATCTGTGCAGAAATGGTTGAAATAATTGTTTATAAGGTTTGGAAATGAATAGAAATGGTACAAGGACATCACAGGATTTGTAATTAGAAGCATGAACATGTGGGTATGATAGTGGTTTGGTTCTTTTTGTTTGTTTGTTTTTAGAGTAATGAAAATGCTAGAATATTGATTGAAGTGTTAAAAGCACAAGTCGGAGATTGTACCAAAAGGCATTGATTATACATTTTAGATAAATTGTATAGTGTATGGAACAAAAAAATAGTAGGGTGGGTTGGGGGAAAAATATACCAAATGTAAGATATGGACTACAGTTGGCAGTAATACTTTGATGATGCTTTTACATAATTTGTTATGTGTTTCACAACAATGCAAGGTATTTGTGGTGGGGTGATGTATGGAAGCCCTGTATGATGTTATGTACGCTTTTTTGGTAAGTTCACAACTTTTACTACACACTTATTATTTATGTATGCTCATGTTTAAATGATATACTTCAATAAACATTTTTTTTAAAGGAAGAAAAAAATGACCATTGTTGAGCTTTCCAAGAGGGTCCAGCTACCATAGAAAGCTTGATTGTTGTATTTACCTCTCTCACTGGGACCCCAGAACCTTGAGCAATCTGACTCCTCAGGGATTGTCCTTAGTCCCTGCTAGGTAGCCAAACTGATAACAAGCAAAAGCAGGTTTTTTTAAAAGTCAATTCCTGAGACACCAGGGTTTCAAAGAGAGAAAGAGTTAATTTGGATGCCCAAGCAAAGGATGTCAGTCATCTTAGACAGTCTCAACACTGCACCCCTGATCTTCAGGATTTCCAAATTTTATAACATTGGGGTGCTAACGAATAATTGGGATGAAGCTGAACACAGGTTCCTTCAAGGAGCTGAACAGGATGGAGGTGGACCCCAAATCAGGGGGAGTTACAAAGTTACAATCACCAGAGATCAAGGTTCCGGGATAGGAAAGTACAGAGTAGAGATCGTTCACAAGGTTTTCCATATGGACATTAAACAGAGGCAGGTGGAATGATTACCATCCCAATAGAAAGCCTACAGAAAGGTGAGCCTAATCCATATGCAAGGGTACGTTCAATCTAGAATGACCACTACAATAGTAAATGTACACATGGGGGAGGTTAAATCTAGAGTAACCATGCACAGTGAGCCCACCGTAGCCAGCTTCAGTAATTATAGGTATTAACCTTTTGCTATTTTATACTATAAAGGTATCTACATAATGATTTAGTAATCATAATCATTTTTAATCTTAACAGTTGCAACAATTATATCATTACTTAATAATAACTCTTTTGATTCTTTCATTCCAATTCTTTAATTCTTTACTTCGTATTTCTTTATCTTGTTTCATTGTACTAGCTATAAACTCCATTGCAATGCTAAATAAAAGCAATGCTAGTGAGCTCCCTTTTTATTCCTCATTTTAATGGGAAGACTTTTAATCTTTTATCTATGAGCATGTAACTTGCCACAGATTTTCTGTAAATACCTTTTTATCAGGCTAAGGAACTTCCCTTCAGTTTCTAAGTTTGCTAAGATTTTCTTTACTTAATTATTCCATCAGGAATGATTGCTGAATTTTATTGGGCACTGTGTTTTTTATTGCATTTTTGAGATAAACATTTGGTTTTTCTGCTTTAGTTTGTTAATGCAGTCAGTTACACTAACAATTTTTGATTTAGAATCAATCATGTACTCATGAAATAAATCCAACTTGTTCATGTTTTATTAACCTTAAAAAAAAATAAGTTTCTGGATTTGGTTTGCTACTTACTATTTTAAGATTTTTATATCTTTGTTCTTGAATGAGATTCTTCTGTCATTTTCTTTTCTCATGCTTTCCTCATCTGGCTTTGGTGTCAAGACGATACCAGTCTCATAAAGTGAACTGGAAAGTTTACCATCCTTTTATGTTCCTTGAAAGAGTTCTTATAATATGACGATTATTCTGGGAATTTTTGGTTGAACACACCTATGTAACATCTGGGTTATGTATTTTCTTTGTGGGAGGATTTTTTAAATGCAGATGTTATTAAAGTTTAACATATATACAGAACAGCACATAAATGATAAATATACAGCTTGATGAGTTTTAACTGTCCCAGTTGATCACCAGTAAAAACTCTAACTGTGCAGCATTGTCAACTATTTTAACCATACTTTGCTCTCCATCAGAAGTTATCCACACGCCACCTAGATTGGTCCTTATTGCCAGATGACTAACAGACACTCTCTCTCCCAATCCCATTTTAGAGTTTACTTTCCTAAAACTTCTAATAGCAACCGTTTCAGGGTGATGGTCCCAAAAGAAAACTCTGAGATGTACTTATGACAAAGTCCATTGTTGAGCTTGTGGGATCCCTGGGTTTGGACCAGCCCTTAAGAATTTGGGACAGCCCTCCAAAAGAGGCACGGTGACCTGCCATCCCTCACATGAACCAGCCCACTGGATGTATTTGATTTTCAGCAGGTGACTTTCTTCATCAAAGCCTTAGTCCAGGGAAAGAGGGAAGAAGCAGGGACCTGGCAGAGAATATGGCCATGAAACTCTACCCAGAAGTCCCCGAGGGAAGGCTGCTACTAAGAACAAAGCTGAGAAACCCCACCAAGACCCTGCCCCTGAGGTCCCATTTGGAACCCTTTCCAGGGTCAAAGGGAAACCCAGGATAACTCCAAACAAAAGCCTCATCATTGGCCCCCTGAGAGGTAACAGGCGGGGCAACCAATCAGAAGAGCAAACAACCGGGGCCCCTTGCCAGGACCAGGAAAGGGGAGGAGGAAAGTCTTTCAAAAGGCTTACCCTGGAGCCCCCAAGGACACATCTCATGCTGTAGCACTCGCAGCAGTCTGAGTCTCAGGTTGTGTACTTGTCTCCTTTCTTGTTTCTGCATGGCAGGGCACTCCTTGCACACATCAGCACTGCGCATGGGCCAGCTCCACACAGGTCAAGGAGGTCCTGGGGTTTGAACCGCGGACCTCCCATGTGGTAGGCGGATGTCTTATCCATTGGGCCAAGTCTGCTTCCCTTAATGAACTCTCTTGCCTGCCCTCTGGAGTGTCCTTAAATTCCTTTGCGCGACATAACTAAGGACCTAGAAGCCCAGAACCCAGAGTGTTCCTCCAACAGAAGGGAAAGTCCGAGAGAAGAACTTAGCGCCCACCTGCTGGGTCCTCCTGACCAGCGGGCTCCAGCCCTCCCAGCAGGGGGAGGGAATGGCGCTTCATTCTCAGAGGGAGGGAACTGGGAGTGGTACACCACATCATCCACTATTTGTTTTTCTCTCGAGTTTTCTTTTGAAACTGAGCTGATTCCTATTGGGGAAACTGTTTGCTCTAGGTCTCCATCTGCACCTCGCCCTTGGTTAAAGATTCCTGCAGTATTACCTAAGAGCTGCTGCCTTTTTCTGAGCACAGGCTTTTGTTACTCTTGGTGAGTTTCCTTCTTTTTCGTGTGAGCTAATGTACTCCCCTTTGCACTGGATTAAAGCTCCCGATCCCACCTCTTTCAGTTCATCTGTCCCCTGTCCCTTCCCTTCCCCTTACCCATCCTTCCCCCTTCCAGCCACCACCAATATGCAAATAATTGCTTTCTTGGAACAACCGGATTAATGTTACAAATTATTATATGGCATCTGGTTCGGGATGTTGGAATGTTTGAGAGCTGGTTAATGAGCAAACTGAGGCATTGTGTCAGCCTTCAGTCTCCTTAGTACACTTCCTAAGAGCAAACAAAAAGACTGATCTCATACTGTTGGGGAATGAACTTGGAGAGAAAATGAGGAATGAGATCTGGATTCAAAATCTAATTAAATACAGAGAAGAGGAGGGTTAAGAGCCAGTGCTGAAAGAAGTGTGAAATACTGATGGGGATAAAATGAAATTGGGCAGGTATCAGGTTGCAGGTGGTCTCTGGAATGCTTCTGGCTGGTTGACTTCATTTAATGCAACAAAAATCTCTTCTATTTCTCCATACCTCCACCAACTTGTTCTTTTCTTACCTTCTCTCTTTCTATACCCCATCTCTAAAATTTACCCATTCTGTCTTTTCCATTTCTCTACCAAGAAGCTTTCCCATTATACCAAGTTTGAAGAGATTTTGTCTCTCATAAAACACTACCATATATGTTACCTATTTTAGCATGACTGGCTTGGGACTCAGAGATCTCACCTCCGAATGCTTGGCTGGATAATCGTGGCTCCCTAGAAGCCCAGCTGAACGAGCTTGCTTTTCATTGCCTAACTCTTGAAGACTTTTGCAGGGAAAATATTTTAGTCTTTGCAACATGAGACATTGGATACCCTTAGGAGCAAACAATAGTCTAACCAAATAGCTTGGGAAGAAAGACTGGGAGAATGAGAGGCTTTGAAAGTCTCTGACATTTTCCTGGGAATGAAGAAGGCCACGTGCCTGGCCAGCACTGTGTGCCTGCTCAAGAAAGATGAGAGGAGGCCCAAAGCTCTCACCTCTGGCTGGCTTCCCCATAAGCAGGAAGGGAAGTCAAAGGCAGAGTTGTAAGTTTTGATCTTCTTTCTCTCCCCACTCCCACCCCCCGCCCAGTTTGATGGATGGCAGCTAACCCCTCATTTGTTTTTTTGTTTTTTAAGCATTTATTTTTTATTTCTTTCTCTCCCCTTCCCCAGTTGTCTGCTCTCTGTGTCCATTCACTGTGTGTTCTTCTGTGTCTGATTGTGTTCTTGTCAGCGGCACTGGGAATCTGCATCTCCCTTTGCTGCGTCATCTTGCTGCGTCAGCTCCCCATGTATGTGGAGCTACTCCTGGGCAGGCTGCATTCTTTTCGCGTGAGGCAGATTTCCTTACAGGGCACATTACTTGCATGTGGGGTTCCCCTCTGCGGGGGACACCCCCGTATGGCAGGGCATTCCTAGCACGCATCAGCACTGCACAAGGGCCAGCTCACCACATGGGTCAGGAGGCCCTGGGCTTAAACCCTGGACCTCCCATGTGGTAGGCAGATGCTCTATCCGTTGAGCCAAATCTGCCTTCCCCCTCATTTGTTTTTAATGCTCTTGACATCACATTTTTCATGTTGTGACAAAGTAGCTACATGCAAATGTTTATTGAGCATTTCTCTGTATTTGATGCTATACTTGATCTTGAGATAAAATGGTGGACAAGATAAAATTAATTACTGCCTTCATGGTGATTTCAAAGAGTTAGGTAAATATTGATGTGCAAATAATAATTTATATTCTGTTTAAATGTTTATTATTTTATTCCTGTTTTCTGTCTTGTACACTCAGATTAATAATTCTAACTATATCATTTTAACTAAAATGGCTTCACTGTGATATTAGCTATTGTTTTGAAATGGATACTATTTTTCATACAAAGAAAAATAATCTCATTACCTGTTTACGATTTTGTTTTATTTTACAAGGGTTATATGTTAAATTTTAACAATATTTTGGCATTTATTGGGATGTTCATTTGGTTTTATAGAGTATTTGATCAATAAATTTCTCAAAGATGAGTTATCTTTAAATAAAAATTGCTACATGTAAACCCTGAGATTTCACATTAGCCCAAACAACCGATTGAGAAAACTTCCAAAATAAAAGCATTTCCTTCCATAAAGAGCATTCAGGTGTGGGAGCTATCTATCTATTTTAATCCCCTTAAATATTTTTAATCCCAATCTTATCCACAAAGCCGGAGAAAGGGTCACGGTGGGTGGGAGGGGTTTCCAGGGTCAGAATTGGTTGGAAAAGATCATTTATCCAGAGTTCTGTGAAGTGCTGAACTTTAAGGTAGACCAGAAGTATGACTGTCTAGGCTGTTCAAGTCGATCTGCAGACCTTCAAGTCACACACTGAATTACAGGAATGAGGGAAGACATAGTGGCGGTGTACAGGCGAAGAACTGGCCAGTTCAGAAGCTGTGAAGCTCCAAAGTACAAGATGTTTTGGAAACCAGGTCTGATAACAGCCAGAGAAAGGGAGGACACTTGGAAAGCCATTAAGACAAAAGACAGGTCTTAATCATCCTGCTGTGATTGGCCCCTTCCTCCCCTACATTCCACACGTCCTGTTTTTTTGCAAGTTAAGGATATGCCATATGTCCCTGGTCTTATTTTGACTCTTCCTTTTAGCCCCCAGAGATTTTATTTTAAGGTCATTTTTTTGTGTGTGATTTTCTGTGGTTTGGAGGAAAAAAACAACAACCGGTGGCAGATCCTCCCGGCTAACAATTCCAGGAATGATTCCTAGATCTGTAAGAGTGTAAGATGCAAGGAGAGAAGTTAATAAGCAGTTAGGGGAGAAGGGTCAGAATCGAAGCAACGATTACACACAGACAGAAACTGGAAAACCGAAACGGGCAACAAATTGGAGATGAAAGTCCGTAACAGTCTGCCTCCCACGTGCTTCGAGCGCAGCTCACCTGGTGTAATAGCTCACTGGCACTCCTTGGCAGAGAAAGAAGGGACTGATTGCATTGAATAATCCAATACAAATTGAGCTCAGAGGTGTATTTTATCTGACAGCAGGTCAACCTGCTTAGCATTTAACTAGACAGAGGCTATGATTGTCACATAAAAGAATAATCTGAAATCCACATTTGAAATGGCAATGTCAGTGCCTTCTCACTGCCTCAAAGCAAATTTTCCAGTCTCATGCCACCATTATCAATCTTCCTCCTCTTCTCGTTCCCTCCCTCCCCATTTCTCCTCCTATTTTCTTCCCTCTAGATTTTTCTTCCACCTTTCTTTCTTTCCTTTTACTTTTTTGGAGGTAGAAAGATTGGCCAGGTATGGGTCAGGCAGAAATTTTCAGATCATTCCATGTGAATTCTTTATCTCTTGTAGTATCATTTTGCAACAGTTTGTAGGATCTGCATTAGAGTCATTATTTTTAATACCTTTCCCTTATAAATATATGCATTAGAAAAATGAAGAATTGCCAGAACAATCATATTGATCATCTTGGGGAAATGGGATTGGTGGCTGAGGGAAGATTGCACATAGTAAAACCTTTTGAAATTTGAACGATGTGAATGCCATACCACATACATTCGAGGGGTTTATTTCAGTGTGTAACAAACTCAAAACCTTAGTAGCTTACAGCAAGTAGTCCTTATCTTTCTCATTCAAGGGTCAGGTGGGCGTGGCTTCGAGGTCCAGGCGCGCCCAGGTCTGCTTCCCGTCCCAGCCCAGAGCCTAGGGTGAAGGGACAGTAGCTTTCTGTCAACCTTGCGGTATGTACAGGAGCACAAAAGGCCAGACCAAACCACGCAGGCACCTCTGAGGCCGGCTGGCTTGAGTCCACTCACTTTCCAGTGACCCAAGGAAGTTCCACGGTCAAGACCAACCTCAGTGGGGCCGGGAAGTAGCCTCTGCTTAACCCAGTGCATCACAGGTCACATGGCAGATGGAGGATGCAAAGAACTGAGAACTACAATGCCATCTACCCTATTGTACTAAAAATAAGTAATAGAGGGAACAGGTGTAGCTCAGTGGTTGAGCACCTGCTTCCCATGTATGAGGTCCCAGATTCAAGCCCCAGTACCTCCTAAAAAAAATAAAAATTAAATAAATGAGTAAGACAGTTAAAAAATAGAGTTGGCCTCCCACATACCAATGAGAAAGAGTTGGCACATTTTTTTTTAAATCTGTATTAATGCACTACAATAAAAATTAAATAACGATTTAAAAACATAAATAAGTAAAAATAAATAACCAAAACAATGTTAGAAAGATCACGAATGAACCAACTTCAATACCAATAATAGATAACAGAGGCTAACATTTTTTTAAAATTCTTAGTATGAGTCAGGTATCACGCTAAGCACTTTTTGAAAATTCATGGCCTTATTTGTATGTACTGTATTGATTAGCACTTTGCCCACTGCCCTTAGCAGGAGCCGGAGTGATTGCCTGTGCTATTTTAGAACTTGTGAAGTGGATGTTTAGTGGAATTCAGGGTACAACTAAGGGTATCGGTAGCTTAGAAATGAATGTAAGGGAAGATAGGTCAACATTAAAGGCTCATCATTTTAACCCTTACCTTCATAGGGCAACATTTTTACATACTGATTTAAGATTTGCCTCTAGGACATAATTGGAAATGCTTTGTAAACTTTCTCCACTGATGGACTATCTCTTGGCATGAGAAATCAAGTATTTTTGTAGTCTAACCTGATGTGAGAGCTTCCTTAATAGTCCTGTTTTATAAGAGAAGAAGCTCATGCGTGGAGAAAACATGGCTCTTTATTTTTAATTATGATCCTTTGCTCATTCGTTAAGCTCCTTAACTTCTTTTTTATATATAAATTATTGAAATATATCCCTTATACATGAACATACATAAACATTTGATACAAATTATGAAAAAGCATCATCAAAGTATTAACCATAGCCTATATCTTATATTTGATGTATTTTCCCCCCAACCCACCTGAATATTGACACAGTGTTAGTATTATATATTTGTTACAGTTCATGAGAGAACATGACTTTTTCAGACTCATGCTTGACATAGCTCCAATGCAGAAAACGTGCCTGTAGAGATAAATCTGAATTAAATACCTCCCACTGAAACCGTTCCAGAGCTTTATCAGGAACTCATCACTGCTACATGCCTTCATCCTTATCTTCTAACTATGCCCTTCACAGGGCCAGCAGATGCCAGAATCCCGGTAATTCAGAATTGCTAGGTGGGCCTTTGATTCCCACCTCCTTTATAAGGTAAAAGCTGTATTCAGCTAAACATTTTGCATTTTCTCTGCTCACTCCCTATCCCCCATGAGTTACAAGTCCATCTCTTCCTTAACCACTAGGTGAAAGAATATGTCATAATCGAAGAAATAGGGGAAAAAATGCTTCAATGAGAAAATGCTAATGGTCAGGTGAAATACATGGTTGAGGTAATGGGTGACCAGCATTCAAGAAGGCGTATTCCTTAAGTGGTGGACTCAACTCTGGCCTCTTGAAGAACTGCAGTGTCCCAAGTGTGTCAAAGACATTGACAGAATCCAGCTGTGTCCAACCAGAGTCAGGAAACCAAGACCAAGCCAAGGCATTATCACGTATTGAGGGGAAAAATAGATAAGCTATGGGAAGGGAGCTGATGTGGAAAAATGAGGCCTCTTCTAAAGTCTAGGCTTTTCTAAGAAGGTGATGTATTAGTCTGCTTTTGATACAAGCGTAGTCAAATAACATGAGTATGGACTAGGGAGATCAGTAACTCACCTCAAAACGTCAGTTTGACATCTTCCTACGAGAACCAGTTGGGGAGGCAGATGTGTCTCAACCCCTTGGGTGCCTGCCTACCACACGGGAGGTCCTGGTTTGGGACCCAGTGCCTCCTAAAGAGGAGATGCTGCATCCCATGACAACCAGCAGGTGCCAGCAGACACCGCAGCCCTCAGGGAGCCGACGTGGCTCAGGCTACGGGAGGTCCCAGGTTTGGTTCCCAGTGCCCCTTGGAGAAGGCGAGCCAACAATGAGCAAATAGGCAAGAGAACCATCTGGAGGGTGGGTATAAGTAAAGAAAAAAAGTCACCTCTCCAAAAGTATGTAACCAAAAAAAAAACAAGGAAAAGGTGATGGCTGACTGTTTCTCTGGTTACAATCTGGAGAAATTCTATGGGTTTATGACCTGGTTGTTTCAGACTTCCCTCTTTAAAACATAGGCTCATTTTTTTTAAAAGGAGGTACGGAGAATTGAACCCCAGATCTCGTACATGGCAAGCAGGTGCTCAACCACTGAGCTACATCTGCACCCCTACGCTCATTTTCACACAGATTTTACTGAAATCCAACTCTAATCCATTGGCAGAGGAATAAACTTTGCCCCTACATCTTTCTGAGTGCTGAAGGGATAAATCCTCTCTCTCTCAATTCATGCTTTTTGCGGGTGATGGGAAAAAAAATGTCAAGTGGGAGAGTTTTGTTTTCTTCCCCATGATCTGCCACTTAAATATCCGTTCCTGAGGCTCGTGTTTCTTTCTGCAGTTCTTCTTCAGTAACCCGGCCCTTCACTATCACATCCCCCCACCCAGAGCCCCCCTTCTGTCTTTCCCTGCTCCATTCTCTCAGGCTCTTGCCTAGTTAATTTGATAAACTCTTTGGGGTGGGGGAGGAGGGGAGATTCAGGTTTAATTTGTCACTCTCGATAGACAACATTTACATTTTAATAGGAGGATTCACTCTAGCAGAACTGTCTATGTAGATTTTTTTTCTTTAGGAGGTACCGGGGATTGAACCCAGGACCTCATACATGGGAAGCAGGTGCTCAGCCACTGAATTACACCTGCTCCCCAATCCATGGAGATTTTTAAATGAGGAGAGATTTTTCTACTTCTCTTAGCTCATACCCCATTAAGCAGCTGCCCATGAAATGACCTCTCATCCTGTGCTCCTCAGGCTGTAATGTGGATACCGAGGTAGGGTCTGGGAATCTGAATTTCTAACAAGCTCCCAGGTGGTGCTGGTGCTGAATGGATCTGTCTATGGCCCTTGGAGCATAGACACTGGGAGCGAGGCCTGTCAACAGTGACCTATGGAGTCCCCTATGAAAGCACCTATGGAGGTGCTTTTGTTAAGTTTTTATTTTGAAATAATTTCATATTGTTGGTAAAAATAATGAAAAATGTATACAGAGAACCCAAATATATTCCCTACCTAGATACTCAGACTTACAAACTTTCAACATTTTGCCATTTTTGTTGTATCATTCATTCTGTCTCCCTCTGTCTGTCCATCTATCTCTTTTCTACATCTTTGAGAGCAGGTTGCAGACATCATGCTCCCTGCACACTTAATACCACCAAGTGCACTTTGAAGATTCTTTTAAAAAGTATAGATTTCTGAGCTCCAGACTCTACCTATTGAGTCAAAATCCCTCGAGTGGGAAAGAGGAACCCATAATTGCCACAAGCCCCAAATATGCATTACCATTGTGAATGACTCCTGGCCTGGGGTCAAAGCTCGATAGAGTCAGGAAAACTGGGGCGGAATCACAGTTCCACTAGCTAGCCAATCTTAGTCAAGTTATTTATAATCTCTGGATTCACATCTGTAAAATGGGGAATCTCTTTCTTAGGGATGATGATAGGAGCAAGGAGTATAGTTCCTCGCACAGAGTACGTGCTCATTAAATGTTACCATCACAAGCCCCCTTTATTAGCGTTCAAGGTATTTGAATGTGAGCAAGTTCAGTGTCCAAAAATAAGAAAAACAGCATCATGATAGAGGATTCATTGAGCATAGTTTCCCTTGCTAGCTAATCACTGACCAACTAAGATAGTTGACACCTAACTCAATTCCACAATTTAATTTTTAAAAGTACATAAGTGGGGAAGTGAACTGATAGAGCATCCGCCTACCATATGGGAGTGTCCAGGGCTCCGTACCCAGAGCCTCCTGACCTGTGTGGTGAGCTGGCCGATGTGCAGAGCTGCCACATGCAAAGAGTGCTGTGCCACAGAGGGACGCCCCCACATGGGGGTGCCCCATGCACAAAGACTGTGCCCTGCAAGGAGAGTAGCCCCACATGAAAAAAGCACATAAGTGGACTTGCGTTATCTCTTTATCAATGTCATGGAAACAAAGAGAATAGTGCTTGGGAATTATATTGGTCTTTCTAGGAGTCAACAAACTAAACACCATCTATTTAATCTGAGCAGTTGTTGGTAAGACTATTAGCCCCCATTTGACTTATTATACATATAAAATATCGAGAGATATGCAGCATTCCATGGTGTCCTAAGCCCTGACATACTGATCATGCCATCTGTGAAGGTCAGTTGTGTGTGTCAGCTTGGCTAGGTTATGGTGTCCAGTTGTTTGGTCAAGCACTGACCTTCTAGTTACTGTGAGGGTATTTTGTAGATGGGACTTATAATCACTTGATTGCATCTGTGATCAACAAAGAAGATTCTCCTTAGCAACATGTGGAGTCTCCTCATCCAATTAGTTGGAGGTCTTCAAAGCTGGAACTGAAGGTTTCAGAGGTCAGAAAAAGAATTTCTGCCTCAACTTTGTTGCTTGGTTCTTGCCGGAATTTCCTGCCAGTCAACTCCCCCTGGAGAATTCCGACTAAGGACTTCAGCATCACCTTTATTGGAGTTTCCATCTTACAACCTGTCCTAAGGAGTTTGGATGTGCCAGCCCCCATGGTCATGTGAGCCAATTCCTTGATAATACATACATATATACACACACGTATACATATATGTATATGCGTTGGTTCTGTTTCTCTAGAGAACATTAACTAATGCTCCGTCTTCCCTTTACAATCATTCTGCCTGATGGGATCGTAACCCCTGCAGATGAGGGAAGCTGGGCTTAGAGAGAGAGGTTTGTATCTTCCCAAAGACCCCAGACTGGTGATAGGTGGACACAGGCCTGAAGGCAGCTCCCAGGAAGCCTGAGTCCAGTCTCCTACCTCCCTATGACCTCCCCGCTTCCCTTACCATTCAGTGATTATTGAGTATCTCTGCTTCAGAGATGGTGGTCTTCTGAAGGAATTCAAATACTCATCCTTCTCCCTCACTGTCTTCTCTTTAATGAGCTTGGAATTTATAGTCTGTTCAGCTGAAAGCTGCTTTTTGATTCTAACCTAAAGATATCCATATTACCATAAAAACTTAAAGGCGATGAAAAGAATTATTTCGGAGGATAATAGAACTCATGTGTCAAAGTTGGGGCTGAAGCGCTATCAGTTACATCCTTCTATTCAAGTTCTGGAGGCAACACTTTGCTTTCTTACTAAGCAGCGTATCCAGGCCATGGACACTTGCATTTCTGGGCTGCCTCCTCCTCTGCCATGTGTATCTGTCACTGCTGGGCAATAAGAAAGAGGGGTTTGGACTGAAAAGACACCTTTTGCCAAGAAATACTTGCCTGTAGAGCTGTTGTGAAAATTGGGAATCTGTGGATTGTTTGGCTTGCACGTTTAAGGGGCAAGGGCAGGGACCCCGTCTGCTCTGTGCCCTGGCATACAGTGGTAGTTCATTAAGTATTGCTTGAATGAAGGACCTTGATTTACAGAAGAAGAAATGTATTAACTGGCTGCCCTCCTCTTTCACTGGAGTAACTGTATCTAAATATCTCTTTTTGCCATCTTTACACACAATATTAGATCCAAACCACAGTCAATCATTCCCTATAAAATAACATCTGTGCAGCACTTTTTACTTTCCAAGGCACTTTTCCAAGGCACATTTCTTTTATATGAGCATATGTGCGTAGGGGAATGGATATGTGTGTCTACACTTTTTGTTCATGGGTGCTCACAAAAGCAGTTTGTGTGTGTAACATGATGGTGGTTTGGGTAAAGGAATTCTGTTGTCCCTCATTGAGCTCAGAAAAGGGGGAGGCTTGTCCTTGGGTCTGACCCTTGCAAGCAGAGATACAAACTCTTCTTGTTTCCTATACCCCCCAACTCAAATGATATCAGGAATCTTCAAACTGAAATACCAACAATTGGTAACCATCCAAAGCATGACTTCCCCCAAGGTGATTTGTGTTCTTAATGGGGATCGAAGCCTTAATCTAGAGTTTCTTAAACTAGGGTTTTTGGGTATCAGGAGGCAAAATTACATGTGTGTTGTGTATGAGAGGTCACGTGTGTGCATTTTCCTTGGGAGAGGGTCTGTAGCTTTTATTTTCTTCTTAGAGTAGACACTAAGACCCTAAAAGGGAATTACCACAAATGATGTTTAGACTGAGACAATAGTTGGCCTTGGCTGGAATCCCAAACATCAGGGAAACCCTCCATACTTGCAAAGTCCCATTGCAACTGTTCTTACCATATTTCACCCTCATCTTCTCTACTAGGTGTTCAGGTATCTTCACCTCCATGTACAAGTGAGCAAATGGTTTCAGGAAGTTTCACCAGCTTGCCCAAGTGAGTGAGAGGGTCACAGACAGAAAGGGCACATGTGTATATATGAAGGAGTCCCATATGGGATGCTTAAAAGGATCTGGCCTGTGTCAGTTTGGGGACCCTTGTCTGGATTTAGTTTCTAACACTCAAGTTGGGTATAAAAGGGGATAAACCTAAAGAGACTCCAAAGGAGACTTATCATGAGCTACAGAATATCTCTTGAGTGTTCCTAATTCAGTGAACTGGGTCAGCTGGCACATTGCTTCCTCTAGGCTGGATAAAATTCAACATTAGAACTCTTTAACATAGTCAAACTGCCTGGTAACTTCTCAACACCGTATGGATCCAGTAGGCATAATACTAAAGGGAAGAAATGTGAACCAATCTTTTGTAACAGAGGAGGGATAATAAGACGGTAAAGAAAAAAATGACTTACTGTAAAAAATGTGGTACAACAATGTAAGGTTTGGAGGGGAGTGATGTATGAGAATCCTGTATGGTATACAGGATTGTTTCATAAACTCACAACTTCTCAAATAAAAACCTAAAAAGAAACCTGAAAAAAAAATGGCATTAGATTTTCAATCTGTATTGTGAATCCAGCTCATCTCACAATGGAAGGTATTTGCTGTTTCTATAATCTCCCAGGAACATATAAAAGAATCAATTATAACTGGGCATAATCCAGTTCATGGTTGGAACCACAGTCCCATATACCAGATTACAGGATTTTTAACTACCTTCATTCTCCCTGCGGGGCAAAAATCTGCATGCTAAAAAAGATATCAATAGGTCAAATAGAACAAAGAGTGAGAATATTTGCTTTTAGGTGTTTGTGGACACCGGAAGCATGCTTATTAGCCTTGCCCTTCCTGTCTATGGGTGTTAGCTGCCAACCCACGTGCGGAGTAAGATGCTTCATTCCTAGGACCCCGAACCTGCTGCCCACAGGGACCAGGCAGAAAATCCAAGTTCAGCCACATTGCCATATTCTAGAATCCCAGGGAGCCCATCTAGCAGCCCCACCCAGTGAATCTAACACAGCTAAAGGCATGGAGTGGACTCCAGAAGCCATCTTGATCCCTGCACTTTATTCCTGATAGCACAGATGAGGGCAGTTCATGGTGCAGCTTTGGGATCCAAAGAACCTAATGTTAAATCCCACTTTTGCCCTTTATCAGCCTTGCTTAAATGACTCACCTTCTTTGAGTCTTTGTTTTCATGTCTAAAATGGGTATAATATCATGATTATAATGCCACTGTTGTGAGAAATCAATGAAATGGCTGTAAAGTGCCTATCGTCATGCAAGCTCTTGAATTTAGATGGCATCATTGTGCTTATGGTTGTTATGATTCATTCACTCCCAGACCGCTCCTTTGATTCAGGGCCTATTTTAGAACTAAGCTCAAGACCATGAGGATCCACCTGTCTACTCCTGGCCAGGCTCAGGGTCTTTTTGGGTCAAGATGCCGAGGGTGGGAAGTAGCATAACAGCTTCGGTAGTGAGGAGAGATTGTTGAGTGTTCACTGCAGATTCATTTGAGATGAAGACCCCTGACTTATGATGGATCTGCTGAGGGGGTGGGTCATTGTAGATCAAACTTTCAGGAGACTGAGCTCTTTCCCCAGCTTCGTCTGTTTCCTAATCTTTCAGAAGCTGGAGTTAGTGCCCATTAAAAGTTATTAGGCATATTCCAGCTCAAAGAGAAGATATATAACTCCCCACTTTTTCCTTCCAAAGAGTATGGTATGAAAAGAGGTGCGGGGAGATATGACTTCATAGTGGTGAAACCTGACCAATGTTACATCAGCCAGGTGATCAAGGTCAACTGAGCAATGAGAAGTCCATGTTAACCATTTGTATCCCTGGCATGATATGATGAAAATAGCGTTTCACTCTGTGGGTTTCTCCCTAAAATTCATAACCACAGTCTAATCATGAGAAAAACTTCAGACAAATCCCACCTGAATGACATTCTGCAAAATACACATGAGTAGAATTCCTAACACTGTCAAAATCATGGTCTTAGTCTGCTGGGGCTGCTATGACAAATACCACACAGGAGATCAGCTAAAACCATGGGAATTTATTGTCTCATGGTTTTCAGAAAATAGAAGTCCAACATCAAGGTACTGGCAGGGTTTGCTTCCTCCCAGAGTCGGTAGCAATCAGGTGATCCTTTGTCGCATGACTGTCTCTCTTTCTTCTGTGTCTGCTCCTCTGGTTTCCACTGACTTGTGGCTTCTAGAGTGCCCAATTTCCTCTGCTTATTGAGACTTCATCCATGTTGGATGAAGGCCCGCCCTCATTCAGTTTAATTTCTAATAACATCTTCCAGATTCTTCTTACAAATGGATTCACACATGACTTTAGTTAATAATAATGCATCTATTTTGGTTCATTAATTGTAACTCACATAACATAGAAATGCAAGATGTTAAGCATAGGGAAACCAGATGTGGAAACTCTATGTGCAATCTTCACAATTTTTTTGTAAATCTAAAACTGTTCTAAACTCAAAAGTTTTTTTTTTTTTTAAAGTTATTGAGCAGGACAACCAGCAAGATGGTAACAGAGTAAGTCACTCCTGGAGGCGCTCGTGCTACAAGGCCCTTGGTAATCACCCAGAGCTATCTAAAGCACCTGCCTGGGGACTCCAGAGGACCAGAAGTGCATCCTGCAATATCCCTGAAGGAAGAGAAGGAGGAGACTGCCCATTTGCAGGGAAGATTCATAAGCAGAGCACACCACACCACAGAGGCCGGTGCCCATCCTCCACTGGGGGCACAAGCTGCCTTGGGAGCTGTTCTGCGGCTGGAATTGAAAGCTCCACTTCCCAAAAAAGAGGGAGGAAGAGACGGTTGGACACCAACTTCAGCTACTGATTAGCAAATTCAGCTCGTTAAAGTATAACCCTAAGAACAGCTAAAGTTTGAACTTATCCAAGTCAGAAAGAAGCCAGTATTTACCATTTTGACTATGCCCACAGCAGGAGGGGAAACTGGGCGGACTGAAAGTAACAGTGATGGTAAGGCCAGCTTCTTTCACCCAGACTGAACTGCAGCCCTAGCCTAGGCTTCAGCCTTACCTCTAGCAGGGAGGAAGCTGGCAGGTCCTGCAACAGCTTCTCTGGGTAACTGCAGGTACATTTGGCTGCACTGACTAAATAGTTAGAAATCTGCCAGGACAAGTGTGGTCAATTCGGACCTGCATGGTATAGATTGCTGCCCATGCCTGCAGCTCCATCCCTGCCCCAAGTAGGGGAAAAAAGGGTGTGAAGCTCCATCAGTCTCTAGGTAACTACAGTCTAGGCCTGCATGACTTGGATTATTACACACAGCTGTGGCTCTGTCCCTACTCCTGGCAAAGGAGAAAGTTGGGAGAAGCTACACAAGTCCCTGGGGCCATGAGGGCAGCTTGAACCTTCACAGCTTGCAGCTCCAACTACCTCCTTGGCTCATATTACACAACAAGCAAGAGAGGAAGGACAAGAAAGTCTCAAATTAAAGAGAGAAACTGCACCCAGAATAAATATATCTAGTAGGCCAGATGCCAAGACACCAACAAAAAACTGTACAATCCAAACCAAGAAACAGGAAGAAATGGCCCAGTTAAAGGAGGAAATAAACCTCCAGACAAAATAAAGGAGTTGAGACAATGAATCATAGATGTTCAAAAAAACTCCTTAATAAATTCAATGAGATGGCTAAAGAGTTAAGGATATTAAGAAGAATTGGATGAGCACAAAGAAGAATTTGAAAGCACACATAGAAAAATAGCAGATCTATGGGAATGAAAGGTGCAATAAACGATATTAAAAATACACTGGAATTATATAATAACAGATTTGAGGAGGCAGAAGAAAGGATCAGTGAGCTTGAAGAAATATCTCTGAAAGGGAACATGCAAAAGAAAGATGAAGAAAAGAATGGGAAAAATTGAACAAGGTCTCAGGGAACTAAATGACAGCAAGAGACATGCAAACATATGTGTCATGGGTGTCCCAGAATAAGAAGAGAAAGGAAAAGGGGCAGAAGGAATATTTGAAGAAATAAATGGTAGAAAATTTCCCAACCCTGTTGAAAGGCAAAGATATCCATGTCCAAGAAGCACAACATACTCCCATTCAAATAAATTCAAATAAACAAACTCTGAGACACGTACCAATCAGAATCTCAAATGCCAAAGACAAAGAGAGAATTCTGAGAGCAGCAAGAGAAAAGCAAGGCATAACCTATCAGGGATACTCAATAAGATTAAGTTCTGATTTCTCATCAGAAACCATGGAGGCAAGAAGACAGTGGTGTGATATATTAAAGATATTGCAAGAGAAAAACTTCCAGCCAAGAATCTTATGTCCAGCAAGATTATCTTTCAAAAATAAGTATGAGTTTAGAATATTCACAGATAAACAGAAACTGAGAGAGTTTGTAACCAAAGAAACTGAGAGAGTTTGTAACCAAGAGACTGGCTTTGCAGGAAATACTAAACAGTGTGCTACAGTCTGAAAAGAAAAGACAGTTGAGAGAGGCTTGGAAGAGTCTAGAAAGTAAAAGTAACTAAAAGTGTCAAAAGAATGGAGAAAATAAAATATGACAGATAAACTCTAAAGGTCAAAATGGATGAAATAAGAACTGCCTTTACAGTAATAACATTGAGTGTTAATTGTTTAAACTCCCAAGGGAAACATTGATTCCACACATTCACCAAAAACAACAACAACAACAACTGGAGAACCTATGCTTATAGTAGATGAAACAGACTTTAAAAGACACTAGTAATGTGCAATCTGAGCAGGAAGTCAGGGAAAAAATTCCATTTACAATGGCAACCAGAGCAACCAAATATTTGGGATTAACTTAACCAATGACTTAAGGCACTTATATTCAGAAATCTACAACTCATTGTTAAAAGAAATCAAGAAAGACATAAATAATTGGAAGTATGGAGAAAATAAAATATGACAGATAAAACCTAAAGGTCAAAATGGGTGAAATAAGAACTGCCTTTACAACAATAACATCAAATGTTAATGGATTAAACTCCCCAAACAAAAGACGCAGAATGAATAAGAAAATATGAGCCATCTATATGCTGTCTGCAAAAGACTCTCCTTAGATCCCAGGATACCAATAAATTGAAGGTGAAAGGCTGGAAATTTATTCCACACATTCAGTAACCAAAAACAATAACAAAAACACAACTGAAACAAATAACAAGAGTACCTATGTTTATCCTAGATGAAATAGACTTTAGAAGACACTAGTAATGTGCAATCTGAGGAGGAAGTCAGGGAAAAATTTCCATTTACAATGCTGACTAGAGGAACCAAATATTTGGGAATAACCCATTAGGAATTAACTAGTAATTTATGGCACTTGTATCAGATAACTACAACTCATTGTTAAAAGAAATCAAGAAAGACATAAATAATTGGAAAAATATTCCATGCTCACAAATTGGAAGACTAAATATCATTAAGATGTCAATATTACCCAAATTGATATACAGATTCAATGCAATCCCAATAAAATTGCACCAGCATTTTTTTTTAATAAATGGAAAACATGATTATCAAATTTGTTTGGAAGGGTAAGTGGTCCTGAATAGCCAGAAACACCTTAAAAAAGGAAAAGTGAAGTTGGAGGACTCTCAATTCCAGACTTTAAATCATATTATGTAGCTACAGTGGTAAAAAACAACATGATATTGGCTTAAAGACAGATACATAGACCAATGGAACTGGACAGATGGTTCAGAAACAGACCTTCACATCTATGGTCAAGTGATAATTGACAAGCCTGTTAAACCCACCCAGGTTGGGCAGAACAGTCCATTCCACAAATGGTACTAAGACAACTGAATATCCATAAGCAAAAGAAGAACAAAGGACCCTGTATTAATCAGACAAAGGGGTGCTGATGTAAGCCAGTCTCTACCATCTCTGTGATTTTCAGTCTGTCCTACTTCCTCTTGTACCAGGGCAGAGTTAAAGTGGTGGCTACCGGCCTGTTTCTGACTTGAATGGGTTCAAATTTTAGCTGTTTTTATGATTTTACTTTGGCCAGCTGAGTTTACTATTCCGTGCTTGAAGTTGGTGCCCAATTCTCCCCTCTCCCTTGGTTTTGGGAAATGGTGCCTCCAGTTCCAGCAGTAGAATAGTTCCTGAGGTGGCTTGTGCCATCAGTGGAGGATGGGTATCAGCCTCTGTGGTGTGGAGTGCTCTACTTATGAATCTTCTCTGCAGATGGGCAGTCTCTTCCTTCCATTCTTTCAAGGAGTTTGCAGGATGCTCTTCTGTTCTCCTGGATCCCCCAAATAGGTGCTTTAGATAGCTCTGGGCGATTACTAACTGCCTTGTAGCATGAGCTGACTCTAGGAGCTCCTTACTCTGCCACCATCTTACTGGTTGTCCTGTAGAAGTTTTAATTATGTTTACTGTAAAAGTGTGGAAATGTATAGAGTTGATAGTAACACACTATAGTAAGTAACAGCTGGTTTATAAATGGGAATGTGGAGGAAAAGGCTAGTCTAGGGATATAAATGCCAATTGGAAGAAAGCAGAGAATAATCTAGGGACTGAATAATCAGTAAACCCAGAGGTGGATGAGAATTGTGGTTGATGGTACAGATGCAAGAGTTCCCTTTGTGAGCTAGAGCAGATGTACATCACTACTGTAGAGTGTTGGGAATGTGGAGAAGCATGGGAAAAATATAACAGGAGTGACTTATGGACTGTGGTTAACAGTAAAAATGTAATATTTATGTATCCATGCTAAAGATATACTGGTTTGATAATGGGGTAGTATGGAAAAAGAGTGCCAAATGTATGCTATGGACCTGGTAATAGTCTGATGATATTATCTCATAATCTGTAACAAATGTACGACCATGGTGTGTTGTGTTGATAAAGGGATGTTGTATGGGAATTCGGCACATGTGCATGATTGTTTTGTAAGTTTACAACTTCCATTGTAAAAATATATTTAAAAAATAATAATAGAGTGGGTTGGGGGAAAAATATACCAAATATAGGAGAAGGGTTATAGCTAGTAGTAAAATTTGGCAATATTCTTTCATAATTTGTAACAAATATCTCACAACAATGCAAAGTGTTGGTGGAAGGTTCATGTATGGAAACCCTGTATGATGTTAGGCAAGTTTGCTTTGTAAGTTCACAACTTTTACTTTGTACTTATTGTTTATGTATGTTCATGTGTAAATGATATAGTAATAATAATAATAATAAGGTGGGTTGGGGAAAAATACACCAAATGTAAGATACTCTGGTTAGTACTAATATTTTGAGGATACTCTTTAATCATTAGTTAAAAATTGTTTCACAACAATACAAGGTATTGGTCATAGGATGAGGGGAGGTATGACAGTCCTGTATGATGTTATATATGTTTGTTTTAGTAGTTCACAACTATTACTCAACACTTATTGCTTATGTATGTTTATGTATGAGTGATAAACTTCAATAATTAAAAAAATATTATTGAGTAAATAACAGGAGATAGAAATACCTAAACTGGCCCCTATTCCAGTGATGGGAAAGGTTTTAGAATCATCTAGATATCTGAGACTGTGTCTAGGAAGCTTAAGCCAGGTCTTAGGACATGAGGCACCCAAAAGTTTGTTTTGGAAACTCTGGTGCACATGCCTCTATTCAGATTTTATTTTAGCACCTCTGTCCCACCAGAAAAGTCTGGTGTTTTCCAACAAGCACGAATTGCTTGGGCTCTAGCTCATCTTCTGTGCAATTTCTTTAAGCACCTTTCCTATCTTCCACCACTGATATGGATCCCTCTTGATATAAAGGCTGGGTGAGTTGAGGCATCTTAAAGTAACCAAGGAGCCATGATGGCCCCTCAGTCTTTCCAGGAAAAGACTGAGGTCCACATACTCCCTTCCAGAACATTCTGTTGACACGGAGACCAGAAAGTGAGAAAGTCAGTGAACAATCCCATAGGTGTTCTATGTTCAGACACAGTGCTAGCACAGAAGACACCAAAAGAAGTAAGAAATTAAATTCCTGACTTGAAGAACCCATGGACTGTCTATTGCCAGAGAAAAATGGATGGAGGAGATTGCGCGAGAGGTATTATGTCAGACAAACATATAGGCAGCTGAGAGAGGTATACTAGCTAAAACCACAGAGCACCTTCTATCGTTCAGGGGCAATTCTAACAACTTTATGTGTTTTAATTCATGTAATCCTAAAACAACCCTCTGAGGCATACATGAGTAGGATCAACCTGTCTTATAGTTAAGGGAACTGAGGCATGAAGAGCTAGTTTCAAGTTAAAAGTTACCTAGTCAATTGATCTCAGAGCTGAAGTAGGAAACCAGACGGTGCTTTGTTCACTGCCACTTGCTGCAATCCCTCAGAAGAGAGGTCTTGGCTTGGAAATCGAGGCAACGTTCAGCGTGGAATTGGTCTAGGCTCTTCAGAAGGCAAGCCACCTCAACGTTTGCAACAATTGCTAAGAAAGGTCAGGAAACAATTGATGAGGGCATTTGCTTTAACCATTTCCATTTTTTTTCCAGTTAAATTCAGCAAACATTTATCAAATATGAACTCTGTGCAAATCCCTGTGTAGATGATAGCCTCTCTCTCTGAATGCAATTCCAGCTGGTAGCTGTGAAAGTGAAGGTCCAGCTGATGCAAGGAAATGACTTGTTCTTTCTCCTTGTAACAAAAAGCAAAAACCACTTTGCTTTTTACAATAAGCAGCCAAGAGGGGGTTGGGGGAGGTGTGGAAATCCAGCTGGATAATGACTAGTTTGATATTTTACACAAGGTAAAAAAAAGGGATCCCTTTTGTCAGCAACATCTTTTACCGAGTGCCTACTGCTCTTCGAACACCGTGCTAAGCCTGTGGAAGGAAGAATCGAGTTAATAGCTGCCACAGATCCCGCTCCTCAGGAGCTGAGGTTTATGACTCTTCCCTGTAGCATGGGGTCTTCAAAGCGTGCTACAATCTGTCATCTCACCACTCTCCAATCTCTTCTTAATGCACGGTGCTGGAGTTGGAATAAATGTGATTCCAAGTCACGCTTCGGAACCAACTTGCCTTCCCTGTTGCTGACTCAAAGGCCCAAGAGATGAAAGAACGTGGGTTCAGGTGTCACTCCTTCTTTCCAAGCTGTGAGCCGCCAGCCTAAAGCAGAAGAAAGATGGGCCTACCACTGGAGGATACTGGAGGCAC
This sequence comes from Dasypus novemcinctus, assembly GCF_030445035.2. Lineage (NCBI taxonomy): Eukaryota > Metazoa > Chordata > Mammalia > Cingulata > Dasypodidae > Dasypus > Dasypus novemcinctus. Next base: position 28,893,640 of record NC_080700.1, on the reverse strand, counting down.
CCAGCACGGCTCCTGTCTCCTGTGGGAGCTGGCCTGAGAATTAGCATTCTTGGTCTGCCACAAGCCTTCCCCCTGCCCCCACATCACTCACGTGGGCTTTGTGTTTTGACAAGGGAGGGTACAACTGTAAACAAGAGTTAAGAATTAGCAAGTAACTATGATTACAAAATCATTATGTCCACGCCTTTATATTATCAAATGGCCAATGGTTAATATTTGGAATTACTGAAACTGGCTGGACATAGCCTAGACCTGCTATTGTGATGGTCACTCTTAAACAGGTCTCACCTCTGTTTATGGTTACTCTAGACTTGGCCTCACCTTGGGTATGCTTACTATTGTGATGGGAATTCTAGATTGACCTTACCCCAGTTTATGGTTGTACCAAATCTTGCCTCACCCCTGTGCATGCTTACTATTGTGATGGTAACCACTCCACCCTCCTCTGTTTAATATTCACAAGAAAAACCTTGTAAGTAACCTCCTATCTCAGAACCTTGTGACTCACTCTGCTTTGGTGCCCACCCCACATCCTATTCAGCCACTTAATGTTTATTAATGAAGAAACCGGTGCCAGCTCCACCCCAGTTACTCAATAGAATCCTGATGCTATAAAATATTAGAATTTCTGCTGATCCAAGAGGCAATAATTGGGCCACTCAAGCCCACTGAGCTCCTTTGGTTGCTCAAACAAATAAACTCTTTCTCTCTTTGAAACCCTGGTGTCTCAGAAATTGGTCTTTAGAGTGCATCAGGGAGAAAGAACCGGCATTTGCTCAGTATCACATTCAACATATGGGTCCTTTGTCACTTTGGAATCTTCCAGAGCTAGGCATTCCCCACTTGGCCAAAGATAGGCTTAGAGGGTTGTTGCTGCAGAGAATGTATGCCGTGCCCTTCATTGGGTATTATCAGGGACAAGAAGATCTGCTGTGGCAGTCCAAATATGACCAGCTGGCAGCAGCTCAGTGACATGCCCCCAGAACACTTATGGAAGAGCACTTAAAATCTCATCAGAACAGCCTCGCGCAGAAGAAAGAAAGAATGAAGTAAGATACATCTCAGGGACATATGGTGAGGCACCAGCTCCACTGGAGTTCTTCTCCATGTGCTAAAGGCAGCCCACACACAGCCAAACTATTATTTGTAGATGACCAGGAGTGAGTGAAACTCTGACTTGTCTTTTCTGGAAGAAAACCCCATCTCCATTTCTCATGCCTGCTACCATAAATCTCCAACCAAACTTGTTAACATCTCTTGAAAGAATAATAGGGCCTATAGGACTTTCTGACCTTGAGGCTGAAAAGGTTTATTGAGAAGCAAGGACACAGAGAAATGGTGACTGGGGGAGAACTCTGTTTTTCCCCTTCAGATCTGCCACTGATTTAAGGTGTGATTCTTGTTGGTCCCTTAACCTCTGTGGGTCGCCAATTTTCCCCATCTGCAAAGTGAGGTGTCACATTTGGGATTGGTCAATCACCCTGAGAACAAAGGCCCTGCTAGAACAATAGACCACACCTCAGTGGAGTTCTTAAACTTGGACTGCATGTCCTTGAATTCTGAAAATGCAGTGTTTGGATTCTGAAACCCTATTCCTGACCCTGTGACATAGTCGCTCTCAGAATTCAGAAATTCAAGGAGGATGACTTTGGAAGCCCCTAGAAGGTACAGTTCAGTTTCAGCAATGGATGGTGACAGTTCATTATCTACCTTGAAGGCAGGGAAAGCCGCACATAGGCATGTTGTCTTTATCAGTGTGACAGTTTGATATTATTTATGAATTCCAAAAAGAGATACTATGTTTGTAAACTGGTCTGTTCCTCTGGGTGGCCTAACCCTTTGATTGTATTAGATTCAGCTGATATCACTGATTCAATTACATTAAGATTAGGGCTTTGATTGAACCACATCATTAGAGTACCTAGCTTGGTGGGCTGACAAAACAGACTTTCACATGGAAGTAGACACAGAGAAGATACACAGAGAATCCTGAGGCCCTGGAAAGAGAGATGAACCTGATAGTGTACAGCTGATCTTATGAAGAAAACAGAGCAGCTAAGCCAGGCAAGAAAGAAGCCCTGGGGAGAGAGATGAGCCCTATACCACCCTACAGCTGAGATCAGAAGCTGAGACAAAGCCTTAAGAGGAAGAAGGAAGGCTGAACCCTTGCAGACAGTGCCCGCCATCTTGCTTCAACACGTGGTCAATGACTTTGAGTGAGAAAGGACCTTTTATGATAGCTTGAGTCAGACTCTTTTGTGCCTTGAGACTGTAAGCTTCTACCCCAAATAAATATTCTTTATAAAAGCCAAAAGAGTTCTGGTACTCAGCATCAGCACCCCATTTGGCCAACTAATACAACCAACAAGGTTTATTAGGGTGAGAACAACTGTAGCCAGATGATGGCAAGGGCAAGTTACTTCCCATCCTCATTGCACACTCAAGAGTTGTGCTGGCGTGATGGTGGTGTGTTTGTTTCTCAACAACAAAAGGACTCGAGTGATCTGTCAAGCAAAAAAAACACTTGGAAAGTATGACCTGTTTCTCCACACTAACAACATAAATGCATGAAAGGTTGCATGTGCAGGGGTGGGACAGAGGTATGGTGTGAGCCCTGGAAGAACTGGGGAGGCTGCCAAATGGTCCATGTCGCCCCCAACTAATGAACAAACAGCTCCTGGACCTTAAACAACCAGAATGGAGTTCAGCTGCCACCTGCCTGTCTGTCAAGCGTGAACACAGTTGGAGGAGGATGCCATTTGGCATGAGCTGAAGGTTAATGGGAAATTTGCAAAAGGTATCCAGATGGTTGCATTTGGCCCCAAGGAACATTCCAAGTTTAGAGAAACTTTTGACCATGACAAAATTGGGACTCGGGGAGGGGGAGGATGGACACCCAGGAGCAATGTACCATGGCTGCAGGTAGGTTAGTCGGTTTCTTATGAAACACTTGACTGAAACCCACAGTGTCAGGAGAATGAAGCATTTCACATATTCCCCATCTTCGAAGTTTGTTGGCCTAAGGCTGTCAGAACTCAGGTTTGTTTCCAGGCTTAGAGAAGTAGGTTCTAGCCAGTGTCTAGAAAACCAGAAATTCTCCCAGGTTATACAGGAATGTGTTTCCAGCTTTGTTCAGAGCATGAAGGCCTTCTAAATAAAAAAGCAGCATGCCTGAATGCAGATCTCTTCTTAACAGATTAAGCAATACTCTGCACTTACTCCATCCTCTGAGAAATGCCGGTTTCTCAGCAAATATGCTTTTAATAAATTATTTCCGGGGCATTAGGGTTGGGTGGCAAGATGGGGGATTGATTTTGAAAATAACTGCCATCATTTGTACATATTGAGGAATTAAAAATCTCCAGAATGATTATTTTAAGGAATCATCCAGCATTATTGATGGGGTCCAGAGCTGTACTGAAGCACTGCAATAACCAAACAATTCAGGTAAACACATATTTTTTTTCTTCATAAGCTATCGAAAATAGTTAGATTTCAGAGAATTTAGAATTCTTCTAAGTCAACTCCTTTGTTTTATGTTTTGCTCAAGGTCCCATCAACATTAGAACTAAAGGCTCATCACACTCTTTGTGCTCACATTCAGAAGGAATTGGATAATTTGGCAAAACTCTGCATCTAATTCCCCAGAGACAAGCAAGAGAAGGGGGTAGGGGAAACCAAACCACATCAGTTCTGTTGTTCCAACAAATCCCTCTCTCTGTAGACAGATGATAGAGAGAGAGAGAGCCACAGACAGTGAGAGAGAGAAAGACACACACATAAGTATATATAAATCTATGTAGGATTATATAGGAGAACATGTTTGGTTATGCATGCCTGTGCTTATGAAATAAATGTGTGTGAAGGCAGAATGTGCCTATGGTTCTTTGTCAAAGATTATACAACACTAACCATAGGCCAAACTGTGAAACCCATTTCTTAGATGCCCCATCTCTCACCTCTCATTCTCTACAATTTCTATAATCATCCTAGCATTGGTACCCTTGAATTAAAGTATTCCAAGCAACAACAATTTAGTGTTTTATCTCTCTCAAGGATTCTTGTATTTAACAGAAATTAAAGACTTAAACCCAAAGAAAAACTGACTATGGTAGAAGATCCAATGCTAATCCAAATATATTTTATTCTGTCCACCCATCCATCCATCCTGCCATCCAGCCTTCCATCCAGCCATCAATACATTCATTAATTTTATTAACATTGTATTTATGGAGCTACTGTTTTGTGTCAGGAACTCTTCTAGGTGCATCCATGAAATAGTTAATGCCCTTATAGAATTTTCATTCTAAATGAGTACTAATTTTTTAAAAGCAGTTTACAAAGCATTTCACAGTCATTGTTTTATTAGAACATCAAACAAATCTATGAAGGAGACTGATATATTAGTCAGCAATTGTCATAGTAATGCTATGTAACACATGATCCCCAAACTCAGAGGTTTACAAGTGCAAGCATTTCTTTTCCTTCTCATGAATCTCTAGGTCAATAGTGGTTTGACTGATCCACACTGGGCTTGGCTGGGCTCAGCTGCGTGGCTCAGCTCCAAGCTGTGTGTTGGATTTACACCTGCTCCTCACATGTGCATTCTGAGGCTCAAGCTAAAAGACAGTGGCTACTCAGTGGAGCAGCAGAATATAAGAAAATGAGCAGAAACATAAAGGGACTATTGAAATCTCAGCTTGAAACTGGACACTGACACTTCTGCCCACATTCCATGAGCAAAACAAGTCATCTGACCAAGACCAATATCAATGGGCCGAGGAAATACATTCCGAGTCCAGTGGGAAGGCACTCAGTAACTTGGCAAAGAAAGTGTGGGTGTATAAACATGCAAGAACTGGGATCAATAATCTACCACACCTGGAAAAGTAATATCACCCCTATTTCACAGATGGGGAAACCGAGGCTCAGAGAAGCAACTGATTTGTTCAAGCTCACATAATTTTGGGTATTAGAGCCAGATCTTAATGGCTCCTATTTCAGTGCTCTTTGATTATTGTACTGTTTCAGCTATGTGACCATCTAGAAGAGGGTATGGATATTACTTGGGTGTCTTTCATTCATTCCAAATAGGGTATCCTGTACCACCTACTACAAAGCTTGTCCTCGCATTAGGGATTCTAGAGGACTTCAAGATGATGAAACCCATGCAAAGAAAACTTATTGAGTTCCTTCTGTGGTCACTTGGAATTCTTCCCTCACTGTGTTTCATGACTCACTAACTTGCTATATATATAGAAGGTAGAGAGAACAAGGGACTTAGACCCCAGGGTAGAAATACAGATTTGTGATATGCACCACTTCATTCCCAGATCGGTATAGTAGAAATGGGAATAAAAGCCAGAATCCTGAACATTTCAACACCTTTGTTCATTAAGAGATGCAAACTGGAAGCCAATATGAGATGTTTGTGTTGCTAAGATTACACCTAGACACCCCAATTATTTTTCTTCCTGTTGTCATCCTTTAGGAAAGGACTTGGCATCTGTGTCAAGAGACATTAACTTTATAACACAGCAGCCTTGATGAAGGTATGATTGCCTCATTATTTTCATTAAGCTGTTTCTCTCTCAAGGGCCATATTGATGCACTAGGTCTCCAGATCCAAGGGGAAAAAGGTGTTTCTGCCTGCTTATTTTCCTGCTTCTGGACTCAGAAATCCCCCTTCTGTCTGAATTCTCCTTGCCCTTGACTGAGAGGTAGGAAGGATGTCTCTGGCGATGTGAACATTATCATTTGAGGCAGTGCCATCAAATGTTTTGCATAAGTGATTATGTTTAGCTGTGCTTTACATCTCTTTCCTCCTCCATTCCCCAACCCCCTTTGGTTTTTTGCCTTTGTCTCCTGTGCCCTTCAGGCTGGAGTCAGACCCCTGCCAAGGATATTTTCTGTTGTATTGCTCATCATAGGCACCTTAAAATGCCTTTAAGTAAGAATACTTTCTGGATAATGAGAAAGATCTGGCCCAAGCAATTTCCAGAAGGAAGCCCAAAATATCCCTTTTAAAATTGAAACACGGCCCAGAAGCATGTCTGATCCAGGGTATTTTGGAAACAGTGAGCTTCAGGTACATGGACTAACCAAGCGTGACACCCTAGGCTCTTTGCTGGCAGGGATGGTGTCTTTAGGATACTTTCGTCAGGCTAGTGGGTCCCTCAATTTTATGAGCTTTTTTATATAGTACAATTCCTTCTGGTCTATACACAAACGTGCTGCCCCTGCAGTTACATTAGTTTCAGAAGACACATTCATCATTTGAAGTAATTAGCATCCGATATTGTAAAAGAGAAAAGTGAAAAAGCTTTATTTATTCAAATTTCAACTCAGTTGTTTCTCACATTTGCTTTTTGGATGTGGCTATTCTCTGGTCTGATCATTTAAAGGCATCATATTTTAAGCCTTATATTTTGTCATGGATCGGTTAGCAAGAACAGTAAGTCAAAATTTTAGTTTTTGCTGGAAGACAGACAAAGGTCTATATGAATAGGATTATTTTAAATACAAGTGAAGTGGGAAGGCACGTTGTGAGTGCATAGTCATTGTCAAAGCCATTCAGATTATTTGTAAAATTACATCCATGATCAAATGCTTAATTAATTTAAAAAATATATATTTATTTTATTTATTCTATCCCTGTCTCCCCCCCGCCCCCGTTTGTCTGCTCTCTGTGTCCATTCACTGTGTGTTCTGTGTCTGCTTGTATTCTCACTAGGTGGCTCTGGGAATCTGTGTCTCTTTTTGTTGTGCCATCTTGCTGTGCAGCTCTCCGTGTGGGCGGCACCACCCCTGGGAGGTGGCACTCCTGTGCAGAGGAGGGCACTCTTGTGCTAGGTGGCACTGCTTGCGTGGGGCAACACTCCGCATGGGCCAGCTCACTACATGGGCCAGGAGGCCCTGGGTATCGAACCCTGGACCTCCTATATGGTAGGCAGATGCTCTATCAGTTGAGCCACTTCCACTTCCCTGCTTAATTAAAGGGTATGATTACAAACTCAGACAAATTTTGACTCCAGGGATGGACCCCCTAAAATGCCAGAGTCTCTACTAGATTAATCTCAGATTCATTTGGTTCCCACTTTTGTAATCAATCATGTCATTTGATGGTTATGAAAGTTGTCTTAATGTTGGAGGTTGGGAATTAAGATATATTATTACTCAGGTCCATTTATTAAAGTAAGTCACCATCTATAGGTTTCGGATGTCTAGACTTTGATGTTCTAATACCATTAAGAAGTATTAAAAAATCCATTCCAAAGTAACCAAATGAATCCTTCCTTAAGAGCTAAGAATTTTATTGTGGCAATTTGAAATTATTTTATGTCTCCCCAAAAGAGAAAGACTGTATTTGTGAACTAAATCAATTCCTGTGGGTGTGAGACCCTTTCAGTCAGACTTGGTCAACTTAGGTTGAGTGAGGCATGACTCAGGCATGACCTCTTGCTGAATCTGGTATAAATGGAGGCACATAGGAAAAGGGAGCTCCACCATGTTTGATCCTGCCATGTGAGAGAAAGGAAAGGCTCAGACAGCTGAGACCAAGGGTAGGATAAGCCATATACCCGATAGCTTGCAGCTGAATTTGGGAGGAAAGCGGAGTAGTGGAACCAGAGAGAGGAGACCCAGTGAGAGACAAGCCCTATTCCTGGTGGCCCACAGCTGAGCTCTGGGAGAAGGTACAGCCTGGAGGGAAAGGCAGAGACCAGGCAGAGATTGCCTACCATCTTTTTTCACCACATGAAAGCTGACTTTGGTGAGAAAGCATCTCTTACGGTGCCTTGAGTTGGACTATTCACAGTCTTGGACCCGTAAGTTTTTACCCCAAATAAATTCCTTTTATAAAAGCCAACCCATTTCTGGTAATTTGCATTGGCGGCCCTTTGGCAAACTAAAACAAAGACCCAAAAGTACCTAAAATTAATCAATAGTGGCGATAAGGATCTCCATTTACCGAACACAATACTCAACATTTTAAAGGTGGGAAATCTTATTTAACAGTTTAAACCAGGGACATTTCGTTTCATATTCTAGTTTCCAATTCCCTAACATGGTTTAATCATAAAATGAAGAGATGCCAAATACATGAATTCATGTGATACAGCTAGTACTTGTCCATTTTTTTTCAGGAGGCAATTATACTGAAAATGAACAAAACCAAAATTCTGTAAAAGAGCTTTCATGGAAGCTGCAGTGGTTTTAAAACATGTTCACAAATTTGTTAACACTCCTCTTGAAATGGGCTGGAGTTAGGGACTTCCTTAACAAACAGAAGACGGCTGAAGTAACAGTATGTCACTTCGGAGACTAGTCATAAAAGGGAGCACTCACTATGGGGGAAAGTCAGCTACCATGTCATGAACACTCAAGTACCTCTTTGGAGAAGACTACATGGTGAGGAATGGAAGCCTCCTGCCAACAGCCAGTGGACAACTGAGCTCTGCCAAGAGCTCTGTGAAGGAGCCGTCTTGCATCCTTCGGCTTCAGCCTTCTGATGGGTGGTGTCCCAGCTGACACATTAACTGCAACTTCATGAAAGACCAAGTCAGAACCACACAGCTAAACCACCCTAAAATTCCTGACCCACAGAAACTGATAGATTTTTATCATGGTAAGCAGCAAAGTTGGGGAGTAATTTGTTACATAGCAGCAGATAACTAATACAGAAGGGGAGAAAAGTATTCTTTCTCCCATCCCCTTGATTCCACAGGAAAACATGAATAATATATGGAACAAGGTATATGTTAAGCTAAATAATCAGATCAAGATTCTTGATGTTTTAGTTACTTGAAAATTTGCCAGAAGGTAGGATAACTAATATAGAAGGGGGGCAGTATTCCTTGTCCCATCACCCCTGGTTCCATTTACGAAAACAAGGAGATTCCGTGGACTGAGGTGTAGGTTAAGTTATATAATCAGATTGAGGTTTTAGGTATTTTAATTATTTGAAGACTTGCCAGAAGATGTTTCTTTCCCTTGAGTACATTCACATTACTTATCCATCCATTAACTTTCGTGACTTGTTTTATTTTAGAAATTCCAGAACTTGGCAGTGAAAAGCAGTACTAGAATGTCACAAAGACGTGGCTAATGTAGAAAAGCACTCAGCTCTTTTAGTGCTTTCCCCTCTCCCATTGTCTTCTTCTACTGAAACTTCCTTCCTGTCTTGTCCAAGGTTATAGATGTAGACCCTTTCACTAGAAGATAATGAAACCAATCAGACTGAGGCTTTTTGGCTATAATTCCTTTCCTTAATATTTTTCAAATTTAAGGTAGTGACCCACTTCAGATGGGCATGATGATTGGTGAGTTTCAAATAGCTACTTAATAATTGGATTTATCTTAAAAACCTATACTGTAATAATGAGGACCTATACAAGAGGGACCAAACTGGGTTCTCCAAAAGACTGCCCTTTTTCATTCTTTTCTTTCAGGTACCAGCTTGCTTTGCCACAGCTACACATGCTGTCACCTTTAGGGTTAAATTTAGCGGTTCTCAAAAAAAGTGTGATATCCCCCCCTAGAGGATATTTTCAAAATTTTTTATTCCCTTTTTCTGTTGTCACAGTGAAGATGGGCATTTAAAGGTCAGAGCCAAGATGCTAAATATCTTGAAATGAATGATACATCCCTTTTAAACAGTCAGATAGGTGAACATTTACTTCTAATTATACAGGTATTGAGTCTAAGCCTGTTTTGCATATTGACACCAGTCTTTCTGCACAGTCTTCTGTACACTGAATATCAGGAATTCACAACCATGTAAGGTGAAGGCAGATTTCACTTTGCTTTGCTTGAAACTTTCACTAATTGGCATCATTCGATTCTCCATTTAACATCCCAGTCTAGAAGCCTGCATCTTTTAATATTGTGTGCATCCCAACTCTATATTTAATCAACTGGTCAACAAGCATCAGAACATTCCATTAAATTCTCCACGGCCACAGTGCCCAAGGATTTATGTAGCAAAATACATCTTATTTTATTAAATAGCTTTTGTTTTTCCTCTCCTTCATATAAAAAGTAAGACATTAGGCTGCTTTTCTAAAAGGTTGTATTATCTACGAAGTTCATTTTAAGATCTTAAAGGAGCATTACAAAATAGTTGTTATAATAGAGGCATTGAGCCTGATAAAGCCGAAGCTGTTGATGATATTACTATTCTCAGAGGTGCTGGCATTTTTATCAGGCTCTCCTAAAGTCTTAAATGCCTCTAGGTCTTAAAAGAATCTATTTCTGATTGGGGAAATTTCAGAGCATGACAAGAATAAGTGGAGAGACTTCCAGTGCCCCTCAAACGATACCGTGCAGATTCTGGATCCTGCCATTTCCAGCAAAAATGCTGTCCTTAATAAGCTGGCTCCAGAATTCACTAAATCTGCAATGATGATTATTTGTGAGACAAGCATGGGATTAAATAAATGATTATCAAGGCCATGAAAGTAATTAAGCCAGTCTCAGGTTCACAGATGGAAGAGGGACTGGAATTAGCATCTCTTAAGTACAGGCCAAAAAACAGCCATAGTATCACTGACTGCATTTCCACCCCCCACCCCTACCCCGCCCCTAGCCCGCCCCAACTTCTTGGAGCTTTTAGAGTGTTTTCTCTGCAATGCTAAGATGAGCCAACTCGGAAGACGTTGCACAGCTTTATGGTCTGTTGGATTTTTTCATTTCCTTTCTGCCACTGATAGCCTCAATTCTGTATCTAGAAATCTTAGGCAACTATGCTCAACTCTACAGAGCCTTACCCCGGCATCCAAGGCTATTGGGTAGACATTGAAGCTTTATTTGGTGGGTCTCTAAGCTGCTTGCTGCTATTAACATCCTTTTCCCAGTGTACAGGGAGCACAGGAAGGTAAGGAGGGAAACTTGTACTTCATTCTCCAACAGCAAATGTAATAATTGTAAACAAAGACAATTATTAGGAGATTCAGGCAACGTACTCAGTTTCCATCCAAATTAGCCAAGATAATAACATACAATGGTGACTTTCTTTCCCTTAATTAGTCAAGCAGTTGTTTATATTCTTTTCTTTTCTTTTTGGGGCATATTGAAGGGCGGAATACAAACCGAAAATTTCAAATACATTAACTTGCGGTTTGTAAGTCTTACATTGGAAAGTTAAAAGCTTCTGACCTTTTCTATACACAGTCCAAAGGCTAATCCTGACCATTCCTGGAGATCCCAAGATCAAAGAAAGGCATTCTGGCCATCATAGCATTTTATTTTTGAAAGCTACTTTGAAGATACACTACACTTACTCATTATTGTTCATTTAAAGCCAGCCATATATATTCTTTTCTGTTTCAGGTTTGCCTGCTGAGTTCGTAAATCTATAATTTAATTTACTCCTACCTTCTGTTCTACCCTAGTGATTTTTTAGATTACGTTTTACTAAATTGTTTGGGATTCATGGGAGATCAGACTTTGAGTTCCTGATTGTTTGGCAAGGGTGGGGGCCAGGGGGATGGAAGAGACAGAATTTCCAGATTCATTTTGTCGGCTGTCGCAGGCAGCATTTGTAGCCATGAAGCAGGAAGGAACTGTTTTGGGTTGTGAATGCTTCTAGTCCCTAAGTAAGAATTCAGCTATAAACCACCTATTTTCCTGGTGTCCCTCCCCATAGCCTCAGATATCTTGGTGGCTCCTGAGTTGGTCTCTGTTGGCTATGAATGGTGAATGTGTAGAGGAAAAACACAATGATAACAAATGGACTTTCATATTGTATCCTGTTTGATCCTTTGCATTCTCTCTTTTCATTCTCACCACAATCCTGTGAAGTAGGCATTCTCTCTATTCCATAGGGGAGGAAACTAGGATTCAGAAAACTGAGTTCAGAGAAAAAAAGTCATGACCCTGGACCCAGACCAAGTGACCCAGTTACTGGAAGCTGTGTGACTTTGGATATTATGGCCAATGTGTTCATCAAAACCCACTCCTTTCCAGCCTGGACACAAGGCTAGACTACATTTCCCAGCCTCCCTCACTGCCAGGCAGGGCCATGTGACTAATTCTGACCAATGGAAAGTGACTAGCCTTGCAAGCTTACCCATAAAACTTTTCCAGGGAGACCCCATCTCTCTTTCTCTCTCTTTATGCACCAGCTCAGTGTGAGGACTTCAAAGCTTAAAAGGAGAGTGGGAAGGTGGAGAAGGGCCCATGGATGACTATGGAGAAGGTCATGTGCTGACCAGGAACACTGGCATTGACCTTTTTATAAGCAAAAATTAACTTCTCTTGTATTAAATCCCTGAGAATTAGAGATTTATTTGTTATAGCAGCTAATATTACCAAAATAAACATGAGCCTGTTATCAACCTCTAAACTTTAGATTTCTCCTTTGTAAAAAGAGGGAAATAACACTGACCTTGTCATATTCAAGCAAAGACTAAATGTCATGGAATAGTCAAGTGCTCCTTGAACTGGCCCTGGGAGGTGCTCGATAAATGTCTGTTGCCCTAACTTTTTTTTTTAAGATTTACTTTATTTATTTATTTCTCCTCATCCCTTTATTGTTTATACTTGCTGTGTCTGTCCGTTTCTTTTTGTTTCTTCAGGAGGCACCAGGAACCGAACCTGGGACCTCCAGTGTGGGAGGGAGATGTCTAATCACTTAAGCAACTTCCTTTCCCCACTTTTGTTGTGTCTCTCGTTATGTTTTTTCTTCTTGCATCTCTTGTTGCATCATTTTGTTGTGTCAGCTTGCCATGCCTGCCCTCCATGCCAGCTCACTATCTTCTTTAGGAAGCACCAGAAACCGAACCAGGGACCTCCCCTGTGGTAGATGGGAGCTCAGTCACTTGAGTCTCATCCACTTCCCTGTTTCTCTGACTTTTAATCAGCCTCTCTGTCTCTTCAATTTTTTTAGCTGCTGTCCTCCTGAGCCTTCTCAGCACATTGCTTTTCATTTGTGTGAGATAAAATTATTATAGTTTCCCGTTATATTTCAGTGAGGGAAACGTCATGATTTAGCATTGGGTTATATCCTGTTTTTTTGGCATTATAATACTCGTGTAACCATATTCTCCCATTTTGTTTGGTGTAGTAGGTGATGTAAGAATCAGAACATCAGGACAAATGGATCTGTCTATCAAACCTTCACCTAAAAATAGAAGTATTTGAGCCTATAATTGTAAAGATGATGAAATCTCTCCCTGGTTGGAATCAGACTGAAATCACCCTCTAATCACTTGTAATTACATGTCTCTGCCAAATGCACATTCAGTCAGCAGTGCTCTGGTACTGGCTCCTCAAAGGAGCAGTGAGTCCCACCAGAGGCTCCTCGGAACAAACCTGAGGCGCAGGTGCCTGATATCTGTGGGGTAGCCTGGGGACAGCCTTTTGCTTCATACAAGGCCAGGGCTACTGTACCCCCCTTGACCTGGGGCCTTGGACAGCCCTGAGTCCAGAGTCATTTTTAAATAATATGATTGCTGAACTGATGAAATGTAAAAATGGCAACTAAAAAAATATATATGTGCATACATTTGTATATCACATACAGGCAGACTTAGATGTGTAAGTATATATTCAAAAATTGAATTAATCGCTCATTAATTTCAGATTCTTTTATAAATGCTTGCACACATCACCTTGTTTCATACAACTTTGAACCTCAGGTTACAGGTCGAACCTTAGAGAGGCTTATTACTTGCTCCAAGGTCATGACCCTCAGAACAGCTTGAATCTAGATCCTACTGCAAAGCCAGTGATAACCACCCTGCTACACTGCTTCCAAATAGTCTTGTCTAGTTCTGGATAAAGTTGTCTGATTATTTCAGAACTTACGATGGTAAACAGAAAACACAGACCATTAGGCTGTAGTCATTGCTCTCTCTCAAGCAAATCTGGGGCTTGAAACTATCTAAAACAATTCAGCATACGTTGCTATTTTGCATCTACCATTCAATTGGGGGTTACCAATTTCAGTGGCCATGGGAAGGGGAAAAATCCACTTCTTTCAAATCAATGCGAACTTCAAACTGGACTTTGTGTCCTGGGACAAAGTAAATATACTTTGAATGTGAATTCTAATCCATTGACTATTTGGAAAAGTGAAACTTCTACCTGGAGGCCCATTTGAGGCCAGGACAAGCCCACCAGAGGAATCATGATGTGTGACTCAAGAAGGATATATATGGAAAAATATCAAGCTGAAAGGTAAGTAAGCTGGAAAAACTGAATGAGAAATGGGGAAGTGGATGTCGCTCAGTGGTTGAGTGCCTAATTCTCATGTATGAGGTCCTGGGTTTGATCTCTGGTACCTCCTTAAAAAAATAAAATCAATGACAGCAGTGAGTGGACTTTAGAAGTTTCCTACTAGAGGGAGGGAAATGAGAAAGATTTTACAGGGAGATTTATGGGGGAGAGGATAAAGGCGACATGTTCAGTTCAGAATATCAAGGCATGTATGCCTGAAGGATTCGGGCACAAAGGAGCTTGCTGACAGACCAGAAGGAGAGAATGGTGGGAGAAAAGGGAGATAGACAGTGGAAGAGAAATTCATTTATGTTGCCTGGGTTAGAGGGAGATGAATTAGAGAGCAGGACCAACTTCCTGGTGGGGGGGGGGGCAAACTGTGCAGTCCCTCAAGACCCTGCGCTCAGAAGGGCCCAGCACTTGGTTTCATGTTCTGCTGCCACCATCTTGAATTGTTAATAATTTTATCTTTGAACGTGTGTCCTGGAAGGGAAGTCCGGTGGGACAGGGGAGCAAACGTGAAAGCAGAGGAGACACACACAAGGGTGCCCACCATTGCTTGCCATCTCTCTCACACAGAGTATTCACGATGTACCATGAGCACAGAATTCTGGTGGATCCACAATATGGGGGAGTCTGGCAAGACTCCAGGTAAGTACGAGGTGAGGTGCTACGTCTACAACTGAGGAACAAGGGGCTCTGGCAGAGCCGAGAGGCCATGCTTTCCACTTGAAGCACAACTTGCTTTGAAAGAAAAAGAAAAAGACCTTCTAAGGAAGCCGAATCTATTCTTTCTCACCATTGTTGCTTTCTTGTAGTAGCAAGCCATTTACATGGAAAGTGACTTAGAAGGAAAGCGAAAGCCTGGGCTGCCAAGATTTTCCTTTCCTTTCGGTCATTCTTACTCATCAGTAGGTCAACGTAAAGAATGTTGATGGAATGCCCATGTATCAAGAAGAGAAATAAAAACTTGTGCTGTGTTTTCACCATTTTGGTCAGAATGAAATACATAGGCCTGAACCAGCTATAAAATATGAATTTAGTAGTTTTGGTGCTTTGCCTATGAGGTAAACACTCTGATATTTGCATTTAAAATTGGCAGTACATGATACAAAGATGAATGGTAAAATTCAGACTAAGAGTTTAAATTGTACATTTTTCTTTACTTAGAATGACATCGAATAGCAAATAAAAGTTCCATCACAGGTCAAGAGGAGACCTTGAAGGAGAAAAGAAAAAGTTTTATATTGTAGTACTTTAATGGCACTTTTCCCCCTATTCCACCCCCCCCCCCCCCCCACTTTTTAAACATGGGACTCTGCATTTTCAACCTATACTGTGCCCCACAAATTACTTAGCCAGCCCTGATAGAAACCCAAGAAGTGAAAACAAAGAACACATGGGCGGGAGGCAGTAGCCTGCGGTGGGAGAGCACACCCCCCATGAGAAGCCAAGCCCAGCTTTCTTTCTGGCTGGGCATTTACCAGCCATAGGGTTTAGAGCAGGTTCTTAATCATTTGCATCTCACTATTCTCACCTATAAAATGGGTATACTAACAGTACCTAATAGCACATATCCTTAAGTAGCTGTTGAGAGGATTTATGTCAAATTCTTGAGGTGGGGCTGGCCACATGGGAAGCCCACTCAGTAAACATTGCAGGAATGATCATCCATGACATCACTTAACAAGCATGTATTGACCCCTCAGTGTGAGTAGAGGGTACCATGCTAGGGCTGTGAGGTGTCCAGAGCTGAGTGAAACCTGATCCTGTCTAGAGGGAGGTGGGGTCTGGGGAACGATAAAGATATAAAGGACATTTATTAAGGCTATGGGAGCTGAAAAGAGGAAGTTCTCTCCAGGTTGGGTGAATCATGGAAGAAGAGGCATTTGAACCAGGTTTTCAAGGAAGCTGATAGGTAGTCCAGGTATGGGTTGCCACATAAATGAAGGCTGGGAGATTTAACAGGAAGAATTGTTTATGGTGGTGGTTCTCAAAGTGTCATCCTGTGGCCAGCAGTGTTCACATCATCTGGGAGTCACAGGACTGCAGGAGATGGAATAAAAATTCTGGGTATGCACCCAGCAACCCAGCCATCTGTGGTCTAATGAGTCCTCTAGGTGATCCTGATGCATGCTAAAGTCTGAGAGCCTCTAATGCAAAAAAACAATAGGTGGGAGTTAAGTTGTAAAGTTAGAGTGGAAGCCAAATAATCATGGAGGCCTTAAAAACCCACTTAAGTAAGGCTCTTCCAGCCATCTTTCTAGGCTGCCTCAATGGTGTGCACGAATGTCCTGGCTGAAGCTCTCAAGAGCATCAACAATGCTGAAAAGAGAGGCAAATCCAGGTTCTCACCAGGCCATGCTCCAAAGTCATCGCTGGGTTTCTAACTGTGATGATGAGGCCTGGTTACACTGGTGAGTTTGAAATCACTGATGATCAGAGTTGGGAAAATTGCTGAACCTCACAGGCAGGTTAAACAAGTGATTAGTCCCAGATTTGGTGTGCAACTCAAAGATTTAGAAAAATGACAATATTCTGTGCCCATCCATCAGTTTGGTTTCATTGTACTGATGACCTCAGCAGGCATCACACATCATGAGGAAGCAAGACAAAAGCAGATAGGAGAAAAAAATCCCAGGATTCTTTTTCTAGGGATGTGTTTTTAGTTTTCCAAAGGTTTGCTGAGGCAAAGTACCAGAAATGGGTTGGCTTTTATTACAGGATTTATTTGGGGTGAAAACTTACAGTTCCAAGGCCATGAAATGTCCAAATCAAGGCACCATCAGAGGTGCTTTCTCACCAAAGTGAGCTACTGTTGATACAGTTGTCCAGCCACATGGCGAAGCAAGATGACCGCTGATCTCTGCCAAGTTCTCTGCTTGGCTTTTCTCTCTAGGCCTCCTCCATCAGTCTCTGCTGCTCCACTTTCTTGCCTGAAGCAAACTATCAGGCATATGACTCAACAGCTCAGATGTAGGTGAAACTGGAGTCATTTCTCTCACACGGCAGGATCAAATACGGCGGCTTCCTTTTTCTGTGTCTCCATTTTTATCAGAACCCAGCAAGAGGGCAGAGACTCAATCTGAGTCATGCCCCACTAACATAGTATAGTCAAAAGGGTCTCATAATTCACAGGAATGGAAAAATAATAATCTTCCTCTTTTGGAGATTCATAAAGTAATTTCAAACTGCTGCAGGATGTCAAACACACATGCAAATGAAATGCCTCCAGGGACAAAAAAAAAATTAAGGAATTAATATTTTTGTGATGGGAAACTGAGAGTCTTACAGGTTGGAGACCGAAATGATTGTGATGATATGCTTCTTGGAAACAGCAGGAAGAGGAGGAGGTATTCGAGGAGGCCTCCAGCTGAAGGTGTGCAGCACCATGTAGAGAAGGGAGGACCAGAATTTGGCAGAGAAGGTGAGACGTAATTACGAATCCGGGCATTACCTACAAAGAAGGGGAGCTGAGAGTGGCCGAGCTGCTAATCAAAGTGGTGCTCACAAGCAGAGGCCACGTGTGTGAACTTTCCTTTCCTTCCCGTGGTTTGTGCACAAGGGGCCAAGCATCAGCTGTGTAACTGGCTGGTCCTGTTCAGCATCAGAGGAAGGAGAAAGAAAGGAATTAGATCCCTTGTCTCCCAACTCAAGGTCCAGCCCATTCTAAGTTCTGGATCATTCCAGCCCTCCATCTGAAGATGTGTAGAAGTACTAGATCCACAGCAAGAGGTGCTTTAACATCAAGCTCATGCTAGGCTATTTTGGCTCTGATCCTTGTACCTCAGTCTGGCAACTGGAATGACCAATATGCAACCAGCAATTCTCTGGGTGCAATGCATAATAAAGATTCCTTCTTTTCTGACTAGACCTTTTAAAAGATACAAACTTAGGTTGCATAACCCATTTTCCATTTAGCGATGTAGAGTTAGGCTGATAGAAAAAATTACATTCCATGGCCCTCCTGTTCTCCTGACTAAAGGTTCTATCTTTGTGTAATGATAATATAGCCCACTCTTGATTAGAGGGAATGATTATTTCTTTGGAAATTGTATCCTGTTCTTTTCCTTCGCATTTCTCTTCTGCTGCCCACCTTGGGGCCTTTTCCTTTCTCATTCACACATTAACCAAAGGTCTGGGTGGGAAAAGCTGATTCCTGCTGCTCTTGTGAACTTGCCTGGAGTGGACCCTCTTAGCTGATTTGCAGCAATCCTAGAAATTCAAATCCAGGTATCACCATGAACTAGAGTTGTGGCTTCGGGCACCTTGCTGAGCTTTGTTTCCTCTTACTAGGAAAAAAAAACACCTTTCAGGTAGAGTTGCTGTGCTTTGCACATAATCATGGTTTCATAAAATGTTAGCCATTCTTCTCTTAGGCTCATATTATCATTCATTAAAAATCGATCTCACAAAGCTACCTGGGCCAGAATCAGTCCTTTAGCTGTCCTAGAAATCAGCGTCTACCAAAGAAAGAAAGTCCCTGTACATCAAACGAGACCACCCACCATGGCTGCTGAATCCCAGAATATGATTATAAAATTGTTGGTGTTTCAATTAAGAGAGGAACCAAAGAGAAGTATTGAGAAGTCCCCCCTCCGTTTTAGCCAGCATTTTGGCCTATGGCTTGGTTTAGGTGTTTGGGAAGCTACATTTTGATCTGATATTTCTCTCTCCTTCCTTAGGAGAAATCTTGATTGGCATTTCTCCCTCTGCACTGAGTTGCCTATCGGACTCGGCTGGGGGGTCAGGGACACCCAGGCTTCTGGGCTCCCATCAGGCTGGTCAGACCTGGCATCTCACCATCTCCTCCGCCAGCCCAGGGCAGCCCCAGCCCTGATGTGGAGTAGAAGCAGCTTGTCCCACTGGTGAAATTGAGTCCTGGTGGGGTTTTATTTGTTTTTCATAAAGTCCAGTCCTCTTTGCATACTTTTCATTTCCCAACTCATCCTCAAGGTGGCCTGAACGGTGCAAATCGTTTTCAAGAACTAGCACCCCCAAATCTTGTACATCCCCTGGCGGTAAGCACCCTCTCTCCCAGGACGGTCATCCGGGACATTGGGGTCAAGGGGCTGTTGGATTTAGCATCTTTTGGGCACTCCTTGCCACCTGCAGCAGCGTCTTCCTGACACATCTGCACGAACCGCAGCCAGGTTTTTATTTTCAGCGTCCTCACATCCCCAAAGATCTGAGTCAGCAAACTTGCCAAAGCAGCTGGTTTTCCCCTCAATTACAACTTCCCCTCCTCCAGCTCCTGGGATGGGGCTTCTGCCCAGAACCAGACACGCCTCCCTCCCCTAAGCTGCTGGCTTTGTTTCTACTTCTATTCAATGGATGGATGCAGGTGTTGTGTCCCTTTCAGGCCCGAGGCTTCTGAGTAGCCACAGAATGTGTCTTGTTTTTGATGTGAGACTGAGCTGACTTCCCTGAGATTAGGGAAAAGAGCAGCAAATACATAGGAAACCCAAAAATTTAAGATCAGAGGAGCATAAGAATATTATCAGTGTCAGGAAAGATAAGAACTTTTACCTAGACCAGCAGTACTCTTTAAAAAAAAAAGCAGCCTTCATACAATGGACATATATGAAGTTACTACGTAGATTAGCATATGAAGTTAGGTTATACATTCTCCATATTTGGTAACACCATTACACAGCTCCTTGATCTTACAATATTATTTTAAACCACCTGTTTCTATACTAGTTATAAGGTTAAAATAGTAAGAGCATTTTCTTCTTTTTTTTTTAAGATTTATTTTTATTTATTTCTCTCCTTCCCCCCCTTCCCCCTTGTCTGCTTTCTGTGTCCGCTTGTATTCTTGTCAGCAGCACTGGGAATCTGTGTCTCTTTTTGTTGCATCAACTCTCCGTGTGTGCAGCACCACTCCTGGGCAGGCTGCACTTTGTTCATGCGGGGTGGCTCTCCTTGCAGGGCGCATTCCTTATGCGTGGGGCTCCCCTATGTGGCACAGCACTCCTTATGTGCATCAGCACTGTGCATGGGCCAGCTCACCAAACGGGCCAGGGGGCCCTGGGTTTGAACCCTGGACCTCCAGTGTGGTAGGTGGATGCTCTATCAGTTGCCAAATCTTCTTCCCCATTTTCTTCTTCAAAAATTGCCTTGTTTAATACACCAGAAGTAACTGGACAAAATCTAAATCCTCACTCCTGTGTTTAAAATGCATATACACAATGTACCCTGCATAAACATGCTGATATGCTAAGGAATACCCGATGTATGTTTTCTTTTTCTTTTTTAAGATTTATTTTATTTATTTCTCTCCTCTACCCCCCATTTGCTGCTTGTTCTTCTTTTTGTCTGTTTCCATTGTTGTCAGCGGCATGGGAATCTGTGTTTCTTTTTTGTTGCATTATCTTGCTGCGTCAGCTCTCCCTGTGTGCAGTGCCATTCCTAGGCAGGCTGCACTTTCTTTTCGTGCTGGGCACTCTCCTTACGGGGCGTACTCCTTGCACGTGGGGCCCCCCTACGCGGGGACACCCCTGCGTGGCAGGGCACTCCTTGCGTGCATCAGCACTGCACATGGGCCAGCTCCACACGGGTCAAGGAGGCCCGGGGTTTGAACCGCAGACCTCCCATGTGGTAGACGGATGCCCTAACCACTGAGCAAGTCTGCTTCCCCCAGTGTTTTCTAATTGAATAATCTTGCTGGTTCACTTTGAGAAGGAATTAGTTCACTGAGAGATTCCTGTGATCTGTGCTTTCACACACACAAAAAGTTTCTTTATCATTGATTTAGAAATTAAGGTAAATGTACAACTCCAAAAAATAAAATAAAATTATAAAATAAAATAGGTGTTTTCTTTGTGCTGCTATAAAAAATCTTATCCTGTCCAGGAATATCAAGGCAGACCATTTCAGGTTTCATTGGCTTAAGGGACTCCCAGGTAAAAGTTTGACTCTTTGGAACTTTTAACCAATGAGGAATGAGGGCCCTTCTTTAGATCAGGAGAATGAATGGCACACAAATTACCCTCAGGGGAGAGAGAAAGGAGGAGGCTGGGAGAACTAAGGCAACTTCTCAACCTGTGATCCAAGGACCACCTGCCTTAGAATCATCTTGGAGCTTGATGCAAATGCAGACTCTCAAAACCAAGCCTATTGAGTCAAAGCTTTTGGAGGTGGGTCCAAGAAATCTGCCTTTTGAAGAGCCATCCCACCACTGGCATCTGGAACTACAAGTCTCAGGACTCCAATAGCCTACGGAGCAGGAAAATGTAGAATGTTGTTATATATTCTATTAATTCTATTTCTATTTTCTAAGGAATATTCTATTTCTAAGGCAAATTCAAAAAGAGGGTGGAATTAGAAGGAGAGTAAGTAAGAGGAAAACTATTTTAATACTGAGGACATTTTTATTTTTTTAAAAAATCTTTAAGATAAGGCTTCCAAATTGGTGGCTTCCTGCAAGAGTGATAATGATAGAAACCTTTCCCAACTCAGTAAAAGTAGCATCATAGCCACAGGGCATGAGCAGGTTGATATCAGTTACAATACAGGGGTATTGTTTAGGGAACAAAAGGAAGAAAAATTAGCCCAAAGAAGAGAATGACAAGTGCCTAGCAGAAACAAAACAAGGGAGACCTACTTAGTAAAAGAACTTTATAGCCCTCAAAGCAAAGAGGTAAGCTAGGGTGAAGCACTTTTCAGCAGAAAGGAAACCAACCACTTTCTAACTATTTCTCTTGAGACAAAATGCTGAAGATTTTATGCCCTTTCCTTGATCCTTTTTTGGCTGGTACATACTCTGGGGAAAAAAAGTTGCATTTAGTAATACAGCAATTATGAAAAAATATTTTTTTTGGTATAGGTTGCTTTACTTGGATTCTTAAAAACTCAACTCTGCTATGTTACCATTTGGCATTTCCTGTTCCAAAGGGGAAAATGATTTTTCATTCAGTTGGGAACATCATGAGTTGTTATTCTTCTGAAGTCCCCCAGGAAGCTAGGGTTCCTGGTTTCCTTCTTCATTCAAGGGCTCCCTCTACTGGGAGAGCCCTTGAATGAAGAAGTTGTTCAGAGGTAGACTAGGAAACATTCACTGCTTCTCTCCTTGTCCAGACCTAACAAACTTAATCGTGGACTCCAAAGTCATGCTCTTTGATGTGCTCCCACATCATGGGAGCAAGAGTCTCTCAACCAGGAATGTGTTCAGCTGCAAGGAGAATAAAACCTAACCCATAGTGACCTAACAAAACAGGACTTTAATGTCCTCCTGGAACAAGGAGCCCGGAGGTAAGTGGTCCCAGGCTGGTGCAGGAGCTCAAGCATGTCGCCACCGACATGGGTTCCTTGTCTCCTCCAGCCTGGCCTCCTTCTGCCTGGCTTTCAGCCTCAGGATCGCAAGGAGCTGCTGCACCTTAAGGGAGAAGGAGTGAGAAGGAGAAAAAGCAAGACGAGCTCAAGGCCAACAGGCTCGTGCTGGTGAAACGAGCCTCCTTTAAAAGATTCCCTAGATATCACTGAGTCATGTCCACCCTAGGCTGCAAAGGTAGCTGGGAATGGTGAGTTCTTTATCAGGAAGATTGCCACTTGGAATAATTTTGAGGTTCTGTTAGTAAGAGAGGAAGAGTGAATAGATGTTGAATGGGCAACTGGCAGTGTCCGACAGGGAAAGGGTCCCTTGCGAGGGAATATAAATCTCAGAGGCCACAGTAGGCTTCCCAAAGTCCCTGTCCTCATCCCTGCTGAAGGACCAAGCTTTCCTTTGCAACTGGTCACCTTGCTGTTACGGAATTCCGACCCCACCACGACTCAGCGCTCCACTGGACATAGGAACTTCAGCCTCTAACAAGGACAATTGCTCTAATTTATCAAGTGCCTGTTGTGAGGCACTTTGCGTGCTTTAACTATAATTTCAGCAAGAAATACTGTTGCATAAATATTATTGTTCTTTCCATTTTGCAGGCAAGGAAATGGAGACTTGGAAAATTTAAATCACTTCCTAAGGGACTCACAGCTCCTAAATTGGCGGAACCTGTAATGTCCAAGAGATTTCAAAGTCGTGGTTTTGGCTGAACCCTTCTCTCTTTTCTGCTAGTCTGCTCTGAAATCTCGGCATCCCATGTGCTTAGAAAATCTTCACAGACACCATGGCTGTTTTATTTTTACTCCCTTTGTCAAGTGAAAGAAAAGAAAATTCACGAATACATTCTCTAGAATTTAGAATTTTGACTCTGTGAATCTCAAAGAAGTTACAGAATCTATACAACTTCCAAGGGTTATCTGACAACCAAGAAACTGATACATAAGACAAGTTCATAGGATGCTTTCTGGCAAGGGGCTGTCACTGAGAAAAATCCCTCTAAAACTAAGGACCGAAAGAATCCTGAGATTGGTGACCACTGAAAAGAGGTCTGCTGCTTTCTGTAACAGGGGCGACGATGGCCCTTCCTGCATTGTGGAGGGATTTGGTGGAGATCTTGTTTTTCTCAGAGCAGACACTCTGTGGATGTCAAACCCTCCCTGGGTCTGGGTTCCCCCGTGGCAACATCGGTGACATTTTTTTTTCAACACAGTTACAGAATCAACAGCACTTTTGTTAATCCAAGAGCTGCAATACCTGGGAGACGTTGCCAATCAGGTTATTGCGAAATTTGTGTTTTCCTTTTGTTGGTTTTGTTTTTGAATCAATTCTAGTGGAAATATTTAAAGAGAATCTTTCCTCTAAATGTTGAAAATGTAGACAACTGCCTGTGCCACACAGGAAAATGATCCCTGCGCCAACAGAGGGGGGTTTTGTCAATTAGCCAGTTAATGAGTATTGATTAGATATGTCAGAAAAGAATTTTGTGTTTTGAGGGAAAACCGTAATACAACCTCATTGCTCTCAGCTTTTAAGCTCATTCATTGTTTGTGAGATGTTTTGAAACTTTTTGTAATCTATAGGTAACCAATAGAGATGTAAATTCTGTTCTGTCCAGTACAGAATTTTCTTCCCTGTGGGGGAAGAAACAACTTTGTCTCCATTTGCAATTCATTTAGACATTCCCTTACTTCATATACGGCTTTTCCTTTGAACCATTTATTACACCTGCTTAGTTCATTCTTATCCTAAGCGTGAAATAAAATCTTTTACATATATTCATTTTTATATCTGAATGAAGGTCAAGATTTTATCTTTTTTTCTGAAAAGTGTCTTTCAGATCATATGTAGAGATAATATACAGGGCAGTCTCTACTTACTGTTAAGATATTAAATTCATTGCTAATGTTCTGTTATACATGAATGACTGTTTTAGAGTATGACCACAAGGTATTAAAAAAAAAACTTGCTTTTCTTGATTCATTTCTGTCCAGTGTGTCCACAGAAAATATGTGTATAAGTTGCTTGCAGCTGGGACAAAGCATTTAGTTAGCACTGATGGTGTGCAAAACACAGTTTAGGAGAGCAAATGAGTTGAAGTGTATGAAAGGACAGAACCTGTCTTATGATTAGACCCTCAAAATAAATTAGTTAATTTGCATCTGGATATTGGGAAAATAAGACTACATGAAATACCTAGGAAACAATATCAGGCAGTCTACATGTTATTTTCAGATAGTGTAATAAAACTTCGGATTTCACAAAGAAATCCAAGAAAGCAAATACCATCATGAGCCCAAGAAAATGGTGGTTTTGTTAGAAATCCAATATCCTAATCTCATCCTTCAGTTCCTAGAAATGGTCTTTCCTGGACACATATTAGTTGGAGATTTCAAAACCCAATCCATATTTTGAGCTACGAGTTCAAGTTGTATACTAGATATTCTACAAACAAAGAACCCAGCTCTCAAGATCAACAGAAGCAACCACCTGCCTCAGAGAGAGTCATCACTTCCCTCTGTAGATCTGGTTTAAGCATGGTTAGATTCCATTTCACATCCATTGCAGAGTTTGATGCAGAGAGGGTTGGAAGAGAGATATGGCAGTGAATTTACCTGTGAAAAAGAAAAACCTTCTATCAGATTTACAGGGAAAATACTAAATTTATTACAACAGTATCCTAATGTGATGGTTTGAAGCTAGATGGACTGCTGAAAGTCATGTTCTTAAAGCTAATCCAGTCCTATGAGTATACACATTGTGAGTAGGGCTTTTGATTAGGTTACTTCAGTAAGGTGTAACCCAGGGTGGGTCTTAATCCTCTTACTGGAGTCCTTTATAAACTCAGTGACTATAGAGAGTGAGTAAAAGCCACAGAAGCAAGAAGCTGAAAGTGACAAAACCTGGAAGAGAAGGGAGACCACCAGATGCCACCATGTGCCTTGCCATGTGACAGAGGAGCCGAGGATCCCTGGCAGCCAGGGAGGAAGCATCACCTGGTGATGCCTTGATTTGGACATTTTCATAGCCTCGGAACAGTGCGCTTGTAAGTGAATAAATCCCTATTGTAAAAACCAACCATTTCTGGTACCTTGCTTTCAGCAGCTCAACAGGCTAAAATACCTAATTACTGTCTTTCAGAGAAATGAATGGGCAAGCTTATATCTAAATAAAACTGCATTATAATGTGTTTATTTCACTGTGTTTGAGGTTTCTCTTCAAAGAAGGCTTCTCATTTTTAACCAGGCATGTGGGGACTCCTTTGTTAATTTGGTTCCACTCTTTTGAATTATAATTTTAAAGAATTTTTGATATTCCAGTCTTTAAAAGTTTCACCTAGGTAGACCTGAGTTAGGCTTGGTCTTAGGTGCTTTAAGAGACTCTCTTTGTAACTCAAAAGGAGTCTGACTAAAACCAGGCACCAGGGAGGAGGCAGAGAACAAAGTCTGAAGTCAGTGTCTCAGGACCTGGCACAGGAAGGTAGATCTCCCCAGAGACCACACTCTTAGCTTTGGTTTTAGTAGCTTTTGTGGAATAGAGGAACAAGAGTCAACAGTGTCTTCCTGTTCCCAGGGTGAGTCTGGCTACCTTAGAGCCAGAGGCTGGAGCTTGCAGGGGACTTAGATATCATAAGGAACTTTCCCATCCAAGTTCTACTACCTGGCCAAGTGTCATGTTTATGAAGGAGAGAAGGCTATCCAGAACTTTTGGGTGACTGAATGAACAATCACAATTAAGCTAACAAAGCATAAGATTATTTGCATGGAGAGTGTATTAAATTACTACATATCTATTCTCTCCATCACAATTTATTGAGCATTTGCTGTATATGTAGAGTCTGCTAGGTGACATTATCCCAAATCCCAAGGAACTTACAATCGACAATGTTGAACTTTACCTGGACCTTGTGCTCCCAGAAGACAGTGATGGCTACAAAATCCCCCAAAGCTCTTATATTCCAGGAAATGGCTGACTACAAAGTACCACCATTTCCTAAGTGACTTAAATAAGACCTGCTGTCCACTCTTCCTTATGAGTCCCATCAGGCTTGCAGAAAACCTCCTTGTTTATCTATGGCAAGGCCAAACACAGACCTTTCCTCTTTAGTCTGGATCTACTGGCAAGACCAGATTTAGATTATTGGGAATTGAATCACTTTCCCCCCAAAAAAGAAACAAAACAAAAAACAAACCAAAAAAATACTGCAATCTGGTGGGCATAAACTCATTTGTTAATATGACTTTTGAAGATACTGTTAGTTGAGGTATGGACTCATTTGTGAATAGTCCTCTAAGATCCTATTTGGATGAGACTAAATTGAATCATGGTGGACCTTGATCCATATGGCTGAAGTCCTTATAAGGAGAGAAATCTAAATAGAGACATAGATGACTGAGCAGGAGAAGAAGAAGTCAATAGGAGCTAAAAAGTGAGTCAAATCACCATGGGGTAGAGATAGAGAAGCAAGACAAAGAACCCCAAAGATTGCAGCAAGTCAGCACCAGAATGCTACAGACTCCAGGAGAAAGCATGGCCTGTTGAGACCTTGATGTTAGACTTTTAGCTTCCAAAACCTTGAAACAATAAATTCCTTTAAAAAGGAAAGAAAGAAACAATAAATTCCTGTTGTCTAAGCTAGCCAATGTGTAGAATTTGTCATAGCAGCCCTGACTGACTAAGACCAGAGCCTCTACTTCTCCATTCTTTGTTTCAAGAATAATTAGCTGAGATCAGAGCTATTAGTTCCAATGAAACTAGCTGACCACAGAGAATGCCATTTCTTGTTTAGACATCTGACTGAAACTTCTTCTGCTTTTAAAATAACCCCATCTGTAAATCACCCTATCGCAACTTGTTTATCCTCCCTATAAAAGTCAAAGACAAAACCACTCTGCCAAGGCTTGATGATTATGGTATCTGGAGAGCTCACGCTATTGCAATAGTCTTAATAAAATAAATCATCTCATTTGTTTGAGTTTAGTCTTTGAAACATTCTGACTAGTGAATTCAGATACAAGAGATTGGACACTCATGAAATAGTGAATGACATATTAAATTTAACTGAAATATGATACAAGAACCCATGAATTGACCCAAGATTTCCAGACATAAATTGCCGTTTTTCTTTTTGTAAGTATTGATTTCTCGAATTCAAAATATCCTTCCATTCATTGCTTCTCAAGACTTTCTCCAACCACATGGTTGGCAGGAGTTTTGCAATAGTCATTTAAATGACTGATTTTAAATGCTAGATTTAAACAGGACTCTGAATGAGAGGCAGCATTTCTGAAAACTGGGGATTGGCAGAGCAATTGCTGTTTAGATAATAGCAACATGCAATAACACAATTTTATTTAGTTATGGTTGTTTTGTTGAGGATGGACAAGAGTCCATGGAGAATGTGGACTAAAAATAAGTTGGAAAATTAATTACTCAGTCTCTTCTAAGAAAAGGTCACAGGCACTTAAATATTTAGAATGTCACCTGTTGTAGCAGTGAAAATGGCTGCACTGATTTGTCGTGCAATGCAAAATTGCTCTCATATGATTATCAAAAGCCATTCTATAATCTCAAATTTTAGACCTTAAGGATATCTAAAGGCCAATAAATAAAACTCAATAAAGATGCAGACAATGCACTTGGTGGAAAGAACCTGGGCTCTGATAGGAGGGGCAGAATCAGTTTTCTCTACTCTACAAGGTCATAGCAATAAATGTGTACTTCATAGGGCCCTTATTATTAAATGAATAATATAAAGTCTTTGGTAGACTAGAGAACACTCTACAAATGAAGTAAAAAACAAAGAGGCAGACTTTCCCATGGTCAAGGAATAGGCTTTAGGGTCTGGCACAGGCTTAAGGACCTGGTTCTACCACTTTATCACTGAGCTGCTGGCTCTGTGAGCTGCAGTTCTCTTCCTTTTAAAAAGGCATTTTATTTTTAAAATTCTTACCATAATTCAATATTAGTTCTGATACTACAAGTCTTCCTTAAAATATAATGTGGCATTTGTATTCCAAAATATACCACTAATTCTGTATCTCTACAAATTATTAGTTCTGTGAAATTAATCTTATTTCTCTCACTAAGAGGTGAAGCAGATAGAAACATAATAAAAATATAGAAGATTTGAAAAACACACTAAATGACTTTGATCATATGGATAGATTTAGATACAGATATCAATGATATTGATAGAGGTATAGATAGATATAGAGGTAAAGATAGACGATATAGCTATAGATGTAAGTATAGATAGAGATACAGGCATAGAATATTTGGAGAATGCACACTTTTTTTTCTGAAGGATTTATACACCATTTACAAAAATTGACAATTTACCAGGACACAAAAAAGTTTTTAAACATTTCAAAGCACAAAAATAATACAAAACACTTTTTGATGCAATAATATTAAGTTAAAAATCATTAGCAAAATGAAATATATTTCCACTCATTTAAAATTTAGAAATTTAAAAAAGAAATTTGTTCAAGCATAGTTCAAAAATGAAAACAAGATGTACATTTTAAAAATTAGAACTGAATAATATAAATACTGTATATTAAAACTTGCCTGAAGCAGCTAAGGCAGCATGTAAGGGAACAGTAATATGCTTCAAATGCTTAGAAAGGTTGAATATTAATGAACCAAGGATTCAGCCTAAGAACTTGGAAGACAAAAGAATAAAATATTTTATTTTTTAAAAGTAGAATCAAGGGGCCATTCGTGGGCCCAGCATGCTGGCATTGCAAGACTCCAGAGTGCTGTTTCCTCACAGAATCTTTGAGCAACTACCACAAACCAGCAGAGCCATCTTCTTCAGAACTCTGGAAAACACTTAAATGGTTGCAGTAACTGAGCAAGTACTAAACCAAAGGAATCAGCTTTAAACATAGTGGAAAACTCATGGCCCCTGGCTGTCCCCTTCCCAGCTTCTCTCAGTGTGTTACAGAGCCAGCCTGCCCTTCCGTTGTGGGACCCTGGCCCTGTTCAGAAGGAGCAGAGTCACTCTTATGTGCATGTTGGGACACCTTTATGTCAGGGCCAGTCTATCAAGTGACAGCTTGAAAGACTGAACCAGGAAACACATCTCTGGCCTGCCCAGCCAAAACTTGTCCTGCAGGCAGAAACAGCTTGCACACAGCTAAAGCATTATAAGAAACAATTGAGATGAAGCAGGCTGGGCCAAGGCATTGCATGCCTGAAGACAAGCAATCGAGCAGCTGTGAGGGAGAGAGAGAAAGTCTATTTCAGAGGGAATAGAGGGAACATTTGAATTCTTGTAAATAGGGGAATTCCTAAGGCCACCAAAAAGCAAAAGCCAGGGCAAAATACAGGCTCAGAAAAGACAGAGGGCCCTGCACTTCCCTTTCACCTCAGACTGATCTTCTTGATAGAAGGACTGAACTCTGCAAGAGAGCACCAGAGAATGCAGGGCCAACCTGCAAATATTGTGGAAGATGTTTTTTGCGTTGGTTTAGTTAGCTCCTGGCACTAAGGAAATCTATGTCATATCACTAAGTGGATAAAAACTTAAGGAACAGACAGCTCAGGGATTAAATCCCAGAGTTAACTCTTTAAAATATTAAAGTATACATTGTGCATCAAAATATGCTGCAAAGAAAAAAAAAAACAGAAAATGATAGCCCATCCGAAGGAACAAGATAAAAATCCAGAAGCTATCAATGAAGACGACTGGAATTTGGACATATTGGGCAAAGTATTTTTTTAAAAAAAGATCTTCAATATGCTCAAAGAGTTGAAGGAAAACACAGAAAGAACTAAGGGATATCAGAAAAATAATGAATGAACACCATGAAAATCTCAGTAAAGAGAGAAAAATTGTTAAAAGGAACCGAACTGGAGTTGAAGACTACAATAACTGAAATGAAAAATTCCCTAGAGTGTTTCAGAAGCAGATTGGAGCTGGAAAAAAAGAATCAGTGAAATCGAATGATTCAGCCTGAAGAGCAGGAAAGTTTTTTTAAAAAAACCTTAAAAAAGTGAACAGAGCCTAGTTGACCTGTGGGACACCATTAAGCATAACCAATATATGTAGTATGGGAGTCCCAGGAGGAAAAAAAAGAGAGAAAGGGGCAAAAGGAATATCAAATAAATAATGGCAGAAAACTTTCCAAATTTAATAAAAGACATAAATATATACATTCGAGAAATCCCAATGAACCCAAAACTCAAAAGCCATGCCCAGGCACACTCATCAAACTGTTGATTGCCAAGGAAAAAGAGAAAAACCTTCAAGAGAAAAGTAATATGCTCTATACAAGGGAATACCAATAAGATTAAGTCCAGATTTCTCATCAGAAACCATGGAGTTAAGAAGGCAGTGGGGTGAAATATTTAAAGTCCTGAAATAAAAGAATTGCCAACCAAGAATTTTATACCCAGTGAGACTTTTTATCAAAATTGAGGGGGAGATTAAGACACTACCAGGTTTTTTAAAAAGGTGTGGGGCTTCATGACTATGAGACCTGATCTACAAGCAATGACAAAGGGACTTCTTCATAATGAAAAGAAAGGTCATTAAACAGTGGACCAAAGGAGCATAAAGAAATAAAGACATCTAGTAAAGGTAACCATACGTGTAATTACAAATGCCAGTACCATTGTATTGTATTTTTTTCAGAATGTAGCTCCATTTTTTACTTCTTACAATTTTTAAAGTGCAAATGTATATAAAGAAACAATAAAACTATGGTTTGGGATATACAATATAGAAAGATATTATTTGTAAAAGGTATGGCAGAAAAGGTAAGGGATGGAAGGGGAAGGGAAAATATTTGTGTATTGAAGTAAGGTTGGTATCAAATCAAACATGGTTGTTACAGATTTAAGATGTTCCATTTAAGCCCCAAGTAGCGCCAAAGGAAATATCTGAAAAATATGTAGTGAAAGAAATAAGAATGGACTCAAAATGTTAACTACAAAAAAATCAAATAAATCTGAAAGTAGATTTTACTAGAATAAGTAAGGGGAGGAAAAGATATGACATACAAAGACAAAATAGCAAAATGGCAGGAAAAAAAGACTGGCATTATCAGTAGTTACATTAAATATAAATGGATTGAATGTTCCAGTCAAAAGGCAGAGATTGGAAGAATGGATAAAAAAGCGTGACCCAACTATTTGCTGTTTATAAGAGACTCACCCTAAATTGAAAGACACAAGTAGGTTGAAAACAAAAGGATGGGAAAAAACACACCATGCAAATAGTAACCAAAAGAGCTTGAGTAGTTAAACTAATATCAGATAAAATAGACTTTAAGTCAAAAACTGTTTCAAGGGACAAAGTTATTACATACTGATGAAAGGGTCCATTCAACAAAAAGACATAACAATTAAAAACATATAGGAATCTAATGGCAGGGCCCCAAAAGATAAGAAAAAAAGCTTGACAGATTGGAGGATGAAATTGATGGTTTTACATTAATAGTAGGAGACTTCAATATACTATTTTCAATAATGGGTAGAACATTCGCCAGAAGATAAATAAGGAAATAGAAGACTTGAACAATACTATAAACCAGGCAGGCCTAGCAAAATATATATAGAACATTTCACCTAACATCAGCAGTACAGATATTATTCTCTAGTGCACATGGATCATTCTCTAAGATAGACCATATAATAGGTGATAACGTAAGTCTTAATAAATTCAAAAATGTTAAAATCATAAAGTGCATCTTCTCCAACAACAATGGAATGAAGCTAGAAATCAAAACAGGGAGAAATGAAAAAATCACAAATTTGTATAAATTTTTAAATGTGTTGTTAAATTACCAATGGTCAAAGAAGAAATCACAAAGAGAATTGGCAAATATTTTCAGGCAAATGTGAACAAAAATACAACCTCAAAACTTATGATGGGATGCAACAAAGTCAGTTGCTTTGAAGGAAATTTATAGCTCTAAATGCTTACATTTAAAAAGAAAAATGATCTCCAATCAGAGACTTAGAGTTATAACTAGAGCATCTAGAAAAAGAAAGCAAATTAAATTCAAAACAAACAGAAGGAAGGATATAACAAATATTAGAGTGGAAATAAATGAAATAGAGAATGAAAAAACAATAGAGAGAATCAACAAAACCAAAAATTGATTCTTTGAAAAGACCAATAAAACTGAAAAGCCTTTAACAAAAAACAAAATAAAAAAAAAGATAAGTAAATTGGAAATGAAAGTGAAGACCAAAAAGAATTAAAAGAGGATACTATATGCGAGGCTGGCAAGATGGTGGCTGCGTGAGCTTGCCTGGTAGTGTCTCTGCAGGGGGTGGCTGGGCAGCGTTGAAGGCTCTTTAGGACCGCGCTGTTTCGGGGATTTTTGCTGGTTGGAAGGTGTCTGGACGTCAATTCAGTGGGAAGGTAACAGAGAGGATACGTCTATAATATATAAACGGAGATCCCAGCTGGGCGCGGGAAGTTCCCTCCTTGGGTGGGCGGAGCCGCGGTAGCGGGCGCTCTTGCAGCTCCGGAGCCGCGGCGGCCAGGGTTTTTGGTTTTTTTTCCTTTATCTGGAGGCTTTGCGGTGCTGAGAAATTTGCGGATACTGTGCTGGCTGGTGGGGGATTGTTGGGACAAGACTCCTTGGCGGATTGATTTGGGGAGACAGACGGTGTTTTCTTGTGAAGCGGGGGACGTTTTAGTCGCCGGACAGGGGGAGAAGCGCTTCCGCCTGGAGCCCCATCCCCACAGGTCCGGCTGCCGATCTGCAACGGAATTGGATTTTGAGCAATAAGGGGACACAATTGGGAGACTGTTGTAGGGTGCAGTGAGGGAGGAGGACACGTCTGGAAGCTGATTGGGGAATATTTTGCGAAGTTTGGGATTTCGGATCTTAGAGTCTGTTTTCCGCGTTTCCAGCTGAAGCCCACCCCACCCGGTGGGGCTTGGGATCTGGGTCATTGAACGGGCCGTGGTGTAGAGGCGCCCTCAAGTGGCCGTTGCGTGGGAGCACAGGGAGCGAGCTGTCCAAAGGCTGATACCCTGAGGAGTAGGTGAATTTCAGGGATTAGACATTCAATTTAGAATTCGCGGATCTGGCTTCCCCCATGGGGCTGGCACCCAGCTACGGGGATCCCTGAGGGCTGTGTTGCACTGCGGGGCTCCTAAGCTTTCCGTGGACCACATTTGAGGTTCCCAGGTCTGGGTCCCCTGGACTCTGGCGGTCCACACCCCAGACTCACACCTCTTGAGTCTTCAGTGTCTCAGACTTTCCACCCCTGAATCCATCACGCTCTGGGGTCTACCTGGGATCCTTGAGTGCTTTGGACCTTAACGTTTGTGTTTTATCTATATTGGTTCATATTGTTTTGTTTTTATTTTCACTTTATCTTATTTTTTACTCTTTTTGACGCCCTGATTGCTAATATTGCATTATCCCCTAGTCTTTTCTCCTAGCGTGTCCCCCAAAGTCCTTTTTTTTTTTATATACAGTTATTTAGGGGTTTTTTTGGTTGTTGTTTTAGATAGTGTTGCAAATGTGACACGTGTATACCTGTAACACTCTTCCCCCTATCTGTTCCCCACCGCTTGCTTATCCTCTTTTTCTTTCTTCCTTTCTTCTTGTCTTTCTTTTTTTCTTTATTATAATTAGGTTTTTTTTTCGGTTTTCTCTTTCCCTCTTGTCCCTCATTTTCCACTTATTTTATTTTAATTCAAGTACACAATAGGTGCTACAGGGAACACCTCACATTTGCTGGGTTTTCCCATCCTCCACTGCCTCATTTCTGTGTGAACTGATTTAGGTTACCTACACTATCCCCCTTCCCCTCCATCTTGATATCCACTATCATCTACTGTCTCTACTATATTCCAACCCCCACCTCCCATTCTTTGATCCACAAAGTGTCTAACTCTTAATTTCTAATACCTTTGCTCTGTTTTCTGTCTGTTATCCACTCTTGAAACTATTACCTTTCTTTTCTTTTTCCCTCTCTCATGAAAACAATAGCTTTGTAGTTCATACCATATTCCGCCCATATTCAGTCATCTACTTCATAAAAGGTACTCTACCTACAGCTATAACTCTGTACAATCTACATGAATCTAACCTCCATCCTCCCAGATCTCATATTCTTGCTTTGTTAACATACATTACTAATACTACTTTACACTTTTCCCTTGCTGACACAATTGCCTTTCCCCAACACTAATACTTTCTTCTAAAGTGAACTTAACCAACAACAAGTAACTTGAATAAGAAGAAAAAAGTGACAAAGAGAAGATATAACACCTATGCAAAAATAACAACTAATTAGCCTCCAAAAGCAGACAAAGAAGCTAAGGAACTGATTAAATTCATCAAAATAAAGAGATGACCAGAAAGCAACAAAAATCTACAAACCAAACCAATAATCAGGAAAACATGACTGAATCCAATCAACAAACCAATAATCATGAAGGGGAGCAAAACTTGGCACAAGCAATGAAAGAACTCAGAACATTTATCACCGACAAGTTTGATGCAGTAATGAAAGAGGTTAACAACATGAAGACATCACTTGGAGGGGAAATTGCAGACATACGCAAAAACATAACAGATATGATGGGAATGAACACCACAGTTCAAGAAATCAAAAATACACTTGCAGCAAATATCAGCAGACTAGAAGAGGCAGAGCAGAGAATTAGTGATGTGGAAGACAGTACATCAGAAATCAAACAGATAGTAGAAGGGGTCAATAAGAAGATAGAAAAAATCCAATTAGGATTTAGGGACCTGAATGACAATGCAAAACGCTCAAACATACGTATTATAGGCATTCCAGAAGGTGAAGAGAAGGGAAAGGGGTCAGAAGGAGTGTTGCAGGAAATAATGGCTGAAAACTTCCCAAATCTACTGAAAGAGACAGATGTACATATCCAAGAAGCACAGCGCACTCCACAAGTCATAAACCCCAACAGGCCCACCCCAAGACATATACTTATCAAATTATCCAAAGCTCAAGACAAAGAGAAAATCCTAAAAGCAGCAAGAGAAAAGAAAACCATCACATACAAGGGAAGCTCAATTAGATTAAGTGCTGATTTCTCTTCTGAAACCATGGAGGCAAGAAGACAGTGGTATGATATAGTCAAGGTACTAAAGGAAAAAAACTTCCAACCAAGAATACTCTATCCAGCTAAACTAGCATTCAAACATGAAGGAGAGTTCAAAATATTCACAGACAAACAGAAACTGAAAGAGTATACCAACAAGAAACCTCCCCTTCAAGAAATTCTAAAGGGAGTTCTGCAGGAAGAAAGGAAAAAACAGGAAAGGCAAAGTTGGAGGAGAGTATAAGACCAACAACAACAACAAAAAAGACAAAAAAATATATACAAACAAAATATGACAAACACAAATCCAATCAAAATATGGCTAACACAAATAATTCCTTGATAGTAATAACACTGAATGTCAACGGATTAAACTCACCTATCAAAAGATTCAGACTGGGACATTGGATAAGGAAATATGACCCATCCATATGCTGTCTACAAGAGACACATCTTAGACCCAGAGACACATGGAGATTGAAAGTGAATGGCTGGAAAACAATCATACAAGCTAACAATAACCAAAAAAAGGCAGGAGTAGCTATATTAATATCAGACAAAATAGACTTTAAATGTGAAACAATTGTGAGAGACAAAGAAGGATACTACATTTTAGTGAAAGGGAAAATCTGTCAAGAAGATCGAACAATCATAAATATCTATGCCCCTAACAAGGGTGCCTCTAAATACGTCAGGCAAACACTGGAAAAACTAAGTGAAAGAATAGATACATCTACACTTATAGTGGGGGATTTTAATACACCACTATCAACTCTGGACAGAACATCTCAAAAGAGAATCACCAAAGAAACAAAACATCTGAATAGTATATTAGAGGAGCTCGATCTAATAGACATATATAGATCGCTACACCCAAACACAGCAGGATATACATTTTTCTCAAGCGCACATGGATCATTCTCCAAGATAGATCATATGCTAGGCCACAAAGAAAGGCTGAACAAATTCAGAAAGATTGAAATGATACAAAACATTATCTCTGACCACAGTGGAGTCAAGCTGGAGATTTGCAAGGGACAGAAGCCCAGATTTCACACCACGATTTGGAAATTAAACAGCACACTCTTAGAAAAACAGTGGGTCAAAGAGGAAATCTCAAAAGAAATCAATGACTACCTTGAAACAAATGATAATGATAACACAACATACCAAAATTTATGGGATGCAGCAAAAGCAGTACTGAGAGGGAAGTTTATAGCCATAAATTCATATATCAAAAAAGAAGAAAGAGCAAAAATTGAAGAACTAACTGCACATTTGAAGGAATTAGAAAAACAACAACAAAGTAGCCCAACAGGAAGAAGAAGGAAGGAAATAACAAAGATAAGAGCAGAACTAAATGAAATAGAAAATAAGAAAGCATTTGAACAGATAAACAAGACCAAGAGCTGGTTTTTTGAGAAGATTAACAAAATTGACAAACCTTTAGCAACACTAACAAAGAAAAAAAGAGAGAAGATGCAAATACACAAAATAAGAAATGAGAAGGGCGATATCACCACTGACCCCACAGAAATAAAGACTATCATAAGAGGATATTTTGAAAAACTATATTCCAACAAAAATGACAATCTAGAGGAAATGGACAAATTCCTAGAAACACATAAGCAGCCCATATTGATGAAAGAAGAAATTGATGATCTTAACAAACCAATCACAAGCAGAGAGATAGAATTGGTTATCAAAAATCTCCCAACTAAGAAGAGCCCAGGGCCAGATGGCTTCACAGGTGAATTCTACAAAACATTCCGGAAAGAACTGACACCAATCCTGCTGAAACTATTCCAAAACATTGAAACGGAAAGAACATTACCCAATTCCTTCTATGATGCCAACATTACCCTAGTACCAAAGCCAAACAAAGACATCACAAGAAAGGAAAATTACAGACCAATTTCTCTAATGAACCTAGACGCAAAAATACTTAACAAAATACTTGCTAATCGTATTCAACAACACATTAAACGTATTATACACCACGACCAAGTGGGATTCATCCCAGGTATGCAAGGATGGTTCAACATAAGAAAATCAATCAACGTAATACACCATATAAACAGATTGAAGGAAAAAAATCACATGATTATATCTATTGATGCAGAAAAAGCATTTGACAAAATACAGCACCCTTTCTTGATAAAAACACTCCAAAAGATTGGAATACAAGGGAATTTTTTGAACATGATAAAGAGTATATATGAAAAACCTAAAGCCAATATTGTTTACAATGGAGAAATCCTAGACTCCTTCCCTCTAAACTCAGGAACAAGACAAGGATGCCCACTGTCTCCGCTTCTATTTAATATTGTCTTAGAAGTACTTGCACGAGCACTGAGGCAAGAACCAGAAATAAAAGGCATTCAAATTGGAAAGGAAGAAGTCAAAATTTCATTATTTGCAGATGACATGATCCTATACATAGAAAACCCTGAGAGATCTACAACGAAGATTCTAGAACTCATAAATGAGTTTAGTAAAGTCGCAGGATATAAGATCAATGCGCAAAAATCAGTAGCATTTCTGTACACCAATAATGAGCAAGATCAGGAGGAAATCAAGAAACAAATACCATTCACAATAGTAAATAAAAAAATCAAATACTTAGGAATAAATTTAACTAACGAGGTAAAGAACTTATACAACGAGAATTATACAAGATTGTTCAAGGAAATCAAAGAAGACCTAAATAAATGGAAGACTATTCCTTGTTCATGGATAGGAAGACTGAATATTATTAAGATGTCTATCCTACCAAAACTGATCTACACATTCAATGCAATCCCAATAAAAATCAACGCAGCCTTCTTTAAGGAACTAGAAAAACTAACTATGAAATTTATTTGGAAAGGAAAGAGACCCCGAATAGCCAAAGACATACTGAAAAAGAAAAACGAAATTGGAGGAATCACACTACCTGACTTCAAAACATACTATAAAGCTAAGGTGGTGAAAACAGCATGGTATTGGCATAAGGAGAGACACATAGACCAATGGAATCGAATTGAAAGCTCTGATATAGAACCTCACATATACAGTCACATAATATTCGATAAAGCCACCAAACCCTCTCAATTGGGAGAGAGTGGCCTATTCAACAAATGGTGTCTGGAGAACTGGATAGCCATATGTAGAAGAATGAAAGAAGATTACCATCTCACACCTTATACAAAGATCAACTCAAGATGGATCAAAGACCTAAATATAAGAGCCAAGACCATTAAAACCTTAGAAAGCAGTGTAGGGAAACATCTACAGGACCTTGTAATAGGAAATGGATTTATGAATATCTCACCAAAAGCATGAGCAGCAAAAGAACTAATAGATAAATGGGACTTCCTCAAAATTAAAGCCTTCTGCACCTCAAAGGAGTTTGTCAAGAAAGTAAAAAGGGAGCCCACACAGTGGGAGAAAATATTTGGCAATCATATATCTGATAAGAAACTTATAACTTGCATATATAAAGAACTCCTATATCTTGAAAATAAAAAGATAAACAACCCATTTAAAAAATGGGAAAAAGACTTAAACAGACACTTCTCCGAAGAAGAAATACAAATGGCAAGAAAGCACATGAAAAAATGTTCCAAATCTCTAGCTATCAGGGAAATGCAAATCAAAACTACAATGAGATACCATCTTACACCCATAAGATTGGCAGCTATGAAAAAAACAGAAGAATACAAGTGCTGGAGAGGATGTGAAGGAAGGGGAACACTCATCCACTGCTGGTGGGAATGCGGAAGGATCCAACCATTCTGGAGGACAGTATGGCGGTTTCTCAAAAAACTAGCCATAGATTTGCCATATGACCCAGCAATACCACTGCTGGGTATATACCCAGCAGAACTGAAAACAAGGACACAAACCGATATATGTACACCAATGTTCATAGCAGCATTGTTCACTATTGCCAAAAGTTGGAATCAACCCAAATGCCCATCAACAGATGAGTGGATCAATAAAATGTGGTATATACACACAATGGAATACTACTCGGCTGTAAGAACAAACACACTACAAACACATGTGATAACATGGATGAATCTTGAGAACCTTATGTTGAGCGAAGCAACCCAGACATTGAAGGACAAATACTACATGACCTCAATGATATGAAATAAACAAGCTGCCCTAGATAGCAAGAGACTGAACGATAGGCTTACAGGAAATCGGAGGGTGGAGGAAGGATATGAGCCGATGTCTGCAGGGGGGGAATTTAAGACGAGATGGTGGTAAGTATGAACACAAAGAAGAGATAAAATGGGGGCAAGGGGTTGCCTTTGGTTGGGGCTTTACGGGTTTGAGGGTGGCTGGGGAGGGATGGTTGGGTAACGTTGCCCAAAAGTGGGGGGGGGGGGGGGAGCATACGAACACAGGAGAGGGTCAGGAGGTGGTGGAGAGTAAAATGCCGAGAAAATCATATCAAAATATAATAAAGAGGGTTACCTGTTTAGAATGCTCGGAGGGGAGGGTCTGATGCAGGACGGGCTCCTGGGGAATGCCTAAATGCTCATTCTGCCAGAGTGGGTGACACCATGGGGTAAAATCCCAAGTAGTGAGAGTGGGGGTGGACCCACATCCTGGGGAGGACTAATGCCACCAAATAGAGGGAACTGTATCCCTCGAGAGAAAGGGTGGCTTCCAGGGCATTGGGGCAGTTGAGCAAGTTAGGCCCTGAACACTATTCCATCTATTTCTGGAAGTGGCTCCTCAGGAAACGAAGGTTGGCTGTCACTGTGGGCACCAAGGTGGAAGGGAAAATGGACGTTAAATGTGTGGAACCAAAGTAAAAGGGGGGCAAGAGAGGAGTTTTTTGAGAGTACACAAGGATGGATATAAAACATGTAATATTACACCATAACATATAGGAGATGACAGACTGATAATGTAAACCATAATGTAAAACATAGGATAACTAAAAATGTAAAGAACTGTGTATCCTAAAGTATGCACCATAATGTAAGCACAGATATTACCTTGTTAGAAAGCTAATATCTCAGACTCTGTACATCACCTTAAGTAAATATGATGTGAAAAGGGTGTAAGAGTATCGCTGTGGAAGGAAAAAGGTTTTGTGGTGGATGTATGGGAGTGCTGTATATTATATATATGCATTGCTGTGGTCTAGGACTCCTGTGAAGAAATGCTGAATAATTAGGGGGGGGGGGGAAAGAATAGGATGTGGAATTTTTTCAAGTCAACATTCTTTATCTAAGTTCTTTATCTAACTTTATCCAAGTTCTTTATCCATCCTTTAAACCCATCGCTATATACCATTCCCTAGTAAGGGACCATGACATTATATTGGGCTTCAAATTTCGGGGAGTTCTGGACCACAGAGTGTTTCAACAATGGCAATGGAGGGATACTGGTATGGGATACCAATGACAGGTGATATATGGCTGACAGGGAGCTGTACAGAACATATGTCCAGGGGGCATGGTAATGATTGGATATACTCATAATGGCAACAATTAAAAACCACAGCAGGGGGGGTACTGGGTTTCTGGCCAGTGGTGCTCTGCCGCGGTCCCTAGGGGAGCAGCGACAGTCTCCCAGGTACAGCGGCGGGGACCTGGAGGGAGTGAGGGTTCAACAGTGAGCCCCTGATGCTAATGACTATGCTTGTGAGCTGATAAACCTAAAATAAGAACAAGGCCTAGAGCAACATTGTGCCTGGGAATTTCTTCCTGTCAGCCTTCATGTTACTCAAATGTGGCCAGTCTCGAAGCCAAACTCAGCATGTAAATGCAATGCCTTCCCTCCAGCGTGGGACATGACACCCGGGGACGAGCCTCCCTGGCAACGAGGGACCACTATCAAATACCAACTGATGATGCAACTGGAAAAGGACCTTATACGGAAGGTTCAATGCGGATCAGCAGAATATCCATGTCTACATAAAATAACATGACTTTAAAATGCTGTTTGACCTAAAGTAAGGGGGAAATGGAAAGGAGAAATGAGTTTATATGGCTACGAGTTTCTAAAAAAGAGTCTGGAGGCTGGCAGAAGGATTGCCCTCATGCACAACTGAGCAGAGTCAGAGAGACAGATAAAGCAGATACAACCCCCAGATATTGGTTCCTTTGAAGGCTAAAGAGACCCATGAGAGTTATGGCCATGGCCGATGGGGTTAACTACCAGGGCAGATGGCCCCTCTTTGGAAATGGTGTTTATGTGTGATGAATCTGGACTCAGATGGGATCTCCCTTCATAAGACTTTCATGCTAATGTGCTGGAGGTGCAGTTAACGTTGGGATTTAAGATATATTTAGGGGATTTGAATCTCTGGACTGACAATGTGATAGCCAGGTCCTGAACCTCAACAGACTCCAGCACCTACAATCTGATTTATTGGACTTACCACACTCAGCTAAGATGGAGTTGAAGAAGGACAATCACCACACCATGGAGCCTAGAGTGATTACAACTGAAAATGGGAGGACTGCATCCAGCATCCATGTGGAATTTGAGCCTCCTCTTGACATAGAGGTGCAATGGACACAACCAATCCAATGTCCACATAGAAGAGGTGGTATTGGATTGAGAAAAGTGGACATGGTGGACGATGGGTATGAGGAAAGGCAGGAAGAGATGAGAGGTGGAGGTGTCTTTGGGACATGGAGCTGCCCTGGATGGTCCTTCAGAGGCAATCACCGGACATTGTAAAACCTCACAGGGCCCACTGGATGGAATGGAGGAGAGTATGGGCCATGATGTGGACCATTGACTATGAGGTGCAGAGGTGCCCAAAGATGTACTTACCAAATCCAATGGATGTGTCATGATGATGGGAACGAGTGTTGTTGGGGGGGGAGAGGGGGGGTGGGGGAGCGGGGTTGAATGGGACCTCACATATATATTTTTGATGTAATATTATTACAAAGTCAATAAAAAAAAAAAAAAAAAAAAAGAACTTCAGAGATACGCAAAAAAAAAAAAAAAGAGGATACTATAAGCCAACAAATTGCATGCCAACCAATTAATTTGTATGCCAACCAATTAAAAAACTTAAGTGAAACAGACAAATTCCTATAGGCACACAAACAACTTACACTGATTCAAGAAGAAATAAAAGATTTCAACAAGACAATAACAATTCAAGAGATTGATTCAGACATGAAAAACCACTCATCAAAAAACACTCCAGGACAAGATGGCTTCAGTGGTGAATTTTACCAATCATTCCAAGAAAAATGAGTATAAACTTTGTTCAAACTTCCAAAAAATTGAAGAGAAAGGAACACTTCCTAATTCATTCTGTGAGGTAAACATGACCCTCAAACATTTAATTGAATGAAGGAGCACATGTGATTATCTCAATTGGCACCAAAAAGATGTTTGACAAAATCCAGCAACACTTCTTGAAAAAAATACCCAGAGAACTAGGAATAGTGGGACATGTCCTCGATATGATAAAATATGATAAAGGGCATGTATGAAAACTCACTGCTAACATCAGATTCAATGGCGAAATACTGAAAGCTTTCCCTCTAAAATTGGGAACAAGACAAGGATGGCCATTGTCACCACTCTCATTTGACATTGCACTGGAGGTTTTAGCCAGAGCAATTAGGCAAATAAAAGAAATAAAAGACATCCAAATTGGAAAGAAGAAGTAGAACTTTCCCTATTTGCAGATGACATGATCCTTTCAAGAAAAAAAAATCCTGAAAAATCCACAACAAAGTTATTAGGGCTAATAAACAAATTCAGGAAAGTGGAAGGGCACAAGATCAACATACAAAGATCAGTAGTGTGTCTTCATATTTTTAATCAACAATCTGAAGAAGAAATCAAGAAAAAAGTTTCATCAACAATAGCAATTATAAGAATCAAATAACTGGGAATAAATTTAATCAAGCACATAAAGACTTGTATATAGAAAATGAACATTTGCTTATAAGGTTTTTTTTTTTTTTTAAAGATTTATTTATTTATTTAATTTCCCCCCCTCCCCTGGTTGTCTGTTCTTGGTGTCTATTTGCTGCGTCTTGTTTCTTTGTCCGCTTCTGTTGTCGTCAGCGGCACGGGAAGTGTGGGCGGCGCCATTCCTGGGCAGGCTGCTCTTTCTTTTCACGCTGGGCGGCTTTCCTCACGGGCGCACTCCTTGTGCGTGGGGCTCCCCCACGCGGGGGACACCCTTGCGTGGCACGGCACTCCTTGCGCACATCAGCGCTGCGCATGGCCAGCTCCGCACGGGTCAAGGAGGCCCGCGGTTTGAACCGCGGACCTCCCATATGGTAGACGGACGCCCTAACCACTGGGCCAAAGTCCGTTTCCCTGCTTATAAGGTTTTGAATGGACATATGTTTTTGGTTCTCTTGAGTGTATACACCTAGGAGTGGCCATATGGTAACCCTATGTTTAGCTTTTTGAGGAACTGTAACCCTTTTTTATGTTCTGACCAATAACATAACAAGGATTCAATTTCTCCACACCTTCCTCAAAACTTAATTTTCTATCTCTTTTGTTATAGCCATACTAGTGAGGGTGAAATGGTATCTCATTGTTCTTTTTTTTGATTTGCATTTTCCTATCGACCAATGACGGTGAGTATCTTTTCGTGTGCTCGTTGGCCATTTTATATCTTCTTTGGTGAAATATTTATTCCAATCCTTTGTTTTTTTATAATTGGATTATTTGTCTTTTTACTGTTAAATGTAAGAATTCTTTGTATATTCTAGATAGTGGACCCTTATCAGATATATGATTTACAAATATTTTCTCTCATTCTCTGTGTTGTCTTTTCACTTTGTTGAGGATACCTCAGTTCCTATCTTCTGAAACTGGGATGTGAGCCCAGGTCTGTAAACGCTGGGAATGGGAAGTACTAGAAC
The DNA here is from genome assembly GCF_030445035.2 of Dasypus novemcinctus. Taxonomy (NCBI): domain Eukaryota; kingdom Metazoa; phylum Chordata; class Mammalia; order Cingulata; family Dasypodidae; genus Dasypus; species Dasypus novemcinctus. The sequence goes on along the minus strand of NC_080700.1, from coordinate 28,849,179 downwards.
TTCTACCTTTAACGCTGGAATTCTACTCTGAAATAGAGTGGGGTCTTGTTGGAAGCTTCATTGTCCAAAGGTAAATCCCAGTTCCTTTTGCAACCACTATCTAATTGATCTTTGGAAAATGCACAAAATGCATTTATGTTTCAAAATCAAAGTGTTGGAAGAAGAAAAAGGTACATGAAATACCTAGCCTGGTTCCAAATGAGGTTGTGCTTATTCTCTCTAAAAACCACTTCTACTCCCAGATTTGTACCAGGACGACCTTTGAAATTCCTGGCAGCCAGCCAGGTTTTTTTTACCTTTCGTCCCAGGCCCACTCTTTGTCACGTCTCTCATGGCAGCCTGGCCTGTGAACCCACGCACTTCTTGGAACCAAATGATCCTGTGTCCTGGGAAAGAGGGAGAGGGAAAGGGGAGGGGGAATGCTATTGCTCCTAAGCCATCCCCAGATCTCTTCGAACTTCTCAGGCCCCAGATCCTTGCCCAACATCTTTCCATATTAGTCTTTAAAAGAGGCTCTGGCCAAGTGGACTCTCTGGGACATTCACCAACAATTTGAGATATCAACCAAAAGAATGGTCTGGCCCCAAAAGAATGATAGGAATTTAGCTTTCTTGAAAACTGCCATTCACTATTCTGGAATTTCTTTTCTTTTGGTACCAGGGCCAGGGATTGAACCTAGGTCCTTGTATGTGGGAAGCCTGAGCTCAACCACTGAGCTACATTGGCTCCCCCAAGTGGGTTTTTTCATTTGTTTGTAAGTTGTTTGTTTTGTTTTCAGGAGGTACCAGAGATCCATCTCAGGACCTCGTATGTGGGAAGCAGACACTCAACCTCTTGAGCTAAATCCACTCCCCTATTCCGGAATTCTAAGTCAAGTCTCAAGCAAGCAGGGGCTGAGCCTCCTCTTCTAAGGCTTGGCATTCCTAGGCCATGTGTAATGGAGAGGGAGGGACAAGAGATACTGGGGTACTGAAAGCCTTGCTGGTGATGGAAAGAGTTATTATGACTTCTTTTTCTCTGCTAGAATAATTTGAACTAATAGAATACAGGGGTCATATTCACTGGATAATTGTCTCTTCTGAATCAATCAACTGTCCATCTTGAAAAACACCAAGTAAAGGAGAGACATCTATTCAGAACCCCTGACTAGTTGTACTGCCCAAATTAGGGAGGTCCCATTTCTGTGATAACCTGTCTCAGTGGCAATGACAAACCTGTTTTTTTATGAGCAAAAAATCACCCACATTTGTTATAGGAAAGTCCTGACAGAGGGAGGTTAAGGTTGATCGCTGTGGTGCTAAGAACAAATGCTATATCTATATGACTGTGAGTTCCTTCTATGAAGACTGACCTGGCCAGATTTTCAGGCTAGTCTGTAGCACAAAGTGGGAAAGCTGAAGCAGATTGAGAAATCCAGCCTCTACTGGTTTGATGGTTGCAGTTTGATTGCTAAAATTAAATTAAATATGCATATAAATAACCAAACACCTCCTTTGTCAGCCTCAGCTGCACCAATTTCACAATACGTTTGAGTTTGTTATGCTCTCAAAACATACGGCATTGTCAGGTAGGTATAAAAGTCAGAATATTGTGGCAAACTTTCTATTCACCTGTGATTTAAAATCAGCCAATTTGAGCAGTTTAGGTAAGCTTTCTGTTGTAACTGTTTGGATGAATTCGCCAAATAGTTTTCAGACTCCATTCCCCTAGATTCATTCAACAAACGGTTAAGGGATTACTATTTCTGGGCACTGTGCTAACATATAAAGATTGAGAGATAAAAGTCCATTGGGCAGAATGACTATTCAGTGGGGAAGACAATAAATTATGGTAAGTGTTAAGATAGAGAAATGCATGGCTATGGAAATGTAGGGAAGGAGTTCACGGAGATTTAACACTTTTAAGAGAAGATTTCTGAAGAAAGTGGCATCTTACTGGAACTTTTCAAGAAGAGATGATGTTGGCTAGCTGAAGGAAAAGCAGAAAAGAACTTTCAGATAAGTACCAGCACAGGCAAAATTATCGAGATGCACCAAGAAGAGTAACACATACCTAATAGGTTGGAATTTGTGAAACTATTAGTTTAGAAGAGAAGAAGGGATTCTGAAGATCTTTGCATCCCCTTCCAAGGAGTTTGAATGTGTTTTTTTTATTTAAAAAAACTGGGAACATTAAAAGCTTTTAATCAGTAAAGGAACATGATGGAATTTCTATTTTAGAGTGGTTATTTGGCTGGAGCAGGGAGGGTGGTTTGGAAGATGAGGGGCAAGAGTGATGGGGTTATGACCCAGGTAAGAGCTGATAAGGTAGTGACTGAGGGATTGGAGAAGGAGATTGGATTTGAGAGCTAATAAAACATTAGCGGCAGGGGAGCAGATGTAGCTCAAGTGGCTGAGCACCTGCTTCTCATGTACAAGGTCCTGGAATTAATCACCAATACCTCCTAAAAACAAACAAAAAACCCAACTCTCATTGCGGAGCAGATGTAGCTCAGTGGTTGAACATCTGCACCCATGCACAAAGTCCTGGGATCAAATTCTGGTACCTCCTAAAAAAAAAAACATTATGCCAATAAGATTTGGTGATTGATTGGATGTCAGGTTAAGAATGGGAGACGTTTGAAAAAACAACTGGGAAGTGGATGTGGCTCAAGTGATTGAGCTCCCTTCTACCATATGGGGAGTCCTGGGTTCGGTTCTCGGGGCCTTTTGGTGAAGGCGAGCTAGCCTGCACTGCAAAGCTGGTCCGTGCGGAGATCTGGCCTGCATGGCAAGCTGATGCAACAAGATGACACAACAAAAAAGAGACACAGAGGAAAAGACAGTGAGAGACACAACAAACCAGGGAACTGAGGTGGTTGAAGCGATTGAGCACCTCTCTCCCGTTTTGGTGGCACCCTGGATCAGTCCCTGGTGCCTCCTAAAGAGAAGGGGAGAAGACAAGTAGATACAGAAGAACACACAGTGAATGGACACAGAGAGCAGACAGCGAGCGCAAGTGGCAAGGGGTAGGGTTGAGGGAATAAATAAATAAAATAAATCTTTAAAAAAGAACAAACAAAAACAACAACACATTTATAGTTTCGATGTCTAGTGGGAGTGGGTGGTACAATCCCACTCCATCTATCTGATAGGATCTACAAGAAGAGGAATCATTGTTATCAGAAATAGGGGTGGAAGTGAAACAGAGTTTCGGACATGTTGAGTCTCTAAAAGGTGAATTTCTAAAACAGATGCATGGGGAACCAAAATCCACAGTCCTAATAAAATAATTACCATTTACTAAAAATCTTCAGTACACTAAGGACTTTTAGTATATCACCTCTAATCCTTACAAAAAACACTCCCATTTTATAGATGAGGAAAATGAAGCCCAAAGGACAAGTATACATGGTATACAGCCTAAGAACATGCCTCTGGAGACTGCAGGACTTGATTTTAAATCATGGCTCTACTATTTGCTACCTGTGTGACTCTGGGCAAATTGCGCAAATTCCCTAAGCTTCTACAACTTCATTTGTTAAGTGGGGAGAAACATCTACTCCATAGGATTGTAAGATCATGAAATAACGTGTAGAAATCACCTGGTCCAGGTAAGTGCTGTCAGAAAAAAAAAAACTGCCTAGACTTAGAAATGGATAAAAGAAATTATTTGGTTTCCCTTCAAAGGAGTACTTGGATTGTCCAGCAAACCCTCCAGGGATTTTACAGGATGTGCACTGTCGATTGATTTTCTATTGACTGGGCTTTTTTAAAAAATTACATCTCTGTAAGGGTAATAAGTTAACATAGAAAATGGGAGTAATAATACAAATGAGCTGTAATAATTTTGCTCAGTAGAAATTCAGTTGATTTCCTATTGAGAAGATAACACCAAACACAATTGTTCTATAAGGTATTAACTGATGTGCACCTATTTGCAAAGAACAAATTAATCATTTGTTCCTCATAGTCTCCTTTGAACCAGTCTCAATAACTTTGTTTCCTCATTAATGAGTTAAACAAAATCTTTGGCCATTTAAAATCGGCATGAGAGTCATGAGTTTGCCTTTTTGAAAATTATAGTTGAGCAATACTCAACAAATGATAACTTCTTCTACAAAGTAATATGTATTCCATTCTACAAAGTAAGTAGCAGGACTAATTGAATCCCCGGTCTTCCCCGGCTCTCACTTCTCTGGTTTGGCCAGACCTGACCACACTGACTGCTGGGAATAAAACAGTGGCAACTGCGTTCGAAATGAGCTTCTTTTTCTGTAGAACCTAATTACAGGACCTCGGCAGGAAAGAAAGTGTGGGAGACACGCTGCAGACCCCGCTGCCTCGACTGGGAATGGTAATTCTGCCCATTCTAAAGAGAGCAGCAAAAGCAGGGTGGGCTTTGGAAACTCCATGGAGCAAAGTACTTCTTGCACTTCTCCATCAAATCTCACCAGGCATCTCAATACAGGACTGGCCTGTGGGAGAGCAGTGCTGCCACCCCAGAGGGGAAGGAGAGAGGACCACGGCCTAGGGGGTTCGTTTGCTGGGCTGCTGGAGTGCAATTTATCAGAAATGGGTCTTTATTAGCTTCTAAGTGTAGAGTTCTGAGGCCATGAAAATGTCCACATCAAGGCATCCTCAGGCGATGCTTTCTCCCTGAAAACCAGCTGCCGGTGACTCTGGACCCCTTCGTCACATGGCAAGTGTGATGGTGAGGCTGATGTGTCACCTCGGCCAGGTAATCGTGCCCTGTTGTCTGGTCAAGCAAGCACTGGACTAATTGTAATACAGGGACATTTATGGACTTCAGTCCCCATTGACTTTACTGCAGCGGTAAATCACAGATAGCTGATTACAATTACATCAATCAGGGAGATTGCCATCAGCAGTGAGTGACACTTTATCCAATCAATGCCTTTATCCAATGAATGCCTTAAAAGGGGAAAGATTCCACAATTGAGGGAGAATTTCCCAGCTTGTCTTTAGACAGCCAACATCTCCCAGAACTCATCAAGCACCTTCACTGGACTTTCACCAGAGCCCTGGTTGCAGCCTGCGGAACCTGGACTTGTGTATCCCCACAATCATGTGAGAGACTCTTAGAAAATCGCATACTATAATGGGAAACGGACTTGGCCCAGTGGTTAGGGAGTCCATCTACCACGTGAGAGGTCCGCGGTTCAAACCCCGGGCCTCCTTGACCGGTGTAGAGCTGGCCCATGCGCAGTGCTGATGCGCGCAAGGAGTGCCCTGCCACGCAGGGGTGTCCCCCGCGTAGGGGAGCCCTACACGCAAGGAGTGCACCCCGTAAAGAGAGCCACCCAATGCGAAAGAAAGTGCAGCCTGCCCAGGAATGGCACTGCCCACAAGGAGAGCTGACACAAGATGATGCAACAAAAAGAGACACAGATTCCTGTGCTGCTGACAACAACAGAAGCGGACAAAGAAACAAGATGCAGCAAATAGACACAGAGAACCGACAACTGGGGGGGAGGGGGGGAGAAATAAATAAATAAATCTTTTTTAAAAAAATCGTGTACTATTTACAGATATCCCTTGTTGATTCTGTTTCCCTAGAGGACCTTGACTAATATAGCTAGGCTCATGGCAGCATCTGCTGGTCTCTCCCTTCTCTCCCAGGTTTTGTTGCTTTGAGCTTCTTAGTGCCATAACTTTCTCTCTGCTTCTGTGTCTTTCTGTTTCTAAGGGACTATATTCATCCTGTTTCTAAAGGACTCCAGGAAGAGGATTAACACTCACTCTGGGCCACGCCTTAACTGAAGTCAGCTCATCAAAAGGTCCTACCTACAATAGGTTCACACCTACAGGAATGGAGCAGCTTTAAGGACATGCTTTTCTGGGGTCCATCCAGCTTCAAACATCACACCTAGTATGATGAAGCACTGGGAGGCAGCACTGCTGAGGATGATGGCATGGCCCTGCCTCAGCCTGAATGGCTCTTCTGGGATTGCCTGGAGCTGGGATTCCTAATGCTCTGGTCATCCGCACAGATGTCTCCCAGCTCCAATCCCTTTGCAGGTGGAGCTCTGCAGGGACAAAGGGGTACTTTGGGATTTACCTGGCCATAGGCTTTGAATGAAGGCCTGGCTTGGGCAGTGCAAGGAATAGTACAAGACTCATGCACTGGGATGGTGGGAAATCATATGGACTTACATCCTCTATCACTGCTAACAGCATTTGGAAGCTGGGCCCTGTTGTGGTCCTCTTTTGGTAGAAAGGCTCATTCTCCCTGGAGACTCCAAAGAATGTGAAATGGTGAAGTCCAGGGTCTCAGACACTCCAAGTGCCCCTGCTCATAGATTGATAAGTGTCTCCCAGTATTTTTTTTGCTACAGTAATAGAACCCTTAAATTTTAGCTGAGCATTTGACCTTATGAAATAAAGATTTTATTTCATTTTTGCTGGCTGAAGTGTGTTCTTGAGAGTCTTTTTTTTTTAAGGTTTATTTTATTTATTTCTCCCCTCCTTCCATTCCTCCCCCACCCCCATTGTCTGTTCTCTCTGTCCATTCACAGTGTTCTTCTGTGTCTGCTTGTGTTCTCATTTAGGTGGCTCTGGGAACAGATTCTGGGACCTTCTGGAGTGGGAGAGAAGTGATTACTCTCTTGCGCCACCTCAATTCCCTGTTCTGCTACATCTTCTTATTTTCTCTCCTCTTTGTCTCTTGTCACATCTTCTTGCTGCACCAGCTTTCAGCATAAGTGGGCAGTCCTTCACAGGGCAGCTTTCCCATGCTGGATGGCATTCCCATGCAGGTGGCACTCCTGCATGGGGTGGCATTCCCGCATGGGCTGGCACTCTGCATGGGCCAGCTTGCCACATGGCCCAGCTTGCCCTCACCAGGAGGCCCTGGGCATCGAACCCTAGACCTCTTATATGGTAGATGGAAACCCAATCGGTTGAGCCACATCTGTTTCCCTAGAGAGTCTTGAAGTCAACTGAGTCCATGAAGTGTCAGCAATATGGTGGAGATGGGGAAACCAGGACATGGGAGGAGCCTGACCCCTGTGATGGTTTGAAGCTGTGTGGACCCCAGAACTGTATGTTCATAAAGTTAAGCCATTCCTGTGGGTGTGCATCCATTGTAAGTAGGACTTTTGGGTGAGGAGGATCTTAAGATGTGATCCACTCTTTCAGGGTGGGCCTTAATCTTCTTACTGGAGTCCTTTATAAGAGAATGAAATTCAAAGACCAAGAAAGCCACAGAAGCCAGAAACTGAAAACAATGGAACCCTGGGAGAGAAAAGAGAGCCCAGCAGATGCAGCCATGTGCCTGGCCATGTCACAGAGGAGTCCAGGATCATTGGCAGCTGGTCTTTGGGAAGAAATCATCACCTGATGGTTTGGACATTTTTTTCAGCCTAACACCTGTAAGCTTGAAGGTAATAAATGTCCATTGTTTAAATATACCATTTTATGGCATCTGCATTTCAGCAGCCATAGAACAGCCCCTGATGATGAAGCAGTGGCCACCTTGGAAGAGAGAGGCTGAAAACGCCCTCTGGTTGTTTTAGAGTCTCACAATTAAACCTAATCTTAACTAATATCTGCAAAGTATGAATGCAGAAAAAACTGGTGCAGCTGGCTAGGGATAACTGGCAACATTCTTTCCAACAAAGTGGATCTTACCTGTGAACAATTAACATCATAAAAGACTTTCTCCAACAATTAAAATATTAAAAAACTGTCTTAAGCCAGCAGTTTAGAAGATAAACTAGCTCTGATTCTTGGAACAAATAATAATCAGACTTTTCTATAAAAATAAAAATCTGCCCATCACTGTAACATGCTTTATGTTATCTAACAATTGAGGTTTGACATCAGCAAGTATATGCAGCTATTATATTAAATTAACATATAAATTCATATAATCCCAATGAAAACACCAACAGGTTTTTTTAAGAAAAATTTTAATTTAATAATTTAATGAAACTACATAAAAATAGAAAGTGTGATGACTCTAATATTGACTATAACTTTTCAGGAAAATAACTAGCCTGATGTAGGGGACACAGTGACTTGTCACCAGGGTTCCCTTCAGGACCACTGAAAGTGCTGCTGGATGACAGTCCCCAGCTGGCAGTGCTCTCAAGGAATTGCCACTTCAGCCAAGGTCATGCTCCCTTCCCAAGGTCATCTGCGTGGAAAGGCTAGTGCATGAGGGAGATGGAGATAGAGGCCTTATCTTCAGAGCTTTCACAAGGCGAGCCAAGGCCTTTGTATAAACATTTTCATGCAGTTAGTAAAGACCTAGAATTCTAGCATTACCCTAGATGGATCTTCTAGAAAACTGTCCAATATGTCCTAGAAGAAAAGCCAGTGAAGCACGCCTCTAAATCCATGACTGTCCTACTTGGAGGATGACAAGTTGAAAGGCACAAAGAAGTTTCCTGGAAGATTCACTGTTGGACAATTGCTTTAGGTGAATGTAATTTCTTAGAAAGGACCTATAAGCACATAGTTTAGCTCGTTTCCTGCCCAGGATCCCAAACCCATCTAAAGCATTTTGACTGGCAGTGTCTGGCACGACGCATGGTATGGAGCCAGTAGTTCTATGGAGCCCGACATTCCCTTGCCCAGGACATGCCAAGTGTCTCTACTCTTTCTACTTTTAGAGTGTAAAATTTAACTGTGTTGACCTCCAGCATAATGAGACAAAACAAAGGCAGGGAAGGAATGATACTTGTTAAGATAAAAAGAAAATAGGGGTTTCCCAGGTCTGATTAAATTTGTAGCTCATTTACAATGTCTTTTGTATTTTTTATCTTTTCCCCTTCTCCCCTCCTTTAATTTTCCTTCTGCCCAAGTCTGCCCCCTTCCCTGTGTTCACAAGTGTTAATCTTGAAACTACTTCCATCTCAGAGTCTGCTTCCCAGACACATCTGGAAAACTCTGGAAGGTAAGGACAATGAGAGGAACCTGTCCAACCAGATATTCAAACACATTATAATGCTTTGGTAATTTCAAGAGACTGATACAACTATGGGAATAGAGAGAATTTGGGAATAAAAGAGGAGTCCTGAGTAGATAATCCATTGTATATATAAAAATGTAATATAGGATAAAGTAACCATTGCAAAATGTGGGAAAATTGAATTATTCAATAAATTTCCTAATTACTTAATAAATTTGGGGGAGGGGAAGCTGGTTCCCTATCTCACTGCTTTCATCAATATAAATTCCAAAATGATCAAAGATTTAAGTGTAAAAAAATAGTGATAAAATTTAAGTACAAAAAGAAGAGTTTATTCTTTTATGTATTTATATATGTTTGGAATGGTTTTCCTAAGCCTGCCAAAAACACACCAATATGTGTTTTAATAGTTTAAATTTTTAAATTTGTGTATGACTAAATAATCTCTTAATATACAATGAACACTTACAAACTAATAAGAAAGACAACAAAATAGAGTTGAATGATTTGAAAAGTCAGTTTATAGAAAAAAATATAAATGGCTAATAAATTTATGAAATGGTGCTTGATCTCACTATTTAAAGGAATGCAAAGAAAGGCCTTAGATAATCCTTCTCCTCCATTAAAATGGCAAGATTGAAGCTAATAATAGCATGGCTGAGAATGTAGGGAAATAGAAACTGCTCTTTTGGAGGTGGCAACTCCTTAAAGTTGGAATTTAATATGTGCATGCTCAGTAATTGAACTTCTGTAAATTTCTCCTATGAATACATGCACTTGTGTTCAGTCATAGATGTGGAAGTATATTCACTGTGGTTTTGTTTAGAATAACTAAAAACTAGAAACCATTTATGTGTTGACAAAAAGGCGGCTGGTTGCCATGTACATTATGATACTTCTATACAATGGAATATTTATTCAGAGCTTATAAAGACAGGTGGGTCTACATCTAATGGCATCAGAATATAGCCAAGATTTTATTAAATTAAAACTGTAAAGAGCAGTAAAATATAGAATAATTCCATCTTCATAAAAAATAAAATCTCAGCATGTAAGTTAAGGTAAGATAGTGATAAAGCAGAACCAGAGAAAAGGTAAATACCTGGGGATGTAATCTTGATTTAAAATCAGCATATGAGTTAATATAAGCTAGAGATAAAGCAGAGTCAGAGAAAAGGTAGAGACCCGGGGATGCAATCTTGACTTTCCCCATGCTTCAAAACTCTAGCAAAGTCCAATTTCTTTACTGTGGTTTCCAGGTCTTTCCATGACAGGATTCCACTTAACCTTTCCAGGCTAAAAATTTTCCACTCCTCTCCCACCTTTCCAACCAGTCACACTGAATTATTTTGTTTGACTTCTATGAGCCATGAATTCTCTTGCCCCTTGCACATTTCAGTACTGTTCCCCTTGCTTGGAACATTCATAACATTCTACTCATCATTCCTCATGTGTTTAGCTTAGATGTCATGCCATAAATCCCTCTAATCCTACAACTAAATTACATCTGTTACAAAAGCAGCTGCAGGTGGTCATGGTGCTTCCCAGGTCACAATAGAAATACCTATTAACTTGTCTAGCTCTCCCCATCAAATAGGAGGACAGTGAGGTCAAGTATGATGACCGCTTTGCTTCCAGTTTCATCTCTGGGTCCTCCCCTGTTCCTGGCACATTACTGGCTCCCAGTCAATATTTGCTTTAAGAATGAATAAATGATCTTCAGAGAAGTAAGTATAGAGAACTACCAAGAGACCCCACAGAAGAAACCCAAATGGGAAAAAAGGAGTTGAGGCAGCATCTCTAGGCTGCTATCACTGGTAAAAGCAAAGCAAGGAGCTTAAGTTCAAAGGCATCGTATGGTTATAGAAAAAGATGTGGCTTCAGAAGGACTCAAATAAACCAGAATACAACTGCCTTCAGATAAGAGAGAAAGGGGATTTTGATGGAAGCCTCTTTTGAGTTATATTTATGGAGCTGTGTGAGCATGGTGAGTGTATTGGGACTATTGAGTATGAGCCCATGATTAAGCCAATTAGAAGAAAAATATGATTTTTTAAATCATAAATTTGTTCCTAATCAAAGTCATATTGTAAGTGGGTTGACCATGTTTTCCGAGTTTAAGCACTTTTATGTGCTTAACTTTCCTCAGTACTGGCTATTACAGATATGTGAGAGAGAAGAACTAATTAGAGTAATAAACTAACCCCCACCATTGCATCCAATGGTAAAGCTTCCTAGAAAGGGAAAATGATTCCCATTGGTCTCACACACACAGGAGAATGGCTATGGAAACAGTAGAATTTTTCCAAGGTCCATTTGTGTAGGATGCCATTCAGAGCATCCTCCGGCCCCAGAACAACACGCCCTCCTCTTTCTCTAGGCATTCTCACCCCCACCCCAGTGCTTAAGGGAGGTCCTGGTAGTTTGAACACTCTAGGCTCTCAGAACAAATCCCTCCCCTTTCCCCCCTCATGGATGAATTGGACCTTATGACTCAGCTATCACTCAACTTGGGTCCCATCTGCATTTTCCTTTCCTACGAATTTGTATTGGGGACTGTCAAGAGAGATGAGCAAATCTTTGCTTATGAGTGAGACAGAAAAAACTCATGCTTTATGGTTAAGGAACTACAGGAGTGATTATATCAATTCAGTCAGGTCCAGTTATCACAAGATTATTTTGTGATCCCATCAACTTATCAGATCAATGATAAAAGAAAGTACAAGGTGCCTCTAATTCTCACCCTCATTTAGAGCCTTATGCATGAATAGTCAAGAGCCCTGTAGATTGCCTTAGGAAAACAAGCAAGCCAACCAATCTCTCCTCAAGAGGCTGCTACAGAAGTTGGAGTTACGGTAATTGTCCAGGGAGGTGGTTCCAGAGGAGAAGCAGGACAACACACCAGCAAGTTCGGTGGCCATACCTGAGCTAACTAGGCTTAGCTCAATTCAGAGATATGCTCACTGGCCACGGACTAGGAGAGTGGGACCGCAGGACAATATAAGGCTAACAGAATTCATCTTGCATAAAAGGCCACAGAGACCCTGGACCATCGCAGACATTCTCTGGGAAGAATTCTCCCACAGGTAAGTTAGGAATGTCTGTGATGGGCAAAGGTGCCTCTGAGAAGAAGCTGCAAATCAAACCAGCCCCATCAGCTAGCCCGTCACGAAACGTGTGACTTTCAATGACTTTATCTGTCTGTGGTAAGGAGAGATTTTTCAAGCTCCAGGACTGGGCCCTGGGCAGATGGATGGAGTTTCCAAAAAGAATACATGTGGTCAAGGTTTAGGTCATGTTGGTCAAGGGCAATTTTCCTGAGTTTTGCCTGAGCAATAGCTGCCAGGTACAGAGAGCACAGGAAGTCAAGCTAAAAGAGTTGAGAAGGGGCTTCAAGTCCATCCAGGAGGAAGCAGAGCCCCTCCTGCACAGATGAGTGGACTGGAACTCATGCTTAGACTGTCAGTGTAGACAGCTCCCTCACTCTCAGCACTCACCCCTCAACATTCCTTTCAGAGGAGACAAGGATTTTTATTCCTTAGATACGCTTAAAAAATGCTCCTGGGAAGAGAGACATTAATTCCAGGTAATTTTGAAGTACATATAATTGTCCTCTCTTTAGATCCCAGAAAGAGGTTTGAAAGACTTGATAGTCTTTACTAAAGACTTATACGTAAGTACATGCATGATGTCAAAGACGAAACCGAACCAAGTAAGGAAACAGATTTTATTCAGGCCATTGCAATAGAGAGCATTCCCCAGATCCAAAGACCTCAGCATGGTAGTTTTGTCGTAAATGCTCAGAGGGAGAAGAAAGGTTACAGGTGGGCTGAGTTCAAGTTGAGAATGCTTTACAATCAGGGAACATCTCGGTCAGCTTCACAGGAAATGTTTATCTCTGTATCTAGCTAGTTTGAGGCAGAACAAACAGTTCTAATCTTGTCTAATTATGGATAAGACAAAGAATGCAGGAGGGGGTTGGAGGGTCTGTGTCTTGTCAGCAAGTTCAAGAAAAATGGGAAAGGTTTGTGTTGGGGCTTGCAAGGGTCAAGGCAACAGCAGGTGTCATGCAAGCTGGAAGAAAAGAGGGGTCAGCTCGTCATACCTAAGTTATGTGGTGGAGAGGGGTTCCTTGCAGGAAGACACTAAAGTGGGGTGGTGGCTGGAAAACAAGAGGTTGGTGGTATTTCACAATCGTCATTTTCTAGAAGCACAGAATCAGGTGAAGTTCAATATTGTCAGTGTCCCCAATCCCAGGTAAAAGTATGGATTCCATATATAAAAGAAAGGGTGGATGTGTAGAGTTGTGGGACTCCAAGCAGGAGAATTACATCCATCAACTATGTGGGATCTAAGCTCCCTCTTGATATAGAGGTGGAGTGGACATCACCATCTCAGGGTCCACAGGATGGAGGAATAAAATATGGATTAGAGTAGACTTACTGGTATTCTACTACAGAACTGTTGTGACTAGTAATGGAAGAAACTGTAGCATTGATCTGGAGAAAGTGGCCATGGTAGTTGCTGAGGGCAGGGAGTGGGAAGAAATATGAGATGTGGGGACATTTGCAGGACTTGGAGTTGTCCTCAATGATATTGCAGGGACAGATGCTGGACATTATATATCCTGCCATAACCCACTGAAACTACTGGGGGGGGAGAGTGTAAACTACAATGTAAACTATAATCCATGTGGTGCAGCAGTGCTCCAAAATGTATTCATCAAATGCAATGAAAGTGCCACAACTATGAAAGAAGTTGATGTGGGAGGAATGGAGGGATGGGGGGTTCGGTTTGTTGGAACCTCTTATATATTTTTTTTATTCCACCCCCTTGTAGCTTTTTGTGTATTGTCTGCTCTCTGTGTCTATTTGCTGTGCATTCTTCTGTGTCTGTATTTATTTATTTAATTTCACCTCCCCCCTTGCAGCTTGCTTGCTGCTTGCTGCCTGCTCTCTGCATCCATTCGCTGCACCCTCTTCTGTGCTTTTTTTTTTTTTTTGCTTGTCTCTCTTCTCTGTTGCGTCACCCTGCTGAGTCAGCTCTCTACAGTGCTTGTGAGCCAGGTGGTTCTCCGCAGCACTTGCGGGCGAGCCTGCCTTCACAAGGAGGCCCTAGGATGCAAACCCAGGGACTCCCATACGGGAGGTGGGAGCCCAACTGTGAGCCACAGCAGCTTTCCTCTTTTATTTTTTAATGTAACATTTTTTGTGATCTATGTATCTTAAAAAAAAAAGACAATTTAATTTAAAAAAAAAGTAATTTAAAAAATTTTAAAAAGTAGATTGTAGGTACATCTGAAACTACCCTTGAAATAGGCTTACTCTCCTAATCCCATCAGCTAGAATCACTTTGTGGAACTCACCAAAAAATTATGTGACACACACACTTTAGTTTTCATTCTTTAACAGTGGATCTGATGAGTAAAAGATTAGGGGAGAGAGACTCCTTATAATGTTGGAAGAGTATGGTCAAAAGAAAGAACTTCCATAATGTAAAATCAATAATAATTTAAGATATCAAAAAGATAGTCATTTACAAACCTTTCAAAGATGCGTTGACTCTTCAGGGCCCTTGGGCATTTCAATAAATTATTTTATGGAGTCAGAATCTCACTAAATGTTAAATCCCACAGAAAGGCTTTCTCTTGTTTGGATAGAGTCTGAATGTTCAACCTCATGACAAAGTTCAAGCACGTCCTACTAAATCCAGCAAATATTTACTGAATCCTGAGCACAGACATGGTGCTGTGGAGTGGAGTCTGTTAAACCAAAGATGCCTTGCTGCGGACTCATGTGTCTTCACAACTTCTTCATACTGGGTGGCCCTGCAGAATCAATCTCAGACTCTCCTCGAAGCTCCAGAGATGGGACTTAGACTTCCAAGGAAGGGCACTGGCATTTTCTTTTTAAATTTTTTTGTTTATTATCTTTTTGTTTTTTTAAGATACATAGATCACACAAAATGTTACGTTAAAAATATAAGAGGTTCCCATATGCTTCCCACATCAACAACTTTTCTCATTAGTGTATTAGTCAACCAAAGGGGTGCTGATGCAAAATACCAGAAATTGGTAGGTTTTTAATAAAGGGTATTTATTTGGGGTAGGAGCTTACAGATACCAGGCCATAAAGCACAAGTTACTTCCCTCACCAAAGTCTATTTTCATGTGTTGGAGCAAGATGGCTGCCGATGTCTGCGAAGGTTCAGGCTTCCTGCGTTCCTCTCTTCCCAGAGCTTTCCCGGCTTAGGGTTCCACTCTTCCCAGAGTTCCAGCATCAAACACCAACATCAAAACTCCAACATAAGAACCCTCAACTCTCTCCTTTGCCGTGCCTTTTACCTGAGTCCCCACCTACCAAGGCGCAGGTACTCAATGCCCTACTGACACAAGAGGTTTCCTTGATTAAGTAATCAAGCAAACCTCTGAATCCAATACACTCTCATATGCCCAGAGGAAAAGACCAGTATATAAACATAATCCAATATTTCTTTTTGGAATTCATCAATAATATCAAACTGCTACAATTAGTGTGATACATTCATTGCATTTGATGAATACATATTGGAGCACTGGCACTGGCATTTTCTTTTTTTTTTTTTTTTATAATTTTTTTATTTTTTATTGACTTTGTAATAATATTACATTAAAAATATATATGTGAGGTCCCATTCAACCCCACCCCCCCCCCCCAACAACACTCGTTCCCATCATCATGACACATCCACTGGACTCGGTAAGTACATCTCTGGGCACCTCTGCACCTCATATACATTGGTTCACATCATGGCCCATACTCTCCTCTATTCCATCAAGTGGGCCCTGTGAGGATTTACAACGTCCGGTGATTACCTCTGAAGCACCATCCAGGGCAGCTCCACGTCCCGAAGACGCCTCCACCTCTCATCTCTTCCTGCCTTTCCCCACACCCTTTGTCCATTATGTCCACTTTTCCCAATCCAATGCCACCTCTTCTATGTGGACATTGGATTGGTTGTGTCCATTGCACCTCTATGTCAAGAGGAGGGTCAGATTCCACCTGGATGCTGGATGCAATCCTCCCATTTTCAGTTGTAATCACTCTAGGCTCCATGGTGTGGTGGTTGTCCTTCTTCAACTCCATCTTAGCTGAGTGTGGTAAGTCCAATAAATCAGATTGTAGGTGCTGGAGTCTGTTGAGGCTCAGGATCTGGCTATCACATTGTCAGTCCAGAGATTCAAATCCCCTAAATATATCTTAAACCCCAACATTAACTGCACCTCCAGCACATTAGCATGAAAGTCTTATGCAGGGAGATCCCATCTGAGTCCAGATTCATCACACATAAACACCATTTCCAAAGAGGGGCCATCTGCCCTGGTAGTTAACCCCATCGGCCATGACCATAACTCCCATGGGTCTCTTTAGCCCTCAAAGGAACCAATATCTGGGGGTTGTATCTGCTTTATCTGTCTCTCTGACTCTGCTCAGTTGTGCATGAGGGCAAACCTTCTGCCAGCCTCCAGACTCTTTTTTAGAAACTCGTAGCCATATAAACTCATTTCTCCTTTCCATTTCCCCCTTACTTTAGGTCAAACAGCATTTTAAAGTCATGGTATTTTATGTAGACATGGATATTCTGCTGATCCGCATTGAACCTTCCGTATAAGGTCATTTTCCAGTTGCATCATCAGTTGGTAGTTGATAGTGGTCCCTCGTTGCCAGGGAGGCTCATCCCCGGGTGTCATGTCCCGCGCTGGGGGGAAGGCATTGCATTTACATGCTGAGTTTGGCTTCGAGACTGGCCACATTTGAGTAACATGAAGGCTGACAGAAGGAAATTCCCAGGCACAAAGTTGCTCTAGGCCTTGTTCTTATTTTGGGTTTATCAGCTCACAAGCATAGTCATTAGCATCTGGGGCTCACTGTTGAACCCTCACTCCCTCCCGGTCCCCACCACTGTACCTGGGAGACTGTCGCTGCTCCCCTAGGGACCACGACAGAGCACCACTGGCCAGGAACCCAGTACCCCCCCTACTGTGGTTTTTAATTGTTGCCACTATGAGTATATCCAAACATTACCATGCACCCTGGACATATGTTCTGTACAGCTCCCTGTCAGTCATATATCACCTGTCATTGGTATCCCATACCAGTATCCCTCCATTGCCATTGTTGAAACACTCTGTGATCCAGAACTCCCCGAAATTTGAAGCCCAATATAATGTCATGGTCCCTTACTAGGGAATGGCATATAGCAATGAGTTTAAAGGATAGATAAAGAACTTGGATAAAGTTAGATAAAGAACTTAGATAAAGAATGTTGACTTGAAAAAATTCCACATCCTATTTTTTTCTTTTTTTTTTCTCCCCCCCCCCCTAATTATTCAGCTTTTCTTCACAGGAGTCCTAGACCACAGCAATGTATATATATAATATACAGGACTCCCACACATCCACCAGAAAACCTTTTCCCTTCCACAGTGATACTCTTACGCCCTATTCATATCATATTTACTTAAAGTGATGTACAGAGTCTGAGACATTGGCTTTCTAACAAGGTGACATCTGTGCTTACATTATGGTACATACTTTAGGATACACAGTTCTTTACATTTTTAGTTATCCTATGTTTTACATTATGGTTTACATTATCAGTCTGTCATCTCCTATATGTTATGGTGTAATATTACATGTTTTATATCCATCTTTGGCACTGGCATTTTCAAACCACATATAAACTTTCTACTGCATCACAGGAAAAATTTTCTATGTATTTAAGTTCTTATTATTGTATAATATTTTCTTCTGTGGATCATAAGTGTAAAAGTTCTGTTTGCTCCCCAGAAACTATCTAAACAATGGATGACACTCAACTTAAAATAAAAGAAATGCTACTGTGAAAAACAACATTAAAACTTCAGAGGTAGGGTTGGCGGGGGGAGTAAAGAGAGTAAAACAACCAAAGGATGAAGAGAAGAACGGCTATAAATGTCAAGGTGGTTTTCATTATAGTTCAGAAAATAGAGCTTATGTTTTCCAATTTTGACCTGAATGATTTTTGTGTGGCCCCTGGGAATACAAAGTTAAATATCATATCATTAACTGAACACACGGGATAAGAAAAATACAGAGGAATATTAGGGATTATGTTGAAAATTAGAATTTTGCTTGCAGTACCCACGCAAAACCCATTTTTACAAGAAAAGCTCTGGCCCAGGGTGGAAGTTCCAGACACTGTCTGGGATTCTGAAGGCCAATTGACATAGATCAGTTCGTTGCCAAATCTTGGGTCTTTAAGAACACTCCTCTTAAGGCAGATCTGTACCACCCATGTCTTCTTTGTACAGAGGGGAAGATGGCCCAGCCTTGGGAATGCTGGACCTAACAGCCCACAACCATCACGCTGTAAGCACAGAACTCTTCCTCTCCCTTGTGAGTCATAATCCTTTCCAGTTCTCAAAACACATCATCAACTTCATGTGAGGAAGAGTGGGCTCCCTCCATTTCCCTCCCACCATGTTTGCCTTCTGGCTCTCCTCTGTGGCTCCATAGCAGAGGTGCCCATTGATTGAATTGAAGGAATAGGTATGTGGTTACCTGCCCAGAAGGAGCAGCTGATAATTTAGGACCCACTGTGCCACCAAGAGCAGTGCTGAAAACATGGACTTTTGGGCTGAGAGAAGGGGTCCTGTCTCGGTATGTGACATATCTCACAGGGTCGGGGGCTGCATAGAACTTGGGAACTCTTTGCTGAATGTGTGGCACAGCTATCTTCCAGGGCACATCCAGGCCCCAACCTGACTTCCGGCTTCCCCCCGGCATCAACAGGGGAGGCCTCGAGAGGCTGCTGGCCCAGTGGGGGAATGAGCTGGAGGATAAGTGACAAAGCAGTGTGGTAACATTTGTAATACCCGCGAGCACCAGAAGGATTGGGGCATCCCCTCTGCATGGCATGGTTTTTGTAAAGCATTGGGAAGTAAGGGCATACGTGTTTAAAAGAAGCATGGGGGAGGAGGGGAGGACAGTGGGAAAGCCGTATCGAAGACAAGAACAAAATACAGCTCGATGATGAAAATAAAGTACCTAGAAAGAAGGTCATGTTTTAGTTTAATTTTCAGAGAAGTCCTTTATAAAAGTATATTTTCCTTGAAAATTCTTTATTCTTTTTAAAATTGGAGGTTTTTTTGTTTTAAAAAAAAATGGGCGTTGGGTTTTATATGAAGCACATAGGTGTTTCAAATAAAAAGTGGGTGTGGCTCAGGCAGTTGACAAGGGAGGTCCCAGGTTCTGTTCCTAGTGCCTCCTGAAAAATAAACAAAAAATTCAACAAGCAAAACGAACAAGAAAGTCAACTCAGGGGAGCCAATGTGGCTCATTGATTGAGCGTCGGCTTCCCACATATGAGGTCCCAGGTACAATCTCCAGCCCTGGCACTTTCAAAAAGGAATTTAAATAATGGGCATTCTTGTTTCCTTTCTCCCAGCAATTCTATTGCACAGAGAAGAATTTGATGCACGTATAATTGGACACTGTATATGTATGTGTGTGTTTATATATATGCATTTATGCTTATATTCATATACACGTACATATATAATTATGCATTAAATTACTCATACTATTTTTTTTTCTTTCTTTCCCCTTCCCCCCCTCCCCCGCCCCGGTTGTCTGTTCTCCGTGTCTATTTGCTGTGTCTTCTTTGTCCGCTTCTGTTGTTGTCAGCAGAACGGGAATCTGTGTTTCTTTTTTTGTTGCGTCATCTTGTTGTGTCAGCTCTCCGTGTGTGCTGTGCCATTCCTGGGCAGGCTGCATTTTCTTTTGCACTGGGCAGCTCTCCTTATGGGGTGCACTTCTTGCGTGTGGGGCTCCCCTACGCGGGGGACACCCTGCGTGGCGTGGCCCTCCTTGCATGCATCAGCTCTGCGCGTGGGCCAGCTCCACACGGGTCAAGGAGGCCCGGGGTTTGAACCGCGGACCTCCCATGTGGTAGGCATACGCCCTAACCACTGGGCCAAGTCCACTTCCCCATACTATTTTTATTATTTTAAAACTAAAATAATTTTTCCATATGTCTTTATAAAATATTCTCTCTTAATCGCATCAGACATTTTTCCAGTCTATCATTCTACAATTTACCCGAAAATCTTTTCCCGAAGAGATTCAAGTAGTTCCAGCACAAGCCGCTATTGAGAGACCTGAAATCTGCAAACAAGAGTTGCCACTTGCTAAAGCAAAACTAAGCATTGCACAATGCTTTCCCTATATTACAAGCCAGTCATTCTCCCTGCAACTGAAAGCAAACCAGGAAAACTCACTTCACTGTTCTGAAACGCTCCAAGATTCACGAAGCCATCAATGACTCGACCTGAGGAAGCCACAAACGAGGTAAAATCTCTTTAGGATGGTAGTAGTGAGTTTGAGGACGTTTAAATTGTCTGGATGTTTGTGTGGTGAGAGCAAAGACACAAAATTGTCTTCTGGTGATTTACCCACAGAATTGAACATCTCTGTGACTTTGCTTCTACAGACAAAATGATGACAAAAGATCTGGATCCTTCCAGCCTCATCACCACTTTCCATCACTCCTCTAGGCATGGTGGCAATATATGTATTTGTCCCTCAGTTGCCCAAATCATAGCTCCAGTTGCCTTAGCTACTCCTCGCACTCAGCCAGATCTTCTTTAATGGAGAGATCTGCTTGTTCCGATTTGCTAGGGCTCATTAAAATGGTCTTGCGAGCTGCTGCAGAACTGGTATTTTCAGCGCGTGTTGATAGAACATTCTGTTTGGATAGGCACTCCTTGAGCCAAGCAGCTGTATTTCCAGCTGGGTGTAGTTCTGCTGGTGGAAATGTGGGGTGTGTGTGTGTACCTAATGCAGCCACCCTTTCCTGATGCTATTATATTACCTGTTTTATTTTTGGTATAGCACTTACAGCCATCTGAATTTCTTTGCTTTCTCGGTTTTCTCAGTTGCTTATTGTCTGTGTACCCCACTACGTTTAAACATCTATGAGAACAGGGGAGCTTAGACCTCCAGTCAGTGTGGTAGCCCCAAGGTCTAGAAGAGTAGTGTGTGGTGTATGATAGGCACCCAGAAAACTTGGGGCAACTGGTTGTAGAAATAAGCTCCGACTCTACGTGAGTGGAAGGCTAAGCACAAAGGGCAAAGGAATCATGCATTTAGAAAACAAAATGGTATGTCTATGGGCATGCGTCTTCTAAACCATAAGCTTCTGTAGTCCCTCTCGCTATGAAAGCAGAGCTCGCGAAAGTTCTCTCATCCTGACTCATTCAATTTTGCTAAACTGATAGGAAGAGAGAAAGAAATGTCAAAAGCAAAGAACTGCAGCCCTCCGAGGGCCTCTCTCCCCGTGGTACTGGCTGAGGAACGCCTCGACCTTATCAGACGTCAGTGTTGAAGGAGGGTTCTGCAGAGGCCTGGGAAAAGATCAGGCTGGATGATGAAGCCACCCAGATGTCCCAGGTGCAAATAAGTGCTAAGACCACTTTAGGGCAAGGAAGATTTTTAAAAATCTTAGGACACAAAAAGCGCTTTCAAAGCCGACGTGGAGGTCTTATATGATTCAGAAATGTCGTGAGTGTGGAAGGAGCAGGTGCTGACCAGAGAGCAGGCTCAGTAAAACCTTTCCAGTCTTTTTTCTGGGCCCCAGGCTGCTGAGATGACCTGTGTGAGGGGCTCTGCTCTCTCTGATAAGTAATGGAAATTGGCTGAATGGGTCTCATCTAAGGACCTAACAAAGTCAAGTTCTCAGACACTGGACTGAACCCAGAGGAATCCTACCCCAACTCAGGAGGAGGGCCCTCTACCCAGGGTCCTCTCCAAGGTACTGGGTGATTTGGAATATTTGCTAAGAGAGAACACAACTCAGGCCATATAGTTGTGCTCATAGAAATTGCTTTTCCTAATTTTTTAAAAAACAGAGCATAGTGTACATTTATTTCCAAAGTGGGAAATTCCTAAAGTAGACAATAATTTGTTTCCCTCCCTCTATTTTTTCATCTATATGTAGACTTTTTAAAATGTGTAATTAATGAATAGGGCACATTTGAATGTATTTAATGTTACTTTATTAACAAAGATGTCAGATTTAAATGTCAAGAAAATTGATATTAATTTGCTAACCCGAGGACTTTCTTTAAAAGAGCAAACCATTGATTAGACTTCCTTTACATTAAGAGCAATCTTTAACTTCTTAGCAGGAAGCTTAATGATTTAAAATGTGATTATATAGCACTCCCAACCCATCAAGGCTTTAGTGAGCTCAGTGGTAGCAAGACAGTGACACCTAGTGGCTTTTAAAAATCGCTTCCGGTATTGAAAGTCCTGTGGTTCTCTAGAATATTCACTCTTTCAGCTACATGCCAAGCACTGTATCCTTCACTTTATTTTTTTTAAGATTATTATTTTTTTTATTTCTCTCTGCTTTCCCCACCCCCCACCCCAGTTGTCTGTTCTCTGTGTCCATTTGCTGCATGTTCTTCTTTTTGTCTGCTTCTGTTGTTGTCAGCAGCACAGGAATCTGTGTTTCTTTTTGTTGCATCATCTTGCTGTGTCAGCTCTCCGTGTGTGCAGTGCCATTCCTGGGCAGGCTGTACTTTCTTTTGCCCTGGGTGGCTCTCCTTAGAGGGCGCACTCCTTGCGTGTGAGGCTCCCCTACACGGGGACACCCCTCTGTGGCAGGGCACTCCTTGCGCGCATCAGCACTGCACGTGGGCCAGCTCCACACGGGTCGAGGAGGCCCGGGGTTTGAACCGTGGACCTCCCATGTGGTAGACAGATGCCCTAACCACTGGGCCAAGTCCACTTCCCTCATACACTTTAATACCCTGTAAGCAATCAATAGATTCAAGCAGATCTGTAAGGTCGTCTCTCTTCTCAAGTTGATACGGTGTAGATGTTAATGTTAAGGAGTGAAATTATTGTTGACGTATTTTGAGTCATTTATACCTACGTCTCTTTAATCATTTGGGGATCAGGCCCTGGTTCAGTTGGTCATTCCAGTAAACACACAGCTAATGGCCCTGAAATTACCAGAGTCAAGAGAGCTTGGGGCTTCTAGGTTCCCATTCTCATTTTCCAATCACGTCTCTCCTGGAATGCAGTTTCTGTTGGGTAGGCTAGATGGTGACAGACATCTGAGGCTGGATTAGATAAGAGCATCCCTTTAATTATGAGGAAGCCATTGGGTGACTCTATCTAAAACTGCCCTAGTCATACTAACTATTTGGGAGTGGTGCTGGTACATATTTCTTTCAGGAAGCATTTTGTCCAGCTACAGAGCCAAGGCACCTTGTAAAATGTATTGTTCATAATTTTTTAAAAATTCCTTCTTTATTTAGATAAAGGGAAAGAACTGGAGGAAAAGAATAAGACTGCAAACACACTAAAAGCAATTCTTTCACTAATGAGTTCCTGACAAGAAGGACAGGGAAGGGAAGTGGACTTGGCCCAATGGATAGGGCATCCGCCTACCACATGGGAGGTCCGTGGTTCAAGCCCCGGGCCTCCTTGACCCGTGTGGAACTGGCCCATGTGCAGTGCTGATGTGTGCAGGGAGTGCCATGCCACACAGGGGTGTCCCCACTTAGGGGAGCCCCATGCGCAAGGAGTGCTCCCCGTAAGTAGAGCCGCCCAGCGTGAAAGAAAGTGCAGCCTGCCCAGGAATGGTGCCACACACACGGAGAGCTGACACAACAAGATGATGCAACAAAAAGAAACACAGATTCCCATGCTGCTGACAACAACAGAAGCGGACAAAGAAGAACAGGCAGCAAATAGACACAGAGAACAGACAACTGAGGTGGGGGGGGAAGGGAAGAGAAATAAATAAAATAAATAAATCTTTAAAAAGGAAAAAGGACAGGGAAAGGGATAGAGATATATGTGACTTAGAAAAAAAGAAGTAGACCTCCAAGGTTTACTTTGCATAACCACGAAACTCCCTAGGAGATGCAGATGAACATATAGAAACATATAGAAAGAGTTGAACACAGAAGCGACAGGATGTTGCTTTCCAGAGCCAGTTAGCAAATCTTAGAAGGAAGTTTTGGTTTAGTAGCCAGGAAAGAAGGAACAGAGGCTAGCAGAAGAAAACATCAACTCTAATATCTAATATCAAAATGCAAGTAATTTGTGGGTAGTTATCAACAGGCCAGAATTTAAGTAATTTTAAAACATTGACTAAATATAAAAACGTTTTAATGTCAAAGCTTATTAATTGATAAGTTTAATGGGGAAAAGTTCATCTTAAGCTAGGTATTCAGGCCAGAATTGAAGTAAGTTAAACATTGACTGAAACTTTAAAAAGTTTTAATGTAAAAGCTCATTAATTGATAAGTTTAATGGGAAAAAGTCATCTTAAGCTAGGTATTCATTTTCTTTAAATATTGTTCCAACTGGTATTTTCTCTCAAAGTTAATATGCTATCTTAGGTCAATTAATATTTATTGGTGACTAATATGTGTCAGAGGCTATTATAGGGGCTTTCATATGTATTAACTTATTGAACATTTGCAACAGTTTTTTTTCAAAAGGAACCTGAGAATTATATGACCTATGTGAGGTTGTCTAGCTCAGAAGTTACAGGAGTAGGATTTGAACCTAAAGCTTTCTTCTGTGTCCAAAGTTAGGATCCTTTTTACTAGAGGATTCTGCTCTTCTGCATTCATGTCTACATAAGAAGATTCATGTTTAGTTAATATATTTTATTTTCATATTTCATTGTTTTCATAGGAGTAAGTTAAACGGCAGGGACAAGAATTTTATCCCATGTATTATTATTCTAGTTATTCCAATGGTATGACATTTTTCCCTGAATAGCCTTGCCACGCCATGTTGCATTCACCATCACTGTAAGATTTGACTTATAAATCCAAACTCAATAGAAATTACAGACTTCACAGAACATTGAAAACCATCTGAGAATACCAACAATGGAATAAAAAGTGATTTTTCTTGCTTATTAGCATGAGAACAGGGGCAAGCTATTCAAAGCTCTAGATACATCTAGTACACATGTGACTCCTTACCTTTTTTAAAAAAGATTTATTTAATTTATTTATTCCCAACCCACCGCCCCCCCCCCACCATTGTTCGCACTTGCTATGTTCATTGTGTGCTCATCTTTTTCTTGGAGGCACTGGAACCAAACCTGGGACCTTTCATGTGGGAGGGAGATGCCTAATCGCTTGAGCCACCTCCACTCCCTGCTTTGTTGAGCCTCTCATTGTGTTTTCCTCCTTGTGTCTCTTTGTTGCATCATCTTGTTGTGTCAGCTCATATACCAGCCCGTCACGTCAGCTCGCTGTCTTGCTCTTCTACAGGAGGCATCAGGAACTGAACCTGGGACCTCCCATGTGGTATGTGGGAACTCAATCATTTGAGCCACATCCACTTCCCCATATGTTTTAATTTGTGAAAATTAAGCACATGAAAAGATGCTCAAACCATCGGCCTTCAGGGGAATGCAAATAGAAAACCACAATGAGATACCACTTCACCCCCACCAGGACAAATATTATGAAAAAGACAGAAAATAAGAGTTGACAAGAATACAGAGAAATAGCACTTATTCATTGCTGGTGGCAATGTGGAATGGTGTATCTACTGTGGAAATTGTTTAGCGTGCCTTAGAAAGTTGAAAATTACCGTATGACCTAGCAATCCCACTTCATGGTATACACCCAAAAGAATTGAAAGCAGGGACTTATACACCAGTACTCATAGCAGCATTCTTCACAGTTGCCAAAAGGTGGAAGCACCCCAAGTGCCCATCAACAGATGAATGGATAAACAAAATGTAGTATTTCCACACACTGGAATATTTTTCAGCCACAAAGAGGGGCGAAGTTCTGTTACATGGCATTACATGTGAAACTTGAAGACTTCATGTTGAGTGAAAGAAGCCAAACACAAAAAGACAAATATTGTATGATTTCACTTATAGAAAATACCTAGAAGAAGCAAGCTTCACAGAGACAGATGGTGGTTTTTAGGTTAGCGGGGGCTGGGGGTAGAGTGGGAAGAAGGAGTTGTAGCTTAACGCGTCAAGGGTTTCTGTTTGAGGGATACAGTAGGGTAATTTTATTGGTCATAGTACCGTGAACTAAAAAAACTGAATTATACACTTAAATGTGGTTATAATGGGATTGTTGAGTTGTGTATTTATTGCTACAATAAAAAGTTTAAAAAGCAGAAAAAAAAAAAGGAAAATATTGTCTAGAAGATAATAAATATGGCTCCTGCAATTCAAAAGGTAAAGAGGTAAAAGCAGTAGAATAGACCTGGGCTTAAAAAAAAATGCAATTGGAATGCAGTTCCTCAGTAACACCAGCCACCTTGGAAGTGCTTTACAGCCATATGTGGCTAGTGGTGGCTGTATTGGACAGGCGGAAAGTTCTGTTGGACCGTACTACCAAACCTAGAGTCAGAAATCACTGAACTTTTCTGAAGTTCATTTTCATGCCCTTTAATGGGTCTGAGAATTCTAACAATAATTAATGTTACAGCACTCCTGTGGGGTAAAATGAATTCGTGCATGGAAAAGTGCTTTGCAAATTGCAAAGTACTATGCTATATGTATATTTTTTTAATTGCCATGTTGTAAAATTACATAATCTTTGAGACATAAGACTTTGATCCCTCGAGCTTATAATCATGTTCCAGAAGCTGAACTATGTATCTTGAAACTGAAGTACATTCCATGTTCTGCACCATTGACAATTTCTCTTAATGTAGAAGGTACTCTAAGTATATAAATACTACACACACTTATATATTACATGTATATATTAAATATTAAATTCATCACTTTCCTTAAAGACCACATCCAGTAGAAATTAATAGGATAAAACACAATCACACACATACAGATGAAAGTCTTAATCTTTTGCCAGCTTTACAAAGTGGTTATTGTGGATTACCAAGAAAGTGAATGAATAACCCCACTCAGTGCGCTTTGTAGGTGTCGGCGATAAACAAGTTCATTAACTAGCAACAGCTCTAATGACTAACACACCCTTGAGCTCAGATGAGAGAATGTGACTTCTTGGTCCAGGCTGCTTTTCCTGCGCCCAGATTTGTTTCTTTCAGGGAGCTACAAATTTTACGTGTCCACTGATGGTTGACGCTTTCAATCAACACAATGGATAAAAGCCTGAAGAATGTTCTTGTGATTTCCGTTGGATTTTTCCTTCTCTTTACTGCCTATGGAGGTCTCCAGAGTCTACAGGTAAGCATCCAATTGTCATGTTATCTTAACTTCTATACTTTTCTTGGCTTACAAAAATCTCTGGAGTCTCAAGAGGATGAAGACCAGAGGATTACATTTTATACCAAAAGTATTTCAACATAACCACCTCACCCATCCTCTAAATAAGTGGTGGTTTTTAGATGCACCCCTGAACTTCACGCTTCCCATTCACATTCTAATAAGGACGGCATGACAGCATAGCATGTGTTGCCTCTTTTTTTTTTTTTTTAAAGATTTATTTATTTCTCTCCCCTTCCCCCCTATCCTGTGCCCTGGTTGTCTGTTTTCTGTGTCTATTTGCTGCGTCGTCTTCTTTGTCCGCTTCTGTTGTTGTCAGCGGCACGGGAATCTGTGTTTCCTTTTGTTGCGTCATCTTGTTGTGTCAGCTCTCTGTGTGTGCGGCGACACTCCTGGGCAGGCTGCACTTTCTTTTGCACTGGGAGGCTCTCCTTAGGGGGCTCACTCCTTGCGCGTGGGGCTCCCCTACGCGGGGGACACCCCTGCGTGGCACGGCACTCCTTGCGCCCATCAGCACTGCACATGGGCCAGCTCCACACGGGTCAAGGAGGCCCGGGGTTTGAACCGCGGACCTCCCATGTGGTAGATGGACGCCCTAACCATTGGGCCAAGTCCGCTTCCCTGTATTGACTCTTGGACAGGGAGAGTAAGAATCCTGAGTTAGAGACTTGAAACAAGACTTTCTTTGCCTTTGGGTGGTTAAGAGAAGAAACAAGACAAGACAAATCATTGCGAAATCTCCGGTTTGATGCATTTGCGTTGGAGATCAGATGCAAGAATGTGAGATTATCAGATCTCATTAGGCTTTGTCCACTCCAAGCCTGCCCTAAGGAGAGCTGAGAACTCTGACAAAGTGGTCCCTGTGTA
Source organism: Dasypus novemcinctus (assembly GCF_030445035.2). NCBI lineage: Eukaryota > Metazoa > Chordata > Mammalia > Cingulata > Dasypodidae > Dasypus > Dasypus novemcinctus. The sequence goes on along the minus strand of NC_080700.1, from coordinate 28,821,120 downwards.
TAAAGAACTCCTTATGGTCTATCCTTTCCCTTTCAGGCCTAAGAGTCCCAATTTTTAACAACATTCTCTAAAAGGCTGGTGGCAATCAGTGGCCATGCATGCCTCAGGGTCGATTTGGCATGTCCTATCTTCCCAAGGTAGTTACATTTTATGCCTGACCTTTACCTCTGGAATAAAAGCTCTGGAGAATTCCAAGAAAGGGTCAGGAAGTGGTCTTCGCATCCTTGGATGCATTCATTCAACATACGTGGTGCCCTGTCCCCAAGGGAACTATCACATAATGAAACTTTTTTAGAGCTTCTGATGGCAAGTTAGTGTGGCCTTGGATGGCCAAGCAAGGGCAAGAACGGGACACTGAATGTGTACACAGTGTGCAACAGAAGAGAACAGCCAGGACACTCAGAATCAAGGATGCAGTGATAAGAAGGCAGAGATGCCCATTTTCCATCTTCGCTGTTCCTATTCAAATACTTGAGCCTTCTCAGTTGCCAAAGAAGCTCCACTTCTCCACGATGCGTTATCTGCCCCGAGCCCCTATTGAATCTTGTTTCTAATTAGGCTCACAGAGAATGAAATCATAACCAACAGTGATTTTTTTTTTTAAGTTTCAAAAGGAAACACAGTCCCCTTTCTTGTCATTATAGTCATAGCTTTTGGCCTCCTTCAGAGCTTAGTGATCTATTTTAAAATGCCAGTATGCATGGAGCCCCTTTTTTGCCAGTAGGCCGAATTTGAGCGGTGGTACATGCCGTATGTGCTGACTGAGGGCATCAGCCAACACGTAACAATTTCCCATTTAAAAAACTGGGCCTGAAGAAGGAAATCGGGGCTGGTCTTCCTGTCAGACAGGACAGTGCATCCTTGCTTAGGAAACTGGAAAGGGAGGGAGAGTCAGAATTCTTAGGACGCAGTTGCCATGGATCTGCCAGCTGCTTGGCAGACAGGCTGCAGATGGGTCTCTGGATTTGGAAGCCGGAAGAGGGAGGGCCTTGGAAAGCACCCATCGTCCCTTCTGGCAGTCTGGGACCATAGCATGGCAAGCCTGCAGACCAATGTAGGCAGATAACCACTTGCCTCCATGGCTCCCATCTCAGTGGGGAGCTTCCCATTCAGGAATTACCCAGGATGGCCTTTGGGAGGCGCTCCATGGCCGTGAGCAGATGGGGAGGGAGGTGCAGCTGCAGCCAGGAGGTGCGCCGTCCTTCACATCCAGGGGCTTCCCCCTTTCTTCCCTGAGATTTTTGGGAGAAGGTGCACTGGCTGCTATTTTGGATTTTTTATAGCTTTTTTTTCCTTCTTTCTGAGTTTGGTCACTTCTTCCTCAAAAGACTGGAGATGGAAGAGAACCAGACCTCCAACTAGGGCATGACTCAAGGGATACACTCCCATTCCACCCTCAGTCCCAGCCCTAACCCAACCACATTACCTCGCCCACTAATCTGGAGTATGTAAACAGGTTTTACCTGCATGCATCCATCGTCTGTATTCATCCAGACTGGCTTTAGCGGGGCAAAAAAAAGAATTTAATAGCATGCCTTCAGGAATGGCTGAATCCAAGCAGTGTTGGAGAAATCTACCTCTCTGCATTATTTGGCTCTGCTTTCATTTGGTCGGCTTCATTCCCAGGCTCCAAAGTGGTGATAAATTTGGTCACAAGCATTTCTAGGTCTTCATCCTACTGGCTCAGCAAGCATAGATTGTTATGTTCACTTCCCACGGCAGCAATCTCTGTCCCCTCCATCTTGTCTACTCATCCCTTTATCAGCCACAACTTCACTTAGATGTCACTTCTTCCACCCTTTCCCTCACACTCTTGAACCAAAGTCTGGGAGAAGCACCCTCTCACATGCAAGCCCCGTGTGTTGTGGCGTTCAACACATGACGTTGTACTTGGCTGCTCATTTTTCCATCAACATCCACCAGTCTGTGAGCTCCGGCGTGACAAGGATCAAATCTAGTCCAGCACCTAAGCCAGTGTTTGACACAGAGAAAGCACTCAGTGGTTATTTGATGAATGAAAACAGCATTCATGCACGTCAATCTCCTGATTAACACCCTCCAGTGACTCCACAGGCTTACAGATTCAATCCAGTGTCCCCAAATGGAGCTGAGATGCTTCAGGTCCTAGTTCTCCAGCCTCATCTCACCAAAAGTTCTGCACAGCTCTGGCCAACGCAACTAAGTTTTCTACGGTCTCTCGTTTCAGAATGGAATCTACGTCAACGCATCTCCTAAGACACAGTTTCTCCCATCATCCCTCACCCTGTGCCATTTCCCTGCTTATCTTTTCATCCTTCGGGGCTCATTTAGCCTTCCTTCCTTCTAGAAAGCCTCCCTGATTCCCCTGGGCTGGCTTATGTGTCCCCTCCCAGGAGTTCCTTGGCACTCTGTGTATACCCCTCATGGAGGACTCACTGTGCTGATTTGTAATTGGCTATTGCCTTGCTTTACTGGCCCCTATAAGCTTTTTTTTAATCTTATTTTTTGAAGATACATAGATCACACAAAATGTTACATTAAAAAAATGAGGTTCCCATATAACACACTCCCCACACTCCATATCAACAACCTCTTTCATCATTGTGGCACATTCATTGCATTTGATGAATATGTTTTGGAGCACTGCTGTATTGCATGGATTATAGTTCACGTTGTAGTTTACACTCTCCCCCAGTCCATTCCGTGGATTATGGCAGGACATATAGTGTCCTGCATCTGTCCCTGCCATATCATTCAGGACAACTCCAAGTCCTGAAAATGCCCCTATTATCACACCTCTTCTTCCCTCTCCCTGCCCTCACAACTCCCATGGCCACTGTCTCCACATCGATGATACAGTTTCTTCCATGGCTGGAGTCACAATAATTATATAGTAGAATACCAGTAAGTCCACTCTAGTCCATATTTTATTCCTCCATCCTGAGGATGCTGGGATAAACCTTTGAACATCTGTAAGATGTTTGAGAGCCGTGGCTGTTTTCATTTATTTTTGTATCCCTCAAACCCATCACAGAGCCTCCTATTGAAGGAGCTGACTGAATGTCACAATTGTTTATGCAAATAGCTCTTACTAAAGTCAACATACACATGTGCTTATCCTTATACATGCATTTTGCAGGCTGACTCCTATCATGCAAATACAGGTGTTCGACCACGGAGGTTCACATAGAAAAAGACATCAGCTTTTAAAATTTGGTTCCCACTTTGAATATCAAAATCCATCTTCTGGGAAACGGACTTTGGCCCAGTGGTTAGGGCGTCCGTCTACCACATGGGAGGTCCGCGGTTCAAGCCCCAGGCCTCCTTGACCCATGTGGAGCTGGCCCATGCGCAGTGCTGATGCGCGCAAGGAGTGCTGTGCTACACAGGGGTGTCCCCCGTGTAGGGGAGCCCCACGCGCAAGGAGTGCACCCATAAGGAGAGCCGCCCAGCACGAAGGAGGAAGCAGCCTGCCGAGGAATGGCGCCGCCCACACTTCCCGTGCCTCTGACGACAACAGAAGCGGACAAAGAAACAAGACGCAGCAAAAAGACACAGAAAACAGACAACTGGGGGAGGGGAGGGGAATTAAATAAATAAAAATAAATCTTAAAAAAAATAAAATAAAAAAAAAATACATTGCTATCAATCCATACTTAAAAAAAAAAAAATCCATCTTCTGCTCCAATCGTTGCATTTAAGCTCAATTGCAAGTGACAAATATACCTTTTCCATTTGCAGCAATTTTTTTGCAGCAGTGCTGTGGGTGAGAAAGAAACGCCAGTGCAGGGAAACGCTGCAAGCATTTCATTAACTTACAAAGAGACAATTTCGTTATTTAATACATGAGTAACTAACACACAGGTATTAAAAAACAAAAGGCTCAGGCTTAACCAACTTTCTTCTTCCACACATATAACTAGAGTTTTAAAAGAAATTTCCAGATAACCCCAACTTCAGAGGATAGTGCTCACTTTCCACCAGCTTTCAGAATTTTTATGGGACTAGCCATTCTTGCTTTTGATTTGAATTAATCAACAAATATTAAGAATCTGCTTTGGGCAAAGCATCAGGGGAGATTTAAAAAGAGCAAAATATTTTCCCTGCCTTCAAGGGGATGATAATCTAGTTGAGTAACAGAGATAAGCCCTAAATGTCAGGGAACTCATAAAGAGATAAATTCAAAAACAAAATCAAGAGGTCTCCGTGTACCAGAGTGGCCAGGAAGGAACTTGGAGAAGAAGTAACCTTTGTTCTGTGCCTTGAAGAATGGGAAAGATAAGGTAAAAATGGGCAGTATAGGGTGAAGAGTAAGGAGCCACTTCATTGAGGAAGGGATGAAAAGAAAAGCCTGGAATATTTGGTGTCATGCTGAGTAAGCCATTGGTTTAAAGAGTTTGGATTTTACATGGTGGAAAAGGGAATGATGGGATGAAAGGAATGTTCTACAAAATTGAATATGGCAGCATTCTGGTACAAAACATTGTGTCTTGTCAGGGAGACCAGGTAGGTAGGAATTTAATAGTCACATAGACTTGGGTTGGAGGTCCTGCTGTCCCACTATGTGCGTGACTGCATGTATGGTGCATAATGTCTCCTTCATCTTTAACATGGGAATAACATTGTCCATAAAATGACAAAGAATATAGATGCTCTCATTTCAGGATCTGGCTCATGGCTGATGCTCCATAAATGATAGTTATGTAAGACGTGAGCTCTCATTTCCTCAAGGTGAAGAGACCCTGCTGGAGTCAGTTTTGCTCCTCAGGAATTGTGGAGTTAAGTGGAAGGTTGGCAAGGAAACCTAAACGGGCATTTATGAAAGAAGAACCAGCCATTCTTGTGGATGCAGAAACTTCTTCTGTCTTTGTCTTTGTCTTCATTTTATTCTTATCATGTCCTCTTACAAGTACCATAAGAGGGAAAAAACACTTTTAGGCTGGTTCTTCTTGGACCGCATAAGCCAAACATCAACACCGATGGCTCTTGCCAGTCTGGTTCCGACTACTTGTTGGGCCTTTGGCCATTTCATACCCAAGCCGTGCTAGGCATGTAACTGGAAAATAACAAAAAAAAGGAGAAGAGGAATTTTCATCCACACACTGTTTAACAGAAGTGCCCTATACCTCCGATGAGTCAACCTTTCCCACCTGCAGGTGCAGGGTCCCTCCCCTTCTTACCTGACATGGAGGTAGATGCTCCCACAAAGTACCAGGGCCTTCGGCTCATGAGGCTAATGCCCATCCAATGTCCAGCCCCCACCTAAGTATTTCAGGAGGTTTTGTGCTTTCTCTGTCCCCAATATTTAGAAGCAATTGACCCACTTGAATCAGAATTTCAGAGCTGTTTCCTTATCCCAGCTGAATAAGAGGCCACCTGCTTTGGGAAGCACACTGCTGGCTTTCACAGACATAGAGTGGCCTTGAGAAAAGCGAACCAAAGAACTCAACCAAGGCCACCTCTTTCCTCTTCTCTGTGGCTGACTGGGGCTGATTTTGTCTCTCCAGAGCAGCCTCTACAGCGAGGAAGGCCTGGGTGTGACAGCTCTCAGCACCCTCTATGGAGCCATCCTCGTCTCTTCCATGTTCCTCCCGCCAATTCTCATAAAGAAGCTTGGCTGCAAGTGGACCATCACCATCTCCATGTGCTGCTATGTGGCATTCTACCTGGGCAACTTCTACGCCAGCTGGTACGACACCCCTTAGAGCTTGTGACGCCAGATTGCTCCTTAGGGTCAGCTACTTGGGCACCTTTGATTTGCATGTGATTCGTAGTCAGACAAAGCCCACGGCTTCCATTTTTAAAACATGCTCTACTTGAAATTCCGCTCAGTGTCTTTGGAAGGATACCATGTTGGGTTTCTTCCTATTTTTTCCAACCAGGACCTCTGGCTCCTACGCCAGCTCTATTTCTTGTTCCTGATTTATAGTGGTGACCTCTCCCTGGGGTCCTCCTTTGGTCCTCAGCTTCACTCGATGCTGGGGTGCTCACACATCCCCATGACTGGTTATCAATAACTAGGAGATGTGTAAGGATATGTAGGGTGAATCTCGAGGAGGCTTAGCCAGAACGTGACTGATGTGATAGAAAACGGTTCCCTCACTCCTTTTATAGAAAGTGTCGGCAGCAGGGTTTTGAATGCACTGAGTTTTGGGAAAGCCAAAGGAGCTGGTGCCCTGACTTGAGGTCTATCTAGTCCCTCAGTGGGAATGCATGCCTCAGATACCAAACTCTAAGAGCATTACCAAGCAAAGTGAACTGTTCTCTGCCTGATGCACTCCAAAGACCAATTCCTAAGACACGTCCCGATGGCTGGTTATCAATAACTAGGAGATAGGTAAGGACATGTAAGGAAAATCTCGAGGAGGCTTAGCCAGAATGTGACTGATGTGAAAGAAAATGGTTCCCTCCCTCTTTTTATAGAAAGTATCAGCAGCAGAATTTTAAAAGAGAGTTTATTGCTAAGCACAAAACAGGAGAACTGATGGCCTCTTGGCCTAAAAGTCTGTCTCCTCCAGTCCAAGAAGTTTAGGGTTTTTATAGATTCACACAAGGGAAGGTGAAGTGGCTACCATCATGATAGTAAGCATTAGCAGGGGCTGAGAATAGTCTAGAATAACCATCCCAGTAGTAAGTATAAACAGGGGCTGAGACCGGTTCTGTGAGTTTCAGTAATTTTAGGTATTAACTTCTGGCTGTGCTACAATATATTAAAAAGTTTTTTAAAAATCTACATAATGATCCAGTAATCATAATCATTTGTTAATTCATAACCCTTGGTTACAAGAGCATCGATCTGTACCCCTTTGTTCCTCATTTACGAAGCAGCTCTTTGAGACTCTTTGTTGTAACCCAGGCTTTACTGATTGAGACTGAGTGTAGGCTACATAAAACCTCTACAGCTTCCACTACAGCGTCCAACACCAACTTCAAATGCAACAACTCAATCACTTCAATTCTGACTCTAACTACCTGCAGTCAGGCCAGACCCCTCCTCGGCAAGATTGCCCTTCAGGCACCAGGCACAAGTTCAGGCACCCAGACTGCCCACAGTTTGACCAAATGGCTACCAGTTTGGGAGTTCTTACCCCCTCACCTCAGATTCCAGAATCTGCTAAAACAACTCCCAGAACTCACTGAGAGTGCCATACTTAGGTTTATAGCTTTGTTATAGTACTAAGAAGCCAAGAGATGAGGCACGTGAAATGAGGTCTGGGAGGGTCTCAAACACGAACTCCCATGTCTTCTCCATGTGGAGTCACAGCGTGTCACCCTTGGGACACAGCAGCCTCATACCAGTTCAATCATGGACGCTCATCAGAGCTTCCAGTATCTGAGCTTCTATGGGGTCTCATGACATAAGCACGATTAATGGATTCAATGTCCATGTGCTTGAGTTAAATCTACAGCTCCCTCCCCTGAAAGATGTCAAGGAAGGTGGGCTGATACAGAAGCTCAAAGTCCCAAACCACTAATCACCTGGGTGGTTTTCTGGTGCGGGCAGCCCCCACTTTAAAAGTGCAGGGGAGGGAGTGGATGTGTCTCAAGCAGTTGGGCACCTGCCTCCTGCATGGGATGTCCCAGGTTCAGTTCCTGGTGCCTCTTAAAGAAGATGAGAAGAAGGCAATGAGCTGATGCAATAAACAGGCACAATGAGATGATGCAATGAGCAGATGCAACAAGCAGACACAACAAGCAGGAAGCAGATGTGGCTCAAGTAATTGGGCACCTACTGCCACATGGGTCCTGGCTTTGGTTCCCAGTGCCTCCTGAAGAAGACAAGCAGACAAGTGGACATAGCCAGCAAACACAGTAAACAGACACAGTGAGCAAACAAGGAGTAGAAACAACGAGCAGACAGGCAAGGGAGCCATGTGGGGGGGGCAGGTGGGCGTGCAGGGGTGGTTAACCCCTCCCTGTCATCTCATTAGCATATGAATTATCAGGGGAGATCCTAGGTCCACCAGGAAGAACAAAAGACACTCCTGTGTTTGCTTCCCCAGGATATGAGGACAAAGACCAGACGCATTTTTCATTCTACTGCAGACTGCTTTACCTGCTTTCATACAGAATCCTTGAGGAGGGCAAAACAATTCGAATACTTTTTTGTTAAGATAAAGCTGTTAGAAATACCTAGAAACCACCTAGCCTTATCTCTAGTCGTTAGCTAATTGTTTATAGTTCATTCGAATGCAAAGGAACTTCACTAGCATTGAATTTTTCCATGTTGCCAATGACCCTGAACCAGAAAATTCACTGTTTCTGCTCATTTATCTGAGTCTAATGATGAGCCCATCAATCCAACCAGTCAATAAACATGATGCTTACAACAGGCTAGGCATGGAGTTTCCTTCTCTTACAAATACACGGAAAAATGCAGAGGGAATTTTGTATCATATTTTTTTAAAAATAATTGCATTTTATCTTGCAGGTACACTTTGATCCCCACCTCCATAATATTGGGTCTTGGAGGCGCCCCTCTGTGGTCTGCTCAATGCACGTACCTGACAATCATGGGCAACACACATGCAGAGAAGGCAGGAAAAATTGGCAAAGATGTGGTGAACCAGTATTTTGGCATCTTCTTTCTTATATTCCAGTCATCTGGTGTGTTGGGCAATTTGATATCATCTCTGGTATTTGGCCAGATTCCTTCTCAAGGTAAAAGGACAAGAAGCACGTTAATTGTTTCAGAGCGGAGCAGGGCTTTCAGTATTGACACTGATTCAGTGTAAGGAAGTGTCTGTATGCTGTCACGGGAGCAGGTAAGTAAGGAGTTTAAAGATAAGGCTCTCCTGTAGGGTTCCTGATTCCAGGGCTCTTCCTAGGGAGAATCTGGGTGGGTCTGAGGACTCCCCTTATTCCCAAGGGTGTCCAGTGATCGTGGTGCTTCCATGACCAGCACTGGGACACCTCTACCAAAGAAACACCTTGGGGAAACTGAGGGCTACCGCCAGTGCAATGCGTGTCCATTGAGCCATTATCCTTTTTAGACCGTCTTAAGAATTGGTTTGACTGATTTATTTTCCACTGAATTCATCTGTTGGCCAGTTTATAAAATAATACACTTAAGATCATTCGTCCCTTAACTCAGTTGAACTTTTGATGAGCTGATGTCTGAACACATCTGTGTTGACCTGACCTTGCCCAGACATGGATATAAAGCATGTATCTATTTTATGCTTGCACCTCATGATGGCTACGTTAAGGATTTAAACCAAGGGTAGAGGAAGTCGATCACTTCAGTTCTACAAGACAACATTCCCAATGGGCAAACAAGCAAACGAACCATTTTTTATGTCTTTATCCTGGTCATCCATCCTGCTATCCCGTGTAAAGTCCCACTTTGGTGAACACGCTACAGCCCAAATCCTGCTTTCGTCTTTCTTCATGTGATGCTCTCACTTGCTAAGTGCATCCAAAGAAGGGAAAGGCGAGGAGTTAATATATAAATATGTCAACTTTTACTCATTGCTCTCAGTGTCAACAATAACGTGACAGAAACTGGGATTAAAGTTCAGTGTCTAAAATATTACTCATGAGTAATGGGATAAAGACAAATGTGAGCTTTATCCTCTTAAGAGCGCACAACACACAGAATTTTGAGAGCCAGAAGGTTTTTTGAGAGCACTATAGGATTTCTCATCTTTTTTATACCTCTGGCCTTTATGACACCTTCTCATTCGATCTCTTGGATATTTTACCAGCTAAGATTTTGTGATGTGAAAACAATAAAACACTGGATATTCTTTCTTACCTGATATCTTTGCCTTCTCTCCAAAGATTCTGATATGTTTCTGGCTGATAATCACTGATGGTTCAAATTTAATTCTTTTAATAAGTAAGGAGACTAACATTGAAAAAAAATGATTTAAATAACCTGCCCAAGGTCATGGAACCAGGTATAGATGAATCAGAAAAAGAACTCAGCATTCTTTTTTTTTTTTTTTTTTTTTTTTTTTATTGACTTTGTAATAATATTACATTAAAAATATATATGTGAGGTCCCATTCAACCCCACCCCCCCACCCCCCCTCTCCCCCCCCCAACAACACTCGTTCCCATCATCCTGACACATCCATTGGATTTGGTAAGTACATCTTTGGGCACCTCTGCACCTCATATACATTGGTTCACATCATGGCCCATACTCTCCTCTATTCCATCATGTAGGCCCTGTGAGGATTTACAATGTCCGGTGATAACCTCTGAAGCACCATCCAGGGCAGCTCCATGTCCCGAAGACGCCTCCACCTCTCATCTCTTCCTGCCTTTCCCCATACCCTTTGTCCATTATGTAGAACTCAGCATTCTTGGCAACCATTCTAAAATATACTTTCTTTCTTCATGATTGTTTTAGTTTCCTAGGCAGCTTAAAGCAAATAAAAGGAAATGGTTCAGCTTGAGCAATGGGAATTTTTTAGCTCAAAGTTTTGAGGCCGAGAATTTGTCCAAATCAAGGCATCATCAAGCCAATGCTTTCTTCCTGAAGACTGGCTGCCAGGAATCCTTGGCTCCTCTGCCACAGGCCGAGGCACATGGTGGCACCTGCTGGTTTTTCTGTTTTCTTCTGGGTGTCATTGATTTCAGCTTCTTTCTTCTGTGACTTTCATTTTCTCTCTCCGTATTCATTCCATTTATAAAGGACTCCAGTATCAGGATTAAGATCCCCTGAATAAAATGGGCCACACCTTAACTGAAGTAGCCTCATCAAAAGATCTTATGGGTTTACGCCTACAGGAATGGATTGACTTTAAGAACATGTATTTCTGGGTACCGACAGCTTCAAACCAGCACAATGATTAATTTTGAAAGCTGAAATTTTTCATTTATGTCAGGAAAATAAAGTAACAAGTAACTGACATTGATTCCACATTCATTCTTTGAACTTTTGCAGAACACTCATTGCATTCTACATTTCCTGGGCACAGTGTCTTAAGATCAAATAAAATGACATGCTCCTATGAGTAAATACATTATGAGCACTTGGTCAAACACACCTGTGTCTTTGGACATTGACTTATTACAGGGGTTCTTAACCAGGGACCCTTGGGGGTCTGTGGAGAGATTTCAAGGGGTCCGTGAGCTTGAAATGAAAAAATATATATATCTTTACTTTCTCTGACCTCTAACTGAAATCTAGCATTTCCTTCAATTATGAATGTATGCAATAAATTACAGTAGAATTCATTTCGTATCACATCATAGTTGTTGCGTATCTTGAAAAATCATGCATGCTCATCCATACTACAGATTTATGGTAGTTGTTAGACCTGATGCTAGCTGAGTGTCATAAAACTATCTGCCACTACATCCTGAGAAGGGGTCTGTGGTTTTCACCTGATTGGCAAAGGGGTCTATGGAACAAGAAAGGTAAAGAACCCCAAACCTATTGGGATGACTTGCCTTCAGAGTGTTCACATCATTCCATTGCCCAAATATCCAGGTCTCACCTCTTTGCTTCTGACTTCACAGAGCAGATCCCAGATGAGAAGCTCAAGAACTGTGGGGCCAGTGACTGTCTGATGGCCGCCGCACCCACTAACAGCACTCAACGCCCAACCAATGAGTTAATCTACACCCTCCTAGGCATCTACACTGGTATGTGCTCCAATAAACCGCAGATGCAAGAAGTCCTGAGCAAAATCAAATCCCTTAGCTCTTTCCAGTGTTGAAACAGATCATTTCCCCCAAAGTATAAATAATCTGTCTTCATCTGTGTTGGACTGGACTATGCTCGGGTATTTTCATCAGAAATTAAATACAGGAGACCAGTGGTGGTCTAAAGTTTTCTATGATAATAGAAATATCCTAGAGCTGCACAATCCCAGATGGTAGCCATTAGCCACATGCGAGTAGATAAAGTATTTAACAAATGCAGCACCTCAGACTTACTAGTCACTTGTCATATTTTTGGGAGCCACTTGTCACTGGTGGTATATTGAATGGCGCTGCACTAGAGTGTGGCTTTGGTGGATTGACTTTTTGTGTTTAAACTATTTGCAGGTGACTCTGAAAGTCCACAATGTCTCTAAATTGTCATTTTTCTGAGGCATGTCTTTGAATGACTCCTTTCTCACATCAATGGAGCCCCATGGTTCTTAATTACTAGTCAGCAGTATAGCTGAGATATACAAGTATTAGATGTTCATGAAAAAATGGTTACCCAAAGGGAGTTCATTCTAATGGCAAAATCTATATTGGTAATTTTATAATGACTTTAACACTCAAAGATTTATTACAACTTTCTTAAAGTGTGTGTCTTTCAAGTGTTTGGGTTTTTTTTTTTTTTTACATTTTTGGAAGGAATTTAAATGTTTTCATGTCATTCTAGAATTGTGGAATTCATAAAGGTCTTGGAATGTATCCTTCATAAATATCAAGGGTCTGATATGTGTCAGATTCAATAGAACTGAGTTCAGCATTCCACTGGGAATCACGGGTTAGAAAACTTAGCATACGTTGCTAAGGGTTTTGTCTTTATGGTGAGACCAACACTTGGGTCTCTCTCAACGCCACCTCTGAGTCAGAGGTACCAGGTGAATACTTGGAAGAGCTGCTTGAAGCTGACAAAGCATATCCAGCATCAACTAATGTGTGTCAAGCAATATGCCAGGATTTCCATAGTCCAGAAATTAAGATAAGAACCTTGCCTTCAATAAGTTTATGGTCTAGTAAAGGAAGCAGTTACACATCCAATTAACCAAAATTTGATATACAAGTGTTTTGAATGACATTCCCACATGACCTGTAATTACATGTTCCTGGGGAAATTAGGTTCTAGGAAAGCTTTGAAGAGGAGGCAGTATCTAAGTTGGGTCCTGAAGGACTTCACCAGGTAGAGGTAAAGTAGGAGAAAGAAGGGGCAGAGGGTACAGAGAACCCTAAAAGTAGAGGTAGAAGAAAGAACCTAAGCAAACTCTGAGTAGTCCTAAGAGGGAGCTTGGAATGCCTGGAAGGCAAGGCAGGTCAGAGGGGACAGAGAACTCAAATGTGTGAGGAGATCATATGACTAGTTGAGTCTGATTGCAAAAGGCCTTGAGGCTGTGCCAAAAATTTTGGATGTGCTCAGATTTGTGTTGTTAAATAGATTCCAATGCTAGCATAACTTAGAGGTGCAGTAAGCCAGTGTGAGAGAGGCCAGTGAAGAAGCTGGTGTGATGAGCCATTAAGGAGGAATGAGGAAATAAGTACAGTGGCAGAGAAAAGAGAAAGAGCTGAGTTTAGGGGAAATACCAATAGGACATAGCTATGAATTGAACATGGAGATTGAAGGAGAAGAAGGGAACAAAAACAATGTTGAGGTTTAAAGAATTGGTTTAGTTTGTGAGGGATTTATTTTGATGTGACAGCAATAAAAATACTGGTCTGGGACAGAGATCCAGGACAGAGGCTGGTGTGCAAATATAAATGTGAGAAGTGTCTCTTTAGGTGATGGTCAAAAACCACAGATGTGAGTGAGGCTCTAAGAAAAAAAAAGGAGGAGAAAAGATTGTGAACACAACAAGGAACCTTGGGAGGCACCAACAACTGAATGGCTGGGCAGAGGATGGGATGCCTTTGAAGGAGACAGAAAACAACAAGTAGGGATACTGGGGGCAGGAGGGGTGGGGGGAGGGCTTGAGATGGTCAAGAGTGACAGACATCCTTGAAAGTCTTCGTCCAATGAGACTGGACAACACACCTGTGGGGTGTTGACACAGAGACTGTTGGCCCATTGAGAAAGCAATTTTGGTGGAGGGGTGGTGTGGGAAAGTCAGCTTGAGGTGGGTTGAGAAGTGAGCAGGAAGTGTGGGAAGAGAAATGGTTTCAAGGAGGCCACAGCTGGCCCGTTGCCGTCTCTGAAGTTCCTGTCAGCTTGGCACCATTTCTGCGTTTCCCAGCCACACAAATGTCAAGGTGTTGAGAGGGGAGATTAGCACAGACCTTATGCTTTGTAAACACTTTGCCTCACAGTTTCCTTTACACAGTTGAGAGGCCATGTGGCAAAATGGAAGCTCCTGGCCTGAGTCAAAATCCTCGGTTTCTAGTTTGGAACCTCAAGCAAGGTACATGAGCAAAGGCACTGCCTTTCGAGTCTCCATTAATGAGCGTGCTCAGCAGTTATTTTCTATAAAGGGCCAGAAAGAAAATATGTTAGGCTTTGTGAGTTATGTAGTTTCTGTTGCAGCTCAGATCTACTGCTCTAGCAAGGAGGCAGCCAACAACAATATGCAAATGAATGAATTTGGCTGTGTGACAATAAAACTTTATGAGCCATGAGCCTAATTTGGCCTATGGGCTGTGTGGTTTGGCCTGTCCTAGCAGAAAAGCCTTGGCCATAGAAAAGGGCATTTTCTGCAACTTCATGAGTTCTAGGCCCTTTATTATCCTGTCTCCTCCACATGTGGCTGAAATACTGTGTCTTATCCACCAAGACCAGGCCCCCGAGTTTGTCCTTTGAGACCTTTCTCTGGTAGCAGCCCAGGCACTATTCATACATTCCATAAAATTCTTAGTTCACAGAGACTCCAGTAGCCTACAGGAATTGCAACCCAGAAGTTATATAAAGCAGAGATCATGCATATGCCATATGGAGAAATGGTCTTTTATTATTCTGATCATGGTCCTCTTTAAGCAAGACCATGTGATCATAAAGGAAAAAAGAAATAGGAAAGGAGAAAAATGAATTGGAGCAAAAAATAACAGTCTCCCTAGAATAATTTTCATGGATTTTTGAGCTTTGTCCTCATAGTGAAATTTCTTGCAAAGAGCCCTTCCCTTTGAATGCGGCATATTGATTGTGCAACATCAGCACTTTCCCAGTTCATGCCCCCTCAGAAGGTTCTGGGCAACATGCCAGCTCTGGGCACACACCGGTTTCAGTAAAAAGGTGTATGGCCTTCTTTAGCCATGTCCCTCCTCTCTGTGGCTCTCACCTGGCTTCTTGCCCAACGACTATGTCAGTGTTTATTGGGCAGCTGCTGTTTTCCCCGACCACAATGCAAGATGGTGGGAAAGGAAATGGATACAGTGAGTGGAGAAAAAATTACACCTCTGCCACATTATTTACCATACAATCAGCTAATGGGACTGGTTTGGACAGGTACTTTAACAATTCAAAATGCCCCAGCGAGTTTCCTACACTCCCCCACAGGACAGTTCACTGCTCTGAGAATTTGGCTGGTAATTACAATACTAGAGGGAATGAAAAGGAACTGTGAAATGGCAGCAGGCAGCAGTCATTGAGGTTGAAACCATGAGAATATAGCTGGTAATTACAATACTGTGAAAATGTATTTTCATAGTATCTATAAAATACTTTATGAAATGTTGAATTATCATGAAATTGGGACAGGGTGTAATATTTAGCCAAAAGGGTAAACAGCTTAATTATAGGAAAAAGAGCGTAGACATAAATTAGTATTTATCTGGATGGAAAAATATTCACAATGGGGACCTCGTGGGCTGTATGCTGGGACTAGTTTTACCATTTGTTTTAGTTTCCTCATCTACGCAAGCAAATGCCATGCAATGGATTGGCTTAAACAATGGGAATTTATTGGCTCTTGGTTTTGAGGTTACGAAAAGTCCAAATAAAGGCGTCATCAAGGTGAAGGTTTTTTGCAAAGACTTGTGCTTTGGGGCTGGCTGCTCTTGATCTTTGGTCCTTGGCTCCTCTGTCACATGTCAAAGCACACAGTGGCCTCTCCTGGTCTTTCCCTTCTTTTCCAGGTTCCAGTGACATCCAGCTTCTGGTTTGTCCCTCTGTGGTTTTCTGTCTGAATTTCATTCTGCTTATAAAGGACTCCGATAATAGGAGTAAGACTCATCCAGATTGAGTTGGGTCACACCTTAACTGAAAGCACCTCATGGCAAGGTCCCACTTACAATGGGTTCACATCTACTAGAATGGATTAAGTTTTAAAACTTATTGTTCTGGGGTACATAGTTCCAAACCACCGTACCATTTTTACAAGCAATTTGGAAGAGGGCTGGCTTTGTAAAACCTCATGGTTTCACTAACAGTCAGGTAGTTGTGTCGTGCTGTGTCGTGGCAAGCAAAGATTCCTATTTACACTCTTATGATAATGAAATAATATTAGGCAAGTTAGTGGAACTAAGTAAAGAGATCAAATAATTCAAATCATCTTTAAAGGATTATAGGTCTAAGCTATTAGAGCAAGGAATGTCATTTTTATATGTTCTGAAAGATTCTGATGCTCACCAGGAAAAAAGGGAAAGAGTGTCGTGACTCCAGAATTAATCTGTTGTACCTATAAAGCTATCATTTTCGCTACCACAAAGAAGAAAAACAGAAAAGATATAAAGATATCACAGAGGGCACTTAAAATCATTAAGGAAATGGAAGGATTTCTATGCAAAAGAAAAGATAGACATTAGTCCTCAGTCTAGAGAAAAAAAGATTTATCAGAAAATAAAGAATGTGGCTTGCAGAGACAGATATTTAATCATTAAATTTTGGAATACTGAAAGTAAGCAATGACGCTTCGAGGATGAGATGAACAGTTTTCTTTTAGATGTGTTCACCTAGGTAACCGATCCACATGATTCAAAATCCTCCCCATCCTGGCAACCCATGATTTTATTTCTTGGACATGTATTTGGAGATATTTAATGCACATATAAGCAAATGTATCTTTATAGTCCTCCTTCTTCAAAACAAATGGTAGCACACACAAGACCCGCTGATTTGCAAACGGCAAGGTGCACTTAACCATTTATCTTGCAGGATTTTTCCATCTTAGTACATAAAGACCTTCCTTTTTTACTTTTTTTTCAAATGCACAATATTCCATTGCCATTAGGTTATATTCTAAGATATTTAACCAGTTCCTATGGAAGGACCTTTAGATAAATAGGTTTGGAATAAAGCAAGAGCATAGTACATGATCATCTTATGGGACTCATTATCCTTAAACGTGAAACTGGCTGTTTGTAGGAATTGCTTCAAAGGGAGAATGAAAGAAACCATCAATTGCGAAGGATCCTCAGGACAGCTGAGGTCTCTATCTGATTGTCTTTGATGTCACTGAAGACCTTTCTGTCCTATTGTAGCCGGTTGTATATTAAAGCTGGGAAATCACAAGGGCCAACACACAGAAAATCAAGTGCAATGTTTATGAGAATCCAGTTTGACATTTGAGATCATAAACTCATCTGAAATCTAGATTTGCAATTAATCCTCCCTCTTGAGAGAAGGCAGGAATGACTGAAATAAATATGTACAGACTATCAAGTACCTCCATGATCCTGCTCACACCAAAGAATTCTGCCTTTTATTTTTCTTTTAGGAGGTGGGGTACTGGCGGTCTTGCTGGTAGCTTTCCTTCTTGAACCAATAAAAAATCATCAGCTCAAAAGCGAAGAGGAGAAGAAATCAACACCAGTGTGGTCCACTTTATTGGCCACTTTCAAGATGCTCAGAGATAAACGCCTGTGTCTCCTGTATCTGCTGCCAGTGTACAGTGGATTACAACAAGCATTCCTTGCTGGCGAATATACCAGGGTATGAGAGAAAGTAAAAAGCTAGTAGCGTATTTAACACACAATGTTATCTACCTGCGCTTGTAATTGAAGGGAGAACAGAATGTCTTAGAGGCCGTCTACCCAGATGCCCCAGGTGGATATCAGTTTGTCAAGGTTCTTTCTCAGGCTTGTGATAGCCGAGTTTATGATTCAAGATAGCACCTTCCAAATAACTCCAACTCACATGAGCTTTGCCTTCTTATCTTGAAAGAAAACTTGGATGTGTGTGGCGACAAGCTATTACTGAGTCACCACCTGTAATATCTCTTTGTGCAATGCTTGCACTCAACCCCTTGTTCTTATTTTAGAGTGAAAAATAGGAAAAAGTATTGAACTCCATGAATGACACTGAAATTCCTTGTCACTAGAATGTTCAAATTGTGTGTTTCAATCTACAAACCAGTGCTGCTCTTGGGTCTTGCTTTCTCTCCCCACTCATGATCACCTTCTTGCCCTAGATTTCCCTCTTGCCCAGTAAATGCTTTCCTGCTTTCTGCATAAAGGAGCAACTCTTCTTTGGGGACTAACTAGAGCAGCACAGAAATGCTGGACAGCCACCTTTATCCTCTGGAAGTCCACGTCAACACAACTCTATGGGGCCCCTGTCACCTTCCATCAGGGTAATTCTCAAGAACTCTCTATTTCATCATTCATCCTTGGAGAACCATCCTACTCAAAGAACACCCCCAGATGCTGTGTAAGGGATCCCACAAAGGGAGGCTTTTGCCCTCAAAAGCCTATCTCCTCACTTGAGGAGAGTTGGGGTTTTCTTTTGCAGAATGTATTGGATATGAACTAGGACACTGTGGAATGTCGAGACTGGAGGTTGTAGACCTCAGGGCAAAAGTTAGAACGTCAACTTGTGCCCCACTGGCGCTTCACTCTTTTCATTCTTATCAAGCATTGCCTTCTCCCTTATTAGGGAATCTTTTCTTGCTTTATCCCCACTTAGGTGATGTTTTCCATGGCTTTTCAATTCCCTCCCAGGTAGTGTTGCCATATTAGCAAGGTAAAGACCAGGGTGCCCATTGAAATTTAAATTTCAGATAAACAAAAATTTTCATGTATGTATGTCCATGCAAAAATTGTGTGTCCTATATTTCATCTGGCAACTCTACTCCTAGGAAAGTATTGATGGAGAGTCTTAGAAGAATAAATGCAAAATGACAAAATAGTCCATTTGGTGTTTTTGCATGAGCAGCCCCCACCTCCTATCAGACTTGCAACCCCTAATCTGGCTTCAGCCATAGACTCTGCCCTCAGGATTTGTTGGGAGCCTCATAGCCCTAATACCCTTCCTCTGTGAGCTGGTCCTTGATTTTGCTCTAGTGATAGGGATGTGGTGGGGTGAGAAGGAGAACACGAGGTCTGGAACCAGTAGTACAAATCTGGTCAGTAGTTTAGTGTGATTGTCCAGGAGCTGCTTTGCTTTTCTAGACTCTACTGAGATTCCCTTCATTTTCTTTCCATCATCTTTAAATTATCTTATGTATAATAGGAAACAATCAATCCCATCAAGAATAGTTTGTATCAGCCCCTGAAGTATACCACAATACCTGGAAAAGAATATATGGAGATGTATGTCCAAACCATTCACTTTTTGTTCTTACCCAAGAATGGATTTTCCTTGCAAAGATCAGCAATGTTCTCATGCACTGGGAGAGAGAGAGTCTAGACAAGGATTTCAGGCCAAATTAGCACATCAGCTGTCACACAGCAGAAAACATGTTAACATAAATTATATTCTCAGGTCAAAGTTTCTAAATATTGAACTATGTTCCCAGATTTGAGCCCTTGAGGAGGACAGATGTGGACATCATATAACGTTGTCTTATGCTTCTTCCCCCTCCAGTCGTATGTCACCTGTGCCCTGGGGATCCAATTTGTGGGTTACATGATGATCTGCTTCGCAGCCTCCGACTCCCTGTTCTCCATGTTGTACGGAAAGATTTCCAAGTACACTGGCAGAATTGTGCTGTATATCCTGGGTAGGTAGTGCTGTCTGTCCTATGTCAGCAAAAATCATAATTATTTGCAATAAAAAGCCTATGTAGCAGCTCATAGAGTTGATATGAGGACAGGAAAAGTGTATGTGAAATTGCTTTGAAATCACAAAAGCCCAATACAAATCCATTACTTCCCTTCTTCCTTCTTTCATTGGTCCAACAAGCTGGGATAGGTTGGATGTCATCTCTGTACCCCGTCCTGGCTTGGCACTGTGGACTGAGTGAACAGGAGAGGACTTTCTGCTGACAAGGAACTTACTCTATAGTGGGCATTTGAATGTAGTGGGATTGGGGTAAGCACAGGGTTTTATGGAGGTCCGAACAAGGGACGCTTAAACCAGCCATAGGGACATTTGGGTGAGGTAGGGAGTCTAGAAGTTTCCTGGAGGATGTGGCTTGACCATCCAGTAGACGTCATCCGTGCTTGAGTTCATGGTAGGCTTTATTCACAATTATCTATTAATGTAGTGGATAAAGAGTAAACTTTTACATCTGGTGGATCCATTTTAAATATGTCTCATCTTCCATTTTTCTTGGGAAGCAGGGGAAAGGAAAGAGAAGAATCATAGAAAATGTGAACAATGGGAAGTAGGGAGGTTAAAAGAAACAGTTACCTGGTTACCCAGTCCAAGTTTAGAGGGTATGGGGAGATGCAGCAAAAAGATGGGGAAAACAATGCATATTTTCTCAGGCCTACCGATGGTCAAGTGCTTTGCATATGTTTTCCTATTTGATCCACCCTGGGAAGGAGACTCTGCCCACTTTATAGATGAGGAAACTGAGGATCAAATGAGGTGAAGTACCTTGCCCATGGTTCTTTCTGCTATTCTACAGTTTCTGGGATATAAGTTATTCTTATTATTACATTCTAGAGATTCCATTCTATCTGTAAAAATTGTAAGGCCAAAAAATATGACCCACTAAGATAAAGTTCCAAGACTTTATACATCTCCTGCCTGGGAAGTTCCCATCGCCCTCTCCCTCCTTGTTTCCACTTTGGTTTGGAAGGTTCAGCTAGTGCCTATGGGGTCACCCTTTTCCACATCTCCTCTGCCACCCATGTAAGGAATTGGTGCCATGGAGGCCGACATTCACAATTCACAACTAATGAAAAGTCCTTCTCTATCTTACTTTGCCAAACTCTCTGAATTTAAGGGCCTCCTTGGACCCAAATATCCATCCCAGACAAGACAATACTTTCATTTAAAGATTTGAAGTCACATCACATCCAAGGCATACCACCTTACAAAAATGGCATGGAGACTAGAATTGAATAGCAATTTTATACCCGATAGGTATTAAATACAGAAAGTATCAACTCAGAGTTGGCCAAGTACATACACATCAGCTTAAAAATGAAATGTAAAAAAAAATGGAAGAAATAACCTTTAGAGTATTTTAAGGAAGCATTTAAGTTATGGACACAAATGATGGGGAAAGTGGTACCTGTAGTGTTAATATATTTAAGACTACAGGACATTCTGCATCTCAAAGACAGTGGCCATTCATTTTCCTTGTTATTTTTCTTCCCTTGAAAAACTCATAGGTGCAATGATACAACTTGCTTGCATAATTGCCTTTTTGCTGTGGAAACCTCATCCCAGTCAGTTGGCAGTGTTCTTCATATTTCCTGCCCTTTGGGGTATGGCAGATGCTGTTTGGCAGACACAAAACAATGGTGAGTTCCAGTCTCCAGCACAGATCAAATTTTCTTCTCAGGTTTCCATAACTTACACAGCTGTGGGAGGACGAATCAATGAGGTGAGTAAACAACTGTTAATAAAGTACTATGTAGAGCGCCATGTTCAGCTCAGAAACACCCCACTTAGGAACCAACAACTTTCTCAATCAAGGAGAGATGAGATGGAACACAAACCAAGCAGACCAAGAGAGCTTCAGTTTCATTTGCTGGATTTGAAATGTTTTCTCTGGGCACACATACAGATCTGTAGTGTGAAAAAGAAAAATCACCCTTCAGGTTGAGATTCTCCTCAGTATGATTATTATCCTGTTCAAATAAAGAAGAAGCTTCAGCCCTGAGTGGAAGACTTTCTTTTCTTATGATGACAATTCCTTTGTGACCTTCCACTGTTCATTTAAAAAAGCATTTCTGAGCAGAGTCATGTGTTCCCAGTGTCCTAGGTGCTGGTGATATAAAGATGAACTTCAAGGAGCTCACAGTTGCGATGGGAAGGCAGATATGCAAAGCTCTCAGCCAAAACTCATGACAAGTTACTCTGTTAAAAAGTCTGTACAAGGTACACTGAACCTTCATACAGGCAACTGTAACTTTTCTTCTGGTTGTAGGGGGCATGGTAGAATTGGGGTGAGGAGGAGAGATAAGGAAATGGAGGTCATGCTTGAGTCAAGTTGTTCTTTGGGCATAGGGTGTGGTGAAGGAAAAGGCCAAGGGAAGCAGGGAAGGTGCCATGAGCCCAGGTGGGGGCCTGGGGCTGCCAGGTGTGCTCCAGATCTCTGGGAGCTATTTGGTCTGACTGGGGCACAGAATGGGATGTGAGAGTCAAGGGGCACGAGCTGGAAGTATAGGCTGGGCCCAGACATGAGGGTCTGGCATGCCTGGTCAAGGAGGCCAGTTGCAGTGAAAGCAATAGAAAGAGCTTACACTGCGGAAGGCAAGGTCAGCTCTGCCAGGGTTTGGCAGAGACTTTGATCAAGGGGCTATTTACAGTATTACTCAGGCACAGGACAAAAAGGGTGAAGCAGCAGCAACGAGATGGAAGAGAAGAAATGGGTAAGAGAGGTCTTAAGGAGGCAAAAATTTCAAGTTCAGATGCCACTAAAAGATCCAGTTAGAAGAGGATGGATAAGAACCCAATGGGTACAGTGACCATGGAGTATGGTGATCTTGTCATGATGTCACAGGAGGTGGTGGGCTTAGAATCTTGATTCAAAGTGTTGAAGAGTGAATGGCATATAAGCAAATGCAGTCAGAAGATTTAGAGTAATCTGTTGAGGATCTAGGGTTTGAATGGAAGAGAGAGGAGACTGGGTGGTGGTGGGCGCACGGGGCAGAAAGGCTGACTTTTTAAAATGTCTATCATTTGTTATTCTTTTTTTAGATTTTGAGTTAAGAGTTGGAGTGAGAAAAGGTGAGGAGGGAGAGGAAGGTGCCAGAAAAGGAAGGTTGAAAATATAGGGAAAAGAGTGAAAGAAATGGTGCTGCCAAGTTTTTCACCATAAAAAGGGGGAGAGAATGGAGACAGCAGAACTGAGGAGAGATTACTCTTGAGCAGGAGAATTGCCCTTTCTTTTGAGACCAGGGGGAAGGAGGTCATGGTGAATGACAGATGGAAACTTTGTTAGTGTAGAGGAAAGGAGTTTAGAAAGTTCATGCCTGGTAAACTTAATTTTCTTGAAGTAATAGTAATGATTATAATGGATAACACTATTGAGACTTTACTATGACCAGGCACAATTTAAGTCTTTTTTTTTTCAAAGATTTATTTTTATTTTATTTCTCTCCCCTTCCCTGCCCCCCAACCCCCCCCCCCGCCCCCCATTGTCTGCTTTCTGTGTCCATTCGCTATATGTTCTTTTGTGTCCACTTACATTCTTGTCAGTGGCACTGGGAATCTGTGTCTCTTTTTGTTGCGTCATCTTTCTGCATCAGCTCTCCTTGTATGCAGCGCCGCTCCTGGGTAGGTTGCACTTGTTTTGCTCTGGGAAGCTCTCCTTACGGGGTGCACTCCTTCTGCATGGGGCTCCCCTATGCGGGGGACACCTTGTGTGGCACGGCACTCCTTGCACGTGGCAGTTCTGCACGTGGGCCAACTCATCACACAGATCAGGAGGCCCTGGGTTTGAACCCTGGACCTCCCATGTGATAGGCAGATGCTCTATCCATAGAGCCAAATCCACTTCCCTATTTAAATCTTTTGAACATATTAATTTATATAGCCCTATGACTTAGGAACTGCTAGTATCCACATTATACACATCAGGAAACTGAAGCACAGAGAAGTGAAGGAATTTGGTGATGGTGACACAGCCATAAGTGATAGAGTGGAGATTTGAACCCTAAGGGTGAAACCTTAGTGTTATGTTATACAGTCTTTCTAGGTTGATGCCAAGAGCAAAAAGGGCAGGGGAGAGAAGTGAAGGCTTGGAATCACTGCTGAAGGGTATGGGGGGGGGGGGGTTCTGAACAGAGACATTAAAGAGATTGATGAGCAGAATTTAAGCCAACTGAGATGGGAGAATGTGTGTGTTCAGTAACTGGGGTTCCCTCCAGGGGTGCTCTGCAGTCTAGCTGAGAAGAAGAGGAGGAGGAAGGTGAGCTCATATAAGCTGAGGTTTCACAAAGGGGATGAGATAAAGGTATTCAGAGATGAGAATGTTGGTGAGCCTACTTCTTATGGGACTTGAAGCCACAATGGAAAGATGGTAGAAGAGATGCAAAGGAGAGGAGAGACTGGTAGCATCAAAGAGGGCAAAGAACCGGGGTATCAAGAGTGAGGAAGGGAAATGCTTGGAGGGATGGGGAACTATGGGAATCTAAGGGTTCAGAGACAGAGAGGACAAGGTCCAGGGTGTGGCCAATGAAGAGCATTGCTAAAGTGGAATGTGACCTTCTCAGCCACTGGAGAACTTTGAGGATTGGTTGTTGGGTGGGTTGGCCCCAAGAAAGCTGAACTTGCCCATGATGATGGCAGAAGTGTGGTGTGAGGCTGGGAGTCAAATGCCAAAGTCCTCCCAGTAGGATCAGGAAGGAGATCAGTGGAGGACAGTGAGGAAGGGTCCTGGGTGGAGAATGAGCTCGCAGAAGCCTTGAAAGTAAAGTGATTTTTGTATGAGGATAAAGGAGTGATGGTTCAGGCAGGTCAAGTGAATTCTAAAGATTGTCACCATCTCTACCCTTTGGAACAAGGAGCAAGGAGGTTCAAGCAGCTGATACTTGAGAAACCTGATGGGTGAAGAAAGGAGGTAGACACAGCTGTTAATGAAGTGCTTAATGATGTGAGGGAGTTTCTTTTTGCATGTATGGTTGTTTGTTGGTGTTCTCTGCAAAGAGAGAAGATGTAGTTAAAAAGATTTCAGAGATACATAACTAGAGAGAGAAGGAGGTTGACAGTAGCGTGGGAGGTGACATAATGTGGGGCATGGAAACCAGGAGGATATACCTTTTGGGGGGTAGTTGAAAATGACTGGACTGAGGGCTGAGGGCTGAGGGCTTTGTTGAGTTTCCCAACAGACCACATTTGAGGCTTCTGTGAGAAGAGATCAAGGGTCCACTCCGAGGTGGAATAGAGAACCTGACAGGATGCACTTGGCTCAAAAGGGATGCCCTTCCCTGAGAGACCTCAGTGCTCCTCCCTTACCTGGGAAACCACTGAGGATTCGAAATTGGTTGGATAAAGCAAATCCCCAAACCAGCTACAAGCCAATGTTTCCAGGGATGGGACACCTGGTTGGGATTTTTTTTTTTAAAGTACGTATTACCTCATATGTCGTTGGTCAAATGCTCCAGATTAGTTCCTGTCTTAACATCTTAATTTTTGCCTATAGTTATGAACAGCTGAGAAGAAATACATCTGAAAAAACCTCATACTGTTGGACTGGGGCTTCCAAAACTCTTCTATGGCTTCAGTAAGGCAGGTGGCTGCAGCAAAATTCTGTACCTTAATGGCAAAGGTGCACTTTGCTCGTTGCCGCGTAATCCAGTTTGTTTGGATCAAGGTCTACAGTCCAGAAAAGAATGGCTGGGACTATGCATGTACCAGGCTTGCAATTTTCCTTAACAGAACAAATATTGATTGAGTGGAGGAGAGATAAACAGAAATGTACTTTAGATTTTCTTGGCTGTCCAGAATAAATTATACGTGCATATTATGCCTTGTCATGTGTAGGCACCCTTAGTTATCTTTCTCGATAGCATCAGGTGAGAGTTTCTTTGGGCATCTCCATGGTGGTATAAAAAGATACCCAGTTTTTACTGAGCACTCCAAATGCATATGCCATCTTACTACCTAAAATGTACCTTCTCTGGATGCATTTAATTTCAGAAGGAAAGAAAGGGACAGAGGCAAACAGCCACATAAAACTCCATGCAATAATTCTCCAGATGCTTCATATGATCACAATTTTTAAAATTTGGTTTTCTTTCTCCCTGAGATATTGGAATAATTGCTTAAATCTCCCTTTCTTCTTGATGGGCATAAGATACCCTTGCTCAAAACTGTGCAAAATTCTTGAAGGTCAAATGAATCTATGCCTTGATTAAGCACTCCCTTGAACAAAGGATGCTAATTTAAAATCCATAATTTAGGTCCTTTTTAAAATTGTTTTTTCAAGGAGAAAACAGTTGGGAGACTTTTTTATTTTAATTCTCATGTATTTGAGAGTGCCTTTTAGAGTCTGTTGTTGCCATCATCTTAGCAATGAGTGACATTTTAACTGCTGAATCCCCCCACAGACTGGCTATGTTGCCATCATTCAACGTGACACATTCATCAAGTGTCGATTTTTTTTTTTTTAACTGGGAATACCATGTAGTTCTTCCCACAGCCTGAAAAGAGTTTTCTCTCATTATGTTATTTCAAATATGAAGTTGGATTTCTCATCCTCTTCTCTTGGAATCTGTCCTTCTTTTATGAAAATATGTGGGACACATACTTTCTTAATTGACGGAATTAATGGCATACAGATCAGTGAGACATTACCCTCCACTTCAGTCAATTCTTTTGAACCTAAAATCTGATCATTACAGTTCTCCAACTTAGAAGCAAATCCTGTGATTTATGTGGGCAGTATTTTATGTGGGCAGAATTGTGAAATTCATTGCTTGAGGGTCTCCACTGGGCTCTAGGAATCCCTTCAGACTTTGGAATGGTAGATCTGTGCCAATAACTCTTATCTGTTTATTCACTCTGACAGTTCATAGAAAAAAGGGCATGGTTGCCATAGTAACCCTTACATGCCAATTCACTGCATGTAAGATATGAAATGTCTCATCTAAATATACTCTTTTGCCCTGTTAGCTGTCAAAGGGGCCGTTTTAAGGTTTAGACTCCAAAAATATAACTTCTCTTAAATGCCCAATACACCTAACCCATCTTTTCCAACCCAACAAGATTGACTTATTACTCATGTGTGCTTATTACCCATGTGTGCTTATCCAGGGATAAGATTTAGTATCTTGGCCCCTTCCACTCTCTGCCTACTCAGGACAATAAGGCACACAGGTCAGCTGAGCAATGCTTTTTCACTTTTTAAGCAAACTTTTCATTTTGGAATAATTTTAGCATTACAGAAAGTTACAAAGATTGCACAGAAATTTCCCACATAAGCTTCACCCAGATTCTTCTAATGTAAACATTTTACAGGGCCAACATTATTTAAATTGGTAACACTCGTCAAAATGTCAAATTTAACGTTAGAGCAATACAGCTACCCAAACTACAGATTTCATTCAGATTTCTCCAGTTTTCCCACTAACATCCTTTTCCTCCTCCAGGATCCCATTCACGACACTATATTATATCACATTTAGTCATCACGTCTTTGTCTGTCTGTGATAATGTCTCAGGTTTTCTTTGTAGTCTTTTTTTTTTTTATGATGTTGAAACTTTTGAAAAATACTGGTCAGATATTTTGTAGGCCATCCTTTAATTTGGGTTTGTCTGGTGTTTTCTCATGATTACGCTGGGGATATGGGTGTTGGTGAAGTGTCTTTCTCATCACATTATATTGGGGATACTTGATAGCAACATGGTTTGCCACTGGTGGTCGTGGCCTTGACCACTTGGTTGAAGTGGTTTCTGTCAGCCTTCTCCACTATAAAGTTATTATTTTTCCCTTTCCTTATTCTATTCTTTGGAAATGAGTCACCAAATCTAGCCCAGAATCAAGGGAAAGCATTTACTCTCCACCTCCTGGAGGGCAGAATGCCTACATAGGTTATTTATAAATTTTGTAAGGAATATTTGTTCCTTCAACCCAATTTGCTCATCTATTCAATCACTTATCTTAATTAGTATGGGCTTCATACTTCTGTTTTACCCTTTGGGTTACAATCCAAGAACACACTATTTTGTTGGTCAAATTGTTGGGTTGCATCTGTGTGCTTTTAACATGCCCCAATTACTTTTTTTTTCTTTGTACTTCTTTACTTTCTGGCACTCTAAAATATTCCAGGCTTACCTTATAGTTTCCCTGCTCCAGCCTTAGAATCAGTCATTTTTATAAGCAGCCCAGTAAAATGAGCTACTTTACTGGAGAATAGTATCTAGAAAGCAAGATCTGACTTCAGGGCATACTCGTTAATGTAGTATCATTGCTTCTAGGCCTTCTCAGTGGACAGAGTTAAGACATATATGTATGTATAACCCATGTATGTTCACAAATCTATGTTTATCTCTCCATGCATCTATCTATCAATCTATCAACAGTAAGTATGAGTTTATACTGATGTATCTGACTCTAGTCCAGCACCACATTCTAGTCTTCCCCTCTTGCTTATCTGTCAGTGAGAAACATCGCTGCCATTACATATAGCACATTTACTCACTAGTTCAATTCTAGTATACATGAAAAGTAATTTCTGGGTTTGTCGAAATACTTGTTTTTAGTCTGCTTTCCTTTGATTTCTAAGGTCTTTACCCTCTGCCTACCCTGTCGTTAACCATTGGTGTTTCTGTGGATTTTGACGGGATAAAGTATTGCTTTCTTCATGTTTGAACTAAAATAGGAACTGAATCTTGAGTAATTCCCTGAAAAGCCTGAATTTGTTTAGTAGTACTTGCTTCAAACACTTTTTCCTTTTAGCTGAGCCTGAAGTCACTCACACATATTCCCCAAAGGCGGGGGGGGGGGGGGGGGGGGGCAGCAGGGAGAGGGTAAATAGAGTTTCTTCTCCCCATTTACTTAAAAGGCAATTCCAACTGCCCATGACAGGGTCCCTTGACTTGCTCCTTTGGCTGGCTCTGATCCAGCTTAAGAGGGAGGAAGGAGAAAATGGTCCTCAGCTCTTGTCCAGCTGCCATCTAGGTCTTCTTCCGTCAGTTCTGTTACATGCCGGCTTCTGCTTCACATTCTGAGGGCTCCTCCCACCTTCCAGACGGTTCTGGATTATTTCACACACAAGGGGGTGCGATAGCAGCCATTCTAGATTTCTCCTCCCCTGGTTGTGGATCTCATCACTAAGGTCAAATTCCAGAATCAGCCTCAGAGAATGTCCAATTCAATGGCATAAAGCCATGGAGGTTTAGAAAGCTTAAGTTATGAAAAAATCTAAGAAAGTTTAAGAACACGTGGCTACTTAAGAACCTCAACTGTGCTTGAACTGACCAGCACTTGAGACAGGGCAGTGAGTTCTCTTGTCTTGGTGGTATGGTGATTTATTATTATCATTTACAATCTAAATTTCATCTTGAGATCTTTGAAAGATTCCAACCTATAGACTTAATAAGTTAGCTTAAAATGATCGTTGCCCATATTATTGGAATATTCATCAAACTGGGTTGCATGTACTTTCAATGCAAACTGCTAAGGGTGCAGTAAGGTCCTTTTGGCCATGGGAAATACAATAATCTACCACTTCTAGCTATACCCTCTCAACTGGAATTTCCTTCCTTGGATCCTTGTTTTGGGATCCAGTTATAAGAGTCACTCTCAGAAGAAGGCTAAGAAGTCTTTAGAATAATCTTAGAAGTAGAATAAATTCCAGGGTTTTGTCATTCATTTCTCATTTGACCATGACTTAAGGTGGACCCTTACGTTGTAGACTTTCAGACAAGAAAGACATCTTCTGGGTTCTGCAAAGAGCCTCTTGTTTCCCTGAAAGTGCATATTCTGTTTTAAAAAGCATATCTTTTGATTCTAAGTGGAGAACACTCCTGATATTTTATAATGATAAAAGGAATTAAAGGGATTAAGTTGTCACAAATATTAGTACTCAGCAATAGCTGGAAATTCATAATATGAGTTATTTCATATAAAAGTCATTAATAAACACCAACACCATTTGCTCTTCAGCACTCCCTTTAAACCCAGAGAAAAGCATTTTAAAAGTTCTTGAATTAAAAACAAAACACTTCTCAGGATGGGGAGAAGAAATGTAAATTGTCCATAAGGTAATCCGTAAATGCTTGTAGTCAAAAGGTGAGGTCACTTGGGGCTGGTAAGAAATTTCACTCTATGGGAAGAGGGTGCCTTTGTTACCTGGTTGTTTAGCTGGGCAGTTTTCCTTCTCGACTTAATCTTTCTCTTGATGACATCATCTGTTTACTGGGACTGACTAAGACTCTGTCCTCACTATTCCTGAGATCCTCCCCCAGTAGATTGGATAGCTGAGATAACAAATGCCAAGAAACCTCTTCTGGACGTTCATGACGAACATTCAGGCAGAGTTTCAAGAGAGCTCGCTGTTGGCCTTAAATCTCCCCCCTTCCCTGTAAGTATTGTTGAGCACAGAGGAAAAGGGCAAATGAAAAGACCAAGGAGAGAGTGACCAGACCTCACCCGAGGAAAGAGAAGGCAAAAGCGACCGCAGTCCCTCTTTCCTCTCCAGGTGCTACCAGCCTGGGTTGTGGCAACAGTGAGCAGAAGTAATGAAATCACGAAGCCTGGGAGTCAAGCCTTGGATGAGTATGGCTTGGGTGCCTCCTCCCAGCAGGGCCCAGAGGAGGGAAACCAGAAGCTTCTGTTTGGTACTTAGGTGTAGAGAAGAGCAAAAGAGTCTATGAGTTTTAAGCTTGCTGTCTGGCCCAGTTTTGGTCCAGAAGGAGGGCGAGCTTGGCAATGGAGCCTACTCATGTTGTATCTCTCTGCCGCCATGGCAAGCATTGGCAAGGCAGAGCTGCAGGGGGCAGAGAGAGACTTCCCAGAGCTCCCCTCTCTCCTCTCTACTGTCACCTCTTGGCCATACCCCTTGCTCACTCTTCCTAAATGAGGGCGGGCATATTTTGTGTTTTACCTATGAATAATTTTTTTTTGTGAGAACTTACTATGTACTGTGGTACTGAAAAAATACACAAGGAAATAGTTTCTGTCCCAGGGATCTTACAGAGTTAATGATCTACGTTTATAATTCTACTGGAAGGTAACCACATTATTTATTAGTCATCAGGTTTTAAACACTTGCCTACTGTTTTAAATTCACATGCACAGAACCTGTATCCAAAGTGAGGTCGATACCATCCTTTTCCTTCTCTGGCCTCTGTCTGATGAGAGTACTCCATGAGCTACCAGGTGGACAAGCCACCCTCACAGACATAAAACCCAAAGGTGAAACTGTAAATAAATCCTTAGAGGCCAGGGGTTGTTTAGTCCTAGTTCCTTCCTCTCCCAGCTTCAACCGAGTTGTGGGTGTATTAGGGGTGCTGATGCAAAATACCAGAAATTGGTTGGTTTTTATAAAGGGTATTTATTTGGGGCAGGAGCGTACAGACACCAGGCCATAAAGCATAAATTACTTCCTCCACTCACCAAAGTCTATTTCCACATATTGGAGCAAGATAGCTGCTGGCAGCTGTGGGGGTTCAGGCTTCCAGGGTTCTTCTGGGCTCAGCACCTCTGTTTTCTCCACAAGGTCAGCTGTAGACTATGAGGCTAATGGCTCTGTCTCTTTCCCCGGGGCTCTAGCTTAAGGTTTCCGCATCAAACTCCAACAGCAAAACTCTAATATTAAGAACCCCCAACTCTGTTCTTTGCCTTGCCTTTTATCTGTGAGTCCCCAACCACCAAAGGGTAGGGACTCAACACCCTACTGGCACAAGAGGTTTACATAATTATTTAATCAAGTAAACCTATGAATCCAATATGATCTAATATGCCCAGGGGAAAAGATCAGTTTACAAACAACCCAGTATTTCTTTTCGGATTTCATCAATAATATCAAACTGCTACAGTGGGTTACAAGGCACCATCTTGTGGATCCTTCACACCGTCATGTGCTGAGCAAGTGAACTCGCTCCTGCTGTGGCTTAGCAAGGTGCTTCCTGGTGGTGGGGAGAGAGCAGTCTGGCGGACTTACACGGCTTGCACCATTTTTTTTAAGTTTTTCCCTGAGGGTGAAAATCATTTCTGTTATGGCATGGACCTCTTCCTCTGGCGTTCCAGCTTCCACTACTAAAGTCTGGATGGTGGCATCTTTGTCCGGCCGTTGGCACAACCCAGAGTGGGCAAAAAGGAATTGCAATAGCTCAACTCCACCCAACTGTCCAGGCCTCTCCTCCGCTAGCACTCTCTCCCCTTCCCTGTGAAATTTGGGAGGAAGGCAAGGGGAAGAGAAGGGCAAAGTAAAAGAAACAGAGAAAGATGAAGCAAAGAATACTTGTGTGACAGTTCAGGTGTTAGCTCTCCCTGTACAACTTCCAGCCACATAGTAAGGTCAATTATAAGGAAAAGCTCGATGTCTTTCCAGGCTTCAGCTGCTGGGACTCAGTTTAGATTCATTACCCCTTTGGTAATAATGGGCTCGGTGGTTCAGAGCACATCTGGTCCTAGTGGGACGTGATCAGAAAGGCTGTCTGTTTTATCCTGCCCAGCCTTGACATTGGAACTTACCTATTTTACTCATACGCAAACAGTCTTCTGCCTCTGCCCATCCTTTGGCTCCCCACCCCTGGGTGGGCTTTATTCATTACACAGAAAGAGGGAGAAGAGGAAGGGGCAGCTCTCTCTTCCGTGGATTTACTCCGCCTTTTACTTGAGTTGTTATTTATCTTTCTAAAAGGTGTATCTATTCTCTGACAATACATGGAGATCCTTTAAGACATGGACTTGGGATTCTATCCTTCTGTGCCCTACTTACTTCATTAAATCAGCCATCCACCCATTCATTCATTTATTCACTCATTTTGCTGGCACTTTGATCAGCACAGGAATTATAATTCTGGGTAAGAATTGGCCCCCACCCAAGGAATGCACAATCTAGCAGAGGACAGATGTAGACAAAGTAATCAGAGGAGTGTATACAAGTTTGAAGGAAGATTTTGCAAATGCTGTGACAGCAAGGAGGAAGGTGTCCCTGAAAATACTTGGTTAGATGGAGGTGAGCACATGGAAATCATGGAGCACATCACAGAAGAATCACAGGACAAGGCAGTTGCCAGAAGAAGCCTTGGCAAAGAGCAGTTTCATATGGGGCCTGCCACGTGCAAAGGCAGATGATGCAAGAGAGCATGGTCAGGATGGCCTTAGCATGGGGTTGGAGAGTGGCCAACATTGAGATGGAGAAGTAGGAGCCAGGTCCTGAAAGGATTTGTATGCCATAATAATGGGTTTATACATACAACCCTCAAAGCAAGGGGGAACCATTGAAGAATTCTGAGTGTGGGAGTGACCATATTTACATTTTAGATTATTCTAGCACTAAGGTAGGGGATAATTTGGAGAAGAGTTAAAAAAGAGAAGGAGAAAACAAAAACTTACTAGAGGTGATGAGAGATAAGACAGTGAGCTGGGTAGATGGCACCCACAGTTCAGATTTTAGAGCCAAAGCTCATCCTTTAGGAGTCCGAATCTCCTAAATAGACCCTGAGCTTCTTGAGAGCTGGAATCACACCTTGCCTTCCTATTTCTAGTGTCCACCATTGGGATCACCAAATAGTAGGTGCTTAAAAAATGTTAGGAAGAATGAATAAAATAGACATGATGGTTAATTTGGTATAGGTGGGAGAGAGACGGGAATGTGGAAGAATGACTCTGAATCTTCTAGTTTACATGCCCTCTGGGAGAGACTTGAGTATGTTTCTACTTCTAGGTTGAAGGGAAAGGGGCAACAGAGCAAGGCTGGAGGCACAATTGATTGGGTCTAATTGGTGGTGTGAAGTCCTGGAGGAGACAAGCGGGAAGTCAACCCACAGCACAGGCGGAAGCCCTTCCTGGGCCACGGTAGGAGAAAAGAGGGTGCCTGGAGAAGAGTTTGTGTAACAGCTCAGGAAGCTAAGGGTGTTCTTGGTGAAGAAGGCAAGTCCATCAGTCAGCCAACAGGGAGGGCATGGATAGAGTGGACAGCTTGGTATTGGAGGACCAGGAAATCCATGGTGATGCTGAGGATGGTCCTTCATGAGTCAATAAGTCTTTGTTGCATATGTACATCATCATAATTGTTACCCCATTTGAGGCATGCCTGCTGCCTCATTCCTGTCACAGAGATAAGGATTTCAGTACTGTAAGATTTTTCACTATACTGCAAACAAGAAACAAAAAAAAGTATTTCCTTTCATCCAGAAGAATTTATCACTTAGGTCAATCCTCTTCTGAGCCTTCAGGCAACCACCAGGGTGTTCTTTAATGTTAGTCCTTCATGATGGTTTTATAGTAATCCCTTCGTCAAGTTCATAGGTGTAGAGTGCCTTTGACATTAAAGCCTTGTTTGGTTGAGCTCATTTCCTCTTAGAGTCTCCAGGAGATGGATGGAAATTCCATAGGACAATAATTTCATTGATTCAGCTACTGTCACCTATAAATCCTAAGGATGAGATAGTTCAGCTCCTAAGCTAGCATAACACATTCCTGAAGACATTCCCTAAGTGAAAGAAGAAGCATCTTAACCCAATATAATCATTACTTTTGCTTGTCTTTATGTTTGGGCTCTAATAAGTGACTCTGTCTCATCTTAGGCAAGTCACGTCTCTAAATTTCATTTTTCTTATCTACAAAATGAGGAGTTGGACCAAGGTTCCTTCCAGTGCTAATATTTCATGGAATTCTATGTTACTAATATTATAATATTAAGAACAATATTATTATTATATTATAGAAATTATATATTATATTATATTATATTATATTATATTATATTATATTATATTATATTATATTATATTATATTATATTATATTATATTTATATAATATATTATATTAAATAATTCACTCTGGAGAAAGTAACTGTAATCCACAACATGAAAAAAATCTGTTTTTTCAAAAGGAAAAGTTTCTGAATTTGTTGAGAAACTTGGACAGTGGGAAAGTTACAGTGTTTTCAGCCATAAGTAAAAGGATTGTGTTTGAGGTTTTATTACAACATTTTCATTCCAATCTCTCCTTTGCAGCTCTTTATGGTGTTCTGTTTGAGAAGAATAAAGAGGCTGCCTTCGCTAATTATCGCCTTGGGGAAGCGCTGGGATTTGTCATTGCATTTGCATATAGCACATTTTTATGTGTCCACGTCAAACTCTACATTCTGCTGGGAGTCCTGATTCTGACTATGATGGCTTATGGAATTGTTGAGTATATGGAGTTCAAAAACCAGACCAAGCCACTTGCTGAAGGACAGGCAAACCAAGAACAGGAAATAATCCAATCAAAAATGTGAAAGCAGCAAACTCCATGGCAGATAAACTAAGGAAATCCCAGCAAGAGAGATTTACATGAAGATGCATCAGAGTATATAGCTGATTCTTCACAACTACTCCAGGGAATACCTGAGCATGCTGAAAACATGTAATTTCTTTTTCCATGTAATTTTTTTTCCTGTTCTAACAAAGTTGCAGTTCCCCATCTTGTCAGCAGAGACTGAGCCCATACGCAAAGGTATCAGTTAATTTAAATACAAGAGAAAGAAACATAGGGTACAATGAGCCAATTTGCCTACATTTGTTCTTTTTGATGTTGGGTTTTGTTTTTTTTTGTTGTTGTCATTGATATTTTTAAGAATTGGAAGACTGACTAAAATAATGTAGCCTAACACCATAATTTTACAGATGAGTAAACTGATGTTCCAAGAAGCCAATTAACTTTACCTCACAAAGTCAGAAAGTGACACAGCTGGGCTAGAGTTTATGTTTCTTGAAATTTATACAATATATGTTTCTGAATAAATGCAATTATGGACTTACCACCTGTCAAAATAATTTTATTTTAAATTCTTGCCTGGATCACAGAAAGGTAAATTAATTTATCAAATAAGTGATGTAAAGTGTTGTAGACCATTGGGAATCTTTAAGAATAAATTCAAATAGGAAACATTACATAAGACTACTAACATGATACAATTGGACCTGAGGCATATTTGTTGCATATTATATGCCTTTCTTTCCTTCCTACATTGGGAATCATATCCTTCCCCACACTAAGGCTGACCCCCAAGAATAATGTTTTCCCACAAGCCATGAAGATTCCTGCTAGTTAACAAAGAACACTTTATGAATGAATCTCCCTTGATTGTTCTGCTGAACTTTTTTTTGGAAAAGATGGGTGCTACAGAAACTTTCTGTTTTTGCTGGAGTGGGAGAGAGGTGGAAAGTGCATTTTCTCTCATCTCCTCATTGATGGCTTAAAAACTTGAAACTTTGTCTTTAGCTCTCTGAAACAGGATTTGCCAGTTGTTCACAAGTGGATGCCTTTCTGGACTTATGTATCTTTAGAAACCAGTTTCTTTGGAAGTTCTTAACTTGATACTTCAGTGACAGGACTCTGAATTGCAAAGTTTGGAGATCTTTATATCTTCCTTTCAACTTGCAGAATTCCCTTTAGCATTTCTTGAAGGGTTTGTCTAGTGGTGCTGAGGTCCCTCAGCTGGGAATGTCTTAATACACCCCTCATTTTTGAAAGACAGTTTTGCCAGATACAGAATTCCTGGCAAATTTTTGCCTCCACACTTTAAATATTGTCTTTTCACTGCTTTCTTGCTTCCAAGGTTTCTAAATTAAAAATCAGCACTTAATCTTATTGAGGATTCCTTGTACTTGACATGATGCTTGCCTGTTGCAGATTTCAGAATTCTCACTTTATCTTTGGCATTTGACAATTTGATTGTAACATGGCATGATGTAGGTCTACTTGGGTTTATCCTGTCTGGAGTTCATTGAGCATCTTGGATTTGCATATTCATGTCTCTCATTAATCTGGGAAGTTTTCTGCCATTGTTTCTTTGAATATTCCCTCTGTTGCTTTCTCTCTTCTCCTTCTGGGATTCTCACAATGCATATATTGGTAAGCTTGATGGTATACCATAAGTTTCTCAGCCTCTGTTTACTCTTCCTCATTCTTTCTTCTTCCTCCTTCTCAGATGGGTGATTTCCTTTGTCTTGTCTTCCAGTTCACTGATTCTTTTTTCCATCAGCTCCAATCTGCTCCCTCTGGAACTGGGACCCAGGATCATCACCAGTTGTGTGGGCCAGCTCCAAGCTGAACTGGTGTGAGAATGCGGGAGAAGCCAGCCAGGGTTTCACAGGAGCCTACCACTTTCAAGTAACCTTTTTCTTAACTAGGCACTCACCTTGTTCCTGCAGTTCTCTAACTGTTTTGTTAAGCTTTTAGAAAGATGTCTCTGCTAGTTATCCAAAGCTTCTGTAGAGGGACAAAGCCCTGAAGCATCTTACTCTGCTATCTTGATCAGGGTGGGTAGCCCTGGGACTAGGTTATGATGATAAGGTGCGTTTTGGCCCATTGGTGTCATTCTGATGATCCACAGAAGACATCCCCAAAATAAGGAGAGGGTGGGCAGTAAGGCCAAGTCATGGTCTTCAAGCTAAAAGATCAATCTTCCCATTGTAGGGATCAAAGACCTAGTTTAAGCAGTGGTGAGGAATGCAGTGGTATGGAATGTGCCTATAGCTCAAATATTCATGAAGCAGAGAATTCACTTGTTTAAAGGTTTCGCTTGATGTTAAAAGATCAACAGAATTTTGCTCAGATGACTAACCTCATTATCTCATTTCCCTACTATTGATGCTTGCTGGCAAATGTGCCAGACTTTGCTTTTGACATGAGCCCAAACCTCCTCTGAGTAGGAGGAGAGTTTCAAGTCAATCTTAAGGCACGCTTGAGCTGCCTGATTGTTTTGCCGCCACAGCCAACTGAGAGCAGTTGGCTTGTGCTGTGTTTATGCTCTCTGATGCATAGCATTTCCCCATCTGCTGTATATCCAACCAGCTGCCTGCTTGGGCATCATGGCTGTCCCTGGAAAATTGCCTAGTGTTAGAGCCTTTTCTTTTTTCTTCATCCTTTGAACTTTTTGATTAGAAGAATTCCTAGATGTATCCAGGTGAGACCCTAGAGAAAGAAACCTCACGGCTTTTTATCTTTGCCCAACCAGTGGGTGAAGAAGGGTTCAGTTCTCTTGGTCACATCAGTACTGCCAGCCTAGCATGTGGTTAGTGGAAATGCTGGATTGTAATGGACTTTGAAAGAAAATGATTCACTCTTGCTTTTCCTTAATATTCCATTTGTAAAATGGGAATATTCCTATTCACAAAGGATAATCAAAACAATGTATTATTGTAAAACACTGCTACACAAGTTTGGAACCATAAGAATGACTACCCCCTAGTTTAATGTTAAAATCCTGTGTTTTTTTTTAAATCCCTAAAGTGCAATGGCATTCTCACAAACCTTGTTTTGGATTTGATTTATCAATTGTAAATCCCTGTAGCCCTTATTCCTGTGGCTCAGCAATAAATATATAATTTTATTACTTGCCACAGTAATTCATGAGACAAGCTTAAACACAAATAATGTATACCACAATATATTATAATTATATATTGTAATGATTAAATAGTACCTAAAAGAAAACTATTAACTATATAAATTTTTAAAAAGTTAACAGCAAAGAATAAAGAGAAAGCGATCTAGGCTTATGCTGTATATAATTATGACAATTTATTAAATTTAGCCTTATGCTTTTGGCAGTCAAGTTAAAAAAAGAGATATGGGTTATACATTGTTAGTATTTGATTTTAAAAAAAGATGTTTATCAGTGTTTTAAAAGAGATTATATTTCTAGGTAATAAAATCTAAAGGAATTTTACACTTGGGTCAAAGAGCATGGAACTCACCTAGTGGCCACTGGCCACTCTCTTTGACACCTGTTTTTATTTGTGTTTTGTTTTTATTTTAATGGAAGCTTGGTAATGGTGATCTTTGATAAAACCTGAGGACCTACCATTGGATGTGATTCCATGAATATATTTGAAGAAGGTTAAGCCAGTGATCCCCAACCTGTGTAGCTTTTGATGGAGTCCAGGTTTGGTAATTTTCTGCCACCACAATCCATGAGGCAAGATCCTTCTGTCCCCAAGCCTGAGGCCTCAAGTTTTTGGAAGATCCTATTCTATTCTGGGATTATTTAGACAGTAAGTTTAATACACAATCTATTTTACTACAGTGAGAAAGATGAAAAAAATATATATATAATATGAAAGAGTTCAAAAGTGCTAAGGCACTTTACTATCTTTTCCAGGTTCTTTTCCAAATGGGAACCAGGGATTTTTTTTCTATCCCAACACATTTCTACGGCCAACTCAAAGTCAAAACTATTCTCTAAGTCCACTAAACCCCAATTCTAGTTGCCTCCGGACTTCTGCTCTTAGAAATTCCTGGTCCCAACCTCCTTGCTAACACATCCTCACAACTCCATGGACACTAGAGCTCACTGTTTTCTGATCTCTCACCCAGTGTTTCTCAGGCCTCTGCAGATGCCCAGGCCCTACCCCAGGGATTCTAACTCAGTCAGCCTGGAGTGGAACCTGGGCTAACCAGAGTCTTTTAAAAGCTACTCATTTGATCTGACCGTGTAGATAACATAGAATCTAACCTGTCTCCTTTTTTTAATCATCTTCTTTCTCTGCTCTTGCTGCAACATTCTCATTTGACTGTTACTTAGCATATAAAGTCCATTTTTCTGAAAGTTGAGAGTTTTTTAAAAAGAATTTCTAGGATTAAAGATTTTTCATTCTTTTTATTATTACTACTCTTACTACAGATTATGATAGCATTTCATTGCCCCTTAGATACCATGAAATATTTCAAATAAAATAATTTTACTAACATTAGGCCAAATAGCCAAGCAAAACTCCAATCCCTAATAAATCACCATCTTAACTGCCATAACCAGGGTACCTAGGATTCATGAAATGCTTCAAACAGTTCATCAGTTCACATACTAGTCAGCCAAAGGAGTGCTGATGCAAAGTACCAGAAACCTGTAAGCTTTTATAAAGAGTATTTATTTGGGGTAGAAGCTTACAGTTATAAGGCCCTAAAGAGTCCAACTCAAGGTACCATAAGAGGTATTTTCTCACCAAAGTCTGTTGCCACCTGTTGAAGCAAGATGGTGGGTGATGCATGTGAAGGTTCAGCTTTCCTCTTCCTCTTAAGACTTCATGGGCCGAGCTTCTTCTGATCTCAGCTGTAGTCTGGAGAGTTCATTTTCTTTTTAGGCTTTCTCAGCAGCTCAGGGCTCTGGTCTCTTCAGCTGCAAACTGTCAGCCAACCTCTCTCCCTGGGGCTTTAACTGTTTGAGCCTTCTCCTTTCTGTCACATGGCAGGACTGAAATGGCCAAGTTCTTCGTGTCTATGGAACTCTCTTCCCATGCCTCCTTCTGGGTGTCTTCTTGAGTGAGTGTCCATTCATGTAGCCCACCAAGGGGGCAGGGACTTCAACTGAGTTACACCCTACTGGATCAAAGGCCTCATCTTAACATAATTGAATCAAAGGCTTCTTAGCTGAGTCTAATACAATCATAGGGGATCACGCCCGGAGGAACAGTCTCCAAACATAATCTCTCTGTTTGGAATTCATAAATAATCTCAAGGTGCTAGTTGGTGTTTTAATATCTCCAGTTCTAGTCAGTCCCCTTAACACTACACACCCCACCGAAGCCAGTCTTCCACTGTCCTCCACCCAACTGTCCCACATCACCTCTCCTTCTTGGAAGACCACCATGCCTCCTGCTTCATGCCAGGAGGTGGGAACTAGCTGGTCTCTGCTGAGTCACTTACCAACACGTTTTGTGTCCTTACACCCTACCCAACACTAATAGTTTCCCTGGGACTCTGGGTCCCATTTCTGACCCCTGAGCCTGCTTGACAACTGTCTTCTCCTTTGATGCCTTCAGCGTCAACATCTCCCGTGTCCCCAAGGATGGAGCCACTCATAAAATCCACACCAGCTCCCAGAGCTGGGAATTGTCGCTGACGCCTCTGCACCTCCATTGCCCACTTCCACGTCGCCACCAATTCCTGTCCGTTTTGCTTGTTTGAAGTTTCTACACCTCTTCTCTCCCTGGGGCAGCTGTTGGTACACAACTCAGCCAACAATCTTTCTCGAGTGTGAGAACGACAGATTCCTTTCTCCTCCTCACAGTCCATCACCAGATCACCATTTTCCATCAAGCTAAAAGCTAGTTGTGCTAAGCTGCATACGAGGCCCTTTATAATTGGGTCCAGTCTCATCTTCATTCCCCATCCCTGTTTTTCCCCCTTAACATAAATTCCACTCCTATCTCTGATTCTTTGTATTGATCGCCAGCTTTATGGCAAACCCTCCCTCCTTCGCTTCGCCTGGGTTAATTAGTTTAGCCCACGAATTCAGCTATTCAGCTTCGCTGTCACTGCTACAGAACTTCTAGGAAATCTATTTTTAAATGCCCTTCTTCCCCATCCCTGGCAGCAACCTGCCCAGGATAAGGTACTTGTTCAAGGTGCTCCCAGAGCATTCTCTTCCTTCTTCCATCATGCAGCTAAAACTTTGCTCTGTGATCATCTGTGACCTCGTCTCTTCCTCAAGCAGAGTCTGAGAAATGAGGCAGTCTTGAAAGAATAACCAAATTTGGAGAAGGCGCCAGGCAATTTCCTTCTTCCTTCCTTCTTTCTTCTTCCCTTCACTGGGCTTTAGCACCCTGGAAGGGGCAGGAGATCCAAGGAGAAGCACGCTTCCAGAGGTGACGGTGAGCAGGAGATAGCACTGTCGGGAGAACTGTGTGGTGTTGGCTTAAACTCTTCAAGAGGGACAATCACACTTGGCCTCTGTGGCCACCTGCCCCAGGGCTCATTCACCAACCTTCAGCTGCTGAAAGGAAAGGAGTGGCTGATCCCATTGCGCTCCCCTTGGCCAGGGCTTGTCACCACCGCCTAACTCACAGGTGTGCACACAGAGCTGTGTTCTGCAGGCTAAGGCAAAAATACTTCACTCATCGATTTTTTCCTTGTGTTTCAAAAGCATGGTTCTCAATGTATGTTCCCTCTGGCTCTGTGCCTTGTTTATTATCTCTTTTATGAGAGAATATAGCTGTCTGTCAATGCAATGTTCTTTCACCTTTACTCCCTGATTTCGTCCCTTTCCTTAGTTACTCTGTTTACAGAAATAAAACCAAAGAGAAAATGACAAAGGCTTTCCTACCACACTACTTTGGGAGGTAAAATCTTTTACAAGGGAATTCAAAAACAAATCATTTATTTACTTGGTTATTATTCTACCTCCTCTGATGATTTTACATAGTATGAAACATTCTGTAATTACAGAATAATCCTTTTCTTCCACTTTATGGCAGTGCAGCTATTGCCTTGAAAGGTAATCAAGGGCTTCTAAAATATGACAAAAAAATCCATATATATTTGCCTGTACAATTAGAAAGGGCAAGAATAGACACCAATGAATGAGTTAATTTACATACTCAATGTACCATGAAGTACACAAATGAAATTCTGAGGACATAACCCCACAAAGAAAACCAAATTTGGGAACACTTATTTTCAGAGCTACAGGGTCTATTTCCACATGGGTCTCTTTCAACACCCCAATTATGATGTGGAATCCGAAAGCCACCACTGCTATCCTTCACCAGCTATTTCCCTTCCTTGTGATCATCTTTTCTGCCAGCACCCTCTGACAGCTCTCTCGTTTTGCACTCCTCCCTCCCCCACCCCCCCATACTCCAACCCAGCTACCCGTTAGCTCAATCCTTTGGTGTAGTTTTGAAAACAGCAATCTTGGGAAATGGACTTGGCCCAATGGATAGGGCGCCCCCCCTACCACATGGGAGGTCAGCGGTTCACACCCCGGGCCTCCTTGACCCATGTGGAGCTGGCCCATGCGCAGCGCTGATGCGTGCAAGGAGTGCCCTGCCATGCAGGGGTGTCCCCCGCATAGGGGAGCCCCATGCACAAGGAGTACGTGCCCGTAAGGAGAGATGCCCAGTGTGAAAGAAAGTTCAGCCTGCCCAGGAATGGTGCCACCCACACAGAGAGCTGACACAGCAAGATGATGC
This sequence comes from Dasypus novemcinctus, assembly GCF_030445035.2. NCBI lineage: Eukaryota > Metazoa > Chordata > Mammalia > Cingulata > Dasypodidae > Dasypus > Dasypus novemcinctus. The sequence continues at coordinate 28,778,646 of NC_080700.1, read as the reverse complement.
AACAAAAAGAAACACAGATTCCCAGTGCTGCTGATCGGTCACAGAAGACAACTGGGGGGGGGGGGGGGGCGGAAGGAAAGGGAAAAGGAGAGAAATTAAAAAATAAATCTTAAAAAACAAAAACAGCAATTTTGATTTCTGCATTCCCCTTAACCTTTCCTGAGTGTTCATCATCTTATTCCTTTAGCTTCTGTCTTTAGCCCCAACAAATTCCAAGCAAGCTACTACCCTGTATAATTCCTGTCACAGAAGGAAATTATCTAGTAATTGAATTAGAATACGTTTATTCATTGATTCAACAAGTATTTATTAAGCACTTGTTATGAGTCAAATCTTGTTCTAGGTAGGGTGGGTAAAACAGCCAAGTTTCTGCCCTCAAGAAACTTTTATTCTAAGCACACAATGTATACAGCAAGTCAATTAGAGAAAAGTGGTGTGAAGAACAATCGAACAAGGTCAAGGTGCCAAGACTGATGATCATGCAGTGGTGAAGGAAAGTTGCTGTTTTACATAGGGTGGTTTTGATGGTTTGAAGCTGTATGGATCCCAGGAAAGTGTATTCTTAAAGTGAATCCATTCCCTTGGGTATGGAACCATTGTAAGTGGGATCTTTCGGTGAATAGAATTTTAACCCAAGCTGTGACCCACCTCACTGGGGGAAGGGAGGGGGTGGTTCTTAATCTTTCTACTGGTGTCCCTTGTAAGAAAACGAAATTCAGACAAAAAGAAGAGAAAGCCATGGAAGCAAGAAGCTGGAAGCAATGAAACCTAAGACAAGGGAGAGCCCAGCAGATGTCCCCATGTGCCTTGATATGAGAGAGGGGTCGCCAACAGTTAGTCTTTAGGATGAAGTTATTGTCTTGATGATGCCTTGACTTGGACATTTTCATGACCTCAGAACTGTAAGCCTGTAAGTTGATAAATTCCCATTTGGAAGAGCCAACCCATTTCTGGTATATGGCTTTCAACAGCCTAGCCAACTAAAACAGTGGTGCCCAACTTCTCTGATAATGTGATATTTGAACAAACACTAAAAAGATGTGAGGAAGACAACCATGAGACTTTCAAAAGAACAGAGTCCAATCAGAGCAATGGAAACCGTCAAAAGCCCAAAGCAGGGAAGGGACCACAGTCCACTGCATCTGCGGTGCGGTGTGTATATGGGGGAGGGGTGCTGGAGAGGATGGGGGAGAGATGAGATCAGAAAGCAGCTGGAGCCAGATATAGGGCCTTGGAGACCAAGATAAGGACTCTGAAGTCTATTCCGAGCAACATGGGAAGTTACTGGATGTCTTTGATTAGAAAAGTGACATGATACGACTTAATTTTTAAAAAGATCATTCTGGGGAAGATACGGTTAGAATGCAAGAGTGAAACAAAGAATAATCAATTAGGAAGCTATTAGAGTTGTTTTGGCAGGAAATGACAGTGGTTTCCACTCAGGAGGATGTGGTGGTGTATGGGTGCAGTGTGAAGTGGTCAGATTTGGGATATACTTAAAGGGAGAGTCTACTATCCTGAAGCAGAATAAGGGAGCCAAGGAAAACTCTACAAGTATGGCCTGACAAAGAACTGAAATAATGAAGTAGCTATTTACTTCCATTAGGGAGCCTGAGAGAGGAGCTGGTTTGTGGGGTAAAAAAAAAATCAAGAGTTTGGTTTTGGATATGTTAATTTTGATACATCATTAGACATCCAAATGGTTTTGTAGAGTAGCAGTTAGGTATACAAGACTGGAATCAATGGGCAAAATCACATATGGAAATATAAGATTGGAATCACCATAGAGATGATATTTAAAGTCATGGTCCTGAAAGGGGTCAACTATGAGCAAGGATAGAGGAAAGAAAAGATCTGAGGGCTGAATCCTTGGTTACTACAGGCTTTAGAGGTCAGGAAGAAGAGAAGGAAACAGAAAAGAATGAGCAGTGAGAAAAATGAGAAGTTAAGAGGTAGTGCTATCCCCAGTGTCCAATTAGAGAAAATGTTTCAAGGAAGATTGAGTTACTGACTGTACCAGTGCTGGTATATCTGGCCATGCAAGTTCAGGGGATGGGTTACTTGATTTGGCAACATTGAGGTCACTTTGTGGCCATGGATAAAGCAATATGACAATTTCATATTGGATGGACTCCAGATAATAATGTTCTTAGGGCTAATCCATTCCTTTGGGTATGAACCTATTCTAGGTGGAAACTTTGGTTAGATTACTTCAGTAGGGCATGACCCAGGGTGAGTCTTAATCCTCTTACTGGACTCTTTTATAAATAGAATGAATATGGTGAGGAACCCCCAGAAATTGTGGGAGGAAGCCAGAAGCTGAAAGCGAGGAAACCTGGAGGAGAAGGGAAAGAAAACAGATGTCATCATGTGTCTTGCCACATGACAGAGGAGTCTGGGATTGCTGTCAGCTGGTCTTTGGGGAGGGAACATCACCTGATGCCTTGTTTTGGACATTTTTTCTCAGCCTCAGAATTGTAAGGTTATAAGTTAATAAACCCCCATTATATAAGCCAACCCATTTCTGGTATATTGCTTTAGGCAGGCTTTAGCAAACTAAAACAAGCAGTTGAGTAAAGTTTGGAGATGAAAGCCTGAGTGAAATGGATATAAAAGGGAATGACAGAAGAGAACATGTAGACAGTAGTGATTAGCAATCCTTCCTGGAGGGTTTCTCCAGAAAACAAGTTGCAGTTAGAGGATATGGGGACCAAAGGATAATTACACAGTTGAAATATTTTGGGATTGGAATGGACAGGACAGAACATTAAGATTATTTTATTCCAAATTCTTCATGTAATATTGTTGAAAACAGCACAAATAATAAGGTCAAATTACTTGCCACACACCAAGTTATTTGAAGAAATGGGACAAGAACCTGGTTTCAGTAATTCCTGGTCCAGGATGACTTGATTCCAAAATGCTAATTTTCGGTAACTCCAAATGCTGCCTTTCAACTGAAATATACGCACTTAATTTTTAAACATTTAATCAGATCATAAAATACACATAGGAGATGTGTGATTGTGAGTCTACAGCTTGATAAATTTTCACTAACTGGACACAGCCATGTAATCAGCACCCAGATCAAGAAATGTGCCACCACCAGCAGTACCCAAACCCCACGGTAACCCCTTCTGGTCATGTCCCCCAAGTGTAACAACTTCCAAAAGCATAGATCTGTTTTATGAACTTAATTCTATCTATGTCTCTCTTGATTAGCTTTTTATTATAATAGCAGCATGTCCAATGTAAGTCTTTCAAATTGTAATTATGGTAAAACAAAACAAAACAGCCATGGCAGTTCTCAGAGGTGACTGCTGTTAAAAAATATGTATTTGGGGAAACGGACTTGGCCCAGTGGTTAGGGAGTCTGTCTACCACATGGGAGGTCCCCGGTTCAAACCCCGGGCCTCCTTGACCTGTGTGGAGCTGGCCCATGCGCAGTGCTGATATGCACAAGGAGTGCTGTGCCACGCAGGGGTGTCCCCCGCGTAGGGGAGCCCCACACGCAAGGAGTGCACCCCGTAAGGAGAGCCGCCCAGCACGAAAGAAAGTGCAGCCTGCCCAGGAATGGTGCTGCCCACACTTCCCGTGCACAGAAGCGGACAAAGAAACAAGACGCAGCAAATAGACACAGAGAACAGACAACCGGGGGAGGGGGGGGATTTAAATAAAATAAATAAATCTTTAAAAAAAAAAAATGTATTTGTATATTTTCAGACTTTTTCCAGGCTTTTTGGTTTTTAAGAAAATGCCTGTCCAGGCCAAGGAATAAACTAAAGGTTCATTTGGTTTCTAAATTCAGTTATTATTTAAGTCTCTCAATAAATATTTCCCACCCCTTCCAATGAACCAGGTTCTGTGCTAGTTGTGGGCGTCAGTGTTTGTCAACTGGCAAAATGCCAAGGGTGTGGCCACCTGGTTGGGAAAACCTTTGGGGGACAGGGGACACTTTCAAGTTCCCTTAAATTGTACTGCTTTTCATGTCTTACTTTCTCTCTTGGGCTTCTGGCACAAGGGGTTCTTTTTCCATCAACCACCTGGGTGTGAGTCTACATGCTTGCTTGGGAGATAGGACTGAGGTATAAAAAAAGAATAGCTAAAATTTTTGAACTCTGAGCCCACCCCAATCTAGATGGTGGAGTGAAAGGCTCCAGGGATTTATGCCTCATAGAAGTTTAAGCAATAAACAAGAAGCAGCAGAAGCAATTTTCTCAGAGCTCTGGAACACAGTTAAAGGGTTGGAATAACAAGGCTCGATATCATTAGTCCTTAGGGAAATGCAAAGCAGGCACTCACACGCCTGCTTATTTAATCAGAACAACAAGTGCAGGCAAGGATGTGGAGAAATAGGAACCCTCCTACATTGTTGCTGCGGATATAAAATGCTGCAGTCAGGCCCCCAGGCTGGCGCTGCCCTTGCAGGAGTGCCTGGCTCCGGTGTTGCTGTGCACAGGTCGGAACCAAGGCCAGGATCGCGGTGCCCTGTGCACCCCCCGGCTTTGCCACTGCGGCTGCTCCGTCCAGCCTGGGTGACTCGGGCCAGGGGCTTCCACATGGGCCCTGGCCACGCCTACTGGGTCTGGGCGTTTCTTGGGGTCCCGGAGGCGTGCACGTGCGTCGCTGTGCCGGCGAGGGTCTGGGTTCCAGCCTCGGCGTCCCCGGCCGCCGTTCTTGTCCTCGGAGCGCAGCGGGTCCCGGAGGCTCCTGGGACCTCGAGCGCGGCCCGTGGGCACCTGCTGGTGGGGGGCACTCGCCCGGTCGGGGGCTCCCCGCCTCCCACGTGCAGGGCTCCCGGTGGACTCACCGCCTCTTCCCGGGCTGGGTTTGAGTCCCGGAGGCGGGAAGCTGCAGCTCCCCAAGCCGTGGCTGCTCTGGGAGGATGGAGGTTTTCTCTTTGGGGGGATGGAAAAGTTGCGGTAACCAATTGGGTGGTGGTGGAGCAGGCTCATAAGGTAGGGAATTAATAGACGGATCTGGAACCCGGCAGAGTCCCTGTGGACATCTGGAACCCCCAAGAGGGCTGCTGGAGGACCCCCACCTGCAGAATCCTGCTCCCTAGAGCAAAGACTTCTTCCTGGGAACAAGGAAAAGTCCCGGGTGTTCTCTAACACTTTATCATTGGGTCCTCACTAAGGAACTGATGGGTGGGGTGATCAATGCAAACAGCAAGCAGCTGGAGCCCCCTCCCCTGCCATTAGCAAAGGGGCGGCATAATGAGCAATTTAAAAGCAAACCTGGAGGCCTGAGCTCGCTCTCTCGCGCCTTACTCTCTTGCCAGCGCACCTGTCCTGCCCTCTGTGCTCTGCTGTCGCCGTTTTTCCTCTGCCATGTGGCCGTGCAAGTAACCCTGGGACTTCTAATCTCCAATGGGGAATTGTAGCTTTTAAATCAGCCCTCTTCATGCCTTTTCATCCCCTTCCTCACTACCTGGAACCCCTGTTCTGTTATTTTCTGCTATTTACTCCCATTTCTCTTCCCTCCCTACCCGAATAAATTACTGGCCTAACTCACCCTGCGTGCTTTTGAAATTCATTTCTGCAGCACAGCCAAGAGCCTAAAAAGAATCCGGTAGCAGTGGTAAGTGTGAATGTGAGGAATCCCACTGATGGATTGGGTGGGATTGGTTGAGATGGGACAGTTTATGGTGTATGTATGTTTCCAAATTTTTTTTAGAAAGTGACTGAAGAGAAAATGGCAATTAAATGCCATGTGTGGTCCTAATCTGAAGCTAATAATGAAGGAGAAAAGATCCAAAAGGACATTATTGGAACATATGAAAAAATTGAAATATAGACTGAATGCTTTATATCAATGTTAAATTTCTTGAACATGATAACTGTACCTAATATAGTTACGTAAGCAAATATCTTTGTTTTTAAGAAATGTCCGTGGCAGTATTAAGTGTTCAAGGAGCACGATATATAAACTCTCCTCTCAAAGGTTTGGAAAATAATAGATACATAGATAGATAGATAGATAGATAGACAGACAGACAGACAGAAGGAAAGAATGGTATGGGAAATGTGGTAAAATGTTAAAAGTTGGTGGGTCAAGCTCTGGGGAGGGGGTATGAAGATCGACATATGGGCTTCATATTCTTTTTGCAACTGTCCCGTAAGTTTCAAATTATTTCAAAATTGATAGGTGTAAAAAGAAAAATTAAAACTCTATCAATTCATATTTTCCTTAGATTTCACCAGAATTCTAGATTTAAACATCATAATGAATCCAGCTTTTTCAAAACTGATAGGTGTAATAAGAAAAATTAAAACTCTTATCAGTTCAGATTTTCCTTAGATTTCACCAGCATTCTAGATTTAAACATCATAATGAACGCAGCTTTTTCTGGATTCTATCAGAGCAACTCCTGCGATAGAAGTGTGTCCTGCTCCAAGAGTGGACGTCCGCATTTGAAGTTAAGGACAGACTATGCTGTAAAACAGTGGGCCCTTGATAAGTCCACATGTTAGGTTGCTATAACCGAGTCGAGAGTGTGCCAGAGGGTGTCTGCTTCAGCATGTGTCTGCTTCAGCAAGCCACAGAGCCAGGACTGTCCTGGGCAGATGGTCCATGAACTGTGCCTTTCTGAGTTCATTATTTGACCACAAAGTCCCAAATCTGCATGGCCAGTCCATGGAAGACACTGAGCTATTCATTTACTATGTGGATAATTGGGATCCTGTGGAGAAAGTGAGCCAAAGAGAGAACTGAGCCCATTGTGAAATTCAGAGAAATAGTCAAGAAGAGACAGAACCTGGAAAGCAAACAGTTTGAGCAAATGTGTTTGCTCTTTAGTACTAATTTTTTTTCTCTCCCATTTCCTCCTCCCCAGTTGTCTGTTCTCTGTGTCTGTTTGCTGCGTGTTCTTCTTTGTCCACTTCTGTTGTTGTCAGCAGCATGGGAATCTGTGTTTCTTTTTGTTGTGTCATCTTGTGTGTCAGCTCTCCGTGTGTGCAGCGCCATTCCTGGGCAGGCTGAACTTTCTTTTGCGCCGGGCGGCTCTCCTTACGGGGCGCACTCCTTGCACATGGGGCTGCCCTATGTGGGGACACCCCTGCGTGTCAGGGCACTCCTTGCGCGCATCAGCACTGCACATGGGCCAGCTCCACATGGGTCAAGGAGGCCCGGGGTTTGAACTGCGGACCTCCCATGTGGTAGGCGGACGTCCTAACCACTAGGCCAAGTCCGCTTCCCTTTAGTACTAATTTTGAAAAAAAAAAAAAAAAACACCGTATTTTCCTAAGTGTCCGCTGCATTTTCTTTATTGTTGATACCCTTCGTAGTCTCCTCTCGACTTGGTAGTTTGCCTTTCCCTTCTCAGTATACACTCCAAAGTAGAGAGTTAACTCTTGGAGGTTCACATAAACACCTTGAACTAAAAGGTGAAATTTTAAAATTATTTAATAAATTCTCGATTTATAAATTGTTAAACTTCTTGTGTCAGGATTATTGTCCCTGACTGTGTTCATTGCGCAAAGAAAATAATTGCCACAGCCACCCTTCATTGTATGCTCATGAAGACTGAGTGGAAGGAGTTAATTATAGTTCATTTTTACAAAACTTACCAGCACATATGGCTGGAGGATCATAAATAAATAATTAACAACCAGCGAACATGTCAAACAAAAAGGAAAAATGCCTTCTGGGTCACATATTATGAATTACTTTTATTCTCAGCTTGGTAATTAGAAAATCTGCAATGTTTCTCTTTTGCCTGATATAACTTAGCCCACATCTTCACTGCTGTGTGGTGCAGTTTTGATAGATAGTACATGAAACAAATTCTTGTTTCTGAAAGGTTATACCATTGCCTGTAAATAAATGGCAATAAAATATTAAACATTACTCAACAGAGGCAATAACACAGCCAAGCCTTAAATGAGCTGACTCTAAAGATTCAGTTGCAAGGCTCCCAACACTGAAGGGCCAGACAAGTTCTCTGCTCAATTTTAATACACCACAGATATGGCTCACACAGGCCCCGCGCAACGTAATGAGAATGATGGAGCACAATCTTGGGGGATATAGGACACTGGTGTAGTATGGGTTGAAACAAGATAGTAAAGATTCATTTGGAAAACTGTGGTGGTTTGGAGCTGTATGTACCTCCAGAAAAACCTGTTCTTAAAGCTAATCCATTCCTGTGGGTGTGAACCCATTGTAAGTGGACCATTTTTAATTTTTTTAATTTTAAATTTTTAGAGAACAATCATGCATACTACAGAGGATTAAGTAGAACCTTGTGATGAGGTTACATCAGCTAAGGCATGATTCACCTCAGTCAGGATGGGTCTTGATCCTACTACTAGAGTCCTTTATAAGTGGAGTGAAATTTAAACAGAGAAAAAGCCACAGGCAGACATCAAAGGAACCTAGAAGGGAAGGGACAGACCAGGAGGCACCGCCATGGGCTTGCCATGTGATAAGTGAAGGACCAAGGATGACCGACAGCCAACCCCAGAACGCCGCCTTCTTCAGGGAGAAAGTACCGCCCTGATGACGCCTTGATTTGGACTTCCTTTCAGCCTCAAAACCAGAAGCTAGTCATTTCCCATTGTTTAAGCTGAACCATTGCCTTGGTATTTGCTTGAGCAGCCTTGGAAACTAAAACCGAAACTCTGTTCTTGTGTAGAAATAAAGTATTTTAAGTTCCCATGAGTATAAAAAGAAAGGAGATCTCAGAACAGGCATCTGCTCCTCAAAGACCACTTCCTCCTGCCTTTTATCATTTGTACAGTAACTTCTCTGAGTCTTCAGGTATCAGCAGCTAACAGGAAACCACAGATTCCTTGACTGAGTGTGAGGATGCCCAAGGAAGGAAGAAAAATATCCAGGGCCAAGATGAGGGAAGAAGCCAATGAACCCTGGGGTTGCTCTCCTGAAGGGAGTCCCTGAAACTCTCCTCCCCTCTCCCAGAGGTGAGAGCCAACCCTCACCTTTGTGAGGAGGGCAGGGCTGTGCATCGCTAAGCAACCAGCACTTGCGGCTTCCTGACTGCCTCATTTCCCCCGGGCTATGCAGCTTCTGAGGAGAAGCGTCCACCTCTGGAAGCAGGGCCAGACAGGAAGGCATTTCCTGTGTTCCTTTACTCAAGGCCAAGCGCAGGGATAAGTCCATGGAAGCCACGCCCAGAACTGGCGTGCAGCCCCTGTGCCTTCCTTTATCCCACGACTAGCCCTCTTCAGAGCACACAAGGGTCCAGAGCCTCCAGGAAGAGTGAGTATGCGTTCTGGCCAGTGGCTTCATTTTATAGGGCTTTGGAAAGAAAAGCATTGCAACTGACTTGGGTTGTGTTACTCCAAAACATGTTCCCATTTGAGAAAATGTATATTGAGGATCTACCAGGAGCCAGGTGCTGGCTGAGCGCGTGTAATTAGATGGACACCACTGCTGTGACTAGTGTTATTAAACGATGGTTTAAACGATCCCATAGTAGGTCAGGAAAATTCAACTGAATTCAACTAATTGAATGGCCAATGTTTTCTGGGAACTGCAGTAGAGGCCAGGATTCTGGGATTGAACAAGATGCAGCCCATAGGAATACAAATGGTTGTCATCTAGGACAGAGTGTCCTTTCCCCATCCATCTGAAGTAGAAAGACCTCAGGAGAGGGACAGGGAACTTTCCACAGCAGCAGGGACAGAAGGCTTCAAGTCGAAGTGGGCATTCAGGTTGGGTTGTGATGTGCAGAGAAGAAAGGGAGTCTGGGAAGGTCTTGAAGAAGAAACGAGCAGAAGCTTTTCGCCTTTGTGGGTGGAGGCTTGAGTTCCTGAGTCTGAAGGGATGGATGGAGAAGTATGGGGGCTGCGATGAGAGACGAGGCTAAAACGGTCAACCCTACTGAAGGCTGACAAGTGTAGACCTTATACTTCAGTCAGTAGGATAACATTGAAGGCTTTTTAGTAGGTAAAATCCACTGCCTTTCCATATTGTTACTATTTTTTTTAAAGATTTATTTATTTTATTTTATTTCTCTCCCCTCCCCCGCCCCAGTTGTCTGTTCTCTGTGTCTATTTGCTGCGTGTTCTTCTTTGTCCTCTTCTGTTGTTGTCAGTGACACAGGAATGTGTTTCTTTTTGTTGTGTCATCTTGCTGTGTCAGCTCTGTGTGTGTGTGGCGCCATTCCTGGGCAGGCTGCACTTTCTTTCCCGCTGGGCGGCTCTCCTTATGGGGCGCACTCCTTGCGGGTGGGGCTCCCCTATGCGGGGACACCCCTGCGTGGCACAGCACTCCTTGCGCACATCAGCACTGTGCATGGGCCAGCTGCACACGGGTCAAGGAGGCCCAGGGTTTGAACCGCGGACCTCCCATGTGGTAGACGGACGCCCTAACCACTGGGCCAAGTCCACTTCCCTCCATATTGTTTGTAAAGGGGCAGATTCAGTTCTAAAAATCCTTGGACTGTTCATAGCGTTTGAAATCAAGTCATCTCAATGTGACAAGTGTTTTTTGAAGACCGATGTACTGCTTGGTAGCCGTAGGGGCAAGATCTACCTTGGACCATGTCTTTGCCCTCGGGAAACATAAAGCTTTACTGAGAAAGGAGGACTCTCCGCATGTTTCACACAAAATTAGTGCCTGGGCTCTGATACTGAACAATAAAATAATTATTCTAGTTTTAAAGCAATGCCAGCTTCAATCAAAAGAAAAATTATGCAGGACTTCTTTATATAAGTTTACCAACTTATTAAAAAAAGAGCAAATGATAATGTTTTAGTGTGAGAGGCATTCTATATTCCATAGAAACCACAAGCCACAACTAGAAACCATGCCTCAGGAAAGGGAGAAAATGAGAAAATGATCATTTCCAATCCATTGGTCAGAGCATGATTTTTCTGTACAAACTAGGTTCACTGACCTAGAAGAATTAGAAAAAGGGCCTATGCTACTGACTTTCCTATTTAATAAAAATGGAATATTTTGCGTGTCTGAACAACTAACTTCTAACTTTGAAAATCACTGTGCTAAGCCCTATGAATTAGCAGTTGTGTGCAGGAATTTTACATTCATGACAAGTGAGCAGATGGCTTTTCATATATTTGCACCATGACTGAAGCCGAGGCTATTGATAGTAAGTTAATGAAACCACATTTTCACAAGAGACAAGTGAAAATATTTAATAGTAAAGCTTCAGTAATTCTGAATAAAGGCAGGGGAAAGATGGGGAATTCATTATTTTAAAACCTAAATGTTAAGCTCTTCGCCTATAAAAAGGTAGTTGTAATTCTTACATCTTTTGTGCATGAGGGACGTAGAACAACATTGATTCCATTCAGTGATGGATGTTTGCTTAGCGAAATTGGCTCTCCATTGTTGGAACTTAGGTTTGCTTTTGTAGAGTCTGATTTCAGGATCACCATGGAAGGCTCCACCTCGCTGGCCCAAAATTATTTCCTCTCTTGGTTCAGTAATAGCTGAAATTCATGGCGTATGATTGCATGGTTTAATACTGTAGCTTGATCCCAGTTCAAATGGAAAGTTCCTAGGGTTGTCTGTAGTATAAGGAACTAACGATAGGCCCTAATGTAAATGGGCTCCCAATTCTTTCTTTAAAATTTGTTTGGGGTCAGCTTTGTTGCGGTAATTTACCATTTTAAGTGAACGATTTGGCAAGCTTTGACAGATGTGTATCTCCATGTGACCACCATCGCCATCATGGTATAGCACCTTTTCATGATCGCCAATATGATCCCCAGACCTTTTACCCCCTAGCAACCATTGATCTACTTTCGATCACTATATATTTGCCTCTTCTAGAGTTTCGAATCTTTGTGGAAGTACGCATTGTGCAATCTTTTGTGTCAGGCTTCTCTCCCTTAGCCTAAGGTTTTTGGGATTCAGCCATGCTGTTGCTCATATCAGTAACTCACTCCTTTTTATTGCTGAGTACTATGTCATTGTATGGCTGTACTACAATTAGTCCATCCATTTATCAGTCGATGGGCATTTGAGTTGTTTCCAGTTCTTTTGGCTATTATGAGTAAAGCTGCTATGAACATGTGTACAAGTCTTTATGTGGACATGTGTTTTAATTTTTCTGGGTAAATACCCAAGGAGTAGAATTGCTGGATATATGGTAAGTATACATTTAGCTTTTTTTAAAAAAAGATTTATTTATTTATTTATTTATATCCCACCCCGGTTGTCTGTTCTCTGTGTCTATTTGCTGCGTGTTTTCCTTTGTCCGCTTCTGTTGTTGTCAGCGACATGGGAATCTGTGTTTCTTTTTGTTGCGTCATCTTGTTGTGTCAGTTCTCCATGTGTGCGGCACCATTCCTGGGTAGGCTGCACTTTCTTTCACGCTGGGTGGCTCTCCTTATGGGGTGCACTCCTTGAGCGTGGGGCTCCCCTACGCGGGGGACACCCCTGCATGGCAGGGCACTCCTTGCACGCATCAGCACTGCACATGGGCCAGCTCCACATGGGTCAAGGAGGCCTGGGGTTTGAACCGCGGACCTCCCATGTGGTAGATGGATGCCCTAACCACTCGGCCAAGTCTGCCACCACATTTAGCTTTATAATAAACTAACAAACAGTTTTCTATTTTATATTCCTACCAGCAGTATCTGAGAGTTCTAGTTGCTAGAACTATATTTGATATTATCTGGCTCTTTGATTTTAGATAGTATGTAATAGCATCTCATTGTGTTTTTAATTTGCATTTCCCTAATGACTAATGATATTGAGAATCTTTTCATTTTCTTATTTGTCCACTTATATATTTTGGTGAAGCATCTGTTCAACTATGTTGGTCATTCTTTAAAATTGTGTTTTATTAGATACGTAAGAGTTCTTGTTATATATTCTTGATACAAGTTCTTTGTTGGATATATTTTGCAAGTAGTTTCTTTCCATTTGAAGCCTGTTTTTCCATTTACTTAACAGTGTTTTCTGAAGAACAAAAATTTTTCATTTTGATGAAGCCCAAAGTATCAATTCTTGTGCCTTTTTTTAAAATAAAATTTTATTGAAGTGTATCATTCATGCATGAATATAGATAAACATTAAGTGTATAGTAAAAGGTGTGAATTTACAAAACAAACATGCATATTGTCATACAGGGCTCCATAAATCACCCCACCCCCAACACCTTTCATTGTTGCAAAACATTTGTTACAAACTATGAAAAAGCATTGTCAAATTATTACTAACTATAGCCCATATCTAACATTTGGTATATTTTCCCCCAAAACACACAATCATTATCACCCTATATTAGTATTACATATTTATTATAGTTCATGAGAGAATACTCTCATATTTTCTGTTATCCACAGTCCACTTCTACCACGGGATTCCCTGTGTTATACAGTATTCCTGTTTTTTTTTTTTTTTTTTTTTTAAGATTTATTTATTTATTTAATTTCCACCCCTCCCCTGGTTGTCTGTTCTTGGTGTCTATTTGCTGCGTCTTGTTTCTTTGTCTGCTTCTGTTGTCGTCAGCGGCACGGGAAGTGTGGGCGGCGCCATTCCTGGGCAGGCTGCACTTTCTTTTCACGCTGGGCGGCTTTCCTCACGGGCGCACTCCTTGCGCGTGGGGCTCCCCCACGTGGGGGACACCCTTGCGTGGCTCGGCACTCCTTGCGCGCATCAGCACTGCGCATGGCCAGCTCCACACGGGTCAAGGAGGCCCGGGGTTTGAACCGCGGACCTCCCATATGGTAGACGGACGCCCTAACCACTGGGCCAAAGTCCGTTTCCCAGTATTCCTGTTTTGTACAATCCATTCAAAGTGTACACTCAGTGGCTCTTGTTTCCATCACAGAGTTGTGCTGTCATCATCTTATATACTTAAAAAAAAATCTTTGCCTAACCCAAGGTTGCTAAGATTTTCTCCTATGATTTCTTCTAGAGATTTTATAGTTTACCTCTTACATTTAGGTCTATGAAACATTTAAGTTAATTTTTGTATATGGTATGAAATAAGGGTTGAGAGCCATTTTTTTCATAGGTCTATCCACTTGTTCTAGAACCAACTGTTGAAAAGATTATCTTGTCTCTATTAAACTGTCCTGCCACCTTAGTAAAAAATAAGCTGGCCATATCTGTGTGGCTCTATATTTGGATTCTCAGTTCTATTGATGTATCTTTTTTAATAATCAATTTTATTGAAACATATGCATAAACATGTACAATCAGTGGCATTTGGTATAACCACAGAGTTGTGCATTCATCACTTCAATCAATATTAGATCATTTTCTTTACTCAAAAGCAAACAAAAAAACAAAACACAACAAAAAATACTCTACCCTTTAGTAGTCACCTTTCAATCTCTCTATCCTTCCCCAGCCATACATAACTGCTAATCTATTTGTCTCTATAATTTATTTGTATTTGCATTTTGTGTAGATGGTATCAAACAATATGTAGTACTATTTGTCTAATTTCTTTCACTTAGCATTCTTCCTCTTTTACCATTGATGGAAGATTAGTAATATATTACTATGCATTAATATCCATAGTTTGCTTTCGTTGTATTTTTGCCCAAATATCACCCTAATATTAACATCTTGTAACATGAATGTACATATGTTCTGTTTCAGAGAAAAATGTTCTTATATATGCAACATTAACCATGCTCAACTCTCACAGTAGGGTCTGCCCTGCTGTACAGTCCCATATTTCATTTTTTAGTTTTCCTTCTAGTGACATACACAGTCTTGGACTTCCACTTTCAGTCACTTCTTTTTTTTTAACTTATTTATTTATTTATTTCCCTCACTCTTGTGACTTGTTTTGCTGTCTGCTCTCTGTGTCCCTTCCTTGCGCATTCTTCTGTGTCTGCTTATCTCCCTTTGTTGTGTCATCTTGCTGCACCAGCTCTCTGCGGGAGTGGGCCGTCAGCTCTCCGCAGGTGTGGACCAACTTGCCCTCACAAGGAGGCCCTGGGATGCGAACCCACGGCCTCCCATATGGTAGACGGGAGCCCAATGGATTGAGCCACAGCCACTTCTTTTTTAAGAGACCACTGTGGAAGGAAGAAAGTATGAAAACAAGGAGATGCCCAAGTATGGTGGATTCTGGTGCACTGGAAGCAAACACATCCCGCCTCCCCATTTAACTCTTGTTCAGAAATCATTCTTCAGGGAACCACTGGGCCTGCAGGAATGTGCTGAGGAAACCTGTTCGCCGTGGTGACTGAGTACCTTGGCTGACCCCAAAATGCCCAGGAATATATTCAAGGTCTAAGGAAGAGAGTCCTTTGTCCCCCTTCGTAAGCCGGGAGAGTTTGTAGCTAGGGCTGAACCAGACTCACAGAGGTCATAAAACCCCATAATTACGAAAACGGTCTGATATATTTGGATTTAAGAATTAAGTTGCTACTGCTCATTAGATGCTGTTTTGCTCTTATTTAAATCATTGGGGTAAAGTCAATAAAAGACATAAGGACTTTGCTTACTTGAAGAGTTATGTCTTTTGGCAGCATGTTAGAAGATTAGGTATGTTTTTACTTGTTCTAGTTTTATATGAAGTAGCAGCCTAGGTCAACTCGCCTTCTAACTGAGGACTTCAGCCTGAGGGATTTTCCAGTGTATGACATTGCATAGTGACAGAGTTGGACATAGACAAATAATGTCTCCCCTTTTATCACCTGCTTTTAACAGGCGATGATATGGCCACTGCTGTTTAGTTTGCAGGCTTCTAGAGTTTCCATCAGCCATGCTGCAAATCTGTTTCAATGAGAATTCCTGGCAGGCCTCCCCCCAGCGAATGGAAACAGAGGCACAACAGCCTGTATCCCCTGGGCGGGTGAATTCTGATTTCCTTTCCTGCATGTGGGTGTGCTCTGTTTTCCTTCTGGCAGTTTCTAGGTGGAGATATGACCTCAGTCTTTTGGAATGCCTGGACAGGATTTCTTTATTTATCGGGCCCCATCAGCAAATCAACTCTTTTCAGTATTTGCAGGTCAAGAGTACCTGCTTTTCTCCTGTGAGTCACACACCTGCCAAGAGATGACTTATAAGAGCCCTTCCCACCAACCAGGCCTGAAGAGCGAGTTTCAACCTCCTACTAGGGAAAGTGGGTCGAAATGCAAGTTGGAGGATAGGATGCTACGAATGCAACCATATCTAGAGTGCTTTTGTTTTTTTAAGTGAGCTTTGGTAGTGCACATTAGTAAAAATGCACTTCGACACACTTGAAGGCCAGTGGGTGTGATTTCACTGTGAGGCTGAGAGCTCTGGTTCTGATAAAGTTTTTAAGTTTTCAGAGAATGCTTAATGACTTCTTTTTGGAATAAAGTTTCTGGACCTGATACAAGCTCCTTTAATTGGCATATTCCCTCTAAGTTCAGGTTTAAGACTGAGATGGTTACATCGGCGGCTGTCTCCGTTTCTGCCCTGGATAAGTGGCAAATATTTTAAAATAATTAACACGTAGAGATTGCATTCTGTTGGTATATTTGTATATTCGCACATTTTGTTACATACCTCTTTGTCTTCCTAATTTGAGTAGAGTGAACTCAATTTGCTCCTCTATGGATAACTTAAATTATTTATTATAAGCATCAATTAAAATGCATTGATGCCTTAGGGCCTCGTCAGAACTCTTCACTTCTGCAAAAGAGTGGGCCAGACTGCTATGATTTTACAAGTTAATTTGTATCTGTATTTAATTTCACTCCATTAATGGCCATTTTTGTCTGATCCTGGTATCACCTCACCAAATTCCTATTAACGTTTCTTATGTATTATAGGCTAGAAGTCTAAACATCCAAATAGAGGTGTGTATATACATATAAATATGTGTATTTATGTACATACACACACTCTGTCTCTGATGTAAGCTTCTAAAGTAGGACATATTCTGCTTGGTTAAAAGAGCAGGTTTTTGTGATGTCTGTTTTCATTGGGAATAGAATTTCCCATTGAAGTTACAGCCAAGAGGCTTAAAGTTAGTCACAAGTCTCTAGGCTTCTGACCCAGATAAGTGAGATGCTATGAAAAGGGAAATTTTAGGCAGATAGTGGATAATACACAACGGAATAGGAATCCTATAAATAGTCTCTCTACTCTGTATTACTTATCAATGGTGGACATGCAAGGAAAAAAGGTACAAACTTTTATTCAGGTAACTTGCTGAAAAAAGAATGTAGCTCTCATGTGGGTTAATTTCTAGGGCTGCCATAACCAAGTACCACAGCTTGGGCAGCTGAAAACAACAAATTTATTCCCTCACAGTTCTGGAGGCTTGAGATCTAAACTCAAGATGTCAGCAGGGCCATGGGCCCTCTGAAGAACTTTCTTTTTTGCCTCTGCCAGCTTCTGGTGGCCTCGGGTGCTTCTTGGCTGGTGGTGGCATGGCTCCAATCCCTGCTGTAGCAGTTTGACATGGTTATGAATTCCAAAACTAGATACTGGATTATGTTTGTAAACTAGTCTGTACCTGGGCATGATTGAGTTATGATTAGGGCTTTGATTGGGTCATGTCATTAGGGCGTCGAGTCCCCACCCACCAAGGGGTGGGCATAGCAAAGGACAGATTTGAAAGTTTTGATGTTGGAGTTTGATGCTGAAATCTTAAGCTGGAGCACCAGGAAGTAAGCAAACAGAGGAAAGAGAAGCAAGTCCTAGGAAGAGAGGAACCCTGAGCCCAGGAAGAAGCAAGCCCTGGAGAGAGAGGAAACTTGAACCCAGAGAGAAGCAAGACCCTGGAAGGGAGGACCCAAGAAGCCTGAACCCTCACAGACAGCAGCTGTCATCTTGCTCCAACACTTGAAAATAGACTTTTGCAAGGGAAGTAACTTATGCTTTATGGCCTGATATCTGTAAGCTCTTACCCCAAATAAATATCCTTTATAAAACCAACCAATTTCTGGTATTTTGAATCAGCACTCCTTTCGCTGACTAATACACCTGTCTACCACTCTGTTCACACGGCCACTTCTCTGGATGGGTGGTATTGACTCTTCTCTTCTTATACAGATACCAGTCAATGGATTAAGGGCCCACCTAATCCAAATCCTTGACTAATTACATCTGCAAAGACCCCATTTCCAAATAAACTCAAATTCTGAGGTTCCAGGTAGACATGAAATTTGGGAGGACAATATTCAACCCACTGCACCTAACCTACCCCCCGCCCCCATTTTTGGTATGTTGGTTCATTTGTTCTTTCATTCAACAAATAAATAAGGCACTTCATCTAGGAATATGGATTAAAAAGATGGGATTGACCTCAAGAACTCACCATTTCGGTGACCATTTCTCTAAATCACGTAGGCCTACAGGACCCATAAAAGGAGGTGAGGAAGAACGTTTGAAAAGGAGACTATTCATTTGCTAAAAGCTGGGCATGATAGGCCAGAAAATGTGTTGGCTTTTATAGGTGGAAGTTATTAGGTTAAAAGCTTACAGTTCTGAGGTTGTAAATAGTCCAAATCATCATCAGGAGATAAGCCACCAGCAATCCTAGATACATGGAGGCATCTGCTTCTCTTCCAGGTCTCGTTGCTTCAGATTCTGACTGCTCCATCAGTGACTTCCTTTCTCCAGGGTTCTTTTCTAAGCTCCTGCGTTCCTTCTCTCCACCTCTATGACTTTTTTTCTGTGTAACTTTGCATTTGGCCCTCCTTTAATATAGGACTCTGGCAAGAGGACCAAGATCTGCCCTGGGTCATGTCTTGCTGAAGCACTCCAACCAAAGACCCCCCAATTGAATTCAATCCAAGCAAAGGGTCCCACGCTCACAGAAACAGATTAGCTCCAAGAACATGATCTTTTCTGGGATCCAAAAAAGCTTCAAACTGTCACAGAGACTAATCCAGAGAACCTAGAAGGAAAATAGGGCTGTGTTATCCTCACCCTTAGAATAAGCTCAGAGAAAGATGGGCTCGTAGGACACTCACTTGTGCCTGAAGAAGCAGCTTGACTCCAGTGGTAGTTTGAAGCTTTTATGGACCCCAGAAAATGATATCCTTAAAGCAAATCCTTTCTAAGGGTATGACCCTATTGTAAGGAGGACTTTTTGAAACTGTCTTCAGTAGGGTGTGACCCAGGGTGGGTCTTAATCCTTTATTGCAATCCTTTATAAATGGGATGAATATGGAAAGAGAAAGACAGAGAGAAACCCACAGAAGCACAGAGAGAAAGCCACAAAAGTCAGAAACTGAAGTAATGACACCTGGAAGAGAAGGGATGGAACAGCAGAAGATGCCATCTGTGCTCATGTGAGAGAAGAGTCCAGGATCACCAGCAGCCAATCCTCAAGGAGAAAGCACCACCTGATGATGCCTTGATTTGGATAATTTTTATCAGCCTTGGACTGTACGCTTTTAACCTAACAAATCCCCATTGGAAAAGCCAACTCATTTCTGGTATATTGTATTTTGGCAGTCCAGCAGACTAAAACAACTACTAACTAACTAGAGGGCCTCCTGAGGCTTCAGCTCTGTGGGCCTCCAGCCTGACCACCACAGATGCCTTCCTGGCCTATGGAAAGAACACAACTGTAAGGTCATTGTACGTAGATAAGCTTCTACTTTCTTTAATTTTCTGTTCTCACATTTTTGGGTCAATTTTTAATGTTCTGAAATGGTTTTGCTGTTGCAGAGTCAGAGAGCACATTGAAGAGATTTCGTTCTTTTTTTTCTTTTCCTAAATAGTCTTCACCCCAAGGCAAACCTTATTGATCCACCCTGAAGGACAGGAAAATCTTCAATGAGCTTCAAAAGGAGCATTTCCTTCCTTTATAAGTAATGAAGGTGAGACCCATTTAAACTGAAGGATAAATTTGTACAATAGTAATGATAAGAGACCTCCATTTTCCCTATTTCCTCTTACCTGGGCTAGTCCCCTAAGAAAGAACCTTCCTTTCCATTTTTACCCTCTAGTATGTGCTGAATTCATTTCCTCTTCTCCATTGCAGCTTTGACAATGAACCACTTCCTTGACCACAAAAGCAAGTCCTTACTCTTTTCCCTCCCATGCAAGGGCCTTCAGAATTTGCCCTGTGATGGTTAGGCTAATGTGTCAACTTGGTCAGGTATTGTGCCCATTTGTTTGGTCAAGCAAGTACTGGGGTAATTGAATGCAAGGACATTTCCTAGACTTTAATCATCAGTGGGTTGACTGCATCTATGGCTGATGATATCTACGATCAACTGAGGAGAGTGCCTTCAGCAATGAGTGACATCTCACCCAGTCAATTTATGATCCATCAGTTAACTGATCTCATCCAATCAGTTGAAGGCCTTAAAAGAAGAAGTGATTTCAGCATTCAGGCAGAGAATTCCCATCTCTACTTCAGTCAGTGTCTCTTGGGAAACTCATTGAGGACCTTCATCAGAGTGCCTGGCTAGTAGCCTACCCTACAGAATTTGGATTCTTGCATCCTCACAGTCACCTGAGATAATTTCATAAGATCTCCTACTATTTACAGTTAACTCATGTCTGTTCTGTATCCCTAGAGAACCCTAACAGAGTCCCCAACCTACTTTTAATTGCCATATATACTTCCCTCACATACATTTTTTAAAATCAAAATAAAACTATTTACTGCTGTTAGTATCTATAAGTCTGAAAGAGGGAGGATAAAAGAAATTCAGGTAGCTTCAGAGCACATTTTACTGAGAAGGGAAAAACTCTTAATTTTTCACTAGGTCTCTGAATGAAATATTAATAGGAAAATGAGTTCTTAGTTGAAATGGGACCCAGAGCTAGAGAATGCATTGCATAACTAGCCCTTGTGTATTTTCAAAATCCCATTAAACCATACACTTCACCTCTCAAGAGGATAATTGATTATATTTGTTTGGATTAAGAGAAAATCTAGGTTTGCAGATCTGACTTAAAAGCAATATTTCACATTTCTCTCATAATTAAAACCCACCATTCTCTGACTTCACATTTGCAGAACATAGGAAAAACAGGTTTCCCATTCACTAAGAATTCTCCTCCAGTGATGAAACTGGCAACTGCTCAAATGAAACCACTCTTTCTTTTTTTAAGCCTATTATTTGTTATATTTATTCTCAAGGCTAAGAAGAATCTAGAGATTGCCAGAAGTGATAGTCAATTGCAGTTGTCTAACTCAGTATTTTTCACATTGATTTTGTGAAACGGCCAGCTGTTGTACCACAAGTTTTTAAATAGGGTGCATGGTGGAATAAGTTTGGGAAATACAGCTTATTTGTTGGAGAAAGAAAGAAAATAAAAATTTTTCATTTTGCTTAATCTAGCGTCCATGCTTATCTGAGTGTGATATCTTTCCTCCCCCTCCAATCACACACATCCACCCATGGCTTGAAATATCTCTTAATACCATTGAACACAGTTTCAAGACATCACTATACACGGTGAATGTTGAATTTTTAAGTAAGCATGCTAGATTTATAAATTCTGTGTGTTCTTGATCAGAGCACTCATACTGGCAAGGACATCAGCTGTTGTTCCAAATAATGTTCACATTTTAGGCCAAAAGAATTCATCATAGTTGCTAGCATGCAGTTGAGTCCTCAATATTGTTGAGAGTTTAACTACAAACTTTTTGATCATGTCACTAATAGTAAGGTGCAGGCAGTTAACATCTAAAGATATAAAGAAATACACAGGAAGAGATTGTTTTTCTTGGTAGAGGTAACAGATGGGGGCATATTTGTGCAAGTGGGCAGGCATACAGAAAGACTGCAGAGTACACAGCAAAAGGACAGACAACTGGCACTCAGATATGAATATTATATCTGAAAGCACTACTAGATTATAATATCTCAGCCCACTCCTCTAATCCTTTTCTGGTTATCTTTTTTTTTTTTTTAGAAAGCAAAACCTTATGTGATGGCAGAAGGTGAAGACACAGGCACCATCTTGAAACCACTGGTGTTTCGCACAGATGAAACCACTCCTAAAGTAGTGCAAAGCGTCCTACTGGAGCGTGGTTGGAATGAGTTTGATCGGAAAGAGCATAACGTCGAAGGCTGGAATCTCTACTGGAAGACTTCCTCTTTTCGAATGATTGAACATACCAATGTCAAACCTTGGCAGCGGCTAAACCATCACCCAGGAACAACCAAACTTACCAGGAAGGACCGTTTGGCAAAATACCTAATGTACATGAAGAGGGTTTATGGCACTTCCATTTATGAATTCGTTCCTCTGACGTTCATCATGCCCGGCGACTATAACAAGTTTGTCGCTGAGTATTCTAAGGAGAAGCAGATGCTGGGCACTAAGCAGAGCTACTGGATTTGCAAGCCAGCAGAATTATCTCGTGGGAGGGGAATAATAATCTTCAGTGACATTAAAGACTTAATCTTCGACGATACAGATATAGTCCAGAAGTATATCTGCAACCCCTTGCTTGTTGGTAAATATAAATGTGACCTTCGTGTCTATGTTTGTGTCACCGGCTTTAAGCCGTTGACCATTTATATCTATCAGGAGGGATTAGTACGGTTCGCCACGGAAAAGTTTGACCTTAGTAATCTGCAGAACAATTATGCCCATTTGACCAATAGCAGTATCAACACATCTGGGACCTCCTATGAGAAGATCAAAGAAGTGATTGGTCATGGTTGCAAATGGACCCTCAGCAGGTTTTTCTCCTACCTTCGTAGCTTTGATGTCGACCATGTGCTTTTGTGGCAAAAAATCAGCCACATGGTCATTCTCACGATGCTCGCCTTTGCTCCATCAGTCCCGTGCGCCACCAATTGCTTTGAGCTCTTTGGATTTGACATTCTGATTGATGATAATTTTAAGCCATGGCTTTTAGAAGTCAACTATAGCCCAGCTTTGTCCTTGGGATGTAAAGCTGATGTAACGGTGAAGCGAAAAGTTATCCATGATATTGTTGAATTGATTCACTTAAATGGTCCAAGGAATGAGGGCAAAGAAGGTGGCAATGCTTTCCCTGGGCTTTCCAATGTCTCCTTTGCTAAAAGCGATAAAGGTAGATTGAGTAATGTTTGCAGTTCTCTTCCTTATGGTTCTCTCCTACAGTTCACAAGCAGAGCATTTAAAAAGGATGAATCCACTAAGGGCAAAGCTGCAAGAATATGTCCTAAAAATACACGTACCTCCCAACTTAGAGAAATGATAAGCAAGCAGAACTTACTTCTAATGGCAAAAGAACCACCCAAAGTCAAGTCAAAGTTAAAGAGCAGGCATAGCCCTCACAAGATATCTCTCTCCTATGTGTCACTCTTCCCATCGTATACTTGCAAGACAAGCATCTCCTCGAGTTTCCTCTCAGACAACAGCAAAGAGCCAGATCCCCAAGCTGGCAACTTTGTTCTCATTTTTCCTTTCAATGAAGCTACTTATGGAGCTTCTAGGAATGGGCTAAATGTCAAAAGAATAGTCCAAGAGCTCCAGAAACAAATGAATAAGCAGCATTCTCGAGTAGGAGGAAATAAAACAAAGAGGTGACATGGGCTTTTGAAAACCAAGGATCCATATCCCAGGGAAAGATACAACTTCAAGTCCCTGACCTCCACATTCAGCATATTAACTACATTATTGGGAATATATATGTGGATGCATATATAAACACAAAAATTTCTGACAAAGTATAAAATGTTCAAGTGGTAATATATTCTATTACATTGCTCAGACTTTTGGGATGAGGCAACCCAGCCTCTTATGTGTACTTGCGTGGGCTTTATTACAACCATTCTATGTATTTATTTAAACAAGGGGATAAAATCATTATTATAGCATTTTTAAAGGATTCTTAGAAGAAAGAAAGCCAGGAGAAATAGTCAACTATTTCTGTTCAAAATTAATTTTGTCAAATTAATGATCAATCTGGTATTTAGGGTGAATGATTGAAAAGTCAATTAAAATACCCAGATGACACTGTTTTTCTAGGATCTGGGGCCCTAAGTCAGACGTTGCCCCATATGGTTCTCCATAGGAGCCATTCACCAGCCATCTTTTAAAAGCACTGCTCTTGGTTGGTCTTGTCATATAATTGTCCCAGGGTAAAATGTCAGAACCTTTTCCAGACCTAGGGGTGTTACCATTCCTGCCAGTCAGAAAAGCATCTGAAGAGTCCTAGGATATAAAAATTCCAGTGGGTTTACTTGAAAGCATTGTGCTAAGTGAAAGAAGTCATATATAGAAGGCCATACACTGATTCCAGTTATATGAAATGTCCAGGGTAAGTAATCCATAGAGATGGCAGATTTGGTTGCCAGAGGCTAGGGATTGGGGAATGGGGGACAACTTTTTCATGGGCATGGGGCTTTATTTTGGGAGATGAAAATGTCATAGAACTAAATAGGGGCAATATGGTTGCACAACATTGTGAATGTACTAAATGTCACTAATGGTAAGTTTTATTTTACTTGTATTCTACTACAATTTAAAAAACTGCTGCAAAACAAAAACAAGATAGGCAAGAATGAACAATTGTGAACAGTGATACATAATGGGTGATACAACTCTAGAAAGCCAAACTGAAGGAAGTGATTACCCTAAAAGTTAAGACGATGATTGTAATTCGGTTGGTGCACAGGGAAACAGCTTCTGGAGTGGCTGGCAAAATTCTCTTACTTGACCTGGAGGGGCTCGGGAACAAAGAACAAAAGAGGAGGAAAAAATTCCATTTGTGTCTAAATGAGGCTATACTGCATATTTTGTTCATTGCCTGTGCGCATGTATTTATATATTTACTTGCTCCAGACCTGGTTCTTTTAAACTCCTGTAAAGGAATCAAGAATATAAGTCAGTCAAAATTGTTTCTGATCTTCTCAGTCAAGTTCCTACTCTATAAAGGTTGGCAAATGAAGTAAAGGTCCTTTTTCACAAATGACTAGACGTTCTCATGAGACCAAATCAAGCAACTGGAGCTACTTGAAAACCAGAGATTAAATTCCTCCTCATTTTTTTTTTAATACTCACTTCTAGTTTTGGTTTTAATGACTTCTTTGATGTGAAAGCCAGTCTGACAGAAATGGGAACAGCCTTTGTTGTTAAGGAAAATTAGCTTTATGCAAACATTCGAATTTTTAGGATAAGAATAGCCTTGGACATCTGTCAGGAAAAACTTGTAAAATCTGGGCAATGTATCTCTCATGGTAAAATATGGGCCAATTAAACTGAAATAATAATGATCTAATATAAGCAATAGGAAACCTATGCACATAGACTTTGTGACTCTCAGGTGCATATACACTAAGAGAAAAAGAGGAAATAACATGGAAACTACCTTGCAGACAACAAAGAAGATTTATTAAGAAGATATATAGTAGTTATTTTTAAATTCTTGGACTTCTGCTTTCAGGAAGATGGAATAGAAGCATTCTCCCCTATTCCTCCCACTAAGTATAACTAAAAACCCTGGGCATTATATATAAAACAAGCATAAGAAAACACTGAAAGGTGTAGAGACAGCAGACCACCTGGGGACTTTGGGATCTGAAGAACAACATGGCAATAAGTTCTCTGGGTTTTCTTTCTGCTTCATTCCTACTATTTGGGTTCTTAATAAGCCAGCAATCCAGAAACACAAATTGACCTGGAAACAAAATGCCCAAGTGTGCTCTCTCTACCAAAGGATCCGGCATGGAGCAGCCCCGCAAGAAAACTTTTAGAAAATAACTATTCTATTATAGTCAAACACCTCAGAAAACTGTGCCACCACCCCCACCCATGCCAGCAAAGGCTGCAAGGGGAGCCTAAAATTCCACCTAACAGGGCTGTAATGGGGCTTCCCAAACACCCCATTGGGATGGTGTCAAAACAGGTGGAGTAGAGAGTAGGAACTTCCATCCTCACTAGGCATTAATGAGCCTCCCATCCCACTCCATGTATCAGGAGAGGTCCATTAGGGACCCAGAACACCCACCCCCACCAAGCAGTATCAAAGAGCAAGCCCCTCAGGTATCCGTGGAAGCCAAGTGAGGACTCTAGACTTTTGTCCTCAACTGACAATAATGAAATTATGGTCCCCTTCTCCTGCCAGAGCATTGTCAGAAGAAGTGAGCTAAAACAAGATTTAAAGACAGTCAAGTCCCATCATACCCAAAATGCCCAGTAGCAATTGGAACTCACTCTTCATATAAGGAAGCAGGAAGATTTCAAACTGAATGGGAAAAAAGACAATAGATGACAACACTGAGATGACAAAACTATTAGAATTACCTGCAAAGAGTTTCAAGCAACCGTCAGGAAAGGGTTTCAAGGAGCATGTACAGACACACTTGAAATAAATGAAAATACAGTCTCAGCCAAGAAATAAAAGTTTCAGCAAAGAAATAAAAGATATAATAGAGAACCAAATGGAAATTTTAGAAATGAAAGAAACAGTAACCAAAATAAATTCGATGGATTGGCTTAATAGAATGGAGTGAACAGGGGAAAGAATCAGTAATTGTAGATAGAACAATAGAAATTACCCAAAGAAAACATCGTGAAAACAGCAAGAGAGAAGTGAAAACTTACCTATTAGGTGAAAAACAACTTGAATGACAGCAAATTTCTTATCAGAAATCATAGATTCCAGAAGGAAGTGGCACAACATTTTTTGAGAGCTGAAAGAAAATAACTGTCAAACCAGAATCCTATATCCAGTGAGCATATCCATCAGAAATGAAAAGGAAATTGAAGATATTATTAGATGAAAGAAAATTAAAAGAACTTGTTGCTTGTAGACTTACCCTAAAAGAATGGTTAAAGAAGTTTTTTAAATAAAAGGGAAATGATAAAACAAGGAATCTTGGAACATTAAAGAAGAAAGAACATGATAAACAAAAATATGAGTAAATACAGATTCTCCACCTCCTCCAGAGTCTTCTAAAATACATTTGCCCAATCTCAAGGATTTTAGGATGATGCCCATTCTGCTTAATGAACAATGGACTAAAGTAGAATTATTATTATGCTACTATAACTTATTATTCTACCAATGGAAGAGATTTTATCATTGATATAAAGGCTGTGACCACCAGAGGTCCTAACGGAAGGAAGAGAGAAGAATAAGTGTAATATAGGGAGCATTTCAGACATTGGAATTGTATTGCATGACATTGCAAAGACAGATACAGGTCATTATATAATTATATAATTTGTAACAACCTACAAAATTGTGCAAGACAGTGGAAACTATGATGTAAACTATAGTTCCCATTTAATAGTAATGATTCAATATGTATTCATCAGTTGTAACAAATGTACCATGCTAATAAAGGATGATGTTAATGTGTGAAAGTGGAGGGGAGAGGGAGTAGGGCATATGGGAATCCCCTACATTTTCTATGCAATGTTTATATAATCTAAAGCTTCTTTAAAAATAAATAATAATAATAAAATAAAATAAAATACATTTGACTATTGAAGCAAAAATTATATCACCATCTAATATGGTTCTAAAAGTATTATAGAGGAAATAAAGACAACTTAATTAGAAATGGGGGAGAGTAAAGGGATGTGAAAGGAAGTAAGTGTCTTATACTTCAATTGAACTGGTGAAACAATAGTAGTAGACTGCAATGAGTTACATATATATGTTGGAATATCTAGAGCAACCATTTAAAACTATAAACTCTATCGACAAAGAAAAATTGAATTCTGAAAATTGTGCAAATAGCCCAAAGGAAGGCAGAGAACAAAGCAAACAAACAACCCCAGAAAAAATAGAAACATAAAATGACAGATGTAAGCCCTGGCATATAGATAATTGCACTAAATGTAAATAGTCTAAATACACCAACCCAAACAGATGGGAGAGTGGGTTTAAAAACATGACTATATGCTGTCATATATGTGGGTTTAAAAACATGACTATATGCTGTCTACAAGAAGCTCACCTCAAATATATTGACACAGGCAAGTTGAAAGTAAAAGAATGAAAAAGATAGAGCATGCAAACATTAATCAAATGAAAGGAAGAATGGCAATATTTATATCAGATAATGTGGAATTCAGAGTAAAGAGAGAGCAGAGACAGAAAAGTATTTTATATTATAAAAAGGTGAATCCACCAATAAGACATAGCAATCCTAAATATGTATGTGCCAGACAACACAGCGGCAAAATATGAAGCAAAAATAGATATCACTGGAAGAAGAAATAGACAAATGTACAATTATAGTTGGAGACTTCAACATCTCTCTCTCCATAATTGATAGACCTAGACATAAAATTAGCAAGGATATAGGAAAACTCAATGACACCGTCAATTAACAGGATGTAACCAACACTTATAGAAACTCTTCACCAACAGAATACATATTCTTTTCCAGTGCCCACAGAAACAAATACCAAGACCATTTTCTAGGCCATAAAGAAGAATGAAAAGAATTGAAATCCTGGATTTAGGGGCAGTAGTACTTGCCATTGTGGATTTTCCTGCTGTTGAATATTAAATGCAGTGTGAATTAGTCCCAGAGATATTTAGGAAGATTTTTGTTTCAAAAAAAACTTAAAGATTGATCTCTAAGGATTTATACAATTCTTGTAGGTTGCAATAAAATATGTTGCACTTTTACAAAACATTGTCCATAGCCCTCATGCCAGGTCTTTCACACAAGTCAAATTTTAATGTTTCAAAAACATATTTACTTGGATCTTATTTTTCTTTACATTTTGAAAGGTTAAAAAATGTCAGAACTATAATAATTTAACTATTTGCCCTGAAATATCCTTATTAAAATGGAAGAGAAACAAAGACAAAAATAAATGATAACTCTAAATCAAATCCTACTTGTTCATGCCTTTGGTTCATACTACTAAAAGCAAGTTTATAAATCCTTTACCTGTAATAAAGGAGACATGCCATTGCTATTAAGGGAGGTGAAAGTTGCAGCAAATTGTGGGAACAAATCAAAGGAGACAAGAGAATAAATGTGATAAGAGAGCAAGCAGTGTCAGAGATAGCGAGTCATAATCATATAAAGAGGTAAACAAATAGGACAACATATTTAAAAAGGATCATGAAAGTAAGTCTTACCAATTTAAATTTTTTTCCCCAATCTTTTTCTGTCATTTTATAATTTTGAAAGTCAATGACTTTTTTGGATCTATTGGACACATATTTAGCACTGGAAACCAAAATTTACCCTGAAAAATCACATCAGCAGTACAGTTGGTTCTCAGCTTAGCCATTCTCAGAATATGTCTGCTTCAGCTATAATAGGAAAACTAGTGAAATATCCAGACTTTTTCAATTTGGTGGTAGAATTTTTTTCAGAGACCTACCTATGCCAAATTTTTATTTAAATCTTTGCAAAATATATACACTCTTAAGGGAGGCTTAAAGCTTGAAACAAGTTCATTTTTAAAAAGCAAGGGCTACATTTATTTTCCCTACAGAGAATAATTATTTATGTAAATAAACACTTGAGATAAGTATCCCCATTTTACGACCAAAAAAAAAAAAAATGGGATTGAGGGGTTAAGTAAGTTGCCCAAGGTCACATTTTGTGGCAGAGCTGAAATCTTAAAACCAGTCTTTTGAGTTGAAAACTATCATATTCCTACTTCAGCACTGCTATTATGAGCCTGGTTTGAGTTAAATTTTTCCCCAAAATTATTCATCTAATGTTGTGATTTCTTTCCATAAAACCTTTACTGGTTATCATAACTCTGCAAGGTGTGACCACTGGGACTGATGAAGAAGGAATGGACAGCAGTCTGGGTGAGAGGAAGAGACTGCTGAAGGAAGGGAGGTGAAAGGACCCACATGGGCTGCAGTTGTGAATCCTAGTGACAACACATGGACTTGATTTCTGAGGAAAGGGCTAGAGAACTTTTTGAAAGGAAAAAATATATTTTTTCCTATATTCACCACACTTTATCAGAAACTTGCATGGAAATTTGGACTATGGAGAAAGGGTATTGTTGAATTATATTCTTTCACAATGAATATTGCAGTTGGCAGGATAACAGCTCCCTAAAGATACCCACATCATAATTTCCAGAATGTGTGACTATGTTATCTTACTTGGCAAAAGGGGATTTACATATATGATTTAAGTTAAAGGATACTGAGATGGGGATGTTATCCTGGAATATCAGCTGGCTTCAATATAATCACAAGGGTCATACCAAAAAAAAAAGAGGGAGGACACAAGAGAGTTAGAGAAAGAGATGTGAGGACAAAGTAGTGATCAGAAGAGAGATTTGAAGATTCTATGCTGTTGGCTTTAAAGATGGAGGAAGGAACCATGAGCCAAAGAACACAGGTGGTTAATGGAACAGCAAGAATCCCCTGAGTACAGGGGCAATGACTAGTGAAGGAGGATGGTCCATTGATGGGCCTTTAATATTGATGACTGTGCTTATGAACATTTACCCTTGGAATTGAAACTTTGCCTAGTGTTATAGGGTGCCTAAGAGTTACCTCCTGATATCCTCCTTACTGCTCAAATGTGGCCTCTGTCTGAGCCAAACTCAGCATTTAAATGCATTGCCTTCCCTCCAGCATGGGACATGACTCCCAGGGATGAGCCTCCCTGGCACCAAGGGATTACTACCAAGCACCGACTAGCAATGCAACTGGGTGGGGAAAAGGTAAAAATAAATGAGTTTATATGGCTAGGAGACTTCAAAGTGACTGAGGGTGTCATTCCAGAAGTTACACTTCTGTATGTCTCAGCAGGATCTCATTGACTACCAAAGTAAATACTACCTCAAATTGTGGGGCTTGTGAGGGTTCTGGAAACATCCAGACACTATAGTCAAGCCAGATAGCTCAGGAGTTTGGTGCTTTGCCAGTTGACCTTACTTTGGAACTTATACTCCCCCATGTGGCAGAGTTGGACTCAGTTGTGGTTTCCCTAAACATGGCTCTTCTGACCATTCTATTTGAACCTAATAATTAGTACTAGGGTTGATAGGTGTACATCCAAGAAACTAAAATCTTTGGGGTGTCCATCTGCCAGTTAGACTCTGGATCTCAACAGACTTGCAACGCCTACACTTCAGTTCATTGGACTCACACAGGACAACTAAAAAGGAGATGAGGATGGACAACAACCATCCCAAGGAACTGAGAGAGTCTACAACTGCAAGCAAGAGAGTCCCATTCATCTGCCCCGTGGGATCAAAGCCCCCTCTCAATTAGAGGTGGAGTGGCCATCACCATCCCAGAATCCTCAGGAGCGGGTAATGAATTATGGACTAAAGTAGACTTACTGGTAATTCTACTATAGAATAATTGTGATTCTAACAATGGAGGAATTATATTATAGATGTGGAGGCAGTGGCCACCAGAGGTTCTGAGGGCAGGGAGAGGGAAAAACAGGTGAAATATGGGAGCATATTCAGGACTTGAGAATTGTCCTAAATGGCATTACAATGACAGATACAGGCCATAATATACCTTGCCATAACCTACAAAATTGTGTGGGAGAGAGTATAAACTACATGTAAACTATAATCCATACTTAGTGGCAGGGCGCCAAAATGTTTTCATCAATTGTAATGAATGTACCACACTAATGAAGGATGTTAATGTGGAAAAATGTGGGAGGTATAGCAAGCAGAGCATATGGGAATCCCCTATATTTTTATATAACATTTATGTAATCTTTTTCTTAAAAAGAAAAAAAAATTTTAAAAAAGAAAAGCAATGGATTCTCCCCTTAAACTTCAAGAAGGAACACAATCTTGCCAGCACATTTTAGATTTCTGACTTACAGAGCTGTAAAATAATGCATTTGTGCTGTTTGAAGCTGCTGCATTTGTGGTTATTTGTTAGAGCAGTTCTTAGAAAACCAGTACAAATCTTGAGTTTCTAAACATAAAAACATGAAGAAAACACCAACAAAAACTCTGAGTAATAACGTTGTTTTAATATAAGTATTTTTAAAAACTCATGTTGAATCACATAGGTTTTTGAAAAGCAGTCTCCTTGGCCCCCTCTCAACTTCTCCCTCCATCTTGTTTAAAACTAGGACAAGGGGTCAGGCAAACTGGACCACACACCTGGGAGACTGTGAAAGCTCCTGGTACAATAATTTGCAACAGCTGTCAGGAACAAAAAGGCAGTACCAAGGTGCATCCCATAGGAGGGGGCTTGGGGGTAGGGGGTGGGAGTGGAATAGACATTTCTCCATGTCCCTCATATACCCCTTGTACTGAGAGAAGGGGAATTTGAGACTAGTGGGTGTCATTTTAAAAGACAATCCCAGTGGATATGAGAGCTATTTAAGAAAAATAGGGTAGAGCAAAACAGTATATTATAATGTAAAACAAACAAACATCAGTATAAATTCATAACCTTAACAAGAAATATCTTTCCAGGCTCTTTGTCATAATAACAGGAGCAAGAGCATTTTCACACAACCTTAATTTTCAGGGTACCTGTTAGGAAAGTCACAGACACCTGTTGTAGCAGTTTGATATGGGTATAAATTCCAAAAATAGATATTGGATTATGTTTGTAATCTGGTCTGTACCTAGGCCTGATTAAGTTATGATTAGGGCTTTGATTGGGTCATGTCCTTAGGGCATTGAGTTCCCAGGGTGGGGACTCACAGACAAAAGGCATGGCAAAGGACAGAGTTGGAGGGATTTTGATGTTGGAGTTTTGATGTTGGAGTCTGATGTTGAAGCCTTACACTGGAGTTCTGGGAAGTAAGCTCAGAGAGGAAAGAGAAGCAAGCCCCAGGAAGAGAGGACCTGAGCCCAGAGAGAAGCAAGAGCCTAGAAGGGAGGAACCCAGGAAGCCTGAACCCTCGCAGACGTCAGCAGCCATCTTTCTCCAACACATGAAAAGACTTTGGTGAGGGAAGTAACAAGCTTTATGGCCTTGTAATTGTAAGCTTCTATCCAAATAAATACCCTTTATAAAAACCAACCAATTTCTGGTATTTTGGATAAGCACGCCTTTGGCTGACTAACGCGCCTGTTAAGGGGCCATCACCCAGAACTCACCTACACCCACCTCCTTTTCCATTGTGTGCCATTCCACAACCTGGGGGAGATGTTTATTCTAATGAAAACCCTGTCAGACCTGAAACCCGAAACTGGGAACAAGCAGCCGCAGGTGCTTAAAGGAACCAGAATCCTCAGTGGCAGAGCCCCCTCCCCCAGGAGCTGGGTAAAATCCACGCTCAGACACCATAGATGGGTCTCTGGCATGAAATGGGGTGTGCAGAGTTGCCATGCTTGGAGCTAAACCAAAGCAGTTTTCGGCCACCCCAGGAGACCAGCCCTGATGGGACTTCTTCTGCTGTTCTTTTGATTTATGTACAACAAGGAGATTTTCCCCTTATGGATGGACTCCTTATTCCGTACAATAAAGGGATCATTTGGTGGAAGGTTCTGTTGTGCTGTGGACCTGTATTCCCACTACAGATGGCTGTAGGAACTCACCCCCCAGCTCCTGTACTGGCCAGATTTCCACTTTAAAACCCTTCTCCCCTAAAAGGACCCCGGATTCCTTGGAGAGCAGCAGATGCCATCTCTGAAAAAGCAGGAAAAAGCAGGATCAGTTTGCCACATGATATTTGTTTCCAGTAAGCAAGGATTCTTTCACAGATATCGGGAGAGGTGGTAAAAGGACCAAAGAACCAATTTTTGAGTACCTTTTGGCAACTCGAGAATCAACGAATAATGAAAAACAACAAAACTGCGGTTAATTAAAATAAAGTCATCTGTGAATTCAAAAGATAAAAGTTAATACAAAAGACAGTACAAAAATAAATGACTCATTTAATTTTATTTTTTTTAATAAATAAGTAGGGAATGTAGTTTTATTCCTTCTACTGACAATAAGTTTATGAAAAATAAATATATACTAGGGTAAAAGCAGATAAGGAACTCAGAGCCATGAGAAAGACAAGTAGCCCAGCAAAAAGTGAGCACTGAGCCAAGAGCAGAAAAGCAATTAGTGCCAGGGGTCCCAGAGGAGTTTCCCACCAGCCCACTACCCTCTCTGTTGCATGAAACTTTTAGGGATCTCACTGATTTTTCTGAAGCCCCAGTAAAGAATGCTTGCATTTCTTATAATTCTAACAGCCGTGTTAATATTTCCTAATGACAGGACAGTAGGTTAGGTAAGGCTAATCAAATTTATAAGGAGCCATCCCAGGCAAGGCAAATGAGGCACAGTGTCCAGAGTCCACAATACTTTAGGGGCCCATGAAAACGTTTTCATTTCTTTTAAAATCAGAAGAAAAAATGAATTTTTAGGTGGAAGAAAATGTTTTCATATATAATATTAATATATGCACCCAACGCAGTAGTGAAATGTGATTTTTAAATATTTTTTTAATGGAGAATGGATCACACGCAGACAATGAAAGCCATATCGTGATCCTGATCCTGAGTTGCAAAAAAACGGAAACTTTTATGTGCTGTATTGGTGTAAAAATGCTAATGTATCAGGTCAAGTTTAATTGTAAAAAGTTTAGTACAATGACCAGTGACTTATATTTAAAGCAATGTGTGACTTCTAGGTATAGACCCAAAAGAATTGAAAGCAGGGACTTAGATATTTACACACCGATGTTCATAGCAGCATTATTCACAATTGCATAACAGGTGGAAGCAGCCCAAGTGTCCAACAATGGAAGAATGGGTAAATAAAATGTGGCACATATGACGGAATATTATTCAGATGGAAAAAGGAATGAAGTTCTGATACATGCAGCAACATGGATGAATCTTGCAGACATATGTTGAGTGAAATAATTTAGATGTAAAAAGACATATATTGTATGATCTCACTTATATGAAATAATTAGAATATGCAAATTCATAGCATCAGAACTGGAATATGGGTTACCAGGGACTGGGATACGGGGCATTAATGGTACAGAGTTTCTGTTTGAGGTGGTGGAAAAGTTTTGGCAATAGATGGCGGTGATGGTAGCACAACATTGTGAATGTAATTAATAACACTGAGTTGTCTACTTGAACGTGGTGTAACAGAAATGGGCATGTAGCCAGAATAAAAGTTTTTTAAAAAACTATATAACTATACAATGCAAAAGTGACCCCTAATGTAAACTATGAACTGTAGTTAATAGAATCATATTGTTACACCAATTGTAACAAATGTACCACACTAAGGCAAATTTGTTAATACAGAAAACTGTGGGGGTACTGTATATGGAAACTGTACTTTCTGAATAAATTTTCTGTAAACCTACAACTGCTCTGATTTTTTTAAAAAAATGTTTTAACCATCATGAGAGAAATGACCAAGTAACTAGCACTATTCTCATACCCCCAGCTCATCTAATGAAAAGTTTGTTATTTTTAAGGTAGGGCAAGAAATAAAAAATTACTGCAAAAAATCCAGAATGATAAAGGATATCAAAATCACTATGATAGCAATTCTAGGAAAAAATTACTAATGCTATAGAATAGGTTCAAGGTATAAGTATGTAAAAAGAAGGGTAATTGTTTTCTTTGTTTCATCTTTTATGTAAGGTATTAGTTCAAAAGAATCAGCCAATACTACATCTATAATTGCATTTTTGATTACTTAAGGAAATTTAAGCTAATTCGAGCCAATGTGTAAAAATGCTCAAGAAAAGTCAGTGTCAAATTTGAATTTAAGAAACTGAGCATGAAACCACGTATTCATTTTTGCGAGTATAGTCCTCCTTGTTCGAAACTCCTCTGATATTTAAGGACCGACCATAATGAGAGTTGATAACAAGCCTCTCTATGCTATCAGCTATTCCTGACCTAGTCTCCATAACCTGCCGGGCCCTATTTCTAGTGATTGGAGAGTTGTAGGGGAATAAGGCACCACCAAGTCACTCTGGGCTGTGGCAGGGCGATACACAAAGAGGTCATCAGTATATAGTTTGGTCAGTTCCAGGAGATTGTGTGAGGGGCTCAAGGGGGCAACTGGAAAAGCTCATCCAGAGGTGGGATGGATGGGTCAGGGAAGGCTTTCCAGAAGGAGCAATGGCCACAGTGGCTTCTGAAGGACACAGCTGGTGACTGAGATGGACACTGAAAGGAATGTCTTCTCCTTGGCCAAGCCTGTCCACCAAGGTGCTCAGTTGTGGGGCTGTGGTAAGGTAAGGGGAGAGCCCCGAGAGGCAGGCTGGGGCCAGATCACTAGGAAACTTGTGTGCCGTGCTCTGAAGATGGAACTTCTTCTTTAGGAAAACATGGAGCTACTGAAGGGGCTTTAAGCAGTCAAGGGAGGAGGGCTGATCAAATAAATGTGCATTTCAGAAATAGTACCTGAGGTTAAAACATGTGGCTATATTGGGAAGCAGATTTGGCTCAATGGATAGAGCATCCGCCTACCACATGGGAGGTCCGAGGTTCAAACCCAGGGCCTCCTGACCTGTGTGGTGAAGCTGGCCCATGCGCAGTGCTGATGCACGAAGGAGTGCAGTGACATACAGGCGTGTCCCCTGCATAGGGGAGCCCCGTGCGCAAGGAGTGTGCCCTGCAAGGAGAGCTGCCCAGAGCAAAAGAAAGTGCAGCCTGCCCAGGAGTGGGGCCACATACACAGAGAGCTGACATTGCAAGATGGCGCAACAAAAAGAGACACAGATTCTTGGTGCTGCTGACAAGAATGCAAGCAGACACTGAAGAACACACAGCAAATGGACACAGAAAGCAGACAACTGGGGGGAGGAGGGGAGAGAAACAAAAAATAAATCTTAAAAAAACAAACCTGTTGCTATATGTACATCCTCTTCGAAATTAATTTTCTCCTTATAATTAGATTGCACCTCCAGTGAGAGACCCATCCAAGGAGCGTGTGAGGAAGCACTAGACTTAACTTCTGGCTTTTTGGAATTCGGTAGGAAATGGTGTTTCTATTACCTTGTACTGAATTCCAATATGGCAGAATGTGCACTCCGCCATAGTGCTTTAAGCTGAATGCTCATATTGAATTCACTTTATTTTGATTACAGATTTCACACAACGTCATGACTATTCTAGAGCATACCGCAGAGCATATTTCATGAAAACTGCGAGGCAGGTTATTTGACGTTGAACATGGTTTACTGATAAAATCTTATGTTGGTTTCTTTCCCTGATCTTCCACAAGAAAATCAGAAGTCAATTTACTCAGTACAGCAGTGTTTTGTTTCATTTGCTTTAATGACTATTCTCAGGATAAGCTAATTCCAAAATAATCGAAGCAATAAGCAAGTCCTTTTTGTTCAGTCCATTGAAAAGCAGCTTTTCAATAATGGGTTTTGTTTTTTTTTTTGCTAGTTTTATCTGACGAATGGCCTCACTTCATTTTTGCATTTGGCTAAAAAGAAAAGGCCTCTATCCATCGTAATTACAGATAGACTCTTTTTTCCCTTCAAAGCCAAGTTGGCACATTACTCTTGGATTACTGTAAATAGCATTACCAACACATTGAGGACTACACTAAAGTATGCACAATATATTTTTAGGACTCAAATAATTACAGGCACGATAATATGATATTACATTTCCTTCACATAAAATTGAGTACATATGGAAAAAAGTACATAAATATACATCTTGTGGTAAGATTTTCAAGAAATTGTTCCTTCGTATGTTTTGGGGGCTCCATATTTTAATATACACCTCACTTGAATGTCAACTTGCTACTAGGCTGCCTACAAAACAACAAAAGAAGTTAACAACTGGTCATTGTTTTTACATCGGTATTAAAAAACCAAGAGTTTCAGATGGCAACTTACCTTCGGGGAGTAGTAACTACATTATTCTAACTTTGGGTCATTCTCCCCTTAGGTTCACTTGTGACTGGACCTGAGTCTTCACATCATTTGGCCCAGCAAGGACCTGGCTGTGGGGCCTAGAAGATCACGTGGGGAAGCCATCAGACTAAACTTATGTAACTGTAATTGAGCGACACCTCAAGTGGGCCAAGGAAAAAAGCTCAAGAGAGTAAGAAGAACCCAGAACCATGTAAGTTCACTGTCAAGAGCAGTTTTCCTGCATAGCAACAGGCTTTGCTCTCTGGCCACCGACATTCGGCATATGGTCGAATGGATTCCTGAGATAAGCAAGGGGTACCGAAAACCATTCTTTTGTGAGTTTCATCTTCTCTGAGTGGTGTTGATTCTGACCACTTTTTCCTAAACAGGGAGCCCAAGAAGAGGGTATCTTTTGCTCCACAATTTCTAAGTGACTTGGGGAGTCCTAAAATTTTGTGCAAGTCTCCATCATCTGGAAAAGCTTATTATTGAATTTTTTTGGGTTTCTGTTCTAGCAAAAGGAAATGTCATTGCAATTTCACGCATTCAGAGAGATGACCTAATTCTTGTCCAGGATGATGTTTCCAGCCTCATCTTTGACCTTGACCCTCCCAGAGGCATACTTGGTTTCCTGACATCCATTACAATACACCGTCTTGACAGAGCCATCGGGGTATTCTCTCCTCTTGAACTGGGCCGTGTGGATTTCTTTCTGCCCATTGCTGAACACAATGGTTTTGTCACCATTCCTGGTAGAGGAGAAACATCTTTGTAAGACGGGCTGAGCAGTAGCTGATGCGAAAATAGGGAAGCAACTCAGGGTGAGTGGCATGACCACTCATCTTCCAACTCATGGACAAGAGGGTCAAGGGGTAAAGGCAGCATAGGCACAAGGTGGCACTGGGTGTGGTCAGGAACTCAGCACCGCTGAGAAAAGGTAGGTCGGAGAATGACAGCAGATATGGCTAGAAAGGTCCATCAGGTCCATCCGTGAAGAGCCTCAAGTCCTGTGCTAAAAGTTTTCTTTTAAAGCCCAGAGGAGACACTGAAGGATTTTACACAGGGAATGACCTGAACGTGATAGTACCCATTTAAGAAAAATGGCCCCAGTGGTCATGTAGACTATCTTAACTACTGTGAGGAAAACTGGTGAGGAGTCTAGTATATAGTTCAAGGGCGAAACAATGAAGTCTAAGGGCAGGGGCGCTAAAGGGAGGGCAGAGTCAAGATGCTATTGACAGAACTTAGTGGACCTTTGGATGGTAGGGATAAAGGAGAAGGAAGAGCCAAAACAACATTACAAACCCTTGGAGAAGATCTTATAGTCATTACTATGTGCAAATATTATCATTATGAAATAGTACACCCAATTCACACTTGTTTGGTGTATTGTAAATATTTGTTAACACGTGTTCTCCTATAGACTTGGGCTTCTAGACAATATGATCTGAGGTAGGCATATAATGATGACTGGAATTATTTTTATGGTTGCTGTTCTAGCATAAACCAGTATCAGCGAAGTATTAATAAATACTTAAAAGTCAGGATTTAAACCCACATTTTCCATGAAGGAATTTAAACGAGGTCATAGACAAAGTTTCTAGAGTCAATAGCATTACTTTCTATTGTTATGATTATAGAAATTCTTAAATTTCTGTTTTCAAAACCCTAAGTGAACATAAATAAATTTTCTAATACACAAACCAAGGTTTCAGATTCACAATGTGTGTCATAAAACTGACCTTTCCACTTTCACAGTTGTCCCGTCGGGGAACACAGTTTTCTCGTTTCCATCCTTAAGATGCTTCACTGTCCCATCTGGAAACACAATTTCTTTGGAGCCATCAGGGTGGAATTTTTCTGTGGAATACACTTTTTCTTAAATGTATGTTACCTTGACTCTTTTTAGAAACAAGTTGTGTCTCAGTGACATATGAAATTTGAGTGATTGATAAAGCAGAGGCTTTTGTAATCATATGAACTTCTAACTAGGGTTATCAGATACAATACAAAATGCCCAGTTAAATCTGAATTTCAGATAAAGGACAAATAATTTTTAGCCTAAATAATAATTTAGCATGGGGCAAACAGAAAAACAAATTTGTTCTTCGATATTCGAAGTTAACTAAGAGCCTTTATTTTTATTTGCTAAATTTTGGCACCCTTACTTATAACAAAAGTTCAACGATTTGAACAGCCTTTGAAATTAATCAAGGAGAAAACCTATGTTAATCAAGGGTCCACTTGCCAGGTCCCACTATCTCAGCCAGGATGGAAACAACACACGTACCTATCTTTGCACATTAGGCAAATACATCTCAGTAAACTGGGGCATTCATTTCATCATTTTCACTTCAAACACATTTTATGGTGATGTACTCCATAAAGGATGAATATTCCAGACTGATTTTCATATCCCGCTGTCATTTTTTATTTGAATTTGAACGTCTTGCTCCAGGCAGACCAATCTCCTTGATCTCATTAGAACACATAATTTATATTCTCCTAAACTTGCTCTAATTATCTCCCTGTACAATTTTCCTTTCCTTTCCATATGCTCTCTGACTCTCCAAATGCCTACCCTTATCCTCTAGGCCCATCATTTATGCCACAGCAGGTGATCTCTGGCTTCTGAATGCTTTGGGGCCTTTCTATCATAAAAATTCACTTTTACTTTTTCCTGTTGACTTAGGATGTGAGGCTAGATAATAGATTGTGGCAGAGAACCACACCTCACTCTCCATGGTGTCCTCTCAGGGACCAATAACAGTGACTTTCAACCATGTAGAAAAGTCAGAACCCTAAGAAGTGGCAAGACTCAATGTGAAACATATTGAAATACTGCTGCATCTAATTTTATTATAGGAAAAAAAACATGATTATATTGGATGTGTGTGGTATAAATTCACAACCATTCACATGCTTTTGCGAAAAAAAGGGAAGCTGTCTAATTAAACTTAATGGACTAGTCTCTATTCATTCTCCTACTATCCATTTGCTTATATTTTCCTTTATTTTGTCAACTGTTAGCAGTTGTTGGCAGCAAAGTGGTAGCACAAAATATATTTGAGAAATGAATGAGGTGAAGAATATTACAACAGCAAAGTGGATTTGGCTCAACAGATAGAGCATCTGCCTACCACATGGAAGGTCCAGGGTTCAAAACCAGGGCCTCCTGACCCATGTGGTGAGCTGGCCCATGTGCAGTGCTGATGTGCACAAGGAGCACCGTGCCACGCAGAGGTGTCGCCTGCATAGGGAGCCACACACATACAAGGAGTGTGCCCCGTAAGGAGAGTTGCCCTGCACGAAAAAAGCACAGCCTGCCCAGGAGTGATGCCGCACACACAGGCAGCTGATGCAGCAAGATGACGCATCAAAAAGAGACACAGATTCCCGGTGCCGCTGACAAGAATGCAAGTGGACACAGCAGAACACACAGCGAATGGATACAGACAGCAGACAACAGGGGGGAAGGGGAGAAAAATTAATTTTAAAAATTAAAAAAAAAGAATATTACAACTAAGAAGAAAATTCTACCCACTAAAATATATATATATATTTTTGCAAAAGACTAGAAAGGTTGTTTTTATGTGGTATGTTGATGGAACCCCATAGACTAACTGAGGGTATTTTCTTTGGGACAATAGTTTAAGAATCACTTTCACTGAGTACGTGGTGCATAATAAATTTGCAACAAGTCCTTAGTAATTTGCATGACACTTTATAAAACATACTCATAACACATAGAACAGCATCTATAAAATGGCAGATGTGAGAAAACAATGGAGCTTTTGTTTCATTCTATTATATTCTTTACATAGCAATCACAAGTACAAGTATTGAAGATAGGGTAGATTTATCCAAGAATAATAACAGGACTTGGAATTCCTGATTTTAAAAAATTAGGTGATATATTAGACATATTCTAGATGGCCCAGCTGACATTAAAAAGTTTAAAAAGTTCAGCAGCAGATATAAAATACAGGCTTATAAAATACTTTTCTTTTTCAAAAGGCCTAAATTAACATTAATCAATCACCCAATGTGGCATTTTTGAACTGACAAGTATAATTTTTCATTGTCAAAAATTTGCTCAAGGTCATTGAAGGAAGTGCTTTTGTGTCCACCTCTCTGCTTATTCTCCTAGTCAGAATCTAATGCCAGATTGTGAAGGTCAAAATTCTGACAAGGTACACAATAGTATTAGCTGAAAAATGAGGACAAGAGGGAAAACGAAAGGGAGCCAGGAAATAGTTGGAGAAAGTCCTTATATTCAACAGTAGCATCGACCTGCTAGGCTAGGCAGTCCATCATATCATAAATGGTGATATGTCTAAGGATGACCTGACTCTGTTTCGGTAACAAGGCAAAACAGATACTCAGAGAACTTTTTAGGAATAATATTTCCATAACTTGTTGAGCTGCCTTTTTCTGTTCTTTCATTTTTGTGAATTTGAAACAAAGTTGTTAATAATAATAATAATAATAATAATAAAAGACTCCCATTAAAGATATCTAGAAATGCTAAATAAAATGACAAGACAATCTTTTCAAAGAATATCTGAGTTCATAAGGAAGGGTAAAAAATAACAGAAATTGCTGAAAAGCAGCCTGCAACTCTGATGCTATAGCTACCCTTGTGTCAAATTGCTTGTTTCCCGTATCCAAGAGCACTGACTTTTAGTAGCTCTACTGGGATAGGATGTAGGTCATTGTCCTGTGAATTGGAACTGAGTCCCTGCTTAAAGATGATGATCTCAAAAGGCTATACCCCATGGGAAGTGGACATGGCTCAACTAGTAGAGCATCTGCCTATCATATGGGAGGGTACAGGGTTTGAGACCAAGGGCCTCCTGGCCTGTGTGGTGAGCTGGCCCAGATGTAGAGCTGCCGCATGCAAGGAGTGCTGTGCCATGCAGGGGTGCCCCATGCACAAGGAGTGTGCCCTGCAAGGAGAGCCACCCCACGTGAAAAAAACGAAGTCCACCCAGGAGTGGCCCCACACACATGGAGCGCTGATGCAGCAAGATGATGCAACAAAAAAGTAACGCAGTTTCCTGGTGCATTCCATGTATTACAGGGAACATATTTACTCTAAAAATAATTTGTTGTTTATCTGAATTTCAAATTTAACTGAGCGTCCTGTACTTTTTTTTGCTAAATATGGCAATTCTAATTTATGAAAGAAACAAATCATTGGGTTTAAGACGTACAACAAATACCTAACACATTGAATAAAAGTAAATTCAGAACCAGACACATCATAATATAATGCAGGACAGAATACTTCTTAAAAGCAGCAAGA
Organism: Dasypus novemcinctus; assembly: GCF_030445035.2. NCBI lineage: Eukaryota > Metazoa > Chordata > Mammalia > Cingulata > Dasypodidae > Dasypus > Dasypus novemcinctus. Next base: position 28,735,764 of record NC_080700.1, on the reverse strand, counting down.
GAAAAGGGGAAAAATCATCTGCAAAGGAAGAAAGGAAACTAATATCAGACTTTTCAACAGATGCTATAAGGCATCAGAATAAAATCTTCAACATGCTAAGAAAAATTGCCATCCTTTTGCTCAGAATTCTCCAAAGGATTTCAATCAGAATAACTGTCACAATTCTTAGCCATGTTCTGGCTCCTTTTTTCTTCTCTGACTTCACCTCCTGCTAGCCTACCCTTTACTCACTCTACTCCAGCCATATTGGCCTCCATGTTTTTCTTCAAACACACCAAGCACATTTCACTTGCCCAGTTCTCTCTGCAGAATGTTCTTCCCCTAATATCCACATAGCTCATTCTCACTTCACTCCTGCTTCTCATTCACTCTCACCTTATATAAAATAACAATACTTCCCTGCCCCCTTTCCACTTTCTATGGCTTTAGTTTTCTCTACATCTTTTACTATATCCCATTATTTGTATATTTAGTTTTACATTAGGTTCGTGCAAAAGGAATTACAGTTTTGCCTTGTTGAAATTGGCTGTTTGATATTGGCATACATTCTTAAATAAATGTGGTTATGTTATACATCATTTTAATGTGCATTCCTCACTTGTATGTTTTTTTGCTAATGACATTACTTGCCGTTTATTTTATATTTATTTTGGACTACGGATATGATGTTAGACAAAAAGCAAATTCAAGTGATTTTCTTAGTTGAGATCAAAATGGGATCATAAAGCAGTAGAGACAACTTTCAACGTCAACAACACATTTGGCCCAGGGATTGCTAATGAACATACAGTGCAGTGGTGGTTCACGAAGTTTTGCAAAGGAAACGAGAGCCTTGAAGATGAGGAGCATAGTGGCCGGCCATCGGAAGTTAACAACAACAAATTGAGAGCAATATCGCAGCTGCTCCTCTTAAACTACACAAGAAGTTGATGAAGAACCCAGCGTTGACCATTCTATGGGTCGTTCAGCATTTGAAGCAAATTGCGAAGGTGAAAAATCTCGATAAGTGGGTGCCTCATGAGCTGACAAAAAAAAATTGTCATTTTGAAGTGGCGTCTTCTCTTATTCTACGCTACAAGGAAACATTCATCAATGAACTATGACATGCGATGAAAAGTGGATTTTATATGATGAACATCTCAGTGGTTGGACCAAGAAGAAGCTCCAAAGCACTTCCCCAAGACAAACTTGCACCAAAAAAGGTCATGGTCACAGTTTGGCGGTCTGCTGCCAGTCTGATCCACTACAGATTTCTGAATCGCAGTGAAACCATTACATCTGAGAAGTATGCTCAGCAAATTGATGAGATGCAACAAAAACTGCAATGCCTGCAGCCGGCACTGGTCAACAATTCTTCGTAGCATCATCCAACTGCACGTCGCAGAACCAAAAGTTGAACAAATTGGGCTACAAAGTTTTGCCTCATCCACCATATTCACCTGACCTCTCGCCAATCGACTACCACTTCTTCAAGCATCTCGACAACTTTTTGCAGGGAAAGTGCTTCAACAGTCAGCAGGATGCAGAAAATGCTATTCAAGTGTTTGTTGAATCCTAAAGCACTGATTTTTATGCTATAGGAATAAACAAACTTATTTCTCCTTGGCAAAAATGTGTTGATTGCAATGGTTCCTATTTTGATTAATGAAAGATGTGTTTGAGCCTAGTTATAATGATTTAAAATACATGGTCTGAAACCGCAATTCCTCTTGCACCAACCTATTTTACCTGCTTATTGTCCATCTCCCTCCTGTAAAGCTTCATGAAACAGGGACTTAAAAAATTTTGCTCACTGCCATATCCCCAGCTCCTCAAACAATGTCTAGAACATGGAAGGCATATAATAAATATCTATTGAATACATGGTATAGATTGTATTTAAGATATATTATTCATGATAATGTCTGAATGAGCAATGGTCAAGTAAAGGGTATTTTTCAGATGAATCAAAGCTCAAAGAGCTGATTGCGCCATCTAAAGGATGTACTTCAAGTAGATGGAAGATGTATCAAGAGAGTGGCCAGAGGTGAAAGAAGGAAGAATGAGTCAAGAAATTTATATAAATTTGAAAAAAATTTATATGAATGTGAAAAAATAAACATTGACTATGTAAAACAAATGCAGAAATAATTATGACATTAAACCAGTTAGAATTGAAACACTGGCAGGAACAAACACAATAATGTGAAAGATGGAAAGGGAATGACCAAGAATTAAAAAGTTCTTCAGTTAAAAGAAAATGATTTTCAGATTTTTAAAAAAGTTTTATGTTGCTTATAAGAATATACAAAACCATAAAGATTTAGAAATATCAAAAGATAAAGAATGCAAGAAATACACCAGCCAAATACTAATGGAAGAAAAGGCAGGAGCATTACTGAAAATGTAAGGGTCACTGCATAATTTAAAAAGAATCAAAACTGCAGTAGAAAGCATTAAAGCCAAAAAAAAAAGGTTCTTTGAAAAAATTAATAAAATACAATGATTTTTATAAATATTGGTCAGGAAAATATATGAGGAAGGAAAAAGGGGGTATATGATAACTCCAGAGAAAGCAGAAATTTAAACATAATTAAGATAGAGACTCTGGTAGGAAGCAGGTCTAAGCCCAGAGCCTCCAGCCAATAAAGCAATCTTTAGATTGACCATCCTCTGGAGAATGTTCTTGGAAACTCACTGAATTTCTCTCTGTGGCCATGTTTCATCATTTTTCAAACCATGTACTTAGGTAAGCACACTGGTTACAAATAAAACAGGTCACAGAAATAACAAACATGTATTGAATGATGCTGTGGATGAAAGAATGTGATTGTGTTTAACTTTTGAGGTCAGGAGGCACAAGAGCCTTCTACAATCCAGTCTCTGGAGCCAAGTTGGCTAGGCTGTTGGACAAGTCCATCACTTTGTCTGTGCTTTGGCATCCTTATCAGTAAAATGGGGCTAATAAACGTACCTAGTTCCCTGGATCCTTGTGGAGATTAAGTGCTCTTACATAAAGCACTTAGAATATCTGGCGCATAAAGACTCTTATCCATCATCATTATTATTATATTACTAGTGACATGATTGTCATTAGGTACAAACTATAAAAGATTCCCTGCATAGCAACTTGACCTCAGATATGAAGTACAGTGGATATGTTATCAAAGATAATGGCTATGAACTTTCTAGAACTGATAAAGGAACTTGAATTAGTGGAACTAAGAAACACGCATACTCCAAGCAGCAAAAATAAAAAGAAATCCTAGGCCACCATGCAAAAGTGCAAAACATTAAAGACAAGGGGGAGATCTTGAAATCAGATAAAAAGACATCACCAAAAAAGAAGTAAGAATAAAATGACACCAGACCCACTCAAGAACAATGGAAGTCAGAAGAAAGTAGACTAATATTTGAAAACTTGAGAAAAAAAAGGACAGTTGTTCTACAATTGTTTTGTACCCAAAAAATGTCATTCAAAAATATAACTTCCTTACACATGGCTTTTCTACCCCTTTTATTTGAACCTAAAATTAACACTTATGTTAAATATATGTTTCAGACTTAACTCTTCTGTGTGTTTTTATACACCGGTTGAGCCCTGAATCTCAGCAGAGTTGCAACACCTACTCTCCAGTGCATTGGAATCACCAAGGCCAAGTAATAAAATGATGATGATGGACAATGCCCATTCCAAAAACAAAAAACAAAAACAGTGTTTATTAGCATCTATTAATATAACTGCAAGCCAGACAGTTCCATCCATCTGGCAAAGGATTAAGGACGACATTATTGAGACTTAAGAACAGGAGAGGCTCTTCAATGGCACTGGTCAAAGAATGAATACACGGCTCTGCAAAGAGTTGGGAAAAGCTGGTGCAATATAAAGGGTCTCAGAACAAAGACATTCCATAGGATATGAGAACAAAGGTCCTTCAAGAGTTCACAAACAGGGTGGTTGATGATGTTGTGGCTGGGAAGGTAGTATACAGCCTTGAGAAGATTAGAGTTTGCAGTACCATCTGTACATTCTTTCCTCCAGGGAGGCCTGTTACTTCTTTTTCCACTGTAATTTTCTTCTCTTTTTTTTTAAGGTTTATTTATTTATTTATTTATTTATTTATCCATCCGCCCCCCCCCCCCTTGCAGCTTGTTCCATTCTTTGCTGTCTCTTCTCTGTGCCCATTCCCTGCATATTTTTTCTGTATCTGCTTGTCTCCCTTTGTTGCGTCATCTTGCTGCTCCAGCTCTCCGTGGCGCACAGACCAGCCTGCCTTCACAAGGAGGCCCTGGGATATGAACCCAGGGCCTCCCATATGGTAGACAGAGCCCAACTGATTGAGCCACAGACATTTCCCTGTTACTTTTTAAACTAATGAGTGCCCAGGGTATGCCAGCGATTATGTGCTTTGGGCTGTGGGTCCCTGGGCTCCCACCAACATTAAGGCATAAAAAAGAGTGAAAGTAAAGGATGGCATAATAACCCCTGGAAAAAAATCTGGTGTAGATATAATAACATCAGTCAAAACAGAATTTAAGATAAAGCATATCAGAACTAGTCAGCCACTACATGATGCTGAAAGTTCTGAGTCACCAGGAAAATATAACAGAAAAGCATACATGTACATAACAAAACAGCCTCAAAAATATAAAGGAAAATGGGCAGAACTACAGAAATAATTAGAAAAATCCACCATTAGAGTGGCTTTCAACATAGTTTTCCAATTATTGATAGGTCAAACATACAAAACTATCAGCAAAAATATAGGTGATCATGAATGAATGAATAATAAACAAATAAATAAGGGAGATGAATGGGCTCTCCCTTTAGGTAAAATGCTGACTGGAAAATGTAGAGGGAGCAGTAGAGTTAGAAAATCACTATTTTGCACAGCCAAGAAAAGACAGGCTCAAGCAAGAACCCCATGAATGTTAAATCTAGGTGAGAAATTTTTGATGAGGAGCAGTATTATCTGCAATGTCTAAAAGTTGCCATAATTTGCTTGTTAGTTGTGTACAAAGTTAAGAAACCATACAACAGTTTGACCAAATGATTACAATTAACATCACCAGTGAGGGTCAGATGGGCATTGAGTGACTCCAGATGTGATACCCTGAGAAGGACACATGGTGTTTTACCTTGGGATGCATAACCCAAATCTAAGCTTATAGGGACATCAGACAAACCCAGAAGGAGAAATAGCCTATAAAATAACTGATTTGTATTCTTCATGTCATGAATGGTACAAAGGGGAGACCTTGTTATATACTAAAGGAGACTAAAGAAATAACAACCACTAAATGCAATATGTGATCATGGACTATATCCTATAATGGAAGGAAGGGGAAACGCCCTAAAGGACATTATTGGGACAATGAACAAAATTAGCAAATGGGCTGTAGATTAGATGAAAATGTTAAGGAACCTGAATGTGATAACTATATTAGGGTTATATAAAAGAATATCCTTGTTCTTAGGTGATGGGCACAGAAGGGATAAAGGAGCATTGACATACGTAATTTACCCCCAAGGGTTTCCCACACACTCACCCACATACACACATGAATAAAGGGAAGAAAGACAATAAGAAAAATAAAGCAAATGTGACAAAAGGTTAAAAATCAGCGAATCTGGATAAAGGGTATGTAGAAGTTCCCTGTACTTTCTGGAAATTATATTAAAATCAACATAAAGATTGAAAGCAAACAAAAAAAGTAAAGGAGTTGAACACCACAGTTCAAGAACTTGATTTAATGGGTAAATATAGAACGCAGCACCCAACAGTCAGAAGGCATGCATTCTTCTCAAGCACACAACCAGAATATTCACAAGAATGACATTTTTTAAAAATAAGATTATGTAGCCCATATTTTCTGAAAAGATGCACACACTTGTTATCAATATGAAAAATTAAGTTAAAATAGAAGAAAAAATATGACATTGAGGTTTACTTCCAGTATCACAAAAAAATCATTACATAATATTTTTATCTGTTTACATAGCACCTGGTTGTATTAAGACCTTAGCCCCTTAGAAATGTGATGGGTGATTGGTCCCAGAGATTTCTCTGCCTCCTCTATTCAGTATTCACAGAAACACCAACTAATTTACACACCCATTCTGGGTTGTTTAGTCACAGTTCCTAGAGAGAATAAGAGCTATCATCTAAATGTGAGAATAGGGAATGAACTAGAAAATTCATTTACATGTTATTTCTTTAAAACTGTCTGCTTAATATTCAAGGTTATTTTGAATCTGTGGATCAGAAACTCATAGAGACACACTTCTTATCTTCAAGTGGGTAAGTCTTAGCTTTGTTTAATTTCAATTTCTTTGTTTTAAAAACCTGAAGACAATACTAACTGACTTCAAATTAAAAAGAACAACAAAATTGAGAAGCCCTTGACAAGTATAAAATACTTTTGTGATTTAAAAATATGAAGGAAAAGTAATGAACCATTTAAAAATGAATAAATAAATCATAATTTACATATTAAATGAGTATTGTCCTTGCAAATGTGAATTGTCATCTAGGTGACTACTCACAAACTTATTCACTGGTGCTGCTACCACCAAGAACCTTTTATGAATTGTATCCTCTCCTATGATTTGAAAATTGCTACGAAGGCAATTTCAAAACTATTCGCAGGAGTCAGGGAGGACGTTTAACGATGTTACACAGGAAGTGTCACAGCATCTGTGGACCAGCCCAGTGCAGGATCCATTTTCAGACTGGCCCGCAATCAGGAAGTTATACTTTTCCTGTCCAAAGGGGCCATATTCAACCATTCCTGTTGCTATAAGTTAAGCAGGAAGTTATATGCAAACAAAAAAGCGCAAAGAGGCAGTCTCTTTTCACAAAGAATGCAGACAGCTGGGCAGGGGACACAAAGGTCTAAGATTAGAGATTGAGAGTTGCTTGGCCCGAGACAAAGAGGACATTCCAAAGTTCATGAGAAATTAGCTGCAAGGAATTTTTGCAAAGCATAGAGGAGCTGGCAGAGCTCCTTGGCATTATAGGTAATAAAATCTCATTTAAAATGCAAGTCATTGGCCCCTGAAGAGGCTGGAAAAGAGTTCAGTGCTTAACAACAGGAGACCTTGCAACAAAGAAGCAGGCGCTGGGAGCAGCCAGATAAAACAGAATAGCATGGAAATTCCCAGAAACGGCTGAGAAATTTGGACAAGGAGAATAAAGATCAAATGAGATTCAGAAGGCATAACCAGCACCAAGCACTGTCACTTATTCCTCAGTGAGGAGGACCCAGAAATTAACATGTGATAAAACTGTATAGAGAAGGCCCTGGCACATCTTGGAGCTAAAGAACCCATGCCCTCAAGTATTCTATTTATCTTTTGAAATTTGAAATGCCCACCAGGGCAGCTGTAGCAGCTTGATATAATTGATGAATTCCAAAAAGAAATATTGGATTATGTTTGTAATCTAATCTGTACCTGGGCATGATTGAGTTATGATTAGGGTGTTGCGTCCCCACCCCTTGCTGGGTGGGGACTCATAGATAAAAGGCATGACAAAGGACAGAGTTGAGGATTCTTAATGTTGGAGTTTTGATGTTGGAGTTGGGTGCTGAAGCCTTAAGCTGGAGCCCCAGGGAAAGAGACAGAGCCGTTCACCTCATAGTCTACAGCTGACCTTGTGGAGAGAGCCAAAGCCTAGAGAGCCTCATAATCTATAGCTGACCTTGTGGAGAAAACAGGAGCTGAGCCCAGAGAAGCCTAAACCCTCACAGATGTCGGCAGCCATCTTGCTACAACACATGGAAATAGACTTTGGTGAGGGAAGTAGCTTATGCTTTATGGCCTGGTATCTGTAAGCTCCTACCCCAAATAAATACCCTTTATAAAAACCAACCAATTTCTGATATTTTGCATCAGTACCCCTTTGGCTGACTAATACAGCAGCTGACCCAGATAACTAACCAAGCCTCTAGTTCATTACCTTTGACCAAAAACAGAATAAAGCCCTAAACCCGGCCCTATAATATGGGCCTACCCTCATCCAATCAATAGGAGTCAAGTTAACTTCCTTTTTAACATCTATGAAAACTGTCATCTCTAGAATCCCGTTCTGGCTTCCTTTGCTGCAGCAAAGCTTTGGTGTCCTGAATAAAATACCATAGTCTGCAATCTCAGCTCTGATTTGTCTTTCACACATCGGATGCGAAATCTGTGCCTGGTTTTTATCCACATATATTGTGGTGTATCTATAAATCACATCACGCCACATAGAGTCAATTGATGTCTCAGTTTAAAACGTCCAAGAGTCAGGATTCCACACAACTCTTCCGTCAAGAATTGGGGAAGCAGAAAAGGAAAAACAGACAACAGCTCCCCTTGCAGAGGCCTGCTTTAACTAAGCTTATTTTCCCTGGGCAATACTACCAATGACCACTCACTTGTTAAATCAAGCCAGTATGTGTTGGCCACTCTGTTGTCAACACCCGTGGAATCCCTAACAGTCCTCTAAGGGTGGTTCCTTATTCACACGATCTTGACAATGAAACTCAGGCCAAGAGGTTACCTGCCTAAGGTCAGCCACAGGTAGTCTGACTTCCAAGTCCACTGTTTCAGCTTTTTTCTGAACTTTTCTTGTGCACAATTACACCATCACTGGGGTAACTCTACACCCCAACTACATGACTATGGTGAAAAGAGCAGTACATTTTACATAAATTCTGGCATAATAGAAATATATACTTTTTTAAAAATTTTGCTTTGTAATTATGTTTAGACCTCTTAAAATTGAAGAAGAGGGAAACGGACTTTGCCCAGTGGTTAGGGCGTCCGTCTATCACATGGGAGGTCCGCGGTTCAAACCCCAGGCCTCCTTGACCCGTGTGGAGCTGGCCCACACACAGAGCTGGCCCACACGCAGTGCTGATGCGCGCAAGGAGTGCCGCCCCACATAGGGGAGCCCCACGCGCAAGGAGTACGCCCCGTAAGGAGAGCTGCTCAGCGCGAAAGAAAGTACAGCCTGCCCAGGAATGGCGCCTCCCACACTTCCCGTGCCACTGACAACAACAGAAGCGGACAAAGAAACAAGACGCAGCAAACAGACACAGAGAACAGACAACCGGGGGAGGGGGGGGGCATTAAATAAATAAATCTTTTTAAAAAAAAAATTGAAGAAAAAAACTCAGGACAGAAATCCAGTCCAAATTATTGATTTTCTAGAACCCTCTTCCAGGCTAGTTTATAAATAAGACATCCAGAAATTTTAACTGATGAGGGGAATGATGGTTTGGAACTGTACGTACCCCAGAAAAACATATTCTTAAATGTAATCTGTTCCTATGGATGTGAAACCATAGTAAATAGAATCTTTTATGAGGTTCTTTCAGTTAAAGTGTGATCCACGTCATTCAGGATGGGTCTTAATCCTCTTTCTGGATTCCTTTATAAACAGAATGAATACAAAGAGAGAGAGGGAGAGAAAGGAAGAAAAGGGAGAGAGAGAATGCCGCAGAAGCAAGAAGCTAAAAACAACATCTGGAAGTCACAGGAAGCCGCCGTGTGCATTGCCATGTGGCAGAGGAGCCCAGGATCACCAGCAGCTGGTCTTCAGGAAGAAAGGGTGGCCCTGACAGTGCCTTAACTTGGGCATTTTCTCAGCCTCTAAACTGTGAGCAAATAAATCCCGATTGTTTAAGCCAACCCATTTCATGGTATTTGCTTTAAGCAGCCTAGGAAACTAAAACAAGGGCTTAACCTAAACTACTCGGTTTTCTGATCACACTATGTTTTAAAATATATAGAAATATGTGGCCTCAAATGGCCCGCACCTTCTGGGCTAATGACATCAGGAGAAGATGCGGGCAGTGGGAAACGGCCAGAAAATAAAACAGGAAACTAGCGCTGTGGCTTTTCCAGGTGAGAAAGTGTCCAGCAGCTTCTGTCTCCACGCAACGTCTGCCATGAAAAACTGATTTTCTTATCTATATTGCTGGGCTCAGAATTGCCTTGACCTTCTGGGTGCTGCTTACAGCTTATGAGAGGCCCTGCTGGCTTTGGCTGGACCCACCAGCACCCACGCTCCTCTGCAGAGCAGTCCTGGGAGATACTTGGCTTGATAACCTTAAGGTGTTCTGCTCGCTGCCCCTCTGACCCCAGGTATGCATATGTTTGGAGAACACAGAGCTCAGGCCAGGATGAGGGCTTTGCTACTTTCAACCAAGAGGGCAGCCAATAGGGAGATGGAATATCTTTTTAATTTCACACCAGTGGTGATAACTCTATTGGGACTATGAAGGTAGTAGTATAATTTTATTAATATCCTCTCTTAAAACTTTAGTCCAGGGACAAAATTCACATTCAAAACTCCTGGCAGATGATGATAATGATGGTGATGATGAAACTGGGCAGCCTCTAAGTGGGAGAATTATCAATTGGTTTGCACTATTTAGAGAGCTGGGTTCTTGGAAGATATTATTATCATTAACATGAGAAAAAAATGGGGAGGGGGAGGATTTCACATTATGAGAGGCAAAATTAAACTGTGAGACGTTATGAGAAGCAAAATTAAAGCAAGTTCACCAAGCTAGCACATTGCATTTCAGAGTCCAGGTAGTACCTCAAAAAAGAACTTGGCAGCTTTTAAGACGATAAAGTTAAGGACATTGTAAAAATAAGTAGTATGTCTGCTGTTATCTGCTGGTTTTTTATGCTCCTAAGATTGAACCATAGCCATGCAGAAATAACTAAGAACACTGACCTGCTGACTGAGTTTGATGACATTTCTTTAGGCATACCTGACCTGGCTCATGTACATACCTAGGGGCCTAGGAGTTATTTGACAAATTTAAAAGTCAGTTAGAATCAGGAAAAAAATGCATAGGTTTTTCACTAAGTAGGTTAGCCCTGAATTATCTGGATAATTGCCACTAAGGAGTAAAGGCCTCCAATATCTGTCAACTCAGGTATTTCAACACATGTCACCTGACACAACGCACGCATGTAAGGGGCCCCATTTTTTCTCCTTCAGTTATTTCTCTTTCATTAAATGGATTTTCTTTAGGCAAGAAAACAAATTAAATGGATTTTCTTTAGGCAAGAAAACAAGTTATCATCAATCCTTCCTTCAGAAAATTAAGGTTTGGGATCTTTTTCAGAACAGTCTCCCTATGAAAGTCAAAGACAATTCGGTTTGCCAAAGAAGCCATTAAATCACAGAGCGGGTTGATGATAATGTCGCTTACCGGTCTGCTTATTAGGAAATCGCACAACTTCCAAACCGCTGGGATAGGTTGTGTGCGTTGTCTGGGCATTTGCATAATAATAAACCTGTAAGCACCAGAAATATCCCTGTTAGGATGCAGTTTTGTTACTATTTTGAAACTGGATTTAATCTAGTGGAGAACTTCCTGACCTAAAGGAATGCCCTGGCCGGTGGGAAAGGGCTGATCTCATCTAGGAGGATGTGGATGTGGGTGGCCAGCCCAGACCCTGCGAATCTTACCATGAAGATCCCGGCTGAGACTTTGAGTTATTCTGAGAGATGGTTGGACTGAGGAGTAGCTCTCAGTCTTAATCGGGGTAGGCCCTTCCACTTTAAACCTGCTTGACCTCTTCAGCTTAGGGGTTCCTAAGGCCACACTAGCTCTGATTGTTTCATGAACCATTCATGAACATGGACTTGAGCCCAGGCAACCCTGAGCACATGGCTGGAAGTAATGTGCCTCTCAGACCTGGTAGACCTGGCGTCCGCCCATAACTCAAGATGGCAGTGGATCAGACACAGGCTCTGTTTCTCAATTTCCTCACTTGATTGGGAAGGTTCAAAGGATTGTCACTCTTCCCCCACCCTTTACTGTCCAATAAAGCAGAGAAAGAATGAGGGGAAAGAGTAATTATTTTTAAAAGAAGGTTTTATGATAGGAATAGAGGAATGTTTCTTTAGAGCTAAGTTTGAGTGAGCCTAAGCTCTAAAGTAGGGAAGGAGAAATTTTTTTTTAATTAAGGATCTAGAAATAAAAATCAATGGAATATTTGTTTGTATTTTTGTTTTTTGAATATACTTTTACTACAGAAGTTATGAACGTTCAAAACAATCGTGCACATGAGTAGAATTCCCATACAACACTTCTTCACCAACACACCACACCACTGTGGAACATTTGTTACAGATTATGGGATAAACTCAACAGACTATTACCACTAACTATGGTCCATAGTGGACATTTGGCATATTTTTTCCAGACCACCCTGTTATTAACACAGTACATCTGTGGAACCAATGCAAGAATATTGCATATTGCTGATAACTGTAGTTCATACGTTACATTATTGTATTTTTTCCATGCTTCTCCACATTATGTTTACTTATTTTCAAAGTGAGAACTACTCCCAGCATTGAGCAACTATGCTAGTCACTGCACGTTGGTCTAATATAAAAGCAACAATCTCTCTGCCCATCAAGAAAAGAGACTGAGAGAGTATATGAAGATAATACATTTAAATAACGTTTAACTATTTGGGTAAACTTGGATACTGAGATGTAAGGGATTCTCCATTATTTTGAGGGCATTCTTTGTACATGGATAATTTTTCTAAAAAGTCAGATGAAATCAAGAGTATGCTTATTTCTCCATGATTACCATGATTATCAAGTTCATTCAAGGTTCCTGTCTGGAGCCAGTTTTCTATATGGAAACTAGAAAGACAATGATGGAGAGCAGCAGCCTTCACTCAGAAGGTTCCCTAGCAAGTCGTGCATTAATTTGCCTTGAATAACATTTCACTTCGACCACGCCAAAGATCAAAATGAGAATTTTTTTAACAAAGGCTCCTGTTTTCTCCCGCTACCTCATTTCATGGTCATCAATAGTAGCAATGCTCTAAAATGTGTTTATGAATTGCAATGAAGGTACCACACTGATGAAAGATGTTGCTACTGTGGGAAAATGTGGGAGGTGTGGGGAGTGGGGCATATGGGAATCTCCCTATATATTCTCTGTAACATCGATGTAATCGAAGTATCTTTTAAATAATAAAAAAAGTGGAAAAATAAAAATTTAAAAAATTTTTCAAAAGTTAATCAGTTATAACCCATGATTTGTGGTTTCTACATGTATGTTACACTTAAGTAAAATTTTTTAAATTTTGAAAAAAGAAAAAAAATTAGATTTGTCATACTCTCTGAATTTCTATACGCTCCTGAGTCTGTCTAAGAACCAACTAATTGTTACCCCACACTTAGGGAAACTCGGTGTTCAGTTTTAAAGGGCTGAAGTCAGTTATGAGACCAATATCACTATTACTCGATTAGGTTGTGACACAATAAAAGTTCCTCATTTAAATGGGGTCTCCCAGGTTCTCCTTGTTTGCGTCCCCTTTCAGAAAAGGGGGCAGATGAGTTAGCTCAGCTAAATGGAGGAATATAAGAATTCAGGGACATCATTGTCACCATACCACCCTTCAGGATTTAAATCAGCCCTCCATAAAGAGCACAAGTGGCCAGGCTCAAATCACAGAGCAATGAGCAGATTTCTCTAATTAAAAACAAAGAATAAAAACCAAGTCAGAGGTGAGGTTCACACATCACCCCAAGCTCATAGGGCCCTGCACCTCTTTGACTTTTTTTTTAATCCCACAGTTTTGTTAAAAACAATGAAGTTGATCATCCCAAAGAAGTTTTAAAGAAAATTTAAAGACTAAAAGTCGATAATGTTTTAGTACTTGTTAAAGATTAAATTTATTACAAGCCCTCACTTTATGTCCAGGCCTTATTTAAAATGATTGTTGGTAAATTAACCTGGTTTTCCTAATTTAGAGCCAAATTAAGCCCTGAATTATCTGGAAAATTGTCACCATGGCGATCTTGACTGTAAAGCCTACAACTTTTGCTAAATCTAATTTTTTCCACATAAAATACCCTGCACGATGCACTTTGTCTCTTGAGGTCACGAGCATAGTCTTGGCTCCATACTCCCCAACATCAATTACACCTCTATCTACCAAGATCCTCTGCGTTCCTCCACCGGTATCCATTATAATCAGTGTTACCATCTATCAAATATTGAGATTTAATATGGACAAAGCAGTATGCCGCATCCACTTAGCTTTCATGATAACCCATAAAAGGGTGTATTAGTCAAAGGGGTACCGATGCAAAGTACCAGAAATCTGTTGGCTTTAAAAGGGGTATTTATTCGGGGTAGAAGCTTAGTTACCAGGCCATGAAGCATAAGTTACTTCCCTCACTAGTGTCACTGGCCACATATTGGAACAAGATGGCTGCCGACGTCTGCCAGGGTTCAGACTTCCTCCTTCTCTTAAGGCTCTGGTGTCCCAGCTTCTTCCATATCAGCTCGAGGCTGGGATAAGTCTCGTCTCTGTCCCCAGGCTCGTTTCTCTCCTGACCCAGCTGCTCTGCTCTCTCCAAAAGGCCAACTGTAAACTATCAGGTGAACAGCTCCTCTCTCTTCCCATGGTCTCTTCCGTGTCTAATGGAGCCTTCTCTCTTTCCTCATGTATCTGCTTCTCTGTGTGTTTACTTCCCGGGGCTCCAGCATTAAAAACTCCCAATTTTCTCGTCTACCTTGCCCTTTTCTCTGTGAATTCCCAACCACCAAGGGGGCAGGGACTCAATGTCATAATGTTGTGGCCCATTCAAAGCCCTAGTCATAATTTAATCAAGTGAAAGGAAAACCTCTGAATCCAATACAATCTAAGGGGTTCACCAGCCCAGAGGAACAGACCAGTTTAACCATAATCAGTATTTCTCTTTGGAATTCATCAATGATATCAAACTGCCACACAGGGCTTCTCTACCTCAGCTCTACTGATAATTTGGGCCAGGTAATTCTTCCCTGCAGGGGGCTGTCCTGTACATTCTAGAATATTCAGTAGCCTCCCTGGCGCGTGCCCACTAGAAGCTGGGAGCCCACTCCCCACCACCCCTAGTTCTTGAAACTGTCATTTACCAACCCACTTTTCAGAGTAGTCCCTCCCTGTCTGGTTTGTAGAAGTTTCTGGAAGTTTCTGCCTCCCTTTCGTTCAAATGCCTGCCTCCTTGTGTTTATTCATAGGAGGCTTGCTGCACTAGGAGAAAAGCTGCTTCCTTTTCCTTGGCAGTGTCTGCTAAAGCCGGTTCTGACCAGTTCTTGACATCCAGCATGCTAGACCTCCATTTTAAGTCCAAGCATGATCTGCTTTTAACCCCGCCTTTCCCCTAACTGGATTGGGCAGGTCATCTCAACCCATCCTTAGCCACACCCCTTAGCCCACTTTCTCCAAACTGGATTGGCCGATGTCATCTCACCCCACCCTTAGCCACGCCTTTAAGCCCACCCTCCCCTGCACCTGAAATCCTAGCTCCCATTTGGCTCAGGGAAACTGATCTGAGCCTCTCCACCAGGTATCCTTGCTGGTCGATTATGCGATTAACTTTTTCTTTTCTCAAAATCCTGTGCCTCAGTGTTGGCTTCTGGGCACTTGTGCAAATGAGCCCACTTGGAGGCAATATTATGACAATCGAAATGTCCCCAGCCATTTTTCTTGAAGTGCACAATCGCTCTAAGTTGAGATCCACTAACCATAAGGTACGTTCTGATTTGTATAGATTCAGAAACTGAGGCCTGATGAGATTAACTTGCTCCAGTCCATACAGCTGGTGCCCGATGGTGCTAACTCAGCCTCAGAACTGTCTGGTTCCAAAGTCAACATCTTCTGCTTTCCCGGTTTTCAGCTGTGTAGCTGCATGGAGCCTGATTTTAACTCCCCCAGGGATGTGCAAAAGCCTTTCAGTCTGAAGAGGACTAGAAACCATTACCTTATGCCTGAACTCCAGCTTGTACCAGGGACTGGGTCTTACTTGTGCAGCTTTGTAGAAATATGAATACTACTTCTATCGTTAATGCTCATTTACCAAGCGTTGTGGTTATGTTACTAGAGAGCACAGTTTAGGGGCGCTATTTAATGGGTTATGTCGCTGAATCTTCACAACCTTTGAGTCAGGTCCTAATTATTAATCACATTTTACAGAGGATTAACTATTATGAAATGATAGAGAATTCACAACTAGGAGGTGATGATGGTTATTCTCGCTTTGTTGTGGAACTCTGAGTTTCAAGACCATTAAGTGACTTACCAACCACAACACCTAGTAAACAGAAGAGCCAAGATTTACATTTGAAAAAGTCTTGCCCGATTCAAAGCCTTCCTTCTGTCCATCTGCCTGCACCTCATATTTGAACCCCCAGAGGAAACAAAAAATATGAAGAGGTACAAAGTGTTCCTAACAAGTGGGCTGGATTTGATTGAAACCAAAATAACAATGAGACAAATTTATACCTACCACTCTTTGATCTGGCATGATCTTCTTCACATCTCCATTTAAAAACCTAAGGACAGTTGTCCTTTTATCAGCACTTATCTCCTTCTTAGTGCCATTGGGGAAGGTGGTGATTTTACAGTTGTCACTGAGTGACTCTTCTACCTTTAAGGAAATACAAAAGTTCCAAAATGAAAAGGTCTTTAAAGCACGATTATTGTGGTGTCATAGATTTTTCCGCCCCTCAAAATCATTATATTCCTGTTGCACACCTGACGTGGTTGGCATCACTTGTTATATTTCCACACAAAAATGCTGCCTAACTAGATCAATTCCAAATCCCTATCCCTGAATTAGGTTGTGCATAGTGAACAAATGTTATGATTTGTCCTACAAACGTCTGTTTTTCTTAAGGTCATGGACGGTTGTATATTTTCCACCAGTTTGGGTCACCTGTGGTTATTGGATTTGGTGAATCTGGAATCCTGGGTCATGTGAATTGCAGTGATTACTGTGTAAAAATTAGCCTTTGCATTTTCTTTCCCTTCTCATTCCATCCTTTGGATCTCCCACCCTGTCCCAAAAGATTTATGGATGTCAACGAACAATGAATCAGCAAACATTATGTAACTTCGTGTGCATATTATGACTCGAAATTTAGAAAAGAAGATCTTTGATTACAAATGGGAAATATTACACATGGAGAGAAGTAATACCACAATTCGCAGAAGGAAGGAAAAAAACACACAGAAATCATCTCGAGTTTTCAGGAGTGAAGAATACATGAGCAAGTGAAAATTCCAAATGGTAAAATACATTATTATTAATTACATCCCACTGTGACTCTTTCTTCTAGCTCAGAGTTAATTCAACTGAGAAAATCTACAGGCAACTAAAAGCTAATGCTTGACTTTGTCAATTATCTTCCACGCAGTCCCTTAAAGAAAACGTATTGGCGAGCGCCACCTGCTGGCCAAGGCCTCAGTCATTCTACTTGATTGAAGTTTGAATTTGCCTCCTCTCCCAATAAACTTGATAAATGAAGCAAGGTTTGTTCAGCTGAGTTGCTTTATTAACTATAAAAACAGGGAGAAAAAAGAAGGGCGAAGAATTGCAGTGTATGGAATGAAAGACACAAGAGATGCAGGGTGAAGAGTGAGAGGAGGTAGTTCAGTGATAGAGGAAAGCTGGAACCCAGGCAGGGATGCCGAGAATATATGGAGCATACAGGTGAGTGAGCGCTCACCTGGACAAGAGAAGGATTATGCTTAGAGCAAGGAAGAGTGGGTTCTATTTCTTATACTCACAGCCTCTGAGGTTTCCTGAGATTGAGGGACAGAGCCCACCATGTATTTACCAACAAATATCTATTGCTTATTTCTCAGAGACCTCACCTGTTGAGTCGGTAAGATAATGGATTTAAATGATGAGTTTCTCTTTTACCCTGAAAAATCTTTAAAACAACTGCACTAAAGGGAAAAAGAAACATTTAAATGAGTCCCTCCTTTTTATCTGCCTGAAAGAGCATAAATTTACTTTTTTTATTTTATTTAATTTTTTTATTATCTTTTTTTTAAAGATACATAGATCACACAAAATGTTACAGTAAAAACTGGAAGAGGTTCTAATATACCCCACTCCTCACACCCCACACTCCTCCCACATCAACAAACTCTTTCACGTTTGTGGCACATTCATTGCATTTAGTGAGTACATTTTGGAGCACTGCTGCACTGCGAGGATTATAGTTCACTTTTCTTTAGGCCAGAGTTAACTCGACAAAGCAAGAAGTTGGAAGACTCTTGGGTGGTTAGGAGTCAAATTTAAGGAAGGGCTCCTGTGGGCAGGGGGTGACAAAGGCACCTCAAAGCTTCCAAGAAATAAATAGCCGAGATTGAAAAAGGGGTTAGGCCTCTCATTGTGTCAAGCATGAGTGCATTCTCCTCAGCGCTTACAGAACATTGTTTTGCTGCAGCTGCAGCATATCCCGTTTTACCCCCTTCCTGGAGAAGAAAACAAGATTGTTCCAGCAAACTGACGTGTCCTTCAGGAACTGAAGCTCTCCTCAAGAGGCAGAGAAATATTTGAGCCCGTCAGTGGCAAATTATGTTTTTAAAATAAAGTTCCTTTTGAAAACTGTTGTTTTATTTACTGGAAATAATTGGCACAAGAAATAGCTCCTCTGACCGATGACGCGGGCTCTAACGAGCCTTAGCATGGAGAACATGAGTGCCTGCAGTAGCCTGCCTTGCTATCTGGGGGCTGTATTTTCTCCTCTAGTTCCCCCTTTTCTATCTTGGGGTCCAGGTGGTATAGTGTTTTGGGGGAAGATACTGGTTTTAAAGAAAGACTCTGGGGAAACAGACTTTGGCCCAGTGGTTAGGGCGTCCGTCTATCACATGGGAGGCCCGCGGTTCAAACCCCGGGCCTCCTTGACCTGCGTGGAGCTGGCCCATGCGCAGTGCTGATGCGCGCAAGGAGTGCCCTGACACTCAGGGGTGTCCCCCGCGTAGGGGAGCCCCACGCGCAAGGAGTGCGCCCATAAGGAGAGCCGCCCAGCGCGAAAGAAAGTGCAGCCTGCCCAGGAATGGCGCCGCCCACACTTCCCGTGCCGCTGACGACAACAGAAGCGGACAAAGAAACAAGACGCAGCAAAAAGGCACAGGAAACAGACAACCAGGGGAGGGGAGGGGAATTAAATAAATAAAAATAAATCTTTAAAAAAAAAAAAAAAGAAAGAAAGAAAGACTCTGCAGAATGAGTATAATCTTTGTCTCATTTGGTCTCCAGTTACGAGGCAGGAGAAAACACACATTACCTCTAACCTTTTGCAGCATGTATCTCCAGGTAAGGAAGCACCTCTGCACCGCGTACTGGGGTACCAGGGTTTCCACCCCACTTGGTGTTTAATGAAGGTGTTTATTCCCCAACTTCTTTTTTTCTATTTAATCTGGATCTGGGTGACTTTGGGAACAACTTAAGTGTTATACTAGTGGAGCCAGATTTTGTCTAGGTCCTTGGCTAAACTGCAGGAAATGAATTTCAAGAGAACACCACTTTGATCAGGTAATTTACTAAGGTAGTATGTTAGACAGCCAGAGGGGTGCTGATGCAAAATACCAGAAATGGATTGGTTTTTATAAAGGGTATTTATGTGGGGTAGGAGCTTACAGATACCAGGCCATAAAGCATAAAGTTACTTCCCTCACCAAAGGCTATTTTCACGTGTTGGAGCAAGATGGCTGCTGACATCTGTGAGGCTTCAGGTTTCCTGGGTTCCTCTGGGCTCAGCTCCTCTGTTTCCTCCACAAGATCAGCTGCAGACTATGAGGCTCTCTAGGCTTTGCCTCTCTCCACAAGGTCAGCTGTAGACTATCAGGTGAACGGCTCTGTCTCCTTCCCCTGGGCTCCAGTTTAAGACTTCAGCATCAAACTCCAACATCAAAACCCCAACATTAGGAATCCTCAACTCTTCTTCACCATGCCTTTTATCTGTGAGTCCCCATTCACCAAGGGGCAGAGACTCAATGTCCTAATAATAACTCAATCACACCCAAGTACAGATCAGATTACAAGCATAATCCAGTAGCTATTTTTGAAATTCATAACCATATCAACCTGCTACAGGTAGGGAGGGAAGAGAAATGAGGGGAAATAACAGGTCCCAGGTCCCAGGTAGGGAGGAAGGGGCTGGAGAGTGATAAAGTGGGCTGACTTACAGATTGCAATTGCCCATTATAGGTTATAAATGCCCGGGTTTTACTTGTGTGGCCATCATGGCAGAAGGAAAAGGGCAAGAGCAGGGCGCAGAGGGCAGGAACAGGCACATGTGCCAGCGCCGGGACAGGCACTGGCTAGGGCGAAGGCAAGAGAGGGCCAAGGTCTCTGAGCTTGCTTTTTAAACCACTAATTATTCTGCTCCTTTTCTAAGGGCAGGGAGGAGTTCTAGCTGTTTGCTGTTTTGATTGGTTACCCCATCCATCAATTCCCCATGAGAGCCCAATGATAAGGCCCCTGGAGAACACCTGGGACTTCTGGCTTTCAGAGGAAATCTCATTCCGAGTGGCAGATCTCATGAGAGTCTTCCAGCAGCCATCGTGGGGGTAGCAAATGGCAAGTGGACTTTTTGCCAGGTTCCAGATCCATCTATTGATTCCCTATCTTACTAACCTGCTTCACTAGTAGGAAAACTACCCAATCAAGAGCTTGTTGAGTTGCTTCGAGCTTTTGCTTTTGAGGTTCGCCCATTAGGTGGAGTCCAGACCAAAATAAAACCCAGAGAAAAATACGACCATTTACCCCTTAATTTACAAATGTCAAATGGTCAAAATAGCAAGTGAGCTTTTCTAGAGAGAATGAAAAATGAGTAGAAACTTGTGGTTTGATAGTTACCTCACCAGCTGTCTACTTTTACATCATAAATAGATATTAAAATTTTATAGGTACAATTCTCAGCCATGGGAAAAAATCTTGTTCTATTGACAGTTGTTATGAAATATTGCAGGTAATAAGTAGACCACTACCTAGGGTTTAAGAATATTTTTGCTATGCTGTCCTTTGATCTTATTAATTTTCATTGAAAATTCTACATAAAATATTAATATCATACATCTTTTTATCACATAACTCTTAAATAAAACTGTAATCTGGTTTTTGACCAGGCACTAAATGTAAATAAAAGTAAAAAAAAAGAAAAATGTGTCTACTCATTTGAAAGGCAGAACTGCCTCAGAAGTAAGGAAACTTTTGGAATGCTCTTAATTTTTTGTTCTTGGCAATGGGAGGGTGTAACAATGCCTTGTCACCACCTCAAAACTTTTACTGCCCTGTCCCCAGGGCCTGTTGTGGTGGCAATTGGGTGGGCAGCTTCCACGGAGGTAATTCAATTCTGCCTACCTTTGGATCTGCAATGCTTGGGGAAGAACGAGTCAACTCATCAGTTTGACCCTGGATGAAATATCTGCCTTCAGAACTCTCTGTGGCTGATAAGCATGTGTCTAAAAAAAACAACAACAAAGAAGCTAAATTTAAAAGGAGAGTGAGTTAAAAAAAAAAAAAATCATCATTATCTTCATGCAATGCCGAAATCTGATCACCATAAAGGCATTCTCTTTTTTTTAATGAGATTATTATACAACCATAGGGCCAGTTTGACAACAGGTGACATTGATTATGTAAGAATTATGGATTACTAATAGATTCGACAGATATTTATTGATTTTCACTTTTTCAAATAATACAATGGTTCTAGAGATACACAGATGAGAAAGCACTTCCCTCCCCATAAATGGCTTATGGTCCAGCGAGGAGATAGACACAAGATGAGAAAAAACATGACATGTACGATAATTGGTCTATTAGACAAACAAAAAGAGGTCAAGGGTGCTTAGGGAATGTATTAGCCAGGGTTTTCTAGGGAAACAGAACCAACAGAAAATATCTGTAAAAAGCATGAGATTTTATAAAATTGTTTCACACGACTTGGGGATGCCCAAGGCCAAATTCCGTAGGGCAGGCTGCAAGTCAGGAACTCCGATAAGGTCTTCAATGAGCTCCCCAGGAGAAGCTGACTGTCTGAAGTAGAGATGGGAAGTCTCTCTCTGAATGCTGAAATCATTTCTCTTTTTAAGGCCTTCAACTGATTGGATGAGATCAGTCAACTGATCAATCATTCAACTGGTTGGATGAGATGTCTCTCATTGCTGAAGGCAGGCTCCTCATTTGATTGTAGATATAATTAACAATAGATGGAGTCAACTCAGTGATGCTTTAGGTCCACAAAATGTCCTCACAGTACAAGTAGGCCAGTGCTTTCTTGACCATACAACTGGGCACTCTTACCTGGCCAAGTTGGCACATGAGACTAACCATCACAGGGAGGAAGTCCCATAGTCTTCCAGGTTAAGTTTCATCAAGACGATACCAATTATCAATTGCAATAATACTTGGAGGTGGCAAAGTAGTTAGTAGGTTTGTGGGGGAAGAATGAACCAAAGCACATACTGGTAAACTGGAATCTAGTTTGGGAGCCTGTGCTGCAGGGCAACAGGGGAAAAAGTTGACCAAAATGGTTCAGACTAGGTGGTGAGTGCTCGACTTGCCACATCGAGGAATACAAAGTGTCCCCTGAGGGGATCAGGTGTTAAACTCAAGGGTTTTAAGCCAGTATCTACTTTGCATTTTTTTAGAGATTACTTCCCAGCGGCTGAGGAAGGCAGGAAGACAGGTAAACAGATTCTGGAGAAAGATAATGAAGTACTTGGCTGTGCAGGAGATCTAGAGAAAAGGGGAAGGAATTGAGAGTCCAAACAGATAAAGTGGGACCCACATAGACATGGGTGGGGTTGCTTAAAAGAGACGGAGGAATCTAGAATGATTCTCAAGTCACAGGTTGAGGAGGCTGATGGACTTGTGATGCCATTGAGAAAAGTGGTATTTTTGGAATAAGGAGGAAGTTAACAAGTCTAGGTCTGCAGAAGGTAAGAGCTCATGTTTTGACCCTTGAGAGTGTGGCACCCATGGGTTTTGCAGGTTCTGCTACCTTACAGACATCATACCTTTATTAGGACAGTGTCCAGCAGGTGTCAGCAAATGTCTTATTCTAGCAAAATCAGAGTATAATGGTAATTTTCTGAAAATTACTTGAGAAGGGGCACCATTTTGTGATTCATCCAAAGACACTCAATGGCTCCACCAGTGGGACTCCTAAACGACAAAGACTAGTGGGCAGCTGGATTGACAGTCCTGGAGCTCAGGGGGAGGTAGGGATGAGGGGCTAGATGAGGGAGTATTTTATCAAGGTGGCAGGCATGAGACTACCCAAAAGATTCATACAATCTGAGAAAAGGAAAAGGCCAATAACAGCCCCCTAGAGGAACAAATTTGGGTTATGTGTTGGGTACGTGGTGGGAGTTGGGGGATGGAGGGGTATTGACAAGATAGACAAAAGAGGAGCTAACAAGGGAATCAGAGGAAAACTAGTCAGAAATTAGGGCATTCCATGAACTATATGCACTTGCCATAGTAAATTATTTTTTGTTCATCTTTTTAAAATAAACATTTTATTTTAGAATAATAGTACATATACAAAAATGTTACAAATATATTAGTGTTCTCATATTTCCCACACTCAATTTTCTCTATTATCACCTTACATCAATACAATTCATTTGTCACACCCAATTAAAAAATGCTGTTATATTATTATCAACTAAAATCTACAATTTATTCATATTTCCTTTTTTCTCTCTCTTTATTTTTTAAATGTTACATTAAAAATATATAAGAGGTCCCCATATAACCCCCACTCCCCTCACCCCACTATTTTATGTACATACTTACATGTAATAAAAGTACACATTTTAAAGTAAGCAGCAAATTAGGAAGGAAAAGCCCTAATGACAATGCTCACCATTTTCGTTGGTTGCTAGGTCGTTTTCCTTGAGCATGGCAACATAACAAGCAGCAGTTGATGATTTTCTACCTCTTGACTTCTGCAGACTTTGGGAAGATCGGTGTATAACCTACGTTCAATGACAGTCACGAGTGTGACACTATCATTTCATCTGGGATTGCCTCAAGGTCAAAACTGGGGTGTAGCAGAAAGCCATTTTCAACTACAAATATTTTTCAGTAACATGTCAAGGCTCAACCAAAAGCACTGTGCTCCACAATAAGAAATATATCATTTTTTTAAAAATGCAGAAATACACCAGCTACATGGTGGAGCAACTGGCAAAAAAAAAAAAAGTTCTATTCAATTATTTTACTTTTTTTTAGCATTAAACACAAGTCTGAAGAATTCAATTTTTATCAATAGAAACATAATTATTTTAAAATATATTATTAAGACTACTTTGAATAATAAATTGAATATTCTAGTTGGACCTAAGTGGAATTGTATCTAAATCTAAATTTTAAAATAAATTAATACTATTTTCTTCTAATGTTACCTTTTGATCTTCAAATTCTGCCATTCTTTCTTCAAAGGGAGTCCTCCTTCCAGTAGGTGTTGCACTTCTGTCTTGAAGATTCATGAAAAGAGCTTTATCTCTATCATCCTGTGATATTGTTTCTATATTTATACTTATTGGCTGAAAAAAAATTGGGGGTATTTTTTGCCTTAACAACAATAATCTTATTCCAAAATATCAATAAATACATCATGCGAGCTGTCACAGAATCTAGACATTATAACTCTAGTTTTATACCCTACAAAAGTAGAACTCTTGGTATATCCCATTTCCATAGTCTCATTAAATTCAGAAAGTTGTTATTAACAATGTAGAACGATTTGTAGTAAAAAGAAGTGCTTGAAACTAATTTTAACATGTGTAATATAAATTTTTCCACCCTTTGCTATTGGATAATTGATGTTTTGAAAGTAGTATAGGTATAGATAAGCCACTCATTCATTTATTTGCTCATGCATATAGACAGTTATTGAGCAATGACATTTCATGCCCTTAAGTAACTCAGTTCCATTTGAGGAGTTAAGGGAAGTTTGCTTATCCAAGGAAGCTAGAAAGTTCATCCTGGTAACTTTATGTACTGAAATGACCCAAAATGATACTTATCCTAATTTTAATAAATTCTCAAATCAGGACATTCCACATCCTCCTTCAAGGCATAAAGCACTTTTGTTCAATAGTTGCATTGGAAAAGAATGACAGGATATTAAATAGAGTTTTGAGATCTTCCCAATCCCAATCAACCCCCTTATCAACAATTCGATGAAGACACATGACTTTGCTTATCAAATCTGATGATGAACTGATGCTGGAATGGTAACAAATATGCTGGCTAGCAGAATGATCCAAAGAAAAGTTCATTTTCCCAAGGAAAAATTAAATAAAGATAAAAGAGTATCACTGGGGTCATAAAACAAACAATATTAACCTGACACAGAGGAGGCATGTGTTGAAAAGCAGCTTGCACAAAGCCACAACAATTACAATGGGAAGCAGTTAAAGAGCTTAAATCCATATGGTTGAGCCAATAAAAGATGAAGGCATGTAAAAACACAACCTCGAGTTGCATAATACAAATAGAAATAAGGCATCACATCCCTGAAGGGGATAGTCCTCTGTTTCGAGTCAGCTCACAACCAGACTATTTTTGTTGTGACAGCCTTTGGGAGAAAACAACCAGTAGGTTTTAATCCCTCTGTATTACAAGAATTAACAAGGATTTACAATCTTGGAAGTGCATAGGGTCATGACGCCAGCAACCGCCATACTCATCTAATGCTGGAGAATCAGCTTGGCATTGGCTTAGATGGGGACGGAACCTCTGCTTCCTTGCCCAGCTTATAAACACTAAGGGTTACCTTCGGAGAAGTTAAGTTTCTAGATGACGATCTTTGTCCTGTGAGCATCGCGCAATGACTCTCACTGCCAGTGTATTGTGTCATTATTTCTTCATCAGTTGTCTGCAATGAAATTCTTCCAAAAGTAGATTCAGATACCTAAAAGACAATTTATCGCAAACAAAATTCAAGGAAAATTTTCACATATTCAGAGGTAAGATAACTGTACGATCCATTTAAAATTTTAATGTGTTCACTAATCACTGGAATCTCTCAGAAGAGAAATGCACAGAGATGCGAGGTGGGGACAACTGGACTAGTGTTTCCCACTCAACATGATAAGAATACATCAACGACCTTCACTGAACATCCCCCGGAGCCAATGTCTGTTTTGTGCTTCTTGTTCGCTCTATCACAAAGATCACAAGTTCCCAAAGGTAACAAAATAAACAATACCCAAAACTTATTTCCTTGCATACCTGTCTTCAACCATATTAAATATATGCTTACATTAAATGCATTAAATACAAATGTATTAAAGAAGAGAGAAAACGTAACCAGTACATCTTGTACTGTTTCTCACAACTTATCAAAGATTTGAAATACACCTTCTCAAGTTTCCCTGTTACAAGGTAAACTCTTCTGTAAAGAGCCTTATCTGACAGGTGGATACATATATTTTTTTATTTTTTTAAGATACATAGATCACACAAAATGCTACATTAAAAAATATAAGAGGTTCCTGTATACCCCCACTCCCCACCCACCCACCACTCCTCCATATCAACAACCTCTTTCATCAGCATGGCACATTCATTGCATTTGATTAATACATTTTGGAACACTGCTACACAGCTTGGATTATAATTTACATTGTAGTTTACACTCTCTCCCTGTCCATTCAGTGAGTTATGGCAGGATATATAATGTCCTGCATCTGTCCCTGCAATATCATTCAGGACAACTCCAAGTCCCGAAAATGCCCCATATCACACCTCTTCTTCCCTCTCCCTGCCCTCGGCAATTCCCATGGCCACTGTCTCCACATCAACTATACAGTTTCTTCCATTGCTAGAGTCACAATAATTCTGCACTAGAATACCAGTGAGTCCACTCCAATCCATATTTTATTCCTCTGTCCTGAGGACCCTGGGATGGCGATGCCCACTCCACCTCTAAATCAAGATGGGGCTTAGATCCCACATGGCTGATGGAAGGGATTCTTCTGCTTGCAGTTGTAGACTCTCTTGGATGCCTGGTGTGGAGGTTGACCATCCTCACTTCCCTATTAGTTGACCTGGGTAATAGTTGAGGTATTTTAGGTTTGATGCAACAGTGCCTTAAGTTATTCACCATTAATTTGTGTAGGGAATGGGAGTGGAAAACGGAAAGGTTAGTTTTGAACTGATAATGCTGTTCCGAAGTAGCTAACCCACAACCATGGGCATGATCCATGTGTATTCCCACATGTCACTGTCTTTTTGATACATGGTCCCTATCATTGTGTCTGTGTATGTTTGTGTCTCCATCCGGATACGCCTCTCCTTCTAAAAGTGTAGAGCTTGCGTACCGATTCTGTTTTCTTTAAATTAGGTGTGTCTTTTTGAGAGCAGATGCAGTTCTTATAAATAGTTTCATGGTGCTCTGTCCTTTAAGGCAGAATCAAACAATATTTGGAAATCCACCAAGCACATAACCTCAAAATAAGAGAATAATGAAATCTAATGTGGGATGTATATAGATCAAATAAGACTTCGTGTACTCTCAGGGTACTTTTTATATTAATTTCTCCCCCACCCCCAACACTCAAGGACCTGAATGGGACAGTAGATACAATTTATTAGTGTATTAGTCAGCCAAAGGGGTGCTGATGCAAAATACCAGAAATGGATTGTTTTTATAAAGGGTATTTATTTGGGGTAGGAGCTTACAGACACCAGGCCATAAAGCGTAAGTTACTTCCCTCACCAAAGTCTCTTTGGAGCAAGATGGCTGCTGATGGCTGTGAGGGTTCAGGCTTCCTGGGTTCTCACATTCCTGGGGCTTTCTTTTCTCTGGGTTCAAGATTCCTTCCTTCCTGGTGCTGGCTTCTCTTTCCTCTGTGAGCTTACTTCCCAGGGCTCCAGCTTAAGTCTTCAGCATTAAACTCCAACATCAAAACTACAACATCAGAAACCCTCAACTCTGTTCTTTGCCATGACTTTTATCTGTGAGACCCCACCCACCAATGCCCTAATCATAACTCAGTCATGCCCAGGTACAGATCAGATTACAAGCATAATCCAGTATTTCTTTTTGGAATTCATCAATTATATCAAACTGCTACAATTAGCAAGCAGGATGAACTCTATGTCAAAAATTCATGGGTTTTATAGGGAGTCTCTCATAATGACAGTGGGCAGTCATGATAAGTATTTTGGCAATTCCCCCCTCTCTACCACAAACAGAACAAATGCGTGCTCTGGCCTTCCTTTTCTTCTTCCATTGAAACCACAGACATTGCTTCGAGAAGGTAGCACCACTCTTTCCCACTGAGCAAACCAAGGTCATCTTCCATGGAAATAGGGTCTCCCAAAAGCCTCTGGAAGCTTGGAGATAGTGACCAAGATTTTCTTGCCTGCTTCCCTGTCCCTGCAGTGCTGGAAGTGAGAACAGATGTTAACAGAACACTCTTAAGCAGTCTCCTTGGAGGTCACAGCAGGAATGTGGTCATTATGTGTGCTTGTGTGGGTGGGCGGCTGGGTGGGTCTTTGTCACTGAGCCAAGTCAGGAATACCCTAATTGGGAAGCAGCTGTGGCTCAAGCAATTGAGTTCCCATTTACCATGTGGAGGACCCAGATTCAATCCCCAGGACCTCCTGGTAAAAAAAAAAACAAAGGAAAAATAGGTATCCCAGACCTGTGCAGTGAGGTGCAGGCCCCTGTGCGGCAAAGTGATGTACCAAAAAGATGATGATGCAACGAGATAGGAAAAAAAATACCCAAGTGCTTATAACACATGTTGGGAGAAACCGTTAGGACTTTCTTAATCCACCAGTAAATATCCCCACTCATATTTTGAGTGTATTTATGTGGTTTCATGTGTATGTCTTTACCTGTACATATAATTTTAATGATTCCAGTTGTTTAGATGCATATGCAGGATGGAGAATAAAGACTTAGCAAGAAAAATATCAGCCACAATCTCTTTAGTACATTCTCTTAGTCATGTAATCTAGACATGGAAGCTAAACTTTATGTAAAAAAAAAAAAAAATAGGTTGGTATTTAAAGAAACCAACCATTAGATGCAAGAACACTGATTTTTAATTTGAAATGAAGCAGAGTGGTTGGCATTTCATTTATATAATGCTGGTCTCCACATGCAAAGAGCAGCATTGGGGTTTCTGTGAACTGGTGGTGGGATTAGACAGCTTGAGTTCAAATCCCAGCTCTGATGCTAAAATGGAGTTAGTACCAGAACCTAGTTCAGGGGTCATTACAATGAGTGAAAAATGTATAAAGCACCAAGCATCCTGCTTAGTCCATGTGAATTCCCGAATAAATGTAGGCTGCTCTCATTATTAGGTGCCTTAGAAGACCCAACGTGAGATACATCAGCGTGGAATGGGACATGAAGTTGATTAAAGGACAGCAAGGGAAGTGGACTTGGCTCAACTGATAGAGCATCCACCTACCACATAGGAGGTCCAGGGTTCAAACCCAGGGCCTCCTTGACCCATGTGGAGTTGGCCCATGTGCAGTGCTGATGCACATAAGGAGTGCCATACCACATGGGTGTCCCCCGCATAGGTGAGCCCCTCGCATAAGGAGTGCACTCCACAAGGAGAGCCACCCCACATGAAAAACGCACAGCCTGCCCAGGAGTGGCGCCACACACATGGAAAGCTGATGCAGCAAGATGACACAACAAAAAGAGACAAAGATTCTTGGTGCCGCTGACAAGAATGCAAGCGGACACAGAAGAACACACAGTGAATGGACACAGAGAGCAGACAACGGGGGCGGGGCAAGGGGAGGGAAATAAATAAAAAATATATCTTTAAATATATCTTTAAAGCCCTCCCACTCCCTTGGCGGGGGGGGGGGGGTAGTGACACTGTGCTACTTTTAAGGAATGCCATCAAAAGTTTAGTACCAGAGTGCCTGACTCTCTTCTTGTACAAAGGGAGGCTGCAGATTTCTTTTTGGCTTCCAGTCGCTGAAGTTCTGAAGCTCTCAGCTCATCTCGGAGCTCCAGGTTCTGTTTCATCAAAGTATCTATCTGATTCTGGAGATTGAGGTGAGCCGCAGACCACCGGGATTCATGCTTCCTGAACTCTTCTTGAAGTGCCGAAATCTGCTGCTGTAAGAGCTGTTATTTGGGAAGACGACATCAGATAACTTTTCACAATGAGATAAATAGGACTCTAAGAGCTTTATACATTTTATTAGTGAATGATAATTATAATTATTCTACATAATATAAGCAGATAAAGATGGTTAATGGATAAATGTTTTTGATAAAATATTACTGAGGCAAAAAGAAGCTGAGAATTTTTTTTTTTTTAATTTATCCTTAGGGAGGGCAGCATAGCAAAGAATTAAGAATAGGCGTTTGAAATGATACAGAATGAGCCTGGACTCCTGGCTTTACCACTTCCTTGCTGTGTGACTTTGAGTAAGTCACCTAATTTCTCAGGCCTTCAGTTACATCTTCTCTAAAATGAGAATTTAGAGAATTAGAACAGATGCTACATGTGAAGCATCTAGCATGGAGAATAATACTTGGAAAATGCTTAAGAAACATTCGTCATTACGTTTGTGCTTCATTAAATTATGCTCATCTTAATGTCACACAGATTTTCAAATTAATATACAAAGCAAACTTTAAAATAAAAGAAATATTAGCTATTCAGCATAATAAAGGAAATATTTTATGTGTTTTCAGGAAAGAAGAGAGTAATCTGCCTAAGTTAGAAACCATTGAGTAGAAAGCTCAGAATAGGGTAAAGTAAATAAATTACAAAACTCCGGATCTCAAGAAAGGTATTATATTTTATAGAGATCATCTCTGAAAAGCAGCTAGCATCTCACTGCAAATTAACCATTAAAAGGCAAAATAAAATTTGAGAAGAGATTCATGATTGTATTATTCTCTGTGCTTATTCTAGAAACAGTGGGAAAAAATAATTGCATTTTAATTTTAAATTAAAATTATAGTCTTAATTTTCCCCAGAAACTGTCCTAATAATACCAAACTTGCAAAGCCTAGCAAAGCAGAGAGAGCTTCAGGTTGTGGTGGATGGGCGCATGGCTGACAAAGAACCAGGGAACTTGGAATGACTCTCGGTCAAATAAAAGCCTGATCCTTTCCCTACAACAAATCTGTATCCTTGGTATTCAGAGTATTGGCAGGGAGAGAAAATCAGAGCACCCAAAGGCACAGTGAAAAAGGAGAACTGAGGTACCCAAACCAGATGATGTGTATGTACAAAGCCCAACGCATGGTCAATTCTTACAAATCCTGGTGACTCCTAATTACTAAAGCAATGTATCACATTATCCTATGATTAGTGCTGGGAACAAATAATGCTTCAGCAACTAGGAATTTAATTCTGATTTTATACAGGTTAGCTTGAAAATTCATGAGGATGTCCACATCACCATTCCCATTATAAAAATTATGTTTACTCAGCATATGCTATAGGCTTTAAATTGTGCTAACAGTATTTACAAATAGTCTCTTAATATTCCATAATAATTCTGATGCAAGTGCTACTATGATTTCAATTTAGAAAGTATAAAATTGAGGCATTCAGATGCTAAGTCACCAACCCAAAGTCACAGAGTTCATAATTTGGGGACCCTGAACACAGAAAGGGAATCTACAGAGCTGGTACTACTTCTCATTTTTTTCCAAAGCATTTATCACCTTATAATATAGACTATGAATTAATTATTAATTATATTTATCATTTACTTTCTATCTTCCTTCTATACTAGAATGTTAAGTTCCCAAGAGCAGGGATTTATTTATTCCTCATTAAGCTATCTCAAGAACCTAAAATCGTGTCTGGCACCTAAAAGGCACTCAATAAATATTTGCCAAATGTTTGAATTAAGAGTAGTAAACTTCAGAAGACAGAAGCTGAAACTGGAGTTGGGGTGGGAGAAAACCAAACAGTACAGCTGAAGATGGCGAGAGAAATCTCAGGTCAAAACGTTGCAGAAGGTAGTAGACATAAACCAGAAAGTGAGGCACCAAAATAGAGAGGAGGTTGCTAGGATGGGGAAAACTGGTGAAAGGAATGAAAAAATGCCTCTCTGCTGAATAAAACACTCGGACCATTTGATGCACAGATTTTTAATTGCCTTAAGAATGTTCACTAGGCTATAATGATTAGTAATCGAAGAAAATGTGGCATTGGTGTGGAGAAAGTGACCACGGTGGCTGCTGGGGGTGGGGAATGGGAGAAAGAGATGAGATATGGAGGCGTTTTCGGGACTTGGAGTTGTCCTGGGTGATGCTGCAGGGACAGTTACCGGACATTGTATGTCCTCCCATGGTCCACTGGGTGGAATATGGGAGAGTGTGGGGTATGATGTGGACCATTGACCATGAGGTGCAGCGGTGCTCAGAGATGTATTCAACAAATGCAATGAACGTCTCATGATGATGGATGAGATTGTTACTATGGGGGGAGGAGTGGGGTGAGGGGGGTGGGGGGTATATGGGGACCTCATATTTTTTTAATGTAATATTGAAAAATAAAGAAAGAAAAAAAAAAGAAAAATGTTCACTAGGAACTACTTTTCCAGCTCTGGTTGCAAGGAGCATTCCTCACTATTGTCACCAAATTTATCTTCATCCCCATCCTTTACTAATAGTCGTGGGCAGTGAGTGGAAAGAGTGCTAGACTGGGCACTCATCTGAATCCTAGTTGAAAATAGCCTTGGAAATATTACCTGACATTCTAAGCCTCAGGTTTTTCATCTGAATAGAGAATATTGTCTCCTCTTCCTTATCACATGATACCATTAAGGGTCAAATAGAAATATTAGAAATTCGCTTTGTACATAGTAAAAAGCTTTGTACCCCAAAAAGCATTGGTTTCAAAATCGAGTTTATCTTATATGCACAATTCAAATCAGTTTATCATAGACATCTCACAATTCAACGTGTCCAAAATTGAATTTCTTTCCACCTCGTGAATATTCAGTGACATCTATTCCCCAGGAAAACGTTATGACCTACTTAACT
Organism: Dasypus novemcinctus; assembly: GCF_030445035.2. Classification (NCBI taxonomy): domain Eukaryota; kingdom Metazoa; phylum Chordata; class Mammalia; order Cingulata; family Dasypodidae; genus Dasypus; species Dasypus novemcinctus. Next base: position 28,702,944 of record NC_080700.1, on the reverse strand, counting down.
TCTGTATTAGTTCTTTTTCATCTTTCTAATGCTTATTGAGAGCTCCATGGGCCCAGTGCTTAGCACTTTAAAAGCGTTTGTCAAACAACCTATGGGTTAAGTACTATTATTATCCCCATGTTATAGATGGGAAGGTTGAGGCTGAGAGATTTAAAGTCACATAGCCTTGAAGTGGCAGAGCCAAAAAATGAACCTGGGTTGTTCTGACTCCAAAGCTCTGTTCAGCCTTATTGTGCCAGACTCTTCCACCTATCCTCTCCTCTCCTGTCTAATATATGGTTATCCTCCCCATTCCTCTACATTCCCTGCTCACTTCAGAGTGGGTAGATGTGCTGGCCACACCAATAAGGAGGTATGATGGTTTCCCACATGGAAACAAAGTACTTGATGGTTACCCCTACCAGCATGTTGCTGGAATTCCAATGCACAGCCTTCCACTGTTCTCCCACTCACCCTGGTCCTTGATCTAGCACTAAGAGGGCTGCTCAGAAACTCTTCCTGAAAAACCTAGTGTCACTGACATGGCCTCTGAGATGGTCGTGTGTGGACATCTCATCTCTCTTGACTATTATTCCTTCCCAGCTGCATCCATTGTGGCACATTCTGGGGACCACTGCCACTGTCCCCATTACCAGAGCCTCCAAACCATTGATCTGAGACAAGCAATCAAGCAAAGCCTGAATCAGGCATGGAAGGCCCACCTGCTTTTCCTGCCCCACCCAAGGTGGAGGTTCTCTGGCTTCTTCCTTTGCCTAGGTATCTTCAAGGAAACAATGGCAGCCTTGGTCCTGTTGCTAAGCAGGAACATGTCTCTAAGATGCCTTTTCCCCCAAAGAGTGCCTTAAGTCCTTCCCCTGACTCCATGAAATAAGAGAAGTATATACCCACCTACCAAATGTCTCCCACCCAGAAACCAAATTCCATCACAGTTTGGGCAAACAAGATTGTTCTTCTGGAGAATTTCAACTGCACCTCTGTTAGGGGGACAGGATAATTCCTCTTGAATTTGTTTATTTGTATGTCTCCCCTACTAGACTTTGAGCTCTTTATGGTAGTTGAAGTTCATCATGAAGTCTTTGTAGTCAAAAAGCCAGAGTTTTATTGATGTATCCACCATTTACTACCTATGTGACTTAACCTCTCTAAAATTCAATTCCTTTATCTGTAAAGTGGGGATAATAACAATGCCCTGTTAGAGGTTGAGTTGGGTCCCCCAAAGACATATGTTGAAGCCCTAATCCCTGGTTCCTATGAACATGACCTTCTTTGGAAATAGGATCTTTGCAGATGAAAGGAAGCTAAGATGAGGTCATACTGGATTTGGGAGGGTCCTACTCCAATATAACCACATCCTAAAAAGAGGAGGAAAAGACACAGACACAGTAAAGAGAATACCATGTGAACACATGGAGAGAAGGCCATGGTGGAGACAGAGCTAGAGCAATGCTGCCACAACTGGAGGAATGCCAGGGATTGCCAGAAAGCTCCAAAAGCTAGAAGGGTCCAGGAAGAATCCTCTGCTAGAGCAGAGGGAGAATTGGCCCTGCCAATACATTAATTTTGGACTTCCAGCCTTCAGAACTGTAAGAATAAATTTTTGTTATTTTAAGCCACCCAGATGTGGTAATTTACTATGGTGGCCATAAGAAACTAAGCTACTTTCTCACAAATTTATTGTATAAATCACCGATAACGCTCAACAAATGCAGTTATCAATGTTTTCACTAATACTTCTGTATTCCTAGAACTTGAAAATACTATGTGAACATTGTTGTATTGACAAGGGGATATTGCCAATTCTTTAAAAATTACCCCAAATTGCTACATCATTTTAAACTTGGCAGGTTAACTTTTCTATGGGATCTTTCAGTTTGATCCTACAGAAACTCCAGCCTTGTGTTTTGAAAATACAGGAGATTGTTATGGAAGGTACAATATTATATCATGTCATAAAAGTCAAGGAGAAGGATGGTGTGCATGTGCAAGGAGGAAATTAAGGGGCTTGAATGAAAAGTCAAATGTACAGAGCAATAGATACTTTTTTGAAGGAGCCATGTGAGGAAGCTGATAAGGACCAGGTTTTTAAGATTTATTTATTTCTCTACCTTTCCCCCGCCCCCCCCGCCACCCCGCCACCCCGGTTGTCTGCTCTCTGTGCCTATTTGCTGCATCTTCTTTGTCCGTTTCTGTTGTTGTCAGCGGCACGGGAATCTGTGTTTCTTTTTGTTGCGTCATCTTGTTGTGTCAGCTCTCTGTGTGTGCAGCACCATTCCTGGGCAGGCTGCACTTTCTTTCGCGCTGGGCAGCTCTCCTTACGGGGCGCACTCCTTGTGCATGGGGCTCCCCTACGCGGGGGACACCCCTGCGTGGCAGGGCACTCCTTGCGCGCATCAGCACTACGCATGGGCCAGCTGCACACGGGTCAAGGAGGCCCAGGGTTTGAACCGCGGACCTCCCATGTGGTAGACGGATGCCCTACCCACTGGGCCAAGTCTGCCACCAAGTGGAAAGATTTAAATCATGTAAACTTTACCAAATTATTTTTGGAACCAATTATTTAAATTCTTGAGCCTTCTTCTGGAATAGGGTAGAAAAGCTGAAATACTAAAGTTGTCTTTAACTCCCCACCCTGCCTTTTATCCATCAACAGACATAGAGAGGAAAGAACCCTATTCCCCCCAAAAGGAAGAAAAATATTTACATCTGTAGGAGGGCAAATAGGGGCCCCAAAAGATATGCACACTTGGAACCTGGGGACGTAACCTTATTTTGGAAAAAGGGTCTCTGCAGATGTAATTAAGGATCTTGAGCTGAGTTCCTCCTGCTTTATCCAGGTGGACCCTAAATCCAATGACATGTCCGTATGAGAAGGGAGGAGGCCATATAAGGATGGAGGCCAAAATTGTTGGGACGTGTCCACAAGCCAAGGAATGCCAAAAATGGTCATCAGCCACTAGCAGCCAAGAGGTAGACATGGTACAGATCTTCCCTGGAGCCTCCAGAAGGAACCAACTCTGCCAACAGCTTGACTGTGGACTTGGAACCCTCCAGAAGTGGTGGTTAGATATTGTCTCACACCACAATTTTCTCTTGTTTTAAGTCACTCCATTTGTGCTAATTTTTTTTTCTAGAAGTATTCTATTTTTTTTAATTTTTTAATTATCTTTTTTAAAAATATACATAGATCACACAAAATGTTACATTAAAAAATATAAGAGCAGGGAAGCAGATTTGGCTCAATGGATAGAGGGTCCGCCTACCACATAGGAGGTCCAGGGTTTGAACCCTTGTGGTGAGCTGCCTACGTACAGTGTTGATACGCACAAGGAGTGCCATGCCATGCAGGGGTGTCCCCTGAGTAGGGGAGCCCCACAGACAAGGAGTGCACCCCTCAAGGAGAGCTGCCCCACACGAAAAAAGCTCAGCCCTCCCAGGAGTGGCGCCGTACACATGGAGAGCTGATGCAGCAAGATGACACAACAAAAAGAGACACAGATTCCCAGTCCCATGGACAAAGAAGAACACACAGCAAATGGACACAGAGAGCAGACAACAGGGTAGGGAGGAAGGGGAGAGAAATTTTTAAATAAATCTTTAAAAATATATATATAAATATATATATATAAGAGGTTCCCATATAGCCCATTCCTCATGCCTCCCACTTTTCCCACATTAACAACCTCTTTCATAGTGTGGTACATTCATTGCATTTGATGAGTACGTTTTGGAGCACTGCTACACAGCATGGATTATAGTTTATGTTGTAGTTTACTGCAGCTCCAGGAAACTAATTCTATGTCCAGTGTTACAGCATTGCTAAAATTGTCTTGCAAGATAATCAAAGAAAAGAGAGAATCGGGTGGTGGCTTTCACTCACAGGAGTGACGCTAACACCTGAAGAGACCGAAATCCACATCCTCAGTGCCACAGAGCTCAACTCACCAGCATCCCCTGGGCTCTGCTCTTCTCCTTGGAGGTTCTGGCTGCTGTAATTGTCCTTGGTGCTCTGGAATGTTCTCTCCTGCAGCCATCCGGGTGGTTCGCCTTCTCTGGCTCCTCTGCCTCAAGGTGACCCCTCAACATTCTGTCAGGAAGGGAGATGGGGCGTGTGGATGCACCAGTCCCATCAGGGGGAGATGGGCAAGGTAGCAAGGCATTGGTGGAAGTCACCAGCCCTCTGCCATGTTGACATTAGCCACTAACAAAGTGACTTCTGCTGCCATTACCAATTCCCCAACGAAAAGGTGAGCCCGAGGAATATTTCTCAAGGGCTATAGGTCTCCTTTACATGCTATTGCACCTTACTGAATGCTTAAGTTTTCAAGCCTGAAGCTTAACAAATGAAAGCGAGAATGAAAAGGAATTGAACAAGTCCAGACGTGACGTCCACTTGACAAACCATAAAAAATGCTTTGATTCATAGAAAGTCAGAGTCACTTATAATTAACACTGGCTGTCAGCGGTATCTCTGAAGTAATTTGGGTTTTCTCAACAGGAAATTGAAGAAATTTTCGGTCCTTTCATCACCACAAACTGAATTGGCACCACCACCCCTCCAAAACTGAAGCAGACCCATCTAACTGCATGAAGAACTTTTCTAATACTTTTATTATTATTATTAAACTGTCTTTTTTTAAAGGTACATAGATCACAAAAAATATTACACTAAAAAATATAAGAGTTGCTCATATACCCCACCCCCATCCTCCCACATCTACAACCTCTTTCATCATCATGGCACATTCATTGCATCTGGTGAATACATTTTGGAGCACTGCTGCACCGCATGGATTATAGTTTACATTGTAGTTTACATTCTCCCCCAGTCCAGTCAGTGAGATATATAATGTCCAGCATCTGTCCCTGCAATATCATTTAGGAATTCCAAGTCCCAAAAATGCCCCCACATCTCATCTCTTCTTCCCTCTCCCCGCCCTCAGCAACTACCATGGCTCCTTTCTCCAGAAAGGACAACATTTTGAAGCAACTTGGGAGCCACAGGACAGGGCATCTGCAGCCAGGCTAGGCAGAAGGGAGAGGCAAAATGTTTCCATAAACCTTAAGGCATGTTCTTGAAGCTGAAACAACTCTCAAAGGGGAATGTCCTGCTTTCAAGCAATTGGCTTTGGGGAAAAAAGACTTATTTATTAATTCACAGTCTCTGTGTGTGAAGACACTGAAAAAGAAAAACCCTTTTCAAGGGAACCACATTTGGACCAGTTACATAAATCTCACAGCAAGTAAAAAACAAAAACAAAGGTTCCATGAAAGTGTGAGGAATCCTCTCTGAAGAGCCCCCATCTTCAGCTGACTTCCTCTACACTCTCTATTTTAAGGAAGTGGGGTAGCAGGAACCAAAAACCATGGAAAGCTTAAGAATGAGAGCCCCAGCTTTCTCACACAAGAGAGGCTTCTGGGAATCCTGAGAACTTAGGGGAAGTAGATGCACAAAGAGGATTCCAATGATAACAAAATGTCACCCGGTAATAAGCAGAACAGTATTTACTCGTAGGCTTTAAACTACAACAGCAGAATAAATAATTTAACCACAGGGATAGAAAAATAAGCTGGTTAAAACAGAGCTTTGCTTCCTGATGAGAGGCAGAGGTATCTTCCTAATGGTGGAGACTGCTAACTTGATCGTTCCTTCCTCAGGATTGAACAAGCTTCTTTCAGAGTGAGGCTTGAGTTTATCATTTCTACAACCCTGAAAAGGGCTCTTCTATCCCTTTTTCTCTAAAAGAACACCCCAGGGTTCTCTGTCCCAATCTTTAAGGTCCCCTCAGTCTAGATAAGGCCCCTTGCTTCAACCATCCCAATCCACGTGAACCACCTCACCTAGTCTGTGGACAACAGGTCTACCTTGGTCCAGTTCCTCTCGGTCATGTCTCCTCCAAAGGTGCTCCTGACCCCCTCCCACCCCATCTCCAGAAAACCAGAGAAGAGTGGATTCTAAACCGACTCCCTGGCTTAAAGGAGCATGCCCTTTTTTTACACAGTCTAATATATTATCAAACTTTATGATCTTTTAAACTTAAATTACCAATAAATATTGACAATTTTAATACAGCCAGCTCATAGTCAGTGCAAAATATCTATCCATATAGGAAACTAGAGAGAGCAGAATTCCCCCTCCCAATTAACCAAATAAACAAGGTATTTACTATCCATCAAGTTTTCGATATATAATCTATAGTAAGAACTCATTTCTCATAGCTTATGTTTTTGAAAGAATACGCTTTCTTTTGACGTCCAAACAAATTATTTTCTAGAAGAGAAAGTCATGAGGAGAAAACAAAATAGGCAAGTTGTAAGTCAGAGAAACGATTCAAATTTCATCATTTCACAAAGTATCTCTCCACGGAAATTGTTCATATGATTTTCGTGATAATGAAGAGGATGGGGAATGAGTAGAAAAGCCAATGTTTGGTATTAAAAATCAACCATCATTTCTTATCAATGGTCCTGTACATGGTACTATACATGTAATAATCATATGTTTTAAAAATGAATGGAAAGAAGCTTTTTGCACATACACACATCCTTACAAAGTGTAAGAAAAAATCCTGAAATTCGTCAACAACAGTGCTGCCAGATAGGGTTTATAGCTGGCTTAGGATCTGACAGTGGTACTCCCAGAAATGTCTGGGTGACTGACCCTCATTCTAGTTCCATGGTTCCAAGTTCAAGTTCTACTTGGATCAGGACCTTTGTTGGCTAGGGCAAGCCAAGAGCCCAGGTGCTCTGGACTAGACAGTTTGATAGTCTTATTGTCTACTAGTAGAATCCTGACATCAAGGAGATGCACCTGGCTTGGATAAATGATCCCCATCATACATGCAGGCAAGCTTGCCTAGACAATTCCTCTAGCCATATAAAGTTGGACCTGGAGAGAAGCAGAAGAGATTTAGGAAGCCTGATGGGAACCTGTCCCGTTTGTACTTTTTCACTGCTGCTCTACACTTGCCCGCGAGGCCAGGAAGCTTGCGCCATGCTTGAAGAATTCTGCAGAACTCTCTACACTGACATTCCTCCACAATATAGATAAGTAAACCTGCTTCTCGCTCCCCAAGCCTCTGCTTCAATTTCAATCTGAACCTACGCATGACATTGGCCAGTTGAATATTGACTGGCATGCAATAAGCAGTAAAAATCTATATCCTGAATGAATGAATGAAATATTTTGGAGTGGTTCTGACTCATCCAAATACGAGACAGTGTAAAGTTATTTCCCGCTGTAAACACAACCACAAGATATTTTTCTCTAGTTATGCTATCCCGAAAACATCTTCTTGAATTCAAAGATGGATTGCCTAGTAGATTTCTTTACTTTTTGGTCATAGCTTAAAGATAGGTGGGTTTGAAACAAGAATCGTTGATACTTAGAAATAGAATGATGAGTATATTTAATTCTTTAAAATGTTCGTGGTAAATCCTGTATGTTCATGTCCTTCAATAAAACAGTAAACTAAAAGCATGACTATAATCTAGTTCTGTACCCATTAACACTAAGTCAAGGTATGCATTGGGGGATTAAGGCACGCTAGAGGCGCAGTGGGATAGAATGGTCTGTTAGACATAGGGGTAGGTTAAATGGAAAGAACACAGATTTCTAATAACAAAGTTATGCAACCTTTTAGCTTTTCAGGGATAATATGATGTACCTCAGCATATCTGTATTCTCATCTCCCTCATTTCCATCCAGGAGAGTTGAAAGTCATCATGGAACACATCATTTTCACCTTCAAGGTCCTGCGATTTCTCAGAAAATTTCTTTTTAGTTTCTTCTATTTAAAAAATTCACATTATTAGAAAACAATATTAGGGTTTATGGTTAAAAACAGTAAAACATCTCAATAAAAGGGTAAATATATAGTTTACCCTTAAATCTCCCACTACAAGAATCTAACCTAAATGCAAAGAGTTTTTTCCTAATCACCAAGGGTTAAGGAAGCTCATGCCATAATCAGATGAAATAAGAAATCCAACACATTCATACCCATCCCAACAATTCCAGCCCTAAATCTATAGTAACTTTCTCATTTCTTACTGTGTTGTTAAGCAAATATCTAAATAAAAAATATAATAAACTAAGGAAGCAATTTGTGCCAGCTTATTTGAGGTTCTGTCACTGATGTCACATGCAAAAGGAAGCTTGGATTTACAGAGTGCCATGCCAAAGTACAAGTGTCTTCTCTTTAGAGGAGGCTGCTGAATTGTCCAAAATAGAACCAAAATGCAACCACCTGCCTGTATGGGCTGAGATGCTGGTTGACCTTCCTTCAATGAATGTGTAATGGCCACATTCATAGTCTGTGCTACCAACAGGTCGTGGTGACATCTGAGCTCCAGTCTCCACACTGCTGGGGCTCAAAAAGATGGGCAGACACACCTAAGGGGAAGGCAGTGTTTTATAATATGCAAACTACCCTTTCCTGACCATCCCTACCAACCGCAGAGAAAGGAGGGGTCCCTGAAACGTGGCGGACTGACTTAGAAACACCCAGACTTTGGATAAACATAAACATCTGCATATCCTGTACAAATATACCTTCCAGGACAAAGCGCTCACCTTTTATTTTGAGGTTTTTATTTTGAAGTAACTTTCACAAGGAGTGTTTTTCATCTCTCAGTGAGAAAACAAGGGCTGTATTCGGCAGGTGGTGAACCCAACTGACTTAGGAGTTTACAAGCTTTCAGTAGGGCTCTTTCCCATCTCAGAATTCCTTTTAACTAAAAGAAGTCTTCTCTGTCCTTTCGTTAAAAGCAGCATTGCCAGGGAAAGCACAGAGGGACAAAGAAGGAAGATGCCCACCTGTTCTAAAGTTGGGACTATGCACCCATAGGACAGATGGACAAAAATATTTTTAAGGATGGTGGAGACAAGGAAGAAAGACATAAAATTTAGGATGGAGGCAACAGACTTGGCCCAGTGGTTAGGGCATCCGTCTACCACATGGGAGGTCCGCGGTTCAAACCCCGGGCCTCCTTGACCCGTGTGCAGCTGGCCCACACGCAGTGCTGATGCGCGCAAGGAGTGCGCTGCCACGCAGGGGTGTCCCCGACGTAGGGGAGCCCCACGTGCAAGGAGTGTGCCCCGTAAGGAGAGACGCCCAGCAAGAAAGAAAGTGCAGCCTGCCCAGGAATGGTGCCGCACACACGGAGAGCTGATACAGCAAGATGATGCAACAAAAAGAAACACAGATTCCCGTGCCACTGACAACAGAAGCGGACAAAGAAGATGCAGCAAATAGACACAGAGAACAGACAACCAGGGTGGGGGGGGAAGGGGAGAGAAATAAATAAATCTTTTAAAAAAAAATTTAGGATGGGATTCAGAGAGGAAACTGGGTTTGTAGGTCTGGGAACTTGCCCTGGAAATAAAAATAGCTCTTTTGAATATAATTAACTTGAAACCTCATTAACTATTTAACATGGTTGGGAAGTGGTACATTATATGAACTCAGCCTTCCATTTAATAGAGTTTTCATATGCACATAGTCATATATAAGATTATGTAAATCTGTTGCTATACATATATATGATTCATCATCAGTTTCAAAAAATGGAATGCAATGGAAAACACCCCTAAAACATTGCCAAACATAGCTTAATCCAATTTTATGATTTCTATCCCACTTTATGATTTTGCAGTTCTTGGAATCTATTGTTATAAATATTCATCGCCTTTACTAGCGAGAGAGAGGTTTCATACGATAGTCCCGGTTTTAAGATTTGCAAATGTTGGCATTTGTTAAGGCTGGGTAATGGGTAAATAGTGGTTCATTTTACCATTCTCTCTACTTTTGAGCTTGTTTGAGTTTCTGTAATAAAATTTAAGAACAGAACAGTTTTGCTTCTTACCTAGTCAAATTGCAGAGATCTGTTGTAAATTTTTATAAGCATTTTTATCTGAAAGAGCCCCAAAAGCCCAAAAAATTTAACAAGTACATTCTTATGGAAACCATTTAAGAATATGAATTTTTAAAAAAGAAGGGACGACACTTTTTTTTTTTTTTGAAATACAAGAACCCAAGATTGAACCCAGGACCTCATATACTAGAAGGTGACACTCACCCACTGAGCCACATGGGCTCCCCTGAGCTGGTTTTCTCGTTTGTGTGCTTGTTGTTTGTTTTAGTTTTTAGGAGGCACTGGGAATCTTAGACCTCCCATGTGGGAAGCAGGTGCTCAACCACTTGAGCCACATCTGCTCCCCAACACTTTTTTTGTAGGAACTTTTATAAAAACGGTTTCATTGTAAGTCGCCAAGTTCTTCTGCTCTACCCCACTCCACCTCCAACCAAAAAAGCACCAACTAGCGTCTCTAAAATCAAACATCACCTATCATAACTTCCTGGAAACTTCCAGAGGTTTCTTTTTCTTGCCCAGATGGGTTTTCTTTCACCTTCAAATCAGGAAGTAACCCAGGTGTGTGGTCCCAAGTTGACTTCTGGAGGATACCACAGGCCTTTTCGGGTGGGGGCTTGGGTCCCTTCTTGAGCCTCCTCAGCTTCATTTGTGGGGAGCGAGGTTTCGGAAGGAGAAGGGGAGCCCTGCCCTACAGCTGCTGCAGGTGCTGGTGTTAGACGCATGACCGCACTGTCTAGCCAGCAGTCCAGCTCACTGTGAGAGCCCACAGGTCCTCATTCAGCACTGCTGGACTCATCCCTTGCATAATCGGGGTCAGCCAGGTCCACGTTCTGGTCAGCTTGGCCCACTTCTGAAGAAGCATACTTTCCGGGGCCAGAAAGGTCCCAAGATCCAGGAACCAAAAACCATGTGTCTCCATCCAGTAGAGGTAATTGCTCCTGCCACCAGCTCCCCTTGTTTCTCTTCTGTTGTTCTTTTTGGCAGCCAGGGAGCTTGCTCCTTTTCTCAGTGTGCCCATTCTGTGTCAAAGAATGGGGTATCCTCACTCTTTTGTCATTGACTTTCTTGTATTTGAAACTGCCTCCTGTTGGATTCCCTGAAGTAGGCTGAGATACTGTGTGATTTTTTTCTGGGAGGTGAGAACTGTACTGACCACCTCATCCTGCTGGGTGGTGAAGGCTGCTTCTATCCACAGGATTCTCATGGTCATCTTCTGCCTTCTGGAGACCTGGGCCACCTCCTGGTGAGTCCAGGAGATGAGCTTTACTCTGAGAAGTTGGACCCAACTTGATGGTCTCCTGTACTTGTGTCTCTGTGGGTCTTTCTCCATTGTCCACACAAGTTGGGGAATAAGGACTTGGTCTCACTGTTTTTATCTCCATACGTTTTCCTTTTATATCCTTGAGCCTGTGAAAGCTCAGACCTGTTCCACCTTGGTACCAAAGCAGGCTCACCTCGGGCGTTTTCATTATCAGTTTCTTGCAGGCTTTGCTGATGCTTTCCTGCGTTGCAACCAGAGATATCTTCCAGGTGAGGGAGGGACTCGAGTATTTCCTTCTCTTTACCATGGGTCTCCCTGTAGGTGCTGCCCCTCCAGGTCTGGCCAGGGCATTTTCTCTGCTGCAAGTTCCCTGGATTCTTGACCCGCAGCAAACACACTTGAAGCCGTTGGTCAAGGCTAACTCTCTTGGGCATTTAGACTCCAGAGTCACTTCCGTTCCCTTCATCAAGGCTCCTCCTTTACTGTTCAAGCCTTGCCATGCCTTCACTGCATTTCAGGAATGATTTTCAAGGGGCTCTTATGGTTCGAATATTCTGTAGATGAAACTATAATGCATGTTTTACTCATCTTTTGAAGTCATTCCAAAGGCTGCTGCTTAAAATAGCGGCAGAAATATTTTTTAGGGTGCTTAATTTTTAAAATTCCCATTTTAAAGGAATGCTTTTAAAGTGGTGTCTACCTTGACAAAAGAAACAACTCTGTTTGTAAATATCATCATAACTAATGGGTAATGTGATTTGTGAATTACTGAAATAAAATCAAAATAGGAATCCCCTGTATGTAGGTTTATTTGTACATCTAACCTGAGGTAATGAAGTAAATTAATGGATGACGAAATGTCTGGAAATGAAGTAAATTGTAGTGCATGTCACATAATGAACGACATAGCTTATATACCATGTTTTATTATCTGCAACTCTTACACCTCAGCTAATGTAGATACTTAGTAGATGTCAATGGAATACACAAAGCTGTTCTGAGATTCTAAAACTACCTTAGAATTATTATAGTAAAGCTCATAATTTGTGGAGGGAATAGGAAATATGAACCCTAAGAAATGAAATATGGATTTTAAAATATCTCCAATATTATTACTTGTCCCCTGCTCCCACCCTGCCTTTCGCTTCCTTACACTTTGCCCGCCTGTTCCTCGTAACCTCCCTGTATTATGGCCCTTCTCAGCAGCAGTTTGTGCTGCTGCCTCCCTCCGCCCCTCCTCCCAGCCACTGTTATCTTCCCCCTCCCAGCCGATCGCTGTTCTCCCCGCCTCATTTCAACCGCCCTCATCCCGTATCCGCCCCGGCACAACCTCGGAAACAACCCCCTCTGCCATCAATGGCTTACGTCATAAACCGCAGGTCCGCCCTTGCCTCTGCAGCCAATCCTCAGCTGCCCCGCGGACATGCCCCTCCCACAACCTCCCCGCCTCCATGACACTATAAAACCCCATGTACTTCCCGAATAAAATCAGACCTGCGCATAGACCTCGTCTCCGTGGTTTTTCCTCCATCGAACCGCGCGTCCCCACCAAGCCTTGAGCCGCCCGCTGCCGCCCCGGTCAGGCCGTGGCGTAGGCCCGATCCCCGGCAGCGACTCGCCTGCAGTGACCCGCCTGCAGTGCCGCAGCGGAGGCCAACAATTACTAGTAGCTTTAATGTGCAGTGAATGATAAAACAGAAAGATGAATATTTATTTTTACCTTGGTTTTCCAGTTGTTTATTCATTTTGGAAAGGTGACATTAGACTAATTTGGTACATTTTAATACATTCAAATTCCATGGATTTTTTTGGATTTTATGAACAGAGTCTGGTAATTGTGATTGACAGATCCTATAAACACATTCTGTCCACAATACTTTGTAAAGATTCCTAATAAGGAAAGAAAATTTCCTTTTAAACAAAGACGTGAGGAAACATTAACTCTATTAGATCTACTATATTGACCACTTTCATTATATGCCCCCCAACCCACCCACCCAAAGAAGGAAAATGTTTAATGTTTGCCATCACAATAATTTATCCTATTGTGCCTATTTATTTTTTGCAGTGGTAATTATGTAGTGAGTCAAAAGCTAACACTGAACTCAAAGGAGGGAAGGCCAAGATAGCAGTTTGTGCTTTTTTTTTAAAGAAAAGACAATCAGGTAGATAAAACCAACCCATGACTTTCAATATCAGTGTTAAAGAGACCACAGAGGAGATAGAACCTTAAGAAGGATTTTTCTTTTAAATCTGAAAGTACTTGAATTAGGAGAAATGGAAAGTTTCACAATAAGAGTGTGAAAAGTGAGGATTGGTATCGTCATGTCAGGAAAATGCCTAGGTGTTCGGTTTCTTTTAACTCTTGCTCTAAATATATCTCTTTGTGAACTGCTATCATTTCTAAACTGTAGTTACTGCCACATATTTCAGTATACTGTAGTTTGTTGTTGTTTTAAGCACTTGCATTTTAGCAAACAGCTTGGTCACTTAAGCTGCTTGCAAAGAGAAGAGTCACCAGGAAGATATCTCATCTCCAAGATGCCACAGCCCAGCTGGAGCAATGACAGGTTCAGGATGTCCAGTCTGTGGCAGAAATGTCAATCAAGGAAGAAAAGGGGTGAGGGCAGCAGTGTTGGGGATGCACCAGAGAAATAAGAGCACTATTATTAAATATCCTGTGGTGGCTTCAGAGGTCTGATTGTGATTATCTACAGGCTAAAGATGACCTGGAGGGACGTGGATAGAATACCCGCCTACCATATTGGAGGGTCCAGGGTTCGATCCCCAGGGCCTCCTGACCCATGTGGTGAGATGGCCCAAGTGCAGTGCTGCCGCAGGCAAGGAGTGCCATGCCACACAGGGGGCCCCCGCATAGGGGTGTCGCATGCACAAGGAGTGTGCCCCAGCAAGGAGAGCAGCCCCGCATGAAAAGCGCAGCCCGCCCAGGAGTGGCACCGCACACATGGAGAGCTGACGCAGCAAGATGATGCAACAAAAAAGAGACAGTTTCCCAGTGCCTCCCGTTAATGCAGGTGGATGCAGAAGAACACACAGTGAATGGACACAGAAAGAAGACAATGGGGGGGAAGAGGAGAGAAATAAATAAAATAAATCTTTAAAAAAATAAAATAAATAAAGATGGCCTGGAAATATCCGGGGGCATTCATTACATAAAGACCAATAGAACCCCTTGACTGACTTACCTAACCCTAAACCTAACATTGAAGATATATGTAAATGTTACCATCAATCTATTTAAGAAAAGGCGTAATGATTTACTCAAATTTAGGTGAATTCTCTTCCATAGTTCTTGGTGTAGGAAGACTCTATTTGAATATGACAGCACTTCATTAAAAGTACAAAAAAAATTATTAAATGTTTGACATTGAAACTATTTGATAGTAAAAGTATTTTCTTGTCATAAAGTTTAACATTAAATAAAAGTGCTACTCAAAGAAAGAGAATGGCTCAACCATCTATGAAGGGAGTAGTCATTTAAGTGAGGGGTGTGCCTTTGGATTTTCCAATTTGATAGAAAATTGCATACAAATTTTTTTTTTTTATCATAAGAAAACAATAAGAGAAATCTATATGGAGGGACTTTCTGGGAAACAACTGGCCCGAACTCTTAAAACATGTCAATAAGGAAAAGACCCGGAAGGAGAAAATGGGGTGGGGTAGGATGCTGGTGAACTATTCTAAAAAAATTAAAAGACCCTAAGGGGACATGACAAGACAGAGGAGGAGATGGAGGAGTAGGATTTGGAGGAACAAGGAGGGGAGAAGGAGGAGAAAGATGGAAAACCAGCTATAAAAGATATTATTGGAACAACAAGGCAGGAAAAGTGAATATAGACTATATATTAAATAATTTCTTGTAGCATTTAAAATTTTCTGAGTGTAATACTTAAGTTAGGGTTAAGTGAAAGAATGTCCATGTTTCTGGGAGACTTGTGTTGAAGCATTTAGGGGTCAAGTGTCACAATGCCTGGAATTAGATCTCAAATGATTTAACAAACCATATACACATCTGCCATATATACACATATATGTATACACCTTCTGAGAGAAAGAACAAGAATGGAAATAGCAGAATATGTGACACGATGTGATCAATGATTAAATCTAGGTGAAGGGCACCAACATGATTGTTACATATTCTTCATCTTTTCTGTGGGTTTGCTGTATTTCAAAAGAAAAGGTTGGAGGGAAAAAAGTGTTAGCACTAGCTTCATAAATACTTACACAACTAACATTATACAGAAGTGAAAATGGTTCCGTCTGGGGAGCAGAAAGATGGGATTGCATATAGGGGACTGCTGGTTTCTATGATGAATCTTGCAGAACTTTATGGTCCTTTAAGTTATGTGCATTTATAATTTGGAGCCTCAGCAGACTTGCAACTCCTACCCTCTGGTTGATTGGACTTACCCCAGCCAGCTAACATGGAGGTGAAGAAGATCAGCCACCACACCACGGAGCCAAGAGTGCCTACAACTGCAAGCAGGAGAATCGCATCCATCAACCATGTAGAATCTAAGCTCCCTCTCGATGCAGAGGTGGAGGGGACATCACCATCCCAGGGTCACAGGGTGAAGGAATTAGAGTATGAATTAGAGCGGACTTACTGATATTCTACTATGTAACTACTGTGATTAGTAATGGAAGAAATTGTAGCACTGATGTGGAGAAAGTGGCCACGGTAGCTGCTGAGGGTAGGGAGAGGGAAGAAGAGATATGATGTGGGATATTTTCAGGACTTGGAGTTGTCCTCGGTGGTACCACAGGAACAGATGCTGGGCATTGTATGTCCTGCCATGGCCCATTGGGTGGACTGGGGGAGAGTGTAAACTACAATGTAAACCACTATCCATGTGGTACAGCAGGGCTCTAAAATGTATTCACCAAATGCAATGAATGTTCCACAATGATGAAAGAGGTAGTTGATGTGGGAGAAGTGGGTGAGGGAGGGTGGGGAGTATATGGGGACCTCTTATATTTTTTTAATGTAACATTTTTTAAAAAATAGAGAAAAAATTTAATGAAAAAAAAAAAAACTAGTGTAGACCAGGCTTCATATTCTTTTGTAGGAGGTACCAGAGGTTGAACCCAGGACCTTGTACAGGAGAAGCAGGTAGTCATCTTACTGAGCTACACCCACTCCCTTAAGCCATATTTCTTTATTATGAAAGGACAAAGAAAACGAAAATTTTTTTTCTAAATTCTGTCTCGTGAGTAGACCTCTGACGGAAAGAACTAGAGAAAGATCAACATAAAGAGTCCTCTATATCATTACTTTGAAGATGTGGAGTTTATTAAATTGAAGTACTTTTCCATGCAATTTTAAATCCATAACACTTAAAAATAAAATGTAATGACTCTCATTTATTATTAGTATTAAATTCCAATAAATACATACAAAAATATTCCTATTACTAATGAGATGTCATACTTTTCCTTACAGTGGTTAAGGGTGCTACATTGGCTCATATTCATTGGGAATTCATATTCATTATGACTATGTTCATGTCATCTAATTATTTTCCTGAATCTACTTAATATGGGGCATTGGTATAGGTATGTTTGAGAAAGAATGGTGTACAAAAAAAATCCTAAGCTGGGAATTAGATAATTAGTATTCTAATTTGGCCTCTACCACAAAAGTTTTATTTGATCCTGAGAAAATCATTTAATACAGGACGTGTGCCTGATTTTTTCTTGTCCCTTTTAGGTCTTAGTTCTCAGACCAGAACATAAATTTGTGACACAATGATGAGGTCAAACAGCCAAGGTCCAAGATGCAGCCTAGTGGAAAATCTATTTCACTTTCACAGATCTCAGGACTTGGCTGATTTCATCACTGGGAAACATCAGGTATAGTGTAGCATTTTACAGTCCATTAGACTCTATTCGGAAAGCTTTGGCAACAAATTGAAAAAATAGAAAAATAGGACTTCATCAAAATTCAAAACTTTTGCACATCAAAGGACATTATGAAGAAGACAGCCAATAGAATGGGAGAAAATCGTTGGAAACCAGATATCTAATAAGAATTTAATATCTATAATATATAAAGAACTCCTACAACCCAGCAACAAAAAGACAGCAAACCAATTTAAACATGGGCAAAAGACTTGAACAGACATTTCTGCAAAGACGATATACAAATGGCCAAGAAGCACGTGAAAAGATGCTCCACGTCATTAGCCATTAGAAAAATGCAATTAAAACCAGCTCACATCCACTAGAAGAGCTATTATTCTCTTCTGGTGAGAATACAAAGAAATAGGAACCTTAGTACAGAGTTGATGGGAAAGGAAAATAGTTAAGCTTCTGTGGAAAACAGTTTGGCAGTTCCTCAAAAAGTTAAACTTAAAATGACCTGTTATTCTCACTTCTCAGTAAATCCCCCTAATAATTGAAAGCAAGGGCTTGGGAGATATTTGTACACTCATGTTCACAGCTTCCTTATCCACAATAGCCAAAGATGGAAGCTATCCAAATGACCGACAGCAGACATATAAATCAACAAAATACATTGTGTACACACAATAGACTATTAACCTGAGAAAGGACTGAAGCTCTGCTACATGCTACTACATTGACGAACCTTGCAGACACCATGTGGTGTGACATAAGTCAGACACAAGGGGACAGATCATGTATGAGTCCACTTATATGAAAAACTAGAATATGTGCATTCATAGAGACAGAAAGTAAAGTAAGGTTCCTGGGGCAGGGGGAGGAGGGAGAATGGGGTATCAATGCATAATGGGTGCAGGGTTTCTGTTTGGGGTATGGGAAAGTTCTGGATGGTATGGGAAAGTAGTGGATGGTGGTGAGGGTCACACAGCATCGTGAATGTGATTAATCCAGTGAATGGTGTGCTTGGGGGCAGCTGAGACAGGAGTTTATATTGTATGTATGTTTCCACAATAAAAATTTTTTAAAAAGAGAGCAACTAAAGACACATGCCCAAATTCAATGCATGATCCTGGACTGGATCTAAAAATGAAGGAAAAAAAGACATTACTGAGACATAGGGAAAAACTGCAGCATAGACCATAAGCTTAATATCAATGTTAAATTTCTTCAAATTGTTAACTGCACTTAAGATGGCTACATAGGGAATATCCTTATTCTTAGGAAATGCACATGGATGTATTAAAGTGTACAAGGAATGTAACGTATACAATCTACACTCAAATGTTTAGAAAATTATAGATAGATAAATAGATGACGATATATAGATAGATTAGATGGACAGATAAATGATGTTAGAATGAGAGTGATGGATACAGGTAGATGATGGCTAGTAGATGGGTAGATGTATGACAGAGAGAAAGAGAAAGAGAGAAAGAGAGGAAGGGAGGGAAAGAAAGAGAGAAAGAGAGAAAGAGAGAGAGAGAAAGAAAGAAAGAGAGAAAGAAAGAAAGAAAGAAAGAAAGAAAGAAAGAAAGAAAGAAAGAAAGAAAGAAAGAAAGAAAGAAAGAAAGAAAGAAAGAAAGAAAGAAAGAAAGAAAGGAAGGAAGGAAGGGAAGGAAGAAAGAAAGGAAGGGAAGGAAGAAAGAAAGAAAGAAAGAGAAAGAAAGAAAGGAAGGGAGGAAGAAAGAAAGAAAGGGAAGGAAAGAAGGAAGTTAGGGAAGGAAGGAAGGGGGAGGGAGGGGGAAGAAAAGTAGGAGGGAGGAAAGGAAGGAAGGAAGGAAAGAAGGAAGGGAGAGGGAGGGGGAGGGTGGCGGATGGAGGAGGAGGGAGGGGGAGGGAAGGAAGATATAGATAGATATAAATAGATAAGAAAGATGGAAAGATACGGCAAATGTGGAAAACATAAAGAGTTGGTGGATCAGGGCATCTGGGTTGGGGGTTTGTTGGATTTCTCTATATGGTTTGGTATGATTTTTGCAACTGTCCTGTAAATTTGAAATTATTTGAAGATAAAAAGTTTACAATGAAGAAAAAGTGTGTATGTATATATTTAGTTAGATAGCATGGAGTTTTTCTCTAGCCAAAATGTTTTAGTTCAAGGCATAATTTTAAGGGCTTCCCTTCCCTTCCCCAACCCTGCTGTAAGTCTCAGATTGAGAGTCCCAGCTGGACCTGGACAAGGCCCTCTGCGAGCACCGGCTCCTCTTCTCCTACCCTTGACTCTGTTCTCTGTCGAGGGAGTCAGGCGGGTGGACATGGACCCACCCTCCTGGATGTCACCTCCCTACCTTCTGAGAATCAGTTCCCAGGGCCTCTTCCTCTTTGGGTCCCCCAAAACTGTAGGGATTGAAATGTGAATGTCGCTTCAATCTTTGTTCTGTCAGAGAGAAAGACAAATGAAGAGGAATCCTTGGTAGGTAAAAAGGGACTCTCTTTGGCTCCAACACCTGGGAGGCCACCCTAGTTCCAGCAGGAACTCACCACTCGTCCCCACTAAGCCCACTCGCTGGCCTTATAACTCAGGGAACTCCCAGGGACTCTGCCTGGCCACAAGCTTGAGAAAGAGGAAAATAAGGGGCTGTCCCTAAAATCCACACGTCCAGTAGCTGGAATACAAGGGCCTAGAGCTAAAAGGAAGTTGAGCTGAGCCTAGTAAAAATCAGTCTCATACAAAATAAATTTCAGTTAGAATAAAAATCCTCCCGTTAACGTTTCAACTCCACAGGCTATTGACAAACTGACAGGGTTATACCTTTCTTAGGATACAACAGATTCCCCGGATGGACATAGGAAAACAATCCATAGCAAGTCTGTGTTAAGAATTTGTACTTGTTTGTAAGGTTCTATTATTTATGGATCCACTTTAAATTGCTGAACAAACTCTCCCAAAGTTTTTTTTTTTCTTTCCCCTATTTCTGGCCTAATAGTTCTAGGAAGAAAACAAAAAGAAAGGAAAATGTTCTTTCTCAGCTTTACACCTAATTATTAAAGAAAAATTAAACACATCCTAAAACTCTTCTATAGCCTTTGACACAGAGGAATCTTGGAATCTTTCCTAAAGCAGTAATTAATGACATGAACAAAGATTTGGCTAGAAGGATATTCATGCCATATGCTTATAATAACTTGTTAACATTCTAAATATTTTGAAAACCGCTTAATGATATGAGAAACTACTTACAATGTCAGATTAAATGGGGAAAAGAAAAGCTGCAGTACGAAACCGCTTGCAGAGTGGCATCCCAGACTTGTTTGTTCATATAAAATACTGGAAGGAAATTTACCAAAACTTTAGCAGGAACTAGCTCTAGGTAGTGGGATTATGAGCGGTTAATAGCATTTTTAAAATTTTATTTTACATCTTCCTATGTTCTCTATAATGGAAATACATTACTTTTATAATCTGAAAATATAAATTCAAAAATTAAAACATTAAATCGTGAATTTAAACATGAGAAGAAAAAAAAACATTCTATTTAGAAAAATCACTCCAAGACTTAGAACAATAGCACACACTCAATGCACGGTGGTTAACCTTGCAACATGAAGAATTATGCTTGTGCAGGCATCACTCCTTTTAGAAAAATGTGACATAGATAATAGAGACTGTGTGTTGTGTGCAATTTCAAAGTGCCTTTACTCTCCCACCAAAAAAAAAGCATAATACAAGATGCAAGATGTGGCAGGGCACACCCTCTAAATATGTCCATGTCTTAATTCCTGGAATCTGGGAAAGTTATTTTACACGGCAAAAAACAAAGAAAATTAAAATCAAACACAAGTGGTTGAGTGCCTGTTTTCCATGTACAATGTCCCAGGTACCCCATTAAAAAAAAAAAAAAAAAGCAAGCTCAGTTCATTAAAAAAGAAAAACACACATGCAAAACCCAGATGTGATTCAGTGAAGGCTGCTGAGATGAGGAGGTGATCCTGGATTATCAGACTGGGCCCAATGTTGTCAAGAGGGAAGAGGGAATAAGAGTCAGGGTCAGAGCAGGAAACATGGCGAATGAAGCAGAGCATGGAGAAAGGTCATTTTTGGCTTTGAAAATGGAGTGAGGGACCAAGAACCAAGGAATGCAGCTGCCTCTAGAAGCTGGGAAAGGCAAAGAAAGGAAGCTACCCTAGAGAATCCGGAAGGAACGCAGCCCTGCCGCCATCTTGATTTCCTTCTGAGCTTGCTCACTGACGTTTCTTTTCTTTCTCATTTAGTGAAAACTTTTGCAAAGTACATTTCTCCTTCTCCTTCTTCTGATGTCTTGTCTTGACACTGCATCTTTGGCCATTCAAGGATGGGAACCTGGAGTTTTCATTCGTCTGGACCAGAATCTGAACCCACTCAGAGGGCAAACCCAGGCCATAAGAGTGGAAACAGGAGCATTCCCAGGTGATGACCATTCCTTCATTTCTCCACAGAATTTAATCCCCAGCCATGAGGAAAATGTTGACTTCATTCAGGAAAATTCTCTTATTTTTAATTTTCCCATCACCGAGAGTATTGTAAGAAGCTATAACACTTACCTAAGAAGGGGGGAAAGAGAAGGTGGGGGAGCAGTGGTGGCCCTTTCCCTCCACTCTCCTAATGCCATCGGTAAGTTTGGAGATGACTGATTTCCTGATATACAACCCTCCACCCAAACCGTGACTGCTTTCAAGCTCTTTATGCTCTCTTGATCCTGCTTCTCCCTCTGGTATGAGAATTCAGAAGGCTGTCAGCCTGCTGTGAGTATCTAATAATACTGGCAATTTTTTTAAATTAAAAGAGAAGTAACGTTTTAAATATTTGTTAGAAATTGGGAGAGCATTTTGAATCAAAAACAAGAATAGACAAACCATTTTGCAAAGTACATCTTTGGCTACATAAGCCTATGGGTGATTTCACAACCTATGTCTTACTGTTTCCATTTGGAGAATGCGATAAGAGAGATTTGTTTATTCTCTTAATTCAGAGACACAGCAATGAAGACCTAAGTATCACCTTTACTTGTATGATATGTCTTGACTATTCGGAACAATGACGATGCAGGTCCAAAGTGTCATCTCAGCCAGTGTCATGCAAGATTTTGCTCTGCATGTTTGTGCAATATGCGGAGGCAGTTAACCTTCCTCAAAATTTAAATCTATTTGACTGGGAATGCTGCCTTGTTCACTGCTGACTCAATAACCTAACAAAAAGCCTAGCTCACAACAGTAGCTTTACTCATTGCTCAATCTGGAAGAGGTGGCAATTTTATAATTGTATAGCAGATAAATAAATGTTCGCTCTGTCTATGAGAAAAGTACTATATAGGGTTGGATGATCCTTTATCCAAGACTAAGTCAGCAAGGAGCATCTTTAAACATTATAATTCTTTGAGGACAAAGCAATATTTAGGTAAAAATTGTATTTTAGATGGCAACTTGTGGTTTGAATGAATATGGAACAATTACGGTGAGTGATTATGGCAAAGTCCTTCAAAAATTGAATCTGTGCTGATGATCAATTAAAGAAGAGGAATGAGCCCCACAAGACATATGTTCACTAGAAAAAATAATTAGGCCAAAGAATGACGAGGCTTAATTCTTCAAGGTAAAACATTTAGAAATGCTATCAAATTAGCCACATCTTCACCCAAAAGGTCAACCATACAAACATTCTCACATTATTGCGTCCATTTGAGTGCTAGATGATGGGAAATGAAACACAATCAATTTCCCCATTTTTGAGGGCAAAGCAAAACTGCAAGTGTTCCCTCCCTCCCAGACAGATCCTCTTTCCCAAACAAATTTTAGTTTGCTTTTGAATTTATTGTGAGGCTGGTTCATTATTTATTTTCAGCACACATGCAGAACTTGACTGCTCTGAGGCAGGAAGGAGGCTTGATCTTCCCTTTTGTGAGAAACAGCAGAGCCAGCAGGTCCATTCCTGGGCATTTTGCTCTGCTTGACACGATGCTCCCAAACTGCTCCATGCCCAGCCCAAACTGCTCTACTCCCAGCAACGTGGTGGACATGCTCGTGGCCGTGCTGCTGATGCTGGAATTTGGGCTGGGACTGCTGGGCAATGCCATTGCTCTGTGGACCTTCTTCTTTCGGCTCAAGGTGTGGAAGCCCTACGCCATCTACCTGTTCAACCTGGTCCTCGCCGACCTCCTCTTGACCGTCTGCCTTCCCTTCCCCATCGTTGTCTACCTCACGCACCGGAAGTTGATCTTTGGACACATGTTCTGCCAAGTGCTGCTCTTCCTGCTGGCCATGAGCCGTGGAGTGGGAATCGCCTTCCTCACCGCAGTGGCTTTAGACCGTTATTTCCGAGTGGTCCATCCTCGGTGCAGGATCAATCTCCTCTCACCTCGGTCAGCCCGGGTGGTCTCCGTCTTTGTCTGGCTTCTGATGATGGGCCTGTCCCACCAAAGCCTATTCCTTTCCCAGGCCGCCAAGAACTGTACTGAGTGCCACAATGTCTACCCCTGGGAAGATTTTTCCATCAGGATCATTTGGCAGGAAACCTTCTTCTTCCTTCAGTTTCTCCTGCCCTTCGGCCTCATCTTGTTCTGCAACGCTGGAATCATCAGGACCCTCCAGGAAAGGCTCCGGGACCCAGAGAAACAGCCCAAGCTTTATCGGGCCAAGGCCTTAGTCATGGTGGTGGTGGTGATCTTTGGGGTCTGTTTTGTGCCCAGTGTCCTGGCCAGGATCTTGATGGACATCTTCTGGAGGTCCGCCAGCTGCAGGATCTTGAAAGTGATGGTCCATGCGTCCCACATCACCATCAGCCTCACCTACCTCAACAGCGTCCTGAATCCAGTAGTCTACTGCTTCTCGAACCCAACGTTCAGGTATTCCTATAGGAAGTTCTTCAAAACTTTCAGAGACAGAAGGAAAGAAGCAGAGCCTCAGAGTTTTGAGCTCAAGGACTCCTACTATGAAGAATAGCATACTTCCTCAACTCCCAATTTTGTAAGAACTACCTGGGATCTAAATAATCATGATTATTGTTGGATGAGTCCAGAAGAAGCAGAAGTCTGCTGAGCCTGCACTACAAAGATTGGGACAAACACTTTGGTGTAACTGCTTCCATTTTTATGATATGCTTCGCTTACCAAGATTTCCTTCTGTTTTACATGATAAACTGGCCAGTTGAAATTGGCAAGCCAGAGCTTCTTTCATACCACATGATGATGCAGGTAGAATTACTACATTGACAACCCAAGCAGGTACTTTATATTATATCCATATTTGAAGAAATGTCATTTGATGGGGCAGCCATCGGGGAGAGTTTCCCGGTATTTTTCTGACTCTGTTGGGTTTGGCAAATCATTTTCATTCTCTATGCTTATAAATGAAAAAAAAAAAAAAGTCTGTGTTTTCTTCTCACCTATTGCAAAGACTTGTGATAAATTAACAGGGGACAGTGTTTTAGAGTTCTAAAAAAGAGCGTCCAGTGTCTTTAAGTTATTGTATTCCATCCTCTGTTCTATTTGACATAGAAATCTTTCACTTGTATAAAAGTTTGCTTCATTTTTATCATATTGCATTGAAAACAATATAATTACTTTCCTAGTTGATTATAAGAAACAGTTTCTTTCTAAATTTCTCCCAAATGCCTCCTAGAATGGAAAAGTGTTCTGCTTTGTTTTATTGGTTTATTTTTTAAGCTTGAATATCTAAATGCCTTTGAAACTTACTTTCTTTCCCCTGCTCAAAAAAAAATAAAGAAGTCACAGTACATTATGTTTTCTGGGAGAAAGGCATAGAGGAAGAGATCAAACTGCATTTGAAATGGTATTTGTAGTCCTCTCCATGGCAGCATAACTCGTGGAATAGGGTATATAGGGATGTGCATGGGGCTGGGAGCACCCCACATAGAAGGGGTTCTAGACTTCAACCCCCAGTCCCTGGAGCTCCTGCCACAGCTGCATCTACTCATTTTATTCCTCCTAAATCATGCTCCTCACTTGTAGCTCATGATGGTGACACACAATTTCTAAAGTCACTTTCCCACCTGCCTTACCTCTCCTTCTCCATTCAAACCTAGAAGTCTGGTTAGGGCCAAAAGGGAATCACCAAGATGTTTAGAGGCGGTATAGAAGCTCACTGATGATGACACTGGGAGTCCAAGCTGAACTGTGGGCTCAGAGAAGCCACTGCTCTTTGCAAAAGGGGTAATGCCATGCTCTGGATCATGCTGAGGGTTAAAAAGTGATGGCACCGGGCAACTTCAAATGGGAAAAGGACTTCCCACCTTAAGAACTGCTGGCCCACCCATAGATTCCTCATCAGAATCAAATGTGAAATTTGGGTGTGCATTCCCTCTATTTTGCTAATGAAAAATCTGCCTAATAAAGGAAGTATGATGTGTCCAATAATTCTCAGGGGAATATGAATTTGATCAGCAGTACGTGGCCATGTTCTCAGGTTTTATTTAATTGAGTTCCGAAGGGCTTGGAAAGGAAATGTGAACTTGACGTAGATGTGAAATGTCTGAATAATTCCTCCGATGGGAACACATCTTCCCTGTGTCTGCTATCTTCCCTTTTAACTGAAAAGAAATGCCTTCGATTTTCTCCCTCTGACCTTACTGCACATCCAATTTGGCATGCTCCTTTTTGTTCAATCTAGTATTTTAACAACATGTTCCATATTATGATCAGATTCCCCACACACTCTCTTTACTTGATGATGCAATAATCTAATGAGGCAAGAGTCATTTTCCTATTCTTGAACGTTGAGATTCAGGACCCCAGTGTAGATGAGACCTGTGCAGGGAAATCATGCCCCTAGTGGGGAAAAGACCAGTCCTAGGAAGAATCCTCTGGAAAGGCTTTGGGTCCAGCTCTGAGCTACTAGGAAGTTACAGGCAATTGGGAGCCCCTTCCTACACAGGTGAGTTCCCTGGGGGCTTTGACATACACTGGCTGTCTTTTCTCAGGGAAGACACGGCTGGTGGCGCATCACCTGTCCCCAGCTTCCATTTGCAGCTTGGCAAAACCCGGCTCACCGTTGGGGAAAGTCTCAGCACAGTATGGCTCTCCCTCAGGGTCTTTCTTAACGGTGTCCTGGGCATTGCCGTGATCCTCTTCTGTGCTCACCCATTGTCCCTAAAAGAGCTCAAGGCGGCAGGGAGCTTTTAAAAGATTCTGGAGCCTTGGCCCAGCCCCAGACTTTTCCAACCGGATGGTCTGAAAAGGGCCCAAGCACTGGGATTTTGCAGGTTCATTGTTCATTGAGAAATGCAGCCCAGACTGGGCTTCTTGGGCTGGTGGCTAAGAGCTGGGCCTTTGGGGACAGCGTGCTACTCCATCAGTTCCTAGCTTTGTGGCCTTGGACGAATCACCTAAACTCTCGGAACCTTCCTCATCTGTCGAATGGGGATGATATAAAACCTCCCTCATGGGGTTGAGGCAGGAGAGTAAAGGGACCTGAGGAGGAAGGGGGCAGCAAACCTAATAAGCCTGGTAAGGGAAACTGAGGCACTGGCCTGTTTGCTAGCAATGGCCTGCTGACTTACATCAGCCAGCTGAGTCACACAGGGGTCAAAGGGCTACGTGATAATTACGTGGCGGGAAAGAGGGAAGGGGCAGGAGGGGCTCCACCCACCCCCCACTTTCAGCTGACCTTAAGTCCAGGAGACAGTCACCTCACCCTGCAGAACTCGTGGACAGCAGGCAGAGGCCAATCACCCCAGTCAGCTCCCCCAGACCCCTAAGAGAATCAAACCACCCTGTAGCGTTCCCCTGCTGTGTCTCAAATATGCCAATCAGCACAGGCTCCAGAGTCCTGTAAACCCACAAAACAGGGACCCCAGGGCAGAACTTGGCGTTGTCTCCCTTGTAAATGCCCACCCTTAACTCTGAAAGGTACACTTTCTATTCCTCACTTTACCCCTCGCCCCCCCCAATAAATCCTCTGCTCATTTCATTAAGCTGTGGCTCGTCCTTGAATTCTTTCTCACGATAAAGCCAAGAACCTAGATACCTAGACACTGCCTGCGATAACAGGATTACCTTCAGAATTAAATAAAATAATACATTAAACATTTAGCCCAGAGCCTTGTAGGCATCCAGTGGATATTACTTTGCTATCTTTTACTTATCACTTTTTTCCCATTATCTTTGTCTGTGTCCTCATCGGACA
The DNA here is from genome assembly GCF_030445035.2 of Dasypus novemcinctus. NCBI lineage: Eukaryota > Metazoa > Chordata > Mammalia > Cingulata > Dasypodidae > Dasypus > Dasypus novemcinctus. The sequence goes on along the minus strand of NC_080700.1, from coordinate 28,675,766 downwards.
CAGCTTTCTACCTCGATGTCCTCCATTCAGAATCTGGCACTTGATAGATGTTCAACAAACCAGATGTTGGAAAATTATGTCAAATCAAAGATTTATTACCATTCTTTCTTTCTAGTAATTCCCTTTTAGATCTTTGATAAAGATTCTGCCTCACTGCAGTTTCACTCCACACCATCAGTGAAATGGGATAATATTTTTGCACATTTGAAAGTTTAGGATAATGTGAACTGTCCATCTCTGAGAATTGCTTGCTGAACATTCTGTCCCATCACTCCTGCCAAAGCAGCATTTGCAAGTACTGCAAGCAGATTTTTCTTCTTTTCAGAGCACAGAATAACCAGGTTCTTCTTCTCCAAATTATTTTCTCTGAGTAAGGAAATGACTCAAAAGGAAAGTGTGTATACAGAGTAAATACTGGGTCTCAGGAAACAATATTTTGCTACCCATAGCAAGTTTTAGTTTCTTTTCTCTTGCACCTAACTTTTTATTATAACAGAGCCGGGCCCGTCTTATCTGTGGGTCTTGCAAATTTCAAGGACCCTCTGGATTCTGCCAGGTCTAGAAAGGACCAAAAGGACCTTTTCAATTGGAGCCGTGGATTTCTTTCCCTTCTTCAGATAATGCTACCACTGTTTTTAAATTCTAACTGCTAATCTCGTCGTTTCTCCTTCAAAAATCCAGCAGCCAGCTCTTTCCTCCTTTGCCATTTGGGGCCTTTTGCAAGGACTGTTCTCATCTCTGTCTTGTGAATCCCACCCCACTTTCATCTCAGCTCTGAAGACCTTCCTGACTGCTTTGTGAAGCCTTCCCTATTCATTCCTGCGTACTTCTCCAGGACATCTTATGCCTGCCCTGTCTACTTCTCCTCTTAGCACCTCAGTGCCATGAAGGCTTGCGTGGTCTATTCACCTATGAATTCCCACCACTTAGCATAAGACCTGGCAAGCAGTTAGACTCTTGATGAATGCATGGAATAATAGTAAATAAATGAATGAACTCATGCAATGCCTGTGTTAATTATTTAATGTGTTGCGTCTTAAAATAGATTGTGTGTGATGGTTTGGAGTTCTCTGGACCCCAGAAAATCACGTTCTTAAGTTTAATCCATTCCTGTGGGCGTGAACCCATTATAAGTAGGACACTTTGAGGGGCTACTTCAGGGTGTGGCCCAGCCCAATCAGGGTGTGTCTTAATGCTATTACTGGAGTTCTTTGTAAGAGAAAGCAATTCAGACACAGAAGAAGCTACAGAAGGAGCAGCCAGAAGTTGAAAATCTTCAGAACTCAGGAAAGACCAGGAGACGTGGCCGGTACCTTGCCGTGTGATAAGCTAAGGATCGAAGATCTCAGGCAGCCACCCCCTCCTCCTCCCCAAGGCCATGGTCCTCAGAAGAAAGCATTGTCTTGATGGTGCCTTGATTTGGACTTTTCCTGACCTCAAAACCATGAGCCATTAAATTCCCATTGTTGAAGCCAGCCCATTGTGTGGCATTTCCTTGAGGATCCTAGGAAACCAAACCACTTTGAAAGCCTGGATCCAGAGATGAATTTAAAATTCTACCCTCAAGAATCTTCCAGGAAGGTGTTAACACAAATGAAAATATAATAAGACTATTACTGGAAAAAGCTCTTCCTCTCTATCCTCATAATCATTTCTGCTGATGATTAAATAAACATTTTTGATTTATCGAAAGTAAAGATAATGCATGGGCTACTTGTTTTCCCAATGCATGATTCTAAGAGGCTTCCAAAACATGCCACTAAGTGTACTTGGTATCACTGAACAATAGCCATACTTGAAATGCCCCTTTGAAAATCAGAACATGCTTAATACCTTCATAGACTATGAAGAGGCCCCTGTTCCTAGAACCCAGCAAACTACAATTTGGCCAAGCACTGAGTTCATTCTGTGGCCATACCATATAATAATCCAGTGGGCTCTCACATGGCCTTAAATTTTTAACCTTTTTCATGGAAATCATTGGCCACAGACCAAGTGCACCCTTGGATTCTGAGTACCTGTTACCAGGGTGGGAGAAGGTGGTGATTTTCTGTGGCTTGGTCACAGGTCATTGTAGCTGCTCCATTGGTCTGCTTCAGTAGCTCTGGCCCTGGGCTCTGAAATCAGAATCATGCCTCAGTGCCCCAGGGCTTAGAATTTTCAGACTTTGTTTGAGTCTTATCTCTGCTACTTTATGACCTTGGATAAATCTCCACTTGGAGTTTACTTTTGCATGGGAAACAAAAGTAGAATATATTCCTCAAGGGATTTTTAAGAGGACTGAAACAACCCACAAAAGCACTTTGCACATGGAAAGCACTACACCATCACAGGGGTCAGATCAGCGTCGGGTGTTTGTCCCTCTAGGTGGCAATGACAGACTGTGACATCTTCCTCACAGTGGACACCCCATGGCATTTTCCAATGGAAAGGGAACTCCTAAATATAATTTGTGGGTTGCAATCAGAAAACAGAAAGAGTGAAGGTTATCTCTTCTCTTTTGCTACTCATTGAATAAAGCATCCACCTCTTTCCCTCCTCCTGGCATCTTATCAATGTCGCCCTAACCCAGAGATCCCAGCCTACTTGTTTTGTTCCTTTCTCTACTTAAAGCTTGCCTTCTTCTACCTCCTCTGACATTTCAAGGCCCAGTTTCCACAGTAATAATCCTTTCATAGAGACATTCCTTTATGGCCCTGGCCGTTTAGTCTTCCCTTGTTCTGGAATCCGACAGGTTTTCCATGAGGATGGGTTATCTGCAGTGTAGACAGACCCACACACATGCTGTACTTCCGTAGCCACCACAGTCCAAATGTGAAATGTACCAATGGTGTTGTAATAGTAAGCAAGTCTTGTGGAAATTGTTTTTACCCAAGTTTGTAGAAGGAAAAACTGACACTCAGAGAGATTACAGAGTTCGGCTAAGACCAGACTTATTAAATAACAAAAACCTAAATCTCCTGGTGCTAGTCCAGCTCTCTTCATTTATATTCCAGTCTACCATTTCTCTCCTCCTTATTACATTTCTCTTTCAGCTTATTTTTGTTGACTTACATTCTTGATTTTCTTAGAGCTAGTGTTGTACTAGTAATCTGGCTCTCTGAGGGAGGAGGAAGAGGAAGAAAAGAAGAAAGAGAAGGAAGAAGAAGAAGATGGGGTAGAAGAGTGGAGAAGAAAAAGGAGAATGAAAAGAAAATAAGAAGGAGGAGAAATCCTGATTTGTAGTGTTTGCCAATTTCCATGATGTAAGCACTCCCAACCTGACTGATTTCAAACTACCAGCAGGTTTAATACCTGGCTTTCCAAATTCCTCAGTATTTCACCATTAACTCTTCAGCACACCACCCTCCTCCCAGCCTTTAGTCCCTGAGAATTATGTGCATTCTCCTCCATTTAGTGTCACCTCTGCAGGCAAGAAGGCTGAACGGAACTGAAATACACTAAAACAAATGCAGAGAAGAATTTCCTGTAGACCCCAGTAGGAAAATTCCCACAAAGGGCTGGCAGGACAACTGATCCAAAGGTTAATCCCAGGAAGGTGTACGAACCTGTGATCCTGTGCCAGCGTTTAACCTGTCAGCCTGACTCATTGTCAGCTCAAGAGCATCACGCTCCCTTCACGGGAAACTTCTGAAAACATCCTGCGACAAAGTTTTCTTAAAGGCCACCAAAAGGCCAGCCAAATTCAGTTACCCAGAAGAAGCTTTGTGAGATGCTTTGAAGTACAAACTTTTAAGCACTAGAGGATAACAGGTGACAAGGCCATGGATTTCTAAAGAACTAAAAAGTTGTCTACATGCTGTGACAGACACTGCATGAAGTCAGATCGCCTTGGCCTAAGAGCCCAGTTCCTCCACTTATAGATTTTAACCCTTCCAACCTTAAGCAGGTAACACAACTTCCTTGGTTCAATGTCCATAAAGTGGGATAACCATAGTATGTACCTCATAAAGCTCTTGTAAGGATTAAGTAAACAAAGCAGACTTCCTCAAAGTCTGTTCTGTGCCAACAGTTGTCCTTGAGATGTTTTACATTCAAAGGTTCCGTGATCAAGTGTGTTTGGAAATCACTGAATTCTAGATCCTCGCTCAATTGGGCTCATTCTGCTTTTCTGTAACAAGTAAATAAAACAACACCTTCTCTACAGAGAAGGGGAATTGCAATAATTTGGGGGAGGATATTTTCGATGAGCAGAAAACATAAAATGCTAGAGCTATGAATGAAAAAATTGCAACAGGATGTCACTTTTATAGAACTTATTCAAGAATTTGATGATGACATGGACTCTTGTTTTTTGTTTGTTTATTTGTCTTCAACTTCTAGTCTAGAACAGCAGGTCAGAGACTGGGCCCAAACTATATTCTTTTGTTGTTATTGTTGTTGTTGCTAAACCAATTGAATATAGCACAGTAGGGATTGAGGAAAGAAGCTGGGCTTTTTCAATGTATCATTAGCAGGAGGGTTACTAACTCCAGATCTCTTCCCTACTTTCTTCTGTACATCCAGCCACACCACCAAAATGTTATTGTCCCATATATCAGTGACTATATTTGTATAGTCCTTACTGTAAGAAAGGCATCTACGCACAGTAAATGCATATGAGATGAGAACCATTATGACAACTGTTTTACAGCTTAGCAATGGGAATTTGGAGGATTTCAATAACTTGCTTTCCTAAGCATACAGATGCAGTAAGTGACAAAACTATGACTCAAATCCCAAATATGGAATCAAAGAGTCCTGCTCTTAGCTTCTCTCTTATCTGCAGGGTGAAACCAAGGGACACCAATCAGGTTCCATGCCATTGAAACATTGCTCAAAGTCAGAGAAAGAGGGAGCAAAGCTGAACTTGCCAAAGAGCGCAGTGGCTCACCATAATCACAAAGCTTACGACAACTGCTTCCTCCTCTGGAAACTCCCTCGTGGCTGCCACGCCATAGTTGGTTGGGGAGCCTGAGGAAATCTTCTGTCCAGCCCGGGGATAAGGAGGACATAATTCTTTCCACATTTTCATTCAGAAAGGACAGCTTGCTTCATGGGCCATTTCAAATCCACAGGGGAATTCATTCTGCGACATTTCTGCTGTCCTTTTCACTTTGCAATTTCGACCATGCCTGAGAAAAAATCCATTATCACTTTGCACCTTCCACAATTTCTGGGAACAAATCCATTTTCACTTTGCACCTTCGACAATTTCTGAGGACAAATATCTGATGGAAGAACACTGATTGAGTTGACTACCAAGAAATTTTTCCATTACTCCTAAATCATGAGGCAGCCCTTCTGACTGAATGAGAGATTCGGAGAGGAAAGAGATGGATGGGGCCGGAGTGGGAAAGGGAGCTGAGAGAAAGAGAATATTAGGCCCTAAGTCTACAGAAGGCCCAGGACTGCCATTTTATTCTTTTTGACCAAGGTCCAACCACTGCATCATCCCAGCATGACAGATTTGTGGCGGGGTCTGTCCATTCTAGTTGCTGTGTATGTTAAAATATTTTCCATTGCTTGGAGTACTAGAAAAATCTTCCCCAAAGGCTAAATTCAGCCTACAGATATGTTTTGATTGGCTCACAAATTACTATAAACTTTTCAAATTAAGTTTTTTTTAAAAAGGGGGGGGTGGGAGACTCTGAATTTTTTAAAAATCTAGATTTTCAACTCTTCTTTAAAAAATGGATGATTTGCCAGTCCTAGGCCCTCATTCCTTCTTGACCGTTGGCTGGGCTGGGGAGCCACTACTTCATCTCTTCTGCACCTTTTACACCTGGCCCCAATCACTGACCCCTCTAGGGACACGCACTGGTGACTCCTGCCTTGCAGCTAACTGTGCTTCCAATACTTCTTTTCAATTTCCCTTTCTTAGAAAGGAAGAAGAGTCTTTTCTACCCCTGGCTCCTTGTACGTTTGTATTTATCAGCGGTAACAGTTGCAGTGAAGGTGGCACAGATTTCCAAATGATTTACTTTTTTCTTTCTTTTTTAGAGAACTTGTGGGTTTACAGAACAATCATGCATAGAATATAGGATTCCCATATACCACCCCACCACCAACATCTTTCATTACTGTGGAACATTTATTTCAATTGATGATAGCACATTTTTAGAATTAATGTCTATGGTCTAAGATAGGGCTTCCTGTTTGTGTAGTGTACTTCCATGGATTTTTAAAATTTTTATTCTGTTACCATGTATACAATCTAACATTTCTCCTTTTACTTATATTCAGATATCTGTTTCGGTGCTGTTGATTACATTCACAATGTTGTGCTACCACCACGACCATCTGTTACCAAAGTATTTCCATCATTCTAAGTAGGAACCCAGTACATTTTAAACCTTAACTTCCCATTCCCTACCCCCACCCCATCCCCTGGCAACCTATGATCTAGATTCTGACTCTATGAATTTGCTTATACTACTTGTTTCAAATCAGTGACCTCATACAATATTGGTGTAAGGGGCCCCAAATAGCTAAAGCTATCTTGAAAAAGAAGAAGGAAGTTAGAAGTTTCATACTTTCCAACCTTAAAACTTATGACAAAGCCACAGTAATCAAAACAGCATGGTACTGGTACATGGTCAGACATATAGAACAATGAAATCAAATTGAGAGCTCAGAAATCTACCCTCACATTTATGGTAACTTATTTTTTGACAAGGGGGCAATGACCTCTCAATTCAGAAAGAATGGTCTCTTCAACAAATGGTGCTGGGAAAACTGGGTCTCCATATGCAAAAGAATGAAGGAGAACCCCTACCTCACACCATATATAAAAATTAACTCAAAATGGCTCAAACACCCATATGATTTGCTTTTATGTTTTATTTTGATTTTCTGCACCTCCAGGTTTTTCTCACTCACATCTCCTTCATGCCTCTTAATTTCAAACTCTCACCTGGATCTTTAGCTCCCCTCATCTGAAGCATCCCCTTGTCCTGTAAACCCTCCCTCTCTCCACCCCAACATACACTTCAGCACACTCAGCTCAACTCCAGAGGCCCCAATCTCATGGCATTTGCTTCCTGTTCTATATCAAACAAAACCGTTCACATATTACATTCACACCATGCTAGATCAGGTTATATTATTTGCATAGTACTATTAAAAGTGAAAAATCAGCCAGAGAAAGTTAGGCCCTGGCGTGGGTCCAGAAAAACTTAAACTGTTTTTATTACCTGTATGTTATATGATACTTTTTTATTTATTTAGCAAAAAAGATAAGTTTCTGTTAGCTAAAACACATTAAAGATACATTTTAATAAAATTTAAAAAAAAAAAAAAAATATATATATATATATAGGAGGTACTGGGGAATGAACCCAGGACTTCATACATGGGAAGCAGGCTCTCAACCACTGAGCTACATCTGCTCCCCAGTACAAGCAGACTTTTTAATTTCTTTGTTCGTTTTTAGGAGGTACCAGGAATCAAACTCAGGACTTCATACATGGGAAGCAGGTGCTCAACCATATGAACTACATCTGCTCCCCAGTCATTACATTTTTAATTTAAGAAATATGGGCCAAGAAAAACACTTTAAAACTGTACAGAAATGAGGGGTAGAAGACGCTGGACATTTTATGGAAATTAAACATGTTTTAAGGAAATGATTCCTTTCGGTTGATAAAAAACTTGAGATAGGCAGTAGAATCAATTTGTGTTTCCAGTATGAAATGCATATCATTGGCTAAAAAAAAAACAAAAATAAAACAACTTCTCAGTTGTGGGAAATGGTCCAACTTTTAAAATAATCTTTTTTTTAAAGATACATAGATCACATAAAATGTTACATTAAAAAATGAGAGGTTCCCATATACCCCACTCCTCACCCCCACCCCCCACTCCAGCCATGTCAACAACCTTTTTCATCAGTGTGGCACTTTCATTGCATTTGATGAATACATTTTGGGGCACTGCTGCACCGCATGGATTATAGTTTACATTGTAATTTACACTCTTCCCCAGTCCCTTCAGTGGGTTATGGCACGATATGGAAGGTCCTGCATCTGTCCCTGCAATATCATTCAGGACAACTCCAAGTCCTGAAAATTAGAGCTTTTGTTTCCTGCTCAAGCGTTTTGTTACTTTGCCTTCAAACAATAGCATAATCTGATTTTAAGAGCAGTGACTAGAAAAATGCACTGGTGATTTCTCTGGCCAGTAACGTTAATGAAAACTGTTAAAAATAGAAGATTGAAGCAAAGAATTAAAAAGATGTAGGCAAAATTTACCAGAAACCATGGTGTCTTTTGAAAATTAAATCCCCATTGTGTCATTAAAGGAGAGGGCAGGGGACTGCTGAAAATGGACAATCCATTAACAGAGAGGTGCACCAAGGAAAACTATCATCCTCAAGGGGGTGGGAAGTTAAATGGGAGTGGAAATAAATCAGAATCTGCTTAGGATAGAACCCAGGCAATCTTTACCCTTTCACATCCACCTGCACCGTGTACATCTCCTGGTGTGAAACTGCTTGTTGGAGAGCTGATGGCAGTGGATTCTCCCCATTTGAGCCTCTGCAGTTCTATCCACCTTCAGGAAGAGCCTTCGACGCTCACGGCCACCCTTGTATCCATGGTAACTGTAAACAACTCGTCGAAGCCTGGGTGGAGAAGTTGCCTGGTGAATGGCTCTCCCAGAGTCTCTTCTTCTGTTGCAAAGTGTTGACAAATTCCTAAACACCACGTGAAAGTCTCCAGGGGAGGGCGCAGTCACCCAATCCTGTGATTTACCAATAAATGAGTTACGTAATGACTACAAAAAGGGTTTTGAGTTTGCTTCTCTGTCTCCCAATCCTGTGATTTACAGTAAATGAGTTACATAATAACTATAAAAAGGGTTTTGAGATTGCTTCTCTGAGGAGCCTTCTCAATAAACGCAGACAAGAGCATGTGCCCTTGCACCCCACCTCCACACAGGGTATGATTATCCACCGTGGTTTCAGAAAAGTCCATGCTGACTTTACTATGCATCCCTGTGGAACGTCTCTCCAGTGCCCGTGACAGGCCAAACTTGATCTGGTGGTGCTGGCCTTTTAGGTTGGAGTGGAGTGTGGACAGGGAGCAGGGAAAAGGGCTGGGCAGCCCCTGTGGGCTAGGTGCCCTAGGGGAACAAAGTGGGAAGAAGAGGTCCCTGACCCCGAAGAACTCACACTGCAGGGGCGTGCTGCCACGGAACAAGAGCAACAGCAAAATGGGGTGCATCTATGAAAGTGGGGTATTTACAGAGTGCAATGGAATCAGAGAAACAGCCTATGCCAGAAAAAAGCAAGGATGGCCATATAGAAAATGCACTTCGAGGCAGGTGTTGAAAACCATTTCCTCCTTTGTGTGCCAATTCCACCAACATTGATGGAATGTGTCATGAGCTGGACCTTGACCTCCAGTGGTGAGTAAGCCAGAAGTCACAAAAAAAGTTACGTTAAAAAATATGAGGTTCCCTTATACCCCACCCCCCACCCCCACTCCTCCCATATCAACAACCTTTTTCATCATTGTGGCACATTCATTGCATTTGGTGATCTGTGTATCTTTTTAAAAAAAGACAAATAAAAATTTAAAAATTTAAAAAAAGACACATCCGCTTATAAACAAAATTTGTTTATAAACAAAGCAGTTATTACAATATTTTGAAAAGAATTTTCGATCACCTTATTTTGTCTGTCATTGTAATGATCATGTTGGTAACATAAAGTTTTATCATGCTACTGATATTTTAAAAATAATGCTACAGGTAAAATATCCTTGCTCTTCGAAAAAACAAGTTATTCCTGCTCTGAAGATGCTTGACACAGATTGAATTGAAGACACAGATTTTAAAAAAGAGAGAAGGAGAGGGAGAGGGAGAGAGAGAGGGAGGGAGAGAGAGAGAAAGAAAAAAGAGAGGAAGGAAGGAAGGAAGGAAGGAAGGAAGGAAGGAAGGAAGGAAGGAAGGAAGGAAGGAAGAAAGGAAGGAAGGAAAAAAGAAAGGAAGGAAGGAAGGAAGGAAGGAAGGAAGGAGAAAAGAAGGAAGGAAGGAAAAAAGAAAGGAAGGAAGGAAGGAAGGAAGGAAGGAAGGAAGGAAGGAAGGAAGGAAGGAAGGAAGGAAGGAAGGAAGGAAGGAGAAAAGAAGGAAGGAAGGAAGGAGAAAAGAAGGAAGGAAGGAAGGAAGGAAGGAAGGAAGGAAGGAAGGAAGGAAGGAAAGGAAGGAAGGAAGGAAGGAGAAAAGAAGGAGGAAGGAAGGAGAAAAGAAGGAGGAAGGGAGGGGAAAAGAAGGAGGAAGGGAGGGGAAAAGAAGGAGGAAGGGACGGAGAGAGGGAGGAAAGGTGCAACGCCAGGAGGCCAAAGCAGAGTGTTCTGCTAGAAGACAGTAGCAGGGAGAGGCCCCAGGCAGTGGTCAGGAGGGTCTCACTGACAAGGGAACTCTCAAGCTAACATTTACAAAATGAGCAAAAATCACCCCTGCTGAAGGACAGAAGAAGCGCATCCAGCTAGAGGAAACCGTGGGCCTGAAGGCAGGATGGCTTTGGACCTTTGTGAAGAAGCAGCAATGCCTGGCAGGTGCCTAGGGAGGGGTGGGCAGGGGCCAGATGCTGCAAGGGCTGGTAGGTGAGAGATTAAGATCTTCTAGGCACAAAAGGATGATGCAGGAGAGTGAGAGGGTGCATTCTGGATTTCAAAATCCACTCTGACCACAGGGTGAAGGGCCGGGTTGGGGATGAAGAGAGGGCAGGAAGACCAACCAAGGAGCTTTTGCAATAGTCCCCGTGAATGCTGATGTGGGTGGGGGTGGGATAAGGGATGACAGTGGAAGTGGAATCAATAATGAGATGTGGTTTGGAGATAGAACCCATGAGTCTTGCTATCTAATGAGCAGTGGGTGATTTCTAGATGGTTTTCTAGATGGGTGATTTGAGTAAAAAGGCAGGTAAAGGTGACCTTTACGTTCAGTGTTAAGTTTAAGATTGCATAGAGATACCGGGTGGATATATCCCAGCAGCAGTTTTGTTTATGAGACTGGAGTTTTGAGGAAAGACCCAAAATTGAGATACAAATATTGACAGAAGATGGCATTGAAATACATTGCAAGCCTGAGATGTGGAGGGACAATTCTAACATGTAGGAATCAACTAGAGGATGAGGGGCCCAAGTAGGATGAAGAAGAATCAAGTGAAGAGGTGAAAGAGAAACCCATCAGGCAGGCCAGGAGAAGAGGGGGTTTTACAGATGGCATGGCTGACCACGTAGGAGCTGACAAGAGGATGAGAACTAAGAGGTGTCCCTTGGGGTGTCATCACGGGGGTTGCAGGTGACCTTGACTGGTGCAGTTTTGATGGAAGAGTGGGAATGAAAACCAAATTTCAGGGAAGTGGATTTGGCTCAACTGATAGAGCATCCGCCTACCATATAGGAGGTCCAGGGTTCAAACCCAGGGTCCCCTGACCCATGTGGTGAGCTGGCCCACGTGCAGTGCTGATGCACACAAGGAGTGCCATGCCACAAAGGGGTGTCCCCCACGTAGGGGAGCCCCACACATAAGGAGTGAGCCCCTCAAGGAGAGCCACCCCACATGAAAAAAGTGCAGCCTGCCCAGGAGTGGGGCCGCACACATGGAGAGCTGACGCAGCAAGATGACACAACAAAAAGAGACAGATTCCCAGTGTCACTGACAAGAATGCAAGCAGACACAGAAGAACACACAGCGAATGGACACAGAGAGCAGACGACAGAGGAAGAAGGGGAGAGAAATAAATAAAAAATAAATCTTTTTAAAAAGAAAACCAAATTTCAGTGGGTTGAAGAGTAAATTGAGAGCGTGGCCATCTCTTTGATGACAGAGCACACAGGTGTAAAAAGGGGCGCAAGGAGTAAAGAAATGGTTTTCGTGTGTTTGTGCTTTTAATCTTGCAATGTAGGTATGCTTGTGCTGTTAGTAATGAGCCCAAAGAGGGGGAGAAATGAGGCTGCAGGGGAGAGAGGGAAACAGAAGGTCAGAGATGGTCTGTCGGTGCAATTAATGGCCCTAACAACTCACACTTATTTTTTCTCCCACGTGTCAGTGGTTCAGCTGGAAATCAGCTGACCTTGGCTGGGCTCACCTGGACTTAGCTCCACGCTGCACGTGCCTGCTCAAGGCACTCTCGGTGTTCAGCAACGGCAAAGCCCAGTAGGATACCCCAGCCCTCCAGGCACACACTAAGCCTGTGCTCATGTCTCACCCACCCACACCCCATTTTCACCACCGCTCATGTGGCAGGGACCAAAGTCAAGGATGGGGAGCGTGTACCTGACCCACTCGAAGACCAAGGCAAGGAGTGGGCATACGACACCTCGACAGGGGAGTGAAGAATTTGGACCAAAATTCACTCTAACACAGATGGGATCCAGAGCATGAGCAGAAAATTGTCCTTTGACAGGGGAGGGGAAAGCCAAAGCAGGGAAGTTGGTAGAATAGTCACGGAAGATGGCAGAGCTCCTGTTTGACAATAACACGGTCTCAGGGAAGTGTCCATCAAGACCTGCAGTCAAATTGAGTGGGGAATACAAAGTACACATTTTTTTAACAAATCAGTTTTATTGTTACCTATTAATAAAGCATAAATCCTTGGCGGCAGACTTGGCCCAGTGGTTAGGGCGTCCGTCTACCACATGCGAGGTCCGCAGTCCAAACCCAGGGCCTCCTTGACCCGTGTTGAGCTGGCCCCTGCGCAGTGCTGATGCGCACAAGGAGTGCCCTGCCACGCAGGGGTGTCCCCCACATAGGGGAGCCCCACACGCAAGAAGTGCGCCCCGTAAGGAGAGCTGCCCAGTGTGAAAGAAGGTGCAGCCTGCCCAGGAATGGTGCTGCACACACGGAGAGCTGACACAATAAGATGATGCAACAAAAAGAAACACAGATTCCTGTGCCACTGACAACAACAGAAGCGGACAAAGAAGACGTAGCAAATAGACACAGAGAACAGACAACGGGGGAGCGGGAGTGAGGGGAGAGAAATAAATTAAAAAAAAAAAAAGCATAAATCCATCCAAAGAGTACAATCAATGGTATTCAGTGTAATCACATATTTGTGTATTTATCACCCCAATCATTCCCAGAGCACTTTCATTATTCCAAAAACAATAGTAAACAAAAAACAAAATTCATCACCTTTCAATTTCTCTATGCCTTGCCTGCTGAACATAGAGACTATTCTTTTTCCTTCTCTCTAGTATATTTGTATTTATATTTTGTAAAAACAGTCTTATATATGCAATACTCCCCATATTTGCATTTTTCATGAGGTTGTAGTATCTTATACAGTCCCATGTTACAGGTTTTAGCTTTCCTTCTAGTAATATACATGACCTTAGACTTTCCTTTTAACCACTGTCATACCCATACAATAGCACTGCTAGTTACAAAGGTCATGATATGCTCTAAGGATTTCTATTCATTTCCAAAGATTTACAAACAACTTTTTACCAGTTCTGCACAGATTAACCCTCAGCTTTCATTCTCTACCTTCCTTCCATTTTCTGGTAACCTATAGTCTAATTATCAGCTCCATGAGATTATGCAATATATTTGGTTCAGAGCAGCAAAATCATACAGTATTTGCCCTTTTGTACCTGCCTTGCTTCACTCAACATAGCGTCTTCCAGGTTCATTCATGTTGTCATATGCTTCAAAACATCATTTCTTCTTACCACTGGATAATTTCCATCGTGTATATACAACACAATTTGTTTATCCACTCATCGGTTGATGGACACCTGGGTTGTTTCCAACTTTCGGCAATCGTGAATAATGTCACTATGAACATGGGTGTGTGAAAGAAAATAGGAAAGAATCTATAAGAAGTGAGAGAGCCATCCTACAGGAACACTGTAGGAGGATTACCCTTTATACAGAGGAGGAATGCCAGACTTGGAATGATTGCTTCCCTTGGGATGAGAAACTGATATAACAATAAAGTTAAGAAGGCAGGTTGACTCCAACATAAGAGAAGTTCATTTCTTATTTATATAAGAGTACAGGGCAAGTGGAGAGGTCAGTGGGAATTCGACTAAAGAGGATTCTACCTTAGTTTTCAACAATTGGCTTCCAATGTCACACTGGATGTTTCCATTCCAGCCAACTTGGAAAAGCAAGGAAGCGTGCTCTGCTATTTTTATGGGCCAGACTTGGAAGCAATGCTGTTCACTTGCATGCATATATCTTTGACTAGAAATTGTTGCATATCACCATGAACATCCCAGGAGGCCAGGGAGTGGAAACCAGCTGTGTGCGCAGGAAGGCTGTGGGTTTGGGTGGGCAGGTCTGCCTGCCACGATGATCAAATCATTTTAAGTGATTGAGAGGAGTCAATGGAAAGGACCTGATGGATATCTAATGAGGTAATAAATATTTCCATAATTGTAACCCTCTAACACCTGCTTCCTGTTAGGGACGTCACAAACATCTGTTAGGCTGCGGTTACCCAGACCTCACCTCCCCCTACCTCCTTCTCTGGGGAAGCCACAAACATGCTGAGTGGCCGCCCCCTGGCCACCCCCTACCCCCACCTCCTGTTCTATTGTGTGCTGTTCCACAACCTGGAGGAGATGTTAAGTCTATTGAAAAGTCTGGCCAGACCTTAAACCAAGAAACTTGGAAGAAGCAGCCCCAGATACTTACAGATCAGAAATGCTCAGTGAAGGGGCCTCCTCCTCTAGAAGTGGATCAAAATTACACTCAAACAGTATAGCTGGGTCTCTCTTATAGGCTGAGAGTGGGGGTCTGAGGCAGGATGGAATAGGGACCTCAGGAGAAGAGGCAGAAAGCCTAAAAATTTCCAGAAGAAACTGGAACTGCTTTCTGCTGGGCTCATGTAAACAAGTCATGAAAAGGCAGCTTGTGCCTGTTGAAGTGATGGGAAAGCAGCCTGCAGCTCTCACCCATCTGCTGCGGAAACAACACTGGCAACGTATGCTCACTGACTGCACAAACAAGTCATAGGAACGCAGTTTGCTGTGTCCACCCAGCAGAAAAAGGAGAAAAACAGGATATTCCCACACCACCCACATATTTTCATAAGCCCTTCCTGGGAGCAATAACCAGGAGCCAGTCACTGCCCGACAGCAACTCTTAATCCCCTAAGAGAATTGAATCACCCAATAGAGTTCCCCTGCTTTGACTCAAATATGCCAATCAGCACAGACCCTGGAATCCTATACTCCCCCCTCCACTGCCATTAAACAGGGGACTGCAGGGCAGATCTTCATATTTTCTCCCTTGACAATGCCCACCTTGCACTCTAAAGGCATATTTCTGTTCTTCTAGTTTACTCCCCAATGAATTCTTTCCTTGCCTGACTAATCTGTGGCTCATCCTTGAATTCTTTCTCACAAGGAAACCAAGACCCTAGACACAATCTCTGGTAACAGAGCTACCCTCTATGGACCCCAACCATGAACAGTTTCAGCCACCCTGGGGGACTAGCTGTGATGGGACTTCTTTCTCTGCTCTTCTGGACTCTTTGGGCTAAGTGCCAAGGAGATCTTTACCCTTTCTGGACTCTTTATTCTGGGCAATAAAGGAATCATCTGCTGAACATGCTGTTGTACTCTAAACCTGTATTTCCATCATGCACCATTGTAGCAGCTCGCTCACACTTCCCATGATGCACCGTTGTAGCAACTCGCTCACACTTCCCATGATGCACCATTGTAGCAGCTCGCTCACACTTCCCATGATGCACTGTTGCAGCATCTCACCCTACACTTCCCATGATGCACCGTTTTAGCAGCTCGCTCACACTTCCCATGATGCACCATTGTAGCAGCTCGCTCACACTTCCCATGATGCACTGTTGCAGCATCTCGCCCAACACTTCCCATGATGCACCGTTGTAGCAGCTCGGTCACACATCCCATGATGCACCGTTGCAGCATCTCGCCCTACACTTCCCATGATGCACCATTGTAGCTTGCTCACACATCCCATGATGCACTGTTGTAGACCTCACCTCACACTTCCCAAGTTACTCCCATCTCTGCCATGTTCCCTTGAGAAAACGGAAAGAGATCAGGGAGTCTGGGTCAGAGGGAAGGGGCAAAGGGTGGTGATTCTCAGGCTCCTCCATGCTTCTAGACATAGTTTGTTGATATTCAGTGGGTGCCATTTAAAATCAGGTCTATGGCTGGCTAAAGAAAGAGCTCCATGGAGAAGCCTGTCTGTAAAGGAGCTACTGGGCTACCTGTTTCCACTTGGAATGCCTCAACAGCAGTGGGCTAAGGTTATCTCCAGAACAGAACCATCTTCCCTGCCCACCCAGAAGTCTGGGTAAGTCAGAAGCAGGAAAGATTCCAGGGGAATGAGAACTCACCCAAATGCCACATATTTTCTCTTGTTATCCCAATAATTGGGGGAAAACAGGTTTTGATATGCCCAGAATTTAGAAAATTAGAATACTGAGGTTGCTTGATTTTAAAATTTTAGAAATAATTTATGATGAGTCGAGATTACAGCTCTTCTTCTTTTTTCATCTATTCTTAATTAGTTATAATATCCTAAAAATTGTCCTAAAATTTATACCCAAAAATGTATAAATACTCTATTTCCTAAGGCATGTGTATGTATGTAGACACCCATTCATACATACATATACATATTCTATGATCAAAAACAAACAAGTAAACGCCTAAAACTAAAATATAGGTAGTCTCAGAGGAAAAAGCTAAAATTCAAATAAAAATTGAAGACCCTGTCTACCATTATACAAATCCTAAAGGTAATAAGAAAAAAATTCAACTGCAGGCATTTTTTAAAAATAATTATTCTGAGGACTCAACACCTTTTTTTTTTGAGAATATGGTATGAGTCCATTAATTTTATAGAATTTGTTTTTCAAAACTAAGAAAAATTTCCCACAAAGACAACCTACCAAACTTGTCATTTAAAATTTTGGAGTACTTGTGTCAAAACACTCTGTAATAACCGTGCGTGCTTCTGGCGCCCGGTGGTGCTGGGACCTGTGAGTGCAGAACACTAGAGGGCAGCAGTGCCCCCGTTAAAGGATCAGAGCAGTCACCTGCTCTGCAGTAGCTATTGCTCTGCAGGAACTATTGCTCTGGAGTAACTCTGGCTCTGCAGTACCTACGGCTCTGAAGCATTGATGTTGCTACTTTAGCACTTCAAAGCCCAACATCTCACTAAGGAGGCCTTTGGCGAAGCCGAGGAACTTTTGAAGTACCTGCCAATGTCCCATAAGTGTATTTATTAGTTCATCTATTTACACAATAGGTTCAGAAAAATGGCCCCAACTGTTATTTAATTCAAGAAGCCAATTCAGAACGTTCAAAATGAGGCAGAAAAAGGAAACTTTTCTATTAAAAGATTGCTGCTGATTCCAAATATGGTGGTGATGATCAATGAAATATGGGAAATGAGAAACCACAGCTCAGGTCCCAGACCGCTGCTGGGGCTTTAGGGGACAAGGTTTTCAAGGTCAGCATCTGTGGGCGATGACTGTTTTCTCGTTGCATAATTGTCAACCACTATCTCTGCCTCCTCAGCCCCTGGCCTTTTATCAGAAACCTTAACTGAAACGGTTGTCGGTTGTCGTTTCTTCGTTTCTTGTGCTCTTTTTCTTTAATGGCAGCTTCAACCATCTCTTCAAGATAAATAACCCTCCCCCCCCGCCCTTTTTTTTTTGTTGTTCTGCTTTCCATTGAAGATGTTTTCCCCCAATATCAATTCTCCCTTCTCCTATGTAGCAAAATAGAATTTTTATGCAGACATGTGGCCATCCAGCCGAAGACATTTCCCAGACTTTTTTTCACCTTGTTGCAACCATCTCACTAAGAGAGGTCGATAAAAAGGGAGCAGGAGCAATTTCTACAATTTCCAGGGTGTGCCCTTAAAAAGAAGGAAAAAACATCTACTTCCTCCTTTCTGTTGGCTGGAATGGACATGTGATGGCGGGAGCTAGAGCAGTCCTCTTGAACCCTGAGGAAATGTTCAGGTTGAGAATAATAGCTTTCAGCTGCTTGTCCTAGATTGTCTGCCTGGATGGTGATGTGAGAAATAAATAAACCAAAAGGCCACAAAAGATATATTTCTTGCCTTCACCTCTCTTATGGAGTTACATGCACAAATATGTATATGTACAGAAATAGATATATTATATATATGATGTGCATTACTGCAAGTTGTTAACTCCTGGTATACTTGCCCCTGTGCAGATACATTTCTGACAAGGGCAAATAGCTAATTTACCAAACATAGCAGAATAATGTTGGAAATGAGTGAAGAGGAGGGGCTAAGACAGACACACTGCTAGAGGCAGATATGGAAAGTCCAGGAAGTAGTGGTCAGAAGCCTGGCATTGAGTGCGAAGATATGGGAGAAATATATGAAAAGAAGACACTGAAAGAACAATCCAGAGTCATTTCATGGAGCTCCAAACTGTCCCTTCTATTTCAGTGTCTCCTGACACTGGCAAAGCATTGCAGCACCAAATGGTTATCAACGAGAGTTTTCTGATGCCCCAATACAGCCAGAAAAGATGATGTTGTTTAATGCTGCACTACATTTGTGAAGAAATAAAGTAATGCACTTTATGAAACATTTTATTCATTATGAAATGCATACACTTAGTTTACCTGAAATTTCAAATAGTAGAAAATAGCTCATTTCCCAGCTAGATCAAACAAGCAAGACGTTTCTGTGCCAGTTTTCAAACACAAACCATATTCTCAGAGATCATATCAGGAGACGCGGTCATATTGAAAGAAGCATCTGCACGAGATGACTTTTGCTTTGATTTCTGGAGTCAAATGCTAACATATTTGCAGGGACTTCCATGAATACCACAGCCCCTGGTCAGTGGTTTCGGAGGGCTGCACATCGAATCTGGCAGACAATTCCTACTTTCCATACAAAACACAGTTTTATTTTGCAAAGCTGAAACCATGTTTCCAAAAGACAGACTTGGAATCATAAGATATCATTTTGAATTTGATAGAGAGATGCAGATAAGCTTACAAACACAGTAGAAAATTTCAAATAACACATTTGTCAGGCTTCAACATGTCAGTATTTTTGCAATTCATGTCAGTACTTTTCTCAAGTGTCTGTTCTTAATACATGTCAGTAATTTCCCACGTGTGTTCATGCATTTGCATAGCACATTACAAAGTTTAGTTCCCTGAGCTTTTTACCAAGTTTAAGAAAGTTGGTAAAATCTGATTTTGTAACTAACCTTGGAGTTTGGATAAAACCACTTGAAAATTCATATCAGAAGTCAACTTAATTCTAGTTATACTCTAGCAAACATGAAACTCTTACTAACCAGAAGTCCTCAGTCATACAAGGACCTTTAACTTGACACTGGAAACGAAACAAAGGTTCTTTCTACACTGCCCCAGGAAAGTTTTGCTTTCCTTTTGAAATGATTCTAATTATTTTAAAAAAATTTAAACCCTTAACACTTCAAACTGTGCTATAAATTCCAATTTCCTAGTGCTTAATTAAACAAAATATTTTTTAAGTCCCTTCTGGATGCCAATTACTCTTCTTGGCACTGGGAATGCAGCTATGAAGATAATAGCTGTAAGTCCCATCTTCAAAGAAATTTCTTGCTACAGACTTTTATGGGAGAGTTGCCAGTTGCAGATAAGAGTGTGTCTGTCTTTAATAGGAAATAAAAGCAGATTTATATTTTTCTGATGACCCATTATAGTCCAAACTGCCTTTATCAATAGTAATAATTTCAATTATTACTTATTCTGCTATCTTTTCAGTCTTCCAACACAGTTTTTTCCGTTTATGAATTCTCGAGCCTGATTTCCTTCGGTCCTTTTACAATCTCACATATACAGGAAAGAGAAATGAGATAAAACTCAAGCAAGTCAAGTGTTGCTATGACTAGCAGTGGTACATTTTAATGCATAATATGTTTAACCTTTTGCCTAAATGAGTTATGGGGGGGATTTTTTTTTTTCTGGTTTGGTGTTTCAAACCATGTTTTCCTTTTGTGCTGTGACCAGAAGCTTTTGTGACCTATGGCTGCTTCATGAATCATTCTGAAAACTTTCAAATTTGTAAATAATTCACTTTCATTCAGCATTTCCCAAAAGCCCGTTTTGTGGGACCCAGAGTGACAAAGCATTCTTTGTCGAATCAATCCAGGGAATGCCATGTGTGAATCAATCCAGGGAATGCCATGTGTGAGAGCCTACCATCCTCCCATCACCATGCAGAGATTTGTACTGTCCTTTAACATCCTAAATCTCTGATCCTACTGTTAAGACACCTGCTTCGTTTGCTTCAATATCCACATTTCCCATATGTTTTTGGCCAAGGACTATTTTCTGCCTACCCTCTAGTAACATGTTTCACAACGTGCTTATGGAAACATTCTCTGCTACACCAGCCTCCTTACATTGTAAAGGACGATGCATTGTCGTTGTCCGCCGTTTCACTGGTCTGTCTGGAAATGAAGGCTTCCGAATACATCCTGGCACAGGAGAAGCCCGCGGATTTATGCTTTCTTCTCACGCACCACAGGTCTTTCATGATCTTCAGGAAGTAGTTTCGAAACTTCTCACCAATAAAGGCATATAGCACGGGGTTGAGACAGCAATGCAGAAAAGCCAAGATCTCAGTGATACTTTTCGTGTAGCCAAGTATCTTTTCACTGGAGCAGGTGCGGTTCATTCGGCCCAAATTTGCAGCTGTCACAAGGAGGACCATATTATGAGGAATCTGACAAACCAAAAACACAAGCACCACGGCCAGAATCACCCGGATGGCTTTATGCCGCTTAGAATTCTGAGCGTGCAGTAAGGTTTTGATAATGAACATGTAGCAAAAGATCATAAACACCAAGGGGATAAAGAAACCGAAAAGCAGCTGAAGCACCAGCATCAGCAATTTCCACTTGATGGGGTCGGAGACCGTTTCGTACTTGGGTTCGCACACCTCGCGGCCTTGCAAGGTGTACTTCTGGTAGAAGGTGAAGGTCGAGCCGGAGATGATGATCGACACTACCCACACGACAAGACAGATGATTTTGTTGTGGGCTAAAGTTTGGGATCTGAGCCTGAAAGATTTGGTCGCCTGGACGATAGCAATGTAGCGATCTGTGGTGATACATGTCAAGAGCAGCATGCCGCAGTTAAAGTTGATGGCATAGATGCCTTTGATGAGTTTGCACATGGCATTGCTAAAAACCCACGCTTCCGTAGCATGGTTCACCGCCCAGAACGGGAGCGTCAGGACAAACAGTATGTCTGCTATGGCCATATTCAAGAGATAAACATCGGTCATTGACTTGGCTTTCTTATAAAAAGCAAAGGTGATCACCACTAAAACATTTCCCAGCAGACCAAAGACACAAATTAAGGAGTAAGCAATGGGGACAAAGAGCTTGGAGAAATTTCTGACCTCCCCCAAGGAGCAGAGAGAGAAGTCATCATCAATTAAATAATCCTCATTACTATCTGCCCCGAAATAATCTTCATTGACATAATAATATTCGCTGGAATTCATTGGCTCCTGAAAAGAAAATGAAGGTAGAATTAGCTCTCGGGCAATTTTCCGATAGTCTCAATTAACCACAATTATCCTCTCAGGCCAAAAAAGAATAAAGTACATGCTTACTTCACTCATTGTGATACTTGAATTTGGCAGCAAATGCAGGCCTGGTCTTGAAAAGGAATGGAGAATCAACCCTCTCGCTCACTGGTAGAGACAATAAGAAAATAAAAGTGAATCTAAGAAGAAACTAAAGCAAAATAGATGATAAGTTAGACAAGTATTCTCTGAAAGCCAACCTGGTTGGACTTGGTTGTCAGCAGACCAGATTTGGCAGATATTTATTAAGCCC
The DNA here is from genome assembly GCF_030445035.2 of Dasypus novemcinctus. Taxonomy (NCBI): domain Eukaryota; kingdom Metazoa; phylum Chordata; class Mammalia; order Cingulata; family Dasypodidae; genus Dasypus; species Dasypus novemcinctus. The sequence goes on along the minus strand of NC_080700.1, from coordinate 28,653,937 downwards.
CTTATTAAGAATATTTATTAAGTAATATAAATATTTGTTATGCGTATAAATATCCTTAATAAGAAACTTAATAAATAACTGCTAACCCCTGATCTGGAGTATAAAGAAGAGTGATAGCAAGACTATAGACATTATGCACAAAAATCTTCAAGCGGAATTCAGTTGATTTACATTCAACGAAAGTCTACTGAATAAAATTGATGAAATTACGGATGTGTTTAAAATAATTACAATTTGTAGTCCCAGCCTTCAAATAGTTTCCAGTAGAATTCAATGACTGGCAACCAGGTGTGCACATGAGACTCTCCAGTAGAACTTTTGAGATTCAGATGTACTGAGTAAGAACCTCTGGTCCAGAAAGAGAGTAAGCAGATATGTATATGCATTTTTTTAAAGCCGCAGATCAGACCAACCCAACTCTAGTTGACATCACTAATCCAGTGGGGCAGAAATTCAAGCAAATTCAAGGTGCAGGAAAGAAAGAGAAACGCTGGAAAGTTAGGAAAGGTTTCCTGGAGGAGGGGTTCCCAAACTGGGCTGTTAGAGAATATGGGCAAATGATTGGCAGAGAAGGGGCAATCGCCTGCTGATGAACTGCACAGCAGGCTGAAGAGCAATCCTGAGCGATTCATTTTTGTGACCTAGCCAGACCAAGTCAGCCTCATCGCTGCCAAAGCACACTTACTGAGTGTATCATGTGCTGGGCGTGCCAAGAGGGATAAAAAATGGATCCAGCCTCAGGAGATCTATCAGACTAGTAAGGGACAGAATCTTGAGGAGATTCTGATCACAAAAGTCTTGGAACTGTATCATTTGTTTTGTTTTTTAAAGATGCATTTATTTATTTCTCTCCCCCCTCCTCCATTGCTTGCTCTCTGGGTCCGTTCACTGTGGGTTCTTCTGGGTCCACTTGTATTCTCATCAAGTGGGTCATCTTGCTGCGTCAGCTCTCTGTGTGTGAGGCACCACTCCTGGGCGGGCTGCGGTTCCGCGCAAGGTGGCTCTCCTTGCACAGGGGCCATGCCTCGCGTGGGGGGCACCCTTACGTGGGGGCATCCCTGCGGGGGCCGGCACTCCTTACGCACAGCAGCACTGTGCGTGGGCCAGTTCACCACACGGGCCAGGAGGCCCTGGGTATTGAACTCTTGGACCTCCTATAGGGTAGGCAGGTGCTCTATCTGTTGAGCCACATCCACTTCCCTGAACTGTATCATTTATAACAGACTCAAACTGAAAGGAAAGAAGAAGTCTTTGCTATTCTCATGCTCGCTTACTTTTCTTTATTTGGCATGGTTTATCGTTCTGCTTTCTTATGCACCCAGACAAAAATAATTGGCCTAAAGTTACCTGATATTCAAGTGAAATATGCTTGCTAACCACTCACTCCTTCTCTTCTTATCTATCTTGACCCCCTACCACGTGTGCTTGCAAGGTTAAGAGGAAAGAATAATGTCAGAAGTGTAGGCATCATGTGTTGGTAGAGAGGGTAAGAACTTCTTGCATTATCCATTACACTGTGTGACAGATTGAGGTTTTTATGGACCCCAGAAAATCAAGTCCTTAGGGCTAATCCATTCCTGTGAGTGTAAATCTCTTGTAGGTGGGACTGTCTTTTGATTTAGGTTACATTGGTAGGACATAACCCAGGGTGGATCTTAATCCTTTTACTGGAGTCCTGTATAAGTGGGATAAATACACAGATAGAAAAACCCACAGAAGCACAGGGAGAAAGGTGCTGAGGCAGGAAGCTGAAGCAACAAGACTTGGAGGACAAGGGGGAGACAAGCAGATGCCACCTTTGTGCCTTGCCAGGTGACAGAGAAGTCCAGGATCACTGGCAGCTGGTTTTCAACAGGGAAAACATCACTTATTGAAGCCTCGATTTGGAAATTTTTATGGCTCAGAAGTGTAAGCTTATAAGTTAATAAATGGGAAGGGCTTTGGAAGTGATGGCAGGAGAAGAAGGCATAAAGGCATGAGGCTACTTTATTTTTTTTTCTTTTTCCTTTTTTGTCTTTATTTTTTTAATGTTACGTTAAAAAAAATGAGGTCCCCATATACCCCCCCACCCCCCTCACCCCACTCCTCCCATAACCACAACCTCCTCCATCATCATGGGGCATTCATTGCACTTGGTGAATACATCTCTGAGCACTGCTGCACCACATGGTCAATGGTCCACATTATAGTTTACACTATCCCCCAGTCCACCCAGTGGGCCATGGGAGGATATACAGTGTCCAGTAACTGTCCCTGCAGTACCACCCAGGACAACTCCAAGTCCTGAAAATGCCCCCACATCACATCTCTTCTTCCCACTCCCTACCCTCAGCAGCTACCATGGCCACTTTCTCCACATCAATGCTACATTTTCTTCAATTACTAATCACAATAGTTCATGAATAGAATATCAGTAAGTCCACTCGAATCCATACTCTATTCCTCCATCCTATGGACCCTGGGATGGTTGTGTCCACTCCACATCTATATCAAAAGGGAGCTTAGATTCCACATGGATGCTGGATACAATTCTGAGGCTACTTTAGAGAAGAGTGAGGAGAAAATGCTGTCAGAAAGCCGTGAAAATGTGTGTCATTATTATGAGGTAAGACAGAACACCCGACCAAGGAAGAGAGGCACTGGCTAAAATGGGCTCCTGAGTGAGATAGAGTAGGAGTTGGGAAGCAATATAGCAAAATTCATATTGTATGGAGATTAATATGGTAATGATATAAACAACAGTCACAGTAAAAAGTATTTGAAGGATGGCTCAGCATTCTATGCAGTGAATACCTAGCTGGACTTCCATTTAAGGATATAATGTTTCCTGAATTCAAAAATAATTAAGTTCAACAAATATTTATGAAATATCTACTGAGATAGGCATCGGGGGAGAGAAAGATGAATAAAAAGTAAGCCCTAGCTTCAAGAAGCTGACAGTAAATAACAATAATAGCAGGCTGTACAGTGAAAAAGTGATTAGCTCTTGGAGAAGAGAAGGTCAATGTCAAGAAAGACATGTTACATACAGGGTTTTGGAAATTCAGGCCCTGGTGGAAGTACACTGCCAGTAGAAACTTTTGGACGTTTGGCCTAAATTCTATCCTACTCAAGAGAAAGGATTTTAATTTCTTCTAATTTACTTATTCTTGATTAGATTATGAGCCTCTTAATGACAGAAAATCACATTAAACCAAAATTTGTAAATTCCTGTCTCTGAGGTAAATGTTACATACCTGCAAGCGTGTACAGTAGATAATTCTGAATAATGGCAAATCAAATGCCCTTGTGGTTAAGAATCACTGCTCTGCATTAGAGGGTTGTTGCCAAGTTTACTGTAAGCCAGTCACTCACGGTAATTAGAAATGATTCAACCTTCCCCAAGCCAACTGTTGTCACCACAAAACACGTGTGAATTTTTCTAAAGGAAATCATGTTAGTGACAAATTGGCATCTCTGTCACCACAACACCTGAAGAATCATGCTCACATTTTGTTCAAGTCAGTGACCTCAAATCTTGCATGGCAATTATCAGCTCTTTGGAGAAACAAACTGTGGATTTTATGTTTTGAAAATTTTGCTGGCAAGGCAACTAAGATGTTTTAAAATAGGCATTTCTATGCCTTTATTCATGATCTGAGAGTAAATGATCTACCACTGGCAGATGAGAGATTGAGGGAAATGGATTATAATCTTTTGTCCATTTCACTGGCGAACCAAGAAACCAACAATGGCAAAGCTACCTGAAACAAAGTGCCTTGCTCATTGTCATTTTTAAGGCTCACCTTTTTCTTTCTCGCACATACTCCTCAATATCATCATGAGCCACAACAAACTAGAGTTTACAACAAGGTCATTAAAGTACAAATAAAATACATTTATAAACTGACTCTTAAAATGTAGTTTACTTACCTTTGGAATTTAAAGGTTTCCCAAGTCAGTGTTTCTCAGATAGGTAGGTATACAAATAATTCTATAGAGCAAATTGGTATTAAGACATACTGTTCAAAATCATCTTTTGGAGGAAGAGTTTCAAGGGCTCTAAAGGGGAATCTTAGAACGACACATTTTAGAAGTATTGTTCTAATCAATTTGGCTTTACAATTAGCATCCCTCTTTTCTAATATTTGGCTGCATTGAGTAAAGTGTTAATCGTCACTGTCTCAATAATTCTCCACTGTCACTACCTGCCAGTGCATTAGTCCTTCACAGGACTTATCGATTCTCCCAAGCCAATAAGGTATTACTTAGCACACAATGCAGCATGCACCAAGTGAAACACCTGTATACCTAAAATGCAGGCATCCCTGGGAGTTTCTTTTGCCTCAAAGGTATGTCTCATTGACTAAGGCTTTAATCAATATAATGTTAAATGATTCTACAGGTACTGTTTCATCCTGAACCCATATTTTCTAAGAGCTGAGCTGGAAAAAGCAGATTAGACTTGGGAATCTCACAAGGGTAATTTTTATGTGAGTTAGCATGAGACACCAGTGCTCTTTCCCCTACACCTCGTTGACTCAACTTTAGAGGGACTATTAAAACCATCATTATGTGATTTGACTAATATGACATCTTCATTTGCCTTTCTGCTTCTCCTGACCTTATTCTATCCCCACCTGGCCCCGAACGTAACAAGACATTTTGGATGGGACAAATTAATGAGTCTCTTTCTCAGGTCACAGTTTGGAAACCAGGGTAGCCTTGTCCACAGTTGACTGGTACCCTTCTTTCCCACAGAGAAATCAGTACAATTTGGACACAGTCATCCAACCAACTAGAAACCATCTAGTTTCAGTTTCATCCAGATCATATTTCCTCATCCTGATCACCACTAATTTATGACTTAATAACAGGAAATACCGTGTGGAGGTATCAGACGCAAGGACCGTGTTCAAAGTCAGCAGAATAACAGACCCTCATAGACGCCTCTCCCTCATCCCCAGAACCTGGGAATATGTTACCTTACATGGAAAAAGGGACTTTGCAAATGTGACCTACCTTGAGTTGGGGAGATTTTCCTGGAGTATGCAAGTGGGTACAACCTGATCATGAGACTTTAAAAGTGGAGAGCCTTTCTCAACAGAGTCAGAGATGAAACAGAAGAAGAGGAGAGATTCAAAGTAAGAAACTCAACCCATCGTTGCTGGCTTTGAAGATAGAAGAAGAGGGGTGCATGCCTAGAAATGTGGGTGGCCTCCACAGCCTGGGAATGGACCTCAGTTCACAAGCAACAAGAAAATATGGATCTCAGTCCTACAACCGTAAGAAACTGAATTCTTCCAACAACTTGATGGAGCAAGGAAATGATCCTCCCCCAGAGACTCCAGAAAGGAAGGAATGCAGCACTGCCTGCATCCCAATTTTACCCGGTGAGATCAAAGACAGACCTCTGACCTCCAGGACTGTGAGATAATGAATTTGTGTTGTTCAAAGTTGCAAAGTTGGTGGTAATTTGTTATGTGAAGGATAGGAAATGAATACAATGCTTAATAAATGTAGCCTGTTAAAATTATTAATTTATTATTTTTATTTTTAGGCTAAACTATTGAAACAATGATGTTTAGAATGAGTTATGTGATAGATCCATCAACACTGCACTGGTCAAATTTGCTAAGGAATTTATTTTATTTATTTATTATTATTATTATTTTTACAAAATAAACCCTCATTTCTACTGCCAACTCTTTGTGTGTGCATTTTTTTTTTTGAGATTTATTTATTTATCCCCACACCCACATCATTATATTTGCGGTCGCTGTCTGCTTTCTGTGTCCATTTGCTGTGTGTTCTTCTGTGTCTGCTTGTCTTCTCAATAGGCAGCACAGGGAACTGACCCTGGGACCTTCTAGAGTTGGGGAGAGGCCCTCAATCTCTTGTGCCACCTCAGCTCCCTATCGTCTCTTATCGTCTCTCCTCTGTGTTTCTTTTTATTGCATCATCTTGCTGCGCCAGCTTTCCGTCCAGGCCAGCTTCCCACACAGGTTTGCTTGCCTTCACCAGGAGGCCCAGGGATCAAACCCTGGACCTCCTATATAGTGGACAGGAGCCCAATCATTTGAGCCACATCTGCTTCCTTACTAAGTAATTTAAAGTTGAGCCATGGGGAAAAAAAATTCAACTGGAATCAGTTAAATCAAAGTGGCCATGATGATAAAGACAATTCTCTGTGTTAGCACTGGACTTGTTTAGTCTACAACAATGAAGGGTTGGGTAGAAATGGGGACATCGATTACTTGAAAGATTGTTATTTGAAAGAAAGTCTAGGCTTACACAGTATCATACCCAAGGGTGGGAAAATGACCAAAGAGTGGAAATGATGCAAGTAAATTTTGAGCTAACATTAAGAAGAACATTTGAACAGTTTAACAAGAATGGCATGGGTTGCTTCAGAAGATGGCTAACTCTCAAGCATGAGTGGGTGAGTCATTACATATGAGATGGGTCAGTGCCCAGGATATCCTGGCTCAGAATCTCTAAAGATAGAGATCTTTGAAAAGAGAAGGGGTTAACAGCAGCCTGCAACTCTCCTCTTTCTTCTAGGGACACCCAGGAACGATTCACCTTGACCAGACATTCTTGCAAATACACCAATGGCATTTGCTAGTGGATACCTGGGAGCCCTTATCTAAAGAATGCTTTTAAGCAGTATATACCTGTGTGTCTAGATTGCTTATTGCATCTAAATCTGGGTATTTTGGATTATGGGGTATGGTCCTCTGAAAAATGGGAGGTAGCCACATGGACATCTTCTGTGTGATGAATGGAATAAAACTCAGGAGCATTTGAGAAAAGTTTTTTTGCATGTGTTTTCAGAACATGATCTATAACCAAAACATGTCCTAAAAGAGTCTTAGTAAGCTGTGCCTGATGATTTCAGGTTCTCCCAGGAAAGGAATGTTTCTCCGTGCCTAGTGATTGCCTGTTTCTTTGGAATCTTTCGTGGAATTTGGTGTTAAATAAGATTTGTGATTCCCAAGAATGTCTATTCTGGCAATTGAACTCTTGGGGTCAACACAATCTGTATATTATTTTAATGTATAGTCATGTTTGGAAACTATGGTTTCATAGGGAATTCAAGCATCAAATGACTAGATTATTATATTATATCAGCATTTGAAAGTGAGTTCCCAGAGATGCTCCAGATGAAGAAAGGGAGGGAGGGAGGATCACTCCAGGTTAAATAAATTTGGGAAATGCTACCAACTACATCCTCCTCTTGGATATTCATATTACAGATCATTTATCAGTGGCTCTTCAGAATCCTGCTTGAATAACACACTCTTTCCCAAATTTACTCACCCACAGAATCCTTGTGAATCAGTGTTTACAGAGAACACTTTGGGAAACAGTGGCCTAAGGAGTCACTAATTCATTCATTCAAAGACAGATTTGAGTGGCTCCTATGAGCCAATCCCTATGTCAGGCAACAATGCCACCAAAACAACCGACACGTGCTTCTAGACCTCAGTATCTTGCAGCCTCTCTCCAACCCAGGTATTGCTTACTTTGGTGAGTGTGGCGAGGGGCACCACCAAGATAAGCGAAGTATTCACCTTTGGGCAGCACGCTGGTGCCCATGCCAGGCTCTGATTTTGAGTGTATACCATCACTCAGAATTCATATGAAACAAGAACTACGCAGGCCTCAAGCTAACTCCTGATCGATCTATTCTCACTGTGGACATAAGTTAGATTTCGAAATCAACTGTAGTGAACATACATGTCTTTGAATGGTTTCTTCCATTTCTAGAGGTTCATGAGAGGTTAAAGCTTCATATTACTTTTGCTTTTAAAGATTGAAACCATATAAATATATTATCCTTTTTAATGGAAGACAGATGTTCTAGGATCTCACCAAGGGCAGATGTTGGCAAGGTGACGAGCGATAACTTAGCCCCTGCCTTTCCATTTTTTAACACTTCAAAAATTTTGTTACCACACACGAAAAGAGTTACTTGAAGGAAAAAACCTTAAATCTAGAGTAACATTTTTAAGCATAGCACTTAAAATGTTCATGAAAAATTTTATTGCAATAAGGTAAGGTAGTTTCCTAGTGCCGTAGAAGATAGCAGCTCATTGACTGGAGAAATAAAAAATGCAGAGAACACTTACTAATATGTGACCTAAAAAGCAGAACCAGCCCGATGAGCGGAAGAACGGGTGGTAGCCCACAATACACAACCCAGTTTAAGAAATGCCAGGCAGTTCTCCGCCCTCTGCCTCAGAAAGCCAGGCTCCAACTCCACCAAAAGTCACCTATGGTGACTCTGCTTCCGCGGAAAACCATTTTTTTCTTTTTTGAGCTTTGCAGTTTTCCCAGATCCTCTACTCAGATGCAAATGACCCAGGGACGGGTGGGAAACAGTTTAAATCCTTAGCAGCCAGCTCCTTAGCTGGTATCGGTTCACAGGACACGCTCTCAGAAATGAACCTCTGGTTGGCTCTAGGTGGAGCCGGGAGTGGGGCGGTAGAAGAGACGACCAGCAAAAGGGAAGTCAAGTTTCCAGAAGAAACTAGGTTACCGAAAGGGCAGAAGCAGGTGGGCAACCTACCAACCTCAGTTGTCCATTCGGCCAAGGGCTGGTCTCCTCGAAAGAATCAAATGTGAGGGAGCCATTAAATAAGATTGGTCAAAATAATATCGGTAAGAAAAGCTAGGTTTAAATCTGAATTCAAATTTCATAATAAATTTAATGGTTAAATATAAATTAAAGGAGACGGTTTTAAGTCTGTGCTTACTTTCCCAGTGATAGCTCTGGAAGACAAAGAACAAGAGCTGAAATAAGAGAGAGAACGTGCACCTGCACTTGCTATAAATTAAGTTCTAGTTCTATGATAGGCTTTAAGATCACTGCTTAACATCTGTCATCTTTTAATCTCACAAAAATAAACCTTTAAGGGGCATTATTTTGCCCCTTTTATAGATGGGAATACCAGACTCATCTAAGGCTGTGAGTAATTGTGATACTTCCCCCTCTAATTCTTACTAGAAATCGAAATCACTTTGTCTCCAGCAGAACTTACTGTAAAGTCCTTCCAGTGCCATAAAATTCTCACAGGTTCTTAAAGAAGGCATTTATTTTTAAATGTTGTATTGATATCTCAGAATCTGGCAATGGTAGGTAGCCAATAAATATGTGTTTTCTTAATTCATTTGAACCATGGCCACGTAGTTCTTTATACTTTTGTTAAACAAATATCAGTGGAGTTGAAACTCTAGCCTGGCTTCCTTCTGCTTTTGCGTAAGAGTGGTTAAGACAGGGGCCAAAAGGTTTTTTTGATTTTTTTTTTTTTCCTCTACTGGTGAACATTTAGATTGTTACCAATTTTTCGCTCCTAAAAATTGCTGCAAAAAAATCATTGTACATACCTGTCTGGCACATGCTATTTCTCTAGGATCCGAATGATGTTGATGAGTCAAAGGGAAAACCCACCTACATTTTCATTATTTTGATTGCCTTGTAAATTTCTTAATAATTTACATCCCCAGCAAATGATTTTCTGACTCATTTTTCAATCTATTCCTGAGAGAGGAGTGCTAAAATATCTAACTATAATTGTGTTTGCCTATTTTTCCTTTCAATTCTATCAGTTTTTCTTTATATATTTTGAAATTCTATTATTAGAGGCACCCAGATTTAGAGTTGTTATATCCTTTTGATGCGTTGACCCTTTCATCTTCATGAAATATCCCTCTCTATCCCTGGTAATATTCCTTGTTCTGAAATTGACTTTGTCTCATAGTTGTATAGCCAGTCAAGTTTTCTTTTTTTACCTTTAATTTATCAATACTGCATATTTAATGCGGTGTTCTTATAGAATGCGTGTAGTTAACCTCACTTCTTTCCTTTTTAAATCCAATCTGCTGATCTCTACCTTTTAAAAAGTGTTTAGCACATTTACATGATTTAAGATTAAATGAACCATATTGTTTTCTATTTCTTCCATCTGTTCTTTGTTCCTTTTTTTTTCCTTTTTCCTACTTGCTTTTGGATTGAATATTTTTTTTAGTTTATATTCTTGTATCATATATACAACCTAAAATTTCCCACTTTTAACCACATTTTAACCACATTCAAGTATATAATTCAGCTGTTAATTACATTCACAATGTTATGCCAAAACATTTTTTTCCAATGATTCGTTTATTGGTCTTTCAATTTCCTGGTTCCTTTTGCTTCCTTGGAAGCTGGTTTTTACGTTTTCATTTTTAACTTGCACACCTTATATCTTTAATCATTTCAAGAATAGCTTTAGGCCGTGCATTCCTCTCTTTCTTTATAGTGCTGAATCCCACAATATCTATTTTCTGCTTCTCGTATGCTGAGGAGGCAATAGAAGGCAGACTCTTTTTACTGTCACAGTATTTTTTATGGTCATAAGATATTGATTTCATAATCACTGTCCCGCATTTGCAGCATTTATCACAGCTCTGCCTGTACTGCACTGTGTGTCATAAAATTTCCGCCCAATCTATTTCTCTTACATAACTCCACTCAATCTCCCAGCTAGCAGACTCCCACTCATTATTTTGTTTTGCATCAATGACACACTGCAGCCAAATCTTTTCTTAGATTACTTTTTTAGTTTTTCAAAGTCTTATTTACTTGGTGAGAGAAAGAATTTAATTTCTCTCCAGACCGATGCCCTGTGGTTACTTAAAACAGCAGGGCCCCAACCGAACCATGGGGCATGATCCACTGCAAGGCAATTCAAATAAAACCACTTAAGGCTCCTGGAAAGGAATAGTGCGTTTCTCCAACGTACAGCACTCATATTGAGACTGGGAGAACAATGCACTTAGTGTCTTACTCCATGTTAAAAAGGTTCAACACAGCAGTCTTCTGAAGACTGAAGAGTAACACTGTTCCACCTTTATTGTTCCCGTGTCTGAATTTGGAGGTTTTTAAAGGAAAAGCTTAAGGTACCCTTAGGCAGGCTCACCTGAAGGAATGCTGGAATCCAAAAGGTATTGTCGAGCTACACTCCCCTCAGACATGCTCCAGGCACCCACCTCACCAGCTGGACTCTTTCAACAAGAGAAGTTTTTAAAGGCCACTAGGGAAAAAAAAAGCTGCGAGATACCAGAAATGGCCAAAAGCAAATTACTGAATTACCACTTCCTATTTAAAAGTAACGCCTGTTTACCCAAATGGAGATGATTAACCATATATATCCTGTAGGTTATAAAATAAAATCATCTGACTCTTTGGGGTATAAGTCCAGTCAGTTTTAAAGGTGATGGGAAAGGCAGTCCTTGGGCGTTGGTTGGAGTCTTTGAGTGGATTTTCAACAAGTGGCAATGGGTTGGCCCTCAAACACCCGTACTCTTTGTCTAATGGCCCACTGTGATCACCCACCTTTAGCAAGCTGACAGGGAAGATCTGAAAAGGATTTTTGGAGGAGGCCAGTGAGCGTAATGGCTCAGGGTACAGACTCTGGAGAGCATCTGTTGAGATTCAGTCCTGGCTCATACAGTTATGCATTTTCTGTAAACAATTTTCCAGTCCGAAAATTTGATGATGTGTGTGGAAAGTCCATTCAAAACAAACATGAGGTGGGAATGCAACTATGGACTAAAGTAGACTTCATTATTCTGGTACTTGTAACATTGATGTAAAGGCAGTGATCACCAGAGGTTCTGAGGGGAGGGAGAGGGGAGAATGGGTATAACCTGGAACATTTTGGGGACATTGGAATTGTTCTATATGACATTGCAATGGTGGATACAGGTCATTATACATTTTGTCGAAACCTACAAAATTTGCCATGCAAAGTGTAAAAACCATAATGCAAACTATAGACTATAGTTAGTAGCTCTGCTTCAATATGTGTTCATCAATTGTAACAAATGTACCACATTAATGAAGGATGTTGTTAATGGGGAAAGTGTGGGAGGAAGAGGGGGTGGGGTATATGGGAATCCCCTATATTTTTGATGTAACGTTTGTGTAATATAAAGCTTCTTTAAAAATTATTTTTATCAGAAAAAAAGTCCATTCAGAACAAAGTCCAATGACAGTTGGTAGAGATTAATATCACAATCATAAGAAATTGCTTCAAAATTTATTTAAGACATTTTTAGGGGATCATCTGCCTGTGGTTGTTGGCTAACAACACTGAGGACATGGCATGTAGTTCAGAGTTTATCAGTAAGCATTTATTTCTAATTGCTTAACCGTCAGAGTATGAAAAGTCAGTTCTTTCAACTGGAGGACCCTATAAAATTTAGAATTAAAAGGAGTCCTCCAGTCACATAGACAGAAGAAAATATAAATTTTTTCCCATAAAAGGGAAAAAGAATTTAATAGAAAAGAAAAGCTATTTAGGAAATGTTTGTTGATTATATAAATGATCAAATTTTATGATCTTGAGCAATAATTTGTGTGAAGAAACAGGTTTTCTGACAAATTGACTTCCTCGCAGAATGGCTGTTTCTTTTAGAAATAACAAGGATTTAACCTTTTTTCAACTTTGTCGAAAAATGTTTGGCACACAAATGATCAATGTCCGCTGACACTGTGCAGCTGAAAAAGGGTGACAATTGATACCCCTTCAACTGTTCAGTAGACCTTGACCTTCACTGATTTTACAATTCTGAAGTTTAATGTTAGCTAGTCACTGTGCATGTCCATGATTCGGCGCTTTGCAAGATTTCTGAGGAACAAACTTGAGTCTTGATTTGGGTGGCTGGTAAGCTGGAATTCCTGAGGTCCAGCAGATGACCCTAGTTGATCGTGGAACACCTGTATTTTAATGGGATTTTTACTTCTTGTGACAGTCTCCAAAGATGCTAACAAACAGGCACGCAGTCCTCATTTTAGGAAGTAAAATTTTTCTGTCTGAGCGGATGAAAAAGTCTGGGTAATGGATATCGGTGATGGTAGCACAATATAATGCACGTAACTGATATCACTAAATTGTATACTTGAAAGCAATTAAAGCAGGAGAATTTTGAGTTGTATGTATGTTACCCCAGTAAAAAAATTTTTTAAAAAGAAAAGGTAAGCTAGAATTCCCCTCTCCTTGACTGCAGATTGGCCTCTGTGACTCTCTTGACCGGTAGAATATGGCAGAAGTGATACTCTGCAATTTCTGAGGGGCAAAGGCAGTCTTGCAGCTTCCTCTGGACCTCTTGGAACACAGGCTCCTTTTTGGAACCCAACCTGCATGCTGGGCTGAGAGGCCCAAGCCATATGGAGAAGGCTCCATGCAATTGCTCTGTTGGTGCACTGGCTGCCAATGGCGGGCACATCAGCTGCCAGCCCCGTGACTGAGCCGAGCAGCCCACGTGCACCTTCATGTGACTCCGTTGCCACCCCCTCTGACTGTCACTGGATGGGCAGCTGAGCCCCGTCAACCCACACCACCATGAGAGTTAACAATAAATTGTCATTTGGGGCACTAAGAGGTGGGGTAGTTGGGATAGTTAAGTAACAATAGACAACTGGAACTCTACTTCTTATCATGTACTCAAAATCTCTTCCGAAGTACAAAAGAGGTAGGTAAGTCCAAAAACACATCAAAACAAAAACTTGCTTTGTAACTCTTCCCCCCAAAAAAACAAACTCCTAAAAGATCCATCAGCCTTCCCAGGAAAGCCAACAACTAGAACAGATGCTAGCAGTAGAAAGATAAAGTAGGAACTCTAAACTCATGATGGTCATCAGGTAGAGAGTGGCAAGTTTAAATAAATTAAAAATAAAATACAGAAGCCAGCAGTGGTTTGCTTCGAAGCCTTGTGGTTTGGGTCTGTATCTCCTTCTCCACATAGAAGTAAAGAAAATTCTATTCATCAAATTATGTCAGCGAGTTTCCCATAAGGAAAACAAGCGCTTAACAGAGGGAATTACAAGCCATGCTGACATCTCAAATTTTGGAGTTTACAAAAACATCAAGTGATATATCCATGTACCTTGCCCACGCTGTGGCTTGAGGCCTGGGAAGTCATTGTACTTTTTGTTACTATGTGACCTAAATTGCCTGGCCTCCAAAGAACCAGGAGGCCAGCCAGCCTATTTTGTCTGCTATTAACTAAATTTGCTGGTAACTACTATGCACACTGTAGCTATGTACAGAGACACTTAAAAGAATGCAATTTCGGGAAGCAGACTTGTCCCAGTGGTTAGGGCATCCGCCTACCACATGGGAGGTCCACGGTTCAAACCCCGGGCCTCCTTGACCCGCATGGAGCTGGCCCACGCGCAGTGCTGATGCACACAAGGAGTGCCGTGCCACGCAGGAGTGTCCCCCGAGTAGGGGAGCCCCACACGCAAGGAGTACGCCCCACAAGGAGAGTTGCCCAGCGTGAAAGGAAGTGCAGCCTGCCCAGGAATGGCACAGCACACACGGAGAGCTGACACAGCAAGATGACACAACAGAGAGAAACACAGATTCCCGTGCCACTGACAACAACAGAAGCAGACAAAGAAGATGCAGCAAATAGACATAGAGAACAGACAACTGGGGAGGGTGAGGGGGGGGAAGGGAAGAGAAATACATAAATAAATCTTAAAAAAAAAAAAGCAATTTATTTTCCCGCCTTAAGGAACTTATATGCTGTTGGAAAGTTGATGTAAACATGCAGGGCAAATTAAGTAATAAAGCAACTCAAGGTATTTGACAAGGCTGTATGTGATTAATAATCAAAGGAACGGTATTGGGAATGTAAACAATTCCACCTTCCCAAGGGTGGAAGGCATTGCAGGGGCAAGAGCATGAGCAAAGACATGATAGGAGAGCTCAAAACTGGACTAGAATATGAGAACAGATTCAGGAGCTGGTCTAGACTGTGAGAATAGATGCAGGAGCTGGTCTAGGATGTGAGAACAGATGCAGGAGCTGGTCTAGAATGTGAGAACAGATGTGGCAGCTGGTCTAGAATGTGAGAACAGACACAGGAGCTGGTCTAGACTGTGAGAACAGGTGCAGGAGCTGGTCTAGACTGTGAGAACAGGTGCAGGAGCTGGTCTAGACTGTGAGAACCGGCACAGGAGCTCGTCTAGAATGTGAGAACGCCTGATACAGGAGCTGGCTACAGGGGAAAGTTGTGAAAGGCTGGATAAAGCACTAAGACTTTATCTTGGTGACAATGGAAAGAAACAGGAGGTCTGTGACCAGTGGAATGACAGGAAGCAAGTTCACAGAACAAGAAGTGATACTGAAGACAGGGTCACCACTGAGGAGGCAGCCCTGCCAAGTGAAACAGATTTCTGTTTATTAATCCTAGGTAGTGTTGGCATTGTTATAGCCATCTCCAATTTGCAGACAAGAAAACAGAAACTCAGGCAAATAAAGTAACTCCTCAATTCATGCACCTGCTAATTTGAAGGGCCAAAGTTCAAACTCATGTCACCTCATCCTGAAGTTCACCCTCTTCTGGAATAAACATAAAGAGGCTACGATGTTTGGGAGATATATTGGAAGAAAATTTGGTATGGGACAAGAGGAAGTACAAATCAAAATGATGTCAAATTTTACACCTGAGGAAATTAAAAAATGTTTCCACAAAGAGAAATAGGGAAATCAGAATTAGAAACCTTTTTCGAAATTTCTAACTTATTTCTTTTTTTTAAGATTTATTTATTTCTCTCCCCTCCCCGCCCCCCCGCCCCCCTCCCCCCCTCCCCCCCCCCCCAGCCCCAGTTGTCTGTTCTCTGTGTCTATTTGCTGCGTGTTCTTTGTCCACTTCTGTTGTTGTAAGCGGCACGGAATCTGTGTTTCTTTTTGTTGCATCATCTTGTGTCAGCTCTCCGTGTGTGCTTGCGCGCATCAGCACTGTGCATGGGCCAGCTCCACACGGATCAAGGAGGCCCAGGGTTTGAACCGTGGACCTCCCATGTGGTAGGTGGATGCCCTAACCACTGGGCCAAGTCTGCTTCCCTCTAACTTATTTCTATAAGGAGGAGAAGCTATAGAAACTTGCAGAAACTGGTCTAAGTGGGGAGGAAATAAGTTTCATTTATGTTTTTCTGGATTTTTTTTTCCATTTCTATAACTTTACTCATATTTACAATTTACATAAATAGAGTCAAACAATATGCAGCATTTTATGTCTGGTTTCTATCACTTAGGATCATTCCTTTCTTTCACAATTGATGTAAAAATATTAATATATTACTATTCACTACAGTCCATAGTTTGCTTTAGGTGCATTTTAACTCAAAGACCACCCTTTTTATTAACACCTTGTAGTATTAACATACATTTGTTCTGATTCATGGAAGAACAGTCTTATATTTGTATTCAGTAGTTTTACTGGATTTGATGAGATTGAGGCTTTGTACAACAAAATGTTCTTGAAGATGGGAGAGCGGAACAGAAAAAATTTGGATTTACATCAGTCACATATCAGTTGTTTTTCAAGTTAATCTCTGGTGTCTGCCTCCTCATCTATAAAACGGCAATTCGATATTTGTAAAGGATTAATATGAGAATTGGAGACATACAAAATGGATACATCATTTTGTGGACTGTATTAGCTCTGTAAATGTCTACTACTACTATTATTATTATCATTATTTTACTGGATTTGCAAAGAGCAGTTGCAGCAATAGACAAAGAAATAGTTACTTCTAGGTTGGAACTGAGCTCAGAGATGTAGATGAAACCTCTGCAAGCTTGTGCTTATATTTAGAGAGTAAAAAGACAAATTAAAATTAGGAAAAGAGGCAGAGAAGAAGCAACCAAAAAAGTTACTCAAAAATTAATATGGCATTATTAGGGAAGACAATAATCCTTGAAGAAAAACCTGCAGTATTGGGAATTTGAGAGCTGAAAATTGACCAGTATTTAATTGCTAGTGTTTACTGTACTTTCTGAGGACATACTTTCAGGATGTTCTAGCAAGAGGTTGAGTACAGGGATTTAAGAAGAGAGAGAACACTGAGAATGTGGAAACAACAGTTGTAGCCAGCTTGTTAAAAAAAAGATCTTGATTCCCCTCCACCTCACTCCCTGACAGTTTCTGATTTCAGCTGCAGCTCTCATGGACAGTTGGCAACTCCCATACAAGGACCTGATATTTTTCTCCAGTTTTATGCCTCAAGACTTTTTTCTGCTCAGCCCTCAGGGACAGTGCAGAGTGCAAAGGGAGTGAATGGTTCCTGGTGAACAGTCTTCCACCCACAGAGAGATGGAAGTCAGCCCTCAACCTACAGATAAATGGGAATCATCCACTCTCAAGCAACAAAGGAGATAGAACTCAGCCCTTAAACAACAGATAAATGGGAATCAACCCCTAATGCAGAGAGAGAGGGAAGTCAAGTCTCACCCAACAAAAGAGATGGGAGTCAACCTTCAACCAATAGAAAAATGAGAATCAACCCTCAATCTATCGAGAGATTGGAGTCAACCTTCAACCAATAGAAAAATGGGAATCAACCCTCAATCTATAGAGAGATGGGAGTCACCCTTCAACCCACAGGAACACGTGAGTCAACTCTTGACCACAAGGGAACAGGAATCAGTTTCAACCCACAGGGAGATGTGAGTCAGCTCTCCCAGCAGGTGAAGAGTTTCAAATGATCGTAGTCTGGAAATGCAAGCTGCAACCTCCCATCCTGTGGTGCATTCTACATGGTTCCCCCAAAATGTACCCAGCAGTTGTCCACTGGCTCAGCAACTCATGCTTCACTAGCTCCCCCTTCTTCCCTGCTCCTGCCTCACTCAACCATTCCTGGTCCTTGGGATCATCTGCCAAATAATGACCAGCACTAATCCCTGTCTTAGGCTTGGCTTTGGGGGAATCCAAACTATGATAGGCTCTTATTTTTTTCCAAGCATGCATGGAACTTTTCAAGGCCTCTGGCATGGCATTCAAAAACAAACAAATAAAAAGTCCCAGAAATTATCTTCTTGGCTCAAAAGGGAAGTACCACCATAGGGGGTAGAAACATGGGCTTTGAAAAATAAAATCAGAATATGGATCTGCCTCCCATCCCTACCAGCCAAGTGACTTAGACTGGCTAGCAAGTCTAATTGCCTCCTCTGTAAAAGGAGTACAATAATCACTGACTTGGGCAGTGGACTTGGCCCAGTGGTTAGGGCATTCGTCTACCACATGGGAGGTCCACGGTTCAAACCCCAGGCCTCCTTGACCCGTGTGGAGCCGGCCCATGCGCAGTGCTGATGCGCACAAGGAGTACTCTGCCACGCAGGGGTGTCCCCCGCGTAGGGGAGCCCCATGCGCAAGGAGTGCGCCCCGTAAGGAAAGCCGCCCAGCGCGAAAGAAAGTGCAGCCTGCCCAGGAATGGCGCCGCACACACGGAGAGCTGACACAATAAGATGATGCAACAAAAAGAAACACAGATTCCCGTGCCGCTGACAACAACAGAAGCAGACAAAAGAAGACACAGCAAATAGACGAAGAGAACAGACAACCGGGGTAGGGGTGGGGGGAAGGGGAGAGAAATAAATAAATAAATCTTTAAAAAAATAATAATAATCACTAACTGCACAGCATTTTTTAAGGTCTTCCATAAAATTATGCCTGTGTAACAAAGATAACTAAACAGCAAAAATGGGGATGTGCAGGGGGAATTCAGGTTTCATGCAAACTGAAGCTTTAGGAAACTTCTTTAAGAAAAAAAATCCCTAGTGGCTATGTCGCCATGTGGCTATGTGGCTATGTGGCTCTAAGATGATTACAACATTAGTGAAAAAAGTATGAATATTTATTTAGAACAAGAAAAGACATCATGACAAAGTACATACTTTAAAAGCTGACAACTACCATAAAAATCCAGAAAAATTAAAAAAAGATTATTATTGCTTAACTGCCTGATATACTTCCATGGTACTTTTTTCCTACATCTTTTCCTGCATACATTTTAATAACCTTTTCATATGACAATGATTTTCTAATATTTTCCATCAGAAAAAAAACATAAGAATTCATTCAGTTTTTTTTTTCCTTTAGAATGATCACTTGAAATTTGCTTATTATGGATAGCTGGGATGAATAAAAATATGATTTCACGTATAGATGTGCTTGGTGTTTGTAGCTCTGCTATAGAATTGTGTTCTACAAATACAGGAATTCCTATTAACTCTATTCCACTTCATTTCCCTCAAAATAAGTTTAAAAAAAAGTGTGGTACATTTGTAATCATATATGTACATTCTGATGGCAAAAATTTCCAGGTATTGGGAAGCAAATGTGGTTCATGCAGTTGGGCACCTGCCTCCCACACAGAAAGTCCTGGGTTCAGTTCCCAATGCCTCCTAAAGAAGACAAGCAGACAATGAGTGCACACAACAAGCAGAGACAACAAGCAGACACAATGGACAGAGACAGCAAATAATGAGCAGACAGACAAGGAAGTCATCTCAGGGGGGTGGATAAATAAAACTATAGGAAACCTAAAAGCTCATTTAAAAAAAAAAAAGAATTTCCAAGTATTGATGAAAACCAAGTTTTCTGCTTAAAATTTTACATCCATGATGATTTTTTTAAATTCAGCACCCAAAAATAAAAGAATAAATATATATATATTGAGCGCCAAGTAGCTTCTTGCTCTGTGCACTTGAAGCCTTGTTTCTCCTCTGTTACCCACATATTTCCATTCCGAGGCTCTGTAAGACATAGTCCTACTGAAACATGGTCTCTGGCCTTGCCCCTTCTGGTCATGGCACTGGGTGAGTTGGCAAAGTAGGAAGTCAGAGTATTTCTGAATTGATTCCTACCTCAGAATGGCAATAATTCATCTGTGCATGAAGGTGCTGATGAACCACCTAAAATGTCACAGGAAACCCAATTTAAAGGTACCCCCAACTCAACCTTCCCTTTGCTGGGTGCCCAAAACACACACAGCCATTTTAACTGATCGCAGTTTAAAAGGATTTACTCATACGAATTTTACAAAAACATATGGCCAGGGGAGCACATTTGCTGGGACCCTCCCGGGCCCTTGGAACGGACCTGTGCCAACGAGGGGTCTTGAACCTCCTGCCTCCTTACCTTCTTGATAAATTCTCATCCAATGTCTTTACCCAGGGTCAATCTTCTCACCCAGAATTGAACCTTCTTCTTGAAAAGTCTACTCTGAGGACAGGAAGCACAGCAGCGTTCTGACCAAAATGTGGCTCTAAGATTGTTGAAATATTAGTGAAAAAAAGTATGAGTCAAAAAGGGTATCATTTTCTACTCGGCAGGTACACCTCAGAGTGGCAAGACGTGAAAACTTTGTTTGCCCTTGGGACTGACCAGTCCTTTAGTTGTGAGGGAACTATTTGATGAACCCTCGGGCAAATATTGGAGGTATGAGTGTTTGAGAGCCTGTGGACCCATTTCTAGGTGGTCTGTGAGGCAGCAGAGTTGTATCTTTCCCTCCCCCTGCCCTTTACTGCTTCACCTTCATAAGTATACTAGTGCTCTCCTTCAGACAGCTGCTCTTAGAAGGTCAAGAGCTAAGGCATGGAAGACTGCAGAAGGGAAGTACAGGCATGAAATTGACCTTATCCTGGCAGAATTATGAGAAGGAGCTCAACTGGCCTGGTGAGACCCAGTCCATTTCCTTCAATGACTGCCTAGCTCCTGGTAACACTGAACATCTCACAACCAGACTTTAGGAGGCGCACTCACATCTGGATACACAATTCTGCTCTGACTGTCTAGGGAAAAGTTACCCGCTCTGTGCAGGGCGTGGAGTTTCCACTAGAAGAAGTCAATCCGTCCACAAAGCACCAAGCTCTGAAGCAGAAAATGAGAACTTAGAGGAGAGGTCTGCAAGGGAATGGTTTCCTCTATTTGGCTTCACGTAGTTGGGGCCTTGATTCCATTGAGTGGAGACAGGCTTCTGAGCATGACCAAAGGGTGGTAGATGGCTGGCCTTGACCATGGAGAGGTGATTCCAGGGCCAGGCCCAGGAGCAGACCCCTAAGGTTGAACTAGGCTGTCAGCACCAAGAGCAGCCTTGTTTGATGCCCAGCTCTTTAATTGTCCTCATGTCTTTTCTCTCTTCTGATACCACCAAGCTTTCAGTCATATCCTATTTTTTTTCTTCATTTTCTTTTAAATGTTACATTTAAAACATATGAGGTCCCCATATAGCCCACACCCCATGCACGCCTCCTCTCCCACATCAACAAACTCTTCCATCATTGTGGCACATCCACTGCATCTGGCGAATACATTCTGGAGCACCACTGCAGCACATGGACAGTGATCCACATTGTAGCCCACACTCTCCCCCGTCCACCCAGTGGGCCATGGCAGGACACACAATGTCCAGCATCTGTCCCTGCAGCACCACCTAGGACAACTCCAAATCCTGAAAATGCCCCACACCATATCTCTTCTTCCCTCTCCCGACCATCAGCAGCCACCATGACCACCCTCTCCACATCACTACAATTTCTTCCCTTACTAATCACAATAGTTCCCCAGCAGAACACCAGTAAGTCCACTCTAATCCATACTCTATTAAATATTAAAGTCTGGTCTCAGTTGTGCTATGGGAAATTAAAGAAGTGGTCCACATCTAAGCCCAGAATGGAGAAAATATGAGATCAGCCCCATGGCTGCCAGAGAAGTTCTGGAACTTCAGAAAGTGATGGGAATCTAAAGGAGACATGGCCCACAGCAGAATCAGCATCAGAGTTTGGGTCCCAGGAGACTGAGGTATGTGCAGCTTGAGGCATGGACTGATGGGGAGCAAAAGGGAAACTAACCCTCTTCCCCATAAAGAATCGCAAAACTGGTTTTGTTAGCATAGCACTCAGCACAGTGCCCATTGCAAATTTTCCATATCTAATGTTTGCATGGATTTCCAAAGCCCTCTGGCTCACACTGTCCACTTGGCATGGTACCCCTCATCCTGCTTTCTCCCAGTTTGTGTGACTTTAGTTTATACCTGGGTGGTCATTTACTGCTTTCCCACTTTGGATGAATGGCACTTTACTATGGAGTATTTAGCTCTTCATTTGGTCTTCCTTTTATTGCTTCATGCCCTCTGAACCCTCACCCACTTGGATCCATATTCTGTGGCTCTTGAGGAAGTATGCCAATGACTGTCTTAAGCTCTGGGATACTGGCCCAGCCTGAGCCAAGGACATATCAGAGAAGAAGACTTCAGCTTTGAAAGCCTGAAAAGCCCAGTAAGCCCAGCCAAAGAGAGGGAGCTCAGAGATGGGTGGCAAGTGAAGATGAGAAGGAAATGAACGGTCCAGGGGAGGAGGTTAGGGTTGTGTGTTCCAGGGTCTGCAGGAAACCTTAGGAATACTCTCTCTATTCTCCCACTTATGAAGTCCAAGGATGCATTGCTGCAATTGGCATCATGCCGGTAATTGGGCATGTCTTTTCCCATCTACAAATTCAAATTGTCCTATGAGCACCCCAATCATGGCATTGTCTGACCTCAGGAAGAGAGTAATGATGTGTGTGGAA
Organism: Dasypus novemcinctus; assembly: GCF_030445035.2. NCBI lineage: Eukaryota > Metazoa > Chordata > Mammalia > Cingulata > Dasypodidae > Dasypus > Dasypus novemcinctus. Next base: position 28,631,548 of record NC_080700.1, on the reverse strand, counting down.
AGATGTGAAACAGATGAATAAGGCTTCAGTGTCATGAACCATCAGAGATTTCAGAGATTGTTGATGGAGATTTGTGTTCCACCACTTATCATTAAATATGGTTTGTAACTACTGCCAATGAAACATGAGTGACAGCTCAAAATGTCAGACAGGATACTATGGTAGGGCCAGGTGTGGTGACTGTATAGCAGATGGACACTTCTCTCTGGGTAGAACTAGTTAAAGGCCACCCCTAATGAACTGGCATGGGGTGAAGAATGGCCCCCGCTACATCGGTGATGTGGCAATGCAGGTGAGAGCTTTGTAGTCCAATGGCCTTTCCAAAACACCCACTCATTCCCTTCATTCTACAGCCCAATGGAGCTGTTGTGAATATAAAGAAAGTAGCGTAACCCCACAGTTGGGAACCTGTAAGGCTCTCACTGCATGATGCCAGCAACTCACAGCACTGCGTTGCATCTCACTTACTTCCCCTGTGAACCAACAGGGAAAAGAGAATCAAACTGCATGGCCAGTAAGATCCCACCAGACTCTACATCCTCAGGGTTTTCTACATGAAAAAACTGAGAGGTTGACATTTAAACACTCTAAAATAGGGGGTGTATGCCATTGAGCATCATAGAGCTAGAGAAAAAAATATAATTGTATCTTTAATAATTACCAACCAGAGTATGTAAGGCCATGGTGATTATATTTGTGGACGAAGAGCAGAGTGAGTTAACTTCAGCTAGAGCACTCAAAAAAATGGAAATACATCTACTTGAGATATCTGAGACATCTCAAAGGGAAGCATCTTACCAAGTGTCTCCAAAATGCAAAAGCCACTTTTCTCTTTAAGACAGCCAGGGAGTAGGTGATTGGCTTTTGTTCAAAATCTAGAGGAATCTGGAAAATCCAAGGTGTAGCAGTTTGACATGGTTATGAATTCCAAAAATAGATATTGGATTATGTTTGTAATCTGATCTGTACCTGGGTGTGATTGAGTTATGATTAGGGCTTTGATTGGGCCACATCATTAGGGCATTGATTCCCCACCCCATGGTGTGTGGGGACTCATAGATAAAAGGCACAGCAACGGATGTGTTGGGAGTTTCTGATGTTGAGCTTTTAAGGTTGGAGTTTGATGCTGAAGATTTAAGCTGGAGACCCAGGAAGGAAGCACACAGAGGAAAGAGAAGCCAGCCCCAGGAAGAAAGGAACCCTGAACCCAGAGAGAAGCAAGACCCTGGAAGGGAGGAACCCAGGAAGCCTGAACCCTGACTGATATCGGCAGCCATCTTGCTCCAACACGTGGAAACAGACTTTGGAGAGGGAAGTAGCTCACGTTTTATGGCCTGGTATCTGTAAGCTCCTACCCCAAAATAAATACCTTGTATAAAAACCAACCAATTTCTGGCATTTTGTGTCAGCACCCCTTTGGCTGACTAATACACAACACTATTCACTAGGAAGAGGAATCACTGACCTTCCTCTCTCCTTCAATTTCTGCCAAAGCTCTGCTCATCCCACCATCCCTCCTCACATGCCTTCCCTCACTCTTTCCTCTCCTTCCAATATTTCACAGCAGTGTTGGTGGTCTTGCTGGCTGTTCTTTGTCTGGGTGCTGGTATCAAGATGACCAATAATGCTTGTTTGCCTCAGACCAAGGAATTTTCTGGAATGGAGAAAACTCTGTGCTAGGATTAGGACAAACCTGGCCAACTGGTCACCCTTGATCTAATAGATGTTATAGTGCCCCCATCTAAAGAGTTTGAGTATGGTGGTGATGGGGCTCACTGCCATGATGCCTCTTTAGACTGGAGTTAGTAAGGCTCAAGAGTACAGTGGGAAACCAAGGGAATGAAAGCTTCCCTAAATATTTGAAGAACTGGAACAGTGAAAATGGAATGGCTTTATTCCCAATTGTGCCAAAAAGGAAACTTAGAACAGAAGACATGAAGGTGGAAGGAGATGCTGAAATAATCAGGGCTGCCCACTCACTGTCTTTTCTCCAGCTGACCCTGCCAGTCCTTTCCCTGACCTCTGGCCTCTGGTGTTGCAGCCTTGGTGGCCTCATGTGGTGAAGGAAAGGGAGAAGAGTTTAGCCAAAAAGGTTAATTTTATCTAAAAAAAAAAAAAGACAATAAATAAAGAAGTTGTGAGGGGGTAAAAGGATATAAAAGCTGGGAGGGCTGAGTGTGGAGGAGGGAGTTTTGGGTTTTGTGACAAGTCCAGAGCAGCTCTAGAGTCTGAGAGAATTATGGAGCAGAGGAAAGCAGTCTAAGGAAGTGCTAGGGTTATGGATAAAATCTCCTGAATGTTTTTCAGGAGACAGAAAGGAGTGTTTGGTATTTTCTCTTCTTAGAATCTTTTGGCAGGTTGACTTAGGGTGATACTTTCAAGAATGGAGAGACAGGTTGAACCCTAAATCTCCAGTTCATTGAACTCTCCCAGGACGTCTAACAAAAGGATGATGATGGGCCACCTCCATCCCAAAAAACAGAGAGTATCTATAACTGCAGGCAAGACATCAGCCCCACAAGATCTAAGCCCCCTCTCAATCTGAGGCAGAGCAGGCATCACCATCCCAAAATCCTCAAGGTTGAGGAATGAACAAACACAAGAGGGGAATGCAACCATGGACCAAAATAGATGTATTACTATTGCAATAATGGAAGAACAAGTAACATTGACATAAAGATAGTGGTTACTAGAGGGTCTGAGGGGAGGAGGAGGGAATAATAGGTGGAATATTGGGCATTTTTAGGACATTGGAATTAAGTGTAAACCACAATTTACACTGGTTAGTAGCAATGCTTCAGTATTTACTCATCAACTGTAACAAATTGCCACGCAATTATAAGATGTTATTAATGGTGGAAGATATGGGAGGTGGAGGGATGGAGGATATGGGAATCCCTTACACTTTTGATGTAACTTTTCTGTAATCCAAAACCTCTTTAAAAATAAAGTTTACTATATTTTAAAAAAAGTATGAGGGAAGCAGGTATGGCTCAACAGATAGAGCTTCCACCTACCACATAAGAGGTCCAGGGATCAATACCCAGGGCCCCCTGGCCCATGTGGTGAGCTGGCCCACACGGAACGCAGCCACGTGCAAGGAGTGTCACCCTGCACAAGGAGTGGCCCCCGTGCAAGGAGTGGCCCCTGCGCAGGAATGGTGCAGCCCACATGGACAGCTGACACAGCAAGATGATGCAACCAAAAAAGAGACACAGAGAAGAGATGATATGAGACACAGCAAACTAGGGAGCTGAGGTGGAGCAAGAGAATGATCACTTCTCTCCCACTCTGGAAGGTCCCAGGATGGGTTCCCAGAGCCACCTAATGAGAATACAACAGACACAGAAGAACACACAGCAAATGGGCACAGAGAGCAGACAACAGAGTGGGGGGGAGAGGAGAGAAATAAGAAAAAAAAATGAAGAGATAATAATGCCCCTTTATTATTGGTGTTATATAGGTGTGTCCAATCTTAACCATAGCTACTTCTTTAAAAATGAAATCAATTTAACCAGTATTCATTTTCCTTAAAATGCCTGGGGATTTTTGAAATAAGAGGGGAGGGAATAGTGGTTGTTTTTTATTTTATTTTATTTTTTAAGACTTTTTTTTTTAAATTTCTCTCCCCCCACCCCGCCCCAGTTGTCTGTTCTCTGGGTCTATTTGCTGCGTGTCCTTCTTTGTCCACTTCTGTTGTTGTCAGCAGCACGGGAATCTATGTTTCTTTTTGTTGCGTCATCTTGTTGTGTCAGCTCTCCGTGTGTGCGGCACCATTCTTGGGCAGGCTGAACTTTCTTTCGTGCTGGGCGGCTCTCCTTATGGGGCGCACTCCTTGCACGTGGGGCTCCCCTATGTGGGGACACCCCTGCGTGGCACGGCACTTCTTGTGCACATCAGCACTGCACATGGGCCAGCTCCACATGGGTCAAGGAGGTCCTGGGTTTGAACCATCGACCTCCTATGTGGTAGACGGACGCCCTATCCATTGGGCCAAGTCCGCTTCCCCAGTTGTTGTTTTTTAAATTTTGAATTGGTTGCATGAAAATAGAGGTCCCTTTGCAAAATTGTGTTTGAGATCCAAATTTAAACTTCTAGCTCTGACCACACCACTCCCCAACCATAAGACTTAGTCTTACTGCAATGTATAAATGAAAGTGAGAAACTGAATTGAAGCCACACCCAGAGTTCAGCCTGGGAAGAAATATATTAAGATGACAATGACAACTGTTTGAAGAGGCAGAACTATAAGAAATGCATTTTTATTTCCATGTTTTTGTGCTTTCCATGTAGTTTACATTATTTTTATAGAGAAACAAAATTTCTAAGAATAGCAAAAGAAAAATTGTAGCAACCATTATGACTATCACTAATCTCTGCTGCTGCAAAAATAAAAACTTTTTGATTCTTTCCTGATAATTTTCAATGTCTTCATTCTCCTATTATCCAAAAAAAAATTTTTTTTTTGTCAATTTCCAGAACTGTAATTTTGCTTCAGGTCTGATGCCAGAAATGATGAAGAAGGTGCTGAATTGGTGGGCAAGGAAGAGGTCCCTGCTCAGGTGAAGAAAGTAGAGCACACTATAGTTTTGATCTACTGAACTTACTATGATTGTTGAAACTCAGCTCCAAAACTAACATCCAGGGAAGATGGTTTTCCCTCAGACTTACTGAAAAGATCATGAAACTATTCCATAAGGGCCTGTTGATCTTGCCAGAATAGATAGGATCTTGGTCATGGGGCAAAGAAGGCATCTTTTTAACCTGTCCTACTGATTTAAGAGTGAGATGGGATGGCCATAAACTCTGATTAACACAGGCTCTGACCCTGTTGCAACCTCCAAGTGATGAGACAGAGCTCCGTCAAAGTCTAAAGAGGGTATATTGTGGCTCCTATTTGCTAACCACTGTGCTAGAAGTGTACATGGGAGAAGATATGCAAATAATATCAGCGTAGTCTACGGAGTCTGAAAAGCTCAAATTGACAACAAGACCAAAGAAGAATGATTTCTGCTATTATATTCCCACTGAATTATACGCACAGGGCAGTGACCTTGAGATTTACCAAAATATCTGTTTATCTACCAAAAAGAAATCTGGGGGAAGCAGACTTGGCTCAATGGATAGAGCGTCCGCCTCCGAGTGGGAGGTCCAGGTTTCAAACCCAGGGCCTCCTGACCCGTGTGGTGAGCTGGCCCACGCGCAGTGCTGATGTGCGCAAGGAGGGCCGTGCCACGCAGGGGTGTCCCTTGCATAGGGGAGCCCCACGCACAAGGAGTGCGCCCCATAAGGAGAGCAACCCGGCATGAAAGAAAATCCAGCCTGCCCAGGAGTGGTGCCGCACACACAGAGAGCTGACACAGCAAGATGACACAACAAAAAGAGACATAGAATCCCAGTGCCACTGACAAGAATAGAAACAGACACAGAAGAACACACAGAGACTGGACACAGAGAGCAGACAACTGGGAGGGGTTGGGGGGGAAGGGGAGAGAAATAAATAAAATAAATAAATAAATCTTTTTTAAAGAAAAAGAAATCTGGAAGCCACACACTATTCTTTTTTTTATGCCAGAGACCTACAATGGGATGATTTTGATGTTGGATAGACCCACAAGTAATCTGTGTTTCAAGCCTCCTTTCTTGAATCTGTAAAGAAGTCCTGGCTTCAATGACTAACTGTGCTCTCTGTGTGTGAAGAAGAGGCTCTAGGCTGGGTCTTCTGGTGATTCATTGCACTACCCAGTGACCCAGATTCAAGAACCTTCCAAGGCCTTTATTTTCATTTTTTCTAAAGGGAACAACCACGCAGATTTAGAAAGCTGTTACAGAAATGAAAAAGTGGTATGTGATAATAGTGGTGACAGAGTGTCAAGGCTGAGTTTACTGGCAGTGGCGTTGGCAACTGTTAATCCAGGGCAAAAGTGTCTCTGTGCCCGTGTTTAGAATTTAAACTACAGCTGCAGCAGCCTGCACCTCAATAGATCCCTTTGGGTTAAGGTATCAGAGATCTAGAAGAAGTCTTTCCAAGTTTAGAAGGCATACGAATCACTGGTTGGTCTTGCTAAATGCAGGTTCTAACTGAGCAGGTCTGGGGTGGGGCTTTGAGACCCTGCATTTCCAGCATACTGGTGTCAATGCTCCATGGACCTAGGAGACCGCAGCCAACTGCAGGGATCTGGGAACTCGTTAAGCCTCTATCATCCTAATGCCCCTTGAATTTCAGATGTTTGGGTTTGGAGAGGGGGAGGAAGAAGGGCTGATGATATGAGCTCCATCAAATGATATGCAATTAAAGTGGGCAACGGTCAGGTGGATGTGGCTCAAGCACATGGGAGGTCCCAGTTTGGTTCCTGGTGCCTCCTAAAGAAGATGAGCAAGACAGCGAGCTGGCGTGGCGAGCTGATGCAACAAGGTGGCGCAATGAGGAGAAACAAAAGGAAACACAAAGAGAGACATAACCAGCAGGGAGCAGAGGTGGCTCAAAGCAATTGGGCACCTCCCTCCCACATGGGAGGTTCCGGATTTGGTTCTCAGTGCCTCCTAAAAAAAAGAAGACAAGCAGACACAGAGAGCAGCCAGCCAGCACAAACAACAAGGGGGGGATAAGTAAATAAAAACTAAATAAATCTTTAAAATAATAAAGTGGCCAACAATGGCAACAATGAGCTTACCCCTTCTTCCCCTCCTCTGATGCACACCTTGCAGACCTCAGTATGCAGGTGGACTCAGTCAACGGCATCCCCTAGCCCCACCTTTCCTTGTTTAAATCGAATGAAAACCCTTGCCTCCTTTGTTGCAGGAGGCAGATTTGAGACTTTGTCTTCTAGCCTCCACCTGCTTCCTAATAAACTTTACCCCTGTATGATTTTTAAAAAAGAGAGAGAAAGAGAGAACAAGAGATGGGTGCTGGAAAGACGAATGCAGAAGGCTGCCACAGAGAGGCCTCCTGGCTCCACCCAATTCCAGGAAATATTGAACCTGTGGCTATGGGACCTCTGGTTGGCATCTTGACTTTATTTGCTGTAACCAGAGGTCATCTAAAACAGGTCATGTGTCACAACTGCCCAGCCTCGGTCTCTTCCCAGCCCTCCCACCCTGACAGCTTCTGCTCACCATCTTCAAATCTCTCCCTTATATCAATTTTTTTCTGTGACCCCCCCCCCATTCCTGGAGCCTGCTCACCCTTTCACATTTCAGTTTTTCTTTCTTTTGTTCTGTTCTCTAGCCATGTCTCCTCCAACTTTTTATTCTATTCCCCAAAGAGAAAAAAGTTTAAGAAATAAAAAGGAATAGATGGATTTTATAGATTATTCTCTGCGATAGAGAATCCTCCTTACATTTTCAAGCCCATGACTTCACTTTGTCATTACAAACTCTAAACTCTGAATAATGCGTTGGATACTTGGCGTAGTTTATAGAGCAACACAGTAATAGCTAATTAATCTTTTGTTCTTAGGGAAGGTTATTCTATATACATTAATCTTCAAGTGAAGTTGACTTTTTGCCAGTTTTAAACACTGTTAAATTTGAGACCCAAATGATGGAAATCTGCTAAAATACTTTGTGTCCCCTTCCATCTTCATCAATATAATACATACAATATATTTCAATATATATTATATCAAATATATGTTATCTTTGATATAATCAAATATATGCTACACTTGATAGAATTATATCAGTACATTGCAGCCTTGCCTGGATGATTGACAATCGCCACTGTGGACATGTTTTTCTACAGTAATGCACCGAACACCTCGCAGAGATCATTTGAGTATTTGGTGCTATGGGCTTCAGCATTAAATGGTTCCAGGTTAAGTATATTGAGTTTTCATACCTGTATCTTCTGGTTTTTCTCCAGCTCAACTTTCAAGGGCAGCCCATTCTTCATCCATCCCAGTCTCGTTTCCAGAGTGTTGACCCTAAACAGTTGGCCTTCCCACTTCTAACCCTGAGCTGCTAACAAGCTCTGGGTTGGGAAAGCAAATAGACCCACTTATTAGAACTGCTTCTAAATTAAGAGTGGACATGTCTGAATGCACACCTGAGGGCCTCCCCGGGGAGAAAAGCACATGAGTTTTGGGGTCCGGCCTTTGTGGTATCTATTTTGGCTCCGAAGACTCCTTTTGCATTCATTTCCTCTTTCTCACTTTGTCTTAGATGGTTGGTATTATTAGTAAGTTACCTCTGAGGAAGTGAGGGCTCAGGAAGGTATGAAGAAGTTGAACAAGAGAAGACAGCGCAAGGGTAAAGCCAATATTTTCTAAATGACATAAATATGGTAACCCACAGCATGGTGAAATCGATGGCCACCATTTAACACTTTCACTTGGAAGATGGTGCTACGTCAATGAACAGGACAGACGATGAGAAAGCCAGTGAATGACAGCACTGGGGATTCTCCGGAGCCAGCCCCATAAGCACATGTATGGGTGTGCCCTTTCACGTGTGGATTTAAAGAGTCGGTGGAGCTGGCTCCAAGGGCTCCCACTCCTTCTAGCATTTGGTCACCCCCATTTGTCAGTCCCCAGTGGCTCTTTTCTGCAGCCACATACGACTCACTCCAACGAGTGTTTCCTCTCACCTAGAACACCTTCCTTCCTTTTCTACGTCAATTCCCATCCCTCCCCTGGCATAGGCAGTTGACCCTCTCTGAGACCCTGCCTACATGTCGATTCACCTGGTGCCTCTTGTCCAGCTATGCAGGGAGAGACCCTAAGGATGAGCCCAAACTATAACTCAATAAATCTCATTTTTTTAAAAATTTTATTTCATAGACTATGCTTTTCTTCTTTATAGGGATGGCTCGTACGAATGGCTGCTCTTTCAAAGGTGGCTGCAGTTTGTAAAACTCATTGCCAATGCTCTTACAGTTCTTTCATGAGCGCTAGTTATTATCAACGAGCTCACTAGTGACTTAAAGATCATGTTTTGTGTCTCTGTGAGCTAGAAGGAGCAGACTCTGAAAATCTGCTTGCAAGTCCCTGTGCTGCCAGCACTGTGTGACTTAGTATCTCCAAGCTCTTTGAAATAGTCTAGTACCCACCTCCCAGGATGGTGGTCAGGATTAAACAAAACGATGCATACAAAGTCTCCAGAACAGTGTCTTGCATACAATAGACTCAATAAAAAGTTAACGTCCTTTCCTCACCTTCTTAGCATGACTAAAATAATTGACATAACAGGTGTTCAAGAAATTTCTAATTTGGTAATATCAAAGTCTGCACTATTCTTTGACCTTCAAAGTCTGACATTGATTAAACAAGAGAGAGCCCATATTTTCTCAATTCTAAAACAAGATGAAAACTTACCAACAAAGAAGTAGCTTTTTGCTTCACCAACTAACAGCCACAGAGTTTCTCTCTTAAATTTCAGATTTCTTCAAACTTTAGATTTCTCTTCACTGGTGTAAACACATCACAGCTTTTGCTTACTGCTAAGGCACATAGAGACGCTGTGCTATTTAAAGGATTTCTGGACTTTTGGATTTTCCTGCTCACTTCTCAGCTGTCTTTTCAAGCTAATGCTGTCTTATTCACCCACACTGATGGGTGAATAAGAACTACCTCACCACAAGTTTGGTGAACTACCTCACCACAAGTTCGACTCCTCCAACACATGCATCAGATCCTGTAAAGGTAACACAGCAGGTGGAGGAAGGCAGGCAATGCTTATGTAACTAGGTCACCTGACAATTTCCATTTTAAATGCAAATATTTTTTGTTTCAGAATTATTCGTTTGTGGGAGATTTCTTGATTCTTCTTGGAAATGGCAAATTGATTAGAATGATTGTAAAGTTCTCTGAAAAGCACCACATAATACCTAATGAACTTTATAACCAACCACACACATTCCTGTGCTGACAGAAATAAAAAGCCTGAAAATGCCAAGTGATATGCTGCAATGAATAGAGAATTAGAAGGTCACAAATGTTCTCTTGTGGGTCGACGGGACAGCTACGAAAGGAGGTAACACCGGGGAAAGGAGAAATGTCATCCTCAAAAGACTCATTCGTTTGTAACCCTTTTCTGCAACATGTGGCCACTAAGTCGTAACTTGGCCTGGTTATCGGCATCAGAAACTTGAGTTTCCATATTCCTAGAGCAACACCCATCTTTCAGTTTGGGAATTACTTTCTTCTAAGGAGGGGAATCTGGGTTACACTCACTCTATGATATGCAAGTGTGATATGTCACACTCACTCTATGATAAGCAAGAGTCAAGCTACAGAATCCCCTGAGCAAAATCTTAAATTGGCCCTTGATGGAGAACACCAACAATTTACACTAGAAGTGACAACTGGTTTGTCCAACTCTCCCTGGGTCTTCTATATGACTAAGTGACATCTGGTTTGTCCAACTCTCCCTGGGTCTTCTATACCTTACCTGGTCCTCTATACGCTGTACCACAATTAATTTATTCCTTAGCAAATATTTAGCGAGCATCTACCATGGTGCCAGACACTCTTCTAAGTACAAGGACTGCAGCAGTGAATAAAACAGGCAAAATCCTTGACATGGGATTTTCATGCCTGGAGGACAGACAATAAGCAAAATGAATAAATAAAACATGCAATGCCATGGAGAGAAATAAAGCAGGGAAGGTTGGTAGGGATTGTCAAGGAAGTTGCAATTTTCAGTAGAGTGAACAGGGAAGGTTTCACAGAGAAAGCAGCATTTGAGCAAAACCCTGAAGGAGGTGAGGGTGTGAACCCTGTAATGATCTGGAGCATTTCAGGGAGAAGGAACAGCGCAAAGCAAGGAGGGAAGGGTGATTGGAGTGGAGTGAGCTAGGGGGAAGGCATGGGAGTTAAGGTCAAAGAGGTGATAGGGACCAGATGGTGGGACTCTGTAGTCCATTGTGATGACTTTGGCTTCTCCTCAGAGTGAGATGGGAAACTGTTGGAAGGTGCTGAGTGGCATCATCTGACTTACATTTGAAGGGATTACTTTGGAGGTAGTGTGGAAAATAGATTAAAGTGGGCTCAGCTGGAATGGGGAGACCATCCTGGTAAGATGTGATGATGTTTCTGATCAGAGCAGGTGGTAAGAAGTGCTTGTATTCTGGGTATATTTTGGAGATAAAGATAAAATCAGTGGGATTTGTTGATAGACAGGATATGAGGTTTCAGAGAAAGAGAAGCATTAAGGGTGGCTCCAAGGTGTTTGGCCTGAGCAATGGAAGGATGGAGCTCAGTATATAAAGTGGGAAATATTTCAGAAGAAGCAACTTTAGGAACAAAAAAGGATATACCAGTAAGTTAGTTAGGAACTTGAGAAGTGTGAGATACCTATTAGAATGTCCTAGCGGAGATGTCCAGATGGTAACTGTTTATCTAAATGTGGAGTTCAGGGAAGCGGATTGGCCCAATGGATAGGGTGTCCACCTATCACATGGGAGGTCTGCGGTTCAAACCCCGGGCCTCCTTGATCCGTGTGGAGCTGGTGCATGCACAGTGCTGATGCATGCAAGGAGTGCCCTGCCATGAAGGAGTGTCCCCCACGTAGGGGAGCCCCACGCGCAAGAAGTGCACCCCGTAAGGAAAGCTGCCCAGCGTGAAAGAAAGTGCAGCCTGCCCAAGAATGGTGCTGCACACGGAGAGCTGACACAAGATGACACAACAAAAAGAAACAGATTCCCAATGCCGCTGATAAGGATAGAAATGGTCACAGAAGAACACATAGCAAATGGACACAGAGAGCAGACAATTGGGGGGGGGACGGAGAGGGGAGGGAAATAAATAAAAAGTACATGTTTAAAAAATATAAATAAATAAATAAATAAATGTGGAGTTCAGAGGACAACTCTGGGCTAGACATAAATTTAAAGGTCCTCAGCTTATAGATGGTATTTAACGTGCTGAGGCTGTGAGGTCCACCAAGGGAGAGGGCATAGATAGAGAAGACAAAAGGTCCAAGGTCTGAAATCTGCAGGTCAATTATTCCAAGAAGGAGTGAATAATCAGCCATGCCAAATGCTGCCAACAGATCAAGCAACATGAAATAGAAAACATGGCCATTGAGATCATCATGACCTTGACACAGATTTTGCAGAGTGGGAAGTATATTAAAGATAGAGCCATACAAGAGAATACAGCCCATCATTCTGGGGAGTCTGTGTGAAGGGAAACAGAGAAATAGAGCAGTAGCTAGAGATGATATTGGAATAAAAAATGCCTTTTAAGATGGGAGAAATAACAGTATGTTTGCATATCACTGGGAATATTCCAGTAAAGAGGGAAAACGTTGACTATGCAAAAAAGAGAACGGAAAAGTGTTTGGTCTACCACATTGACTAGACTGAGGAGCCAGACTCTAGCATACACATCGAGGCATTGACCTTTGCTAGGAGCTGGTACAAGTCTTCCACGATAGGAGGTGGGAAGGCAGAGATGATGGTCACAGAAACCCCTAGGCATATGGATGTGGTGGGGACTGCTTATGGAGGTTCTTTTCTGTTTGTTTCTATGTTCTCTGTGCAGTAGGAAACCAGGTCATCGGTTGAGAGCAAAGATAGAGAAAGGAAGTCAGAGCTGCTTTGAGAAGAGAGGGAAAGATGAAATAGTCATCTAGGGGAGAGGGAAAGCAAATGGCCTGGAGAAATGCATAAACTCCAGGGTACATTAAAGGCCCACCTTAGGGGTGCCATCATGAATCTGAAGTGAGACCAGTCACCACGAGTGTTTGCTTCCTTTTTCTAGCCACATTCAGATACGTAGACACAAGAGCCGAAGAGGAGGAGAACTGAACTCAACCAGACCTGTGGTTTAGCCAACTGAGTAAAACAGAAAGAGGGGCAAGAAGGAGTCGAGGGTGTCTGCTGCCTGACAGAAAAGTTGTGCACTGCCTTCTAAGCATCCAAAGACAACTCCACGCCCAGAATATTCTAGTGGTGGCCAAAGAGAGATTAGTTAAAAAGGTGCATAACGATCGGCATCAAGTATCAGACACGCTGTTCATCCAACCCTCGGTTTAGTCTCCGACAATGATACCAAGATGTCTTCATTTCCTAGGTCTGCGGTAACCAAGTACCACAATTGGGGTGGCTTAAAACAATAGAAATTTACTTTCTCACAGTTTTGGAGGGTATAAGCCTGAAGCAAAGTGTCAGGCTTCCTCTGAAATTGGTAGGAGTCTTGCGATGGCTTACCAGTAACCCATGGTCTTCTATGGCTGGTGGCATAACTCAATCTCTGCTTCCATCACATGGCTGTCTTCTCTGCCTGTGTCCAATTTCCTCTCCTTATCAGGTCACCAGTCGTCTTGGATTAAGGCCTTATCTTAATAATTTCTTCAAAGATCCTATTTCCAAACAGGATCTTATTCACAAGACTAGGGGTTGGGACTTGAACATGTCTTTTCGGGGTCAGAGTTCAATCTGTTACACAAGGAATATGCCGTAACAGTATGTCAATGTCTTCCTTGATGTGAAATACAACTTTAAGAATATCGTTCATGAAAATCTTTCCTTCCTTTAGAAATCCATGGTGACTTTAACATTCAAATTTTACTTATATCTCATTTTAGTTTTTGATCTATTTCCCCCCTGCCACTTCTCAGGGCATTAATTTTTAAATTTTGCTATCTTTTATAAAAGCAACACTTCTTTTTTTTCCCCAGTAATTTACTTTTCTCCTACATCAAATACATTCTATTATTCTGATATTTAGCTAGCAAACCCATGATTAGTATAGTGATAGTCATTGCTTTAGTTTGCTAGAAGCTGCTGGGAGCAATATACCAGAAATGGCTTTTACAAAGGGAATTTATTAGGTTGAAAGCTTATAGTTCTAAGGCCATGAAAGAGTCCAAATCAAGGCATCATCACAGATTCTTTCTCACCAAGCTGCAGTGTGGGCGGTCAGGAACAGGGTGGGGTGCAGTGGCCACCGCAGTTTGTCTCTCCACTCTTCTCCATGCCTCGTTGCTTTCAGCTTCTGTGGAAAGTGGCTTCCTCTCAGCTTTTGGCTCCCAGGGCCATCTCTCAGTTTCAGCTCCTGTCTGTCTCTTTTTTCTATACCTGTGGCTTTTTACTCCTCCATTTATAAAGGACATCAGTAAGAGGATTGCGACCCACCCTGGGTCACACAATCTAATCAAAGACCCTTAACTGAAATAGTTAAATCAGAAGGTCCCACCTACAATAGGTTCACATGCACAGGCATGGAGTAGCTCTAGAGACATGATCTTCTGGGGTCCATAAAAGTCTCAAACTATCATACACAGTGTGATGGATAATGCAAACTGTCACATTCATTATAATAATTATAGCTACCAGTGTCAGGTTTTTACGCTATACATATATTTCAGAAAGAAGAGAATGCTTTTTAAGCAAAAACTACCTGAAATTGCCTGTGCATTCTTGAGTGTTACAATAAATCACATAAGTAATCTTGGGGTTATCTGCTCTTTATTGGTAAGGAAAGTTTGCTAATGGGTGCTTTTGGAGATGCAAATGTAGACCCAAATACCAATTGGGTTGTAATTTGAGAGAGATGACTGCATACTAAAATAACATAAATTTGGAAACAGGAATTTCTGATGTTTAATTCTACATTGTTCTGATTTTGCAATGATGCAGCAATCACTTTAGTATCTCCAAATCTCAAGTTGCACACATTGCAAGTGTTTAAAGGACTGAAGAAAAAGGGATGGTCTTCAATGCTAGGCAATCAAGCTGGAAAGAGAACATTGGTTTAGGAGCCCAGAATGGAGGTTAGAAAGCAGGGGGAATCAACAAACCAAGTGATATAACACAAGATATAGGATATCTCTCCCTATATTGTAGAAGTTGAGTAATGCATAGGACCTTACTTTCCTAGAAATGAGTCTTGCAGTTGTCCCCATTGCACTAAAAGCTTTTGAAGAACTACAAATGAGTATAAAATCAGGTGATATTTCCATTCATCTCCATCATCTCAGCTTACTTCACTTTTTACCATCTGGCATAATTTAGTCATCTTAGAACACATGAAAATAAATAGAACTAGTCAAGATGAAGCCACCTCAGACATTTCACTGGTTCACCACATTAATGGCTCCACTGCTTATTGTCTCAAGGTGATAACAGTCACTTATTGAGCACCTGTTGCATACGTACATATTTTAAACTTCATCTCTAAAGTCTCATAATGCCCTGTGACATAGGCATTATCACTTCACTTCTTGATGAGGAAATAATGAACGGAAAAAGTCACATAACTTGCCAAACATCACACAGCTAGGAATTGATAGAATATTGATGACAGTCTAAAGACATCATTTCCATTATGGTACAATCATTTTCATCCATATGGTACTTACACTAGGTCAGTGTTATTGACTTTACATTATGCCAACACGCTGAATATTAATTATGATTGATGAATAAACCTATCTCTCCCACGACCACAATCCTCATCCCCTCCCTCAAAAAAGGGTTAAGAAATGTACACAGTTTGGGTATTTCTTTTGAGAAGGTCTTAAAGTCACCCTTCATTTTCGTAAACTTGTAAATTAGCTATTTACTTCTATACCTTCCAAGAGCTTGCCGTGCTGAACGAATAAAACATTAGTAAGAACCAAGAAGAGTCAGACAGCTGGAAAGTAAGGAGAAATAGTTGTCTTATTACAAGTTTAAGAATTGCCTTTTCATCACAGCTATGACATGAATGAAAGAGGATACAGCAACTGATGTTTTAAAATTATTCCTTTATCTAGATGTTTCACTTTTCATTTACCCTTATTGTTTCGACATGAGTGAAAGTGATTTTCAAGTAGCTATTGTTGGTTTCCCACCATGTAGCAGATATTGTTGGTTCTCTACACATATATCATCAGCACTCCTCATTGTCAAGGCTACCCATCTTCAACCTCAGGCAGCTGCTGATCTGTGTCCGAGAACTTCCTCTGAAACACAGGAAGTGCTAGAAAAGTAACGCCTCTCAAGAGCAGCCCCAATCAATGTCTAATGAGACTATGAAGTAACAATGATTAAAACAAAAAGACTCTATCTTTGAGTCTGATCTTTCCCCCCTCAACCTCGCCTATGAAAAAGTACCAATGGGAAGATTTAGTTAAATGCTGAATTTATCGAACATAGCCATTATTTTTCATTCCCAACTATAATCTTTTTCTTTCTCAGGATTAAATTTCTAAAACTTAATACCCACTGTCATCTTAGGATAATCAGATAAAAGATGCTGAGCTAATTGTTTTCAGTGGTTTTGTCTGTTTCCATATGCTAATACTCTAGAACCTACATTTGGTCAAGTAAAATATATTTATTTCAGATGCAATAAAAAGATAAACATGGAAAGCAGATCAAGGCCTTTGAATGTCTGATGCTGAAAGCACAAGTGATAATAAAAATAAAATATCAATTCACCTGGTTGCACAACTCAACTGCTGATCACATTTCCCTCATTTCATATTCTCCACAAATGGTGCTTTCCAGATCTACTTTTATGTTTTTCTCTTTAAAAGAATTTAATTTACTAACATATTAGCTTTTTTTTCCCCCTTAACTCTAGGTAGGCTGAAATAGGTGGCCAATTTGCACTTTCCAATCTTAAGAAGGTTGTGAGGGACACTGTTCAATTCATAACAAATAGTAAACTCATGAACTTTGTTTCTCTCCAATCACTTGATGGAACTTGAAAATAAATAAAATTTTCCTCAAATAGTTTTCTTTCATGTGGTTGACCAAAACTTACCAAGTATATCACTTGTGCCCGAATATGAATCTTTTAATTTAGTATTTTTCAAGTTGAGATTTCCAGTCTGTGTATATTGTCTAGAACTGAAATGTCTTCTGGAATCAGGACCTTTGGTTTCTGGGACCTTCCCTTGAACGTATAAACCTAATAAAAGACCTTTTACCCATGACCAGTTATTCTTGTTATTGCATGTAGAAGCCAGTTGTTACGCACTTTCTTTAAGCAGTCTAAAAACAATGTCTATTTTCTTGTTTGTAGATGATTTTGTTTCTTCTTTTTCTCTAATAACTCTCTTGTTTCACTTCCTGGGGAGGTGGGGTCTCAACCAAACCAACGTTGAACATGGGTGTAGCAGTTTGATATGGTTATGAATTCCAAAAATAGATATTGGATTATGTTTGTGATCCGGTCTGAACCTGGGTATGATTGAGTTATGATTGGGGTTTTGATTGGGCCAAGTCATTATGGCATTGAGTTCCCACCTCTTGGGGGGTGGGGACTCACAGAAAAAAGGCATGGCAAAGGACAAAGTTGAGGGTTCTTAATGTTGGAGTTTTGATGTTGGACTTTGATGCTGAAGTCTTAAGCTGGTGTCCCGGGAAGTAAGTTCACAAGGAAAGAGAAGCCAGCCCCAGGAAGAAAGGAACTTTGAATCCAGAGAGGAGCAAGACCCTGGAAAGGAGGAACCCAGGAAGCTTGAACCCTTGCAGATATCAGCAGCCATCTTGCTCCAACACGTGAAAATAGACTTTGGTGAGAGAAGTAACTTATGCCTTATGGCCTAGTAAGCCCCTACCCTAAATAAATATCCTTTATAAAAACCAATCAATGTCTGGTATTTTGTATCAGTGCCCCTTTTGGCTGACTAATACAATGGGATAGGAGTGCCACCTACCTCACACACCCTCTTATGGTCCTTCCTCTCTACCCAGGTCTGCTTCCTTTACTCTCAATGGATCCCCTCATCTCAGCTCCTCCAGCTCTGAGTCATGCCCTTCATATCTATAGTACCAATCTGTGATGATAATCACCTTTCCTCCTGTGATGTCATAAGACTCCAATCATTTAAATTTTCTTTTTCTTTTTTTGAATCTGCTAAAATTGAATCTGCTATAAAATTCAGGTTCTTTTATAGGAAGAATGGAGACAGTATGCTTACATTGGTCAGGGCCATTGTACCTGTGTCAGCAAAAACTGATCAAGCAACAGAAGTGTCCTGCGTGTTTACTTTATCTCCAGTCCCATGTTGGGCCCCATGGGAAAGTTAAAAATTATAGAGGATGGTCCTTGCCCTCTTAAAAACATGCAGAAGTGAAGACTGTACATTATAGTACTGTACTAGAAGCTATTTGGTTCCCAGTATCTGATCTCTACTTCTATAGTAGTCATAGAATTTTTACCTGGACACATGGCCACCTAGAAAAAAAAGACCACAAATTTTCCCACCAGCATCCCTTGCATCTAAGTATAGCTTGAGCCAGTGAGATGTCATACAAGAGTTCTATGGCAGTTCAGAGGAATTTTTCTTAGGAATCCACAGATGCATGTTCTTTGTTCTTCTTTGTCTCATCTTCCATCCTGCTAACTGGGACAAGGATGGTACCTTCTTTGACAATGAGAGTGGCCATGAGGTTGAAGTCCATACCCTAGGGACAGAGGATGGATGTATTAGTCAGCCAAAGGGGTGCTGATGCAAAATACCAGAAACTGGTTGGTTTTTATAAAGGGTATTTATTAGGGGTAGGAGCTTACAGTTACCAGGCCAAACACATAAGTTACTTCCCTCACCAAAGTCTATTTGGAGCAAGATGGCTGACGACGTCTGCGAGGGTTCAGGCTTCCTGGGTTTTTGTGTTTTAGGGGCTTGCTATTCTCTGGGTTCAAGGTTCCTTCCTTCCTGGTGCTGGTTTTCCTTTCCTCTGGGTGCTGACTTCCCAGGTCCTCAGCTTCAAACTCTAACATCAGAAATCTCCAACTCTGTCCTTCGCCATGCCTTTTATCTGTGAGTCCCCACTGACCAAGGGGTGGGGACTCAGTGCCCCAATCATAACTTGTCATGCCCAGGTACAGATCAGATTACAAGCATAATCCAATATTTCTTTTTGGAATTCATCAATTATATCAAACTGCTACAATGGGTGAGCTACATGAGAACTAGGTGGAGCAGGGTTGCCCTATCTGCCTTGGATGACAAACTTCTAGTGTTTTATATGAGAAAAATATAAAATTCTAGCTTGTGTCAGTCTCTATTACTTTAAATTTTCTATTTCTGGCATGACAACGTAGTCCTAACAAATATAAGCACAAAAGATAAAAGATAGTGTAAACCAACCACAAGGGGATTCACAAAGGGCTGTGATTAATTGTGAATTACATAGTAGAGTTCACAGAGGCTAGAGTTCTGAGAAGAATCACAAGAAGACAAACATACAAGGAGGTGATATCAGCACACAGACACAAAAGCCTCATCCTCAAGGATGCCCCATAGGGAAAAATGGAGGGGAGAGGTCAGGGCATTCCTTGGAGAGCAACTGGTACATACAAAAGAACAGACTGATGCAAACTCTAGGGAGGTTTGGGGAAAGGACACAGACTGGTTTGGCAAGGGAAGTGCCTGAAGATGAGAATGGAATAAAGGATATTGACTTGGGCTTCTTATTTTATTTATTTCTCTCCCTTTACCCCCCGTCCCCACTGTCTGCTCTGTGCCATTCGCTGTGTGTTCTTCTGTGTCTGCTTGGATTCTTGTCAGCAGCACTGGGAATCTGTGTCTCTTTTTGTTGCATCATCTTGCTGCGTCAGCTCTCTGTGTGCGCAGCACCACTTCTGGGCAGGCTGCACTTTTTTCACGTGGGGCAGCTCTCCTTGCAGGGCACACTCCTTGAGCGTGGGGCTCCCCTATGCGGGCGACACCCCTGCATGAGCAGGACACTTCTTACATGTGGCAGCACTGTGCATAGGTCAGCTCACTGCATGGGTCAGCAGGTCCTGGGTACTGAACCCTGGGTCTCCTACATGGTAGGCAGATGATCTATCAGTTGAGCCACATCTGCTTCCCGACTTGGGCTTTTAAAGGAGGCATTTTGACTTGGGAGACAATTCACAGTTCCCTATGACACAGATATCCTTGTCCCTTACCCTTCTCATGAACCTGACCCTGTCCTTGAG
The DNA here is from genome assembly GCF_030445035.2 of Dasypus novemcinctus. Taxonomy (NCBI): domain Eukaryota; kingdom Metazoa; phylum Chordata; class Mammalia; order Cingulata; family Dasypodidae; genus Dasypus; species Dasypus novemcinctus. The sequence goes on along the minus strand of NC_080700.1, from coordinate 28,611,680 downwards.
CAGCAGGGTAAAAAGATGAGCTGAGGTTTAGGGATAGGAAGAGGATTAAGGAGAAGGAGAGAATTCCTATTGTGTGTATTATTTGGCAATTTTTAAAAGTTGAGCGTTTAATGGATTCTATATCATGTTGAAATGTCTTTGGGTCATGTAGGTCATATCAGATTAATTCCCCAAAATATCTGTTGCTTAATTCCACATATAACAACAAACAAAATGTCAATCATCCCAAAGATGTACTTACCAAATGCAATGGATGTGTCATGATGATGGGAATGAGTGTTGCTGGGGGGGGAGAGGTGGGGTGGGGGTGGTGGGGTTGAATGGGACCTCATATATATATATATATTTTTTAATGTAATATTATTACAAAGTCAATAATAAAAAAAAAATGTCAATCATGTCAAACCAACCCCACATACTTGGATATGGAAGGAGAATCAGGTAAGACCAGGTTGTAAAAGGTCTCGAACCCCCGCCTGAATAAGGCATTTGAGCCCTAAACCTGGACACCTGTGGAGCCACCAAAGGTCACCAGCCAGGTGAAGTTTGAGGAATGCCATGCTTTTGTAATGTCAGTCTGATGGAAGCAGAAAGATCAGTTGGATGGGAGAGACACGGAGGTAGGCAGGAGATAAGGAGGCTACTGCTGTGGTCTGAATATGCAGGTCATTGGGGAAGAAAAGAAAAAAAACAAAAGTGAATGAGAATTATTTTGAAGGAAGAATAAATAGAATGGATGACTGAATTTAGAAATCAAGGGGGAAACCTAGATTTCAAGTCCGTGTCATTCTGCCACTCAATAAATGATGGATTACATGCTGCATCTGTGCTTTAGGATGTTAGGCTGAGCATCTGGGATGGAGTGATGAGCCAAAGAGAGGCAGTCCATGCCCAATGGGGACTTTAGATATCAGGAAAGACCCAAAAGAAAAAAAATTGCACAAATAACTAATCCAAAGCATGACCACTTTGAAGAGGTAAGATTTCTTTGCGAGAATACACCAGGTGTTTTTGATGTGGGCCGGGGATCAAGGAAAGCTTCCTTGAGGAAGTTAATATCTGAGTTGGTCTTTGAAGGATGAGCAGGAATTTACCACAAATGTGGGTGAGGAAACCACACTTCCAGCTTAAGGGAACTGCAGGAGCGGAAGCTGATGCAAAGGAAGAAGGATGAATTAGAGCAAGGCTTCTCAGGATTATTCCCATCCAGGCTTCCAGAGAACTATAATAAGTTGTAGGAGGCACCCTAGAATAAACAGGAAATTTGAGGTCATCCGAATGGATCTTGGAGTAGAAATTTGTTACATTTCCTTTATATTACACAAGTAGATGCCAACAGTAGAACAGAGGACATGAGGGCAGGTATTGAATTGCATCCAACTTTCAAGAGAAATCTTTTAACTTTTTAAGTAAGTGAAAAACTGAGATTGCTTCCATGATCATAACTTTTCATGTCTGGTTTTATGCTGGAAATGGCTACATGGAAATTTCTCAAATCAAGGCATTTTAGCGATGGTCTCTTCAAGTTCTTGAAAGTCACCAACAATAAAACTTTGTTCTTATAAGTCCTTGATTAATTTTTTTTCATTTAATACCAGTTTACAGTATTTTGTAACCCAAAATTTTACAGTATTTGAAATTATTTTTATAGAATCCAACAGATCTTTCCTTTTTCAGTGACAAATGTAATGCTGAGATTCCATGTATGATGTCAATGCACGTGAAATCTAATCAACACTTCTCATAGCAAGCATTCCCAAGTAATTCCAAAGCTCTATATACAGGTCAAGTGTGCACTGTTAGAGTAGCTCACTTAGACACTACAAAAGGGTTCATCAGCCGCAGACAGAATTATCCAATATATGTGGATTCAAGGTTGTCACATGGAATTGAGTCTGCGCACACTCCCTCCACATCTCCCCACCATGGACCATTCGTGGGGCTCCTGGGATGACTGGAACATCAATTCCCCAGGAGTGCCAACATTGGCAGTGGCAAGCGGAAATCAGTATAGGTGATGGGATAGAGCTATAAAGGTCTCAAATATCTGTCTGAATAAGGAATTTGGGCACTAAACCTGGAGACCTGTCGATATGGGCTGTTGCAGGGGTTGTGTGCTTCTTCATGAATACCCTGGGCCGTGTGTGTAAACTTGCTAAAACTTAAGATTCCAGTATAAGCCATGTGTGCATGCAAACAATAAGAACTGCAGCTCCACCTCTCATAACCATGCCAACCACTCCAGTCTGCCTAGTTCCCAGAAAGCCAATTAAGTGATATAGGCTCTATAGCCTTTGGATATTCAGGGAGGATGCAGACTGAATGTGTTAATTCAAGCTTACCTGAAATGTGGGGAGTACGTGATAATTCAAGCTTATCTGGAATGTGGGGGATATGTGTTAATTCAAGCTTACCTGGAATGTGGGGGGTATGTGTTAATTCAAGCTTATCTGGAATGTGGGGGATATGTGTTAATTCAAGCTTATCTGGAATGTGGGGGATATGTGTTAATTCAAGCTTATCTGGAATGTGGGGGATATGTGTTAATTCAAGCTTATCTGGAATGTGGGGGATATGTGTTAATTCAAGCTTATCTGGTACTCAAAGCACCATTTGACTCCCTCCTCTTACATACTCTGTATAAAACAGACCCAAAAATCTTATTTGGGGCTTGGGTTTTGAACAGGAGTCCCTGAGCCCGGCTGATCATAATAAATCTTTTTCCTTCTCAAAAATATTCCTGAGTCCTGGCTTTCAATACACGATCAATGAATCTTTCTGCTTCCACAACACTGTGGAGCCACCAAAGGTCACCAGTCAGGTGAAGAATTTGATGATACAGTAGACAAATATGGGAGCTAAGTTGAAAATGCTCCCACATGTAATTGTCAAGATCTAATTCTGACTTAAAACACCATCATTGGAAGTGATGCTTTATGTTTTAATGGTCAGTTCTGCCCTGTCCATTTCCATTTTTAGTTCAATCACATATTCTGGACAAATTGGGAAAGAAGTCCCTCTGAATTTGTGAAAAATCTGCAAAAAAAATGGAATTTTTCTTCAAAGAAATAATTATTATTTGTGACTACATGTGTATATTACCTACGAATAAGTCTTTCATTGATTGTGCACAGACTACCTAGCAATGTCTTAGGTGCAATGGGGTAGAGAAGAAATTAAAGATATAATTCCTGACCTAATGTATTTTGTCATTTTATAGGAATCACTGCAAAGAAAACAAATGGGGAAGAGGTATACACTTGTTGGTATTTACAGAATGCTCAAAAGGAATTTGGGGAAAGGGAAGATCAGGGAAATCTGGGATCCATGAAAGCTTTACTGAGTGTTCCCAGAACTCAACCTTGGAGGTGTTGATAGATGAGATGGTCAGTGATGAGCCCCACCTACAGAAGACAGCAACATAATAAGATAGAGCAAGGTGACATGCGATTGGCTGGGCGAGTGTACCACAGCGGGATGTGGGCACTGCCAAATAAAGTCCTTCTAGGATATGCTTTGCTGGAAAAATAAGAGTGATTTTGAGTTGTGTATCAGTGGTACAAAATAAGTAAAGGACTTTAAAGATGCTGGAAGTTCATACTTTTGAGACATTTAAAGCATTTCCCCATCATTTTAGTGCTTCCAATTTGCATAATTAAGATTTAAGTTCAGGCTTACTCTTTTCTGATTTGTAAAGTTGGAAAATTGCAGACATTTTAAATGTTGGTCTGAGTGAGCCTCACACAAAGACTAAAGTACATAGCAACTCTCTATGATATCTGAGAATGAGTGGGGAATGGAAAAGGGTGACTACAAAACTGGAGACAGATAAATATTCTGAATTCCAAAAGGAGGGAGTGAAGAAATGGGGGAAACAATTGCCATAAACTAATCAACTTGCTTGATCGCCTGGAAATATTTTAGAAAAAGTTGTTTAATAAATGTTTTTGTGGGCATTAGAGACAAATGTGGCAGATATAGTGATTGAATCATTCTAAACCAACCTCGTTTCCTTTCTTGATGTGCTTAGAGCATTGGTACATAGAAACAATACCTTGAATACACACATCTTGATTTCCACCAGACAGATCTTGATTGTATCAAAGCATTTCACAAATTCTTTTTAGATTTTTTTGGATAAAATGGGAAAACCTGGGCTGAAAGACACCGTTCTTTAATAGAATCATAGCTGATTAAATCACTGCCTACAAATACTGGTATGGGATGTTATTGACAGGGGACATATGGTTGACAGGGAGTTATACAGGGCATGTGTCCTGGGTGCATGGAAATGTTTGGATATATTCATAGTGGAAACAATTAAAAACAACAGCTGGGGGATGCTGGGTTCCTGGCCAGGGGGGCTCTGTCGCGGTCCCTAGGGGAGCAGCAGCAGTCTCCCAGGTGCAACAGCAAGGACCAGGAAGGAATGAGGGTCCAACAGTGAGCCCCTGACAGTAATGACTATGCTTGTGAGCCTGTGCACCTGAAATAAGAACAAGGCCTAGAGCAACAGTGTGCCTAAGAGTTCCCTCCTGAGAGCCTCCGTGTTACTCAAATGTGGCCAGTCTCGAAGCCAAACTCAGCATGTAAATGCATTGCCTTCCCCCCAGCGTGGGACATGACTCCTGGGGATGAGCCTCCCTGGCACTGAGGGATCACTACCAAGTACCAGCTGATGACATAACTAGAAAATAACCTTGAATAAAAGGTTCAACTCAGACCAGCAGAATATCTCTGTCTACATATAATAACAGGAATTAAAAATATTTTTTGACTTAAATCAAGGGGGAAATGGAAAGGCTATGAGTCTCTAAAAAAGAATCTGGAGGTTATCAGAGGGGTTGCCCTTATGCACACCTGAGCAGAGTCTCAGAGACAGATAAAGTAGATACAACCCCAGGTATTGGTTCTTCTGAGGGCTAAAGAGACCCACAGGTTTTATGGTCATGGCAGATGGAGTTCACTGCCATGTCAGTTGGCCCTTCTTTGGAGTTGGTGTTTCTGTGTGATGGAGCTGGACTCAGATGTGATCTCTTTTCACAAGCCTTTCCTGTTACTTTACCAGAATTGTAGTTGGTGCTGGGGTTTAAGATATATCTAGGGGATCTGAATCTCTGGACTGACCATATGATAGCCAGGCCCTGAGCCTCAACAGACTTCAGCTCCTACACTCTGGTTTATTGGACTTACCCCACTCAGCTAACATGGAGTTGAAGAATGTCAACCACCACACCATGGAGCCAAGAGTGCCTACAACTGAAAGCAGGAGGATTGAATCCAGCATCCATATGGAATCTAAGCCCCCTCTTGACATAGGTGTGGAATGGACATAACCAATCCCAGGTCCACGGGAAGGAGGAATACAGTAAGGATTAGAGTGGACTTACTGATAATCTATTCATGAACTATTGTGGTTAGTAATCGAAGAAAATGTGGCCTTGGTGTGGAAAAGTGGCCATGGTGGCTGCTGGGTGTGGGGAATGGGAGGAAGAGATGAGATGTGGAGGCGTTTTCAGGACTTGGAGTTGTCCTGGGTGGTGCTGCAGGGACAATTACTGGACATTGTAGATCCTCCCATGGCCCACTGGATGGAACGTGGGAGAGTGTGGGCTATGATGTGGACCATTGACCATGAGGTTCAGTGATGCCCAGAGATGTATTCACCAAATGCAATGGATGTGTCATGATGATGGGGGAGAGTGTTGCTATGGGGGGAGTAGTGGGGTGGGGGGTGAGTGGGGACCTCATATTTTTTGAACGTAATATTTTTTTTTAATGAATTTAAAAAAAAAAAAAGAATTAAAAATAAATAAATAAATAAATCACTGCCTACAGCCAGGACTGGTAAATACATTTTTCAGGGAGAAAGAAGTTGGTTAATGAAATGTCATGGAGGCATGCTATTGATCTTGGGTTGATCAGAATTATTTTAAATCATTAAAATGGATTAAAAAAAATGAAAGTGATGCTTATCAAATTATCTAAATTATAATATAGTGATAGATAACTAATACTACAAATAATGATTAGGATTCCATATTATTTCTGTGATTGAAATTCCAAGCTGATAACAATAAGATATAGAAATAAAATTATAAATGCTGCTCTCCAATAGACATACACTGTGAGCCACATATGTAATTTAATTTTTTCTTGTAGCCACACTTTTTTAAAAGTTAAAAGAAATTAATTTTAAAAATATTTTTGTTTAATCCAATATATCCAAAATACAATCATTTCAACAGGGAACCAATACAAAAATTATTAACAGCATATTTTACTTTCTTTTTTTGTATTAAGCCTTCAAAATCAGGGGAGTAATTTATCCTTAACAACATATCTCAATTCAGACTAATCACATTTCAAGTGCTCAATGGCCACATGTGGCTAGTGGCTACCATACTGGTGAGTGCAAGTTTGGAAATTAATTCTTGGACCACACCAGTAGGATGGTGAATCCATCATCTATGGCCAAAAGAACATCTTATAAGAAACAACCCCCAAATCTCAGTGGAATACAACAATAAACATTTATTATTGTTCATGAGTTGGCTGGGTGGCTCCACTGATTGGACCAGATTCAGCTAATCTTGACTAGGCTTGCTCATACATCTGGGTTCAGCTCACAGACCAGCTGGAGATGCTGGCTGATCTAGAATGACCACTCGTCTCTGTTCCATGTGCTCACTCAGGCTCAAGCAGGCTGGCCCCAGCCTTTCATATGCTGGAGACCAATTTCCAACAAAGCAAGCAGAAACACACAAGACCTCTCAGAATGGGCACACCATCACTTTTGCCACATTCTGTTGACCAAAGCAAGTCTCAAAGACAAGCTGGATTCATGGGGTGGGGAAGGAGACTCTGTCTTACCATGGGAAGAACTTTATCACTGCAAAGGACAAGAATGAACGGAGGCTATTAAATTGGGGTCATCATTGCAATGAATCTACCTCAGGTGGGGTTCCGATGTAGGAAGCAATGGTTCCACAGATTTCTGTGCTTATCAGACCATAGATGAGTCATTATTTTCATGTCTGGGTACCATATTTTACACAGGGGTAAATGCAGTTTGAGTGGTCAGGCGTTTGGGGCCATGCACCATTATAAAGAAGGATAGAAAGAGAATGTGTTTAGTGCCAAAATAAGAAATCAGGGATGACATGAAATCTATCTTCAAATTTAGGAAGGGCTGTCACATGGAAGAAACAACAATCCTGTTCTCAATTCCCCTAATACTTGTTGATACTATTAAATAACAGGAACCGTACTAGAGGACAGAGAAAAAAGTAGAATCAGTGAGATTTCGGTAGATAATCTGCTCACCCTTCTAACAAATGATACAAATAATTACTAATCAATAATTCACCTGCCACAGGTGAGTTCTGAAACTGAAAGTTTATGTAAGTAGAGGCATTGTAAAAGGCATTCCTCCCCTGGTTGTAGAACACAAGAGCTACCTTCTAAGGGACCCTCCAACTCATAACTCTATAAAACTGGTCTTCAAGTTGCTATTGTTTGATTTGTGGGGGCAAATCATATCACGCTTCCCATTTGCAGATGTGTTTAGATTTACAAAGTGTTCTAATCAGAGACATAATGATGGATCTTAAAATCAACTCCACGTTGCTAGGCATTCAATAAGTTGCTTTGTTATAGAATTGGTGAAAAAGCACAGAGTGGTTAAATGATTTAAGACCACATGAGACAACTGGACAAGCTGGAAGTGAAACAGAGAAGGCGGGGGCACTGATCTTGTGTGCAGTTCGCGCAGTCCACTCGCTCGTCTCACCACAAAACCAAGAGAGCACACCATGTGCCCTGAATTTCATCTTTTTTGTGTGGCCAATTAAATTTTTCCCCCTTGCACAAAGTAATCATGTGATTATTTATCGAGATTAATACAAAGCAAATCATTAACAGAAGTAGAGTTTAAAACTACCAGGTGTAGGTTTCTTGTGTAAAGGGTGAGGGCATCACGCTGCATCACGCTGAATTGTTTCTGGTTCCTTAAAAATACAAGATAGTCAAGAAACATAAGGAGGAATTCATGGTCAAAGTTGCTGTGGAAGAAACCCATGATTGTGCACACAGCTGGAGAAGCTGTTATTTAAAAGTTGATGGCCTCCTTTGTGTCTCAGTAGAAAGAACAAGAAGCCTTGGAACAGATTTTCTTGGTTCTCAGAAGTTATGTAAGCTGAGAACAAGTAGGTCATGGCAGAAAGGAGCGGGGGCTGTCCTTTGTTTGTGAGTTTGCAAAACACTGAGGCTCTGGGAAGAAGGCCAATTAAGCTGTATCAGGACGAGGAGCATCTCCAGGAGAAAAGACGTATCTTTCCTCGTTAGGCTCAATGTTGCTAAAACCTTTCAGACTTAGCAGGGAAGTCTCAACTGAAATCCACTGGTCAAAAGAATATCAAGAGCCCCCAGGAAGAGCCCCACGGAAGAAAGGAGGAGTTGGCCGAGGAGGAGGACTCAAGGCTTTAGGTGTGAGATGGATCAGGCTGCTCCTATCCCCCTACCATGGTCTTAAGGAGTGAGTAGAGTTCACCCTTAATTCATTGGTATCAGCTTCCTTAGAAAAGCCCTTCTGGCTTGTGCAAAGTGCTAGCCTAGCTATAGCAAAGTATAACTCGCCATCTCTATCACAATACCTGTTCTTTTTGTCATCAAAGCAATGACATCAGAAAATAGACGTCCATTTTTCAAGCTAGGGGATAGGTCAGAGCCTTCATTTATCTAGCCAAGATGCTTTTGGATGTAGGACAAGTCCCTCAATGCAAAACTCCCAGGATTCTTGAGAAATGTGGAGAAGAGGTGGACAGGGGAGGAGGGCAGGGATAGAACTAGATACTGGATTTTCTGCACATCTGTGCAGAAGAATGATCAGGAAATTACTTTGAATATTAAAAAAAGATATGAACAATGGTGTGCTGGTAAATACTTTCAACCAGTTCCCAAGGGAGGAATGTCCTGATTTGGTAGCATTTGCCCACTTCTGTGATATAAATACACCCACCATGGCCAATTACAAGCTACCAACATGATGTCACTAATGGTGGGATTGAGAAAAGATTCTCAGCCTGGCTCCAGGATACCACCAAATTCAAGGCAACATGGAAGATTCTGGAAATAGCATGCTGAAGAAGCCAGACACCAGAGAGTACACATGAAAGAAAGCATTCCATTGGATTCCTTCTACACGAAATTCTAGAGGAAACATCTAATATGTCATGGCAGAAAATACATCAGTGGTTGTTGGGGGTGGGGCACAGGGAGAGTGATTGATGGAAAAGGGCAGGGGGAAGTTTTGTGGAGATGGTAGAAATGTTATATATCTTGATTGTGGTGGTAGTTACACCTAAACAACTTTGTCAAAACTCACTAGAATAACCCTGCAGATGGGTGCATTTCATTGTACGTAAATTATATCTCAAAAAAGTTGATTTTAAGAAATATGTGACCCTCCTCACAAGCTAATAAATATATTAATCAGTTGATTTCTAGTATTCAATACAGAGATAAGAATGAGATTTAATGGTTGCCAAACTGTCAAAGAGATTTCACCAATAAGGTCTTAAAGAGAATGCTAGCCCAAGTAACTTGGAAACTTACACCGAAGTTTATCACTGCTTACCACTTTTCAATTCCATTGGAATGATGAAAGAAAAGAGGCTCCTCACGTCCCTATGCTGAGCCTGCCTCACTTTCCTTCCTCTGAATATCATGTGCCCCTGGGCCCCGGCCCTAGACATGCCATTGTACCCTAATCTTAGATGACCTCATCCAGTCAAATGCCTTGAATACTGTCCATAAACTGAGTCCCATATTAGTTTGCTGGAGCTGCCATAAAAGTACCACAAATTTGGTGGTTTACCACAACAGGCATTTATTTTCTCACCATTCAGAAGGTTAAAAATCTAAAATCATGGTATTGGCAGACTTGGTTTCTTCTGGAGGCTCTGAAGAAGAAACCACCCCATGCCTCTCTCTGAGCTTCTGGTGACTGCTGACCACCCTTGACATTCCTTGGCTTGTGGACACATCAATCATTCTCTTGGATCCATCTTCACATGACCTTCTTTTCTGAGTTTTTCTGCATCCTCTCCCCTTCTCTTAAGGACACCAGCCAGAGGGTTTAGGGTCCACCCTAAATCTCAGATGATTTCATCTTGAGATCTCTAATTGTATCTGCAAAGACCCTACTTCCAAGTAAGGTCACATCCTGAGTTGCTGGGTGGGCATGAATTATTGGGGGGTGGGACACTATTCAACCCAAATTGTATCTCCAGTCCAGATCCCTCTCTGGATCTCCAGACTCCAATATCCCCTCCCTTGGCAATTTCAGAAGAATCTCAAACATCTCATAGGCAAAACCAAAGTCAATGTTCCTTCTTCCAGCTCTGTTCCTCCACAAGTCTCATCTCAGCAGTAGACAACCCCCATCTACTAGTTGTTCAGGCCACAGACCTTGGAGTCATCCTTTAATTCTTCCTCCACATCAAATACATCAGCAAATCCTGTTAGCTCTCTTCAAAATACATCCTAAATCCATAACTTACTTCTTTCTCTACTAACTACCTGGGTGGGTCCAGTCATCTTCCCAGTGTCTCTCTGCTTCACCTCCCTTGCCTTCTATAGTCTGTTCTCCACTCAGCAGAGAAAGTGAGACTTACTTTCATGCTAATGTGCTGGAGGTGCAGTTAATGTTGGGGTTTAAGATATATTTAGGGGATTTGAATCTCTGGACTGACAATGTGATAGCCAGATCCTGAGCCTCAACAGACTCCAGCACCTACAATCTGATTTATTGGACTTACCACACTCAGCTAAGATGGAGGTGAAGAAGGACAACCACCACACCATGGAGCCTAGAGTGATTACAACTGAAAATGGGAGGATTGCATCCAGCATCCAGGTGGAATCTGAGCCTCATCTTGACATAAAGGTGCAATGGACACAACCAATCCAGTGTCCACATAGAAGAGGTGGCATTGGATTGGGAAAAGTGGACATAATGGACAAAGGGTATGGGGAAAGGCAGGAAGAGATGAGAGGTGGAGGCGTCTTCCGGACATGGAGCTGCCCTGGATGGTGCTTCAGAGGTAATCACCGGACATTGTAAATCCTCACAGGGCCTACATGATGGAATAGAGGAGAGTATGGGCCATGATGTGAACCAATGTATATGAGGTGCAGAGGTGCCCAAAGATGTACTTACCAAATCCAATGGATGTGTCATGATGATGGGAACGAGTGTTGTTGGGGGGGGGGAGAGGGGGGGTGGGGGGGTGGGGTTGAATGGGACCTCACATATATATTTTTAATGTAATATTATTACAAAGTCAATAAAAAATAAAAAAATTAAAAAAAAAAAAATTAAAATAAATGCAAATCATGTCTGCATTCTGTTGGAAATTCTCCAGGCAGGTGTCTCCTAAATACATCAGAATAAAACCCTGCGTTCTAAGAATGGTCTGCTGGCTCGGTCAAGATGCGCCTCCCCCGCCCTCTCCATTTCCCTGCCCATATCTCCTACCCCTCTCCATTGTTTATACCAGTCCCCCCAGCAACCTCGCTGTTCCTTGAATTTTGCTAAGCACAGTCCTGATTCAGAACTTTGTCTGTGCTATTTCCTCTGCTAGAAATGCTTCCCCCCTTAGACAAACAGTTGATTGGCTCCTTCGTTTTCTTTAGGTTCTACTCAAATGCTTCCCTGACCACCCAACTTAAAATTGCTTTCCAGCTTCACTCCCATTTCTGGCTCTTATCCTGATTTATTTTCTTCTTGGCCCTTATCACTGCCTACCATATCTGTTCTTTTGCTGTCACTAGTATCTAAGACCCAGTAGAGAAAGAGCTCTGCCTGTTTTGTTCCCTGCTATCATTCATTGTCCGGAGCAGAGATTAGCCAACGGCAGGTGCTCAAGGAACAGTTGTTGAGTGAATGAATGAAGGAAGTAGTGATTGGCATGGAAAATTAAAGAGCGTAGGGTATTTTTTAAAGTTTATCTCATTTTTGCAATAATTTTAGAGGAGATCTTGCATCAACCTTTAGGTGATGCAGAGATAGGGTAAGATAGCAATCTGGGGCAAACTGATTTTGTGATTTGTCATCTAAAAAGGGGAAGAGGTTTCAACTTAAAAGAGGAAAAAAGTATGCAATCTTTATGTGGAACGCTTACACGAAGCTTCATTAGTGGCCAGGCAACTTCCTTTCCAACTTCTCCTTACTCCGAACCCATCTGCACATATTTACCACCTTACCATAGTCCGCAAAGATGTAATAAACATCTTGTTAAACCAAGGTTTGTAGTGCATTTGACAAAACTAAGTACACAGCGGTGCTTCTGGCCTCTTGGCACATAGTTTTCAGGGAAATGAATGGGACCCCATATGGGATATATTACTTTTGAACTTCCTTTTCAAGCTGAAATTCCCTCTCTTGGCCACATTCTTAAAGACTACAAGGTAGGAAACTGAAATATATATAAAAAAATAGAAGGCTAGAGGATGTGAGAACATAGTGAATGAATATATTTGGATAATGCACAAAAGTTAGGATTTTTACTGAATTGGGAGATAATATAGCTGTCATATAGCTAAGAGCATAGACTTGGGAAATAAATCAGTATTTGAATCTTGACTCTACTACTTATTTACTGGGTGATTTTTTTCTGCTTACTTAGTATCTCTGAGCCTCAGTTTCTTCATATGTAATATATGAGGATATAGCTACCGCACAGATATGCGTGTGACACAAAGTAGATATTAAATATTTGGAGTAGAAACATACAGGTTACACCAAAATTAACCTGGGATATTAATGATAAGTATATGATTTTATATTAATCCAACTCCTCAGAAGATTGCTAAAAACTGCTAAACAACTAATCTACAGTTCCAGACTGTTCTTGCTGACCTGAGACTGATAAAGCCTTTTGGGAACCATTTCTTTAAAAAAGAAAACCACTCATTCAGATATAACATCTGTAGGTAGCATCACCAGGTCAGTCACTTTACATACAAGAACCCCAAAATGGAGGAAGTGGGCTATGGAGAAACCAGAAAAGAAGGGAAAAAAACAAAACAGCCACAAGAGTTGAGGTGAAGCCTCCTTTTCCTGCCACCTGGAGGAAATACAAGGCTAATAGAATCAGAGTTTCTATTATTTTGGTTACTTGGAAGAGCCTAGAAACTTCCCCTCCTGAAAGGAAGGAAGAAAACCCTTTATCGATTGTTCCATGGAGGAAAGGAGACAAATTCAATTCGTTCATCCATTTGCAGTTCTCAAAGGAAGGAATTACCCACTGTGGTCCTGTAAGAGGTGCCATCCTGCCGGTACGCAACACCCAAGGAGCCCAGCCTTGGGTCCGGGGTCAAAATTCCCTTCCTTCCATTTGTCTGCCTCATGGGCTGACCCCTGTTTTTGGTGATTTGGCTCAACACTGATAGTGATAGCCCCTTTTGCTCTCATTTTAATCTCTAGACCAAAGCCATGGTTCACTTCAGAACATTTGCCAGTCTGGTACACCCAACCATGGACCCTGGGAATAGGCCACATGGGATCTCATAGGGACTCAAGAGGCTCTCCAATCCTAAACCATACAGATGACCACATCAAGGGGCTGGCGCAGCTGCCATCCTTGGCCCAGTTTCCTTAGCTCCTAAGTTCCTGGAATGGAAGCCCTTGATTTATCAAAGACACCCACTCATTCCCAGGAATTCTTATTTCTCCATGCTGACCACCCCAATGATACAACTTCTTATTTAAAGGAATAGGGTTTCTTTGATTTCGCCAAAGCAGAAGTCTTTTCCGCAGCTAAAATCTCAATTTGCATGTGTTCAATTCTGGCCTGTCCTGCTTCAGCTCAGCCATTAACCAATGAGAGTGGTAACTCCTATTCCAGAAGGAAATCCTCATACGAATGGAGGCCCATGTATTAGGATCTTCATTCCTCTGTTCAAATCTGTGCAAGGAAGTCATTGCAATTAAGGTCAACTTCCTCTCTGTAGGAGCAAGAACAATGGACAAATTGGGACTGCTTGTTAGGCAGAGAGGCTGGATACCATCTACGGTATCAGACTGTTCAGAAATGGTGTCCAAAAAATTCATTTTTTCACCAACTTACCCCAAGCGATTCAGATATTAGCTGAATTTGGAAACCAGTGGACTAAATAACAAAAAGTTTTTATTTTCCCCCAAATTTAAGCACAGGATAGACCTTTGTACTATTTGTATTATTTAATAAATTACAATGCTCCAAACTTTGACATTCAACAATACTAGCAACAGACAGGAAATTAAAACTAAAGAAAAAAAACATTTGAAAATTTCAAAATATTTTCATAACTTAGTTTCCATTCATAACATTATACTTTTGTGCAATTGTTTTCATTTATTTTACTTCTACAAGTTATAAAACTCATTTACTATTTTTATTTTAGTCAATTATCTTTTGAAGTATTTAATATAAGAAAAATAATTTTAATATTTATAGTTTTTTTTTTTTTTACTATTTCTGGCGTTTACTTCTTTGTGTAAATCTAAATTTCTACCTGGTGTCATTTTCCCTACAATCTGTAATACTTCTTTTAATATTTTTGTAGCGCTTGTTATATCAGCAATGAATTATATCAGCTTTTACTTGTCTGAAAAGTTCTTATTTGTCTTATATTTTGAATATTATTTTTGCTAGGTACAGAATTCTGAATTAACAGTATTTTCTTTTCAGCATTTTAAAGCTGTCACTCCATTGTCTTCTAGTTTGCATAGTGTATTAGTCAGACAAAGAGGTGTAAATGCAAAGTACCAGAACTCTTTTGGCTTTTATAAAGGGTATTTATTTGGGGTAGACACCTAACAGTTACAAGGCCCTAAAGAGTCCAACTCAAGGTACCATAAGAAGTACTTTCTCACCGGAAGTCATTGGCCACTTGTTGAAGCAAGATGGCGGGCGATGTCTGTGAGGGTTCAGCCTGCCTTCTTCCTTTTAAAGCTCTGTGGTCCCAGCTTCTTTCAATTTCAGCTGTAGGCTGGTATTAGATTTTTCTCTCTTTCCAGGATTCATTTATTTCCAGGTTCAGCTGCTCAATTCTCTTCATAAGGTCAGCTATAGACTACCAAGTTCATCTCTCTTCCTGGGACCTCTGCCATGTCTAACAAGCTGTCTCTCTTCCTCTGTGGTCTCCTCTGTGTGTTTACTTCCATGTGAGCACCTGTTTTATCCCCAAGAGGGCTGGGACTGAGTTGTACTCTAATGACGTGGTTGGATCAGAGGCCTAATCTTAACATAATTTAAGCAGACATCTCAGCTGAATCTAATACAATCAAAGAGTTATCATGCCAGAGGAACCAACCAGTTTACAAACGTAATCTATATTTCTTTTTGGAATTCATAAATAATATCAAACTTCTACCCATAGTATCTGACAAGAAGTCTATTATAATTCTTTTTCTCTGTAAATAATATTTCTTCTTCTTTAACTTTCTCTTAACCTTTTATGTTTTAACAGTTCAATTATGATGTGTCTAAATGATTTTGTGGTTTCTTATTGTTGTTTTGGAGTTTTTTAATTTAAATTTTCGTATGTATACTGCTTGAAGATTTCTAAGCTCTTGGATCTGTTGCTTCTTGTTACATTACTTTTATTTTATTTTTTAATCTTAGCCCTTATCTCTTTAAATATTTCTTCTGCTCCATTCCTTTTCTCTTCTTCTGGGACTCAAATTCAAGTATACTAGATTGTTTTATAATGTCTCATAGCTCCTGGATGTCTGTAATGCTTTTTTCCCACTCTTTTTTCTTCCTTGGTGTAATGGTTTAATATTATTGAGAACTCCAAAAAGAAATATTGGGTTATGTTTGTAAACTGGTCTTTTCCTCTGGGCATATGAGATTATACTGGATTCAGAGGTTTACTTGATCAAGTAATTGTGTCATTAGGGCATTGACTCCCTGCCCTTTGGTGGGTGGGGACTCCCAGATAAAAGGCATGGCAAAGGACAGAGTTAAGGGTTTTGATGTTGGAGTTTGATGCTGAAGCCTTACGCTGGAGCCCTAGGAAGAGAAGAACCCTAAGCCTGGAAAGAAGCAAGCCCTGGGAAGAGGAACCCAGGAAGTCTGAACCCTTGCAGACATTGGCAACCATCTTGCTCCAACTCATGAAAATAGACTTTGGTGAGGGAAGTAAATAATGCTTTATGGCCTGGTATCTGTAAGCTCCTACCCCAAATAAATACCTTTTATGAAAACCAACCAATTTCTGGTATTTTGCATCAGCACCCCTTTGGCTGACTAATACACTTGGTATCACTTTAGATCAGGAGTTCTTAACAAGGGGTTCATGAGCTTGAATTGAAATTCAAAAAAGCATTATTCTTGTGGGGATGTGTTGGTGCAGGTGTGATATAGTTATTAAATAATACACAGTATAGTGTGTACTTAGTAAAGGGTCCATGATTTTCACCTGACTGGCAAAGGGGTCCGTGAAACAAAAATGGTTAAGAACCCCTGCTTTAGATTATTTACACTGACCTGTCTTCAAGTCCACTGAATCTTTCTTCAGCTGAAACTAATCTGCAGATAAGCTTATCAAAGGAATTTTTATCTTATCTCATTTTTTTATTTGTAGCATTTCCATTCAACTCTTTCTTACAATTTCAATCTCTGCTGAAATTCCTCATCTGTTCATACATGTTATATACCTTTTTCTCTCAATCTTTTAACATATTTATCATGGTTATTTTAAAGTCCTTTTCTTACAATGCCAACATTTGGGTCATCTCTGAATCTGGTTCTCTTCATTGCTTTATCTGTTGGAATGCATTGGTTTTATTTTTTCTTTGTTTTGTGCTTTTAAGTGTCTCCGTTTTTTATTAGGTGCTGGAAATCATGTGTAAAAATATAATAGAGATTAAAGTAAATAAATATTTTTTATGCCCCCAAATGGACATATCTCTTCTCTCATTTGGGGAGAGGGATGGGGCGAAAGGGCAAGTTGTGTAAATCTAGTCATGAATTGTGCTGAGTCTGCATTTTGTTGTAATGACCATCAGCTTCAGGGTATGACAGTCTTCAAATTCTACTTGTGATAGCTGCTTTTGCTCAGAATGGGCGCTGAGGTGCTGGATGGATTTTCTCGGTGTTCCTGCTGCGTCTTCAGCTTTCAGCCATCCCCACATGTGTGTGTGCACGCAGAGGGTTCTTTCTCCTCATTCTTGACTCTTCCCCAGAAGTAGACTGCTATTGCTAGTTACTTAATTCGAGGTTTATAGAAGTTGAAGGAAGGATTTTCTGTTGTCCTGAGTCTTAGACAAGCCCAGTGAACCAGGGTTTTGAGGGTATCCTTGCCCCTTTCCCATAACAGACAAACTCTGCCTTATAGCTCTTTTGGTTTTGGACAGGAGGATATTTTTTGTCCCTCCCTCAGTAGCAATGGATATTTGCATTTGTCCTGGGGATGGGAGGTTTTATTGCCCTTCTCCCCGTGGCTTATGTCTTTTGTTTTATAGCAAAGAAGGGGGAAACAACAGAATTTGGTGTCTGTTTTCCAGAAGTTACTGGTTATCTCCTGCAAGCCTGTGCCACTGAAGACTCTCTCTAGATTCCTTCCCTACTCCCAAACTTTCTCAAGATGACCCAATGGAGGCCCATGAAAAATAGCCTGCAAGTAAATACAAATTCCCCTTGTGTCTGAGACCTCCAGCTATTCAAAACTGCTAGGTTGGCCCATATTTTGCCTAAAATTCTATCTTTCTTTGTATCCACTTTTGGAGTAGTCACTCCTTTCTCCCTTGCTCTGATATATTTCCGATAGTTCATGTGTCCCATTTCTCCTTGAAGGGGCTTTCCCTGCTTTAGAATTCTATTTACTTAATTGCCTAGCAACTTAAGCCCTCTGGAGAGCTGAAGAAAAGCTGGCTTTTTCTTGTTGGGGTGGGAGTGACACTCTCTTGCAGCTTTCTGCATACTGCAAGGAAGCAGATATCCAATAGTTAATATTTAATTTTAAACCCTTCTGTGATTCTCGGAGCAGTGACAAATATGAATTCATCCATTTCACTTGACAAGCTTACATTTTAAGAATGTGTCCAATTCCCTGATTCTGAGGGGGTAGGTAAAATCTAGAACTGCACTAGCCAGGAAGGCTGAGGAGGAAACCTAACAGCGTCAAGGCTTAATAGTGCTTGAAGCCACCTGAAGTGGGCAATACAGAGGGTGTAGACAGGCTGTGTCCCAGGAAGGACAGGAAATGAAAACAAGGAGTGGCTATAAGTGCAGAGCTACAAAC
Organism: Dasypus novemcinctus; assembly: GCF_030445035.2. NCBI lineage: Eukaryota > Metazoa > Chordata > Mammalia > Cingulata > Dasypodidae > Dasypus > Dasypus novemcinctus. The sequence continues at coordinate 28,593,386 of NC_080700.1, read as the reverse complement.
ATGAGAAAAAAGCAATAAAAGTCAGGAGTCAAGGAAATACACACACAGAGTAGATGGTTAAAATCAAAAGAAGGGCAAAATCTCAAGGTCCAAGAAATTGTCTGCAAAGACCCTGAAGCCTGAAGCTCATTTTTTATTGGGTGCCTGTTCAGTAGGTCATGGACAGTTTTCCTTAGTTGACTTAGTTAGAATTCCAAAAGTGCTTAACGTCAAATCGAGAAAGGGTCAGAGTGGCCAGAATATATAGACATATCTAAGCACCAGGATAGAATAATATTCAAATAAGGGTTGTGCCTTCACATCTTCTATCTGTTTCATAAGAAACTCCAACTGGAGTCATTAGGGATCAAAATGTGGAAGAAAAAGACATTTTTCTCCCTACCAGGAGTTTAAAATCCAGGGATTGTGAAGCAATCTTCATTGATTAACTGTTCAACTGCCTCTTAAAAATGATAATCCAGGAAAAGGCATCATTTCTAATTTGGAAAAGGAATGCTGAGTTGGAGCACTTCTCCAAATTTAATGTGCATGCAAATCACTGGAATTCTTGATAACTCACAGATTCTGATACAACGGCCCTTGTGTGGGGCTAAAAGCCTGCAGTCCTAATGCGCTCCAGGTGGAAACACTGCTCATGGTCCAGGGCAGTCAGGCTTGAGGGCGCAGACCCAGAGCTGGACGCAGAATCCTCCGGCTCCTACAGCTCTCACCATTTAATGTGTTCTGCGAGAGACGCTGACTCAGAAAGCAGGGTCCATAATTAGAACTCGACAGGTTGACTAAAAGGATGTCTCAAATTGAGGACCTGAAACTACGACTTTTATAAAGGGTTTCACTGGAACAACTGGGACTTCCCCAGGTTTCCAAGACCGATATAAAGCCCAGAAAAAGCACAAATGGAAGTTCCATTCCAAGCGCTGTTACCGAATACGAGCATTTATCCAACACCTATTCTAAGCCAGACACTAAGCCGTGTTAGATCCATTGGTGTCCCAATTTTCTTTACAAAACTCACTTTTCCAAACTAATGCATCCTATGCACATGAATATGTTACTATATGCCTGGGAAATATTATACATTTGTTATTCATAAATTCCAGTTTGCTTTCTCTGCGTATGTCTATTCCTCCCTCCTCCTCCCCAGAACTGAATATGTCGGTCAGGGGAGACAGTTTATGCTAAAGCAAACTAGACATCTGCTACTATGAGCGAGTGGGGATTTTTTGTTTTGTTTTGTTTTGTTTTGTTTTATTGAGGTACCAGGGCCAAGGACTGAACCTGGGACCTCATATATGGGAAGCCAGCGCTCAACCACTGAGCCACATCGGCTTCCCTGAGTTGGTTTTTTTCATTTGCTTTGCTTGTTTGTTTGTAGGAGGCACCAGGACCAGAAACCAGGACCTCCCGGGTGGGAAACAGGTGCTCAACCACTTGAGCCACAGCTGCTCGCCTGGTGAGTGTCCTTAAAGTTATTACTTATTTGAAAAGGTGCAGACTGACTGAGGACATGTGTTCCTTTTAAACGACAATCTTCCGAAAGACCAGTGCCCAATAACATAGAATTCATGGAGTTTTATTTGATAACAGATCTGTCAGTGTGTAAGTTATCACCAAAAGAAAAGAAGTTCCTGCTGATGCATTGAAAGAGAATATGAGTTATAACAATCTGTAGTCCTTTGCTTGAAGGTTTGTTACCAGCATCTGTGCAGCAAAAATTATGTATTAAACTCTTAATTACTATCAGGAGCCATTATTTCAGGTTTTAATTGTAAATAAGATCATTGCCCCAGGTTTCAAATCTAGAGGTCCAAAATTCATCTTTATCTGATCACTATTTTCTAGAAAGCGTTATTCCTAAAAATTACTTTAAATTAGAAAATGATGCATTCTTTGAGTTTTCTTCTGGAGATCAAAAAGAATCATTTATTTATTAGACCATCAAACCACTTAATGGGGCAATGTAGAATTAGTGTTTTTATTTTTGTCAGTGTAGTAGTGATTGGTGTTCTTTAGTATTTTCAATTTCCTCGCTTCTGAGAGTACAGTTATCCCTTCCATATCACAACTTTCCCTATCACCGTGTCACTATATTGCCCATCAGCACAAGAATTCAAATGGAAAAACTGGGGGGAGTTTTGCAGAAGCTGCAGATGACACACAAAGGCCAGCCGATGACCCAGAAAAAGTTTAGAAATGCCTAAAATATATGTACAGTATTGTATAATACCTAACCCAAGTTTTACAATAAGGTACTGTAAACAGCCCATAAAAGAAAAAGAAAAAAATTCAGACCTCTTCTCTGATATGAAGGGAGGGCCAAAAAATATTGTGTGGCTTTTCCAGGTCACAGGGAAGCCGCACCCTGAACTGGAAGGGGTGAGCGTACAAGTGTATCCCTTGCCCCCTTAAAGTTAGGTGCGTCAATATGACGTACTCAGTTAATAAAATGAGGGTAGAAGAAACACACTGGACTTCTGGGAGAAGCCTTTAAGTTCTGGTGTAGAACTTGCCCCGTTCTCTTGCCCCTCCGGGTTTCACATGGTGGAAACCCTGTCAGCCTGTGTCCCTAAATGAGGACAAGGCTACACAGACCTGTGACAGGCAGGTAGCCTGGGTGAGAAATAAGACTTACTGTTACTGTAGCATAATCTAGCCTATCCTGACTGATATAACTGGTTTATCATCAATGACAGGATTGGAAACATCCAAAGGCAAACAGAGATTTCCCTAAAAAATCATCATTAAGACGTCTATCCTATCCAAATTGATTTACGGTTTAAAATGCAATCCCGATAAAAGTTGCAACAGCATATTTTACTGAACTGGAAAAGCCAATTATGAAATTTATTTGGAAGGGCAAGGGGCCCCCAAATAGCCAAAAACATATTGAAAAAGAAAAATGAAATTGAAGGAATCATGCCACCTGACTGTAAAGCATACTACAAAGCTACAGTGATCAAAACTGCATGGTATTTGCACAAAGATAGATGTACTGTCCAATGGAACCGAATTGAGGGTTCAGATATAGACCTGCACACATACGGCCAACTGATATGTGACAAGGCCACCGAGCCCACTCAATTGGGACAGAATAGTCTTTATGGGGTTCAAGAACTGGATATCCATATCCAAAAGAATGAAAGAGGTTCACCATCTCACTCTATATAAAAATTAACTCAAGATGGATCAAAAACATAAATATAAGAGCCAGGGCCATAAAGCTCCTAGAAGATAATGTAGTGAAGCATCTATGAGATCTGGTAGTAGGAAATGGTTTCATAAACTTTACACCCAAAGTATGAGAAATGAAAGGAAAAAAACCAAACAGATAAGTGGGACCTTCTCAAAATTAAAAACTTGTATGCTCCCTAAAAAGAAACAGTCTTACAAGTTTCTTAACCTCTTTGAACACTTCCTCAAGGGACATATTTCAATATACTCTAAAGACTGTACAAATGCTGGGAACATTTTAGTAGTTTCTTGTCCCTTTTAAGAGATGGGGTTTCACTTCCTAGACGGTGTGAACATATTGCAATCATAATCCTGGCTAATATTATTGAGTGCTTATTCTGGACTCAGTAAGGTGCCAAGCACTCTGCATGGATTATCTAAGATTCCTCCCAACACACCCATGAGGGGGGAGTATCACAGATGAGGAAAGTGAAATTTAGAGAGGATAAGCAATGTACCAAAGGTTATATGGCAAGTAAACAGTGAAAGTGGATCACAACTGACGCCTGCCTTATAGCGAAGCTTACGCTCTTAACAAATGAATTGGTCTATTTCTGTACCACATCCTAGCGCTGGAAAGATATACCACCCAAAGTGTTATACTGGTGGTCCCATAGGCTACGGTAATAGCCACATATATTACCTAGGAATAATAGACTTTAGCAATAATCGGTTAATCTTAATATCCTGGGTTACTTAAAAAACATGGAGGTGTGGAAGACAATGATTAATACTGAGAACCTACCCTGTGTTAGACAATGTTTTCTCATTTAGTACAACCTTTATGCAAACTAAGTACTATCTCTGTTTTACAGATGAACAAATTGAGGCTTGGAGATCGGTTAAAGAACTTGATTCTAACACAGTTAGTGCATATTGAAATTGGATTTCAAATCAAAATCTTCCCAGTTAGGGTGTCCATGGTCTTTCCTCCACATCACATGATTTCCTCCATACTACATGATGAAGTCACAGGAAACTTAAGTTTTTCTGGAGGTTACTAGAAAGATCAGAAGCATGGACAGCTGTACCACGAGGAATAAGATTATGTGTCACCAAGGAAGGGACGTGCTGAAGAGAGGGCTGAAGGAAAAGCCATCTGCTTCTTAATTTTGTCTCTCAGACCAGGTTCACACCAAAGTGCAGCTGAATTGTGGTCTGCTTTGTTTTGTCTCAGGTCTGACTCTGATCACCCAAGTGTTTGAATTCTTTTAAGGTCACATCTAAGAGCTTTTTTTTTTCCAAGTCAATGGGTAAGGGTTTTGTCCTAGAGAGAAAAAGTCATTTTAACAGACTAATGACTGTCCTACTAAATCCATTCTCCCCTTCTCTCTGGACATATGATTGCTCAGCTGGAGAAAACATTTTTCAAAATTCGAAGGATCATCTTGATTTCTGAAAGTTACTTTCAATTAAGAACCAAGGGATTGAGTATTGTTTTCCTTTAGATAAAAATGATCTGAAATTTTCAGGTAAGCAATCTATTAACTAGGATTTCTAAAAGACATGTCTAAACGTTTCCACTCTAAAAAGAGTTCAGCAGATGTTTTAGTTTGCTTGGCTGCTCAAGCAAATACCATGAAATGGTTAAGTTAAACACTGGGGTTTATTTGCTCATGGTTTTGAGACCAGGAAAATTTCCAAATCAAGGCATCATCTAGGCGATGCATTAGCCTCCAAAACTACGGTATTCTGGGACTGGCTGCTGGAGATCCTCAGCCTTAGCTCCTCTGCCACATGGCTAGGCACATGGCCTCACTGTTCTCTTCTGGGGTCCCTTGAATTTCAGCTTCTGGCTGTTCCCATTGGCTTTCTTTCTTTTGAATTTCATTCCATTTATAAAGGACTCCAGTAATCAGATTCAAACCCATCCTGTTTGAGGTGGACCACACCCCAACTGCAGTAACCTCATCAAAAAGGTCCTACTTGCAATGGGTTCACACCCACAGGAATGGGTTATGTTTAAGAACACAGTTTTCTGGGGAGCACACTGCTCTAAACCACCACAGCAGATAAAAGCACTACGGGTAACTTATCAGGAGAGGGAAAGTGAGAAAATAGGTCATAATTCTGAGCACTGAGTTTCATCTAACCCCCAGGTATTCCCTTAGAATCTTGACAAAATTAGAGACTTCCTCCCTTCCTGCATAGTCTAACTTAGATGGATCTAATTGCAACGAGGCATGTTTCAGGACCCTAAGAGGCAGAGACCAGCCAAAGGATCCTGCTGTCCCTTTATTCCCTATAAACTACAAGTGTTTAAATAGCATTTGCATTGCTTCCAGGCCCCTGTTGAAAGTAGGGCTTTTTCACTGTCTCGATAGCCCAATTCAGACCCCTTAACCTGTGCCCACCCCCACCCCCATGAGCTCATGTGATCTCAGGGGTAGACACAGGAAGTGCTCTGCCCTCAGCTAGACTCCCTGGCATGGCCCAAGTGACTCCAGAAGGGGGATACATATTGACCCTTTAAACAAGTCCCAGGGGGCAGAAATGGGGAGCCAACGTGGCTATTCAAACATAACTCTCTTCTATCGTTGGGCAAATTATGCCTTCCACATCATGATAATGTTCAGGGGAGGATATTAAATCATATCTTTCTCACCTTATTTGGGGGGAAAAAAAGTTGGATCCCATTTTTCTATTCTCTAATGGAAAGACAAAACAGCAAGTCTGCATGTTTCTAGAATCAAAGGAAATTTTCACAGGAGTTTTTTAAACATATGTCTTCAACTCTTATAAGACAATATGCATATTTATCTTCAAGGTGAAGGCACACAAAAATAAACAATCACAGTTAATTCCATATTTTTTTAAGAGAAAAAAATCATTGCATAGTGATGGCAGAGAATCCCCCAGGAGTCTCACATAAAAAGTGCTTTGAATACCACCTAGTCATCAAGTTTTCAGAAATCTGCTAGTAAATATCAGTAGCTGTAATAATAATTTGCAAAATCAGTATCAAGAGCACTTTGCACATACGATCGCATTTTAACACACATGAAGTGATGAAATAGACATGATCGTTCCCCTTTTAGAGATGAGGAGGAGAGGTTAGATCATTGTATCAGTCAGCATTCGGTCAGAAATTCGGAATGAGTAGAACACATGTATTTGATCTCTTTTCTCTGCATCTGATGCTGGAGCTTGGTGTCCACAGTGCAGGCAGTTTGGAAGAGAAGATGGATGTAAAGTGAGAAAGGTCGAGGTTAGGCTGGAACCCCATAAGAATGAGCTGACGCCTGTATGAGCTCTTATGGTCTATGGGCTTGTGGAAAGGGGTGTCCCTCAGACTGCAGAAGTCAGGCTCCTTCATGTGGCTAAACACATATACTTGGTCCAGGAGTCAGAGAAACAGGGACGAAGTTGACTAGTCGTTAGATGTGTGAGGTGCAGCTTCCCTTCTGCCCTCCAAATGTGCTAAGCATCTGCCCTCTGGTCCACCTAGCCAGGCACATACAGGAAAGGGAAATCCAGGAAATGTAGTTCAGCCTAGCCCAGGGGGCACATAGCAAATCCACCACAATAACTCTCACAGAGTGTCTTAGCCAAAGGGGTGCTGATGCAAAGGACCAGAACTCTGTTGGCTTTTATAAAGGTATTTATTTGGGGTAGACGCTTACAGTTAAGACCCTAAAGAGTCCAACTCAAGGTACCATAACAGGTACTTCCTTGCCAAATGTCTGTTGCCATGTGTTGAAGCAAGATGGCTGCCAGTATCTGCCAGGGTTCAGCCTCCCTCTCTTCTCTTAAGGCTCCATGGGTCCAGCTTCTTCTGTGCTCAGCTGTAGGTTGGAGAGCTCATTTCTTTCTGGGCTCAGCTGCTCTGTTCTCTTTACAAGGTCAGCTCTAAAACTGTCAGGCAAATGGCTCATGTTTCTTCCTGGGTCTGCAGGATCAAAACTGACAAGTTCTCTCCTCTTCTCTGTCCATGGACCTCTCTCTATTCCTCTGTGTATCTCTTTCTGTGTGTCTCCATGACTGAGTGTCCATTTATACAGCCCACAAAGGGGATGGGGACTCAGAGTCGCCTTAATGATGTGGTCGAATCAAAGCCCTAATCTTGACAGAATTTAATCAAAGTCATCTCAGCTGAATTTAGTACAATCAAAGGGTATCACACCTAGAGGAAGAGATCGGTTTTCAGACATCCTCTCTCTTTCAGAAATTCATAAATAATCTCAAACTCTACACAGAGTCACATAGCTGGAATGACAGAGGCAGGATATCAAAGCAGGGAGGCCTCTGCATTTCACTGCTATGCCTCATAATGTTTTGTTTGTTTGTTTTAACTAACACAGAGCAAAAATAATTTTGGGGAGTATTGAGTTTAGTGGGTTTTTACACATACATAGATTTGCATAACCACCACCAAAATCAGTATACAGAACCATTCCATCATCCCCCCAAATTCCCTCATACGGCTACTTTGAAGTAACACTCTCCCCCCACTCATCTATTCTGTCATCAAAATATCTTCTCTTTTCAAAAATGTTTTATATGGCATTCAGATTCAGACAGGCGTATTTTTTGAGATGAGTTCCTTTCATTCAGAGTAAAAACTTTCCAATTCATCCAAGTTGCTGATGGTATTAATAGTCTGTCCTCTTTCTTGTGGAGTATTCCATTGTGTGGCTGTACCACAATAAGTGATACAAACCTGTTGAAGGAGATTTGGGCTGTTCCCAGTTTAGAATGATTATGAATAGACCTGCAAACATTCAAGTACAAGTTTTTGTGTGAACGTAAGTTTTCATGTTCTCTAGGGAAACACCTACGGATGAGATTGCTGGGTTATGATAAGTTTCACTTTATAAGAAACTGACAAAGATTTCCAGAGTGGCGGTGCCACGGTGCATCCCCACCAGCACAGTATGAGAATTCCATTTGCTCTACCAATTAGCCATTCTAATAGGTGTTGTTCTAATTTGTACTTCCCTCATGGCAAATGGTAAAGATCTTTTCATGTGCTGATTTGTCATTCATATACCTTCTTTGGTGAAGTTTCCATTCAGGTCTTTTGCCTAATTTTTAATTGTGCTTTATTTTCTTATTTTGAGTTTTGAGACTACTATATATATTCCAGTTTTGAGAGTAATATACATATATATATAAATCTTTTCAGGCTGTGATTTGTGCATATTGTATTCTAGTCTATAGATTGTCTTTGGAAGAGCAAAAGGCCTTAAATTTGATGAAGTCTAATTTATTAATTTTTTTTCTTTTATGCCCATGCTATGTCCAAGAACTCTGTCTAAACCCAAGTAGCAAAGAATATTTACCCATGATTTATTCTAGAATTTTTATCATGCTGTATTTTACATTTAGATTTACAATCCATCTTGAATTAGTTTTTTTTGTATAAGGTGTGAGATTTATGTCCTCACACCTGATTCTTTTGCACATGGATGTCCCACTGGTCAACCACTCTTTGTTGAGAAGACCATCCTTTCTCCATTGAACTGCCTCTGCATCTTTGCCAGAAATCAATTACAACATGTCCATTAGATCTCGTGGTAGGCAGAATAATGGTTACCCAAAGTTGTCCATGTCCCAGTACCCGAATGTGATTATTGCAAAGGGACTTCACCGATGTGAGTAAACTAAACACTTGCAGTAAGGAAGTTATCCTGGATTATCTGGGGAGAAGGGGAAATGTAATCACAAAGTTCCTTATAAGTGGAAGAGAATGGCAGGAAAGGAAGTCAAAATCGCTGGTTTAGAAGATGGAGGAGCGAGGTCACGAGCCAAGGAATGTAGGCAAGGCCAGGAAGCTGGAAAAACCAAGGCACAGGCTCTCCCCTAAGGTCTCTGGAAGGCACACAGCTCTGCAGCACCTTGACTTTGTCAAGGGAGACCCATTTAGAGTCCTGACATCTGGAATATAAGCTTTGCGGTTTTGCATAAGCCACTAGGTTGATGGCAATTGGCTATAGCACCCAGAGGAAACCAATACAGTCCTTGAAAACGCTGTTCTAAGAAAACTGGTGGTCACAGTGGTGGCTGCCACCATCCGGGGGTGAGCTGGCGGGTTCCCTGCACCCCTCTGCAAGCCCCTCGTGTCCCTAGTAGATCCAGTGACTGGGGAGGCACCGCAGCAGCCCAAGCTCAACGGAAAGGCCGCAGTGGTGGAGGTAGTGGCCGGGCTGGGGAGCGGTCGCTCTGCAGGGCGAATGGGACCAGCCCCTCTGCCTTCCTTCCAAATTGGCCAGAAGCACCACGACCCTAGGGTCCGCCCAGGCCACAGACCCGCCCAGCGGCCAGCACCCTGCAGGTCACCCTCCAGCAGCAAGGACATCTTCTCCAAGGGGACAGTGAAAGCACTGAAAGAGAAGATTGAACCTGAAAAGGGAAAGAGGCCTTTCTGGTTGCAGGCCAAAAATTAATTTATGCAAGCGAACTTCTTCCTGATGACACTGAAGTCAGAAACTGTAAAACTGATGAGAACTTTGGGGTGGTTATGGTGACAAAAGCCCAAGGCAGTGGTGCCAGCTACAGTACTGCAATCCAATCCCGCCGCCGCTGCTTGCAGTTACTTCATCCAAAACTGTGGCTCAGGCCCCAGCCCCTGCCCCAGCTGTGGCTCCCACATCCGCACCTCCCCCATCCCTCCAGCTTCAGCCAGGGCATCTTCTGAACGTGCACCTGCTACTGCAATGGAACAAGAGAAACCTGCAGAAAAACCAGCTGAGACACCAGGGGCTTCTTGAAATGACAGCCAACCGGGATGTTCTAATTCCATCAGAACTTTTTGGAGATACAACAAGTATACTTGTGACCGGTCAGTCATATGAGAATCTGGTAACCGAGAGCTTGTCAGTGGGCTATGAGGGAGAGCGAGTATTTGTAGCCTTGACAGCCAGTCTCAGGAACCATGACAGCAGTGGGGTACCTTTTGATGGGAGTCCATGGAAGTAAAGGAAGTTGGGTGGCCCCTTGAGCAAGCTAGCACTGGGGTTCCTCAGTCTTCAGCCGTGGCGATAGTGGCAGCAACTACCCTGTGACAACTACAAGTTCTGGAGGACATATGCTTGAATTTTATGCAATCAACCTCAGTTCCAACGGATGAGACACATCGTTCAACAGCATCCTTCCCTGCTTCCAGCATTGCTGCAACAGGTAGGTTGAGAGATGCCTCAGTTACTGCAACGAATTAGCCAACACTGGGAGCGTTTTGTTTAGATGTTCAAGGAACCAGTTCAAGACATTGGCCGGCAAGGAGAAGGGGGGTGGAGGTGGCAGTGGAGGAGCTGCAGAAGCTGGAAGTGGTCATATGACTACATTCAAGTGACACCTCAGGAAAAAGAAGCTATGGAGAGGTAGAAGACTAGGATTTCCTGAAGGACTTGAGATAAAAGCCTATCTTGCTGGAGAGAAAATGAAAGTTGGCTGCCAATTTTGCACTACAGCAGAACTTGGATGAAGATCAAAAGGGACTTGCGTTGAATCTCACACTTCACACCAGTGCCTTATACGAACTTTGCGCACTAGCTTATCTGGGATGATTTGGGCATATATCCACAATTCTTGCAATAAGGCGGTAGAAGGTTGGGGGTGGAAAAGGAGGGATCTAAGACAGGGCAGGGATAAATACAGTGCATGCCTGCTTGTTAGCAAATGCTGCAGATCTGCACAGGGGGTGAAATATTATACAATCCCAAACCAGCTTTTCCAGGTCTTTATTTCTTCTATAACATAGTATATGTGTCTTTTCCTAGGTTTTAGTCTTTTTAGTGTACTAGATGCAGAAATTTAGTGTAATGCCCTGCCTTATATTCCTTTGACTTAACATTGGTGTCCATAAGACTTTTAGCTACCTAGAAACTACAGTCTCTATTTCATGGCAACACTGGATAATGGCTTTTTGAAACTGGAGACGTATTTGGAGCACCTGTAAACAGAAATGCCAAATTATTGATGGTTATGGTTGCTGCTTCAAATAAGTATAAAACTGATGTGTAAGGAAGCCCATTCTTTTATATTAAACACTTGGGGGAGAAGATTGAGGGAGAAGGGGTACCTTTTCTTAAAATAAAAGCAATCACTGCTATTTTAAAATTCCTGATCATTGAATATGACAAGACCATTTTACCATGATTTGAGAGGCTGTACAAGTCTAGTCAGAGTTTATTTTCCTGTTTACATTTTTGTTTGGGGGGAAAAAATTGGTAGGTATCTGCTTTTTCCGTCATTGTTATAGTGCAATAAAAATTTTAAAACAACCCTTTATTTGCTTTTGATTTACCCCTTTGTGAACTGAGCACTTCTGGGGCTAATGGAGAAATGCAGCCTTCACTCCCCTCTCCCTTGCCCTTCCTGAGCCAGAAATGTGTTTCAAATCAGCTAGTGGTGAGTTCAAACTGCTGCCTTTTTTTAAGCCCACAAAATGCTGATTCGGTTCAAAAGTAATGCAAATGTTTCAAAACTGGGTTTCTGATATTTGTAAAAGTTTTTCTTCAGTAGATAAAAAAGGTATAACCATTGAAGTCATTAGTATTATATTGCTTTCAAAAAGAGAAGCTGGGGAAGCAGATGTAGCTCAAGCAATAGGGCTCCTGTCTACCATATGGGAGGTCCAGGGTTCCTGGTGAAGGCAAGCTGGCCCTCACAGCAAGTTGGCCTGAGCGGAGAGCTGGTGCAGCACGATGACACAACAAAAACAGACACACAGGAGAGACAATAAGAGACGCAGCAGACCAGGGACCTGAGGTGGTGCATGAGATTGAGCGCCTCTCTCCCACTCTGGAAGGTCCCAGGATTGGTTCCCAGTGCCACCTGAGAAGATAACAGACATAGAAGAACACACAGTGAATTGACACAGAAAGCAGACAATGAGCTTAAAGAAGACAAGTACATCCCTGAATAGGACTGATGAAAAGAGACAAACAGCTCTTGTTCCCAGTCTCAGAAGGAAAGCATTCATACTTTCACCATTTATGTTAGCTGTGGGTTTTTGTATATGTCCTTTCTCAAGTTGAGAAAGTTCCATTCTGTTCATAGTTTGCTGAGAATTTTTATCATGAATGTTAAATTTTACCAAATCCTTTTCCAATGTCAATTGATATGGCCATGTGGTGTTTTTCCTTTAGAAGGTTAGGATGTTGGATTACACTGATTTTCAAATATTGAACCAGTCTGGCATTCCCTGAATAAATTCATCTTGGTGATCATGTGTGGAGCAGTTTGATATGAATTCTGAAAATAGATATTTGGATTATATTTGTAATCTGGTCTGTACCTGGGCATGATTAACTTATTATTAGGGCTTTAATTGGGTCACATCAGTAGGGTGTTGAGTTCCCGCCCCTTGGTGGGTGGGGACTCACAGATAAAAGGCATGGCAAAGGGCAGAGTTGGGGGTTTTTGATGTTGGAATTTTGATGTTGGAGTTTGATGCTGAAGCCTTAAGCTGGAGCCCCAGGAAGTAAGCTCACAGAGGAAAGAGAAGCAAGCCCCAGGAAGAGAAGAACCCTGAGCCCAGAGAGAAGCAAGACCCTGGAAGGGAGGAACCCAGGAAGCCTGAACCCTCACAGACATTGGCAGCCATCTTGCTCCAAATAGACTTTGGTGAGAAAAGTAACTTATGCTTTATGGCCTGGTATCTGTAAGCCCCTACCCTAAATAAATACCCTCTATAAAACCCAACCAATTTCTGGTATTTTGCATCAGCACCCTTCAGGCTGACTAATACAATGTATAATTATTTTCAATCTATTTCTGGATTTATTTTGCTAATATTTTGTTAATTATTTGTGTAGTCTATTTTCATGAGGGATAATCATGTTTTGCTTTGTTTTCTTTTTTTGTATATATTTGGTTTGGGAATCAGGGTATTGCTGTCCACATAAAATGAGGAGTCATTGTCTCACATAGACAGAGGACTATTTAGGTTATTTCTTCCTAAGTTTTGGTAGTTTGTGTCTTTCAATGAATTTGTCCATTTCATCTATGTTGTTGGTTTTATGTGTATAATTTGTAGTGATCCTTTATTGTCCCTTTAATGTTTACAGGGTTTAAAGTGAGATCCTGTCCTTCATTCATATTAAAATAATTTTTCTCTTTTTTCTTTGTCCATTTTATTATAGCTTAATGAAATTTATTGATACTTTCAAATAATGAGCTTTTGGTTTTGTTCTCTACATTGTTTTTCTGTTTTCAATTTCATTGATTTCAGCTTTTATCATCTTTGAGTTGATTTTGCTTTTATTTTTATAATTTCTTAAGATAAAAGCTTAGATTATTAGTTTGAGGTCTTTCTTTTCTAGGGTAAGTATTTACCTAGAAGAAAACGTGATTTAGTACACTTTGATATATTTTGATATATGCTATTTTCATTTCATTCTGTTCAAAATATTTTCTAACTTCCCTTTGGACTTCCTCTTTTACCTATTGATTATAAAAATGTGCTGTTTAGTTTCCAATTATAAATGATTAGAGATTTTCCTGTGATATTTGTTTTATTCATTTGTACTTTAATTCCATTATGGTCAGAAACATGCTTTGTATTATTTCAATTTGTTTAAATTTATTAAGTTTTTTTTAATGACCTAGAATGTGGCATATTTGCATGCATATTCCATGTGCACTTGAAAAAATTATGTATTTATTCTGCTGTTGTTGGGTGGAGTGTTCTATAAATGCCAAATAAATCCAGTTAATTGATGATAACTTTGCTAATTTTCTGAATATTTCTCTATCAATTACTAAGACAGGTAACGTTAAAATCTCAAACTGTATTTGTGGATTTGTCTCTTTCTCTTTTCAGTTCTGTCAGTTTTTGCTTCGTGCATTTTGAAGCTCTGTTTCTTGGGTATCTTCTTGGTGAATTGATCCTTACCATTGGGCATTGCCATTATGCAAGGTTCCTCTTTATCCATGAAAAATATCTTTGTTCTGAAATCTATTTTGTCTGGTATCAAGTGGCCACTCCAGCTTTTGATTGGTATTTGCATGGTATATCCTTTTCCACCCTTCAAATATTTATTTGAAGTGAGTTTCTTGTACACAGTATAAAGTTGGGGTCTGTCTTTTCTAAATCTATCCTGACAGTTTCTAGCTTTTAACTGGTGTGATTAGACGACTTACATTTAATATAATTATTCGTATGATAGTGTTCAGGTCTACCATTTTATTGTTTTCTGTTTTTGCCTTTTGCTTTTCCTTCCTGTTTCTTCTTTCCTAATTTATTTTGGATTATTTGAACATATGACAGTATTCTATATCTGTTTATCTATGGTGTTCTTTCACATGTCTTTGTGTAATTTTTTTTAGTGATTGCTTAAGGGATTACCTCAGACATAATTAGCTTTCTATGGTCTACTTAGAATCAATATTTCACCACTTCAAATTGAATGTAGGAACCTACTATCATACAGTTTCCTTTACCTTCTACCTTTATGGTATCTCATGTGTTAATCCACACACACTGAAAACCCCAGTAGACAGTGTTCCAATACTTGTTTTTAATCACCAAACATCTTTTAAAGTACTCAAGAGAAGAACTATTATATTTATTTATTTATTTACCATTCCTGCTTTTTCTTCATTCCTTGTTTCATGTTTCCCTTTGGTATCATCTCTTTTGTCTGAAAAAATTTCCTTTAGCAATTCTTTTAGAGCAGGCCTTCTACCAATAAATTCTTTGTTTTCCTTAATTTGAGTGTATCTTTATTTCACATTCATTCCTAAAGAACACTTTCACTGGATATAGACATCTAGGTTGATAGTTCTTTTATTTCAGCATTTCCTTCTTGCCCCCATGCTTTCTAATCTGCAGTATTTGAATCTTTATTTCCCTATCAGTAAAACACTACTTTTACTCTGACTGCTCTCAATATTTTTTTTTTTTTTTTTTGTCTTTAGTCTTCAGTGATTTGATTATGACATATCTGGGCATGGATTTCTTTGAGTTTATGTACTTCGGGTTTGCTGATTTTCTTGAATTTTAGGTTTATGCATTTTGCCAGATTTGGAAATTTTCAGCCATTATTTCTTCAAGCACTTTTTTACTGTACCACATTCTTTCTCATCTCCTTCTGATATTCCAATGATACAAACATTTGACCTTTGGGTAATATCCCACAGTTACCTGGCTCTGTTCACTTTTTAAGTCTCTTTTCTCTGTGTTGATCAGATTGGACAATTTTCAATTGATCTGTCTTGAAGTTCATTGACCCATTCCTCTGTCATCTTTGTTCTGCTGCAGGACCCATAAGGTAAGTATTCTATTTCATTCATTGTAATTTTCAGTTCTAATTTCCATTTAGCTCTTGATGTCTTCTACTTCTTTGCTGATAATTTATATTTCCATTCATTTCAAGGAACATGTTCTAATAGTTGCTTTAACATCTTTATCTGATAATTCCAACATGTGTCATCTCAGCACGCGTGATTTAATTATCTTACTCTGTGTGAATTAAGATTCTCCTGGTTCTTTCTTGGTAGTGAAATTTTGGATTGTGTCCTGGACATTTAAATATTATAAGATTCTGTTATCTTCCATGGAGAATGACAATATGTTTTGTTTTAGCAGGAAAACAATCCAGTTGGGTTCAGACCACAAGGTCTAACCAGTCTTCTGTAGTTTGTGGTTTCAATGTTTAGTGCAATTTAGATCTGCCTTACATATGTACTACCCAGAGGCCAATCCTGATGTGTTGTTTATGGTAAGATCCATGCATGCACAGCTCAGGGGTGAGCCCTGGAGGTCATAAACATTAGGAGGTGACTTTTCTGAGCTTCTCTCTCTCTGCCATCTCCCTGGTACTTTCTGATTCCTTAGGATTCCCTTTCTAGTCCTTGTATGAGTCAGTCAAAGGGGTACTGATGCAAAATACCAGAAATCTGTTGCCATTTATAAAGGGTATTTATTTGGGGTAGAAGCTTACAGTTATCAGGCCATAAAGTGTAAGTTACTTCCCTCACCAAAGTCTATTGCCACATGTTGGAGCAAGATGGCCGCTGATGTCTGCCAAGAGTTCAGGCTTCCTGGGCTCCTCTCTTCCCAAGGCTTGTTTCTCTCTGGGCTCAGCTGTAGGCCAGCTGAAGACATCAGGTGACAGACTCTGTCTCTCTTCCCAGGGTTCAATTTTCTCCAGGCTCAGCTGCTGTGCTCCTCTGTGTGATTACTTCCCGGGCACCAGCCAAAACTGCAACCTCCCTTCTCTGCAGTAAGATTTCTCTGTGAGTCCATACCCACCAAGGGGGCCATCTTACTGACATGGCCCAATCAAAACCTTAATCATTCTTTAATCAAGTAAAAGTAAAACCTCTGAATCCAATATTCTCTAATACATCCAGAGGAAAAGACCAGTTTGCATATATAATCCAGTATTTCTTTTTGGAATTCATCAATAATATCAAACTGCTACAGTTCTCCTGCCAGAAAACTCTAGCCTAAATTACCCCACATGGCTGTTCTTTCCCCTTGACTATGGATGCATTGCAACCAACCTGCTGAAGGAGAGACAGAAAAAATATGATAGACACTTGTTCTGCTATCTTGGGGCCCCAGCTCCTCCCACCAGAGCGGAGGATTCTCCTCCCTCAGCGTTTTAGGCACCTGAGAGCAACCACTGCCACCACTGTTACTTCTGGTACCTTTACCACATAGGATTACCTGTGGGCAAGAGAATAGAGGGCAAAAAAACAGAAAAATGGGTTTCCCCCACTTTGTATTTACAGAGGCCCATCTCCTAGTTCTTGAACCAGAGCTAGATAGCTTTTCTTAGAGCCCTTTAGCTCCACACCCACTAAATCACACCTTTCCTAACAACTAATGTCATTTGACTGAGAATAGTAGACTTAACATTGCCTTAGTCCCAAAGACCATTTTATTTTTAAATTGGAGCTTTTTCCTTTTGAAAACACATTAGAAAAATCTAACACTAAATGCACTTTTAAAACCCTAATCTAAATCCATTACCCTAACCCAACAATTTTCACTTTTGCTTCCAATATTTGTTAATAAGCATGCAAAAACTTTTCAAATTTATGTTTTTCTTTCGAAATATTTATTGAGTGCCTACTGTAAGCCAGGCACTGGGCCATGTTGGAGACTCAAATATCAAAAAGATAAATATCCCTTGTCCCCTGCTACTATGGAGTTTATTTTCTAGTGAAAGAAATGAACAAAAGAAACCCCAAAATTTTACTTAGTGGCAAGTGTTATAAGGGAAATAAGCAGGGTATTAAAATAGAGAAAAATTTGAGGTTGAGAGCAAGAGAATTTTCCAACATTTCTACCTTATGAATTCAGCAATAGTTGGTCAAGTTCCATTATTTTGAAAATCCTGTTAGAATTGAAAAATATTACACTGATTTTATAGATTTGCTAAGAATTAATATGCTTATACATTTTTAATCTTCTCATCCAAGCAGAAGGAACACCTATTTATTTAGGTATTCCTTTCCAGTTTTCCAGTATAAATATACAGTTTTGTGTTTGTTCTATATAGATGGATCTTGCAGTTTTGTTAGATTAAATCATATACATTTCGTTTTCCCTGCTATTGCAAATAGGATTCTATTTAGTAAAATTGTTCACTAAGAACAACATTTGCTATAATTTTCTGTTAGACCTTGTGGCAGTTTGAGATTATGTATGTATCTGCAAAAGAGAGATTATGTTTATAAACTAATCTGCTCCTATGAGTGTGATCCCCTTTGATAGCACTGGATTCAGCTGAGATGCTTTTGATTAAATTATGTTAAGATTAGGGCCTTGATTCAATCACATCAGTAGGGCATGACTCTGGTTGAGTTTCCACCCCCTTGGTGGGCTGATATAAATGAACAGCCACTTAAGAAGACACATGGGAAGAGAGAGAACTCCATTGATGCCAGAGGAGAGAATTTTGTCTCCCTGGGGAGAAATGAGCCATTTGCCTGATAGTTTGCAGCTGAAGAGAAGAGAGCAGCTGAGCAGCTGATAAAGCCTGGAAGGAAACGAGCCCAATGCCAGACTGATACAGGAAGCCCTGAGAGATGAGCCCTGTGCCAGCCTACAGCTGAGATCAGAAGAAGCTGGGCCCATGGAGCCTTAAGAGGAAGAAGGAAGGAGAGACCAGGCAGAGATCACCCGCCATCTTGATTCAACACGTGGCCACTGATTTTGGGAAGAAAGCAGCCTTGAGCTGGACTCTTCAGGGCCTTGTGACTATAAGCTTTTACCCCAAATAAATACCCTTTATAAAAGTCAACAGATTTCTGGTACTTTGCATCAGCACCCCTTTGTCTGACTAATACAGATATCTTTGATTTGGATTATGGAATTGATTATATTGTTCTTTAATAATGAAAGAAAGATAAAGTCCTACTTAGGTTCTTAGTATGACTTTCACTTTTAATGAGCAAGGATTATTCTCAATAAATACAGGAAGGGAGCATGAATATTTACTCTTTCGCTGATGGTTTTTCATAACACTTTCCACATCCATACTTTTTATTATTTTCTTCCAATGTGCTGTTTTTGCCTCTTCAGTAATTCAGTAAACTTTGTATTTGATTCAATTCCACTAATAAGAAATATTCTACTGGGATTTATTTCCATTCATCACATTTAGGAGTAAAGCTGATAACAATCACAAAAAACTTAATAGAAGGGATTTAATTTTTAAAAATACCTTGCACGAAGTAGGCATCTAATAGTTATTGAATGCATTATTGAACAAATAAATGAATGGCAAAGTGATCTTAAAGAATGTACTGATACACATTCAGCCTGATATTCTATGACCCTTTTAAAATGATACATTTTGTTAGGTGGGGTGTAAGTAATATCTTCTGTAATAATCTGCCCCCTAATCTCAGTGACTTAACACATTAGAAGTTTATTTCTCACTCACACAAGGTCCAATCAGCTTTTGGGGCAAGGGAAATCTTTCCCACACAGTAATTCAGGGACCTAGGATCATTCTATCTTGTGGGTCCACCATCTTCTAGGGCCTCAGGCTAATAGGAATATTTGGGTGCCTTATACAGTGCTTGCCCTACCCCCCAAGAGCAGGTACTGAGGTATTAAACGGTAATTGACATTTAGGATGATGATTCTGATTTAATGAGAGATCCTGAGCCATTAACAAAAGAAGTTAAAATATGGATATTCATTAAAGGGATTGTTAAATGAATTTGCACTTTAAATGTTTTCAATGTTAAATGTTTCCAATTCTTTCCTTTAAAGAGAAAATTTAATTTCTGAGTACATCTCTGAGTAGTCTTGTTAACCAGGGTTTTACTTTATATCAATATGGCCTGAATAACAACTAATGGGCAAGAACATATACAGTATGTTTGCAATTATGTAATAGTACACACTCTGAGGATATGCATTATTTCTAAAACCACATAAGTCAAACCACAGTGGAAAATTCAGCTACCCAGGAGAGAAATAACAAGATACTCTTCTGCAAGGTTTCCTCCTCTGGTATGCATTCTAAGGTGGCCTATATTTCTAATGCCTTTGTAAGTCCACACAATTAAGGAGAAGATACTCTTCATGCAAAAAAAAAAAAAAAAAAAAATGTCCTATCATGATGGTTGCGAGTGGCAATAAATCGTGCTTGAAATACACGTTATGCATTTTGGAAAGGAATTTAGAAGCTTGGCATTTAGATCTGGGGAATAAGAGTTTGCCTCCCTTGCTCTGTATTTAATCTCACAGGCAGGCTTTAAATATTAGTGAGATATTCAGACATTTTGTAGGATTTAAGATTTCTTTTTCAATAGACAGAACTCTGAAGAGCTTCTTCAACTCACTTTTTTTGAGTATTCTTTAGGTTGGTGGAGTAAAAAGCACCTATCAAAATTACCCATTAAACATTCCCTTAAATATGTGTGTGTGTTGGTATGTGTCCACCTACATGTATTCTCAGAACTGGGCTGAGGAAAGTCCATTGGCTTTTATCCAGCTCTAAAGCAAGTAATTTATGAGATGAGATTATTTTGTCCATACCATGACAGCTTAGACTAGTTCCTTCCTGGAGGCTGATACATCCAGAAGTGATAAGAGATTTGTGAATGGTTCATTACTGATGCATGAGCCACATGGCAGGGATATCCTTTAATAGTCTACTGATAAAAATAGCCCATGAAGCCAGTTTAGCACAATGAATTTAAAAAACTTTTGTTTCAACTAAGAATGGGTTGATTCTAAGTACTTTTATTTTAATTACTTTCCCCCTCTTCATGTCCAGCTCTTCATTATGTCCTCTCTCTTCTTTTCATATTTTCTCCTCCTGGTGCTTATTTTTATTTTTCACTTTCTCCTCTGTTGATATATTCCACTCTCCCCTCTTCAATTTTTACTTGACCATAATCAATCAACTGAACATTTTTTAAGTTATAAAGTTGAGCAAACATTCTATTTCCCTCTAAAAATCTATTTTCCCCAAATTTTCTGATCTCTCTATTTACTTTTTCAGTAGAAAACATTTAAGTTTTGCTGTTGTTTCTTAGGAGATATACTGCCGTATATTTTCTATGAACCTATGACAATGTCTTTTTTTCCAAGAACTGGAAATAGCTGCTGATAAACCACCCCCATTACTCCTGTGGTATGACTTAAAATGTGAATTAGGCGAATGACCTATTTTTATGTGTCGCCACTATGGAAGCATATTATGCAGAAGATGTTACTTAAATACCTAAAGGCCAATAGAAAAACACGAAGCAGTTTTAAAGATTTTGGGGGGAAGGTTGTTTTTAAAACATTAAATAATTTAGGAACTACTCTCACTCCCTTTGAACACAAGTGCCCTAGAAAACAGCTTAAACTTATCTTCTAACAATTTGTCTTGAGCAACAGGAATTGATGTTTTCTCAGAACGCTTTCAGTTGGTAATTTCGACGTCCCATTTGCCTTCTTTGTGAAGTTTTTATTTCCTTTGCCAGGTGATTAAGCCTGCAGGAGAGCATGCTGAATGCAACCCCAACTGAGGCAAGTAGCTTTACCAGCATGGCGGAAACGGGCTGCTTGGAGAGTCCTCCTTAGCCTGTAGCTGCCCCGAAATCAGTTATTTTAAGCAGGAGAACTCCTCTTTTTAAATCTCAGAGCTGGATGATACGTGAGAGAAAAGTTCATGGTGGGGTGATATCAGCAAAATGCCAGCGTAGGCAACTCCAAACCCTGCCCCTCCCCAGCGATGCTGAAAAACCAGCAGAAACGCTCAGAGCCAACTTTGCCAGAAACTCTAGGAAATAGTCAAAGGTTTACAGCCACCCACTGAAAGGCTTAATAATGGCAGGAAAGCTTTGTGGTGTTTTCACTTGCCCTTGCCCCCCTCCCCCACCGCAGCTACCCAATGAGCTCCAAACAGTCAGATGTCCCCAGGGTGGGATACTGACCCCTGGTTCTGGAGGGGGTAGAGCAGCCTTTGTTTGCTAATTTGTTCTAACCTGCCCGAGGCGACCTGAAGGCCTAAAGTAAGGCAAGCATCTCGATTGTGGCCAGTGAGGAAGCCAGCCAGGATGCAAAGGAGTATTGATCAAAACCAGCGTCAAGTGAATAAAAACCTGCAGCCACCTGGCATGGGAGCAGAGGGCTCCTATACTAAGTTTGTATACTCTATTGAAACGAAGTTGTTATTACTCAAACTAGATCATTACAAGTTTAAGATGTTAATTATAATCCCCAAGGTAACCATTAGGAAAATAACCTTAAAAATTCAAAAAAATGGAAGAAGAAAAGGACTCAGAATGGTATACTACAAAAATCAACAAAATACCAAAAAGACAGTAATGACCTGAGGAACAGAAAACAAGATATAGAAAGGAATCGCTAAATTTAGGGCACAACTAAGTCATTCCGTATCAGTAATCACTTCACTAAGGATTACGCTCTCCAGTTAAAATGCAGGGATTGGCAGAACGGACTAAGAAAGCACGATCCATTTATATGCTCTTTGCAAGAGACTCACTTTAGATATAAGGTGGAAAGTGAAAGTATGGAAAATATATTCCGTGCAAATAGTTGGGACCTCAGCACCCCACTCTCCAAAATGCATAGAACAACCCGACAGAACAAGAGAAGACTTGAACAACAGTCTAAACCAGAGGTCCTTAACCCTTTTTGTTCCAGGGACCCCTTTGTCAGTCAGGTGAAAACAACAGACCCCTTACTTAGTCCACACTATACCGAGCGTTATTTAATAAATACATCAGATCCACACCAACACGTGCCCACGAGAATAAGGTTTTTTGAATTTCAAGTTAATATCATGGACCCCTTATTAAGACCAGTTAGACCTAACAAACATATAGAACACTCCACTCAGCAAGAGCAAAAGACGTATGCTTCACAAGAGCTCATGGAACATTCTCCATGATAGGCCATACGTGAAGTCACAAAACATGTCTTAATAAACTTTAAAAAATGGAAATTATACAAAGTATCTTTTCTCATCACAATGGAATTAAACCAGAAATCAATAGCAGAGGGAAACTGGAAAACTCACAAACACGTGGAAATTAAAAAGCACACTGTTAAGCAACCATGGGTCAAAGAGGAAATCATGAGAGAAATTAGAAAATTCCTAGAGACCAATTAAAATGAAAACACAATAAAACTGATGGAATGCAGTGAAAGCACTGCTCAGAGGGACATTTATAAATTAAAGGTATATATTTAAAAGGAAGAAAGAATCTCAAATCAAGAAGTTAACTGTAAACCTTAAGGAACTAGAAAAAGAAATACAAACTAAAAGCAAAGTGAGTAGAAGGAAGGAAATATTAAAGATCAGAGCAGAGATAAAAACATTGAGAGGCTCAACAAAATAAAAATTTGGCTTTTGAAATTATCAACAAATTTGACAAACCTTTACCTAGATTGGCTAAGAAAAAGTAGAGAAGACTCAAATTACTAGTATAAAAAATGAAGGGAGATTACTACTAACTTTACAGAAATAAAAAGGATTATAAGAGAATATAATAAACTATACACCAATAAACTGGATAAACTAGATGAAATGGATAAATTCCTAGAAACACACCAATTACTGAAATTGGCTCAAGAAGAAACAGAAAATCTGAACAGACCTATAACAACTTAAGGAGACTGAGTCAGTAATCAAAAATTCCAACAAAGAAAAGCTAAGGACCAGATAGCTTTTCTGGTGAATTCTGCCAAACACTTAAATGATCAAACATTTGAAGAGTCCTACATTCCTATGGAATCAAACACATAAATATTCTTATTCAAACACTTTCAAAAAGTTGAAAAGGAGAGAATTCTTCCTAACTGATTCCATAAAACCAACATTGCCCTGATATCAAAGCTAGACAATGAAATAAGAAAACATTTTGATGCAAAAATTCTTAACAAAAACTAGCAAACTGAATTAAGTGGCATATTAAAAGGATTCTATACCATGACCAAGTGAGATTTACATCAGGAATGCAAGAGTGGTTCAACCTAAGAAAATCAATGTAGTGCGTCACATTAACACTATGTAGGAAAAATAAGACACTCAAGATCACCCCAATTGATGCAGAGAAAGCACTGGCATACCAATATCCTTTCATGATTTAAAAAACAAAACACACAGAAAACTAGGATCAGAAAGGAATTTTCTCAACATGATAAAGGGCATTTTTGAAAACCTGCAGCTAACAGCATACTCAGGGTGAAAGACTGAAAGCTTTCCTCTAATATCAGAAACAAGACAGGTTTGATGTCTGCTTTCAATACTTTTAAAAATAAGTGAAAAAAAGAAATAAACACATCCAGATAGGACAGGAAGAAGTAAAATCATTTCTATGCACAGATGACATGATCGTATATCTAGAAAACTCTAAAAAAAATACACACACAAAAATGGTTAGAGGTAATAAATGAATTCAGAAAAGCTGCAGGACACAAAATCAACATGCAAAAATCAGTTGTATTACTATACACTAGCAACGAACAACCAAAAAAGGAAATTAAGTAAACAATTGCATTTAGAATAGCCCCAAAAAGAATATTTAGGAATAAATTTAATCAGAGAGGCATGAGACTTGCACACAGAACACCACAAATATTGTGGAAAGAAATGAAATAAAACTTAAACGAATGGACAGACAACCTGTGTTCATGGATTAGAAGACTTAATATTGTAAAAATGACAATACTACCTAAACAGTATGCAGATTCAACGCAATCCCTATCAAAATCCCAATGGCATTTTTTTTGCAAAAATTGGAAAATCCATCCTAAAATTCATATGGAATTTCAAGGGACTCAGAATAGCCAAAACAATCTTGAAAAGGAAGAACAAAATTGGAAGATCCATATTACTTGATTTCAAAACTCACTAGGAGCTGCAGTAATCAAAACGGTGTGACAGGGAAGCGGATGTGGCTCAACTGATAGAGTGTCCGCCTACCATATGGAGGATCCAGGGTTTGATCCCAGGGCCTCCTGACCAGTGTGGTGAGCTGGCCCACTCACAGTGTTGCTGCATGCAAAGGAGTGCTGTGCCACGCGGGGTGCCCCCGCATAGGGTACCCCACACACAAGGTGTGTGCCCTGCAAGGAGAACCACCCCACTTGAAAAAAAGTGCAGCCTGCCCAGGAGTGGCACTGCACACACACACAGCTGACACAGTGATGACACAAAAAAAAGAGATGCAGTTTCCCGGTGCCACCTGATAATGCAAGCAGCACAGAACAACACACAGCAAATGGACACAGAGAGCAGACAACGGGGGGTCAGAAGGGGAGAGAAATAAATAAAATAAATCTTAAAAAAAAAAAAACTGTGATAGTGGCATAAGGATATACATATAGACCAATAGAATGGAATTGAGCACATAGAAATAAACCATTGTATCTGTGATTTTATTTTTAAGTTATTAACTGATTTTTTACAAGGATGCCATATCTATATATGGGAAAGGAATAATCTCTTCAACAAATGGTGCTGGGAAAACTGGATTTCCACATGTAAGAGAATGAAGTTAGACCCCTACCTCAGACCATATACAAATAATTAAATAAAACCGGATCAACAACCTAAATTAAAGAGCTAAAATTATAAAACCATAGAAGAAAATATAGGGTAAAATCTTTATGACCGTGCATTTGAAAATAGTGTCTTAAATATTATACCAAAGCATAGGAGCAAAAACTACCAGAAACGTTGGACTTCATTAAAACTAAAAACTTTTCAAAGAGCACTATCAAGAATGTGAAAAGGCACCCTAGAGAATGTAAAAAAATATTTGCAAATCATTTATCTAAGGGTTTAACACCCAGAAAATATAAAGAAATTCAACAATTCAACAACAAAAAGAAAACTCGATTTAAAAGTGGGAAAAGGACCTTGAATAGGCATTTCTCCAAAGAGATGAATGGCCATCAAGCACATGAAAAGATGGTCAGTGTCATTGCTTGTTAAGGAAATGCAAATCAAAACCATCATGAGACACCACATCATATCTGCTAGGAAGGATATAGACAAAACTAACAAACCAAGAATCAAGAAACAGAAAATAACAAGTGTTAGTGAGAAATGAGAACTCTCATCCTTTGCTGGTGGGATTATAAAACGGAGCGGCCATGGTGAAAAAACAGTTTGACAGTTCTTCAGAAAATTTAACATAAAACTACATATAATCCAACTAATCTACTCCTAGATATACATCCCCAAAAATTGAAGATGGAAGGAAAGAGACACTTGTCTGCCAATGTTCAAAGGAGCATTATTCACAGGAGCCAAAAGGTGGAAACAACCTACTTGTTCATCAACAGATGCATGGATATTAAAAATGTGATATATGCATTCAATGACATATTATTCGGCCATAAAAAGGAATGAAGTTCGGATACATGCCGCAACCTGGATGAGTCTTGAAAACATTCTGCTGAGACAAGTCAGATACAAAAGAACAAATACCATATGATTCAATTTGTATAAAATATCTAGAGTAGGAAAATTCAAAAAGACAGTAAATTAGAAGTTACCAAGGGCTGGGGAGAAGGGAGAAAGGGAAGTTACTGATTAACAAGTACAGAATATTTGTTGGAAGTGATGAAAATTTTTGGAAATAGACTGTGGTAATGGATGCATAACATTGTGAATATAATTGCCAATTGCACACTTAAAAATGGTAAAAATGGCAAATTTTGTTATCCATATTTTACCACAATAAAAAATAATAATAATAAAAACAGCATTCCCTTCCTTTCTCCTCAGCCCTGTCATCCTTAATGAACTTCGCAATCCAGCAGCCCAGTATGAAAAGCAATGAGCAATGGGTCAGGTCCCTCATTTTCCCAGTGAGAGACGGAGGTCCACAGAAGGTGGGTGAATGATGGGTCCAGAATCCTGGTGTTCTGACTGTGGCCCAGGATTCTTCCCTTTAGACAGTACCACTTTTAGTTTTCCATAAGCATTCATTTATTATATTTATTTGATATTTCACCTCAGAACACATTTTTGCAATCATAAATTGATAAATTGTTATTCCCGAGGCGCATTATAACACTTATTCTGACTTAGCATAAAAAGCCCATAATATATTTTGGCTACTGACTTTCAAGGGGTAGTCTGTGTTTTAAGAAATCACCATTTGGCTTTACCGTAATGTACTGGTCAATGAAGACATTCATAGTTTCATTTACTATTCCTTATCTTCATTATATAACAAACCTCTTCACTGATACACAAGAAAATACATCAAAAGACTCAAGCCTCAATTTTTTAAAGAATTACATTTCAAAAGTTCACTTAAGGGGAGCAGGTGTAGCTCAGTGGTTGAGCACCAGCTTCTCATGTACGAGGTCCCAGTTCCAATCCCCGCTACCCCTAAAAAAAGGTTCATTGTTAAGTCAGTGCCTTAATATTTATCTTTTAATAGGAATGTGTGCTGAAATACAGAACACGGGATGGGGGAACCTCAAAATCTATTCATCTCCTAATATACTATTTCGACTCTACTTCCTGTTCTGAGGCTTTGCAAAGCATAATTTGGATCATCAGCCTTAAGGTCTCATCACTGTCTACACTTTCACAATTTCTGGAAAGATCATTCACAGCTTTGAAAATTTTGCCTAAAAATCATTTAAACCAGAGTAAACCAAAGTGTTTGTAAGAAACCATAGTAAATGGCATAGCACACGTCTACTTCAACAGAAGTTCTCAATAAAAATAGGAGGACTTTGTGACATTTTCAGATACTACCACAATCAAGAAGTTCTGCCCCTGCAGGGGTGGGGCTGGACAAGGGGAGTTAAGACTTAATTGGAGACTTTCTGTTTGGGGTCATGGAAATGTTTTGATAATATGTAGCACAGCGTTGTGAATGTAATTAATGCCTCTGAATTGGATACTTGAAAGGGGTTTAAATGGGAAATTTTATGTTATATATATGTTACCACAATAATTTTAAAAAAGCATATAACTGTAGAACCGTAATGTAAACGAGGGAGTTTAGTTAATAATTCAATTACAAAAATATTAGTTCATCAATTGTAACAAAAGTACACTAATGCAAAATGTTATTAAGGAAAACTGTGTATGAGATGGGAGTGGTATATATGAAATCTTTCTTTCTATGTGACTTTCCTGTAATGCTACGACTGTTCTAAAAATATATTTTTAAGAATTAAAAGAAAAAAAAAAAAAAAAGAGGTTCTGTCCCTGGAATAGGCAAACCTGGTAATAGGTAAGGGGAGTTCTCCTGGAAGTGCTATTGGCTAGTGGATGCAGGGAAGGGAGAGGTTTCATTTTCCACAACATTCTGGGGTGGGAGTTCCCATATTCCCCTCCAAGATATAAACTCAGGGATCCTGTCCACTAAGAGACATGGCTTCGGCTTCATATGACTTTCCTTCCTCTCTCCCTCTTAGCTGGCCTGCCTGCCTTGCTTTCCTCTTCCCTCCCTTCCTGTCTACTATGAACATGGTTGACTAAACTAAACTGGATGAGAAAATAACTTGTTCTTTGACAAGTTGTGATTATCTTAGCAGCTTCTTTCATTTACTCTAAATCAGTAGTTTTCAACCTTTTTCTGTCTCAGGACCCCTTTAACTCTTAAAAATAATTTGAGGACCCCAAAGGGGTTTTTTGTTTGTGTGTGTTATATCTATTGTTACTCACATTAGAAATAGAAACTGAAAAAAAACTTTAAATATTTTTAATTCATTTAAAAATGAGAATAAATCCATTATGCTAATATGCTTTCATGGAGAAAAAACTATGTATTTTTAAAAAACAATTTAATGACAATAATGGCACTATTTTACATTTTTGCAAATGTCTGACTTAATAAAAGACAGCTGTGGACATAACCATCCCAGGGCCCACAGAATGGAGGAATAGAGTATGGATTAGAGTGGACTTACTGATACTCTATTCTGGAACTAATGTGATTAGTAATGGAAGTAAATGTAGCATTGATGTGGAGAAAGTGGCCATGGTAGCTGCTGAGGGTGGGGAGAGGGAAGAAGAGATGTGATGTTGGGGCATTTTCAGGACTTGGAGTTGTGCTGGGTGGTACTGCAGGGACAGTTACTGGACATTAAATGTCCTCCCACGGCCCACTGGGTGCACTGGGGAAGAATGTAAACTATAATATATGGACCGTTGACCATGTAGTGCAGCAGTGCCCAGACATGTATTCACCAAGTGCAATGAACGTCCCATGATGATGGAGGAGGTTGTTGGTATGGGAGGAGTGGGGTGAGGGGTGGGGGTGCTCCAGGACACAGAAGAGATAGAGCTTTGGGTAGGGTGTTTATTAGAAAGTCCTCTGGGGACTAATACCTGTGGAAGGAAGGGAAAGGAGGCAGGATTAGGCAGGAGTCAAGGGACAAAGCAAACCCAACAACAGGGAGCCCAGGTGCTGGAGGGGCCCTGTAGAGTTTTCCCACGTGAGGCTGGGCTGGCCAGCGATCAGTCACTAGACGAAGGCTGCCCTGGGAAGGGTGAGGCCTGGGTAAGACTCCCTACAGCTGGAGCAACCCTCAAGGGGCCAAAGGCCAGCTGCTATCAGTATTCCCTCAGCAGCTAGGGCGACAAGTAGAAAAGGGACCTGGGTGGCACATTACAGAACAGGGACCACTTCTTCATCTCAATATTGCAAAGGTTCAGTGGGCAGTAAGGAACCAGTCAATGTTGAAATGGACAGTATTAATTTGCACAAGCAGTTCTAAATTTATGGGCATTGCTAAGAAATTCCCTTCACAAGTCTGAAGTCTAACTCCAGGAACACATTTTCCTTAAGAAACTTACTGCAAATAGCATTACGTTGCCAGGTATAGGGAATCTTTTTTTTTTTTAAGTAAATTTTATTTCAACTTCGAAAATAATGATAAAAGTCAGTTTAACAAATTATGGATGCATTACTCTAAAAATTCTGTCCAGGCACATTTTTTTTTTTAATGTGATAAGATATTCTCTTGGAATTTTGTTAAATTGGTATACACCAAACAATGTCCCAAAATAGACCATGATAAATGAAAAGTACTGGGGAAATGTCATTCACACTCAGAGAAATGATCTGCTATATATACCTAGTCTACATCAATGTAATTAATACTTTTACATATATATTATATATACATAATACATATAATTATTATATATATTATACATAATATATATAACAGTATACATTGAAATTAAAAGAAAAAAGAGAAAAACCAAGTCCCACTTAATTGTACAAGGAGCAGGAGCAGCTTGGTGGAGCTGTGCCTAGGACACAAATGAGTTTGTAGAAGCAGATGAAGAATGACTGGTAATGGGGGATAAAGAGTGCAGGAAAGAGAAATAACGTACAAGGTAAAACAAACAGTTCATGAAGGATGGAATGAGTGCTCGGAGGGCTGGTAATCTGAGATGAGTGAGAAAGGAGCAGATTCCCCAGTACAACTAGACCCTGTATCCATTCAGAATCTGCTTTTGCTTTACTTTTGCTCTGCGGAGGGAAGGAGTATTAAGTATTTAGAGTGACTGCCTACTCCTCCTTCAGAGGGGCAAACCTAGAGAGAATTATTCTACCTTTTTGCCGTATTCCAAATCCATCAATATCCCTGACGGCAACCGGATATAATCCTGGAAATTACACATTTTTGCAAACCTCATGATTTGGGGAGTTTGGGGCAATGCCCTTCCTTGCTCACGCTCCTTGTCTCCTTCTGCCACTCCAATGTCAAAAGACCTGGATGGGACAGGTCCTCCTTAGGCTGAGCCTAGGTGCAACACACCCACGTGCTCTTTAAGGTTATTTACCTGCGTCTTTTCCCAGCTGAGAAGCTGAGAGGTGTGACGTGGACCCTGACCGCCAGCGCCAGCAGGACAGAGACAGGTCAGCCTTGTAGAGCACGTCCAGCACCGCGCAGAGGGCCGTGCACATAGCAGCCTGGCCGTTGACATATTAGAGTAACGCCCCTGTAATAGAAGACAGGTGAGGGGTACCTGGCACAGTTAGAGGAACAGAGAATTTCCTTTCTCTAACCTGGGACTTTAAAGATGAGAAGAAGCCTCAGACCTGCCCCGGGGTGTGAGGGGGCGGGAGGTTTAAGAGGGTTGAGGAAGGTGGCGTTTCCCAGGCAAGGTCAAGACGCAGGTAGGGACCTTTAGCACAGGCATCTTCAAGGTCTCAATGCAAAATTCAGTATGGCTGGAGCAGGATATTGTTTTCTATATCAAAACGTAAAACTAAAGTCAGATAGAAAGATCCAAAATCACACACCACATGAATTGAGAAAGGGTGAAGAGAGATGCTGAGTGCTTTTAACTAAAAAGGGAACTTATTAATCAGACATCTTTGTTTCCAAAGAGCCACCACTTAGAAACAATGAATGACTTAAAAGAAAACATTAAGTATCATTAAGATCTCTAACCAATAGTCTGGTAGCATAAAAAAGCACTATTAGCATTTTTAGAAGCTACAAAAGCGCTTTAAAGTTAGAAAAAAAAAGTTCACCATCAAATCTGATGACTCAAAAAATTGCCCCAAACAACAAAAGCTTCAAGTTAAAATACCAGAAATTATTTTTTAAGGTCATTATTTTATATATGTTGTATGCTAAAATCGACTGCTTCCATCTATCTCCTTTTCTCCCAATTCCATTTCTGAGTTCAGTGCTCCATTAAATTCCCTATCTCAAATCTGGTTCTCCTGTCCCCTCTTCTCCTTCCTGTTTCTTGGGAAAGTAAGGTCTGGTAAGAAAGGGTAAACCTTCTAAAATGAACTATGCTGGAAGGCAAAGAAATTGAAAAACCACAACCACGTTCCAGAAAGGTGGGATGGGAAACAACTATATCACCGTTCCTCTTTGTAATCAGATTCCATCTAGTCAATTCTATCGTTGCTGCAAGTAGCTGCCACAGGAAATACAGCACAACACCCAATGACAGGCCAACCTTACATTACCTGGCACTCATTTTCTACCTGCAGGAAGGTTCCTTTCTATCAGGGTATTAATTCTGGGTTCAAAAATCATTTTGCTTTGTAACTTTATAGCCATCGCTTTATTACTTTCTAGCACCCAGTATAGCAATGAGAAATCTGAGGCAATTCTTACTCCTTTTCTTAAACTAAAACCCGTCATATCTACCAGGATATACCACTCATCCAGCACAGTGCAGCAGGGAGGTGACCTATAAACTAAGGACATTTTCCAACAGTGGACTTTATCTTAACCCTCTGAAACTGCTGTCATGGACAGAGATGCTTGACATCCTTATTTCATGTTCCATGCTAGTCTCTTTTCAATCTGCCTGATAATTATGCTGAACAGGCAGTTATCTTTGAGATTACTAATTTTTTGAGTCATCCCATAGTTCAGTCCTACTACTGTCTTTTTAATTATCAAAGCTTTATCTTTCACGTAAAAAATGATCTAATCCCTGGGTAATATAATTTAGGCTGCTCTGAAATTTTGTTGTTTCCCCGGTTAAGTTGTTCTGCGTTCATGTCAGTCTCTTGTAACATGCTGTTCGTTTTCCCTACGTGAAAGGGAATCTTGTGTTGACCATATGTTATGAGACTAAGGATAATTCATATACATAGCTGCCCAGGATTTCTTCTGCACTGGTGCGTCCCCAAACATGCCTCCTCCCAGAGTGAGACAGGACTGTGTCAAGACAGCAGGTGGAATGTATTTTAACGTGCACGGGCAGAGAACAGATAGGAGAATCCCTGCCCAACTCTATGCCAGTTTAGGAGTGTATTACTTGGGGTGAGTGTAGGGAGCATACTTTTATTTTTCTCTGGGAGTTTGCCCTTCTTTTTTGGTCTCTGTCTAGCAGGACGGTTCAATTATCTCATGTCCTGCTCTGCTTTTCTCTCGTGTCAACAGCCATACTGAAGCTCTTAACAGGAAAAGTGTTTGCTTCCTTTAGAAAGCAATTTTCCAGTTCAGCCTTGGTGCTGGGATGAGCAGCTGAGCCAGCTGGTGGACCACGAGCCCACTCTTGATGCCATGCCTGCAGAGTCCAAGCCAGGGACGGGTCCAAGTTCAGGGCAAGGACTGCTGTTCCCAGAATTTGTGTGATGCTGCCCTTGGGAGGCAGGTGCCCAGCCAGAAACACTGTATTCTCCAAGCCCCCGAGTGCTTTAAAGATCTGTTCATAATCCAATAGATATTGAGCACGCCTGTGGGCTGAATGCTGTTCTATATACTAGGACTATATTGTGGTTAAAAAAAAGACCCTGCCTCATGCAGCTTCGAGATGATAAGCAAGGAAATAAAGACATAAGATAGATGAATAAAATAAAACAGGGTAAATGTGATGAATGATAGTGCAGGTCAGGGAGGGAAGGGAAAACGGACACATTTTACACCTTGAAGCTTTTTAAAAAATGAGACAGAAACAGTGAAGTACTGGTGGAAGGGCAATCCAAGCCAAGGAGAGGCAAAAACAAAGATCCTGAGCAGGTACAACTTGAATCAAAGTCCAGAGAAAGAAGTCCTGCACAGCTCTAAGGACCACATGACTACAGTGCAGCAAGGAAGGAAAGAGATGTCAGAAAAAAGGGCTGTTTTAAGACAGGATCCAAGAAAAATGTCTGTACAAAAGGGTTTTTTTTTTTAGGAGGTACTGGGGATTGAACCTGGGAACTTATATATGCGAAGGAGGTGCTCAACCACTGAGCTATACCTGTTGGCTATACAACAGGCTCTTAGTTATGATTATACCCTGTAAAATATTAAAGATATGAGAAAATATAATCAGAGAAAGAATAAAAGCTTTTAATTCATTTTTAGTTATATCAATAAAATGAAAGAAGAGTATGAAAAATCTGCTGTAAAATACAGGCTTTACCACAAAAATTATTTCATATTTCATGGATTAATATTTTAATATGTATTTTTTAACAAAAAGAAAGCACTAATCACACTCAAAACCTTCGGTCTCTCCACATTTTAAAGTTTAATGGGTTAAAAATATCTAATCAAAGGTTACATATAGAACCAAACCTTTTCCATAGTTGAATTTTAAGTTACTCAAAATTACTCAACAAAATGTATCTAAGTGCTGATGATAAAGTTTCATATAAGGTATTTTTCTCCCCACCTTCCCAAATATTACCTAAAGGTCAGATTCTCAGGTAACAGAAAAATGACAAATGTCAGAGGCTACTAAAAAGTTCTCCATAAATTTCCCTGCTATACTTTCAAATCACTTCACTGAAACCTAACTCCTATTAAGTAATATTAAAACATTTGATAGAGATTACAGAGGGGAGAAAAATATAATGCTTTATAGAAAGTAATTATTTTACACATTCTTCACAAATGACATAACAAGCCATTTGGGGGATTTTCATAGAAGCAGATTACATCTTCACATGTGGTATTGTTTGCTCAAAAGAGCATTCACATAAAAATATGAAAAGCCCTGACTAGACTAAGCTAATGGTTTAAAAATTTAGGGCAGATCGAAAGAGAGACTTTCAGGCAGATATACCGGCCCATTTTCTGTCCTACTTTCTTTCTTAATGTTTAAAGCTTTATTTCATGTCAAGTTTAAAAATCAGATTTTAATGTTGTATAGCTTTTAATCCTTACGTATTTTTTCCCTTTAAATTTTAAGGCTCAAGAAACGTTTGTGATATTTAATATTTAAAGTAATATCTAAAAACTGACATTACATAAACCATGAGCAATCAAGAAATTGGTCTAATTTGCTCCTTTTATTAAGGTGACTTTTAATAAAAAGCCATAATTTAATTAAAATTTAAAAGTACAAAAAATAAACACAATCTTAGCTTTATTTACATGACTATGCATGCATCACTTCTAATTGTTTTTTTCTATTTGCACAATTGAAAATACTTCATTGTAAATGTCAATGACTGACAAAACAGCAGCACAATGCATAAAAGTACAAATGAGACTGCCCAGAATTCTATTATTGGCTCTTATTGGCAAATGGGGTATAATGAAATTATATACAGTATACAAAGTTTCTGTCAAACTGAATATGGTCTTAGGCCATTACTACTTTCACATTCCAATTTGGATTTTAATATAATCACCTTACAGATCTGAAATAAAAGCACTGCTTAACAGTTTCAGATGTATTTTGGTATTTAAATGTTTCAAGGCATCTTTACAGATAATAAATTATAATGAAGAGAAACTGTGATTAAAGCATCTTATATGGACACGGGTGTTGAAAGCAGATTTTAACTTATTGAAAAAATAGCTTGGAATTAAGAGTCATAACCACTTCTAGATTTCTTTAAAACAAGCAAAATAAAGTAAATAAAGTAGCACACAAAAAAGTACTTTAAGATAACCTTAATGGTCTAACAAACCTTCCGAATGGAAGAAAATATAAAATAAAACTGACATATCAAATTTAACTTATAACAATATGCTTTAGTACCACAATTTACCAAGTTATTTTGCTGTCTGCAGAAACACCTAATACCGAAATGAAGTACACTGGGTTATAATTGACTCTAGATGGCTAAAGCCATGAAACACCATATTCTACTTGCAGCCACACACACACAGAGTGGTGTGAACCTACAGCTTCACTGACACCTTCTGTGACGCTCTTTGTAATCCTGGTATGTTCGCAGGTTTGCTCCCTGCAATCAACATCTGCACAGATAATTTCCATGGAGAAATGTGTAACTAAACCAAATTAAGACTATTAAATCTTCCACACATGGGCTCCAAGAGGAAGTATTTTGTTTATAGTGATAGCTATTTTTAAAAATATTTGCAGTCTTTTTGAAACACAAGGCACCAATAGGGAGCAGACATTGCAGCAGAGCAACTGTCCGGAAAAAAAAAAAGAAAGTATTTGATCAGAGTCCTCTGTCCATTTTTAATGACAATACTTCCTTCTTTTATGTCTATGCCACATCTTCTAGATAATCGGCAACATCACTGAGCTGGGATATAGTAAGGTCCTGCGTGAGGTCATCAAGCTTGGTGGTTTAAAAGAAAGAAAAGAGTCAGTGTCAGAATTCAAGTGAAGTACAAATAATCTTAAAAACACACTGCTACAATTTAAATACTATTTTATACGCTTCAGACTGCTTCTTATTTAAATCTCAGAAGACAGGCAGAAAAAGCAGAAGGCCTGAGAATTGACTTGCCTAAAATCATACGGCTAACTAATAAGTGCAAAGTTTTCTGGGTTCAATGTGTTGTTCTGGTTATACTTTAAAATGCTTCAAGTGGAAAATTTTAAAGATACAACATCCTGGACATCATTCCAATTTAACCTAAAAAACCTGAAATTAGCGAGAAAGTTTACAAAATTATTAGAGTGCACTTACTGATATTCTACTATGGAACTATTGTGATAGTAACGAGAGAAATTGTAGCACTGATGTGGAGAAAGTGGCCGTGGTAGCTGCTGAGGACAGGGAGAGGGAAGAAGAGATGTGATGTGGGAGCATTTTCAGGACTTGGGAGTTGTCCTGGGTGGTACTGCAGGGACAGATGTTGGCCATTATATGTCCTGCCATGGCCCACTGGGTGGCCTGGGTAAGAATGTAAACTATAATGTAAACTATCATCCATGTGGTACAGCAGTGTTCCAAAATGTATTCACAAACGCAATGAATGTGTCATGATGATGAAAGACGTTGTTGATGTGGGAGAAGTGGGGTGAGGTGGGTGGGGGTATATGGGAGCCTCATATTTTTTGAATGTAATATTTTAAAAAAAGAGAGAAAAAATAAAGTTTACAAAATTGCCTTATTTGGGTATGTCCCAAAGTGTGACTTCTGTTTATAGTAAGCATTACTCTGAATTCTCAACCCTTTAAAAACCTTTACTTACAAATTACACATTACTTAAATTCACTAAAATATGTAATATTCTCATTTGAAAACAATTACTTGCTATTTTCCATAAGATGACAGAGTAAACATCAAACATAAAAAATTGTGTGATACTCTTTATTACAGTGTCAAATGAAACCAAAGTCAAGGGGACCCTTATAGAGAGGTAAACAAGATGATGACTCATGGTACCTCTGGTTCAGAAATGTAACAGAGTAATTACTGTTTTTGTTTAAACTCTGAAGTAGAAAACCTGTTAGTTAAAATATACACCTTCATTCCTATAAAGTTCTTAAGATGATAATGGGGAAAGGAAATACTAAAGCATAATTGGGAGCCAAGAAAACATTATCTTTAGTTAGTGAAAAACCATGAGTCTAACTACAGGCTTCAGAATATAAAAAATACAGTTGGGAGGCCAGATCAAGGTGGATCAAGGTGGATCATCTAGAGAAACCTGCCATCACTTCCTAGACTAGCCCATGGCCCACAGCCACACCCATTCACTGACATACTGCCTATGACTGTTTTCCTGCTACACTGGCACAGCTGAGTACTGTACCCACCTGGAAACAGTCCAAGGCACCCCACGGCAGGGTTATGCTTAGAGTTCCTCTTTTGCCCACTCTTAATTCACAACTAAGAGGAGTTTTAAATCAATGACTAAAACAATCATTGGCAAAAGTCCTCCACCTCACCTTCATCTATTTTGAAAATATGGGAAAATACAGACAGGTTGACTTAAGAGTTAAACATTACATTAACTCTTTTTTGAAAACTGACTGTTCAAATAATTCTTCTGTAAATCTTTTACTGTAACTATTTTAAGCCTCTTAAGATAATATAGAGTGAAAGGTAAGACAAATTATAAGCCTATAATACAGTGTTAGGAAATAAGAAAGGTACTTTAAATATTATCACACATTTAATCTTAAAAACAATCTTACTGGACACATATAAATACTTCCAATTTGTGGATGAAGAAACAGAGACTCAAAGGTTAAAGATTGTCTAAGAGACCAAAGTACAAAAAAGAGTGAGAATTCCAACCCTGTTTTGCTGACTTAAGATTGTGGTGCTTTCATTATAAAAGGCTGATTCTCTCAGAGACCATCTCTGTGTAATAATCACCTGAGAGCCACAAGATTTGTAAGAGTTCTACCCCATTCTGGAAAGTAAAATTCACTTGCTGGCTTCAACATGAAAGGCAGAATCTGAACTATGCATAAAACCTTGATGTGGATATGAATATCTGATCCTGAGAAGCTACCTTAATCTCATAATCAAAGTATATTCTGTTCCCTGACTGCAAAAAAGGTCAAATTAGGATCTCAAATATGGACCCCTAATTTTATGCTGAGTCCATTTTCGCCTTTGCTGCCCTGATTTGTCTATTCCGATGTCACAACCAGACTTCCCTGGTTATCCTCTAGTTACAGCTTCATCCCCTATATTCATAGAGTATTCCTTATATGGGTCAGAGTTTTCTCCACTGACTTGATTATGACATCTTGCCTACACTGTCTACAATTCTGACCCAAGTCCTAATCCCTTATGGCCTACCTTATTCCACAGGTAGCAAAGCTCTAGCAGAGTAGCACATAAACATTCCAGAAGCATTCAGTGACCAAAGTGAGTGGTGAGCTAAAATAGTTTTATAATCATTAGAGATTCTTTTTAGACTTGGACCAGGTAACTCTGTCATGAACTTTCCACAATTTTCAACTAGTTTTAATCCTAGTTAGTCTAAATTTTTGAAGCTTTATAAGTAAATCAAGGCAAGAGAGAAGCCAAAACAGCAATCTATAGGAAATGCATAAAATCATACTTTATCACTGGTATTGATGTCATCTATTTCCACAGAAAGGTCTTCCTCGATCTCTTCACCAATACTTAACTCACTTTTTTCGGAGCGATGGCTGGTACTAATTTCAGAGGAAATAAAAAAATGACAACTCTGAATATAAACAGCTAAAGATAGCACTATCATTCCTTAAACTTTCAGATATTTATTTTAGTCCTTTAAGTAAAATGTAATAAAATATTAGATATATCATTTATTTCATACATATTTAATTCACTCGACC
This sequence comes from Dasypus novemcinctus, assembly GCF_030445035.2. Classification (NCBI taxonomy): domain Eukaryota; kingdom Metazoa; phylum Chordata; class Mammalia; order Cingulata; family Dasypodidae; genus Dasypus; species Dasypus novemcinctus. The sequence goes on along the minus strand of NC_080700.1, from coordinate 28,554,831 downwards.
CTTAAAATAACTTTGCAAGGATAGGAGAACAGGCAAGTCAATTTAACAGATGAGAAACTAAAGTTCATGAAGGGTGCTAGGGTCACAATGTCAAGAAAGAAGCAAATCCAGATTTAAAAAATTTTGTCTACTATATCATGCTCTCAAAAACTATCCAATAAACTATTCTGTTAAAAAATAAACACGATGCAAACAGGGAAAAAAATTGTCACATATAAAATTCAAAGGCATATCATTTAAAATTTCTAATCATATCCACAACAAATACCACTTGCAATTTATTAACAAACTCATATAATGTATTTATTCCTTATGAATATAACAAAGTTATCCAAAACAGAACACTGAGAAATGCCACCTGATTTAGAAAAACAATTTGAGAAAACAATTTTTAAAAGCTGATTGCAGACAATTCCCATTACAAGGAAAGTGCTTATAATATGGCAACTTAAGTGCTTCTTAATAACTTTCAAGTCAGTCCTTCAATGTTATTTCTTTATCTTATTCTTACCAAGTTTCCTATATTCTACTGTACATTCAAAACCATGCTCCAAAGCCAAGCAGAAAATTCTGGATTAACTATCTGTTACTCACCTTCAATCGATATAAATAAGAAAATCAAATACACTAACTAAAATAAGCACCAAATGTAATGTTATCATATTTTCCTGGGCTCAAGAATTATTTATAATTATAGATGTTATCCAACTATTTTCCTTACCTATTAAAATCATCAATGTAGTCATCTTCTTCTCCAGTCCCTGAAAAGTTTTAAAAGAGATGGCATATTTATATACATACTTCACAATTTACTGATAATTAGCATGTAGCCTTCCAAAAAAACTACTATATTACTACGGAATTCTGCTGTATCATTAGTACTTTTGACGTATATAAAGGCAAATGATAAACTACCTAAGAAATAATGAACTTTTATTAAAAAAAAGTTTATGATTATACCATATCACAAAAATATGAATGTCCTTTCATATTAAAAGCAAATCTTTGACAGCTACTAACAGGATACAACAAAATCAAGTTATAATCAACCACCTTTAGTCATTTTTTTTGGATTAATGAGACTTTTCAAATTCAAAAAATGTTACCACATTTTTAAAAAATTATCACAAGTTGTAAAGAGGCAATAGAGCATCAGCAAATGAGAGCACAGACTTCAGACAGAACTGAGTTCAACTCCAGGATCTACCACTTAACAACTAGGTGATCCTAAAAAAGTTATTTAACCTTTTTTGGCTCAGTTTCCTCAGTTCTAAAGTATGGTCCAAACCACACAAATTGCATGGTTAACATAAGGATCAATGTATTTTAAGTACTTAACCTAGACTTTAGAAATATAGTCAACTCTCACTAAAAATTAACATAACAAGGAGGAGGGATACTGATTAATGAATAAAAGTTACAAGCTTCTAAAAGTACTTAAGTCTTTTGGCAGAGTGGACCCCTTTAAGATTTACTTAAGGTTATACAGAGCAAACATATATTATTCTTCATTTCCTCCAATGTCTTCTGAGGAATGGTTGCAGGAAACAGGGTTGTTAACCTCAAGGAAAGACTTAAGAGGCACATGACAGCTGTCTTAAATGTGAATGACTGACATGCAGAAGACATATAAGAATTACTTATGGCCAAGAGAGGAACAATGCAGACCATTAAGAAAAACTCTGGCTCAACAGAAAATTGTTCAAAGATGCTGTTGACAATGGGCCTTGAGTGCTGCAAAACATAGGACTGGACTATCTCTGCAGTCAGTTGTAAAGTTAAGGGGATTCAAGTTCTAGATGGGCACTTAGACAAGGTGATTCGTGTGCAGTAAAATTCTGTGATTAATTTACTCATTTATCAAATATCTGAGTGACCACTAGGTGCCAGGTAGAGTGCAAGGTCCCTGGAGGCATAGCAAAGATGATGTTATCTCTGATCACAAGGGGGTTAACATTCTAGTGTGAAGAAAAAGGCAATAACAATTGAACAAACCAAATCCACTGAGTGACTGGGAAGAACTCTCTAAGATAATAGCTGAGTTGAAACCTGAAGAAGATACTGGAAGCACAAATCACTGGGAAGAATGATCCAAGGAGAGGAAGCATGTGCTAGTATGAGAGTGGTTGGTGGTGTGACAGAAAGTAAGGAAATTAGTATTACCATAGAATAATGAGTGTGGGGCCAGCACGGGAAGGGGGTAGGGACAGGAACAAAAGTTGTAGAGATCAGAAGAGTTTTGGCAGAAGCCAGATCTTTTAGGGCCTATAGGTAACAGTGAGGATTTGAGCCTAAATGTAAAAGGAAAACTAATCAGAAGGGAGGTGGGGTAGGAGTGAAAGAAGAACAGGGAAATGATGTAATTTACATTTTTCCATAGACTCTGTGGCCACTGCAAGAAAATGTGTTTAGGGGAGGCAAGGTTGACAAAAAAGAAAAGACTGCAGTAGCCAAGACCAGAAATGAGTGGGGTAAGAACTAGGGTACAGACAATTGATTTGGACAGAAATATCCTCCAGGAGACAGACAGATGGAGATAGACGGATGGACTACATGAGAGTAGGGAAGAGACAATATCAGAAAATGAAAAAAGCAAGAAACCAGAGCTACTTCTACACCCAAACCCTTGTGACAATCAGTCAGGAGTCCCTGAGAGTAATCAACAGGCACAGATCAAGTTCCTAGACTGCATTCCTCTCTCTTTTCCCGCTTTGCTAAATGCTGATGCTGGACCTACTCAAATAAAGAACCTATTTCCATTAGGAGCCTAGATGCCTCACTGCCAAGAAGAGAATGAGGGTTAGAAATCTCCTGATTAAACAAACCACGTATATGGCTGGTTTGCAAGTACCAAGAAAAAATCAGCTACTAAAGCTGTGAGACAGCCTCCAAGGACCAAGTGCTCTGTGTTCCCTATATGTGAAGACCAATGCAGAGAGCAGAAGAAAACATTTTCCTAATGAATAGACATAGTTGTGGCAGCAGTTTGGCTTTAGAATAAGCTGAGTGAACTTCCTACCTCCCAGCACTTGTAGCCATATTCAAAGCACTAAATATTTACTGAATAATGTGCTGGAAGACAAAACTGGACTTTGACTTCCTGGTGATAATATATTTAGCATTATTATAAATTGGAATCAAAATGAGTGGGTTTAGCAGAATAACTATTTCTTTAAACCAGGGGTTGGGAAAGCATGGCCTGCAGGCCAAATCTGGCCAATGGAGTGAACTAAGAAAAGCGTTTACATTTTTACAGGATTGAAAAAAAAACAAAGAATATGCAACAGAGATCGTATGTAGCTCAAAAAGCCTAAAATATCTACTGTTTGGTCCCTCACAGAAAAATCTGCCAACATGCAAAATATCTGTCTATAAACATTTCATTTGGGTGCCTTTGATTACTATTCATCTATAATGGAGGCAGTACCCAAACTAACGTAAGTTGTTCTCTAAAGCTTTATTTGTAAATTGTATCTTTCAAACTCAGAGTTTATTTTCCCACTGAAATATTAAAATAATGTGTAAATAATGTATAGGCAGTAAAACCCAGTGGTTGAGAGCAACAGCTTTGGCATCAGGATTTTAAAAGCTATTACATGATCTTTAACAACTTAACACACGTTTTTCATCTGTAAAAATGGAGGTAATAACAAAACCTATCTCATAGGACAAGAATGAAATAATTTCTTGGTACAGTGCCAGGCCATTATCACTAACATCATCATTATCCTAGGCTAGTCCACTAAGTTAATATATTATTTAAGGTAACTGGAATAATGTATATTTACAATGGAAGAAAAAAAAAAGGAAAACATTCTTAAAATTCCACTGTACCAAACAAAACTTTTTTTTTTTGGCAAAATGATCAACTACACAGTCTAGAGGACTGGAAAAATTCTTACTTGTATGACTACCAAAAATCCAGAGTTCCCAAAAGATACGCAAAAGTTCCCAAAAGAAAGTGAGGTGACGCAGTATACCACTCTTCTACCACCATCTGCACCTTGACAGTCAGCCACAGCCACCCCCACCCCCGGCCCCCACTGAGGATGAGAACTTGTAGCAGCTCCTTCTCAAAAATGACTGGGGAAACCTTCACTTTGATATAGAATAGAGAAGACAGAGAGAGAAGCTAAATGGTTTGACAATAAACAAAACAATGCAAAAGTCAAAACCAGAAACACTCAAGGAACAAAGCAGCTAACAAGATTTAGAAGTTTAGAATAAAGTCTCTAAGTGGTGGTTAGCCACTGAGGTAGAGCTTAGGGGTGAAAACACAAAGCAGAGTTTGCATTAGGGTGTAGGAAAGAATGTCCAAAGGAAAAATGATTACAAGTAACAGGAAAAGAAAAATGGAAGGAAGGGGAGCAGGCCCACCTAGCTGGCCAGCCAGCAAACAGGAGGCACAAACTGCAGAGGGGCTGCACAACAACCAACTCGGCAATCACCGGGAGTCCATGGAATTGTGTTGGCCAAGAATCCAGCAGCTCAGGGGACATCGATTCTTCTGCAAATGGCTGCAGATGGGGGAACAAAGTAACATAAAAAGGAAACTAAAATTTACGTGGCATCTACTATGCCAGGCACTGTACTTTTTATATGTATGTGTACATATATTTAAAATTTATTTTCTCTTTAAAATGAGGTAGTTATTAGTTCCACTTAACAGATGAGACGCTTACCTACCTACCTTACCTACTAATTAGTGTCACATCTGGGATTTTAATGCAAATCTATCCAACTTCAAAGTCCATCTTCTTTCCCAACCTAAATGTTTCTTCAGAGGCATGGGGCTATTTTTCTAAGCCGCTGAACCCCATCTTATTGTAATGCAAAGAGCACAGGGGACATGTTCTTCTTTCTCCTCAAACTGCCTGTCAGGCTGTGCTCCATTGCCCATACTTAAGATCAGGCAGAACCTAACACTCTATTATGCACACACATCACAAAGTTCCACCAAGAGTATGGAAAAAGGTGATGGTGAACCTAGGCTGAATTATTCCCTTCAGGTCAGCTACTGAGTAAGGTATGCCTCAAATATGCCTGCCTATAATACTTAAGACTGTGGTTTTGCACAACATGGGAAACTGGCTGAGAACCATGTTCTCAACATATGGGCCAGGGATCAAGATGTTTACTTCTATAGGAATGAATTTGCTGGCACAGGGTCATGAACAGTCATCAATGATACTGCCCCATATTGAAGAACTTAATATGGTATCTCACAAATCTTCTTTTTACAAATATGTCTCCTACATTAGACTGAATCACTGGGTTCTAAATCACATACCCCAGTACTACAAGTTGCTTTGCCCAAGCTGTCTCAGTCTGAATTGAAATCTCTTCTTATCTCCCTTATCTATCTCTTATTCAACATCTAACCTTGGCATAGAAGTTATATCTTAAGAGAGGCCTTCCCTGACTGCTTCAACAAGGCAAAGTCAACCCACTACTGATTTTCATAACAGAATGTTTGAATGCTCAAAATATCTGTAGGTCCTTGTTTAATGTCTACTTTCCCCACTAGACTTTAAACTCCATAAGCGCAAAGGTCTGCTGGGCTACTGCTATGTCCCTGGCATATGGGTGTAATCCTGGATGCATAAAAACAATCCCAACATATGCTGAATGCAAGACATGAGGTGTTCAATGCAGGTTGACCGAGTCACTTCATGTAAGATTTCATCCTAGAAAATAATCACCGTAAAGCAATGCACACTAAAATGGGAAATCTAGTTACCTAATCCAAGTGATCCAATTTTATCACTGACCAATTTCAGATCTTTCAAAACTGTGTTTCCCCTTTTACCTGTGAAAAGGAAAAAATATTAGCATTCAATTGACTTTTACATTGCATTCTCTAAACCATATCAATTTTTCTTCCAGTATCATATGACAGAAGCTTAACAACCTAAAACCAAGAAAAACAAACTATGATTAATGGCTGCTTAACTTCTGCATTTTTTTAACCACAAACAATGCCACTCATTACTGGAATACAACCATGAAAATAACTTTTTGCCCAACTAAAAGACATCACCTTCTATAGAAGGTAGTTCCTTTATGAATAAATTCATGGACTATAGTTATTCTCACCAATTTCAATTTTCCTTTGAACTTCTAAATTTTGCTTCACATCAACTGTTATTTTATTTGCTAAGATACTCTACTCACTGGTTTTACTTCTTTAGTCCTAAATTTTCAATACCTTCTCTACACTATTATTTCCTAATCAGTGTTAGAGTGCCCCAGATATTGTGATTCCTTTCTTGAAAGGAGCAATAATGAATGCAAAGAAGAAAAAGAACGATGAAAACTGATGTGGGCAATAGTAATGGAAAACATGACCAGTTTCCTAAGATGTCTGGAAGACAGAACAGACCATCTCTTCAGCATGTCCTAGGGAGTCTCACAGTTATCATGTACTTTAAAAAAAGATTAGGAAGTACAGCAAAACCAATGCAAAACTCACACTGAAAATTCCAAGTAAAGATACACTTTTTTAAGGAAGCTTTCTCAAAAGAGGTACATTTACGCTCTAAACACTATGCCAATGAAATGCTATACTTACTCTTTGTTAGCACACAAAGCTCATCCACATACCTACATAAGTATTTTTAATGCTATGGTTTTTAATTCTTGGTGCTGTTACCATCTATGTGTAGAGGACTGGGAAGACAAATTATACAGGAGCTTGGTCATTCTATTTTCTAGCTAGCAATCCCTATCTCTGCAACAAATAAAAAGATGCGTCAAATCCAAATCCCTGATGGAGGAACTGTATATAAACATTTCCATAATGATTACTGTGATATTACAGAATCTTTGAAATAAAATTTTTAAAAATTAAATGAATTGGAATCCCACTCAAGTCAGTATAAATGTTCCAAAGAAGAAGGATGATTTAAAAACTGTTATGTACCTACAGCTAATAGAAAACAATTAAAAAGTCAATTTTCTAAAAATATTGTACTAAGACAGAAAAAAGATAATATAAAATGATATAGAGGGAGCAATGTGGCTCAAGTGGTTGAGCTCCCACCTCCCAGTACCTCCTGAAGAAACAAACATACAAAAAAACAAAACAACAAGCAAAACAAATGAAAAAAACCAACTCAGGGAAGCCAATAAGGCTCAGTATTTGAGCGCCAGCCTCCCACATAAGAGGTCTCAGGTTCAATCTTGGCCCCCGGTACCTCGAGAAAAAAAAAAAAAAAAAAAAGATACACAGCAGGGGTTCTGAACCTTTTTTGTTCCACAGACCCCTTTGCCAGTCAGGTGAAAACCACGGACCCCTAACTATGTCCACACTATACTGTGTACTATTTAATAAATATATCACACCCACACCACATGCCACAAGAATAAACTTTTTTTTGAATTTCAATTCAAGCTCACAGACTGCTGGTTAAGAACCCCTGATAGAGTGAATATCATCACAATTTTGTTTAAAATGAAATGAAAAATTTAGCAAAATATAAACACGAAATATCTGAGTGATAAAATTACAGGGTATTTTAAAGATTTTTAATTTATTTTCTTGAAGGGGAAAAAAAAACCACCAATGATGATATTGGTTAGTTAGAGGGGAAAAAAAAAAGTATGCAAGCCCACATCTTCAGTCGACAAATAGGGGAGATTTTCAGGGTACTTACTCTCAGATTCTTTCAACGATGGGGCTCCAGTAAGGGAGCTGAGTCCACTTTTTAAGGGTGGTGCATCTGAGAGCGACACAAGGCTTCCCCCTTGCTTACTAGGGTCACTTCTCCTAAGAAGAAAAAGGTATATAGTTAAAAGGAGGTCATGTTATATTCCTTTGCTAGATAAGTTAATTTTGCCACTAAAACTTAAGCAATTGAAATATATTTTATATACATACAGTAGGTGGGGAATAAGGTAATACAGTTTATGGATTCTAAAATATAAAGTATACCTGCAAGGCAACGCAGAGACTAAGGATAAATACAAATTCATGCAGCAGTTTTATCAATTAGGAAGCCTCCTCACCTCTATTCAGAACTGGTTGATATCTTGCAAAATAAATTGCTTTCCTTTACCATCTTCAGTGTGGATTTTATCAGAAGCCATTTTCCACCCCCCCAAAAATGCAGCCAAGGACAGAAGTCTACTAACAAATACTACACCTCAGATTTAAGAGATGCCAATGAAAGAAAGAATTTTTAATTATTAAAAATTTTCTTAATATTCACAGTAATAGGCTGAGGTGCTTATTTTGCCCAAGGCCATGCAAGATAATGGAAAAAATGAATAATGCATGTTTTATAATCTATACAAAATATAAGCAAGAATAATTTTAAAGATTTTTCTTTATACTAGAAAAGCATTTGTCAGTAACCCAATGAACATGGACAGACAGACATCACCAAAAATGGTATGTTTACATCCCTTCTGGTATCATTTTTACCAATAACTTACCTATTTGTATACTTATTTCATCCACACATGAGATTTCTTAACATCTTTATTCCAAGTATAATTTACATGCCATAGAATTACACATTTGGCTGTACAAACCAACAATTTTTAGTAGATTTACTCAATCATCACAACAATCCATTGCTTCCATCCCTTGTGCCCATTTACAGTCAGTCCCTGTTTCAACTCCCAGCCCCAAGTAATCATTGCTCTACTTCCTGTCTCTATATATTTGCCTTTTCTGGACATTTCATATATATGTTTGGCTTTTGTACTTGGTATAAATGTCCTTAAGTTCATCCATATTATAACACATCAGAACTTTCTTATTTCTGAATAACATTCCACTGTACGGATATACCATATTCTACCCATTCATCAGCTGACAGGCCTTTGGGTTGTTTCCAGTTATGGTTATTATGAATAATGCTGCTATGAACAAGAATGTACACGTTTCTGTGTGGACATGTTTTTAAGTCTTGGGTAGATAATTAGGAGTGGAATTGCTGGGTCTATAATAAATTTATGTGTAATTTTTCAAAAGTACCAAACTGTTTTCCAAAGCAGCTGCATCACTTTATATTACCACCAGCAATGTGTAAGAGTCCCATTCCTCCAAATCTACACCAATGCTTTTCATTTGTCATTTGATTTAATACTATGTTTTAGTTTGCTAGGCTGCCAAAACAGGTTGGCTTTTAATAGTGGGAATTTATAAGTTTACAAGCTTTCAGTTTAGAGGCTGAGAAAAATGCCCAAACCATGGTATCATCAGGTGATGCTTTCTCCCCAAAAACCAGCTGCAGGCAATCCTGGACTCCTGTCACTTGGCAAGGCACATGGCGGCACCTGCTGGTGTCTCCTTTCTTTCAGATATCCTTGCTTTCAGCTTCTTGCTTCTCTCTCTCTCTGTATTCATTCCTTTTATAAAGGAATCCAGAAGAGGATTAAGATTCACCCTGAATGAGATGGGTCATAACTTGATCCTACTCTCCAAAAGATGCTACTTATAACATTAAGAACAATTTTCTGGGGTAGGTACAGATTCACACTACACCATCCTAGTGTGTATGAAGTGGTATCTCATTACTGTTTTGCTTTGCATTTCCCTATTGGCTACTGATGATATCTTTCGCAAATGCTTATCAGCTACTTGTTTATCTTCTTTAGAGAAATGTCTATTCAAATCTTTAGCCCATTTCTAAATTTTTACTTGCCTTGGTATTATTGGGCTGTAAAAGAGTTCTTTACATATTCTGGACTTAAGTCCTTTATTGGATATACAATTTACATATATTTTCTCCCTGTCTTAGTCTTGTCTTTTCACTTTCTCGATGGTGCCTTTTGAAATATAAAAGTTTTAAATTTCGATATAGTCCAATTTATCAATTTTTCCTTTTATGGACTGTACTTTGGCATCATATCTGAGAAATCTTTAACCTAGTTCATGAAGATATTATTCTGTTTACTTCTTAAAAAAAAAAAAAGTTATAGTTCAAGTTTTAATTTTGGTCTACAATGAATTTTGAGTAAATTTTCATATATAAGGATCTAAATTCATCTTTTTACATATGGACAGAGAGCCAATTGCCCCAACACAATTTGTTGAAAAGCCTATCCTTTCCCCACAACACCTTTGCCAAAACTAACTGACCGTAAATGTCAGGGTATATTTCTAGAGTCTCAAAACTGTTCCACTGATAAATTTATGTCTAATCTTATGCCAGCACCTCAAAGTCTTGATTACTGTGGTTTTATAATAAGTTTTAAGATTGGGAAATTTAAGTACTCCTATTTGGATCTTTCAAAAAATTGTTCTGGTTATTGTACATTCTTTGCATTTCTATTCTCATTTAGGATGACTTTTTAAATATAGGTTAAAAAAAGGTGACTGCTGAGATTTATGATAGAGATTTTACTGAATCAATATATCGATTCAGGAAGAATGGGTTTTTAACAATATTGAGTCTTCCAATCCAAGAACATGGCATGTTTCTCCATTTATTTAGGTTTTTAACTTCTTTCAGCAAAACTTTGTAGTTCTCAGTGCACAAGTCTTGTACTTCTTTTGTTAAATTTATTTCCAAGTACTAGATTTTTTTTATAATACTGGCAACAGAATTATTTTAATTTAATTTTTGGGCTGTTCCCTGTTCATATAAAGAAACAGAATTTTTACATATTAATCTGTGCCTTTGCTGAACTCATTTATTAAATCCAGCAGTTTTATTCTGCCTTTTTTAATGGTATTCCTTAGGATGTTCTACATGGAGATCATGTCATCTATAAATATAGTTTTGTTTTCATTTTACCATCTGGACACCTTTCTTTTTCTTGCCTTACAGTACTAATTAAAACTGTCAGAACCTTCATATGGTGTTGACTACAGTGACAGCCGACAATACAGTCATGTGCCTGATATTTGGGGAAAGTATTCAGTCTTTCCCCATTAAGTATGACATCAGCTATGGATCTGTAGTTGATGCCTTTTTTCAGATTTGGGAAGTTCTTTTCTATCCACAGTTAAATTTTTATCTCAAATGTGTTAGATTTTGTCAAATGCTTTTTCTGCATCTCTGAAGACAAGATTATCATGTGATTTTTTTTTTACCTGTATTTTATTAATGGTGCATTACATTAACTGATTCTTAAACGGTAATGTGATCTTCCATTTCTGGGATAAAATCCATTTGGTCATGGTGCAAAATCTTTTTATGTTGCTGGACTAGATTTGGTAAGATTTTGTCAAGGATGTTTGCATCTATATTCATGAGGGATACTGGTCTAAAGTTTTCTTTTGATGTCTATCTGACTTTAATATTATGGTAAAATGGCCTCAGAATGAGAAGTATTTACTTTTCTATTTCCTGGAAGACTTTTGTGAAAGACTAGTATTATTTCTCCTTTGAATATTTGGGTAGAATTAACCAGCACAACCAACTAACCTGAACTTTTCTTTACTGGAAGGATTTTAATCATTAATTTAATTACTTGTCTATCTCATTTTAAATTTCTTCTTGAGTCACTTTTGGTAGTTTGCATCTTTCTAGAAAGTTACTTCATCTAAGCTATCTAATTTGTTGGTATAAATTTGTTCATTCCCTTCTAATCCTTTTCATTTCTGTAAGGTTGGTAATGATGCTCACTTTATTTTGGTAATTTGTGTCTTCTTTTTGTTTTTTTTTCATCAGTCATTTTTGTTGATCTTTGTTGTGAGTCACTGATTTGCTGAAACTCAATTTCTGTCTTCACTCATTTTCTCAACAATTGTTATTTTATATTTGTTTCATTGCTTTCTGTTGTAATTTTTATTATTATTTCCTTCCTTCTGCTTATTTTGGTTTTAGTTTGCTTTTTTCTGATTTCTAAAGGTTATTAAGATCTTTCTTTTTCCTTAATACAGGTGTTTACAGCTATGCATTTCTTTTAAAGCATTGCTTTTGCTGCATCTCAGAAATTTTGATATGTCATACTTTCTTTTCTGTTCAGTTCAAAATACTTTCTAATTTCCATTGTGACTTCTTCTTTGATCCATCATTTAGAAGTGACTTGTTTCCTTTCCAAATAATTGTGAATTTACTTTCTTTGTTGATTTTTTTGAATGTGTACTTTATTTAAATATTTTTTCCACATACCAAAAATCTATCCAAAGTGTATAATCAATGGTTTTTAGTATAATCAGTGTAGTACATTCATAACCACAAAAAATTTGAGAACAATTTCATTACTCAAAAACATAAACTCCACACTCCTTAGCAGTCACCTCCCAATCCCTCTATCCTTCCCCTGCCCTACATAACCATTAACCTAATCCCATCTTTATGAACTGATTTAAATTTACATTTTATATAAATGGAATCATATAATATGCCATACTCTGTATCTGGTTTCTTTTACTTAGTATAACACTTTGGTTTCTTTTTTTGCCTGCTATTAACATCTTCTAATATTAACATACAAAATACTTGTTTTTTTCAAAGAAAAAGTCTTATATATGCAATATTACCCATATTCATTATTTCACATGAGGTTTTACTATGCTACACAATCCCATGTTACATTTTTAGCTTTCCTTTTAGTAATATACATTACTATATGGCCTTAGACTTTCTCTTTGAATCACTGTCATACCTATCTAACAGCTCTGCCAGTTACAAACATTATGCTGTGCTTTCTCACCTTTTCTATTCATTTCCGAAGATTAACACACAATTTTTTTTTACCAATTCTGCACAAGTTAACCCTCACCTTTCCATTCTCTTAACCTCGTTCTAATTTTCTGGTGACTTATAGTTATTAACTCCATGAGTTTACACAATATATTTAGTTCATAATAGAACAATCATAAAGTATTTGTCCTTTTGTGTCTGGCTTATGTTATTCAACATAAAGTCCTCCAGGTTCATCCATGTTGTCATATGCTTCATGACTTCATTTCTTTTTACAACTGCATACTATTCCATGATGTGTATACACCAGTTTATTTATCCATTCATTGGTTGACGGACACCTGGGGTTTTTTCCATCTTCTGGCAAAAATGACTAATGCCACTATGAACATCTCTGGTGTAGCTAACTAGTCGTGTAACGGCTCTCAGTCTTTTGGATATATAACTAGTAGTGATATTGCTGGGTCACATGGCAAATCTATACTCAACTCCTTTAGGAACTGCCAAACATTCCTCCATAGTGGCTGCACCATTCTACATTCCCATCTACAGTGAATAAGTGTTCCTATCTCTCTGCATCCTTCCTAACACTTGTAGTTTTCTACCTTTTTAACAGTGGCCTTTCTAAAAGGTGTGAAATGATATCTCAGCAGTTTTGATATGCATTTCCCCAAATGCTAGTAATGTTGAACTTTTTTTCATGTGTTTTTTTGCCATTTGTATTTCTTCTTTGGAAAAATGTCTATTCAAGTCTTTTGCCCACTTTTTAATCGAGTAATTTGCCTTTTTATTGTTGAGTTGTATGATCTCTTTATATATCACGGACATTAAACCCTTATCAGATATATTTTCCAAATATTTTCTCCCACTGAGCCAGCTGCCTTTTCACTCTTTTGACGAAATCTTTTAAGGTGCAAAAGTGTTCAATTTTGAGGAGGTCTCGCATATCTATTTTTCCTTTTGTTGCTTGAGCTTTGGATACAAGATCCCAGAAACCACCATCTACAACAACATCTTTAAAATGTTTTCCTACATTTTCTTCTAGTTGTTTTATGTTCCTGGCTTTTATATTTAGGTCTTTGGTCCATTTTACGTTGATTCTTATATAGTGAATAAGATAAGAGTCCTCCTTCATTTTTTCGGTTATGGATATCCAGTTGTCCCAGCACCATTTGCTGAAGAGACTATTTTGTCTCGTTAGTAACTTGGTAGGTTTTAAATGAAGCAATTTTAAAACAAAAAAGATAATTTGAAAATCATATGGAACTGTATATTATGGCTCTGTAACATCTGCTACCACTATTTTACCATTACCAACTTCTGAATTCCTTCTGCTTTACCATCTAAAGCCTAGTTAGTCATCAACAAAATTCTCTAAATTCCCAGCTTCTTCTCAATATTCACTTAACTTTCTCTCTGTAACTAATATCTGGCCTGCCCTGAAGACACTACTTCCTATGCATACTCTCAAGTAACATCATCTTTAATCTTCATGACACATCCAGACCATTCTCCCTTTCTCCCTTCTACTGACGATACAAGGCACTACCCTGTTTGTCACAGATATCTACAGACCCTCGGTCACTCCTCCTTATCCCTTAAGGATTCTAACTCTTGGCTACTTAACCTCAGGTGGCCATTTAATATTGACCAGCAATTCTATACACTCTAGTAGCCCATTCTGTCCTTACTCTCTTATGTGCTGATTTCATACTCTCTTCACTTTTCTCAAATTTCCACCATCTCCTCCTCCACCTTCACTTAAAAAATAAAGAAGATAATTTTCACAGTTCCTCCCATCTTATCCATCCATCTGCCCAAAACTGTTCTCAAGCACTCTCCATTCCTCTAGGCAAAGATAACTCCCCCTTCCTTGTGCTCTGGATTTTATCCTTTTGCACTTACACGCCCAGCACCCCAGGAATTCTCTCCTGACTCCCTCACATCATTGATGCTTCCTTCTTTAAAACTGGGCCATTTTCATCAGCACACACACATGCTGCTATTTCAATCTCAAGCCCAGATCTCCCTCCAGCCATCTTCCCATTCTTCTGCACACCTTTACAACAAAACCTGTCAAAAACGTATTCATCTAGTTTCTCTCCTCTCTTTCTCTCGAATCCACTCCAATTCTTTAATTGCTCCTATCAACACTGCCATTCTAACAAAACTGCTATTCAAGATTATGATTAACTTCCATGTTGATAAATCCAATGGTTAATTTTCAGCAGAAATTAATACCGTTGAGCCCTCCCTCCTCCTTGAAATATTTTCTGCCTTTGCCTTCAAGGACATTTCACTCTCCTTATTTGTCATACCCTCTCAGCCTTCTTTACAGCTGCCTCAAATGACCTCAAAATGTTGCAGCACTTTATGGTACCAGCCTCACTGCTTCTCTAGCTATTACCATACTTTCTGGGTGATTGCTTCCAGGGTTCTGACTTTAAATATTACCTACAAACTGATGGCTCTCTAATTTATCTCTCTAACCGAGATCTCTCCTTTAATCCCCAAACTCACAGATCCAAGAGCCTACTTAACATTTCCACTGAGAATCTTTTCAAACTTAACATATCTAAAAGTGAATTCCAGATTATCCCATCACCCCATCTGTGTAAACTAACCCTGCTCTTTCCATGGTCTTCATCTCAGTAAATGGTCTTTTCAACCTTCTAATTATTCAAGCTAAAACCTCCAGAGTAATCTTTGCTATTATTTTTTTCTTTTAACACTTGTCAGGAAATTCTTTTGGCTCTAACCTAGAGATACATCCAGAAACCACCTACTTCTCACCACTTCCACCTCATATCGCACCTGGATTATTGCAATAGCCTCCTACCTGGACACCCTGGCTCCACCCTAACCCACTGCAGACAGGGTAATCCTATCAAAATATAAGTCAGATCATGGTACTGTTCAAAACCTTCTAGTCATTACCAACTGCAGAGTAAAACCCAAATTCCTTACTATGGTCAATCCAGCCCCCTTACCTCTCTGAGCCCAACCTGCACAACTCTCTCTCTCTCGCTCTCTCTACTACAACCATATTATCTTCCTTGCTCTTCTTGGAATTGACACCTTTAAATCTGCGATTTCCTCTGCCTAGAGCTCTACAAGCCCAGATATCTTCATGATCTACTCTCTCACATCCCTTAGCTTTGTTCAAACATCCCCTTCTAAGTGAAGCACCCTCTGAGTGAGGCCTTCTCTCATATCCTATTTAAAACTGCATATCATCACACACCCCTGTTCACTCCCTTCACTGTTTTGTTCTTGAAAACTTGGCCCGTTTGACATATTTTAATTACTTGTTTATTGTCTAACTCAATCTATAAGAATGTAAGCTTCCTGAAGGCAGGGATATTACTTGTTTTATTATGGTTGTACCCTATACTTAAAACAGT
The DNA here is from genome assembly GCF_030445035.2 of Dasypus novemcinctus. Taxonomy (NCBI): domain Eukaryota; kingdom Metazoa; phylum Chordata; class Mammalia; order Cingulata; family Dasypodidae; genus Dasypus; species Dasypus novemcinctus. The sequence continues at coordinate 28,538,822 of NC_080700.1, read as the reverse complement.
ACCTTGTATAGATAGACACTTAATATATACTTGACTTAGTGAAATAATCAACCGTTAGTTTTTTTTTTTAATTTGGAATTTTCTTACAGCATAAAAAGCTTTAATGACAAAATCAGATTTATAGATTCTATGGTTATAGAATTATTACTAGTTCATAATTTTTAAGTTGAAAACATTTAAAATTCTTATTTTTAAACCATAATTAGTATGGTAATTCAAAAAACATAGTTCACTCACCAACCGTAAGATTTTTCTGCTTTAGGAATGGGATCATCAAAGAAAGAATCTCCTTCTGTATCCTCCTCATCTGGACAAAGAGCAGCTCTGTCTTTGACATCTAAAGTTTTGCTGCTTAACAAAGATCCAACTTTCGTTTCATGGGCTAATAGGTGAAGGCCACCTTTGCTCTTGGGTTCTGATGAGGAGATGCTTGTATCACTCTGACTAGCTTCACTGGTCTTCTAGAAATAGGGAGAGGGAAAGAGAAAAGGCACATTTGCATATGTTTCTCCTTGGTGACATAAAACTAAAAGATATTTCAAATAACAAAAAGATAATATGAACATATGCAAATCTTTGTGTGTATGTAAGTATCTGTATGTTGTCTCAAAACAACAAAAATGGCAGAGGTCCACCCATGATTTATTAGTTCATTTCTAGGCTTTATAACATGACTAACATTTGAGGGGAAAAATGTTTATACCATTCCTTTTCTCTCTCCCTTAAATACCTTTATTATCCCTAACCTTTTTATAAACAAACTTCCCCATGTATAAATATCTCCATTTCCTCTTACATATATATGTCACTGCTTCAAAAATTATCCTAAATTAACATGTTTTCAACTTAAAAGAGGACATTATTATTGAAGGAAAGAAGATCATTTCACATAAATGAACCAAATTTTCAGACAAAGTATTCTTAACTAAAAGCCATAGTTTTCTACCCAGACTCAATAAACTTCAAGGTGCAAGATGCTGCTTCGATTATTCAAGTTTCTAATGGTAAAGATTTCCTATTTAAAATAATTAGTTTAATTCAGACTTTCAGGGTAACTTCCTAATTAACACCTCACTAAATATATCTTAAGAACTTAAAAAATTCTTTAAAAATTCTCATGCTTTCTTACCCATGTCCTACTGAAATTGTGATGTTAGCACAAAATATCAAACTTTCTGTTCGTTTGCAGTTACTCCTCATCTTCACAGCCTAATTTTGTTCGATCAGATTTCTTTTTGCCCTGAGACATGTCTATGCTAACACTACTAACAACAAAAATAAACAGGTATGTTAGTAATAATAAAAGCAGCTAGCATTTATTGTAAAGCATTCAAATGCTTCACGTTACCATACTTAATCCTGAAAATAACTCTGTGGTAGGGATAAGTATTATCTCTACAAATATAAAAATAATGAAATGCAGAGAGATTTAAGTCATTCTCTAAGGTCACCAGCTAACTAGTTAAGTGGCAAGGTCAATATCAGAATTAAAGTCTGATTCAGAATTTAGCTCTTAATACTTTTGTTATGCTACAAGCTTGAATCATATGAAATTGCTATTTTTGTAGGTTAAAAATAACAATTCCAAAAGATTCAATTTTATATACTAAAGAGAATAGTATTGTATATCTGTGGTGTACTAGAAAAAGCACTAAAATGAGGAATCTGGAATTTAGCCTATACGTTACTCTTAGCTATATAATCTTAATTTAATTTTCCTAGTCATGAGTTACCCCAACAACTGAACTAGATATGAGCATTTTCCAAATAAAATGATAACTAAGACTTAAGAAAGAAGGGGTGCAAGGCTGGCGAAGAGTTAAAAAGTAGTAATTACTGCACAGAGTGGTAAAATGTGGTTAAAAACTACTAAACAAGGCATTCTAAGGGTTACTTCACTTTTAAAATCTATAGAGACAGAATGTACTGTGTATTAAGATACATTTAATTTTTTTTACACTAGTAAGGTGCCAACAGTAGAGATTTAATTAGTTAACAAAGCAAGCAAAATATGCAGGATATACATTTTTACGAGACTTCTATAGGGTTATATATTCCATATATTATTATAGATCAATTAATGATTATGGGGATTCTGAAAAAATAAATATCAAATTATCATTCTTTTAAACAACATAGTTATTTATATTTTCAAAGAAGCTGAAACTTTAAAAATTTTCCTAACAATTTTCTTGAAGTATTCCTGGTATTTATAAAATACAAAGAAGAGCCAATTTGTGTAATTTCCTAGATTTATGTCAGTTGTAATTTCTAATTTTAAAATGTTTTAAAAATGGATTTTTATCTTTTCAAATGTATATTCACTTGGAAATAAATGTCCTGAAGTCTTCTGATAAACATAACTTACAATTACAGATATTTGGATAATGATTGATTCTCTCCTTCAAAATATTCCTAAGCTCAAAAGGATAATTGGCATAAAATAAACTGAAATAAAAATGTAAAGCAACATTACTAGAAACAACAAATTATTCCAATAATAGTCTTCTCCATGAATTCTCATTAACCAATAATTTAAGTAAACACAATGGACTGTCCAAACTTATTAACTAATATATATTTATGATTTTTTCACTGACTTAAGCAATATTTCTGCTATGAGCAAAAAAGACCAGTTTTAGGAAGACAAGTTTCATATAGAAATAGATTGCTATGTTCAATACAAAAAATATTTTAATATAACAGAATTACTTTGTTCTAAAAATACAGTTCTACTTACCAATGGAGTCAAATTAAAATTTTAAAATAATCTGCTTTAGAACTATTCTCAAAATAAAACCACATAGGAACATTTCATTACTTTATAACTATGGTTCATTTCTTGAGCAAATAGAGCATTACCCAACTAGGTTCTTAATCAATTCACTAAAACTTAATACCAAATAAATTTTACTACTTACACACACCAATACACACTAAGAGGAGAAAGATTTGTGATCTAAACATTTGGTCAAAATTAAAGCTAAAGTATCATAAGCTTTTAGAGCAATTTCAATGGAGGAAGTCCAAATCTTTTGAGCAAGAACAACAACAAATCAACTCATAACTCTGGAATCAGTTTGAAAAATCTCCCACCATGGCTTAGACAATTCTCTATGTCACATACATAAACTTCAACCCCTTGGATTTCCTATCAGAATAAGGAGTTAAGATTCAGAATAAAGCTCAACAGCTAAGGTTAAATATTGTTTAAACACAATAGTTACTTTTAAAAAAAAGCTCCATGATAATGCCTTAGAATGCATTCCCTGAGCAACCGTGGCAGTATTCATAAATCTATAAAAGTTATGTTTTGTCTTTTCACAACACTACAGCAATCATTCAATTCTTTTGGATGGAGCTCAAGACTAATAAGCTTTTTGGTAAACTACAGTAAAGCTGTAAGGCTTCAGTATACATTCTAATTTGTCAACAATACTTTTATATATTCAAGAATTCAGGGGAACAGTAGTGGCTCAAGCAGCTGAGCACCCACCTCCCACACGAGCAGTCCCAGATTTAGTTCTGGTGCCTCCTGAAAAACCAAAAACAAGCAAGCAAAACAAACAATAAAACCAACTCAGGGAAGTCAATGTGGCTCAGTGGTTAAGTGCTGGCTTCCCTCATACAACGTCCTGGGTTCAATCCCCGGCCCCTGCTACTTAAAAAAATAAAATAAAATTCGATCATTTCAAAATAAACAGAAAGCATCAAAGATAATTTTCGTAGTAAAAACACTAGCTCATTTTCCAGTACCCAGAAACTGAATTATCACTAAAATGTCTTAAAAACTTAGGGAAAAAATTGTGTTTTCCAGACAAAAGGCTTTATATGCTCTGTTCTTAACAGAAGATACCTCAAAGCCAAAGGAATACCTCAGTTTTACAATAGTATTCCATGAATTCATGCAATATTTAATTCTCTTTCTTGTTTCCACCTCAAATTACAACCTCATAATGTGCCAAAGGCAGTTTCTGATGTATGACTTAATAAGGAGTTATTCAGAGAAGTAATTTTACTGCAACTGTAACAGATTTTAAAAGTTTAAGTCATTCATCTAGACTGCACACTGTGGAATTCTTAGAACCACAAAATAAACATTTAAAGCCTGTAATAAAAACTCAGATTTTTTCTAGAAAGTCTATCCCTACTCCTGTAAACAATCTGTAATTTCTAAAATAGAACTGTATTCTTCTGGCTGTGAAATCTGAATTGAAGACGACCATATGGACAGCTGTTCCCTCTGTGTCCTCTACCGTCCCAGACTACCCAACCAGTAGTTTACGAGTAGTGACAAGACTTCACATCTACTATCAGAAGTGGCTAGGCTTACAGAGCAGGCTAGGCAGAAGTGAAAAGGACTAACTGCTGAAAAAGGTCATTCATCCATGCATTTGTTGTTTAGGACTGTGTGTGAGTGTGTGAGGGTTAAATGGATGATCAAGTCTATTGGAAAACTTTTAGGTGACTGCAGAAAACACAAAAACACACAACTCTAAACATATGCATGGAGATCCCTATCACTGCCCTAAATCAACACCAACTTGATCTTATCCTAGAATTTTGAAAACAAGGAACCATAAATTAAGAAATGTTTTATTTGAAGGAATCTGAAGTAAAACGTACCTCAACATTCATTAGTTTTAAAACACCTAGAAACTGATTGTAAAAAGAAAGGATGACCTTTTCATTTACATTAAATGTGAAGATAAAAAGCAACTTATTCTAAATATTAAAAACAAACAAAATAAGAGCAGATGTAATTCAAGTGACTGAGCGTACATGCTTCCCATGTATGAGGTTCTGGGTTCAATCTCCAGTACCTCCTAAAAAAAAACACAAAACATTTAATCCCTTACTCAAGTTTTCCAACGGAACAGTGAAAACCTAAGTTAGTATCTACCAAAAGTCTGTTGTAATTTTTTGTGCACATTTACTTTTTTCAGACAATCAGAAAATGTTTGGTACAACGAAATAAACTATTACAGATGATGCCCTAGAAATCAGAAAACATTAATACGTATTTCAGAATTTTTAATCACAAAGAAATGCTCTCTCATTTACTATCTATTCCACTTGTATACCAATTCTCCTACCCAACCTTTACTAGGACACCAAAAAAAGAAATGTTACTTTTAGTTTTACCCAAGTTTAAAAACCTTAGATTATGCTTTGCAAATTGACATCCATAATCATAACTACAAATCAGTCTTTACATATGTACAACTGATTTTTAAAGGCTAATTCTGATAGGAATTTACCTTCCCTGAAGAAACAGCTAAGAACCTAAATAAGCCATTAATGCTTGGTTCCTGCTGCATTCAAAATGGAGAAAGACACAACCAACTCTCCTTGTTCAGTGCTCCAGAGCTACTGCTGGGAGTAAGAACCCTGCGCTCCCAGCTGTTCTGCTGAGTTCCCTGCACAGAGAGCCTGACGCAGGCCAAGCAGGGCAGGCTACCATACGGCTTCGCAGACTGTAGAACAACCTGGAAAATGCCATTCACATGAGACTACAATGTGGACGACTTCTCCTGGAGTCTCAAGTGCACAGGCTGAATGGCCAAACGCGGCAATACTGACAGATACTCAGGATGCTGAGAGCATGCTGCACAGCACAGGGCAGAGGAAAGGCAGCGAATGAAGAATCACAGGCTTATCTAAGGTTGGAAATAGGCAATGCTGGGTACAGCACAGGCTTCTTACAAAGGCATTTCAGAAAAAAAGATCAGGGAAGTAAGGGGGAAGAGGTTTCAAAGTGATAGAGAACATATCTTAGACTCAGGAATACTAACAAAATAGAAAACGTTCAAGCTTTGCCCTAAACTTCCAGGATATGGGCCTATATAGAGTCTTTTTTTTTTTCCCTAAGGATTTATTTATTTAATTCCCCCCCTCCCCCGGTTGTCTGTTCTCTGTGTCTATTTGCTGCCTCTTGTTTCTTTGTCCACTTCTGTTGTCGTCAGCGGCACGGGAAGTGTGGGCGGCGCCATTCCTGGGCAGGCTGCACTTTCTTTCGCGCTGGGCAGCTCTCCTTACAGGGCACACTCCTTGCACGTGGGGCTCCCCTACGTGGGGGACACCCCTGCGTGGCACAGCACTCCTTGCGCACATCAGCACTGCACATGGGCCAGCTCCACATGGGTCAAGGAGGCCCGGGTTTGAACCGCGGACCTCCCATGTGGTAGACAGACGCCCTAACCACTGGGCCAAGTCCGCTCCCTATACAGATTCTTTCCGTCACCCTTCAATTCAGGGGAACATGTGAAGCTGGCCCAAGGTACAATGGATGATGAAGTCTGAGCCCACTAAAGTTGTGTTGCAATATACAAAGACAAAACATTTATCTTTCAGTTCCCTTTGGAAATATGTGTAAACATCTTAAAACCCATCACACCAGTAAGAATGTAAAAATGTAATGCTACGAAATGTTTTTAACTTAAAAAAAAAAATCCAAGCACAGCTTAAAAGCCTCAATAAAAAACACACTAGTTAATTTTTTAAATTATCTATTTTAAGGTATGTCTTACATCCCCAATTAGACTGCAAATTCCTGGAGGACTATGTTAAATTTGTCTTAAGGCACAGCATTTAACACAATGACTAACTATGCAAATGTTCAAAAAATAGTGGTTATGTTTTAAAACATCTTCTCATTTAAAAATGCATACAATTAGCATGAACAAAAGAGAATACAATAACAGGATTTTGCCATTGAAACCTCTAGAACAAAAGCCAGCTAACATAGCCAGTATAATTTTTAAAAACTCTTTTAAATTTGGAGTGTTTTTTTTAACTTGGTAAAAAAAGATCTACACAAAAACGTTAGTCCAACACAGGACTAATAAATCTGCAAAACTAAGAGGCAAATCATTGGTCTCATGTTGAATCAGTATAAAAACTGTACTGATCAATTATCTAAATTTTACAAGCAGCCATTGGCTTAGTACATTTTTGTAGTCTGTTGGGGAGGGAATAAAAAGCACTAAGGTACTAATTGCTCTGGAGAATATTAGTTATTCTATACCTAACTATTATCTGCCAGTCTCTTATGAGCTAGGGGCTTTGAGTAAATGTCAGCACATGTGCAATCTGATAAGTTGCTTAACATAATAAAAATGTCTTAAAGGACACTAAATTTCACCTTTATTTTCTCAATTGGATCTTACCCAAAAAGCAATTTGATGTTCTATTTTTCTCAGGTAAAAATCATGTTAATAAATCCGTTCAAAAGGAAAACAAATATTTTCAGCTTTTTTTATGGCCAACAGAACAGAAATTCTTAAAAACTTACAATATAGCTTTAACATACAACAATATGATTTTCACCTGGATTAAAAACAAAGTCAAATTACTTTTTGTTTTATGCCACTATTACCTTCTCATGTTCTCATTACAGAAAATAAGAAGTGACATTTGAAAAAACCGAAAGCAAAATCTAGATCGAGAATGAGGTCAAAATAAATTCAATTTTATTTTTGGTATAGGTTGCTTTTCTCCTAAAAGAGATCTAAAAGCACTGGCCAGCCTTTCGCTCTCATGCATTTTACCTTGTCACCAGACTTCTCCCCGCTTTTCTTCTTTTTACCTTGTCCTTTATACCTTGGTATCTGAGCATGAGAATAAAATGACATTTTACCACAAAACATAAATCTTTAAAAAATAAACTAACTCATAACCAAACTAATAAAGATTCCTAATAAATATTGTCTTAAAAATGGGAAATGTGATACGTGTCTTTGGGGTCCACTTTTGTCCTTTCTTAACTCTACTACTAATAAAATGGTTCACCTCATGTTTAACAGTTTCCAACAGCTGTTTGGTCAGATGCAGATACTAACCTATTCAGCTTCTAATATGTGGAGAAATCACTTCTTTCATGCTCCATTTAGCAGCATTCTAAATAAACCTCGCTTGAATTAGTCCCAAGCAGCTTTGTTTAAGAACTGTCCTGACCTGACCTCCGCAGATTCCAAAGGTTTGGGTTATAATTTATTATTGTCCAGTTTTTCCATGAGCCCCTAATGCTCTCCATTGGCTCCCAAACTGATAAAGCATAGGGGGTTCGCAGAGCACCCAAATTATTCCAACAGTGAGGGTAGAAGAAAGCTGGCAAGAAAAGGTAAGGGGAGTATTGGACCACCACTTGGAGAGCCTTTAAGACAACAAGAGAATTGCACTTTTACTTTAAAAAATTACGGTCTTTTCTTGATTCTACCTCGAGCCCCCAGCAGAGATTATTTATGGTTTTTCTGAAATGGTCCTTAGAAATCAGACCCATATGCTAACAGAGTGGTCCCAAATTGGAGACAAATGGGAAAAATATTAAAATGTGGGTAGGAAAAAGTTGGTGCTACCTGAAGGACAGATTACTGTTTTCTTATTAGCCTTCAAAAGTTATCACTCCTCTGTAGGTTTTCAGAGCAACATTCTGAAATAACTTAAATATTTAAAGGTCTCATCATAATTGCTAGATCTTAAAAAAAATTTTTTATGTAGAGAAGAATATGTAGATCAGACATATTTTATCTTAAAGAAATACCACATGTGAAAGATTACTATTGCTAATTTGCTTAGAAAAAAATATTTTTTGCCAAAGAGAATTTCCAAACAATTCAATGCTATAGGTACTCATAAATATTTTGGAATATGTGTTCATTTTAAGCCCTCTTAATTAAGCTGGTATTTTTACAAAAAGCAAAGCTTGTTTTTTTTTTAAAAAGAGGCTCAATATGGCAATTAACTTAAGGAGGCCTTTTTTTTTTTTAAACCCATGATTGTGTTACTCTGGTTATCTCCTTCCCATGAGCATTAAGGAAAAAAATATTTTTAAAAAAGACCTTCCTATTAGAAAAAAACTAGAGATCACAGAAAGGAAAAGCAACTATGAATAATATAATGGTATCTTTCCTTAGTTAGAAATAAAGTATAAAATTCCTTTGGATCTCTAAATTTAAAACATAAAGAGTAAAGCTCTTTAAAAATAAAGGAAAAAAACACAAAAACAGATGCAATAACATCAAATAAACAACAAATAACAGCTAACATTCATCAGTGTTCTATGCCCACACATCTGCAAAAGAATAAAGAAATCTAGCAGTGTAATCACTATCTTCTGGAAGTTCATCTAATTTTAAAAGATATAATTTTATTTAAGTGTCTATGCACCATCATGAGCCAATATAAAGCCTAATCTTTCGAAATGCACTCTATGGCATCACTTTATTTCAAAAGAATGTAAAATAAGAGAATAGTCACACAATACTAATCTGATCTAACCATATCTCAATAAGACTAGTTCTATAAATATATGTACTATATGCTTACCAATCACATGAGACTATCATCTTCACATGCATTCCTATTATTAAATATACCCTTGATTTTAAACACAAGTGCACAACTAAATTTTTCCTCCATCTGCTGAATCCCTAAAATCAAAAGGCCTCACCTTTAACAACTCATAAAAGAAAAAAATATGTATATATATGTCACTATAGTACATAGGTTTTCTTATAAATCTTATCAAAACTGCTCATTAATATAAAAAGCCATCAGGATTTACAATTCAAATCTGGTCACATGTCCACAAGTGTACCATATGCAACACAACAATTTAATACTCTGGAACCTAACATTCTCAAGCTAGGAATTTACAAATGAAAAGTGAATAAACCTTGTTATTAATGGGAAAAAAAGTTGTTAAGTACCAAATGATTCCAAATATCCTGCAATTCTGTTATTTAACAGAGTATTCACTGCTATGAGACAAAATTGAAAACACTACCAACAAAGCAGAATAACTAATTCTTAAAAATATATACCTAATCAACAGGAAAAACAACTTTCAAGAAACTATTCTATTATTATAAAACAACAACAAAACAAATAAAACTGGTGAGAGAAAGACAGAGCTCTACAGAGTCTTAAGTCCAGAGATTAATTTCATTTCCTTGTAGCTGACTTACCTTACTTGGAACTGTGTGTGAACTTGTTTTTCCATCTGGTGATTTTGGTGGAGAATGTACATCAGACAGATCCAGTGCACCCTAAAATATTTGTTTAAAATTGAAAGTTATTTTTTAAAAACCCACTAATATACCAATTATACTTCAATAGAATTTTAACATTTGGAAACACTACACAATATTGGTATTTTTATTTCTTCCTAATCAATGTAAATATACTTATTAGATTCTCACCTAATCTTACCAAACCCAAAAATGCTTAAATTCTAATTCCTCAAAAGTATTTTTCACTCAATCTCCTTGAACAGGCTAGTCAGTGTGCATTAATTAGGCCCCCCCATCTATCTTTCCAAAATTAACCTCCTCAGTTCCCTTCTCTCTACTCTCCAGATCACCAGAATTATTCTGTGATCTTCAAAGATCTTTCTTCCGTCTTTGAATTTTCTTCCCTACCCTACACTTCATCTACCTCAAGAAAAAAACATCAAATAGCAGCACTTAAAAATTTTTTTTGCCCCTTTCGCAAGATAGTATTCTCTTCCTCTTGTATACCTCACAAACTTATTTTCATCTTTTTTTCCCACTTATTTTATTCTGGCATCTATAATAGTTATTTGTGTACTTGTCTCACTGTAATCTGTCATCACAGAATCACAAACTACAAAGCAGGAAATGTTGGGTTCTAAGTACTATGCAAAAATGTAAAGGATGAAATTTGTTTTAAAATGTTTCTTGAGTGGAATCACTTCCTAAAATTCATCCACTGGATTATGACAATCTCTGCCACTTCATGCATATTAAATAGTATATATTCGGTTACAGAAAATCCAACAGCTACATCTTCAGTATGAAAACATGTGACTCTTCCTAACTTATACCCTCTGTCTTGGGCCCTGCTATTTCTTCTTCCAGGCCAGAAACCTAAATCTCATCTTCGAAAGTTTTCTTTTCTCATACTGCTATGTAAGACCCTAACCCTATTCCAAAATCGTCATTTACCAAGTCTTGTTGATTTTTCCTTTAAAAAATATATTTATCCACCCAATTATTTCTATTCCTACTCCTACCATTCTGGTCCAGATTAGATTTCTAATGGGTTTCACTTCTTCTAGTCTAACTTCTCCACATATTTCACCAATCTAATCTTCACCTACCCTGTACAAAACCTTCAAATACTTCACACTGCCCTTGAAAAAATACATAAAGAAATCACTACAAAGGACTACAACACTAAGATAGAACCCTTACCCTCAATAATCTTATGATCTAGTAGTAATGACAAAGCAAGTACAGGTAACTATCATAGGTGGGTAGTACAAAAAATACTATGAAATGCTAAATTACATATGGTTGCCAGCAGGAAGAAAAGAAGAACAAGAGAAAACACAAAAAGTCATAGTTGAGGAGAGAAGATGAAAAATAGAATTTCACTACTGAAGAAGGAAGACAACACCATTTCAGGTGGAGAATAAGAAAGCAAGAAAGCGAAAGTCACTTTCAAGTAAAAAGTTCAGTTTGGCTTAAGTGCATGGTTCCAAATATTTTTAAAGAGGCAATAAGGTTAGAAATGTAGGTTGATGTTGTTTGTGCAGGACCTTGAAAGTTAGGATGACAAATACAGAAACCTATTTCACTGCCATTACTAGACACTGTCAATTTTTAAAACAGGAAAAGAATAGGTTAAGAGCTAAATTTTAGAATTCACTTAATAATAATGAATGGCTGATATTTAAAAGACAAAGACTCCACAATTTCAAAGACCCCTTAGGAAGATATAATGTCCCTACTAAACAGAGATGAGGACCTACATTAGAATGGTGCTAATGGAAATGAAAATGTTTCACTAAGGAGTTCAGAAAACAAGGGTAGTGCTTCTAATTATACATGCCTGGGAAGCATTCAGTAAAATCAACCACAAATGATGTCAAATTATGTGAGGCACAGCAAGCTGATTCTTACCGTGATTTTAAAATGCAGATTTGGTAAAGGCATCAGTAAATGAGCTCATTGGGCTAACATGCAGGTAATTTTCATCTACAGAATCAAGTCAAAAAAAGGTCAATAAAGCCCACAATTTTTAATTCATTATGTATTAATTTTTTTCATATCATTATTTATCTCATTAGTTCCTCTCAAAGTGGTGGGGTGGAATAATAGTAAATTATGGAAAAGCCCAAACAAAAACCTGCATGCTTTTTATTTTGTTTGCTCGCATGCACACACACAAACACAAACAGTTTAAAGGAGATACCCTGATATTAAGAGAGAAAAACCAGCAAAAAAAGTAAAGACAATTATGCAATTTAATGGCTTTTGCAATTTGGGAGATTAAAACAATTACTTTTCAAAGACACAGAAAATCATATCCTGGGTCAACTTAGACTCACACCCATTAAACAGGGCAAAAATGACTGGGGAGGCTTAAGATCTACCGAGCGGAATGGGATAATGAATAATATATTCATTTGGTTTTAGTTTTCAAATCAAACCCACAGCACAGGAAAGTTTTTACTGGGTCTCAGTTTGAGGCAAACATCCTGTCTAGCACAGAATATGCCATTAACCAATCATTCCTCCACAGCCTGTTGCCAGAGCTACTGGGTCCAGGAGGAGACCTTATTGAAAAACTGACAATCTAGGGTACCAGGTGAAGAGTCAATTCCTTGGGCTGTAACCAAGAAGTCACAGCAAGAGAATCAATATAAACAGAGAAGTGAAAAAGAAGAACTGTAACTAGGACTTTGGGGGCATTTGTTTTTGTCTTCTGTGGCTTTCACTTCATTAAAAGTGAGGAGAAGCAAGTCAGTTTTTCACACACAATTTAAATATACTAGTGGGATGACGAGATGGACATGTTTTATGCAGAGTTGGAAATTCTGGTCCAGAGCTATGGGAAGGGATGACCTGGATTTAGGGAACCTTAGGAAGTCATCCATATAGCAATAAGACAGGAAACAGTCATAAAAACAATAATGACAAATATTTATACAATGATTTCTACATGTCAGGCACTGTTCTAAGAGCATCAAAATAATTCCCTCAGTCCACACTACAGCCCTATTAAGTCAATATTTGCATTATCTCCATTTTACATATGGGGAACTTAAGGCACTGAAGCTCACACAGCTAGAAGTGGCAGAGTTGGGATCTGAACCCAAGCAGTCTGGCTCCAAAAGTCCATGCTGTTGGCCATTTTGCTAAGGAAAGGGAACTCAAACCATAAGGGAGAAATGTGGGAAGTTAACACCGTAATAGGTAAGCAGAAGAGCAACTATTAAAGAAAATGGAAAGGGCAGGCAAAAAGTGAAATGGAGGTCAGTGCCACAGAGGCTAACAAAAGTGAGGGCCAAAAGGGATGTCATGCCCAGGAGGGAGCAGGGACTCTGGCAAGCCAAGTTTGAGTTCTTCTAATTAGGTTTATTCCCTAGTGCCTAGCACAGTGTCCATCTTATAATAAGCACACAACAACTTGCAGAAGAACTGATGAACAAATCAATGAATGAAATCAGCATACTATAGTGCCCACCCTAATCAAGCTGACAGAGCAAGACTCTTCAGAGCTCGATACCCCCACAGAAGCTTTCCACAACCAGCAAGGACTGGAAGAAACACCTTTCTCAAAGCTCCAGAAAACAATTATACAACTTCAGTATTAGAGGAAGAACCAAATGAAGGAAAAGTTCACTTAAAAGCGTAGGATCTCGCTTTGGCTGGCTCTTTCCCCATCCCTCACCAGTTTGGCAAGGATCCAGCCTACATTCCCATGTGGATCCCTGGTCCCAGTTCCAGAGGGAGCAGAGTAACCCTCATGTACAAACTGGGATTGGGTATACAAGGCCCAATCTGTCTGAGGGACTCACTATCTAAGAAAGGCAGCTAAGAGACCTCTCCTACAGAAGTCTGTGCTACAGCAGGCTTGCACTGCCTCAGCTGTAGGTCATACAACGCAGTGCCTGGGTCCATCGGAAAATGGTCTCCTATGGAGGAGAGGACATTTAGAAACTTGGGATGCTCCTAAGGCCACCTCTGCATGCGCCAAGATAAGAGGCATTCACAGAAAACAGGGAGGCTCCTCAGCTCTGGCCTGGAGCTGTGTTCTAAACTCACTGTATGGATGAGCCCTGAAGGGGAGCACCTGCACAGATCAATTGGCAAAGACTGAAAAGGTGTTCTCATGTTTTCCTTCATTTTTGTTGTTAGCTGAAATTCACAGAAAATTCTGTCATAACATTGGATGGATACAAGCTTAAGGAACAGACACCTCAGAGTCTAAACTCCAATGATAACACAATAAAATATCAAAATGTCCCAGATCCCACAAATCAATAAAAAATATACAAAGAAAAGAGGTAGAGGTGGCCCAGGCAAAGAAGAAGATTAAAACATTACAAACCTTCAATGGTTGAGGATCAGACATGGATCATTCCTGACAAACACTTTAAAAAATTGTTCTTAAACTTGTTCAAAGAGCTAAACAAAAACATGGACAAAGAACAAAAGGAAATCAGGAAAATAGATGAACTCAAAGAGTATCAGCAGAGAGAAGGGAATTATGAAAAGGAACCAAATAGAGCTGAAGGCCACAGTAACAAATATTAATCTCTAGAAGGATTCAATATTAGATTGGAACAGGGAGAAGAAAGAATCAGCACTTGAAAGGTAAGAAATGAAATCATCCAGTCTGAGGAGCAGAAAGAAGAATGAAGAAAAGTGAACAAAGCCTGAGGAAACTGCAGGACAACATCAAGTGCTAATACATGCATTACCAGAGCCCCAGAGGAGAAGAGAGGCAGAATATTTAAATGAATTACAACTGAAAATTCCCCAAATTTAATGAAAGACATCAATATATACATCCAAGAAACTCAGTGAACTCCAAACAGGATAAACCCAAATAGACACATGCCACCCATATTATAATCAAATAGTCAAATACCAAAGATGAAAAGAGAACTGGGAAAGCCGTAAGAAAGAAGCAACACTTCACATACAAGGAAGCCTCAATAAGATTGTGTCAATTTCTCATTGGAAACCACGGAGGCAAGGCAGCAGTGAGATGACATATTTAAAGTGCTGAAAGCAAAAAACTGCCAAGAATTTTATATCCTGCAAGACTTTCAAAGATGAGGGAGAGATTAAGATATTTCCAGTAAACAAAAGCTGATGGAGTTCATCACCACCACTAGACTGGCCCTAAGAGAAACGCTAAAGAGAGTTCTTGAAGTTGAAGGCAAAGGGCAACAGACAACACATGGAATCTACATGAAGAAATAAAGATCTCTAGAGAGTATAACAGCATGGGTAAATATAAATGCCAGCACTATTGTATTTTTGGTTTGTAACTAGATTTTTTGCTTCTTACAGGATCTAAAAGGCAGATTATTTAAAATATAATGATAAATCAGTGATTTTTGGACTCAATATATAAACACATAATTTGTGACAAGAACTAAATAAAGGGGGGGAGACTGAGGGGTATAGAAACATAGTTTTTGTATACTATTTGTTAGTATCAAAGCAAATGAGACTGCTATAGACATAGGATATTTAAATTTAAGCCCTCTGGAAACTACAAAAAGTACTGGAGAATATGCAAGTTCATCGAGTCAGAAATTAGAGTAAAGGTAGCCAGGAGTGGAAGCAAAGGGAATGGGGAATTTATGCATAACAGGCATAGGCTTTCTGTTTGGGAAGATGGGAAAGCTTTATTAACAAAAGGTAGTGAAAGGATCACAGTAATGTGAGTGTGATTAATCCCACTAAATGGACACTAGGGAGGGGTTGGGATAGGAAGATTTATGTTGTATATATGTTACACAATTTAAAAAAATAGAGAGATAATGATAATTAAACACAATACATGATACTAGGTGGGATCTAATGGAGGAGAAAAAGCTGAAAAGGAAATTCCTGGGACATAAGAAAATTAAAATATAGAATGTAAACTTTATATCACTGTCAATCTTCTTGAACTTGACATCTGTACTTAAGGTACAAAGTAAACATTCTTATTAGGAAATGTATATGGCAGGATTAAATGTTCAAGTAGTATCATGATACAAGTTATACTCAAGTGTTCAGAAAATAAGACTGACAGATAGAAAGAAAAAATGATACTGCAAATGTGGCAAAATGTTAAAATAGGTGGAACTAGGTATCTGGGAGGGAAGGGGTATTATAGAGTTTTCTGTATGGGGTTTATATTAACTTTTCACCTATCCTGTAAGCTTGAAAGTATTTCAGAAGAATAAATTTCAAGTATATACATATACTGCAGTAGTTGAGGTGGGAATTTCTCTTGCTCTAGACAAGCTGATTTACTCCCCTTCCAAGATCTGGTTATGCTTTCCCGCTTCCACATGCTGCTTGTACAGTTCTACTTTCTTGGCTCTTCCATATCTTAATGCACAGCTGATTTCTTATTCTTTAATCAAAACCGAATTTAACTAAGTTTTATTATCAAACAACCACTATTTCTTTTAGCTAAAATGATTATTATTTAGAAAATATTTGGAAATAATCATGTATTATAACATGACATGCAATACACACCATACATGTATTGACACTCCCTCTATATTCAAACAGTATTTAAACACTAATTACTTTATGTGACCACATCTCATCTTGAATAGCTTTAAGCTCTTTAAAAAACACAAAACTTTCCTTTTTTAAAGAAAATTTTCATCAGCATTGTTACAGACAATGCATTACACATAACCAATCCTTCAAGTGTACAACCTCAACCAAGCTGTAAACAGATAAATGAGTAGAGTGAAATCCATATTGTACACAAGTACACAAATGATCACCGTGAACTTCAAAGAGAAGACTGATAACTATTTTTATGTTTTAAAAAGTGCCAGTTCTTAAGTGGCAGAGCATCAAAAATATCAAAGATATGCCCAATTAATTTTACAATGTTAGAATGATGAAAAGTTCATTCCCTGTACAAGCCAGCCTGTCCTGGTTTTCAAAGCTTAATTTAAGAATTTTACAATTTCAATTTTTGGAGTACTTTCAAGTTTTCAGTTTTACAGAGTTGCTTTTTTCATTTGTTTGGTTTTTAGGAGGCGGAACCCAGAACCTCATATATGGGATGCAGGCACTCAACCACTTGAGCTACATCCACTTCCCCACGAAACTTTCTTATATTTTATCTTCCTTTATATTTTCTCCAAAATCTACTTACCATTCTATGCCTAGGTATTCAGGAAAGCTTTACTTCTCAGAGATTCTAACCTACTAGAAAATACTATGAAACTCATCATATGGGGTAAATGGGTAGCCCATAACCCTCCACTTTCGTATCTCTAAATTTCTAAGATTAGAAGCACACATTTACCAGGCCTGTAATAGCTACAGGTATTGTCTATGTCTGAGAAACAGAGTTTCACTATGTAAAGCTAGTGCATCTAAAGACCAGATCATTAATCTCATTAGTAAGATCTTTTAAAAAAATTAACTGGTAAGAGTAAAAATGGTTAAGTGTGAATAAAAGAGTTGAAGTTTGGAAATACTTAGGAAGTAAACAAAATCAACAGCTTAATTTTAAGCCTAGCTAAAAATGCCTCTAAATCACCACCACTTAAAAGTTGCAAAGATTACCTAAGCTGTAAATAGACCTTTTGATATGTAAATAAGTGTCATAAAAAAAACTATTATGTGGGTATTTTCTGTCCCAAATACCATTCTCAGCATTTTACATGTATTAATTCACATGTATAAACCTCCCAACAACTGTACAAGGTGGGTCTTACTATGTCCATTTCACAAATGAGGAGAGGAGTGTCCAAAGCTAGCCAGCTAGTAAGTGGTAGAACTGTGATATGCTCCCATATTATCCAGCTCCTAAAACCAACATTGTGAGTATCCAGAATAGGTACATCAACAGTGTCAGAATACACTTTCAATTTTTATTAAAGTTCGCATTTACAGAGTGTTTCATTTTGCTTTGAAGCTGGAGACTCTTTTCACTATGCATATACTAATCTGCATTGCTAAACTAAGTGGCCCAGTAATGACACAGAAATAATTTAACAGAAAAAGATAACATAATTATACTTACTTCCCCACTGGTTGGTCCCTTTTCTTTCTGTTGACAGCGTCTGATCACTTCTAACAACAAAGGTCCACCCACAGTACCTTCTGCTTCAATAATACCTAAATCTCGGGCTAAATTCTCTCGCCCTTCAAGACCTTGAAACTGGAGAAGAAATAAGAGCTTAAAGAGTAATATTTTCAGATCTTACGTACTTCTCTAAACTCAGAGTGTCTTCCTAATGAATGAAATGTACATTACATACTTCTTTTGCAGAGCATCTACCAATTCAAAGTTTTCATTTAAAGTTACAGTCTAAAATAAAATTCCACAATAAAATACTCATTTATTACCAGACTTTCAAAATATTAAAATATGAAACAGCAACAATGATGCCAGCTAGATGGCTTTTAAGAAAAATAATCAACTATAAAAAATAATTTATATGCAAGAATCTGTAAGTTGTCGAATCTTGTTAACCGCTGGTGTATAAATAACTCATTTATATCAAAGATTTCACAAAACAGATGTAAACATCATTATTCTTACTGTGCTGGTTTCAGGTTGAAAAACGGCCAAGGTAAAGTCAAGGTTGAAAAACTGAAGAAATTCTGCAACAAGACTAGCCACTAAACGACCTGTAAAGATCAAGACAAAGAATGTAGATGGGCAAATCTTGAAGCACTTTGGAGTCTTTTCATTAACATTATAAAATAAGATAAACTAAACAAATGAGAGAAAAGAGGTTTCTAAATTTTAAAAATTATATTTATATTCTTTGAATTAATGATTAAGATAAATGAAGATGCCAATTTCCCAATCTTTTCATTAGGATCATCATTCTCAAACTGGGTATTACCAAGATAATGTCACACTTCATAAATGGATTACAGTGTTTTGATTTTTATTATAAAGTTGACTTTAACCAAAATTTCCCATCACCAATATTATTTAAAAGCAACTTGAGGACCTGTAAGAACTGTAAGCTTCAAAAAATAATCTGAAATTTCTGATTTCTCCCAAATTGTGCCAACACTTGAAAATTAATAAATAAAAATTTAAAAAGCAAGCTGAACATCTTACCATCTTTCGTATTTAAAAACTTTTTCAGGCTTTCATTGACTAAAGGAGTTTTGTTCTGTTAAAAAAATGAAATAGTCAAGTGTCATGTGTTTATCCTACAAACAACTACAAAATAAGGAGTTAAGTTTACTTTTGTGGCAATGATAAAAGTAATACATTGTCATTCAACAATGGTTAAACTAATCATTTTACAACTGTTGATTATGAATGGTTTTGTGCTCTTTAATAATTTCTCAAAAGCTAATAAAACCATACATGAAAATTTATATTTACATTTAAAATTTTAAATGTTTTATTAATTGCTTGTTGAAATGATTTAGAAGCTAGATCTTCAAATACCCACTTGGGTGAAACGAAATTTATTTACATAAACAGTGTTCGTTAATAATATATGAAATTTGATACTCTGATTTTTCTTCTATTTACTACTTACCATACTTACTGAGAATGAGACTTTTATCTTTGCAGCTCCCAGTCTGTCAGTAATATGTGAGATGATTTTGCATTGCACACCAGCCAACCTATTTGTTCTTGTGACTATATATTTAATTGAAGATAGAAAAATACTCCTAGAACATCAAACCTGTGATTATTGCTGAGGCTAAAACAGGGCTCATACAGTAAGCTTTCTGAAGCAGACACATGATTTTGGGTGCACTGTTCATACACAGTAATGAATGCCTGTAAGTAAGTAAATCTTAAGTAAGTAAACTTTTTGCCACAGTTGTTCAGAATCCAGATACTATAGCTAATATAGATCACTAATGTGGATTTCCAAATCCTGAACTTGTATTAAATTATTGCTTCTGAGATTACCTTAAATTCTCTCTGAAGGGAG
The DNA here is from genome assembly GCF_030445035.2 of Dasypus novemcinctus. NCBI lineage: Eukaryota > Metazoa > Chordata > Mammalia > Cingulata > Dasypodidae > Dasypus > Dasypus novemcinctus. The sequence goes on along the minus strand of NC_080700.1, from coordinate 28,518,892 downwards.
AAGGAAGGAATTCTGATGGAAGGGAGCAAGTAGAGGGTGCTAGCTAGTAAGGTTAACTGGGTTGTCTTCTTATTGTTGATTTTTGGGTATTCTAAGTCCTCTGCATATTCCCATGAACTTCAAAATCAACTTGTCAGTTTCCATGAAAAAGGGCTGCTGTAAGACTAATCTGGGGGAAATTAACATCTTAACAATAATGAATCTTCCAAACCATGTACAGGTATATCTCCCCATTTATTTAGGTATTCTTTAATTTCTCCCACCGATGTTTTACAGTTTTCAGTGTAAAGGTCTTATGCATCTTTTGTCACATTTATCCCTAAACAGAGAGACACCTCATTTTATGCAAAGGACCTAGCATAGAAAAAAGAAAAAAAAAAAAAATTGGAGGGCTAAGATTACCTGATTTCAAGACTTAGCACAAAGCTATAGTAATCATATAGTGTGGTGGTGGCATAAAAATAGACAAACAGATCAATGGAACAGAAGAGGTTCCAGAAATAGTCACACACATATATGGCAAATGAGTAGAAAAAGGATAGGTCTTTCAAAATGTGGTGTTTGGTCAATTAGGCATCTACATTCAAAAAAAAAGAAATTGTATTCTTAACTCGCACTATAAATATAAATGATCCCAAAATGGACCACAGACCTAAACATAATACCTAAAACTATAAACCTTCAAGAAAATGATTGTGCCCTTGGATTGGGTAAAGAGTTTTTAGATACAACACCAAAAGCACAATGTAAAGAAAAAATTGATAAATCAAACTACATCAAATTTAAAAATGTCTGCTTTTCTAAAGACTCTCTTAAGACAAAAAAGAAACTACAGACAAGTAGAAAATGTTTACAAAGAATTTTCTGATAACGGATTCATATCCAGAATACATAAACATCTTTCAAAACTCAACAATCAGAAGTCAAAGACCCCAATTACCATATGGGCAGAATCTCTGAACATTCACAAAATAAAATACATGGCTAATAAGCAAATGAAGAGGTTCACTATTGTTATCCATTAAAGAAATATAAAAGAAAACTACAAAAAGATACAACCACATACCTACTAAAATGGCTAAAATGAAAGTGTCTGACCATATAAAAATATTGGAAAGGATGTAGAAGACCTGGCATTCTCATAAACTGCCAACGGGAACCAAAAATGGCACAACCACTTTGGAAAAGTTTGGCAGTTTCTTAAAATATTAAAAGTACACCTACCATATGATCTAGCTATTCAACTAGGTATTTTGCCAAAAGAACACAAAGATCCACCAAAGACTGTACATAAACATTCACAGCAGCTTTATTTATAGTTGTCAAAAACTAGAAACAGATCCAATGCCCACCAACAGGTGAATGTCTAAACAAATTAGCATAGAAGGGTATATTAATCAATGATAAAATAGAATAAGCTATTAATTCATGCTACAATTTGAATGAATCATAAATGAACTATGTTGAGTGAAAGAAGCCAGACCAAAAGGGTACAAACCACTGTATGATTCCACACGTATAGCTCTTAAAAATGCCTGGACTGTCTGGGGAAGGGTGATGACAAAGAGGCAAATTTTGAGAATCATGGATATTACTCACTACTTTGTGGTGACTGTTTGATGGTTAAATAAATATGTTAAAAATTTATCAAACTGAGAGCAGATGTGGCTCAAGCAGTTGAATGTCTGCCTCCCACATGGGCGTTTCTGGTGCCTACTGACAAAACAAAAACAAGCAACAAGGAAAACAATCTACAAAAAAACCAACTCAGGGACGCCAATGTGGCTCAGTGGTTGAGCACTATCTTCCCACAAAAAAAGGAGGTCCTGGGGTTCAATCCCCAGCCCCTGGCACTTTAAAAATTTTATCAAACTATACAATTTAAGTATGTCCAGTGTACTTACTGTAGGTTAACTGAAGCTCATAAAGTTGTTTATTAAAAAAAAAAAAAGTCAAGCAGGGGAAACATCACAAAAGTTCCTAGAAGGCCAGAAGAGAGAATTTTAAGACACTGAGTTAACCGAAATAGATAAAAGAAGTAGAAGGGACACAATCAGATATATTATAAATAGCCAATCTAGAACCAATTTGGAGAATGAACTTAAAGAAGAAAGTGAGTAGGAGGTGATAAAGCAATCTGGAAAAGAGATTATTAAACTAAGCACAGGCAAAGGGGGAGGAACTAGAAAACATCCACTAGCACATTTCAGATACAGAATTGGCAAGACAAGGAGCCGTACTGGACTTGTGAAAAGAAGAGAAAGGTCTAGGACACTCAAAATTTCTTGCCTGGATAAGTGATGATAGCAGTAAGATCAGTCAGTCTAGTGGGTAGTTTGATATGTGGGTCTGAAGTTCAGGGGAGAGATATGGTTAGAGATATGAGATAGGGGGCTGAAGTTATAGGTTTGATTAAGGTCATCATCCAGGGAGAGAATACAGGAAGAGTCTAAGTGCATGGGACACTACACCAATTACTTAAGCAAGGTGTAGAAGGAAAAGAGCATGCTACAGAAACTAAGGAGAAAAAAAAGAACAGAAAGGGCCCAAAGATGAAGGGAGGTTTTCAAGAAAGGAGGAATTAAGAATGTCGAATGCCACAAAGATTGAGATTGGTAAGAAATAAAAACATACTCAATTAGGAGACTCCTCTTGACAATAGCAAGAGAAATTCCTTAGGAGTAGTTGTGGATTTAAGATTGTAATGGTTTAAGGGACACCTGGAACGTTAGAAATGGGTTAAGACCCATTCTTTCAAAACTTGGTTATAAGGGAAAAAATAGTGATATTAAGAGTAGAATATGAGTAAAGGGAAGACAGTTTTCTATTTAAGGGAGATTTAAACATCTTTTCATGCTGAAGGGACGAGCCAGCAGAAAGGAAGAGGTCAAAGATACCAGAAATTGATGTAGGGTGCCTTAAGAGACAAGAGTATATGAAAGACAAAACCTAGATAAAGGTTCTCCCTCCAGACGCAGCCTCTGCGGCTAAGGCAGAAAGAGAAGAGATAAAGAAAAATGCTGATGCAGATAAGCTTTCCCTGATGGGAGGGACAGATGAGGGGGAGAGAGACGAGAAGTTTGGACCTGATGGCTTCTACTTTCTCTCTGAAGGAAAAAGCAAGATAATCTGTCAAGAGTAAAGGAAGCAGGCACCAAGTAAAGGCCAAAGAGACACTGAAGTGGGAGCTGCTGAATAAAAAGTCCTCAGGACCTGATGGAGGTTGGTAGCAGCAATCTACGTGGTACAGTGACTTTTCTCTAGCAGTGCGCTCCCAGAGAAGGCAGGAAGTTTGCTCGATTAAATGACCATTTAGAGTTTTATTCCGCCAAAGTTTGGCTGTAAGGCAAGGGAGTTAGGTGTTTAAGGGTATGGACAATAGGATCCAGACGAGGCAAGTGCGAAATGCAGTCAAGAGAAGACTGATGCCCCAACACAGACAGAGCCAAGAATGAAGAATATGATGGCATTAAAGAACAGGTAAACAGGTCTAAAGTAGTAAGGAGGACAGAAGACAGATTTGTTACAGAGAAAGAGTTTAATACCTTGATTATGGAGGGGTTCTTGTTGACAACAAGGTCCAGGATATTTGTTCAGGCTGGTGGTAAGGATTGGGGTAGAGAGAAAAAGGTAAATTACGCACTTAAATACAGAGGGGAGCGGATGTGGCTCAAAAGGTTGTACGCCAGCTTCCCATATGGAGGCACTAAAATCATGAAAACAAACTAATAAAAAAACAAACTCAAGGGAGCCCTTGTGGCTCAGTGGCTGAGTGCTGGCTTCCCACATATGCAGTCTGGAGTTCTATCCCTGGCTCCTGTACCTCAAAAAGACGAAAAACAAAAAACAAAAAAGTGGCTGGACTTTTGAAAACAATAAAGAACAGCCTGACTTTAAAATAACTTTGGGAAAAGGTGTGTACCCCCACCTCACAGAGATTCACAATTCAAATGAACATATTAAAGGTTCTGAAGAGTTCTGCAATAAAGTAAACTCAATAGCAATGGTACCATTTCTTCAAGTAACTCCTATGACCATTTGTTTCAAATTTCCTCTCTGGAAGTTCTTAACCAGAGGTCTGTGAGCTTAAATTGAAATTTCAAAGAACGCTATTCTTGTGGGGTTATGTTGGTGTGGGTGTGATATATTTATTAAAAAATACACAGGATAGTGTGGACTTAGTCCGTGTTTTCACCTGACTGGAAAAGGGGTCCGTGGAACAAAAAAAGGTTAAGAACCCTTGCTCTATGGTAGGGGATATATCACATTTAATATTTAGTATTGGCCTCAGAGTTACTGTTGTAGCTTGACTTTTAAAAGAGTACTCCTGAACTCTAAAATATACATGTCAGGAAAATAACTGTGGCTCTCTCCCAAAAATAAAGAAATGTAATCCTGAGGAGTTCAAAATTATCCTCAGCTACTCATTACTGTAAGTAATATTTTAGAACAGCTTTGAACTACTTAGAAACGGTGAGTTAAACAGTAACGAATATGGGCATATTAAAATTTAGAAATTTCCTACCTCTACTTTTTCTTGCTCCTCTAGGGCCAAAAACACAGCTGCTCGGAGTTCAGCCTTTTAAAAAAAAAAAAAAAAAAGGGTAAAGGAACAAAAATTATTTCAAGGCAATTTTCACGCCTAGAAGGACAGATAAAATAACACCTGCTTTCCACTGTATTTTTCCCTGCTTTTGATAAGACTTCTGTGTATATCCACTAGGGCTACCGTTAAGAAGAAAGTCACAATGTGGGGTAAAGCCGTCCTTACCACCTGAAGCCACCGTCCTAACCTAACAGGGCAGTAATGGTTAGTGGGCAAGCGCGGGTGATATCGGTCAGAAATTCATCCTGAAATCTAAGAGTTACACACACACTTTGTTTCATCACTCCCCTTTTAATTTTATCTTCCTACTCATCACTCTGGTTAGATTCCCTGCTTTCCCTTTAATGAACGAGCGGTTAATATCCAACCACTGAGCCAGAACACCCCAAGGGCTGGCCAATAAAATCCCGCTTTATTTACACAAGCTCGAGGCCCCCCGGCAGCCCGACCCGGGAGGCGAGCGAGCGTGTCCCGAGCCGTGTGTTAGCGACAGGCTTCGTGCCACTCCAACGCGCGCCGCGGAGAGGCCAGGCCCTCCTCAAGGAGGGGGACCGATCCGGCAGGAGCCTCGGCCCGCAGGCCCCGGGTCCCCAGCCCGCAGCCCGGCCCGACGCGGGCGTCCCTCGGGGTCCCCTCCGCGGCGCCCGCAGCGCCGAGCCTCTCCTCCACAACGGCCCCTCGTCTCGGCGCCGTTATCACTCGCCGGGACCCCGTAAGTTAGGCCCCGGGCCCGCAGCCGGCCAGCCAGGCTCGCGGGCGGGAAGCGGCCCGACCCACGCGACACGGAGCGGCCTCCTCGGCGCAGCGCCCCTTTATGACACCGCCCCCTCCACAAGGCCCCCTTCCCGGCCTCCCTACCCGGGCCAGACCGCCGAGCACGGACCCCGGCGGCGCCCCTGGGCCTCTCGGCGCACCTTGATGCGGCTCAAGACCCCGCTGTTCTCCAGCGTCTGGACCAGCAGGTCCCGCAGCTCCGTGTCCTCCTCGGCCGCCACCGCCGCCGCCGTTGCCGCCATCTTGCTTCTCCAAGACAACCGCCCAAACTGCGCCAACGGCCCAACGGCCACGGCCGAGTCCACCCGCGGCGGGGCGGGGCGGGGCGACGCCGACCGCGACGCCCACACGTCGCGGCGTGGGGGGCGGGGCCTGAGGCTGTGGGGCGGGGCCTCGGGAGTACGGCCAGTGCGGCCCCGGAGGGGCGGGGCCTAGGCCTGCGAGGCCGGGCTTCGGGCGGGCGGACTGTGTAGTTCAGGGAGGGCTGGGGGGGCGGAGTCTCGGTTGCGCGACTAGGTGGCCCCGAAGCCTGGGGCCGCGGGGCGGGGCCTGGGGCCGCGGGGCGGGGCCTGGGGCCGCGGGGCGGGGCCTGGGGCCGCGGGGCGGGGCCTGGGGCCGCGGGGCGGGGCCTGGGGCCGCGGGGCGGGGCCTGGGGCCGCGGGGCGGGGAGTGAGCCGCAAAGAGCCGAGATTGAGGATGCCACTATGAGACAGAATGTTGTGCCCTTGGGGATGTGGGCGACTCTTTTTCGTTGTATTCGTTTTCATTTACCTAAAAAGATGTTCAAAACCACCTGAAAAAAAAAATCAAAACCCTTCCATTAGACCAAAGAGGTCACGACCAGACAGGATATCCAAACCCCGGGCTGGGAGTTGGGGGCGGGCAGGTGGTAGCAGCTGCAGGAGGAATTCCGGAGTCGATTTTGGATATTAGGAGATAATGGGTGCTAAGAGATAAAGGGTATACACACGCGCGCACACACAGACACACACACACAGAGAAAGCACATTTCTATATTGTTGGGTTGTAGGTGGAGGGTATAGGAATGTTCACTATTATACTATGCTTGACACTTCCATGTGTCTGAATAATTTTGCAATAAAATGTTGGGAAAGGAGAGGGATTCCAAAGCTACTAGCAAGCAATGGAACTTTTTTTTTTTTTGATGCTTAAAAAAATGATATATTTATTCTCTTCCTGCAGTCATAAAATATTTGAGAAATAATGGCTAAAAACTCCCCAAATTTAGTGAAAGAAATAAATTTGCAGACTCAAGCAGCTGAGAAAATCCCAAACAGTACATGCCCATCCAGACTGTGAGGGGCCTGAAGGAGACTGGGCAGAAATTTCCAGAACAGTGCCCCTTCCAGAGCTGCCTTGGAAAAGGGGACAGGGGACAGGTAAGTGGGGGGGAAACCAGTACAGCAGAGATACAAATGCAAAAATCTTAATTTATAAGCAATGGAACTTAAATTCTAGCTTACATATGAATCATGGAGAAGCCTGTGAGGAAAGAAATGCAGATTGCAGACTTACACCCCCCAGGGGCCCCATTCCTTGAGTCTGCAGTATGTCTTAGGAATCTTGCATTTCACAAATTCCGGTGTGATTCTAATGCAGGGGGTGGCAGATTGTACTTTGAGATGCTTTTTGTCAAAGTTGAGGATTATGCCTTTCCCATTTTAACCTCCCACTGGTATTCTGTGTTAAAATCTGCATAGATCTTTCCAGGCAATTTCAATGCATACGTAGATAAGTTACATACACATGTACAATTTTCCCTTGCCATAATTTGTACCTTGTACTTACTGTCTTTTAGTTTACTAATTTCACTTAATAAATTCTGATCATCTTACAATATCTGTACATATGGATTCTATTTTTTTGATTAAGCTAGTTTGCATTTATTTTGTTTGCTATAGAAGTAATGCATATTGATGGTTAAAAATTCAAACCAACCAGAAACATATCAAAAGGATAGTCTTCCTTGTACTTCCTCTTCACCCATCCACAGTCCTGTTACCATACCTTAGACCCAACCTATAATGAACACTCTCTGGTTTTAGTTCTTCAGGTTCTTTTTGTTATAACTTTATATACTATACTTATACTTTCATTTCTTGATTCATCAACTGTAAACAGCACCTTTCAAAAGAATAAAAATTCATTGTCTCATTTCTCTTTCTTCCAGCTTCTAGTTCTTAAAATTATATTACTTTTTGTTCTACTGGTGGATGCTTTTCTGACTTTATATTGTTTACCTAAACATTTATTTATAAATTGTAGGCATTCTTTATTGGCTCCTATGTGTGTGTGTGTGTGTGTGCGCGCGCGTATGTGTGTGTGTGTGGCCCCCTCGGGAATATGTTCCTGGTATAAGCTCTTGTTAAATAAAAAAACTACTTGACAGCCCATCCTTTACTAGCTTCCTTCCTTTTCTTATCTCACCTCCCCATTTCCCAACTGGCATTCCTAGGATCACCTCCCAAGTAAACTATTTGCACTCAAATCCCACTCACTAGCCTGGGGGCAACAAGGACCTCCCTGGTGGTAAAAGTGGGTGGTGAAAAACCCTACCAGGGGCAGCAGTTTTACTATTACAAAAAAAAAATCTTACCAGTCGGGAATTGGAATGAGACACAAGTAGAAAGAGGAGCACTTACTTAGGCAACATCTTTAGCATTTGAGAGGGATGGGAGTGATGGTGATTTTAAAGCGAGGAGTTAGTTTGTTTAACGATATCAAAATACTGAAGGAAGAAAATAGAAGACTCAAGTCAGCCAACTATCAATGGAGGACATGATGTGAAAGCCCCTTTTCTTGTGAACCAGAAATACCCGTGAGATCACAGCTACAGTAGGGTATGGAAATTGGCAAACACTACGAATCAGGGCTTTGTAAAATTCCTTTTTAGAGAGCCAGTTGTTAAACTCTGTATTCACTAGGCTTACTGATTTATTCTCAAACTCTATAGACCTTTCTAAGCCTGTTTTCCCAGCTGTGAAATATAAAGCATCTCAGTATTTGTAATATAAAATGAGATCATTTGCTGGAAGCACGTCTATTTCTAGAGATCACAAAAGGATTTACTAAGAAGTTACTTTTTTAAATCGGCAATCAAGAGGAGAAAAATTAAGTCAGGTGGGTGTGACAGAAGGAAGGTCATTCCAAACATCAGGGATAACAGGAGAAAAAGGAAAGAGGTTGGAGAGGATAGTTTATGTTGGCCAACACAGACTTGACTTTGATTAAATATTAGGGCACATGAGAGAAAATGGTTACCAATAGATCTGGAAAATAAGAAAACCTGAAATAATATGGAGACTTTAAACAAGGGGAAACCGAAGTGGGGAAAATGTTGTAAACAAGAAACCATGTCAGAAGGCTGAAAAGCTTGACTCATCAGAAAATGAAAATAATATTGGTGTCTATGGCAGTCTGATATTATTTATGAATTCCAAAAAGAGATATAGATTTTGTTTGTAAACTGGTCTGTTTCTTTGGGTGCGATAACCCTTTGATTTTATTAGATTCAGCTGAGACGTTTGATTAAGTTATGTTAAGATTAGGGCTTTGATTCAACCACCTCATTAGAGTGCAATTTAGCATTGAGTCCCAGCCCCCTGGGTAGGCTGATAAAACAGACTCTTACATGGAAGTAGATATGGAAAAGAATACAGGGGAAGAGAGAGGGTTCCATAGACATGGCAGAGGCCCCAGAAAGAGAGCTGAGCAATTCACCTGCTAGTCTACAGTCGACTTTGTGAAGAGAGCAGAGCAGCTGAGCCAGGAAAGAAACGAGCCCCAGAGAGAGAGATGAGACTTATGCCAACCTTCAGCTGAGATTGGAAGAAGCTGGGACTATGGAGCCTTAAGAAGAAGGAAGGCTGAACTCTCACCAACATCACCCACCATCTTGCTTCAACATGTGGCCAATGATTTTGGATGAGAAAGTACCTCTTATGGTACCTTGAGTTGGACTCTTTAGGGCCTTGTGGCTGTAAGCTTCTACTCCAAATAAGTATTCTTTATAAAAGCTAAGAGTTGTACTTTGCATCAGCACCCCTTTGGATGACTAATACAGTGTCATTAACAGGAATTAAAATCAGGAAGAGCCAGGTTAGATGCAAAAGGTGATGCATTCATTGGGAAAATGAAATAAATTGAGGTGTCAGCTACATATCTAAGGGTAGAGATCCAAAAGGTGGTTCAAAATCCACTGAACCAATGCTTTAACTTGAATACATGCACTGTTACAGGCCTTAAATTGGGCGGTGAGGAGACAGATAAGCCCAGCTCCAGCAGTCAAGGAGGTTAGGGTTGTGGGGACTCAGGCTCTTCCTTTAGAATGTGAGAATTCAGGATAAGATTCCAGGGTAAGGAGCATAAATGAAGGAGCAGCCAGTCTGCCAAGAAGGGACAAGGGATGGTTCACAAAGGTAAGACCCAGACACCTAGTACAACAGGAAGGCTCCTGATGATTGAAGAAGAAAGGTGCATTCCAAGCAGAAGTAAGGAACATATCATATTGCAAAGGCCAAGAGGCTTGAGATGGTTTGCTCTGGGCAGGGCATGGCAACTGGTATGGGAGGTGGAGATGGAGAATGTGATCATGTGGGCTTTATCTACCAGTACAATAAATTTGAATTGTATCCTGAAGCTACTAAATCATGAGCTAATAATGATTTTTAAAAAGGAATACGGCATTTGCCCATTTAGATTTTTGAAAGAATACTCCAGAAGCCAAGGATGGGTAAATTGGACATGGTAAACCTGAAGGCAAGGAAGTTATTCCAATGGTCCAGGTAAAAATTAAGAAGGCCTGAACTAAGGCTGCAGAAGTAGAGATGGAGAGAAGAGGATGGACTTGAGAGAGATGAATATGTTACAGGAACAAAGCCTTTAAATAATGGACTTTGATAAGAACAAATAGAATATGATACAATAGAGGAAATAAATGCCTTCAGACTTTCCACTTGCATATTCTGAGAATGAAGTCACTGTATCTGTAATATTAAAAGTTGAAAATGGTCTTTGAGTCCTGAAGACAGTCCTTTTTAGTCTTATTGATGATTTCTTACTTGTGATCAATCAGCCCATTCTTGTAAACATCAGAATAGTTTAGATAGAGGTGGAGAATGGATAAGCCTCTTGATACCTTGCCAATTTCCATAAGTGTTCTATAAAGTGGGCAAAAAACAGTAATATGCTGGGAAAATCTAGAGGAACTCAACCTTTCCCCTATTAGAAGAATAATAATATGTTATTGAAATTACTTAGTTCTTTATTTGAACAAGGATTTCTTGATTCCAGACCTTATGTAGTGTTAAAAGCATGGGCTTTTGAGACACCTTGACCAAATTAAAAATTACTCACTGATTATGTTGACCTTCGTACAGTATTTAACCCCTCTTTTCTTCAGTTTTCCCAGTGTAAAATGGAACTAAAAATCTGTGTGTGTGAATGTGTGTGTGTGTGTGTGAATATGTGTAGGCAGAAAGATGGCTAGATAGTATTTGATGACTGAAACAAAGTATAATAAAAGTATTAGCTATTATTGGTTGTTTCAATGTAGCCTCATTTAATTTTCCCATGACCTCTGAGCTAGCTGATTTCTTTTCACCCACTCCATTTTACAGATGTTAGGTAGTTTACCCAAAGTCACAAAGCCAGCAGCTAAGTTTAATCAACCAAGTCTGGTTTCCAAACTCTCTTTCCATTATATTTTGCTTCCTCCCAATATTTCTAGAAAGTGATTCATTCAAATAAAGTCAGAGAAACCAGAGAAGAATAAATTAAATGAAGGAGGTATGGAACATACCACTAACAGAGGACATATGTTTCACTCTTTTCAGAGGAGAGAGTCCAAATCAAAGCTGGCTGGAATGAGGCAGCACCAGCAGGGAGCAGTGTGCACCAGGAAACCGGCCTCCGCAGGTTGTTTTCAACATCTGCCCAAAGGTGCGATGTCAAGTGGAGCAAGAATGCTACCAGTTCATGGACCCCATTCAATCGATGTTTTTTAATTAGATGTTCCCAAAGGATGAAAAGAGTTTTCTTCTAGTTGACGACCTCTTCCGGGGTTGTGCTTTGTATGTACCTATGTATTTAGTTTTATACCAACTAGCCCTCCTTATAAACCGAATTTTCTGGTTCCTAAGTGAATTGCTCTGCTTAAATGATGGGTACAAAAGCCATCACTACAGACCCATATTAATGTGTGGTACAGTTAAATCTTGGAAATGCAATTTTTTAAAATTTATTTATGTATTTACTGATTTTCCTTTATGCTGACTAGACCTCTATAAATTGGATTATCTTTTTGCTAAAGTGCATTTTTATGGGACAAAAGCCATAGCTCTTGTACCCTAGCAATATATGGTACATTTAAACCTTGGAGATGCAAGTTCTCAATATTTTAAAAGCTGTGTAATGCTCAGAGTTGAGTAATTGGAATTTTTAAAAACTTCCTTGAATTGTTTTTAACCCACTGTTTTAACCCATTATTTTAACCTATTCCTTGAATATCTTTTCCATGCAAGTGCAGAATTTGGCCAAAATGTCAAGGCTGAGATGATTAATTAAGACCATTAGATGCCAATTCTATTTTTGTACCTCAGTTTTTATTGTAGTAACATAAAATTTGCTATGTTAACTATTTTCAGCCCGGGATTGACCCCAGGATCTCATACATGGGAAGTAGGTGCTCAGCCACTGAGGTACATTCATTCCCAACCAATTCAATTTTTTAAAAATATGTATTTATTTATTTCTCCCCACTCCCATGATCTGTTCTCTGTTTCCATTCGTTGTACGTTCTTCTGTGTTTGTTTGCCTTTTCTTTAGGCAGCACTGGGAAACAATCTTGGGACCTTCCAGAGTGGGAGAGAGGTGCTCAGTCTCTTGCACCACCTCAGCTCCCTGGTCTGCTGTATCTCTTATTGTCTCTCCTCTGTGTCTCTTTTTGTTGCGACATCTTACTGCACCAGCTTTCCACTCAGGCCAGCACTCCTGCATGGGCCAGCACTCCATGTGGGCCAGCTTGCCTTCATCAGGGGGCCCTGGGAATCAAACCCTGGATCTCCCCTATGGTAGATGGGAGCCCAATCGCTTGAGCCACATCCACTTCCCCAATTCTATTTTAATTCCAAAATGGATGTGAATTCATCCTCTAAAACTTGGGTGAAATAGAAAATCAGACTGATTTAACTGTTGAATCTAGAAAATGCAGAAGAAAAAAATACACATAAACATATACCATGAGTCTTAGAATATCCCCAGGGAAAACAAACCCTTAGTCTCTTAAAATTTCCTTCATGTGTATGTACATCTGCCCATATACCAGCCGCCTGTTTTTGCTTTTGCTTTTTCTCTGCCACTTACTCTAGAGCAGAGCAGTGCTTCTCAACAGGGGGGATTTTTGCCCCTCCCCCTGGAAACATTTGGCAGTGTCCAGGGACAAGTTTGTGGTTGTCGCAATGGGGATGGGGAGTGGGACAGCTACTGCTGTCTAGAGGAAAGAGGCCAGGGGTACTGTTAAACATCCTGCAGTGCCCAGAACACCCTCCCACGGTGAAGAGTGATCAGACCCAAAATGTCCACAGTGATCAAGTTGAGTAATTCTGCCCTGGAGCCATGGGATTGCAAATTATCAACTTTGTAGCCCATTTTAGGAAGTGTTTGGCTCTGGGTTAAATTCTCTTTGCCTCCTAAAACATTTCCTCTTTCTCAGCTGGTCAAGTGATTGTCCGCCTCTTCTTTGCAGCTCTGAAATCAGAACCCAAAGAAACTTTGCAATTCTAAAACCAAAAAGGGAACCAAGTAAGAATTTAGTTTGAAGTGGAATCATTTATGTTTAAAAACAGATTTATTTAAAATATTTTTAAGATATTTAAATTTTTAAAAAATACTTTGAAATATTTTTAAACCTTAAAAATATTTTAAAAATATTCACACATTAATTTTTATCACCAGAAATTTTTAAATGTTTTAGAAAAGGCCACCTCAAGGTGTCCTAAGAGCTTGGGATCAAGAGGCAAAGACCTATAATATTCTTTGTGGCTTAGGTACATCACTTGTGTGTCTTGGATTTAATAATGTGGGTATGTATGTATGGGAGTTTAAAAAAATTATTTTGAATTAATTTCAAACTTACAGAAGAGTGACAAAATAGTAGAAAGAAATATCTACCCGGACTTATTAATTGCTAATATTTTGCAACTTTATCATTATTTATCAATCTACCCATTCACCTATCCATCTGTCTATCCATCTATCTATCCAGCTAGCCATCTCACCCTCCCTCATCCATCTCTCTCTCCTCTGAATCATTTGATTGTAAGTTGTAAACTTTTCCGCCTAAATATTTTACTGTTTCCTAAGAACAAGAACACTGTCTTTCATGACCATGGTACAGTGATCTAAATCAGGAAATTGAACATTGTTTTAATACACTTATCAACAAGCAGTGTGCTGGTAAATTGTCTGGACAGGGGGTACCCTTGATTTGAAACATTTACCAATATCCACAGCAAATGGCACATCATGGTTTAATAACCCACTTTCAAAACTCTTTAATAAACAATCACTCTCAGGTGATCCATAAGTACTGGCTTCTCACCCTCACTACTGTCAGCTAATCTACAGTTTATATTCGAATTTAGCAGATTGCTCCAATAATGCCCTTCACAGCTATTTTTTGTACTCCAGGATATAATCCAATGGCTTGCATTTCACTACTTGTCATGGCTCTTTCAACACCTTGAATCTGGAATGGTTCTAAGCCTTCCTTTCTCATTCATTGACGTTGCTGTTTTTGTACAGGCCTAATTATCTTGTAGAATGTACTTTAATTAGCATTAAGCTGATGTCTTCTCATGATTAGATTTAGATGGTCCATTTTTGGTGGAAATATTGCATAAAAGATGTTGTGTCCTTCTTGAGTCATCAGAATAGGAGGCATGTGATATCAGTTTGCCCCGTTATCAGTAATGTTCATTTTGATCACCTTATTAAGCGATGATTTTAGTTTCCTGGGCAACTCAAGCGAATACTATGGAATGGTTCCGCTTCAACAATGGGAATTTATTCATTCACAGTTTTGAGGCTGGGAAAATGTCCACATCAGGGAATCAAGGTGATGCCTTCTCCCCAAAGACTGTGATGTTCTGGGGCTGGCTGCTGGTAAAACTTGGCCCCTCTGTCACATGGCAAGGCACACAGTGACATCTCCCGGCCTCTCCCATCTCATCTGGGTTCCGTTTCAGTTTCTTGCTTCCTGTAGCTTTCATTTTTCTCTGCCCAAATTTCATTCTTTTATATAGACTCCATTAATACAGTTAAGACTCACCCTCATTGGGCTGGAGTCACACCTTAACCGAAGTATCTTCATCAAAAGCTCCTACTGGGCGGCAGACTTGGCCCAGTGGTTAGGGTGTCCGTCTACCACATGGGAGGTCCATGGTTCAAACCCCGGGCCTCCTTGACCCGTGTGGAGCTGGCCCATGCGCAGTGCTGATGAGCACAAGGAGTGCCCTGCCACGCAGGGGTGTCCCCCACGTAGGGGAGCCCCATGCACAAGGAGTGTGTCCCGTAAGGAGAGCCGCCCAGAGCGAAAGAAAGTGCAGCCTGCCCAGGAATGGTGCCACACACACGGAGAGCTGGCACAACAAGATGAGAGCTGACACAACAAGATGATGCAGCAAAAAGAAACACAGATTCCCATGCTGCTGACAACAACAGAAGCAGACAAAGAAGACGCAGCAAATAGACACAGAGAACAGACAACCAGGGTGGGGGGGGGGAAGCAGAGAGAAATAAATTAATTTTTAAAAAAAAGCTCCTACTGGGGAGCGGATATAGCCCCAGTGGTTGAGCTCCTGCTTCCCATGTTTAAGGTCCTGGGTTCAATTCCTGGTACCTCCTAAAAAAAAAAAATTCCTACTTACGCAGGAATGGATTAAAGAACATGTTTTTCCAGAGTACATATAACTTCAAACCACCACACGTGGTATTAGGTTTCTCCAGTGCAAAATTTCTATCTTCCCTTTGTAATGTAAGGGGCCTTTTTGAGACTATGCAAACATCCTCTCCCTCATCAAACTTTTATCTACTGATTTTAGCATCTGGTAGCCATCCTCTAAGATAGTCTGGCCTTGTTTGCTAAAGGCTGCCTATGCAAAATACCAGAAAAGGGTTGGCTTTTGTAGTGGGAATTTATTACGTTGAAAGCTCACAGATCCTAGGCTGTGACAGTGTCCAAACCAAGGCATCATCAGAGACAGTGTCTCACTAACAGTTGGCTGCTGGCGATCCTGGACTCCTGCCACATGGCAAGGCACAACGGTGGCTGGTCTCTGCAGAGGTCTCTCCCTGTCCCTCCAGGCTCACATTCTCCCCCAGCTCAGCTGCAGGTGATCAGGCACATGGCAGGATAGAATGGCAGCAATGCCAGTCTCTGGGGCTCAGCTGTAGGTGATCAGGCACATGGTAGGGTAGAATGGCAGCACTGCCAATCTCTGGGGCTCAGCTGTGGGCAATCAGACATGTGGCTCTTCTCTCCCCTCTCCTCCCAGCCTTATCTCTTTCAGCCTCTCGGGAATCCTCTTTCTGGGTCTCTGTGTTCCACTGATTCCAGCATCTCGGGGTTTCTCTGTCCCTGCTGCTTTTCTCTGTGTGTCTCTGCTTTCAGTCCTCCATTTAAAACTCCAACAAGAAGACCAAGACCCACCTTGGGTCATGCCTCACAGAAGAAATCCAATCAAAGGCCCCCAGATAAATCCAATCCAATCCAAAGGGTCCCACACTCACAAGAATGGACCAATTGAAGAATATAATTTTTGAGGGTCCACAAAAGACTCAAACCAACACAGAGTCCCAACGCTCCCTTTCTTCTGGCATTACACTCTGTATTCCCCACTCATGTTGAATGGGGATGGCTTGTGCTCCTGATAGGAAGATGTTGAAGAGAATGGAGTATGCCTTCTGAGACTAGGGCATAGAGAAAGCCAACGTGCCTTCCATCCTGCTCTCTTGGATCACTTGCACCAGGGATGCCAGCTGCCAAATTTTGAGAACACTCAAGTGGCCCTAAGGAGAGGCACACGTGGTGAGGAATCAAGGTCTCCTGACAACAACCATGGAAGGAGCCATCTTGGGGCCTCTCCTCCAGCCCCAGTCAAGCCTCCAGATACCTGCAGCCTCCGCTAACATCTCGACTGCACCCTCTTGAGGGGCCCCAAGTCAGAATCACCCAGAAAAATCACACCCAAATTCCTGCCCCACAAAAACTGTTAGTTGATGCCTTGTTGTTCTAGGTCAAGTTTTGGATTACTATCTCACATGCCAGTAGACAACTAATATAGCATCCACTCCTATTTTTTTTTCTTTCATGTGATGACTGCAAAAGGGTGAATTCTTTTAAATTCTATCATAACTGCTATATTTTACTACATGGCTTTCTACTCTAAGGAAGAGCTTTCCCTTCTTATTTTATTTATCAATTTATTTATATCAGTTTGGGCTCATAGATTCCTATGTTACTCAATGGGTTATAATCTGTTATTATCATAAGTTATTTTGCTGCTCAAATTGTCCCATATTTGGCCAGTGGGAGTTCCTCTGATTCTTTTGTCCTTTTGACATATTCCCATCATTTTTTTCTTTTTTTAGCACATCCTCACTTTCTGGTACAATTTGTTCTGGACTCATCTTGTCATTTCTCTGTTCCAGCTCTGGGTCAGCCATCTATCCAAGGAGTCCTTGTTCTTTTTAGTAGAATATGTTATTTAGAAACAAAAGTTTTTCTCATCCTCATGGTAAAAGAGGTAACAGAGGTCAGAGATGGTAAATAATTTGCACCAAGTCAGACACTGGTTATGAAAACAATAAATTGCTTTATAGACAAAGAGGTATTGACACTGAAAGTATATGCCAAATTATTTAACTTTACAAATAATTACAAGCTACTCATTAAATACATGGCAAGTTATTCTCTTGAGACCACAAACTAGACTAAATGTTTTTCTTTGTAATATATTTTTTGATGACATTAAAAAAATATATAACAGGTATATGTTATAAAGCACAATAAAAATAATGAACTTTTTGAACCTACCTTCTTTTGTGAACCTAACCCAAGGACTAGATAATTGTCATAACTAGTAACTACCTATGGCTTCCTCTCATAACCCATTCTCCTGCCTCCCCCATGGAAATAACCACTATTCTGTATTTTGGATTTCATGCTGTCTTCCTTTTTTATTTAAATAGTTTTGACACATGTGCTTGTATACCTAAACACTATTTTTGAGCTTTATAAAAGTTACACCATATTATAACTTTTCTAGGTCTTGCTTTTTTTACTCAACCTTATGTTTCTAAACTATATGCATGCAGTCACATAATAGCTGTAGTTTAATCCTTCTCATTGCTGTATATTATTCAATTATTTGACAGCATATGTTCAAATTTAATCATCCATTCTCCTGGAGATGAACATTTGGATTGTCATTAGTTTCTTTCTATTTTCTTTCCTATTTTCCTGTAAAATACCTTAATACATGTCTCCTGATGAACACGTGCACAAGTTGTCTTATGGCTTGGCCATAGTTTATGCAAATATTCTATTTTATAAGTTACTATAGAATGTTTTTCTAGTTTATTTGTTCCATTAGTGATGTTAAGATAATTTTCATCCTGTTAATAATTGGTATTTTCCGACCATGTTACTTTTTGCCAAACTACTGGTTATAAAGGTATCTTCTTGTGTTATTAATTTATATTTTCCTGATTGCATATTTTTGCATTCCCCTAATGCACAACTGAGACTGCATATCTTTTCATAAGTTTATTAGCCATGTGAGTTTCTTCCGTGAAATTCTTGTTTGGCCATTTTCCTATTTGGTTGTTTGTCTTTGGCATATTGATTTCCAGAAGTTCTTTATATATATATATATATATGTTGGATACCAATCTTTGTTAATACTATGTATTGCAAAGCTTGTACCTTATCTGTTCAATTTCTTTATGTTGTCAGAAATATTTAATTTTGATGTAGTCAAATGTATTCATCTTTTTATAGTTAATGTTCTAGAGGCCTTTTCCCCTTTTTAAAAGTAAGAGCAGTTATAGGTTTACAGAAGAAAAACATGCAGAAAATAAAGGTATCTGATATAATCACCCCTCACACACACACACAGTCTCTCTTATTAGGATTTTTCATTATTGTGGTACTGTGGCAAAAGAGCTGCTGAAAATGCCATGTAGAGCAATAGATTTTAAGGTGCAAAAAGTTCATTGATACAGTTTTAGATTCCACATTTAGAAATCTTAGATTTTAGTCTAAGATTTTAGTCTAGCATCTAAAAGGCTATTAAAATATTTCTCCCTTTTCCAACTACATACCTGTATGGGGCCAAATGTACTTTATAAACTTTAACCGAACAACATATTGGAGCAGACTGATTGCAGAAGCAAATATAAGAACCAACTTCCTTCCAGTACACCAGACATTAAAGATATTTTTTCAAAAATATAATACAATGCCACTCTTCCCACTTAATTGCTTTTGTTTTGAAAAATGTTGTAATTTTTAATAAAAAATTCTTTATAATAATAGGCAATAGGTTCGATGTTATTTTTAAATTATTTAAGAAAGATTTTTAACGGTTTCAGATTTAATTCCTAACAAGGTCCATATCGTTAAGTATAACTCATATAAACAAAAAAATCCTCAACGATTTCTGAATAGAAGGAATCCCAAGAAAAAAAGTTTTGAGAATCATTGTTGTAGAGAATAATCCTTGCATGGACCTGAAAGAATGTTCCAGAATGACACAACACCTATTCTCCAGTTCAATGGACTCAACCAGGACAACTAACAAGGAGGTGAGGATTGACAACCACCATATAAAGGAAACGAGTCTATGACTGCAAGCAGGAGAGTTCCATCCACAGGCTGTACGGGATCAAAGCCCCCTCTCAATTAGAGGTGGAATGGGCATCACCATACCAGAATCCTCAGGATTGGGAAATGAACTATGGACTAGAAGGGACTTACTGGTATTCTACTATAGACTTACTGTGATTCCAGCAATGGAAGAAATTACAACATTGATGTGGAGGCAGTGGCCACTGGAGGCTCTGGGGGCAGGGAGAGGAAACAGGTGTAATACGGGGCCTCTTTCGGGACTTGGAAATCGTCCTGAATGACATTGCAACAACAGATGCAGGCCATTTTTATCTTCCCATAACATGCAGAATTGTGTGGGAGAGACTGTAAACTGCAGCGTGAACTGTGGTCCGTGCTCAGTGGCAATGACTCAGGATGTGTTTGTTAATTGCAATGAATGTGCCACACTGATGAAGGATGCTGTTTACGTGGGAGGGCGTGGGAGGTGTGGGGAGTGGGCCATATGAGAATCCCTATATTTTCTGTGTAGCATTTATGCAATCTAAGTATCTTTTAAAAAATAAAAAAATATATATATTATTAAAGAAAAAAAGAATAACATTGGAAGCACATGCTGTCATCCTTTTGGGTTATTTCCAAGTTCTGGGTAAAATTTCATAGCAAATGTTTTCTAGAACTCCTGGGGAATAGAGGGAAGATATGTTGATGAGGACTTGAGACCCTGAGATGCAGAGCTGTCCCACCTTTCCTCCTAATTAGCTGTCTCCTTCAACACAGACTGAACTTCTTAAGGCCTCACCTTCCTCTTGTGTGAAATGGGCATAAACACCTGCTTTGTCTATCTACAGCGTTGTTAGAAATCTAAACAGGATCAAGTAAAATGCTTTCTAATTCAGAAATTGCCATACAAATGTAGGATTTGGGGTTGTGCTTGTTTTAAGTCTATATGGGGAATGTCTATGAACGAATTGCTTTAGGCTGAGTGGATAAAAGGTGACTAAACAGGAAATTAGCAGGCATCTATTAAATGCTTGCCCTATTCCCAACACAGCAGCGACATGCAAGAAACATAAGACACAGCTCTGTCCTGAGGAGTTTATAAATTTGTTAAGAGGAATAATAAATCAATATACGAGAATATCTTTTCAATGGCTTTGGGCTACAAGAAAAATGAGAGCTCACATGAAGAACCACGGGGGTTAGATGAGGGAGTCAAGTTTCTTTAAAAAGATGAAACAAGCTGTGTTTGAAAAATGGAGAGTATTTGGTGGGTGAGAGGAATAGCTGCTCCCAGCAGAGATGCTAAAAAGAAATGCTAGAACCTCTTGAAGAGTGAAAGGTAAACTGGGAATATGATCTCTAGCCCCACTCCCCAGCTGTCTTTAAACTCTGGTGTTCCTCCTTGCATCACATAAAGCAGCCTCTAGAATCTTTCCCAGCACCCACTTTTTAATTTTTATTTTCTTAACTTTCTTTTTAAAGAATTTTAGATTACTGAAAAGTTACACTGAAAATACAGGAGATTCCCATATGCCCCACCCTCTCACATTTTCTCCTATTAATAACACCTTTCATTAGTGTGACACATTTGTTGTAATTGATGAACATATATTGAAGCATTGCTGCTAACCATGGTCTATAGTTTACATTATAGTTTATACTTTGCACCACGCAAGTGTGTAAGTTTTGACAAAATGTATAATGGCCTGTATCCATTATTGCAATAGCATGCAGAACAATTCCAGTGTCCCCCAAATGTCCCATGTTACACCTGTTCTTCCTTTCCCCTCCCTCAGAACCTCTGGTGACCACTACCTTTATTATCAGTTACAAGTTTTTCCTTTACTATGATAAAAGTCTACTTTGGTCCATGGTTGCATTCCCTCCTTATGTTTGTTCATTCTACAATCTTGAGGATTTGGGGGTGGTGATGCCCACTCTGCTTCTAATTGAAAGGAGGCTTAGATTCTATGGGGCAGGTGGATAGAACTGTCTTGCTTGCAGTTGTAGATAATCTCTGTTTTTGAGGATGGGTGTTGTCCATCATCCTTTTTAATTGTCCTGGGAGAGTCTTATGACCTAGGAAGTAGGTGCTGGGTGCAACTCTGCTGAGATTCAGGGTTCAACTGGCACATGAACAGAATGAAGATTCTCTAAGTCACTGGGACATATATTTAACAGGTATGGCCAGTGCCCACTATTGACTCTTCTGCTGGTGCTGTTTGATGTTTGTTTTTGCAGACACATACCCAGTTAATAGGAATGATGAGCCAAATGACTCCCCTCACCCACCACCCCCGCACATACACAGACTTATTAGGATAATAAGGAAAGCCGAATTATGTTGGAGTCTTGTTTACTTAGGCTAGTGAAAAAAAGTTATGAGTCATCACCTTAACCAGGTCCAGGTAATTCATATTCTTTAATCAGTTTCCCAGGCCAAAATCACCCCCAAGGGAAAAGGTAAATTACTTTAACAACTATATTTTGAAAAAGGAATATTATTTAGACTATAATCCCCTTTTCAATCTGTGGCCAAATGAATGCTTAAAAGGTATTAAAGGGAAACTCACAGATATATCAAAATAAGAAACCAAAATAAAATAAGAAACAAAATAATTCTGCTATCCTAAATTTGCATTATAAATTTCAGCTTGAACTTGTATTAGTCAGCCAAAGGGGTGATGATGCAAAATACCAGCAATCTGCTGACTTTCATAAAGGGTATTTAAAGGAATAGAAGCTTACAGTTACCAGGCCAGAAAGCATTAAGTTACTTCCCTCACCAAAGTCTGTGTTGGAGCAAGACGGCTGCCAACATTTAGTTTTCCTCTTCGTCTTAAGGCTCTGTGGTCCCAGCTTCTTCCAATCTCAGCTGTAGGCTGGGCTATGTCTCATCTCTCTCCTGGGGCTCATTTCTCTCCAGGCTCAGCTCCTCTGTTTCCTCCACAAGGTCAGCTGTAGATTATCAGTCTCTCTAGGCTCTGTCTCTCTCCCTGGGGCTCCATTCTCTCCAGGCTCAACTGCTCTGCTCTCTCCCATGTGCTTACTTCCTGGGCTCCAGCCCAAAACTCCAACCTCCCTTCTCTGCAGTGTGGTTTCTCTGTTAGTCCATGCCCAACAAGGGGGTAGGAACTCAATGTCCTATCAAAGCCCTAATAAAAATTTAATCATGCCCAGAGGAACAGACCAGTTTATGAACATAATCCAATGTCTGTTTTTGAAATTCATAAACAATGCCAAACTGCCACAGAACTCATAATATATTTGCTTTAATACAAAAACAAGCAAATAAAACTTATTTAATTCTGGCCATTAAAGGGGCCTGGAAACAATGACAGACCCCAGAACATAAGTACCCCTTGTACCGGGTCTATGGTCTCTAAAGACAAATTTTCCCTAAAGGGAATGGGGGCTACATTTAACAAATAAAGCAGGAGTAGCAAAATCTATAATAACTGATAGGGAATTTGAAACTAAAAGTATTATGGTACAAAAAGGGACTTTTTTATGATAAAAAGTACATTTTATAATGAAATCCTGAAGCCATAATACCAAACAACCTAGAAGGAAATTAAAAAAAAAAAAAAAAAAAAGGAAGGAAGGGAGAAAGACAAGACTCCAAACTAGGAGCCGATAAATTCTCCCTTGTTAAACCAACCAGTTTGTTTCATTTGTTAGAGCAGCCCTGGCAAACTAAGACAATTCCTAGAGAATCCTAGCATCTTTGACCTGGAAGGGATTTTGGAGTTCTTGGGGGTGATTTCTGTTTAACCAGTGAGGAAGCTAGTTCACAGATAAGGAGAATGGTTAGGTTCTTACCCCAGGTCACTAAGCTAGTATCCAGGGAACTGGGGCAGTCACTCATGGTAACCAGCTGTTCCTGTTGTTGGGGGAAGTCACAGCCTTTTCTTGAAATAGGCTTTGGTAGGCAGAAACAGAGAGCAGGCAAAAGTTTCAGAAACACAAGCAAAGCCACACTGTGTGAAGAGTTAGAGAAAACATCTGCTAGGCAATGTGAGAAGTGAAAATTATCCCTATTGTCTTAGATCAACATCGACAACGCTGTAGCAGTTTGATATAATTGATGAATTCCAAAAAGAAATATTGGATTATGCTTGTAATCTGATCTGTACCTGGGCACAATTGAGGTATGATTAGGGCTTTGATTGGGCCACGTCATTAGGGCGTTGAGTTCCCACCCACCAAGGGGTAAAAGGCATGACGAAGGACAGAGTTGGAGCTTTCGATGCACGGGTTTCTGATGTTGGAGATTCGATGTTGGAATTTGATGCTGAAGACTTAAGCTGTAGCCCTGGGAAGTAAGCTCACAGAGGAAAGAGAAGCCGGCCCCAGGAAGGGAGGAACCTTGAACCCAGAGAAAAGCAAGACCCAGGAACATAGAAACCCAGGAAGCCTTGCAAACGTCGGCAGCCATCTTGCTCCAACTCGTGGAAATAGACTTTGGGGAGGGAAGTAACTTATGCTTTGTGGCCTGGTATCTGTAAGCTCCTATCCCAAATAAATACCCTTTATAAAAAACCAGCCAATTTCTGGTATTTTGCATCAGCACCCCTTTGGCTGTATAATACAAAGGGCAACCAGCTGACGAGATGGGGAGATTCAAGCACTGAGCAGCCTAAACTAATTTTCTGAGACTAATTTTGCTTTCACTGGTGTCATTTCTGAATATCCTGGTGCCCAGGTAGATATCTTTTATGACCGTGATTTGCTTATGCCCAAAGGGCAGTTCTGGACTCATCATTCTCCAGGATTCTTTCAACCACACTTGAATAGCAGGGCTGTGGCCCACAGTTGCTGATTCCACGGGGATGCTGGCAGTTGATACTCCAAGAAAAACTTAAAAGATGTTGCCTGTTTGCTTTAAAGACAGGAGCAGAAAGAGGAGGCTCTTCAGCAGCATTCCATCATGCAATAGATCTGGGAGAGAATGTTCGAAAGACGAACAAGCCCTGGTGGCACGGAGGGAGAAGATGCCTTAAAAAAAGAGAAACATGGGCATAAGCAGTCAGCTCAGTCCTGAGAGAAATGAGACATAACAACAGTAAGAGGTGCCACATGTTTACCTTTACTTTGGGCAAGTGGAGAGTTGGAGGAGATGAGGGATTTTTGAAAGAGGCTCTCAAGTTATTCTATATAAGGGATAGTTATTACTATGGGACTGATTTTCAAAACAAGCACACACTTTTCTTTGCAGTGCAGCCTCTTAGAGAATAGTTAGGGTCTACCTTTGGCCTTTTCGTTTAGAGGTACTCTTTCTAGGATGGGATGGGGGAATACCAAGTCCTAGGCCCTCTTCTAGGCACTTCATGGACATATCTCATTCAAACCTCACGTTTTGCTGATGAAGAGAGCAAGATCCAGAGGATAGCGAGTTGCCTAAGGTTACAAAGGTAATG
Source organism: Dasypus novemcinctus (assembly GCF_030445035.2). Taxonomy (NCBI): domain Eukaryota; kingdom Metazoa; phylum Chordata; class Mammalia; order Cingulata; family Dasypodidae; genus Dasypus; species Dasypus novemcinctus. The sequence goes on along the minus strand of NC_080700.1, from coordinate 28,494,180 downwards.
AGGGTCATTTTAGGGTTCCTCCAGGGCTAGCTTTAAAGCTAGTACTCTTTGCAATATGTCTGGAGATTGGTTATTTGCATTTATGCTAGCTACTATTAATCAAGCAATGACTATGTACAGCATATCCATTCCACTAATGGCATTAAGCTATTTGTAATACAGAAGTACTTAGCTAAAGGAAAACAGCTCAGTTAGTGGAAAAACAGAAGGCTGCAATGGCATGCTTTTTTTTTTTTGTAAGATAAACAATTTTTAAGATAAACAGCTCAAGTAAACAGTCTTTCCTCATATCCATGTGGAAGTATGTGTGTGTGTGTGTGTGAGCTCATCGTTTTTTCTCTTGCAGAGTATATAGGCTTTTATGCTAGGAGTCAGAAATATTATATATAATAGATTTGTTTAGGCAAAAATTGCAGATGACTTCTTGGTCCCGGGGTCCAAATTTTGACCTCAAAGAATACTTTTCAAAATGTCATGCTGTTTGATTTGATTTATTTTCACTCAACATTCCAAGAAGTTTCTTCCTTGCGGTCCCAACAATTAAAGAGATGACATCAAGAAAAAATTATACTGCAAGAAACACTTGACTGCTCTTTTTCAGTTCCGTTTCTGTCCTAGTTTTGTCATAGTCAGGCTGATGTGGCAAGACCAGAAATCTTGGTATTTTAAGGAGAAAAAGGACAGAGAGAAAAACACTCAGAAACTGTCCTAACTTTCTCGGTGTACAAATAATTTTAGAATGCAAAGGAGTTTTTAAGGTAAGATTCTACCAAGTGTGACAAAGCTATTTAGAGCGTGAGAATCCTAAAATGATGCCACAGAGATTGGGGACAACTTTTCTCCTCTCATTCCTTTAACAAAGAAGATCTAAAATTAACCCCATCAGGTCCAGATCACAAAGCCAGGTCTCCAGATTTCCCAGCTGGACCCCCTGTGCTTTCCATCCCTCTTTCCCTTTAAAGGTCCTCGCGTTCTCTGAAATAGAAAGAAACCAACACTGAGCTCTGGAGACAGGCACACGGGACAGAGCTGCAGACATTTTCTCTTTTAATCCTCAGGACACTCCATCAGAGAGCATTGCTTTCCTATTTTGTAAACGAGGGAACTGAGAACCTTACTAATTTGCCAAAGGTTGTACAGCTGATAAGGGGGAGAAGTTGAATTTAAGTCCAGGCGGTTTGCCTTCAGGTACAGGCTTGTGTTCATTTTCTAAAGAGAGTTGCAGATGCCATAGGAAACAATGCCTTGGTGGCTCCTTTCCAATAATTAAACTGATGGAAGGATGGCTTTAAGGGAGAGCTAGGATTGCGGCAAATTGTTTTTTTTTTTTTAAAGGATATTTTTAGCCCAAAAGGGAAGAGGACAGAATTTTAGGGCATGCAGATGTTATTCAAAGGAAGGAATGAAAGGAGCCAGGAAAGAGACAGAGAAGGGGTTAGAGAAAAGGGGAAGGTGAGACGCTCTCTCATGCCACAGCCTGGATTTTATTGAGCACCTACTCTCTGCCACCCACTGCTCAGGGCAAAAGAGACCTGGTCTTTACTTTGCAGTCTGGTGGGAAAGACAATTATTGGCCAAATAACTACGCAAATACTTGATCTTATAGGGGCTTTTAGCAGTAGGAGGCCAGTGTCCAGACTCTAGGACAGGGATTCTTAACAAGGAATCTGTGATCATGAATTGAAATAAAAAAAAAACAACATTGTTCTTGTGGGGACGTGTTGGTGTGGGTGTGATCTATTTATTAAATAATACACAGTGTGTGGCTCAGGAAGGGGTCCGTGATTTTCACCTGACTGGCAGTGGGCTCCGTGGAACAAAAAAAGGTTAAGAAGCCTTGTTCTCGGAGAACCAGGAATAGGGGCACCTGCCTTGGAGGCCCCCAAAGAAAGCCGCCGTTTTACTCAAATTTTAACCAAGGACAGGCATTCACTAGGTATGGGCCTGGGTTCAGTTATTTGCGTATAGAAAGGCCAGGACTAAGGAATCATTTTGGGAAGGAAAAAAAAAAATTATTTACAACCGACCAGGCTCGGAGCTTCTCATTCAAAATCCCAGCCCCAAAACAAGATTTTTGAGTTCTTTTGCTACAGAGGAAGGGCCAAATGGTTCTTTGTTTCAGTGCTCAATAAGCTTGAATTAACACATATCTTCTACATCCTAGGTAAGCTTTTAGCATGGACTTCATACATTCTAGAAAAGCTTTTAGCACACTTGGTTGGCGTTTTCCCTGCATACTTGAAGTTTATAGAGCTTTTCATAGCTAAACTGTGTTTTCCGGGGACTGGAGTTGTTGTCATGGTTACCAAGGGCAGGCTGCAGTTCTCACTGTCTCAAACGCACCGCTCAGGACACAGACAGCTCAGGTTATGAAGAGATGAACAGGCCCCCCACCCCACCCACAGCCTATACCAGTGGGAGAGGGGCGCAGCACAGGAAGTGAGCCAGGGTTGGAGGGAGACAGGTCCCTGGGAGGGCAGTGCTCACTGCAGCCTTGCGGGGAGAAAGGACAGGGAGGCTGGCATCTCGGTCCCCCCCCCCCAACACTCACTCACACCCTCTCACCCTCGTCAAGCCCTGTGACCTCTAGAGGAGCTGGTCGCCTACCCAACATGGGAGACATTGTGTCCAGCGCCTTCCTGGACGGGATGCCCTTTGGGGGCTCTGGAGAGGAGGAGCTGAGGCTGGGGAGCTGTGCAAAGCCTCTTGGTCCACAGTAAGAATTTTGCTGCTTGTCTAAAACTCAATGGGGAAGACTGATTTTTTTTTTTTAGAGGGAAGTAACAGTGGTCAGCTCCTCCTCTAATTTTAGAGCCATCCCGGCTGCAAGGTGGAGGGCCAAGACTGCGAGGGCGACAAAGAATCAAGGGAATCAAGTACCCTTTGGGCGGTGAGATCACTGGCTGTCTTTGAGGTGGCGCCACGGGAAAGGAGTGGAGACTTCTGAGCAGAAGATGATAAAAAGGCTGGAGGGCCGGTTGCAAACCACATCCTTCTTCTAGGAGTTTGCCTTCCTTGCTTCACCACCAGTGACTTTTTTAAGAATTTTTATTGGAGTATATCATTCATACATGAACACACATAAACAATAAGTGTATAGTAAAGATTGCAAACTTACAAAATAAACATACATAACATCACCCAGGGGTCTCACACATCACCCCTCCACCAACTCTTGGCATTGGTGTGAAACATTTGTTACAAACCATGCAAGTGTGCCATCAAAATATTACTAGCAACCGTAGTCCTTATCTTACATTTGCTGTATTTTTTCCCAACCCATACCATTTTTTAAAAATATATTTTTGTTACAGATATTGTCAACTTGCAAAACAATCATACCGATGTGTAGATTTCCCATACAATTGCACACCCTGGTGGGACATTTGTTACAGCTTATGAGATAATACCATCAGACTATTACCACCAGTCATGGTCCACAGTATACATTTGGCACGCTTTTTCCATACACCTCCATTCTCAACACAGTACAGCTTGGCACTGATGCGAGAACCACCAGTGACTTTCAACGATGTGCTTCGATGGCTCTGCCTGGATCATATGGGGACCGAGGGCAGGCAGTGGCAGGTGCGTTCGCATAGCTTTGCCCTTTGCCCTCAAAGAGTCCAGCGGTGCCTTCCAGGGAGGCTCAGGTCTGACTTTGTCATCTGCACAGTATCTGGGAAGTGCAAGCACCTAGTAGGTCATCAGATGATGAAGGGAAGAAGACAGAATACCATTAAACTGAATTTGTTTTGGGGGGATGCTTTATGAGCCTTGGAAGCGAGCAGCAATGACTCAGAGCACAGGCGCACAAACACACACACTCCCATCTCCAAACCAGTTTTCCTTAAGACACGTACCTCCTGCCATCCAGTTTCTCTGGGGCCGCAACAAAGACGGGATTTCTCTGAGGCCAGGTGAGGTACCCCGCCAACCAAACGCGCCACCGCCAGCCTCACTCTACCCCTTGATGTGTCTCAGTCACAGGGTTTAGTCTGACATTGCTGCTTACTAACCCTACAGCTAAAAGCTAAAAGGCAGAACGTTTAAAACGCCACGAGAACTTGGGCCCCCTCCTCCTTTCATTATTTATTTTACTTTAAATTTTCCAAAATTGCCAAACCCTCTATTCCCCTCTCCCCGCCCCCCAACTCAACAACAAATCTTGCTTCCCCTCTCCTGTCAACCCCTGGTAACCCCGAAACCCTTTTCTGTTTCTGCAAGTCTGCTATTTCTAGATCTTTCACGTGAATGAAACTGGACAGTATTTGTCCTTAGGGGCCTTGCTTACTTCACCGAGCATAAGGTTTGCAAGGTTCGTCCGTGTTGCAGCAGGTCCCAGAACCTCATTCCTTCTCAGGGCAAAATAATATTCCATTGTGTGCTTGGTCCACATTTTGTTGACACGTTCCTACCAGGATGGAAGCTGGCCTGCTGTCACCTTTTGGCTATCGTGAGTAATGCTGCTATGAGCCTTGGCCTACGAGAAACTGTTAGCCACCCTGTCTTCCTTTTCTTTGGGCATCTACCTAGAAACGAATTGCTGGGTCATGTGGCAATTCTATGTTTAACCTTTTCAGGAACATCCAGGCTCTTTTCCACAGCAGTCACACTACTTTATGTTCCCACTACCAAAGCACAAAGGTCCTAAATTCTCTGCATCCTCTCCAACACTTATTTTCCATTTTTAAAATAATAACCAGCCGAGCGGGGACAAAGTGATATCTCATGGTGGTTCGGAATTGCATTTCCTTCATTGCTAGAGATGCAATTTTTGTGTGCTTATTGACCCATTTGGATATCCTTTTTGGAATAATATCTGTTCAATAGAGCAAGTTAAGAAGGGGGAGATGATGCTGGATATACATAGAATATTTAGTAAGGTGAAATGTGAATATGTGGTAATGGTTGGACTTGATGGTAACACATAACAAATGCAACAAATGATTGAAGGACGTGACTGTGGCTGAATCTAGTAGTCTAGGGAGATTAATGTTAGCTGGAGAACAGCTGGAGGATAATTGGGAATGTATAACAATGATTTTGGCAGCAGATGAGCATTGGGGTAATAGCATAAATACAGGCATATTATCCCACTAGAGTGTTAAGAAAGTGGTGATATACATAGGAAAATATAACTAATGTAATTTAGGGACTACGGTTACAGCTAGAAAAAGCAAACTTGGTACTATATTAACGTTAAGGGTAAAAGATTTGGAATTTGTTTTTGCGAGATAAGAATAGTAAGCATTTTCCTCTTCATTTTTTTTCATTAATAAGGAAACCTCGACTACGTCGTTTAACTAATCTGGGTATCTTTCTGAACACTAGAGGAACTGAGTTAGTCGGTTGGAATTAGATGAGATAAAAGTGCCTGGCAATAACTTTTTAGGAGTAAGGTTTCCCTAACTTGTTGAGCTGTATTTTCCCATTATTTTATTTTTCTGAATTGGAAATAAAAGTTATTGTAAAGAAAAAAAAATAAGGAATAAAAAAGTTTCCTTTACCCCGGATGGAATGGAAGTGGGGACGGGAGGTTGGCTGGAAACCGAAAGAGAAACCTCCTGGCACAGCAGGCCCTGGGGCCCCGGGCCGGGTGGCCGTGGGGGCGTGGCCGGGGGACGCGGCCGGGGGCGGGGCGCTGGGCCTAAAGGGCGCTCGGGCCGCGGGCGGGAGGACCTGGGTGCGCGCTGGGACCCCGGCGGGGCGGCGCGTCCGAGCTGCAGGACTTCTGCCCGCCGCGACGAACCCCGGGTAAAGCGGCAGGCCAGGGGGTGGCCCCGGGGGTGGCCCGCGGGGAGCAGGCGCTTCTGCCTCCTGGAAAGAGGGGTCGGCAGCACCCACCGCCGCCTCTGGGGCCGCCCGGCCGGGGCCTCCAGGCGCCCGGGTGCGGGGACCGCGGGCGCCGCGCGTCTTGGGGGTGACCGAGCAGGGGTGCGCGCCCTCTGGGTGCTTGCACCCGGGCGCGCTCGTCCTCCGATGCCCCGCCTGGGAACGGGGCGACCCTGGGGAGAGGGGACGGCTGCCCGTGGCCGGCCTGTCGCTCCCAGAGGCCGCACCCCGGGGCCACCCGGCGCTTTCCTTCCGGGCGTGCGGGGACAGCAGGTTGCGCGGGGCCTGCGCTGCCGCGCGCCCTCCTCCCTCCCCCGGGCCCTCCTTCCCTGGCCTGGCCCTGGCAGGATCTCCTTGTAGACTTTCTTCAGCTACTTGGAGGCCTTTTAAAAGATTCAAAACCTAAGAAACCACAAACTCGGACGGTGAGAAGTTTGGCTTCCCCGGAGCTCCTCAGGTCCCTCCCCACGCTGGAGGCTCTCTGTAAATGCACAGTTTCATCCCGAGATCTCTTTTGGTCTCTCTTTTCTTCCCTATATGGGAAGCTAAAAGAGTTGCACGTGAAATTTTAAGAATGCCTGCCCACCCAAGCCGCTTTACACTATCCAAAAAGCACAGTTTTCTTCTAGGATCTCCTGTGTTGGTCTATTTTGGAAATTAAAGCAAACAGTTCTTGCATATGCAATTTGCAAAATACATACTTACCTGGGAGGGGAGATACTCATGATCTCCCATGAAGGTGGTTTTCCCAGGCCGAGGCTCATGCACTCCGGCTGTGCTGACGCCTGCCACCTCCCAAATGTGGGTCACTCGGCTGCATAATCTGTGGTAATGGGGGACCCTGCTTTCTCACTCTCCCCTAGTGGGGTGGAGAGAATCCATACTTATACTCAAGCCTCTTTACATGATGCAAAACGAATTGAGAAATAAATGCCATGCCTCAGAAAAACAGAAAGTTCTCGGTATTTAAAATTCTGGGAGCTAGTGTACATTTGAAGTTTGAGATTGGAGCGTTTTATACATGTCGGATATTTTCTCTTCCCAGATTTCAATATGAGGCCCACCGTACTTCATCATCTCCTTCTGTGTTCCCTTTGCCTGGCTTTTTATTGTCTGTGCCATGCTGATGAGTTCTTAAAGAGGTGAGTTAATTTTTGAAAGAACTTTTGAAAATTGGTTTAAGGGCCTCTCTCTGCTTGGTTTCAGTATAAAGCCCCGCTGCAGGTCATAGTATTGAAATATGCATGAGCCGACTGAATGGTGAGTGGAAGGAGGCTTGAAGCGTGTTCCGGTTTTTGGATTGTGTAAGAACACCGAGGTCAATACTGTATTGTAGAATGATTTCTACAGAGAGGGGTTTCCAACCTTTTCAGAGAGAGAAGTCAAAGGATGTATCAGGTGCCAGCGTCAGGGGTACAGCCTTAGTGCTGCAGAAATTCGCCCAGATGTTGATGGGAATGTTTACTTTTACCTTCCAGTAGTACATCTGGTGAAATGATTGTTCTTCCCCTTTTGAAGTTTCGTACCCTGTATCTCTTACTCTCCCTCTCTTTCCTCCTTTTCCCATCTTTTCTGTTAGAGTCAGTCAGTCCACTAGTGAATTTGGGATACACACCCAAAGTCCTCGAAGGTTCTGATTTCAGTTTTGTGGAGGATAATACATTTTGAACACCAAATTTTCATCTTTCCCCATTTTATTTGCATGATTAGCTTACTAGGAGGCTTGCATATTTATGTAGTAGGGGTGAAAAAGGTGGGCTTCTAATTGATCACTACTACTGCTGTTTATTGTGTACTTTAAAGGGTAATAGTATATTTCAGTTTTCCCTGAAATACTTTCTGAAAAAGAGCTTTTTCTTTTTTTTTTGCTTTAAGGTTAAGAAATATATTACTTGAGAGGTAGTTTGGTGTACTGGTTGAGTCCAGATTGCTAGATCAAATCGAGCTATGTGAACTTGGAGCTCTCTGCCTCCATCTGCTAGTCTCTAAAATAGGACTAATGGTAGCCTCGACCTCATATAATCAATGTGTGGAGAAATAAAGTAATCGGATGCACTTAGAGCAATGCCTGGCTAATGTTAAGTAATCAATAAATATTAGCTAAGACCATCTCCTGATTCATTCAACAGATATACTTAAACAACCACAGTGAGCAAGATACAGTTTTGGAGAACCCAAAATTGATCGAGACCCCCAAGGGGTTCACAGACCAATGGGCGTTTCCCAAAGTATTAACTGGGTTTGAGAACTTAGTGATTTTTTTTCCCCTCCCTTCTCTGCTTAGAGCACTTCGTCTTTAGCAGCACCCTTTAACATCTTCATTATTTTCCTTCCCTTCTTACTGCTTTCTAGATGGGATGGTTTCTCTTAAACCCATGTTCCTGTTTTGACTAGATTGTAGGTAGAGATTTTGTTACAGATTTTCTGATTCTTTATTATTCCATTGTAAACTGTGTAATGACATTCTAGTTTTCCTGGCTGATTGTTTAGCCTTTCCAGGCCTCAGCCTCTGCAGAGGTAAATCATAGTTTTTGTACCTGGAAAAACAGTCCTTGACAGTTTCCCAGCACTAATATTCTCCTGCTGGCATTCATTTCCTTTTTTCTTTTATACGGAGAGCTGGCATCGTTAGTTCAGACGTATAATTAATTTTTCATAACATCTTAATTGTGACTCCCATACATATTCGTCAGTACTTAATTATTTACACGAGTTAATGTGTAAGCTCTGGGCTCTAATTTACTTTGAATCTTATTCTAAATTTAATTGATCCTGGGTTAAGAGTCAACTTGAGTTAATTCTGCATTGCTGGTGACTTTTCCCATCTAGACAGGGAGTACTTTTTGCAAGCTACACTTCTGCTTCATGGTCTCTGTAGGTTAAGCCTCGTCGGCGTAGTTGGAGGCCTCCTTCCGGAGTCTTCTGAGGAAGAAGTTTCCTTTAGAGGAAACTTCTAGAGTCAGATGAGTTTCGGAATTTTCTGATTTTAGGAAGTCAGTGCCGTGTGTAGACCGTCTTCTCTATAACAACCCTGCTGACGTTTGAAGCACTCAGATATCACTGACCATCCCAAACATCCTCATTCTGTGCAGGAGCAAACGAACATCCTCAGTCAGACAGAGGCATGTTTTGGCGCGGAATGATTTACCACAGATTGCTCAGCTTTCAGGGCCTTTGGGGATACCACAAATGCAGAGGTGGGATTAGCGCTCTGCATTTGCTTGAGTGAACTAAGGAGAAAGGCTTGAACGGACCGAGGAGAAAGGCTTTTTCCGGCTCATTCCCACACTTTGGAGTCTCTCTTCTCCCTTCATGGGGCGTTCTGTCTCTTCACCTCAGGATCCCTGGCTCCCAGTAGCAGCTGCCACTCGTGTGGACTGAATGAGGGATAGAATGAGGGGTGGATGAATTCATTTTCTTCTTTGGGTGTTTTCCATTCTTCTTGGTACTGTTGGAATAGTTCAGGGGTAAAAAAACGCGTTCCTTGTCTTTTCACAGTGGCAGCCATGAGTGGAAAAAACTAATTATGGTTCACCACTGGCCTACGACGGTGTGCAAGGTGAGTGCTTTGCCCAGGCCGGGTGCTTTTGAGCCAGCACAACCCTTCCAAGGGGCCGGTGGTGGTGTGCTGAGGCCCCCACATCCTCCTGGATCTGGGGGGGTGGTTGGAGGGCTGTGGCAGCTCCAGCAGAGCGTTGCCTTCCAGTCAGGAGAACGTTCTCTTAGGAGGGCAGTGGGCTGAGCTGTGCGGGGGGCCTTCTTGAGAGGGCTCTCCCAGGAGGGGCTGAGGCCTGAAGAGCAGTCACTTCCTCCTTTGCTCTGCCTACCCGGGGGCCATCCATTCTCCTCAGGCTGCTCTCCCCGAGTCCCCGTGTTATTTTTAGGGCCTCAGAGCTGAGGCTCTTTACCTCAGTACCTTCGCCCGCCCTCCCAGGACCCTGCCCGGGGCTCTGCGTCCTCATGGGCACGGAGTAGAGCCGACCCTCGTGTTGCCACACCGTTAGAAAGAACGCTGCACCTGTAAGAAAAGAAAAGCTCGCCTGATTGTGGAGGAGAAAAGAATTTTATTAACATCTTGCAAGAACTGGGCGCTTGACCTGGACAAAATTGCTGGTGCCAAACAAGAAACAGTAATATTTATAACCTAAACCTAACTCGCGGGTCCCTCCCCTGTTCCCCACTGATTGGGTACTTCAGGGGTTACAGCCTATCTGAGAGAGCTAACTTTCCCTGTTCCCACTCTGATTCACTGGCTTTCCCTTCCCTATGCTCCCGCCAGCTGGGTGGGCTCGGTGCTGCTTTCACCCCTGGCGCTGTTTTCAAATTTGGCGCCCACTTTCACTCCTGGCCCCGCCCCCAGCACTCACCATTGGCTCTCCCTGCTCTAGCCCCACCCCCAGCATGCACCATTGGCTTTCCCTGCTCTAGCCCCACCCCCAGCATGCACCATTGGCTCTCCCTGCTCTAGCCCCACCCCCGGCACTCACCATTGGCTTTCCCTGCTCTAACCCCTCCCCCAGCACTCACCATTGGCTCTCCCTGCTCTAGCCCCGCCCCCTATGTGCACCATTGGCCCTCCATCATTTCAGGGCCACTTTTCAAAATCTTGGTGCGCAGAAGCTGCTGGAACCCCTACCCTCCCTCCTCCAATGGCAGAGCGGCTCTGGCTTCCCTTTGTGAAAATTAAACTTGACTCTTTCCCGCAACACAGTGACTCGAAAGTATGTCATCACACTGGTGAGCTAGCTCTAATTTTACTGGCAGAGTTTCTAGGATCTTGGCTCAGGGCCCTAAATATTGAAGCCTTTTCTTTTAGTGAGTGTTAGCTGGAAGTAGCTAATAGTTGGTGTGGAGTAACTTGATTATTTCATGTGATGTTAGGAGCACAGAAACCTTTCATTTTAGGTACTGGGGCCAGGTATTGAACCCAGGACCTCGTATGTGGGAAGCTGGCACCTAACCACTGAGCCACATCTGTGTCCCTGAGTTAGTTCTTTGTTTTGCTTGTTTGTTTTTTCAGGAGGCACCGGGAACCAAACCCAGGATCTCCTGTGTGGGAAGCGGGTGCTCAACCAGTTGAGCCACATCTGCTCCCACAAGCGAGTCTTTTGATGTTGCTTCTGTTTTTTGAGCAATAATGACCTTCTTTCCCACCGTCTTAGTTGCTTAGTTCTGTCCTAGGACTAAGTGGCATAGAACTACAGAAATTCATGGTCTCGTAGTTCGGGAGGCAAAAGTCCGAAGTCAAGGTGTCAGCCTCGCCACGCTTCTGCTGAAATCTGCAGGGAAGAGTCTGCCCCTTGCCTCTCTCCTGCCACCTTGTGGTGGCTGGCAGTATTTGATGTTCCTTGGCTCACAGAGGCAGCATTTCAATTTCAGCCTCTCCTGTCACACGGCCATCTCCCCTTTGTCACCTCCCCCCTTCATTATAAGGACACCAGGCAATGAATTAAGGGCTTAGGCTACTCCACTATGACCTCATTTTAAGTTGCCTAATGCTTGTAATGACCCTATTTCCAAGGGTCACGTTCTAAGGTGCTGGCGATTAGGACATCAACCCAGTAACAATTCAACTGTTAACACCACTGAATGATTTATTGTCATCTGCAGACAAATGAAAATGGAAAGGCTACTTTTATCATCTTTCTTCTGGGAACCCTCATTTCTAACCATGTCTCTCTTATTGCATTCGACCACCCTGTTTCCTAGATTTCCAAACGTTGGAACATGTTGTCTCTTCCTTCTAGTTCTGTTTCTGTGCTTTGGGGTAGGAAGTGGAGGTGGCTGGGAATGGAATTGAGCTGGCGTGTAATCAGTTTTTAGATTTGTTTGAAATCGAGTTTGCTCTTCTAGGACAGTTAAGAATTGCGGGAGTCATCAGTTCTAACAGGAAAGAACTGCATGTAAAGCGTCCAGATCTTAAGCCTAGATCCCAGAGGATCTGTCTTCAGGGCATGGAACAAGGGCATTTGTTGGATGAGACGTTTCCTTGACGGAATGAGGGTGTATTCCTGTGCTCCGAGTGTAAATATCACACGTGCAAGTACATTGGTGCCTTGAGGCTTCATAAATGAAATTTTTAAAAAAATCAATTATAGCAAACAGTCATCATTAGGAAATTAATTTCAAAGAAGGGCGGCCACTGCAGGAGGAAATCCGTTATTCTATTCAAGATGTCATCCTAAAGTAGCAAGGACTGTTCCAGGGCTCCTTCCCCCCAAAACTCCAGGGCTGCCTTTGATGAGTGTGGTATATGTTACTGGCACTGGGATCTTTTCTGTTTTGTTCTCCCTTGCATCTCCGAGGCTCAGGCAGTTTCCTGCATGTACTAGAGCTCTCTGAATACTTTTGCCTGAATGCAAGAATGTGGAGCCTACTGGTCGCCGGTAGAAAGTGGTACGTGGAAAGACATTGGACAAAAGAGACCTGAGTTTGAGGCTTGGCTTTTAAAAGCAAATTATCCAACTGCTTTGCACTTCGGATTCCTCATTGATAAAATTGGCATGTAGGGAGAGGTGAAATACATGACTTTGAACATTCTGTGACCCTACTTTTCCCCTCTAGTTCTTTTGCTGTGTCATTTCCTGGCAGTTGCCTGCATTTCTTCTCAACAGCAGATATTTCAGGCATCTAAACAAAGCCTACAGTCATTTACAGACTAATCCTGAAAAGAATTGTGTCCCCACCCAAGGGTGATTCAGAGAGCAAAGGATTAGGCAAACTGAGCTTGGTGTGTCCTGCTTCCTGGCCAGACTCAAATACCTCCTTTGTATTTGCTTATTAGCTGCTGGGGGACTGGGTAGTAGTTCTGTCTTATCTGGTCTGATAGCTGAAATGTATTTCTTGCTCTCTTTATTTTGGAAAAGTTCCATTTTAGCTAAACACTTTAGAGATCCCTAAAAAGTGTTGTAGTGAGACTTTTATCTTTATTATTGAACCTAAGAATATACTCTTATTTCACCTTGGCATTTTCTGTTGACTCCAAATTTTTCCCTACCTTATATGGACCTGGTAACTGAACAAGCTTGATAGTTTAGGAGGATATTGTGAAACTTTTGTTCTCAAACATTTTTGATTGGATGATAAGAAAATAATTCATGGGCAAATATGAATGTTTCCATCAGGTTGACCTAATTGGCAAGCATATGCAAAGAGCAAAAATAGATTTCTGGTTCTGTAAGTTAAACTGTTTGAAGATCGGTCTACGCATTTCAAATAGAAAATCCAGACCTGGTATAGTTGCCTCATAAATGTATTGCTGGTATGACTTTATTGTAAAAGAGCACTGGGTTTATCTTGTGCTAAGATTGTAACTGTATGTTGCTGAAAAAAGTCAAAAGAAAAGAAAAGCTGCTAAATGTATTTAAGCAAACAGTGAACCAATTATTGTGTGTATGTCTTTTCTCCCTAGGAAATTGAAAATGAATGCACACATCCTCCAGATTACTGGACAATACATGGATTATGGTAAGCATCTAAAGTGATTATAATCCAATTAAACGGTCAGAAGAAACAAGCTAACCTGAAAGTCTAACTTGAGTCTAATCTTAATATTTATACCTATTGTTTTTTTTTTAGAAGTTTATTCTTATTTAAAAATATCTTTAGTCTTTCTAACATAACCCTAACTCTCTTGTTTTGGTTCTGTTTTGATCAAACACTAGCAATATATTTTATTTAAAAAAAAATTTTTTTTTTAAATTATTTATTTATATTTTTATTATATTCAGAAAATATGAGGTCCCCATATGCCCCCCAACCCCCTTACCCCACTCCTCCTCCCATAGCAACAATCTCCTCCATCATCATGAGACATTCATTGCATTTGGTGAATACATCTCTGAGCACCGCTGCACCTCATGGTCAGTGGTCCACATCATAGCCCACACTCTCCTGTAGCAATATATTTTAAATATGAGTTTAGTTATTCAGGGTATAATTGAGGAGCATGCCATTTTAGTTTCCTCATTTTGTCCTTTCAGGAGTGTATTAGTCAGCCAAAGGGGTGCTGATGTAAAATACCGAAATTGTTTGCTTTTTATAAAGGGTATTTATTTGGGGTAGGAACTTACAGATACCAAGCCATAAAGCATAAGTTACTTCCCTCACCAAAGTCTATTTTCACGTGTTGGAGCAAGATGGCTGCTGATGTCTGTGAGGGTTCAGGCTTCCTGGGTTCCTCCCTTCCTGGGGCTGGCTTCTCTTTCCTCTGTGAGCTTACTTCCTGGGTCTCCAGTTTAAGGCTTCAGCATCACACTCTAACATCAAAACTCAAACATCAAAAACCCTCAACTCTGTCCTTTGCCATGCCTTTTATCTGTGAGTCCCCACCCACCTAGGGGTGGGGACTCAATGCCCTAATGACGTGGCCCAATCAAAGCCCTAATCATAACTTAATCAGGCCCAGGTACAGACCAGATTACAAACATAATCCAGTATCTATTTTTGGAATTCATAACCATATCAAACTGCTACAAGGGATAAGAAATAAATATATAACTAAAAGTAAACATTACTTAAATATAAGTAAATCCTATTGAAATATTATGTGTGTGTGTATAGTCTACAGTATTTGTACTATATATGTTCATGTGTGTGTATATATATATATATTATACATACTTTACAGACATCCGAATGCATATTTCTGTTTTTGCCTGCATCTTGTTTTATTTATTCTTTTGTTATTTGTGTGTGTATTTGTGACGTTAAATTCTAAGCATTTCTTTTCCCGGTCAAGGGACTGGCTGTGAGGAGAGGAGAGGAGAGGGGGTGCCCTGGGTTTTGCCGGTACATGCTTACCCCTTAGGAACAAGGACTGGTGGGGAACAATTAAACTGAAATGTGGTGACCTGGCTTCTAGTTCTGCCTTAGCCACAGGCTCATTGGGTGGCCTTGTCAGACACTGTGGCCTCGGGGACTGTTTCAGTTTGCTAAAGGCTGCCAATGCAATATGCCAGAGATGGGCTGACTTTTACAACAGGAGCGTATTAGGTTAAAATCTTATAGTACCAATTTCAGCACGTGGATTATACGTGAATTACAGGGAACCTCTTCTACTTTTACTTTTTGTCCAAATAAAATGCATGGTGTATCAGAGCCTTAAGATGAGGTATGAGTATTTGGGCAAGCTAAATGACACTGCAGCCTCACTATCATGTAACCTGTTGTGGCGTGGCATTCTTTGAAACACTGCCCCAACTTTGATCAGGCTCAAGGGGATTTCATTGCCTTCATTATTTTATAATTCTGCTTGTGACATTAAGGCTCCAGGGTGGGGTGTAAATAAGCTAATTACGCACCCTCTGATAGCTTCGCCAGTTGTAGGAGAATCTTACATGTGCTGAGATTTCACAAACAGTAAGAGTTGTAAAATACCACCTGTATGAAAAAGCCTGGAGTATGTGATGGCATAGAGTTCTCATTAGCGTATTACAATTTTCACAGTGGAGAATTATATTACATGGTAGCAAAGTAGGCATTTTTATGGGTTGTTTATATTTTACCTCAAATTAAATCATAGATATAGGGTAATAAATAAAATCCATCCATGCCTTTCAAAAAAAACAAAAAGGCTTGTAGTTCTGAGGCTGTGAGAAGGTGCAAATCAAGGCATCCTCAGAGCTGCTGTCTCCCTGAAAGTCGGCTGCTGGCGCTGCCGGGTGCCCGCCGGTGGCAAGGCGCAGTGGCGACTCTGCCTTGCCCTCCAGGCTCACTTTGTCCCCGAGCTCGACAGCGGGTGATCAGGCACGAGGCAGGGCACTGTGGCGTTGCCAGCGCGTCTCCCTGGCTTCTGTCTCTGTGGCTTTTTTCCTGGGTCTGCAGATTTTATTCCTCCATTTATAAAGGACTCCCATAAGAGGATTAAGTTCCACCCCAGGAGCAGTCTAATCAAATGGCCCTTACCTGATCTGATCTAACCGAAGGTTCACAATAGGGTCAGTTTGAAAACCTAATTTTCTGGGGACCACATAAAGGACAAACCCACACCGGAACCCTGGACTTGCTTTGACTTCACGCATTGACCTCTGATGCCTTCCAAGGCTGTGATTGTGTCCTGGCTCCTCATCACTGCTTCGTTTCTGAGGCTGGAATAAAAATGGACAGAGCCACCTTCTCTTGTCCCGGGTGGGTGAAGATTGCGCAGGCTTCTGGTGGCTCGGCCAGCGTGGAAATGTGAGGATGGACCTAAAGTTCGAAGCAGAGAAGGGGAGCGTGTTGGTATTTAAAAAATCACACTTGCTGAGCTGACGTCATATGCCAGGCGCTTTGCAGAGCAGGTGCTCTGTGTCACCTCGTCGAATCCCCATAGCAGTTTAAAGAGCTCGGTGCACGTGGTGTCCTCCTACTACATCTGTGGAAATGGAGGTTTACTTAAGATCGCTGGGCGAGAAACGGCCAAGGTCAGAGCCCCTCCCAGCCTGACTGTGACGCCCCCATTCTGCTCTTCATTCTGCTTCCTCCACCTGTTGGAATTATGCCTAGCTATATTTTTTTAATATGTAATATTCAAGTTCAATTACTTTTTTTTTTAAGATTTATTTATTTATTTATTTCTCTCCCCTTCCCACCCACCCTGGTTGTCTGCTCTCTGTGTCTATTTGCTGTGTGTTCTTCTTTGTCCGCTTCTGTTGTTGTCAGTGGCACGGGAATCTGTGTCTCTTTTTGTTGCGTCATTTTGACATGTCAGCTCTCCGTGTGTGCGGCGCCACTCCTGGGCAGGCTGCACTTTCTTTGGCACTGGGCGGCTGTCCCTATGGCGTACACTCCTTGCGCGTGCGGCTCCCCTACACGGGGACACCCTGGATAGCAGGGCACTCCTTGCGCGCATCAGCTCTGCGCATGGACCAGCTGCACACGGGTCAAGGAGGCCCGGGGCTTGAACCATGGACCTCCCATTGGTAGGCGGATGCCCTAACTCCTGGGCCAAGTCCGCTGCCTGCCTAGACATTTTTAGCACAACTTCTTTCCTCTTCAAAAAGAGACTCAAACCATGTCCCTTTGTATCTGAGTGTTCTTGTTACCTTGCTACACAGCATAAGGAATTCACAATCAGAGTTTATTTTATTTTTGTGGACCTTACGCAGGCGGTGACTTTCATGTGCTTCAAGAGTTTTCTGATGTATAGAAGCCATCCTTGCCAAGACTAATTTCTCTTTATTTTATTTTTTTTATTTGAATTTCAAGGCCCGATAAAGCGGAAGATTGCAATGGATCATGGCCCTTTAACTTAACTGAGATTGAGGTATTAATTTTTAATTATATTACTACTGCCGAATGTTGAACAAGATTTACTATTTTCTTCATAAATGCACTTTCACAGTCATGTTGTAGAATTATGGGGTGTCGAATCTCTCCACCAGGACAGAACCCCCTGGTAATGTTTGGTAATTATGGGTGTGTTAAAAAATCCCACAAGGTAAATAAAAACTGACCTTTCTCCTCCCCCACCCTGGGCCCAAACCAACTTCCCGAGTGAGCGCTTTGACGAGGCGTCAGATGCTGAGGAAAGCTGCTCCGGCCCCAGAGCCCACTGCATTGACGTGGCGTCCCCTGCTCACTGCCCAGACCCGTGACCGGCAGGGAGACTCAGGCTGGCATGGCATACGGGTTAGGTGTCTTCAAGTGGCTTGGAGGACAGGGACACACGGTGCCATGGACTTTCCTCTCCGGCGCTAGTTGGGGTAGGTTTCTAAGTAGGGATTACGAGCAAGGAGGCAATAATGGGCCTTTTCTAGTACATATTAGGGGAATGGACGTGGCTCAAGCAGTTGAGCACCCGCCTCCCACACGGGAAGTCCCGGGTTTGGTTCCTGGTGCCCCCTAGAGAGAAACACAAGCAAACAACAACAAGCAAACAAATGAAAAAAACAACTCAAGGGAGCGGATGTGACCCGGTGGTTGAGCACCAGCCTCCCACCTATGAGGTCCTGGTACCTCAAAAAAAAAACACAATGCAACTTCTATTAAAGACTGATTGAAAGGACTGGAATTTATAAGGGACATGAGCAGAAGGGCTCCTTTCCGACAGTCGGTGGCTCCACTACCGTATACGGAACATGCGACAACCCCCCGCCCCCTACACACAAGCTCCTCCATCCTTAGGAGACGCCAAGGAGTCCCTGTGCATAAGTAATCCTATGGCAGTGTAAGTAGAGCCTGGCTTTACAGGACAGGGCCCAGGAGGTGCACGGGACGCCCTTGAAAATGGGAGGTAGAATCAGGACTTGCTAGAATCCCAGGACAGGGTCATTAGCTCCAGAATGCATCCTCGGTTCAAACCCAAACCGAGTCCTGTTCTCCTTTTGTCCTTGCGGGAAGGGCCTTTCCTGGCACGAGCCAGGAGGCCTGGAGGCTCCTGGGATCACCCCCTAGCAGTTACTCAGCGTGCCCTGAAGCCTTGTTTCTCAGCCCCATTTCCCTCCTCGAGGACGCGTTTTAACTCCCACTCATACCCCGGGTCATTCCTGCTCCTTATTTGTGATCTTACCGTGGAATTAAAGATGGTTTTACTCGAAAAGAGTATAATCAGTTTGCCTGGCCCTGTGCTGGGTGCTGGAGACACCCTGTCGAGCAGCACAGTCCGAAGTGGTCTCTGGCCCGCTTTGCTTGCAGTCAGTTGGGGGAAGTCATCACACACACGCAGTTCCAAACGGATGAGGGCTTTTGGAGGACAGTACAAGCAGAGCTTAGTGTAGGTGGGCCTGCACTAGGCTCCTCTGAGGCCGTGATATTTGAGCTGGAATCTGAAGGCCTTTTAGTGATGGGAAAGCAGCTTGTGCAAAGGTCCTGAGGTAGAGTGGGGAGCGTTTGAGAAGTGGGTAGGAAGCCGTTGGGTGGCTCAGGCTGCCGGAGCTGGTGGGAGGATGGTGAGAAATGAGCCAGGTTGGTATTTGGGTCAGATCGTGCAGAACTGTGTGCGCTGGGTTAAGAATTGCTATTTTAGTTTTACAGGAAGTCATTGAAAGCATTTGAGCTGGAGAGCAAAATGATCAAATGCGCGTTCTCGAAAGCTCGCCCTGTGTAGGTGGCACGGGGCGCGGGTGCAGAAATGTGGAGAGATGAGTTAGGAGGCTCCTGCAGGGGCCCCGTGACAAGTGCAGAGCATGACCAGGTCGAGGCCCAGAAGCGGAGGGAGGGCACAGGGTGTTAGTGATTGATCGACGTGAGGGTGAGCGAGGCGGCATCAGGAAGGGCGGGGTCCGTGCTTCCTTCACTAGGCGGACTTGGGTTCATTCATTGCCACAGGGAAGGTGGGCAGGGGAATGGGGCTGCCGGGGCAGAGCGAGGATGAGCTTTCGGACTTGGATCTGAAGTGCCCTTGAACTCGCAGGTGCTGATGGAGAGCAGACAGTTAGTCCAGGATGTTAGAAGAGAGGCCTGGGTTGGAGATGGAAATGTGGCCCAAACTGGCATAAAGGCAGGAAATGAAAGCCTGGGAGGGGAGCGTGGATAGAGCAGAGAAGCCAGCAGCAAGCCTTGAGGAATCAATCCCTGTCTTTAAAAGCAGGAGAATCTGCCCGTGGGGTCTAAGCCCCTCTCAATCAGAAAGAGAGCGGGCATCGCCCTCCCCAGATCCTCAAGACTGAGGAAAGAGCAAACCGAACGGCTAAGGCAACTATGGACTGAAAGAAACATTTTATTCCAGGAATGGAAGAACGTGTATCATTGATATAAAGACACTGATCACTAGAGGTTCTGAGGGGACGGAAAGGGAAGAAGAGGTGTGACATGGGGCATTTTGGGGACATTGAAGTTGTCCTGCCTGACATTGCAATGATGGATACAGGCCATTAGACATTCTGTCAAAACCTCTAAAATGGAGTGGTGCAAAGTGTAAACTATAATGTAAACTGTAGTCCGTGGTTAGCAGCATGCTTCAACATGTGTTCATCAGTCGTAACACACGGACCACACTAATGAAATGTTCATGGGGTAAAGTGTGGGGAGGGGTATTTGGGAATCCCCTATATTTTTGAGGTGACATTTATGTGGTCTAAAACTTCTTTAAAAATAAAAAATAACTTAAGAAAAAAAAAAGAGCAGGAGAGAAAATGGGGCACAGAGGTACAGAAGGAGGAACACCGGAAGAACGAGAGTTTCACGAAGGAGGGAGCGGTTAACGTGGCCGCACACTCCCGAGAGGCTCCGTGAAGAGAAGGCAGACGCTGCCTTTTGGATTCGGCGACTGGCAGGGTGACGGTAGGGTGTTCAGGAGGTCCTGGTTTACTTGTTTTCACTGCGAAACGTCCAGTTTAGCATTTGGCCCAAAAGAAAGGGGCCTGCGTGGGCAACAAGTGGCCTCTGCTCAGGCTCACTCCCCGAGGCCTGGTGCAGCCTGGAGCTGAGCAGAAGGAAGTGGGGCTGAGCGCAGAAGAGGGAAGCGAAGGTAGTTTTAAAATCGTTTCCTTATTCAAGTTGTTTAACTTAGTCAATGGTTTAAAATGCTTAATTGTTACTTTATCTAATGCCTCCCTAAATATTAATATCTCTCTATTATAGCGGTTGGCCTCCTTGTTACGCAAATATTATTAAAGTCACCCAGGATGCTCCACGGTGACACATGTATCCAAGGGGCATCCCCCAACTCGGCTGTGTTCATTGAGGAGACAAAGGAGGCTTTGGTCTTTTTTTTTTAAACTGCCTTTTCTTTATGTTTAAAATTTACATACAGTGAAGTACACAGATCTCATGCAATGCTGAGTTATTTTTCTTAAAACAAATTAATTTTATTGGTACAAATTAATTTTATTGAACCATACAGTCCATCAAAAGTATACAATCAGTGATATTTGGTATCAGCACTTAGATGACTCCATGTCATCATTAGAGCATTTTTATTATTTCAATAATAATAACAATAAACAAAAAACAGAGACAAGCAAGCAAACATGAAAATTACTCACCTGTCCATTTAACCCCAAATAAGAATCAAGATGTGAAGTAGAGTGTCTTGGTATTACTTGGCATTCAAAATAATTCCTACTTATCTGGACTTGAAGGGGATGGTAAGAACTATTAGAAAGTGAAGCTATCCTAAGTTTGTTTCTACGCCTTTGTATCAAATAGTTTTTTGCATTTTGGTCTCGTGGGTATATAGGAATTGGAAAGCAAACTGGAGTGGTGGTGGGAGGCTCAACCATCCAACCCAAACACGCCCTGTTCTGGGAAAAGGAGAATTTGGATTTTCGGATTCAGTTTTACGATCCCTCACATTTCCCTTTTAGATAAAGCTTAAGAAACACTTCATGCAAAATAAACCCAGATGCATTTTACTCACCTGAATGCAATTAATTAGCAGAGCTAAAATTCTTTTAATATATCAGATTTGCCTTTTGGTTTTGACTTAGGTCCTGCAATTGATTTTTTTTTTCTTCATTATACTTAGGATCTTTTGCCAGTCATGAGGAAATTCTGGCCCGATTTAATTCATCCTAACCGCAGTCGCTTCTGGTAGGTGTAAGTTTCTTTTCTAATAGCCATCCTGAGCCTTGAATAACAATTGGGGAAAGCTGTATAAATGTGTTCTAAATGGGAACTCTGGGAAGCATAATAATAGACCGTAGAACCTGCTTCTACTGCAGAGAAGTTTGAAAGCCTTTTATCTAGACACGATTCCGTTTTGCCATAGAGGTGCCTTTCTCCAGTGGATAAAAAATTGAGGGCAATTGGAATTTACCTTATAATTTTATCTTCTAATTGATGGGCTATTCTTCATACTTCATTTTTAAAAAATTCCTCTACAAAGGTTTGACTAATCCACATACTTGAATATCTAAGAAGTTGTCATTTCAAACCAGACAAGAGAGAATATTCCTCTTAAAAAGTATGCTGTTGTTTTGAAATACACTAAGAAAAAAAAAGAAGAAGAAATGATTATCTTATTCCTATGACTTAGGGAGGAGAAAGTGAAATTTTCACTTAAGGCTAAATCCTCAGTCTGTTTTATCAATTGGCTTTTTTCCCCCCTCAGTCTGTTTTAAATACCTTTAAGTTTATGAGGGACTGAACCTAATGGAAAAATGCTATGTTTAATTCAAGAAAGCTTTTAAAAAATTGCTTTTGACAACAGTGCTTGACTTTAAGAAGATAAAATTAATATTTCTTTTATTTACAAATTAATGGAAAGGAAAACGATTTTTTCCTCCACCTCACTTCAATATGATAATTTATAATTCAGATGACAGCTAATCAAATTTTGCCGAGAAACATTAACCTGGAAATAGTTTTGTGCGGAATTGTCAGAAAAAAAGAGTTACGTTTAGGAAAAAGCCTTTTTAATAAAACAAAATGGAATGAAAATTAGGTCCGTCTTGCTTAGTCACTGCTAGCTGGAAATTCAGAATATTGATGTTAAATTAAAAATGTCCAATTCCCAGGTATGCATGATTATATGTTTTAAACCAAGTTGATATCAATGTTTTAATATATACTTGTCCCCAACATCTACTGATTTAAACCTGCTCCAAAATTCATAATAATTGACATTTATTGGATACTTATTATGAGGTAGGAGCTATTTTTGCTTATGTAAAAGTGCTCTGTATGTTTCAGCTCATTTAATCCAACAGCCCCATGAAATGAATTTGAGAATATTCCTGTTTTATAGAAATTAAGGCACCTGTAATTTATGTTACACTTTCAATTAGTTTGAGAGAATCTCCCTTTTATGCTCCACAGAATATAGAAAGTTATTCTTTCTGGAAACTATGCTACATAAAGACAGTTATCCATTATTATTCTTCCTGTGTTCAATTTCTCTTAGTTTTCTTAGAGTACAGGAACATATAACCAAAGGAGTTATTTAAAACTGGCTCTCTGGATACTTTTTACCATTGAATTAATAATGTATTTAGGTTATTACTTGAGAGGTGGCATATAAGTGCTTTATAAAAGGTTGCGTGAATGCTATTTATTAAAACCTAATGAATTAATTGCTAATAAAGCTTAGGAAACCTGATGTCCGTTTGGTTTTTCTAACCAGCAACTGAATCGACAAGTTATCTGTCATTCTGAAGGTGGATATCAATTACTTTTAGCAGTTGATTGAACAGCAGCACAGTGCAAGGGGAAGGACCTGAACTTAGAATCAAAAGAGGAAGTTCAAGTGCCTGCCCCATTGTCTCTTTTAGCTAGTTTCGTGGGAGCCTCTGTTTCCCCATTTCTAAATTAGAGATGATATTTTTTGTCTCAGAGTTGTGAGAAACAGATGAAGAATGTGAAGATATTTTTTAAAAATTGTGATAAAATATAAAGGATTATCAAGAACAATGTTTTTCTTGAGTAAAAATTGCTTGTCATTCGCCGACCCATCTTTTTATTGTTTTAATTATAAGTCGTATAAGTAGAATGGACATATAAGCTATAAAATTAGTAAAAGCTGTGGGGAATGGGCCTTAGGCATTTCTTAGTAATTACTCTTTGCTGGTTCCTTAGAAATGACTGTTTAGTCTAACTTTTATATGAAATTCTTCAGTGCAAAATACTGTCCGTGTAAGAACTTGCATTGCTCTGTAGATTTGTGGGTGTGGGAACAGTGGTATTTTCTCTTTTTTTTTCAGCTTTGTTTTGTTAATTGATCATGCTGTAATTGTAGAAATGAAGTGGAATTGATAATCAGTGAAAAACTTGACGAGAAGATAAAGAGGACTCTTTGGAGATTGTTTTCTGGGCCACTTGTTTCCAAGCTTAGGGGATTTCCATAACTGTCTCTGTTGCAAATATGGAACTTTATCCTTCTAGTTGTAAAAGAAATAACATACCAACTATATGCAAATATCCCCCTTATGTTTGTTCATTCCTCAATTTTGAGGCTTTTGGGATGACATTGCCTGCTCTGCTCAGATTAGGAGGGGGCTTAGATCTTATGGAACAGGTGGGAGGAACTATTTTGCTTGCAATTGTAGATACTCTTTGGTTTTTGGGGTGGGAATTGTCCATTATCATTTTGTTTGTTGTCCTGGATGAGTACAATGAACTGGAAAGTAGGTGTTGGCTGTAACTCTGCTGAGATTCAGGGCTCAACTGGGATATAAACAGGCTGAAGATTTAAGCCTCTAGACATATATTTAATAGGTATAGTGCTAATTTTAGGTTCAAATAAAAAGAGTAGAAGAATCACGAGTAAGGTAATTATAAATGAGTTTAACTCTGTTCTGTTGGGGAAACATTGTCATATATTCCCAGAGTAAGGTCCACTGGTGGGATGCTAATTTCATGAGGCTGTGTGCCTGCCTATAAAGTCTGGACATTTTTAGAGCCTTTGGGAGCACCCCATATGAGGTTTTGTTTACTGTGACAGATTGTGAGATCTGCCTGAGACGTGTATAAGTTTAACCTCTGAAGTGACCTCCTGACTCACTTTGAAATGTCTTAGCTGCAAAAACTCTTTTGTATTTAATGATTCTCCTTTTTGGTCGAGGTCTTTTTACAAGTGCATTGCTGGTTAGCACTTGGTAGCGCTCCACAGTGCCAGAGAGGCTCTTCCCTGGGAGTCATATCCCACGTTGAGGGAATGAACATTTTTTATTGTGAATCAGTTTCATTAGTTTTCCATTACAGGATTTCTTGTTTCTTGTTTGTTTGTTTTAGAGGCACTGGGGATTGAATCCAGGACTCCGTATGTGGGAAGTGGCATTCAACCACTGAGCTACATCCACTCCCAATCTGTTTGTTTTGATTCTTGCAGGAAGCATGAGTGGGATAAACATGGGACCTGTGCAGCCCAGTTAGACTCCCTCAATTCTGAAAAAAAATATTTTGGTACAAGCCTGGATCTGTATAAAGAATTAGATCTTAACAGGTAGGTTAACTCTATTTTTGTTTTGTCTGTAAAAACAGGCTCCTATCTGTTGTAGAAATGTAGAAATGTTATTGATCATTGCATTCCACACTTCTTATTCACTCCCTCAAGTTCAAGAGCCTCAATCGCCAGGGGTGACTTCAGAGCAATCCCATCCAATCAGTCGCTACCAGCCACGAGTGTGGTGGAGCGCTTGGAATATGGTTTGTCTAAGTTGACATGAGCTGTAAGGCAAAATAAACACCAGGTTCCAAAGACTTTCTGCTGAAAAATATAAGATACCCAAAAAATTTTGTGGATTTGTTATCAGTTAAAAGGACAATATCTGGGATATATTAAGTTAAATAAAATATATTAAAATTAGTTTCACCTGTTTCTTATTACTTTTTGTCATAAGGCTACTAGAAAATTTTAAATTGCATAGGTGGCTGACATTATATTTCTATTGAAATGTGCTATTTCAGAGCTGTTTCTTGACAGAACGAAGAAATAAGGCAAAGAGCGACAGAGAGATTTAAGAGAATATATAATGTTTGTATAATACATAATGTTTTCTGTTTGGTTAAAATTAATTTGGCATTAATCCTTTGGCCTGCATCTGTGGGCATTTTGAAAACTTCGGTTTGGGATATTTTGCAGTTCTTCAAGTTTTGCTACTATTTTATTATTTTATTTTATATTTTATTTTTAAAATGTTTTTTAAATTTATTTTTGGAGTTACCTGGGGCAGGGATTGAACGCAGGGCCTCATATGTGAGGAGCCAGTACTCAGCTACTGAGCTACACAGGCTCCTTTATATTTTAAAGTGCATAAAAAATTGCTACTATTTTATGGTAATTTGACAGGCTAACATATGAGAAAAATGTAACTTGTAGGAATGGTTTCTAGAGGGAAAAAAATCTTTTTTTTTTTTTTAAAGATTTGCCTTCTTAATTCTACTTTTGTGAGCGCCAAGCATTTTAGATTTTCCTTGAAGAAGCTGTGAAAGAGAATATACGCTTTCTACACAGCTTTTAGCAAACATGATATTCCCAGGAATGCTTTTCACACAGTAGGCCTTCCCTCAGGAAACATCTGTTCAGTGAGAGACTAAGTGACACAACCACCCAGGGGATGAGAATGGGACATTTGATCTTGTTCCCACTCCTCAGTGACTCTAGCACAGCTGATTTGTGTGTGTGTGTGTGTGTACAGCTACAAAGATTCGAGAAGTATAAATGGGAGGTACTTAATCTTTGTTGAATAAAGGGATGAATGATGTAGATATTTTAAAACTTTCAGCAGTCTCCATTTATTTTCCTTCCCCTGTTTGATAAAGGAAATCTCCCTGGTATCATCAGCTTGAACCCATACTAATTGTTTGTGACCATGAGGTTCCCATCTGCCTCTCAAAATAGAGGGTATCTGAAGAGGATTCTGGTCTGCAAGTCCTAGAGGGATGATTATTTATCATTTTTTTAGGAGGTACTGGGGATTGAACTCAGGACCGCATACATGTGACGCACATGCTTAACCACTGACCTACACCATCTCTGATTTTTTTTCTCCCCACCCCGAGATGGCTCCCTCATCTCTCTGCTCATTGTATTTTTTGCTAACTGTGTCTGCTTGTTGTCTCTGTTCATTGTGTCTGTTGTGTCTGCTCGTTGTGTCTGCTCATTGTCTGCTCTTCGTAAGGAGGCACTGGAATTAAACCCAAATGGGAGGTGGGTGCACAAACTGCTTGAGTCACATTTGCTCCCCCCAATTATTTCTATTTAATTGCACCTCTTCTGTAGTCTGGGTGATTTACTATATACATTATCTCAGTTAATGTGCATAAAGACTTTTGAAGTGGGTATTATCTACATTTTTTGAAAGTGGAAGTAAGTTTTCAATGACTTTCCTCTTATTGCAATAATACACTACTTTCTATACAAAAAAAATCTATACATAATGAAATTATATAGAATCTGTAACAAGTTGCTGTTCATGTAACTTTCTTGATGAAGTGCAAATTTTAAGAGCTAGAGGAGACTTCAGAATGTGAGGCTGCATTCATTTTGTGGCATTGAAACTAGATCTAAAGAAAGTTAGAGGACCAAATTGTGCAACTTAGTTAGTGTCAGAACTAGGGTCAAAAGGCACACTTAAAAAATACGAACTCTGTTAGCTGGTGATTTTAGGACCTTATTCGTGGAGTGTTCTTTTACATAATCACAGCCAACCTTTAAAGGCTCTGCCCCTTCATTTTCAGGCTCTCTGATCCCTTCCATCCAATCAGAATACTAGCAGTTAGTTTTCTTTTCATCAAAATTAAGTAGAAGATCCATCTGTATGAGATGGGTGACACATTGCATTTGTGGATGCTTTTGTATGCCAAGGGATGGAAGCACATGCCTGGGTTGATTCATCTTTTCAGCAGATTTGATTCATACCAGTGAAATGTAGCTGATTAGCAAAAGGTTCTTGATAATATTCTGGCTTGTAAAGGAATTGTAAACAGTATACATTATAAGCTGCAATGCAGAGGCCATATAATCTCCTGTTTTTTGTTGTTTTTTTGAAAGACATAAACCCTGGTTTATTATGACTGCTTATAATGACAGAACATAAGAATATTTAACACCTCTGATATGCAAGGTCCAGGCATTGGAAGGCCTTGCTCCAGGCAGGCTCTGGATAGGTTGGGCTTGTGGCCCACGAAAGGACGTTTTGTTGATTTTCACAAGTCCCACAGATTTTTGAGTGAAAACAGCATATTTCACCACTGTGTTTAGAATTGAGGCCTGGGAAAACAGTGGGCAGGTTTACAGGGGTTTGTGCTATTTCTAGTGCTCAAGGACCCTTGCCCACTGCTTGTTCCAGGAGCACCCCCTAAAGATAAAAAGACTTACTGATTTTCAGTCTTTAAAGAAACTTATCTTGTCATACAATATGCTTTAAGACAAATTACAGCTGAAAAAGGAATGCCCTTGTCAGTCGTTTTCTTTCCTTCGGGCTAATTCGCTGTCTGATGATTGTTAGTACCTAGAGAGGCGGCCTGAGTCTCTGTCCACCCTGTGTGGAAAAGTCCAGAAAGGTGCGATGGGAGAACTGCAAATTATTATGTTGGGAATGATTACTGTGAGAAACTTTTACATCGTACTCTATAATTATAATCAACTAACATTATGCTACTTTGATGCGATTCTCTATGGCTGGTTAAAACCAAGTACTGTAGGAATTGCTTTGAGGCTAGCTACGGGTAGTTAAGGTCTAAATTAATGCTAGTTTCTAGGATAGGCCTAGAACCCAAAAACATTTGCTAGCTATCTTTTTTTTTTTTTGTCCATTCGCTGTGCGTTCTTCCGTGTCTTTATTTATTTATTTTATTTCCCCTCCCCGCTTGCGGATTGCTTGCTCTCTGCTCTCCGCGTCCATTCGCTTTGCGCTCATCTGTGTTCTCGCTTGAATCCCTTTTCTGTTGCATCACCTTGCTGAGTTGGCTCTCCATGGCACTTACAGGCCGGGTGGCACTCTGCAGTGTCTGCAGGCCGGGCGGCTCTCCGCAGTGTGCGGGCGAGCCTGCCTTCACAAGGAGGCCCTGGGACATGAACCCAGGGCCTCCCGTATGGTAGACGGGAGCCCAACTGATGGAGCCACAGCTGCTTCCCTGCTAGCTATCTTTTAAAGCAGGTATGGCAAACAGGTGATAAAATGTGTGCCAGCTCCAGTTGGTAGGGCCGTTGGGAACACTCTGTTGAAGAGAATTCCACTGGAAAAATGCCTGGTGCAGGTAGCACTGTCTGCTGAGGTTGAGGGAATGCCCAACTGCTGAGTGCCAGCTTTGCTAAAGAGTTTGTTGTCTAAAGTAGTAGAAAAGAACAGTCTCCTTTAAAAATATCTTGCTTAATTTTCACCCTGAAATACAATGTTGAAAAGAAAGAAGAAAATGGCCTTTCATTGTACAGCTAATTTTTTTTTTTCATTTAAATTTTAGTATGCTCCAAAAATTGGGGATAAAACCTTCTCTCAATTACTACCAGGTAAGCCTTTCTTTAAATTTCTTATCTAGAGTGTATCTCCTAAAGGAGGATATCTGGCAAAATGAAAATGTCACTGCAGCTAGTGAGCTACAGTTGTGTTTAAAAGAGAACAACGCAAGCCACTCTCACTTAACTTTTATGTTTGTGAGTAGATTTTATTAAAAATTTTTTTCTTGCATATGTTGAATATAAACTGAAGACTACTTAAAGCAATGCTTTTTAAAAGCTTTTAATCAACTGTATTGAAATGTTTCCACAAACCATCCATCCATCCACAGTGTACAATCAGTGGCTTTTGGTACAGTCACAGAGTTGTGCATTCATCACTGCAATCAGCATTTTCATTACTCCAAAAAGAAAAACCCAGGAGAGTAAAATAATAAGGGTCCCTTTGTTGGCTGAGATCTTGTAATTTTTAGAACATGTGAATGAAGTGCTATTGAATAAGGGGATGCTGATTTCCTTGTCAAAGTTCAGAGAGGTTGAGGGCTGTGCCCAACACCACACAGCTGGTGGAAAGCAGAGTTGGAAACCAGACCCGAGACCCATGCCCTTTCCAGCCATCCGTTGACCGTCCTGATATTTCAGAAGGTTTATCCAGCTGTGCTTAGGCCAACGTGGGTAGAGGTGGGGCAGCCAGTGAGGAGGCTGTAAGAGTCCAGGTGAGAGGGGCTGGTAACCATGCGTCCAGGGCCATTGGTGGGAAATGTGTGTTTCAAATTCTGCTGGAGCCGGCGGAACATGCAATTTTATAATACAGCACGTTCAGTTTTATAACATCATTTTATATTTGAGGAAAAGTCTCTTGTCTTCAGGATAAAACTTTACCAATGAAAGCATGATCACATCTTACTGGCTGGTTACAATATACAAAAGGTAGCTAGTTTCAGCTCAGCAGGTACCCTGTATTTGCAAATGAAGGTTTATTGGATCATGGCCACACTCATTTATTTACGTGTTGCCATGGCTACAGGTGCCACAAAGGCAGAGTTGAGTAGGCAGAGATGAATAGTTGCTAAGTCACAAGAAAGATGGACACACGAGCTGTAAAGCCTAAAATATGCACTGTCTGGCCCTTTAGAGAGAAAGTCTGCGGATTCCTGCTCTAGAGAAACATATCAAAATCGTTTTGTCGGTTTTATGTTTATCATATGGTGTGACTGGAAAAAATTTGCAGAAGATGACTTTGCTGGTTTTTGCTACTTGCTCAAAGCTTCTGTTGGGGAACAGCAACCTAGAGCATCTTATACCGCTGTCCTTGTCCACCAGAAGTCCATTGATCATTTCTCTCAGTCTCTGGGTGAGTTAGGGGAAGTAACTCTGTCCTTTGAGCATCCTTCCATTAAGCCACATATACAGTGTGTTGTCAGGGCCCTGTCTGTCCTCATTTGGACTCACATTTAAATAGGTGAGAGGAACACGTTTTACCTTTTGGCCCAGACTTGAGGTTCAGAAAACTGATTGCAATTGCAATGAATGTAACGATGACAAGAAATGCTTGCTGTGCATCTTCTTTTAGGTACTAGAAATGCTTGATGAATATGAAACTTAGTTTGATTTCTCATCAGATTTTCTGCTTTTGCATCTGACATCCATGCATAATGACAATCTTTTCCACGTGCTCACTCATCAGTTTTATGGGGAAAATGCTGCTGCTGGACATTTCCTGGAAAAGATGTTGTTGCAGTGGAGACTGGAAACATGGGTAGGAGTTTGGAAGGGGTGACCCAGGTGGGAAGCCAACATGTGCAGAGGCTCAAGATGAGAGAGGAGACGTCTCTACAACGAATTCAAAAAGTTCCAGGTCGATTGACTGAGCTGTAACATAGTGGTGGGTAGGAGGCTGGCGAGCTAAGCGGGAGTCAGATCATCAAGGGCCTTGTGTGTGCCATTAAGCAGTTAGGACTTCATCTCGAAGAGAGGCAGGCAGCATCGAGCATTCAGAGCAGATCTGTATTTCAGGCTTCACGACGGTTGCAATGTGCAGTTGGGGGGAGACGGGAGATAGAGACTGATGAAGGCGGCTACTGTGGGGGACCATGTGAGAGCAGTAGGGGCCTACACTGATTTGGGCTGCTAAAAGCAGATACAATAAAATGGGTTGGCTTCATCAATGGGATTTCATCAGCCTACGAGCTTACAGTTTTGAGGCGGTGAGGACGTCCAAATCAGACATCATCGAGGCGATGCTTTCTTTCCAGAGACCGGCGGCCGGTGACTCATGGCTTCTCTGCCTCCTGGCAAGGCACATGACAGCGTCTGCTGGTCTCTCCCTTCCTTTGTGGGTTTCACTCCTTTCATTTTCTTGCTTCCATGGCTTGCTTTCTCCATCTGAATTGCATTCTTTTATAAAGGACTCCAGGAAGAGGATTAAGATCCACCCTGGGCCATGCCTTCACTGAAGTAGCCTCATCAAAAGGTCCGACTTACAATAGGTTCACACCTACATGAACGGAGGAGCTTTAAGAACATGATCTTCTGGGGGTACATACGGTTCTAAACCACCACCGCCAGGCTCACAGTTGTGCAGCTGGGGAGACAGGAATGTCTTTGAGAAGCTTAGGACTTGGCTGAAGGTTGGACCCATGGGGCGAGGAAGAAGGCAAGGTGAGAATAATGTGCTGGATTTTGCCTTGGGCCTCAGAGTGGATGGTCATGCCATTTACTGACGTTGGGAACACAGCAAGGGGAGGGACTATTTGAGGGGAAGATAATTAGCTCAATTTTGGATAGTTGGTAAGGCATCCAGATGCCTACTCTCCTGTAGCTGTGGATTCTAGAGAGATCTGGGTCAAGTTCTGTGTGGTGGCAGCCTTGGGGGTGGAAGGATGACTTAAAGAACAGTGGAGAAGTCAACCTTGAGGAGAATGACAGAAGGGAAGGAACCCCGAAGAGGTTGAAGAAGGAACACCAGACAGGCAAGAGGGGCTCATGGCAACCCACTGCGTCCACTGAAGCCTGTGGCAAACAATGTTTTGAGGAGGTCGCTGGCCGTGTCAGAGGCTGTGGGGAGCTCAGGGACGGTGAGGACTGAGGAGGGGTCACTGGGATTTGTGATGAGGAAGTCGCGGGTAATCCCGCAGTGGTCGTTTCAGTGGCGTGGGGAAGCCACACTGCCCTCGGCTGAGGGATGAGGCGGGGACTGAAAACTCGGTGGTCTTTTTGGGAGTTTGGCTCCGAAGGGAAGGGGCGAGAGGAAGAGACGAGCAGCAGGATGGGTTCCAGAGAGAGCAGGAAGGGAAAGGGCCACGCATCTGCTGCGCCAAATGTGTAGTCGGGGGCAGGGAGGTAGGGGACTCGATGGCTTCTCTCGCTGTGAAGTCGCAGGTGCCACCAAACGCAGGTGCCACCGTCTGCTGAGGATACATGGAGGGGGCGACGGGGACAGAGCTTTGAAGACAGTGGGAAGGGCTGAGGGAGCTTTGGAGAGGGGGAAAGAGCAGAGGAGGAGTCATTTGGAAGGGGTCACTGTGTGGTGTGTGACATTTTACATAAGACGGCGCTGGGAAGGGAGGAGAGAGGGCTGCGCTCGCGACAGACAGCAGGAAAGTCAGCTGCAGCTTTGGAGCTAGACAGACTCAGGAGAGAGAGGGAGTGAAAATGTTTGGAAAATGTTTAGGGTAGCTTAGTGTGTGTTCGTGGGGCCCTGGCGCCGGATAGGGCTGGAGTTGATCGCTCCTCTCACCGGGGGGTCTAATGTTCCAGAATCTTTTGGGGTCCTCATCTCTATAAACCAGCGCTAAATCGCTGAGCTAGCTCTCCTTGAGGGCATCGTACTGAAGTTGATAGTTTTTTCTGTTTATTTGCGGAGAATGTAAATAAAAGCATTGCAATCCGAATAGAACATCATAGATTTTTCGTTTGTTTGCAGAGAAGGTAAATAAAAGCGTTTCAATCCAAATAGAACACACTAGATTTTTTCTCTGTTGAAATTTCCTGTCTAACGTACTTTATTTAATTTCAGATTTCAGATATTAAAGATGCCCTTGCCGGTATATATGGAGTCATACCTAAAATCCAGTGCCTTCCGCCAAAACAGGTGGTGTGTTTTGTCTTCCTTTCTGTTTTATTATGAAGGCAAGTTTAACTCCCTGGACACAGGGTTCCCGGGAGCAGAGTGGAATTAGTATGTACGTGCGTTCGTGCACCTCTGTGTGTGTGTGTATTTTGAACTAGCAGACTTTCCTTTGATATCGTGCGGGAAGAGGGTTTGTTTCCTTGCCACTTATTTCTAACAAGAATATCCCTGTTCTGGAAAGGACGTTGGAGCTGGGAGAAGAAGGGAGGTGAAATATTACTGTGGTTTAAAATGTTCTAATGTAGACTATCTCTACACTTTTACACTGGTAACTTTAGTCATGTTAATTGTTTTTTTGTGCAATTTCTAGACAAAATTGTAGTTTCTTTTGCCAACTGATCAAAAACTTAACTTTGAGCAATAGGGAACTGTTTCCCTGTTTTTCTCCACAAAAGCCATCCATTTTCTTATCCTAATATCTTGAAATAGATGCTGTGTGTGCAGTTGAGGCTTTGTTAGATGCACACATTTCCTGTTAATTTTTTTTCCCTAAGATCAAACCTGTATTTCTGCACACACAAGTACGACATTGGTGTAGGAGAAGCCTCTTGGATCTACTAGAGCTGCAGCCTAGCTCCCCTGCCTCCAGTGGGTCCCTTTGCGCCACTGCCTTCAATTCACGACTGCTCCCCAGTTTTCTTGTTAAAACAAGGGAGGTTTGTTTCTTAATATTTTGGGTATCTGGAATCTTATATCTCTAGCCATTATTTAGTCATCTTCCACTTCTGCAACTTCATGATTCTAAAACCATGATGAGAATTCGAGACCTGGATTCTAAAATGTCTTTCCCTTTTTTATGTTTAGGATGAGAAAGTACAGATGCTTGGGCAGATAGAGCTGTGCCTCACCAAGGAGCTAGAGTTACGAAACTGCACGGAGCCGGGGGAGCTGCACCTGCCCAGGCAAGAAGCCTCAGGGGCCGGCGTGGCTGCCTTCAGTTCGATGCTCTCAGTCTGTGAAGACGGCCCAGCCTTTTACCCGCCACCTGATGAGACCAAACGCTGATGTCAAAATTTCAGAAGTATTCCATGTTTTGAAAAGCAAGAGGAGATCACCAACTGCAGTGCTTTTTAAGAAAACGTCTCCAAAGCGAAGCCTCACATGTACAACTCTTTAATAGAAGCCTGTTTGCTTGTTCTGTTTTCACATCCGTGCCTGTGGATTGACTTTTGGAGTTCAGGTTGAAAATGGAATGAACTTTAAGTGCATTGAAAGAAACAACATATTCCAAGCCCAAGTAGCTAGCTCGTGGTTGAAATAAAGCTTACAAGTACTCTTTTTTTTTTTTTTAATTCATTTAATTCTCCCCACCCCCGTGCTGTGTCTGTTTGTTGTGTGCTGGTCTTCTTTTTTAGGCAACATTGGCAACCAAACCCAGGACCTGCCATGTGGGAGGGAGGTGCCTAATTGCTTGAGCCACCGCCACTCCCTTTGTTGGGTCTCTCATTATGTTTTCCTCCTTGTGTCTCTTGTTGAGTCATCTTGTTGTGACAGCTCGCCATGCCAGCCCATCACATTGGCTCAATGCTTTGCTATTCGTCTTTGGGAGGCACCAGGAACTCCCGTGTGGTAGGCAGAAGCCCAACTGCTTGAGCCACATTTGCTTCCCACAGATGCTATTTTTTTTTTATTAATCTCTTCTTTTTATTTAGAAGCTAAAGCAGGCCTCCTTTGAGTTTGGGCGAATGTGCTGATTGAGGAAAATTGCTTGCCTGTGTTTTCCTGTTGGAATACATTGCCTTCTTAGTAGTGTGGGGGAATCTATTTGGACAGAGATCTGTTTGTAAGTAGCAGCCACACTAACACTGGAGTATATTGGGGAGCATTTGAAAGCATCCCCAGTTCAGTGTGGATGGTTCTCTGTTCCATGTGGTTCAAGTTCAGGATATTTCTTTCTTGCCGGATACTCCATTTTGCATGAGGCAATCAGGTGTCCTCTTAGAACCTATAGAGCTGGACAAGGAGGAATAATCTGGCAGGTGAGTGTAAAGTATTTCTTGTTACAGTGTCTTCCAGAAATGTGCACAGGTCTTAAAAAAACTAACCCCTTGTGGTAGTTTGATGGACTCCAGAAAATCGTGTACTTAGAGCTAATCCATGTCTAAGGGTGTAGACCTATTGTAGGTGGGACTTCTGTTTTTAATATAATCTTATTACAGAAGTTGTGAATTTAGAAAACAATCATGCACATGGTTAGAATTCCCATACAACAACCCTTCACTAACACACCACACCGCTGTGGAACATTTATTACAGATTATGAGATCTCATCAGACTCTTACCACTAACTATGGTCCATCGTGTACCAGTGGCATATTTTTCCCATACTGTAGGTGGGAACTTTTGATTGGATTATTTAAGTGGCGCGTGGCCCAGGGCAGGTCTTAATCCTTTTACTGGAGTCCATTATAAACATGAGGAATATGGAGGGACAGACAGACCCATGGAAACATAGAGAGAAAGCCACAGGATCAGAGAAAAAGCCAGGGGGAGCCAGAAGCTGAAAGCAGTGAGACGTGAAAGAGGAGGGAGAAACCAGCAGATGCCACCCTGTGCCATGTGGCAGAGGAGACCAGGATCACTGGCAAACTGCTCTTCAGGGAGAAAGCAATACTTGATGATGCCTTGACTAGGACATTTTTTTCAGCCTCAAAACTGTAAGCTTACAACGTAATAAATCCCTACTAAAAAGCCAACATATATTTGATACATTGCATTCTGGCAGCCCAGCAGGATAACACACCCCTCTCCCCCACTTTTTTTTCCCCCAGAAGAGATTTGGATTGTAGTTATCAAGTGAGCCTGCCTAATTTCCTAGGACTTGTTGGTAGATGCTTTTCTGGGCTGCTCTATCATCTCTAACTTGCAAACTCTGAAAGCTGTAGGTTTGTTTATATCGCATTTCACTTCTTTGCTATTTGAAGGTAATCTGGGCTCTGTGAAAGATTTGAGTTGCTGATAAGTATTTTAAAATGCTGTCCTTAAATGTGGCCCCAAGTATAATATTTCCATCCTGAGGTTCTTTGTTCAATTTGAAGTGTGAAATATCCTTTACTTTTATTTTTTTAATTTATATTTTAAAAGATTTATTTATTTATTTCTCTCCCCTCCCCGCCCCACCCTGGTTGTCTGTCTGTCTGCTACATCTTCTTTGCTTCTGTTGTTGTCAGCAGCATGGGAATCTGTGTTTCTTTCTGTTGCATCATCTTGCTGTGTCAGCTCTCCGTGTGTGCGGCACCATTCCGGGGCAGGCTGTACTTTCTTTCACCCTGGGCGGCTCTCATTATGGGGTGCATTTCTTGCGTGTGGGGCTCCCCTATGGGGGAACACCCCTGCATGGCAGGGCACTCCTTGCGCGCATCAGCACTGCGCATGGGCCAGCTCCACACGGGTCAAGGAGGCCCGGGGTTTGAACCGCGGACCTCCCATGTGGTAGACGGATGCCCTAACCATTGAGCCAAGTCTGCCGCCTATCTTTTACTTTTAGATGTATAAATGTTTTTTCTTGCTATTGATAGAAAGCTTTAGACTTCTAGTACCCACTTGAAGTAACCATCCTTACCTGCTGTGATGGGATTTCATTTTAAAAATCAGAATAGCTAATGATCTATAAAATGAAATATTTCCTATATTTTATTAAAACTACCTTTTAGCATTATCTTTTTTTTTTTTTTCCTGGTGCCCAGTGGGTTCTTTCAATGTGTAGATTCAGGTCTTTTACTTTACCTAGGACATTCCCAAGTACTATAGTTTTAAATGTTAGTTCTGTTATATTTGTTTTAATTTTCTTCTTCAGGGACACCAATTATCCACACAGTAAAGTGTGTTCATCTAAAGGTTACCACTAGAGTGAAAATAAAAATCTTCCTAAGTACCAAAATAAATTTTTTAAAAAGCAAAAAGGATACCTTAATATAGACACAGTAAATATAGCATAATTCCCAGAGTACTTGCAACATACTACAAAATGACAGAATTGAAACAAAGTATATCAACCAGATTAGTACATATGAATGAACTTAAACTGCCTGTTATTTTTTTTTCCCAAATTGGCTCACAGGGAAAATCTAACTGTGATGCAGACACTGTTTAATTTCCTGGCTGCTAAAGCAGATACCCTAGAGTAGGTTGGTTTAAACAACAGGAATTGATTGGCTCACGGTTTCGAAGCAAGGGGAAGTCCAAAGTGGAGCTGCGGAGGGGACGCTTTCTTCTGGAAGATGGGCATTCTGGGGCTGGCGGCCGGTGATGACCGGCCCTTGGCTTTTCTGTCACGTGACGATGCCCATGGTGGCCTCTCCTTGCTTTTCGCTCTGTCTGACTTACACTCTGTCCATAAAAGACTCCAAGAATCTGGACTAAAGCCCCACCTGATTCAGATGGGCCACACCGTAACCGAAGTCCCATCGTGAGGAGATCTTAGTCTCCATGGTCCACACCCAGCAGAACGCAGCCAAGGGCAAGAACGTGTCCAAAGGGGGACGTGCAACTCAACCCAGAGCACACACCTCAAGTGCAGAGATTCAAAAAGGCTGACAAATCAAGACAGGGATGAATGGAGAAAAGAAGGCAGGTAGTGTAACCCTGGTAACGGACTCAGTAGAATTTAAGTCCCCCCCAAACATGAAAAGAAACCAAGAAGGGCACTTGGTAAGTTTAAAACTGAGCTTCACACTCATGTGCTAAAACAAAGAAAGCGACTAAATAGAAAAGACAGCTTCTTCAGACAGTTCATAAAGGGAAATTATCCAGAGATTTCATCGGACCCAGTACCTTTATTTTTTCTTTTCTGAATTGAGAGAGCAACTCCACTCCTGCCTTCCATGTGAAATGAAGAGCAGCTTTTGATCTCTTAGGAAAGCAGAGCATGCCAGTACCGAGAGCTCCTTCCTGACCTGCTCCCAATATTCACTTTTCTAACTTTGCCCTGCTCATCTGCCCCCTATTTACAGAGGCTATCGCCTGGCTCTTGAGTTTCCTGTTTTTACTTTTTCCCCCTGTTGGCTTTCCAACTGAGAGTGTATTTGTTTCTCTTGCCCTGATGATTTGTGTTTGGATGTTTGTAAAAAAGGGGGGAAAAAGGTAAATAAGGGATATTACTTTGTGTCTAGACTGGCATGATGGAGTTTGCGTATCGGCTGTACATATTCCCAGTAGAGTTGTTTTCCTCTGGGGATGTCATTACTCAATATGTAACCCTCAGTACCTCTGGGAGTCATTTAAAAGAGGACTGTCACTTCTTTGGAGGTGTTTTGCAAATACACGGGGCCCCAGGCTAGGGTTTCAGCTTCCTTGGTTCCAGATGAGCCAGTGAATTTAAACAGACTTCCAATTTGAATTGTGTTTATTTAGCAGCCTCGGAGGAGTCAAGGAAAGTAGCAGTCAGGCCATACCCTTCAGAAACTGATCTATCCCCAGTCTGCGTGTTAATTTTTTCTTTAATCAAGCCACATGCATTTATTAATAGACGTGTCTCAGCATTTCTTGAGTGTGGATTTGAACCTAGAGCCCAAGAGAATTAACAACCAAGAAAAAGGCCTGACGTTTGACAAAGAGCATTTACCGTGAAGGGTGGTGCTGTCCTTTGAAGGAGTATAGACCGGTAATGACTGTGCCCTTTATTTTAAATCTCAAATTGAGGGGAAGCCAGATTCGCTTGTCTCTTCATTGCTCATCCAACAAATCAGCACTGGTCTCTTTCCTAACCTAAGTGGAAGACTGCTGGGTAGAGGAGGGGGGATAGAAAAGCGAATACTCCACAGAGATAAGAAAGAGGCCAAAATAACTATCATTCAAAGTGGAAAGAGGAGGGAGACTTCCGGGAAGATGGCATCGGAGTAGGTAGGCAGGGCTCAACTTTCACAAAAACAACTGCAGAAGGGCAAAAATCTGTTGGAAGGAGCTGCTTTGGGGATCAGCAGACCAGGAGAGATCCGCACATCCTCCAGAAGAGTGAAGGACAGAGAGACGAAGATGCCAAAGTGAAAACTGTGAGCTACCTGCTCCTGCAGCTGGGAATGGCACTTGTCCCCCACCCTCAAGGCAAACAGCCTGGATAAAACCTGTGGCTCACTGCAGCCAACTGAGAGAGGAACAGAGAACTTCTTTGGCAAGAGGGAGGGTGGAGATTGTTTCTCTTCAGTGAATTGGGCCAGCAGAGCCTGCTTTGAATCTCAGCTCTGGCCAGACCAGAATCATGGGCAAGTGGAAGTTGAAAGAGACACCCCTGTGGGACGATTCGCCCATGAGCGCCATCTGCTGGTCAGTCTGGAAATTGCAAGGAGAAAAAAACAAATGTGTTTTGGTGTCTCTTGTCCCAGACCTCTTGGATCAGCGATGTGCCCCATTAGTGAGTGCCTCGCCCTATTTTGATAGAGCAGAAAGAGGAGAAAACAAGGAGAAAGTCAGTTCAGGCAAGTTTGGGGATACAGGTATCTCCCACACAAGGTAGTAGAGCAAAAGGACTCTGAAGGGTGGAGAGAAAACCAAGGGACTCGCCAAGGGGGCTCAGGGAAGGGGCTGTGTCCTTGCCTGGGAGTATCCCTGCAGGCATCATGGAAAAGAGGACAGTTGGACTTGACCTAGAGGGGCGAGTGGAGACTGGGATTGTGGAAACAAGGGAAAGACACCCTTGATAGTTGAATCAACCCTGAAAGACAGATTGAAGTCCTAGCCCCTGGGACCTC
This sequence comes from Dasypus novemcinctus, assembly GCF_030445035.2. Classification (NCBI taxonomy): domain Eukaryota; kingdom Metazoa; phylum Chordata; class Mammalia; order Cingulata; family Dasypodidae; genus Dasypus; species Dasypus novemcinctus. The sequence goes on along the minus strand of NC_080700.1, from coordinate 28,454,771 downwards.
ACGAGTGTGAACTTATGTGGACACAGGGTTGTTGCAGATGGAATTGCAACGATGAGCCATCTTGGAGTAGGATGGGTCCTTAATCCAGTGTGACTGTCCTTTCAAGAAGGGAAGAGGAGACATAGCTCCTGGAGGGAAAAGGCAGAGACAAAAGTGCTGCAGCTGTAAGCTGAAGGAACACTGGGGACTGAGGGTCACACCCGAAGCTAGAAGAGGCAGGGATGGATTCTCCTGCAGGTTTCTATGGAGCATGGAGCTGATGGCACCTTGATTTCAGCCTCTTGGCCTCCAGAATTTGGAGAGAAGATAGCTCCATGGTTTTAAGCCATGCAATCTGTGGTACTGCTTTTTACAGCAACCCTAGGAAATGGAGACAGATACTGTAAAACACAAAAAATCCTTCAAGACAATCAGCCCCTTTTCTCACAATGGCAGTGTTACCTAGAGACCCTCTCATTCTCACCTTCGCCAGTAGCGTTTTCCTGTTGCTTGAGAAAAGGGAGGTAGTTCATGGTCAAGGTCCTTTATCTACCTGACAGCAGAACATGGCTAGAAAGCAGTGCTTCCATGTCCAGGTAGTCATTTGTGATTGGTATTATCATTAGCGAGGATGTCATATTCAAAACTAGATTCTTTATCTTCCTGTTTGCCTTAGTCTGCCAAAAGCTGCCAATGCAATTTACCAGAAATGGGCTGGCTTTTATAGTGGGGATTTTTATTAGGGTAAAAGCTTACAGTTCCAAGGCTATGGAAGCGCCCAAATCAAGGCATCCCAGAGATGCTTTCTCACCAGTGGTCAGCTGTGGCAGATCCTAAAGTCCTGCCATGTGGAGAGGCAAGGGCAGGACTTCTGATCTCTCTCTACTTTCCCTGGAGCTCAACTGTGGGCCATCAGGCATCTCTCCCTGGGCCTGTCTCCTTGAGGCTCTGGAGCTTCTCTGTCCTTCTGTAGCTGTAGGGAACCTGGAGTTCTCTCTCTCACATGGCACAGGAAAGGTGGCGATGGCACTTTTTTCTGTGTGCTTCTGTTTTCTTGAAAGGACAGTCACACTGGAGAGGGTGGAGACCCAACCTGGGTCCTGCCTCATGGACACAGTCCAATCAGAGGGCCCCCACACTGACAGCATGGATTAGTTCAAAAGTATAATCCTTTCTTTTTTTTTTTTTAAAGATTTATTTATTTTTATTTCTCTTCCCTCCCCTGCCACCCCTGTTGTCTGTTCTCTGTGTCTATTTGCTGCGTCTTCTTTGTCCACTTCTGTTGTTGTCAGCGGCACGGGAATCTGTGTTTTCCTTTTTGTTGCGTCATCTTGCTGTGTCAGCTCTCTGTGTGTGCAGCGCCATTCCTGGGCAGGCTGCACTTTCTTTAGCTCTGGGCAACTCTCCTTGCGGGGCGCACTCCTTGCGTGTGGGGCTTCCCTACGCGGGGGACACTCCTGCGTGGCACGGCACTCCTTGTGTGCATCAGCACTGCGCGTGGGCCAGCTGCACACGGGTCAAGGAGGCCTGGGATTTGAACCGTGGACCTCCCATGTGGTAGGCGGATGCCCTAACCACTGGGCCAAGTCCGCCACCCATAATCCTTTCTGGGATTCACAAAATTCAAACCATCACACCATTGAAACCTCTTCTACCTCCATCTCAGTTAATGACACCCACGTCCTTGTTCAAGGTCGACAGTGCAACGTTAGATTGGAAATGTTTCTTTTTCTCTTATTTCCCTTCGATCATTAAAAGCATTACTTGATTCTATATATCCATTTTCTCCTTTCCATTTTTCATTTAGTTCGAGCCTCATGCTCGACCACAACATTGACTCCTAAGCATTCTTATTGTCTTAAGGCTGCATATCAGCATTGGTGTGATTTAACATCCTTAATTACAGCCGCTGGCTCTCTGTGCCCTAGGACCAAGCATCCAGTTACTAGTATGGCGAACCAACGACCTTCACCCCGTCTCCACCTGACCTTGCCAGCAGCCTCTCCAGCCACTTCCCCACGCCTCCCGAAGGCTCTGATCAATGCTACTGCATTGCCTGGGTTTTCTGTACTGTTTGGGTAACCTGGGAGGCCCTTCTAATCCTTAAGTTTAGCAAAGTCTTCTCTATGTTTTGGTACCTAGATCCAAGGTCAACCATTCAAATTTCCCCCAGACCTCTTGGGCAGCACCCTGCCTCTGGGCTCTGCGTTCTAGTGGAGGACTTGAAGGGGACCCAGACAATAAATAAAATAGGAAAAGAGAGCTTTGTATTTAATGGCGATAAGACTGAGAGAAAAGCAGGGAAGAAGGGTGGGAGGGCTTGCAGTTTTTAAGGATGTGGTCCTGGAAGGCTTCCTTGAGAATATAATCTTTGTACCTGAAGGAAGTGCAGCAGCAAACAATGGAAGAATTTCCAGGTAATGGAAACAGCATGTGCCAAAACCCTGAGATAGGAGCATGAAAGGCCTGTCTGAGGCAGAGAAAGAGCTTAATGAGCTTGGAGCAAGTGAGCAAGACAGGAGAGCTGGAGACTAAGAACTCCACCACTGGTTTAGTTTGCCATAGGGCTGCCAATGCCAAGTACCAGAAATGGGTTGGCTTTTATAACAGGGATTTTTTTTAGCAGATTTTTTATTGTCTTTTTTTTTAAAAGATATATAGATCACACAAAATGTTACATTAAAAAATATACCCCACTCATCATCCCCTGCACCGCCCCCCCCCCCCCCAGTTCTCCCACATCACCAAATTCTTTCATCATTGTGGCACATTCGTTGCATTTGATGAATACATTTTGGAGCACTGCTGCCCCACATGGATGATAGTTTACATTGTAGTTTACACTCTCCCCCAGTCCATTCAGTGGGTTATTGTAGGATATGTAATGTCCAGCCTCTGTCCCTGCAATATTATTGAGGACAATTCCAAGACTGAAAATGCCGCCACATCACACCTCTTTTTCCTTTTCCCTGCCCTCAGCAACTCCCATGACCAAAGACTCCACATCAATGATACAATTTCTTCCATTGCTAGAGTCACACTAGTTCTATAGTAGAATATCCGTAAGTCCATTCTAATCCATACTTTATTCCTCCATACAGTTCTGAAGCCATGAAATGTCCAAATCAAAGCACCCTCAGAGATGCTTTCCCACCAACGTCAGCTACTGGTGATCCTGATGTCCTGCCACATGGTGAAGATGGCAGCCAGGAAGGCTGGGGCTCCTGCCTTCCCCTCCAGATTCTACCATCTTCCCGGAGCTCCACTGTGGGCAAGCAGGCATGGGGCTTGTGTTTTTCCAGGCCTTCTCTTAGTCTCAGCTCCTCTGCTTTCTTCTCAAGTTCAGCTGATCAGTCAGATGGCTAACTCTTCAGTCCTGAGCTACTCCATGGGCCCAGCCTCTTGGGGGTTTTTTGCTTAAGCTCTGACCGCTAGAGATCCTTGAGTCCTCTGTCACAAGGCAGGGTCAAAAATGGTGGCTTTCTTTGTGTGTCTGTCTCTCTGTGTCCCCATTTATATCAGACACAGCAAGAAGGTGGAGACCCAGCCTGGCTCATGCCTTACTGACATAGTCCAATCAGAAGGGCCCCACACCCAGGAATGTTCAAAAACATAGTCTTCTTTTTTGGAGGTCACCAAGTTCAAATGACCGCACCCAGCAAGCGGGGTTGAGAGTCGTGGAAGTCATTGTCAACTTGAACTATTGTGATTAGTAATCAAAGAAAATGTGGCATTGGTGTGGAGAAAGTGGCCATGGTGGCTACTGGGGGTAGGGAATGGGAGGGAGAGATATTATGGGGAGGCGTTTTTGGGACTTGGAGTTGTCCTAGGTGGTGCTGCAGGGACAGTTACTGGACATTGTATGTCTTCCCATGGCCCACTGGGTGGACTGTGGGAGAGTGTGGGCTATGGTGTGGACCATTGACCATGAGGTGCAGTGGTGCTCAGAGATGTATTCATCAAATGCAATGAATGTCTCATGATGATGGAGGAGGTTGTTGTTATGGGGGGAGGAGTGGGGTGAGGGAGGTGGGGGGTATATGGGAGCCTCATATTTTTTGAATGTAATATTAAAAAAATAAATAAAGACAAAAAAAATAAAGGCAGGGATTTTGTTTTCCTGATTTCTGTGCTCGTTGAGTATACCACGGTGTCTGGAATGCACATTAAATCCAAAGTAACCATCTCTAATTATTGAATGACTCCATGAATGAAATAGTAAAAGAAAAAATGGATATGGTGTGGATGGTCTGTGCTGTGAAAGTAACTTAACTTGTCACCACGCTCAGAGGGAGAAGTCCCATGAGTCGTCTGTCTCTGAATCTCTTTCTGTGGTGTTTTTGCAAAATTCAGAGTAGGACTAAAAAGCATTTCCTCTGGATCCCAAGGCAATTGAAAATCACACCATAAATATTTTTCCAAAGTTAAACTATGTTGCCTCTACGTATCAATTTAGAAGCCTGAACGAGACTCACATCCTGTAAAGAAACTTGCTTTTCCTTCCAAAGATCTAGCACTTGAAATGAAATGTCCAGGACACAATCCAAGATTTGAAATCAATATTTGTTATTTCCACAATGAGATGGATCGATGGCATTGTTTATGGGATGAGCTGCTTTTCCATAGACGAGATAGATGATAGCTAAGATCTCCTTACCCTAAGCAATTTGACAGGTAATGTGGAGCACTGCAATTTTTTATAATTTTGGTAATGGAAAAAAAATTTTTTGAGTGACTGTAATGAGTCTTCCATTTATTTTATACAAAAAGGACAGAATTAGCATTTTAGGCTCAGATGGTATTGGGTTATTAGAAAGTTCTAGACGTAGAAAGTTAAGAGTTGTTAAATGCCTTATCGACTTTTCTGTTGAATTGCCTTGAACATTTGGACTTAATTTCACACTCATGATCCCTTTTTTTCAGGGAGCAAGACTTATGCGCTAACTTTTCCTATACATTTTCAGATGCTGAAAAACAAAGTCTGCCAAGTAGTACTGGCCTATTTTTTTTTTCAATTTTCTTTTTTTTTTCTTTATTTTCTTTTAAATGTTACGTTAAAAAAATATGAGGTCCCCATATAACCCACACCCCACCCATGCCACCCCTCCCCCATCAACAAACTCTTCCAATATTGTGGCACATCCACTGCACCTGGCGAATACATTCTGGAGCACCGCTGCAGCACATGGACAGTGGTCCACATTGTAGTCCACACTCTCCCCTAGGCCACCCATTGGGCCATGACAGGACACACAATGTCCAACACCACCTGGGACAACTCCAAATCCTGACAATGCCCCCACACCATATCTCTTCTTCCCTCTCCCGACCATCAGCAGCCACTGTGGCCACCCTCTCCACATCACTACTACAATTTCTTCCCTTACTAATCACAACAGTTCCCCAGCAGAACACCAGTAAGTCATACTGGCCTATTTTTACCTGCAACAAAATGGACTTTGATCAGCAAAGAAGAGCGCTTGGAGAGCGCCTGTCACCATCTGCTTTGGAACCTACCACTAGATGGTGAACTCCTTGTGCTGCCCACGTCACCTACCTGGACACAGCAGGTGTTTAATAAATGTCCATCTTGAGCCGAGGAACGACAGCCAGTCATGGGCCAAAGAGTACAATCTGCATCAAAAGCCATATGTTAGATAAAAACTGAAGATTCAACCAATCACCAAGACATTTCCAGTGTTCAGAGGCATGGCACCCCTTTAATCAGAAACGTAAGTGCCCGATTTGGAGAGATGTAAGAGGCTCAGAGGTAAGAGTTCTGTTTAGGGCATGTTTAGATCCAGATGAGTATTTCCACTTCTTGGATGTATTGAGTAAGCATCGGGGAGCGGTAAGAGCCATTGGTTTAACTTTTTGACTCATCAGCATAAATGTGTTTCTTTCCAACAATTATGGTTTTAACAAAACTACATCAAGTTCATGGGAGAATTTTAGTAACTTACAGAAGGAAAGAATCATGGAGAACATAGTCCTGAAGTTTGGCAAATCCTTAAGAGTCTGGAAATTACATGGTTAGTTGTCTAGTTATAAAAGAGTTCTGAGGAAGGGCTGAACAATACAAAGTTACAACCAATCTGATTGTAGAATAACTGGTTGGTTAGAAGGGAGAACTTGGCAGAAATAAGAGAAGGCTGAACCAAAGCAGCCGTTGTGCAAAAGAGTATAAAACCAAATTTAAAACTTGAGCGATTCATCGTTGCAAGAAAGATTACTCTACGAGTAAATTGGATTCTTAGCCCATTTAAATTTCCCCCTGCCACGAAATTCAATTCAGTTACACAAATATTTTTTTTTTTGAAGACTTATTTATTTATTTCTCCCCCCTCACTCCATTGTCTGTTCTCTGTCTCCATTCGCTGTATGTTCTTCTGTGTCTGCTTGTGTTCTCATTAGGCGGCTCTGGGAACTGATCCTGGGAACTTCTGGAGTGGGAGAGAGGCAATCGCCTCTTGCGCCATCTCAGCTCCTGATCTGCTGCTTCTCTTATTGTCTCACCTCTGTGTCTCTTTTTGTTGTGTCATCTTGCTGTGCCAGCTCTCCACATGGGCCAACTTGCCACACAGGCCAGCTTGCCTTCAACAAGAACGCTGGGTATTGAACCCTGGACCTCCTATATGGTAGACGGGAGCCCAATTGCTTGAGCCACATCCACTTCCCCACAAATATTTTTTGTGACTTCATGTTTACAGAAGGCATTGAGCTAGGCAGTGGGGGTATGAAATGAATGAAAGAAGTGAAATCCTTTAAGATTTTATTAAACTGCTACTCAAGGAACTAAAATGGAAGGTTTGTATCTCCAATAAATGAAAGGGCCAGGAATCACCAAAGCAACCAGGGGAAAAAACCAAACACATCCACCAAACCCCTTAAATGCCACCTAAATGATTTAATTTTCTCTGAATGTTCTAGAGCAGAATAGAGCCGGCTACAATAAGAGATAGTTCAATGGTCCCTCAATAGTGTGCTGGGACTCTCATAGCTGTGTTGTCCCATTTAAACCACTGAATAAAATTTAATTTTGCTGCAACTGAGAATTTAAACTGTGATAATGCCTAGACCACCATGTAGATTTTACAATGTGAGGCAGAAAGAGAGGGGTGCAGTAGGCTAAGTAAGATACTGAGAAGTAGATTATCACCAGGCAGGCACAAAGAGAGAATTTACTAGAATTGGACGAACTTGGCATTTTGAGCAGATAAGTTAGTGATCCATGAGCATGTGTACAGGTATTATGATATATAATTTTTCATTGTTAATGATCTGTATCACTGTCATAAATATAGATATTCACACATCTATTAAACATATACATGTCTTAATTATGATACTTGCAGTTACATGTTTTTAAAAAATTGAAACTGTCTTTTAAATGAAAGGGAATAATTGAAAAGTTCTTGTTGGCTTCAGGAACGGTGTGATCAAGAGTCCAGCTCAATTATTCTGCAGTTCTTTTAGCTCTGTCCCCTTCCACAGGGCACAAGAGGTAAAATGGTAGCAGCACTTCCAGGCTCCATATTGTCCAGTAGTTTCCAAGTTACTTCTTGGTAAAGCAAAGCAACTTCTTCTCTAACCCGTCTTCCTAAATTCATTCTTTTCTTTTCTTTTTTTTTTCTGTAAAGGATATATAAGGACAAATGGCACCTTTCTTAGAAACCTTGAGGATTCTAGAGGAAGGACTGAAATTGGTGCTTTGTGCTTAACTATAATACATAAATGCCTAAAATATATACACTGGTATTTTACATCTATGTGTTTGCTTATTTAATTCTCCCAACAACCTTGAAAGGTAGGTTTAATCTTTGCCAATCTAACTAAGAACAGAGAGGAAGAGATAAGTTAACCAATCTGCCTCGAGACATGGTAATGGTAAATGGCATTTTAAAAAGCATTTGGACTTTCAAAATCACCAGCTGCACACCCTTCCTGTCACAAAGCAGAAACTCAGTATTCCTCTGTTAAAGGAGCAAATTCATGCCCAGTGAAAGCCTCTACTTCTCAGCCGTCTTGCCTCCTACCTTGTCCACCAGTCATTGGTGCAAACAGTTGGTGCTATACACAGACTTGCTGAATTGCACCGAATGTGTCATTTCATTTTAGGCTGATATCAACAGCTGGAGAATGCAAGCACCCTTTGACTGTCTTTGTAACTCTGAGAATAATGAGGCTCGATATGTGGCCCTGAAAGATTTTTTCACTCTTCTCTTCTTTGGGTCTTAGTTTACAGCAAAGGACAAAAGAAAGATCGATGGCAAGAGACTGTCATAGAGGGAGGGTTCTCAGAATGAAGTCACGCTCGCGGAGGCAGGCCCTCTTCAGGGAGCAGAAGATGGATGAGCGACGTCGTTGCAGCAGAGTGGACACAAGTGGGGTGCCACATGCAGCCTCACAGAGACGGGAGATTCCAAAACTCTGGAGGACCTCCTCAAACAGAGTTTGGACCCACATGCCCTGAGAGAAGCATCACAGGGTCCAGCCCTGAGAGGCAGGGCTTCTTAACCAAGGCTGTGGACAAAGAACCATGAGTTTGAGAAGGTTGCAAAAAAACCCAAAAACTAGAGGCAATGAGTTTGCAGGTAGCATTGTTTGATAAAGAAGGATAGTTCCTACAGACAGTTCCTTAGTCCCAAGATTGTGATGATGAGCAAATTGTCACCCTGTGTGGCAGATTGAAACTGTATATACTCCCAAAAGTGTGTTCTTAAAGTTAATCCATTCCTTTCCATGTGGACCCATTGTAAGGAGGATCTTTTGGTGAGTAGGATCTTAACTTATGGTGTGTCCCACCTCATTCAGGGTGGGTCTTTTTAAATTTTTATTTATTTTTTTATTTATTTTTAAAAAAATATTACATTCAAAAAATATGAGGTCCCCATTCACCCCCACCGCCCCACCCCACCACTGCCCCCACAGTAACACTCTCCCCCATCATCATGACACATCCATTGCATTTGGTGAGTACATCTCTGGGCATCGCTGCACCCCATGGCCAATGGTCCACACCGTAGCCCACACTCTCCCATGTTCCATCCAGTGGGCCATGGGAGGACATACAATGTCCGATAATTGTCCCTGGGGCACCACCCAGGACAACTCCAAGTCCCGAAAATGCCTCCACATCTCATCTCCTCCTCCCATTCCCCGCACCCAGCAGCCATCATGGCCACTTTTTCCACACCAATGTATAAGAAAATGAAATTCAAAGAAAGAGAAAGCTACTAAGAGGGAAGCAACAAACCCTGGAAGAGAAGGTAGAGACCAGCAGATGCCGCCATGTGCCTTGCCATGTGAGAGAGGAGCCAAGGATCATTGGCAGCCAGTCTTCAAGGAGAAAGCATCACCTTGATGATGCCTTTGTTTGGACATTTTTCTCAGCCTTGAAATGGTAAGCTTGTGAGCTAATAAATGCCCTTTGTTAAAAGGTAACCCATCTTATGGATGGTATCTGCATTTCATCAGATGAGAAAACAAAAACACCATGCCTTAAGGATGATTCTGAGAATGCTGATGAGACACGTGGGTCTTCTCGTGGCTCAGAGGCATCACGTTACACTCCGAGGATCTACCATTGGCAGAAAATACAGTTAATTACAGAATAATTTTTTTCCTAATAAGGGCAAATTGGGTTTATGGCGATGCCCTTTTCTCCATAGTTCTTCCACAGAGCAGGTGGGCAGGTAGCACAGCCAGAACTTGTAAAGAATGTTGCCAAGCACATCTCCTGTACGATGAGAATATTGCCTCATACGTAACTGACTTTTAGTGAATGAAAATCGAACTGAATAAGCCTTCTCCATTTATACTTAAAAGCATGACATTTTTTTTTGTTGTTGTTGTTCTGGGTATAAGAGCCCTGAGGATGACATCAGCCTTTCTGGAAGTAAAAGATGTTCCTCTGTCCTAGTCCCCTCAGGTAATAGTTCCAGTTTTCTTAAATCTAGGTTATATCAAATGCCATCAGACTTTCTGGTGAAGAGAAAAAGAAGGCCAACTATTAGGTGAATGACTTTGGATGGGTGGGAGCTGGGAATTGCTCCTTGTGGTTAAGAAGTCATTCATCCAATGACAGCCCGTATTTGTAAATTAGAAAAAATGGACCATCATCTCCTAAGGTGGCTGGGAGGCAGATGGTGGTTTGCTTTTCACTCAGGTGAGGATGGCTTTGTTGAATATAAAATTGGGACTTCTTAAATCCTGTCTTCTAGACTTTTCTATTGGCATTGGAGCTGCTTTTCTTGTGTATAGTTTGCAAAGTGATGGTCAAAACAAAAGGCAGCTGGTGGCACGAGAAGGGACGCAGTTCCCTGGCACTGGACCACAGATCCGAATTTGCGTTGTAAAGCTTCGTGAGAACCATTGCTTCTTCTTTGTCTAATGTGCCATTCATCCCTCCATGAGTGAATTTGGGTAGGTGACAGTCTCTCTAGAAAAGTGGTGATCAAGCTCTTAAGAACCGTATGCATCTTCTATTATTTAAATTTCAATAGATTGGTCACTATTTTTTGAAGCTACGATTGGGTGGGTTTCTGCTTTTGTTTTATTAAAAGATTTAAAAAAATACTCCCCCTCTTCCCCCCGTTGTTTGTGCTTCTGGTCTCCTCTATGTGTCCATTCGCTATGTGCTCTCTGTGTCTGCTTGTCTTCTCTCTTTATGAGGCACCTCCCATGTGGTAGGAGAGAGGCGCTCAATCACTTGAGCCACCTCAGCTCCCTGCTTTGTTGTATGTCTCATTGTCTTTTCTCTTTGTGTCTTTTTTGTTGCATCAGCTCGTCACACCTGCCCATTGCACCAGCTCGCTGTCTTGCTTGTCTTCTCCAGGAGGCACCAGGAACTGTACCCGGAACCTCCCATGTGGTAGGTGGGAGCTCAATCACTGGAGCCACAGCTGCTTCCCTCTGCTTTTGTTTTAAATGTAGTGCTCCCAAAGGCTAATATGCTGTTTATTATGCTTGGTGATAGAGGAGAACGATGTTACAGATGCTTGGAATATATCTTTGCAATTACATTTGCCTGTAACTGTGATATTCAGGGAATTTACCACACTTGTATGAAAAGAATGAAACTTTAACATGAAAATATGCTTCAGAATAATTGAAAAATTGCTTGCTTTCCTGTTCAGTCTTCCCATTCAAGATAGCGTGGCTTGTTCAGCATACCCAAGATACCTGCCTAACTGAGCTCCTCTGTCTCTTTAAGTTGACTGTTTTTCTGGGTTCTCCTTTTGGGGAGCAAGTGAAAATATGAAATTATGTTCTCATGCGAGACTTCCGCAAGGGTTTCCACTTCCGAGGAAGAATGGGCAATCACAGGTGCAGATGTCACCACCAACATGAGCAGAAGAAGGGGGAATGGCAGTCAAATCTGGAACCCAAGTATGTTGTGGCAAGTAAGCCTCCTTCCCAGCCCCATCCCCCTTGCTCACTTGATACCATATTTCTTTTCTGAGTCTTCCATTTACAGAAAAGTTGCAAGAATGGTACAAGGAGCTTTTCCCCCCAACTGAAGCATTTGAGGGTGAGCAGCTGGCACGATTCCATACCACCAACAAAGAGTTTATGTGCAATTTCTACAAAAAGGGATATTCCCTGGCATACTCCCAACACAACCACCTGAATTAGGAAATTGACCTTGATACATCACAACCATCTAGTTCAAAGACCTCATTCAATTTTCCACCAGCCATGCCTTTGTAGAGAAGGATCACATCCTGCATTTTGTTGTAATGCCTCTTAGTTCTCCTTCAAGCTTGAGCAGTTCTTCAATATTTCCTTGACATTTTCAAATATTCCAGGCCAGGTGTTCTATGGAACATCCCCCAGTTCAGATTTGTCTGCTGTTTCCTGGAAAATTGATTGCAAAAACAATGCTGAGATCTCAGGACATCTTGTGTGGTGGCGCATGACTGGAATTTGTCCCATTTTTGGGGGGCCTGCTAAGCTTCTCCACTGTGAAGTTTCTCTTTTCTTCTGTGTATGTTCAATAAGTATGTATGTTTATACCTTGTATGTTCACTAAGTAGGTTGAGTGGCTGGACTCTGAAATTACGTAAATATTCTGGTCCTTATCAAACTTCACCTTTATCCATTTAGTAATTTAAGTCAGTATGGACTCGTTGCTTCCTATTTTTTCAGCATGTTAAATTCCTTTATTTTCATTATTTATTTTCATACTTAAATTCCCACCAATTTGGCCAGTGGGAACCCTTCAAGCTGTCTTCTGTGTCCTTTTAACATGCCATGTCATTGCTTGAGCAATTCCTGACTTTCTGGCACAATGGGATGTCCCAAGCTCATTATGTAACTCTCCAACTCAACCGTATCTCTAGACACACACACATCGACATTCTTCCTTATTTCTATGTCTATGCAAATACACGGCAAACTAGGAATTCACTCCAATACTTCCAATTCCACTTTAACACCACAGAGCTTGTTCTAGCTTTCTCCCTCCCTGAATTTGTAGCTCTTTCTCTAATGTTGATAAACCTGGCTCCCTTATCCTCAACGTGTTTATGTATTCCATCTGTTGTGCATCTATATGCTACCAATTGCCCATCACTGCTGTAGTCTCCCCATGCATAAGACCTCCTTACCCTACTGGGTTCCAACACCCCTGGGTCTCTGTTATCTCCCTGACCCCTATTCCATGGATCCTCATTCCACGGGGTGCTGAAAGCCCAGGTTAGGTTGCCACTAATCATCTTCCCACAGCAGGTGCCCGTGGGCTGCCTCCCCACCCCGTCAACTGCTTAAGCTCTGACCCCCGGGCGGGGTCTGCCATACTCCCTCGCCCTGCAGACCTGCACGGATGCCCGTCTCACCTCCCCCAGGCTCAGACGTGCCATCCGAGCCACCCTCACCCACCCGAACCCACCTGTGTGGGGTCGTCCTCCCTCAGGAACATCTTGCTGAGCTCTACCTAATGGCTTTGGAGGAAATTATTCAGGGGAAAGAAGCAAGGAAGCAAAAAGAGAAGGAGGAAGGGAAGGATTCTAGAAGGGGAGAAAACATTCCACACTTAAAAGCATTATAATGTTTGAGTTTCCCCCATCTTAAAGTCCACTCAGACTCAGGTTTATATACTAAAATTCTTACAGAAGATGAAGTAAACGGAAAGAGAGGATGATATGTGTTTAGTAAGAAAAGCGTTTCAATGGTTAAGGCTCAAATAATTATGTCCCAGCTACCTGCTGGGAGACTCCATCTAAAAGAGTGGTGAAAGCTTTTTTTTGGGTTTAAATTAATGAAGAGAACAGTACTGGACTTATCCCCACCACGTAAAGGTCAAACTGATCATAGGCCACTACCTCTTGGGAATTCATCCCAAGGGTCTCCAGCATGCTTGGCAATTGAGGAAGGTGCCCTCTTCCGCTCACTTCTATTCCTCCCTCATTTTGCTTATTTAGAGTGAGTTTTCTAGTTCCCTCTACCCTATAATTTCATGCTACTCTGGTAACCCATTTTTTTTTAAATTTTAATTTATTTTTTTGGAGGTATGTTGGAAACTGAGGCACAGTGGCCTCACAAGGAGAGACGTGCTGTCTCCATGCTAGTGCTGTCTCCATGGCTACGCTTGCACCCTAGGGAATGCGGTAATTATGAGATCCCAGCAAATGGGATGACGCTGTTAAAGGCTGAAAGAAAAGATGAGCACATGCCTTTTGTAGTGAATAGAACACTTAGACTTTGTACCTTGAGACAAGATTTTTTATAACTTCTTAGACTATGGGTAATGCTTATAGTTAACTGCATGTTGCTGCTTGATGTCACGTAGGCTACGTGTTCCTGCTTGTTGTCACGTAGACTGGGGTATATAGAGAGCCCCTTGTAAACAAAAGTTGTCTGAGGAGTTACTACTCGCAGACCCCCTGATCCCAGCTCTCTCGCTCATTCCTTCCCCCTTTTCTCTTTCTTTCATTCCTGATTCCCTTAGGGTCCAAATCTCCAACAGAGGTACCAGGGATTGAACCCAGGACCTCGTACATGGGAAGCAGACGTTCAACCACTGAGCTACTGCCCTGGGATAACACTTTTTAAACAAGAATTGGTTTTCCCACATAGTCTGCTTCCTGACCCTGAAAGCAGTGGGGAGAATCAGGGCTATTTCCTTGACCGTGTCTACCTGGCGCAGGAGAGCAGCCGAGCAGAGCTGGCTCTGCCTGGCTGGGGAGGCGGGGAATGGAGCTTGACAGTTAGGCTGAATGACCAGGCGATAGTTCTCCTCGAAGAGCCAGGCATGAAAGACACGTCCTTGAGCTACTCAGCAGCTTGCATGACTGTGCATCCCTGGGTGCTTTAAAAGGGCTCGAAGGAGGCTGGGAAAAAGCCAGAGCGGGCATGTGCTTACCCCCAAAGCTCAGTTCTGTGGGCAGGGAGAAGGCAGTGTACTGGCTGCCATCTTGACTCAGGAGCCATATATCAGGTATCACAACAGACAGAGTTTGCTGGCAAAAAGATTTCATTCCTCTCCAGTTTATCCATCTAAGTCCACCTGAGGGAAGATGAAGGAAGCAGAACTCCTATGAAAAATTCCATATTTAGACACGATGAACATTTAGTATAGGCCAGTTGCACTGTTTTTTTTTGCTTTTCGATTTATTTAATTTATTCATTTCTCCCCACCTCATTGTCGTTTGGGCTCATTGTATCTGTTCGTTGTTTTCTTCCTTTTACGGGAGGCACTGGGAATCGAACCCCAGGACCTCCCATGTGAGAGGGAGATGCCTAATCTCTTGAGCCACCTCTGCTCCCTACTTGTTCTCTTATTAAGTTTTCTCCTCCTTGGGTCTCTTGTTGCGCCAGCTCCCTGCCCCACCGGTCACGTCAGCCTACTGTCTTGCTCATCTTCTTTAGGAAGCACTGGGACCTGAACCCGGGACCTCCCATGTGGTAGGTGGGAGCTCAATTGCTTGAGCCATGTCTGCTTCCCTATGTGCGATCTTGTGTTGGTTTCACCCTCAACAGGTGCCAGCGAGGGAGAGATTATTATTCCACTCTGGAGGCCACGGCAAAGCAGGATTTAGATCCTAATCCTTCATCTCCAGCCCAGTGCTCTTGCCCTTGACCGTTATGGTCTTCCATGAGCTGCTTGCTGGGCCAAGGGCAGAACCACCAGGTGGAGCCACCGGGAACTGCTCGCTTCCCCATCACCCTTCTGGAAAAGGATAGGATCTCACTAAGCCACTGGCAAGAGACCTCTAGTGTCCTCTGCCTTTGCCCTTTGCTTTATTATTACTCTTAAGTGAGTACCTCATTAACGCTATACTTTATTATTACTTTAGGTGAGTTCCTCATTAACACTATACTTCGTTATTATTCTTAGGTGAGTTCCACATTAACTCTGTACTTTATTATTACTCAGGAGAGTACCTCATTTATTCTATACTATTACTCTTAGGTGAGTACCTCATTAACTCTATTCTATACTATTACTCTTGGGTGAGTACCTCATTAACTCTATACTTTATTATTACTCTTAACTGAGTTCCTCATTAACTCTATATTTTACTATTACTCTTAGGTGACTACCTCATTTATTCTATACTTGTTAGACAATAGGTCAAAATGAGAGCAGAGGAAGTCAGTCCCAAACACAACTGCATCTAAACTTCTGTCTTTATAGAAAAACATGCTAATTTGAAATAGCATTATCTCTTGGGATGTGGGAGAAGTACTCAGGGACTCTTTTAAAATGAATAATACTAAGTTAACTGTTTAGTAGCACTTGAGAGGACTACATAAATGGCATCCCAAAGTCAGGAAAGTAGTTTAGAGGACAGAAGAGAAAACAACTGGTATCTTGCCCCAGGATGTGTCACAGGACAAAGCAAATGTCCTCAAGAGAGGAACACTCAGAAAACCGAAGAAATAAATTCCCTCTTTAAATCTGTTATGATGTGAATAAGAATTTTTTTTTAAGCTTAAAGAAGATGTCAAAATTGATTCTGAAGTTGAGTAGGAGAAACTGTTGACAGCACTGACAAAGATGTATTCAATTGAGATATACTTGTAGGAAGTCAATATATTAGGATTCGCCAGAATTAGGAAAACAAAAATCAGGCAGATTTTAGAACAAACAAAGGGAAAAGAGGGGAATAAAGTGTCAACAGGGCCCTATTTCATCAATGTGTAAACAGTGTAGGAATTAGCTCTCTGCTCTGCATTTGGCCTCTCTGCTTGTCGAGCTGCCCAGAAATGTTTGGGGTGGTGGCACATGCCTTGCACCTGTCTTGATTGCTGGTTATGCCCAGAGCCCTACCTAACTGCAGAGTGCATGGACACAGCTCCCTGTGGGAGCAGAGTGGGTTTCCCAGAACAGGACTCGATGTTAGCTCTGGGCTTTCTGCTCCTGAGATGTGGCCCTTTTGTGGAGCCAGTGACTTGATTCTCCTCTAGCTATAATGCATCATCTCTTCTCTCCTGGGTCCTCTAACTCCTGCTGTCATGTAGCTCATTTTCCTAATCATTCTCTGGTCCCCACCTATTTCCCAGATTCCTATACCAATAGTTACTATTTTCATTTCCTAGCTGCTAAAACAAATACCATGCAATGGGTTGGCTTAATAACAGGAATTTATTGGCTTATAGTTTCAAAGGCTAGAAGGTTTGCTTCCTCTCAGAGTCAGTGTCTTCTGGCCATTTGGCCATCTTTGGAGTTCCTTGGCTTTTCTGTCACATGGTGATGCACATGGCAGTGTTTTTTCCCATTCTTCTCTGGGTTCCAGTGACTTCCAGTGTCTGGTTGTTCTCTGTGCCTTCTCTCTTCTCTGACTTTCATTCTGCTTATGAAGGACTCCAATAATCTGGATTAAAGCCCAGCCTGATTCAGTTGGGCCACACCTTAACTGAAGGAACATCTCGAAGAGAGTTTATTTACAACGGTCCCACATCTACCAAAAAAGCAGATTCAGATCAAGAACATGTCCAAACTGAGCTTCACGATTCAATCCACCACAGCCTCCTCATCCCCGTCTCCCATTTCTTCCAAATCCTTTTATTTCATTATGTACATGATCCCCTTGGTCTTCTAATCCTATAAGCATAAACTTGTCTTCTTGTATGAATTCATCATTTTTATTATTACTATATTGTTTCTGGCATTCCTGGAGTGCTCATTATATAAGAGCTACTTTAAGTCTCGTGTCTGATTCTTATAATAATGTAAAGGGTGTCTAAATGTTGAGTGGATATTATTAGCCTTATGTTATAAGATGAAGAAATGGTGGCTTAGAAAGGTTAAGCAACCTGACCATGCCACCCAGAATGTAAGTGCCAGAATAAGAACTCGGTCTCAGGTCTGTCTGAATTTGAAGACTAGCTGCTACCCCATCTCAGTGACGATTTCCCAATATATAGCCTTTAATGAGAATTTTTACCACCTCTTGGGGATGAACCATTCGTAGGACATATTTGGGATTTGCGTTGAGTCTTTTGGAAGTGAAGCCACTGAGAAAGCGCCCACTGCACTGGAGACACCACCCGAGTTCTGCAGTGGAGAACCACATCTGGCCAAGGCCTCTGGCTCCAAATCATAGTCATTCTCAGGGACCTAATCTACATTTGGTCCATCTCAAATTTTCAGAGCCTTCTGTGAGGCATTTGGAATATGTGGGTGACTTGGAAAGAATATTTCACCAGAGAATGGATTTGATGGCACCTCCACCCCTTAAACCCTACTTTTAGGAAAACCCAGAAGGTCTTAATTTTCCTATCTTCATCTAGCATGAGCTGAATGGTGGCTTCCAAACAGCTCTCCCTATGTCCTAACCTCTGGATCCTATGAAAGTGACCTGATTTAGAAAGAAAGTTTTCATAGATATAATCTAGTTAAGGGTTTTGAGATGAGATCATTTTAGATTACCTGAGTGTACCCTAATTCAATTAATTCAAAATAGTGTCCTTAAAAGAGATAGAAGGGGAGAAGACACAGAAGAGAAGGTGATGTGAATATGGAGCAGAAAAACATGCAGACGCATGCCAAGAAATGCAGGCAGCTGGAAGAGGGAAAGAAGGATCCCCTCCTAGAGCACCTGCTGGGACCGTGGTCCAGACAGCAACTTGATTTCAGACATCTGCACTCTAGAATGGTGAGAGAATAAACTTCTGTTGTTTTAAGCTACCACATTTGTGGTAATTTGTGACAGCAGTCACAGTAAACTAATACATCATCTAAAGGGTTGAGTAGCCTTTTTTCTGCTTCTTTTCTGGAAAGGGGCTACACACTTGAGCACAAGAGGAAAAGAACACTGAATTTTAAAGAATTGCTTTTAATAAACGCTTATCATAGCCTCATTTGTTTGAGCTCAGATGAGTCAGGATCAATGTAATTATTTCTTGAGTAATTACTCAATGAGAAAGGGAAATTCAGCTTAAAAGGAGTAGTTTTGGGGAGTGGATGTAGCTCAGGTGGTTGAGCGCCACATTCCCATATATGAGGTCCCAAGTTAGAGCCCCAGCACTTCCTAAAAACAAAACAAACAAAGGAAAAAACCAGGTTTCATTGGGGAGCAGATGCAGCTCAAGTGATTGAGCGCCTGCTTCCCATATATGAGGTCCTAGGTTTAATCTCCAGTACCTCCTTAAAAAACAAACAAATAACAACAACAACAACAAAACAATGGTTTCTATAAACTACAGGCTCAAGAAACATGGCTGCAATCCATTTATGCTGAAAAAAAAAAGACTATTGTAGAAATATAGTCTGTTTAAAGTATATGTAATTCAAATTTTTCCTACTCCACCTAATACCTATGTATTATCTGCCCATCCCCTTATTTTTCTAACCGAATGATTCATTTTTTATCCTAGTATATCCAGGAAATGCTTGATAGTATCTTCATGATATATTGATTTAACAGGCCACTGTGTTGAGGAACTGGAAAGGGCACAAAGGAAAATGAGACATGGCCCAAGCCCTCTAGCAGCTGGGAAAATAATACATTCAGAAGAAACTGCCATCCTAGACACGGAAGAAAGGAGAAATACTGCATAAGGGGCACAGATGACACTGGACAGGGATTTGAGCTGGGTTTGCAGGAGGGTGACAGGTGGAAAAAGCAAAGCAGGACCTTGCAGGAAGGCTACCAAGTATGAGCAATGGCATTCAGTAAGACACAAATGAGGCATGCGCAAGAGAGAGGATGTAGGTGGTTAAAGGAAAGAGTGTGAACTAGAGTAAGTCTACTGTAAGCGATTCATGGGCTTTGATGGAAAATGATGAGTTATGGGAAGTTCAGCAGCAAAGTAGCATAGTCAGAACTGATTTCCGAAAAGGGAAAGGAGTAATTCTTAGAGACTAAAGGTCAAAACCTAGAGCCATCGATTCATGGTGGATGGACTCTGGCAGTCAGAATGGAACCAGGCAACCCACGGAAGAGAGAAGGTGAAGGAAGAAGCAACAGCAGTGGGAGTCCGACCGGAAGGGCAACGCAAAGGAAAGCAAAGATGCATTTTGGAGTTGGGGTGGGCTGTGGCCTCCACTGCGGAAACGAACACCCTGTTTAAGGAGCTGACGTCAGTGGGAGGTGAGAGTTTGACTCTGCACTGAGCTTCAGGGGCCGTTGAGCCATTCTGTTTAGAAGGGTTGAAAGGCCGTGGGACCGAGGCTGGAGAAATCTCAGAGCTGAAGATGCTGATTGACCAATGCTGCTAGTCCTAGTTGACGCCCAGGTGGAAATTATTTTAACAGAACGTCTTGTACATCCTACAGAGAAAACAAAAACAAAAAATATATACATATGAACTCTAGAGGAAGAAAGCAGGTATCAATTTCATATGAACTTTAATGTTCATTGCGTGAAGAAACATGCGGGAAGAGTTGGGTGTACTTTTTGTGGTAATAGATTTCCCATTGCGGGCATCTGGTCCAACCACGGTTCCCCTCAACTGAAGTACTTTTCATTCACTTTCACCTTTATTTATTGGTCCATTGAGTCACTCATTCATTCAACACCTCTACTCAGGTGCCTATCGTGGGTAAGGAGCCCTGTCCCAAGGGCTGTGGGGATCAGGGTGTGTTGATTTTCTGGGTTGCTGTTACAACATTTCCACAGACTGGGTGGTGTAACAGACATTGCTTCTCTCAGTTCTGGAGAATGCAGGTCCGAAATCCAGGTGTCGCAGGGGCCATGCTCCTTCCAAAGGCTCTCTAGGGCATCCTGCCTTGCCTCCTCCAGCTTCTGGTGGCTCTTGGGGTCCCTTGGTTGGTGGCAACACCACTCCAATCTCTGCCTTCGTTTTCACAGGACCTTCTCATCTGTGTGTCTTCTCTGTCTCTGTGTCCACCCCCCCTCTCCTTTCTTTGATAAGGACACCGCTCAGTGGCCATAGATCCCGCCTCAGTCCAAGATGATTTCATCCTGAGACCCTTAACTGGATCACATCTGCAATGACCCTATTGCTAAATAAGATCACACTCACAGGTAACTGGGGGTTAGGATTGGGACATGGCTTTTTTTGTTATTTTTTTAAAGATTTATTTTTATTTCTCTCCCTTCCCCCACCCCCCTCCCCCCAGTTGTCTGTTCTCTGTGTCCATTTGCTGTTTGTTCTTCTTTTTGTCCGCTTCTGTTGTTGTCAGCGGCACAGGAATCTGTGTTCCTTTTTGTTGCGTCATCTTGTTGTGTCAGCTCTCCGTGTGTGCGGCACCATTCCTGGGCAGGTTGCACTTTCTTTCACGCTGGGCGGCTCTCCTTACGGGGCATGCTCCTTGTGCGTGGGGCTCCCCTACACAGGGGACACCCCTGCATGGCATGGCACCCTTGCGCGCATCAGCACTGCACATGGGCCAGCTCCACATGGGTCAAGGAGGCCCGGGGTTTGAACCGTGGACCTCCCATGTGGTAGGCGGACACCCTATCCACTGGGCCAAGTCCGCTTCCCCGGGACATTGTTTTTTTTGGATAGACATTTCAACCCACTATACCTGGTGAATAAGGGAAATATGATCCTCCCCTATCTTCTGTAAGAGAAGACAGATGAATAAAATGGGCAATTGCAATAGAGGGTGATGAAGGGTGACGCCAGGAGAATTAGGGTGCTGTAGGAGCAGGGGGCAGAGATAGACCACCTTCGTTGCCCACTTCTCTCGGTCTCTGCTAATGTATTCAATCTTACACTCCTTGAGTAAGCAGAAAATCTGCCCCTTGTCCCCGCTGGCAGCCTCTGTGGTCTCTAGCACAGAGAAAAATTTTAGTATTTCTGTACAGAAATCCCACAAGAATCTCAAAAAGGCAGGACCCATCTGCCATGGATTTCAGGCAAGGTGTTTGATAGGAGTGCCCAGCTGCAGAGTGACAGCGGTGAGTGTGCAGGGGACGTGTGCCAGTTTCCTGCTGCACCTCCATGGAAACGGAGCTCATCCCAGCCAGGGCTGGATTCACTACCCCTCCCCACCCACGGCCACCACAGCTGCCAGCAAAGGGATGGAGGCTGCAGACCAAGCGGGGACCGTATTATTTATCATCATGTGAAACACAGAGAACCAGGCACTGCACTTTTTAACTAGACCCTAAATACTGTGGCATGAGGGTTTACTGCCTCAATGTAGGAGAGATCAAGGCTAGAACTTCAGGCTTTGCGTTGTCAAACTGTAACTCCTTAGAAAACCCTGTGTCCCTTTGCTTTGATCACGGTAGGTGCATTTGCCATTGTTTGATTGTCAGGGGCATGGTTCTCTCCCACCTCTATTATTGGGTAGGTGGGAGCCCAAGTGACTCTGGGGCTTGTTTTCTTAGCTGGGGAATTAGTCAGCTGCTGTGTAATAACTCTAAAATGCACTTAAAATTGTAACCTTCAAGAAGCAGGCAAGAGACGGCAAGTGACACACCTTTCTCAGGCTTAAATTGCATCCCAGTAGAGACGAATTTCTCCAGTGTGGTGTCTGTACTCCAGAAAAACATATTCTTAAGCTTAATACATTACTAGGGATGAGAATCTATTGTAAGTAGGACCTTTTGATGAGGTCACTTCAATTAAGGGGTGACCCACCTCATTCAGGATGGGTCTTAATCCTCTTATTGGAGTCCTCTATAAGAGGATAAAATTTGGGCAAAGAGAAAAGAAGGCCACAGAAGTAAGAAGCTGAAAGCAATGAAACCCGGAAGAGAAGGGAGAGACCAGCAGGTGCCGCCATGTGCCTGGCCATGTGGCTGAAGAGCCAACGTTCTCTGGCAGCCAGACTTTGGAAAGATAGCATTGCCTTGATGATGCCTTGATTTGAACATTTTCCTGGACTCTAAGTGTCAGCGACTAAATGCCCGTTGTTTAAGCTGAATCATTTCATGGTATTTGTTTGAAGCAGCCTAGGAAACTAAAATGCCCAGCATCCTTTTTTTTGGCCCACGTGTCGTAACATCGCTTGCCTTTCGGAGCCAGGTTCACCCAGGCTTTGAGAGCCGTGGAAAGGGAACCGTCAGACGACTGCGTCTGGTTGTGGCTGTGTCGCCTCGCTCTGGCTTCAGCTGTCTTTCTCCTCTTTCTCCTGGCAGCCAGCCAGCCTCCTGGCTGTTGGCACTCATGGTGCTAAGACATCCCATCTGGCTCCCTGGGAATTGGCAGCCTGAACCCAAAAGGTCCCCACGGCGAGAGAAATCACTGCAATGGGTGGGGTGCCTGGTGGTGTGCAGAGTGTTTCCACATGTTGGTACTCATTCGCTCCTCTCTGCAGCCCTGGGGAGCGGGTCAGAGCGGGTACGTTTATACCCATTTTCAAGGTTAAGTCAAGCTCGGGCAGGTCCAAGTATGGTCCCAAGAGCAACGGTACTGGGGTTGCCCAGGAGCACCGACCTGCTGAGACAGAATCTGCATTTTATTTTATTTTTTGAAAAATGTTTTTGTCTTTATTCATTTTTTTAATATTACATTAAAAAAATATGAGGTCCCCATATACCCCCCACCCCCCCCTCACCCCACTCTTCCCCCCATAGCAACATTCTCCATTTTAACAGGTTCCCCGGCAGTTACTCTGCACGTTCAGATTTGAGGAGTGCTGGTTTAGGTCAGTGGCTCAGATCTGGCTGGCTGAAGGTCCAGCATAGTGTTCATTGCTCTACTCTCTCGCCTGGTTGGGTTACCTAGATCCAGGATACGGAGCCAAATATAGTCACAAGCAGGAGAGAGCAGTTGAAAAGGCCAAGTGAAACCAGCGGGGAAGGACGGGGAGGGAAGGATAAGAAGAGTCCCCATGGGGGTGTGAGGTTGTATGTGGCCCCCCCAAAAGCATGTTGCATGACCTTGTACCTTATCCCTTCCTGTGGGTGTGAGTAGGACCTTCTGATGAGGCTTTTTCCGTGAAGGTGTGGCCCACCTCATCAGGATGGGACTTAACCCTCCTACAGGGGACCTTGATAAATGGGATGAATCCAGAGGGACAGAGACAAAAGGCCACAGAAGCAAGAAGGTGAAAGCAAGGAAACCCGGAAGAGAAGGGAGGGAGCTGTGGACGCTGCCACGTGTCTGGCCATGTGGCCAAGAAGCCAAGGACCATGGGCAGCCAGTCTTCAGGAGGACAGCGTTGCCTTGATGATGCCTCGATTAGGACATTTTCTCGGCCTCAAACCATAAGCCAGAAAATTCCCATTGATTGAGCCAATCCACTTCACGGCATCTGCTTTGAGCAGCATAGGAAACTAAAACCGCCACCAACCTCACACACGGGGTCCTCGAGATCGTGGGGGGGGGGATCCCCAATGGAGGGCCAGTGCCAGAGCCAGAGCGCTTGGGTTCAAATCCCAGCCCCGATGCTTACCAGTTTCGGAGAGTGTCTCAGTTATGTTATCTGTCAAACAGACGAAGTTGGGGAGTGTTAGGTGAGCTCATGAACACAAAGGGTTTAGAAGAGTGTCTGTTACACACTCAGCTGCCGCAGCCGAGCAGTGTGGGGCCCTGGGCTTGGCAAGCGGCTCGTCTACCCCGGGGGCTGAGCTCCAATCCGCGTCCTCTCCCTCCTCATCACACCCTCCTACTCAGAGCTTCCGCTGGATTCCTGGTGAATGGCTGCGTTCCAGTTTGGATTTGGCTGCCCTTCAACTGCGGTGGGAAGAGAGCTGCTCGTTAAGCAGCACGCAGGGATCTTTTTGAAAGAAAGCGCATCCCTCCACGATGGCCTCGCTGCAACCTTGTGTGGCAGGTGACCGGGGCCTAAGTGCTGAGGCCCGTGTGGGATGACATCCTCTCCCTGGCAGCGAGTGTCCCTGCGAGAAAGGTTCGGTGGGACCGGAAGAAAGGACCAAGGAAGAGTGTTGCAGAGCCTGCTGGAGATGTTGACTTCTCTGCCAGCTGGATCTCTGGGCCCAGAACACCCTCCACCCCCCACCTCACCCCCACCCAGGGCTGCCCTGCACTACAGCACAGGTGAACGAAGCCAACAGAAGGACAGAGGTCACCACAGTGGTCCCTGGCCCAGGTCTGCCCAATCTGCAGTGATTTATGCTGCTGCCCATTGCCCTGCATATTTCTGCGTTAGTTAGGTTAATGCTAGTTGCTACGATAAATAGACCCTGCGATCTCAATGGCTCACCACCCAAATCCTGGCTCTGATGCTTACCAGCTTTGGAGAATGCCTCAGTTACATTATCTGTAAAACAGAGACAATGTTCTGAGCTCATGAACACAAAGGGTTTAGAAGAATGTCTGTTACATGCTCAGCTGCTGCAGCTGAGCAGTATGGGGCCCTCGGTAACGGGCTTGGCAAGTGACTCGTCTGCCCCGAGGGCTGAGCTCCAATCCGTGTCCTCTCCCTCCTCATCACACCCTCCTACTTAGAGCTTCCTCTGGGCTCAGAACCCCCTCACCCCCTCACCCCCCACCAAGGTCTGCCCTCAACTACAGCACAGGTAAATGAAGCCAACAGAAGGGCAGAGGTCGCCACAGTGGTTCCTGGCCCAATCTGCAGTGATTTATGCTGCCGCCCATTGCCCTGCATATTTCTGCGTTAGTTAGGTTAATGCTAGTTGCTATGATAAATAGACCCTCCAATCTCAATGGCTTACCACGCGGACAGTCTATTTCTCAGTCATGTACAGCTCATGTTCTCAATAGGTGGAAATAATGCTTTGATTCAATTTGATAATAATGGGGATTTCAGGCGCCAGAGCCGAGTTTCTCAATCTCAGCACTATCGACATCTCGGGCCAGATAGTTCTTCGTTTTGGGGGGCTGCCCTGTGCATGCTGGAATGTTGAGCAGCATCTCTGGCCGCCACCCTCTGGATGCCAGCAGCAGGCCTCCTCCCCCTGCCGGTGGCAACCAAAAATCTCTCTAGACATTGCCAAATGTCTCTTGGGAGGGGGGCAAACATCTCCCCCAGTTGAGAACCATGGAGTAGAGCGGCCACTTAGAGAGATAGCTCAGGCGTGCTTGTGTCTTTGGCCACTCTTTAAATCTTTTTTAATTGGTTGCTTACGCTCCCAATTAATCAATTAATTAATGGATCAATTGGATCCTTTATTCTGCGAGGTCCCAGCTTCACGGCTAGAGATGCAGAAGTGAATGGCAGGGCACTCGCCCTCAACCACGCTCAGATACTGAAACCTGAATTGCAGCAGTGCTGAACGGAGGCTGCACAGAGAGGGGAGAGCCCAGCGAGAGATGCTCGCGGAAGGGGTGGGGGTGGCGTGCTTTGTCCAGGCAACTGTCCCAGTTGATGCCTGCTGTCCTCGCATCCTAATTAGCTGTGGCCCCTTTTACTCTCAAATTCACCCTGATTTGGGTGATGAGTTATAGGGTCAGCCTAGCAGCCATTCGCTTCTTGCCCAAGTTTAATTGGTCTGGCACCATTGTTTACACATCAAGCCACAGCTATTCTGAACCCTGAAATCTGCCAAGCAGAATCCTATTTAAGTTGGCAGTGAGAAGGGGAGAAGGGACATTTTAAATCTTGAGGGTCCTGGAAATCCCAGGATGTGCTAATCAATCCATGCCGCCTAATTTATATACTAATAGCTACTTAAGTTCCTTAGCAATTCTAGGAATCATGGTAAACCAGGACGTATTTCCAACTGCCGGCTCTGCTAGCATGTTTAAGGACATGACTGGGTCTCAGGCAGGGCTCTAACCGGAGCATGTCAATAAGAAATTAGTCTCTGGGTTGTTCTTTGTATCTCATTTTATTGGACACTCCTGCCACCAGTTTTCCTCCAATGAGCTTCCGTCTTGCTTCATAACCCTTGCACTTTGGTGCATCGTTAGACCTGTGGTCTAAATTTTGAAGTTTCAGCTTTATTTCCCAGACCTTTAGAATATTTCCCCAACTGGCATATTCTTTCCACAAAAGGAAGAAAAAACCTGATTTTGAGACCTCATGGGCAACAAGCCATCCTTCCTACTAGCCGGCTCACCCGGATTATCAACCCTATCAGCAGTGGTAACCAGACTACATCTAGTCTCCTAGGTTGATCTGAAGCTTAGATATAATGTGCACTGATGCTAATTTAATGGTGTGACTGCAGACCCAATCTCTGGCAGAATATATCAAGTACCACGTTGAATTGATAGAACAGCTGAAGTGTCTTAGAATCTTCCAACAAAAAGGGAAAAACTGATGATTAAAGGGCTGGAAGATTTTCTACAGAAAGTTCTCAGTCTGCCATTAAATCTCTGTTTTCAGTAACTCTTGTCTGTTACATCTTGAAACACCGGCATTTGGTGAGAAACTGCTGATGGACTCAGAGTATCCTCTCCAATGAAAATTTAATATTTAGACCTTCTCGTGTCGGCAAATAAATCCATGGAGGGCTACTCACAATGAGTTTTCTCTGGCAGTGCCCACTGTAGTTCTGGGAAGGATTCAGCATTTAGTTGGCATCAGCTAGAAATGCCCGTAAAGGAAACAGGCTGTATATCTTCTCAGCTGAGGGAAAAAACAGATCAAGAGATTTTCTTTCATAAATGTCAATTGAAAGGAAGCTTAAGAATAATCTAGGGACAGTATAACATGGTGATTTTTGGTGGTGGATGAAGATTATGGTTAATAGCATAAATATAAGAATGTTCTTTTACAAAGTGTGAAGAATATGGAGATACATGGGAAAATTACAACTAAAGGAGCTGATAGGTGAGTAACACTGTACAGTAATATATTTGTATTTTTTGCAGCAATGGCAAAGAGGATGTTACATCAGTTCTAAGGGACAAAAATAGGGTGATATAAGGGGACATGGGATTTTACCTTTTGGAGTAATGAATGCATTCCAAAAAGCACAACTTTGTGATGAAAATGGGAGCTACTGAGTGTCTACTTTGAGTGCCTTGTACAAGGCATGAGACTATAGAGCAAAGGAAATCCTGTGGTGGAAGGACGGTGATTAACAGAATAAATATGAGAACATTGTCTCCTGAGCAATAACAAAGCTGAAATACTAATATAGAGTGTTAGTAATCAGGTGGGTTGGGGGAAAATACACCAAATGTAAGATATGGACTACAGTTAGTAGTAATATTCTGACAATGTTTTTTCATAGTTTGTAACAAATGTTTCACAACAATGCAAGGTGTTGGTGGTGGTATGGGAGCCTTGTATGAGGATATGCATGTTTGTTTTGTTAGTTCACAAATTTTACTATACACTTACTGTTTTTTTTTTAAAGATTTATTATTTTTATTTATTTCTCTCCTCTTCCCTCCCCCCATCCCCTCCCCAGTTGTCTGTTCTCTGTTCATTCGCTGCGTGTTCTTTTGTCCGCTTCTGTTGTTGTCAGTGGCATGGGAATCTGTGTTTCTTTTTGTTGTGTCGTCTTGTTGTGTCAGCTCTCAGTGTGTGCGGTGTCATTCCTGGGCAGGCTGCACTTTCTTTCACACTGGGTGGCTCTCCTTACAGGGCGCACTCCTTGCGCGTGGGGCTCCCCTACTCAGGGGACACCCCTGTGTGACAGGGCACTCCTTGTGCGCATCAGCACTGCGCATGGGCCAGCTCCACATGGGTCAAGGAGGCCTGGGGTTTGAACCACGGACCTCCCATGTGGTAGGCAGACGTCCTAACCACTGGGCCAAGTCCGCTTCCCTATATACTTACTGTTTATGTATGTTCATGTATGCATAATACACTTCAATAAAATTTTTTAAAAGAAAATAAAAGAGAACTGCCCCTGTTTCTTGGCTATTGTAGCCCATGAAACATAGACTACAGGCCTGGAAGGAATGGAAACAGACAATCTCTGGTTCTTTCCAGACATGGAGCCTCTTTTGTGGCCCCTCTCCTGTCCCATCTCACCTCCACGGGGACGTGACATTGTGACTAGTCTTTTCTAATACTCATGAATCACTGCAGAAGAATCAGATTTGCCACCAGGCCAGCGCCCACTAGACTAACACATTAAACTGCCTGCAAGGGATAGGCTACTGTCAAAATGAAGAGGAGCCAGAGGCGTTTATAGAAACACGCCCCAGAAACTCGCTTTGGTCGATGTTCCTTGCTTCATTGTATGCTGTGACTGAGAATTTGTCAGCTAACGCTCAGAATAAGAGGTGTGGTTTAAATGAGAAGTTCACGTCCAGTGACAGCTTTGAATATCTCTGCATGTGTGAGCGTGTGTGCACATGTGCCATGTTTAATTCCCTGCTAATTTAGCTTCACATGCCCAAGGCTTTCAAAGGATAAAAGAAGTAGCCTGCTCTCATCCTTCTCTGGCTGTGCTTCAGTTGCCCATCATTTCTCCCTCAAAGCAGAGATCATAATTTTAGAAGAAAATGAGCAAACATGACAATCAGGAAAGGATACAATTTCAGCAATCGTGTCTTCTTGTTCATTTAGAACAGATAGGTCTTTGGCCAACACACTTTTTGAGGACTAATTCTTTTACAGGAGGTTGTTTGTTGGAAAGTAGAACAGAGGGATCTCAATTAATTTCACTTGTATTTTCTTTCTTTAGAAAAGAGCAGGAGGGAAGCAGATTTGGCTCAATGGATAGAGTGTCTGCCTACCACATGGGAGGTCCGGGGTTCAAACCCAGGTCCTCCTGACCCATGTGGTGAGCTGGCCCACACACAATGCTGATGTGTGCAAGGAGTGCCATGCCACGCAGGGGTGTCCCCTGTGTAGGGGAGCCCCACGCACAAGGAGTGCGCCCTGTAAGGAGAGCTGCCAGTGTGAAAGAAAGTTCAGCCTGCCCAGGAGTGGGGGCCGCACACATGGAGAGCTAACACAGCAAAATGATGCAACAAAAAGAGACATAGATTCCCGGTGCCACTGACAAGAACAGAAGGGGACACAGAAGAACACACAGTGAATGGACACAGAGCAGACAACTGGGGCGGGGAGAGAAATAAATAAAAATAAATCTTTGAAAAAAAAAAGAGCTGCAATTGAAAAATAAAAATAGAAAAGAGCAGGAGTTCTCTCATTTCAATTTTCTTCAGCCAGGACTACAAGCATGTTAAACAAAGTTTCCAACAGTGCAGTGAGGAAATATTCTGGATTAGAGACGGATGACCAGGACATAGGTGTTTGTTCTGCCACAAAGGTGAATGGTCCTGGGCAAGTCACATAACGATTCTGATTCCTAAAGATTAATGCTCGTAAAGTGGGGTAAGACCTTGAGTAGTGGCAGCGGACCTGGCTGCTGGGGGGACACGAACTAGATGCTGATTGTGAAAGGGCTTTGTAAACTGTAGTCTTAAGTTTGGCTTGAGTATGTAGCCAAGCTGGATAAATCAGGCGTCCTCCATCATCAGCTGATGCAACATTTCTGGAGGACCCGCTCTGAGTTAGGTCTTAGCTAGATGCTGAGGATGCAGAAATGAGAAAGAGCAAGTTTCCCACCTAGAGAGGCTTAGAGCCCACTGGGGAGGGCTGGGCGTGCCCACAAAACAGGAGCCCTGCCCTCCTCCCTGCTCTTCTTTGCCAACTTTTAACTGTGAAGTTTTCACTGCTGAGTGCTATTTCTTTTGCCACTGAATTTATTTTCCCCCTTCCAAAACCTCATGCAAATTTTCAGGTGAAAAGCCTATAAATTCCAGTGTCACGATGCCTATATTTTCACAGAACTGATTAAAACCGGGTTGTGTTGGTTGAGAA
Source organism: Dasypus novemcinctus (assembly GCF_030445035.2). Lineage (NCBI taxonomy): Eukaryota > Metazoa > Chordata > Mammalia > Cingulata > Dasypodidae > Dasypus > Dasypus novemcinctus. The sequence continues at coordinate 28,424,764 of NC_080700.1, read as the reverse complement.
TTTGGGTCAAAGTTCTCTTGAATCCTAGCTGTTCTGCCCTCAGCCTCCACGTGGTCCTTGGCGCTGCCGATGCAAGAACCCAGAGGTCGATGCCCAAGGCCAGGAGTCTGCCATTGGCGTTTACCTTGGATAACTTTTTAATGATTATAGAATACATGGTTACTGAAGAAAACTGGGAAAATACAAATAAGTGTAAGAAAGGAAATAAAACTTAGCCATGATTCCCTAATATAAAGGGAATCATTTAAATTTTTCTCCATTTCTGTCTTTCTACCTATCCTCTTTTCTTTCCTCTCCCTCCTCTCTCTATCCCTTTAGCTGTCTCTACCTATCACAATTGTTGTCAACCCTGGTTGCACATGAGAATCACCTGGATACATTAAATTTTTTAAAAATACTGATGCCTGGGCTCCATTCAAGGCCGATTATATCAAATCCCTAGGAGGGCACTTGGGAAGGGAATTTTTATATCTCTCCAGTGATCTAACCACTGACCTAAAGCTTTGGGTGTTCTGATTCAAAGTTCTATTTACTTTCTTCATCTGGACGCAACCTGGTACCTTTTTCGAAAAATGAAAAAATGAAAAAATTCAAACAAACAGAAAAATCAAAAGAATCTTGCAGTGAACACTTGCATACTCTTCACCTAGATTCTACCATTATTTTATACTAGTTTGAGCAGGTATCTATCCACCTAACTGTCTACCTACCTACTACCTAACTGTCTACCTACCTACTGTCTTATTTTTGATCCATTTCAAAATAAATTACAGACATCTGTATACTTCTCTATAAAAACTTTATCAAACATATCAACTAGATTTCAATGTTTTTTTAAATTTTTAAAATTTGTTAAAGTGTATCAGTGATATGTAAAAATACATAAACAATAAGTATATAGTAATAGTGAACTTACAAGACAAACATGTATAAAATCATACAGGACTCTCATACCTCACCCTACCACCAATACCTTGCATTGTTGTGAAATATTTTTAACTAATGATTAAAGAGCATTGTCAAAATATTACTCCTAACCAAAGTATTTTCCCCCAACCCACCCTATTATTATTATCTTTATATCATTTATATATATTCACAGTGAGTCTTCTCACTACATAAACAATAAGTGTATGGTAAGTTGTGAACTTACAAAGCAAACATGCATAACATCATACAGGGGTCCCATACATCAACCCTCCACCAACAGCTTGCATTGTCATGAAGTGTTTGTTAAAAATTATGAAAGAATATTGTCAAAAACTTACTAGTAATTATTGTCCTTATCTTACATTTGATATATTTTTTTCCTAACCCACTCTATTATTATTTTTTAAATATATTTTTATGACAGACGTTTAAACTTATAAAACAATCATGCACATGTGCAGAATTCCCAAACAATACCCCTCTATCAACAAACCACACTGTAGTGGAACATTTTTACAGATAAGATAATACCATCTGATTGTTACCACGTCCACAGTGTACATTTGCATACATTTTCCATACTGCCCCAGTATCAACACAGTACATCTTTGGCATAGATGGGAATGGAGCTGCAGGTTTGGGCAGCTATAACAAAGTACCACAAAGTTAGCAACTTAAATAGCACAGATTTATTATTCTACAGTTCCCTAGAATAGAAGCCTGTCACCCGTAGCTGCAGGTTTGGGTAGCCCTGGATTAAAAGGTGTCAGCAGAGCTGTCTTCCTTTCTGGAGGCTCTCCGGATGAATCTGCTTTCTTACCTTTTCCAGCTCTTTGAGACCTCCTGTTTTCTTTGAAGTCAGCACATTGCATCATTCTGACATTTTCTGCCTCCCTTTTCCATATTTAAGAACTCTTTTGATTACATTGGACCAATTGAATCACACAAGATAATCTCGCTATTTTAAGGTCAGCTGATTGGCAACCTTAAATCCATCTGTAACCTAAAATTCCTCTTTGTCATGTAACAGAACATAGTCACAGTTATGGGGTGTGGATGTGGAAATCTCTTGATGGGACAGCATTATTCTGCCTATTAAAACATTTTAATTCTTTTGAGAATCGTCTATATTATTCGTATGTCAGTCATTTTTTCTTTTTCATCATTGAGTAGTATTTCATTGTAGGAGTTTCCTAACGTTTGTTTATCCATTCTTCTGCTGATGGACAGGTGGGAGTTTTCCAGTTTTTGACTATTATAAGCAAAGTTGCTTTGATAATTTTTGGTCAAGTGTTTTATGGTCATATGTTATATTACTCTTTGGTAAATACCTAGGATTGGAATTGCTGGATCATAAAGTAGGTGTATGCTTACTCTTTAAGAAAATGCAGAATTTTTCTGAAATAGTTGTACTAACTTTCACTCCCACCAATAATGTACAACAGTTATAGTTGCTCTACATCCTTGCAAATATTTGGTGATATTGATTTTTAAAGTTAGAGCCATTCTAGTGTGTTTGTGTGGTTTTAACTTCAGCCATTCTAGGGGCTAATGGCAGCATTTAAAGTATTTAATTTGCATTTCTCTGATGATTAATAAGGCTAAGCACTTTTTCATGTATATGTTGTCCATTCCCATATCTTCTGTTGTAAGTGTCCATTCAACTCTTTTGCCTACTTTTAGGGATTGTTTGTTTCTTTATTATTGAATTGTATGAGTTCTTTATGTATTCTATATATCAGGGGTTTTTTTGTCAGTTATATGTTTTGCAAATATTTTCTCAAATTGTTGCTCACCTAGTCATTTTCTTAATGGTATGTTTTTATGAGCAGGAGTATTTATTTGGATAAAATCTAGTTATTATTTTTATTTAATGGTTATTACTTTCTGTGATCTGTCTAAGAAACATTTAACTACCCTTAAGTCATAAATATTTTATCATGTAGTTTTTTTTAAGGGATTTATGATTTCAGCTTTTATGTTTCAGTCTATGATCCAATGTAAAGTAATTTTTTATATGTGGTATGAGGGAAGAGTCAGGGTTCCTTTTATTTTCCATTAGAACATCCAGTTATTACAACACCATCTATTGAAAGGAATGTTCTTTCCCCATTGGATTGCTTTGGGGTCTTTGTTGAAAACCAGAATATAAATGGAGGTCTATTTCTGAGCTCTATATTCTGTTCAACTGATTTTCATCAGTCTTTATGCCTGTATCATACTCTCTTGACTACTGTAATTTTATAATAAATCTTAAAGTCAGGTAGTTGAAATTGTCCAGCTTTATTTATCTCTTTAAGGATTTCTTTGGGTTTTCTAAGACCTTTAAATAACCATGTAAATTTTAGAGACAATTTGTCTATTATTATTTACAAATTCTTCTGAGATTTTGACTGTGATTGAGTTGAATCTATAGATGAGTTTGGGAGAAACTGACATATTAATGATATCAATTCTTTCAATTCATGAATATAGCATTTCTCTCAATTTATCTGGATTTTCTTCATTTCTTTCATACTTTTTAGTTTTCAGTGTAGAGGTTCTGCACATATTTTATTAAATTTATCCTTAAATATTTTGCTTTTTTGATGCTACTCTAAATGAAATTGCTTCCAATTATTTGCTACTAATATGTAAAAATATAATTTAGTTTTATTTATTGACTTGATAACCTGGCACTGTGTTAAATCCACTTATTAGTTATAGAAGTTATTTCATAAATTCTTCAAGATTTTCCATGTCAACAATCATGTCTTCAACAAATAGAGATGGCTTTTATTTTTTTTCTATCATTATGTCTTTTATTTCAAAATCTTGCCCTATTGTACTATCTAAGAACGCCAGGACAATGTTGAATTAAAGTGGTGAGAGAGGACATTCTTGCCCTTTCTTGGTCTTAAATGGAAAACATTCAGTAATTTACCACTAAAGTTAATATTAGCTATAGGTCTTCTATAGATACTCTTTATCAGATTGAGGAAATTCCTGTATAGTTTAGATTTTCTGAGAGGTGTTTTGAAAACAATCATGAATGGGTATTGAATTCGATAAATGTTTTTTCAGCACCTATTACAATAATAATGATATTTCTTCTTTTTTCCATTATGATTGCAAATTACTTTCTTTACATATTATCTGTTAATATGGTGGTTGATTTTAAAGTGTTAAACCAACCTTTCATTCCTGAGGCAAACCCTGCTGAATAATGACGTAGTGTACTTTTCATATATGTTTATATTATGCTGCTGTTTTGTTAAGATAATTAGTGAATATGTTGAGGAGGGTTATTGGTCTAATAATGTTCTTTCTTTTTTGTAAATTTGTAATTTTTTTCATGTTTTACATTAGTATTAGGTTGCACTCTTAAGTAAGTTGAGATAGTTGGAGAGGGTTCTTCTTGCTCTATTTTCTGAGAGTTTATGTGAATTCTATATATTTTTTTCTGGACCCAAAACTATTTATAAGGTATTTATAATAATTGAATTGCTCTAATATATATATGGCTATTTATATTTTCTGTTTCATCTGTGTCAATTTGGAAAGTTGTATTCTGGGAGGAATTTGGTTATTTCACCTAAGTTGTAAAATTTGTTGGCATGAAGTTGTTCATACAACTCTGATCCCTTTAATATCTGTAGGATCTGTAATGATAGCCCCTCTTTGAGTCCCAATATTGGTAGTATGTGTTATTTCTTTTTTCTTGATCAGTATAGCTAGAGATTTATCAATATGTTTGATCTTATCAAAGAAGTAGCTTTTGACTTTGCTTATTCTCTCTACTATTTGTCTGTTTTTAAATTTTTTGTACTTCTGCTTTTACTTTTACAATTTCCTTCCTTTTGTTTACCTTGGGTTTCCTTTGCTCTCTTTTTTCTAATTTTTTAGGGTAAAACCTCAGATCATTGATTTTACACTTCTGTTCTTCTCTAACATAAGAATTTAAAGATATAAATGTCTTTGGGTACTGTTTTAGCTATCCCCACAGATTGAAGAGTTGTAATCTTATCATTTGGTTGAAAATATTTTCTAAAATACATTGTTATTTTTACTTGACTGATGCACTCTTTAGTTTTTAATTTCTAAATATTTGAAGTTTTCCTTGATATCTTTCTGTTTAATTCGGCTGTGGTCAGAGAACACACTTTGTAGGATTTCAATCCTTTTGAATTTAGTGAGATTAATTAATGATTTGGCACATGGTCTTTTTCCACGTGCACATAAAAATGGGTAGTTTGCTGCTATTGGGTAGCACATTCTATAAAGATCAATATGGTCAAATTAGTTGATAGTGTTTAAATCTTCTCTATTTTTACTAATGTTCTGCCTACTTTTGCTACCGATTTCTGAAAAAGGAGTGTAAACTTTAGGGTTCTTGCACATTCTTGATGAATTTGCATATTTGTCATTATAAAATATCCCTCTATAGACCTGGTAAAGTTCTTTGTACTGATCCTACTTTGTCTGATATAAATACAGCCACTCTAGCTTTCTTTTGATTACTATTTGAATGATATATTTTTTTCTGTCATTTTTCTTTTAACCTATTTTTAACTTTTATTTAAAGTGGGTGTCTTATAGAGTACATTTACTTAGGTCTTGCTGTTTAGTCCAGCTTGACAATCTCTGCCCTTTAATTGCAGTGTTTATACCATTTACATATAATGTTATTATTGGCATGGTTGAATGTAAATCTACTATCTTGTCATTTGTTTTATATTTGTATTATCTCTTCTTTGTACCATTTCCCCATCTTTTCTTGCCTTTTTTTCCCCAGAACAATTAAATGTTTTATCACTCCATTTCAACTCCACTATTGACGTAGTAGTTATACACCCCTTTTAAAATGGTTTTTCTAGGAGTATTACACTCCATCTTCAAAGGAAATTATATCACCACATACTTATTGTAAAATACTTTAGACAATATACGTCTGTTTCTTCCTTCCCATCTCTCTCTTTTACTATTATTATTTTTACTTCTATACATAAGTATCACAATATATTGTCATTATTTTACCTTAAGCAGTTATTTTAAAATGAAAAAAACTTTTAGGTTAGCTCACATATTTGTTTGTTTCAGTGCTTTTCATTGTTTTAGTATGTCCAAATTTCGATCTCATATTGTTTCCCTCTTTCTGAAGAACTTTCTTTAGATTTCTTGTAGCATATATCTTCAGTCAACTTTTGTTACATTCATTTAAAAAATCATTATGTTAACATGTATACAACACAAAATTTCTCCTTTTGACCACTTGTATGTGTACAATTCGGTGACATAAATTACATTCATAATATTATGTTGCTTTACCACCATCCATTACCATAACTCTTTCATCACCTCAAACAGACACTCTGTACCTATTAGACAATAACTCTCCATTCCTCAACCCCCTTCATACCCCCAGTCCCTGGTAATATGTAACCTACTTTCTGTCTCTATAAATTAGCTTATTCTAGGAATTTCAAATAAGTGAAATCAGACAATATTTGTCCTTTAATGTCTGGCTTATTTCACTCAATATGATGTCTTCAAACTTAATCCATGTTGTAGTATGTACCAGAACTTCATTTCCTTTTTTTTCTTGTCTTTTTTTTACAGATACATAGATCACAAAAAATGTTACATTAAAAAAATATAAGAGGTTCCTTTATACCCCACACCCCATTCCCTGCCCCTTCCCCCCACTCCTACATCAGCAACCTTTTTCATCATTGTGGCACATTCACTGCATTTGGTGAATACATTTTGGAGCACTGCTGCACCACATGGATTATAGTTTACATTATAGTTTACACTCTTCCCCCAGTCCATTCAGTGGGTTATGGCAGGATATATAATGTCCAGTATCTGTCCTTACAATATCATTTAGGACAATTCCAAGTCGCCAAAATCCCCCATATCACATCTCTTCTTCCCTCTCCCTGCCCTCAGCAAATACCATGGCCACTGTCTCCACAACATTGACACAATTTCTTCCATTTCTAGAGTCACAATAGTTCTATAGTAGAATACCAGTAAATCCACTCTAATCCATATTTTATTCCTCCATCCTATGGACCCTGGGATGGTGATGTCCACTCCACCTCTAAATCAAGAGGGGACTTAGATCCCACAGGCCTGATGGATGTGATTCTCCTGCTTGCAGTTGTAGGCACAGAAGGGCTAGGGTTGGGAGGATGGGTCAGATAGTCCAAAGAATTGGGGGCAGGGTTGGGGGGTGCAGATGAACATGGCAATTGTTAGGTTTGTAGTTGAAACTATAATGTTGAGAAAACTCTTCAGAAAATATAATAAGGAAGGGTTACTTGTTTAAGGTGCTTAATGGGGGCATCTGGTACAGGGGCAGGCTTCTAGGGAATGTGTGAGTGCTCATCTTGTCATGGTGTATTATATCATTGGGTGGAGACCCATACAATGAGTGGGAAGTTGTACCCCAATCCTGGGGAGACCTGATGTTCTCAAACAGAAGGAAGGGTGTCTTTAGAGAACATTGGTGGCTCCCAATGGGGGAGGACAGTCAAGTGTATCAAGCCCTCAGCATTGTTGCAAGTATCTATGAATCTGGTTCTTCAAACTTGGTTGTCACTGTGCACAGAGAGGGGAAGGGGAGAGAGGAATAGAATAGTTGGAAGCCGGGGTAACTGGGGGCAATGGAAGTGTTCCACAAGATTGTGCAATGATGGATATAGGACATGTTAAATTTTACCAAAAATTTATAAAAGTGTACAGTCTAAAATGTAAACCATAATGTAAACCATAAGGTACCTAAAAAGTTAGAAAAGTGTACAGTCTAAAATATAAACCATAATGTAAACCAAAATGGAACCATGGTTAGTAGCTATGTTTCAATATCTGTGCATCAGCTGTAGCAAATATAACATGAACATGTAAAAAGAGCATTGCTGGGGGAGGGGGAAAAGAGTTTGATGTTGGATATATGGGAGTCCCCTATATTGTCTATGTCACTTTACTGTGGTCTAAAACTTTTTTGAAGACAAAATTAAAACTTTAAAAAAAAAAGGATGTAGACATTGAGGAAGGAATGAAAGAGATTGCCTTGCCACTGTACATACAGGGCAACACCAATTACAGTGATGAAAGGCAAAACATCAAAAACAAAGTTTTATGATGTTTTTCATTTTTTAATACCCCAATTTATTTTTTACTTCATTTTAGTTTTTCTAAATAAGTATATATTCTATTTCCAATCTTTAATCCTATTATTACTATTGCATCTTCCTACTAATTGAATTTGGCAATATATTAGGCTTCATTTTTGAAGAAGTTTTGGATCACAGAGAGGTTCAACTATGGCAAGGGAGGAACATTGGTGTGGGGCATTATTGATCGGGGACACATGGTTGGGAGTGAGCTCTCCAGGGCATGTAAATAGGGTATATAAAAATGTTCAGATATTCATTGGGTATTGTCATAGTAGGTAGTGTTCCAAACGACAACTGAAGGGGTGCTGAGTTCCTAGCCAGGGGAGCTCTGTCACATTCCCCAATGGAGCAGCAACATTCCCCCAAGTGCAAGGGCAAAGACCAGTGAAGAAGGATGGTCCAATGATGGGACCTTGATACTGATGACTATGCTTATGGGCCTGTGTGCTTGAAATTTCAACTAGGCTTAGAGCGGCCAGGTGCCTAAGAGTTACCTCCTGAGAGCCTCCATGTTGCTCAAATGTGGTCATTCTCTAAGCCAAACGCAGCTTTTTAGGACTGAATACTATCCCATTGTACATATATACATATTATGTTTATACCTTTCATCTATTGATGAATACTTGTGTTGCTTCCACATTTGGGTTATTGTGATTAATGATGCTATGAACATTAGAGTACAAATATCGGCTTGAGTCCCTGTATCAGTTCTTTGGGGTACAGTCCTAGAAGTAGAGTCACTGGCTCATATGATAATCCTATGTTTAACTTTCTGGGGAACCCCCAAACTGTTTTTCACAGTGGCTACATCATTTTACATTCCCTCCAACAACATGTGAGGGAGTGAGCATTCCTATTTCTCCACATCCTCCCCAACACTTGTTATTTTGCATTTTTACAATAATAACTCCTTAAAAGGTGTGCATTTGCCTTCATCTTTGAAAGATGCTTTTTCTGTATATAGAATTCTAGGCTGGCAATCTTTTTCCTCTCCATATTTTAAAGAGGTCACTCCAGTATCTGTTGGCTTACACAGCTTCTGATAAGAAGCTGGCTTTCGTTCCTATCATTACTCCCTGAACATGTCTTTTTTCTCTGGTTGCTTTTAAGATTTTCTCTTTACTGTGATTTACAGAAATGTGGGATAGCTTGTTTGTTTATTTTTGGTTTATTTTGTTTATAGTTCTCAGAGATCTGTGAATTTATAGTTTTACATCAAATTTGCAAAATGATCACCCATCATTTCTTCATATATTTTTATGTGCCTCTTCCTTTCCTCTCCTTCTGAGCTCCAATTACACATTGTGAAGAATTTGATATTATCTCATAGATCGTTGTTGCCCTGTTAATTTCTTTCTGTTTTCTTTCTCTCTGTGTTTCATTTAGGATAGGTTCTATTGCTATGTCTTCAAAGTCCATTGATCTCTTCTTCTGTAATATTTAATACACTTTTAATGCCATTCAATGTTTTCTTTTAATTTTTTAGATATATAGACGTGCCTTTGGATCATTTATATATCTTTCAGTTTTTCTCTCTAACATTGATTACCCAGGAGTTATGGTGTTGAAAGATGTGGTAATGATTGTTGTTAATTATAATGCAAATACATTGATTTCTTTGGAGGAAAATGACACTCAGAGAAGAGGAGTCACCAGTCCAGGTCACATGATATTTAAATAATGGAACCAGATCTTTTACTCACAGCCCTGTGTTCTTTCCATAGCTGGACTTAATACTTTCTATTTGTTCACACTAGGGAAATGTATCACCCGCTGAATCATCTTCTGATGTGCTGATCCTGTTAAACCAGGAGCAGCACTCTCCATTTTATTTTGTGAATATCATATAGAATTTTGCTGTTGCGATGATCTGGACCAAATGAATCTAGTTTAATTTTATCCCCTTGAAAATTTCCCTCAAGTATACATACTAATGGGCATTTCTGTCTTCTCAAAAAACCCTGCAAATTTAACCAAATCATCTTGGACCGCCTGACTTGGGTATTATTTCCAAACTCACAATTGCCTTCTCAGAGCATTAACTCAGATGGCACCAGTTAAATCACAGCTAATGCTATAATCATAAACAAGTCTATAATTTACCCAATTACTAACTCCTCATTTTTGAAAATAAAATTTTGGGCAGATGGTTCATTAAAATGTAGTAGAAAAACATCAAAAGTGTTACAGATACATAAGGAAATATATGGCTAATAATTAGATTTCATGTTTAAAAGGGCTCCTTCCAAATAGAGAGAAAGGTAGAAGTTTTTGTTTTTAAGCAAAAAGGAAAAGGAAGATTTCATAAATATATTCAGATAATGAAGATTTAGATTTTCCATCTAGTCCAAATTTTGTATTACATAAGGTATTCAAAAGTGATTGTTGCAAATTTTTACTGTTACTTTAGGATGTTAGTTACAGCTCTTAGATTTTATGTAGAAAAATATATCAGTCTATTCCTTTGTGCTGTATTCTCTTTTTATACTTAGAAAGTTATTCTCCATCTAAGGCATATAAATATTCACCTATATGTTTTATGTTATGAGTTCATACTTTTATAATAAAGATTTTTATTGTCCCTAACTCATTTTGTCTATATGGGGAGTGAGACCTTAAAACTATTTTTTTTCCAAATGACCAGTTTGCCTTACAACAATCATTAAATATGTTCCTTTGTAATTGATGTTTAGTACTTTTTCTATCATACTGCAAGTCCATACACATTTACTGCAGTTACCAGTTTATTCTCTTCCACTGATTTGAGTGTCTTTTTTAAAAAAGATTAATTAATTAATTAATTAATTAATTAATTTCTCTCCCCCCACCCCGCCCGGTTGTCTGTTCTCTGTGTCTATTTGCTGCGTTTTCTTTGTCTGCTTCTGTTATTGTCAGCGGCATGGAATCTGTGTTTCTTTTTGCTGCGTCATCTTGTTGTGTCAGCTCTCCGTGTGTGCGGCGCCATTCCTGGGCAGGCTGCATTTCTTTCGCGCTGGGCGGCTCTCCTTACGGGGCGCACTCCTTGCGCGTGGGGCTCCCCTACGCGGGGACACCCCTGTGTGGCAGGGCACTCCTTGCACGCATCAGCACTGCACATGGGCCAGCTCCACACGGGTCAAGGAGGCCCGGGGTTTGAACCGCGGAACTCCCATGTGGTAGGCGGACACCCTAACCACTGGGCCAAGTCCACTGCCCTTGAGTGTCTTTTTTGTCCCACTACCATACTGCATTAATTATTGTGCCTTAAGAATACATATCTGATTTGACAGATATTGCCCTTGTTGTTCTTGTTCTTTTTGTTCTTTCAGATAAACTTTTGCCTATTTTCTTAAGTTTCAGATCACATTTAGATTTTAACTGTCATTACAATAAAATTAAGATTAATTTCAGTAGAATATACATCTTTAAAGTTTTCCATTTTCCTAACCAGGAGCATGGAATATGATTTAGTTTATTTACATCAATAAGTCAATGCTTTCATGCTCCCAAATCAGCTTTCAAACAAATAGGTCAAAAACAAAAATATGTTTGAGCTGAGATCTTTCATGCAATCCTCTTAAGCAAACTCATTATTCCTATTTGTAAGAGGAACTCTCTGTTAAAAAAATATTTTACTGTTTTGTTTTGTTTTTATAATAGGAGGAATAAAAATGTTCAGACCCATGGCAAGCCCTCATTTGGGAATTTGTCCTAAGCACAGAGCAAAAAGCTATATGCAGGGGAGAGGATGTGGCTTAAGCAGTTGAGCACCTGCTTCCCACATGGGAAGGTCCTGGGTTCAGTTCTTGGTGCCTCCTGAAAAAAACAAAAAAAACTAACAACAAGCAAACAAACAATAAAACCAACTCAGGGGAGCTGATGTGACTCAGCAAGTACTGGCTTCCCACACACAAGGTTCTGGGTTCAATCTCTGACCCTGGTACCTCAAAAAAAAAAAAGCTATATGCAGAGTTTAGGAAGGAAAAATGTCCATCTATGGGGACTGAGTCATATATAAAAATATTTATTACGTAGATATATTGTGTAATATTACATAGAAATTTAATATAATTTTGAGGACTATAATAATGTGGAAAATATTCATGATTTATGTTTTGAAAGATGACTACCAACTGGCTCTTTTTTTTTAGGAAGTACCAGGGATTGAACCTAGGACCTTGTAAATGGGAAGCAGGTGCTCAACCACTGAGCTACATCTGCTCCCCAATGAGAGGTGGTTTTTTTGTGTTTTTTTGTTTGTTTGTTTTAGGAGGTACCAGGGATCAAACCTAGGACCTCATACTTGGGAAGCAGGCACTCAACCACTTGAGCTATACCTGCTCCCCTGGTATATCTGTTTTAACGTTATCTCCTTTCTTCACTGCCTTTGCTGTTTCTATTACTATCAAATTCACCTCCTTGCTGATATCCTTGCACTTGCCCGATATACTCCCACTTTAGATTTGGTATTCCTGGCCCTGAATGGAATGCTTTTTATCTAGATAGTTGTATGGCTAAGTTCCCTCACAGCCTCTTAGACTTTGCTGAAGTTATCTTCTTTTTTTTAATATACGTTTATTTATTTTTAAAAGATACATAGATCACACAAAATGTTACATTAAAAAATATAGGGGAAGTGGATGTGACTCAACTGCTAGAGCATTCACCTACCATATGGAGGGTCCAGGGTTCGATACCCAGGGCCTCCTGACCCATGTGGTAAGCTGGCTGATGTTCAAGGAGTGCCGTGCCATGCAGGGGTGCCCCTGCGTAGGGGTGTCCCATGTGCAAGGAGTGTGCTCCACAAGGAGAGCCGCCCCGCATGAAAAATGCACAGCCCGCCTAAGAGTGGTGCTGCATACATGGAGAGCTGATGCAGCAAGATGATGCAACCAAAAGAGACACATTCCCGGTGCCGCCTGACAATGCAAGTGGATGCAGAAGAACACACAGCAAATGGACACAGAGAGTGGACAATGGGGGGAGGGGGGCAGAAATAAATTTTTAAAAAATCTTAAAAAAAAAAAAAATATATATATATATATAGGAGGTTCCCTTATGCCCCGCTCCCCACACTTTTCCCATATCAACAACTTCCTTCATTAGTGTGGTACATTCATTGCATTTGGTGAATACATCTTGGAGCACTGCTGCACCTCATGGATTATAGTTTACACTGTAGTTTACACTCTCTTCCAGGCCATTCAGTGGGTTATGGCAGGATATATAGTGTCCTGCATCTGTCCCTGTAGTATCATTCAGGACAACTCCTAGTCCTGAGAATGCTCCCACATCACAACTCCTTCTCCCTCTCCCTGCCCTCAGCAACTCTTCCCTGACTGCTCCATTTAAAATTTTCAACTCCCCTGCCTGGCATTCCCTATCCACCCCTCTGATTCTTTATGTCCCAAACACCATGCATCATGTGACATACTATATAGCAGTTATTTGTTGATAACTGGCTGTCTGGTCTCCTCCAACCATTATGTAATAATGTAACCTGGACAGGGATTTTTGTCTGTTTTGTTGTGAGTTGTTTTTGTTTCAATACCTAAACTATATGTAAAGGTATCTTGGCATGTAAACAAAGACAGAACTGAAAGGCAATATTCAAAACTGAAAACTAAAAGCTTCTGGATGTTGGTTTGTTTTTAAAATTTTAATATTGACTATTTTAGCTTGTCAATAATTATTAAAACGTACCATCTTGGCTCTTGCTAGAAGCAGCTTTGCCCACCTATCTTTATTCATCACTGAGAAAAATCTAATAGAAAATCGATGAGGGCTAGGAGTTGCCTAAAAGAAGCTCAAGAGTTCTCAAGAATTCTCTTGAGAGCACCCTCCAAAAGACAGGGAAGCACTCTGTCCCTTGATGAGATTTAGGAGTGATACCATTTGCACAGCAGGAAAAACACTCAACCACCTCCACTTCTGTCTCTGCGCTCCCATTCTCAAATTGAGATGAAAATGGTCTCTGCTTTAAATGGGCCCAGCTCCATCTTTTGGTGCCAGCTATCCCTCTAATACTACACACTCGTATGTGTCAGAGTGGAGTGGAAAAGGTGGACACGGAAGAGAAAGAAAATGAACTCCTTCATCCTCACATGCACATGGAAATGACACTGCTCAGGTTCTAGGTAACCACCCCTGTCTCTATCTGAAAAGAGGCAGGACTGCTGTGATGGACACCATATCTTACTCCAACCATTTCCTCCAAGTCTGGTCTATCATTTAACACATGATCTGAAGGCCAAAAAAGGAGAAAAAAAAAGAGAGAGAAAAAATTCATGCTCCTCTTCTCTGACTTTTCCTACGTTCGTTTAAAAAATACTGCTCAAGAAAGAGCAAAGATTTATGTTGATGAGGAACCAACATCTGAAAAGGCAGAAAAACTTCCACAAACTCCCATCAGACAAGATCTATTTTTACTGCAGAAAAAAGTCAAGCCAAGCCTTCTCAGCTGACAGAAGTGCTATCTAAAAGACTGCTGTAATCATCTGCGAGGAAGAAAAACATTCAAAACACTAGACAAAAGACCGGCTTTAAAGAAAATCGAGCCAGAATTTTAAAAGGAAAAAAAAAAAGCTGGATGAAATAAACAAATCAGAAGTCTATTTGGCTTCTTTTATATTCACTTCAGTATTTTTATATGAAAGGAATCCAGGTCCATGAAAACACATAAATGAAATAAAATAGCTGGCAGAAAGCGTGCATGCTCCTGTTCCAAAACGTAAAAGCATCAAATGGATGCTTAAAGGAACAGGCCCGTTAAAGAGATGAGAGGTTGCTTTGCATAACCTGCTCCATCGTAACGACTGTTTAGATTCTACAAACCAGCGATCAAATATAATAGCGAGAAAGAACAGCAGAAATAATTTTCTTTCATGACCAAGGGTATCCCAGCTTGCCCTGGCTCCAGGATGGAATTTTGTTATCCCAGAAGCTCACGAAGTCTGACTGCTGTAAGACTAAGTCCAAGGCGAGGTTGAGCTTGGTCCATTTATGGTGGAAACCTAACTCGGTTTACTTCCTTCTAGGTGTAAACCTCGACCCAAGAGCTCAGGTGTGCAAGCTATCACTAGCACACGTCACCTCTTTCAACGCAGCTGCTCTTCGACTGCACCTAACTGTCCTAGACTCCTGGGGACTTGAACCTCGGGAGGTTTTCCAGAGCCTAGTTCTGCAGGGGGCACGGCCGTGGCCCTCGTCCACCTGGTCCCTTCGGGGCTAGCTGCTGCTTTTTTTTCCCCCCTTATTTTCTTTCAAATGTTACATTCAAAAAATATGAGGTCACCATTTACCCCTCCAGCCCCCTCACCCCACTCCTCCCACATCAACAACCTCTTTCATCATCGTGGCACATTCACTGCACCTGGTAAAGACATTTTGGAGCACTGCTGCACCACATGGATAATGGTTTACATTGTAGTTTACACTCTCCCCCCGTCCACCCAGTGGGCCATGGCAGGACATACGATGTCCAGCAGCTGTCCCTGCAGGACCACCCAGGACACTCCAAGTCCTGAAAATGCCCCCACATCTTATCTCTTCTTCCCTCTCCCTGCCCTCAGCAGCCACCGTGGCCACTTTCTCCACATCAATGCCACAATTTCTTCCATGACTAATCACAATAGTTCCATAGTAGAATATCAGTAAGTCCACTCTCATCCATACTCTATTCCTCCATCCTGTGGACCCTGGGATGGTGATGTCCCCTCCACCTCTATATCGAGAGGGGGCTTAGATTCCACTTGGATGATGGATGCAATTCTCCTGCTTGCAGTTGTAGGCACTCTTGGCTCCCTGGTGTGGTGGTTGACCTTCTTCACCTCCCTGTTAGCTGGCGGGGGTGAGTCCAGTAAACCAGAGGGTACGAGATGCAAGTCAGCTGAGGCTCAGGGCCTGGCTGTCACACGGACAGTCCAGTTGCTTCTTTGTCCCCGAGCCTTGCCGTGCCGGCACGTGGGTCTCGGATGGGCGCGGAGCCTACGCCCAGGACCCAGCCCCAGGAGCCTTCCTGCAGGCCCGCGCCCTGCCTGGCCCCATCAGTCCTCCCGGCCGCCCGAGGGCATCCCCAGGGGCCACCGGCCTCACGCTCTGGGAGCCTGCCGGGTTCCGGGGGAAGCTCAGAAGGCCCCGCGCCGAGCGGGGGACGTGGGGCGGTGGCCCGGGGCGCCCAGGACTCACCCAACTCCGGCCTCCACGCAACGCGCGCGTTTCCCGCTGAAGGAGGGCGCGCGGCCTCCTCCCACCCACCCGGGGCGTTCCCGTGGGCACCTCTCAGGGGACACGCAGGGTTCACGCAGAGCCCTCGCCAAACCCACCGAGGGCACTCGCAGGGGCCGCGCGAAGCACGCGGAGGGCACACGCAGGGCAGACACGCGGCACTTGCCCCCGAGCCGGGTGGACACGCGTGGGAACCACCAGAATCAGCTCTTCTCTAGAAGTGGTCAGCCTTAGGAAGGCAATCGGATTAAATAACTTTCGGGAATACATAGTAGAAAGAAATAAAGGATCCCCCCCCCCCCCCCACAAATTATATATCCTTACAAGCAGCCCATCTATCTTCTTTCCATAAATTAATCTGAGAATTCAAGGGTATGGTGAACTATTCTCAAGAAATAGCCTAATATTATTCAGGGAACATTTATTATGACTGTTACTATTATTATTTTAAAGAAGCTTTAGGTTATATAAATGTTACATTGCAACTATAGGGGATTCCAGTATATCTCACCCCACCCCCTCCCACACTTTGCCCCATCAACAACGCCCTTCATTAGTGTGGTACGTGGGTTACAACTGATGAACACATATTGAAGCACTGCTGCTAACCATGGACTATAGTTTACATTTTGGTTTGCACTTTCGACCACACAATATTGGAGGTTTTGACAAAATGTATAACGGCCTGTACACATTGTTGCAATGTCACACAGGGTGATCCCAATGTCCCCCAAATGCCCCACGTTACACCTATTCTTCCCTCTCCCTCCCCTCGGTACCTCTGTTGACCTCTGCCTTTATATCAGTGTTACAAATTCTTCCATTACAAGAATAATAATAAGTCTACTTTTATCCATAGTTGCAATTGCCCCCTACGTTTGTTCATTCTTTAATCTTGAGGATTTGGGGATGGCGGTACCCACTCTGCTCCCGATTGAGAGGGAGCTTAGATTCCATTGGGCAGATGGAGGGAACTGTCTTGCTTACATTTGTAGATATTTTCTGTTTCTTGGGATGGGCGTTGTCCATCGTCATCCTTTTGTTAGTTGTCCTGGGTGACTCTGATGAATTGGAGGGTAGACATTGGCTGCTGTTCTGCTGAAATTCAGGGCTCAACTGGCACATGAACAGCCAGAAGATTTAAGTCTTTGGGACGCATATTTAAAGGGCATGGTGCTAATTATAGGTTCAAATAAAAGGGCCTTTGATGTAGGCTATGGGTGGGGGCTGTTCATCTCTTCGTAGATAACCTGAGCTGTCTGTGTCCTGAGCTATGTGTATGGGACAGTGAGAACTGCAGCCCTGCCCTTCATAATCATGACAACAACTCCAGTCCTGGAATAAAAACAGTTTAGCAATGCAAACTCTATAAACTTCAAATATTCAGGGAGAATACAAACCAAATGTGTTAAAAGCTTACATGGAATGCAGGAAGTCCATGCTAAAAGCTCACCTAGGATGTGGAGGATATATGTTAATTTAAGCTCATCGAGCCCTGAAACAAAGAACCATTTGGCCCTTTCTCTGTATAAAAATAACTCATCTTGTTCAGGGCTCGGGGTTTGAACAGAAAGCTCCTGAGTCCAGCTGTTCGTAAATAAATCACTTGTTCTTTCCCCAAACTATTCCTAAGTGCTGGCCTCTCTCTCAACTTCTACAACACCATAAGAACCATATATGTAGGAAAATTATAAATGAGTCCAGTTCGGATCCATTGGGGGAAGAGATTATCATATATTCCAAGGTAAGGCTGCTGTTATTACTCTCCTGCTACGATGATTCCTTTACAAGGGTTCTCATTAATTTTCTCAATATTCATCTTACAGAATTTTCCTTTAAAACTAGGGGGAAGATATAATACTTCGGCAAAATCCAAAATCAGTGCATTCATCTTGTCAGGATGTGCAGGGAGATAGATGCCCTGGGTCCTAGCCATTGCTTGTCTACTCTGCCGCTACCAGAATCACCCCTCCAGCATCTCATATATTCCTTTATTTAACAAGACTTATTAAAGACTAAAGACAAACCAAGCACTATGCCTGGCTCTGGCAAGATGTTGGGCAACTAGAATCCTTCTCTGGGGAAGCCCAATTGGGAGAAGTCCTGGAAAACTATAATCTTCATTTTTTCCAGGAAATTAATGGATTGCCATCACACACATACACACACACTCACACACACACACACACACAGATGCACACACGTGCACAATTTTGCTGAAAATTCCTTAGCACTTATTCAGCAATCATTTATTAAGTATGTCATGTTTGTCTACCGCTGCATTGGGTACTTTGGTGAATACATGATAAAATGTACTCTACAATTTTATCCATGCTTTGCTTTACTGCACACTCTTGGAGATCAAACAGAGCAGGATGCAAATTAATATTTGGTTTGTTGGTGGTGGCTGTCTTTTGGCTTTGTTAGTTTATCATTCTAAGGGTTACCTTTCCTTTCTTTTTTTTTTGTATAATTCTTTTCATATTTCAAAAGACTGATTCAGAAATATTTATTTCTATCATTTTTGCTGTTCGAGTCCCTCTTTACATATTTTTTATTTTATTTTTTATTATTTCTTTTTAATTTTTTTTTTTCTGCCATTTTAAAAACTATCATTACAATTTCATTTTCCTGCCAATTGTAGTCAGTTATATTGTTGGCTCCATCCTTGAAAAAGTCCTGGGCAACACAAGTGCCACAATCGTGGCAGAGGAAGACCACTGGTGCAGGGTGTCAGTGATGTGGGACACATGGGAAGAGGCCCACCCGGGGCACACCCACAAGGCATATGAATGAATTCCAGCGTCCGTGGGGCACTGTCACAGTGGGTGGAATTCCACACAACAACTGAAAGGATATCCAACTTCCATCCTGGGGAGCTCCACCACACTCTCCAATGGGACAGCAAGAATTCCCCAAGTACACAGGCATGGACCAACGAAGTGGGATGAACCATTGATGAGCACCCTACACTGATGACTGTACCCATGAACCCCTTTCTCCAAAATTGAAAGTCTAGATTCAAGTTTGCCCAAGAGTTACCTCCTGAGAGCCTCCTTGCTGCTCAAATGTGGCCTCTCATCAAATCAAACTCAGCATATAAATGCATTACCTTCCCCCAACCATGGGCCGTGACCCCCAGGGATGAGCCTTCCCAGCACTGAGGGATTACTACCAAGCACCAACTAGCAATATAACTGGAAAAATTGAAAAAAAGGAAGAAATGGTAAATACAAATGAATTTCTATGGCTAAGAGATTTCAAAGTGAGTTGTGAGGTCATCCCAAAAGCTATACTTATGTACCTCTCAGCAGGATTTTGTCTATGGCAATGTTGTGGAAGCAGAGAGACTCAATGATCACGTATGGAAGGCCAGGACTCATAACAATTTTGGGAAAAAAAATTTATTTATCACCAGCCAGGCTCAGGAACTCTTGTTCAAAACCCCAAACCTGGAATAGGATTTTTAAGTTCTTTTTATACAGAGGATATAGGAGTTGGGAGTCAAATGGTGCTTTGTTTGAGTACTAGATAAGCTTGAATTAACACATATTCCCCACATTCCCAGTAAGCTTGAATTAACATATTTACTTTGCATTCTCCCTGAATATCCAAAGTCCATAAAGCCTATATCACTTAATGTGGCTTTCCGAGACTGGAGTGGTTGGCATGGTTATGAAAGGTGGGGTTGCAGTTCTTATTGTTTCACACACACAGCCCAGGTTATTCATGAAGAGATGCACAGCCCCCACACATAACCTAGATCATCCCCCCCTTGATGCCAGCTTAACTTGCTAAACTTTGGAATCATTATTGTTGGAGTTATGAGGTAGGCGGCTGTTTGTTGTTTTGATTAATTACCCCCACTTATTAATTTTCCAGTGAGGGCCCAAAGACAAAGCCCTGGCCAATATTTGGGGCTTTTTCCTGTTCCCAGAAGAAGTTTTTGTCCTGGACAGCAGAATCTTGGGGGTAGGGGCCCTCCAGGAGTCATTCTGGGAGTTACCAGTATTCATGTGGACTTTTTTCCAGGTTCCAGATCCATCCATTAATTTTTTATTTTTCCTTTAGAGAGTTTACACCTTTAATCTTAAAGGGGTGCTGAAGGGAGATGATCTTTTTTTCTGTAGCTACTTCCTGCTGACAATGGGTTGTAGTCCCTACCTGACAAGGTGTGAAAACTTTGTTATTTTATTTTAACTGGAGGAAGATGGATCTGGCATTCTGTATGGAGCTGGATGCAGTTTTCACATGGCTAACAAGATTCCATTCTGAAAGAAATAAATGGATTAAAACTCTAGGAATTCATGGTTTTCTTTTTTTAAGAAGACACTGGATTACAGAAGTAGAAAAGGTTAGGCACCTGCAAAGACGGCACCTGTTTAAAGTTGATGGGGAGTTTTGGCTAAGAGTTTCAAGGCAAGAGTAGAGAAAGGTCCCTCAGGATCTGACTTTGGGTTCTCTCTTGGTAGTAGGGAGGCTAGGTTGAGAGTTTGACACACTCGTATTTGCACCTTGGGGGAGTTTAGTAATTGAGCCTGGTATTAATTAACCAGCTACCTGTAAGCCCTGGGTGGCCCCTGACTTTTACTTGGTATGGGGTGAAGACTGAGAGAGGTTGCCTCTAAATTAGTTTGGTGGCTTTTTAGATTGAAAGGGCTATTGGCCCCACTGCTCTCAGGCAAGATGGTCATTTCTTTATCTTATAAACATGTTTACTAACTACTCAGAAAATGAAGTTGACCAGGACTTTTAACATGTTCAATATACTTTTGTGTATATGATTTAATAGAAGTATTATCATAATTATTAGACATATATCTAGAATAGGATATAGGTACAGTACTTAATACTAATTAATGTACTACTTAATGCATAAGTTGTTTTTTTTTTTTTGAGCTGTAATTAATAGATTTAAATGTCAGGTTTGCAATACCTTACCTCTCCATGGGAGCAGGCTATAGCCAATTTGTATTAAAGTTTTACTTACAGTTGGTATGTTCTTCACACAGTGAGTAAGCCACAGTACTATTGATCCTAGAGTAAGAGAGGATAGAAAAGCAGTCTCCAGTATTCCACTAGCCTGGTGCATAGCGCTCTTTGGCACTATGAAATAGTGCCAGTCTGGAGGCGATATTCATTGTACATTTGGCTGTACTGAGCCACTGATGGCTGCTGTAGGAGTTCGAAATTGTAAAGTAGTTTCCAGCTACTTCAGGAGCACAACCAGAGATGTAGCAGATACTTTCATTGTTTTAGGGGTCAGTGACCAAACTAGCCAATAACTCAAATGGAGAGGCAACCTGCAATGTATTCAAGGCCTGGTTTGAATGCACAAGAGAGTGTGACAATGCTGAAATTTATCCCTTGATTTTTATATACCTTTTAAACATTCCCAATGCAATGTGTTACATATTAAATGAACTTAACTTTTTAGTACTTTGCTTTTTACTTCTACACTTTTACCATGAAGATGTTAATCAGCAGGTATTTTACTTTAGCAGTAGGGGCAAAACTGTTTTTCATTGTTAAAATGAAAATGGAAGATTCCCAATGTAATTTGGGTAACTTTTCATTACCACTACTTGAATATGTACACTGAGGTGACCTTCAGACAGGTTTCATTGCTGTGAAGCTACTTTTTGCCATCAATATTAATCTAGGTTTCTAGTTAATAATGGCTCTTTAGAACTAGAGCCATTTAAATGCTTCAGTTTGGAAGATGCTTTTACAAACTCTATAATTGACCACAGACTGGCAAATTTGCCTTAGATTACGATTAGCAACTAATGGAATTTACTTTATGCATTTAAGAGAGGGCAGCCCTATATTGCTTTAATTTAATTTCATTAAACACAAACTTACAGCTTTTGATATTTTAAAGATCCAATACATATAATGTTAACTTATTAACCTGGTATTTCACAAACCGAAGAGATAACACTTACGCCAAATAAATTGAAATTGTTATTGTTTAAACGAAGAATGTTGTTTCCTTTTATTTTATTTTTTTTACTTACTGAAATATGGTAATAGGATCAGCAACTACCCTTATTTAAGGCTGCCAAAAGGCTTAAAATGGGGAACCACAGGAAAATCTGACTTCATTCTCCAGCCTAGAAGACAGAGTTTCAATTTGCCAAACCCAGCCCCTCCCTCAGAGCTCTTGTAAAGAGAAGGTCCTGAGGGCTTATATCACGACCACAGTAGATATTGCCTCAAATAGTGGGGCTTCCAACAGTCCCAGAGACATCAATAAAGTATGGGCAGGGCAGATAGTTCAGAATTCTGGAGCCCTGCCAAAGGGCCCCACCTGGAATCTCTACTCCCCATTGCAACAGAGTTGGATCCAGCCATAGGCTCCCTACTCATGGCTCTCCTGCCCCTTCCATTCGAACCCATGACTAGTACTAGAGTTGATAGGTTTTTGTTCTAGGGACATAAATCTCCAGGCTCTCCATGTGCCAGTCAGGCCCTGAATCTCAACACAGCCACAACACCCACTCACCATCTTTCTGTATTTTTCTTGCAAGACAGTGTTTCAAGGTTAGCTGGTCCATTCCATTCTTGCATTTTACTCTCAAGGTAAGCAAGCACTAATTCCCCCTCCCCCAATCCCCCTTTTAAAACCAGATTAGAAATTAAAGCCAAGGGAATTAAAAAAAAAAAAAAAGGGGGAAAAAATTCCCACAAAAAAACTAGCTCATACTGACAGAAGAACTACTTGAGATTTCTGGTCTCTGCAACCAGAATGTGTTCTTGCAATTGAACATTTGAAATTCACATTGGAAACTCTCCTTTCCTCAATTTCTTCTCTCAAGAAGCTTCAATTCACTGGTAGAATCAAATGACATGCCACTTTTCAAACTTCTGAATTTCGATGATAAAAGAGATCTCCATACCACTTTAGTTATTATTCTATAATTATGACTATTTCAACATACTTCAAATATGTTAACCAGGAGTAGATATTTGAGCCCATAGATTATTGGAGGATGCCTATAAATATCATATTTTAATGTTTTTTAATATTTTAATAAAGCAGTAACCGTGTTTTGTGAATTTTCCAAATTACATTCATGCAAATGCTTAATTTTCTAAAGTACAAATTATGAGTAGTTCCAAAGTTCTCCCATATACTGAGTATAGAAGAGTGTTTTAAATTTCAATATTTATAGTCTTTAGTCATTTTTATGTATTTGTTTCTAGCCTTCTTCCATGCTTAACCTGACAACTGGCCATCATTTCCTTCTTTGTAAAGAGATTCAATAATTATTAAAACAAACAAAAAATTTAAAAACAAATGTGTCATTAGACATAGAGAAAAAAAGAAACGAAAGTGCATCATTGAGACTGTTTCCACCAGCCTTTGATTGGGGCAGGCCTCATGGCACTCATTTCGTCTTCTCTCAGGGCTTGTTTCTCTTCTTTACAACTTCCATAGTTTCAGCGGTGTCAATAACAAAAAGGCATTTTGCATATTCGGATAATAGATGTCAACATAAATGTTTTTGTTTTCAAAGGGACCTGACTTTGTTCACAGGAGACACTTGCAAAAAAATCTGCAAATATATTTATGTTGCTTTAAAAATCATTCTTGAAGGCCATGATTGCTGATGTGAATCCCAATAGAAATTCTGGGATGCGTACTGCTAACCTCTTTTGGATGAGATATGGCTTAGGGGAAATGGCCAACACTGCAATTTCCAGATGATATTTTGTTCATGGTGTATTCATTGGAGTACTATGGGAGCTGAAATACATTTCAAATATGTTTGGCTTGAGGCTAAATTAAATAAATCCCTAGAAATCACCTAATTGACCATTACTGCATAATATGCCAAATTAGTGAAGAGTATAACTTTTGTTCTGTGATCTCTGAAGGACCAGCTATTTAGTAAAACCCCCAACCAGGAAGGCTGATAAACACTGCATAGTTGTTGTTTTTTTCAAGATTGTGTTTATTTCCAGGAAATATATGTGGGGGAATAAGATGAGTGAATTGAAAAGGGAATATAGCTGTTTCGTCATTTTTATTTCCTTCTGTATTTTGTTCTAGTGTATATGGCTCTTAAGTATGAGAGTCACACAACTGAAACCAACAGTGCTGTTTTTACCCCAGAAATGAGATGCCTTTGTAGCATCTAGAAAGACTCCAAGTCCAGCTCCAGGCGAGTCAAGAATCAGTGCCGGTTGAGATGCAATTAGTTTCCCACCAGTGAGGTGAAATATTAGCTGGAGAACTGCAAGCAAAAGCTCTCTCTTTAGATATTTCTCCTAGCATGTAATTTACTTTTCATAATAAAGAGATGCTGTTTACTCTGTATTACGCCTTTTATCCTCTCTTCATGAATAATTTCTTTTGAAAAGAAGCTGCTGTCATGGTTCGGTGTGTCACGACTCTGTTGCACTGGAAATGAGGCTTTGGGTCTATCTGGTAAAAGCAGCTCTGGTTTGGATGCCAATTTCCTTTTGTGTCTTTCTGGACCAAACTGCAGAATGTGAATGTGTAAAGTAGTCCCTAAACCTCTGTGAGCTTCTTCGAGCTTAATAGTGGCCAACGAGAATGATGTCCCCTGTGTCTTGGCTAGACCCATAGAAGGAGGATGTCAACAGTTTGTATATAACAGAATTATTCTGGACCTCTGGTTCCTGGTCAATGCAGAATCAGAGCATTGTAGGGTATGGCAGTTAGATATTATTTATGAATTCCAAAAAAAGATATTGGTTATATTTGTAAACTGGTCTGTTTCTCTGGGCATGATACCCTTTGATTGATTTAAATTCAAAGGCTCTACATTTACTTTAACAAATCAAGACTGATTAAATCAAGTCATCAGGGCATGCAGGGTTGAGGCCCTGTCCACTTGGTGGGCTGATAAGACAGACTTTTACACAGAAGTAGATACACAGAGAACATACACAGAGGAAGAGACAGCTCCATAGACACGGCAAAGGCCCTGGGAAGAGAGAAGAGCCCTATGCCAGCCTACAGCTGAGTTCAGAAGAAACTGGACCCACGGAGCCTTAAGGGGGAAGAGGAAGCTGAACCCTGGCAGGCATCACCTGCCATCTTGCTTCAACAGGTGGCAACAGAGTTTGGTAAGGATGTCATCTTGAGTTGGACTCTTTAGGGTGTTGTAACTATAAGCTCTTACCCCAATAAATATCCTTTATAAAAGCCAGTAGATTTCTGGTGCTTTGCATCAGCACCCCTTTGACTGGCTAATACATAGGGCTTCTTGATTTCTTGTCATTTTCTCTCTGGGATTCTCTAATGGGTCACATGACTTTTTGTTAAATTAATGTGGTTTTGAGGTTTTCAGAGAATTTTGTGAAACTCTGGAGTAATACACGCCCACCACAAAAGCCATGCTTAGGTCCCAAGTCCTGATCCTGAGAGTGAACCCTTTGTAAACAGGACCTTTGAAGATGGTATTAGTTAAGGTATGCCCAAACTGAACAAGCATGGTTTTTCATCCAAATGGTTGAAGCCCTTGTAAGTAAAGGAAATTGAGGAAGGAGAGAGAAGCCACAGCAAGTTACTGGAAGTGGGAAGTCAATGGAATGTGGAGGAGGAAGAAGACATCGCTGGGTACATTGCCATGTGACATAGAAGCCAGGAACCCCCAAAATTACTGGCCAACAAGAAGATACCAAGTTTGGGAGGAAGCAAGCCTTCCAGCCTCTGAAACAGTAATCCAATCAATTGTTACGATGACCCATTGTATGATATTTGTTTTAGCAGCCAATATTTCCACTGCAAATACTATGAGTAAAAATACCAAAGCCAGTAGTAACTTCACTAGAAATGAGTGCCCCTCTATTCCAAATTTCTTTGTAGGTCTCAGCTGGCAAGTGGAACAGCCAAGGACAAATATTGGTGTCTTTTAAAAATGTTTATCCAAGTCAACACAAACATCAAACATGTCATATCATTTAAGTATCAAAACACTTGGATTTAGCTGGGGCCTTTTCTTTCAGGGCATGAAACACATTTCTACGCATTATTTTATTTCCATCTCAACTCTGGGGACAGAGCTCTTGCTGTTCATGATTCAGATGGGAAAACAGCTACAGAGAAGCTGGTTGCTAATGATCATAGTGGGACTAGTATCAGATTTCCTGTTTCCCATCTCTGTCCCAAGGAAGATTTAGTTTTCATTTGGTTATTGGATTGTGCATTCTTTTTTTTTTTCAACCAGGAGGTCCCAGAGATTGAACTTGGGTCCTCCATATGGTAAATGGGAGCTCAACTGCTTGGACCACAGCCTACATTTGGTTATTGGAAATCCACAGGGTAAATGGACTGTCTCTCTTCCTCCTCTCCTCCTTTTTCCCTTCCTCCCTTCCTTTTTTTCTTTCTAAGAGAAAAAAAGAGTTTTTAGGATTTAAAGAGTTATAATCTTATCACAGTACTTTTATTTTCATTTGCTCAGGAGAGCAATGATTTTTACTAGGGACTGGGTTTCAGTGGATTTGATGCCAATTCATGCAGCTTGTATCACAAGGATTTTGTGACTTAGGAATCGCGATATACTTCCCATTGCTTTCAATCTGTGGGTTTTGTTCACAAAAGAGTCATTTTCATCAAGTGTGCTCCAACTGCCATTTCTTCTTGGAAATTAATCTTGTTGGATAGGGTTCTTGGAAATCAGGTTTTGAGGTGCTGTTCCAGTTGAAAGAGCTGTTCAAGTGTTCTTGGGATTTAGTTGAACACTCTTATCCTAATGCACAAAATTTCTTTGGTCCTTTATGTGAATCTTTATCTTTTTAGGCATTGAGATGTACTCATGATTTCCTTTTAGAAAAAAAAAAGTTACTGGTCTTAGTTTCCCAGCTGCTAAAACCAATACCATTGTTTAACTCAATGGAAATGTATAGGCTCGTGGTTTTGAGGCCAGAAGTCAAAAACAAAGCCTTATCAAGGCAATGCCTCTTTGCTGAAGACGGTCATCCAGGGGCTGTCTGCCGGTGATCCTGGGTCCTTGACTTTTCTATCACAGGCAGGCATGTGGGAGCATCTTCTCCTTTCTCCCCCAGTTCTGTTGACTTCTAGCTTCTTCCCAAGACTTTTTCCCTGTCTGAATTTCATTAGGCTTCCAAAGGATTCTAATAGAACAGAATACAGCCTGAAGCCCGGACTGATTCAGCTGGCTCACATCTGAACTGAAATAACGTCCTGAAGAAATCTTATTTACACTGGATCCACACTCACCAGCATGCAGACCAAGACCGAAAACATGTCCAAACTGGAGTACACCTGTTTTTTTTCTAATTGTTCATCTCTTCTAACGCTAGCTTTATAGAAGGAACAAATATTTTCCTGGATCGATATTTGTTTTTTGAAACTTTTTTTTAGTATTGTAGAAGTTGTGGGTTTACACAAAAGTCATGCATTAAATACAAGGTTCCCTATACCACTCTATTAACACCATGCGTTAATGTGGTATATTTTTAACAATTGATGAAAACATATTTTACTAATTGTACTGTTAACTATAGTCCATGGTTTACTTTAGAGTTCATTGTGTTGTACAGTCCCAAAGATTTTTAAAACACTTTTATTCTAATGCCATATATACCACCTAAATTTCCATCTTTTAACCACATTCAAATATACAATTCAGTACTGTAATTATGTGCTACCATCACCATCATCCATTACCAAACCTTTCCGTTATCCCAAATAGAAACTCTGTACCTTTTAAGCCTTAAATCCCTATTTTCTATTCCCACCCCTTCCCCTGGTAACCTATATTTTAGAGTCTGTCTTATGAGTTTGCTTATTCTGATCATTTCATATCAATATTTCCTCATTAAACTTCTCTTTTCTCTTTTCTTTTCTTTTTCTATATTTATTCTTTGATTTCCTATGTAGTCTGTTTTCATGTCCTTTTCTCATTTCTACCCAGCAGACCTTCACAGCATCTTGGCAGGTAGCATTATAGTACTGCCGTACATTTATAAAACTCGTAAAAATAAAAGATAGCTTATTGCTGTGATTGTTTAGTTTTAAATTAACAATTGTAGTTGTTTTAAGAAGTAGCAAGGCACAATATGCTAAGCATGAAAATGCAAATCCAGAGTCTGATTTATATAAAATCTTATCTTATTTTCTTGATCAAATCACTTTGTTTCTCCAGGCTTCTTCACCTGTAAAACTGTTGAATAATATTAAGTCTATTTATTAGGGCCACACTTGCCTACATAAAAAATGGATCTCATGCTCGATTATGAACCGTATTTCCAGCAATTCCTAAGATACCACTAAGAATAGCTCTTTTGTGTTCCAAGTTATCTAATTCTGGAAAGATTTTTAACTCGATGCTTCCTAGAATGACGCTTGCTACAAGCTTGGGTTCCATCACGTTTCTGAAAAGAAATGGTGATGGGCTCCCTGTGTGTCAGCAGAAAAGCAGAAAGCGTGACCAGTCAGAAAGTGTCCCTCCAAGTTCTTTTCCTATGCTTTCCTTCCCCAAACAGAAGGACCAATGTTTCTCTCCAGTCTGCTCCATTTCAGAGCACAGGGAGGAAATTCCAGAAAACAGAAACAGAATAAGGGATACCATTCCATTCCTTCCCCCCCACCCCCGCTTCCCCAATCTTTAGCCCGTGCTTTTAGTCCTTCAATGTAAAAAAGTCTTGGCATTGCTTCAGCACTACTTTTTCATACCAGGGATTTCTCTAGTTTTATTACAGAAAAACATTTCATTTTATCGGTTATTGATTTTTTTTTACTTTTTCCATTTTGTCAAACATTGTTTCATTATAATTAACATTGGACACCTTCACTCTTTTCTGTCACTGAATGGCCAATTTGAAAATGAATGATATATTGGTATTTTTGTTCTGAATGGAATTAATTCTCAAGATCCCTGCTGGTCTCACTCAATAGAAAGATTAAGGGACTACTATAAATCAACACCTTAGGTTTTGACCCTCCTCTGTTAACTTCTGACTTGTTCTGTCTCCTCTTTTTGCTATGAAATATGAGCCATCTGGGATTTGGGTTCTGGTGGTTTTGCTAACGAAACGGATTTCTTAGTGATTTTATAAAGGTGAAAAAGCCAAAGGGGTGTGATCATTTTTGGAAGCAGCAAGCCATTTCTTAGATATTATTCTCAAAGATAAGGGAATTTACCCTCCAGCAAATGGAGTTCTACGCCTGGACATGCATCACCTAGTAAGAAGGGAGACAAAAGTAATGCCGCCCCCACCCAGTGTTTTTTTTTTTTTAATACAGAAAATAAGGGAGGGAAATTTTTCCCTAGAAAATTATATTCATAGAGCTCCCTCTTCTAAGAAAATCTCTTCGTTCCTCAGTCACATCAGAACTTTACTTCTAGTTCTGTCACTTGGATGTCAGTTTTCTGGCAAGTTTCTTCTCCCAGAGCCTGGGGGGTTTCTCATCTATGAAATGGGATCATAAATACCCACATTCAGGCAGCCGGCTTGGCCCAGTGGTTAGGGCGTCCGTCTACCACATGGGAGGTCCATGGTTCAAACCCCGGGCCTCCTTGACCTGTGTGCAGCTGGCCCACGTGCAGTGCTGATGCGCGCAAGGAGTGCCCTGCCACGCAGGGGTGTCCCCCGTGTAGGGGAGCCCCACGCGCAAGGAGTGCGCCCCGTAAGGAGAGCCGCCCAGGGCGAAAGAAAGCGCAGCCTGCCCAGGAATGGCACCACACACATTGACAGCTGACACATGCTGCTGACAACAACAGAAGTGGACAGAGAAGATGCAGCAAATAGACACAGAGGACAGACAACTGGGGTGGGGTGGGGTGGGGTGGGGTGGGGTGGGTGAGGTAGAGAAATAAATAAATTAATTAATTTAAAAAATACGCACGTTCAGGCATGAAAGTGATTGAGATGATGCGCACAGAGCACTGGGCACTCCCTTTGGAGTGTAATAAACAACTGACACTGGTTGCCTTGAAGGTGCCTTCCCCATAGATCTCTGACCTCAGTCCCGTCGGGAGCTGAAACAAGGCCCCTCTCTGCACTCTGCACCTTCTCTCCCGATACCAACCCTGATCCACTTTGCCCGGAGCAGCGAGGCCAGTGTTGTCGCTGCGCCCTGGGCGCGGCAGGTAGACTTGAACCCACACAGTAAGAGGCGGCAGGGCGCCCTGGGCCCCGGCTCCGGACCTCGAGCTGTTTGACGTTCCTCTTCTCTCGGGGTGGGGGCGGTGGAAGGGAGATGGGGAGGAGGGGGCCAAGCAGGGGCTCTTGACCCTCAGGCTGTAGCCCGGCCACGATGGAGGGTGTCCCTTAAACAGGGAGACAGAAAAAGCAGTGCTGCTGCCGCCGGCCTCCTGCCTGCTGCCCTGGGGGTCGGGGGGGGGGGGGGAGGGCTTGCCCGAGGACTTGGAGGGGACCTTGGCCAAGGTGCGTGCGTGCGCGCTGGGCACGGAGAAGGGGACAGAGCCTCCTGCTGCAGAGGCTCCCCCCCTTCCCTCCCCAGCCCGCGGTTGCTATGCCGTTTCTATGGCAGCAGCAGCAGCCTCAGACTCAACTTTTACCCATCATTTAGAGCCAATTAAGGTAAAATAGTTGGGGGGGGGGGGTGCAGGGAAGAGAGTGGCAATGTAAGGCGGGGGGGGGGGGGGGCGGGGGGAGGGAGGGAATACCATTGGAGGCTGCAAGCGCTTGGGCGCTGACTCTGCCCAAGTCGCATTAGGGATTCGAAAGCTGCAATTAGAGCCGCTGCTCTCCTCGTTCCCAGGCGGAGCGGGAAGCCCCAGGCAGCCCGGCCGGAGCCGTGGGGCGCGGGAGCCACACCGCAGACCCCCCCCGGGGACACCGCAGACCCCCCCCCCCCCCCCAGCCCCAGGCGCCCGCCTCCTCCTCGTCGTTCGCCAGCTCTCCTCCTCTCGCCCCCTCTCTGGCTCTGGTTTTGTTTGTTTCTGACAGTCCGTCCGTCTGTCTCTCCGCACCGTCTGCTGTCTCGGTTTCCTCTTTGACTCTCCACGCTCGATCGGAGGAGAGGGAAAAGTTTTTGAAAATGCCCATTGCCCAGTTGCTGGAGCTATGGAAGAAGATAGAGGTGGAACCGATGGAAGTGGAGGTGAGTGAAGACAAGAAAACGTGCACTTTGCATAGCACCCTGGAAAAGCCTAACTCTTTCACCAACGGGCTGTTTATTTAATACAATGCATTCCTATGTATCAAGTGGCTATGATGCGAAAGACTTAATTTGTATAGATGGAGACGTTGCATTGCCTAGACGGAGGTGTAAATATACATAATAAGTGTATATACATATGTACGTTATATATATATTGTATACGTGCGGGGCAAATATATAAAATGAAAATGAATAGGGTTGAAGAAAAAAATTGTTACTCTCAAGCCATCAGGGTGTTTGTTAAATAAGTGTGTGCCGGCCTGTAAGTATTTGCATGTTGCCAAAGTAACCTGCATCACTTTGCTTTGCCTTCAACAAGTGGCTTTAAATTAGGAGCCCTCCATTTGCTCCAGGGAAGGCGGAAACTAGAAGGCAACATAAATGATGAATTGTTCTTCAAGGAACAGAAAGTATAAACACAATGCGATCTTAAAAGGATGCTTGCTCAAATAAAGAGGCGTGATTAAAGATAAAGGGAAACGATAATGAAATGAAAGTACCAGTAACCCATCCCCAGGGCTGGCTAAGGTGTAAGAGGCTTTGCTGATACTATGGGATGTGAAAGTCTGTGTTCCTGGGAATTTTATTTGTTTAATTTGAATTATTAACACTTCTTTTTTTTCCATGGAGAGAAAAGTCCCCCGAAGTTATTAAGATCTACTAAATTATTAGTTATACCTGTGAAACTCAAATTGCACAGGAAAATTGGCTGATTTTAGCAACTGGCTAAATCCAAGCTAAAATTGGACAATTTTGCCTTATCTCCTGCAAGCATCATATCTATACATTTAATCCTGACTCTTCTCAATGTTATTTTTTTTCTGTCTTTACCGTGTTTCCAGACATTTAAATAACAATTTTAAACTGCCTGAGAGATTCCATTTTAGAAGAGAATTTCCTGAATATTTTATGTTCAATCCTTCCCTGGGAGGTAAAACTAACTTAATAGTACTTGCAATCTGCATCCATGCTGAGCATAGATTGTCAAGCAGGGCCTAGGTATTAAAAACATTTTGAAGATGGAATCACCCCAGGTATTGCTGCATTGTGAGATCTACACCTAAATTGAGAGAGATGACATCATGACTCTTTTTTAGCATTGATTACTCTGTGCCGGTCTTGCCATTAAAGACAGAGTCTTAGAATGAGCTGTTCACTTAACAAGGGTTTCTACTGCAAGTCTGTTATTTTCCTTTTGAGAGGTATTTGATTAAAAAAAACAAAAGGCCTGATGAATGAACAAACTGTTAAGCCAGAAGCTCTTTTCCTATTTACTAGCACTTTCTAGAGCCCTTCTGGTTATCATAAATATTTTTTGCATGTGGTAAGGTGTCCAACTGTAAACCTCTCCATGGTTGAGAATCCACAACAGGTAGCTCAAGTCAGGATGTGTGATTTGACAATGGGAGCTTGGAAAGGATGATGGTGAGGAAGGCTCCACAAAATCTCTGTGGGTTAGTGAAATTCATAGGATTTTCACTGATGAGGATTTTCCCTGAGGAGCAGCGCATGCTTCAACTATTGCTAAAATAAATTGAAAGTGAACTAGCAATGAACGTGTTCATATTATTTTAAAAATGTGTTTACCCTAGAAAGAGCTTTCAAATGGAAAGAATTTGAAGGCAGGGTTGACTGATCTCCTGCAGTGCTTCACACCCAAGTGTACAGCTGAGGGCAAATCTTTCAAGTTCTCGTGGTTGCTCTGTAGACATCAACAAATACTGAAAATTAAATGGTACTTGAAGCAAAAGAAATTTTCTTCAGGATTTGTCGGTACATTTTTCAGCAAAGCATACCCCCATGGACTATGTATATTTAAGAGAAGGTATTGAATCCCTGTTTATTTGGAATCCAGAAACCTAGAGTTCTTGCCACAGAACAATTACATCTTAAATAATGATCTTGAGGTGCTTCAAGTTCCTGAAGAAACTTCTGAAGCCTCAGAGATGTAAAGTCTATGTATTTGTGAGCACAGAGGCTGGTTTCACTCTCTGGCTTGACTCATGTTTTATGGTGTATGGAATTATAATAACTCACACATTAAGCAATTGGGCAAAATCAGATGGAGTAAATTTGGCCTCTGAATTCCAAATGAAAGGCCATATAAAATCCTTATATTAAAAGCACTCAAGTTCTTCTCATAGGAAAATCTCCTGTGAGATTTTAGGTTATTTGCTTTGTACACAAACCTAACATGAGTGATGATGACTGGATTTCTGGTGCTAGAAATCAGCACTCCTCGACTCTAGCTTTTACTCTTGTAGCAACTGTGTGAGCTGTTTTCCTCTCCAACCTGTGTTCTCATCTGTGACCTGAGTAAGCTGAGTTTGAAATTCATGGTACTGAAGAGTCCTGTTCATCTTTCATATAAATCGTCTTCATTCAAGAACATATATGGGGAGAAACCTATTTGACTGTCTAGGAAAAGTAGTCGTGCTTTTATGAATTGTTCTGAAATATTTTGGGTAACATATTTTACCCATTCCCGAGGTGCATTGATAAGGAAACATGTGCTAATTAAAAATTGGGACCTTCATAAAATCCCTGAAAAATCTAACAAGAAAGAGAAGCACATGGTATTGCACAAATATTTTTGCAAGTAAAATGCATGTCTCCAAAGCAGGACTTTTCAGAATCATTGCTTTCGGTAGGGCCCAGGGCATGCTTTGGGGGGAGATGAGAGGATAGAATATATGACGAGTAAGGCAAGTACATGATCCAGCTCAGCAAAGTTTAGCTGACCCATTTTATTTGTGTTCTTTCAAAGGGGTAAGCATGACTTTTATTTCTAGGATGTCAGGTATTGGAGAGGGGGAAATCCTACTTTTGAACAATTCAGAGAAAATAACAATTCCCTGAAGACTTGTAGTCAAGTTTGTGTAATGACTATTATATGGCTATGAGGATTAGAAGGTAAAACTAGAAATAACAACAATGATCATAGCTAACCTTTGAGTGTCTACGGCATGCTGGAGCCTGGACTGAATGCTGTATCATTATTTCATTAATTCCCTTCACACCTCTATGTGGTAGATGCTTTTATGTCCTTGATTTTCTACATGAGGAAACTGAGGCAAAGAGTAGGCAATTTGCCCAAAGTCAACGTTAAGTAGTAAGCTGAGACTCAGACTGAGATCTTCCTGATTAACATTTATAATACAGAAATGCAGAGGCTTTATGTCTTAATGGGTTGGGGTCTTCCCAATTCATTCCTTAGGGATTTGCCTGAAATTATGATTTTATTCCATTCAAATAGGAATGGTTACAAATGCCTTCAGATGTAACTTCTCTGTTACCATCTGAACTGTGTTAGTAGTTCAGCTTCATGTAAATCTGCCCTCGCTGCTCCCCAAGGCTGTCAGGAAGTTATATAAATCACCTTACTTCTCCTTTCAATGGTGGTACACATTACACAAACCTGGCTGGTTTAGTAGTTTATTATTTTGGATCTAAACCATCACTGCCTTCTTTGACACCTGTTTGGTAAAGGATCAGTCTCTGGAATGAAGCATCATAGTTACAAGTAAATTCAAGTGGAAAGAGAGGTTTTTTTTCTTTAACTCTATTTTTTCTTCTTTTATTTAATATATATTTTTATTTACAAGAAGCTTTAGATTACATAAATGTTACGTAAAAATATAAGGGATTCTTATATGCCCCACTCCCTACCCTTCCCACACTTTCTTCCATTAACAACATCCTTCATTAGTGTGATATATTTGTTACAATTGAATAATGCATATTGAAGTATTGCTACTAACCATGAACTACGTTTTATAGTTTACACTCTGTCTTGCATAATTTTATAGGTTATGACAAAATATTCAATGCCCTGTATTTGTCACTGCAATGTCATGCAGGACAACTTCAGTGTCCCCAAAATGCCCCCATATTATACCTATTCTTCCCTCTCCCATCCCTCAGAACCTTTAGTGGCCACTGCCTTTATTTTACTTTTTTTTTTATTTTTAAATTAATTTTGTTATTGTCTTTTTAAAAAAAAATTAAATAGATCACACAAAATGTTACGTTAAAAAACATAAGAGGTTCCCATATACCCCACTTCTCCACCCCCCCCCCCACTCCTCACACATCAACATCCCCTTTCATCAGTAAGGCACATTCATTGCATTTGATGAATACGCACTGGAGCACTGCCACATTGCATGGACCATAGTTTACATTGTAGTTCACACTCTCCTCCAGTTCATCTAGTGAGTTATGCAGAATATACAATGTCCTACATCAGTCTTTGCACTATCATTCAGGACAACTCTTAAGTCCCCAAAATGCCCCATATCACACCTCTTCCTCCCTCGTACTGCCCTCAGCAACTCCCCTGGCCACCGTCTACACATCAATGATACAATTACTTCCATTGCTAGAGTCACAACAGTTCTATAGTAGAATGCCAGCAAGTCCACTCCAATCCATACTATATTCCTCCATCCTGTGGACCCTGGGATGGAGATGTCCACTCCACCTCTAAATAGAGAGGAGGCTCAAATCCCACATGGCTGATGAATACAATTCTCCTGCTTGCAGTTGTAGACACTTATTGGTTCCCTGGTGTGGTGGTTAGCCATTCTAACTTTCCCATCAGCTGCCCTGGGTAAGTCCAATGAATCAGAGAATAGGTGTTGCAACTCTGCTGAGGGTCAGGGCCCAGCTGGCACATGGACAGTCCAGAGATTCAAGTCTCCTGAGCATACAAAAACCCTAGCATCAATCACAGGTTCAGCAAAAGTGACAGAAGAGACATGTGCAGAAAGGTCACATCTGAATCCAACTCCATCACAATCAGGAGCACAAATTACAAAGTAGGGTCTACTGGCAAGGCACTGAACTCCAGAGCCATTTGTCATAACTTTAGAACCTGTGTGTCTCCATAGCTCTCAGGAACATCACTACCTGGGATTGCATCTACTTTGGCTGTCTCTGGGGTCCTGCTGAGATGTACATAAGCATGACCCTTCTGATGACCTCCCAACTCATTTTGAAGTCTCTTAGTCATATAAACTCATTTTTCTTTACCATTTCCCTCTTTATTCAAGGTCTTTTTCTAGATGTATCACCAGCTGGTGATGATAGTAATCCCTTGGCACCAGGGAGGCTCATCCCTGGGAGTCATGTCCCATGGTGGGAGGAAGGTAATACATTCACACACTGAGCTTGGCTTAGAGAATGGCCACATTTGAGCAACACAGAGGCTCTAAGGAGGTAACTCTTAGGCACCCTGCAGCTCTGGGCCTAGCTGAAATTTCAAGCACACAGGCTCATAAGCATAGTCATCACTATCAAGGGTCCATCGTTGGAACATCCTTCTTTACTGGTCTTTGTCCTTGCACTTGGGGGACTGTTGCCATTCCACTGGGGAATGGGGCAGAGCTCCCCAGGATGGGAACTCAGCACTCCCTCAGTTGTCATGTGTAACTCTATGCACTATAACAATACCCAATGAAAACATCTGAACATATCTATATACCCTATATACACGCCCTGGAGAATTCCCTCCCACCCATGCATCCCCCATCAATGATACCCCACACCACTGCTCCTCCCCAGTCATAGTTGAATCCCTCTGTGATCCAAAACTTCTTCAGAAATGAAGCCTAATATATTGCCAAATTCAATTAGTAGGAAAATGAAATAGTATTGACAGGTTTTAAGATTAGAGATAGAATACATAATAACTTAGAAAAACTAAAACAAAGTAGAAAATAAAATAAAGCTTTAAAACAGTTTTCATATTCTACCTTTATTATTTATTCAGTCCTTTATATGATTGCCTGTATGATGCTACTTACAAAAGCTTTGTCATGATCATGCTATATAATATATATCTTTGTTGTCAGACCCCCGAGGAGGATCTTGACCTTGATGCAGAACCGACCACAGAAGATACCACGGAAGAAGTAACTATACATGTTTTATTATAGCCTGTTTATTTGGGGAGGATTGGGTCTGAAAGATGGGGTGAAGAGGGAAATGGAAGTTTGAAATGACTGAAATAATAATATTCATTATTCTTATTAATAAATAATATGTGCATATTATATTCAATGATTTCAATAATTGCCCTCAGAAGGAATACTTAGAACATAAGAAGAAAAACTATGAACCAAGGCAATATCCATAGTCTTTTGGAGTTTGGACTTTTTTTAAGAGAGGAAATGACATTAACAATAACCAGCAGGGGCATGAAATAAGTGACATAATTTTACTTGTTGGTAGTGGGAACTGTCAATTCTTAAAATGTTCAGGGGAGCAGATGTAGCTCAAATAGTTGAGTGCCTGCTTCCCATATCTGAGGTCCCGGGTTTGATCCCTGGTACCTCTTAAAAACAGACAAACAAACAATACAAAGGGAAAACCAAATCATTGGGGAGTGGATGTAGCTCAGTGGTTGAGCACTTGCTTCCTATGTACAAGGTCCTGGGTTCAATCCCCAGTACCTACTAAAAATAATGTTCAGTGATGTGCAAAAGAGCTATGGAAGACAAGTGAATACCATCTGTGAGGAAGTGGTCTTTCCAGTACACCTGACAAACGATCAAAGGTCCTCCCAGAAAAGAGCTTGAACAAAAGTGCTGAGGGGTCAACTAGCAAAAGGCATGTGGGGGAGTCATGTTGGAAAAGAAAAATAGGGGAGATTAGACAATGTCTGAAATGGTAATACCCTGAGGTAGAGAAAAACGTAAAAGAAGAAAGAGCAGGAGCTCTTGCTTAATGTATGTTTTTCTGCTTTGGCATCATGTAAGAGCATGTTTCTGAACCAAGCAACAGGAAACTGACTCTGATTTTAATAAAGGGCAACATTGGTGCCCAGTGAAGATTTTGGTGACCACAAGCAGATCTTGAAGGGAGACATAGAGCATTACAAAGCTAGATCCCAACGTTGAATTGAAGTGCAGCAAAAGAATTCTATTTAAGTAGCCATATGTCTATCACTTATAAAGTAAATCCTCTCAAAGGCAGATAGAACCATGGAAAGTTGACGAGGCAATTAACAAGACTTAGCAACCTAAGTTGCTCGGATACATACCACTTGGAACCATGGACGTTGTAAAATTTGCAACTCTGTTGACTTTTAAAAAATGCTGGCCAGGTATTACAGACTAGGTGGATTGGATCAATAAACATCATTGACTTTACAATGTGAAAACTGCTTCACAATGTGAAACATTACTTCTGTCTAAAAGTATGTGCACCTCTACAAATTTTAAGCCAAGCACCACCGGATTTTGTGATTGGATGATGTAATACGTTTGGTTAAATAAAGCAAAATAGCTTTAAGCTGCCTCATCTTCAGCTGGCTGCCTTTCAAAGTTCTGTGCTTTTGTTGCTGGCCTGGGAGTTTGGAGCCCCGACTCTACTCTGAGCGTTGCAATAATCTTGCTATATTCTTGAACAAAATGTTTGCCCTGACCATGTACTTTCACATTCTCCTGAGAGAGTAGGCATATAACTCTGCTTTTGCTGGTTCCACAGAGGACACAGAGGGGAAAGACATATAAACTAGCGAATTTCATGGGGGAAAAAAATAAAGCTCAGTCCAACATCTTACAAAGCAGCAGGAAGGAAGGAGAGAGCGAGTCCTCTCCGTGCAAACTGATGAGGTCAAAGACCCAGGGTCTCAGAGGAAGCAAGACACTGCCTGCCATTTACAAATAACACCCTGATAGGGTTTTTGGAAACTCTGATGTCCAGTGAACCTTGACATTTTGCAGGCAGATTAATTTGGAAATTTAGGAATTACCTTCAGGAGGTGGACTGAAACAGGTATTGTAGACTGTTCATTTGAGCAGGACTGGACAACAAGACTGTGTAACATGATATGTTCAAAACTACTTAACCAAGTAACAGAGAATCTTTAATTCTTCAACAGTATTTATTTCCTTAAGACTGCCTACTCCAAGGTTGTTTTACCATTATCAATTTTTTTTCACTTTAATCCTTAAGACGCTTAGATTCTCTGATCCTGTGAATGTTGAAATTATTATACATAAGCAGAGTTAGGATAGAAAATATAAAAGAAACCCTGAGTATTTTTTGATGGAGATCTAGATGTGACTCTATTTAGGAATGCAGTAAAAACAACTGACCTCTTAAAAACTTGTATCTGATAATGAAATATGAAATAGAGGAAATTGTTACTATATCCTGGTGTTTATCATTTCTGTTTGATGGGAAAATCAGTATACCTTCTGGTTCTTAATAGATGAAAGAAGAGATTTCCAGGAAAATTGGATACCTTCTGGTTCCTAATAGAAGAGGGAAAGGAGTTCCAAACAAATTTTACTAGTATTTTGCAGAACCCTTACTGAACATAATATTGATATTTACATAAAATTCGTAAGGTGTTTAAAGGCTTTATGGAGTACAGCATGGTAAATAACTCCTTGCCTACTTGATGGTTCAAATAGAAGATGCTGAAAATTCTACGTGCAATTTTTAGTCCAGCAGCAGATGAATATCGTTCAGGTATTCTGTGCAGTTGTCTAATTTTTATAAGAGGTAATGATGTTCTTTATACATCCTCCTTGAAGCCCAAGGGGTAATTTGTAATGTCTGCTTTAATTGAAGAATTTAATGCTCAGAAAAATGAGGGAAACTAAAGTGTAACTGAACTGAGTATAAAGTCTCACGTTGTTTGCTAGTCTGAAGGTG
Source organism: Dasypus novemcinctus (assembly GCF_030445035.2). Classification (NCBI taxonomy): domain Eukaryota; kingdom Metazoa; phylum Chordata; class Mammalia; order Cingulata; family Dasypodidae; genus Dasypus; species Dasypus novemcinctus. Next base: position 28,384,666 of record NC_080700.1, on the reverse strand, counting down.
TATGATGATAAAATATCATCTTATTTGGGAAAAAAATCATTCAGATCAACAACAGTTTGTTCACTAATTCATAAGGTTAACCAATATTTACTGATAACCTGGCTCAGCATTGAAGGATAAGAAGGTAAGTCAGACTTGTCTAGGAAGACAAGGGAACATTGTAATGACTCCACCCTTGTGATCATTTTAAGTGAAATGGCTTCTTTGTGGAACATTTTATCACATGATTTTTTAAAGTATAGAATTCATTTGGGATATTTTATGTATCTATAGCTCAATGTACAAGTCTTGTCCAACCGTAGCGCACCTTGTAGCTCTGTCCAACTGCTGAAAAGAAAATTCCGGTGAAGATCTAGACTGAAAATGATACAGGAAGTCTGTCTGAATTTGGGTATTAATGTAATACATCATTTCCTCACCTGTTTGCTAAAAGAAAGGCTTCCTCTCTTAGAAAGTAAGCACCAGGGCTGGGGAATTTGGGCTGTATTTACCAGGACTGTGGAGTCTTAGTCTAATTTCATTCGGTACATCATAAGTAGGCACCCTTTACATATTCTGAAAAAATAATTTTATTAGGAGATATTCCTCCAGCTATATTTTTAAGGGTTATTTAAAGGAGCTCCGTATCAAAACAGAGTCCAGTCATGGAAAGAAAAATCTAGAAGCAAATTTATTCAATGGATATTTATGGTATGTTATATGGGGTTTTGTGATTCTCCTTTTTCCTGATCTTCTGTGGGTTATGCATAATAAAGCAAACTGAAGTGCTAAGGAATTAGGATATTTAAAAGACTTTAAAGTTAAATGCAGAAAGTAAAACCCCTCTCACTGGACATAGGTAGTGTGATGGAGAGTGGAGGTGCCAAGCAGCCTTGCAGTTCAGGGTGAATTTAGAAACTTCACCACCAGTCCAGAGTTGATCTACAGCCTTGTCTGGAAAACATGATTTGAGTACTTAGGGGTTGACTTCACCAACCACTCTCAGGAGACAGGCAAAGGTATCTCGAGCCCATTTATTTACCCACTGTGGGAGAGAACGGAATGTGGATTGCAGACCTCTCCTCAGCATGTCTGGGCCATGCCCCCCACCCCACCCTGGGCCCACTGTGCAAGACAGAAGAGCAAGGGGTTAGATCAAACTGAGTTAGAAGAGCAAATGTGCAGTGGCAATGGGCCAGGCAAAGGCTTGACTTACCATTTCCACCATATTGATTTTTTTAAAAATTAATTAATTTATTTTTAAAATTTCTCTCCCCTTCCCCCCCCCCCCCAGTTGTCTGCTCTCTGTGTCCATTCTCTGTATGTTCTTCTGTGTCCGCTTGTATTCTTGTCAGTGGCACCCGGAATCTGTGTCTCTTTTTGTTGCATCATCTTGCTGCGTCAGCTCTCCATGTGTGCAGCACCATTCCTGGGCCTGCTGCACTTTTTTCGTGTGGGGCAGCTCTCCTTGCGGGGCGCACTCCTTGTGCGTGGAGCTCCCCTATGCAGACACCCCTGCGTGGCACGGCACTCCTTGCACGCATCAGCACTGCACGTGGGCCAGCTCATCACATGGGTCAGGAGGCCCTGGGTTGGAACCCTGGACCTCCCATGTCGTAGGTGGATGCTCTATCCATTGGGCCAAATCTGAGTCCCAACACCATATTGATTTTAAGTCTTCTTCCTGCGAGTCAACACCCAACTCTTGTATTTCTATGCTATTTTCTTTTTAACCCTTGGTCCCCAGCTCCATGTCTTTCAGAATCATAGGTGATTTTTAGGTGAGTTTTTAATATCACACAACGACCTATGAAAAAATTAGAACCTATATTGTGTATTTTTAAAAATGCTTAGATTTCAGGGTTATGTTTAGCAATAATCACAGAGACTGTTTTCTTATTGGGACAAGTTTAGAAAATCAGATCCAGGGAATCTATTAAAAATATAAGCAAGTTTTTACTTTATTTCCTTATGACTGACTCCTGGGGTAATTTCCCCAGCAATTTTATCTCTAAAGTAGAACTGAAAATTATCAGCAAAGGGGTGAAGGAGGGTGACATTTCCAGATGTCAGTGACAAAGTGACATGAGAAGGCTAGAAAGAGAACCCTTTAAGAATTGTACCTGAGGGCTTTGGTCTGCAGGAAGACAACTCTTTTTCACTCATGCGAGAATGCTGGAGTGTATAGCACCAAACCAATTCCTAGCTAAGGAGTAAAGAGGTTCAGCTCTTATCAGGGCAAATGGCCTCTTCCACAAGGCATCAGGTGGATTAGCGGGAAGTTCATCAGACCCTGATGTTCTATGAGATCCAGAGACGCTGGTTAATACAATGGCCTCTGATGACCTGCTTTCTCTGACTGCTGGGACTGGTGACAGGCTTGAACCACTAGAGCTCTCAGCCCTGGGGGAGGAATCGGGAGGAAACCCAGGGAAGAAATTTGCAGGAGTATATTGGAGACCACTTCAAGCTTGACGGAGAGACCCAGTTCTAGAGTTTCATCAGAACTCTGTGGATTAAAGTCAAGGAGAGAGCAGTGAAAGTACCTAGTCAAGGCTGTAGATCCCAACACATTATTCCTCCCATCCCTGGAATCCAGGCAGAATACCATTATTCCTCTTAAAAAAAAAAAAAGAAACGAGAAGAGAAGGGAAGAAAGAAGGAGAGAAACTGAGAGAGGAAGGAAGGAGGGAAGGAAGCAAGGAAGGAAGGGAGGGAGGAAGGAAGGAGGGAAGGGAGAAAGAAAGGGAGGGAAGGAGGAAGGAAAGAAGGGAGGAAGGGAGGAAGGGAGGCAGGGAGGAAGGAAGAAGAAGAAAAAAAATACAAAACAATCCAAACTGGCATGAATAAAAATAAGACAAGATGAATAACGAAGCCTAGCAATTAGGAACAATGCAATTACAAATAGTTAACAGTTTTGAAAAAAAAAACATTGATAAAACAATCTTCCAAGCCCTGCTTATTGTCCTATATCAATCTTTTAAAGTCTCCATCATGTCTCTAAAAGCTGGTGTTACTAAGTCACAATAACTATGTCAACCTATTTGCATTTGTATTTCTTTTTGTTTCTCTGTCCAACAAAAGACAGGGACCTCTTTAAGCATTATATAAGTTCTAGAAAAGGGTAAAGGCAAACAAGATGTGGTTTGAAAAAGGGTAACATGCTAAGATATTAAAACCTCCTGTGTTCAAAAGTACTGTGGGTTGGATAACAACATAAGCTTCATGAAATATTAGCATGTATTGAGGCAGAAAAGAAGGAAAGTTTATGATACTGTAACAGAAATTGGTAGAATGTATTATTTGATCACAGGTGGTAATTACTTGCAAGAATCAACAAAAGACAGGAAGTCTGGCTTTTGTCATCTGTGGACATCTTTCCTTTTGGTTATCTCATTTGCACTTAAGTATTAGTCACTAGTCATTACTGGACATGTGAGGATGATTTACAGCTGCTTTCAGTTTCAGAGATCCTTGTTTTTCTGCTTCTGTAACAAAATAAGAATTAGCACATATCCCAGAGTGCACTCTCTCTGAAACTAAAATGATTATCCAGTTAGAGCTAACTGGTGCACACTTGCTAAAATCATGGGCCGCAGTTGGAAATCATGTCCTGTGATCAGGAAGCCATATTATACCGTTTGTAGACTAGTAAACAAATCCTTTGTATCTTATTAAGATACTGGTGCTAGCATTTGGGAACAAGCAAATGGCCTGCATGATTTAATTGCCACCCTTCTAGAGGCAGCGTTTTAATAGACTCATTGGCCTCAGGCATTTCCCGCCAGCACAGAGATTTTATGGATGGCCTCATAGAGAAAACACTGGTTCTCTAGGGGAAATTGTTCTTATCCTATCACAGCCAAGAACAATCTGCTGTGTTGGAAAAGTTGCTAAATCATGAAGCATAGCACCCATTTAAATCTGTCTGTTGCCTGTATCATAATACACAGGCTGGAGAAAGCCCGAATATCAAAGTTCATGCAAAAATATTTTAACTTCTCAGGTATGACAGTGCCATCTGACCATCTGTAGCAAAATTCAATAATGTAATGAAATAAAAGCATTCCCTTTGTTTTTGATAACCAGTATTGCTTTATTCATGATTCTTCTTTCCTCCAACAACTCAGTAAATTAATTTATAAGGATATAATTTCTTCACAAGGCAAGAAGCTTTAGCTTCCAAAAACCATTTTTTCTCCCTTCATTCTCTTGACCTTTTACTTTGCAATCCATTTCCCGGGACTCCCTGAATAAAGCTAATTTTTCCATAAGAACAATCATGATTGCTAATCTTTATTATGAGCCAGGATCTGCTCTATACTCATGGAATGTATTTACTCATCTAATCCCCACAACAATCAGAAAACATAAATATTTTGATTATCCGCACTCTACAGTAGAGGAAACTGAGGTACAGAGAGTCAAATTATCCAGTTTCACAGCTGGAAAGTGGTAGAAGTGACAATTGGTTCCATTCTGTCGGGTTCCCATGTCTGTGCTGTACTTCTCTAGCGTAGATCGTATGTGGCCAAGAGCAGTCCAGGATACATAATGGTTTGAGTCTCTCTTAACAACACCCTAACAACATATGGTACTTTAGTGTGAAAAATGGGGTGGAACACACATACAATTCCTTTGAGAACAGCGTACCATCTTTCATATTTTAAGTCTCGTTATCAATTGTCTCTTCAGTTTGCTTGCTATGATTAAGCTGGATTAAAAAAAAAATCCCAACAGAGTCAAGTAAATGCACTAGCACCATCATTAAGCAAGTTGCAAATTTATCCTTTGCCACAGAGCAGGAATACCCTTAAAATCAACTTAAGAAAAGATGTTTAAGTATTCAAAGGCATACCCACATCTATTTATTATGCATTTCAGGGCCTCACACCGCTTTTTAAACCATTTAACTCCTAACTCAGTTTCGGTTTATAGTCTGAAAATAAGGAGCCACCCAAATAAGAGATTGTTTAGGAGCGCTGTTGAAAAAAATATTCAATGTAGAGATATCCCAGATCCCTGTTATCAAATATTTAAAAATACTTTTTATCAGCCTGTGACGGTTAGGCTAATGTGTCAACATGTCCAGGTAATTGTGCCCAATTGTTGGTCAAACAAACACTGGGCTAATTGTAATACATGAGGCAAGCACTGGGCTAATTGTAATATAAGAATAGCTTTAAAGATAGTCTATGTGTTAAGGGGTTTTATTTCCCCCTTTTTGATAACATCTTCCGTTTCTTCTGAGACCTGTCCTTTATAGTCATTTGGTTTTATTCTTTTTAGCTTGTTTTGATACTCCCATGGTAAAGCACTCTTTTGCACCCATGCAAATTACTTTTTCTATTGTGGTGATGTCGGGGGAGTGCCCACATAACTTCATCTGATAACTTCAACAGGTTATTTCTTTCTCTTTTTTTAAAATTTGCTTTTAAAATTACTTGGCTATTTTCTAAAATTCAAACTTGATTTCAAATTCAAAAAAATAAAATAACAAATAAAAGGCAGCTCAACAACTTATGGAAGCATTACTCCAAAATAGCTCTCTGTCCGGGCATTTTTATCACATCTAATTTCCCAAACAACTCAATTGTTCCTTTAGTGTTCAGAAAGATACCCAGATGAACACAGATTGGTTAAATGACATAATCAAGGTCGCCTTGTTAATGAAGAAAATGAAGAAGACAAAAAAATAAAAGTGTAATCATATTCATATCTCACAAAACCAAACCCTATATTCTTTTTTTTTTAACCTTGAGCATTAATATATAAGCTTATTTGCTTTCGCTACAAAAATATTACCATAGTGTTTTGTTAATTATAGTCTATAAGTTACTTTCATTATATTTTCCCATGTATCACTATATTCTTAACACCTTATAGTAGAAGAATGTTTTCTATATTTATTAACCATAATCTCCATCAACTGCCCAAATCACGGTTATACATGCCCATATTATCCTCCAGCTGTCCTCCAACATTAACCTCCATAGATTACCCATTTCAACTAATCATATCCATAATCAACAGTGTTTATTATATGCATTATATTTTTTTTTTTTGTACCGAGAGCAAGGGATTAAACCTGGGATCTTGTATGTGGGAAGCTAGTACTCAACCACTGGACCATATCAGCTTCCCTGAGTTGGGTTTTGTTTTGTTTTTTCTGTTTGTTTGGCTTGTTGTTTATTGTTTCTTTTAGGAGAACAGGGAACCAACCCAGGACCTCCCATGTGGAAGGTGGTTGCTCAACCTCTTGTGCCACCTCCACTCCCTGTTACACTCACCATAACGTGCTACCATCAACCCCATCCATTAGTACATATGGGCAATTGACCTTCTTAAGCATTCTGCATAATCCAGCATCAGCTGCGCGTTCTTGTGTGTGAACATTAACTTCTACTGGATCATATATTCCACTTACAACCTCTTCTTGCTGACCCAGAGAACTTAAATTGCTTTTGTTCATTTTTCCTACTACTCCCCACACTTCATCTCCAGGACTTTGAAAATCGGTAGCTATTCCTCGGTGCCAAGCATCACTTGTTTTGCCTTGAGAATTGCCCAAGTCAAGTTTAAGCACCCTGCAGGTGGATCGCTCTGCAGAACGTGGCTGGGGGGGTTTCAGAGGCTGGTCCTCTGGTCAGCAGGTTGGGGCCGGAGGTGAAGTACAGGAAACTCCTTTTCCTTTCTGGGTAGTTCCCGCAGCCTGAGACCACCATGTCCCATCAGAGGCTTGTTTGGCCCTGGGATCAGGAGACGGGTGAGGAAGAGGCCGGGAGAGCAGTTAATGCCTGCCCACCTGGTCCCCAGCAGTACCTTCTTTTTATTTAGGTAATTTTTATTTTTTATTTTTAAAGGAATTTTAGATGACATAAATGCTACATTGAAAAAATATAGGGGATTCCTATATACCCCACCCCCTCCCCCCCACCCTTTCACCCATTACCGTCTTTCATTAGCGTGGTATATTTATTACAATTGATGAACACACATTGAAGCATTGCTACTAACCATAGTCTATAGTTTACCTTATGGTTTACGCGTGGCCCTGCACAATGTTATAGGTTTTGACAAAATGTATAAGGGCTAGTATCTGCCATTGCAATGTCTTGCAGATCAATTCCCATGTCCCCCCAATTCTCCATGTTACACCTGTTCTTCCCTCTCCCTCTGGTGACCACTGCCTTTATATCAATGATATAAGTTCTTCCATTGCTAGAATAATAATAAGTCTACTTTAGTCCATAGTTGCATTCTTCCCTCATGTTTGTTCATTCCTATATCTTGAGAATTTAGGGATGGTTGTATTAGTTAGCGAAATGGGTGCTAATGCAAAAATAACAGAAATTGGTTGGTTTTTATAAAGGGTATTTATTTGGGGTAGGAGCTTACAGATACCAGGCCATAAAGCATAGGTTACTTCCCTCCCCAAGGTCTATTTTCATATGTTGGAGCAAGATGGCTGCCAACGTCTGTGAGGGTTCAGGCTTCCGGGGTTCCTCCCTTCCAGGGTCTTGCTTCTCTCAGGTTCAAGGTTCTTTTCTTCCTGGGGCTGGCTTCTCTTTCCTCTGTGTGCTTACTTCCTGGGGCTCCAACTTAAGGCTTCAGCATCAAACTCCAATATCAAAACCCCAACATCAAAAACCCTCATGCCCTAATGACATGGCTCAATCAAAGCCCTAATCATAACTCAATCATGCCCAGGTACAGACCAGATTACAAACATAAGCCAGTATCTATTTTTGGAATTCATAACCATGTCAAACTGGTACAATGGTGATGCCCAACTCCTTCCAGGAGAGAGGGGGTTTGAATCACTTGGGGCAGATGGATGGAACTATCTTACTTCCAGTTGTAGACACTCTCTGTTTTTTGAGATGGGCGTTGTTCATCATCATCCTTTTGTTAGTTGTCCTGGGTGAGTCTGATGAACTGGGGAGTTGGTGTTGACTGCAACTCTGCTGAGATTCAGGGCTCACCCAGCATATGAACAACCAGAAGATTTAAGTCTCTGGGACATATATTTAATGGGTATAGTGCTAATGATAGGTTCAAATAAATGGGATAAAAGCACTATGCATAGGAAAATTATAAATGAGTCTGATGTGTTGGGGAGATGGCTTTTCATAAATTCCAAGGTAAAGCCTACCAACTTCCTGGGATTGTCTGCCCTGCCTATAGTGTCTAGATGCCTCTAGAGCTCCCAGGAGCACCGCTGTTTGAGGCACTGTTTACCATGGCAGACAGGCAACACTACCTTTTAATCTGTATATGAACCCTGCCAAGTGGAGGGGTGGTCTAAATCTTCCATCCTTTTCTATGGGGGATGAAATCGAGGCACAAAAGATGATGTCATTTGCCAAATATACCAGAGAACTAATGAATAGGGGAGTCCCAAACCAAAAATTTTTCTGTTGACTATTTTTCTTTCTAGATACACTGACTCTCCATTAACGCACTTGATGTTGGGTGGAAGAGTGTTAGCCAATAGAATCATGGTGCAGGATTGAAAGCTGTATGTAGCTCAGGGCTTCTCTTTGGGCTTAAAATAAGGGTCCACGTACCTCTGGTAACACCGACGTGGTCCTGTCGGTGTTACCTGTGCTTGCCCCCTCCCTGGAATCTTCTGGAGCGTTTAACTCCAGAAGGTCTCCTGAAACTGAGGCTCTTGTAAGTGCAAAAGGCCCTGTGGTTCAGATGCGAGCGTTTCCTCTTTCGCCAGGTGCTTTATAGAACTCAAAGACTACCTTGCCACACTGTGATTCTCTTTCCTTTTCTCTTTTTAAGTTCTCTTTCCTTCTCAGTTCAAATTGGAAAAATACAAACATGGTGTTTTTTTTTTTTTCATATGTCCATAAAAATCCATGGTAACTGTTAACTGGAGATGCTTTTGAAAACTATACTACCTTTTCGGGGGGAAAGGGAAACCTATTTTTATTGTCACTGCTGGGATCAATGAGTTATAGGAATTAAAAATGCCCTCATATTTTATTAATTGCCAATGGATAATTTGAATAATTATTTCAAGAGAGGATGTATATATGTTTTTTATTATTGTGCCAGTTTTCCTCCATAAATAATGCAGCATGTGTTTGGGCAAGAGGCAAAGTACCAGTTGGAAAATTGTGTAGTTTATTGCCCTTCAGATATTCTGAAGTAATAAAAAGTGAAACAAAACACCAAAACAAAGAAGCCTACCCTTTTTAACATAGATGCAGCTGGGAGCTGGGCGTGAAGACTACATTTGCGATTTTTGTGAGTCATAAAAATCTCCCAGGAATCATTAAAACATATTTTCTCCCAAGATGTACTACCAAAACATTCTACAGTGCCAAATGCATATCAAGTAACCAACCAGCACTGTGACGGGAAATGTCCAGTCCATTTCTATCTTGTGAAGCCTTCCACTGGAACACTCACGATGGACTTAAATTCCTTGATCCCTAACCTTGGATTCATACTTTCTATCTCACATAGACTGAGTGGAGCAAACAATGTACAGACAAAGAGAATGCAAGGTGAAAATTCAAAATCTACTTGAGGAAATAGTTCAGGTCTGTAAACACTTGAGTGTCTCTTTGAGACCAGACACTGTATTATGTATAAAGTACATAAACACAAATAAGACCTGAAGCTCCAGTTATGCAGGAACTCAGTCTATTTGAGGATTCCAACACCTGAATGCATGTTTCCAAGATAATAGAATAACAGTAACAACAGCAGGTTGATTTTCTTAAGTTTCTTTTGGACATGATGAAAGTTCTCATGTATACCCACAGGCAGAAGATGGGAGGTTGTCTTGGGCATCCTAGGTACCATTGGCTCAAGTCAATTCCTTTGCTTCCTTCTTCCCTTCCTACCCCTCATCTTTCCAACAAATGATTAAAAGTGATAGATGGGGAAGAGGATTTGGCTCAACTGATAGGGCATCCGCCTACCACATAGGAGTTCCAGGGTTCAAACCCCGGGCCTCCTGACCCGCATGATGAGCTGGCTCATGCACAGTCCTGATGTGTATAAGGAGTGCCGTGCCACACAGGGGTGTTCCCCACATAGGGAAGCTCCATGTGCAAGGAGTGCACTCCGCAAGGAGAGCCACCCCATACAAAAAAAGTGCAGCCTGCCCAGGGGTGGCGCTGCACACACGGAGAGCTGATGCAGCACAATGATGCAACAAAGAGACACAGATTCTGCTGACAAGACAAAAGTCTCTGCCACCACGGGTCTCATATTTTAGCCTTCTCATAAGTAAACAACAAGCCAACTCAGATTGTTCTGTATAGCAGTAAGTGCTGAGGAGAAAATAAAACAGTGATAGTGACTTGGGGCTCCAGAGTCATTTGAGTAGTGATTAGAGAAAGCGTCTCAGGGTAGGCGACGGGTGAGCTGGGACCTGAAAGATGAGAACAAACCAATACTATGAAGGTCTGGAGAAAGCTTCCAGGAAGAAGGGACAGCAGATTTAAAGGCCTCTGGAAGTGTGGAGCTGGGCATGTTGAGCAGAAAGCAGGCTCAGTTTCCTGGAGTAGGCTAGCGGGAGGTAAGGTGGAGAAGCAAGCAGGAGCCAGATGACCGAGGAATGTTCAGACTTGGGTAAAGTCTTTGGATTCCATTCTAGTTTTTCTGGGAAGCCATTGGAGGTATCTAAGCAGGGAAATGATGTGATTGCATTTATGCTTTTAAAAAAATCACTCTGGATGTAGTAAAGAATTATGAATGTACTGGGGGAAAGTGTCAGGGAGATTGGTTAGAAGAGGAAAGAGATGATGGTGGTTGGCAAGAGGTGCTAGCAGTGGCTATGGTGAGAAGTCCACTTATAGTTCTCCTATTAGATTTTTTTAAAAATTTAATTTAATTTAATTTATTTCTCTCCCCTTCTCCCTCCCAGTTGTCTGTTCTCTGTGTCCATTTGCTGCATGTTCTCCTTTGTCCGCTTCTGTTGTTGTCAGCAGCATGGGAATCTGTGTCTCTTTTTGTTGCATCATCTTGTTGTGTCAGCTCTCCATGTGTGCAGTGCCATTCCTGGGCAGGCTGCATTTTCTTTTGCGCTGGGCAGCTCTCCTTATGGGGCGCACTCCTTGCATGTGGGGCTCCCCTACGCGGGGGACACCCCTGCGTGGCAGGGCACTCCTTGCACGCATCAGCACTCATGGCTCATGGGCCAGCTCCCCACGGGTTACGGAGGCCCCGGGTTTGAACTGTGGACCTCCCGTGTAGTAGACAGACGCCCTATCCATTAGGCCAAATCCACTTCCCTCCTACTAGATATTGATTCAGCATCCTTTAGCTTTAGTAGTGCCTGTGGAATATCTGTTTTTTTGGTTTCATAGGTCTAGGTCTCAAATCTTTGTCAGAGACTTTACTTGCTTATTTCCCCTTTTAACTTTTTATTTTGAAGTAATTTCAAACTTACAGGATACTTGCAAAAATAATACAAAAATACAGAGAAGTACAACAGACACCCTACCTTCATCCAGGTCCACCAACTTTTCTTTCTTTCTTGTTTTTGATCCACCTATTTTTTTAAACATTTTGTCACCTTTATTCAGTAATAATAAACTTTATTTTTAGAGAAGTTTTAGATTTACAGAAAAATTATACTGAAAGTTTTGGGATTTCTCATATACCACCCCACACACCCACACACATGGTTTCCCCTATTATTAAAATCTTAAGTTAGCATGGTGCACTTGTTATAATTGATGTACAAATATTAAAATATTGCTACTAACCAAAGTTTGCATTATGGTTTATACTTTATGCTGTACTGCTTTATAGGCTTTGAAAAATGTATAATACCATGTATCCATCATTGCAGTATCATACAGAACATATCACTGCCTTAAAAATGCCCTGTGTTCTACCATTAATCCCTCTCTGTCCCCTCTGAACCCCTGACAACCACTATCTTTATATCAATGTTACAAGTTCTCCTATTAATACATGATAATAACTATAATAACAATAAATCTGCTTTGGTACATGGTTACACATCCCCCCTTATGTTTATTCATTCCTCAGTCTTGAGGGATTTGAGTGGGATGTCCACTCTGACTGCTTCAGGCTGAGAGGGAACTTAGATAATATGGAATAAATGGATGGAATTGTCTTCCTGCAGTTGTAGATACTCCTTGTTTTTTGGGAAGGAACTTGTCCAAGGCAAGTCTGAAAAACTGGAGAGTAGGGTTGACCACAACTCTGCTGGGTTTCAGGCCTCAACTGGCATATGAATAATCCAATGATTTAAGTCTCAGAAATTTATTTAATGTGTATATTGAAAATTATAGGTTCAAATAAAAGGAGTAGAAGAATCACGAGTAGTGGAATTATAAATGAGTATAACTATGTTATATTGGGGAAATTGATTATCTTATATTCTCAAATAGGGTCTGCTGAGAGGTTGTTGATTTCATGAGGCTTTATGCTTTGCCCCTGGTGTCTGGACATCCCTGAAACTCTTGGGAGCACTTTTGTTTGAGATTTTCTTTAGTGTAGCAGTTTGTGAAATCTGCTTGAGACCTGCATAAGCATAACTCCATAATGACCCAACTCATTTTTAAATCTCTTAGCCATAAAAACTTTTTTTATTTAATGTTTTCCTCTTTTGGTCAAGGTCTTTTTCCTCTTTTTGGTCAAGGTTAGTACCTGATAGAAATCCTTTGGTTCCAGGGAGGTTCATCCCTGGAAGTCATGTCCCATGTTGGGGGAAAGGTCGTGCATTTATTTGCCGACTTTGGCTTAGATAGAGGTCACATTTGAGTAACAAGGAGGTTTTCAGGGAGTAACTCTTAAGCATTATTTATAATTAGGCAACATTTTGTCACCTTAGATATTATACTCAATCTGTCCATCTGTCTCTCTATTTGTTATTTATTTATCTGTTTATTTTTCTAAATCTTTGAGAATAGGGAGGCGGACTTTGGCCCAGTGGTTGGGGCGTCCGTCTGCCATGTGGGAGGTCCGCGGTTCAGACCCTGGGCCTCCTTGACCCGTGTGGAGCTGGCCGTGCGCGGTGCTGGTGCGCGCAGGGAGTGCGCCCGTGGGGAAGGGCCGCCCGGCGTGGGGGGAGGGAGCGGCCTGCCCGGGGGTGGCGCCGCCCACACTTCCCGTCTCCTCGAAGCGGACAAGGAAGCAAGACGCAGCGGGTGGACGCCGGGGGCAGACAACCAGGGGAGGGGGGGAAGTTAAATAAATGGATGAATCTTTGAAAAAAAAAAATCTTTGAGAATAGATTGTATACATCATGCTTCTTGAACACTCAGTAATTCCATGTACATTTCCTAAGAAAAAGGATATTCACTTCTGTAACCAAATTTAGTACGGTTTATCAAGTTCAAGAAATTTAACACTGGTAGAAGCTTACAGTTCATATTCTATTTGTTTTCAAATGACCCAGTCATGTCCCTCTGAGCCTTTTCTCCTTCATTATTAGATTCAGGCTAGTATCATGTACTGCATTTAATTTTCACTATCTCTTCAGTCACTATTTTTTTTTTTTTCTAATCATGGAAATGTATAAACAACTTAAACTTGCTCATCTCAACTACTCCCAGGCATGCTATTCAGTGGGATTAATCACATTCAGAATGTCATGGAAACGTCACTGCCATCTATTACCAGAACTTTCTCATCACCCCAAACAGAAAGCCTACACCCATCATGCATTAACTTCTGATTTCCCTTTGCCAGTCCCCCACACCCAACCTGCACTCTTCTTTCTCTTTCTATGAATTTGCATATTCTACTTCTTTCATATACATGAGATCATATAATATTTGTCACTTTTTGTCTGGCTTATTTCACTCAGCATGATTTCTTCAGGGTTCATCCATATTGTAGCAGGTTTCAGAACTTCATTTCTTTTGAAATCCGAGTAATATTCCATTGTATGAATAAACCACATTTTGTTTATCCTTTCATCTGCTGATGGATATTTGGATTGCTTTCAGCTTTTGCTATTGTGAATAATATTGCTATGAACATTGGTGTACAAATATCTGTCTGAGATCCTGATTCCAATTCTTTGGGATATATGCCTAGAAGTGGGATTACTAGGTCATGTAGTAGTTCTGTTTAACTTTCTGAGGAAATGCCAAACTGTTTTCCACAGCAGCTGCACCATTTCACATTCCACCGACAATGTACTAAAGTTCCTATTTCTTGCATCCTTGCCAGCACCTGCTATTTTTCATTTTTTAAATAACAGCCATTTCAGTGGGTGTGAAGTAGTATTTCATTGTGGTTTTGATTTGCATTTCCCTAATGAATAATGATGTTGAACATCTTTTCATGGGATTATTGGCCACTTGTATATCTTGTTTGAAGAAATATTTATTTAAGTCTTTGCCCATTGGGTTGTTTGTCTTTTCATTCTTGAGCTGTAGGAGTTCTTTATACCTTCTGGCTATGAAACCCTTATCAGATCTATGGTTTCCAAATATCTTCTTCCATTCTGTAGGTTGTCTTTTTACTTTCTAGATAACATCCTTTGATGTGCAAAAGTTTTAAATTTTGATGAAATCCAACTTATCTATTTTTTCTTTTGTTACTTTTGTTGTAAAGTCTGAGAATCCATTGCCTAAGACAAGGTCCTACAGATATTGCCCTGTGTTTTCTTCTAAGAGTTTCATACCTTTAACTCTTATATTTAAGTTTTGATCCATTTTAAGTTAATTTTTTAAAAAGTTAAGTATATAGTATGAGGTTGGACTCCATTTTCATTCTAGTTTTACCGGCAAAATTTGTGGAAGAAATTGTTCTTTCCATATTGAGTGGACTTGGAAACTGTCTTAGAATTTGCCAGAACTACCACAAATGCCACCAATGGTTTTGGAATTAAACAATGGAAATTTACTGGCCCATGGTTTTGCAGTTAGGACAAGTCCCAAATCTAGGTACCAGCAAGGCTTTCTCTCTCTCTGAAGACTAGAGCCTTCTGGTGCTGGCTACAGACAAGCCTTGGCATTGCTTGGCTTTCCTGTCACAAGTCAGTGTCCCTTTCTTTCTCTCCCAGGTTCCCATAGACTTCCTACTTCTTTCTATGACCTTTTTCTTATAAGGGCTCCTGTAACCCAGACTCACCTGGTTCAGTTTTCCACACCTCAACTAAAAATAACATTTTTTAAAAGATCCTATTGACAATGGGTTCATACCCATGGGGATGTGGATCAAATTTAAGAACATGTGTTTGTTGGAGTACATAATTCAATGTATTACGTCTGCCATCCAGACCCCAGAAAAACATATTCTTCTCATGTGCAAAATACATTCATTTTATCGCAACACCCCAAAATGATTCCAAATCATTTTAGTAGCAACTCTAAGTCCAAGTGTCATCAAAATCAGTTATGGATGTGATCTGTTTTGGAGCAAAATTTTTCTCCCTCTCCATGAGACCTAGAAAACAATTTATCTGGTTCCAAAATACAATGGTGGAACAGGCATCAGATAGACATTCCAGTTCCAGAAGGGAGAAATTGGAAGGAAAACAGGGGTCACAGATCCCAAGCAAGTCTGAAAACCAGCAGAGCAAATGGCATTAGATTGTAAGGTCTGAGAGCCATCTTTGGATCAGTGCTTTGTCCCTGGGCTGGCTGGAGTGGCAGCCCCACCTTTTCCAAGCTCCAGGTCAGTGGTCATGTCTCCCAGAATGCTGAGGCCTAGGCTCCACTCCATGTGAGCCCTGGAGTGGCACCTTCCTCTAAAAGCAAACTGGGGTGTAGGTCCTACCCACTCCAAGCATTGGGGTGGTGGCCAAACTCTTCCTGGGGTGGAAGCCCTGATCCTTCAAGTAGAGCTACCCTTTCCACATGCACTGGTGAGCTCTCTCTCCGGGCCTGAAGAGATCATTTTGGTCCAGACTTCTGCTTTCTTGGTCCTGTCCTTAGAGTCATTTTTCCTTTAGTTCATCTCATCTCTGTCCCTGGCAGTCCAGGCTGGAAGTACTTGTGCTCATGCAAAATTCTAAAACACCTTGTTGGTTTTCCACACAATTCAAGGAGGTCCAAGCTACCAGACAAATGGACTTTCTGCAGATCCTTCCTAGACAAATATATCCCAATCCTGACTTCTTCTAGGTGAATGACTGAACCCATGAGCTACAGGCAAAAGCAAAGGACCCTTCCTGGTCTTTTCCGGGCATGCATTTTGATCTGGGCATTTATGCGTGGCCCGATGAATTCTCCTCTTTAGATGTATGTGTCCATCTCCATTTCCCTGGGAGACAGTGTTTCCTCATGGTCCTAAGAGCTGTCATGCATATCACAGCTAGCAGTCCTTTGCCTCCAAGCAGCTATGATTTGACTGTTCTATAGCATTCTCTTAGGAGAGTTCTATGAGCCACCTCTATGTGCAGGGAAGGTTCTGGGGTAGTGAGCTTGTGACACCTGTCCTGGTTCAGTCTTTCAGGTTGCCAATAGACAGACTGGCACAGACATACACACACTTAGTATGTTGACAAAGATTCCTCTAGAGCCAGGACCAGGTACCTGCACTGGGAGTATGGGCCAGCTCAGCTGTGGAGCTGGCAAGGAAACAGGGGAGGAACCAGCAAAAATACGAGGAGATCCTACAATTTTTAAATTGCCTTTTGCTTGATTCAGTGCTTTCCCTGTGACTGCAACCCATTGACTATTTTCCGGAGCTTTGAAAAAGGTGTTTCTACCACTTCTTATTTGTTGCTAAAATTATTTATGGGAGGGACAGAACCCTGAAGTGTCTCACTGTGCCATTTTGATTGCGACAAGGCCTGAGATTTTGACTTTTAAGGCATGAAGTAAAAGCCCATGTGTTGTACATTGACCTGAATTTTGTAGTGATTTCTGCTTCTGCCATCCTGGCAGGGAAGTGTGAGGTGAGTTCCCTACTGGTCACAGCCTAGGAACATGCTTCTTGTTGGGGGATTCTACTTCACTCCAGAGAAGCATTGGTGATCCTTAAGAAAGACCTTGGGTCAACCCCAACTCCTGGTAGTATGGAGTAACCAGTTTGGGACAAGACAGCACTTCCTGGGATGGTTTTGCACCAGACCATCTGTCCTGTGGTGGTCAAAACTCATACCCTTGGTCAGTCTTAATGTCCGTTGTCCCTTTTAGAGGATGTGGATATAAAGAAAGAGGAATAAAATACAAATCTTATCACTGTGTTTTTATAGAACCTTTGTCATCCTTTCTTCTGTCTATCACTAGGTCCTTTCATCATTTAGCCACAGCACCCCCTTTGCTGTGTATCTCTGGGAGGCCAGGGGCAGTACTTGTTTTGTCTAGATTAGACATGTCTGAAGAGTCACTGTCTCAAACAACTGTGTGTGTGTGTGCATGCGTGCACCTCTGAAATTAGGTTCTCATTCTTAAGCTCTCATCTTGCCTTCGTATAACTTTGAGAAATAATATTCTTCTGCCTTTTCCCTGACACCTGAATCACTCATCTCTTTATCCTTCAGTAACTGTTAATTATGAAGTTAGATTGCTGTCTTCCAAAGAGCAGTATGAGCCTTGCTTGGCTGTCTCAGAATGACAAAGAGAGCACAGCATGGCTGAAGGAGCCACATGATGAGTGCTTTGTCTTCTAGACGTTAATTTGCTTCTTCCATAAATAAGGAACCCTGGAGTATGGTTTTTCCCATTTTTAATACTTCAGGAGCATTTAGCATTTTTTTTTTTTGGAAAAAAATGTGAAACTACAGCTTTCATGATTAGTTAAGGCTCTGAGCCTCACAAATCAGCTAATCGGTATATTTATTCTAATAGGGACATGCTGTCACCATAGAAATTATAATACTTTTAGTATTATATCATCACAGTGCTAATCTTTATTCCTGGGTGAATGAAAATTCCATATTTTTATATTACTGGGAGGTTTTAATTATGAAGTTTGAAATCAAGTGCAAAAACCCTCACCATTTTCACAGCTCTGGAATAGATATCAGTGCTCTGCAAACTTACCCCTTTTCTGGCATGGACTGCATCATGGAGGAGATGCTAGGCACCTCAACCTATGATTTGCCTTAGCTGGAGGTGAGGAGGGAAGATATCCCATCTTGTTCCTTAAATGGTGTGGTAGAGTCATTTATTTCTCTTTATTGTGCACCTGGTGATTTGGATAAAACTGCAGATTCTAATGTGGTCTCCAGTAAGGCTAGAGATTTTACATTTCCAATTAAGCTCTCACCTTAAGTGACACTGCTGGTCCCTGCACCACTTTTTTTTTTTTCATTTCTGATTTGATTTGATCATCATTTAGTAGTGTGTTTTTTTACTCTTCCCCTTTCCCTCCCCACTCCCCTGCCCTGCTGTTTTTGCTGTCTGTGTCCATTCGCTGTGTGATCTTCTATGTCTATTTCTCTTTTTGTCTTCTCTTCTTGTCTTTCTCCTCTAGGATTCACCAGGATTCAATCCTGGGGACCTCTGATGTGGAGAGAGGTTCCCTCTCAATTGTGCCACCTCAGTTCCTGGTCTCTGCTGTGCTTCACCTTGACTCTCCCCTTCGTCTCTCTTTTGTTGTGTCATCTCTTGCTGCATGACTCACTTGTGTGGACACTGGCTCACTATGTGGGCACTTGGCTTGCTGCATGGGCACTTGGCTCACCACGCAGGCACTGGCTCACCATGTGGGCACTCAGCTTGCCACGTGGGCACTGGCTCACCACGCAGGCACTGGCTCACCGCACAGACACACTTTCTCTTCTTTTACACCAGGAGGACCCAGGGTTCAAATCTGGGTCCTCCAATATAGTAGGTAGAGGCCTTATCACTTAAGCCACATCCACTTCCCATGTACCACATTTTTAATACCAACAATGCAGAACACACTGGAAAAGTGAATAGTCGGCCATCAAAGAAGTCTGTGATAGAAGCAAAGGGATAGTTTGGGCAGTCTTGGAGAATGATATCAATTGTTGGCTTCCAAATCCTTTTCGTTCCCCTAAGAAAGTAGCATTATGGCATCTATTTTTAATTGGTAAACTACTATTCAAAAAAGTCCCCATTATAAAAGAAGAAATGTCATTTTAATTTTACACTTTGAAAATAATGTTAAATGAACTAAACTCTCAGATAAGGAGTATATCCCCATTTCTTCCCCACTCCATCCCCTTTTTCTTCCCTTAGAAGTTACTAGCTGAATAGTAAACATTTATTCACTTATTTACCTAAAAAATATTTCTTCAGTTTCTATCCTCAGAAAGGCAGTTTAGAGCATATACTGTTGGCTCCATGGTGCTTGTTGTATAATCGAAGTGACAACTACTGCAGTGGGTTCACAAAATAATACATAAAATGGCTTTTGGGGAAACGGACTTTGGCCCAGTGGTTAGGGCGTCCGTCTACCATATGGGAGGTCCGCGGTTCAAACCCCGGGCCTCCTTGACCCGTGTGGAGCTGGCCATGCGCAGCGCTGATGCGCACAAGGAGTGCCATGCCACGCAAAGGGTGTCCCCCGCGTGGGGGAGCCCCACGCGCAAGGAGTGCGCCCATGAGGAAAGCCGCCCAGCGTGAAAAGAAAGAGCAGCCTGCCCAGGAATGGCGCCGCCCACACTTCCCGTGCCGCCGCCGACAACAGAAGCGGACAAAGAAACAAGACGCAGCAAATAGACACCGAGAACAGACAACCAGGGGAGGGGGGGAAATTAAATAAATAAATAAATCTTTAAAAAAATAAAATAAAATAAAATAAAATGGCTTTGAACCTAACTACCAGGTCATAGGAAACAATGGCATAAAGAAACGAGTTCAAGAACCCCATGATTTAACACTCAGATAGCTCCAAGTATAGGTTATATTGGTCACGGTTGTATTAGTTTCCTCTTGCTGCTGTAACAAATAACCGCACATGCAATTACCTTAAAACAACACAAATTTATTATCTTACCATTTTGCAGATCAGAAGTCCCCAAATCTATGGGATTTTAGGGCTGTGCTCCATTTCCAGAATATATTACCTTGTCTTGTCCAGCTTCTAGAGGCTACCCAAGAACATCTTCCCATCTCAACATCATTAACTTTATCACATCTGTGGTCTTGTTTTGCTACGGACTCTTTGGGGGAGGCCAGGGTTCTGTCTGCCTCAGTGGTACTAACTGTAGGACAGCTGGCCCCATCTTTTCACGAGTCTGAAACAAAAGTTTGGGGACACCTGTTGTGTATTAAAGAAGCATAAGGACATAATAAAAAAAGGTAACACATGCTTCTTGATTGGATCCTGATTTGAAGAAACCAACTATAAAATCTGTTTCTTGGGACAGTTGGAGGATTTGGGGAATGAAATAGGCATCAGTTTACATTAGGACCTTTTTGTCATTTACTTATTTACTTTTTCTAAAGTACTTTTATATGAAGCATAGAAACCAGAACATTTTCTTCCTAAATACTTCAATATGCCTTTTTCAAAAATAAGAACATTTTTCTACATAGGCATAATGCTATTATCCCTGATGGATTGAAGCATTTTTCCTGCTTTCTACAAACCATCGATTAAGAAAGTCAGAATCACTTCACTTTATAAGTTAAGCACTACTCTCCTTCCTTTCCATTTATTTTACTTCCTTTATAGAATCAATTGTTAAAAATAGTCAATTGTAGCTAAATTGCACCTCTGTTAGAAAGGGCGTTGATTTCTGTCAGTTAATTTTAACAAACAGTGTTCACTACTGACCACCCCGTGTGAGGATTTTAAAGACCAAGGTACTCAGACATTCCTACTCACCATTTAGGGATTTTGGAGTTTGTGACTGAGGGCCTTTGCCAATGACAGCTCACTCATGCTCAGAATCAACTTTAGTTTTGTGTGCCTTGAAAGTAAGAGTACGATCCAGCTCTTCAGCTATTTGTCAGTTAAGACAAATTCTGTTTCTTGATTGTCATTTCTCACATGGAAGTGTTGTTTAAATTCTGAAGGGGGAGACACTTGGGTAAGTTATTGGTAAAAAAACAAACAGCAACAAAATCTTTGGCATTCTGCTTAACTGTAGAAATCCACAAGAGAACAGTATTAACAATGAGAGAAAGCCAGAGAATCTACAAAATCATAACTTTTATTGAACCCATTAGAGATCAAGGCAACCAGGTAAACTGAGTTCCAAGGGATGACAAGCCCCTTTGAGGAGAGCTGGGACACACCAATTCTATCACCTTTGACAGAGAACAGCAGGAAGGCACAGTTACTATACAAGGAGGTAAAAAGATAACAGCTGAAATTTAAGTTTATAAATTTTCCAAGGTTGAGTATGGGCTCCTCTACCAGTTTGGAATTCCTAAGAGCCCAGACACGGGGGAGTCCACACTCATTCACCAGCTATTGTCCATGAGCCTTCACTGGATGTCACAAGCAAAAGGTGGAGCAGTTTGATGTAGTTATAAATTCCAAAAGTAGATATTGGATTATGTTTGTAAACTGGTCTGTACCTGGGCATGATTAAGTTATGATTAGGGCTTTGACTGGGTCATGTCAGTAGGGTATGACCCCTTGGTGGGTGGGGACTCACAGATAAAAGGCATGGCAAAGGACAGAGTTGGAGAATTTTGATGTTGGTGTTTTGATTTGGAGTTTGATGCTGGTGTCTTGAGCTGGAGCCCCAGGAAGTAAGCACACAGAGGAAAGAGAAGTGAGCCCCAGGAAGAGAGGAACTGAGCCAGAAGAACACAGAGCAATAGAGGTGGCTCCTTAGACACAGCAGAAACCCTGGGGAGAAAGAAAGATCCATTTGCCTGATACTCCACAGAGGATCTTGTGGAGACAGGCAAAGCCCAGAGAGCCTCATAGTCTACAGCCAACCTTGTGGAGAAAACAGAGGACCTGAGCCCAAGAGAAGCAAGACCTGGGAAGAGAGGAACCCAGGAAGCCTGAACCCTGGCAGACGTTGGCAGCCATCTTTCTCCAACATATGGAAATAGACTTTGGTGAGGGAAATAACCTATGCTTTATGGACTGGTATCTGTAAGCTCCTACTGTAAATAAACATCCTTTGTAAAAGCCAACAGGCTTCTGGTATTTTGCATCAGCCTTTGGCTGACTAATACAGATGGTCAGGGCAGAACCTTCTTCACAGGGGCAGGGACACAAAACCTCACCCAGTTCCCCAAATCTTTCTCACATGAAGCAGAAGTCTAAGTCACTGAGAGAGGAGGAGAAAACCTTCTCTGTCGAGGGATTGGCAGGATCTCGCCTTTGGGTAGATGTAGGGGCTAAAGCCAACCACTTTCTGAGAAAGAAACAGGAATCTACAAACCTTGGCTTGAGTGAAAAGTAACAGCCGTGTAACTGTGGTCCAGGTAAAGGTGAACTGAGACTGAAGGAGATGTAGGTGCAAACCTGAATGTATCCTGCACTACAACAAAGAAAAGAACACACTGCTATTGGGAGAGGGGTAGGAAACTCTCTTGCCTCAAACCCTCCACACACGTGAGGCAGAGTTTTAGCTGCCCCAAGATCCAGGTCTACAAGGCCTGCTCTAAGACTGAGGTTGGACTAGGAGAACCAGGAATCCCCCCAGGGTCTACCTTACAGTGAGAACATCGATGCCAAACTACTGCAGGGGGTGGGGAAAGACTGTGAAGAGTGACCCTTCAGGTTATATTATGACAGGTTATATTAATACTGTTGTCTGTTCCTAATGAATACAAATAGTTTCTGACCCTCCTTTCTGAATGGATGGGACCTACTGGTCTTGCCATTTGAATGATCACACACCAAGTACCTGGGGCCATCATGATCTGTTGAAGAAAAGATGCCACATCAGGCACAATAGCTGAAAGTGGGGCTACTGCTTGGTTGAGTTTGCCGTGGTCCGTTCACATCTATTATTTTAAAAGCAGACTGGTGTGTTTGATGGGGATTGTATTAGTCAGCCAAAGGGGTGCTGATGCAAAATACCAGAAATTGGTTGGTTTTTATAAAGGGTATTTATTTGGGGTAGGAGCTTACAGATACCAGGCCACAAAACAAGTTACTTCCCTCACCAAAGTCTATTTTCACATATTGGAGCAAGATGGCAGCCAGTGGCTGCAAGGGTTCAGGCTTTCTGGGTTCCTCCCTTCCAGGGTCTTGCTTCTCTCAGGGTTCAAGTTTCCTTTCTTCCTGGGCCTGACTTCTCTTTCTTCTGTTAGCTTACTCTCAGGGCTCCAGGTTAAGGCTTCAGCATCAAATTCCAACAATCAAAACTCCAACATCAAGAACTCCCAACTCTGTCCTTTGCCATGCCTTTTATCAATGCCCTAATGACATGGCCCAAACAAAGCCCCAATCATAACTCAATCATGCCCAGGTACAGACCAGATCACAAACATAATCCAATATCTATTTTAGGAATTCATCAATAATATCAAACAGCTACAGGGATATGGTGGATACCACCACCTTTCTATCCTTTAGGTCATGAAGTGTGGCACTAATCTTGCTGTTCTCCTTGGGATGCGATGTTGCTCTTATTTACTCTTTCGGCTCTCCCAGCTCTACATATTGACCTGATCCTGCAGTTACTTTGACATTTACTTCCTTCCCTCCCTTAGCCAATCAAACGTATCCCCAGAAGGGTTATGTTGTAAGTTAACCCTAGGTCTTGTTCTGATGTCCAGGAAAAAAGTAGAGGTACACCCTGAGGGTGACCCATGTCGTCTTGCAAAGCAGAGGTTCCTGCTTTATCTTCAGGCAAAGGGGCAGGGTTGGAGTATTTGCCTTTAACAGGGCGGGGAACCACTTCTGCAGGTGCATAATGTTCAGAGGACTTGGAGATTCAAGACTTGTGAGTGATCAACTCCGGTGTTCTCAGCCCATATTTCTGGCTCCCAGCCCATTCCCAATCAGGGCCAGGACATTGGCATAAAACAGCCACAAAGGTTGAGAATTCCATTTCCTCTGGAGTTATGCTACTCTTATTATTGAATCCTTAGTTTCTTCCCTTCCACTGCAGGAGATGAGAGTCTTTTTGTATGTTGCCAAGAACTTCCTCTGGCTTTCACAGTTAGCCGTTGATTGGTGATGAATCATCCGCAGCCTTTCATTGTCTCTTCCTAAGCATGGATTGAAACGACAGTCTAATTCAATGGTCCTCATAATTTCTATTTCCCCTCTTCCTCTCAAACATCTGAGGCATTGACCACCCCTGGGAATTTCCGTCACTCACCACCCACCTTAGTTCATGAGTGGTAGAAGTTTTCACACTTGCTCCACGGCAATAACCAGAGTTACCAGGGGTCCCCCTATCTCGAGTGATAAGATTCTTATTGTCAGTGGACCATGGCTGATCCACCGTGAGAGCCCCATTTGCAAGTATGCTCCCTTGGACCTCTCCTAATACCAACTACTACAGGATGCCTAGAAGTCAGACCCTGAGTTGAAGATTTGTGTTGAGGAAGTCTAATGGGGAGTGCTTTTAAGATCAACCCCTATAGGGGGGTGTAGGATGCAGGACTGAGCAGAGGTTGGAAATGCAATTACAACAAAGGCCTCAGCCAGTCCCAAAAAGGATGGCCTGAAGTGGTGTCCTTCCTTGAGAGAAGGGACCATGACATTGGCTGTGGGATATCCCAGGAAGGGGGCATGATCTTGGGAAAGGGGGCTCCTTAATCTGAAGGCAAATTCTAAGGAGGGACTCAACACCCACAGAAGCTGGAGGCAAGGAGGGGATGTGGAGAGCATATTGCAGCATCTTTTACTATCTTTTTTTTTTTTAAAGATAGATCACACAAGATGTTACATTAAAAAATATGAGGTTTCCATACACCCCACTCCCTGCCTCACTCTTCCCACATCAACAACTTTTTTCATTAGTGTGGCACATTCATTGCATTTGATGAATACATTTTGGGGCACTGCTGCACCACATGGATTATGGTTTACATTGCAGTTTACGCTCTCTCCCAGTCCATTCAGTGGGTTATGGCAGGATATATGATGTCCTGTATCTGTCCTTGCAGTATCATTCAGGACAAATTAAGTAGTTGTCCGATGCATCTTTTTCCATCTTTTTTTTTTAAGATACATAGATCACACAATCAATCATTCAATAGTGCCATGGTTACAGGGAGAAACACTCACAACTAAACAGCATGGTCTAGCCCCTCAAGGAAGAGGGAGGATCCCACTACAGGCATTTAGTGATTAGGGCTCTAGCTCAATGGAATGGAGCCTGGGAAAGGGCTGTAGTCCAGAAGGGGAGGGGAAAGAAGACAGAAGAATATCCTTGCTCGCTTTGAGGCTAAGAGAAAGTCCAAATCAAGTCATCATCAAGGAGATGCTTTCTTTCTGAAGACTAGCATTCTAGTGCTAGCTGTGTTTGATCCTTGGTCCTGGACTCCTCTGTCACATGGCAATGCACAGGGTTGCCTCTCCTGGCCTCTCCGTTCTCTTCTGGGTTCCATCAATGTTCAAACCTCTGACTGCTTCCTGTGGCTTTCTCTCTCTCTGAATTTTATTCCCCTTATAAAGGACTCCAGTAATAGGATTATGACCCATCCTTGTTAAGGTGGGCCACACCTCAACTGAAGTAACCTCATCAAAAGGTCCTGCTTACAATGGATCCACACCCACGGGAATGGATTAGGCTTAAGAACATGTTTTTCTTGGGGTACATACAGCTCCAAACCACCACACTCCACCCTCTAGACCTCCTCCAGGATCTAGAGCCAGGAGGACTGGCACGAGGTGTGATGGAAAGCATCAGTACACCCAAAAACTAGCAATTACAGGCTTCCATATGAATTTGAATTTACTGCACTTTGCCCCAAAGAGAATGACCCCTTCGTCATTTACCTTGTTGAAAAATGTCTACTGACTTGGCAACATTTCTGATACGTGTATTTAGAAAGATGTTTCGTACCTTATATGAATTATATCATTTTAAAAGTAGGCTGAGTACATTTTTATCTCTAGTCTACCTAAGTTTTTATGTAAATAAATTTGTTCTCATAAATGAAGTCCTGGCCCCACGTCTACCATAGAACTAGTGGAAAGAAGGGGCAGGGAAGGGGCAGAGTTATGGGTTGTGTCCAAAATGATTTGTCATCTAGCCCTCGTGGCTGCATAGGACGGTCTTGCCTAAACTCTGCTCCAGCAGGAAGGTTAGGGATGTAGAGTCTGGTGGGAAGGGGGTGGAAGGACAGGTGGGTTGGCAGAGGCTTTGCAGCTGACAAGTTTGACGCCTGCCATGCCATTCCTATTTGGCGCTGACTTCTCCCAGGCTTTCTGGCCATCAGAGTCGTCCCTGCAGGCAATGTCCTTGGGCTATGGAGCTGGAACAGGTGCAGGCTGAATGCTCGGTGTCTGTCACAGGCTGGCTCTCAGCTGCCGATCTTCTTTATCATGAGATTTTATCCATGGGGGTTTTTTATTTGTTTTTGCCTCCAGTATTTTCTGTAGTTGGATGTATCAAATTCTGTTGGGTAGACTTCACAGATCATCATCTGCTCTAACAGAACATACGCATTTATTTGTTTTCTGTTGTTTTTTTTTTTACAAACTTATATTCAACCTACCTTCCAAGAGGAATTCGGGGCACTTTGTTAAGAATGTGTGTGACAAAATGGGCTGAATCTAAAAAATATCCAGGTGGCAGGAAAACGAAGACAGGATAGTGACGAGACAGAGGGATGTTTTAAGAATAGATCCAGCCAATTCTCGAAATTGTTAAAACACGAGAGCAGCTCATCATTGTGGACAGAGGTGAGTTTGTCCTCTCTGTGCCTCTCAGGGAGACCCTGGATAATCCAGCATGGCAATCTCAGGGAAAAATCCCCATAATAAATGTGACTAAAGCCCTCTCTATTTCTCTTACAGTATCCATAAGCTTGAGACTATAACAGCAAAATAGAGGTCTGTGGAAACAATTTTATGGGACACTAGCTAATGTGGCCAAGATGAGGCCCTCTGATAATCTCTTGCTTGATTCACGGGTAAAATGTATAATCTCTAGAAAAGTACATGCGTCAAACCTCTTTCTGGCAATCTTCAAGGAAAATGATTTGCCCACCCAAGATTTTTGTATGAGACAAAGATCTCGGTTATCTGTGTGTGATGGTAGACGATGCAGTGGGGGCATATTACAGAAGAGCTTTGAACAACGACTCACCTGATTTAGATCTTTGACACGGAGCTTTCTGAAGAAGGGGTCCAGATTTCTATACCCTACAGTGATAGCACATTGCCAGGCACATCTTAGGAACTTGGCCACTGCTTTTCTGGTTAATTGTATGCAATAGAATTAAACATTTATTGTAGAATTAAGACATGGAAAGAGCAGTACTTTTTTACTTCCTTTAAATTCTCTCAGAACAAACAAAATATATTAATTTTTAGATTAAAAATGTAAACTACATATCAGCTTAGAAAAAAATTCATTTGGAGGATGAAGGGGAAAAACACAGAAAAATATTTTCTGTATGCCAGTAGCTTGATAAAATTTACATCTGTTTTCCCCAGTAAAACTTAAAATACCCACCAACCTAGAAAACTGGCCAAAAGAGAACATCTATTTACGTACGAAGTGTTATTTAGTGATTCATTGTTGTATTTGCCTTGATTCTTTCACTTAGACTAATTTAATCCAGTTTTCTTATTTTATACTCAAAAGGGGTCTGAGAGGTCACACAGATGACTGTTAAGAAGCTTTTCTTTCCTGCTGTGGATATTAGTTTTCACTTGCCAGTATCTAGGTACTCTACACATGTCCAGAGGCTTCTCTTTATCCATGGTGTATCAGTCAGCCAAAGGGGTGCTGATACAAAATACCAAAAATTGGTTGGTTTTTATAAAGGGTATTTATGTAGGGTAGGAGCTTACAGATACCAGGCCATAAAGCATAAGTTACTTCCCTCACCAAAGTCTATTTTCACATGTTGGAGCAAGACGGCAGCTGACACCTGCCAGGGTTCAGGCTTCCTGGTTCCTCTGGGCTCAGCTCCTCTGTTTCCTCCACAAGGTCAGCTGTAGACTATCAGGCAAATGGCTCTTTCTCTCTCCTGGGGTATCTGCCATGTCTAAGGAGCCATCTCTATTCCTCTGTGTGCTTCTCCTGGCTCAGGTCCTCTCTTCCCGGGGCTTGCTTCTCTTTCCTCGACGTGCTGACTTCCTGAGGCTCCAGCTTAAATCTTCAGCATCAGACTCTACCATCAAAACTCCAACATCAGAAACCCTCAACTCTGTCCTTCGCCATGCCTTTTATCTGTGAGTCCCCACCCACCAAGGGGCGGGGACTCAATGCCCTAACGTCGTGGCCCAATCAAAGCCCTAATCATAACTTCATTCAGCCCAGGTACAGAGCAGATCACAAACATAAACCAATATCTGTTTTTGAAATTCATAACCATACCAAACTGCCAGTCATGGCATCATCTAAAAGTGAGAATGAAAGATTACTTGCTTTTGAAAGTGTTGCCTTCCCTTGCACGCTCCAGCTATCCTGCTGTCGTGGATTCTGCAGAAAAGTAGCACTGTCATTCTGCTTTCTTTCTCCGGGATTTGTTTTGTTGTTTCCCTTTTCCCACCTCCCAAACTTGCCCTCTGTCAGCTGCTCAGCCAGCTACCACCACCTCTCTTCTGGCTGTAAAACCAGCACTTGCAGGAGCTAGCTTACTCCCATTCATATGCAGATTTTTCCACCACCGTTATTTTGAAGTGGGCTCCTGATGATGAAATCAGCTGAAGTGTTTAGAAGGATTTTTCAAGGCTCTTTTCTTCCATCAGAGGAAAAAGGGTACTTTGAAATAAGGCCCTGCAGGTGGAACTTGTAGCTTATTCATTTCCCCTTGTGGGCTACACGGTTGGAAAGGGAAGCACACCGAACTTGCCTGAAGAGGGTCACAATCAGAGAAGGTCAAGGGAGCTGGTTTGGGTATGAGGATTTGGGCTTGAGCTCTCTTTGCTTAGCAGACTGTGCCTGGGGCTGGGGACGGAGGGACAAGCCAGGTTGGCAGACCAGACTAAAACATAAAAAGCTTTGGTTCTTAAATCTCTTCATCTTATTTCTCTCCTTCTCACAAGGTTGACAGGCATGCATGCGTGTGCACACACACACAGGCTGAATAATTTGATTTGGGGCCAGATTATGTATTCAAACTTCATTTTGAAACTGCCACACAGCAGTTGGGAGATGTGTCCCCGGAGCGTCTTATAAAGTGAGAATCTCAACGAGTTTCTACCTGCTGATTTAGTGCAGGGTTCCCAAGCTGCTCGGGCCAGAGGCTGGTCCAAGTCAACCTGCGAAGTGGATTTCTTCTGAACTTTTAGTGGAACTTGGGCAGAGAATGGTTCAGTTCTGAGGCTTGGTTTTGGTTCATATCATATTTTTATCATTGATCCATGGGTAGCCTTACCTTTTTTTTTTATTATTCAGTTGTTTATTTGTTATAAACATTCTTATACATGACATCTGGGACATATGTGCAAGAGTTTTTTCCTGGATACTTATATATGTGAGTATGAGTATACAATGCATATGCATATTCATATACACATATGTAACAGTTTGATTTTATTTATGAATTCCAAAAAAGATATTTGATTTACGTATTTTAAGACTTATTTTTAATTTGTTTCTCTCCCCCCAACCCCCCACTCCCCCCGTTGTCTGCTCTCTGTGTCCATTTGATACATGTTCTTCTGTGTCTGCTTGTATTCTCATTAGGCGGCTCTGAGAGCTGATCCTGGGACCTTCTGGAGTGGGAGAGAGGTGATTACTCTCTTGCGCCACCTCAGCTCCCTGTTCTGCTCCTTCTTATTTTCTCTCCTCTGTGTCTCTTTTTTTTTTTTTTTTTTTAAAGATTTATTTTTATTTATTTAATTCCCCTCCCCTCCCCTGGTTGTCTGTTTTCTGTGTCCCTTCGCTGCATCTTGTTTCTTGTTTCTTTGTCCGCTTCTGTTGTCGTCAGCGGCATGGGAAGTGTGGGCGGTGCCATTCCTGGGCAGGCTGCTCCCTCCTTCGCGCTGGGCGGCTCTCCTTATGGGTGCACTCCTTGCGCGTGGGGCTCCCCTACGCGGGGGACACCCTACGTGGCACGGCACTCCTTGCGCGCATCAGCACTGCGCATGGGCCAGCTCCACACGGGTCAAGGAGGCCCGGGACTTGAACCGCGGGCCTCCCATGTGGTAGACGGATGCCCTAACCACTGGGCCAAAGTCCGTTTCCCTCCTCTGTGTCTCTTGTTGCATCATCTTGCTGTGCCAGCTCTCCATGTCAGCCAGCACTCCTGCGCGGGGTGAATTTTCCTGCACTGGGCAACATTCCCACACAGGGGGAGCTCCTGCATGGGGCAGCATTCCAGTGCAGGCCAGCCCTCTGCGTGGGCCAGCTCGCTGCATGGGCCATCTGCCCTCACCAGGAGACCCTGGGCATCGAAACCTGGACCTCCTACATGGTAGATGGGAGCCCAATTGGTTGACCCACATGTGTTTCCCTGATTTATGTTTGTAAACTGGTCTGTTCCTCTGAGCATGATACCCTTTGATTGTATTAGATTCAACTGAGAGATGTTGATTAAATTATGTTATGATTAGGATTTTGATTCGACCAGGTCATTAGTTCAACTCAGTTTGGGTCCCTGCCCCTTTTGTGGGCTATATAAATGGACACTCAATCAAGGAGATAAATAGAAGTAGACTCAGGGAAGCAGATGTGACTCAAGCAATTGAGCTCCTGGCTACCACATGGGAGACTCTGGGTTTGGTTCCCGGTGTTTCCTGAAGATGAGTAAGGCAGCAAGCTGATGCGATGGGCAGGTATGACGAGCTGATGCAACAAGACGATGCAACAAGAGACATGAGGAAAAACAAGAGACACAACAAAGCAGGGAGCAGAGGTGGCTCAAGTGATTAGAAACCTCCCTCCCACATGGGAGGCCCCAGGTTAGGTTCCCAGTGCCTCCTAAAAAAGGAAGATGAGCACACAATGAACAGATAGTGTGTGAAATAGTGAGGGGGTAGGGAGGAATATATAAATAAAATATATCTTTGAGAAAAAGTAGATACAAAGAAGAAGATACAGAGAAATAGAGAGCTCCATAGACACAAAAGAAGAGAGAACTTTTCAGCTTTGATCCTATGGCCCCGGGAAGAGAGATGAGTCATTGCCTGAGAGTTTACAGCTGACCTTGTGAAGAGAACAGAGCAGCTGAGCCTAGAAAGAAAGAGCCCTCCAGCCTACAGGTGATACTGGAAGAAGCTGGGACCACAGAGCCTAAAGAGTAAAGAGGAAGGCTGAACCCTTGCAGACATCATCTGCCATCTTGCTTCAACCTATGGCAACAGACTTTGGTGAAGAAGTAACCTTGAAATGAACTCTTAGGGCCTTGAACTCTTAGCTTTTACCCCAAATAAATACCCTTTATAAAAGCCAACAGATTTCTGATACTTTTCATCAGTACCCCTTGTGGCTAACTAATAATATATGTGTATACACATGCCTATTTATGTATATGTATTTATGTTTACCTGAGGTGGAATTGCTGGTCATAGAGAATGTGAATGTTCAACTTTACAAGAGAGTGTAAGCTATTTTTCAAAGTGATTGGGCCAATTTACACTCCCAACAGCAACATATAAGAGATCATGGAGGGCAGTGGACTTGGCCCAGTGGTTAGGGCGTCTGTCTACCACGTGGAAGGTCTGCAGTTCAAACCCCGGGCTTCCTTGACCCGAGTGGGGCTGGCCCATGCGTGGTGCTGATGCGCGCAAGGAGTGCCGTGCCACGCAGGGGTGTCCCCCGCGTAGGGGAGCCCCACGCACAAGGAGTGTGCCCCCATCAAAATTATTTTGAAGGAAATTCCATTATCATATCATTTCTTCTGTAAATACTTCAGGAAGTTTTCCTAAAAGGTAAGTTCTCCCTTTAAAAAACAGAAATGCATAACCAAAATATGATATTTTAATCACATAAGAATTTAATAATGACTTTTATATCATCAAATGTCATGTTCAACTTTCTCCCATTATCCAATTTTTAATAATTTGTTTTCAATCAGGATCCAAATAAGGTTCATCTGTTGTGGTTGATTGATATATCTTGAAGTCTTGTCTAATCTCCATCTTTTGTTCCCTCTTGCATTTTGATTTGTTAAAGAAACGGGATCATTTGTTCTGTTTCCAGTTTGGATTTTACCACTTGCCTCCTTATTATGTCATTAAACAAACATATCATTGATTATGTTTTTCTGTCTCCTGCCTTTCTTATAATTTGTAAATTGGATTGAGAATCTTGGTTAGATAGAGGTTTAATTTGGGGCTGGGTGAGGCAAGAATGCCTTGTATGTCAGTAGGCACATAATATCTGGTTGCCTCCCTTTTTGCAATGTTGTCAGCCATTGCTGGTTGGTACCTAGGTCCATTAATTCACTAGGGACTGTAAAATAGTGATAGTCTAGCATTTTGTTTTCTCGCTTTTTTTAATGCTTCTAAATGTTAAATTTATCTCAGTAGCTCCAAGAGGTTTTCTTTATTATCAGTTAATTATCAATGGCAATGTTTTTCTCAAAAGCCAATCCTTGTATTGGTAGTGTCCAAAAATGATGAACAATCTGTTCCACAATCACCAAGGAAATATCAGTATCCTTTACGTACCATTCCTTTCTTTGGGACCTTTTAATGTTACCTAGTGGGACTTGGAAGTTATGTTATAACCTTCCATACATGATTTTTTAAAATCCAGAAATATTTAATAGAAATGTTTCTAGGATACAGCAACATTCTTTTTTATATATATTTATAATTTATTCCCACCACCCCAAGATGGCTCCCTCATCTTTGTGCTCATTCTTTGTGCTCATTGTCTGCTCGTTTGTTTTTTACTTTTTTCTTTAGGAGGCACCGGAAACTGAACCCAGGACCTCCCCTGTGGGAAGTGAGTGCTTAACTGCTTGAGCCTCATCCGCTCTCTGCTTGTTTGTTTTTGCTAGTTGTCTGCTCTTTGTTTTTGCTCAATGTCTACTCAATGTCTGCTTGATACCTGCTCATTGTCTGCTCATTGTTTGTTTGTCTTTTTTAGGTGGTACTGGGAACCGAAACTGGGACCTCCTATGTGAGAGGCAGGCACTCAACTGCTTGAGCCACATCTGCTGCCCCAACATTCAATTTTTTAAAATAAACTGTATTTGATGATGTCATTGTACTTCAGTTTCTCTTACATGCAGCTGAACTGATGTTTATACCATATATTATCAAATCTATGATGCTCGAGATTGTAAGATACACCATTATTTTGTGCACTTACAAGGAAAAAATTCTGCAATTGTATTATATCATAATTCCATGCTAGTCCTGTTAGATACATGAATTGACCACACAGCTCTCTGGCTTGGACATTCCTTTAATCTATTGTGAAGAATAACACAGGTTCTCCTGCCATCCATTTCATTGCTGAAGGATGATAAGTGATCGTTTTATACATAGGTCAGTGACTAAACCACATTTACCTGTTGTTATCTTCTTTTCTTTAAAAAACAAATTGAAAATTAAATCCCTCATTTGTCTTAGCCTTATATCTCCCACAACTTCACTTTAGGTTCTAGAGTTTACTGCCAGGGTTTTCCCCTTATTCTTACCCACCCCAAGAAAAGTGACTGTTACTTCATTTTGGTTTTAATTTGGACTTTTCTATAAACAAAAAATATTTTAAGTCAATGTAATACAATTTGTATCAGAGTTAGTTATTTGCTTCATATGTTGAAAATGTGGAAAGAACCATCGTTTGGATTTTTCCCAGGCTACCTTGCTTATTATGGCCCTCATTTCTAAATGCAGAGGTTTTATAGCTCTACTATACCCAGCCCAAGGCTTTTTTTTTCCTTTACAAACATCCCCTCTTTTTCTCCCGCTATCACTCCATTTCTCTCTTCCCCAGTAATCTCTAATTTTCTTTCTATCTCTGGGAATTTGCTATTTCTAGTAATCTCTTATAAGTGATATCAAACAGTTTTTGTCCTTATGTGGCATGCTTATTTCACTGAACATGAGGTTTTCAAGTTTCTTCCATGTTATAGCATGCCTCAGAACTTCATTTTCATTATGGGCAAATAATATTCCATTTCCATTGTGCATATGGATGTACCACATTCTGTTTATCCATGCATTTTTTAAAAGCATCTTTTCATGTATTTATTGTTCATTTGCATTTATTTTTCAGAGATAATTTGGAAAGTCCTTTGCCCTTTTTATTTTTTCAGGTACCGAGGGCTGGGGATTGAATCCAGGACCTTATATGTGGGAAACTGGTGCTCAACCACTGAGCCACATTGGCTTCCCTGAGTTTTTTCATTTGTTTTTGCTTGTTGTTTGTTTTTGTTTTTTTCAGGAGGCACTGGGAACTGAATTTGGGACCTCCTGTGTGGGAGGCAGGTGCTCAACCACTTGAGCCACATCCGCTCCCTTTGACTATTTTTATTTATTAAATTGTCTTTTTTAAAAAAGATACAAAATCACAAAAAAGTTACATTAAAAAATATAAGAGGTTCCCACATACCCCACACCCCACCTCCCCACTCCTCCCTCATCAACAACTTCTTTCATCAGTGTGGCACATTCATTGCGTTTGGTGAATACATTTTGGAGCACTGCTGTACCACACGGATTATAGTTTACATTGTAGTTTGCACTCTCCCTCAGTATATTCAGTGGGTTACTGCAGGATATATAATGTCCAGCATCTGTCCTTGCAATATCATTGAGGAAACTCCAAGTCCTGAGAATGTCCCCACATCTCATCTTTTTCCCTCTCCCTGCCCTCAGCAACTACCGTGGCCACTTCTCCACATCAGTGCTACAATTTCTTCACAATAGTTCCATAGTAGAAAGTCAGTAAGTCCACTCTAATCCATACTCTATTCCTCCATCCTGTGGACCCTGGATTGGTGATGTCCACTCCACCTCTACATCGAGAGGGGTCTTTGCCCATTTTTTTATTGGGTTGTTTGTCTTTTTGCTGTTGAGTTGTGGGAGTTCATTATATATTCTGGATATTAAACCCTGATCTCATAGAGTTTGAAACTATTTCCTCCCATTCTGTAGATTGTCTTTTCACTTTCTTGATAATTTCTTTCAATGCACCAAAGTTTTAAATTTTGCTTAAAACAAATTTATCTATGGTTTGTTTTGATGTTTGTTCCTTTTGTGTCGTATCGAAGAGTCCATTGCTGAACTGCAAGTCATGAAGATTTGCACCTAAGCTATCTTCTATGAGTTTTTTAGTTTTGCTCTTATGTTTAGGTCTTTGATCCATTTTGAGTTGATTTTTGTATGTGGTGTGAGTTTCTCTTATTATGTGCCAGTGGGGAGCATATGCTTGATGGTTTCACATTGTGTCTAGATGCATGTGTATGCATTCTGTTCCTGAGACGATGGCACTGTATTGATTGTTCCAAAGTAGCGTAATTATCACGCACGTCGATTTCCTCACCAATGCATTAGAACCCACTCACTGGGCTTCTGCCTGTGGTTGCCTCCTGAAAAGAAGGAAGTTTTGTTGAAACTGCATGGCCCTCTTTTTTAAACAAATTTTTAAAATTTACACTTTTTAAATTAAAGTTAATAGAACTTGACATTAAAAAACATTTAAAAAAACATAAAAAACATAAGAGGTTCCCATATACCCAACTCCCTAACCTCCCACTCCATCATTTTTGTAAATTGTATTTTTTTGAAGATATATATATCTCCAAAAAAAAGTTACATTAAAAAATATAAGAGGTTCCCGTATATCCCCCACCCCCACCCCCACCCCTCCCACACCAACGACCTCCTGCATCATTGTGGCACACTCATCGCACTCAGAGAATACATTTTGGAGCACAGCAGCACCACATGGATAATAGTTTATCCTGTAGTTCACACTCTCCCCCAGTACATTCAGTAGGTTATGGCCGGATAAACTCTCCATTTTCCTAGAGGTTGGTGTGACAGACACTCTTCTGATTTGTAAGAGAGAGAGAGGGAGAGAGAGAGAGAGGGAGAGAGGGAGGGAGGGAGAGAGAGACTTTAAAAAAAATACAACTAAGATCATTAAATTTACCAACTCATTCAAAGGATTCATAAAATTTGATGATTTCCTATTTGGGGATCCAAATAGGAAATGTGGCTCATAACCAGAGTCACGCTGCAATGGCTCATCTTAAACTAGAGGTTCTTAACGAGGGGTCCATGAGCTTGACTTGAAATTCAAAAAACTTTATTCTTGTGGGGACATATTGGTGCGGGTGTGATATATTTATTAAATAGTACACAGTATGGTGTGGACTTAGTAAAGGGTCCATGATTTTTTACCTGACTGGCAAAGGGGTCTGTGGAACAAAAAAGGTTCGAACCCCTGTTAAAATGATTGTGAGGTGTGTTACAAACTCATGCCATCCTTACAACCAAAAACCGCTCCTAACTCACTTGCATTTCAGTTCCCTTTTCTCCTTGGTGTGCTTAAGGAAGGACGCTGCTCGTGCAAATGCCACCCTGAATTCCTGGTATGTGGCCCTGGGTGGAAAAAGAGTTTAAGAAATGCCTAAGTAGGTGTTAGGTGATCATCTGTGTTGATTTGTGTATGTGTGTTTTTTTTGTTTTTTGTTTTTTTTTTTAAAGATTTATTTTCATTTATTTAATTCCCCTCCCCTCC
The DNA here is from genome assembly GCF_030445035.2 of Dasypus novemcinctus. Taxonomy (NCBI): domain Eukaryota; kingdom Metazoa; phylum Chordata; class Mammalia; order Cingulata; family Dasypodidae; genus Dasypus; species Dasypus novemcinctus. The sequence goes on along the minus strand of NC_080700.1, from coordinate 28,348,110 downwards.
TCTCCCCTCCCCCCCCCTCCCCCGGTTGTCTGTTTTCTGTGTCCTTTTGCTGCGTCTTGTTTCTTTGTCCGCTTCTGTTGTCGTCAGCGGCAAGGGAAGTGTGGGCGGCGCCGTTCCTGGGCAGGCTGCTCCCTCCTTCGCGCTGGGCGGCTCTCCTTATGGGTGCACTCCTTGCGCGTGGGGCTCCCCTACGCGGGGGACACCCCTGCGTGGCAGGGCACTCCTTGCGCGCATCAGCACTGCGCATGGCCAGCTCCACACGGGCCAAGGAGGCCCAGGGTTTGAACCGCAGACCTCCCATGTGGTAGACGGACGCCCTAACCACTGGGCCAAAGTCCGTTTCCTGTGTGTGCGTTTTAATGAAACCATTAAACAATAACAATTTGAAACAATACTCCAAAATTGCTTATTCTGTATTATTTATCCTAATTAATGCATACAAATCACGTGTCTTAGCTTAGCTAGCTTGCGAATGCAAGTATGTTTACATTCACGTCGCTGCCCAAATCTCAATCCTGCTGGACCCCAGAGAAGACCAAGCCAGCCCAGCCCCGCCTACAGGGCTCTTCCTTATCTCCTTCTTTGTGCGGTTCTTAAAGATTGAGACACTGAATTTTTACCTGCTTGCATAGAGCTCACGCATTAGAGGAACGGTTTCAAATAATGCTCCTCAACTAATCAGAAGGACTGCACTTTTAATGTAGCAATTGGTTACATAATTAGACAAAATGATTGAGGTCAGCATGAGCAGGCTTATTATTTATTTGGGAGTCAAACGTATCCTCATAGACCAACATCGTTTGCGATTTTAAGTTAACAAGGTCAGTTCTTTATAACAAATAGTCTGAGAAATGTGGTTTCTTTTAGCAAACATATATATAATCTCATGGTTACAAGTCATTTCTTCTTGGAATTATTGCAACAACTCTTTCAAAATTATATAAAGCCTTCTATTCTTCACAGTAAATAGACATACACAGTAACAACTTTATGGAGACAAAATGGAACATTTAATTTACATTTTCTGCTCACCTCTTCCATTTTCTTGTCAACCATCTCAGGGCTTTTCATTTCCAAAGTCCTTCACGCAAGGCTTTCCATTAAGTTACACTGACACTTACAACCTATGAAACTAAACATAATTTCAACCAAGGTTGAATTAAATAATTCGAGACGCAGGGGAGAGACACTTAATTCAAATTGAGGTTGAGGTAGAGGAAAGAACTCAGAGAAATTTCCGAGGAGAAAAGGACATAAAAATGGGAATCTGCAGGATAATTAAGAGCTGGTCAGGCAAAAAGGGTGGAGGCAAGAGGTGGGGGGCAAGCGGTTTAAAAAACAACCATGATAGCACCTGAAATTTAGAAGGGGGGACACTCAGAGGATATGACACAAAAATGATGAGATGATGAAAATGATGACCTTCAAACATATTCATAAGAAGAAAAATTCTCTTAAAACTACTTTGAGATACCCTCTTTCACCTATCCTGTTTGCAAGAGTTCAAAATCTTGATCTGACACTGTTCTTGAGCTGTAGGGGAACAGACACTCATATATTGCTGAGGGGACTGCAGATTGGCACAATCCTTGTGGCTATAGCAAAAGTATATGTGCATTTGCCCTTTGACCAGAAATTCCACTTCTAGGGATGTATCCTGAAGACATATCTCCCCAAATACAGTATATACAAGATTATTTATTATGGCATCTACAGAATGGAATACTATGCAGCCCTCAAAAAAGAAGGCAGATCTCTAAAAAATACTATGGCATTAGGTGTAGCTCAGTGTTTGAGCACCTGCTTCCCATGTACAAGGCCCCGGGTTCAATCCCCAGCACCTCCTCAAAAAAATAATAAAAATTAAAAACTAGTTTAAAAAATGTTATGGAGTCATTTCCAGGATTTATTTCTAAGTTTTTCACTTAAAGACTGTACATAAAATATAGTATGTGTATAGCAGGTAATATGTACTATAAATAGTCTATTGGTTTATATATAATGCTACATTCTCTATGTAAAATATATAGTCTATAGGTTTATATATAATACTACATATTGTGTAATAAATGGGGAGGTTATATATATATATATATATATATATTTAAGTACTTGCTCATTTTGTAAAAGTCAAGATGAAGAAACATACAAAAATCACCACACTGATGCGTATATAAGAAGTGAATAAAAACTGTCTCATATGAAGTTGAAAAGGACAGAAAGAGTGAGGATTGGATTGAGACCTCTGAGTGTACTTTATTAAAATATACTTTCAGCTTGTGAGCAGTGTCCTAGTTTGTCTTTTTGGAGCCCAGAAAACCATGTTCTTAAGCTAACCCATTCCTATGCCTACAAACACAGTGTAGATGGGGCCTTTTGATTAGATTAGATTCAGTTAAGGGACCTTGATTAGATCACTTTTGATTGGACTATTGACAGTGAGGTCTCTGCCCTCTTGGTGGGTCTCATATAAGCGGGAGAACACACAGAGAGACACAGAGAAAGGAAGCTGCGATTTTGTCCTGCCATTTAAGAGAAAGAAGAAAGTAGAGAGAGGACTCTAGGTTCTCTTACAGCTGCAGAAAGATGGAGAAGAGTCTCAAGGAGAGAAGCACAGGGAGAGATGCCTGATCACCCACAGCAGAGCTCAAGGAGAAAGTAGAGAACCTGGCAGACCCGCCGTCTTGCCTCGCCATGTGATAGGATGGAGGATGACCAGCAGCTGAACTTTGGTGAGAAGCACCTCTGATGATGCCTTGATTTGGACATTTTCATAATCTCAGAACTGTAATATTTTTCTATAATAAAATTCCCATGATAAAAGCCAACCTTTTTCTGGTATATTGCATTGGCAGCCTTTGGCAAACTAAGACAAGTAGTGTAAATGTTTTATATATTAAACAACATTTTCCCCAGCTTTGTCCACTGGACGGGCTTTAAAATAATGACACCCAGCAACAATGAGCAAAGTTAGCATCTAGATCCTGGCTCCAGAGTCACATCCCCATCTAAAGAACCGGGATCCTTTGAGTAATGGCTGATTTCAGGTCTAGAACAGAAAGCACAGGATGAGGCTGGAGTGTTTGGTTGTTGCAGAAAGTAAGGAAATGCCCAAGGATGAATGGGGACATGGAGAAATGACACAGAAACTGGCCTGAAGAGGTTCCAACTGGAAAAGTATTCATGAAAAAAAAAATAACGATGGCATTGGATTATAAAACCTTGAATATAAAATAATCATGTAGCACCGAAAGAAAAGCATGAAGGAGAAAAGCTCTTCTTAGTAGAAGAAGGTCCATCAATAAATGACAAGGGAATGATGGAATTAGAGAATCTCTGCTTCATGGGTTCTTAACCTTTTTGGTTCCACGGACTCCTTTGCCAGTCAGGAGAAAACCACAGACCCCTTACTAAGTCCATACTACACTGCGTATTATTTACTAGATAGATCACACCCACACTAACACGTTCAAACAAGAATACTGTTTTGTTTTGCTTTCATTTTAATTCAAGCTCATGGACCCCTTGTTAAGAACCCCTGCCTATTTTCATTCTCCAATTTCATCATCAATACAGGCAATGATCTTCAAGCTTGTATTCCAGCACCCAATGATCAGCACCCAAAGAAAAACCATCGAGTGAGAGGGTGTTGGGGAGCAGGACAGTCATGTCATCTCAGATATCACCTCGTAGATTCTTCGATTAATTAGCAATAGAAAAGGGCTATTTACAATGGAGAGACCTGGCAGATACCACCCGAATCAACCAATCAAACAGCATTACAGCGAAGGTACCTCCTAATATCTTGCAGTAGTAAATTGATAGCATCACCTTTGCAGCTTCCAGGTCACAAAATTTTCATCTGATTCTAACATAAGGAAACAAATAAAGACATTTAGATTGTGGAAAATTCTATAATGCACCCACCCTGAACTCTTCAAAGATAAAGATGGTGGAGTAGGTTCTATGTTAAAGAAGATTAAAGAGACATGAAAACAAAATGCAGTATCATCTCTTATTGAATGCTAAGTTAAAAATATAAACTTCAAGCACATTTTGGTGATACCTGGAGAAATTTGAATATAAAGTGAATGTTTTATAATATTATTAGTTCATTTAAAATTTCTTGGGCATGATGATATTTTTGTGAGCCTGGACAATGGTTCTGGTTCTTAGGGAAAACCTGCTGGATGTGTGCAAGTTACCTTCAAATGGTTCAGAAATATTTTTGCATAAATATGTACTGAGAGATAGAAGAAATATTGTGTCATAGAAGTAAGTGGTTAATTAAAGTGAAAGTCATATGGGTGTTCATTGTACTTTTATTTCAAGCTTTCTGTAGGTTTATACTTATTTAAAATAAAGCATTTGGCAGAAAAGATGACTTGCATGCTGGAATCTTCGGATATAGAGTTGCTAATAGCTATCAGATAGTTCAAAAAATTTTTTATTGAAGTATGTCATTCATACATGATATCAGATAGATTTTTAAATTTACATGTAGCTCTTTGTGAGGTTCTGCTGTGCTGTCTTGTGGTTTGTGGTATGTGTGTGTGTCTTTTTTGTTGCCTTACCTGTGTGTTTCCCATTTGACAGTACTAGTCCGTGCGTAATATATAAACTTGCTAGACTGAGTCACCGTGCAAACTCCTGAATCTCATAGCTGGTAAATATCATTGGACCTTGGTAATGTTACACATTTAGTGCTTAAATCACATTGCTAAGGTGTTGGGGATAGGAAGGAGATGTTGCTTTTTAATTTTTGGTATTCAGGGCTGCTTTGTAACTTTTATTTGAGGCCATCAAAATGAAAAATAACATTTTTTTCTTTTCATTTTCATCCTTTGCTTGGAAAGGCTCATACATTTCATCCCATTTCTGTACAAAGTCAAATGAAAAGTCTGCAGTCTCTGATTCACTGTTTTCAGTTGCTATGGCAACATTAGGAGGAAGCATGTACACGTGTGTGTTTTGGGCGTAGACTCCTAAACTTGGAAATGTTCCTGAGCCTTGGCAATTCTGCTCCATTGGTGTTTGCCAGTGATTTGCGGTCCGGCAGAGCTGTGCCTTGCTATTGTTTTTAAACAGTTCTTTTTTAGGAGGTATTTTATTTTGCTTGGCTGCCGAAATGCAGATGACTTGAAATGAGTTGGCTTTTAACAATGGGAATTTATTACTTCACGGCCTGTTTTGAGGATGAGAAAAATGTCCAGATAAAGGCATCATCAAGCGATATTTTCATTCCGAAGATCAGCTGCCATGGTCCTGGGCTCCTCTGTCACATAGTAAGGCCCTTGGTGGCAACTGCTGTCTTTCCCTTCTCTTCTGGGTTTAGTGGCTTTCAGCTTCCATGACGTTCTCTCCTTTTTCTCTCTGTATTCATCCTAATTATAAAGGACTCCAGTAAGAGGATTAAGACCACCCCGGCCCTGGTACTTAAAAAAAAAAAGATTGCCACCTACATACAATAGGTCCATACCCACAGGAATGGATTAACTCTAAGAACATACTTTTTCTGAAGCCCACAGCTTTAAATCGTCACAGGAGGAAAGTATATGAGTGTATAAAATTAAAATATTTGCTTTTTTCCCCTACCTGATCATTTGTTAATAATCTACTAAGGTATAGTTTGACTCTCTTTTTTTTTTTTTAATACTTCCCAAAGATTAAAACAGATAAGAAGTAACATTTACAAAAATTTTTATAATAAGACTAGGTCATTTTATAGCCACTTATTACATATTTTCATCAAAGAAACAGCATTGAGGAAGGTGTTATTCCCATCTTCCAATTCAGATCAATTCAGTGAATTTTTAAAGTAAATACTGAGCATGTTAAGAAAAAATATAGACCCTTTAAGAGTTTGTAAAGTAGTGAAAATGTTTAGAAAGGCAGTACTGTGGAGAACAAAGCAGGATTTTACTTATGTCAGGTTATATAAGAATTTCTAACTTGCTCTTAAAAATCTCGATGAAAGCCTTTTGAACATTTGTCATCACATTCATGTTTTCTAAGGTATCACACTTCTTCAATTTGCCTTGTTCAGCATAGGCATAAAAAAACAATAGCATCATTAAGAAAATACCCAAAGCCCTCTTGTGTTGTGTAGAAGTAGACAGTAGAAATACAACCCTTTATACACTAGACTTTGCTTTTTTATCCACTTCTTTGATTTGTAGAATCCACTAGTCTTGATGAAAAAGCAAACACACGCAGGCTCAAAAAGGTTGTGTCCATGAGTCCTTTGAAATTCCTTTCATTGCTTCTTCCAATTTTGTTGCCACTTGTGACAGTTGAAAGTTCTTTTTTGAATCCCAAAAGATTATATTCTTAAACTAATCTAATCCTGTGGGTGTGGTACCTTGTGATTGCATTAGGTTCACTTCCATTAGAGCACTTTCAATTAGATTGCTTTAGAGCTTTCGATTGCACGACGTCACTGAGATGTGACACTGGTTAGGCCTCTGCTCTCTTGCTGGGTCTTATATAAACTGAGAACACACAGGAAGACAGAAAAAGAGAGCCACCACCATTTTTACTTTGCATGTGTGAGAGAGGATTCGTGGATCACTAGCAGCCAAAGCTAAAGCATGAAGCCCCCAAAAGGCAGGTCCCACCAAGCAGCTCAAGGCTGAAGAGATGAGCCCACCCACAGCTGGGCTCCAGGAGACAGTGAGCCTTGGGGGAAAGGCGGGGACTTTGGCAGAGTATGGCCGCCATCTTGCTTTGCCACATGGCAGGACGCTAGGATCACCAGTAGCTGACTTTGGTAAGAAAGCACCTCTGATTGTGCCTGATGTGGATATTTCACTGCCTTGAAATGGTAAGCTTTTACCTAAAATAAAATTCCCATTATAAAAGCCAACCCATTTCTGGTTCCTTTGCATTGGTAGTCCCATGACAAACTAAGACATCACCATTATATTTCAGGCCCGTGTTACCTTCGTGAAGTGCCTATTAATGGACACTGTGTACTGGGGAGAAAGATGGGGATGAAATGGTGAAGGTAATGCCAGCTTTCATTGAGGATTGTTCCTTTGGCACACTTGACTGATTCCTGAATTAACTGATGTCTTAAATTACAAGCCAGACGGTACACGTTGGGGAGGGTGTATTAGTTTGAATTTCAGTTTCAATTCCATTTGAATTGTAAGGGTGTTACTATATTTTAGCAACTGTAAATCAAAGTAGGCTCAATGCTGTAATACAGTATTTAAATAGCTCAGTGGTTCGATGAGCACATTCAAGTCTTCCTTCCATCCCAGTCCAATATGGTGTCTGATGGGCAACTTCCCCTGCAGGGATTTTTAGGGGGCCAGGCTCCTTGCATCCAGCAGGTCCAGCCTCCCCTCGTGTGCCCGGCATCCGGCCAGAAGAAGGGGAAGAGGGACGATGTGGGCATTGTGTGTTTTGGAGGCAGAACCTGGAAGCGGACACATTACTACTATCCACATCCTCTGGCCAGACATCAGTCACATGGGCGTGCCTCACTGCAGATGGTGCTGGAAAAGATAGATTCGCTCTGGAGAAGGAAATGAGGTATGGTGAGCACAAGGCATTTTCTTGACCACAACATACTGTGAAGGAATTGGTAGATTATTTGTGCACAGACCGCTCCTGATATGAGCCACAAGGCTGTGCCTTTGGTCCCATGAATGGGACGTGCACCTGATCAAGATGCACCAAAAGGTCCACTGTTGCTGTTACTCCCACTGGAACCCAGAGACAATGTCCCCTCCTACAGCTAACCACACTCTCCTGGAGAACACACTGACTTTTTTTTTTTTTTTAAAGATTTATTTCTTTATCTAATTTCCCCCCCCCCCCTCCCCCAGTTGTCTGTTCTCTGTGTCTATTTGCTGCGTCTTGTTTCTTTGTCCGTTTCTTTGTCCGCTTCTGTTGTCGTCAGCGGCACGGGAAGTGTGGGCGTCGCCATTCCTGGGCAGGCTGCACTTTCTTTCACGCTGGGTGGCTCTCCTTACGGGGCACACTCCTTGCGCGTGGGGCTCCCCTACGCGGGGACACCCCTGCGTGGCATGGCACTCCTTGCGCGCATCAGCACTGTGCATGGGCCAGCTCCACACGGGTCAAGGAGGCCTGGGGTTTGAACCACGGATCTCCCATGTGGTAGACGGACACCCTAACCACTGGGCCAAGTCCGTGTCCCCACACTGGCTTTTAAGAAGGTGCCCACCCCTCTTGTAGTTGCCCATCCCCACTCACCACTGTCATCATTCCCTGCCTCCTATTTGGAGGAGTGGCACCCATAGCCCTTTTCTCTGTTCTTCCTGGGTTGGGGTAGCAGGAAGTTCCTTTAACAGTACTCTCTCTCTATTTTATTTTTGTTTTTACAATATTTTTAAGAGGTACTGGGGATTGAACCTGGGACCTTGTATGTGCAAAGCAGGCACCCAACCTCTGAGCTATACCTGCCCCACTTTCTCTCTTTTTTAAAATATTACAGCTGGTAAGTCTATCTTCCTTGAGAAGGTCCCAACTGATTAAAGGGAAGATATGCTGGTCCTGCTGCCACATTTGTAACTTGGAAATTAATCTTTAAGTAGATTGAAGCATTTTGTTCAAAGAATATTTTTGCACCCTGTTCTCATAGTTTTCCTTCCCTCAAACCCTCAATCATTCTATAATGCTCATTATTTCAGCTACAGTCTCCTTTGACATGCCCTCTCCAAGCTCTTTTCCTAATCTCCTGCTTTTTCATGTAGATTTCCTGAAAGTGGGTGATGGGTGAGGGTCCCAGGACTTATCTTAGTTACCCTCTCAGCAAATTTTCCCTAGATTGTTTGGATGTTCATTTTAGAATCTATGTTTATTCCTGACCTATCTAGTTACAGGACTTCTGCTGAAAACAAGGTGTTTTGAATTGCTGGCTCTTTTAGTTTCCTAGCTGCCAAAACAAATGCCATGCAATGGGATGGCTTCAACAATTGGAATTTATTGGTTCATGGTTTTGAGGCTAGGAGAAATCCAAAATTAAGGTGTCAGCAAGGCGATGCTTTCTCCCAGAAATGGTGGCGTTCTGGGACTGGCTGTCAGCAATCCTTGGTCCCTGGCTTTTCTGTCGCACGACAATGCACATGGCGACTTCTCCTGGCCTCTCCTTCTCTTCCGAGTTCTGATGACTTTCAGCTCTGGCTGCTCCCTCTGTTTTTTTGTGTTTTGGTTTTTTCTCTCTGTGTGACTCTTTTCCTTATAAGGCCTTTGGTAATAAGAATAAGACCTGTCCTGGGCCATACCTCATCTGAAGTGACCACATCAGAAGATCCTAATTACAGTTAGGTCTTTGCCTTTGACTCTTCTTTTTTTAATGTAAGCATTTGGGACTGTTAACTTCCCTCTCATTGCCTTTACTGTGTCCCATAGGTTGTGGTATGTTGTGTTCTCATTTTCATTTGTTTTCATGTATAAACTGATTTCTCTTGCAATTTCTTCTTTGACCCACCGATTATTTGAGTACATTGTTTAATCTCCATATATTTGTGAATTTTCCCTTTTTATGCCTGCTATTAATTTCCAATTTTCTTCCATTAATATCAGAGAAAGCAATTTGTATGATTTCAGTGTTTTCAAATTTATTGAGATCTGTCTGTCATCTAACTAATCTGTGTTCATCTGTGCATCTTTCTGAAGATTGGAGGAGCAACTGAGTTAGCAGTTGGAATTAGATGAGATAAAAATGCCTGGAAAGAATTTTTTAGGAGTAATGTTTCTATAATTTGCTGAGCTGCATTTTTCTATTATTTTATTTTTTGAATTTGAAATAAAACTATTGGAAAAAAACGCAAAAAGTTCCTATTTACAAGGGCTTACACACACAGGAATCGCTTAAGCTTAAGAACGTGTTTATTTCTGGAATATACAGGAGACTTTCTGGACATGGGCTATGGGTGAGTGTCCATTGGTTACTCCCTCCACAAATCTTCCCTAAATGGTTTGGAAGGTCAGTTTAGAATCTGTGGTCATTCCTGACCTATCTTTTCCTCGTTCTTGGGTTTCTGCTGAAAACGAGGTATTCTGCATTGCTGGGTACCGCACTCCGATTTAAAACAATAGCCCTCTTTTCTTTGATCATGAACCTGGAGGTTATAGAGTTGTCTCTTGGGATATCTCATGTGGTTGCACAGACTGTGATAGGGCTGAGTATATCTCAGAAGTGTCCTGACTCACAAGCCTGGTGCACAAGCTTTGCAAACCACCCTGACGTAAGAAGGAACCTGACCAAACTTGGCTTAGAGGGACATGCTTTCTGGATACTCTCTGGATACGTTGAATCACACTGTGACAATGAGGTGAAGCAGCTGGTGGCCTGGACAGTGGAGTTGGCCCAAGAGGTCTACACACTGGACCTGAACAGCCCCTGGAAAGCTTTCCCGGCTGATACCCAGCCCCTTCAGCAGCTCAAGCTTGAGGCTGGAGATAAGAAACCTGAAGCCAAGTAGCTCCAGTGAAAGTATGTGGATCCCAGGAGCACCTTGTCTATATTAAGTGTCTGTGTCAATAAAATCCTACTTAGACTCTGGGCATGTGTGCATAATGCATCACCTCTCCAAATGATGGCCTCCAAGAAGCAGTGGATCCTTTTCTAATTCTGGTTTGGAAGTCCACTGTATCTCCACAGAATCCCACTCAAAGATTCAAAGAGAGGAGACATCGACTCCATCTCTTGATGGAGAACTGTCAAAAAAATTGTGGACATGTTTAAAACCATCACTTGAGGAAACCAAAAAGTCTCCAATAATATCCTACAGCAATGCTATCATCTAATCAGGTTGTTTAGACTTAGGCGTAGACATATACATGAGTTCTTTTATGAGTGAAAGTCTGGCTGAGCCTATTTTTATTGATGATCTGGGAGCTAGGGTCAGTCAACCTTACACTTGTTCTATTTCTGCCCTTTAAGAATGCCTATAGCACCTACACAGTGCTAAATAGACACTGGGGAATAACTCTCAGGAAAGATGAATGTAAAATAATTCTTAAAATCCATATTTCGTGTCCATAAAAAAGTGATTTTTGATCATTGATTCTTCAGTGAATGCAGTACAAGAAACAGTGAAAGCTTTAGCGTTCCTCTTTATTTTTTCTTTATCATACTTCAGAATACCATCCCTCAAGTGAGCTATTCTATTAAAGAAATCCTAGGAAATGTTTAGCACTTATTTCCGAAATAGTTTCCTTTGACTTCAGAGAGTAACAATGAGCAATTTAAAAGAAAGATATTTGTTTTTGCTCTAATGCACCTTAAAATCAAAGAGTTCACGTGACTTTTAGATTCGAGTTTAAAAATATTTTCTCTTTGCCCTTTGGAGGTTAATATTGTGAATATTTAAAAAGAGTTCCTGATTATAATCGATTTTACAATCTTTTTTTAAAAGTAATGTCATCAATTCCAATTAGATGACCCCAGTAAAATAAAAAATTTAGACATAAAATCATACATATCTCTGAAGAACATGAAATATATTTTATGTTTATAATTGCAAAATACAGGCAAAGCAGTGACATGGATTTGATTAGTGACAATCAGCTAATCCATAAATATTTATTTGGTGCCAGCTGTATGTCAGATAGAATATGAGGTACTGGACATCATTAAATTTAGAGGGACAAGGCAATCCTACTTAAATATCTGAAGTACATTTACTAGAGAAAGGTAAAGCAAAAATCTCGTCTATTTCCAATGTCATTGCTCCATAATGTACTTGAAATTCTTATAACTCTGGCAAGCCTTTAGAAAAAAAATAACATCAAGAGTTCTTACAGTGAAAGTAAATGTTCCGATATTGTATTATAAATGAACTTGGAAAACAAATGATAAAACCTAGACTTCTTTCCTTTTTGTTTCTAATAGAGTTTACTATAATCAAATCTACAGTTGTCACAGAATCTCGTTATAGGTTTAGCTGCTTTTAGATTTATTTTTTAAAATGTATTTCTCTCCCGTTCCCCCATCTGTTCTCTGTGTCCATTCGCTGTGTGTTCTTCTGTGTCCACGGCACCCGGAATCGGTGTCTCGTTTTGTTGCGCCACTGAGCGGCTCTCCTTATGGGGTGCTCTCCTTGCACGTGGCGCTCCCCTATGCGGGGGACACCCCTGCGTGGCACGGCACTCCTTGCGGGGATCAGCACTGAGTGTGGGCCAGCTCCACACGGGTCAGGAGGCCCTGGGTTTGAACCTTGGACCTCCCATGTGGTAGAAGGGCGCTCTATCTGTTGAGCCAAATCTGCTTCCCTTTAGCTGCTTTCAGGAAGCTCGATGGGGAGGTAACCATTTTCGGTTTTTGTCAGGAAGAGCAGGTGGAGCAGGGAGCACTGGTTTCCACCGTGTGATCTTTCATTTCATTTCGGCAGGAATGCTGTGTCCCCTCTCATTAAATGCAGACAGTGTTGACCTACCTCTTCAGTATGTTATATGAAAAAATGATAAAACAAATGGGATTAACCTGGATTGGTTTTCTAAGGAGTAGTGGTCTGTTGGAGATTTGGACCCGAAAGGTATCAGGAATGAAAGAAAGAGAAAAGGGAGAAGGAAACAAAGAGCAAGAACGAGAGAGCTGGGATCAGGGGGTCCGCGAGTAGTAACTCCTCAGACAACTTTATTATTTACAAAGGGCTCTCTATATACTGCAGTCTACCTGACAACAAGCAGGAACACGTAGCCTACGTGACATCAAGCAGCAACATGCAATTAACTATCAGCATTACCCATAGTTCAAGGAATTTTAAAAAATCTTATCTCAAGGTACAAAGTCTAAGTGTTCTATTCACTACAAAAGGTATGTGCTCTTCTTTTCTTTCAGCCTTTAACAGCTTCATCCCATTTGCTGGGAACTCTTATTTATCGCATTCCTTAGGGTGCAGGCGTAGCCATGGAGACAGCGCGTCTCTCCTTGTGAGGCCACTGTGCCTCAGTTTCCAACAGTGGTCTAGACTGGGTAAAAAGCAAGTTAGTTCTCAAGCCCGAGCGCTACAGACCTCTAGAGTTGGGGAGCATCTAGAGACAGATGACGGTTTAGTTTAAATTATTTGAATTATTAGGAAACAAAACCTCCAAGACTCTTCTCTCCATATCGTCTTAAACTGATCTCCAGTTCTTAATGGAGAACTTTCAGACCTTTAGAGCAAATACTCTTTCTGTTGACACTGTTTCATTTTGATTGAGACTGGGGAACTTTCTAACTCAGCAAATCTCCGCGGACCTACTTATCAGTGATGTCACCGTGAAGCTAAAAGATGAAAATGTGCGAAGCTGTTGGACTGATTTGCTCATTAGATCACTTGAAAACATGCAAATGAGTAGAGTCTTTGGAAATATTGTAAGTGTTTAGCTTAAAATAATTCATGAAGCCGGGTGTGAAGTTGGAGGAAAAGGGGCCAAGGGCCTGCAAGAGAGCCAGAGAGAGGAGCAGATCATTTGAGTTTTTACCTGTTTACAGTGTGGGGAAGGGGAGGGTGTGACAGGCCAGTGGGTCAACTCATCCAGCTGATTGTGCCCAGCTGTTTGGTCAACCAAGCACTGGGCAAACTGTAATACAAGGACATTTTAAAAATATATATTTTTAATTTATTTTAAAAAGATACATAGATCACACAAAATGTTACATTGAAAAATATAGGAGATATCCATATGCCCCACTCCCCATACCCCCCCTTTTCTCATATCAACAACGCTTTCATTAGCGTGGCACATTCATTGCAACTGATGAATACATTTTGGAGTACTGCTGCACAGTATGGATTATAGTTTACATTGCAGTTAACACTCTTTCCCAGTCTATTCAGTGGGTTATGGCAGGATATATAATGTCCTGCATCTGTCCCTGCAGTATCATTCAGGACAACTCCAAATTCTGAAAATGCCCCCATACCTTACCTCTTTTTCCCTCCCCTTTCCTTCAACAACTCCAGTGGCCACTGTCTCCACGTCAATGATATAATTTCTTCCATTGCTGGAGTCACAATAAGTCTGTAGGAGAATGTTAGTAAGTCTACTCTAGTCATATCTTATTCCCCAGTCCTGAGGACCCTGGGATGGTGATGTCCACTCCACCTCTTAATTGAGAGGGGGCCTCCATCCCACATGGCTGATGGATGGGACTCTCCTGCTTGCAGTTGCAGACTCTCGGTTCCTTGGTCTGGTGGCTGTCCATCCCCACCTCCTAATACAAGGACATTTATGGGCTTTAGTCATCAGTGAGTTTACTGCATAGACAGCTGATTACATCTACATCAACAGGGAGATCGCCATCAGCAGTGAGTGACGCTTAACCCCATCAGCTGAAGGCCTTAAAAGGGGAAGTGATTTCAGCATTCAGAGAGAATTTCCCTGCTCGTTTTTGGACAGCCAACGACTCCCAGAAAGTCACCAAGGACCTTCATTGGACTTTCATCAGAGCCTCTGGTTTGCAGCCTGCCTGCAGAACCTGGACTCGTGCATCCCCACAGCTGCGTGAGAGAATTTTATGAAATCACACACTATTGATAGATAGCTCCTGTCGATTCTGTTTCCCCAGAGAACTCTGACTAAAACAGGGTAGAAGTGGTGCGTGGCCCGACAGCTCCTCACGGTGGCTGCGGGTAGGGTGCCACCGGGTAGTGTCTGAGCTGAGAAGCTGGCGGGCATGTGCTGAGCCCTGGTCTGGCCTCCGCGTGCCCCCGGGCTCTGCGTCCCTGATGCGGCGTGGGTGCTGAGCCCGCTCTGGCCGGGACGATGGTGCAGTATTTCCTGGGTCAGAGCATGCTCTGGAGTTCCTGGGACCAAGTGTTCTTCTGGCAGCGGTACCCAAATCCCTATAGCCAACATGTCTTGATGGAAGACATAGTACACAGGGGGGTAACCCCTGACCAGAAGCTCCTGTCCTGGTGACCCCTGACCAAGATGCCCCGCCGGGCCGAGCGACTGTTTCCCGTCAAGGTGGCTCACTCATTGCACATCCTGGAGGGTTCTGTTGTGGACCCACTGAATCAAACCATGACCACCTGCACCGAAAACATCAACCATGCCCAGCTGATGGTGGTGGAGGAACCTTGTGTTCACTGTGTGAACTCTGATAACAGTGGCTGGACTGAAATCTGCGGGAAGCCTTGGTCTCCTCTAGCTTATTTGGCATCTCCAGAGCTGTCCAGCAATTAGGTCTGGCCAGGTTTAAAAGCAACGTGACCAAGACAATGAAGCGTTTTGAGTACATCTTGGCCAAGCTGCAAGGTGAGGTCCCTTCCAAAACATTTGTTGAGACAATCAAGGAGCCAGGAGAAGGCAAAGGAGACGGCACTGGCAGCTTCAGAGGAGGCCAAGGACCTTGACAGCAAGGCAGCCACCAAGAAGCAGCAGCAGCAGCAGCAATTTGTGTAGCTAGCCCAGCCCTGTCACAGCCTGCGCCCACCCCTCACCACCACAGCGCGCCACAGAAGCCAGCTCAGAGCTCTCCATCCTTTCCCCATTGTCCTTTCTTATTAAAAATCAACCTCTAGCCCCAACTGTCTTGGGTGGTGGGTTGGGGTGGGTGTCCTGTCAGGCATCTACTGTACCCCAGGCCTATTAGCCACACCTGAGATGGGCCCCTTATTCCCCCAATGGGCAGCTGAGGACGCGGAGGCGCAGTGACTTGCCAGGGTCATGATGTACCGAGCAAACAGCAATAACTACTAGACTGTAAGCTCCAGTAGGGCAGGGATCATGACCTTGTTCTCTGATGTGTCCCAAGTACCTGGAACAATACCTAGCATGTCATAGGCACTCAATAAATATTTGTCGGATTCAGTTAGTTCCAAAAAAAAAAAAACCAAAAAACGAAACAGAGGGTAAGCAAATAAGGAGGCGATTTCAGTTGTGTCCAGTGCGATGAAGGAGATGTGCCATAGGGCCTTGTGGGGCTCAAAAGGGGGCAGCTCTGTGCCTGGAAGCCACAGATTTCAAGCTGAGGACCAAGAACCAAGGCAAAGGAGGCTGCAGGCAGGAGTCAGGGGCTGGGAGGTTGTCCCAGGCATGTGCACCGAACATCCCTGAGGTCCTGACAGTTGCTTTCATTCTCTGCCTTCTGATGTGAGATTATGGTACCATGGTTTTATCACGAGTTCCCAATACTCACTTTAAAGTCTATAGTGTGCAGGTAATTACCGCTCAATTTCATAATTAGCATCCCGAAGAGGTACTAAAATATCTTCAGACGACTTTGGCATCGCAAGAGAAAGAATGCATTATGCTCAGTATAATCTTCTTGTTAAGTGAATTTTAATTTTTGAAAGCTATTATTCCAGGAATCGTATATGTGATAACCCTATTAAGAAACACACGTGACGAACAAAGACTATTCATTCCTTAGCCATGTAACAGTAGCAGAAACCAGACAGTCCTCTATTGGCAAAGATGCCTTATTTTTGAAAGGTCAGGGGATGTTTTCTTTTGATCAATGGGTTAAAAATTTTTTGCACAATGTGAAACTTTAAAAAAAATTGGTAAATATTGATTCCAGCACCACGAGAGTACTGTACTCTTAAAGAATCAAAAATTTGTAGTTTTCTTGTTCCCATTATCAGTGTCATGATATGTTTTTTACTTTGGGGTGATAACAGACTGCTGCGTGTAAACATAAACTCATCCTTGACCCTGGAATGTCCATTCCCTACAGGTGCATTGAAGTGCAAGTAGAATGCAAAGCATCAGAACATTTCCTACAATAGATTCTCTCCATTACAATATGAACAATTATTTTCAAGATACCAGTTACTATTCTGTTATGAGCAACACAACAAGAGAAGCTCTATCTACCAGCCTGAGCCCTACTTTGAGCAGGCATATTTGTATATACAGAAAGAAGAATTGGATGAGGGTGACCCAGGGAAGGGTGTTTGGAGATAGCCCTTCCAACTATGAGTATAGTAGCTACACAAAGGCCAGCACTGAAAAACTGCTCTTACTATGTGGGTGCAAAGGCCCAGGATTATCAGTGATCTGGTAGAAGGTGGACATTTAGAAAGAGGAGTGGTGTACCCAATTATAGCCAAGACCCAGTCCCCAGATAGGCTTAGTAACCGAGTTGGGTGGGGCTGATTAGAAAGATAGCCTCCTGAAGTGGACGTGGCTCAACTGATAGAGCATCCGTCTACCATATGGAGGGTCCAGGGTTCGATCCCCAGGGCCTCCTGACCCGTGTGGCAAGCTGGCCCATGTGCAGTGCTGATGCGCGCAAGGAGTGCCACGCCACACAGGGGTGTCCTGCATAAGGGTGCCCCATGCACAAGGAGTGCGCCCTGCAAGGAAAGCCACCCTGCATGAAAAAGTGCAGTCTGCCCAGGAGTGGTGCTGCACACACGTAGAGCTGATGCAGCAAGATGATGCAACAAAAAAGACGCAGTTTCCCGGTGCTGCTGGATAATGCAAGTGGATGCAGAAGAACACACAGCGAATGGACACAGAGAGCAGACAACGGGGAAGGGGGGAAAGGGGAGAGAAATAAATAAAATAAATCATAAGATGGCCTTGACTTACAAGGGTAACTTACAAAGCTTGGCAATACGAAGTGATATTATCGATTACCTGTATCTCTGAGTTCTTTAGGGTCTTTTTTTTCTTTTTTAACCTCAGGTGCATAGGGTTGAATTAATCATACTTTCAGTCCCAGGCCCACTAATATTTGTTTAAAGTCCCTGTGATGGTTACACTAATGTGTTAATTTGTCCAGTTGTTTGGACTCACAAGGTTTCCTTATTTATTATTGATAAGAGCTCCTTGTTGACTTAAAAATTGTCAACATCATCTAATAAATCTACCATATGTTAATTTTGTCCATTTTGCCCTTCAGTGAATGGAAATCCTAAATTTTGATACATCAGATCCACACATTTTGTTTTGCCTTATGGTTTGAGCTTTGGGTATTTGTTATTTAAGGCATCTTTTTCCATTCATGGGCCAAAAATACTATCCTACGTTATCTTCTATTAAACTTATAGTTTAATTTTCCACTTTTAGTTCTTTAATCATCTGAGACTCCACCATCACATGTTGTGCTGTTAGGAATCTGGTTTTGTCTTTCTTTGTATAGTGATCCAGTTTTCCCAAAACCACCAATTAAAGACTGAGCCTTTCTCCCACTCACTTGTGCTAAATTCCCAGGTATATATAGTCAGTTTCTGAGCCCCCAGTTCCATTTAATTGGCCTATTTGTCTGTTATTGTACCAATAATAATACTTTAGAAAAATTTTATTATCATTTCATAGGGCTTTACAGCACATCTTTTATAGTGGTAATAATAACTAATGGTGTGGTTCAGGTCCACCAAGAAATAGGCACCAACAGAGGGTTAGATGTGCAAGAAACTTATCACGGATGGAGCAGAGAGAACTTTCAGACCATAACTCACCTCTCAAGGAAGGGATTGTGAAGGAGAGAGGGAAGGAAAAGAAAAGGGTAGGAAGAGTCTTAGAGGGCAGCATAATTCCGAGAAAGGTTTTTCTAGGCCAGTAGGGAATCCTTGACCCAAAGCCTCTTGCTGGAGGAGTCTCATGCCTCCACATAGTGGGTCTGCACCAGCACCCCTTGCAGAACCGCCCACGGGAAGCTTGACCTTGGGAATGCAGTGGCAGGTTCAGAGTGGGGGCAGCTGGGGCCATTGGCACTGATGTTCCCCATGTTGGAGATCTGAGCCATGCATTTTCATGAGTGTCGTTAGTTAAATTAGGTAGTATGTTAGAAGGTGGTAAGTGCTATGGTAGAAAGGCAAAGTGCAACAGGGAAAACTGGGAGTGGAACGGTTGCCATGTTGGACGGGTGTTCGGGGAAGACCTCAGGAAGATGACATTTGAATAAAGACTTGAAGAAGGGGAGGAAGGAAGTCTGGCATTTATGAGAGAAGAGCATTTTCAGACAGAGAAGAGTGCACTGGCCTGTTCGAAGATGGTGAGAAACAGCGAGAAGGCCAGCACCATTGGCACAGAGTTGGTGTCGGGGAGAGTAGGAGGGGTGAGATCGTAGAGGTGACAATGAACCAGGCCGTGTAGGGCCTTTGGGTCACGGTAAGGACTTGGTTACTTCTTGGGGTGCGATAGAAAGCCAGTGGGTTTTCAGTGATGCCTAACTTAAGTTTTAGTTAAGTTAAAACTTAACTGGCTGCTATATTGAGAATAAAATGAAAGGGACCAGGGCAGATGCAGTGTGACTTCTGCATTCAATCACAAGAGGTGGTGATTGCTTGGACCAGAGTGGTAGCTAGTTAGGGATATGGTAAGAAGAGATCAAATTATGAGTAGAACATCAACTTCCCCAGACTACCTTTTCAGCTACAATCACATTTATAAACCAGCAGTGTTAGTTTTACTCATTATAATGTGTTACCATCAACCCGATCCATTTCCAGATATTTACAATTAACCTTATTAACCATTCTACATACATTCAGCAACATTAATTAAAAGACTGCTCAAGGATAATCTAGGGACAGTATAATACAATGATTTTGGTGGTAGATGAGGATTATAGATAATAATACAGATGTAAGAATGTTCCTCTATTACAAGGTGTTAAGAATATGGTGTTACATGGGAAAATACAACTAATATAACTTAAAAATATAATTACCAATAATATTGTAATATTTTTGTAGTAAAGGCAAAGAAGGTACTCTATCAATGTGAAGGGTCCAAAAAAAAGAATATGGGGTTTAGTTTTATGAGATGTGAATATGATCAGGCATTTATCTTTCTTTTCCACTAACAAGGAGACCTTGGTCATGTCATTTAACCAATCTGTGTTTATTTATTCATCTTTCAGAGCACCAGAGAAACAATTAAGTTTGTTTTTAGAATTAAACAAGTAAATGGGCCTGGATAGGATTATTTAAAGTAATGCTCCCATAATTAAGCTGCCTTTTGTCTGTTATTCTATTTTTTGAAGTTGAAAAAGTTTATTAAAAAATTATGAGTATATTTTCAAGGTAGAGCCAACAGGATTTTCTCAAAGATTGGATTTGGTCCAGTTGGAGGGAATTTATGGTATTCAAGACTAAGTAAAAAGAAGGCAGGGATCAAATGTGTCAGATACAATAAGAACTGAGACTTGGCCATTGCATTTAGCAACAGGGATATCACCAGTGTGCTTGAGTGATGGGGGCAAAAGCCTGGCAAAATTGAGTTCAGGAGAGATTGGGCGACAAAGAATTGGAGTCAGAAAAATGGCAATTTTTTCAAGGAATTTTGCTGCGGAAAGGGGCAAAGAAACCTAATGGCAGGAAGCAGGGGAGGCAGATGCTGTTAGTATCACCACCGGCTTTCTGGAAGACTGAAGCACGGAAGAGGAAGTCTGCCCAAAGGCCCATTGCCAAGGCAGGAGCAGGATCAGGCATGGGCTCTGGGACGCTGGGCGCTCAGTGTTGACTCTGCTAAGTTAGCGCCTGGGCACCTCACAGCTTCTCTTTCTGGAAATCATGCATTATTTTTTATTGTATTTTTTTAGTTAGTGTTAGTTGGGACAGAGAAATGTCACTGATTTCATAAAGCGCATCTGTCCCCAGTGACCTTCCTCACGTGTCGTTAGACCCAATAATTAATCTGTTGAGTCCGTTTGTTTTTCTATGTGAAAGAGCATATCATATGCAAATGATAGCAGGTTTATCTCTTTCCTGATAGCAAAACACACGTAACTGTTTTATTAGTGCTTCATAGACCCCATTTGGGGTGTCTTGATATTAATACATATCGGATCCAGAAGCAAAGTCGTCACACCAATTTAAAATGCCCTTGGCATAACCTGCAGCCAAATTTCGTTTTTAAAGTTTTAATTTCCTCTTTTTAACTGTGCCTGTCCTTTGAGGGTGCTGAGGAGTAGTTATGCCTGTGAATTGACTAACTTTGTTGAGGAACTGAGTTGCCCCCCCTGCGATTGTAACAGCAATAGGCACCTCCAAAGGGGCATGAAATAATTCCACACGCGCGGCTCTCTCCTAGTAACGGGCTGAATTAGAAGTTCCCTTCTAGAGAACAGGGAAAACAAATGAAATTACCGGACAATAGCTGTGTAAATTTACCATGGGAAATGGAGTGAATCCCATTGTTAGAGTCAGGAAAGGATCCAAAGTGCTATTTTTTTGCACATAATTGATGTCACAAGTTTTTCTTACATTTTCCTGCAGGTATTGCCCATGAGACAACACTCTTGAGAAATACTGATTATGTTTCTGAGGCTGATTTATCATCCCTCCACTGCACACGTGAGACTTAGAGCATGGGCGAGATGGGAAGACATGGTGGGAAGCCTTCAAGGTGACTTTCATCTCCCCACAGATGGTCTGGGGAAACGTTGTTGCTTTGTTCAAGGTGCTCTGCCCCTGTAGTTGGTTTTTGCTAATTCCGAGGCTTGCTCTTGTAACTGGTCGCACCACAAAGAGAGGGAACTGAGGAAGGTATACCTCTTTCTTTTTTATTTTTTATTTTTAGGAGATACCAGGGATTGAACGTGGGACCTTATCCACATGAAGTGCATGCTCAAACATTGAGCTACGCCTGCTCCAGTATATTTCTTTTTCAAAAGATTTGTTTTATTTATCTATTTCTCCCCCCTTCCTTGTTATTGGTGCTCTCTGTGTCTGTTTGTTGTGTGCTCGACTTCTTTTTAGGAGGCACCAGGAACCAAACCTGGCACCTCCCATGTGGGAGGCGGGCACCCAACTGCTTGAGCCATATTCGCTTCCCATATTTCTTTTGAATAGTAATAGTGTCTTGGGATTAGGAGGAAATAAAGTTTAAGCTGAATGCCTTGGCTAAAGAATCTGTTAGTGTATTTTCTTTTGCGATCTCTCCACTAATTTCTTTTTCTTTAAAGTCTGGGTATTTTGGAATGACTTTTTAAAAAATTTTTGTAGATCAAGATGATGCTTCTTGTAGGAACACCAATCCCTTTTCTTAAAAGAGAATAAATTGTGATCTTCCCCCAGGGGGACGCCCAGAGAATAGGAATACACAGATTATTTAATATTAATGATAGAATTTTTAAAAATATGAAGGGGCAGCAAAATTGAAAGAGATCAAGCCCAGAAATATAAGACACCTAATAACTATAGAGTAGATCTAAAATATTTCTAGATAATGCCTGGTCCTCTCATTGACCATGTTATTTTATGGGGATAATGTCTGTTATTTACCTTATAACAGGAAGTGTTACTGTTAACTCCAGCTTTACTAACTCATTTATTTTATCAGTTTATGATATAATATTTTAGTTATATTTATTTCTTCATTTTGTATGTGCTAAATTCTTAAAAAATTCTTCTGGAAGTAATGAAGTTCTGCTATGTGCTACAACATGGATGAATCTTGAAAACACTATACTAAGTGAAATAAGCCAGACCCAGGACAAATATTGTATGATTCCACTTATATAAAACTATCCAGAATAGGCAAATACATACAGACACAGGGCAGGTTGGAGGTTTCCGGCAGCTTTGGGGAGCTTTGGGGAGTCAGCCAAAGGGGTGCTGATGCAAAGTCCCAGAAATCTGTTGGCTTTTATATAGGGTATTTATTTGGTGTAGAAGCTTACAGTTATAAGGCCATAAAGCGTAAGTTACTTCCCTCACCAAAGTCTGTTGCCACAAGTTGGAGCTGATGTTCAGCCTTCTCTCAAGGCTCCATGGTCCCAGCTTCTCCCAATATCAGCTCTAGGCTGGGATAAGCCTCATCTCTCTTTCCCAGGGCTTGATTCTCCCCAGGCTCAGCTGCTCTGCTCCCTCCACAAGGCCCGCTGTGAACTCTCAGGTGATAGGCTTGTCTCTCTTCCCAGGGCCTCTGCTGTGTCTAAGGAGCCATCTCTATTCCTCTGTGTACTTCTCCTACATGTTTACTTCCCAGGGTTCCATCCAGCATCCAAAACTCCCAACTCTGTCCCTGCCATGTCTTTTATCTGTGAGTCCCCACCCACCAAGGGGCGGGGATTCAACGCCCTGCAAAGCCTGTGAAAGCTCCCATCATAATTCAATCAAGTAAAAGTGAAACCTCAAATCAGTTTACAGACACAATCCAATATCTATTTTTGGAATTCATAAGCAATATCAAATGACTCCAGGGAGGAAGAATGGGCATTTATTGCTTAATGAGTACAGAATTTCTGTTTGGTGATAAAAAAAGTTTTGGAAATAAATAGTGGTGATGGTTGCCTAACACGGTGGATGTAATTAATACCACTGAATTGTTCGCTCAAAAATGGTTAAAAAGGCCAATTACATGCTATATATTTTTTACCATGAGAAAATTTTTTTAAAAAACATAAAAATCACTTACGGAAATTAAATATAATCAAATCGATAACTGGAGTCAAGAGACTTTTGAAACCTCCCAGAAATTTTTAGTGGTAAACTTTTTTTTTTACAGGTTTGTATTTTTACAATATTTTCTGGGTTCCATCATGGCTTCATTTCGTAGGCTGCCCAAAGCAAATACAATGAAATGGGTTGAGGCCGAACAAATGTTCAAATCAAGGCATCAGCAGGATGATGCTTTCTTCGCAATGATCGGCTGTCTGAGATCCTTGGCTCTCCTGCCATATATCAAGGTACATGATAAATCTTTAAATATAATAATAATAAATAAATAAAATTAAATCTTAAAAAAAAAAGGCACATGGCAATGTTGCCTGGTCTCTCCCTTCCTGGTCAGGTTTCATTGCTCTCACCTTCTTCTTGGGGCGTCCTCTCTCTATTCATTCCTGTTTCTAAAGGACTCCAGTAATAGAATTAAGATCCATTCAGACTGAGGCAGGTCACACCTTAACTGAAGCAGCCTCATTAAAACATCCCACCTACCATAGGTGCATACCCACAGGAATGGATTAAACACAAAGGCATGTTATTCTGGGGTATGCTTGCTTTCAAACCCCACACAACAGAACCGACTAAAAAGGAGACATCAGCACATTTCAGTTGCGATTTTCTAACAGCTCTACATTTAGCCATCCTCTAACATCTTAAAAGTAATTTTCAGCCATTTTTGCTCATCCCCAGAGATTTTACCATTTTAGAATCCAAAAAAAAAAAAAAAAGCCTAGAAATGCAGCTACAGAAAATTTAGGGGCAATTTTCTAACTTTTCTGTACATTAAAATATCCTGCTTTCCCGTTTTCACGTGGTGGTGATGGTGTGGATAAAATTAAGAGAGTGGCGTGCGGATAGAGCTCAATGATTGAGTGCTTCCCATGTACGAGACCCTGGGTTCAATCCCCGGTACCTCCTGTATTAGCCAGGGTTCTCTAGGGAAACAGAATCAACAAGAGATATCTTTCAATGGTATGCAATTCTAGAAGAGTCTCTCACGCAGCCGTGGGGATGCACAAGTCCAGGTTCCGCAGGCAGGCTGCAACCAGGGGCGGCAATGGAAGTCCAATGAGGATTCTTGACGAGTTCAGGGAGAGGCTGGCTGTCCAAAGATGAGCTGGGAAATTCTCTCTCAATGCTGGAATCACTTCCCCTTTTAAGGCATTCACCTGATTGGGTTAAGCGGCACTCATTGCTGATGGCAATCTCCCTGACCGATGTAATGATAACCAGCTATCTATGATTTACCACTGCAGGAAAGTCAATGGTGACTAAAGTTCATAAATACCCTTGTATTACGATTAGCACAGTGCTTGCTTGACCAAACAACTGGGCACAACTACCTGGCCAAGTCGACACAATAACCTAACCATCACACCTCCTTAAAAAAAAAAAAAAAAAAAGGGCACAAAATCCCTGTTTGGACTCTCCTTGTTGACAGCTCCCATGAGAATCCCAGCCATGGAATATAGTTTTGCAGAGATGGGAATGAGCCAGCCGTGCATCTGGCATCCTGCTCGGTCCTGGATGGGGTCTATAATTCATGTCTCATTGTCTGGGTTTGAATGAATCAGACCTGCCATGGGATCCCCTGACCCTGAAATCATTAGATTAATTATTGGCGTGCCTAATACCGGAGCTTTGAATTTTGCATGCTCACGGAGAAGCTGCTTTCGCGTGAGAGAGGCAGGGTAGGGACCCACGCTTCTCCCTAGGCCCCTCCCCAACGAGTTTCCGGAAGGACCCCAGATGCCGCTGGGGAAGGGCAGAACACTCGGCTGGACTTTCGGGTCACCTCGGAGGCTGTAGTTCAGCTGTTCTACTAGGAGGCTTTTTAAAAAATAATTATGGTTTTCTTTATTTTTAAAGAAGCTTTAGATTACATCAATGTTACAGCAAAAATATAGGGGAATATAGGGGATTCCCATATACTCCCTCTCTCCCCCCCAACACTTTTCTCCATTAACATCTTTCTTTAGTGTGGTACATTTGTTAAAATTTGGTGAGCAAATATTGAAGCATTGCTATTACCCACGGTCTACAGTTGACATGATGGGTTACGCTTTGCCCTGCACACTTTTATAGGTTTTGATGAAATGTGTAATGACCTGCATCCGTCATTGCAATGTCATGCAGGAAAATTCTAGTGTCCCAAAAATGCGCTATGTTACACCTGTTCTTCCCTCTCCTTCCCCTCAGAACCTCTGGTGACCATGGCCTTTATACCAATGTTACAAGTTCTTCATTGCTAGAATAATAATGAGTCGACTTTAGTTCATAGTTGTATTCCCCCCTTACGTTTGTTCCATCCTCAGTCTTGACGATTTGGGGATAGGGGTGCCAGTTTTGTTTCTGATTGAAAGGGGGCTTAGATCCCATGGGGCAGATGGAGGGAACGGTCCTGTTTGCAGTTGTAGATACTCTGGGTTTGGGGATGGGCGATGTCCATCATCACCCCTTTTGTTAGTTGTCCTGGGTGAGTCTAGTGAACTGGAGAGCAGGTGTTGGCTGCAACTCTGCTGAGATTCAGCGCTCACCTGGAGTATGAACAACCGACTTTTCTCCAAGCTCCCATTTCCCGCCCCGACCCTCTCCATCTCCTTGCAGTTCTAGTTGGGCTTGGCTGGGACTGGGCTGTGCCAGGGCAAGACCTGGGGACACACATGGTCTTGCCGAGCTTGGGTGCCTCACGGATTTACCTTGGTGGTGCCAGGCTTTGGGCAGACAATTGTATTTCAACCTCTAACAGACTTTGGTTCACCAAAGCAAAATTATTTCTGAAGTTGAAAAGGCAGTTACTTAACACATTTCTATCATTGCATCTCAATATCGTATCACGGTGGAATACTTAGGAATTATGGGTAATGATAACACTTGCCATTATCAATAC
Organism: Dasypus novemcinctus; assembly: GCF_030445035.2. Taxonomy (NCBI): domain Eukaryota; kingdom Metazoa; phylum Chordata; class Mammalia; order Cingulata; family Dasypodidae; genus Dasypus; species Dasypus novemcinctus. Next base: position 28,321,908 of record NC_080700.1, on the reverse strand, counting down.
TTTTGAAGCAAATATGGACATAGTACCTGCCCTGGTAACACACAGCAGCTTTTAAAAGAAAATCTGCTGCCAAGTTAAAGTGCCATTTCTCAGATACTTTTGATTTTCCATTTGGAGAATAGTTTGGCCATATACAGAATAATTTCTGAGTCTTGTTTCAGAACACAATCAGTTTTCTTAAAAATTATTTATTTTCTAGAAGCAAATTAGTTTGTACAAATCACAAAGTCTCAGGGCCAGAGGTATCTCTGAAGAGATAGACTTAGCTCCTAGTATTTGAAGAGAATTGAATGAAAGAAATGACATAAAAGCAATGTAAGTTATAAAAATTATTCTAATGAGTCTCATTTCATCATTTTATATCTGTAGTATATTCCATTTATTACTTGATCACAGAGAGGTCACCACTTTTAAATAGTCATAACTTAATTCACAGTTTAACCCTATGGGTACGTTCAAGCAAATTGTTTTACTTTTATGAGTAAGTTTGCTTGTTTGAATTATCTCCTCCAAATTTTGACATGTTCTTGGTCTTACCCCATTTCTGTGTGTATGAACTCAGTGTAAATAGGATCTCTTGAAAATGCTGTTAGTAGATAAAATGTGGCCAACTGAATCAGGATGAATCTTCATCTAGATTATTGGAGTCCTTTATAAGCATGAGAAATTGAGAAATGGTGAGTAAAAACTAAGGAGAAGTGCTGTAAGCCAATGGGAACCTGGAAGAGAAGATGGCGCCATGTGATGGCACGCAAGGATAGGAGCCAAGAAGGATTGCTGGCAGCCAGAATGCTCTGGAAGCAAGCCACTGAGCTTCTGAAACTGTGAGCCAGTAAATTCCTCTTGTTTAAGCCAACCCGTTGTGTGGCATTTGTCATAGCAGCCAGAAAACTAAGACACTTGATGAATCTTCTGTATTTTTAAAATAAGGGTCATGCTTTGAATCAAAGAACTGATATTAACTCTGATGTAATTTTGTTCAAGGAATTGACCTTGTCATTTGTCCACTGGTGCACCTGGACAGACCACAGAGATTCTCCATATCTCTGTTTTTCCAACTGTAAATTGGGGAGAGTGTGGTACCCCTGCAGAGAGATGCTCTGAAGATCAAATGGGTCAGCATGTGAAAAAGATTCACTTCAGGCCTCAGTCGATAGCCACCACCAATCAGGATGTGCCATCATTGCTGCCAGAAAAATCCCATCTCCTTTTGTCTAAATTTTGTCTTGTTTGGAGCACATAGGATCTTTGTAAATTCTAAACCAGGTCTCATTTTTAAGTCTTAGGTTTTATATATTCTATATATTTTTTCTTTTGTGAGATAAGTTACAGGGTCACTACAACTAATTAGAAATAATTTCCTTCATTTTTACTGTTTGCTGGCATTTAGGAAGGGATTTTTCAATATATATTCTGAAATTTCCCCTCAGCTTTTTGAAATTACACAACGTTGAGACTGTAAAATAAATCTCCTAAAATATTTGTGATGGTTGGGAGCCATATGTACCTCAGAAAAAAACCCTGTTCTTAAATCTCATCCATTTTTATGGGTGTGAACCCCTGAAGAAAGACTTTTTGATGAGGTTGCTTCAGCTTAGGGGAGGTCCACCTCAGTCAAGACGGGTCTTAGTTCTTCTACTTGAGTCTTTTCTAAGGGAATGGAATACAGAGAGGCACAGAGCACCACAGAGGGACTAGTCAGAGGCTGAAACCAAGGGAGCCTGGAAGAAGAGAGCGAGGCCAGAAGAGGCCGCCATATGCATTGCCCTGTGACAGGCAAAGGACCAAGGATCACTGGCATGTCCGTCTTCAGGAAGAAAGCACTGCCTCGATGATGCCTTGATTTAGACTTTTTCTTAGTCTCAAAACCATAAGCAGATAAATTCCCATGTTTAAGCCAAATCATTGCATGGCATTTGCTTTAGGAAATAAAATAATATTTTCTTCTAAACTGTTGTAACCTAGTCACACAACTAATAAATGGAACACCTACTTACAAATTTATCTGATTTCTGAAAATATTTAAATTTTTTACAATAAAATATACTCTTTGATTTAAAATTATGTGAGTGTTAATAAAGAAAATTTTTTATAAAATTTAAACTAAAATATTTTTAACCTTTAAAAGTTAATAATAACATGAATAAATTAGAAGCATTAAAAAACATATGAACCTCTTTATTCCCTTTACTTGATCTTCTCTCTACCATCCCTTCTATTTCACTACCTCTCCTTCCTCTCCAGATGATCTCTTTATAGTTTATATTTAATTGCAAACTTTAGCAATTAAACTTTTCACAAATGTAATATATCAGATTCTCATAAATGTTGATCACTCTGTTAAAAGTTGACACAACAATTAACAAGTTATTGCAAAAACTGATCGCTACACTTACCATTTACAAAAGTGCTAATCCCATGGTTAAGTGTTTTCTTCATCCCACTAATTTTTATAGAGTCCTTGAAGCCATGAAATCCAGAATTTCTCACTTTCACTCTCCTTTCAGTTGCTTCTAAAACATTGACATTTATCCAATTCCTTTTGTAGAGTGGAATTTTTATTCATTTCAGATTCTTCCTGCTTCAAAAACTGAAATAAGGAGTCCTATTTCATGTATTTTATGTTATAAATATCCTTTGCAGCTACAGAGACAACGGAACAATATTTTACCTAGGACAAATGATCCAGTTAAGGGGAAATGGATTTGTCATTGTCTTAAGTAACGAAACCCTATGAACACTTGCGAGTGTAATTTTGCTGATGCCTCATTTTTCCAACTTCTATTTCTGTCCCCAACCCCTTTCTTTCTTTTGGAAACTTTTAACCAACACTAGCTCCTCTGACTGAGCAGGGACCAGTATATACTGGGATAGAACACCCCAGAGAACGCCTTCCTGGCTCCCCTGGGAGGACAGGGCTGTAGCTCGACTCCTCCCCCACACATTCCTGAGGGCCTGGCCTCTCCCACCAGGGCAGACACTGCCCCAGACCTATCAGTATCACTGAAACCTTTTACCCAGACTTCTCCAGTGTTGGCCTAATTGAGCCCCACGGTGCTCTCATCTAGGATTCAAATGAGTCATCAACTTAAAATATTTTTCTCTAAGAACTCCTAGAAAGGAGTTGGCCTAATTGAAACAGAGTGAGCTCTTGTCCAGGATTCAAATGAGTTCATTATGCAGAAACTGCCAGAACTGCTAGAAACAAAAGAAACACCTGAATTTTGAAAAGGAACTTCATCATCTTGACAAAGCCTCTGCTAAGCAACCTTCCCCCAGCCACACATACCAATCTAGGGGCTTTAAACAACCTCCTTCACAGGATGTGAGCAAGACAAGCACATGCAGATATCTTGGCTGATGTATGCACTTGCAAATTTTTGAAAAAATTATATATCCTCTTTCACCTTTAATATTTTTCATCTAAAATTAACTTTTATTAGCCAGGAAGAGTATAATTTCTAACATTTGAAAATAATGGTATTTCAAAAATAAAACCATTACACCCATCCTGATTCCACTGGAAGATAAAACCATTGTAATTAAAGAAAAAAAAAAGACATGAAAAATGCTTTTTTTTGACAGCACAAGTTTTTCAGGACTCCTTTTTCTCCTTGGCTCAGATTTCCATTCTACTTACCCAATTAGAATGTTGTCTTAAGAGAATATATTTTATGCTTAAAAGTCTTTTATTCTTCACTTCATATTTCTTGAAACAAAAATCGGTCTGTATAAATAGAAACTAATGTGGAAATTTAATTTTCTGTAACCACAAGACTCTAATTTTTAGTTTCTTTTGAATCAGCATTACAATTATTCTTGGTATGCACTTGGTTAAAATAAAAATGAAAAATTAAAACTTTGATAACTATTAAATAGAATAAGAGCATTATTGGCAATATATAGGAATAATAGGGCTCCCCCAACCAAGTTCATATGTTCATGGAATAGTGCTACAGTGATATGGATTCAGCACCAATATTTTTATCTAGTCATCTTTTTACGAGCTGAAGCAAACTTGTTCACATAAATCGGAATAGAAAATGAAATTGGAAAAAGGATTTGTTATAATGCCACTCAGTTTTTGTATTCCTTCCAAGACCTTGTGATTGTTATGAAAGATTATTTTTAAAGATCTGTCAGCTGACAACTTGAATAGGCTCCCCTTCAATTTTGCTGAAAGCAAAGACTTGGAAACTGCCTGACTTGCAAAAGGATTTGTACCTTAGTCATTCGAGTACAATTAGCTACTGATATTTCCAAGTGTTGCTCTGTTTGACACCCCAGGGAGCTCGCCATTCCCCAGGGCAATGCAAGGGAATGAGATTTGGGGTGTGGCAGGAGGAAAAGGGGTGAGACAGTGTGCCTTTCATTGGAAAAGGGAACACCGGAGACTGTGAAGGGTGAGAAGGGGAGGGAGAATTGTTGTGAGGAGTTCTTAGATCACCCAAGAGTGGAGGATCTGGAAATGATAAACATTTACTTGGAAAACATTTATGCCCATGTTCCCTTAGAACGTCTTTGCGTAGTTTAGGAAAGACCTCTGTGTTTCGGGGATTCCCACGTCTCATTTGTGGGGGTCTGAGCACAGCAGCCTCCATTAGAGCAGGAAACAGTGCAGGAGATCTGTAGAAATCTTGTTGGGGGCTTATTTAGAAAAACTAGTAATACCCGTTTGGGCACAAGGATCCCAAAGAGTTTTTGCTCCTATGCATTTGGGGGGGAGGGGAGGGGTACGAATATCAAAACCAGAGTTGTCTACATTGAGAAGTTAAGAACACAGACGTTCCTAGACGTCTTGTGCCAAATGCTGTGGTGTGGACTTTTTGGCAGTGGTGGACCTCCTTCATGTTACACTGTCCCACCTCAAACTCCTCCTTTCCTGGCTTTCCACATTGGATACCAGTTGGTGCGAACAGAATAAAGTGCAGCACAGACATCTCATTTCATGAGATAACAGTTTTAGGCCAGGGAAGGGCTATGCTGAAGTAGTTGACAAGCACACTCCATTGTTCAATAGGTAGTCTGTTATAATTACCACATGATAAGGACTGAGAACGTGGGGCTGGATGGAAATGTACAATTAATCCAAAATTCTGTTTAGCCAATAGTTTGATCGTTTCTCAGTTCTGACAGCCAACTTGGGTGGGTAGATGACAGTGGGACTGAAGGCACATACTGTAAGATAGATATACGTTGCCTTCCACACCCTTCTCATATCTACCACTTGCTAAAAAATTAGAAAGTGACTGAAACTAATGAATCATTTCTGAGAAGGCACCCTCTTCTCTCCAGTCCCCCATGTGAAAAAAAACCTGAGAAATCTCGTTTCACTCTTGCCAGTCTTTTACCCCCAACATCCAATGGGTCACCAAATCTTAACATTTAAACCACCCCAATACCTCTTTCCTCTTTGTTCTCTTCTCTTTCCACCAACCAGTTTGAATTCCAGCCCTTGTCACATCTTAGCCAGGCAATCAGAACTATCTGTCACTTTTGTGCTTAATTTCCCTCAAAGGACCTCACCACAATGATTTTGTGTTCTAAACTGAAATCATATACAAAGGTGAATAATTTGCCATGCCACTGCTTTAAAAAAAGTTATGTCTTTCCATGGTCTTCGGAATCTAATCTAACCTCCTTAAATGATACTCAAGTCTTTTGTGACTCTTACCCCCCAAATATCTGCTTCACAGATTTGGAGTAACCCCGTCCACTGGCATGTAGAGTGTGCCTAATGAGAGATACAGAGAGAGAAAAACACATCTGGGGCCAGCTCACCTGCTCCTCTAACCACATGTCCACTTTTGGTTTTTCCAACTCATGGATGTTTTCCACCTTCATCTCCAGCTTTGCTTTTTTTTTTTTTTTAAAGATTTATTTATTTATTTATTTATTTCCCCTTCTCCTCTCCACCCCATTTGTCTGTTCTCAGTGTATGTCTATTTGCTGCGTGTTCTTTGTCCTCTTCTGTTGTCAGCGGCATGGGAATCTGTGTTTCTTTTTGTTGCGTCCTCTTGTTGTGTCATCCAGCTTTGTTGAGATGAACTAACCAGGACTGTGACTGTTTGGCTAAGGCTCAACCCACCCTTTCTGATCAAGCTGCTTCAGAGGATGCAGCTGGACGTCCCATGTCGTACCCTTCCTCAACTCCTATTCCACAAGACAGGACCCTCAGCCCCATGAAAACATTGGCCGTTTCCTGAATGCCTCTTGCTCTCCCACATCTCCAGTCCTTCCTTCCCTCTGCCTGGGACACCTTCCCTGCTCTAGTCTGCATTGCACCCCAAGCATCATTTCTCTTGGAGAGCTTTCCCTGATGCCCTCCTCTTTGTGTTAGTCCCAACACAGTGCTTTTGTACCTCCAGTTTTTCCCACACTGTCCTGGAATTGTGGCTCTTTCACTCAGATGCTGAGCTTGTTTCCAGAGGGTCTCTGTCTGTCTCACCTTGGAAACCTCATGGGTTCACTTGGTGCAGAGACCACTAAGAGCCTCTGTCTCTGAGGCTTGATTGATAGATCATCTACCACATAGGAGGAAAATGAAATCCTGAAAAATCAAAAGGAGTCTAGGGAATGGAGGGGCCATGTTTTCTCTGCTGTATAGCTATAATAAAAATGGGATTAACCAGAAGGAGTTGTACTTGCTGGGCAATGGCTCTTAATATCACGTAGTCATGTTCAACCTGTGTTTTGGACCAGTTTCAAAATATCTTGGAATTATAGGGTTTTGGAGTAGAAGCCATTATACTTATATATGTTTATGTGCGTATGTGTTTGTATATGTGTGTGTATGTGCTGTTATTTTAATTTGAAGACTACTTTTTCTTTATTTTTCCTGTTGTAATGATAAAATTGCCTTGAAGGAAGAGCCAAGTAAATGAAAACACAGTGAAGATTTGCAGATTTCCTTGGAAGACAAATTGCCGATGTATCCCAAGGCAGTTTGACTTTACCATTTTAAGATATGGACAAGCCAAAGAGGATTTTTTTTTAATATAATATATATATATATTTTATATAATATTTTTTAATATAATTTTTGCTTTATATAATAAAATACTAAATAATAGATAAAAAACAATAAAAAACTTTTTAAAAATAATAAAATATTTTTTCTCTAAATTTAAACAAACAGATTATAGAAAATGCAAAACTTATAGGGAAATATAAATGAACCCTCATAATTCACCATAATGTTATAAAGCAGGGGTGATTGCTTGTAATAATTGGTGTATTTCCTCATTTCATTGCCTTGTTTTCGTGGTCTTTCTATCTCCATATCTGTATTCACATATCTAATTCTGTACCTTTATGTATAATCAATATCCATATGTTTCTCTATAAAAATCTCCATGTACATAAATATTTTAGCAATATTAAATCACAGTTTCTATAATGTTCTCTTTAACATTTTATATCTTTAACCAAAAATTCTTAATATTATTTAAAAACATGATTTTCAATACCTATAGTTTTCCATTATATAGCTATACCACAATTTATTTGTACAGTCCTCTCTTGCTGAATATTTGGGTTAATTTATGAACTTCCACCTCTATTAAAAATACTATGCTAAACATCCACAGACATAAGGCTTCATTTTTTAATATATTCTTTGGATAAATTCTGAAAGGTTTTTGGGGTCAAGGGCTATGGATTTTTTTTATTTTTACATAGACACTCTTAATTTTATACTTTTAAGTCCTAAGCAAAATAATATTTAAGACCTAATTTAGAAAGAACACTTTAATTCCTGGTTTGAGTTCTTGGAAACTGGAAAGCTTTCATAGGGAACATATACGGTTCATGAAAATTCATCAGTTTGGCAGCCCATTTTAGCCAAGACCCCTAAAATGGTGTTAAGTGCATATGACGAAATATCTTGCATCTTTGTGTTGCTCTCTCCTGCCCTCTGGTGGATGTACTAAAAAGCGGTGAAACCAAAAAAGTGGAACAGGAATTATTATCCAACTGGTGAAAAATTGGCCAAAATTAAGCATATGTTTGTGGCTCCGTTCCTGTGTGGTCTCGTGGGCTGGCTGTTCCCGTCGAGGTTACACCAGACTCGAGCCTGGTTCTGGTGACGGCTGAGTCACCTTTTCTAGACTAGAAGTGGTACCAGCTTTCGCTCTTACTGTGGGTACTGGCTTGCCCCTCCCCACATATGTGTAAATGGTCCTTTTATCAATCTCTCTTCAGTTTGCACAGTTTGAGAGTGTCATCTGTTTTCTGCCAGGTTCCAAAGTGACATATTACCTCACAAGGTCATTACCTGTAATAAAATGTCATACCTGCGTGATGCATGATAAACATGCAAAACACCTAGAAGACCAGGGAACATTGGAAATGCTCAATATTTATTTTTATTAATTCCCAAACCTTGGAGAGTTCCTAATACATAATCAGTGTCAGAAGAATCAATGTTTACTGAAATGAATGTGTACTCAAGCCAGGTCCACAGAAAGTTCTGGAAACAGTCCCTCCTTCGAAGTCCTGCAGTTGCCTTAGTAACCAAAGCCAATAGGAAGAAAGAGTTAAGGAGTCTCAAATTTAGCATTGTTCATGATTAAACATTTAAACTTAATATGAAAACCAATGTCTTTTTTTTTTTTCCCAAAAAAAATATTGACAGCACCGACCTTTTCTTTTTACCATGTCCCATTTGGAGAAATCAAGAGTACTCACTTTTATAACCCACCTAATGCTGATTTCTTTTCTTTCCTCATAGATTTTACAGCATTCCTGTGGTAGCAAATGTCATGCTGAGAGCTACCTACTTTTTATTGTCTGCATTACAACCTTTCTCTTTGTCATTGTCACACTAGCTTTGACTCCTCTGACTCAGAATGACTAAATGCACTTTCCTCATGACTCTCATTCTGCATCTAAATGGACCTTTGGAAAATAGTAGGTGTTGGGAAAACACATTTGGCAAGGTCTGGATGTTATTAAGCTGCAAGATCGTTGACCTGTTTTATTCAGTTCTTAAAATTATTCCTAGGAAGCAGTTTCAGTGCTTTAGCTGGTTTTCTACTCTCATTTTAGATTTGGAAATTTTTTTTTCGTAGGCAGTGTCTCAGGTAGAAATTTACCTAAAATCAAGATGTACTTATTACAGACATAGATGGCTCCAGTGCCGGAGTGCTTCATAAAGTACCCTTCGATTCTGGTATCAAAGAGCCAGCCCCTGCTCTTCTCAGAGACGCATGCTGCACCTGCTCAGCCAAGACAAAGACCCTAAACCACACTTAGATCCTGTCTTCCTCCTGTTCCATGCTGATGAGCAATGGAGATGGAGATTCTTTACCCTGGGATGGTTCACTATTTACTATGATACCAGCTTTCCACCTGATAAATGGATTGAAGTAGCCAAAGTTCATAACACAGTTTCCTCAAATATAAGGAAAGGTCTCTAAATGGTAATTGGGAGAGGAACACCAAACCAGTTGTTTTTCTAGTCACATTTATCAAAACTACTTTGAATGTAGAATTAAAAATATGTGTGTGTGTGTATATATATATATATAGTCAAATTTTATCAATTATTGTTTTTTTTAAAAAAAAGCTTTATTTCGACTTCAAAAAATAAAATAACAGACAAAAGGCAACTTAACAAATTATGGAAGCACTACTTTTAAAAATTCCTGTCCAGGCACATTTATTGTATTTAATCCTGAAAACAAACTCTATTATTTCTCCAGTGTTCCACAAGGTGAATAAATAAGCACAGATTGATTAAATGACATGACTAATGTCTCTTTGTTAGTGAGGAAAATGAAAAAAAAAATACCTTGGTCTTATTCACATCTCATAAAAGTAAATCTCATATATATTTTTTAACCTTTAGCATTGATATAGTACCTTCTTTGCCTTTGCTACAAAACTATTACAATATTACTGTAGTCTGTAAGTTACATTAGTTGTGTTTTTCTCATTTATCACCATATTCTTAAGACTTTGTAATAGAGGAACATTCTTGTATTTGTATTATTAACCACAATCCTCATTTACCACCAAAATCACGATATTACACCGTCCCTAGATTGTCCTCTAGTTGTCTTTCAACTAACATTAACCTTTCTAGACTACTATCAATTATTGCTACCTGCTATTATTGTTACTATGTTATTAGACTACAATTGATCTTCCAGAACAAAAGGAAGAACAGTAAGCTTCTTTTGTTAATATTTTATCTTTATATTATACTAACATATTCTAAAAATATATTTGAGTGACTAGAATCTCATATGAACTGTGATTTATATAGTAAAACCGTAAATGCTTTAAGAAAGCAAAATACTTGGGAGCAATAGCAGTTAGGAACTTGGGCTTTGGAATTAGCTAAATCTGAGTTCAAATGCTGGCCCTAAACTTATGAGCTGTGTGGCCTTGGGGAAATGACTTAACCTTTCTAAATCTTAGTTTCATCATCTGAAAAATGGAGATGTGTGTTGTGATGGTGAGGCTAGTGTGTCAACGCGGCAGGTAATGGTGCCCAGTTGTCTGGTCAAGCAAGCACTGGCCTAATTGTAATACAAGGACATTTCATGGACAATAATTATCAGTGAGTTGATTGCATAGATGACTGATTACATCTCAATAAACCAAGGAGATTGTCATCAGAAATGAGGGATGTCCCATCCAATCAGCTGAAGGTCTTAAAAGGGGAAGCGACTTCAGCATTCAGAGAGACACTTTCCATCTCTACTTCAGACAGCCAGCATCCCCTGGGAACTCACCAAGGGCCTTCATTGGAGTCCCTGGTTTGCAGCCTCCTCTACAGAACTTGGACTTGTGCATCACCAGGGTAATGTGAAAAAATATGACATAATCTCATCCTACTTACATATATCTCCTGTCAGTTCTGTTTCCTTAGAGAAGCCTGACTATACACGTACCTCACTGAGTTAGCATGAGAATCAAATGGGCAAATGCATGAAAAGCATGTGGCAGTGTCTAGCACTTGGAGCATTTCACTCATGTTTGCTATATTTTTCAGATGTTTTCTGGAACATAATTTTAAAGAAATTACTTTAAAAATATTCAGTCCTCAGGGGAGTGGGTGTGGCTCATGCAGGTGGGCACCGACCTCCCACATGGAAGGTCCTGGGTTCAGTTCCTGGTGCCTCCTAAAGAAGACGAGCAGAAGAAATGAGCTGATGCAACAAGCAGATGCAATGAGCAGACACAGTGGGCAGGCAACAAGCAGATAATGAGCAGACATAGGAAGCAGAGAGATGACAGAACCATCTTGGGGGGTAAAAAAAATTCAGTCCTCAAGTACGTGGAAGAAAGGAGCAGCTGCTCCCATGATCTGAAAGATCAAGCGATTCCTGATTCATACCTAGTTTTCCAAACATCATGGAACCACCACTCTGTTGGTAAGGAAATGGAGGCTCACAGAATTGGGGTAACATGCCCAGGTAGCTTAGCAGGTGGTGACACCTGGAGGAGATGAAGAGAAGAAGCACCGAGTCCCCTCCACTAGCTTCTTGTGGAAGGCCCATGACAGGTGGCGAGAGACTTTTACATCAGGTTTGAAGATCGGACTATTACAAGTACTGGGGAGGGGAGGAGAGTGTCTTCTCATTTCAGAATTGAGATTGCTTTGTGAATGGAAGCGACCAAGGGACTCTGATGAGCTAGGAGGAAGCAGACACATCTGGGAGGACCTGAAGTTTTCTTTCATCTGGAGCAAAGAAAGAAACCCTCTGCTGAATAAATTCACACATAAATACAAATTTTGAATAAATGCATAAATAATAAACCAATTAATAAAGTCGTTTCTAATGGCATTCCCACTGCCTGCTTGCTTCTCCCTCTGCCGTGTGTGATGATTAAGTTCGTGTGTCAGCTTGGCCAGGTGATGGTACTCGGCCGTTTGGTCAAGCAAGCCCTGGCCTGATTGCTACTGTGACGATAGTTCATAGATTTAAATCATCAGTATGTTGATTGCATCTTTGGCTGATGACATCTGCAATCAACTGAGGAGATTGCCTTTAACAGTGAGAAATGTCTCATCCAGTCTGTTGAAGGCCTTCAAAGGAGAAGTGATGATTTCAGCAGTCAGCAGGGAGAATTTCCATCTCAGCTTCAGCCAGCCAGCTTCTGCTGGGGAATCCATCAAAAGCCTTCATGGGAGTTCCCAGTTTGCCACCTGCCCTATGGAATTTGGACTTGCCCATCTCCACAGTCTCGTGAGCCTGTTCCTATGTAAAATGCATTATGTGTATCTCCTAGGGGCTCCGTTTCCCTAGAGAACACTAGCTAGTCCACTGTGCATTCCCTGGTTTATGTTGTACATAAGGCTGAAGTGGGGGTGGGGTGGGTCTTTCTTGATGGCCAGGAAGTGCCCAAGCTTGACCCTAGCAATTCGCTCTTTCCTTGAGCATGGCTTGTAGCCTCTGACTTGCAGAGTCAGGTTCTAAATTCATTCATGTGAGCTAAGGGAAGATTTAAGGAGGTTGAGTCCGATCTCTGGGTCTTGGAATTAGGTCTTCCTTTCTTCTGGTCTGGCTCTAACCTCATGGGACAGTTTCTGTATTTGGCTTCTAGAAAGCTCTTGGGACCATGGCTAGGATGCTGTTTAAAAATCTGGTATAAGGATGCATATCTTCTATATCTAAAATTTCTGTCTTCAAAACGGGCCAGTACTGCTGAGAGACTAGAGTCATGTTCCTAAGCCAGTGATTTTCCCACCCCCCATCCCCCATGTCTGGAGATTTTTTGATGGTCACAACTGGGAGGGTGTTGCTACTGGCATGGGTAAAGACGAGGGACGCTGCTAACTGTGCTAACTTCCCTACAATGCACAGGACAATCCCCACACAATTACCTGGCCCCTTATGTCAATGGAGCTGAGGTTGAAAACCCTGTCCTCAACACCAGCTCCTAGGAAGCTCTGAATAATGAGGAATGCCTCAATTTGCTCATTACAATGTTCTGCCTGTCCCTTGGCTCATAGCTTAACTCCTATTGGATCTCTCAGATGCTATCTGCACACCTAGACTACCTGGTCATCTGCTGTCAGTGACCAGCATCTTCCCATCATTTTAGCTGGTCTGTTACCAAGCACACGCCCAAGTCGAGTGAGTGCATCTAATTCCCAGTTTAGTTCTTCCAGCTGTCATTCATGATAGTGTAGCCTACCCTGACCTATGTTGGGAGTTGTGACACCTAGTGTGTTTGCTTCACCATAGGGTCATATCACTTTGTCTTTTCTGGACACATACACATTGATATAAGGGCATATTCCAAGTGACAAGGAAAAGCCTCACATACTCAGTTATTTTGAATAATCCCAAAATGTGCAGCCAATTTATGGTTTATTAAGAATGAAAGATGGCTTCTCGTTCCTTTGTGAGAATAGATGATGATGACCCAAGTTGGTCTTGAATATACTTAGTAGGAACTTTATATATTGATTACCCTTACTAAAGGTATGGCCTTCATAAATTGAGGCAAAGAGGGGAGGAACACAATGTTTTGTGTATCTGTTGTTGGGAGAGATCTCATGCCTTCAATCCTACTGTGTTAGTCAGCCAAAGGGGTGATGGTGCAAAAGACCAGAAATTGGTTGGTTTTTATAATGGGTCTTTCTGTGGGGTAGGAGCTTACAAATACCAGGCCATAACATATGCTACTTCCCTCACCAAAGTCTATTTTCACATGTTGGAGCAAGATGGCTGCCGATGTCTGCCAAGGTTCAGGCTTCCTAGGCTCCTCTGGGCTCAGCTCCTCTCTTTCCTCCACAAGGTCAGCTGTGGACTATGAGGCTCTCTAGACTTTGCCTCTCTGCACAAGGTCAGCTGTAGCTGTCAGGCGAATGGCTCTGTCTCTCTCCTGGGGGCTCTAACCTAAGACCAGCCTCAAATTCCAACATCAAAACTCCAACAGTAAGAAACCCCCAACTCTGTCCTTTGCCATGTCCCTTGCCTCTGTCCTTTCATCTTGCCACCAAGGGGCAGGTACTCAATGCCCTACTGACACAATATAATCTAATATGCCCAGAGGAGAAGATCAGTTTACAAACATAATTCAGTATTTCTTTTTGGAATTCATCAAACAATATCAAACTGCTACACCTACCATGCTGTTTCTTTAGAGAGATTTCTAGTCCTAGAGGCCAGAGAGGATGAGAAGTTCTAGTGGGGCTCGATACTAAATGTTTGTCTTAGTTTGCCAGAGCTGCTGTGTCCAATATCACACATTATTGGCTCATGAGGCCAGAAGTCCCAAACGAAGACACTGGAGAGGCCACACTTTCTTCTCAAAGTCTGTAGAGTACTGTTGTGAGCCATCCCTGGTCTCCTCCTGTGTGGTTTTCCCTCACTCACTGTGTGTGATTTTCTTCTGTTTGTAATGAATTAAGGCCCATCCTGATTCAGCTGGGCCACACCTAGATTTCTAGTTTGCTCAAGGCTGCCAATGCAATGTATCAGAAATGGGTTGGCTTTTATAATGGGAATTTATCAGGGTAAAAGCTTACAGTTACAAGGCTATGAAAATATCCATGCCAAGCCATCATCAAGAGATGCTGTGTCACCAAGTTGCAGCTGTGAGTGATGAGGCGCATGACTTTGTCATCTAAAGATACTTTCTCTTGGAGCTCAGCTGTGAGCGATCAAGCACATGGCAGGGCATAATGGTGACCTGCTAGTCTCTCCCCTCTGCTCCGGGACTGGGGCTAGTTCTGCTTCGAGCCACTCTGCCTGTGGCTTCTGACTTTCCCTGCAGCTTTGTTTGCATGTCTATGACTTCGTAGTAATCCTTTTATAAAGAACTCTAGTAGGAGGATTAAGACCCACCCTTAGTGAAGTGAGTTACTTCTAGGAGGTTACTTGAAAAAAGATTCTACATACAATGAACCCACACCCACTGAAATGGATTAACTTTAAGATCACACTTTTCTGGGGTCCGCAAAAGACTCAAACCAGCATGCAGATGGCTTTTAGACAATTCTATGCACAGTGAGTCCACAGCTTAACTAACAATCCATCTTCAAAGGGTTCTGTTTACAAATATGTTCACACCCACAGGAACACAGATTAAGATGGAGAACTTTTTTTTTTCTTTTGGCAGAGGGTACATGATTCCATCCACCACAATAATTTGTGGTCTCTTTGTGTTAGCATGGAATGAAATAAGTTTGAATGGCTGTGACTTCAGATATATTGACCTACAATTTTGACTTGTGCATTACTAGACTAAGTAGGGTTGATTGTTCAGGTTAGAGCATTTTCAAAGTTGGTGAAAACGGACTGACCCCGTTTATCTGATCTAATTTAGCTGATTTGAAAAATAACATTGTGGACTCAATTTTTGACCTGAGTCTCTAAGATAATTTTATGTAGAAAATATATAAATATTTGAAAAGTATATATTTTCTCTAAGAACAGAGAAAGGCTATAAATAGTATATTCAATGCCCATAAAATGACCTGGAGATACTTCAACATCTGGGATTGACTCAGATTTCACCCCCAACCCACAGAGTTGTTCTGAACACTTGGTGGGTGCTGTGAACTTCCGGTTTTCATGGCAAGACTGTTCTCTTTCACCTGTGAGTCTATTGCCTGATACAGAACGTCCCTTCCCGTTGACCTGTCTTCCTGCATAAGAAACAGGCACAGCTTCACCCATGACATCTGGGGGTGGTGATGAGGGGAATACAGGTGTCTCACACCTGGTTGATGAGTTTCTTTAGATTGAGCATTGCCCTTTTCTTGCTGTCATTATTTAAAAAGTGCATATATCCCTGGGAATGATCTGAACAACCGAAATTCGACCCACTCTGCCATCCCTATTGTTTGCCTTTGAGAAGATTCTCTATCTCCACCTAAACCTAGAAATTGGGTGGGTTATTTCCCAGTGGCCACCCATAACCATAGTGCATTGCCTTGCCCTTGATTTGTCTCTGCTGCCCTCCACCCCATGGCTCTTCCTAGAACTGAAGGGTAAACCCTCACTGGAAAACTAAATCTACTCAAGTCTGTGAGTAATCTCTTGAAAACCACCTACAGGTTCACAATTGAAACTGTATGACTTGATGGTGAGAAAATTGGTCACTAAGTATTTAGAGATACAAGGTTGGCCCAAGGTTTGAGATAGGGCTTGGCCTGATGTGATGATCAGTTCTTTCTCTCCCTTAACCCAAGAACTCAGCTCACAGAATCCCTATTCTTTAAGTTTGGGACTACAGAACACACATGTCTAGGCAACTCCTTGGGATACACAATCATTATCTCAAGGACAGGGGCTAGTATACTTGGCAAATGTCCAGAACAGTATACCACATCTGCTTCCCTTTAATCTTCACTCGGTCTGTCTGATTAGGCTCCAGGGCTCACCTAACTTTTCGAGTTGAAAGAGCTCTTCTCACAAAGTTCTGTTCTCCTCTGGAATCTTCCCAATGTCCTAGACTCCTAGAAACATTGGGCTGGGATTGAACCTGGGACCTTGTCTGTGGGAAGCAGGTGCCCAAGCACTTGAGCTACATCCACTCCCTCTCCTTACCTTTTAATTTATTTTTAAATTATTTAAAATCCCAAATGCTACCTTATGGCCAATGCATTATGTATTACTTTAAAACATTTTAAATTATGAAGCATTTCAAATATATGAAAAATACAGAAAGTTATATACATGTATGTACACATCACTGAGATTAAAGAGATGTTACCATTCTGCCATATTTTATAGAGAATTGGCTAGTTTCTTCTACTCATCTTTTTTTCTCTTCTACCTAACTCAAAGTCAACCACTATCCTGCCCTTGGTATGTGTGATTTCTGTGAGTGGTTTTGCAATTTAAATACATAAGTCTGTATCTATAAATAATAGGTGTGTTTCCTTTTGCAACTTATTTATTAAAAAACTCCATATGATGTCTTTGAGATTCACATTAATCATGTGGTTCTAGTTCATTCATTTTGAGTGCTGTGTAGCATTTCATGGCATGAAAACATCAGCTTTGATTTTTCCATTTCCCTACCAAGGAACAGTTAGGTTATTTTCACCCTTTTTTCTCTTTTGAGCAGTGCTCAATGGGAAATGGTGTACCTGTCTTCCCACCTTGTGATCATATGCTAGGGGTTTTCTACTTAGTGTACATATTTAAAAGTGAAATGGATGGGTCACATGATATGTGCATTCTCAAATTACCTTCGCATATTGAGAAGCTGCTCTTCCCAGAAGTGGATCAGGGTTCCTGTTTCTCCAAATCCTTGCCAGCAGCTACTGGACAATTACAATTTGGCATGCTTATCATACTGTTTATAAGATCAAAGAATTTGTCTGCCTGAATACTAATTAATTATTGCATGAAACAATCTTAACATATCACTGATGGTAATCTCTTTTCAGTTATATGAATTACAAATATATTTTTCTGGGCTCCAACCAATTTTGACTTTGCTTGATGGCATCTTTAGTCACACGAAATGTTTTTATTTAAATTAAGTCAAACCTATTGACTTTTTTTTTTAAAGTAATGTATTGTTTGAAAAATCCTTAGTATCATGAGTCAAAAAAGATAGTCTCCCAAATGTCCTTTAAAAATTATGTAGTTTGGCTTTTTCACACTTTGTTCTTTTTATATGAATATAGAAGTTTCTCAGATTCCAGGAAAAAATTATTCTGCTTAAATTATTATTGTTTTGTTTTTACATTATGTTTATACATTGATATGATGTAAATTGCTGTATTTACCCCATTAAGATTTCCATCTATGAATATTACTTATCTCTTCAAGTTTTTGGTCTTCTTCAATTTCTTTCAATAAAGTTCATTATCTTTTCCGTAAATACATTATACATTATTTTTGTTATACTTATACTTTCATATCTCAAAAGGATTTTTTTGTTTTAAGAGGTAACAGGGACTAAACTCAGGACATTGAACATGGAATCTGGAACTTAACCTCTGAGTTATACCCACTCCCCTCTTTTTCTTCTAATTTTTGCAACTGTAAATGCTAACTTTTCTAATTGTTTGTTGCCGGTATACAAAACACCATTAATTTTTTCAAACATTGGTCTTGTATCCAGCCACCTTTCTACACACTCTTATTAGAACTATATAATTTGTCAAAATTAGAATGAATTAATTGTTGGTATATTCTCGTAGATTTTGTAGAGAGTTATATTATCTGCAAACCGCAATTTTATTATTTTATGTTTTTACACTTTTAGTGTTTTTAAAAATGCTAATTTTAATTCTCTTTGTAGTGTTGCCATTCTGTTTTCTGTCCTTCTTGGCTCAGATATTATATTGAACCTGCTACCTTTTACTGATGTGGGTTGTTTCCTTGGCTTTGTGATTTTTGATTGTTTTCTGGAGGCCTTGATCTTCCCGTGAGAGTCCCCTGTCCTGGTTTTGAACATGTCCCTCCAGGGGCGTTCTGGGCTGGCTGTTCCAGGTAACTCAGATATTCTTGTATAAAATCAACAGTCATGTTAAACTTCAACTTGAACCCCGATGATATTAGAAATTCACACCCAAAATCCTGTAAGGCATGGCTCTGAGGTTGTCTATTATGAGGGAAAATTTTAAAAAGGTATTTTTTAGCCCAGGACAAGATCGATGAATGTATTATTTTCTTATGCTGTAGATGGCTTTTCTTCTAGTCTCATGTGCAGTTCTTCCAGTGCTCTAACTCTGCAGGAATCTCAGTTCCAACTCCTGCTGCGGGCTGGAGTCTCATTCCCTGCATCTGCACGGGTTCAACCCTCAGGACAGAGGAGTGAGCGTAGTTCAATGGTTGAGCACATGCCTCACACATGCGGGATGCCAGGTTCAATCCCCGGTACCTCCCAAAAACAAGACAAACCTCAGGATGGCTGTGATGACAATTCGACTCTCTCTCTTTCAGTCCCCTCTTCACTTCTGGAACCTGTGCGTTGACCCTCCTTTCTTAGAACCCAGCTATTCCTTGAACCACGTTTTTCGTTTTTGTTTTTTAGTTTTCCCATCATCTCTGGAAGTGAGTGGTGAGATAGTTTTCAGGCTATTTCTGCCTTCTGTCTTGCTCGAGAAGTTCTCTAAGCTATTCCTTCTGCAAGTATTTTATCGTTTACCTGGTGCATTGGAGACGAGTGGAAAAGGGGAAAGAAAGGATGTGGAGCTGCAGTTCAGAAAACTGCCTTCTCTCTTTGTTTCGCTACAACTCTGTGACCGGTGGAAGCAGCATATCCTCTTTGGCCTTCATTACCATGATTTTTAAATATAAATATAGTGTACTTTATTTTTAGAGAAGTTTTAGATTTACAGAACAATTATCCAGAATGGATAGGGAATTCCCACAGAACGCACCCCCCACACAGTTTCCCCTAGTCTTAACATCCTACATCAGTGTGGTTTTATTTGAACCTATAATTTTCAACATGTCTGTTAACTTAAATCTTTGGATTGTTCGTACGCCCATTGAGCCTGAATCCCAGCAGAGCTGCGGCCATCTCCTGCTCTCCAGTTCTTTCGGCTTGCCCTGGACAAAGGACATTGCCATTCTTTTTGACCGGTCAGGTAAAGGTCAACAGTCTCCCCGATCATTTCTAGTTCCAATCTTCCATGGTTTTTGTTGCCCTTAACTGTCCACAGCAGTCCTCCATCATCGATAAAATTATTTCCCTTTACTGAATAGTTCTTGGATGCTCCTTTGTCCTTACTCCCATCTCTGCTAGTTTTAGGCAACAAATTCCGGGAGCTCAGACATCTAAGGGTATATACCATCATCGCAGAAATAAATCTAACAACCTTGAATGTATGTATGACTAGATTATGCACCAGGAAAAACAGTAAAGACCTGAAGAGGGAGAATTCCTTGGTTGACTGCTACAATGTCAAGCCTCTAACCCTTTAGAGTTCATAAATCTCTGAATATAGCTGACAGAGTTGTGGAGAGTTTTGAGTAGTCAGGGACTGGGGAGAGCAGCCTTCCTTATAATTTGGACTGCATGTGAAATTAGCATTTCTATTCCTCCAGGAATCAGGCAGAGGTCAAAAAATAACCTACACTATTAAGTTTCCAGGATTTCATTGGCTGAGCCATCCTGGAAGTTTCCCCCTTGCTGCATCCTCTGCTGACATCTAGCGGCACACATTTAAGAAGGGCGAGCCTGCTCACAATTAGCAGGATTACAAAGACTTTGGGTACTTACAGACTCTCCAAAAACAAATGGCTAAGTCCCCGAGGGCTGAAGCTCTCAGAATTACGTGTGTCGCACGGGTGTCCAAGCAGACGGCAAAGCCATCAACCCTCCAAAGTTATTTTTAGAATCCGTACTGCACAAAAAGTCTGGGTAAAGGAAACATTTGAAATGAACTATTTGGATAATCTCTAAATGATTTCAAAATGACAGAATCTTATTAATTGATAGTCAGGCCTAATTATTTATAGGAAATAGAAATCAAGTGAAGCTGAGCCTGCTTGATATCCTCCTGGGCAGATTTTTAAAGTGGGTGATGGGGAAACGGACTTGGCCCAGTGGTTAGGCCGTAGGTCAAACCCCGGGCCTCCTTGACCCGTGTGGAGCTGGCCCATGTGCAGTGCTGATGCGTGCAAGGAGTGCCCTGCCACGCAGGGGTGTCCCCTGCATAGGGGAGCCCCACGCGCAAGGAGTGCGCCCCGTAAGGAGAGCCGCCCAGCGCGAAAGAAAGTGCAGCCTGCCCAGGAATGGCACGGCACACACGGAGAGCTGACACAACAAAAAGAAACACAGATTCCCTTGCCGCTGACCACAGCAGAAGTGGACAAAGAAGAACGTGCAGCAAACAGACACACAGAACAGACAACTGGGGGGTGGGGAGAGAAATAAATAAATAAATCTTTAAAAAAAAAATTAAAAAAAGTAAAGTGGGTGATGTAGCCCAGTGTTCACTTTCTTGAACTTGATGTACCTAAAGTGGTTACATAAATGAGTGTCCCTCCTCCCAGGAAATGGACGTGGGAGAGCTAAGTGTTAGCAGAGCTCTGCTTTATGCAACCTACTCTCAATTGTTTAGAAAATTAAGAGATAGAGATAGGTGAGAGAATGATAGAACAAATACAGCCGGAAGCTAAGAGTTGGTAAACCTTGCTATCTGGGTACAGGTACATTGGAGCCCTATGTATTATTTCTGTATTAATTTTTGCGATTCTCCTGTCAATTTTGCATTTCAAAAAGAAAAAGAAATCTCTACTGCCGCCTGCTGTTTCTTTTGTGTCATTCCACCCTTTTAAACCGGACGTTGGAAGACAGTTCGGATATATTCAAACGCCTTGAGGGTCAGACCCTAAAGATATCCCAGATCTGCCCTGCAGGAGAATGCGCATGCCAGTGTCTTCAAGGAAGGGGTGCCCTAGGCAAAGTAAGGGCACCCCCTTCTTTTTTCCCCAACATCTTCCTTACGATGGCTTACAGTTAATGGGGGCCGCAGTGGGCCAGGCAATTACGCTAAGTGCTTCCTGCGCAAAGGCTCGTTGCTTCCTCCCGACGACCTCGTGGGGCAGGTGCGGTGTTACCTCAGCTCCCCCAATGAGGAACTTGAGGCTGAGTGGTGAAGCAGCTTGCCCAAGGGCCAGGAAATGAGCTGCGGTCTGCTGCTCCCCAGCCTGACCGCCCCTGCCGCTGCTCCCTCTTGGCCCCTCGATGAGCGTGGCCCCCAGGGACAGAGTGAGAGGGGAGTGACAGTCGCTGCCTTCTCAAGGAGCAATGCCTATCGAGTCGGTGCACGTTCGCTGATTAAAACACACCAGCCACACTGCCGCCACATCATCACTGGACTGCAGCTGTTGTAAATCTCACCTCCTAATTTTATTTCGAGAACACTAGCTTATGTTGATCGCACCCCTGGCTCGCCTCTGACTGTGTAGAGGTGGTTTGGGAGGACAGTGCATGGAACCTTCAAATATTCCATTATCTAGTATATAAAAAGTGACCCTTGGGAAGCAGGTTTGGCCCAATGGATAGGGCATCCGTCTACCACATGGGAGGTCCAGGGTTCAAAACCCCGGGTCTCCTTGACCCACGTGGAGCTGGCCCATGAGCAGTGCTGATGCGCGCAAGGAGTGCCCTGCCACGCAGGGGTGTCCCCCGCGTAGGGGAGCCCCACGCGCAAGGAGTGCGCCCGGCAAGGAGAGCTGCCCAGCGCGAAAGAAAAGTGCGGCCCACCCAGGAGTGGCACCGCACGCATGGAGAGCTGATGCAGCAAGATGATTCAGCAAAAAGAGACACAGATTCCCGGTGCCACTGACAAGAATACAAGCAGTTACAGAAGGGGAGAGCAATAAACAAAAAATAAATCATAAAAAAAAAGAGTGATTCTGTGAGCGCACCCAATCCCTTTTGCATGGTAAAAATGGATTGCCAGCTTTACATACTTACAGGTTCATTATAAATACGCTGCAAGGATCAAATAAAGCTTGGCCATCCAGATCAGAAATTTCAAATGCAGTTGAACGCACTATGCGGTTTGCCTATCATGTTTGTTCCAAGTCGTATGATTGCTTTTTAAAGTTCAAAAAAGTTTTTATCTCTATTTTTAAAAATATTTTTTTATTAGAGGTGTTGCAAATTCACAAAACAATCATGCACATGTGTGGAATTCCTTCACAACACCCTCCACTAACACACTACATTGTTATGGAAGATTTGTTACAGATTATGCGAGAATGTCATCAGACTATTACCCCTAACTACAGTCTACAGTGTATTCTTGGTTATTTTTTCCATACCACCCTATTTTTAACACAGTTCCTCTTTAGCATTGATGCAAGAATATTACAGTATTGCTGTTAACTATAGCCCACAGGTTACATTGATTGTATTTTCCCCATGCTTCTCCACATTCTTACTGCCTTATAACAGTGATGTACATTTGTTTTAGTTCATAGAAGGACATTCTTGTATTTAGACCATTAACCTCAATTCTTATTCATCTCTGGGTTGACTGTTGTTATTCAGTCCCTAGATTATCCTCTAGCTTTCTTTCAACTGAAATTTACATCCCTAGACTACCCTTTTCAGCCATAATCCCACCTGCAAACTCACTATAATGTGTTACCATCAACTAATCTATATGTTTTAAAATATCAAAAATATTTGATCCATATTTTTAAAAATGTTCATTTGTAATTCATCTAGAAAATTCTAATGTTCTATTTCAAATCAACAAAACCCTCCAAAAATATTGGGCCACTTTGGTATTTGATGTAATTCACAAGTTTATTCTTCCTGGAATATATCTGGAATACAATCGTTTGCACACGGTGTTTCATATCATCTCAAATGTCTTATCTTTTCTTCTTCTCTGAGGGGGCTAGCCGTGATGAAATTAAAATCAGGCTAAATATATTTTGACAATAATGCAGTGGCAGGTATAGAACAGGATGAGAACAGAGGAAGAGGAAGGGGATAAAAGTAGGTAGATACAGGAGGCAGGATTTCCTGATGGGGCATGGGCAGGAAATCAGGGTTTCCTGGTTGGGGATCTGACCCCTGTCACGATGGAAAACCCCATGGAAGGAATGCCATTGAGAGCAGAACTTCAGAGATCCTTCCAGTTCCTCTCCTTCCTTTTCCCACTCCCTTTTTCCTTCCCCATCTGAAATAATCACAGATGCTCCAAGGGAGGAAGATAAAGTCTAGAGGGCAAGTCCGCTTCCCTCATATCTTGGGATGGAATGAAGAAGAAGGACCTGGGATTTCATTTTTGGAGTCTGAGCCTCCCCCTTATTTCCTGCCCAACCAAGTCTGACACAGAAGCTGAAGCACAGCAGATTTCTCATGATGTAAAGAGAAGGGGAAAGGAATTAGAATTAAAAGGAGAACAGGGAATAGAAGGGGGCTGAAGGAACACCACGCATGGTTCCAAAATTGTTGGGGGGAGGATGAGATCATTTCATTTCCAAGTCATTCCTGATTGCCTTGTTTAATTCACTGTCATTCTCAATCTTGTTTGCAAAGCAGGGGGTTCAGAAAATGAGAAGTGAAAGATGGCTAATGATTCTACGTGAGAAAATATGCGAAATTGAGCAACTTGCATTTTTGGTGTATGGAAGTCCCCAAATATAGCATACTCTCTTTGTACATCCTAGGGCTTTTATGATTGTCCCAGTCAGAAGATCGGTCTGTCCACAGATTGTTCACCTGATTGACTAAAGTAATGGATGAATGCATGGCACTGTGACACTTTTGAGATTCTCCTTTCATGCTATTAGGCATTTACTTGCAAATGCATCATTTATGTTGCATGAGGTCTCACTCTCTTTTTTGTGTTACAGAAACCAGCTCACACTGGTGTAAGTAAAATTGGCCATTGATTGAAATGTCTAGGGGCAGATGGCTTCTGGCAGGTTTGAATCCAAGGGGATAAAAGCTGTCAACAGAACACCACATTTTGCTCCCCATCTGATTTCATTTCCTTCTCAGGCAGGCATGTTTCCCATGGTGAAACAAGCATAAACTTCAGACTTAGATCATCTGCAAAGCTAGACATCCCAGTGAGAGAGAGGATGAAGAGTTCTAAGGCAGTCCTGGGCCAATCTCTGACCAGTTATCATGCCCACAGGAGGAGACCAGAGCTGGGCTACCAGCCCTTTCCATGGCGGTGGGTGATGGTGGAGGGACAGTAGTTATTCTGACTGGAACCACAGGACATTAACTTCTCACAAGAAAGAAAGGTACTATTGGCCAAGATGGGAAGAGAGCTGTTGGGTTAAAACACACACACACACACACAAAACCAAACAAAAAACCACCATAATATTTGCTGCATGCCCACTGCAGCACAAGCTGGCATGGAAGCTACAAACACAAGTGGCAGAAAATGCTTCCATGCCATTTAATAATTTCAGATCTACTAGGGATGCAAAACAAGGAGAAACACCCTGGGAGCAATGATTCTCAACCTTGACCACACATCAGAATCGGCTGGATGCATTCAACCTGCTGACAAGTCAGGATTCTCCAGAGATTCTGATTCATTTTATCTAGGACACAACTGGGATTGGGAGTTCTTGAGGCTCCCCAGATGGTTCTGATGTGCAGCCAAAGTTGAGAACTGTTGGCATAGGCCCTACTTTCTAGGGAATAAAGAAATGAAGATGCTGGAGAGCAGCTGCTTGCTAGTTGTGTTGGAAGACGGAGTTGGTGGAGGTGGAGAACAGTGATAGCTAGTAGGCTGAGATTCCTGTCCTGGATAGTGAAGTTCTGGGTCTCCTTTTCCAGGGCAGGTAGGTAGGAGCCCATCCACAATTGTATAATGTTGCTGATCAGGTCAGTGTGAAGGGCGTAGCGATACATTAAATCACCTGCCACTGGAGACCGCAATTCTAACTTTCTACTGATATTCCACCCACTGTTATTCATAAGAGGCAGAAGAAAGTGACTTGAATTTTGGCCTCTTTCTGTATCTCTTATTTTCTAGTGGGTTTGAACCAAGGAACAGAGAACAGGAGAGCAATGCAGGAGAAATAAAGTTCAGAGTCAAAATAGAAATATCGTGTGTGCAGAAATAAGGGGCGCTATCCTTTCTGTTCTCAAAGATCCTAAGCCATATTGCTGAGTAAAATCTTCAGACTAGCTCTATCCAAGAACAGGTGTCGGAAGAAGAAGGAGTTCTGAATGTATGTGCTTCTGAGTTTGAATCCTTGTGACTAGATATTATTAGAATTTTCATTTGGTATTTGGTAGCCTATTGAATGACTAAAGTTCTGCAGTTTCCTATTGCTGGAAATAATACCTTCTCTAGAATGGACAGTTTAGACATCAACTTAAAATGTCTGCCCATAGCTGATTAGAATGCTTTGTATTTGGAAGGTTAAACCAGTTTTGTTTTGTTGTTTTGGCTTTTTTTTTTTTTTTTTTTCAGTTGGGTTTTGAGGTTGGTGATGGAAGCATCATCACTTCCTTTGGCTGAATTTTAAAAGTTGCACAGAAGTTAGCAAGTTCCCTTCTTTTGGTTGTAACTGCAGAGCTTCCTGACATTGACACTCCTCAAATTTATTTAGAATCATGTGGAGATTGATGTTTAGAAACAAAAAAATCACCGGTTTGGTTAGTGTCCATTTGAACAGTCTCAACAATGGAATTGCTTACTGCAAATGACGTACTGTGACTTACAGGAATTCTTTCTTAATTTTCTACTTTGACAGGGCAAATGTGACTCAACCTTGCCTGAGACAAAATCAGCTACCCCAGTAGAGGTAAGAAAAATTCATGTTGGTTGATTTTCTTTCATGCTTATATGAGCTGCATTTGAAAAAATGTTGAATGTGAAGTCTCTTTTTTTCAATTTCTTTGGTTGTTTGACACTGTCCAAAGTCTAGCAAAGCAAGTTGCCATGTGGTTTTTAGAAAAGTGGATTCCTAAACAGTAGAAATTGAATTATGTGACATTCTGTGTGAAACCTGAGTGCTTAGAGTTGTGCAATAATGTCTTTGTACAGTAGGGGTCTGCCTTGTGTTAAACTGGAAGTTTCATCCTATTAGACCTTAAGATTGTGTGTTTTATTCAGAATCTGGGGATCATTGTGGGTACAGATGAATATATATGTCCTAGGATATAATATATGATTTTGTGTGCAATGCTTATTTTAAACTTCCATTGTATACCTTCAAAATAAGTTGGAATTACATATGACAAAGAGGCTCCTAAGCTAGACAAACTTAGGACACTGGGACTGGCTCAAATACTGTGTCTAGGCTACAGGATTTTCAGGTCGCTGACCAGCTATCTTTAAAACTTTTGTGCATATAAATGTCAGGTTCTCAGTGAAAGATTTCTAGGAATTAGGCCTCAAATGAATAATTTAGAGGCGGTATACTTCTCATATTTTTTTCCTAGCAGCTATGTGGTTTTAATAATAACATTATAAATAAGGCAATTTATAACATACTTTTATTATTGTTTACAAGTTGTAATTTCTTCCAGCTCTCACAATACTATTACGTAATAACAGTATGTGTAACAGCGGCGCTGTAGAATTTACAATTATTAGTGCTAAATATTCACTGGCAGCCACGGCCAGTAAAATGGGGCTGTTCCTTGGAGGCACCAAATAGGTCGTTTTGAAACTTGGGTTTTCCTTAGGCTTATTTAAATTTAGATTAATTAATAATAAGCTATATTGAACAAAAATGCTCCTGAGTTTCTGGTATATTGGACAGCTTTCTAGCAGTTCTTGAAATTAAGTTTTTTAAAAAGGTGTTTCAAGGGAAGCGTGACTGTTTCTAGGGTCAACTTGTCCAGGTGGCCATAACCTGTGGGCGCGCGGAGCCGCACAAGTCAGTGACAGGCTTCCCAGGGAGACATCTGGAGCCTGTAAGTCCCTCAGGGGTTTGCTAAATCCCTGCTCGTTCCGGGACACCTGCAAATCCCAGTGGGAAGGGCATCAACCTCAGGGAATGGGAGAGATCCCATTCTATTGCTGGGGTCGTCTGCAGCTGTCATGGACACAAACGATGCTCCTTACAGAATTCTCTGGTTAATTTTTACGTCTTTGTGGTACTTCTGTTTGGTGTCGGAACACATTTTCAGTCACTGTTTTTTAAAGCTGTGGAGACACATAGACAACATAAGATTTTCCCATCTCAACCAGTCTTAAGCCTCAATTCAACTCAGATGGATCACATTCACAATGTTGTGTAGTCCTCACCATCCATTACCAGAGCTTTCCCATCGCCCTAAACAGAAACCTTGGACCTATTATGCCTTAACTCCCCATCCGTGCAGTCTTCTCTATCCCTGGAAAATGGCACTCCACTTCCGTCTTTATGAATTTGCATATTCTATTACCCGTAAGTGGAATCAGGTAGCATCTGTCCATTTGTTCTGGCTTATTTCACTCCACGTGATGTCTTCAAGGCTCATCTATGTTGTCACATGTATCAGAACTTCGTTCCATTTTATGGCTAAATAATGTTCCATCGTGGGAAACGGACTTTGGCCCAGTGGTTAGGGCGTCCGTCTACCATATGGGAGGTCCGCGGTTCAAACCCCGGGCCTCCTTGACCCGTGTGGAGCTGGCCATGCGCAGTGCTGATGCGCGCAAGGAGTGCCCTGCCACGCAAGGGTGTCCCCCGCGTGGGGGAGCCCCACGCGCAAGGAGTGCGCCCGTGAGGAAAGCCGCCCAGCGTGAAAAGAAAGTGCAGCCTGCCCAGGAATGGCGCCGCCCACACTTCCCGTGCCGCTGACGACAACAGAAGCGGACAAAGAAACAAGACGCAGCAAATAGACACCAAGAACAGACAACCAGGGGAGGGGGCGAACTTAAATAAATAAATAAATCTTAAAAAAAAAAAATAATAATAATGTTCCATCGTATATCTATGCCACGTTTTGTTTGTCTCATGTATTGATGACATTCAGGTTGGCCCACCTTTTGGCTATTGTGAATAATCCCGCTGTGGACATTGGGGTGCAAATGTCTGCTTGAGTTACTGCTTTCATTTACTTTGGGCATATAACTGAAAGTAGAATTTCCAGGTCATGTGATAATTCCATGTTCAATTTTTTGAGGAACTGCCCAACTGTTTCCAACAGCAGTTGTACCATATTAAATTTCTACCAACAATGCACTAAGGTTTTTTTATTTCGCCACATCCTCACCAGCACTTGTCGTTTCATGTTCTTTAATAACGGTCATTCTAGTGAAATGGTATCTTACTGTGGTTTTGATTTGCATTTCCCTAAAGGCTAACGATGTTGCACATTTTTTCATGTGCTTTTTGGCCATTTGTATATCTTCTTTGGAGAAATGTCTTTTTAAGATGTTTGCCCATTTTTTAATTGGGTTGTTTTCCTTTTTATTGTTGAATCGTAGGTTAAGTTTAATAATAAATTCCACTATGTTGGTGCAATTGTCTGGTATGAATTGGATTTCCTCATAAAAATTTTGTCAGTAGAATTTTATGGTTAATGATAACTGATCCATGACCATCTACAATCTCAAAGCGGTTCTAAATATTTTCACTAAGTGACCAGTTAAGTATCTGAATACTATTTTTAATTGTATCCAAATTTAAATAAACTTGGAAAACATCACATGTTTGGGGTGGGGGGGGAGAGCCTTTTTATTCTTTTCTTACCATCTCTTTCAGTGTAGTTTATAGACTGCCCATGGAAAAAAAAGTTAAGCTCTAGTTGGTAACTCTTGGTAAAACTTTATTTGGCCCCGTAGAGATGAACAAAAAAATCGAGTCTCTTGGAAAATCAAAAGATTTACTCTTATAAATGTCATCATCACCCCCCTTTAGACTGACCATACTAAACAGGCATTCAGAGTATCAAGACTTCACGAATATGTTTTGTTTTGTTTTTTAAAGGATGTACTGCGGGTTGAACCCTGAACCTCATATATGGAAAGCAGGTGCTCAATTACTGAGCTACACCCAATCCAAGTTTCTCTTTTTTTAAAATTTATTTCTCACTCCTTCCTCCCCCCACAGTTGTTCACTGTGTGTTCTTCTGTGACTGTGTCTATCCTTATCAGTGGCACCAGGAATCTGTGTTTCTTTTTGTTGTGTCATCTTGTTGTTGTGTCAGCTCTCCATGTGGGCGGCGCCATTCCTGGGCAGGCTGCACTTTCTTTCACACTGGGCGGCTCTCTACGGGGCGCACTCCTTGCGCGTAGGGCTCCCCTACGCGGGGGACACCCGTGCGTGGCAGGGCACTCCTTGCGCGCATCAGCACTGCACATGGGCCAGCTCCACACGGGTCAAGGAGGCCTGGGGTTTGAACCCTGGACCTCCCATGTGGTAGGCAGATGCCCTATCCATCGGGCCAAGTCCGCTTCCCAAGTTTCTCTTTCTTGATCATGGAAATGAACATGGGTAAACTGAACCAGAGGGGATCAGGTAGATGATTCAAACTGAGTACCAGGGATTGCGATTTATGTGGAGGACACCATGTGCAAATTATTTCTTTAGGAAATGAATGACCAGTCCCATAAAGCCTGAATATATAAGAGCCATGGGTGGAGTTGGAGAGCTTTCCAAAGGAGAGTGGCTATTTCTATCAAACCTTCTGCGTCATGTCTGAGGCCAGTACCCTGGATAGCCCTAGAGGCAGTATTTTCAGATTCACCTTGAAAATGATCTGCAGGGCTCACTTCTTATTTTCAGGGATAAAAATGTAGAAATCAGAGTTCAAACAGCATCACCTGGGAGCACAAAAATTAGGAGCAAAAAGGTGGGAAGGTAGCAGTGATTTAAAAGATAAGACGGATGTGATGTAGGGGCATTTTCAGGACTTGGAGTTGTCCTGGGTGGTGCTGGGTGGACATCGTATGTCCTCCCATGGCCCACTGGATGGAACATGGGAGAGTGTGGGCTATGGTGTGGACCATTGACCATGAGATGCAGCAGTGCTCAGAGATGTATTCACCAAGTGCAATGAATGTCTCATGATGATGGAGGAGGTTGTTGTTATGGGGGGAGGAGTGGGGTGAGGAGGGTGGGGGGTATACCGGGACCTCATATTTCTTGAATGTAACATTAAAAAATTAAAGACAAAAAAAAAAAGGTAAGACCGAGAGCAGTAAGAGTAAGAGATAAGGAAGAAGAGATAAGAAAAGAACTTTTCCTTCTGTTTGTCCCTCCCCTCCTCAACCATCCCTTTTTCTCCCCTCTTTCCTCCCCTTCTCTTCCCTGCCCTTTCCTTTCCCTTCCCCTCTCCCTTAAGATATATCTTCAATAAAGGTATGGAAAAGTTTGTGTTCCACACATTTTTCCGCCAAGTTAGAGGATTGCAGGTGCTCTTGTTTAAAATCCTAATCCAGGTTTGCTGCTGGGGCATAAGCAGGTGCTATATAAGACCTCTGACAAGAAACATGAGCTTTTACCAGGAATGGCACGGAAACTGCCAATCAGCCAAACATGGCAATTAACTGTCTCTTATGTATTTTACTGAATAAAACCTACAAGTTACTGCCAATGTAACAGCCAATTGAGTTTCTCTTTCTCTATTGTGGGATAGAGAAATCACTTATTTAGTTTTATAAAAGGAAATCTAAAAAGGAGACAAAGGAGGCTCAGTTTCCAAGGGAGAGTGTTTTCTTTTGTCCACGTCCTCAACCTTGACCAGAATAGAAGTAGCTTATTTAGACCAATTTCTGCCCACTTAGGGGCTATTTTGGTCCCCCACCCCCCTGCCCTCTTTTCTTACTGCTTTAGAATGAACTTAGGTGCCCCATTTTATAGAGGTGTGTTGTTCAATGATCTCTACGGGACTTCATGAAAAAGAAAGTTCTGTGGGACTTTATGAAAGAGAAAGCAACTGTTCAGTCAGGTTTCCTTCTATTTGAAGCAGAGGTGTGTGGCTGCTGTTGTAAGAGTGTAGAGTTGGAAGCCAAAGTAGCAATCTTTACAGATGGAGAGATGAAGGCATGGACTCCCCAGTCCCCAGACAAAGAGTGATAAATAAATCTAATGATAAATAAATCTGTGCCCAGATTGGGAGAACATGGTTAGCCCTTCCCACAATCCATCGACTGACTGCCTGACCTCAGTGTGTGTGTATGGTTTGGTTTTTAATTCTTTTTTTTTTCAAGATTTATTTATTTATTTTATTCCCCCCCTCCCCCGGTTGTCTGTTCTCTGTGTCTATTTGCTGTGTCTTGTTTCTTTGTCCGCTTCTGTTGTTGTCAGCAGTACGGGAATCTGTGTTACTTTTTGTTGTGTCATCTTGTTGTGTCAGCTCTCCATGTGGGCAGCGCCATTCCTGGGCAGGCTGTACTTTCTTTCGCTCTGGGTGACTCTCCTTATGGGATGCACTCCTTGCGCATGGGGCTCCCCTATGTGGGGGACACCCCTGCGTGGCAGGGCACTCCTTGCGTGCATCAGCACTGTGCATGGGCCAGCTCCACACGAGTCAAGGAGGCCCGGGGTTTGAACCTTGGACCTCCCATGTGGTAGACGGACGCCCTAACCACTGGGCCAAGTCCGTTTCCCTTTAATTCTTAATAATTTGTGAAACAATCTGTTCCTTTTCCAGATACCTTGATTTGCAAGGAAAATAACACGACCGTTCGCCTTAATCCTTTCAAAAAGAAATTTAGAGATTGAAAGGCTCTGGATAGGCCTGGCACTTGAGAGGCACTCCACAAAGATTTGTCAACTCCTGGTTTCTTTTTGAGAAGGGCTGGCATGTAGAGGCTCAGTCTAACAGGCTCCTGTATGATAGCAGCAGCACCAAAAGGATTCACAAAATTTTAATTAGAATTTTGAAATTGTAGCATGAGCTGGGTTCTCCTTTCTGTTTGGCTTCTTCTGCCTAAGCGCTAAACTTTTTTTGTCCCGGACCTAATTGGTTCTGTGCCTCTGCCTGGGTGATACGTGTGATTTTTCTGCTTTTTGTTGTCTTTTTCATCAAATTTTTCCTTACCTCTGTCTCGAATGCTGAAGCAGAAGCCCTGGTATTGATAGGTCTATTTTGCTTTCGATGGAGTTGGTAAGTGATGTGGGGAAATGGATGAAGGATATGGACTGAAAGCAAAATTTTGGTTGTTCCATCTGTTTTCAGAGGCAACGTTTCTGCAGTGGAGCTTGTTATTTATGCACAACACCAGCCGTCTTCCCCATTTCCAGTGCAACCCCCTGTAAAGGCGCTCTTCATTCATTCATTCGTTCATTCATTCATTCATTCCACAAAAATATTTATTGTTGGCTCCTGTGAGAGGCCCAGGTATTACAGAAAGGTAGGTGCAGTTTCAGCTCTTAAGAGCTGTGCCACGGAGAAGGAGGATTGGACACACTCCCCCGAGAGCCTTTCACTTAGCAGGAGAAGAACAGAATACCAGGCACTGCCCTAGTCCCGTTTACACAGTCTCTGCTTGTTTTTCTACTATCATTGCCATGGACAAGCAAGGAAATGAAGGTTTAAAAAAAAATGAAGCAATTTGTTCCAAGTCACGCAACTAAAAAGCGATGCCTGGCCTCACGCCTTTCAAAAAAATAGGGCGCTCTCTAAGTTCTCTTTTTATACAGCTGTACGCCTTACACCTTCCAACTTAGTCCAGCGTCTTCTACATTATGTTCTCCTGAAACAGAGCCCTAGGAAACTGTGGCTCTCTTTTATAATCTCCTAAAAGTGCAGCCACGTTATCGTTATTATTTCTTTTTATGACTGGAGGAGTTATGTGAGACTTCATAGACACCAGTGTACTGTGTTGACTGTGCGTGAGCTATGGGTAAACCATAAGGAATCCATAAGGAATCCATAAGGAACTCAGTGTCACAGGACATAAGGGGAGAGGTTTAAAGCATTAGAGTGGAGGCAGGGGGAGGAGGGCCAGGGGAGGGGTCCTGGAGAGCTCACGGCAGCAGCCACTTACCTCACGTCGTGGAAGAATTCCTTTGCTCTGATGGGCCCAACCTTAGGAAGAGCCGTGGGGGCACCTGGGACCTTCTCAGAGCACGTGGTGTTTGTGGGGAGCACAGTTTGAGAAACACTGCTTATTCATTCCTAGATAAATACTTCAGGGTTCTTAGAACGCAAATACCCATAATTGCTTCGGCTGGTTTTCCACCTTGAGGAGTTTTTCAAATTCCTCTTTCAGAAAATGTGATGTGGCTCTGAGACCGATATTCTTCTTGTATTATTTTATTTTGGGATATTTTCGTTCTTTGGCACACACAACGGCTATTCTTTACATCATTGTAAATTGAATAGAAGCATGGTCAGATTGGAATGGCTCTAGACTCGGAGCCAAGAGCCCTGACATCGAGTCTTACCTTTGCCCCCAGTTAGCTATTTGAACTTGGTAATGTCATGCCACTTTGTTGGGCATTGTCGAAATGATGGAATCAAATTAGGGAGGAGCTTTAAGATACTTTGAGTACTTGGTTTTCTTTCATAAATATGTTTGTACATATATATATACGTACACACATAAATATATGATATGTAATATGTAAATATATTATACAGAAAACATTATACATAGATATAGAAGATGTTTAAAGATCTAGATATTGGTACAGATATAGATATGTAGCTGTGAATGTATTTGTTGCTTTTGTTCTCCAGGTTTCTTTTAAGAATTTTTTTCCTCATGCTATTAGAAGTTACCTTTTCATGATTTAGATTTTCCATTTCATGTGCCAAAGAATATTGACACACAGCTCCCCATGCTTGGGGGAGCTCCTGCACCCACCTAAACAGATAGTTGAGTAGAAGATCAACTCCACCTGACCCCTGTGCCTGCTTGTTGTTGCCTTCACTTCCTCCTTTCTACCTTTAGGCTGTTTGAGTCTTTCTCTTCTTCCTCTCCTGTCAACTTCCTGCTCTGTCTTCACCCCACTGTTATCTCATTCTGTCCCTTCAGTTCTACTACAAAGATTTTGAAAGAAGGGACAACTGAGCTCCAGCTTGTTAAATCCAAAATGCAATTCCCAGGTAACTTCTTACCTTACTTGATCTACCAGGAGAAATTTGGAAGGTTTCCTGCTCTCCTTCTTTGGGAATACCCTCTTCATTCAACTTCTATGGAATCACTTCCTCCCGCTTAACCTCCTGCCTCATGGTTCTGCCCCTTCTTCTGGTCCCATGGTGGCATTTTCTTCTGCCCATCACTTAATT
This sequence comes from Dasypus novemcinctus, assembly GCF_030445035.2. Lineage (NCBI taxonomy): Eukaryota > Metazoa > Chordata > Mammalia > Cingulata > Dasypodidae > Dasypus > Dasypus novemcinctus. Next base: position 28,287,351 of record NC_080700.1, on the reverse strand, counting down.
GTCAATGAACCACAAAACTCTGTCCAAGCACTCTTTTGGTCTCGTGGTGAAGCAGAGCTCGGACTCATTTCTCTCTGCCCCACTGGATGATATTCTGCACTCCCTCTCCTCAGTGGCAGTGGGTGTCACTGGCTCGTCAGGCAGTAGTCCAAAAGTGGGGGACTAGTAGGCTGTGTACAATACGTACAAAGAAACGGAAATACCCTCTGTTCACAAATTCCTAGACTGTAAATTCCTTTACCTTTTAGAGCTATCTAGATACTTTCCATTACTTCTAGATAAACACTAAAGCTCCCACAAGAAATGACTCTACAATTATTCATGAAAAGTATTATGACCATGCAATATAATTCAGTAATTCATGGCAGATGTGCAGGTTTAACCGGATTATTCAGTCATGGATTTGAAAAAAAAATCTTTAAAGGATTGCTTGATACGTTATTTTATTTTATTTTATTTTATTTTTAAATATTACATTCAAAAAACATGAGGTCCCATTCAACCCCACTGCCCCCACCCCCCACTCCCCCCACAGCAACACTCTCTCCCATCATCATGACACATCCATTGTACCTGGTAAGTACATCTCTGGGCATCACTACACCCCATAGTCAATGGTCCACATCATAGCCCACACTCTCCCACGTTCCATCCAGTGGGCCCTGGGGGGATCTACAATGTCCCGTAGTTGTCCGTGAAGCACCACCCAGGACAACATGCTTGATACATTTTTATTTCTCAAGGTAAGACAATATTTAAGTCTTTCAAAATAAATGACTCTTTATGGGTGGTTAACATTATGGAACACGTAGAATTGGATTCCTAATGCTGGATTGGTACTACCAGTATTTGGTTCACTTGTATGATGCCTCTTAATTTATAAAATGCTTTTCCTTAATGCCTTTGTATGTATAGTGAGGAACTTGAACAAATGGGCCGTTCTAGCTTTCCTATTTTATTTTCATAGATTGTTCATCAGTGCAATCAAGAATTTTTCTTGCTCCCATTTTTTTGTTCTTCTTTAATTCATTATTTAACAATCCCGTAGATAATATGTTTTATGTCCCAGGCAATTGTCCAAGCACCTTAGCAATTTAAGTCATCTAACGCTCATAACCACGCGAATGTTCACTGTGATTCCTACTACCCCATTCAGATTAGTCAGGCTTCTCTAGGGAAACAGAATCGACAGGAGATATCTGTAAAAGTATGAGATTTTATCAAATTCTCTCACGTGATCATGGGGATGCACAAGTCCAAATTCTGCAGGCAGGCTGCAAACCAGGGGCTCTGATGAAGGTCCTTGATGAGTTCCCAGGAGACGCCGGCTGTCTGAAATTGAGCTGGAAAATTCTCCCCGAATGCTGAAATCACGTCCCCTTTTAAGGCATCCAACTGATTGGATAAAACATCACTCACTGCTGATGGCAGTCTCCTCAGTGGATTGTAGATGTAATCAGCCATCCATGCAATCAACTCACTGATGATGAAAGTCCATAAATGCCCTTGTATTATAATTAGCCCAGTGCTTGCTTCGCCAAAGAGCTGGGTACCGTTACCGAGCTGACACATTAGCCTAGCCATCACACCATTTTACAGATAAGAAAATTGAGGCAAATAACTTACTCAAGATCACACAGCTATGTGGTGGAGTCTGGATTTGAATTCAGGCTTTGGAGCTCTCTTCTTAGCTAGGATGCATAGCTATGATGCCATGATGTAGATTCTTGCTGAAACCATAAATTTCTCCTTAATTTCTTTTGTGGAAATAACATTTTTACGTACTCTACATACAACTCTTTGATAATCAAATAGAATTTAGCATAACTCTTCGCCATATGTTTTCCACACTAAGCAAATGACATCTAGTAGGGTTCCACTAAGCCTGGAAATTTTGAAAATTGTCAGGCAAGAAATCGGACTCCTGCTATGGTCTGTGTTTTTTCCTGGTATGTTTAAATTAGTGGGTCCCAAACTTAAAAAAAAAAAACAACCCAAAACCAAAAGTAAGTCACGTATCCTACATTAGGGTAGGTCTATTTTTTTATTGGGGCATTGAGAAAACCACATAATATTAAAATGCCACATGAATTCACCAACACCTTTTAAATAAAACTGAAATTTTATTCATCATGAGAGTATCCGTACTTGCAATTAGTATCACATATACCTGTAAAACGTCTATTTGGCCCATAGAAAAATGACTTGGGTACCTGTGTTTTCATGGGAATTTGTGGTAGCCCCTGTACCTTCACGCGTGCAATTCACAGCTCGGGAGCCTGTGTTCTTGGCCAAAACCCCGGGGATCCTGCATTACTTCATTATTCCTGTTTGCTCTTCGAATCATAGTGGAAGTGAAGACAATTTCATCTACATGGCTAGGATGGCAAAGAGCTGCCTTTTTCTGTGGAGTCGTCGATTTGTCTGCAAATTGGGGGCTACCAGGATTTTTGCCAGAGTTTGAATTTCTCAGTTTGGGAAAGAGTATAACCTTGACAGCAGCTGAAAGCCCAGATTTGTGATGTGTTCCTATTAGATATGTTTTCTCTAAAACTCACTTGCAGGCTTAGGTACCATGGTGACTATTGGAGATCAGCTCTAAATGAGAATAGGAGGACTTTCCCTCCAAGAATGCTTTCATTTAAAAATTGTTTTTACACATTCCTCTTGCTAAGTACTGTGTACTCTGCTACTGTGGTGGGATTTAGGATGCGTCATCTTCCTCTCACCCCACCCCCACACATGCAACTTTTGAATTCTGTGACCAGGATTAAGACTTTTAATAAAGAATGGTGACCCTAAAATGCATTTGGGGGTTTGAAGTTGTTGAGTATGGGATTAGGGGAGATGGGACTGTGGATGGGTGTGAGCATTTGGTTCTGCTCCTGGACTCTGTGTAGCCCACAAGGCAGTGATAGCAATTCCTTTAAAGCAGTGGCAAAGCAGCAGTGATAGCTGTTTTCCAAAGTAATTTCTTTAAAAAATGTGTTTGGAAGATGAGTAAGCCACGATAGTGTGATGACTCCTTCCCTTGGCATAAAATAAAGGGCAATTTCTTGCCATAGTAACGGTGACAAAATGTAGTCCACATATAGCTGCCTTTAAATTCCATCTGAAATGAAAGGATCCTTCTGCAGAGCCATTCGATCCAACATGACTACAATTTAGCCAGAGACCACATTTATTTGGCAAATGCATTTTCATGTGTGCTAAGTGCCTTTGATTTGTACGGGAGTTTGAATTGCATTGCCTTTGATATAACCTGAAAGACTTGTACTACAAAACTAATCATTTTAGGCCGGGGTTATTCAAATCCTTTGTTTCTCCATTTCTCCCATCCTCCTCTCTCTTTGACCAACCCAGTGCTCAGGCACACTGCCACCAGACTGGAAAGAGGTGAAAAGAATTGCCAGTGAGCAGGCGATTTCAAGGCACTCAAGAAAAATGTATGCTGCAGGAAAGGTGAACATTTTCGGCTGAGCTGATTTTGAGTTTTCCCATGGCTTGCGTTAATCTAACCTAGGTTAGGTTCCCATTACTGTGATGACAGAGTAGAACTCATAGCCTTCATAATCTAGAGTCTCCATTCTAAGCAATCATCTTATCTCCCTTACATTCAAAATATGGCTTAGGTAAGGTCAACTTTGGTTTGGTTGAGATGGTTTTGCTACTACTCTTGGGATTTCTTCTTTGGGGTAGATATACCCCAACTATCTTAGGAAGCCTCTGTTTTTACTCTGCATGCAAAATAATGTAAGGAAATGCTGGTGCCCCAAACTCTTCTCTCTCCTAATAAGTCTCCATTTGATGGTATTCTGGGCCAGGCTGTGAATATTTCCCCAAATGAGGTGTGCGTTGAAGAGTTACAGACAGTAAAAGAAAATAAGTGTTGGAAGACCTACTCTCCAGTTCATTGGTCTCACCCAGGACAACTAATGAGCATGTGCTGATGGACAATTACCACACCAAGGAACCGAGAGGGTCTACAACTGCATGCAAGAGAGTCCCATCCCTCGGCCCTATGGGATCGAAGCCCCCTCTTAGCTAGAGGTGGAATGGACATCACCCTCCCAGAATCCTCAGGACTGGGGAATGAATTACGGGCTAAAGTAGACTTACTGGTATTTTACTATAGACTTGTTATGATTCTAGCAATGGATGAAATTATATCATTGATGTGGAGGCTGTGGCCCCTGGAGGTGCTGAGGACATTGACAGGGAAAAACGGGTGTAATGTGGGGGCATTTTTAGGACTTGGGAATTGTTCTGAATGACATTGTAATGATAGATATCAGCCATTATATATCTTCCCATAACCTATAGAATTGGGTGGGAGAGAGCGTAAACTGCAATGTAAACTGTAATCCATGCTTAGTGGCAATGCTCCATCAATCGCAATGAATGTAGCACACTATTGAAGGATGTTGTTAATGTGGGAAAGTGTGGGCGGTGTGGGGAGTGGGGCATATGGGAATTCCCTATATTTTTAATGTAATATTATGTAATCTAAGTAATTTAAAAGCATTTAAAAAAAGAAAATAAGCTTTCCACTTTAATTCCCACATGCTTGTGGCAATACTAGAACCTTGACCATTTACCCCTCTGCTAAACGGAAATTCAGTAAAAAAAATTCTGTTAAGTCTAAGTCAAGCCTGGATACCATATTCTTTTGATAGAGCAAAAATAAAATAAAATTTTTAAAAACACAAAATATCCAGGAAGGACCTCCAGGAGCCCAGGTTTCAAGGAAAATATTTTCTATTGCCCACCCTCAGCAGTTAGACATACTGTGGACCAGGGTTTGAAGAAGCCTAAGTTCTTTTATGGTGTTCTCCATGGCCATTGCATTGGTCATTGAAAAAGGAAAAAGTTGGGGTTGTGAGAAGTTGAGTCTTCAGCTAACAGCAATGGGTAGGAGACGATGCTGCCAGTGTGTTCCCCAAAATACTGCTTATTTCTGTGAAAGACTTCATATAGATTTTAAGTTCCAGAACTTTCCAAAGGGAAAAATCAGCTTCTGCTGATCTGACAAAGGGAGAATTCAAGCCTGAAATGCATAAGAAATTTGATGAGAACATAAAGAATAGTGATTGATATTAATTTTATTGTGTTATTATTTTGTTCCACTATCAGGAGCAAAATAAGTAATTGGTGAAATCTGAAAAAAAAAAAACATGTTTTCCCCCATTGCATAATTTAGAGTATCAACAATATATAGCCATGCTTTCATCTCAAAATAACAGCTCAACATGGGATCGTTCTGTTTTCAGCCTGCAATAATTGCCAATGGCGCCAGAGTAGAATGAATTGCATACACAAAGGTGCAAGACACATGTTTTCTTTTTTAAATCCTATATAATAGGTTCCTAATAAAGTGTTTCTAATAGAAAGTATGATTAACAAAAGTTATACCTTAGAATGCCCTCTGAAGTGTGACCTAAGGGCTCTCTTCTCCGAAGTTCTCTCAGGTTGCTGTTCATCAGAAATATGTGTGTGCATATTCACAGATACACAAATACAACATTTATACGGATAAATTGATTTCTAATCAAGTCTGCCATTTAAGAGAAAGAACATCCCAGTATGTGTGCTCCAACTGCAATGGAAATGAATGAAAAGTTGTTTTGGTAGAACAAGTTTCCCGGAATAGAAACCACTTGAGAAAGGACAATTGCACTTCCACTATTTTTATTTGATTGGAAAACAGGTGTTGTATAGTTTAGCATTTTGGAGAAAGAAAGAGGTGGATCAGGGCGTCCATCTGTTATTAGAGCTGGACTCAGTCAAGGTCACTTCTGAACGTTTCGGTCTTGAACTTCCTCTTTCCCTTTGGTTCCTCCTTTTCACTCCTTGTATTTTTATACCCACTTATTTCCATAGCTACCTCCTTAACCCTGACCTCTCTTTGCTTCCCCCTAGAAGCTGATAGGTAATTGGTACTTTTTCATATTGCATCTTTATGTCATCAGAATGGGAGCCTGCTTATGTATTAACAAGAAAGGAAAGGAAACTCTTAACCCATGCCACAGTCTTGCTCTGACCCTACTACCTTACTTTCAAAGACTCATAATCAGGCAGAAACTCATCTGCTTCTGGGCTGCACCAAGGCAAAGTTTGATGCAAGAGGCTGGCAGAAGCACACGTGAGCTGTTTCAACAAAGAAAACAAAACCGATTATTCTATTAACCAGATAGGACCTTGTCCACGATGGCCAAGGAGGTGGCTGTATCTATGTGGGGTGGAGGATGTCTTTTGAAGCAGTGATGGAATGGATAATCCTTGCATAGTTGGTGCCTCAGTTGAAACAGTGCCACCTTAAAAAAAAAAAAAGCAAACGTTTGTATTGACCTTGGTCTCACAAACGTGTTCTTTTAGTTTAAATGACACACAACGATGGGACACACCCTTTCGTTTTCCGCTAAGGCTTGTTGGACTGACATTTGACAGGTGCACCGTGGGCACGTGTCTTGGACAGTTTTTAACCTTAAACTACTTCATGTGACCCTCCGGCTTTCTTTGATGGATTCCGCCAGCTGTTGTGATCAAGCCTGTTCGGAGACTGACTGAGCAGGGACTTTGTATTCAGATAAGAAAAAAACGCACCGCCTGAAGGCTGATTCCCACACCCCCCTTGCCCCTTCTCCTCCCCGGAGTTCGCCAGCACAGCTGCGGTTTTGCAACGCGGCACAAGCATTTGCTTCTCACGACCCGATAAGGAGAGGCAGAAGGCATGGGGCCAGGCTGCCCTCTGATTTATAATCTGTTGCTGCTGGAGAAGAGAGCTGAGGGGGAGGGAGGGAGGCTGGTCCCCAAGATGCAGCCTGGTGACGTGTTTAGGTAAAGCTGGCTCGGCCGAGATGATAAAAGGAGAGGCAAGACCATGGCTGGAGCGCAGGCGGCGCTGGTCGCCCGGGGCTCTTGAGCGTAAATGATGATCAGGCTGTCACACAAGAAACTGCAGAAACTCTTTCTCAGAAAGGTAAGGGGGAGAGAGCCGGCTCTCGAAGTGGGGATCCTGGGGAAGTTTTGACTGTTTTTATTTACTGCTGGGAAACTACTAAGGGGGTAGATCTTGTTCAAGGAGGGGTCAGTTTGAAAGTTATTTCCTGGGGCAGGGTGACATTTCGTATATTCCTGAAATGTAAAACTGTCCTGGGTAATGCAAAGGACCCTCCAGCATCCCTAGAGAGAGCTGTCATCGTTTATGTCGTCGTTCATCTTGTTTTTGAGGGCGTGGTAGAACCCTGTTAAATTTAATATTTTGGTTCTCAAGAGTGTTTGTCAATTGTGTGGATGTGATTGACTTGAATTTTTTCAGAAGCAAAGGAAAGGGAGTAGCCAAGGTGATGTTTCTTTAAACTGTTACAAAAAAGGCGAAGTTTTAGGTGAAAATTTAAGTCTGTCCATCTTTAAGTTAAATAACACCAATATTTTCGTAGTTATATGTGATAAGTATGCATCCTATTCCAATTCAAGCCAGGTCACACTGAATGGCTTTTACAATCTGTTGGTTGGACTTGATAAAGAAATTACTTTGAAATTGTTGTAGCTCACATAGCTCTCTTTAAAAGGAAAAGTATGGAATACAGGACTTTAAAAGTCTCTGACATATGGGGATATGATTAGGGTGTGCTCATGTTTTTTGATGAAACTGACTTTACCAACTCTGTGCATATATTTTTTTTGAATAGGGTGAGAAGTGTTCTGGTTCTCGTTATTTTAGTGTCTCTCTCTAACCGTCTACATGTTTAGTTCTTACGTAGCCTTATGGTTAATAAATATTAAATTGCTGTTTCACTTTGTAGTCACTCCTAAAATGATAATGTTTATATTGATTTTATTAGATGAATGTGTTGTTTCTTTCTGTTTGAGGGGTGAAAAAAACTGAGAGAAAGAAAATAAGTGACGTGTCCCCATTTTAGAAATGTAGATAGAGATACAAATAAAAATGACTGCCCTGGAATTCCAGGTCGCTACCCAATTCAATCTTTGTTTATTAGATCTTCAGTCATCATTTCTCATGTGGTTGATTGCATTGAATTAAATGGACACCGTATCTACAAGAATATTTCCTTATGTGTATATAACCCCTCTTATTCCCAAAGGACTTCAATAAAGTAAACAAATATAGCCAATACAAGATTTTTAAAATAGTTAAGTCCATCTATTCAGGGTAAAGGAAATAAGATAAAAAGAGTATATGAAACTAGGCATGAAGTCGGTGCATAGAACACTGACACTAGGCACAGCATACTTGTGGATGGTGCCCATAGATTTAATTCTGAGAGTGCTAACTTCCCAAAGAGTGAAGCACAGGCTGTGGCAGAATTCAGTGTAGGTGAAAAAACAAAACAAAAACAAAACAGTTGTTCAGGAGCACACATCTAATTCTTTAGTCTTGAGAGAAGCACCCCCTGCAGGGGCCCCATAGAGAGGACATTAAGTAAAGTAGTGATCAATAGCCTCAAAAATGGCCTTCTATTAAACACAAGGCACCCCTTAATCATCTTTTCTGTAATGTTCTGAATCGTAGCCTGAAGGCAAAAGGCCAAAAGACAAAGCAGAAAAAAACATTTTAACAGGAGGCAACCAAATGTGGGCCAGGTAAACAGCTCTCTGAAGATGGAACTTCATCCAGCAATCCATTTGAAAACATCTAGAAATATGTGTGGATGTTGTACAGTTCTTCATAACTTTTCAGACAGTTCTTCATAACTTTGGTTGAGGAAATCACTACTCTTTGTTAGAATTTAGTGGTCCTGGCTTTCAGTTCCATGACTTAGTACCACGAATACGGATGTTAGAGGTTTTGAGGAGAGGCTCAAAATTTTTTGAAACTGGAGGGGGGATTCTTAGAAATCACATAGTCCATCCCTTCATTTGTAGAGGAAGAGACTGAGGTTCCTAGGAGTTGAAATGCCTTGCCCAAGATCACATAGCGAGTGAGCAGCAGAGCCAGGGACACAACTGGGTCTGCAGACACCTCTCCTGAGCTCTTTACACCATGATGGTCAAAAGTGATATTTTAGGGGAGTGGTCAGCAAACCCGAAGGAGACCTGGGAAATGACCCCTACCCATTAGTTGGTCATTTTTATTTCTTCAGCATTCTTTCAACAAATATGGCATGGGAAAGGCAAAGGTAAGTGTCTTGGTTTGCCAGGGCTGCTGTCACAGAGCAGTACAAACTGGATGGCTTAAAACGATAGAAACTTCCGGTCTCGCCCCTCTGCAGGCCATAAGCCTGAACTGAAGGCGTCGGCAGTGCCGCGCTGCCCCTGGAATGGGGAAGGAGGAAACAGCTCCAGGCCCTTCTCCTGGCTTGTGGTGGTGGTGCGTGACAGTCCCTGGCGTTCTCGGCCTCAGTCGTTGCGTGACGTTCTCCCCTGGCTCTGTGCCCGATTCCCCTTCTCATCAGGATGGCAGTCGTACTGACGTAGTAGCCACCCCAATGCAGTTTGGCCTCCGTCTTAATGAATGACATCTTCAAAGACCCTATAAAATAAGGTCACATGTGCATAACAGGGGGTAGGACTAGAAGATGTTTATTTTTGGCGGGACATGATTCAACCCATTCAACAGGGAAGGCCAAGTCCCTATATTTGAAAAACTGTTATTGGTATGACTGACAGGCGAGTACCTATAGCAAAAGGCAATGTCTACTGGCTCCCTGTAAGGAGGGTGAACTCCCTACCGCATGGCAAGTGGGGGGCAATGGCCCCCCAAAAAGGCATTATAAAGTTCCCAGCATGGGCAAGGCATTTTTCAGAATGCTGCTGCCTCGTCATTCTTGTGTGTCTGGTACTCATCTCTTTCTAAAATTTCAGATAACTGAGCATCCTCACTCAAAGAGTCCCTGAGCTTTTTCTAAGTCTTTGTTATGAACCCTGGCTGGCTCACGGGCAGATTAGTTTCAGTCTCTTTTCCCAGTTTCACAGGCATGAATGGCTGTCTAGAGGATGCATTGCACGGAATAAGGACTGCTTTAGAATAAGACATCTCGTTAGCCAGCTCTAAGTCACTAACAGTTGAAATATGTTTCTTGTGAGGTGATAAACTTCCACAACGACAACAGTTAAATCTGTTTTCCTGTGGATGTATTTTTAAACCGTGTGACGTTATTACTCAGCCGGCCTGAGTTTTGATGACTTTGTTTGTTTGACAATGTGGTGTAATATTAGGAAGATGGTTGTGGGAGGATGTTTAACAAGGTCAGCACAAGGTCAACAGAGAGAGAGAGATTTGTAGAAATATAGGACATTTTGTGTTTTAATATAGGGCAACTTCCAACAACACTATACACGGCTGTCTTGTAATATGAAGTGTAAGCCACAGTTTAGGGGGCTTCGGTAAGAAAATCTAGGTCAAGCAGATTTTGACTGGCATGGAATAAGGGATGAGAAATGTCATTGTATTGCTTTTAAAGCATAAAATGGAGAAGGCTTGCTACCACTTTTAAAAGACACCTAAAAATGCAAATAGCTGAGGCATTTTTCAGAGAGGTTCCTATTGAATATTATTTAAGAACAACTAATCCAAACTGATGACTATTTGAATTTTTATCCCCAGGAATATAATGACCTGAGGATGGGGAGGTCAGAGTCTTATAATTCAATAAGTATTTGTCAATTTATTGATGCTTCTTTCCCATCCTATCAATGAAAATCACCTTTCGAAAGGTGAGAAAGTACCTCTTATGGTACCTTGAGTTGGACTTTTTAGGGCCTTGTGACTGTAAACTTCTACCCCAAATAAATAGCCTTTATAATCCCCTACCCCCACCCCCCCAAAAAAGAGTGCCCATCCATCTGGTCTAGATTTCACTAAGAAAGCAACAAGCAACAAATACAAGACTATGGGGGGCAATTATGGGGGAGGGAGGGAAGGGAAAGGGGGAAATAATCAAACACTCTAGAGTAGAAATAGGAGGTGGGAAATGGAATTCTAATTCTTGCCTTATTGCCTTACTCTCTTAGCCTCGATTTTTCTGTGTGTGAAAACTGAAGTGTTTGAGAAAATGATTTCTACCACCAAGAAACATAATTTTCTATAATAATCTTAATCACTCTTATGGATCTATCACCCTTAAATTAATTGAAATGTTTAATATCCCATTCAATTTTTTTTTAACCAATGTCACTCTTTGAAGTAACGTTCCCTTTTATTTTTACCAGGTAATCCACAAAATAAGATTGTTCTCTCTTTCCTCTGAAACGTTCTCTTTCGTTGATTCTAAATGGTCTCTTTAGACCTGAGTGTGTTCCTTGGTTCTTGAGTCTCAAGCTGAGGATTTTAAGGAGCCTGTGTTTGCTCTGGTCTCTCTCTTTGACAAGTGCAGCTGCATTCCTTGGACTTCCATTGCAGATGTTTGTTCTTTGTGTGGTTTCCATTATATTAACAAATGGGTTTTACTTGGGGCTACCTTGTCCAGTCTGCTAGGCTGGCCTCTGAACGATTACAGGTTATTAATAATGAAAATGGTTTAAAATAATGTTTCTGTTTAAAGTAATGTACATCAATATAGCTAATTTTTGCATAAATGTGCATGAAACACTGATACAGCCTTTGGAATAAGGTTTTAAAAGAGTATAGCCATCCAGGTACAGATGAAAAAACCTTCTCACCGGACAGGAAAAAATATGATGAATGATCATCTTCATGTTCTCAAGTATTTTTTGGAGATAATACTTGTTCTTGCTCCTTTCTGTTCTTCTGAGTTTTATTTCCCATGGGAAGACTGGCTGCTGCCTTTCTTGATTGTCTTTGCTGCAAGGGCTTGATTATGAATAGTCAATAAGATCTTCTATAGATTTCTCGGAGTCTATGCGTGTCTTTGGCTAAGTATTAGAATCTATTAGGATATGAAGTCAAATGAAACTGGCTTGAACAAAAATTGGAATTTGTGTGGCTCAGGAATACTTTTTTTTTTTAAGATTTATTTTATTTATTTATTTACACACCCCTCACCCATCATTTGTGCTCACTGTCTGCTCTGTGTCCATTCACTGTCTGCTCTCTGTGTCTCCTCGTCTTCTCTTTAGGAGGCACCAGGAACTGAATCTGGGGCCTCTCATGTGGGAGAGAGGCGCTCAATCACTTGAGCCATCTCAGCTTCCTGCTTTGTTGCATCTCTCATTGTCCTTCCCCTTTGTGTCTCCTTGTTGCGTCAGCTCACTGCGCCTGCCCATCGCACCAGCTTGCCCTCCTGCCTGTCTTCTCCATGAGGTAATGGGAACCAAACCTGGTACCTCCCCTGTGGTATAGGTGGGAGCTCAGTCGCTTGAACCACATCCCCTTCCCTCAGGGATGCTTTGAGTCAAAGCCCTTAGATACTAGGATCCTCCTCTCCACACTCTTCGGTGGGGTAGGTCCCTTCCCAGGCTCCAGATGGTGGTCGCCAGCCCTTCCAGGCTGTCAGCATAGCATTGCCCCGGTCCAGCAGAAGGGATGAGCTGTTCCCCAAAGCCCAGACAAAAGTTCTGGCACTGAGGGCTGCTTTCCCTGATGGGCACAGTTTGGGTGATGCTCCCATCCCTCGAATCCTGTATCAGCACTCGGGGTGCACCAGGAAAAAAGCAGATGGGATCTCCTCTCTTAGGAGCCTACACTTTAGAGGTGTTATTTGTATTTTTGTAGGAATCTTTTGGGGGAAACTAAGTAGGGAATAAATAAAAAGAAATGAGTAACCCAGACTCTTAAGCCACCACCAGAAGCAGCGAGCGCCAGGGTCCCTGCAGCCTGGTACTTGATCAAGGGGCAGAGTTCTGTAAGGACACACGTCCGCCCAGCGTGACTCCTCCCATTCCTGGGAGCATGGAAATTTCCTTTTGCGAAGACTCCTCAACTGCTCTGTTTGAAACAAATCTCTGCAATTTATCTTTCTGAAATCTCTATCTATTAAAATTCCATTTATCCTTTAGGGCTCAATGCACATCCCTCTCCTGGAGTGAGGAGTTGTCCCTGAGCTCAGGTGGGACGACACACTCATTTCCAGACCTTTCCTAGCACCCCTGCCTTTATTACAATGACTTGTGTGCAGCTCTCTTTCCGTACTGTAGCAGAGTGAGTGGTTCCCACTTGTCTTAGCATCCCTTATCCACTTAGCAGAGGGCTGCGACACTGTACATCCTCAGAAAATGTATTCTATTATTTCCAGAGAAGGCGATGCTAACAATGACAGAGAGCCAATTCTCCACCTGTTTTAATTTCCTGGGCTGCTTAAAGCAGATACCATGAAATGGGTTGGCTTAAGCAATGGCAATTTATTAGTTTAAAGAGTGAGGCCAAAAAAATGTCCAAATCAAGGCAACATCAAGGCAATGCTTTCTCCCTGAAGTCCAGCTGCCAGAGATCCTTGGCCCCTCTGTCACATGGCAAGACACATGGTGGTGCTGCTGGTCTCTCCCTTCTCTTCCTGGTTTTGTTGCTTTCAGCTTCTTGCTTGCATGGCTCTCTCTCTCTCTCCCTCTTCATTCCATTTATAAATCACTCCAGTTAAAAGATTAAGGCCCATCCTGAATGAGGTGGACCATACCTTAACTGAAGTAGCCTCATCAAAAGATCCTTTAAAAAGCTCCACACCCAAGCAATGGAATAAATTAAAAAACATGTTTTTGGGGGGTACATACGGGTTCACACCACCACACCCACCTGATGCTAGATCCTGTGGGGCTTAAAATGAAATCAGAGCTATAGCTGTCTCTGTCCTCAGAGCATGTGCAGTATAGACGTCATGGAAATACTTTGTGGGGAAACAATTAGGTGCAGGTAATTAGAACTGAGAGTATTTGGCAGACAGACACAATAAGAATGAGCTGGGGAGAGGGAGCCTCAGTAGAGCCTGAGGCTGTGTGCCCTGGGACAAGTCTGTGGCCTCTTGGAGCCTCAGTTTCCTCATTTGTTAAACCAGGACAAAGAACACTTTGTACCCTGTGCCAGGCCCTGGGCTAATGTTTTCTTTGAATGAATTCATCTATTTCTCCCAAACGTAGGAACCTGTATCCTACCTTACAGAGAGGCTCTGTGACCCGCTCCAGGTCATACAGCTGGTAAGTGCAAAGTCCAGATGGGAGCGTGTTGTATCATGTTGAATCACCTTGCTAATCTCCTGTGCTGGATTGAACCGTGTGCCCCAGTTTGGATACGTCCCTAGTCCTGGCCCACATTCTGGTGGGTCTGGACCCATTGTAAATAAGTTCTCTTGAAGATGTCCCTTCAGTTCAGGTGTGGCCCATCTGAATCAGGTGGGGTCTTAATCTGGATTGCCAGAGTTCTTTATAAGGAGTATGTAATTCAGACACTGCGAGAGAGAGAAAGCCATGGGGAGGAGCCAGAAGTCAGTGGAACATAGAAGAGAAAGGGGGAAGTGCTGCCATATGCATTGCCATGTGATGGAAGAGTCAAGGACCAAGGATGGCTGGCTGACAGCCCCAGAATCCTGCAGTCTTTGGGGAGAAAGCATCACCTTGATGATGCCTCGATGTTGGACTTCTCCTGGCCCCCAAACCATGAGCCAATAAATTCCCATAGTTTAAGCCAACCCATTTGTTTTGGCATCCAGGAATCTAAGACAACACTTCTCCCTTTCTGTGATGGGCAAAAGACAGGCGAGAAAGACCAAACGTGCTCAGCATAAAGCCGGAGCATCGCTTTATGCTCAGTCAATAAAGTGCTTTGTCAATGGCTGTGTTTACCTGGTGTCTGTCATGGGAAAATTCTACCTGAGGCAAGCGCAACTGTTCCTTCTTCAATCACCGTAAAGCAGCCACGCCCCCCTCTGAGGGTCATGGGCTAATTGCTCAGCCGTCTCCTGCAGGAGAGCTGACTACAGTCAGTGGAGCAAGAGAAACGACTCCTCTCTCCTCCCCCTACTCCACCCCTGTGGCCACTGGTGTTTCCATAGGAACTGTGGAGTTACCTTTCCTGGAATACCTCGTGGGGCTTGGCCCATGAGAGCCTTAGAACTAGGTAGCCAGGGGTCCTTGGCTTGGGTACACCTTGTGGACAATTTTTTCTCTTTTTTCTTAAAGAAGCTTTAGATTACATAAATGTTGCATAAAAAAATATAGGGGATTGCCATATACCCCACTCACGTCCCCTCCCATACTTTCCCCATTAACAGCATCTTTCCTTAGTGTGGTACATTTGTTACAATACATGAACACATATTAAAACATTGTTACTAGCCATGGTCAATGGGTTACATTATGGTTTACACTTTGCACTGCACACAATTTAATAGGTTTTGACAAAACGTTTAATGGCCTATATCCATCATTGCAATATCATGCAGAACAATTCCAGTGCCCCCCAAATGCCCCATGTTCCACCGCTTCTTCCCTCTCCCTCCCCTCAGAACCTCTGGTGACCACTGCCTATATATCAATGATACAAGTTCTTCCACTGCTAACATAATAATAAGTCTACTTTAGTCCATGGTTGCATTCCCTCCTTATGTTTGTTCATTCCTCAATCTTGAGGATTTGGGATGGTGATGCCCACTCTACTTCCAATTGAGAAAGGGCTTAGATCCCATGGGGCAGGTGGATGGAACTGTCTTGCTTACAGTTGTAGATATTCTCTGCTTTTTGGGATGGGCATTGTCCAGTATCATCCTTTTAAACAGACAAATTGAAAAACACCTGTGAAGATTTCTGAAAGCAGCGTGGAGTTACCAAAACCTCCTGCCGGTTTGTGGAAATCATGCCGTACTGCCTTGTTTCTCTGTTGTTTCACAGCCCAGCTGTGGGGCTGGCTGTGGCTTTGGGGATGCAGGAAGCCAGTTGTGTGCTCGGTGGCTTTGTGGTTTGCGGAGCTGGGGAGGACAAAGGGCAGGAACACGGAGCACTTCCCAGTGCGGCAAGCTGTGGCCGATGCTCCCATCCCTCCTTCCATTTGAGACAAATAGAATTCCTCCCGGAGAGTTGTGCTTTCCCTTTTTTTTTTTTTTTTTTTTTATTGACTTTGTAATAATATTACATCAAAAATATATATGTGAGGTCCCATTCAACCCCGCTCCCCCATCCCCCCTCTCCCCCCCCAACAACACTCGTTCCCATCATCATGACACATCCATTGGATTTGGTAAGTACATCTTTGGGCACCTCTGCACCTCATAGTCAATGGTCCACATCATGGCCCATACTCTCCTCCATTCCATCCAGTGGGCCCTGTGAGGATTTACAATGTCCGGTGCTTTCCCTTTTGAACACAATCGCAATCTATGAAGCAAGAGCGGATTCTCACTCCTTGGCCAGGTTTTAAGCGATTCAAAGGAGAGGCGCTTGGGTGAGTTGAATTTCCATTTTCTATGGCCTTAGCCCAACTCACAGCTAGGGGTACAGATCCGCGTAGGCCAAAGGCCATTGCTCCCCCTCTTTCTATAAAGAGGCACGCAACTGAGTCTTTTTCGGCGCTGTTCCCAAATCTATACTGCTCTTACATGTCTCACAGAAACAGACCAAAACCCATTTTCTGGTTCAAGAAGATGGGCCTCCAAGAAGTGAAATAACTTTCCCAGAGTTACTTAGCCTCCCCGAAGCCATAATTCACTCAACGTGATGTCTTCAGGGTTCATCCATGTGGTAGAATGTATCAAAACGCCTTTCTTTTTCTGCTGCATAATATTTCACTGTGTGATTTCACCTATATGAAATACCTACAGTAAGCAAATTCATGGAGACCGAAAGTCGCTTACAGGTTATCAGGGGTGGTGGGGGGAGAGGTAGCTTGATAAATGGATGGAGAGTTTCTGTTCGGAATGATGGAAACATTTTGCTGATGGATGGTGGTGATGGTTACACACATTGTGAGTGTAATTGCTACCACTGAATTGCGCACATAACGTATAAGTGGCTACAATGGGAAATTTTGTATTGTGTGTGTATATATATACATAAAATCACAAAAAAATTTTTTTTTAATTTGAAAAAGCATTTAGTGCAGAGGTCTGCCCTGCCCTGTTTCAGGTCTCATGCAGCCTGATTAGCCCTTTTCTCTGGGAATGAGCCCAGCTTCTGCTCCAGATCTCCCCCACCTCTAACTCAGAAGTGACTCAGAAGTGATGCACTTACTCTGCTTTCAACATTGATTTTGTGTCTCAGCCTCCAACCCTGCTTCTTTATTTTTTCCACTAAATATTTTAAACCTTTTAAGTGCACAAGTCAGTGGCATTAATTACTTTTGCAATGTTATGCAGCCATCCCCACTGCCTATTTCCAAAATTTTCCTGTACCCCAAACAGAAACTTTGTAACCATTAAACAATAACTCCCCATTCTGCTCTCCCACTGTACCTGGTAACTTCTGATCTACTCTCTATCTCATGAATTTGCTTAGCCTAGTTATTTCATATAAGTGGGATCATATAAAACTTGTCCTTTTGTGTCTTGCTTATTTCACTGAACACAATGCTTTCAAGGTTGATCCATGTTGTTGCATATATCAGAACTTCATTCCTTTTAACGGCTGAATAATATTCCATCATGTGTGTGTACCACGTTTTGTTTATCCATTCATCTGTTGGACACTTGAGTTTTCCTACCTTTTGGCTATTGTGAATAATGCTGCTGTGAACTTTGGTGTACAAGCATCTGTTCAGGTCCCTGTGTTCAATTCTTTCAGGTATATACCTAGGGATAGAATTGCTGGGCGATATGGTAATTCAATATTTAACTTTCTGAGGAGCTGCCAAATTGTTTTCCACAGTGGCTAAACCATTTTACATTCCCACCAACAAGGCATGAGGGTCCCAAACCAATTCCTATGCATCCTCACCAACATTTTTAGGATGTTTATAAACAATAGCCATTCTAGTGGGCATGAAGTGCTATCACAGTGTGGTTTTGAGTTGCATTCCCCCAGTCATTAATGATGCTGAGCATCTTTTCATGGATTTATATAAAGTCCATGATCTCTTCATCTCATGGTGAGGAATGCTGGCCTCATGAGGCTGTGGCAATGACTAGATGGAGGATGCTATAGATAAGGAACTTAGAGTTTCTGGTGCACAGTAAACAGTGCATAAATGTTAGCTGTGGGAGGGATGTGACTCAAGTGGTTGAGCTCCTACTTTTGACATGGGAGGTCCCGGGTTCAGTTCCCAGTGCCTCCTAAAAACAAAAAACAAACAACAAGCAACAAACGAAATAACCAACTCAATGAAGCTGATGTGGCTCAGTAGCTGAGTGCCGGCTTCCCACATATGAAGCAGGGTTCAATCTCCTGTCCTAGTACCTCACACACACACTATATATATATAAAATATATATATTAGCTGTTATTATTTAAAATGTAGCTTTTTTTCCAGCTTAGGACAATGTGTCAATACTGGTAGATGCAAGGGTAAAACACCTGGGAACCCTGGCATCACTGCGAAGGCTTCTTTTAAAAAGTTAATAGCTTAAGGATATGTAGTTCTTCCACGTCATTCATTTATTTTTGTTTTTTAAGTGGTCATACACTCACATTACTCTACAATTAAAATGTAAATAAAAAGGTAACAGTGAAACATTCTTTCCATCCTGTCTATTGGTAATCCAGGTCTCATCCCCACAAGTGGCCAACGCCAGCAGTGTTTGTGAATCTTTAGAGAGGGCTTGTTAACAAGTAAGTACATGTTACCAGGGCGCTCTCAACACACATTTCTGCATAAGGCTTTTTCCATGAGCATTCTATTTGGAGGCCATTCTGTATCAGTAGATCAGTGTTCTCCTTCTGGCTTATGGCCATAGAGTGTTAATACATTTTATTTTATGTTTTATTTTTTCCGTTTATTATTTTCTTTTATTATCTTTTTTTTAAAGACACATAAATCACACAAAATGTTACAGTAAAAATATAAGAGGTTCCCATATACCCCACTCCCCACAAACCCCACTCCTCCCACATCGACAACTTCTTTCATTAGTGTTGTACATTCATTGCATTTGATGAGTACATTATAGAGCCCTGCTACACAGCATGGATTATAGTTTACATTGTGGTTTACACTCTCTCCCAGTCCATTCGGTGGGTTATGGCAGGATATATAATGTCCTGCATCTGTCCCTGCATTATCATTCAGGACAATGCCAAGTCCCGAAAATGCCCCCATATCACACCTCTTTTTCCCTCTCCCTGCCTTCAGCCACTCCCGCGGCCACTGTCTCCACATCAGTGATATAATATTTTTCATTGCTAGAGTCACAATAATTTTTTGCAGGCTTGAGGGGGGCCTGGGTTGGAAGGATGGGTCAGATGGTCCAAGGAATGGGGGCAAGAGTTGGGGAGGAAGCAGGTGAACACGGGAGATTGTCGGGTATGTGGTTGAAACTATAATGTTGAGAAAACTCTTTAGAAAATATAATAAGGGAGGGTTACTGGTTTAAGGTGTTTGACAGGGGGCATCTGGCACAGGGTGCACCTGGAGCAGGCTTCTAGGGAGTGTGTGAGTGCTCATCCTATCATAGTGTGTTATATCAGTGGGTGGAGACACATACAATGAGCAGGAAGGTGTTGTGCCCCCATCCTGGGGAGGCCCGATGTTCTCAAACAGAGGGGAGAGTGTCTCTCGACAAGCATGGATGGCTCCCAAGGGGGGAGGACAGACATGAGTGTCAAGCCCTCAGCATTATTGCAAGAATCTATGAATCTTGTCCTTCAAGCAGTGACAATTCATTGTCACTGTGGGCCCCAAGGGGAGGGGGAAGAAAGGAATAAAACAGATGGAAGAGGGGGTAACTGGAGGGCATGGCCCTGCAATGATGGATACAGGCCATTTTAAATATCACCAAAATTCATTAAGGTGTGTAGTCTAAAATGGAAACCATAATGCAAATCTTTGTAACCAAACATTTATTAAAATGTACAGTCTAAAATGTAAACCATAATGTAAACCATAATATATTTTAAAGGCTGCCTTGCAGGGGGCCTGCCTGCTCTCCTGACATCTGTTGAGATGGTTTGCATTTTAAATAAAGCATTCCAGCAGGACCTGTGGCTACAAGGGCAGGTGGACTCGGTGGCAGCTCCCACTTGGTGTACCCCACCCACACAACTGCCTTAATTTGAAGCCTTAACATAAAGAAGAACTTTCCAGTGATCAGAGCTGTTGGGATGGTAGCTCTGTAAGCAGTGGGCTCCCCATTTCTAAGAGTGCTCCAGGGCAGATAAGATGTGCCTTTCCTCTCGTGTGTGTGTGTGTGTGTGTGTGTTTATTTTTTATTTACTTATTTTTTCTCTATTTTTAAAAAAATGTTACATTCAAAAAATATAGGAGGTCCCCATATACCCCCTGACCCCCTCACCTCACTCCTCCCACATTAACAACCTCTTTCATCATCGTGGCACATTCATTGCATTTGGTGAACACATTTTGGAGCACTGCTGCACCACATGGATAATGGTTTACATTGTAGTTTACACTCTCCCCCCGTCAACCCAGTGGGCTGTGGCAGGACATACGATATCCAGCATCTGTCCCTGCAGTACCACCCAGGACAACTCCAAGTCCTGAAAATGCCTCCACATCACATCTCTTCTTCCCTCTCCTGCCCTCAGCAACTACCGTGGCCACTTTCTCCAGATCAGTGATACAATTTCTTCCATTACTAATCACAGTAGTTCCATGGTAGAATATCAGTAAGTCCACGCTAATCTGTATTCCTCCTACCCTCTGGTTCATTGGACTTACCTTCGCCAGCTAACAGGGAGGTGAAGAAGGTCAACCACCATACCAGGGAGCCAAGAGTGCCTACAACTGCAAGCAGGAGAATTGCATCCATCAGCCGTGTGGGATCTAAGCCCCCTCTCAATATAGAAGTGGAGTGGACATCACCATCCCAGGGTCCACAGGATGGAAAAGATGTGCCTTGAGCAGAGATGGCTCAAACCATTGAGCACCTTCCTCCCACAAGGGAGGTCCTGGGTTCCGTTCCTGCTGCCTCCTAAAAAGAAGACACAATGAACAGACCCAGAGAGCAGACAGTGAGAGCAACCAATAAGGGGAAGGGGGAGAAATAAAATAAATCTTAAAAATAAGTGTGCCTTTGTGAGGGAGGCTGCAGAATGTTGGTAGAAGATAAAGTTTGCACTAGATAGCCTCTAAATCATCTTTCTACTATATCATTTTGTGATTCCTGATTATTGACTGTGCATAATAATCTGGTGATGCTGGCAGGATCTGAGATTGAAAAATTGGGAATTAGGAGAATTCCTATCTGGTCCTCAGAGGAGCTCAGAGTAGAAGCTGCAGGCCCCCGTGATTCCTGACCCACAGCCCACCTCTTGCCCTTGGGGTGAGTGTGCACATAGAGTCAGGGGAACTCCATCAATGTGTCATTGGCTTCTTTCCTCAAAGGACCCTTGAAAGAAAATTTCTAGAGGCAGAAGGTAAGTAGGGGTAAGAAAAAGTTATGTATCAATAGCCATAATATGATCATTTGCTGGAGATCCATATTTGGACTCTTTGCTCTGGGTGTAGAGAGAAAGAGAGAGGGAGAGGGAGAAAGAGACTGAGAGAGAGAGAGGGTGAAAGAGAACAGGAGAGAAGGAAAGAAGGAGAGGGAGAGAAAGAGAAGGGAGAGAGGGAAAGAGGGAGAGGAGAAAGGGATAGGGAAAAAGGAGAGGGAGAGAGAAAGAGGGAGAAGGAGAGAGGGAAAGAAGGAAAGGGATGCAGAGAGAGGAGGAAGAGGGAAAGAGAGGGAAGGATAGGATAGGGAGAGAGGGAGAAGGAGAGGAGAGAAGGAAAGTGTGAGCAAGAGAGGGAGAGGGAGAAAGGAAGAAACAAAGAGTGAGGGAGAGAGAAAAAGGGAGAAGGAGAGATGAAGGGAGAAGGGAGAAGGAGAGAGGGAGTGAGGGAGAGGGCGAGGAGAAAGGAGAGGAAGAGAAGGAAAGAGAAAAGGGGAGAGAGACAGAGCAGGGGAGAAAGATGGAGAGGGAAAGAGGGAGGAGAGAGAGGAGAAAGGAGAGAGAGGAAGAGAGGGAAAGAGAAAAAGGGAGAGAGAGACAGAGCAGGGGAGAAAGAGGGAGAGGGAGAGAGGGAAAGAGGGAGAGGGAGAGAGGGAGAGAGGGAGAGGGAGCTCACCCGGGCGAGCTCTGCATTTCGTCCTCGCTGTCTTTATTGGTACTTGCAGCCGCACGTTAATATCCAGTTACCCCTGACAGCTCCTTTCCAAATTAGTCTCTGTTTTCCGACGGCTGTAGAGATGACGGAATTATAACCGCCACGTGGCAGCTGATCATAAACAGTGACAAGCCAGAGGGTTTTCGGCAGGCCTGAAAGTTTCCTTGGGCCTCAGGTCGGTCTGTGAAGCCCGAGCCGCGGGCAGAGCTGCCAGCTCCTGTGCAGAGGTTTCGGGGCTTGGCTGTTTCGGGGTCGTTCCAGGGCAGCCCCGGTGCAGCCATCACCTGCCCCTGTTCTCTGAACGCATCCCAAGCAGACACCGGGCCTTTGGGACGCAGCCCCCAAATGCCCTGGTAAGGAAGGGAAGGCACGGCGCAGAGGCCGTTCTGTGAGGTGGGAGAACACGGGGTCCCCGAAATCTTCACGAACCGTCGAGGCACAACCACAAGGGCTCTCGAACCAGGGCCCAAGTGGCCCAGCTCCCTGTCACTGGCCTGTATGGGAGGTGGCTGTCCTCCAGCTTTCTGCCATAAATGGAGAGGAAGCCGAGCCTGCAGGCCCTGCTGCAGGTGCTCTCGCCTCCCCATCGACTGCTTTTCTGTGCCTTGCCCTTAAGAAAATACAAGTTGGGGAAGCAGATTTGGCTCAACAGATAGAGCGTCCGCCTACCACATGGGAGGTCCAGGGTTCAAACCCAGGGCCTCCTGACCCGTGTGGAACTGGCCCACGCACAGTGCTGATGCATGCCAGGGGTGCCGTGCCAAGCAGGGGTGTCCCCCGCTTAGGGGAGCCCCACATGCAAGGAGTGCGCCCTGTAAGGAGAGCCGCCCAGCGCGAAAGGAAGTGCAGCCTGCCCAGGAGTGGTGCCGCACACACGGAGAGCTGATGCAGCAAGATGACGCAACAAAGAGAGACACAGATTCCCGGTGCCGCTGACAAAAATGCAAGCAGACACGGAAGAACACACAGCGAATGGACACAGAGAGCAGACAACTGGGAGGGGGAGGGGAGATAAATAAATAAATCTTTAAAAAAAAAGAAAAGACAAGTGGGTGCCTGGAATGGGAAACGTGGACTGGGCATGTCCCCGTGTTTGCGCAGCTGGAGGCTGGAGCCTCTTGGTCCCGTGCACACCACTGCTGCCATTCCTGGGTCTTGACTCTCCCGTCCCCTGTGCCCTGCTCAGCTGGCACTTTCCCTGCGGGGATCCAGGGATGCGGCACACGTGGGTCCCTGCCACCCGCCGCTGTCACAGAGTCCCGTGTTTTGCAAGGCAGGAGATACCCCAGGGACTGTCACCATCCCCGGGCGCTGCCACCTCCAGGCTGCGTGCCTTCTCCGGTGGTGGCGGCGGCCCAGCCCCGCGTCTGCAGGTCCAGGGTGCCATGGCCCAGCCCCGCCGCGCGGCTCGGGGCCACCCGGGGAGCCTGTGCTCGGAGGGGGACCTGCCCTCGGTGGACAGTGCTTTCGTCTCGCTGGCAGAGGACGAAGCCCCCTTCCACTGGCCTCGGGAGCCTACCGCGTCTTCAGGGGTGGGTGTCCTCCGAGGTTTGTTAAAAAGAAGAATCCAGGTCGGTGCCTAGAATCTCAGGGATGCCAAATGCTGTGAGAGGCAGGGGTCCCCAATGGTCGGGTTGAGCGCGGCTTCCTGAATATAGAAAGTAGCTCGTGGGAAGTCAAGTGCTTCAGGGAGCTTGAGACCCGGAGGGCTGGGATGCCTCTCAGTGTCTTAGCAGACCTGTGCTGACGCTTGGTGGTGGATGGGTGGGATGGGCTTTTGGAAAGTGCCAGAAGCTGAGGTGGGAGGGGAAATCTTCAAAGCTCGAATGCTCGCTCTAAATCTCCGACGTTCTCACTCTGTCGTTCTTCTGTTAAGGGAAATGGTGTATTGTGCCTTGACTAGACTCTGAAGGTGTGAAATCGGTTGTCTGAGTAAAAATGAGAAAGAGGAAAAGATAGAGGATCCACGCCTTGCCACAGCCACGATGCACAGCATGGTCCACACATTGGCCGGAGGAATTAAAATGTCTTAGCTTTCTTGTGCCTGTATCTATTACAGGTCTCCATATACTAAAGGGTTACAAAGGAACAGTGATAGCTTCCCTGGGGGCGCAGAGGAGAGCAGCGTTTAGCTCCTTGTAGATTAAGCAGCTATGTTGTTATAGCAACTACAGGCCAGCGCCTTCTGCCGAATGTTCAGATATGTGCCGCGTCGGTAGTCTGTCCAATTATTATTGTTAATACTTTGAAAAGTCAGTGACATGCCTCAGCCTTTGAAATTGGAAATATGCTTGGATTGAACCTCGTTCTTTACTAAGCTGGGCGGAGGAGAGGGCTAATACCTGGCCCGGTGGGCGTGTTTGCCTTGGAGATGATTTTTCAGACTCTGTTCTGAGCAGCTGGGAGTTTTCCCTGGCCTGCTGGGGGTTGCCATGAACTCTCCCTGAGGAGCGTGGCATCCCCGCAGCCTTCGTTCTTCTAGAATCACCTGCCATCGCAAGGGTTCCAAGCCTCAGGTGGAGGAAGCGCTGCGGGGTTGGCTCTGTGAACTCTCCTTGGAGGGTACTGGCAGCTCATCTAGAACCAGGCCACTCTGAAGTCTAATCCTTGCTGCTGAGGATATCTAGATGACCCCCCCCCCTCCCCCCAGCTCACCTGCTCCGGGGACTTCAGTGAGTTGCAAGAGAAATAGGCAAAAGTAAAGAAAGGCCTCTTGGGATGGCAATGGCAATGGATCTGTCTTGTTCCACTGGCGTTATCAGAAAAGTTTGGGGGAAAATATATTCGCTTTTATTTTAAATGCATATATATTGGTTCTTGATTCTTGGCTCCTTTAGTTCCATCCTAAAAGTCTTGAGGAAGAGTTCTGACCGATTGAGGAATGAGTCCTCATCTGTGAAGTTATTCCCACGCGTCTGTCAGAGCGACTTATGTCTTCATTGTAGGAATCCTGATACTTTTGGGAAGCCTGTTGATAAGTCTTACTCCTTAGCATTTTTATAGACACAGGCCAGAAACTACTCTGTTCTGTCCTCCCCATCAAGGGAGCCCATTCAATAGTTAACAAAATAAACCGAAATCCCTGCCTGCAGGCAATTTAGGATTTTAGTGGGGGCGGTGGGGGGGTGGGGGTGGGGGGTTGGAGGATGAAAAAGAAATACTCTAAGTAAAAAATCTATTATTATGTTGGACGGTAATAAGTACTGAGAGGAAACATAAAGGAAGCAAGAAGGATAGAGGGCTGGGAAGGAGGGTGAATGAATGCTAGACGATACAGGTATGGCTTAAAGTACCTTCCTATCCCGTGCACAAGTGCAGTAAGATTGCTCTACGTCGACTTGTCTAGCAGAGAACTGATCATAAATTTGGCTGGGTTTTAACATTACTTTTTGCTTTTGCAAATGAAGTTTCTTCTGTTAGTTCTAGGTGTCCTTTCTAATGGGATGCTGGGAGCATTACTAGAGACAATTCACTCCAACACTTCTCCTTAAAGACAGACATTTTCATCCAAAAGCAGAAAACTGAACATTTCTTGAAGACATTCCTTCATAAACTCCTTACCCCCAAGCACTCCAACTCTGAGGATGAGACTTTTGAAAGATCCTAGGGGCAGTGTCTGCCACAGAGTTTTCAGCCTAGAGCCCCATTTGCTGGCGCTTTACGGCTCTGAGCCCCAGGACTGCTGGCATTTGCTTGCGGCAGCTGCAGGTGCTGGTGGGGGGAGCCTAGAGGACCGCTGGGAAGGGGTGCTCCCACAGCGGAGCGCGGGCAAGACAAGCTATTTTATGGGGTTTCTGTTCCTTCTGCAAACCGGAAGTACCTGGGAAGGTTACGATAGAAAGCTGCATCTTCCCACAGGACTGTTGGAGCATTCCTTGATTGCACATATATTGTATGCATATAAATAGTTGATGATTCCTCAGCCCGTCATCAACAGACACATAGTTCTAATAAACCCAATTTTGATTAGGAGGTGTGCTCTTCAGGGACTGCTAATGATCAACTGCAGCGCTAGCTTGTATATATTTGGGCTTTCTCCTTTTCAATTGGGGAAGAAAATTAAATATAGAAAAGTACAGAGAATGATTTAACATTCAGCCTCCACAACTAAGGCATTAACCTTTGAGTACCCACCAAGCCAGAATAACATTTTGTAACTCTGCTTCAGATGATTTTTAAATAAAGTTTGTAAAACTCATCAGTCTCACCA
This sequence comes from Dasypus novemcinctus, assembly GCF_030445035.2. Lineage (NCBI taxonomy): Eukaryota > Metazoa > Chordata > Mammalia > Cingulata > Dasypodidae > Dasypus > Dasypus novemcinctus. The sequence goes on along the minus strand of NC_080700.1, from coordinate 28,261,042 downwards.
GACCAGCCCCTCTTCCCTGCCAAAGGCAGCCGCTATCTTTGATCTGGTGTGTAATCCTTCTTGTTCAAGACTTGACATTTTAAAAACACGTATGCAAACAATGTATATGTGTATATAAACAACATGCATAAACAGTACATAGAAGTGTTCCATGTGGTTTTAAAAGTTTCATGAATAGAATTATATATGTCATTCTGCAACCCACCTTTTTCCGTTATTATTTTGCTGATTTTCTTTATCTGTGCTTCTCCTGATGGACATTTACCTTATTTCCAAACCTTACCTATTAAACATTGCTGCAATGAACATCCTGCTGTGGGTACATATGCAAAAGTATCTTGCAGTTGTATTTTTAGAGGTGGAATTGCATATAAGGTATGTACATTTTCAGTTTTATTTATTGCTGCCAATTACTCTGTATATAGAATTCAACTAGCAGTGTAGGAGAACGCTTGGTGTTTTCAGACTTTTTAAACATTTCGCCAACCTAATCGATGAAATAATTGAATTTGTATTTCTCTGTTACTAGTGACACTGGGCATTTCAGCAATTATCTTCTTGGCCATTTTGTTTTACGGGTTTTTTTTTAAGATTTATTATTATTTTTTTATTTCTCTCCTCCTCCCCCCTCCCACCGTTGTCTGCTCTCTGTGTCCATTCTCTGTGTGTTCTTCTGTGTCCAATTGTATTCTTGTCAGCGGCACCTGGAATCTGTGTTTCTTTTTGTTGCGTCATCTTGCTGTGTCAGCTCTCCGTGTGTGTGGCGCCACTCCTGGGCAGGCTGCACTTTTTTTGCGCGGGGCGGCTCTCCTTACGGGGTGCACTCCTTGCATGTGGGGGTCCCCTACACAGGGGACACCCCTGCGTGGCACGGCACTCCTTGCGCACATCAGCACTGCACGTGGGCCAGCTCACCACATGGGTCAGGAGGCCCTGGGTTTGAACGCTGGACCTCCCAGGTGGTATAGGCAGATGCTCTATCAGTTGAGCCAAATCCACTTCCCTTCTTGGCCATTTTGATTGCCTCGTCTGTGAATTGCCTCGTCTGTGAATTGCCTACTCACGACCTTTGCTCATTTTTCTACTGGGCTGTCTTTTTCTTAATCATTCCTGAAGTTCTTTATAAATTCCAGATAGCAATCCAGCATATCTACAAATGCTGTGAATATCTTCACGTATTTTGTTGTCTTTTACTTTGTCAACAAAGTAAAATAATTTGGGATATTTGTAGTAAGAAAAATTTTCACTTTCAAACCAACCACTGCTTTTATAATTTTTGTTGATATTTGAAAAAGTAATTCTTCCCTCCTTAAGAGTATAGAACACATATTTCTTCTTATACTAAAATATTGTTTTAATTTGATTTCATGTATAAAATTAGATAGGATTCTAATTTTATTTTTTATGGGTAGAATAACAATTATTCACTATGGATCATAGCGATCATTGAATAGCTCATCATTGAATAACCCATCTTTTCATCTCTGCTACTTCTATTATATATTTTTATTGATTTTAAATGTACATTGTGTGTGCTATGAGCTCCTCAGCCATCAGTAAACAAATTATTTAACTGAATATTATTTTTCAAAATAAGCACTCTGACAGCTTGCTCATTTTAAATTATTGTTTCAACAATGCTATATGGCTGGAATTAATTCACATTTTTTTTCTCAGAGCACATTTAGACAGGCATGGAATCTCTATTGAAAGGTTAGTCTCTGCTTGGCAGATCACACACCAGTTGCTATGTTTAGTTCTACATCATACACTTTAAAAGAAATAGAGGGAGTGGATGTGGCTCAAGCGGTTGAGCTCCTGCCTCCCACACGGACAGTCCCGGGTTCGGTTTCTGGTACCTCCTAAAAAAAAAAAAACAACAAACAAAACAAATGAAAACACCAACTCAGGGAAGCCCACGTAGCTCAGTGGTCGAGCGCTGGCTTCCCACATACAAGGTTCCGGGTACAATCCCTGCCCCTGGTACCTCAAAAAAAAAAAAATTAGAAATACCCAGGAGCATGTTCAGATATGTTTTAGAGACACCCCCACACACACACACTCCATCCACTAGAATGTAAAGACCTTCCGGGTTTGGACCTTAGTTTTGTTCAGAGATGAGTCCAGAGCCAATATTTAGTGAATAAATGGTCTCACAGCACGTGCTTCATCATGTGAAGGAATTGGTGTCACGTAGCATGAGGAGAAAACAAGAAAACAATAAAAATACGGTAATGTCTCAAATAGATAGTCATTTTATGGGAAGGTGTTTGACTTGTCTGACTGCCCTCCAGGTGTCCCAGGACCAGTGAGTAGAAGCTGTGAGGAGGCAGCTTCTGTTCTCTCTTACCTCAGAACTTTACTGGGGTGAAGCGGCTTTCTAAAGAGAAATGGGTGTCCTGCTATTGAAGAACTGCAAGTGGAGACTGCACAGCCCCAGAGGACTATGGAGAAGTACAGTTGGCCTAGAGGTTTCCTTTAACATGAGATTCTCTGACTCTGTGGCAATTAACTATTGTTCTGTCCTTTCGATAATTCCCAGGATCCCTTGCGCTATATTTCAGTGGCATGACTCAGCCACAGGGCAAAACCTTGGAGAAGGAAACATTGATTTCCAGCCTGGTCTATTAGCTTGAAATGTTAAAGTCAGGGCCCAGTTTTCAGAAGACAAAGCTTCAGTCAGGATTTCCATAATAAAAAGCTTAAGTGTTTTTGCACATGTTTGTTTAGGTTTATGCTTGGATTCAAGCAAGGCATTTGGGGATCCTTTTAGGTAATGGATTTCTTGTAATTTATATTTTTAAGTTGATATGCTTAAAGTTGTTTTGCATTATAGTTTTAAGTGACTGGCAGGCTTAGGACTATTTAAATATCTTGTAGCACCATGAAAACTATCAAGGAAAAGAGGAAATGTTAAAAATCACTGAAGGCAGGAGTTTAGACAAGTTAAGTCTGAATGACTCACCGGCAGAGGCTAAGCTTGTAAGTTTTATAAATATCTGCTCATACTTGTAAATTTTATTTCTGATGTTGGGAGTTTCTCCCCCTCTTTAAAAATAACTCCCTATTTTTTTTTCTACACTGTCCACTGAAGTAATATTCCTGGCATTCATATGTAAGACTATTCACATTTCCAAACAGCTACATGGTTCACACACAATGACCTTGCAAATATATAAACTGTGCTTTTGTATTCTTCTTCTTTTCTTTTTTTTAAGGCATGGAGATTTTGTAATGGAAGAATTTCCTCATAATATGTATAACCTTCAAAGTACAATGTATGCAATATTAATACATGTCCGTCAGTTAGAAATAACAGCAGTTTGTTAGGCTACAGGGTTTAACGTAAAACCAAATTGCAAATTAGCAGCAGTGGATCAATATTTACCATGACACATGAATCTATTTCTTCCAGAAATTTTTTAAATTAGAATTTCAGCAACGTGAAATATTAAAACACTCCCCCAACATGGGAAATCGCTATTCACAAATAAAGTGAAAATGAAATATACCAAAATTCACTTATATAACAAGAAACTGCAAGGTTTCCTGAATAGGGAAGAATGGTAGGACCCCTGAATGTTTTACAGTGAAGGTTAGGAGGAAAAATTAACTTATGACTATTTTCACGACATCTAATTCAGAAAGTTACATGACCATTTCAAAATATACCAGTTAGAGTTTACATGATGTGGTAAACAGTACTTAAAAGGGAACACAAATTCTTAAAACACTTTTACGAATACCAAGGTGTGTTTATGATGTCCAAAGAGGTGCAGGATCCAACTGTACTGTCTACTATCTCTGGATCTCTGGTAAACAGGTAATACCTATCATCCTTTAGAGCAATCTTCACAGTCCTCATTTCTCTCATTTGAAATTCAGCATGGCTCATTAAAAAGACATATTCTAGTTTTCCGTTGATTCCAAGTGAATGTTATTAAAACGTACACAAGACCCAAATGAAAAAGAAATTGTTTCCCAATGAAATATCCATTCTAATAAAAGAAATGTATTTAAAACAAACAAAAACAAGACCTTTCAAGTTGAATGGACTTACATGGTTTAGTTTTTATTTTATTTTTAAACAAGCTGTAGTGTACATAAATGATACATCAAAAATATAGGGGGATTCCTATATAGCCCACACACACACACACATTTTTCCTCATTAACAATGTCTTTCATTAGTGTGGTACATTTGTTACAATTGATGAACCACACTGAAGCATTGCTACTAACCATAGTCTGTAGTTTACATTATGCTTTACACTGGGCACTGCACAATGTTATAGGTTTTGACAAAATGTATAATGGCCTGTATCTGTCATTGCCATGTCTCAAAAGTCCCCCATGTTATACCTATTCTTCCCTTTCCCTCCCCTCAGAACTTCTGGTGACTACTGCCTTTATATCAATGCTACAAGTTCTTCCATTACTAGAATAATAGTAAGTCTACTTTAGTCCATGGTTACATCCCCCCCTTCTGTTTATTCATTCCTTAACCTTGAGGATTTGGGGATGGTGATGCCTGCTCTGATTCTGACTGAGAGGGGGCTTAGATCCCATGGGGCAAATGATGGAACTGTCTTACTCACAGTTGTAGATACTCTCTGTTTTTGGGGATGGCTCTTGTCCATCATCTTCCTTTTGTTAGTTGTCCTGGACGAGTCCAATGAATTGGAGAGTAGGTGTTGCCCTGAGATTCGGGGCTCAACTGGCATGTGAACAGACCAAAGATTTAAGTCTCTGGACAGTGCTTTTTACACCATCAGGAAAATGAGGGTCTTTCTCTTTATGAAAAAAATTAATTAAGAGGATACAATAAATGGGAAATGAGGTTAATTTAGAGTCCAGCTAAACAAGGGATTTACTGTTTTCAGAATTTTTCTTAACAGTAAAATTGTGCTGGCTGCTGCCATCCTGTCGATGGATGTTTGCATATTCCAATTGTCCATGTGGCTTCTGCCCTAAGTTTTCCAAAAGTAGAGGAATGTGCTTTTATCTCTCAATTAATTCATCTGATATGTGAGCTCTTATTATGTGCACAGCATCATCGATGGCAGAAGGATGAGTGCAACGGTGAGATCAATGACCTCAGGTAGTTTATAGCGATGGTCACAGGCCCCAGTGACTTTGCTACTGAGCAGGAAGTGCTCAATTACGAGGATCACTAGTGGAGAAGACAGAATTGCGTGGAAGTACAGAGGAAGTAAACATTACTTCCAGGAGGGGAGCGGGAAGGAGGTGGACCCATCGGGAAGCAACCATGGAGAAGGGGCTAGTTGAACAATGCAAGAAAAGATGGAGCATATTTGTTATCTACAAAATTCAGTGGCTGAAAATAACCCACATTTATTGTTTTACAGCTTCTGAGGGTCAGGCATGGCTTAGCTGGGTCTCTCACTAGGCAAACAGTGCAAAAGTGACATCCCACCACCTTTGCCATATTCTGTTGGTTAAAGCCAGGTTACTAGGTCCTGCCCAAACACAGGATGTGAACACCAGGAGGTGGGGACCACCGGCTGTCATGCCAAAACCTGCTCATTTTAATACATTCAGATGCTGGGGTAGAGGTGGGTGTCCAGGAATAACCCAAGCATGGGCAAGGGACAGTGACGATTAATAAAATAGGAGTGTTTACCTTCAGAAATACAATCCTCCTGGTATCCCTTTCAAAGCACAGTACAGCCCTTTTTAGGACTTTGCTTTTCTCTCCTCAAAAGGGAATAGATTTTTTTTAAAAAGGAGGTTCTGGGCATTGAACCCAGGACCTCAAACATGGGAAACAGGTGTTCAATCACTGAGCTACATTCGCTCCCCAATGAGAGTTGGTTATTCCATTTCTTTGGTTTTAGGAGGTACTAGGGCTTGATCCCAGGTCCTCATACATGGGAAGAAGGTGCTCAACCACTGAGCTACACCTGCTCCCCTAAAGAGGAATAGATTTTATTCTTTGGCTCCTTTTTTCTGACAGCAAGGTCATTATATGAAGGGAAGGAGAAAGTCTAAAATTTCTTGCTTCTGGATAACATTTATAGCCTAAGGCTCTCAGATTCTACTTTGCTGAAGTTCTACCGGGGAACGTTCTTCCATTGCTTGGTTACAACCGTTTTTTCCAGTTCGGAACTGTAGGCGGATTCCTTTCCAACACCGTGGGGGTCAGACCGGGGACCCCAAGTCCCTCAGGAGACTTTGAAGATTCTGCTTAGCAAAGACGCAAGCAGGAAGCCCCAATCCTCCTGGCTGTAGCGCCAAGGCAGGGAGGAGAGCCCCACTGTGTGCTGGTATTGGGAATTTTAAAGGAGTGAAGAGCAGTGGCCTCTGTAAGAACGCTCGTTTGTTCTTAATTGAACCGTTTTCCAAGAGGAAGATTAGAATTCTCTTTAAAGCCTGTGGCGTGTTCAGCTTCCCTCCAATTTATGAATTTTTCGCTGTCTGCGTGATGCTGAATATAAATAAGATTGTAACGTGTGACTCATCGCACGAGGTGGCTGGCTGCTCCCGCCTAGGAATCTAAGGGAGATAATTAAGCACTTTTGGGGGGAAAAAAGCAAACTCTGGTTCCACACCAATTACTACCCCAGGCTGCAGCTGGGGCCCTGGGGCGTGGCCCGGCAGGATTTATTAGGTAATGAGAAGTTGACAGCCTTGTAACTCTTATTTTTTTTTCCCCTAAATACTTTTCACAAGTGTAGCCCCCTTCTTTGTGGAAACACAGAAAATCACTCACCAGACCTGGAAAAGCTGCATTTTAGCCAGGATTTCACAGAGATTCAAAATCCTGAAGATGGTGGTCAGCGACCAAAGCATCTCAGATCTTTCTGTGTATTTTTCCTCTCGCTTCTGTTAAAAAAACAAAATCCTTAGTCCTTACAAGGTTGGCTGCCTTTGCCTTTTGCCTGCTCCCTTTCTCGAGCTCCCTCCTTCCTCGCCGCTCTCCTCCCCTCCCCTTTTTCCTCTCCCCTCGCCAGCCCGGTTCTGAGAATACACATCTTTAAGGATTTTTCTCTCTTGTCAATTTGTGCCAGGAGATATTTTTCATTTCCTCTTGCCACTATAATTCTGTCAGCTCGTCTGTGGCTCGTGAACTTTCTAACTGGAGGAAGAAGGCTTCTCCCCCTGTCTCAGAAAGTCCCAGCCTCAGTGAGCCATCTCAGTCCCTCTTTATTTATGGTTTCAAGAGAGAGCCAGTTTTCCTAATAAGCTCATGATCCGCAGAACTTGTGGGGACTGGGAGAGGGAGATGATGTGAATGTTCTAGAAAGAGGGCTGTTGGGAAGACAGGATACATTATTGATGGGGCTTTAGAGGTTTTCAGATTGATGAGTGGAGTTTCGCATGGCTAAGATAAAAAATAAAATTGGTGACCTTGACCTTCTCCCTCTATAGCCCTCATAGGTTATGCCATCCTCTTGAGTTTGGATACATTTTACTATCGAAATCAAAAGAAAGGGGAAGGAGGTATCACAGAATCTGACCTGTTAATACCATCAAAATGGCAAGGGAAGCAAAAATAAAATTTCAATTTGAAAATCGCCCGAGAGTAGCGTGCAAGCAACACATAATGAGAAGGTTCTCCTCTTATATGTGTGGATTTCACGTGACTCTTTTTTTTAAATAATAAACTTGATTTTTAGAGATGTTTTAGATTTACAGAAATATCACACTGAAAGTTCAGGGAAAATCTCAGTGAGGATCGCTCCATGAAGGGACATCCATAAAAGAACAGAACAGAATGACTCAATGAACGGATGATGTTTTGAGACAAACTCACTCTTACCTTGTAAGCTACAAAGTGCAAATACCTTCTCTTTTATGAGCCTCAGTGGTTTTCTGGCGGTAAAGCAGAGATGATATCACACAAATATATTTTATTTCCAATTTGGTTTTACATGTTTCGCCTTATTTCACTGATAACTGGAAAATCAGTTGTTCTGCATTTGTTGGTGAGTTTGCCTATTTTAGAGAGTTTTGCCATGTTGTTATCACTGGGAACCTACCAAACGTGTTGCTTATGAAACAATCAGCCCTCTATTCAGTTGGATTAAATGTGTACTCATAAATTATATATTGTACTGCCTTTTCCTACAAAGCTTTTCAGAGCTATCTGTGTTAATTTTCCCTCTAAAAATACAGTAATCCGTCATGAAAGAGTACCTTAATTAATTTATCAGTGCCCTTTAGACTTCAAGATGTTTCAGCCATTCAGTATTTTTTCAAATTTTGCTTTTGTATATAATTGCCATAACTTATTTCCTTGTGCATGTACAGAAGAGTTTCTCTGCAGCATTTGCCTAAAAGTGGGATCTTTGGGAAAGAAAGAACCATCCTTTTCAGCTCTACTCAGATGGCCGAATTGTTCTCCAATGTGGATACGCTGACTTTTCCAAGTTCTTTCCAGTTTGCTGGAAATTTAATCTAAGATCAGTTTACCGTGAATCACAACTCAGAGACTGGATCGAAAGCCAAGGATCGTACAAGGGTATAGACACAGAGTTTAGTTTCTAAACCAAGGCTCCTTTCTATCTGAGTGATGTCTCACCAATTGCCATAACAAGGGGATATGAACTTTCAAAATCAGCAATATTTTTTCATTCTGTTTATAAAAAGACGGTCGTGAGAAAGGTGAGTTTGTTCTGAGTTTTTTTTTAATATTTCATGAGAATTTATAAAATATTTAAATTCCCCTGAAGGAGAAATAGCTTTATAAATAAAACATGGCATTGCTTAGCACTGGTTCAGCATCAGTAGTTTCCCACTTGCCAAATCCCAGCAGCTCTCGCTGCCTTTCGCGTTGAATGAATTGCTGTGTCTCAGGGAAAATAAACATGGCATCGGTTACACTTGCCACGCGGCCAGGCCCCGTGGACCTGTGTTTAAATGCATTAATTTTCTTACCATTCTTTAATGAATAATGGCCGAGTGTTTTAACAGGTATATGAAAGAATTAATTGCTGGAACCTCCCAAGTACTTTACAAATATCAAACCCTGGTGTCAAGCACAGAATTATTGTATACTAATGAATGGTAAGATGTTGACGTAATTGCTGATAAATTACTTTTATTTCCTTAGTGTCCAAAATGGCAAGGTGAATCCATTTATCTTCCACTTGAGGCCATGGCCCTTATGGTGGATGACGGTCTGTGCTAAAGAGAGAAAAAGAAAACTAGGTGACATGTATGATGAAAGAACTGTTGAGTGATGCTCTTACAAAATAGTAGTAAGAATGGGAACAACCAATATCTGTCATTTTGCCACATACCATTCTCTTCCTTGCTCATCAGTGGCCACTTCTAACTTTCATATCGCTCTTCAAGGCTCTCCCCAATGTCTGAAAAGATGAGTCATCTCCTATTGTTTGAGAAAATTGAAGTAATCAAATTACCTCAACTTCCTGTCTCCCTCTTAAAAATATATCTTTGTCTGGACCCGCCCTTAACTTAATCCAGCTTCGGAGGATGAGATAGTTGTCTTCCTAGTTGAGTCAATGCCCCTCAATACTCTTTTTGTTTGTTGTTTTTTTGTTTACTCCTCAATACTCTTGATTTCATTCTCCAACAGCCATCCCCGCTCCATTCTTATTCCCCTACAGTTTCCTTTGAAATCTTATTTTATTTGTTTTACCTTCTCTCATATATCATCACGCTTCTCTCTTTCTTTCTGGTTCACTCTCCTCAGCCTAAAAGCTTGCTCGAATCCTTTCTTACAAACCAACCAACCAGAGAACACACACTCTTCTCTGGCTGGTGCCCCAGCTCCTCCCATCTGCCTCACATTTCACACTCCAGTCAACCCCAGAATCCTGTTTCCTCCAAGACCAGCTGTTGCTCCACCTTCTTCTGCCTTGCTTACCCTTAGATAGCCTTCCAAACCCACCTCTGTCATTGCCAACTCTGGAAAGAGGCTCTGAGGATGCCTCGTCTGCATTGCGCCATCTGCCTCCATCCATTTCCACACCTACCAAAGTTCATTGGAGTTATCTTTATTTTCACGTGCTCACCCCGAATAGCAATTTCCCCCAAAGCTTGGCACCATTTCAACATTACTGTTTGTGATAGTTTGAATTCGGTGAATTCCAAAAAGAGAAACATGTCTTTGAACTAATCCATTCCTGTGGGTGGGAGACCCTTTTGACTGGACTACGTCAGTGAGGGGTGACCCAGGTTGAGTCTCCGTCCTCTTGATGGGTCTGATAGAAACAGAGACACCCAGGAAGAGGGAGCTGCTGTATTATACTGATCCTGCCATGGAAAACAGAGGCCCCAGAGGCTCAAGGAGCGAGGCCCAGGGAGAAAGGAACCATATGCCTGATGACTCACAGCTGAACTTGGGAAGAAGGTAGAGCAGGAGAGCCTGAGAGCCGAGGCCCACAGCTGAGCTCCGAGAGATGGAAGATTCCGGAAGGGAAGGCAGAGGCCTTGACAGAGCTCGGCGGCCATCTTGCTTCACCATGTGGCTGGACAGCAGGATCAACCGTGGCTGTCTTTGGTGAGAAAGCACCTCTGATGGTGCCTTGCTTTGGACATTTCACAGCCGCAGACCTGTAAGCTTTCACCCAAATAAACTTCTCATTAGAAAAGGCAAGCCGTTTACTTTGCATGGGCAGACCTGAGGCAAACTGAGTACTCAAGAGCCTGAACCTAATGCAAAAAAAAGTTTGTTGAGTGGACTGGGCATCTCCTTTCCAAACCATATTAATTCCCATAACAGCTCCATAAGAGAAGTTATAATGATTCACGTTTCACCGAGTCTGGAGTTGTGTAGCTTGATGAAGGTCTCCTCACTCCATGGAGTGGCCGAGCCAAGGGCTCGTGAAGTGTCACTGATGTGACTCTTTCCAGTGGGCCCAACAGCACACATCCCACATGCTACTGGTTATGGGGTGGACTTCGGGTATTTCCAAGAGCCCGTTTATATCAATGAGAAGCAATATCCCTAAGAATGTTTAAAATTTTAATTACGATAATTTTTTTTTTTTTTTGGTGGGGGGAGATCATAAAACTATAGAGAAGTCTGGAAAGAGTTAACAGATACAAGTTTCCCAGCATCTAGTTTGGTATGTTAAAATTTGGGCATATTTTCTTATTCTTTCTTTTGTTGGTGAATCAAAAAAAAGAAATGAAATGAAGCCTTGTCAGAAGTATTTCAACTTTATTACGAAATGAAACTCCCCATGAGTTTATCCTCCTTCCTCGATCTTGCCATTTCTTTATCTTCTACAAATATTTGCAGACCGACTGCCGTGTGTGCATTCCTGTTCTAGATGCCATCTGTTTCTCAGTTTATTTGTCTACCACATAAAAGGATAAAAATGAGATGTCAGTGGCCAGTGCTCTGTGATAAACAATAGGTTTATTAAATTAATTAGGGGAATTGAGTTTTACATTTTAAAGCCTGTCTTCTACTTTGCAGCCTAAGGGCATATTTATGTGATCTAAAAAAACACATGTTTTCACAGTATGACACAGGTTCACTGTTCATTTTTACACGTTACCCTCGGACTGAAAACAGTCTTTCGGATCCACTGATGGAATCAGGCTTCAAATTCAATGTAATTCTATTTAGTGCATCTGTGTTAGCCTCAGTCAAGTCCCCAAAAGCCCTCGCTCTCCTGCTCTACCCCAAACTGGGGAATTACATCTGGTGTTCCTTCAGCTTCCTCCCACCCCTTTCACCCATAAACTCTTTTTTTTTTTTTAAAGATTTATTTCTTTTTCCCTGCTTCCTTGTTGTCTGAGCTCACTGTCTCTGTTCGTTGTGTGTCTTTTTTTTTAGGAGGCACTGGAACCGAACCAGGGACCTCCCATGTGGGAAGGAGGCACCTGATTGCTTGAGCCACCGCTGCTGCCGGCTTTACTGGGGCTTTCCTTGTGCTTTTCCTCCTTGTGTCTCTTTATTGTGTCCTCTTGTTGTGTCAGCTAGCCATGCCAGCCTGTTGCATCAGTTTGCAGTCTTGCGAAGCTACTTTCGGAGGCACCAGGAACCGAACCAGGGACCTCCCGTGTGGTAGGCAGGAGCGCAACCTCCGCCTCTCCCGTAAACTCATATTCATCAGTTGAAACTCTATGCAGATGTTCAGGCCTGGCCTTCCCGACCTTCAGAGGGAAAAGGAGGTGTGCACTGGCAGAAAGCTCAACACAGTAGTGATCCTACACAGCGCCGAGCGAGTCGTGACCCCCAGGGGTCAGTCCTAGGAAGATGTGCAAGCCGGAATTCCAATCTTAACTCCCCTGCCTCGACCATGTACAGGGAAGATGGGGGTCAGAGGGGCAGGGGACCCCAGTCCCGGCGACCCCCTGTGCACCTCGCGTATTTGCTCATTGTTATTTGCCAATCTCTTTGCACTCCTCTCCAGCCCCTTCTCTCTCGAACTGCCCTCACTGTTTGTACTGCACTCGCCACCCCACCCTTTATGCCTCCCTACAAGACACTCTGTTAGGGGTTGAATTGTGTCTCCCCAGAAAAGATCTGTTGAAGTCCTAACCCCAGTATCTCCAGATATGACTTTATTTGGAAATACAGTCAGTGCAGACGGGCTGGGTTAGGTTAACATGAGGTCACACTGGGGAAGGGTCCCTACCCCAAGATGACTGGTGTCCTTTTGAGGAGTGGAGAGGAGATGGCCATGTGGCAGTGAAGGCAGGACCGAGCGCCACAGCTGCAAGCCCGGTATCACCAAGGCTTGCGAGCAAACCATCAGAAGCCAAGGAGAAGCGAGGAGGAATGAGGCCCTGCTGGCTTCAGAGCGAGCCTGGCACGGTGGGCACCGTGATTTAGGACTTCTAGCCTGCAGGGAGAGGGAACACATTTCTGGTGTTTTAAGCCACCCAGTGTGTGGTGCTTGGTACAGCAGCCCTAGAAAACAAAGACACGCATCATCACCGAAAGCAACTCGCTGCGAGATGCTCACTCGGACAAACTTTCTCGTGACAATCCCACCGGACTGCGGCTTTGGGCCTTTCTCCTTGGCCAGCCAAGATGGAAGAGGAGCCCAGAAGGGAGGCGAAGGCCGGCTGGCAATGACCCATTGCCCAGTTGGGGTGGGGGAGGGCAGAGGAAGCCGGGGGGCTAGCACAGGCAGAGACGTGCCCCCCGATCGCGTGCTCGTTTAGTTTAGGTCCCTGATGACATAAGAAGTGACTGTTCTCCCCCTCTGGACCGTAAGCCCAGGAGGCAGGGACAGGTCCGCTTTCTCCTCACTCTCGTATCCCAGCTCACGTATCACCTGACACCTGAGGATGCTCAATAAATACCTGAAAATTAAGTTCATTTGAGTGCTTATTAAGGACCGGACACTGGTACAGGATGCTGGGGACGTTGGGGCCATGGTAGAGAACAAAGAGAAGGAATGAAGACCCGGGAGGCCAAGAGTCCAGAAGCCTCGGAAAACCAGAACGTCCCTCAGCGACTTGGACCCACGAGGACTGGCTTAGATTCTTTCTGTTGTAGGATGCGAGCAAAGGAGAAGCCATCTGAGATCGACAGAAATCCCCAGAGTTTTCCATCATTTCCGTCAGCTCTCTGGTGAAATAGCAATCCTTCTGTTAATCTGTTAATTCTTTTTTTTTTTTCAAGATTTATTTTATTTATTTCTCTCCCCCGGCCCCCCCTTCCCCCCCTCACATTGTCTGCTCTCTTGTATCCATTTGCTGTGTGTTCTTCTGTGTCCGCTTGCATTCTCGGTGGCACCGGGAATCTGTGTCTCTTTTTGTTGCATCATCTTGCTGCATCAGCTCTCTGTGTGTGTGGCGCCACTCCTGGGCGGGCTGCGCTTTTTTTGCACAGGGCAGCTCTCCTTGGAGGGCGCACACCTTGCGCGTGGGGCTCCCTTACACAGGGGACACGCCTGCATGGCACAGCACTCCTTGCGTGCATCAGCACTGCGCATGGGCCAGCTCCACACAGGTCAGGACGCCCTGGGTATCGAACCCTGGACCTCCTATATGGTAGGTGGATGCTCTATAAGTTGAGTCACATCTGCTTCCCTAATTTGTTAATTCTTGAATAAATTATTGTTTTTATTTCACAGTGGATCTTTTTTTCTTGAAGTAAATATTTGTAGCAAAGTCAGTAAGAGTTGCAGGGTGAAAATGGATGCTCCCCATTAACTAGCTAACATTTGGTAAAGTGGAGAGAAATTGTTGAAGCCAGAGTTTTAAAGTATTTCCTTTTTAAAAATCACAGAAGTCAATTTTTGCTTTAAATACTTTAAATAGAAGATCCAGCTTTGCAACCCTCAACTACCCCCTCTCCCACCCCCTGCATATAACCCATTAGGAGGCTTACTATTTTAAAAGAAGATTTATTTATTTATTTACCCCCACCTTGTTGTTTGTACTCACTGTCTGCTCGTTGTGTGCTCTCTGTGTCTGCTCATCTTCTTTCTTAAGGAGGCACTGGGAACAGAACCTGGGACCTCCCAGGTGGGAGGGAGGTGCCCAATCACTTGAACCACATAAGCTCCCTGCTTGTTGTGTCTTCTCCTTGCGTCATCTTGTTGTGTCATCTTGCCATGCGCCAGACCTTCATGTCAGCTCACTGTCTTGCTCTTCTTCTTTATGAGGTACCAGGAACAAACCCAGGACCTCCCGTGTGGGAGGCAGGTGCCTAATTGCTTGAGCCACATCTGCTCCCCAGTAGTCTTACTTTTCATTCATGGATTTTCTAATTTCCCATCTGAGGATGCTCCCCAGGGCAAACTAGTTGAAAATGTATGTTGTAGGAAATCTATCTGCTTTGTTTGTAATTACCCACTAAATGAAGAATGTCACATGTAGCCTTCTGGGCTGTTGAAGGTACAAATTTAAATGGCTAATATTAAAAAGGCACTTCTTTTTGATCACCATATTACTTTTCCTTCTCCACTTTGCTTGCCTTCTTTTTCAGCCCTCTCATCTAAAATTTCTCCAACCTATTAATGTAAATTAGTTTATAAATCCCCGCAGAGGTCATGGCTGGTTGCTGGTCTACGTTTTACATCCATTACATCAGCTCTCATTAAATTGCTAATAAAATCGATCCCCATTCGAAGCATCTGCAAATAGAGGACTTAGTGTCTAACAGGTTGTCTGTGTCAGAATTTTCTTAGTGTATTGACATTCCTGTTTGTTTCCTAATTTGGGGGGTTTTGGCTCAAGGACTTTCAAGTTGATTAAACTTTTTGAAACAGAAGGTAAAATAAAGCTCATCGGTTAAATTCTGACTCATTTTATAAGTTGTAAAATGAAGACCTAAGCTTATTTTGAAGGTCAAACAAGATTGCTTACTTAGCACTGACCTCAGCAAGTAAGTGGCTCTCAAGAACCATAGGCTTGAGGGAGTAAGAATTTTAAAAAATTCAAAGAACAAAGACAACATTTTTGAAGTATCAGAATAAGCTTCCAGAAGCTTCTAAGCCTTCCTGTTCAAAATAAGAATGTACTTCTGGCTTGAAGAGCCAGTCAAATTCATTTCTGATTGTATGGGGAAAATAAATGAGGATGTTTAAGGCTGACTTTTCTTTCCCTAATGGACAAATATGTTGTGTATTTTGTCACTAATTGAAGTTCTCAATTCTTTGCACTTGCTCAACTATTTTTCATAATTCCACAACAAGGATTGCTTGGAAGTTATCCTGAGTGGAAAAGCAGTGCCGTGGGTAAGAAAGAGTGATGTTCAAAGGGCATTAGCCCAGTGGAGACCATGACTCCAAATCACCCAGTGACAAGAGGTTATGTCTAAAACGTAGTCAAGGGAGCTAGAAGGCTTAGATGTGTTAAAATATTTGAGGCGTCAAAATGTGAAAAATAATTATTCTGTGCGGGTCCAGAGGAAAAACAAGGAACAGATGCTGGGGCGGGCAGGGAGGGAAAGAAAGACAGAAGTGCGTTGCTTTCAGGACACGGTTTCAGCTCAACAATTAGAGCTATAAAAATGATCAGTGTGGCCTCAAAAGACAATGTGTTCTCTATTACTGGTGAGTTGGGAAGAGCAGATAGCTGAATGATCCTTGGGATCAGAAAGGGGATTTTTGTATCTAAAAATTCATACCAGATGGCCTCAATGCCCCTTCCAGTCCTCTCTCCGATGTCACACTGGGCAGATAGGACAATCTTTATCTTCATGGAAAATAATGAAATTTTCTTTTAAAATGCCATAAAGAGTCCAGCAGAAAATATAACCCGGGTGTAGAGATAGCTTCATTTTAAACATAATCTTTAAACACAATTTTATGATGTTCCTGAAAGGCTCCCATCCATCCCTGTTCCGTTATGGAGATAATGGAACAATGAGACCAACTGACAAGGAAATTATGCCGTCATCTATTCTTCCCTCCAGCCTGATTCTGTGTCCTGCCCATCACACACACACACACGCACACGCACACACACACACGCCCAGCCACCTTCTTGTGTCAACTGAGATAAACAAGTTGGGACCCTGACTTCTCACATAGCATTTCCACCTCGCCCAGATATCATCAGCCCTTCTCCCCCCTCTGCCCCCCACCCCCCCCAAGCTGTTAGACTTATTTTTTTCTTCACTTAAAAAAATTATTAAAGTGTATTACTCATACATAAACATACATAAATAATAAGTGTGTGAACTTACAAAACAAACATGCATATCATCATACGGGGCTCCCATTCATCTTCCCACCACCAGTACCTTGCATTATTGTGAGACATTTGTTGCAAATTGTGAGAGAGTAAAGTCAAAGTCTTACTACTAACTATAGTTATCTTATATTTGTTGTATTTTGTTAGACCTCTTTCCCTCTAGTCAGTGCTCCTGTTGAATTCAACTCTTCAACAGTGGAAGAGCAGGACTGTTGGATTCTCAAACCAGGTTAAACGGAACCTTGAAAAACTTCTACCTACAACTTAACATTTATATCAAAGTCTTCTAAGTGGGTAAATAGGCCTTAAAATTACCATGGAGACAAAGGAACAGTGAATCATAGTAAGTTCAGTGTGTACAAAGCAGGTTTTCATGCAGAAAGCAGTGCTTTACTTACAGGCCTTTAGTAATGAGTAACTATTGGAGGGTTGAGTTCTCCTCTAATTTATGCTATACCTGTCCTTGTTAGATTAACTGCTATGATGACATTGAAAAAGTGGTTGCATTTGTTTTGCTTTCATTAATAGGCATGAAAGGCAACTCAATATCTAACAAAATCTAAGACTCAAGAAAATTAAAAATTTTTTATCAAGTGATAAGCTATTGAAACAAGCTGAGAGTAGAGAATATTTATCACTTTAAAAATTAAATGCAAACTTGAAATTTTTTAAATGTCTAAGACTCTTAAACCCTTATCTGAATTGTCACAATCATCACTACATTAAATTGTCCACCTTAATAGTATTATGAAAAATAAGTTCTAGAATTTAGGACAGTTCAGTATAACACAAACAATTTTTCTAAACATAATTTTTTAAAGAGAAAACATCATATGGTATAATACATAAAAATTTAATACAATGAACAAATAAAACAATTAAAAATTAATAATGATTTAAGGTTTTCTTCAAAGATGAAGATAATTCAGATGTTTTTTAAATATGAAAGAAATCTGATAATGGGACAGCATTGTCTTTCTTTAAAAACTTTTTTAAAAAAATCAAGCTCAGCAAACCAAAGAACAAATGGAAAAGTCAGGATAAAAAGGAAAAATTCAATCCATTTAACTGCAGAAATAAGTCAAATAAGTGTGGGAATTATTGTTAGAGAAGAACATGTCAAATAAGTTAAGAAAACTAGAATGGTGGAAGACGAGGTGGGATGAGCCCTGAGTCCTCTCTACCCGCAAAAGAAGGAGTCAGGGGAAGAGTGTTTCATTTTGATAAGTCAAATGTAAAGATATTGAATAAATTACTAGTTAATTAATTATTATAATTTAATAAACCAAAAATGAAAGGTGGGAGAAAGTGAGGGGAGTAGGCTAATTTGGTTATCTTTCATCTTAGGTTATTATAGGAGTGTATTAGTCAGGCAAAGGGGTGCTGATGCAAAGTACCAGAAATCTGTTGGTTTTTATAAAGGGTATTTATTTGGGGTAGAGGCATACAGTTACAAGGCCCTCAAGAGTCCAACTCAAGGTCAGTTCCTAATCAAAGTCTCTGTCACATGTTGAAACAAGATGGCGGGCGATATCTGAGAGTTCAGCCTTCCTCTTTACTCTTAAGGCTCGGTGGCTCCAGCTTCTTCCCAGCTCAGCTATAGGCTGGAGGGCTCGTTTCTTTCTGGGCTCAGCTACTCTGGTTTCTTCACAAGGTCAGCTGTAAACTATTAGGTGAATGGCTCATCTCTCTTCCCAGGGCCAAAGGATCCTCTTCTGTGTCTATGGAGCTCCCTTCCTCTTCTCTGTGTATCTGCTTCCATGTGTCTCCTTGACTAAGCATCAGTTTATATAGCCCACAAAGGGGGTGGGGACTCATATCTACCCTAATGATGTGGTGGAATCAAACTCCAATCTTAACATAATTTAATCAAAAGCATCTCAGCTGAATCCAATACAATCAAAGGGTATTATGCCCAGAGGAATTGACCAGTTTACAAACATAATCAAATTTTTTTTTAGAATTCATAAATAATATCAAACTACATAATGTTTATGAATCAAGAAATAGATATTCCATTTTCTCATAAAGCTTTTTAGTTTAAACAACCTATAGATGGTCCAAGGTAACAGAATAAAACATACGCAACATAAAGCTAAGGAAAAAATCAAGCCAAATGGCAAAAGATAGAAAACGAAGTATGGAAAGGAAGAAATATAATATGAAACATGATGACAAAACCAAATGTGAACATGGTTATCATTTCAAAATATAAATGAGTTAAACACATTTTTAAAAAGTTCTTAGATTAAATTAAAAAAAATAGATTCTCCCTATTTGTCTCTATAAAACTGCATCCAAACTAACGTGTCTTTAAAGGCTGGACTAAAAAAATTTCAAATGAAAAAAGGAAGCAAAGTTTGTAATAAGAATAACAAAGAAAAAAACTTTTTAAAGGCACTAAAGGGCACTTATTGTAATGAAAAAGTACAATGAACAGTGAAGAGCTCCTGTGGATCTCCATAAGTCAAATAACTGCATCAAAAGTCATGAAACCAAAACTGCAGAAAATGCAAGGAGAGAAAGAATCATAATGTTAGGAAATTTTAACTCACCATTGTTTGGATATGACAGATCAGAACCAAAAAAAAAAAAAAAGTAGATATGGAAGAACTTAATTGACATAATTAATACGGTAGTTTGATATTCCTCTATGTACATCCATACATACATGTTTGTGTAATTGTGTGTGTGTGTATAGGGGGAGAAAGAGAGAGAGAGAGCGATCTATACCCAGAAACTGGATTCTATCTGCCATTCAAGTATCCGTGAAGTATATTATAAAAGCATAATCTGAATTGCGCCTCAAAGAAAATCTCCATAATTTCCTAAAAGAAGAATTAGTTGAGACCACGTTTTCTGATCACAGTGCTACCAACTGAGAAATGATGCCCATTCTTTTGTTTTCAGGCTCCTATTGTTTGATTCAAGCTGCTTCCTTAAACTCCAGCACCA
Source organism: Dasypus novemcinctus (assembly GCF_030445035.2). Taxonomy (NCBI): domain Eukaryota; kingdom Metazoa; phylum Chordata; class Mammalia; order Cingulata; family Dasypodidae; genus Dasypus; species Dasypus novemcinctus. The sequence goes on along the minus strand of NC_080700.1, from coordinate 28,241,485 downwards.
GTCTTCCCTGGGCGTGCTGGGCTTGTGCCCTGGGCAGCCGAAAGTGCCCGCGCGTTGAACACCTGCTCTGCCAGGTGCATCCACGTGGTGCTTCAGTTAGTCCTAGGAGCGAGTGCTTTACCTTTTAGAGGATGGAACACTGAGTTTCGGACACTTGACCGGGACTGCCCAGTTAGAAAGCAGAGCTCGAACCCAGCACTGCTTGGCCAGGGTCCAGGCTTGTTCCCCTAGGCTTGGGTCCACTTCCAGACAGTTTTGCCCTGACTCATCCCTGGTTTTTAGACAACTTTTTTCTGGAGCCTAACCAGGCAATATTCTAGACCCCTATACTGTCAATCTCTTTGGAACATTTTTGGGATTCCCCGTTGGGTGTCCAGACCCCAAACATTGCAATCAGCTTAGAGATCTTCATGACCAGCAACTCTAGAAATGGACAAATCTTTGGAGGTAGTAGCATCACATGGCATGGTAAAGAGTCACAAGGATGTATGGAGATGGAGTTGCTAGGAAAAAGAAATAAGTTATTCTGGAAACCTAAAGAGATATAGGGTTAATGAATGAAAAATAAAGATTGAACCTGGTAGAAAAACTGAGAATAATTGGAAGTAAAATCTAAATAGGTCAAGCAAGGGCAAATCTCAAAAAGGGATGAGTTTTCCTTCCCTAAGAGAAGCACCAAGTATCAAATGTTTCAGAGGATGAGATCAAAAGAAAATGTAAAAAGCTTTCCCTGGACAACAAATTTCAGGCAGCACGAACTAAAAAGGGTCCCGGCATTTTTCTTCTCAGACTCCCCGAGAAAGGATGATAAAAGCATCAACCATGAAACCAAAGTTCAATGAGCATTTTACTGCCATCAGATGACGGAGATGTAAGGTTGTTTCTCAAAAGCGGGACCCCAGCTGCTTGCGGCCAGTGGCCCCTGCTTTTTCCCTGTGATATGCGCTGCGGTATTTTTAGAATCGTGACGGCTTTGTACGGAAAGAGGAAAAAATAAAATAGGGTGTGCCCTCCTGCCAGTTTTGTCTTTTTACCTCCTCGTCCCCTGTGGCTCCCCTACTGCTTTATCATTTTTATCTCCTTTGTTGAATGCCTCATCGGACCAAACCCTGTTCCACTTGAAATGTGTTTTCAACTTCTCCTTTCCCTTGAAGTAAAAGAGAAGTGGGGTCTCTAGCTTCAGAGCTCCCATTCTGATGGGGCTTTAAAAAGAGAGACCCATTTTGCTGGCCAAACTGAAGAAGGGATGGTGAGTCCTCCAGGCCCCTCCGTGGCCCCGATTCAATGTGCTTCTCCCACCTTCCAAGGGCCTCCCCCCGCCAATCCAACAGGTCCGAATGCCCATGACCCAGGCACAGCCCAGCTCTCCAAGGCTCTCAGCAGGGCTGGGGCCAGCTCCATGCACCTGGAGCTCTCCTCTCCTGAACTCCACATCTGCTCAGAGAAGCTGCTCTGCACTGACAGGGAGGGAGGGGGTGGCCCCTGAGGACATCATGTGCCTGGAGAGGTCCATTCCGGAGGGCCAGGTCTGGCAAATAAATCCGAACTGTTGCAGCTTTACAGTGGCTGAAACCACCCATATACAGCTCATATTGTTGTAGAATTTGATACTAAGTTCAATTATTTGCATATAGAAAGGCCAGGACTCAGGAATGATTCTGAGAAGGAAAAATGGTTTATTGATGGCCGGCCGGACTCGGGAGCTTTCTGTTGCAAACCAGAGCCCCTAGAACAAGAATTTTGAGTTCCTTTTATACAGGGGAAGGGCTAAATCGTTCTTTGTTTCAGTGCTCAATAGGTTTGAATTAGCATGTATCTTCCACATCCTAGGTAAGCTTTTAGCATGGACTTCCTACATTCTAGTTAAGCTTTTAGCACATTTGGTTTGCATTTTCCCTGATTATTTAAAGTTTATAGAGTTTGCATTGATAAACTGTTTCCTGGGACTGGAGTCGTTGCCATAGTCATCAAGGGCAGGACTGCAGCCTCTCACCATTCCACACCCACACGTCAGGACAGACAGCTTAGGTTAAGGTTATCTCCGAAGAGACAAAGAGCCTCCCACCCTTAGCCCACATCAATATAGCTGAGTCTTCAGTCGCTCCAGATGTCCTCCTGGTCCTCTGGCTGGACTAGTCTCTAATTTTACATTCAATTATCATTCAGATATACTATTCTTGCAAGCACTTAAACCATAGATATTGCAAAAATCTACTTTGACTATGCCCCACCCCAAATCTAGTCCCTACTGAGTGGCACACATCCTTAGAGCAGTTTTTCTTCTTCTTTACAGTTAGAGTGTCTTTCAAGTATAGAGTAGTATTTTGAGGGTTTTAACATAAAAACTGCAACTTGCGTTTTACCCCTAAACGGTAGTCTTGGAGTCAGATCAAATTGCTCTTTTAAACAGTTGCATGAGAGTGCCGTTGTGAATTAGGCCATTTCCTTAGAGATGGACATTTGGGTTTTGTGTTTTTTTTTCTCTTACGATCAATGATGCTCTCAGTGGGCAAGTCCATTGTTCTGCCAGCTGCCTTCTTAGTGGCAAGCCCTAACTTGCCCTGACAAGGCCCTTGCTTTCGCCTGAGAATTTAGAGCTCTGGAATGTCAGACCTGAGAGGGACCTCAGCCAGCCCCTGCTGTACCTCCCTCATTTTTTAAAAAAGATTTATTTATTTATTTTCCTCCTTCCCCTCCTCCCGCCCCTGCTGTTTTTCTGTCTGTTGTCTCCTCAGTTTCCCTCTTCCAGGATTCACTGGGATTCAATCCTGGAGATCTGTGATGGGGAGAGAGGTTCCCTGTCAATTGCACCACCTCAGTTCCTGGTCTCTGCTGCGCTTCACCTTGACTCTCCCCTTGTCTCTCTTTTGATGCGTCATCATCTTGCTGCGTGACCCACTTGAGTAGGCACTGGCTCACCGCATGGGCACTCGCGTGGGCTCTGGCTCACCACGCGGGCACTGGCTCACTGCATAGGCACGCTTTCTCTTCTTCATTTTCACCAGGAGGCCCCAGGGATTGAACCCAGGTCCTCCCATATGGTAGGCGGAAGCTCTATCTCTTGAGTCACAGCTGCTTCCCCCTTCCTCGTTTTGAAGATGAGGAAGCTTGGACTTTAAGAAGCAAATATTTTAGCTCATGGAGAAGCAGACAGACCGCACCAGCTCCGTGGAACACCCCCTAAAACCCTGGCAACACAATCTCATCTCATGCCTGGTCCAGCCTACGGAATTGTCTATGTCTTGCTACATGAACCCATGAGGAGTGCCCAAAAGTTGACTTACCATGATAGGGTCATGATTATCACATTGTTTTCTAGTACATTCAGCTGAAAGTTTTACTTTTTTTTTTTTTTTTTTTTGGTAATGTCAATCCTTTTGGAAAGCCTAATCGTGGTTTCACACATTTCTTATTTAGTTTGCTGTTGTCGATCTTTGTTTAACTATTTAACCACTTTATTAGGACACATACGTTTTAATTACAGATCTTGAGCTCCTTATGAAATTGACAAGATCAGACACGAAAATCAAGTGCACTGTCGTCCACCCCTCCCTTGGTGGGAGCAGTGAGACCCCAGAGAGGGGGCTGCTTCTCTGTCTCCTGCACCTGTTTCAGGGAAGGACTGGCCCCTTCTCTTGGTCAATCTGTACTTACGTCAGACGGCGTTGCTTCATCCTTAAAATGATTGCTGTTTGTTGCAGCACAAAGGACAGGGGACAACATGGTTCAGGGGTGGCCCAACAATGTCCCACCCCTGTTTTTCTATGGGCCCTAAGCCAAAATTGATTTTGACATTTTTTAAAAGACTGGGGGAAAAAACTAAAAAAGGTGAACGGTTCATGACACGTGAAAATTTTAAGAAATTAAAATTTCAGCATCCACCCATAAAATACCATTCATTTCTCTATTATCTCCACAATGGCAGAGTTGAGTAATGGTGACAGAGGCCATGTGGCCGCTGACCTTAAAATATTTACTGCCCAGTCCTCTACAGGAAGAGCTTGCTGACTACAGCCATGGGCTATTGGCCTTTTTGTCAATATCTTCCTCTGGTTAGAATATTGAGGATTTTTCCCCTGTGGTTATAATAAGATTATCCTGCAACTATGTGTGAAACTACAAAGCTCTTGGTAGCTTTCAATATTCAATTATTCCTCCAGATACACGTACAAGGAAGAAAATATCTAATGGTTGAATTTTTTAACTTGTTTAACCTAGTCTCCCCCTTCACCCCACCTCCCCACCCAATTTCATTTAGAAACAAAAGACCTGTTCAGTGTGTTTGGAAGTCTGGGATAAAGCCTTTGCCTTTCTTTCCTTAAACCTAAGGATCGGTTATTGAGACATAACCGATTTTCAAGTATTTGTCAAGTTTACATTGCCTGTGTGTGTAGGTATCTTGCAACAGAGCATGAGATTCTGAGATATATCTCTATTGAAATATGTGCTAGTTCCTTTCCTGGAAACTACATTCTCATTAATCCATGTTTTAGGGTCAAGTTATATTGACCATTTAAAAAGGAATATGTCTACAGATTCTTGTGTCTTAAATTTTCAGATGTGTTTGTATTTTACACTATGATTAATAAGTCAATACAAATCGGTTAGGATTTTGATATGGCCTTAAGATTATTAATATTATTGAAGCAAATATTGAATGCTTAGTCTTTTCAAAGAGAAAATTAAAATTTTTTTCCCCGATGCATTGATTGAGATGTCCTTTTGCAAACTTATGTATAGCCTAACAAATAAGCCTGAGCATTATTTCCTAAAGAAGAACCATTAGGCATTAACTTCCTCCCAGAGTCAGCCTGATAACTACCATCTACCAGCCTGCATGCTAGCCAGTGGCAGATAAAATCTTTACTAGTCCCCTTTGTGCCCCGGTATCTAAGGAAGCTCTTTAAGAGGAAGTGAAGGTAAACCACAAAGCTGTTTTTGTCTTTGTAGACAAACGACAAATAAATCAATGAAATAATCATCAGGGAAAGCCAGTAGAAAAATGTACTTGCCACAAGCACAAGTTAATTATGGAGGCCTCTAGTGGTGAAATTTCTGGAACATATTCAGTATGCTAATTTGACTTCTTGCCACACTGCATCTTAAACCGGTAAGCTCGAAGTGAGAACTTATATTTAAAAGAGCTGTTGCCAACTACCATGTGCTAGGTTTTCTCCTCCCACTCCCAGGATACATTTATTTCCAGTGATCTACTGGCCTCTTCCCTTTTTTATTCAACCTGGGGTCTACAGTTCATCAACTAAACTATTCATGCCCTGATTTCCTCTGCACCCAATTCTACCATTGCACCCACTACTCTCTCCTCATCTTCAGGGTAGCCAAGAAAAGCTGGACAAAACCACTCACCAGAGCTCTTGGCTGGTCTCCAACTTCAGCAGTGTTATATTTTTGACATGTTAGTGCTTTTGATTTGTCCTTGGTCAGTGTTCTTTTCTCTCTCCTAGAACTCTTTCAACAATATCCTATTGAGTGCTGAATAGTGCTGCATGTATAACAATCGTGCAGTCTTTGTCATGATGCCTAGAAGAGGAGATGCACAATAATGATTTAATTGTTCACCGATCTTTTCAAACCCCTTTTCAACACTATGCCCCTTGCTCCTAGCTGATGACAGTGCCTCCTAGTTCACTGTAAAAACTGAGACTCAAAGAAATTAAAATTTCTGCCCCTTACCTACAAAATTATCTACAAATGCAGGCCTCCTCCTTTCCGTCTTACAGGGTGTGGTCTACTGAGTTATGTACTCCAATATGGACATGTTCTTAATCTCAGTCTCCTGCAGGTGTGAACTCATTGCCAATGGGCTGTCTTGACGATGCTGTTTTAATTAAGGTGTGATCCAGCCAAATGAGGGCAGCCTTAATCCAAATTACTAGAGTCCATTATAAGCAGAAGAAATTCAGAGATAATAAGAGAAAACCACAAGGAGGAGCTGGAAACTGGAAGGGAAAGGTGAGGCCAGCGCCATGTGACATGAGGCAAGGATCCAATCAAAGGACCCTATGGGCCACCAGCAACCACATCCCAACATGTAACAGACTTTGGGAAGAAAGTACCATCTTTCTGATGTCTTAGTGTTGGACTTCTAGCCTCAAAACTATGTTTCAATAAATTCCTGTTGTGTATGCAGCAGGAAGAATTAAAGTTAGGTACTCAGAATGGTAAGGACTAAGAGAGTAACTGAATGGCACCCAAGCAGGGGAAACAATATGAATAAAAGTTTTCAGACAGAAGTTCTCAAGGTCTGTTTGGGAATTGTTGGGTAGACTGATTCAGCCATGATGAACTATTCAAGTACAAGAGTAGTGAGAAAACCAAGTAGAGCAAACTGTGGAAGGGTTGTAGGACAATGGCAGATTGGGGAACTTTTATTTCATACCATGTGCAATGAATATCCCCTAGAAGTTATTAAACAAGAAGATTATGTGAAAATAAACAGCTATAAGAAGAAGACACTAGAGTCAGAAGGGGACCATATCTATTGTTATTAGATTGAATCTTCCAATCCATGAACATGGTCTGTCTCTATCTTGATTTCTTTCACCACTATTGTACAGCTTTCAGCATGTTTTTTTTTATTAGCTATATCCCTAGTATTTCATTTTTGAGCAATTGTAAATGGTATTGCATCTTTACTTTCATTTTCCATGTGTTCCTTGGTAGTGTATGGAAATACAATAGATTTTGCATGTTTATCTTGTATCCTGAGATCTTGTTGAACTCATTTATTAGTTTCAGGAGCGTTCTTTTGTAGATTACTTGAAATTTTCTATGTAGACAATTTTATCAGCTGCAAAGAGGGCCAGCTTTACATCTTCCTTTCCAATCTGTGTGCCTTCTATTTCCTTTTCTTCCCTTATTAGCTCTGACCAGAATTCCCAGCACTATGTTGAATAAGAGTAGTGAGAGTCCATGTCCCTGCTGTGTTACTGATCTCAGGGGGAAAGCATTCAGGCTTTCACTATTAAGTATAATGTTAGATGTTAGTTTTTTGTAGATACTCTTTATCAAGTCAAAGAAGTACTCTATTCCTATTTTCCTGAGAGGTTTTATTATAAATGGATATCGAATTTTGCCAATGCTTTTTCTGCAGCAATTGATATTATCGTGTGATTTTTCTTCTTTAATGTTGTTAATATGGTGGATTACTTTGTTAAGGTTCCCAAGAGAAACAGAACTGAACCAACATAAATATACATATATACAATCAGCCACAGATGTAATCAAATTACTCTAGATGCTAATCCATCTATGAAATACCCTCACTGTAACATTCAAGCCAGTGCTTGCTTGACCAAACCACTGGACACCATAACCTAGCCAAGTTAACACATGAAATTTAACACATGAAATCACATCACAATTACCGTGATTTTTTAATTGAACCAGCCTTGTATCCCTTGAATAAACTCCTCTTAGTCAAATGCTATGTAACTTTTAAAATATATTGCTAAGTTACATTTGCTATTATTTTGTTAAGGATTTTTACTTGATGTTGATGATGGATGTTGGTCTGTAGTTTTCTTTTTTGTGTAGTCCTCTTCTTTTCCTTGGAAGAGAGTATAGAATTGTGTTCATATTCTTTAAGCATTTGGTGTAATTCTCCAGTGAAACCATTTGGGTCTGGAGACTTCTTCTTTTGTTTTAAATTAAAAAATAGATTTTCTGAATAGTTACATGTTATTCAAATGTATTGGGTAAGTTGGGGTGGTTTGTGTTTTTTGAAGAAGTGCTCTACCTAAGTTGCCAAATTTATGTATGTTGATTTGCTCCTAGTATGCCATTATTGTTCTTTTGATGTGTGCAGGGTCTGTAGTGATATCCCCTGTTTCATTTATGATATTGGTAATTTGTGTCTTCTCTCCTTTTTTCTTTTCTTTCTTTTTTTTTTTAAAGATTTATTTATTTATTTAATTTCCCCCCCTCCCCTGGTTGTCTGTTCTTGGTGTCTATTTGCTGCATCTTGTTTCTTTGTCCGCTTCTGTTGTCGTCAGCGGCATGGGAAGTGTGGGCGGCGCCATTCCTGGGCAGGCTGCTCTTTCTTTTCACGCTGGGCGGCTTTTCCTCACGGGCGCACTCCTTGCGCGTGGGGCTCCCCTACGCGGGGGACACCCCTGCGTGGTGCGGCACTCCTTGTGCGCATCAGCGCTGCGCATGGCCAGCTCCACACGGGTCAAGGAGGCCCGGGGTTTGAACCGCGGACCTCCCATATGGTAGACGGACGCCCTAACTACTGGGCCAAAGTCCGTTTCCCTCCTTTTTTCTTTCTCACTCCTGCTAGAGGTTTGTCAGTTTTATTGATCTTTTAAAAAAGCAACTCTGGTTTATTGATTTTTCATACTGTTTTTCTGATTTCCACTTCATTGATTTCTGCCCTTATCATTATTACTTCTTTCCTTATACTTGCTTTGAATAAGCACTTCCTACCATTTTATCTCCAATTTCTCTCATTCCTTCTTCTGTCCAAATTCAGCTATTGAGCCATATATGTGAGCTTTTATTTAGATTTATTTTATTTATTTATCCCCCACCCCCTTGCCACTTGCTTGCTGTCTGCTCTCTGTGTCCATTCGCTGTGCGTTCTTCTGTGTCTGCTTGTCTCCCTTTGCTGTGTCATCTTGCTGTGCCAGCTCTCTGCAGGTGTGGGCCTTTGGCTGTCCACAGGCACAGGCCATCAGCTCTCCATGGACACAGGCCGTCAGCTCTCTGTGGGCACAGGCCAGCTTGCCTTCACAAGGAGGCCCTGGGAAGTGAGCTCAGGGCCTTCTGTATTGTAGACAGGAGCCCATTTGGTTGAGCCACATCTGCTTCCCCATCTGTGAGCTTTTTATTTGGGTTATTGTATTTTTCAGATCTAAAATTTCCTGTTGGCTCTTCATTATACCTTCTATTTCTCTGCTGAGGCTTTCAGTTTTTTTTCATTTGTTTTGAGTTTGTTTGTAATTGCTTCCTGAAGCATTAGTATATTGGCTGCTTCAAACTCTTCACCAGATAATTCTAATATCTCTGCGTCTCAGTTTGACATCTATTGACTGTGGGTTGTTTTTGTTTTGTTTTGTTTATTTAGTTGGAGATCTTCTTAGTTTTGGGACGATGAATGATTTTTTAAAATTGAAACTAACTTTTTGGATATTATGTTATGAGAGTCTTGATCTTATACAAACTCCCTGTTTTAACAGGCCTTTTCTGATACCACTAACATCAGAATTGGGGAGCCACCTCATTACTACAAAGAGCTGGAGGAAGAAATCTAGATTTCTTATGGCCTCAATTGACACCAGAAGGGGAGAGGATAGTACTGCTTGTGGTGGGGCAGGCAATTTGCCAGCCCTTGTGGCCTCAGTGATACCAAGGGCAGTTGGGTGGTGGTCGAAGTCCATCTAGTAGAGAATATATTAGGGAGCCTCAGTACAGCCCAGGGAGGGTGGAAGTCTAGGCTCATTGCTCAGCCTGTGCTGGCATGAGTAGGGATGGGGCTGTTTTTTTCCTGTAGTATTTGGTTAGTAAAAAGCAGTTATTGTTTACATGTTTTCTGTCTTGTTAGGCTGCCCTTTTCATGGTCCTTTGGCTAGAGAGAGCAGACTTCTACTGGGGTTTTTTTTTCTTCTTTGTCTCTGTCCATTGGTATTTATGGGTTGCTGGCTTCTTCCACACGAAATGTGGGATGTGTGATGCAAAAAGAAAACCCAAGGAACCCACCACCATGTGATTTCTTGGGTCCTGAAATCTCTAGTGGTTTACCCCTTTCCCTCCTTTTCAGAGTCTTTTTATGTTCATTTATAAGTAATGTCCAGGGTTTTGAATTGTACTTAGTGAGAGGAATAGGAAAAGGTATGTCTACTTCATCTTCATGGAAGTGGAGTGGATGTTGAATACGTAATATATGTACCTCTGGGATGTGATAAAAAAGAGCCATTATTTGACCACACACACAAACACACAAGTGCAGGCATATGTATACATTATTTTATATGAAAGTCTACTGAAGACACAGAACAAAGTATGTTGTGCTGAGAAAAAAAATAGCAGGGTGCTGACACCAACGTCTGAGAATGATCTGTCAGATATAACTGATTTAAAGCCACAGCATGCTACAAAGATTATGACTAAAGAATTACACGTAATACACTGGATTTGGAATAAGGTTTACTAGGAAAAGAAAAAATTCAACCGAATTCCTCAGATGTTCAGAGAATCAAGTTAACCTTCCTTTAATCGACATGCCCATGATGATACAATTAGAGAATTTCTACAGCAGCAAACCAGGAGATTGGTAAGAAAAGGAGAAAAAGAAGTTGTATGATGCTTTAAGAAAGAAATAAGATTAAAACTAAATTCCATTGATTTAATCAGTATTATATTGGTATTTCAAATATGACTTTATATTGAATTTATGGTCAAATAATAGATTGTGGTATATATGAAAATTGAAGCCCGCCCAAGGTTCTTAAGGTATCCTTCCATTTAGAAAATCATAACTGTTGTGTACACAATATGGCCCTTTCAACCCCTGATTTGCTTTCAGTTGTGATAAGTCAGAGGCAGGTGGAAATGGAAGTGTTCGATAAATACTTCTTTTTTTTTCTCTTTATTTATTTTTCTTAATGTTACATTAAAAAAATATGAGGTCTCCATATACCCCCACCCCCCTCACCGCACTCCTCCCCCCATAACAACAACCTCCTCCATCATCATGAGACAGTCATTGCACTTGGTGAATACATCTCTGAGCACTGCTGCACCTCATGATCAATAGTCCACACCACGTTCCATCCAGTGGGCCATGGGAGGACACACAATGGCCAGTAACTGTCCCTGCAGCACCACCCAGGACAACTCCAACCCCCAAAAATGCCCCCACACCACATCTCTTCCTCCCACTCCCTACCCACAGCAGCCACCATGGCCACTTTCTCCACACCAATGCCACATTTTCTTCGATTACTAATCATAATAGTTCATGAATAGAATATCAGTAAGTCCACTCTAATCCATTCTCTATTTCTCCATCCTGTGGACCCTAGAATGGCCGTGTCCACTCCACATCTTTGATAAATACTTCTTGATGATAATTAAATCCATCCTGGTGAATAGAAGGTACATTTGTGTACATAAAAATCCATGAGATGACAAGACCAGAAAGATAAATACAGCTGACTAAAGAATGCTACAGGATTTCTTTTCACCCCTTTCTTTTTCTTTTTTGTTATTTGACAGTTACTCATCCTCCAAACCCTCCCATACGTCTGGTTCTTCACCATTTTCATTTAAATGTCAATCTTTTCAGGAAAAAGATGGTGTAAATAACAGCAATGGTTAGGAATAGAATTCGATTTGAAGTCAAGGTAAAACACAAACCATCTATAATATTTCTTTACTCTCTGTCATATATTTATCAGTAGGTACATGTCCTTTCTTAATTTCTGACCTCTCAGGTAATTATTTCTATCCTGCTACTAATAAACATCATTATTTCTTATGCCTGTATCTACTCTTTTTAATTAAAGCAACAATATTCTCTCCTTGAGAACAATGCTGCATTTTGAAATCTGGCCAGTCACTCCTTCTTGAAAATTTCTGTCCCAAATCCTTCTGGACTCTTTGACTGTCTGGGTGAGGCAGGGCTGGTTTCGAATCCTGCTCTGCTCTAACTTCCTGCATGGTTTCAGGCAAGTCTGTCAGCATGTGCTCACTGCATGTCTCTGGGTCACATTTTAATTAAAGCAGGTGCATTGTTTTGTTAGACAAAATTCAACTGCACATTCAATAGACTACAGGATAGCGTAAACATAACTTTTATATGCACTGGGAAACCAAGAGTTCACGTGACTAACTTTACCCTGACATTGACATTGCCGTAGTCTGGAATTGAACCCATAATATCTCCAGTGCATACCTGTATTTAGAATTACTCTTACTTACGATCTAATTGAATTTGTCCAAAGTTTTTTGGGATGGGCCAGTACTTTTCCAGATACGACCCTCGCCTCTCTTATGCAAATTCAAGTTCCAACTCCTCGACTATCCGTGAGAAGCGAGAGCCAAAATTTCTTCTTATAAAATCAAAATAATAAGACCCATATTTAAGTTCTTCTAAAGAAAGCAGAAGAACTGAAAGTAATTTCATAAAACTAATGTTACCTGAGGAAAATATTCAAAGATAATTTTTCCATTTCTTAATCAGCTGCATTTTGTATGCTCATAATTTCTTCCATTCTCCTTTTTTTCCGTGAATGGAAAATAATAACATCCTAAAGTAGAAAGGTACATATAAGGTTAATTGACTTACAGAAAGGAAATTGGAAGCTGCCAGTTTTTCTGAATTGTAATCACAGTAAATAGAGCTTTGCATTCTTCTAGACAAATCCCTGGGTCTGGTTTCACGTGCTACATATCATATTTTTTATACTTCATATTTCTTTCATGAAGAATTTTTGAGTAATCAGGAGGAAGATTTAAGAAGAAAACGGATGTATTTTAATGTTGCAAGGTATGAAAGGAAGGACTCACCACTCTTATCTGTCAGCCTTTTTTAGGTAACACATTTAGTTTTGATAATAAACTGACTCCTATCCAAGCAGTCTTTATTTGATTAATGTGGCAACTTGGCAAAATCCTGTTCCATGCGTCAAAATGAAGGTAATATGCATAGTCTTTGGTTTAAAAGAAGAAATTATTCTCAGCTAACGTTACTTGAACCCCATGACCAAGATAGAATGTTGATCCAAACAAAAATAGACCCTTTCCTGTAGAGAAACTTAACATCTAGTATGACTTAAGGTATAACACACAGAGGTTAACAACATTTTAAATGTGTCCAGTCATTTAGTAATAATCAGGAAGGGAGTTACAGACAATACTCCATGGCCACTGACATCTCTGCATGAATAAGCATGCTGTAGATAATAAAGCTAACATTATAACTTAATGTATATTTGTTGGTCAGATGAGAGTCATGGTTGGAAAATGATTGAAAAGTTATACCCTATTCAAAAGAAACAGATAGGAAGCAAACGGAACTCAAACTCTTGAGCACCTGCTTTTCACTTGGGAGGCCCCAGGTTCAGTTCCTGGTACCTCCAAGAAAACCCCAAAAACAAAAAACAAGCAAACAAATGGGAAAAAAAAAACAACTACAGGGAGCCAATGTGGCTCAGTGGTTGAGTGTCAGCTTCCCACATACAAGATCCCAGGTTCAATCCCTGGGCCCCAATACCTAAAAAAATAAAGAGAGAGAGAGAGAGAGAGAGAGAGAGAGAGAGAGAGAGAGAGAGAGAGAGAGAGAGAGAGAGAGAGAGAGAGAGAGAGATAGCAAGAAATGAGATCTAATTTACATGCCAAAAATAGATCACCTTTGAGTTCTCATTTTTGCGCACCTGAGCATCTAATCAATCACCAATCCAATTGATTTTGCCACCAAATATATCTTGAATCAGTCTACTTTGTCCACACCCTTGCCACAGCCTGGTTCAAGCCATGGGAGACTTGTCACAGCCTCTTTTTTTTTTTGTCTTTATTTTTGTAATGTTACATTAAAAAAATATGAGGTCCCCATATACCCCCCACCCCCCTCACCCCACTCCTCTCCCCATAACAACAACCTCCTCCATCATCATGAGACATTCATTGCACTTGGTGAATACATCTCTGAGCACCGCTGCACCTCATGGTCAATGGTCCACATCATAGCCCACACTCTCCCACAGTCCACCCAGTGGGCCATGGGAGGACATACAATGTCTGGTAACTGTCCCTGCAGCACCACCCAGGACAACTCCAAGCCCCGAAAATGCCCCCACATCTCATCTCTTCCTCCCACTCCCTACCCCCAGCAGCCACCAAGGCCACTTTCTCCACACCAATGCCACATTTTGATGGCTAATCACAATAGTTCATGAATAGAATATCAGTAAGTCCACTCTAATCCATACTCTATTCCTCCATCCTGGGGACCTTAGAATGGTTGTGTCCACTCCACATCTATATCAAGAGGGGGCTTAGATTCCCCATGGATGCTGGATGCAATTCTCCTGCTTTCAGTTGTACGCACTCTTGGCTCCATGGTGTGGGGGTTGACCTTCTTCACCTCCATGTTAGCTGGCTAGGGTAAGCCCAATAAACCAGAGTGTAGGGGTTGCAAGTCTGTTGAGGCCCAGGGCCTGGCTATCACATGGTCAGTCCAGAGATTCAGGTCCCCTGGGTATACACTAAACCCCAGCACCAACTACAGTTCCAGTAAAAGTAACAGGAGAGGCTTGTGGACAAAGATCACATCTGAGTCCAGATCCATCACACAGAAACACGAACTCCAAAGTAGGGCCAACTGACATGGCACTGAACTCCATCTGCCATGACCATAGAACCTGTGGCCCTCAGAAGAACCAATACCTGGGGTATCTACTTTATCTGTCTCTGGGACTCTTCTCCCTCCGTCTCCTCCCCCTGATCATAGTTACTGGGTAGAGACTAGAAGATGCTACAAAGACACTGCCTTCTCTTTAACACCCTTTAAGGACCTCACTGCACTTGGATAAACCCTTGATTTCTTAAAGGGCTCCCAGCCACATTTCCACATTTTACGCTATTTTTCCTCACTGGTCCCAGCCACACAGTCCTTTTTTTAGGTCTTTCGATAGATACACCGAGCTTATTTCACACTCAAGGTTTTGTGTTGTGTGTGTGAGTGCCTTTCTTTTTCCTCTCTGTTCTTTGTACAGGCTGCAGGTCCACTTCTCTTTGCCTAGATAATTCCTAGTTTATCTTTTGCATTTCAGCTCGAGGGATGTTTTCTCAAGAAAGACTTCCGTGTCTCTCCAAGCTGTGCTAATTCATTCTACTAATCATTCTTATAGGGACTTACTGCCAAGCAGTCATAACAGTTGCATTGATATATGAGCCTTGTGGTTATTTGTTTAGGGACCATTTTCCAACCAGAATGCAGCATCTCATTCTTTAAAAAGAAAAATTTTAAAAAACTTTAAAAAAAATTTTTAAAGAAGCTTTAGATTACAGAAATGTTACATAGAAAATATAGGGGATTCCCGAATACCCCACCCCCTCCTCCTCCCCATTTCCCCCCCTTAAAACAACATCTTTCATTAACGTGGTACATTTGTTACATTTGATGGACACATATTGAAGCATTGCTACTAACCACAGTCTATTGTTTACATTATGGTTTATACTTTGCACCGTACAATTTTATAATTTTGACAAAATGTATAACGGCCTGTATCCATCGTTCCAATGTCATTCGGGACAATTCCAAGGTCCCCAAAATGCCCCATGTTACACCTCTTCTTCCCTCTCCCTGCCCTCAGAACCTCTGGTGGCCACTGCCTTTATATCAATGTTACAAGTTCTTCCATTGCTAGAATAAACAGAAGTCTACTTTAGTCCATAGTTGCATTTCCCCCTTATGTTTGTTCATTCCTCAGTCTTGAGGATTCTGGGATGGTGATGCCCACTCTGCCTCTAATTGAGAGGGGGCTTAGACCCCATGGGGCAGATGGATGGAACTATCTTGCTTGCGGTTGTAGATACTTCCTTACTGTAGCTCCAGAGTTTATGTCACAGCATAATTAATAAATATTTCTTGAGTAAATGTATATTGCAACCAGAATGGTACAAACTAATGACAACTGAAAGCACTGGTAACTGAAACCCAGCTGGCAGGAATGATAAAGATATCAGATAATGAAACCGGCACCCCCAAAATTCTCTCCTGGGAAAGTCCTGCCAGTTGCTGATGCGAAAAATACCTCAAAGCTATAATTATCTGAGTGAGCTGACATGTGAGTGTGAATTAATTTACTAGATCTTTTTGTATCTTGACAGAGAAAGGAAGTCATTCATTTAAGAAATATTTACTGGGCCCCCATATTAATCACTGGGGATATACAGTTACACTTGCCCCTAAAACTATCAGGAATAGGAAATACTACAAAAATGGAGGCCCACATGTTGCATATTTTAAACTAATTAAAAGTTATGTATAAAATAAATTATATCTCCATACCACAACAATTGTCGTTGCAGAATAACACTTTTTTAAAAAAAGTATAAAACTATGGATTTTTTATGATTGAGAGTCAGTAAAATATCAAAGATGACTAAATTTAATTTTTCTTGTCTAGCTCTGGGTGTTGGTAAGCTAGTGATATTTGGATGGGTAACAAAATTAAAACACATGTATCTCAAAAATATTATATTCCATACATTTTATTTTTCTTGTCTCATGTTCAGAAAAATTAATTAATTATGTTGTCATAATCAAGTTTCTCACATACATTGTATTTTATGGACAACTAATGCCAGATTAGATAGCCTTTCTTGATTATCTAAGTTAGTTTTTTACTCCATTTCATTTTAGAAAAATTTCATTCAACCCAACGCAGCTGAAGTTGTTAATAAACTTCTTTAAGCAATTATCAAATTCAGATATAAACCATGACTTTTACATTTCATGTTAACACTTTGTAATGAAGTCCCGTAACTTATCATTGTTATCAGAGAATATATTGCAAAACAGTTTATTTCGTCAGAGAATATTGCTAACACTCATACCACTATTTTCACCACTTCTTATAAAGTAACATCTAGTTGCCCTTAGTAAATATTAAAGAATCTGGTACCCTTTCCCCCTTATATCTAGGCTAATGCATATAAATTTAAGAATAATATGAATTGTTTAACATCACAAAACATTCCTCAGGTGGCATGTGCAAGTTTTGCAAATCCCAAAGTAATTCCTGAGTATTTCTTGGATCGTGAGTTGGGTCATGAAAAGAAGCACAAAACTGTACCCTTGGCACTGCTGGGAAGCAACATTTTGATAATGCAAGATTTTTTTTGCCTGTGCCTGAGATAATAATGCCTTTGAAAATTAATTTACCTTTTCTCTTACCTAAGTGCACCTACTGCTCAAAGCTTGCCCCACACACTGAAACAGCACCTCTTTTGTTTTTGAAGATACAGGGTAAGAGTTTAGAAATGTATTTCTTTTTGTTTTGTTTTTAGTTGGTACTGGGCACTGAACCCAGAACCTCAAACATGAGAAGCAGGTGCTCAACCACCGAGCTACATCCGCTCCCCAATGAGAGTTGGTTTTTTTTGTTTGTTTGGTTTTTTTTTGTTGTTGTTGTTTGTTTTTAGGAGGTACTGGGGATTGAACCCAGGACCTTGTCCATGGCAAGCAGGCACTCGGCCACCGGAGCGTCATCCCCTCCCCGGAAACGTATCTCTTGATTCTTGAACAGTCTTAGTCATGACAGCGCGTCTTCTGGGTCAGGGTTGGTGCTGTGTAGGTACGTTCTTTAAGAATTGTGCTCTTTGCTCATCTGTGCGTGTTTGTGGATGGGGAAGCCCTCCAAAGCACAGGGCCCTGGGCAGAGGCCCTTCTTTGCTGGGTCCAGGGCTGGTGTTGTAGACACTGGTGAATAGTTGCTCTCCCTCCAGAGGCAGAAAGACTAGTGGAGGATGCAGACCAGGAAAAACACTGCAATGCAGGATATAAATCAAGGTGCTCTGGAAGCAGACAGGAGTTCCACCTCACTCTACCTCGGGGGGATCAGGTAAGGGCTCATGGAGAAAGCGATGTTTAAACTGAGAGCGAAGGGTGAGCGAATGTTGGCCAGGCTACAGAGTCTGGAGGAAAGGAAGAGAATTCCAATTGAAGGAACAGCTTGTTGGAGGATTAACATGCTGTGGGCCAGTGTAGAGATTTGGAGGAGGCGAGTAGGGAAAGGGTGAGAGGTGAGGTGAGTCCCTTAGGCAGACACCAGATTAAAAGGCTGTGAACCATTTTAAGGAGCATGGACTTTATCCTGAGGGCCACGTGAGACCTTGGAAGGATGTTAAGGTTTTTGTTGTGGGGAGGCAGTCTGGGTGCCCTGTGGAGATTGGATTGGAGATGAATGAGAGTGGAAATAGAAGAGCCAGTGGGGGGAAGCAGATTTGGCTCAACTGATAGAGCATCCGTCTACCACATGGGAGGTCCAGGGTTCAAACCCAGGGCCTCCTGACCTGTGTGATAAGCTGGCCCATGTGCAGCGCTGATGTGCACAAGGAGTGCCGTGCCACGCAGGGGTGTCCCCCATGTAGGGGAGCCCCACACTCAAGGAGTGCACCCTATAAGGAGAGCCGCCTAGCACGATAAAAGCGCAGCCCACCCAGGAGTGGCCCCCCACACACGGAGAGCTGATGCAAAAAGATGATGCAACAAAAAGAGACACAGATTCCTGATGCCTTGACAAGAATACAAGTGGACACAGAACACACAGCAAATGGACACAGAGAGCAGACAACTGGGGGAGGGGGAGAGAAATAAATAAAAAATAGGACTTTAAAAAAATAAATTTAAAAAAGAAAAAAAGAAGGCCAGTGGGACAACATGCAGTGACCCAGGAGAGAAATGAGAAGCCCTGATCCAAGGCACTGCCCATGGGGTGGAGAGGGATGGAAAGATGCAAAGATGTGATGGAGAGATTAAGTCCATGTGAAGAATGAGGAGGAAGGAATCGAGGAATCCATTTAACTTCCAGTATATTTGGCCTGAGCATCTGGGTCCCGGAGGCTGGGCCATCATGAAGATAAATCATGAGGATCGGGAGCAGCGAGTTGGCGGAGAAAGGTGATATATCCAGTTTCAGACATTTTGAACTCAAGTTGCCTCCTTGGACATCCAGAGGAGCCCATCAGCAAGGGAATGTAGTCTGGAGATCAAGAAATAGGTCTCAGGGAGAGATACAGCTTTAGATTTAGCTGTGCATAAATGGCGTTTAACACCATGGGAAGGCAAAGGATGACCATTGTGGGGGTGGGAATTCACCGTACCTTCTTTTATTTTTTTTAAGATTTATTTATTTATTTCTCTCCCCTCCCCCCCCCCCCCACCCCGATTGTCTTTCTCTGTGTCTATTTGCTGCGTTTTCTTTGTCTGCTTCTGTTGTTAGCCGCACGGGAATCTGTGTTTCTTTTTTTGTTGCGTCATCTCATTGTGTCAGCTCTCTGTGTGTGCAGCACCATTCCTGGGCAGGCTGCACTTTCTTTCACGCTGGGCGGCTCTCCTTATGGGGCGCACTCCTTGCGCGTGGGGCTCCCCTATGCAGGGGACACCCCTGCGTGGCACGGCACTCCTTGCGCGCATCAGCACTGTGCACGGGCCAGCTCCACATGGGTCACGGAGGCCCGGGGTTTGAACCGCGGACCTCCCATGTGGTAGACGGATGCCCTAACCACTGGGCCAAGTCCTCTGCCCTCCCCACTGGATCTTCTTGGATCTTGGCACAATGACTTCACAGAAAATACCTAATGGTATCACCTGCTCTTCAGATCCTCAAAATGCAGGAGGCCAACTCCAAACAGGCCAAACTCTGTACTTGGCTATATTGAATATATTCTCTTTTCATCAAGAGCTCAGTCTCCAGTCCTTCAGCATGACTAGACATCTCCCTATCTTTTCATTTTGACTAGTTAATGAATCAGTAGTTACCGTGGTGGTGACCTCCTCGCATCAGCAGACCTTGGACAAGGTCTTTCCCATTCAAGAGGTGTCTTGGCTCTTCCAAACTAGTAGGGAAATTTTCAGCAAGTTCCCTTCCAGGAAATTCTCCTGCTCTTCTGAAACCTGAATGTTCACTTCAAAATGAAATAAAGCAGCTGGTTTCCATATGGGTCCAATGAGCTGTCAAATGAAATTCCTTTGCAAGACTCCAGGTTTCCACATGGCAAATAAAGTCGGGGGCGGGGGGGGGGAGGCTGAAAAGTGTTGGGACCGGTTTATCCAACGCTGTAGAGATTTATCAACTGAGCCCTCATTGTAAAGATATTCTCTACCCTCTTGCTAAAAATGATGCATTATTTCCTGACAATGTCAGTTAATGCAGTGTCAGTTAATGCAAGATGGAGACACTTATTACTTTTGTCATTCAACAGAATGGTGAAAATCAAAAGCAAGAGGGGAGCAGATGTAGCTCAAGTGGTTGAGCACCTGCTTCCCATGTATGAGGTCTTGGGTTCAATTCCCAGTACCTTCTAAAAAAACTCCAAAAAACCAAAGAACAAGTGATAGAGGAATTTCTTTGAGAGGGAGGACAGAGAGATGCTCATAAGCGGTGATATAAAATGAGGTCCTCACCCCTTCCCTTACCAAACCAGATGAGTAGCTTTCGGCTAAGAGGTATGTTTGAGCAAAAACATGGTAAATAGAATATATTTTTTAATAAACTCTTTTATTTTTGTTGGCTTTCTCCCCATAATGGCAAACGTTAATTAAGCTGCTATTCAGGAAAGCACAGAAGTGGATATGGCCAGAGTTTCAAATTCGTGGGTGTGCTGTATAAAAAGAGACTACAAACCCACAAAATGCTCAACGAGCCAGCCACGTCTCTTAAAGGGATGGTGACGTGGTGCCAATGATACGGGATCTTCGTGCTTTTTTGTAACTGCACCATCATGAACTCCTGGGCAATTCTATGAACAACTGAAGCGTGCTATAGATATCTGTGGCCACCAATTTGGAGAGGGACCAAAAAGAAGGTTCCAAGGTTCCTTTCGACTTTGTGGGAAAGGACTTGTGACCTTGACTAGCTGGCTTCCATTCTCCCAGGTTTTTGTTTTCCACGGACAGTGGAAAAAAGTGTTTGAAAAATGACAAAAATAGAGTTCCCAGAGGAACTAGATAGATCATATCAATAACGACAAGATTCATTGTGCGCTTATTTAAGCAAGCTAATTGACAATCCGCTCAGGGTAGCAGAACATCTGGATTTCGGCGACAGTGGCCTCAGGTGTCAGTTCCTGCAGGACCTTCCCAGAGAGCTGCTTCCTTTGCCTTCCGCCGCCGTGAACCTCCCGTTAGTGCCTCTCTCTTATTTGCGTTTCGCCCAAGACAGGCACTCAACAGGTGGCCACCCTTGCCTCCCCGCCACCCAATGGAAATAGCAGTTCCTATATTAAGCAAATGACCCCGAGGTGTCTAAGCCAGTTGCTAAAAGGGAGGATGACATAGCCTCACCCCAAGGAAACTGCCTCTTGCCCTCCTGTGACTTTCAGATGATCTGGAGCGAGAATTAACCTGAACGTTGATAAACTTCACTCGAAGGTTTCCAATGCCGAGGCACACTGTTCACGATGCCTGAGGAGCCGTTCCCTGGCCAAAACCGTCGTCATTTCTAACTTTAGCGATATGCTCTCTCTCCTCCGCCAAGCCTTCTCTAAATTCTATGGGGCATTGTTAGTAAGTACCCTTGTTTATGTTTTTAAAAAGCACTTTGGAATGCGTGGTTTATTTAGTTTTGAAGGTGACCCCTATCCTATTTGGAAGCCAAATGGGCCCGACAGTTAGGTCATTATTTTTTTTTTAACAGTAACGAGTGACATTTGTAATTGCTTTTCCTCACCTCTTAATATTTTACTGAATGTGAAACTTAGAGGATGCTTTGCTTTTAAACGCTCACTTTCTGGTGTTTTTCTGTCCTTGTCGAGGTCTAGGCTTATTCAACTCTACTTCTGTTTTTTCTTTCATTTGGGGCTTGCAAAAGTGTCCTGTGCTGTGCAGGGACTTATTCTCCGTCAAATGTTATTTGATCTTATTCTTGCATTCCCTGAGGATCAGTTACTCTCATGTGTCTCTGGACAAGTATTGATCACTGGGTTGAGATGCTCTTGTGCTTGCGATAAAGTTTTCTAGTCATTTCTTTTACTTGGCCGTATTTGTTGAAAGTGGTGAATTTAGTTTACACAGAGTCTCTAACCAGGAGGGAAGAGTTGGGTTTACCTCTTTTTACTACTCCCTCCCCTTACTTTTCTTTCTCTTTCTCTCCTTATTTTATCCTTTGTATTAGTCAGCTGGAAGGGTGGTGCTGATGCAAAGTACCAGAACTCTGTTGACTTTTATAAAGGGTATTTATTTGGGGTAGACGCTTACAGTTAGCAGGCCCTAAAGAGTCCAACTCAAGGTAGCATAAGAGATACTTCCCCACCCAAAGTCTGTTGCCATGTGTTGAAGCAAGATGGCGGGTGATGTCTGCGAGGGTTCAGCCTTCCTCTTCCTCTTAAGGCTCTGTGGTCCCAGCTTCTTCCCATCTCAGCTGTAGGCTGACATAGGGCTCATAAGCTATCCAGCTCATCTCTCTTTCTGGGTCTGTTTCTATGGGGCACTCTCTCTTCCTGCATACCTGCTTCTGTGTGTCTCCTTCCATGTGAGAGTCTGTTTTAGCCGCTGAGTTGCACTCTAATGCCATGGTTGGATCAAAGCCCTAACTGTAACATAATTTAATCAGGCGTCTCAGCTGAATCTAACACAATCAAAGGGTTATCATGCCAGAGGAACAGACCAGTTTACAAACATAAGCTATATTTCTTTTTGGAATTCCTATGTAATATCAAACTGCCACATCCCTCTAGTCTTCTTCTCTTCCTCCCTTATTCTTCCCTTCTTATGACAACAGATGCTGGAACGGTCCTAGAGGGCTTTGCTCTACCCTATAAAGTCTGGTCACATGGATAACTCATGCCCATTGCACCAGTTCAGTTCTTCCTTATGAACACCACTGAACTGAATTGCATCTTTGCTGATTTGCCATCCTTTCCCCCAACACTAGACACGGTACCCTGTTGGCAGTCCTGGAGGAAGGGATGAATTTAATTGGCCAATATCACGAATAGCTGCAAAAGAGCCAATGGCCTGTTGAGCTTCCTTCTAGCTTTCTGTGACCCTTGATCTCCTTTTCCAATCTTTGTTTTCTTTGGTTAGCATTTCTATTTATTATTTTTCTCTCCTTATTTTCGAGTAGATGAGATGCATAGATAGGTGATTACATAAACAAATGCCTGCCATCTGCTTTGCATTGTTCATGGGTAACCCAAGGACCCCCAAACCCAAGTGACCTCTCTTCCATTTGAAGATAAAATATTTAGGTAGGGGGTCCTTAGAAAATGCCATGTGCCTTGTGGGATATAACGGTACCAATGGCAGCAAGCGGATAAAATATATAGGAATGTGGCGTAATGGGGGTGCAATAGTTCAGGAAACTTCATGGAGAGGGTCAGCCCTCCACTGGATTTTGTGGGATCAAAGACTTTTAGTAGGGGTTGAAATTCCAGGCTGAACGCACAGTGGTCTTAAGAACATGGAGGTGAGAATTACATGTGTAAGAGAGAGGGGACCCCACACTGGCTGTCGTTTTGTGTTGGGTGAGTAGTAAGGATCCAGATGGGAGCCGTGTTGGCAGAGAGGTGGGAGGCACTCGAGCGGGGAGTGGCAAACCAGAAGAGCTATTTCAGGGGTATTAGCTTGGCAGGGATCAATGCATTAGAGTGGGGAGAGACTGAGACCAGGAAATGTTTTGGGCCGTTGTGTACTAAGTAGCTCCTAGGGTGAGCAAGACCTGAACTGCCATGGGAGTAATGAAAATAGGAAGGAGGTATCCAAAAGGGCTCCTGAGGTCAAGTCCTGACAATTCTTTAACTAAAGACTGGAATCCATGGCCCAGCTCTTCTCTTTCATATTGTAAAAGACATATTGTGTATATTCCCTTTTCATACCTAAATCTCATGACTCAGATGTCATAACCATATAGAAAAGGAGAGTTAGCATATCGCAACCAAGTTCAGGTTTCCCAAAATTAATCGCCGATGCCTGAATTTCCAGACCCTAAAGTTTTTCCATGTTTGTTTTGGTCATTATATTTAAGAACTATCAAGAATATAGTATATAAACTGTGTACTGTTAATTATGATAGTTGCTGTAAACCAGTTGTGACCAACTTTAAATTAATTATGTGATTACTTGGTGTTTTCCTTTCATTAGTGTTCTTTGTAAAAAGTCATAACAGAGATGTGCCTGCCAAATAGAAAGGTCCATTATTATCTGTTCATGCCAGGTATATTCAGAGGTGGCCACCAGCAGAGATTTTTCTAAAAAATCTAAAAGAATAGATCGATGTCTCTGACCCCAAGGACATGGGGCTCCATGTAGACATGTGGCCATTTAGATTTGCAACTATCCACTCTGCGGAAGGACTTGCTGTAGTAAAGAAACAGTGTTTCCCAAATAAAATGCTTATGACCATTTTACAGAAGAGGAAAGCAGGCTTAGCTTGTTGACATAACTTGTTCAAGTTATTCAGATAGTAAGTAGTGAAACTAGGATTCCAGTCTAAGTAGTCTCACTGCAGAACACTGGCCATTCTGTAGCACTGCCTCCCAATGAAGGGTCTTATGTCTAATTTATAGAAGAGAAAAACCAAAGATGGAGGAATTAAATGGATTTGCCCAAGGTTGCGTTCCTAGTAAATGGCAGCCGTCTTTTAACACATAGCGAGGTATTCTCTTTTAAGATTCCTGAGAACTGTGCAAAAGTGTGTCTACCTGGGCACAATTTTAACCTGCCAAGTTAAAGTGGAGAATCTGATTTGATGGAAATGGTTTGGCTTTCTATGCTGACATGCCTATTTTTCTGCATTAACTTTGGGGCTTTGATGCTGTCTTTAAATGAATGGACCAGTTTCACCCTGACCCTGTAGCACGGAAAGGTTTCATTTAGCCTCTCTCATTTATGTACTTAGGACGATCCCATCCACTTTCCCAGCAGAGTGGATTTATGCAAACAGTCACAGGAGAGAGACCTCTGGCGCTCCCATATTGGATGCTAGCCATAGATTTAAGAGTGGTCAATGACCCACAGACAGGCAGGGGTTCTTCACTCAAGAGTTTGTAATATTTTGTGTTGCAGAGACACTCAGTCTCCTTGGAAGCCTAAGTGTCAAAGCTTGACCCTCTTCCCTCCCCGCCTCACCTTGGACCAGCCCCAAAGCCACCTCCCAGGGTCCTTGAGCCCCCCACATATATCCCCAAACCTGGAGTCACTTGGGGAGGGGTCTGGCATACCTGCCACCTTACTGGGGAGAGGACCTCAGCTGGGACGCCTCTGCTCTGCTAGATTAAAGGCCTCGAGAGGATGTTGGTGGTTTCCATGCCAACCTGGTGTCAGTCCACCTTGACAGTTGTTTTAGTTGCCGGAAATGGGTTGGCTTTTGCAATGGGGATTTAATAGCTTACAAACTTACGGTTCTGAGGCCGTGAAAATGTCCAAATCAAGGCATCATCAGGAAATGATTTCTCCCCCAAGACCACCTGCTGAAGATCCTGGGCTCCTCTGTCACATGGCAAGGCACTTGGTGGCACCTGCTGGGCTGTCTCTTCTCTTCCAGGCTGCATTGCTTTCCACTTCTGGCTTCTGTGGCTTTCTCTCTTCATCTGAATTACATTCTCTTATAAAGGACTCCAGGAAGAGGATCAAGTCCCACCCTGGGTCATGCATTACTGAAGTAATCTAATCAAAAAGGTCCTAGTCCCGATCGGTGCACACCCACAAGAAGGGATTCACTTTGAGAATATAATTTTTCTGGGGTACAATATAGCGCCAAACCATCACATATGTAAAAATTATTTGTGGCCTTCCCTAACCGTGGTGCAGTCTCTGCAGGAGGAGACTGCCCGCAGGGCAGGTGCACTGCTCTACTTGCCGAGCCAGCTGCTTCTCTCGGTCCACTCGTGATGGGGACTGCCTCCCCCAGGGCAGTCTTCATTGATTTAAATGTGGATGGTTTTCGTTCTGAAGCATCAGATTTCTGCTTATGAACTATGGAAAAGCCTCCTTAAATTCACAAGGCTCCGACCAGCTGGCTAGGATGGCTGACTTCCAATTGCCCACACCTGTCCATTACCTGCCTGTCACGCTGGCCTGCCCAGGGAGAGAGCACCTGTGACCCCCAAGGGGCTGTCACACCCACGCCTCTCAGGCGTACAGTCTGGCACCTGCTCCCTGAGATACGTTGCGAACTTTAGAAACTGGAATTGAACAGGCTCCATGTTACTATCACTCCCTTCTAGGTGTTCTTTTTTTTTTTCTCTCTATTTTTTAAAAATATAAGAGGTCCCCATATACCCCTCGACCCCCTCACCCCACTCCTCCCACATCAACAACCTCTTTCATCATCGTGGGACATACACTGCATTTGGTGAATGCATTTTGGAGCACTGCTGCTGCCCACATGGATAGTGGTTTACATTGTAGTTTACACTCTCCCTCAGTCCACCCAGTGGGCCATGGCAGGACATACGATGTCCAGCAGCTGTCCCTGCAGGACCACCCAGGACACTCCAAGTCCTGAAAATGCCCCCACATCTTATCTCTTCTTCCCTCTCCCTGCCCTCAGCAGCCACCGTGGCCACTTTCTCCACATCAATGCCACAATTTCTTCCATGACTAATCACAATAGTTCCATAGTAGAATATCAGTAAGTCCACTCTCATCCATACTCTATTCCTCCATCCTGTGGACCCTGGGATGGTTATGTCCACTCCACCTCTATATCGAGAGGGGGCTTAGATTCCACATGGATGATGGATACAATTCTCCTGCTTGCAGATGTTCTTATTTTTGTTCATTCGAGTAAATATCGGTAGTTTGCCACACTACAGACATTTGTTTTTTCACTCTTTTCCTTGGCTCGGCTCTAAGGGCCATCCATGCTATCCCCGGCAGGTATATATATATTCAGGGCTCTATCAGCAGGGGTTTCCCCAAAAACCTTAAAGGACCAGGCCACCCCGAGCCCCCGGGCTTGTGTTTGTCTTCATGTCTATTTCTGCACTAATAAAGGAACAGAGAAACATCAGGTACAAGGAGTTGACAACACCAAGGTTTTTATTAATGGGAGAAATATTTTTACTGGAACATTCTTACATCTGTAGACTAGAGTTTCATGGCCCTAACCATATAATAAGAAGCAGAGTTTTGGAATTTACCAGTGGGCTAGACGGTCTTAATTATTTTAAAATAGTTTCGGCTGCTTGCACTGATGTGATTTAAAGTTGTCACGGAAGAAAGAGTGAAATATGTTTTTCCTCTTCCAAAACGTCTTGCTTCCATTCTGCTGACGCCTGGCGTGGAACAGAACCAGGGGCAGATGCTCTTTCTCATAAAATGTAGGTCGTTTACAAGAAACGCCTTGAGGTTAAATGCCTTTAGAAACAAGAGGCCGTTCAGGATCGGTGGGCACAATAATCCTTTTTCCCTCCAAACGAGGCCTGGCCCTTCGGGGGAGCTGGAGCGTGATGTGAGCGGCAGGCAGAAGCGGCTGTCTGCGAGACCGTGGTGTGAATCAACGAGCGCATTGCATTGTCACAGGTGGAAACATGCACGCTCCTTTGTCCCGCAGGGCCAGAAACACACTTTCCACCCCCAGAGGTGCGATTGGCCCAGCCCCTGGGACGCAGGCGCTTCTCTGAGCCGGTGTGCAGATGAACCTGGAGGCGGAGGTTCTGGATTGGGGAGAGGCCGGGGAGCGCGGGCTTCGGGTTCAGGTTCTGCGGGAGGAGCCGGCGGTCCAGCGGGACCTCGCCTCCCATCCTCGCCGTCCCCCGGGGCTGCAGGGGCAGTGCCCCGTGCGGGCACCGCGACCCTCCCGCAGCCGAACACCTCCTGGGTCTGCGCAGCGGCGTGTAGTCCAGTGAGGCCGGTGTGCGTGTCCCCGTGGCGCAGGCCGCTCCCTCCCGAGGTCACGCCCGCGCCTGCGCAGCACCCCGCGGCGCCCTCCTCGGCCGCCTCCGGAGCCCACGCCGGCGCGCCCTTCTCTTTCTGGTCTTGACTTCCTGTGTGTGTGTGTGTGTGTGTGTGTGTGTGTGTGTGTGTAGGTGTGATGGCGTGTGTCCGGGTCGGTCCCTCTGTCTGGGAGTCTCTGTGTGTCTGTCCATCTGTCTCTGTCTCCATTTGTGTATCTGTCTGTGGGTCCGTGTGTGTGTCTTGTGTGTGTCTGTGTGTGTCTCTGTGTGTCTGTGTGTTCATTCATATGCCTGTGTGTCTGTGTGTCTCCGTGTTTGTGTATCTGTGTGTGTGACTCTGTGTGCCTGTGTGTCTGTGTTTGTGTATCTGATTATGTATCTGTGTGTCTGTGTGTGTGTCTGTTTCTGTCTGTGTTTCTGTGTGTGTGTCCATCTGTGTGTCTGTGTCCATGTGTCTGTGGGTCCGTGTGTGTGTGTATCTGTGTCTGTGTATCTGTCCATCTGTCTGTGTGTGTCTATGTTTATGTCTCTGTGTGTCTGTCTGTGTTTGTGCATTCGTCTATGGGTCCGTGTCTGTCTGTGTATCTGTCTGTCTGTGTGTCTGTGTCTATGTGTTTCTCTGTCTGTCTGTGTGTATCTGACTATGGGTCTGTGTCGGTCTGTCTGTGTCTCTGTCTGTGTTTGTGTATCTGTCTGTGGGTCCGTATGTGTCTCTCTGTGTCTGTGTGTGGGTCTGTGTTTGAGTACCTGTCTCTGTGTCTGTCTGTGTGTGTCTGTGTGTCTGTGTGTATCGGTGTTTGTGTTTCTGTCTGTGTCTCTGTGTGTGCCTGTGTGCATCTGTCCATCTGTGTGCGTGTCTGTCTGTGTTTGTGCTTCTGTCTGTGGGTCCGTGTGTGTCTCTCTGTGTCTGTCTGTGGGTCTGTGTGTCTGTGTGTCTGTGTGTCTGTGTGTCTGCCTGGTCCCAGGCCTGGCTCGCGCCTCCCACTCCTTGCGTGCCGTGATCCTGTGCTGGGCAGCTCCCTCTCACCGGTCGGGTATGACCTGTTTCTCATCCCAGGGCTGCTCCTAACTCACTCCGTGAGGTGAGGAAAACCGGCCAAGCTCTCTGCACCTTGGGTTTTTAATTTGGAAAGTGAAGGTGTTGGGATGGAATCCAGGGGCCTTTAGAGAGCTCACAATCCTGGTCCCCATCTCAGAGATGACCCACTTACCCAAGGTTAGGCGAGTAAGAAACAAAGGGCTATTAGGCCCAGGCCCTGTGCTAAGGGCTTTAAGTATACAAATTCGTGTAGCCCACGATATCGTGATGAGGTTGTCACCATCGCTAACCCCGTTTTACAGATGAGGAAACTGAGGTACAGGAAGGGTAAGTGAGCATGTGGGGTCGAGCATGAAACGCCTTCCTAAGCCCACCTCCCCTGTGTTTAGCTATCCGTGGGCATTTTCTAGATCCCACACAAAACTGAGATTAGACAATAGTTCAATTCCCATGTGACCCAGCTCCACGCGGCCCTCCCGCCTCCCCTCCCCCTGCCCAGGCTTCCTTTCTTTCCCCACCACGGGAGCTGCACTGTGTGCCTTCTGCTTCACTACCTTTTTTCTCCCTTTCTTCCTCAAAGTTCATTGATCTAGATGGCTTCATGGTGCTGCTAAGTGACCACAGTGGTCATAATTCAGGTTATGTTGAGGAGGTATCGGGGATTGAACCCGGGACCTCATACATGGGAACCAGGTGCTCAACCACTGAGCTTCACCTGCTCCGCATAGTTCGGTTTTCATTTCTTAACAGGCGACCACCCCCGTCAACAGCTCCTTCAGCGATTAATGCCTTCCTTGAAGGTGTGGCTCTCCGGATAGAAATGTGCCCCCTGGCCAGGTTGGGGGTGGGGGCTGGGAAGGAGCTGGCATGGCAGGTAGAGACCCCATGTATTGTCTTGCAGCGGGTCAACCCAGCTGCAGAGCTCGGCACCTTCTCACATCCCCCCACCCCAAAGACCCTCTCACCCACAAGTTGTTGTGAGCAAGAGAGACATTCCCAAAATTCTAAAGGGCAGGCAGAGGCAGTGGATTACACTAAACCTAGCAATCCCAATGTGGCCCTTCTTCCGTCCCACCCTAAGACTCCCACCTGCAACACACATCCCTTTCCACCCTCAATTCCACGGTCTGGCTCTCTCCCTACTCCCTTTGGAACGTTCATTCTATCTCCTTCACATCAAAGTCCTCTCTCACTCTTTTATACAGACCAGTTTGGCTCTATCCCAACTCTTGTTCCCAACCTGGGATATCCAAACGAATGGGGAAAGTCTTGTTAACAGAATCCCTTCCCCCACAGCACTTTGGCAGCTGTTCCATCTCATTGAGCGTATCTTTTAGGTCTCATTCTCCCGCAATGGCTTAAAAGTACTTCTATGAACCACATACAGTCCAAGAGTCATTCTGGTGGAAAGCAATTTCGCATCTCTGTTCACATGCTTTAGGGCGAACCCTGTCTGTCACCATGTCGGCTTTCTCAAAGCGATAACATGCTTTGTTTGAATGTTACCAAATTTAATTCGTTTGGACATTTTATGTTTGCTATTCAGCACAGAAAATCAAAGTTCAACAAACTACAGACTAGGCAAATAAAAATGATTGAATTCGTGCATTTAAAATAATCCAGTAAACTCTCTTAATGGAAAAATAAATATGGTGGAGTCAGGTGGATTCCCATTGGTTTTATAGAAGCTTTTATGCAAACTCCTTTTTCCCTCCAAACCACTTCTCTAGCTTTTCTCCAGCTTTCTTTAGCTTTCTCAGAAAACTCCATTAACCTCTGCTTTTCTTTCCCTCCCTATATCAGCAATGTGAAAAATGCTGAAGGTCTAGGAAGTGCTTGTTGCTTTTTCAATGATGAATATTTAAATCGCACTGATTTACACAGAATAATGGTGTTTTATGCTGCGATGCATCTAAGTGTATGCCTATTAGAGTTTACAACTTCATTTTCCTCACCTGGAAATTGGACATAGATCTTGGACCCGACATTGTTGATTCATTTATTAGCTCTAAGAGCTTTTTCTGTGTGTGTGTATTTTTCAGGATTTTTTGTGTAGAGGATCATGTCATCTGTATATAGGGAAAGTTTTACTTCTTCCATTACAATTTGGATGCATGTATTTCTTTTTCTTGTCTAATTGCTCTGGCAAGAATTTCCATTGCAAAATAACAGTGGTGACAGTGGGCATCATTGTCTTGTTCCTGGTCCTAGAGGAAAAGCATTCAGTTTTTCATCACTGAGTATGATGTTAGCACTGGGTTTTCATATATGCCCTTTATCATGTTAAAAAAGTTCCCTTCTATTCCTAGTCTTCTAAGTGTTTTTGTTTTTGTTTTTAATAGGAAAAGTGTGCTATATTTTTTCAAATGCCTTTTCTGCATCAGTTGAAATTATCATGTGATTTTTGCCTTCTTTCTATTAATGTGGTGTATTATATTAATTGATTTTCTTATATTGAACCACTGTTACAAACCAAGAATAAATCCCACTTGATCATGGTATATAATTTTTTAATATGCTGTTGGATTTGGTTTGCTAATATTTTGTTGAGGATTCTTGCATCTTTTTGCTTCTATATTCATGAGAGATGTCAATCTGCAATTTTATTTTTGTGTGGTATCTTTATCTGGCTTTGGTATGAGGGTGATGTTAGCCTCAGTTAACACCCAAAAATCAGTAGTGCTTCTATACACAAGCAATGAACAATCAGAAGAAGAAGTCAAGAAAAAAATTCCATTTACAATAGCAAATAAAAGAATCAAATATCTAGGAATAAATCTAACCAAGGATGTAAAGGGCTTTCACACAGAAAACTACTAAACATTGCTAAAAGAAATCAAAGAAGACCTAAATAAATAGGACATTCCATGTTTATGGATTAGAAGACTAAATATTGTTAAGATGTCAGTCCTACCAAAAGCAATTTATAGATTTAACACAATCCTAATCAAAGATTTGCAGAAATGGAAAAATTAATCATCAAATTTACATGGATGGCTAAGAGGTCACAAATATTCAAAGCCATCATGAAAGAGAAGAATGAAGTTGGAGGGCACATATTTCCTGACCTTAAAACTTATTACAAAGCCACAATAATCAAAGCAGCATGGCACTGGCACAAGGACAGACATACAGACCAAAGGAATTGAATTGAGAGCTCAGAAATCTGCTGTCACATTTATGGCCACTGATATTTGATAAGGGGACAAAGACCACTCAATTGGGAAAGCATTCAACAAATGGTGCTGAGAAAACTGAATCTCCATTTGCAAAAAAGGAAGACACCCCTACCTCACACCGTAAGCAAAAATCAGACTGAAAAGAAGAGCCAGAACTATCAAATTCCTGGAAGAAAATGTAAAGAAACATCTTCAGGACCTTGTGTTAGGCAATGGCTTTTTAGATTTCACACCCAAAGCACAAGCAACATAAAAAAAAATAAAGGAGACCTTACCTAAATCAAAAACTTTTGTGCCTCAAATGACTTTATCATGAAAGTAAAATGACAACCTCCACAATAGGAGAAAATATTTGAAAATCACATATCCAATAAAGATTTAATATCCAAACTGTATAAAGAAATCCTCCAACTTAACCAAAAGACAACGCCATTTAAAAATGGTCAAAAGACATGAATAGACATTTCTCCAAATAAGATATACAAATGACCAGAAAGCATAAGAAAAGATGTTCAGCATCATTAGCCACCAGGGAACTACAAATCAAAACCACAGTGAGATACCATTTCACACCCACTAGAATGTGTGCTATTTAAAAAATGGAAAATTCAAGTGGTGGAGAGGAGGCTGAGAAACAGGGATAGATTCAATGTTGGTGGGAACATAAAATCATACAGCTGCCGGGTAAGACAGCTTGGTCATTCCTCAGGAAGTTAAATATAGAATTACCTTATGACTCGGCAATCCCACTGTTAGGTATACATCTAAAAGAATAGAAAGCAGAGACTAGTACAGATATTTGCACACTACCGTTCATAGTGGCATTGTTCACAATTGCCGAAAGATAGAAGGAACCTAAAACAAAGTAAAAATAAATAGGGTTTTAAAAAATGAAAAGTATTATAAAACTTTGTTTTTGACTTTTTGCCTTTCATAACTGTAATAGGTTTTGCCCTGTATGTATGGTGGCAAGGCAATTTCTTTCATTTCTTCCT
Source organism: Dasypus novemcinctus (assembly GCF_030445035.2). NCBI lineage: Eukaryota > Metazoa > Chordata > Mammalia > Cingulata > Dasypodidae > Dasypus > Dasypus novemcinctus. The sequence goes on along the minus strand of NC_080700.1, from coordinate 28,208,681 downwards.
TAGAGTCTACACCCTTTTTTAATTTATTTATTTTTCTAATTTTTAATTTTGTCTTCAAAAAAGTTTTAGATCACAGTAAAGTCACACAGATACAATATAGGAGACTCCCATATATCCAACATCAAACCCTTTCCCCCCTTCCCCAGCAATAATCTTTTTACATGTTCATGTTATATTTGCTGCAGCTGATGTACAGATATTAAACATAGCTACCAAACATGGTTCCATTTTGGTTTACATTATGGTTCATATTTTAGACTGTATAATTTAAAAAGTTTTTAATTACCCTATGGTTTACATTATGGTTTATATTTTAGCCTATAGACTTTCGTACATTTTTGGTGAAATTTAACGTGTCCTATATCCATCATTGCATGATCTTGTGGAACACTTACATTGCCCCCCATTTACCCCTGCTTCCATCTGTTCTATTCCTCTCTCCCCCTCCCCTCAGGGCCCACAGTGACAACCAAGCTTCACTGCTTGAAGGTCCAGATTCACAGATACTTGCAACAATGTTGAGGGCTCGATATACTAGACTGTCCTCCCCCATTTGGAGCCACCAAATTCTCTCAAGAGACACAATTCCCTCTGTTGGAGAACATCAGGCCTCCCCAGGATGTGGGTGCACCTTTCCACTCATTGTAGGGGTCTCCACCCAATGATATAACACACTATGACAAGATGAGCACGCACACACTCCCTAGAAGCCTGTGCCAGATGCCCCCTCTTAAGCACCTTAAAGAGGTAACCCTTCCTTATTATATTTTCTAAAGAGTTTTTTCAACATTATAGTTTCAACCACATACCTGACAATCTCCCATGTTCAACTGTTACCCCCAGCCCTCCCCCCAATTCCGTGGGCCGTCTGACCCATCCTGCCAACCCTAGCCTCCTCAAGCCCGCAAAGCCCCACCCAAAGATATCCCTGCCAACCTATGATGAATAAACAAAATGTGGTATATACATACAATGGAAGACTATTCAGCTATAAAAAGGAATGCAATTCTCATATATGCAACAACATGGATGAACCTTGAAGACATCATGTTCTTTTTTTTGGAGACAGTATGTTGAGTGAAATAAACCAAACACAAAAGGACAAATATTCTATGATCTTGCTGATATGAAGTAATAAGAATACGCAAACCCACAGAGTCGGAATCTAGAATATCAGTTACCAGGGGACAGGGTGGGAATAGGGAATGGGAATTTAAGGCCAAATATCTGGAATGATGGAAATGTTTGATAATGGATGGTGGTGATGGTAGGAAAACATTGTAAATGTAATTAACAGCACTGAAATATATATATTTGAATGGGTTTGAAAGGGGAAGTGTTAGGTTATGTATATATGGTAAAAATAATTTCTTTAAAAATCCATGGAACTGAAAAGTGAATCCTAAGTTAAACCATGGACTGTAGTTAACAGTACAATTATAGAGTATACTTTCAACAATTGTAGCAAATATTCCATGCAGGTGCAAAGGGTTAATAATTAGGTGGTAGATGGGAATCCTGAATTTTAGGCATGCTTGTTCTGTAAACCCACACCTCTTCTAATAATGAGAAAGAAAGGGTATCCAAAAACTTGGACATAGCATATCTCCCTCTTGGCCTTGTTTTCAGGATCAAACAAGATATAGCAGGGAAAGCGTTTTCCCTTGCACCTGGCACACAGCAGGTGCTCGCCTGGTGGTGGCTGCTGGGGTTATGGAGATAAGCTGCTCTCACTCTTGGCTCTGTAGGAAGAGAAGCTGGGGAGTTACTGCTGCACCTGCCATCTCTACTCCCTCGACTCAGTTGTGGGCATAAATACAGGTGGGGCAGCTCTTTGGACTCCTCTTCTTTCCTCCCTGTGGGCTCTTGCAACAGCTTGGAGCTCGGATACAGACGCAGGTTCCCAAGGCTGTCATCTTCCACCGACTCAGTCCTTCTCCACTTCCAATCAGCGTTCTCCCTAATCTTCCTTCTCCTTGCTCCTTGAAGCCACTGATGAGAGCAATGGCAGTGCTGTCCTACCCATGCATGTCTCCACTGGCACCTGGGTTGACAATCATTAATCTGATGACCTCCCATGTGCCAGTAGGGTCTAAAGATGCATGGAACCTGGCGGCTGCCTTCAGGGAGCTGTTAGTCTAGCGGAGGAGGCAGGCTCACCACCAGACCATTTTAATGCAGTGTAGTTAAAGGCGCTGAAGTAGATATTGTGGAAATATGAACAAAAGGAACCTCAGCTGAACATTCAAGGCATGCTTCATAGAAGAAATGATGAGTCTAAAAGGATGGACAAGAGTGGACCAAATGAAGGGGAAGCTGGGAACTCTGGGTGGTGGGAAAAGCATGCAACCTGAAGCCACCCGAGGCTTGAACATAAAATGCAGCAGATGATACTGAAAAAAGTAAGCAGAGGATGGCTTATGATGGGTTTTGTCATGCTTTTCGGCTTCTGTTTATGTGGTAGGCACTAGCATCTTACTGTCAGTGACACTGTCACGTTAGAATACCAGTTTGTCTCAACTCCCTTGAGCAGATGTGGTTCCTGGAGTCAAAGGAAATTAAAATCCAGCAAGTAAAATCCAAGGATATGAACTTTTGCCTAACGTTCCCATGCCTGAAAGGCCTAAGTTGCTTTAGGGGGTCTTCACAGATCTCTGGTTGGACAAATCCTCCAAAATATGCCTTCTCCTAATGTCCAAGACCAAGTCATATGTTCTTGGCTACAGAAACCACAGCAGGACTGAATTTTCTGAAACATAGGATAGCCTTAAATGTCTTTACTATGCTAAGCTCTCCCATCTCTAATTTAGAGTAAGGTGGATATCTATATCTAATAAAATTCTCTCTACTTCTATAGGGGCTACAAAGTACCTGAGCTATTCCAATAACTTAATTCTCATTATACCCTAGACCTAAGAATTTTATTTTATTTTATTTTATTGCATTAACATACATATAACATAAAATTTTCCATTTAGAGTGTACAGTCCAGTGTCATTAATTACTTTTACAGTGTCGTACTACTGCCACGACCTTCCATTACTAAAATTTGTTCATCATCCAAAACAGAAACTCTACCCATTAAGCAATAACTCTCCATTCCCTCTTCCCCAGCCCCTAATAACCTCTTTTTTCTTTAATATTTATTTTTTTATTTATTCCTCCCCACCCCCCTCCCTGCCCACCTTGTTTTGTGCTTGCCGTCTGCTCTCTGTGTGTTCTTCTGTATCTGCTTGTCTTCTCTTTAGGCAGCACCGAGAACCAGTCCTGGGATCTTCGAGGGTGGAAATGAGTTTCTCAATCCCTTGTGCCACCTTGGCTCCCTGGTCTGCTGCATCTTCTATTGTCTCTCCTCTATGTCACTTTTTGTTGCATCATCTTGCTGCATCAGCTGTCTGCACGGACTAGCACTCCTGCACAGACCAGCACTCTGCATGGGCCAGCTCTCTGCTCAGGCCAGCTTGCTATGCGGGTCAGCTTGCTTTTCACCAGGAGGCCCCAGGAATTGAACCCTGGACCTCCTTTATGGTAAACAGGAGCCCAACTGCTTGAGCCACATCCATTTCCCCTGATAACCTCTTAATCTACTTTGTATCTATATGACTTTGCTAATTATAATTATTTCATGTGAAGGAGTCATAAAACACTTGTCCTTTTGTGCCCGGCTTATTTCACTCGGTCTAATGTCCTCAAGGTTCATCCAAGTTGTAACGTGTATCAGAACATCATTCCTTTTTATGGCTGAATAATATTCTGTTGTGTGAATGTACCAAATTTTTATTCATTTATCTGCTGAGGAACACTCAAGCTGCTTTTCCTTTGTCTTTTTGCCAGGACTGCTGTAACACAATGCCACAAATTGGTTGGATTAAACACAGGAACTTACAGTCTCACGGTTTTGGAGACCACAAGTTCACAATCAGGTAGCTAGCAGCCAATGCCCTCTCCAGACTCTGGTGCTCTTATGGTAGGTTGTTGGCAATCAGACTCTGCCTCTGTCACATGGCTGGCTGACTTCTGCAGTCTCCTCCTGTGGCTTCGGCTGTGGTGTCCAACTTTCCTTTGCCTATAAGGGCTCCATGCATACCAGATTAAGCCCAGCCCTGCTTCAAATTGGCTTCATCTTAATGAAATGAGCTCACACCCACAGGATGGAGAATAGGACTTCAGCACATCTTTGTGGGAACGCGATTCAGTCTGCCACACTCCTTTTGGCAGTAGTGCATAATGCTGCTGTGAGCATTGGTTTACAAGTATTTTCTGTTTGAGTCTCTGCTTTCAGTTCTTTGGAGTCTATACCAAGGAGTGGAATTGCCAGGTCATAAGGTAATTCTATGTTCAGCGTTTTGAGGAACTACCATCCTGTTTTTCTTAGTGGCTGCATCATTTTACATTTCCACCAAGAATATAGTAGGGGCCCAATTTCTCCACATCTTCAACAGCACTTCTTCCTTTCCATTTAAAAAATAATAGCCATCCTAGTACTTGTGAAGGGGTTAACCATTGTGGTTTTGATTTGTATTTCCCTAATGACTAATGATATTGAGCATTTTTTTCATGGGCTTGTTGGTCTTTTGTATGTCTTCTTTAGAGAAATGTCTATTCAAATCCTTTTGTCCATTTTTAATTTTCTTTTTTTTTTTGTCTTTTGGTTGTTGAGTGAACAAATATTTTAATTGTGAAGACATTGAGGTTCTATCTCCTCCATTCCCACCATCTCCCTTTGTTCATATCCTTTTTATAGCTTTTAATATCATTATTGTTTTTGTCTCACTCACTAGATTGCAGTAGAAAGAGCAATTGGTATATGGTCATGTGGACGTGGGTTTCCATCTCATTCCTGCCACTTACTAGCTTAAACTTTCTGAGTCTCAATATTCTCATCTTTGTACTAAGAAACAATTCTGCCTGTAGAATTGTTGTAAGGGTCAAAAGTGATAATGACTGTGAAGCAATTTTTCCCAAAAGCTGATATATAATAGGAGCAGAATAAATGTTTATGGATTTAAATTCATTATCTTCCCTAATGCTAGAGGAAATCATCCTCCTAGCAGTTCCTCAAATATGAATGTCCTATGGACCTATCATCAGTTCTTCAAAATCAGCTTCGGGTAAAAAGGAAGTCAGAGGCTGGGAACCTTTACACTCTAATTCTGAGTAGCCTGAGAAAGAGAGACTGAACTGACAGCAGTGGAAATGCCCAGTCCCTCATTGGAACCCCTTCCCTCCATGGTGCTCCATCCTCCTGGCCCATGAGTTCACCTTTGCGTCCTTAAAGCCCTCTTCTGCAGCTTCCAGGGCTGATCTCCACCCGCTGTCAGGTGGCTTCAGCTGCCACCACCCTCCTGTGGTTATCTCAGCAGAGAATTGGCCCCAGCAGGACTTGCAGCCATTGCCCGCACACTGACATTTCTCTGGCTTCTCTTTGTCCCTGCTCTAGTACAATGTTTTTAGGCCACTGAACATTGCTTTGACCACATTCTACAGTCACAGATTATAAAGAGGTAGAAGAAGTATCATACACTCTTTTTTTTTTTTTAGGTACCAGGCCGGGGATTGAACCTAGGACCTCGTATATGGGAAGCTGGTGCTCAACCACTGAGCCACATGGGCTTCCCATTATCATATGTTCTTAACAGTCAGGTCCAGAATCCCTCTCAGGAGATGAATGTTGTTTTGGGAAAAGGTGTTTGATATATACTCAGATTGGAAGGTAAAAGTGGTGTCAGCTAGAACTGAGAGGACAGAATTTTGCTGTGTATCAGGGAGAGCCCTGTCTGGATTCCTGAGTCCTCGGGCATCAGAGCTTGTGGTGGGGAGGGCAGGTAGAGAGCAGAGAGAACCCAGAGATGGCAGTGCCCAGTGGGTCCCCTCCATCCATGCTTGGAAAGCTCAGGGAGGGCTTTAGTCTTCCTCAGGCTGCCTGGGTCTCTGTCCCCATGTACATCTAGATGACAAGATCTCTCTATAGGCTCGCTTGGTTCCATTAGGGTTCTTATAGGGACACGTGAGTGGACTATAGCCCAAGATGGACTCCAAGGAGAAGTTCATGAAATAAAGAGAGGACACATCCTGCTGCTTGATGTCTCAGGCCAATTTGGGGAGCCAGATACCCTAGGGAACATGGCAAGCTGAGCCCCAAAGGACTAGACACAGAGTTTCTCCTCCCTTCTCCCATGTTCCTCTCCAAACTCTCATTCTTCATTTGTGCACCAGCTCTCCCTCTCCCTCTTGGATGGAGAGCAATTAGTTATCATCATCTAAACTGTGGATTAAGGTCTGTTAAGATTTTAAAGCTCCCAGAATGAATTTTCTCTTTTACAGTTCTCAATCTGATATGCTCTGATGATACTTATGTTTATATAATGATCTAGGGACATTGATTTCCCTGATGGTGATGCACTTTGGAAAAGGGAAATTTTATTATCGATTAAGAGAGGGAAATATTTGAGTCATAAATTGTCCTTAGATGAACCAATGACTCATTCCAGATGAAATCTGACTTATTATGTGGCCACATAAGTAACTAATCAGGTACTTTTATAACGTAATTCCTATCTTTATAATGGAGACAATGTGGGCTATGGATTGTAATTGACTCTTGGAAACAAAAGCTTAGGTTCTTTCATACTCATTGCATGATTTGGAGGACATGTTACTTCTCTCGCCCTCTTAATGTTTCTTTCTAGTTAACAGAACATAACTGCATGCGATTTATAACATTAAAATCTTTTGAGGTTGAATACATTGGTAATATGCAATATTGCAGAGACACGTGCAGGTATTAATTGTAGTTTTGTTTTTTATTTATTTTTTGCTTTTCCCCCCATTTTTTAATTATCTTTTTTTAAAGATACATAAATCACACAAAATGTTACATTAAAAAAAGGGGGGGTTCCCATATACCCCACTCCCCACAGCCCCCACTCCTCCCACATCAACAACTTCTTTCATTAGTGTGGTACATTCATTGCATTTGATGAGTACATTTTAGAGCACTGCTACATAGCATGGATTATAGTTTATATTGTAATTTACACTCTCTCCTAATCCATTCAGTAGGTTATGGCAGGATATATAAGGTCCTGCATCTGTCCCTACATTATCAATCAGGACAACTCCAAGTCCCTCAAATGCCCCTGTATTATACCTTTTTCCCTCTCCCTGCCTTCAGCAACTCCCATGGCCACTGTCTCCACATCAATGGTATAATTTCTTCCATTTTTAGAGTCACAGTATTTCTACAGCAGAATACTAGTAAGTCCACTCTAATCCATATTTTACTGCTCCATCCTGAGGACCCTGAGATGGTGATGTCCATTTCACCTCTAAATCGAGAGGGGGCTTAGAGCCCACAGAAAATAGTTAGGACTTAGGAATGGATGTAGCTCAATGGTTGAGTGCCTGCTTCCCATGTACAAGGTTCTGGGTTCAATCCCTGGTACCTCCTTAAAAAAATAGAACTCAAATCACTATATGGGGAAGCGGATTTGGCTCAATGGATAGGGAGTCCGCCTACCACATGGGAGGTCCAAGGTTCAAACCCAGGGCCTCCTGACCCATATGACGAGCTGGTTCATGTGCAGTGCTGATGTGTGCAAGGAGTGCCATGCCATGCAAGGGTGTCCCCCGTGTAGGGGAGCCCAATGCCAAAGAGTGCACCCCATAAGGAGAGCTGCCAGCATGAAAAAATCTCAGCCTGCCTAGAAGTGGCACCACACACACACAGAGCTGATACAGTAAGGTGATGTAACAAAAAGAGACACAGATTCCCAGTGCCACTGACAAGAATATAAATGGACACAGAAGAACACACAGAGAACAGGCACAGAGAGCAGACAACAGTGGGGGGGGGGGGGAGGGAGGGGAAGAGAGCAAAAATAAATTTTAAAAATAAATGAATTTTAAAAAAACAAATCACTATATGGCCTGACATTTGCCATAGTTATAGAAGGGAACTGAAGGTTTATAGCATATTAAATTTGTAGGTATAATTCTTTTTCTTGAAGTAGGGTGGTCAAGGAACATTCTGAGTGAATACAGACAAATCGGGCAGTTATTTTGCTTGGTGGGGTGACTTGATTTTGGTTTAAGGCTTCATTTCATTCTTTTTGATGAATATCTTGTTAGAGGTGTGTGGCTTTGTTTTCTAGCATCAATATGACAGTAATTTATCTCAGAACTCCCACCCAATTTTCTTCTTGAGTCTCCATTTATTTGGCAACTATTTATTGAGCTTCTCCTCCTTCCAACATGTGTTAAGCTCTGTAGGTACAGCAGTGAACCACACTGCTTTGATCCCTGCCCACGTGGAGCCAACTCTCCAGCTCCTTTCCCAGCTCCATCCACTTGCTCTCCTTCTCTACCATCACCTTGCTCTGGCAGTGCCTTCTCTTCCCAGGAGAGGTGTAGGCCTTGAACTGAGTAGGGTGAACACACACACATCCCCACCTCTCAGGCATTTATAGTATAAGCCGAATCTGAACCATGAGCAAGACAAAAGAGCCATCATATTCCATTGTCCCACGATGACATTTTGACACCAATGTTTTTATTAAATTAAAGGGACTAAGAAGAGCTAAGTGATGCATGAGTCTTTATTTTCTCTAATTCAGTAATGAAGGAAAAGGAAGAAAGCTGACCTTTTATTGCCCATAATTCTTCAAGCAGTTTATATTGAAAGCTATTCCTTGGGCAAATTTCCTGTAGGTGAAATGTAACAGCAGTGTCAGAAAACCCTTAGAATTCTAGTTAATTTTGCAAATTAAACAATGGAATGGTTAGGTCATTTTTCTTTTGAGACTCTTATTTAGTGTCATAAGATTTAAGCCTGAGCTTTCCATCCTTAGAGAGAATGGTAGGGTGTCAGGTGAGTGAGAGTCACCCCCTAAAAATTGAGGAAGGGGTTTCCTCCACGAGCAGAACTGAAGTGCAAGGCAGCCCTAACAGGTGACCCTGAAAGTCATGTGGCATTAACATTAGCATTAACAGATCTAAGGACCCCTGATATTAACATTGGGAGACCTGTTGTGGGTCTAAGGACCCCAGTCCTGGGTCCTGGGGGGTCAAGACAGGTCTTGATCTCTGGGAGATGGGCCAACAAAAGTGAAACTCAGGGTAAAAACCAGGAAGCCTGGTCCTGAGAGCCAGACTCACCTAAGAAAGGGGGAGGTGAGAGAAGAGAGCCAGCCAGGAGGAGGTTTTTTGTCTTTGAGGGCAAAAAGCCCTGGTTTAACCAGCAGTAAAGAGAGTGAGTGAACATCTTCCCAGAAGTCTATCGATCAGCCCCAGGATCTGCAGGTGACAGAGAAGAATTAGTGACAAGTCCTGCTGGCTGGGATGGTTTGAAGATGTGAACAAAGATAGGAATGCCATAGCTTAAGCAAGGAGCAGAGTGGACTCGAACTTGACTAGAGTAGGATAATTGCCGGAAAGAGGAGAAAAGTAAGGTGAGATGGGTAAGGGGGTACTAGGAGGGCTCTACCCCCCAGGGGAAATCTGGACAGGATGCAGTAGAAAGCAGCACAGCATTGCAGAGTGTATCAGCTGGCTTTTATTTTTTGAAGTTGTGTTGTGTGAATACAGACGCAAGTGTGTGTCGACTGTAGTTTTAGATATGCCCAGTGTCACAGCTACATCTTAGCGTGCTGGCTTTAAAAATATTTACTAAAGCACACACATTTTGGTGGTCATGCAATGGCTGGGTTATTAAGGAAGCCTTCCCACTGTTCTAGTTTCGTGATAATCAAAGCATGGAGAGGGCAATAGAAATAGGTGAATTTGCAATTATTAATGAGTAGCAAAGTATGCTAAGTTTGCAGGATATATGCAAACATGTAAGTTGAAGAACTTTTAAATCTGACTGAGTATGAATATAAATTTGTTGGCTTTCAGAGTTTAGATCACACCACAGTATGTTATGTGCCATGAAAATATGAAGTTCCAACTGGTGTGGAGTTCAAAAAGTGGGAAAAAAATCTTACCAGGAAGGGAGCGGGTATAGCTCAATGGTTGAGCACCTGTCAATCCCCGATCTGTCCTTAAAAAAATTAAAAATTTAAAAAATTTCACCCAGAGAGGGAATGGAGAAAGGCTCTGTAAATAAGTCTTTCATAAATGAGCCATAAATGAGAAGCATCTCAGGAGGACTTTAGCTCTAGCTACATTCCTAGAAGGTGGACTAGTGGGAGGAAAAGCACAGCATGTTGGAAATAAGAAGTACTTACCTGAAACAGTCTGGTATGTAAGTTCTACATGGGAATTCAATGAAGTCTTACCAAGAATGGCTTTAAACGATAGACTGAAGAATTTGAAAATATAGTAGGGTAAGAGGAGCTGCTGATGTTTTGAGAGAAATGGCAAGAATGGACTTTCAGGAGATTAACCTGGCAGCATTTTCTAGGGGAGACTAGAGAAGGCTCATGTTCAGGAGAGAAGTAATGAATCGGACATTGCCTAAAGCTGGGTCTCCCCCTGGACTTGCCAATAAATTCCTTTATCCTCCCTGAGCAAGTTTGCAGCCAGTTTTCTGTCACTGCAATCAACAGCTTTCTTACCCATGAAGGTAAAAGCAAGCAAATACTGACGCCAGAGGAAGTACATATAACTCAGGGGACAGAGGAGACCTTTGGAAACCTAGAGAGATTCGAGAAAATATGGCACTCGATGAGGAATTCTTCTAGTCTGTAAAATCAATAGCAGACTCATAAAATATGAGCGAAGGAGAAGAAACTGCATTAGATCTTCATCTTTCATATTGGAAAGGCACTCACACTCTTTGCACACACATAGGAAAAATATAACTAATGTAATGTATAGATTATAGTTGGTAGTAATATTGTAACATTTTTACAGCAATGGCAAAGAAAGTACTATGTTAACGCTAACAGTCAATCATGGGAGGGAAAAGGGGTATGGGATCTTTCCTTCTGGAATAATAAAAACGTTCTGGAATGGACTGAGCTGATGACTGCACTACTCTGGGGTGAAACTGAGAGCCATCAGTGGCTCTGGATGGATTGTACAAGGCAGAGGACTGTACAACACAGTGAACCCTGTGGTGAATGACAGACTGTGGTTAACAGTACAAATATGAGAATGTTCTCTCATGAACTATAACAAATATACAATACTAATACGTGGTCTTAATAGGATGTCTTGTGGGACAAATATACCAAATATAAGCTACGACCTATAGAAAGCAGTAATACGTAGATATTCTTTTCTTCATTTGTAACAAATGTGTCACAACAATGTAAGGTGGTGGTGGTGGGGCAATGTATGGGAATCCTGTTTGGTATGCATGATTGTAACTCACAACTTCTCAAATAAATAGATAAAAAAAGATTAAAGAGAAAGAATGCAACAGTACATTATCTTAACCGATGGAGTTGAACTCGGCAACAGTCAAAAATGGGACAAGAGTTGGAGAGGACTAGGTAGGGGTCTCACTTTTGTCATAAGTCTTTCCATTTCACTGAATCGTTACCTTTTTTTCTTTTTAAGATTTATTTCATTTATTTCTGTCCCCTTCCCCCTCCCCCCCTTGTCTGCTCTCTGTGAACATTTGCTGTGTGTTCTTCTGCATCCGCTTGCATTATCCGGTGGCACTGGAAAGCTGCATCTCTCTTTGTTGTGTCATCTTGCTGCATCAGCTCTCTGTGTGTGCTGCACCACTCCTGGGCGGGCTGCGCTTTTTTCACGTGGGCGGCTCTTCTTGCAGGGCACACACCTTGCGCGTGGGGTACCCCTATGTGGGGGTGCCCCTGCGTGGCATGGCACTCCTTGTGTGCAGGCAGCACTGCACATGGGCCAGCTCACCACACGGGCCAGGAGGCCCTGGGTATCGAACCCTGGACCCTCCATATGGTAGACAGATGCTCTGTCGGTTGAGCCACGTCTGCTTCCCAAATTGGTGACCTTTTGCAGGTAGGACTTTGGTAGGAATATTTTTAAACTTAGCTTATTAAGGAAGAGGAGAAGAAAGGGATGGGTAGAGGTACATGTAGCAGGGTTGAGTGATGGCTGGGTTAGGGTGGAAGCAAACCAAAGTAAAGAGCTATTGAAAAAGGTGAGATTGAAGATGCAAAAGCACATGGTGGGGGCGGCAAGGGACAGGGTTATCATCAGTCAGGAAAAAGCAGATGGCACTCTTCTGATACGCGAGCAAGTAAGGAGTGGTGGTTAAACAGATTCTCTCTCTCTCTCTTTCGTTCTTTCTTCTTTGAAAGTGAAAGAGGTAAGTCCCCAAACTCATTTTGGATGCCCTCAGGAAAGTGGGAAGATTCATGCAAGGAGAGTGGAGAAAATGCAGAGCCTCAGGACCTGATTTCTTTGTTCACCTCACTTCCCTCTTTCTGTTATCTGTGTCAGGGTCTGAAATAAAGTGTAAAAATGTGAATTCTGAAAATTCTTCTTTGAAACCATGATGCTTCTTTCTGCCTCGTTTTCCTATTTTTTCCAAGAAAAGCTTTCTTATTTCCCAAAAATAACTTCTGGATGCATTCCTGTACTTCCTATTCCTACATTTTGCCAATTCCCAAATGCTCTCTTCAACCTGCGCTCCCTTCAAAGATATAGACCTCTTGTTCTTTGTGCCCGTCTCACCTCACCTCCTGCTAACACTTACTCAATGTATTGACAGCTAAACTGCCCTGCTTCTGTTCCTTTACACTGCGTAAAGTGTAGATTAGGCTTGCCACCCTAATCTCCTTCAGTGGCAAAATAGAAACTGTCTGCCCTCTAATGTTTGGGTGTTTCCTTGCTTGCCCTGTAGCTGGGCAGGCAGTGGTCCCTGCTACAAGCCCACCTGCTATGTTCTAAGCAACCTCTTTCAAATAAGAGTTTTCCTTGTTTCCCACAACTTCCCAAATGTATTACATTGCTTTCTTTAAAAAAAAATCTATTTATTGATGTGGATAACTATAAAGGATTGTCTTGATGAGGAATTCTTCACATTTCCTGTTTTCCTACTCTGTAGGAATCGAAGAGTACTGGTATAGGATTGTTATTATCATTATCATTTGAAAGAAGAATCAAACGATCTATACAGAACTCTTTCCCCCCAGACGACAGTTCTCTTGAGTGCCCTTTAACATACCTGGAAGAGCTAGCAACTAGCTCCACAGAATGTTTCACTGGGAGGAAAATTAACATGGCTCTTTATTTATACGTGTTGATGGTAACATTTTAGAACAAGCATATTCAGTTTGAAACACAAATGAGGGAAGCGGACTTGGCCCAGTGGTTAGGGCGTCCGCCTACCACATGGGAGATCTGCGGTTCAAACCCTGGGCCTCCTTGACCCGTGTGGAGCTGGCCCACGCGCAGTGCTAATGCGCGCAAGGAGTGCCGCGCCACGCAGGGGTGTCCCTGCGTAGGGGAGCCCCACGCGCAAGGAGTGCACCCCATAAGGAGAGCCGCCCAGCGCGAAAGAAAGTGCAGCCTGCCCAGGAACGGCGCCGCCCACACGGAGAGCTGACACAGCAAGATGACGCAACAAAAAGAAACACAGATTCCCGTGCCACTGACAACAACAGAAGTGGACAAAGAATAAGACACAAATAGACACAGAGAACAGACAACCGGGGTGGGGGGAAGGGGAGAGAAATAAATAAATCTTAAAAAAAAAAAAAGACAAATGAGCCTATTTTCAAAGCAGATTATAAGGAAATTGTGAAGGCCGCACGGTGTGTTGTGGCAAAGTCTTCCAGCCTGCCCTGTCTGATGCTGACACAGTGGACTGAGCGCTGGACAGGTCAGCTCAGGTCAGGTGCTCAGAAAGGGGGCTGGGACCAAGGGCCGGTGACAGCTGGAGAAGGAGGCAGTAGGAGCCCCCGAGGAAGGCAGCTGACGTCCAGTCTCCGGCGGATGACCAGACAGCCCCCCGCCCTGCCCCACGTCCCAGGCCATCTCATCATCCGTGGCACCCGACGCTGACCTCTGCAGGGTTCCCGGGTGCATGCTGGAACCCCACTTCCCCGCAGCCTGTCTCAGCACAGAGAACCCCTGCCCTCAGGCCTGCGGGCGGAGCATATGTGACCCACGCCCCGTGGAGAGCATCTCGGGTTGCGGTAAGGTAGCGTGTGGCCATGGCCTTGGCCGGCTGGACCAAGCGGACCGGGAGGAGGCAGCAAGTGGGGAAGAGGTAGAGGCCAGGGGGAGGGCGGGAGGGAGCGTGCACCCAGGGTGCCACCCTGGACGAGCGCCCTGCAGCTACTCGTGTTCTTTCCCAGCACCTTTCAGAGACGCTTTTTTTTTTAAAAAAGATGCTTAGATTACATAAAATGTTACATTAAAAATATCTAAGGGATCCCCATATGCCCCACTCCCCACACCTCCCACCCTTCTCCACATTAACAACTCCTTTCATTGGTGTAGTGCATTCATTGCAATTGATGAACATATTTTGGAGCATTGCCATTAAGCATGGATTATAGCTTACATCGTCGTTTACACTCTCTCCCACTCAGTTCTGCAGGTTATGGCTGTATATATAATGACCCGTATCTGTCGTTGCAGTGTCACTCAGGACAATTCCAAGGCCTGAAAATGCCCCCATATTACACTTCTTTTTCCATCTCCCTGACTTCAGCACCTCCAGTGGCCACTGTCTCCACATCAATGATATAATTTCTTCCATTGCTAGAATCCCAATAACTCTATAATAGAATATCAGTTAATCCACTCTAGTCCATATTTTATTCCCCAGTCCTGAGGATTCTGGGGTGCTGATGCCCATTCCACCTCTAATTGAGAGGGGGCTTCAGTCCCATACGGCTGATGGATGGGACTCTCTTGTTTGCAGTTGTAGACTCTCTCGGTTCCTTGGTGTGGTGGTTGACCATCCTCACCTCCTTGTTAGTTGTCCTGGGTGGGTCCAATGAACTGGAGAGTAGGTGTTGCAACTCTGCTGAGGCTCAGGGCCCAGCTGGCACATGGACAGCCCAGAGATTCAAGTCTCTTGGACAGATACCTACCAACTCCAGCAGCAACTATAGGTTCAACTATAGAGGGGACAGAAACGCTTTTAAAGTCAGTGTGACGGGAAAACGTTGGTGCCTACTTCTGCAAAGGCTTCCGTTTAAGGCAAGCCCTTCTCTCTCAAGGGATGAAGAAGGTGATGTTTGTGAACAAAGCAAGCATTTCTGCTCCCCGCCACGAGGGGAAGCAGCCACCCTCTGGGGATGGGTGGGGCAATCTCTGAGGTTTGCTGATTTACTATTGAAAGATTAGAAAACCAGGCTCAGCTCCCTGAAAGTCTCTCTTTGGCTGGGTCATCAGACTGTTTTCCCACCTGAAACGTGATTCTGGCTCAACTTGATTCAAGCTCAACTGCCTTTCTTTAGTTCCTATTATCAGATTTTCAGATTCAGCCTGATATCTTCATCCTGCCTTTTAATTTCTCCTTTTATCCCATTGATTCTGTAGAACATAGATGAAAGTAGATGTTGATAAATTAACCTCAGTTGTTCTTTTTTGGATAGTCAACGGGCATAGCATCCTGAAGCTGTGTTGAGTCTTTTCTTGTTATAATAATTTAGCTGGGCTAATGTCATCGAATTTGACTGTTTAACTTTCGCTATCAAGGTGACTCTTGCTATGGGTTGGCTTGTCCTCCAAAATGCAAAACATTATTATACCCTTTTGGACTCCAAAGAGTAACAGATATTACTTGCCTTGGAATTGTTGATAGTCATAGCCAGCAATCACAGTTGCTAATTAAAAAAGAAATTCCTTCTCCCTAACACAACCACAGATTTCTGTGTTGTGTTCCGTTTTCCATAGAAATAGTTACTAGACACACCTTCTTTAATATACTAAGAATAGACTGGAATTAGAGCAATGGACAGGAGACACTTTGTTCCCTCTGCCTGACTTTTAAATGTACTGTCATTCCAATTTTTCAAAATTATTATTCTGCTTGCCTTAAAAATACCTGGCATTTTACTCTATATTGCTGTGATAAAATAGGGAACAGGAAAATGG
Organism: Dasypus novemcinctus; assembly: GCF_030445035.2. Lineage (NCBI taxonomy): Eukaryota > Metazoa > Chordata > Mammalia > Cingulata > Dasypodidae > Dasypus > Dasypus novemcinctus. Next base: position 28,192,694 of record NC_080700.1, on the reverse strand, counting down.
CATTTAAATAGCACCTTGGACACATAATGGAATTTAATTATGTCTTAAGATAGGCCTTAAGAGTGGAGAAATTCCTGTCATCCATAAGAGCTGTAAGTTGTCACATTTCAAATATGACAAGTAAATTTCTGGATAGAAACCTCTTAGATGTGAAGGTCATTCTCTTCAATGGCACAAAACTGCCTGCTTACCTCAGGCAATCGTGCAGTGTTACAGCATAAGATCATGCTTACACTTTACAAGGGATAAGCCTTCAATTAATCTTCTCAAAGTTAACGAGTCGTGTTCTCTCAGAATTAAATAGCTTAGGTTTTGGCTTTCTGCCCCTTGTATTAGCCACCGTTGGCTGTGTAACAAATTAGCCCAAAATCTATCAGCCTAAAACACAAGCTTGTGTTATCCCACAGATGCAGCTTAACTGGGTGTCTTTGGCTCAGGATCTCGTGTGAGGGTTCAGTTAAGCCCTTGGCCGGGCATGGGGGCTCACGGGCCTCAGTGAAGTGGGGTTTGCTCTGAGCTTGCTGGAATGATTGTTGGCAGGCCCGGATCCCTCGCCACATGCCTCTTGGCTGCTGACTTCCCCCAGGGTGAGCAATCCAAGGGACAGTGAGAGAGCACTTTTAAATACTTTCTTTAAAAATCATATATCATATTTCAGAGCATATTTCCATCCCTCTGTATCTTACTTAAGATCGTTTTGGCATCGGTCACAAGCCTGCTAATCGTGATCTACAACCTTCCTTCCAAGGTCACCAGTGACACCCTAATCACGAAATTCAACGACTTTCTCTTTTGGCCTTATGTTTTAATTTGCTAAGAGCTGCCAAAAGCAATAGACCAGAAATGAGTTGGCTTTCACAATGGGGATTTATTAGGTTGTAAGCTTACAGTTTCGAGGCTGAGAAGAAAGTCCAAATCAAGGCATCATCGGGAGTTGCTTTCTCCCTGAATACTGGCTGCTGGTGATCCTGGACTCCTCTCTTTTATGGCAAGGCACATGGCAGCATCTGCTGGATTTGCCCTTCTCTTCTGGGCTTTGCTGCTTTCAGCTTCTGGCTTCTGTGGCTTTCTCTGTATTCCTGTGGCATTCTCTCTGTGCTGCTGTGTGTTTGTCTCTGTCTCTCCATATTCTTCCCCTTCATAAAGGACTCTGTAAGATGATTAAGACCTACCCAAAGTCAAGTCCTACTAAAGTAATCTAATCAAAAGTTCCCCTATAACAGGTTCTCACCCACAGAGATAGATTAGCTCTAAGGACATGATTTTCTGGGGTCTATGCAGCATTGAGCCATCACCCCTTATGAGGTCATAATGACAAGGTGTCTCAACTATGTGGAAAAATAGAAAAGTGCCTCGCCCTCTGACACTTAAAATGGTTTAGTCCCCACACATCTCTCTGAGCAACTGGAGATGACTATTGAAAAGGTGAGATACCCTAATCAGAAAGTCCTGGTTATAATCTGAAGCCAACAAGAATGAAAATGCAATCATAATTTTATAGGAGGAAATCAAATTAAATACATTGTGCAATGTTTGGGGATAGAGGGTGGGAAAGACTGTAAACCAAAGAGAGATGATATGTAATGACACAGAGAAAAGAGGAGAAGCTCAAAGAGCTCAAATTGGACTCTATTAATCAGCATGATGATGATCCATATAAGAAGACACTGCATCTGGGGAATAGAAACCCTCTCTTTGCAGGTGAGGTGTTCTCTGGTGAGTCAGATAGTTGGTAAGAAAAATTGATCTGGAGAACTATCAGATTCTCTACCTCTCTTTTCTCTGCTTTCATGCTCACCAAAACAATGTTTTAATAATTAATTTGGATTCCTAGGATACTAGCTCTTGCTACATAACAAACCTTTCCAAAATCCAGTGGCTTAAAATAATAGTTTGAGCTCACACATCACTGGTCAGGGTCTTGGTTGATCTTGGCTGGATTCACGCATGCACCTGTGGAACATGGCTGGAGTAACAGCTCAGATAGCCCCACTCCTTGTGTCTTTCACCCTCCTACTAGGACCAGTGGGCTAGCCTAGGAATGTCCTTCTCATAGAGATGCCAGTTGCACAATAGATAAGCCCTATTGCACATGGGTTTTTTAAATCCTTCTCTTGTGTTCTATCAGTTAACATCCCACTGGCCAAATAAGTCAGGCAGTTGAACTTAGAGTCAAGGAATAGAGGAAAATTCCCACCTCTCAAGAGAGTTGCTGCAAAGTTACATGGCCAAGGGCATGAATGCACAGATGGGTGCAGAATAGGTCATTAATGCAATCTACCACTCACAGTTAATTTAATATTGGGAAGGAGTACCTTGGACATTGGACTTGAGCTTTCTGGTGACTGGAAATGGTATATTCCTTACTTTAAGTTAATGTGTTGGCATTATAATTAACATGTTTAGTGTGAATCAGGTGTCCTGAGTGTGCTCATCTCCAGAGTGCCCTGGCAAGTTCGAGTTTCTGAACCTGCAAGAATGAGGAGCAGCCCACCAACCACAGTGATTAGACCTAGGCATTGCTTCCTAGGAGGCATTTCTGGGCTGCCACTCAGTCCTTCCTTGGTAACACTCCTGTGTGAGGGTTGTAGCTTTCAAATCATAATGCATTTCTCATTGGCCCTTGGAATTCTTGGCATGCTCTTGAACTCAGTGGGAATCACCAGTTAGGAATGACAAGGTAGGGAGTCAGAGAGTAGCCAGTCTTGCCTTCCTTCCACTTAGTGGGTGAGAGCCTCACAGTGGAATGATCTGACAGTGCTGAGAGCAAACAGGGTAGGTCTGTCAGTTTCTTGGGCAACTACATAAAATGGGTTGGGTTCAACGATGGGAATTAATTTGCTCAAAGTTTTGAAGGTAGATAAAGTTCAAGCCAAGGCTCCATCAAGATATGCTTTCTTCCTGAAAACTGGCTTTCTGGGACTGGCTGCCAATGATCCTCAGTCCTTAGCTTGTCACATGGCAAAGACCTCGGTGGCATCTCCTGACAGTAACTCCCTCCCTTCTCTTCTAGGTCCTGCTGATTTTCAGCTTCTTGCTTCCTGCAGCTTGGTTTCTCCCTGTCTGAATTTCATCCCATCTAGAAGGACCTTAGTAGCTGGATTAAGTCCCCTCCTGCTTGAGGTGGGCCACACCTTAACTGAAGTAACCTCATCAAAAGGTCCTACTAATAATGGGCTCACACCCACAGGAATGGATTGGGGTTTAGAAGATGTTTTTTTCTGGGGTACATATAGCTTCAGCCCACCACAGTAGGTCAGGCTACTGTGCGAGTGCCAGCCAAGGGGTGCAGGAAGCTCTGATTGCAATTTAGCAGCAGAATAGAGAACAGGGAAGAACTGGCATCCTGACACATGGCCCAGGGAGTAAGAGTGGTGTCACTGGGAAGTTCAGGCAATTGGACGTCCTTGGCAAGGAGCCACCTGCCACCTTTGAGGTGTATAGCATTCCAGCCCTTGGGCAAGGTGCTTTATTTGAGTCATCTCATGAAAACATGGCAGGACTTCATTCAGGCAGACCTTTCGGCTCTGGTAAAGATAGACGCAAGAGCCAAGGAGAGTCCCAGTAGCATGTACTTAGGATCAGACAACATGTTGGTTATTGAGCGATTGTGTCTCAATTCCAAACTCACTCTTCAAAGTTCTGCTTCATGAGGCTGGGGCTGGGACTTACAAACCACATCTCTCCATTGCCAGCTGACTCCTGATAGCTTCTGCCAATAGTGGGCACTTATATTAGTCAACGATCTCTAGGGAAACAGAACCAATGGGAAATATATGTGGAAGTAGACAATGCCCAGCATGTGGAAGTAGACAGTACCCTCCCCAATGCTTGGAGAGGGAAGAGCCTTTGCCCCAGGGTTCAGGGAGAGCATGACTACTGGGCGAGTGCTTGGAAGGGGAGGGGCTGTCACCCACCAGGCCCTCAGGACAACACATGTTCCATAGATGACTTTCAGACTTTGAAATCTAATGGAATATGCCCTTCTGGGTTTTGGAATTGTTTGACTTCTGATTTCTCTCTAGGGGAATAGGAGCATTTATCCCATTCCTGTCCCTTCATTGAGCATTGGAAGCAAATAACTTGTCTAGTTTTCGCAGGTCCACAGACTGAGGGGACTTGTGCCCCAGGACAGGCCACACCCATAACCAACTACGAGGAGACTTCGTATGGAGCATTGTTTCTGAAGTGATTTGAGGCTTTTGGGATCAATGAGTGTGTTTTGCAGGTTTTTCTGGGGTACCTACAGCTTCAAACCACCACGGCGTTACAGAGAAGGACTGGAAGACTGGAAGAGGGAGAGGCACTTGTTCCTTCCAATTCTGTTTCTTATTCCTATCACTGGTATCCCTTCAATGCTTCTGTATTCTGGCAAGAGAGATCTCAACCAGTTTCTATATTTGTTTGTTTTTCTGTTTTGTCCCATTCCAGAACGTTGTGCCCCTTCGGAGATCCTTACACCAGCCCTCCCTCCCCACAGGGCTCAGTCTGTTGGAGCTCCTGAGCTATGAGCATTGGCTGGGCTGGATCTTCTCCTCCAAGGCTCACTTTGAGGGTCACTTGACGCTCCCTAGTGCTTCAAGGTGATAATAGCTCCAGCCTTTTTTCCTTTATTTCCAAGCCATGGGTCAGCTGCTTCATGCACTCACCCATCTCTGGGCTTTCTCAGCTCCCCCTTTCACTTTTTTAGTCTTCCAATACTGATTTAATCAACTCCTTATGTTAAATGCTGTCTGGTGAAGTAACTGGTGTGGTTTCTGCTTTCCCGAATGGACCCTAACTCAGACAGGCGCCAAGACAGAAATCTGGCTGTGAGAAATGCTCACGATGGGACACTCTGACTTTGGAATGAAAAAGGTTGCCATCAGGCTAGTAGCAACCGAGTCTTTTTTTTTTTTTTTAAGATTTATTTATTTATTTATTTCTCTCCCCTTCTCCCCTCTGCCCCCGCCCCAGTTGTCTGTTATCTGCATGTTCTTCTTTGTCTGCCTCTGTCGTTGCCAGCGGCACGGGAATCTGTGTTTCTTTTTGTTGTGTCATCTTATGCTATTTTTTTTTTTTAAAGATTTATTTTTATTTATTTAATTCCCCTCCCCTCCCCCGGTTGTCTGTTTTCTGTGTCTTTTTGCTGCGTCTTGTTTCTCTGTCCGCTTATGTTGTCGTCAGCGGCACGGGAAGTGTGGGCGGCGCCATCCTCGGCAGGCTGCTCCCTCCTTCGCGCTGGGCGGCTCTCCTTATGGGTGCACTCCTTGCGCGTGGGGCTCCCCTACGCGGGGGACACCCTGTGTAGCAGGGCACTCCTTGCGCGCATCAGCACTGCACATGGGCCAGCTCCACACGGGTCAAGGAGGCCTGGGGCTTGAACCGCGGACCTCCCATGTGGTAGACGGACACCCTAACCACTGGGCCAAAGTCGGTTTCCCTGTTGTGTCATCTTGCTGTGTCAGCTCTCCGTGTGGGCAGTGCCATTCTTGGGAAAGCTGCACTTTCTTTCGCACTGGGCGGCTCTCCCTTATGGGGCACACTCCTTGTGTGTGGGGCTCCCCTACACGGGGACACCCCTGCGTGGCAGGGCACTCCTTGTGCGCATCAGCACTACGAGTGGGCCAGCTACACATGGGTCAGGAGGCCTGGGGTTTGAACCGCGGTCCTCCCATGTGGTGGACGGACACCCTAACCACTGGGCCAAGTCCACTTCCCGGCAACTCTTTTTTTTTTTTTTTTTAAATTAAAGATTTATTTAATTTATTTCTCTCCCCTTCTTCCCCCCCCCCCCCCCCTTTGCTGGGTGTTCTTCTTTTTGTCTGCTTCTGTTGTTGTCAGCAGCACTGAATCTGTATTTCTTTTTGTTGTTGCTGTTGTGTCATCTTGCTGCATCAGCTCTCCGTGTGTGCGGCGCCATTCCTGGGCAGGCTGCTCTTTCTTTTGTGCTGGGCGGCTCTCCTTACGGGGCGCACTCCTTGCGTGTGGGGCTCCCCTATGTGGGGGACACCCCTGCGTGGCAGGGCACTCCTTGTGTGCATCAGCACTGCACATAGGCCAGCTCCACACGGGTCAAGGGGGCCCAGGGTTTGAACTGTGGACCTCCCATGTGGTAGACGGACGCCCTAACCACTGGGCCAAGTCTGCTTCCCTCGGCAACTGAGTCTTGATGCTGAGCTACCCCATGAACTTAAAGGAGAGGTTCAAAGGGCCCTCTGTATTGAGGAGGAAATAAGGATGGATCTGTGGCAATCTGTGTTTCTGTTCTCATCCTCTGTTTTGCATTTTCTCCAATTTGTTCAAATGAGCTACTAAATCTAACTTTCATCACTCAGTGATATCACTGTCCTGTGTCAGGTCCCAAAAGTACGTTGCTTCCTATTCATCTTTATCGCTCTGGTTTTCTAAGGTCTCTGTCATGTTACCTTCACCTGCAAACCCAAGTCCCTGCATACTCTCTGCTTCAACCAAGAGAGTTCTAGCCAGTCATTGTCCCTTTAGTGTGCTCCATCCTTTATGTTGTTGCTACATTCTTCCCCTCTAGAATCTCCGTCATCTTTTACACTCAGCCATAGCTATTCAAGGTCAGGAAATCCATTTCTTTGTAGGTTCAGGGCTGGGAGGGTTTCAGAGGCTGGCAGGGCACTCTTTATGGGTTGAAACTCCTGAAAACTTAAAAGATGTCTTTTTACACCCAGTACTCTGGTTCTCATCGTTCTAATCAGCTTTATTTTATTATTATTTATTTTTTCTGAATGAGGAATTTTTTTAAAAGATACATAGATCACACAAAATGTTACATTAAAAAATATGAGGTTCCCATATGCCCTACTCCCCACCCCCTCCCACTCCTCCCACATCGACAACCTCTTTCATCACTGTGGCACATTCATTGCATTTGATGAAAACATTTGGGAGCACTGCTGTACCACATGGATTATAGAGTACATTGTAGTTTACACTCTCCCCTAGTCCATTCAGTGGGTTATGGCAAGATAGTCTTTAAATTTTGTCTCATCCAAAATATCCAATGAGGGATGTTAAAGGTGCAACACCCTCTACCCAAGAGTTTCTTATCATGTTAATGTTTATTCTAGTTACTTTCTCAGGCTTGTATCTACATTTCCAGAATAGCAAGGGGAATGTGCAATATGTAATATTTGACCTTTCAATGGTCCACGGATGTGAACATTTTGAAGGGCACTATCTTTGAGAAACTGTACGTTCCTGTGACATATTTTATTGACTAAATGACAAGAAATGTGGCTTCCTAAGTCTGTTCTGTAGAGACTTCAGAAGGATTTAGATTTTATACAAATGCTTACACCACTAAACAGTGTCAACGCATAATATAAATTCAGCTTACAGTCCCAGCATGTTCAAACAAACTAGCAGGAAAATAAGCTATTTTCATTGAGTATTCTGTAGATTAAAATGATAAACCCAGGCTATAGAATCACTGCATCAGCATGATCATGTGTCATTATACATCACGCACTTATACTATGGGTCTTTTTATCCTCACACTTTATAAAATCGAACAAAAACAGAACAGCTTGGCATCCGAAAATGGTACTTTCTAGAATTCCTACTGAATAGGTAAATGTTAGGATTCAGACCTCTGACTAACCACCTAACTAAATGGGACATCTCCGTTGACGTTACCAGGAAAATGGATTGTCTCGGAAACCATCCACTCCTGTTAAAGAGAAGGCCCCTGGATTTTCGTTCCCCAGGGAGCTGCCAAGTCACGTCCCCCTCTCTGCGCACAGGAGAACACTCCTGGGCTCTGATGGGCACGGGGTCACCACGTCACGTCCCCTCTCTCTGACGTACACGACTGCAGCCCTGGGCGCTAATGGACGCTGGCGACCCAAGTCTCCGATTTTAGACACGAACGACTGACGACAGAGTTAAGTGTTCTTCTTCCTTCCTTTCTGGATCAATCAGATGGGAGAAAAAAACGCCTTTCCAGAATTTTCTATCTTGAGAGTCACTCATCCCTGCTCCTTCAGGGTCTGTAAACCTCCTGATGCTTTCCACTTTGGTTCCTATTATAGATGTATCATCGGGTTCACCGGCGCGGTGTACAAGCAGTTGCCTAAGGAGCTCAGAAATGGAATTTCTTGCCTGAATTTCTCAGAGACAAGGCAGGCTGGGCTGCAGGAGCTGAGCAGACTCAAGGGTGCTTCTGATCCCGCTTCAGCCTCTGCAAAGGGCACCTTACATCCCTCAGCATCTTTCTTGGTGGCATGGGGACTCGACCACCAAACTCCTCTTTTTTTAAAATTGTCATCCTAGATTTTGGTTTGGGTTCTGCGTCCAACCACTTGGGTGATCTTTGGCACCCACTTTGCATGTCTGGTCCTGGCCTTAAGTGGGTGCTGCTCCCATTCTGGGACCTTTCAGTCATAAATAGGATCCTTCCTGTGCCTTGTGCCTGTGCCCCGGCCACCGGCCTATCCCCTTTCCTCTGTTCTTTGCACAATTCTCCGCAGGGAGAGGGAGATCCGCAGAGGAGTCTTCTCTGAGAAGAGGGTGAGTCTGAGTTTCTGAAATGTTGGCCTTGAAGCTTATGTCCGACATAGGCTGGAATCCGAGCCTTTTTTAGGTTTTGATAACATTTTTTTTTAAAGATTTATTGTTTATTTATTTATCTCTCCTTCCCCTCCCCCTGCCCCCAGTTGTCTGCTCTCTGTGTCTATTTGCTGCGTCGTCTTCTTTGTCCACTTCTGTTGTTGTCAGCAGCACGGGAATCTGTGTTTCTTTTTGTTGCGTCATCTTGCTGTGTCAGCACTCTCTGTGTGCGGCGCCATTCCTGGGCAGGCTGCCCTTTCTTTCGTGCTGGGCGGCTCTCTTTATGGGGTGCACTCCTTGCGCGTGGGGCTCCCCTATGTGGGGTCACCCCTGCGTGGCAGGGCACTCCTTGCATGCATCAGCACTGTGCATGGGCCAGCTCCACACGGGTCAAGGAGGCCCGGGGTTTGAACTGTGGACCTCCCACGTAGTAGACAGATGCCCTAACCACTGGGCCAAGTCCGCTTCCCTAGGTTTTGATAATACTGGTATAGATACATGCAAATGAAGCCAAGCACAAAGAACTTTATTCATTTGATTCTTACTGCCAATTTAGGGGCACTCTTACTGGCGTGCAACTCTGAGTGCTTGTGTAGGTTAAACAGCCACATGTGGGCCTGACCATGAAATCCCTGGGGCTTCCCATCACTTGTGTTTGCATTCCTGGGGTCATGCCTAATGCATCTTCAGTGCTCGTTTCTCTGTACACATGCCCTGTAGGTTTTCTTCTAGTTTGTTGTTGTTTTTCAGTAAATACCACCCAGACACCTCAGTAGCTATGAGACTGCAGTCGGATGTCACCCAGTGCTGATTCCTCTGCACAGAGTGGGGATGTAGGTACTGTGAGACGTGTATTACTTTCCTTCCCTGACAGGCCCATGAACAAATGACTTTTTCTAGCATTCTGATAACTTCCATACCCCCAGTGCGAACTCCAAAGATCCAGAACACTTCTACTTTATTTAAAAAAGAAGTCAATAGTTGCTTCCGTTAAAAATGGCTCTACCAGATTTAATAATAAATGCTTCTATGGAAGCATTCTTTCATTTGCTCATCACATTTATTTCTCACGTGCTGTGAGCAGGTATTTTGATCGGGAGATGCAGAACGGAATAGAACACGGTTGGGGTGCACAGGCCAGGTGGGCAGACTGTTACATCTGGAAATGACCTTGGCATCGTGCTCAATGCCACGGTGGGAAACAGGAGGCAAGGGGCTTAACTCTTCCTTGGGCGGCACCAGGTGTGGGGGGGGGGGCATCAGCCCTCAGTCTGAACCTTGTTGGATATGTTGCAAATACAGCACAGCAGGTGGACGTAGTGGCATGATCAACGGCACCGGGATGTGGAAGAGAATGGGTTCTTTAAGCCTGAAAGATAGGGTGTTGGGGGAGGTGGTAACCGAAATCAAAGCTAGAATTCTGAATAAAATAATATTCATCGAGTACCCCATGGGACATGCATGTGTGAACGAGAGTGTTATCTGACAGTACAGGAAATGGCAGAGGTGGGGCAGAATGACATACTTCAATTTAGTTGGATGGGTTGGAGAAAGCGAGGACATAGAATGAGGCTATTTTAATACTCAAGACAAAGCAACAGACTGGGGGATGAAGAAAAGGGATTTATTGAAGAGAAATTAAATATTATGAACATTGCATTATTGGTGTACAAATATTTTGGCACTCTAGCTATGGGTTTATTAAACTAAGGATTAAAATAGCGCCATTGTTCATTAAAGGATATCAAATTGCCCAACCACCATTTCTGGAAACGTGTGATATGCTTAGGAAGTAGAAATTATCCCGGTTTTACAGAGGAGGAAATGAAAGCTCAGAAAAGTCAAGAGACTTGCCAAGATTACACAGCTGTGTGCCTGGCCCTCGTTATTTGCTGTAATTTGTATTTATTTATGATCTTTTTTAGTATGTAGGCCTGCTATTTGATAGAGAAGAAGCCACAGAGCTAGACTTTGTTGGTTTTATTTTAATGTGGATAGTAAGGATCTTGGGAATATGGGAAAAGTTCACATTTCACAAGTCAGCAGGCCTTTGGATGTATCTACTGGACACTTCAGCAGCTAGTTGCATGGATGAACACTTTATCCAGAAGGAACTGGGTTTATAATGGTTGCTTTAAGTAGAATATTGATTTGCAGACTTTAACATGGTTTGCTTTTATTGGTGTTGATCAACCAGTGACTGTTATGGGGTCTTGAAACAACTCTTTGATCTTTATTATTTTAATTCTCTTTTTTTTTTTTTAAGATTTATTTATTTATTTATTTCTCTCCCCTTCCCCCTCTCCAGTTGTCTGCTCTCTGTGTCCATTCACTGTGTGTTCTTCTGTGACCACTTCTATCCTTATCAGCGTCACCTGTAATCTGTGTTTCTTTTTGTTGTGTCATCTTGTTGTGTCAGCTCTCCCTGTGTGCAGAGCCACTCTTGGGCAGGCTGCACTTTCTTTCGCACTGGGCAGCTCTCCTTACGGGGCACACTCCTTGCACGTGGGCTCCCCCATGTGGGTGATACCCCTGTGTGGCAGGGCACTCCTTGCGCGCATTAGCACTGCGCGTGGGCCAGCTCCACACGGGTCAAGGAGGCCCGGGGTTTGAACCACGGACCTCCCATGTGGTAGACGGACACCCTAACCACTGGGCCAAGTCCGCTTCCCTATTTTAATTCTTTACTGATCAAATGCTGGCATTGGGCCTTCTGGCTTCCTTCTAGTCTAATTCCAAAGGAAATAATCTTGCCTTGAAGATCTGCTAAGGCTTCTTGCTTAGAGTTTTTGCCTCTGCCGTCCAGTCAAGAGAGCAGGTAGGTGGCCTTTTGTTCCCAAACCCCTCTGTCAACCATGCCAGCTTGTTGTGTCCACCCCAGAGGAACTGGAAATGCCAGATGGAACCAAAGTACCACCTTGCATCCAGGTGTTCTGGAAAGCTATCGCCGGTTACAGCAAGGGCCACTGCATTCCTAACTTCCCAATCGGAAGCTCAGAGACCTTGGGCTTCAATCGGCCACAGGAAAGCGAATCACATCCCCCCCCCCCATGCCTTTCTGCCACGGTGTTGTTTAGTGGGAACAAAGCGAGAAGGGAGATAAGAGAAAGGAGGCTGTATTATTGAACAATAGCATAATCAGTATGATTAAGCTTAGAGAAAGGTTCGAGATTATAACCAGGAAGCCAAATGAACGGAAGGTCCATTGACAAATCTAAGAATAATGTCCTTTATACACCTCTTCACAAAGTGGACCTCACAGAAGGACAGCAAGGAGTATTTGTTCCTGCTGCCCTAATTTATAACCAACAGGAAATGTCCTCTGTTACTCCTACTCCCTTCCTTCATGTTTTTGTTCAAACATTTTTTTTTCATAAAGATCCTGAATACGTGCCAGACAAGAGTGTATAAGACAAGCTCGGCAGGACGTCTTTCCTGCTGTTCGTATGGCAGTAGCTTAGGATTTGTGTGGTTGCTCTTGATTGTAGGGAGAAAACTGGTTTAGTAGGGAGCTATTATAACAGATTGAGAAAGTGGTCACGCCACAGGATCTGCTGTTGGTTGCTGTCCTTTTACATGATGTTGTGTGGAGAGCATTGGACTGGAGCCAGGAAACCTGGACTCCATCCTCAGATCAGGTCAAATGTTCCAGTTTCTCTGAGCCTCAGTTTCCTCATATGCAAAATAAAGGTATTTGGCTACATCAGTGGATCCCATCCTTCTGATGATCCCTTTCGTTATTTTTCAGGAGCCCATATATTAAGACTTTTGTCTATTAAAATAGTGATAAACTCATTATATATATATATATATTTGAACATACTGGGGAATTGAACCCAGGTGCTTGTACTTGGGAAGCAGATGCTCAACCACTGAGCTATATCTGCTCCCCAAAGTGTATTTTTTTAAAAAAAGATTTGTTTATTCATTTCTTTCTCCCCACCCCTACCCCCGTTGTCTGCTCTCTGTGTGCACTCGCAGTGTGTTCTTCTGTGTCTGCTTGTCCTCTCTTTGGGTGGCACCAGGAACTGATCCTGGCACCTTCCAGAGTGGGAGACAGGTACTCAATCTCTTGTGCCGCCTCAGGGTTTGCTGTGTCTCTTATTGTCTCTCCTCTGTGTCTCTTTTTGTTGTATCATCATGCTGCGCCAGTTCTCTGCATGTGCCAGCTTGCCACGTGGGCCAGCACTCCTGTGTGGGCCAGAACTCTGGTTGGGCCAGCTCGCCAAGTGGGCCAGCTGGCCTTCACCAGGAGATCTCAGGAATCAAACCCTGGACCTCCCATAATACATTAGACAGGAGCCCAATTGTTTGAGCCACACATCTGCCTCCCCCAAAATGTATTTTTAAGGATTTTTTTTTCAAATTTTATTATTCAAACATAGACCTGTGAACCAAGTTCTGATGAGAATAAGGCAACCAGTGATAGCATGTCAAGTAGATATAGTTCTAGGCCAACAGACGAAACTTTTGTCAGTTTTATCTTAGGTAAACTAATCTACAAGAGACTTTTCAAACTTTGAAAATATTTTGGGAACCCTTATTACTAACAAAATGACCCATTAAGATACCAAGAATAAATGCTTTTTACAGTTTTCTAAAGCCTCTTCTGGTGACAAAATTCAGAAATTCTATATTGGTAAAATTTACAACATATAAAGATCAATGAATTACTATCCTGTCTTGGGGGATGGTTAGAGCTATAAAAGAATGGAAATGGAAAAGTAGAATTGTGCAGACACCACTATCTCAAGCCCAATATTATGAAATCAGGGTTGGAATCTTTTTCCTAGAAAGTAAATGAATCAAATGATGACTGCATTTCATTGTTTGTTCAATACCTTTCTTTGCCTAGTCCATTCATTCAGTGCCTACTGTGTAGCAAACTCTCCAAGGGACAAGGGATGCAAGAGTAAGCAAAATAGTACTTCTCCACCCTCATGGAGAAACATCTAGTCTAGCTGGAAGGATAGAGAGATAAATAAGCAATGTCATTAAAATGATAAATGCCAATCAAAAGCAGAGTCCCTCCAGCAGGTGCTTCACCTTGCTGTGGAGAAAGGGGCAAGAAAGCAGCTGAGGCCAAAATTATTGAAAGGCAGAAAGGGTGTGCAGTTGTGGGAATTACTAAATGGATGTGGGAGCTGGTGATTTCTAAGAACTGAGAGAAGTTCAGACTTTCCAGAGCATGCAGGGGGAAGAGAGGAGACAGGAAAACAAGACAGAATCCAGATTTTGAAGAGCCTCATAAAGGGTTTTATGTGTGAAAGTGACACGATCAGATCTGCATTTTAGAAGAATGGTTCTGGGTGGGTAGGGAGAAGAGATGCAAGGAGAAGGGCAGGATCAGAGGCAGGGGGATGTGTTAAGATGCTGTTGTCTGCTGAGGGTAGGGAGAGGGAAGAAGAGATGAGATGTGGGGGCATTTTCAGGATTTGGAGTTGTCCTGGGTGGTGCTGCAGGGACAGATGCTGGACATTGTGTGTTCTGCCATGGTTCACTGGGTGGACTGGGGGAGAGTGTAGACTACAATGTGGACCACTGTCCATGTGGTGCAGCGGTGCTCCAAGGTGTATTCACCAGGTGCAGTGGATGTGCCGCGATGATGGAAGAGGTGTTGATGTGGGAGGAGTGAGGTAGGGGGAGTATGGGGACCTCACATTTTTTGAATGTAACATTTAAAAGAAAATAAAGAAAAAAAAAAGATGCTGTTGTAATAATTTAGGGGAGAAATAATAGGGAGCTGTCTTAGGTAGGTGGGGTAGAGATGGAGAGAAATGGGCTGATTCAAGAGATGTTTAGTAGGTAGATGTGATGATTCGTTGGGTATGAGGGAAAGGAAGGTACTGACCAATGCTCCCATTTCTGGCTTGAATCAATGGAGTGGACAGTGGTACTCCTTCCAGAGACAGGTGGAGTGGGGGGAGGCACAAATATTGGGTGAAGGTGAATAGTGCCTGTTTTGGACTTCTCGTTGCTAAGGCAAATTCCATGCAGTTAGTTGGGTTACACAATGGGAATGTATTTGGCTAAAAAGAGTCCAAATCAAGACATCATCAAGTCAATGCTTTCTCCCCAAAGACCAGCATTCTGGGACTGGCTGCTTGTCATCTTGGTCCTGGTCTTCTCTGCCATGTGGCAATGCTCATGGGAGCTTCCCTTGGCCTCACCCTTCATCTCCAAGTTCTGTTCACTTTCAATTTCCTGTTTCCTGTGTCTTTTTCTCTCTCTGTCTAAATTTCCACTTCTAAAGGACTCTGGTAATGGGATTAAGATCCATCCTGTTTGAGATAGGTCACACCTTAACTGAAGTAACCTCATCAAAAGAACCTATTTAGGGAAGCAGACTTGGCCCAGTGGTTAGGGCATCCGTCTACCACATGGGAGGTCCACGGTTCAAACCCCGGGCCTCCTTGACCCACGTGGAGCTGGCCCATGCGCAGTGCTGATGCGTGCAAGGAGTGCCGTACCACACAGGGGTGTCCCCCGCGTAGGGGGAGTGCATCCCATAAGGAGAGCTGCCCAGTGCGACAGAAAGTGCAGCCTGCCCGGGAATGGCACTGCACACATGGAGAGCTGACGTCAGCAAGATGACACAACAAAAAGAAACACAGATTCCTGGTGCTGCTGATAAGAATAGAAGTGGTCACAGAAGAACACACAGCAAATGGACACAGAGAGAAGACAACTGGGGTAGGAAGGGAAGGGGAGAGAAATAAAAAAAAAAAAGGTCCTATTTACAGTGGGCTTACACCCATGGGAATGGATTAAGCTTAAGAACATGTTTTTCTGGGGTACATAGCTCCAAACCACCACAGCGTCATTTGGATATACTGCATATCTGATCAGTGACGGTGCATGTTTAATAAATAATGTTCAGAAATTTTCCCTGTGTAGCACCTTTTCTTGAAACACCAAGATGGATTAATTTTACAGATAAAACTAATATTCACAGCTTTTTCTAAAGCTAAATAGAGTTTGTCACCAGCATAGTTTAGACTCATAAAAACCTGATTGTCAATAGACGGTTTATAAGCATGACGCTGTTATTTGAAGGGCTTAAACATGCCTCATTAGTAAGTAGCTTATGATTTTCCATAATATTTCTGTCTGGTAAGAAGTATATACTATTAAAAAGAAATGTACTGTGCAGAGGGAAGAAAGAGCAATGAAATGATTTACCTAAGACTTCACAGACGGAATGTCATGGATAGAACCCTAAGTGACCTGGATTAGCCAGGGTTCTCTAGGGAAACAGAATCAACAAGAGATATCTGTCAGTGGTATGCGATTCTATAAGAGTCTCTCACGTGACCGTGGGGAAGCACAAGTCCAGGTTCTGCAGGCAGGCTGCAACCAGGGGCTCCGATGAAAGTCCAGTGAAGGTTCTTGATGAGTTCTGGGAGACATTGGCTGTCCAAAGACGAGCTGGGAAATTCTCCCTCAATGCTGGAATCCTTCCCCTTTTAAGGCACTCAACCGATTGGGTTAAGCGTCATTCATTGCTGATAGCAATCTCCCTGATTGATGTAATTATAACCAGCCATCCATGATTTACCACTGCAGTAAAGTCAATGGTGACTAATGTCCATAAATGCCCTTGTAGTACATTAGCCCAGTGCTTGCTTGACCAAACAACTGGGCACAATTACCCGGCCGAGTTGACACATTAGCCTCACCATCACACTACCTCTGTTCATTTGTTGTCCATTTAGTTGAGAAACATTTACTAAGTCCCAGCTATTCGGACACCACTGAGGACTGGGCATGGTAACATCTGAACACCAAAGTCCCTGGTCTTGGCGAGCCCCCTGTCTGTAGAGGAAAACAGATACACAAATTACTAAAGTGAAATACGCTTTCAAGAGTGATTCCATGATACTTCCTGCCAGTCCTCCTTTTCCTGTCTCCTCTCCCAGGCCTTCTCTGTAGAAAACAGTTTCCTTAATCTCATTCTGCTAGTTCAAAATCATAGATCTTTCACTGAAATTGAAAATCAGAGCAGGAGTTGAATTTTGGTTTTGCATTTAGCTGCTGTGAAGCTCCTTATTTTCTCTTATTCTCATCGTCCAAATCTGTAAAATGGAGCCAAGTATTCTATGGCAGCCATGGGGATTATCTGACTTGAGGAGGGCGAGAGCCTGCCATCTGTATTTCAAATTTTATAGATGTGTTTTTGTTTGTAATTCTTCCTTTCCTAATGCATCTCTACTAGAATAATCCCTCAGAAATACCACCTAACAGATTGTTGTCTTGCTCAGTAGATTCCTTATAATTTCTAAATTCCTTTAAAAAATAAAAAAATAAAATAAAGGATATTAAAACATTTTTAAAAATTACAATTTTTGACATTAAGAATTGTTGAAGTTTTGGTAATTTCATATGGTACTGCCTAATAAGTTGTTTATTATACCATTTGAGATTCTTTATCTCTACTTTTACAATCCCGTTTCCTTAGAACAATCAGGTATAAAAAACTGAAACAAGGCAATGAAAGTGTGTACGTGGAGTAGCACATAAATGTTTTGGGTGTACACGTCTTCCTCAAATTGTCAATTCCTGGGGGGACAGGCACACTTTTATTTTCTTGATATAACCCTTGAATTATCTTCTGAAGTTCACACTTCTTATTGAGTATGTTTTGATGAGTGATTCTAAGAAGATTTTATTCTAGCACGAATATGTCAACTATTGGCCTTGACTAATGATTATTTGTCTCTCATCTACTAAAACATGTTTATTTTTTATTTATTGGAAGCACTGGTTTATTTGTGGTTTTCTGGGCTTCATAAAAAACAAGATGATGTCCTCTTTGTTGCCAAGGCTTGTCCAGGATGAGGACAAATAGAAAAGAAAGCAGAAATAACACAGTAATGTTTGTTGTGGTCTAGAAAGCAGAACAGAACAAGGGAAATTAAATCAAGTTCAAATATAATGCTAAAAAGAGTGACTGTGTGGTTTATAGTGTACAGACAGACAAATAAATTATTAGTGGTTATAGTGAATTCCCTCTATCACATTTAAAAACACTTTCAAGCATAATTGAACTTTCCAGAAAACCTGTGAGATGGGTTGTACTAGGTCCATTTTATAGGTGACAAAACTGAGGCATCACAAGTCTAAGTAGTTTAAGTGCCTCAGCTAGCAAATAACCCATTTAGAACTTGAACTCAAGTCTTGACTTCACATCTCATACCCTTACTTGGAGAACATTTCCCCATTGTCAGAAGTGAATGGGAATTGGCTATGGGTTCTAGACTTAGTTTGCTGCAGCCGTAACCCGGCATCAGTGTCTTCCAGGGCATCCCCCTACTCCATTCCTAACAGTCAGCCACTGATCCTCCTCTCTCAGCTCCTTTCCTCCAAGGCTCTCCAAACAGAAGGTGAGTGCTTTCAACACTAATGTTCAGACAGTTGCTGACCCCATTCTAGGTTCTTGGAGGTAGAGTAGGGATAAGAAATCCCAATCATCTGACAGGTATTTGTAGAGGAAAATAAGATTTTCCTTTCGAAGGAGAAACAAACCAACCAAGGAAAGGGAAGAATTCTCTTTATAGCCTCCCCAAATCAACAGTGTGTAGACGAGATGTTTCACTAAAGCATGCGTTGTAGTGGTAGGAAAAAGAACTCTTAAGTGACTCCATGTTTTGTGCTTTTCTGGAGTATGAAACTTGGGTTCTGGGCACTGAGATGAAGTACAGAGGGCTATAAAAATATGCTCCCTATGAACCCCCAGGTTTTTGGGTTTTCCTTCTCATTTCCTGGAGGAGGTGCTTTTTTCTCTCTCTAAATGGAGTTTCCCATACTTATCTACCAGGACTGTATAGTAAGAATGATTACCTGTTGGTTGTTGTTTCTTGACCATTTTGAAATTCAGATCTTTGGTAAGGAAAACAGTAGAGGCATGAGCAGTTTTCTATTAATTTTGTTTAATGGGTTATGATGAAATATTGGATTTATAAACTAAATCAGAGGACCCAGGTGTATGTAAGCAAATTATGCTCCTATATGTCTCAATGCTGTGTCTGATTTTTTTCACATGCATGAAAGAAGTCAATGTACTCAGTTTATTTTTTGGTTGTTTCCCACACTTACCCTCAGCACATTGAGCCAGGAATGCACAGATGATTCCAGAGGAAATGTTTGTTCAACTGTTGTTGTGTTTAAATTAAGAAATCAGACTTTTAAAACATTTACTTTGTTTTGGATTTCTTTCATTATTTCTACATCCCTGGAGCTAGTACCAATTTATCGGTGTTGATATATAAATAACCCCTCAGAATGCTCAGTGGCTATTTACAAATGTGAAAGCATATGACTATAACATGGACAATGAGTTAAAAGGCACAGTCATTGTTATGTCAACAAAAAGTGTGGATACCTAAAGTACGCAGAATTTGGAGTCGGTTAAGTCTCCATGTCTCCTATGCCAATCTCTCTCTGTCTAGCCCTGTATTGAATTCATCCCTTGTCTGACAATTGATAGCTAAATTACCTTACTGGAGAGCCTTTTACTACACAGTGACAGCCAAACCTTAAACTGGCAATACCCCTGGAAGCGAACGCCAATGAATTAAATTTGTATAATGCAATGAATTCTATACCTATCATAATCTTAAAAGATAAAATGTAAATGAATAAGCTTTAAGACTATTTCCTGGTTTTAAAATATTTACGAAGAATAAAGAAATATTCATTATATGATAAAAATACTTCTCTTTACCCAACAGTCCACTTAATTTGGTCTCATTAAATCAGGAACCAAACAAGGATTCCCACTAGCATCATTAAGAGTTTGTGTTAATGAGATACTGAACAGGAGTAAATTGTCCTGAAATAGTTCCTTAATACTTACTGTGTTATAAATGAAGCACCAAAAATGGAAGAGGCATATGTTATTCAATAAATCATATTGGAAAATTAAATATGGATAAAGAAGATCTTCACTTTATCATACTCCAGAATAAACTTCAGGTGTATCAAAGGTTTAAATAAAAATAACAACATCATAAAACTTTGAAAAAAATATATAGTTGAATATTTGACTGATTTCAGAATTTCAGGAAAGGACCTTTTGAGCATATGTACAAAGGCAAAAAAAAAAATCACACAGAAAGACAAAAAGAGATCACGTGATTTGACTTATTATTACACTGAAAACTGTTTATATGCAAAAATTTATAAATAAAATAAGGCAAATAGTTTAGGAAAAATATATAAATTAGAATAAAAGTTTAATTCCTCAATATATAAAACACACTTAGAAAAGAATAAGTAAAATGCTCACTCTCCAATAGAAAAAAGTGGGCAAAGGACATGGACATAATATACAAAATAGAAAAAGAATATTAAAAAAAACAAAGTGTTTTAAGACTTGCTAATAATCAAATAAATGCAAATTAAAATAATGAAAGATTTTGACCCTACAAATTGACAGGCTTTTTCAAGGGCAGTAATTAATACTACTAGACATTGTTTGAGAGGTGTACTCATATTCTGCTGGTCGGGTATAAATTGAATCAAGCCTTTGATTGTTGAATCAAACAACTTGACATATATAGCCTTAGCTTCAAATTATTATGAATACTCTGTATTCCAAATTACAAGAATGTATTCTCAGAATAATAAGATACTAGCTAATGGCTTGTCTTAAAGTCGTTTTTTTTATTTTAAAAATGCCATAAATGGGGAATGGTCAAACTATGTTACCCACATAATGAGGATATTATGCATCCATCAGAAAGCTAATTGAAATGAATGTCTGTTATACAGTGTTCAGTGATGACAGCAGGCTTAAAAACTGTATTTACTATAAAATCTCAGTTCGGTGGGTGTTCTGGTAAACATCCTCCTGTCACCAAATTCTTCTTGGTAATACTTATCCTTTTTTGTGATTAATTATATAAGTAATTGTTCATGTTTCTCCAAATAGAATTTATGCTCATGAGGTATGCATTGTTTGTCTCGTTTGCCACTGTGTTCCCAGCAAGGACGTACTTAGCAACATGCCCTGTGTGTGCTTGGCAGTCACTCAGATTTTGTCCAACTATCTCTCTCTTTCTCTCCCAAGCAGACACACACACAGAAAGTGCAATATAAGCTGACTCACATTCACTTGTTGAAAAAAAATATTAGCCTTGATTATCTCTTGGCAGTAAGATTTTGGATTCCTTACTTTTAAAAAAAATGGCGTTATGTTTCCATCCAACTTATCAAGCATTTGGCTAGTGCTTTCCAGTTTGGGTGTTCTTAATTTCCTTTGACTCTTAAAACTACCCAGTAAGGGAGCCAACGTGGTTCGAGCAGTTGAGCACCTGCCTCCCACACAGGAGGTCTTGGGTTTGGTTCCCGGTGCCTCCTTAAAAACCATCAACAGCAACAACAACAAGCATACAAACAAAAGAGCCAACTCAGGGGAGCCAATGTGACTCACTGATTGAATCCTGGCTTCGCACATACGAGGTCCCGGGTTCAATCCCCTGCCCCCGTACTGCAAAAAAATCATCCCCATCTTTTCACTAAGGAAATGGGTCCAGGAGGTTGAATTCTTCCTAGTCATGCAGTTGGTGCTGGAGGAACAGAGCCAGGCCTTGAGCTGCAGAATCTGAACCCAAGTCTCCTGACTCTCATTCCAGTGCTCGCTCAAATTCACCACATTCGCAGACCAGTGGCAGTGCTACAAGATACCCAACCCTCTCCTTCTCTTCATGCATGAGTCTCTGGAATTAATAACCGCTACACCTGGTGTGATGGTTTGAAGCTATATGGACCCCAGAAGAGTATGTTCTTAAAGTTAATCCATTCCAGTGGGTACGGACCCATTATAAGTGGGAATCTTCTGGCGAATAGGATCTTTTACTTTTTTTTTTAGGAGGTTTTGGAGATTGAACCCAGGACCTCGTACATGCTAAGCAGGTGCTCAGCCACTGGGCCACACCCACTCTGCAAACTTATTCTTAAAGAGGTACTGGGGATCTAACCCAGGACCTCCTCTGTGCAAGCAGGTGCTCAACCACTGAGCTGTACCCACTCCCCAAAGGTATTTCCTTTTTTCTTATTAGGGGATCTTCTTCAAGGTGGGTCTTAATCCTCTTACTGGATTCCTTTATAAGAGAATGGAATTCAGACAAAGAGAAAAAGCCACGGAAGCAAGAAGGCGGAAGCAATAAAACCCGGAAGAGAAAGGAGAGACCGGCAGGTGCCACCATGTGCCTTGCCGTGTGACAGAGGAGCCCAGGATCCTCAGCAGCTGGTCTTCAGGAAGTAGGTATCATCTTGGTGATGGCTTGATTTGGGCATTTTCACAGCCCCAGAACTGTAAGCTTTTGTAAACTCGTAAATCCCCATTCTTAAACGCCCACCCATTTCTGGTATATTGCTTTTAGCATCGTAGCCAGCTAGAACACCTTGCCTAGAGGAGATGGGCAGTGAAATGCCCACTGATGGATCCAGCACCTGTTTAGGAAAGAAGAAAACAAAATTTGGAAGTAAAGACCTTCTTTGCGGAGTAGTGAAGCATAAGAAACAAAATCCATATCCTCTGAGTCGCGTCAGCTCTGTCCTTCTGCAGAGCGGCCGCTGGATAAAGAGAACTTGTCACACTTCTGGGGAGGCACAGCCACCTTCTGTGGCTTCATCAGGAGCCGTTCCAGAACTGTGCAGGGGCCAGCAGGGAGCAGCTGTGGGAGATTTTTTGGTACAATTAGTTTTGTCAGCCTGTGTTTAAACTAAAGACTTAATGAGTGATCCTACGTAATTTTCATTTTGGTTTTTAATTAATAGGGCTGAAATTGGGAAATGGCACTTTTTGTCTTAATATATTTAGCATGTTCGACTTGTTTTTCTTCCTGCCTCATTAGTGCTTCGATTCGGACATCTGTCCAATTTGTACATCCAGCTGGCGGCTCTGCCGTCCCCACATAAGTGCCGCAAAAGGCCTTTGGTACATGCAATGTCTTTATCTTTTCATGCAACAGGAGTGAGGGGGTTTAGTGAGTCAAGGGAAGCTTCCCACAGTGCCTGGTTTAGTTAGGGGAGGTGGTTTACTAGAGAAGCTAACATAATTTGGTGGGAGGGGATGCAGAACATATTTGCTTCTAATATTAATAGAGTCTTATCAACGGGAAAGAATTTGGACATCATTGTTCAAATGCTGGTGGATTGTGGCAGAGTCATAATGTGAGGCCTGCAAGGCCGCGCTTCTGGCATGTTCTACCCATTGCCCGAAGCTCTCATGCATCAACGCTAACATAGATGTCTTGGACACATCAGAGGTTGAGACAGGATGAAATGGGAGGACAGTCAAACTGCTGTACCGCGTGACCGAGTTTGCCCGTGTTTTTACTGGTGAACATTTATACCCATTCTTTGTCTCTGTTCTTTGGCTCCAAGGATCCATCCCACCAGCCTACTGGCAAGGTCCTAAGAGTTCAGTTTTGGTCTTTTCCAAACATCTCAAGGATAAGTTCCAGCAACAATTTTTATCTGCTGGTATCTTCTCTAGTGATGGTGTCAACACCTTCATCTTATGGATGATGAAAGGCTGGTGTGATTTAGTGACCTATCTCCGCTCATAATTGAAACAGATTGTAGCTCCCTAACTCCATTCTCATGCTCAGCTTTCTCTGCTACCCCACACCCCTGCTCTGTCTTCTTTGTCCACAGTGTGGAGGTCTGGCCTGATTAGTTGAGTTAATAAACTGAAACCCATGCCATTTCATTCTAAATATAGCAATTAAGGCGTGCTTGTGTCATATTCAATATTAGACGTAGGGCATTGAGTTAGTTCGTATTGTAATTCTTTAATATTACTTGCAGAAGAAGCTCTAATTTTCAGAAAAATAAAACATAGCACTGGGTGCATTATTCTCCATAATTAATTCTAACCCTTTTTCTCCTCCACAGTTCTGAGGCAAACATTTGTTAAGTTAAAGGATGTTTAAGAATCTTTGACCCTGGGAAATGAAACAAGCTATTCTTTGTACGGTTTTAGCCAAAAAAAGAAAAAAAGTGTTAGTTTAGCATTTGATTATTTCACCCTCTGAAAAATATGCAAATTGTTTTTCAGTCACATAAAGAAATGCATTATAAGCCAAAATAGGAAACACCTTGGTTACAACATCAAGAAATGTAGCATTGTCAGTTCATGGTTGTGAAAGCAATTTCCGTGTGTTTGTTGCCGAGTTCTTCAAAGAGCACCAAGTGAAAATGATCAAACTCTGCCTGGGAAATCTTTAAAGGAAAGCAAGTTGCTATCGCTTACCTAGAAGACTATGCAAATTTAGCCATCCTATAGGTGAAAGGAGTTGGTGTAAATGTCCCAAGGAACGTTAGTTAAAAAGGTTGAATAGAAGTTTACAAATGGGGTCAAAAATTGGAATGTAACATGCACATGAAAACAAAATCCTGGTGAGACGGTTAAAAAAAGAGAGACTGAGAGAAGAGATTGGATATTATCTAATAATGCCTTTAGGCACATATAACTTGAAGATAAATTCTTTCTATGAGACGATCTGCAGCTCCAGCCCTCTGGCTTCTACTTTCATGGGATGATAGAGTAAAAACTTTAATAAACAATATTCTCGTAGAGTCTCTATTTTAATATTCTTTACCTTGCTTAAGTTCTTTTTCATAAAATCCTATTGAAGTATGTCATACATTCACATATATAAACAATAAACGTACAGTAAAAGCTGTGAACTTACAAAGCCAACATGCATATCATCATACAGGGTCCCACGCATCACCCCACCACCAACACCTTGCATTGTTGTGAAACATTTGTTACTAGGAAAGAGCATCATCAAAATATTACTACTACATATAGCCCATATCTTCGGCATATTTCCCCCCAACCCACCCGATTACTAGCACCCTGTATTAGTATTATATATTTGTTATAGTTCATGAGAGAATGTTCTCATATTTGTCCTGTTAACCACAGGATTCACTGTTACACTGTCCCATGCTTTGTACAATCCATTCAAAGTGTGCGCTCAGTGGCTCTCGTTTTCATGCCAGAGTTGTGCTGTCTTCACCTCAGTCAATATTAGAACGTTTTTATTACTCCAAAAGGAAAAATCCCATACCCCCTTATACCCCTATTGTTAGAATTGATATAATATCTTCTTTCCATTGCTCTAAAAATATTACCATATTACTGTTAACTATTGTCCACAAGTTACATTAGTTGTAATTCTTCCACATATCACTGTATTAGTCAGGGTTCTTTTGGGAAACAGTATCAACAGGAGATATCCGTAAATAGTACGAGACTTATAAGATTCTCTCCATGACCGTGAGGATGCACAAGTTCCACAGGCAGGCTGCCAACTAGGGGCTCTGATGAAAGTCCTTTGAAGGTCCTTGATGAGTTGACTGTCCCAAGACAGTCACTGACTATCCAAAGGCATTGACTGTCCAAAGACGAGCTGGGAAATTCTCTCTGAATACTGGAATCACTTCCCCTTTTCAGGCATTCAAGTGATTAGATAAAACATCCCTGATTGCTGACAGCAATCTCCCAGGTTGATCGCAGATGTAATTAGCCATCTCTGCAGTAAACTCACTGATGACTAAAGTCCATCAATGTCCTTATATCACAATTAGCCCAGTGCTTGCTTGACCAAAAACCGCACACAATTACCTGGTCAGGTTGACACATTAGCCTCACCATCACAATCACCATATTCTTAACACTTTGTATAAGAGCACTTTTATATTTATGCTACTAGCTACCATCTTCATGCATGAATGAAATCACTATGTTATACATTCCTTAGATTATATTCTACATGCTTACTTTCTTTAACACTTTTAAGAAACCATTAATTCCCAAGCAAAAATAAATGAAGGACTAAAGCACAGCAGTAATAAGAACACTTTGAAATGGCACTGCAGGGACAGATGCTGGACATTATATATCCTGCCATAACCCACTGAACGGACTGGGGGAGAGCGTAAACGACAATGTAAACTATCATCCATGCGGTGCAGCAGTGCTCCCAAATGTACTCACCAAATGCAATGAATGTGCCACAAACGTGAAAGAGGTTGATGATGTGAGAGGAGTGGGGGGTTGCGGTGTGGAGTATACGGGAACTTCATACTTTTTAATGTAATAGTTTTTTGTAATCTATGTATCTTTAAAAAAAAATTAAAAAAAAAAAAAGAAATAAGACATGAGATGGCTGTTTTTGTTTCCTGGAGCTGCCCTAAAAAAGTAAATGACAAATGGGATGACTTAAAACAACAGAAATGTATTTCTCCACCTTTCTGGAGGCAAGAAATCTGGAATGAAGGCATGGGCAGGGCTGTGCGTGCTCTGAGGTCTGTAAGGGTTTGGCCATGACTTGCAGGAAGTTTATATCATCCTTTGGCTTGTGGCTTTATCGCTGCCTCTATCACACAGCTGTCTTCTCTCTGTCTCTGTCTCTTCCCCTGTGTCCAAATTTCCTTTCCTTATCAGGACACAAGTCATGTTAGATCAGGGTCCACCCCAATCCCATTTGGCCTCCACTTAACCAACAGGACCTTCAAAGACCCTATTTCCAAATAAGATCACATTTGTAGGAGCAGGGGTTAGAACTCGAACATATTTCTTTGGGGGGGGGGGGTGGGAGCACACTTTACCCCCATAACAATGGTAAAGTCTTCTCTTATTGAATTCTAATTAAGTTCATTGTCAGCATTGAGTGTTACGAAAAGAAGGAGGGACTGCTCCGATGCACAATAGCATGTACACCATAAACAATAAAAAACACTAGTTTCCACGTTGAATCCTCAGGTGCAATGTAGCTTTCAAAATGGACTCAGGGAAAAGCTCTTATGGTGTATTAAAAGAATGGTTGGCTAACAGCATCTTATATAGTGCCTCGTAAGCCTACATCCCTACATAAATGTCACTGTCATGATAAACTGGATAGTTGGAACCTAATACTTGAGAATCCTGTGTAAGATCTGTTGTCATCTATATGGATTCCAAGCAAGCTCAGCAAAATATAGCATATTTTATTTCTGTCACCAGTATTTCCAAGTGAGAGCATGCAGTGCTTCAAGGAATGTTTTTTCCTCCCTGTCTTAAAACAAAAGTATGCTTTCATAGCTTTCCTTGGGCTTACTTTGTCTTTCTGTGAAGAATTGTCTATCGTTGATAAAATGTTAAGAAAATAGATAAGCGCATAATATAGATCTGATGAAGAGTTTTAAACCACACAAAAATAAATCAACTCCAAATGTCTGATTTTATTGCTTGCAATAACTATTTTTCAGGTACACTTACATAACCCTATGCATTGAGATAATGGCATAATCCGGTTTTAAAAAACCTTTGAATTGATGCCCACATGATATGACCCTTTTCTTTTCTTGCTGAATTTTACAAATGGGTACAGATGGTCAATTAGAAGTAAAGGATATGTTCACACACATACAAATTAGGATGTAGCTATGTGATAAAGTAGAAGAAGTACTGATTTTTAAGCTAAAACTTTTTATCTTAATTGTAATCCTCAGCTGAGTGACCCTAAGTGGGGCACCGACATGGTCCGGTAGACAACATTCTTGGCTCTAAAACAAGGCGCTGGATGCATGGATGTACAGCAGACACAATGCAGGGGGTGAGGGGGGGGGTGCGCCAGTGGTTGGGGGACGTTTGCACTGAGCTGTCCATGGGCCCCGATTTTAGTGGCCCATTCGGATGTTCAACTCAAGCCAGCTCAAGCCTCATTGGCTTGACACACTCAACTCACACCCTCCTCACCCTCCCAGATGCTGCCCTTGACCTACACCTCCCCAGAAGAGGAATCAGCAGTTAAGCCGCCGGGGCCCGAGAGTCCTCAGCATGGAAATGTGGGGGTTGCTTTTGTTCAGAGAGCTCCAGGAGTCAGAATTATCCAGAAGCTGGGGCATCAAAGAGAGAGAGAGGGAGGATGGGCATGTTTGAAGTCAACACATTGAGCTTTCTCCAGTCCACAGAATGCTGTAGACCTACATGCCTAGTCTTTATGCACGCTCCTTCCCATGAATTTGTGCCTAAGATGAGCAAGACAATGCAGGAGACAGGCTTGAAGAGAAATCATCACTTCTTGAACCCAATTTAGGCAGTGAGGATTTAGGATGGTGAAAATTGACCGCTCTTCCCATTCCCACTCTAGACAGCCAGGGAATGTCCCCTCTTCTTAATAGTTTAGTTCCTGATCTAAATTGGATGTTGACAGTGGTTCAGTGTCTATGAATAAGAAAATGGTGATGAAAGATTTCCTGGGGGAGACCCCAAAAGTAGAAACCCTTGGGGAGGTTTCAACTCACTCCTGCAGAGATAGAAAGGGAATTTTGTTCAATAGCATGTGGCATGAGTTAAGTAGGCTTTTTAAAAAAAATTTTTGTAATTCCCAGGAAAACAATTGAGTATTATACTGAGAAAATCCAGTTCATGGAAAGATTTCCAGGTTTGTAAGGAATGAGAGCCTGTGGCTCATAATGTGTACCTCATCTAACATTTCAGCAAAGATTTTTTAAAATTTATTTATTTATTTATTTCTCTCCCCTTCCCCCCCACCCCACCCCAGTTGTCTGTTCTCTATGTCTATTTGTTCCGTCTTCTTTGTCCACTTCTGTTGTTGTCAGTGGCACGGGAATCTGTGTTTATTTTTGTTGCGTCATCTTGTTGTGTCAGCTCTCCGTGTGTGCGGTGTCATTCCTGGGCAGGCTGCACTTTCTTTCGTGCTGGGCGGCTCTCCTTATGGGGCACACTCCTTGCGCATGGGCTCCCCTACGTGGCATGGCACTCCTTGTGTGCATCAGCACTGCATGTGGGCCAGCTCCACACGGGTCAAGGAGGCCCGGGGTTTGAACCGCGGACTCCCGTGTGGTAGACGGATGCCCTAACCACTGGGCCAAATCCGCCGCCCTCTAAAATGAGAATGATTTAAAGACTGCCCTCTTTCTGCTTCCTGTGATGACCTACTCCCTGTTAATGAAATGTTTTGCATACATCTCTAAAATCTGTGCTAGAGAGCCCTGTTGTTAAGAAGGTCAGCAGAAAGACAAGATTCAAAAATAGCCTCAAAATACTGGTAGCTCAAACAATTGCGCTGGGTTCTGTAAGCCTTCTCAGCTTTGCATGCGTTTAGGCTCAGACTTGCCTGATGCTGTACAAGGAGCACCACCCCCAATATCTGATTCTTTTTCTCCTTAGCCCACCATTGCCCTAGAAGTAGAGACAGCATCACTGAGTCAGGTATAATCTCTGTCGATAAATAGCATGTAATTTAACTGGGAGGATAATACAAAAACATAAATAACTAGAACGCAAGTGTTTTGGTTTGCCAAAGGCTGCCAATGCAAAAATAACAGAAATGGGTTGGCTTTTAAAATGGAAATTTATTAGGCAAAATCTAATAGGTTCAGTGAAAATGTCCAAGTCAAGGCATCACCAGAGATGCTGTCTCATCAAAAGTTGGTTGCTGGCAGATCCTGGACTCCTGCTCCCTGGCAAGGCAAAATGGCGGCTGGTCTCTACCTTCTCCTCCAGGCTCACTTTCTCTCCATGCTCAGCTGTGGATGGTCAGGTATATAGCTTATTTCTACCTGGGCCTCATCTCTTTAGCTTTGGGCTGTTCCTCTGATTCCAGGCTCTGGCCTCTCTCTCGGCTTCTTTTTGAAGCTGTAAGTGATCCTAATTCCTCTCTCACATGGCAGGATAAAACTGGTAACTCTTTTTCTCTGTCTTCTATTATATTATACAAGATTCTAGTAAAAGGATTAAGATCCACCCTGGATGCCACAATCTAATCAAAGGCCCTTAACTGAAGTGCTATGGTCAAAAGTGATCTAATCAAAAGATTCCTTGACTGAATCTAACCAAAATGCCCCACATGAAAGAGGTTTACATGCACAGGAATAGGTTAGCTTCAGAACATAATTTTCTGGGGTCCCAAAAGACTCAAACCAGGACAGCAAGCTAAAATATTATAGCCAACATAATGATTACAGGGGTTCTAAAGCTTTCATAGAAGAAACCCTTATCCTTTTGGGAAATCAGGAAAAGCATGCATAAATGGTCCTATTTAAGTTTGGGCTTAAAAGATGGATAGAGCTTCTGAAAGCAATGACGTGGTAGAGGAGAGGAAGTAGGAAGAGAGGGGACCCAGCACAAACAAGACACAGCAGGAAAGTCAAGAGCAGATCTATAAATGTTGCCTGCTCCAGTATGGTTGGAATGTAGAACAAAGGTTGTGGGTGGGAGATGAAGCTTGAGAGAAAATGGGGACAAAAGGTAGGGAGATTCGAATGGCAGTTTGAATTTAACTGACTTGGCATTGAGGGGGCATGGAAGAGTTAAGGACAAGTCAGTTTAGAGGGACTAATCTGTTAGTGATGTTGTGATGGTTAGGCTCATGTGTCAACTTGGCCAGGTAATGGTGCCATGTTGTTTGGTCCAACAAATACTTGTCCAATTGTTACTAGGAGGACATTTCATGGACTTAAATCATCAGTAAGTTGACTGCGTCTATGGCTGGTGATACTACAATCGACTGAAGAGCTTGCCTTCAGCAATGAGATATCTCATTCAAGCAGTTGAAGGCCTTAAAATGAAAAAGGGATGATTCAGTAGTCAGAAGAGAGAATTCATCCAGCCAGCTTCTCCTTGAGAATTCCTTGAAAGCCTTCACCAGAGTTCCCTGCTTGTAGCCTGCCCTGTGGAATTCGGACTCATGCATCCCCATAGTTGCTTGAGACAATTTTATAAAATCTCGTAATATGTACTGGTATCTCCTGTTGGTTTTATTTCCCTAGACAGCCCTGACTAGTGCAGATGTGATGACCGGATTGGGATAAAGAAGGAAGGAGGTCAGTTAGGAAGGTCTGATGTGGTGACAGTGATAGAAGGGGGGAAATGAGTTTGTGAGATGTTGCAAAGTTATCTTCATGAGATTTGACAATTCGTTGGATGCCTTAAGGGGTGGTGAAGAGAGGGCCAAACTTGACTGTGTACTCAAGTTTTGCAACTGATTGACTGGGTGATGAGGATATTGATGGTGCCATTACAAAATTAAGGAGCTCAGGATGAAATGCAGATTTCTGAGAAAATGTCACAAATACAGATTGGAGCACAGTCAGTTTGAGGGACTGGTCAACATCCAGGTGGAGTAGTCTAGCAGATAGCTGGACATAAAAGGTTAGAGCTATTGAGAGATGTTGGAGCTGCAAATACAGCTTTAGAAGTTTGCTTTATAAAAGCGACAGATGACAATACTAAAATGGCAAGTCCCTGCTTAGACTCATTGGTTCATGAGTACATGAATTCATTCATTTGTTCAATCAAGAAACATTCACTAAATGTCCGCCACAAGCCAGCTGCCCACTTGTGACCTGAGACACGGTCTCTACAAATAGTTCTCTGGGTAGTCATGTGTACAGATGTACAGAGGCAAATTAGCTGTTACAGCAATTAGAAAATCAATGCTGGAAGGTGTGTAACAATGTGCTATGAGTGCTCACAGTGGGAGCATATAAACCAGCGTGAGGCAGCACATACATGTGTGAGTGTGTGTGAGTGTGTGGTGCACGTGTACAAAAGCTTACGTGGTGAAAGTGGCTCTTGAGCCAAGTTTGGAAAGGCGAGAGGGAGTTCGCTAAATGAAGGTGCTGTTAAAAATTACACTACATTCGGGGTCATTCAAACTAAGTCAGAATGACTTGAGTAAAGAGTTCCTAATGGAAAGTAGTAAGAAAAGAGATTGAAGAAACACATGGGGCCTTTGTGTGGTAATCTAGGGGAATTGTACTGTATCCTAAAAATTATGGGGGAATCATTTTTGTCATCGATGAGAAAGGGGTTTGATTGGAGTTGAATTTTTAAATCATGGTCAGATGGCAACATGGACAGTTGGGGTAGGAATCCAGCTGGGGGCATGGGGGACTCCTCTCAGAGATCACTGCGCTGCTTAGGCAAGGAGACAAAGCCTTTGTCCCTTACTCACGGGAGTCATTGGAAGGAGGAGGAGGACGTGGTTATACGCATTATTAAAAGCATAGCCACAAAGATTTGATGAAAGGATGGAGGTAGAATGTGAGTGGAAGGAAAGGACTCCAGGATGGCTCCAAGGCTTCCAACCTGGAGAACTAACATCATGGCAGCATGTCATTAACCAGGATCAGGAATAAAACAAAAGGAGTAAATTTGGGCAAGAGAGAGAGAGAGGGAGAGAGGTGGTGTCTTGGGGATTTTACAGTACCTGGAAATTTTTCTGGCACATAGTTTAAGTCCTCAAATAGTTAAACTTTGTTGAATTTGTTGAATGAGTGAATTTTTTAAAAAACTGGAGCTGCCTGTGGGACATCCCGGTGTGGTTCTGGAGCTTGTGAGAGAGGTCTGGATGGAACAGTGACCTTGGGAAAGGACGTGGAATGCAAAGAAGAGAGAACAAGGCTGGAGTGTTGTTTCAAGGACAAACTGGGTAAATCATCAGCACATGAGCCTAAGATTGAATGTCTTGAGAAGCGGGAGGAAGCTTTGTTAGAGAAGGAAAAGAGAGAAGAGAATGCTGAGCAATTGGTTCATTTGGGAGTCTTACAGGACGTTTAGTAGGAGAAAGAAAAAGCAAGGGTCTGTTTGGTCGGAGACCATCCTGGAAGCCAAGGGAGTTTCCAAGACTAACTTCTTGGGGTTCAGTCTCAGGACCGCCTTTGGTTAAGGGATCTTGGATCCCTGAGTGCATCAACAAATCCCAGGAGCTCCTTGGCTCTTATGAGCCAAAGGAAAGGAGCATGTCAGGGGCTTGCGGAGGACATGGGCAAGTCACGGGGGCTCCAGGCAGCCTGTCTGTGTCCCGATTTTGACTAGACCTTCCCTGGCAGGTGCATTTCTCTCCCTTCAATACAGATAGAATGTCTTGAATAAAATTCAAAGAGCCCAATCTCGACCTTGCCCAGGACACATCCTTAAAGCCACCGTAGGAGACTGCTCGTCATTTCCAGTTTTGTTTTTGTTTTTCCTTTGGATGCTAGAGCTTCTCTTTTGGGAGAAGCTTGTATTCCTTTCCTCTTTTCTTTTTTCTTTTAGGGCCACCTGGAATTTATTGATCTCGGGCTCCTCCAGCCCTGCCAGTTCAGGACAAGGCATCCCCTCCATTTGAGCCTTGCCTACCACAGCTGCCTTCTCTTTTGTTCCACAGCCCGTGTGTCTGAGATGGATCTCTGCAGGGAACCAATCAATATATTAGACGCTCAGTGCTGCTGTGCCTGGAGCCTGCTATTAATTTTGTTAAATTGGCTGCACAGTGGACTGAGAGATGAACTCTGTACAGGAAATGTTTGATTAGAGAAATGAATGAGGCCCAGTGTCTCCTGGAATGAGTGAGGACAACGTTTCAGTTGTGCCGGCGACGGTACGGCAGCCCTTTGAACACAGGCAGGTCTACGTTTTACCTGACACGTGGGAAAACATGCTATGGGATCATTCTAAGATACTTCCCATTTTGAAGAAACACAAATACACCGGCTCTTGATAAAGTCCTGTGGAATTGGGTTTTTATGTTTCTTTCTTTTTTTTTTTTTTTTTTTTTTTTTAGGTATTTTTTTTTAATATTTATTTATTATTATTTTTTTTAATTACATTAAAAAAAATATATGAGGTCCCATTCAACCTCACCGCCCCCCGCCCCCCACTCCCCCCACAGCAACACTCTCTCCCATCATCGTGATACATCCATTGCACCTGGTAAGTTCATCTCTGAGCATCACTGCACCCCATAGTCAATGGTCCACATCATAGCCCAGACTCTCTCACGTTCCATCCAGTGGGCCCTGGGGGGATCTACAGTGTCCCGTAATTGTCCGTGAAGCACTATCCAGGACAACTCCACGTCCCGAAAATGCCTCCACATCTCATCTCTTCCTCCCGTTCCCCACACCCAGCAGCCCCCATGGCTACCGTTCCCACACCCATTCCACATTTTCTCTGTGGACATTGGATTGGTTGTGTCCATTGCACACCTATGTCAAGTGAGGGCTTAGATTCCACATGGGTACTGGATGCACTCTTCCCGCTTCTAGTTGTAGACACTCTAGGCTCCATGTTGTGGTGGTTGACCTTCTTCAACTCCATGTTAGCTGAGTGGAGTAAGTCCAATAAGTCAAAGTGTAGGAGCTGAAGTCTGTTGAGGCTTTGGGCCTGGGTGTCATATTATCAGTCCAGAGATTCAAATCCCCTACATATATCTTAAACCCAGCACCAACTACAATTCCAATAAAGTAGCATGCAAGTCTTGTGAAAAGAGATCCCCTCTGAGTCCATTTCCATCACGCAGAGACACCAGCTCCAAAGAAGGGCCATCTGTCATGGCAGTGAACCCCTTCTGCCATGACCGTAGAACCCGTGGGTCTCTTTATCCCTCAAAAGAACCAATACCTGGGGTTGTATCTACCTTATCTGTCTCTTAGACTCTGTTCAGTTGTACATAGGGCTATTCCTTCTGACAACCTCCAGACTCTTTTTTAGAGACTCACAGCCTTATAATCTCATTTCTTCTTTCCATTTCCCCCTTACATTAGGTCAAACTGCTTCCCGAAGTCCAATAAGTCCAATAAAGTCAATAAGTCCAATAAAGTCATGTTATTATATGTAGACAGGTATATTCTGCTGTTCCGCATTGAATCTTTAATTCAAGGTCATTTTCTAGTTGCTTCTTCAGCTGGTATGTGGTAGTGATCCCTCGGTGCCAGGGGAGGCTCATCCCCGGGTGTCGTGTCCCACGCTGGGGGGAATGCATCACATCTACACGCTGAGTTTGGCTGTGAGAGTGGCCACATTTGAGTAACATGAAGGCTGTCAGGAGGAAACCCCCAGGCACAATGCTACTCTAGGCCTTGTTCTTATTGCAGGTGCAAAGGCTCAAAAGTATAGCCATTAGTATCAAGAGCCCACTGTTGGGCCCTCCTTCCTTCCTGGTTCTTGCCGTTGCACCTGGAGGATTGCCGCTGCTCTCCCAGGGCCCACATTATGTTTCTTTCTTAAATAAGTGTTCCTTGAAGGGAACATTCAAGTACCTCCTCTTGCTAGACCCTGCAGGAGGGCAAGAGTGATTAATAAGAGGTGATCTTATAAAACTCACTTTGGCAGCTCACGCACTGTTAGTTTCTGAGCCTCTCAAAGAGCTCTCAACTCTTCAGATCATAGTTTTCCCACCTTGGCACTATTAAAATTTTGGATGAATAATTCTACATTGCAGGGGTTATTTTGGGCATTGCAAGATGTTGAGCAACACCCTGGCATCGACCCACTAGATGCCATTGCAGCCCTCCAGTTGTGACCATCAGAACAGTCTCCAGACATTTTCAAATCTCCCCTGGGGGCAAAAAAGCTGCTAGTTAAGAATCACCACCACCACCCTCTAGTTAGATATTGCACTCACACATACACTCACACACATTTATTCTGGGGCTCACTACTTTTAAAAAGAGATCTCTGTGTTCAATCTCATCCAGTTTTAGAATCTTCAAAGCAAAAAATGTTTGTCGGAATCTAAGAGAATAATCCATGCAAGAACAAAATGGCAAGCAAAACCTAGCTGACAGAGCTCAATTAAACAGTCCATCCCAGTCAAATTTGAATTGTCCATGCAAAAGTTATTTTCCATACTGGACCAGCATCCTTTCCCCATCCTCTGGGTGGTACCTGCCCTGCAGCAGGACACTATCCAGGAAATGGAAACTAACTTTCATATCAGACCTAGAAAAAGGTCCGGAGATATAAATCTATGGGAGAACTGCAACCACTCTGGGATTCTTAGCTATATTATTTCTTCTCTTTTGACACATAAGTTGACTGTATCGCAAAGCAATCAAGCAGCATGAGAAATCATAGAAAAAGCAAAGAATATACAGAAAGTTCGTTTCCATCCCTGTTCTGTAATGAGAATGGCTAAAGAGCAATGGTTCCACCAAAGAGGAGGAACTCCACTTGCGTCGGCAGGTATAGTCAGGGCAGAGTTTTCCATGGTCCCTGGGTGCCCATTGCCAACCTGCTTAGCCGGGGAAATGCCAAAAAGCATGAACCACCTCTATCCGCAAGGAGTGTACCTCATGCACAAGCCTGGAAAGCGCTGTAATCCCTTTAGCTGCGAGAGAAGAACTGTTTGGGGGAGTTGCAAAGTTATATGTATTTATATGTGTGTGAGTATGTTTGTGTGAGCGTGTGTGTCTATATATATGGATTAGTAAATGAAAACTAATGGACTGAAGAGTGAACATGTCAGTAAGTGGCAGAACTGGAGCTCAAACCTGGGTTGTCTGACTCCCCTTTTCAGTGCTCTTTTATTTAAGTGAGTTTCTCACAAGCTTAGAAATTCAGAAATTAATGTCATAGGCATTCTGATTTTAGCTTCAAAATGTATTGACTTTACTAGATGCCTCATCACCAATGGCCATACCATTTTTCACATTAAAAGGTACACACTCTCACCTGTTTTTTATGTAACATTTATGTTATCTAAGTATCTTTTAAAAACCAAAATTTTTTTAAAAAATAATAAAATCCTAAAAAAATTTTTTTGAAAAAGATACATGCTTGTTCATGCTTTGGGAAGTTCAATAACTAGTTTTTGTTTTGTTTTGTTTTTTCTTAATTTATTTCTCCCCCCCCCCCCCCCATTGTCCACTCTCGGTGTCATTCGCTGTGTGTTCTTCCATGTCTGCTTGTATTCTCAATAGGAGGCTCTGCGAACCGATCCTGGGACCTTCCAGAGTGGGAGACAGGCCATCATTCTCTTACACAACCACAGCTCCTTGTTCTGCTACATCACTTATTGTCTCTCCTCTGTGTCTCATTTTGTTGTGTCATCTTGCTGCGCCAGCTCTCTGCATCAGTCGGCACTCCTGCACAGGGTGGCCCTCTGCATGGGCCAGCTCACCACATGGGCCAGCTTTCCTTCACCGGAGGCCCTGGGCATCAAACCCTGGACCTCCTGTATGATAGATGGGAGCCCAACTGCTTGAGCAACATCAGCTTCCCACAACTAGTTTTAAAGGATGTATAACAGTTTTATTAACATTATGTGGAAATGACAAATTTCCAGGACTTAATTTCTCTTTAGTTTTTCATACTTTCAGGCCTTTACTGAAAAGTATTTCCAAGCTAAAATGCTTCTGCAACGTACCTTTGGGTTTGCAACTTAAGTCCGATCCTTCACTGAGAAGACTGGGTGATGTAGTGAAAACAGGTGCTGCTTAGAAATGATTATAAGACTAGGGTGTCAGACTTCCTGGAAAGTTCCAGAATCCTCAGCCTGTCATCTGGCGGAGGAAGCACAGACATCAGTGTAACTGAAAACAGCAAAGCCATGGGTGAAGCTTAGCCAGGTACATGTTGGCTCAGAAATGTGGGCTTTGTGTGATGTTGACCTTGAGAATGTACTATTGTGAATGTGACATTGGCTCCCTATTGAAGAATTCATTTTTAAAAGTTGTGCACGTTTCACGTCCTTAGGCAACCTAAAAATATTGCTCAGGATCAATTACTAACTCCATTATCCAAGGTGATATGCTCCTTATTGACTTAAAAAAGGAGGACTAGAAGAAAAAGGAGGGAGGAAGAAGAAGAGACGGAGAAAAGAACAAGAGGGGGTAGAGTGTGAGGGGCATTAAGCCATTCAGCACTCCTGGTCTGATTCACAAAGTGTGTTGTGCAAGGAAGAGCAACAGGAGATAGCCGGCTACAGATCCATCGCTGCATCCATTCACCCATCTGGCAAATGAAGCATCTTAACTGGCACTGGTCTCACAATGGTTTGCAAAATAGACCAGTCCTGCCCTCCTAGAGTTTACAGTCTAATGGGAACAAAAGCATTCATCAAATGGTCATGGGAAGCAGATGTGGCTCAAGCATTTGGGCTCCCGCCTACCACATGGGAGGTACTGGGTTCGGTTCCCAGTGCCTCCTAAAGATGATGAGCAAGACAGTGAGGTGACATGATGGACTGGTGTCACGAGCTGATGCAACAAGGAGACACAACAAGGAAACATGATGAGAGACACAACAAGCAGGGCACAGAGGTGGCTCAAGCAACTGGGTACCTTTCTCCCACATAGGGGGTCCAGGGTTCAGTTCCCAGTGCCTCCTTTAAAAAAAAGATGAGCAGACACAGAGAGCACACAACAAACAGGCACAGAGAGCAGACAACGAGAGGGGGGAGAGAAATAAATTAATAAATCTTTTTTAAAAAGTGATCACTTGCACCTACACATCAATATCTAAGTCCTCCAAAGGAAAATGACAAGTTACTTGAAGAGCATATAACTGGGGGACTTGGTTTATCCTGGGAGTTCATGGAAAGCCTCCCTGGAGGGCTAACATTCAAGGGAGAGCTTGAGGAGGATTAGGTGAATGAGAGCTGGGGATACCAGGGTGTACCACGGTCCCAAGACAGAAAAGTGCTTTCAATACGTGAAGATCTGAACCCAAGGCAGTGGAGCTGGACCTCAGATGACAAAGGGAAGGGAGTGGCAAGTGGAGGTCAAAGGGCTGCAGGCAATTTATATGTTTATATCAGGTAGTTTCTATAGGATGGGGTGAGGACTGGCAGGAAAAGAAAGGCAGCCCAGGGCGTTGATATGGAAATAGGTCCGAGATTTCTCTTCACGTATCATGGATGTTTCTATAAGGTCTCTAATAGAACATCCTGACTTCTATGTTTGGGTGTCCTTCTCCCGGGTCATTTATCTTCTGCACTGGCACCACCCCATCTCAATCACCTTATGAAGCGATTAATCACTACTTAAGGCTTTTTGCTAAACCTTGACATTTGGTAGGGGGATGGTTATTCTTGACCTTTCATTCTTCCATAAAGGTCATAATGGCATGGCATTATATTATGGATCAGTTTGGAGAGACTTTATATTCTCAGAATCTTGAGGATACTTTTATCTTTTATC
The DNA here is from genome assembly GCF_030445035.2 of Dasypus novemcinctus. Classification (NCBI taxonomy): domain Eukaryota; kingdom Metazoa; phylum Chordata; class Mammalia; order Cingulata; family Dasypodidae; genus Dasypus; species Dasypus novemcinctus. The sequence goes on along the minus strand of NC_080700.1, from coordinate 28,154,201 downwards.
TTACGCTTGAGTAGCAGTTGTCTTGCCATTTCCTGTAAGTATTCTTTAATGTCGTTCAACAGTTTTGTAATTATTTCCACTTCAATCTTGCATATCTTTTGTCAGTTTGACTTTTAAGTACCTTAATTTATTATTTTTTTTAGATTGGACCACACAAAGTTTATTACCTCTCAAAACATTCTTCCTCTATTACATATACACACAGATAAAAGAACAAAGTTGTGAACACCAATATTAGTGGAAAATCTACAATTCTGTTTTAAAAGAATATAATTTCGAAGTAAGAATAAAAACACTCAGACCTATCTGTATAAAATAAAAAATAAGTACTTGCAATGGAAAATGTTAATGGCTCATAAATGAACAAATTTTTAACCTCACCAATAAAATAATTGCCAAGATTTTAGTATACCCTTTATTTAAAATTTATTTTTATTATCTTTTAAAAAAAAGATACATAGATCACACAAAATATTACATTAAAAAATATAAGAGGTTCCCATATACCCCACTCCCCACCTCCACCCCACTTAACAACCTCTTTCATCACTGTGGCACATTCATTGCGTTTGATGAATACATTTTGGAGCACGGCTGCACCACATGGTTTATAGTTTACATTGTAGTTTACACTCTCCCCCAGTCCGTTCAGTGGATTATGACAGGATATGTAATGTCCTGCATCTGTCCCTGCAATATCATTCAGGACACCTCCAAGTCCTGAAAATGCCCCATATCACATTTCTTCCCTCTCCCTGCCCTCAGCAACTCCCGTGGTCACCGTCTCCACGTCAATGATACAATTTCTTCCATTGCTAGAATCACAATAGTTCTCTAGTAGAATACCAGTAAGTCCATGCTAATCCATATTTTATTCCTTCATTCTGTGGATCCTGGGATTGGCAATGCCCACTCCACCTCTAAATTGAGAGGGGGTTTAGATCCCACATGGCTGATGAATGTGATTCTTCTACTTGCAGTTGTAGACTTTCTCGGTTCCCTGGTGTGGTGGTTGACCATCCTCACCTTCCTGTTAGCTGGCCTGGGTAAGTCCAACAAACTGGAGAGTAGGTGTTGCGACTCTGCTGAGGCTCAGGGCCAAGGTGGCACATGGACAGTTCAGAGATTCAAGTCTCCTGAGCACACACCAACCCCAGCACCAACCACAGGTTCAGTAAAAGTGACAGAAGAGGCATGTGTAGAGAGGTCACATCTGAGTCCTACTCCATTACACTCAGGAGCACAAATTCCAAAGTAGGGTCCACAGGCAAGGCACTGAACTCCAGAGCCATCTGCCATGACCATAGAACCTGTGTGTTTCCGTAGCCCTCAGGAGCACTGGTACCTCGGGTTGTATTTACTTTGTCTGTCTCTGGGATCCTGCTGAGACGTGTGTAAATATGACCCCTATGATGACCTCCTGACTCATTTTGAAGTCTCTTAGCCATAAAACTCATTTGTCTTTACCATTTCTGCCTTTTATTCAAGGTCTTTTTCAAGTTGCATCACCAGCTGGTGATTGAATACCTTAATTTTTATTGTCATTGTTGCCATTATCTATTTTTAAACTTTGAAGACTTGTGTTTAAATAAGTACATTCCTCTGGAGAGTACTTAGATTTGCTTCTGCTAGGTCCCTGGGGTGATACCTTTAAAAACTCAATTTTCGATTCAGAATTTAGATTTGCCTCTGCCAGGTCCTGGGGGGACAGTACTACCAATCTGGGACCTTTAAAAACTACATTTTTGCTTTGGGGGAATTCAGGCCACTACCAAGTATGAATTTTTACCTCAAACTGACATAAATGGGAGCATCTGGTTCAGAAATCCAAGAGGAGAATTGTTTTCCAGTGCTTCCTCCAGTGTTCACACCTGAATAGGAAGTCTCCTTCAGGGTGAGGCTTCTCCTAGCCCACGCACTGAGCCTTGTTCTCTAAGGACCCTGACATGAGGTGGGGTGGCTTGATCTGGCCCCTCCTCCTGTACCCACAGAAGCATGGCTTCTTAAACCTCAGCTCCAGATTGCAGGGACTGGCAGATGTAGATGACTCCAGAATGAATGCGCTCATAAGATCATTACTCTTGGGGAGTATCTTCTTATCCTTCTTTTTCCTTTTTTTTTGGCCCAAATTCATTTTCCCCTACTTACTACCAGATTAACCATGCTTTTAAAAAGAGAGTGTTTTCCCTTGTTTATTCCAGGAAGGAGCTCTCTACGCCAAGAGTGCCCCCTCCTCTGCCCCACCCCCTTTGACGAGCAAGATGGCATTAGGAGGCCCTACACCCTGATTGTCTTCAGTTGCCCTCAAGAGTTTCTTTTACACGTTCATTTATCGCCATCTCTACTATAAGCATCTAGTGCTTGAAATGCTGTCGATGTCTATGAAATCTTTGTAAATGATCAACACTTCCTGCTAAAAATATTCTGGCAAGGAGCTCACATTCTCCTTTGTCCCTATTCCAGGTCTTGAGAGACTTTTTTTTTTATTACGAAGGGTTTTTTTCTTTCCCTTTTTAACTTGCAGAAATCCTTCCTGCTATAGTTTGAACCGGTTTCCTCTTTCCTGCTAACTCCCTTCCTTTTTGAGTTCCTCTATAATTCATCTAGGTAGAGGATTGGATTGGCAAGAAGCAACACCTCGTTTCTCTATTCAGAAACGAGTCCCCTTATGTTCTGTTAGACCCAATGCATCCATCATTGATGGTCACATACGTCAGGCATCACTGCCATGAGGCGTCACTGTGACATTGGTGGAATACGAAGTTTAAACAATCGTAAAGCGCAAATCCAAAAGCTGTAGAGACACTCATCTCCCGATGAGGGAACAGTTTTCTTGCCCGCCCATGCCCCCATTTTTGTATTAATGATTGAAAGAGACGCAGCAAGGTAAAGCATCCGCATTAAATGGTCACACAGCTCCCCCCTTAGCATGCTGCCTGGTGTCTGACTTTGTGTCCCAGTGTCTTTCCTGTAGATAAGCCTCCTGTTGGTGTCCCTCTGCTGTCTCAGTAAACTAATCCGTCACAAGCAAATTTAGCGATTCCGGGCTCCGGAGCACAAAGGGACCTATGGAAGAGCGAGCCTCTGCTTCCAGAGCCCAGGGTGAACCAGTGGTGCCCAGGACCTGTGAGAGGCTTTAGCTGCAGCCTCTTGAGCTCGTGGCAATTGCTTGAGCAAGAGGAACTGTCTATGGAAAATAGTGATCTTACCCTCTTACCCTCTTGATTTCCACTCCCTTCGTTTGATTCCCTGGTAGCACCACCGGTAGTGCTTGACATATTATTTTTTCTGTTTTGTTTTGCATTTTCTTTTGTTTTAGGAGGTATCAGGGATCAAACCCAGGACCTTGTACACGCAAAGTGGCACTCAACCACTTGAGCTGCCTCCTGTCCCCTTGACGCATTGTTCTTCAGTAAGAATTTGCTAACCCCTGCTGATCTCATTGGCATTTTTCTTTGTCTTGTTATAGAAGTTCAGACCAACCAGTTTATCTTTCTGGGCATCCATCTCTTTGTCCCAAGGGATGGAGTTCATTGTGACTGTTGCAGATTTCATAAATGAGTAAGGGATGAAATAACGATGAAGGTCACATCTCTTCATAAAAAGCCAATCTCTGACTAGTCATAAAATTCTTTTAAACCAACGTTTATTGAGTGCCACAGGACAGTTGCTCTCCTCACCTATTGCAAGGTTGGTGGGAGAGGCTGACTAATAAACCAGAAGTTATAATACAGTATACTAGTAAAATAGATAATCACGAGGAGTGATGGGGATAGCTGATGACCTGGAGGAATTCCAGTAAAGGCTGCCCCAGGGAATGAGACAGAGTCTTGAAGAACAAGGAAATTAGATCAGAGCAGCAGGCAGAAGTAGGGAGGCTGGAAGGACGTCCCAAGGTGGGGGTGGGGGTGGGTAAGAGGAGGTACAAAATCCTGGAGCATGAATCTTCATCTCCATGTTAAGTAAGTCAGCGAGGCTGGAGCCCAGGCTGTGTGCCTCCTGCCGAGGAAGTGGGAGGAGAAGCAAGAGACCTGGTGGAGAACGCAGTGGCTGAGCTATGGAGTTTGAACTTTATCCTGGAAGATATGGGGAGGTATCGGTGGGTCACTGAGTTAACATAACCAGATGTGCTTTTAGAAAGGTCCGTTTGGGAGCAGGACCAAGGATGGGCTGTGGAGGAGGGTGTATACCAGTCATTACTGCATTCTGGAACGAACTGATGATGGCCCAAACTAGGTTCCTGATAGCAGGGTTGGAAAGAAGGAGAGAGATGGAAAATACTTAGCAACTATAATTGACAAATATAGCTAGTTAGACATAGGGAGTAAAGTATCGTAATTGAACAGTAATTCTCACCTTTCTGATTTGGGCAGCTAGGGCAATAGTAGCCTCCTGCTTAAGACAGTACCATTTAATAAAGAGAACTCTCTCACGGGAATTCTAGAAATTGGGAGTCCACTCTCTTTCCAGTTACATCTTTCAAAACCTGTGTGAAATTCTAGGAGTTTTACAAATAACAACTTTGTTGAGCACTTTACCAACTACAAAGCACTTCTGCCTATTGGTTTGACCATAAGAAACTGCCACTTTTGTGGGAAACAACATTGTGATAAAAGGACCACAGGTTTCTTCTCTTCCTGCTCCTGCATATACAAGTGGAGTTTCTCATCCAAGTACTATTGACATTTTGGTCAAGATAATTGTTTGTCATGGGGAAGGAGGACTGTCCTGTGGATGATAAGATGTTTTGAATATCCCAGGCTTCTTCCCATTGAATGCAACCAAAAATGTCTCCAGACATTTCCAAATGTCTCCTTGGAAGGTCCAATCTCCTCCCCTTGGGAACCACTGCTCCAGAGGCTCAGGATATCAGCAATTCACCAAAGGTCACACAATCAGAACAGGGAATTCAAGCTATGTTTATTTTCAAATGTATATTCCATCAGGCAGTGCTACTTCTTACTGCTCATTATTTTTAAATCTCTCTTTCCTCTATCTTGAGCTACCTCTATTTGGCTGTTTAAGAGTCTGTCCATGTTGAGCTATAGTTAATTTGAGTTTCTTTATTAAGTACTACATGCTTTCATTTCTGGAAAAGATTTTGTTCATTTTTATATCTGCTTGATCACTCCTATGGTCTCTTATTCTTTAACCATATTTTCAATTCTTGTCTTTATTTCCTTGATCATATTAAAATTTTTTGAACAAATCTATTTTATTGATACATATTAATAAAGCATAAATCCATCCAAAGTCTGCCATCAATGATGTTTTGTATAATCACATAGTTGTGTATTCATCACCTCAATAATTATTAGAGGATTTTCATTATTCCAATAATAATAATAATAAACAAAAAAACACCTCATCACCTCTCAATCTTTCTGTGCTTCCCCTGCCATACATAGCTGCTATTCTGTTTCCATCTCTCTAGTTTATTTGTATTTATATTTTGTAAAAACAGCCTTATATATGCAATATTACTCATATTCATATCCCACATGAGGGTTCACTATGTTATACAGTCCCATGTTACATTTTTTAGCTTTCCTTCTATTTATACACTTGTCCTTAGACTTTTCCTCTCAACCACTGTCATACCCATATAATAGCTCTGCTAGTTACAAACACTATGATGTGCTTTCATTATTTCTATTCATTTCCAAAATGTTACAAACAACCTTTTTACCAGTTCTGCACAGACTAACCCTCAGCTTTCCATTCTCTACCCTCATTTTATTTTCTGGTGACCTATTAAATTTATGAGTTTACACAATATATTTAGTTCATAATAGCACAATCATACAGTATTTGTCCCTTTTATTTTTTTAATTTATTTCTCTTCCCTTCCCCCCTCCCCACCATTGTCTGCTCTCTGTGTCCATTCGCTGTGTGTTCTTCTGTGTCTGCTTGCATTCTTGTCAGCAGCACCGGGAATCTGTGTCTCTTTTTGTTGTTTCATCTTGTTGCATCAGCTCTCCATGTGTGCAGCGCCATTCCTGGGCAGGCTGCAATTTTTACATGTGGGGCAGCACTCCTTATGGGGCGCATTCCTTGTGCGAGGGGCTCCCCTACATGGGGAACACTCCTGCATGGAACAGGACTCCTTGTGTGCATCAGCACTGCCCATGGGCCAGCTCACCACATGGGTCAGAAGGTCCTGAGTTTGAACCCTGGATCTCCCATGTGATAGTTGGATGCTCTATCAGTTGAGCCAATTCTGCTTGGGGAACACCTCTGCATGGCACAGCACTCCTTGTGTGCATCAGTACTGCCCATGGGCCAGCTCACCACATGGGTCAGAAGGCCCTGGGTTTGAACCCTGGACTTCCCATGTGATGGGTGGATGCTCTATCAGTTAAGCCAATTCTGCTTCCCTAGTATTTGTCCTTTTGTATCTGGCTTGCTTCACTCAACGTAATGTCCTCCAGGTTCATCCATGTCCTATGCGTCACACCTTCATTTCTTCTTACAGCTGTGTGATATTCATATGTATACACCACAATTTGTATTATTCATTTATGGGTTGTTGGACACCTGGGTTGTTTCCAATTGTGAATAATGCCACTAAGAACTTCGGTGTGCAGATGTCACTGCTTTCAGTTCTTCTGGGTATATACCTAGTACTGGTATTGCCAGGTCACATGCCAAGTCTATATTCAACTTCCTTAGGACCTACCAAACAGTCCTCCACAGTGGCTGTACCATTCTACATTCCCACCAACAGTGATTAAGTGCTCCTATCTCTCCATATCGTCTCCAACACTTGTAGGCTACCAAAGTTTTATTAGTGGCCATTCTAAAAGGTGTGGCCTTTTAGAGATAGCTCATTGTAGTTTTGGTTTGCATTTCCCTAATTGCTAATCATGTTGAACATGTTTTCATGTGCTTTTTCACCATTTGTATTTCTTCTTTAGATAAATGTCTATTCAAGTCTTTTGCCCATTTTTTAAATCCTTTTATTGTTGAAATGCAGTGTCCCTTTCTTTATCATGGATATTAAACCCTCATCCATTATGTCTTTCATTCCTGTAAGTTCTTTTTTTTTAAAGATTTATTTATTTATTTATTTATTTATTTATTTATTTATTTATTCCTCTCCCCTTCCCCACTACCCCAGTTGTCTGTTCTCTGTGTCTATCTGCTGCATCTTCTTTGTCCACTTCTGTTGTTGTGAGCGGCATGGGAATCTGTGTGTTTCCTTCTGTTGCATCATCTTGTTGTGTCAGATCTCCATGTGTGCAGCACCATTCCTGGGCAGGCTGCATTTTCTTTCACAATGGGCGGCTCTCCTTACGGGGTGCACTCCTTGCGCGTGGGGCTTCCCTATGTGGGGAAACTCCTTGCGCACATCACTTATGGGGGGGGCACTCCTTCCCTATGTGGCATGGCACTCCTTGCATGCATCAGCACTGCACGTGGGCCAGCTCCACACGAGTCAATGAGGCCCAGGGTTTGAACTGCAGACCTCCCATGTAGTAGACGGACGCCCTAACCACTGGGGCAAGTCCGCCACCCCTATAAATTCTATTACTTTTATTTGCAGGCTTTCAAATTGTTCTTTATGCTTGCTCAGTGTCTTCTTAATATCTTTATCTCTTTTATTTTCCTTCAATTCTTTGAATTGATTTAGGAGATTTGTATGATTATCATTCATTAGTTGTCTTAAATCCTGTATTTTGTCAGAATATTTGGTTTGTTCCTTTGGCTGAGCCATTTCTTCCTGGGTCCTATTATGGCTCATAATTTTTTGCTAATGTCTACTCATCCGAATGTATTGGTGAATATACTCTGATGGTCAATTTCCCTCTTTCTTAGTGTTTTGTTTGTTTTTTCACAGCTCGTCTTTGATTTGAGGTTCAACTTATTCTGAGTCTTTAAAATTGTGAAGCTTAAGTTATCAAATCAGGTCAAGACTCACTAAAGAAGTGCAGATTTTCCTTCCAGGGGTCGGGATAAGGAGAGACCCAAAAGCAGTTTTTCTCCTTGCAATTTCCTGGCCTGCCAGCAGATGGTAATTGTCTATGCTTTTCCACAGAGGCATTTGTTTCAACCTCTGCTTTCCCTTGTTACTGGTCTGGCCAGAGCCAAGATTCAAAGCGGACTCTGCTGGCCAAATTCACTGAAATGAAGCCCTCCGACTCACCCTCCCTCTTCCCTTCTAACAGCTGACAGGGAGGAAGATGTCTGTTCCCCCATCAGTTGGCAGCAGTGAGCCAGGGTTTTTTTTCAGGCTTAATGTCTTGAAGGTGGGTGATGAGAGCCCTTCCCAGCTGCTGTGGAGGGGGAGGTGGTAATAGCTCACTTTCGTTGTTTCAGGTTCTTTGTATCTGTTCCTCACCCTCCTGGGAGTTGCACAGCACTGTCCTGGTTTGCTGATCCCCAAATCAGGTCCCTTGGACAGCTTTTGGCCCTTTCCCCATTGTTTTTGTGAGAGAGTTGAGCCCTGCCTGCCTACTCTGACACCATCTTCCTGGAACTCCTAAACATGTTAAACTTAATTATTTTATATTCTACATCTGATAACTCCAGTAACTGAAGTCTTTACATGTCTCATTCTGGGGCCAGTTGTCTTGCTGGCTTTGCTTCCTTTTGGATTTTGCATTTAGTGTTTGTAAACTCCTATGAGGGAATTCTATGAAACTACATCTGAGAGAATTCTTTGAAGCCTGGGTTAAATGAAGATTTCTCTAGAAAATATTTAGATTTGTTTTGGCTAGGCACCTTGGTGGGGGTGGGGGGGGAACAATACAAGACCACTTTAAAAGAAATTCTCAGTTTGCATTGTTGTTGTTGTTGGATTGCACGGATGGTGAGTTCAGGTCACACATCTGTGTAAGATTGACTTGTGCTCAAAATTCTTAGGGGATATTTCTTGTCCTCCCCTTATTTAGTGTCAAAGTTCAGTTAAATAAATGACTATTTAACTGTAGGGATCATTTATTTCTAGCCATCCTTATATTGAGGGCAGATCCTTATTAGACCCCCATTTTGGGTGGGCTTCTTTCCTCACAGCTGTCAAAATGGAATCTCCATATTGCAAACCTAGGCACCATTCTTGAGTCCTATTTTTCCTCACTCACCTCGTCCAATTATAATTGGTCTGGTGAACAAACACGGCCTGCAGTTTAATGAAAGCACACATTTAAATGTCATTCAGTGGGCTGAATGTCTCCTTCCCCATATGAGAACTCCGTCACTTCTCATGACTTTTTCCCCCCTTACTCTTGGATAATAGACAATGCCATATTCATTTTAAGTTTTAAACACAGTATCAGTTAAGAAATAGGTATATACAGTCCTAATTATTGATCACAATTCAGACATTCTCCCTTCACTTGCTTAGGCATTCTTTAGGCTGAAAGCCTGTTGTGGGGAGAAGGAATCCAACTGGTTTTTCCATTTCACCCCCTTGTGGTCCCCTCCCTACCCGCTCTCCCCAGCTAGCAAGTCATTTTCTTTCCCTTCCACAGGAAAAATATTGGGATGGAAAAAGACATCCTTAAACCGGCACCATCTCAGCTGACTTCACTCACTGGGCCTCACTTTCTTCCATGGAATGTTGTCTTGGCTTCTGAGATTTTCAAGGCTGGGGACCCCTCCCCTGCAGTCCACATGGCTTAGATGGATGACTCTCTACCTGGGGTAACTCAGAATTCTTCCCTCAGCCCAAAGCATGGGTCCACATGCTCCCACTCTGGGCAGGGCCCAGAAAACTACACACTAGCTTCTTTCCTGCCTGGTTCACATCCGTCTATGGGGAACATTCATTCAGAGAAGATATCACAATCCCTGCCTCTACAGGTTCATTCAATGAGCAGGACGCTCCTGGTGCCCCCTCCCCAAGAGCAGGGGGAAACCTTGTTCTCCCCATCTAGATTGTTGGTAGACCCCGTATCTCACAGCTTTCCAAGCATGCCCATGGAAAGAAGCTCTCTTTCTCTGAAGTCTTGAGATAAAGAAGGTAGCACCACCCCAAAGCCACTGGGTGGAGGGAAAGAAAGGGTGATCACAGCCCTGATTTTACCAAAGTTACCTTTCTTACAAGGCCACCCCTCTCCTTCACTCCCCAGGGCATTTCATGTTGTCAAAGAAGGTGGGGAGTTCAGGCATACTATTATTTGTAATTGGCATACAGTTATTTGTCTCAGAGATTTTGAAGTTTCACCTCTCCTAAAGTTTTGTTAGAAACTTTCGCTTGAATGAATTGATCATGAAATCCTGTTATTTTTTAACCGGAGTTCACCCACTTCTTTCCAATATCCACACCCACCCACTACTATTCTTGTTCAAGTTGGCATCATTTCTGTCCTAGTTTGCTGCTCTAGGCACCGTTTTGTTCTTCTCATTTGTTTATTCAACAACTCGGGCAATAGATATATACTGAGTATATGCTATGTGCTTGGCACTGTATCATATTAGTCTCGGAGATACTAAATTCTGTCCTCCAGAACCTTGTATTGGAATTGGTGGCAATATTTTTTAAAATGAAGAAGGAGGAGGAGGAGGAGGAAGGAAAGAAAGAAAAAAAGAAGGAAAGAGAGAGAGAAAGAAAGAAAGAGAGAGAGAGAAAAAGAGAAAGATGAGAGAGAAAGAAAGATGAGAGAAAGAAAGAAAGAGAGAAAGAAAGGAGAGAAAGAAAGAGATAGATAGAATGAGAGAGAGAAAGAAAGAGAGAAAGAGAGAAAGAAAGGAGAGAAAGAAAGAAGAGGTGGAGGAGAAAGAGGAGATGAATAAGAAGAAAGAAGGAGGAGCATGAGGAGGTGCAGGAGGAGGAGCAGAAAAAGGAAGAAGAGAGAGAGATGGTAGAGGTGGAGGAGGAAAAGAAGAAGGGAAGAAAGGAAGGAAGAAGAGGAGGAGGAAGAGGAGGAGAAGGAGAAGAGAAGGAAGAAGTAAAAGGAGGAGGGAGCAGGGGAAGAAGTAAAAGAATTATATGTTATGAGAATTTCTATTAGGAAAATAAATGTTCTAGAGAGTCATGGAATAAAGCACCATTTTAGATAGGGTTGTCAAGGAAGGCCTCTTCAGGCAGTGTTCTTTTAGCTGAAAGCTGAAGCTGAGAAGGAGCCAGGGTAAGAGAATTGGACAGATGCAAGACCAAGCACAAAGAAACAGAGGCAAGGCTGAGCTTGGCCTGTTCAAAGAACAGAAAGGAGGGAGGGGTGGCCAGAGCCCTGTGCGTGGCGGACAAGGTGGGTGGGAGAGGCAGTAGGTTCTCTGTAGCATGCAGGCTTTGTGGGCACACTGAGGAGTTCGGGATTTACGCTAATGGCAAGAAAGCAGGGGGCCTGGTGGAGTTTCGACCAGGGGAGCAATGTGATCTGAACTAGATTTTGCAAAGACCATACTGATTGCACTGTAGGGAATGGACTGTGGGAGCTAGTCCAGGCAGGTGATGGTGGCTTGGACGGGATGAGTAGCAAAAATGGGTAGAGACCAGAACGGACAGGAGACACTCTCACCTGGATGAGCACACACGGTCATGCCACCTGCCCTGGCCGCCATGACAGATACCACGCATTGGTTGGCTTAACCCCCAGGAATTGGTTGTCTCAACGTCTTGAGGTGTGCTGTCTCCCAGACTCTGCAGCATCCTGGCTGTGGTCACAGTCCCAGGGTTCCTCCCTCCCATGGCAATCCGCCTCATTCTCTGCCTTCTTGCTTCTGGCTTCTGCTTCCATATCCCCAATCCTTTGCTTAGAAGGACTTGAGCCCTATTGGATGAAGGCCTCCCCCAGACAGGGTGACCTCCTCTTAACTGATAGTAGCATCTTCAAGGGTCTACTTCCAGGTGGGTTCACAGCCATAACTGGGGGTTGGGACTCCTTTTGGGAGAGACATGATTCAATACCCAACGCACCTGTTCAAAGACCTCCAGTGGCTCTTTATTGTCCTCAAGTGCAAACTCATTTCAGGACCCCTATAACATCACCCTCCCAACTTCTTCTTTGCCCTCCCACCCTCCCCATGCCAACTTATACACATTAGCACACATGCATGCATTCCAGCCCAAATCAACTTCCTTTGCACCATGCTTTCTCTAGCCTTTTATGATGTCCTCCCCTCTACTTGAAACATTTTCTCTTTACCTTCTTTACCTAACTCTCGCTCAACCTTAGGTGTGGACTTGACGCCATGTCCCTCCTGGAAGGATGAGCTTCCGTAGGGTCCTCTGCCTTCCCTCTAGAGACCTTACCACTCTGTCCTAAATGCTTGCTCACTTGTCTGAACCCCAGGGCAGAAGGCAAAGCTCTTAACCTATCTACTGGATCCTCCTGATTTGATACACAGCAAAATACACGGTATTGTTGGACAAATGAATGCAGGCCCCCTGCTGTGATTCTCCTGTAACAAATTCATGCTAAAATGTATTCAGGCTAAAATTCTAGAGAAGATTGATTAATAATTAATAAATCAAGAACATGAATTGCTAACACAACTGAATATTCATATCACAGTCAATCAGTTTCATTGTACTATAATTAGTCCATATTTATGATGGAGTCTTATTCAAATTAGTCTCATTTTCCATGTGTTTTATTTTCATGTTTCTTACTACCTCTTTTTATTAGATTTTTTTTTCCTGTATCATTTCTTTAGGACTGCAGAAATGCGTGGTGTGAAAATATACCAAGCCATCCTCAAATGTTGACAAAAATGCAATTCCCGGGTTTTAGAATTAGGCTTGTCTTCTTCTTTCATGTCATGTGTAGGTTTCTTTCTTTTCCATGATTGTGGTCACTCTGGAATCAAACACTGATCGTCCTGCCAATCATAGATTTTTATTGCATCAAAGACTCAGTGATTTAAGAGAATTTAGTGGAAGTAATAAAGGAGAAGAGGGGGTGACAGGAATGAATTTGGAGGGTAGAACAGAAGGACTTGGCCTGTAGAGAAACACTCTTCCTCCCCTCAGGCACTTGGCCACCAAGGGTGAGAATCTCTTCCTAAATTACCTTTCCCCTGGTCTCTCCTTCCCTATCACCCTGGCCACTACTGTTTTCTACTTCATCAGGAACTTGTCGTGCCCCACAAGATTGTCACAAGAGCCTCTTCGTAGAAGTCCTGTTTCTAGCTGTCATGGTTCCCTTCTCCTCTTCACCCTGTTGCCATGTGAGCTTTCTCACCTGCGCTTGTGCTCCAGTTAGTTCCCTCCTTAAACTCTTCACAGCCTCCTTTGTTACCTTGAGGACGCGTGTCACTTTCCCTTCGCCTGGAGCCCTCATCTCGAGCCCTGTGCTCAGGGTCACATTTGGAACTACTTGTAAAGCCAGGACGTGCCACAGGGCCTTTGCACAAGACGCTTTCCCTTTCCTCACCCTTCTTTGCTTTGCCTGGCCAGTTCATCTGAGAAGACTTCTCCTAACACCCCTCTTCTCCTCAAATGTCCGAGGTAGAATTTGACAAATTAGAAGCCAGGTCTCTTGGGCCACCAGAAAATAATTCTATGCTCTGGTCAGGCACACAGAGAGCTAGAATTCTCTCTGAAAGGCAGGAAGGACTCAGGTCTCGGCCATGCACTGAGATTTTTGCAGGTGGCGCAATAGATGGGATGATGCAGTGGCAGCTCTCTTTGGCTTTGTCCTGAGCTTTCCCTGGCCTGATATTTCAGCTTTTACTGATTCCTAGGGGCTCCAGACCAAACTCCATCTCCTCCTTGACATACACCTCTGTTCTTTTACATCACACATAAAATTGCCTTCTCCTTCCTGTTTACCAACCTGCTCTCTGTGCACCTGTGAGTGTCTTGAGGTCACGGCCATGTCAGAATCCTTTCTGTTTCCCTAATGCTGGGCCCAGTGCCTTGCACAACTCAACCTTTGCTAAACTCAGTTGCATGTACTGCAACCAATTTGGTGCTCTCTTTAATCATTTCTAAAGATGTATATTGGGAACCATGGAACTCAGTTCAGAACTTTCTGTGCTTAAGTGAGAGGAAACTTGAGATAGATAATTGCCCGCAGAGGTCTGTCTTCTCTCTTTTAATTTTTTTTTTTTTTTTGGTAAGATGTATTTATTTCTCCCCACCCTCTCATTATTTGCATTTGCTGTGGCTGTTTGTTGTGTGCTGGTCCGCTTTTTTTAGGAGGCACCAGAAACCGAATCTGGGACCTCCCATGTGGGAGGGAGGCACTTCATCTCCTGAGCCACCTCCGCTCCTTTCTGTCTTCAGTCACCTCCCACTTCATCAACTGTGCCTGAGATTTTATTAAGTCTGCATTTGCTTTTCTGGTACTTAGTAGGAATCATTTGGAACCAGTTAAAGCAGGCCTTGGTGGTCAGGAGAATTTCATGATGTAAGTATAGTGGGGTTAAATGATGGCTAAAGATTTTGGTCTAGCTGTGTTTTACCGGTACAAAACAAAGGCAATTTTCGTTTTTGAATTGAATTCCTTAGTGCTGAAACTTGGAAGCTTTCTTCTTCCTCTTCATTTTTTTTTTTTTTTTTTTTTTTTTTTTTTGCCTTTGAGCTTTCCAAGTTTAACAGAATAGTTTTATTGTGCTCGGATTTGGGGGAATCATGAATATTCCGTCAGAGGTTTCCTTTCCAATTCTATTACACCAGATTAAAATGCACTTCTTGGTACAACACGAGCTTTGCTTTAAGGCCGCCTCGAGCCAGGATGCGCCCTGAGTTGATAAGGTTTGCAGATTGTACTTCTGTTTCTGACCAGTCATACCAGCTCCTCCACTGTAGAAACTTGGTGGAGCTGCCGCCTCCCTCATCCCCAGAGCCCGGGACCAGCCAGATGTCCACTCTTTGTGCTTGAGCAGCAGTATCGCATTTCCATGTCCTGTCTTTGTGTTTGCTTAGAGCCAGGATGCCTGCTAGGGACAAGAGTGGGTAAGAAGCTGGCTCTGCTGAGAGCACAGCTAACTGTCTTCTAGCAGAACCTTAAAATGAAGCAGGAAACAGGTCCTGGTAAGAATTCAATGGACACAACTCGGTCTTGAGAAACAGCAGAAAGAAACGTTCGGCTTTCCCTTGAGGCTTTGCAGTTCTGGTGTCTTTATAGAAAAATAGCCATTGTAGCTCTTTTCTCCAAGCAGATGAAAGATGAACTGCCCTCTTTAATTTATATAAAGCACTGTCTCGTTTAAGCTTCACCAGAACCCAGTAAGGGAGTTGTGGGAGGTATTATTCATAACCCCAGCTTAGCAATGAGCCGTGGGACCCCCAAAATGTGCAGGAGTGCCCACGTTCCCCAACGAAGAAGCAGTAGCCACCGTGGTCTGACCCTGCTTTCCACAGCAGAGCCCTGCACCGCCCACTAAACACCCTGAGAATGCATCTGACCTCACCTCACCATCCAGATGCAATGTGAACTTTCATTTTCCTTTTTGGGGGGCATCGGTCATCTTTAGCCATTTTGGCAAAAAAAAAAAAAAAAAAAGTCTGATTCAGCATCAGATTCAGCTAAAGGGGATAAAACTACCCACACTTTTATTTTTTAATTTAATCTTTATTTATTTTGTATTTTATTTCTTTTTATATTTTTATTCTTTGGCCCCGGGCCCTGCTCAGTCCTCTGTTGGGATCCTCTCCTCGGAGGTCACGGAGAAAGGATGTGTCTTTGTGCTTCCACTCCTGCCAGCGGGGCTGTCCCGCTGCCCGCACCCCCATCCCCCGGGGGTCAGTCTGCATCTCCGGCGGGAAGGCGGGGTGCCCTGCGGGCAGGTCCCAGCGGTGGGCGCCGGCAGCTGCAGCCGCCGCCCGGGGAGACGGAGCGGGCACCCAGTGGGCGCAGCGCGCCGCTGCTCTGATCTTTTTTCTAACCATTGTTTGCCAATGAAAGTTTTGCTCAACACAGAAAAAGAAAAGACCAAAAAAAAACCATGATTCCGAAGTGTGTGCTTCTGTAGGTTTTTTTTTTTTTAATAAAAAGAAAGCTTTCCAAGCTGGGGGCGACGGGGGGGAGCAAAACCAGCCACAGACAGGGCGGCTGCCGGGCTCGGGAGTAGGGAGCGGCTGTCAGCCGAAGCTAATTATGTATTCAGCGGATACGCGCGATGATTGGCTGTAGTGGCGCAGGGCGGGGCCGTCGGGCGGGGCGGAGGAGGGGGGGTTCTCGGGACGCGGGCGACGATTGGTTGTAGTGGCGCGGGGCGGGGCCGTCGGGCAGGGAGGAGCGGGGTTCTCGGGACTCTCGGGCGATGATTGGCTGTAGTGGCGCAGGGCGGGGCCGTTGGGCAGGGAAGAGAAGGGGGTTCTCGGGACTCGGGCGATGATTGGCTGTAGTGGCGCAGGGCGGGGCAGCCGGGCGGGGCGGAAGAGGAGGGGAGTCTCGGGCCTCCGGAGACGATTGGTTGGAGTGGCGCGGGGCGGGGCCGGGGAGCAGGGCGGAGGGAGGGGGGCGTTCCGGCCCGGAGCGGTGATTGGCTGGAGTGGCGCGGGGGCGGGGCGGCTGGGCCGGCGGGCGCCGTGTGACCCGCGGGAGGACAGAGGCCGCGAGCCGGGGGCCGGGGCTGCGCGAGCCGGCGGGCCCGCCCTGCGTTCGCCTCGCCCGCGCCGCGGCCTGCATGGGCTCGGGCCCGCGCTGTCCGGCCGTGCGCGCTCGCCGCTGGACCCGACAGGCGGGCGCCCGGGATGCCCGAGCTCCCGGCCCCGCGGCTCCTCCTGGCCCTGCGCGGGGGCCGGCGGGCGATGGACGCGAGCATGAAGAAGTTCACGGTGCGCCGGTTCTTCTCGGTGTATCTCCGCAAGAAGTCCCGCGGCAAGAGCTCCAGCCTGAGTGGACTCGAGGTAAAGGCCGCCGCCCGCGCAGGTGTCCAGGTGCGCAGGCGTCCAGGTGCGCAGGTGCCCAGGTGCGCAGGCGTCCAGGTGCGCAGGTGTCCGGGCCCGCAGGTGTCTAGGTGCTCAAGTGCCCAGGTGCGCAGGTGTCCAGGTGTGCAGGTGCAGGTTTCCAGGTGTCGCGGCCCCGGGGAGGAGGGGGCGTGGGCGGCGCAATCGTCCCTGCATCCCCGAGCCCCAGAAGCACGAGGGACCCACAGTGGGTGGCTGCACCCGGTCCCAGGTCAGGAGCTCTCGGAACGCGCCCAGTTTCCGAACATCCAGGAAAAGGGCTCAGACGGTGCAGTGGTGCCTTGGTTCTCGTGTCGCGGCGGGCACTGAACGCCACCGCCAGAAACTTGGGACCAATCTCGTTAAATGCAGAGTGCGCCCTGCGTGCCCGCGGCCGTCGGGCGTGAGGGGGTGGCAGCCCGAGCTGCCTCCGCCCGGGGTCGGGACGCCCCGGGAGGGGGGAGGTCACCGCAGGGCCCCAAATTCCACGCCGCTGAGCCCAGAGGCACGCAGGGCGCCGCTTGCAATGTGGATCCTTCGTGTGTTTTAACCATTTTGCTGAAGTAACAGCAGTACAACAGAAGCAGTGTCCCAACCCCTCGGCCAGTCTGAAAGGATGCTCATTAGTGAATCGCAGGCTGTGGGAGTCCCCGCAGCTGGAGGCTTGATAAGAGTTTTTCAAACCCCAGAAGCCCCTGAACACTGTGTCCTGTCCATCTTATCATTTTCCGGAGGTTCCTAAATCATCTCGTGGGCAGGTCTTTCACAGCGTTTTCTATTTCAGCAACCACATCTTCTTTCTGTTCTTCCCAGTGTCCGAATTACATTGTTGGATCTGTAAACGACAAAATGGTGATACATGCTTAAGGAAAGAAAGAGATTGTGCTGGAGGGTGGCGTGCTCATAGACCCTAGGGATTTTCTTTGCCTTGTCCTTGCCTTCCCCAGGAGGCAGGCACCTGTCATGCGAGGGTTTGGGTTTGCTTGTTTGCAGGGAAGTCAGAGCCGCTGGAACAATGCCCCATTTTTCATCTTGGTTTTGTCACTGCTGCCATGATAGTAGGCACTGGCGTGTGTTCTCTAACAATAAAGAGATTTTGAAGCAGAGCTCAGAAATAAAGGAGCAGGGAATGACTTGTTTTAAAAGTTTCTGTTATGGTATGGCTACACAGAATTTGAAGCACTAGATAGGATTTCTGAGGCTGCTTTCCGAGGGAAAACAAGGTTTCACACACACAGCCAACAGTTACTAGTCACGGTGGAGTTATCACTGAGATAACTACTATCCCTGTGACTCAGGCATGTTAAACATCTACAGTAGATGAGAGCAGACGCTCAGGACATTGCTTACCTTTTCACCAAATACGTTTTTGTTTCCTATTTTATCACAAGACTGAGTTTATTGTACAGGTCCTTGACTCCTTCCATTATTGTCTTTTCCAAAGGGAGATGCATGTGTGAGCAAACTTCAGGCATCGTTCAGGAAGAACTAGAAGTTAAGGCTGAGGCCATCAGAGTTCAGGAATCCTACCAGTATGCCACACTCATCTCTAGAGTCAGGGTTTGGCCAGAGGACTGGGTGTGTGGAAGAATCTAAAGGAAAAGAATACAATGGGGAAAACAACATGGGGCGGGGGCCATGTTTCTTCAACATGAAAATAAAATTTCTGAAAAATATGAATAAGGAAGCCATTGACTAGGGCTTGACATTAGGTCAAACTGACTGGAAGGAAAAAATGTCACTGAGCATGGAACCAGTGGGCGCCTAATGCATACTGGACGCTAGGGGAAGTACCCATGAAAACTTGCAGGACTGACACAATGCTTTAATCTTCACCAGTGCATCCACCAAGTTTCTGTCTTTTCACCCTGGTGTAAAATCCAGCAGGCATGTTTTCCTATCCTTATCCCATTATGGGGGGGAAAGGACCCTGAGAAATTAAAGATCTTACCAGTTCATTCATTTTACCAATGTCTGTTGAGAATCTTGCACCATGCCCAGCCTTTCTCTGCAGATCCTAAAAAATATGAGACATAGAAGTCCTGGCCTCAAGGAACTTCCATTTTAGCGAAGGGCATCTAATATGTGGCAGACCTCGTGCTTTAATCTAATTGGTTCCTTACTCGTGCCCAGCTGCCTTCCTGTAATTTTTCCGGAGCAGCCTGCCTCTTCATTTGTACATTCACAGCCAATTCTAGGCCAAGAAACACTCATCAAAATGGTGTAAAACTTAGCAGGGGAGGTTTGTCAATAGTGTGGGATTGAGAAATAGGGCACGTGAAGCATTTATACAGATGCATATTTCTGCTGTTTGGACTAATGAAAATGATAACTTCTTTTAGAAAAAGGAAACATGGTTTTTTAAAAACTTTTTTCCCAGGAGATTTGCATTTTAACATATATGCAGAGACCGAATATTTTACTTTTGAAATCCAGTGTCTAGTGACGTAAACAGGAAAGTAACTATAGTTATTTTGAATTTAAAATATTACCACCTTTATTTTGAAAAAAAAAAAAAATTTTCAAGGGCATCCTCAGTCCTACTGTTTTCATACTTGCCTTTAACATTAAATTTACTTTTTTTTTTTTTGAGGTACTGTGGCCAAGGATTGACCCTGGGTCCTCATATGTGGGGAGCTGGCGCTCAACCTCTGAGCTACACCGGCTCTCCCTAAGTTTACTTTCTATCTAGAATCCAACATTTGGTTAACCCTAATCTAGAGACAGGCCAGGTGACTAAACCAAGTTTAGAAGCAGCTTATGGAGCACAGCTTAAAATTAAGTTCAGTTAAAATATTTTTGTAACGTATAAGCGTTGTACCAATTGAAATGATCCAATAATTGACTCTGGCAAATAACATTTCTAAAGGGAAACTTACAAAAATGCTTCTAGAAAGGGATTAGGGCCCAGTTCCTGCATGACCCTCACCCCAATAATGCTTGGATTTCTGGGCATCAGCAATCCTGTCCGTGAACCACACCATATAGCTGGAAGAGAAGGTATACCAGTTGCCTTGCTCAGCAGCTCTTTTTCTAGATGGAGAAGTAGAGGTCCAGGGAGGTAAAGTGGCTTGCTTATGCCTCTGCTCCCAAAATGTTCTGAGAGAAATTCTTGAAGTGAAAATATACGCTCTCTCTTGATTTTATCCATTTGGGGTTGCGTGGTTATTGGAGTTTACCATATATTGGGTCATCATGGATAGGGGTGAGGCATGAAGGGGGCTACTGCTGTAATTTTTAAAAAGAAATTACTCTATTGGATATTTTGGATGGGCTACAGTTATTTGAGCATTTCCTGGGAGTTAAGAGTTATCATCCAGTAGAATTTGGACTTAGGACCAGATGCACCTAAATTGACTTCTTGGTTCTCCTTTTCATTATCAGGACAGTTACTTTATCTCGCTAAGGCTCATTTTTCACCACTGTAAAAGTGGGAATTATAATAGCTCCTACCCCCTAGGATTTGTAAAAAGATTAATGAGTTGCTCTATGTAAAGTCTTAACAAGGAGTCTAGATGATAAAATCGATCCGGTCAGTAATAGTTAGCTATTAAAGGTAATAAGAGCACTTCCTGGCTGTATTGATGTTTTCCATGGTTTTCAATGTCTCCTGATTCCTCTGAAGCTGAGATTTCCTCTATGGTGCTTTCAGTTGGCCCCATTTGGAGTTACCTTCCTCTCTCTGGGATAGCATTCCTCCTATCAGGAATGCTTCCTCCAGGAGGCAGCTGCAATTTTCCATGAATGCATTACCAGCTCAGGTCCCTGAGACGTGGCCACAGGAAATCAGGCAGCTTTTAGAGCCACACGGTGCTTCCAGATCCCACCCTCCCAACACAGCAGAGCTGAGGTCCGCTAGACAGGAAGGAATCTGCAAACCCCACAGCCTGCCTAAGTGTCTTCCAAGTGTTGTGGAGCTAGGAAGGGGTTGGGCCTTGCAGCGAGGTTAAAGCCTATTAGATGATGCTATCCTTTTTTTTTTTTCCCTTTTGCAATATTCCCTCCCGGAGGGATTTACAGGTTTTCAATGAGTTTTAAAAATACGTAATTTACTCAGGGTAAGGTATCAACCATTTAGCTAAAGGTATCACTATGCAAAGTCACTTGACTTAGGGAAAGGTCATTTCGTTTGGCATTACCAAAGCTTAAGGGTCCTCTTTGATGACCTGTCATTTGGTCATTTCACCTGTTCTAGATGTTTCTACCAAAAGACAATTTTGGAATAAATGATGAGAACAAAATGCAAGCCCTATAATGGGATATTTATAATGGCGAACTATGGAGTAGAAGAGTTTCATATATTTATTTGTTCAGTTGTTCATACACTCAAAATTCTTATTGGTGTGGAATGACATTTTTCTTTATTTTTAAAGAAGTTTTAGATTACGTAAAAGTTACATAGAAAATATAGGGGATTCTCATGTACCCTGAGAGCAAGGAGAGGAAAGAATAGGTCTAACATGGGGCATTTTGGGGACTTTGGAATTGTTTTGCATGATATTGCAATGATGGATACAGGCCGTTATACATTTTGCCAAAACCTGTAAAATTCTACCGTGCAAAATGTAAATCACATTTTTTTTGAATGCATACTTTGTGCATTTGTGCTAAGCGTTTGGGATATAAAGACATGGTCCCTGCCCTCAGGGAACTTAACATCTAGTGAAAGAGGCAAACAAAGAAATCCATGCTTGCTAAATGGTGTGTAAGTCCTGTAAAATTATTGGCATCCTTGGATCTAAACACTCTAATTACATCAAATTTCGATTTCTTTGTATTTCCCCTGGTTGCATAATCAAGAGATATCCATGAGCTCATATGAATATGTTTTAATTGCTCACCCCTTTTAAAGGGAGATAGGTATCCTAATAAAGTAAATATTGAAGGACTATTCGCAGATGCCATGAGCAAAATTGGCTCCAGGCATGGAGGGAAAAAAACTTCTTAGAAAGTTAAATATTAAGACTTATTCATGGTACTTGATGGGAAAGCTCTTTTCTTCCAGGTCTTGAGAGGCTTCCAGGAAAACACTTTCTAATTAAAATAATTTTCAGTTTTGTTCAATAAATGTACCCAAAAATTCATGTTATCTTTATTTTATTGAGCTTTCTAAAAACCAAAAAAATTCCAGGATAAGACTACAATAAATAATCTATATTAGTAAACAGTTATGTTGTTCATCTTTTTGCTTATTTATGTTTTATTCAATTTTAAAGACTCTAAATTTGATTCCTCACTTTTGGACAGTGTTATGCCTTCTCTTTGCAAGTTCATTATTTATTTTCTCTCCTTATATCCTGGAAGACTCCCCAGGTGATTGTTGCTTACTCAAAAATGGAAGAAAAGACAACGTCTTTTTTCTTTCTTCATGTCCGTTACCTAAACTCATTTACTGGCTGCCTTTTCCCATACGCTAACAAAGCACACATATTTCAGTATGTTTTTCGTGCATTTTTAAGGAGAAGAATGAAATTAAGCCACACTGAATTAAAAATTGCATTATCTGTCCACCTTCCCTGACTGACTTAGGGTTTCACTCTGTTTCTCGCCTGCTGGGTAATTATTTTCTCAGAGAGGCAAATGGGTAAATGGGTAGAAGGTATACGAACTCTCCAAGAGCTCTTCCAGGACAGGTGGCCCTAAGGGAGAAGGTGAGGAAGAGACTGGAGCCTTAGCAGAAGATGAATGGGCTGTCCTGATTCTGTTACGGTGGAGTACTAAGCATATTCAAGATGCTACCAGTGCAAAGTGCTAATTGTCTATGTTGCAAAGCTGAGACTTTGCTCTATATGAAGTTGACCAGGCAACTGGTCTTTTAGCTGGAAGTTCTTCACCTCTTTTGCTCCAAGGTTTTGTGCAATGATTGTTAAACCCATAAAGCTAGTCTACCACTACAAGCATATTTTTTTAAAGAATGCTATGATTTCATTTCTGATTATATTTTATTTATATTTCTCAGTTATATTTTGTTGTGACTTTTTTCACCTCAGCATTATTACTTGCTGATAAATTTTCACTGATAAAAGCTGTTAAGTTAAATTCAAATAAGTAGAAATTATCTACAAGTAGCCTGTTGAGCTACAGTGTGATTCAGTCAAGCAAAATGGATCAGACACAGCATATTCAGCATCAACTACTGTCAACCATATCTGAATTGCAGCCGTGTAAGAAGCCTTTGATGCTGGCTAGTTAGCTAAGGAGCTCTAATTGTGGTGCAGCTATAATGAAACATAAGGAACCTGCACATACAGCAACGTTGGATAAATGCGCAGTACCCACAAGCCTGTGATTTGTTCCTGAGCAGGCAAGAGCCAGTGTTTTTAACCACCCCACACATATTGTACGTACCATTAGGCAGTCGTTTGCGTAAGCTCCTTGAGCTCGGAGAGCCCTGCTTGATTCCAGCCAGCAAATTAAAGGGTTGCCAGCCCCTTTCCGTGAGCTTTGGTTGACAGAGGAGGTCCCCGGGGTCTGCAGGCTGCCCTCGCCCTAAGATCCTGCACCCGTGGAGACAGCAGCCTTCCTGCCCTTTCACCTTGCACTGAGCTCCATCCTCACGCTGCCAGGCTCCTTGCCACTGAATCTGACCGACCCGCCACCCTGCTCTCCCGTTGTTTTCCTGCTGCCTGCCTCACCAAGCCCTTAATCCTTTCTGAGCTCCCATCTCCCCAACTACCAAACAGGCATAACCGTATAGTCACGATTATCATCAAGTTATGAACCCTTTGGAAATTGCAATGTGCTTTGTCGGGCAAGAGTTCGCAATTACCATTCTATGGTGTTGCCCAAAACCAACTGTGGTTAGACCATATCTGTGAAGAATGTTTGCAGGGCTTTACAGAAAAGGAAAATGGTTTTCCTCTCTTGCCCCCCTCCTCCCCCTCACCCCTTTTGAGTGTACATGTTTCAAATGAGTACTATCACCCTAAAGCTCGCTTTCTCCTAGGTTACAACTCTGTTACTGTGATGGAGAGTGATGGTCTAACCTATGTTGCTGTCATTTTAAACATACTTTATGGAAATAGCGGCAATAAGGCTTGTAAAGCAGAAGAGAGAAGTCACATTGTTTTCTAGTATCAGCCCTGCAGGTCTTGGACTTTAAGGAATGACAGTGCCTGGAAGTGCTGGGAGAGGGAGGGAAGAGCCGTGGAAGTTATCTGACTTCTTAGAGAAAAGACTTTGTTTTCTTGCTTTTGGCTGTTCTATCTCCTATTTGAAATTAGTAAGATAAGAGAAAAATCAATTGGAGAAGGAGTAGTTAGGCCTCTGCCTGTCATTTTTTTCTCCTGTTGCCAAAGAAAAGAAAGGCTTGAATGAGATTGACAAGCTAAGAAAAATATGCATTCCACCCATGCAATGATTTGTCTGGTATTATTTTCACAATCTCTGGATTTTCAGATGGCTGTTAGCCAAATGCCAGTCTGGAAGCTACTTTGCAAAATGTGTCTCTGTGCCATCAAATTAGGAGTTGAAACACTCTTTTCAGCAAAATATTCCAGCCACACCATTCTGCCATCTAAGGGCCCAGTCCTTGCACCTTTTACTTGTTTAACTGTATGGCCAGATTTGCTAAACTGTACAGCTGGGAAAGGGAAAGAGAGCTTTTACTTGGAGAGGCTTTATTTTAGAGGACTTACGGTAAAAATGCTCCAGTGACTACTCAGAAGTTGTTCACACACGTCTCAATTTTAGCACTTTCAGCCCAGCATAATTGCAGACTTTCTAGACCTAATGTCAGATATGGCATTAACTTCCAAATATGATTTGAAATTCAAACTATAATGTGGATGATCTCCAGCATAAACGAAGCTTCATATTTCCACAATGGGGGGAAACCATAAGGGAAAGTCAGCTCTTCCAAAGAAGCCCTAAGATGCCTTTGAAAGGGATAAGTGGGAGTGGAGGGCAACAAAATAGCAACAAGGCTAGGAGGACACTGGAGAAGCCAGGTGGAACTTTCCAGGCTCACTCATAGTCCCACGGGCTGCCCATCGAAGGGTGAAAAACAGAGGAAACTCCATGCATTATGCACACATGGCATGTTTGCAGAGGTGACATGAAAACACTCTTGTCTCGTGACTTGCTAAAGCTACACTATTTGGTTTACTTTGAAGATAAAGAAAAGAAAGAAAAGCAGACAAACCAGAACATTTATTTTTAGAAGACCTTTGGCTTCTCGAATTCTGCTTCGTTTGTAATCACTTTAGGGAGTAGGACAGATGGGATACAGGAATCAAAGCAGCAATTACAGCTGCCTGCCTTCATCCCAGAGAATCCCAGGAAATAGCATGACTTAGGGTACCACTTCTATATTTCCAGATCTTTGCAAAAAGAGATCGCCTGAATTTTGATGTATGACTTAATCAAGACTTTGTAGACTCCAACCCAACATTGAAATGAATAAAAACTGTCAACCTGATAGGATAAGTTGTCGCTAATATGCCTTGGGCTGCCTTACATGTTCGGTATGTCCTTCAGTTATGTCATTTTTTAGACCTCTATCAGAATCTTCACCAACCCTTCTTATTTTCCTTTGGCACAATGTATTGTTGAGGCTCACAATGTTAGAACTCAAATGACTGTTGGAAGGAAAAGAGAGTGTTTTGCTAATGTGAACCAGCTGTAGCTTGAGATATCCACCCTACCTTGATGGAGCTTATGTTTACTAGGAGGTGATGGACATTTGCCCAAATCACTCTGGGCGTTGTAGAACAGTAAATGTATCTTCATGTTAGTATCTCCACAACCCACCTAGCTAGAGTGAGCTAAAGGAAGTGAGTGAAGGAAGGTAGACACAGCCTCTCACCATTTATGAGGTTGACTTCCCACCATCACGCCTCCATTCCAGCCCCTGCTCTGTCTCTCTTCATGTCACCTTACTACCCCATGAATTTTTCTCTCCTTCTAGACTGTCACTCAGGGTCCACTCTCAGCCTACATGCTCAGCCATTTGGCTCCCCACCTCCCAAGCCCCTCCTTTGCCTTGCTTCTGAGTTCATCCATGGCTTAGACTCAAGACCAGCTCTTTCTTTTGAAGACGCTGGCGCCAGAGGACCTGGACTTGGAGAGGAATAATCTTTGGGAACTAGGAAGGAAAAGCATGAATATTGTATGACCCAGGACACAGTGGTACTTGCAATGTCTAATTCCTAATCTCGACGCTTGACCGACGTTCAGTGGTCACACCCAGTCTAAGAGGAGAGGAATGTGTTGCATAGAAGAGTGAGCTGAAAATTCCTTCCCTGTGACTTGGACTCATTCATCCCTCTAACATTCTAGATTCTTAAAAATGTTCACTGCAGAATATATCCTCCCTGATTTAGAAATATCTTGTTAAAAACAAGAGCTACCTGAAGGGTTTTCAGAGGGGCACACGTCCTCCCTGATGTTATCAAACCGGACACCCGGACTACTTTTGGAGACCTCATCATTTCTTTGCTATCTGTGACTTTATATAAAACTTTCTGATGTGAGATCTGTGCATGTTCAAATCAACACAGCTGATGTGCGGAAGGAGCAGCAGGCTCAGTGCTTTGACTGCTGGGTATCCATGGACAACCATGAGCCGCCATCACGGTCGCTTCCCTTCTGTGGCTGGCATTGAGGTCCTCCTCACAATTGTGTCTTCTGTGCCCATACATGGGAAGGCTTTTGAGGTCTTTCAGGAGATTTTACCTCATGTATTAACCATTTACCCGATATTCACTATGGGCCTAGCATTATCTACAGCAGGGGTTCTTAGCCAGGGGTCCGTGGAAAGATTGTAGGGGGTCCATGAGCTTCAATTGAAAAAAAATCAACTTATTACCTTTATTTTCTCTGACCTCTAACTGAAATCTAGCACTTCCTTCACTTAGGAATGTATGCAGTACATTACAGTAGTATTCGTTTCATATCACATTACGGTTGTTGCCTATCTCGAAAAATCGCTTACACTCATCCGTACTTCAAAATTCCGGTTGTTGTTAGACCTGATGCTAGTTGAGTGTCATAAAACTATCCGCCTCCACATTCTGAGAAGGCGTCTGTGGTTTTCATCTGAGGGGCACAAGGAGTCTGTGACACAAAAATGGTTAAGAACCCTGATCTGTAGGAACTTGGGTTTAGAGAATTAAAATGTAGAAAAAAAAAATTTGAAATCTAAAATTAATCAGGGGGGTGGATGTGGATGGCATAAATTAAAACCAACCTCTCTGTGAAGTAACTAAGAAACCAAGACAAAATTGCATGTCACCATGAGCTACCAATGGCTTTGAGCACTTTACAAACCATAAGGCATTCCAACGTTTTCCATAGAAATAATGTATATTTATAAGATAGCTGACACAGTGGCATCTTGCAATAATAATTGTGAATGAAAACCAAAATCCTTTTTTAAATCATTTTTTAATTTTAAAAGCAATAAAATGTTTAAGATGTCGGGAAGCTATCAACACACACAAAAAATCACAGATTTCAAACTATACCAATGCTAGTAAATCTTTTAAAAATGATAAGAGTCAATAAGGATTTTTTTTTTTATTTTAAAAGCCAGTGCTTAGAGGAAAGCATAGGTTTAATTACAGGAAGGTGAAGACTTCTGTGACATCTCTGAGGGTGATCTAGTCAAAGTTAAAGGCTTTTTCAAGACTCCTAACACTGATTTTCTGTGATAAATAATTTCACTTCAAAACATACAACTTTTCCTAACGCTGGCCTTCTACCCATGAGCAGAGCCAGTGACTAATTTTTGGCTCACAGATGAAATGGTGTGCATACCACTTTCTCTCAGGGGAAACTCAGATTCCCTCAAGTCCTACAGCAAACAATCTCTCATCCTGTCAGCTTCTTTCTGCTTTATTTTAGTCATGGTCCTGCCAGATTCACTTTTTTCTCACGCTGTCATTGTGGCCCTCTCTCCTTCCGGGTGCCGTGTGTCTTCGGTTATGGATGGCAGCTGAACCTTTGTTCCCCTGCCAGGCTCCTCCCCAGTACCGGGCCCGGGGCTCACAGCTCAGGTAGCTCATGAGCCCCGAAACCCTGGTGAAAGGCCCCCACCTGGGGCCACCAGCTGCTCTCCCCAGCGGGCCTCATACCTTAGGCCTGGCTGTCACTCTATGCCTGCACCCTTGGCCAAAGCAGAGGTGGTGGAAGAGAAGGGTGGGCCAGAAGCTGGGAGGGTCAATCGATTGACAACCCAACAACCCTTAGCCAAGCACCCCAAAGTCTCAGGGATCGAGTTGTGCTCCTCTTTGGTGCTCTAGTATGTACCTGCATCCACCCATAGAAGGTATTGAGTAAACATTTGTGGTAATTGTCCATAGCTGCACCAGTCATAGATGTGAAGACAGACTGCTGGACAAGCAGTGCTTTGATTGAGTTAGCCCTTGTCTGGAAATTGTAGCAGTTTACTGGTAGTTAAGTAGTTAGTCTTTGTTGTTGAATAATTATTTCACATTTCCTTCACCCATCCTACCACAGGAGCTGAGGTTTTTCATGTATATAATATATGAGGCAGAATGTGGACTTTAGAGTAAGACATCTGTCTTTTGAATTCCTGTTCAGCCATTTATTAACTGTGTGCCCTCAGAAGGCTGCCACCTAAATCTTCCTCAGGCTCAGTTCCACGCCTATAAAATTAGCAATATGCCTGCCTTACCACCTTTGGACAAGGAATCCATGAAATGGCCCTCCAGAGGGCCTCACGGTACTTGGTAAATGAGAAGGTCTAAATTGGGAGGGAAGTTATCATCTTCTAACCCCTTGCCATTTTCAGTTGGCCCACAGAGCTCTCATCCCCACACCCCATAAACAGTGGGCGTTTTAGTCTAAAAGGCTACCGAAATGCAATATTCCAGAAATGGGCTGGCTTTTAGCTTTTACAATGAGGATTTATAGGCTTGCAAGCTTACAGTTCCCAGGCTGAGAAAAATGTCCAAATCAAGGCATCAGCCAGGCAATGCTTTCTCCCCAAAGACCAGCCACCAGCGATCCTTGGCTCCTCTGCCACGTGGCAAGGCATATGGCGCCCTCTGCTGGGCTCTCCCTTCTCTCTGGGTCTTGTTGCTTCAGCTTCTTGCTCCCAACTTTCTCCCTCTCTCTCCTTATTCATCCCATTTATAAAGGTCTCCAGTAAGAGGATTAAGACCCACCCTGGCCCATGCCTTAACTGAAGGAACCTCATCAAAGATCCCTCCCACAATAGATTCACACCCACAGGAATGGACTGGTTCTAAGAACGTGATTTCCTGGGGTCCATCCAGTCTCACACTACTGCAATGGGGAATACACAGCGTACGTAGATGGGACATACATAACCAAGGCTTGGTACAGGAACCAGCATGTAGGTTGGCCATCGAAAAAGAGTTGCTGTTTACGCTTAATTGCATTAAATGAAAATTACTACACTGAGAGTCCTGTAGGTATATGTGTGTGTGTCCAGGAAAATTTGACCCTTTCCATCTGCTAGTTTGTCAAAAAGCAGGTAAGAGGTCTGTGCTTTGGACCAGGAGCCAGCTGAATCGTAGATCTTGGTCATGTCTTCAGTGATTTCTAACATCCATTTTCTGCACCATGAAGACGGCACCTCGACCACCGTGGTAGGACCTCCCTCTCTGAATATTCACAGCTTCCCATGGGGTCCTTTGGTACAGGTATCAGGGATTGGCCAGGAAAGGATGGTAGTGGGGAATAAGAGAAGAGGGTGGTCAGGGAGGACCCTCGAACCTAATTCTAGAGCGAGCCATAAGGAAGGGGCCTAGAGCCCCAATCCATTGCTTTATCCCTTACCTTCAAATTTGGTGGGCTTTTAAAAATTACTATTACCTATGTAGTTCAAACAGATGGAGCACTTTTCTGCATGAAAACCATTTACACTTACACCCTAACTTCATATTTCAGGCAGAAAAAAACATCTCTAATATTCCAGAAGGTTAACATCCATACCTTCACCCAATACCATTCTTAGTTAAAAAGAGAGAAAAAAAAAGAA
Source organism: Dasypus novemcinctus (assembly GCF_030445035.2). Classification (NCBI taxonomy): domain Eukaryota; kingdom Metazoa; phylum Chordata; class Mammalia; order Cingulata; family Dasypodidae; genus Dasypus; species Dasypus novemcinctus. The sequence continues at coordinate 28,124,448 of NC_080700.1, read as the reverse complement.
ATTATATCTCTATCTTCAAAAATTGTGAAATGCTTCTCCTACCTCTTTTCTACATCCCGAATTCCCATCCTGCTCATTTTCCATTTTAGCTTTTGCAATCTCTGGCCCATAGACCGTGCACAGTAAGTAAACGGTGCCACGAAGAGCAAGTCTGCCAGTGTGAAAACATGATGTGCTTTATAGCGTGTGGTAGAAAGTTCCTCCGGTTCAGTACCCAGTAGAATACGCAAGCTTGTTATTCTCGGCAGATGAGTCAGCCGAGAGCAGCATTAATTTATTAGAACTGAAGTTCTGGAAAAAAAGGTGCTGATAAACAATACCAGCATATAGTGCTGGGATTTCAGTGGCAGAAAATAAAGATAAACTAACAATAGTTGGGCCCGACCTACAGGGTTTGCTCTAGTTATGGGGCTCCTGCTGAGCTCCGTGGTCAAGCCCTGCACCTGCTCCCCTGGAAGGTGAAATGTCCACGTTGTAGTGGAACTGGGGAGGAGTGGTTTGGGCTGGTGGTGTCGTTAGCAGGTCAGTCAGGTTTTAAGAAAGATCCCAGTTTGTGGAAGAGGCAGTTGGCAGCAGTGAGGCCTGGCCCGTGGCCGAGGCCACAAAGCTGCGGTATCGGGGAAACCTCTGGTGTGAGTGTGTAAGTGAGACTTGATCAGGAAATAGCAGCAGGTGCTGCTGTGTCCAGTGGGTCCAAGCAAGCACTGGGGCTTGAGGTAATAAGATTAGTCCCTGCCATTGGACTTCTACTTTGCATTCTGGGAGTCTTTCCCAGTGGGCATTCTTGAATGATCAGCCACTTATAGAAAGGCCAGCTGTAGTAAATATTGGTTCAGTAAAAATAGATTTGAGTATAAGGGTATAGAAGATAGTGCACCTGTCCTCATGAGGTTTAAATTCTCGTGGGAGAAAGAAGTGAAGTGTACGTGTGAAAATGTAAGCATTTCAAATAGCAGTAAGTGTTAGGAAGAAAAATAATACCCTGTGAGTGCGCTGGTCCAAAGGTTGGAAGAGTCTGTCAGCAGACCACTGAGATGCCGGGAGAATGGAATCACAGTTGTTTTTTTCCTTAAATCACATTCAGAGGACACAGAGAAACAGGAAACTAAGTAGTTAGCCCCCAGCCTCTCAGACAGGGAAGTCGATAGGACCCTGGGACTCTAGGAGAGGTTTCTTGTAGAACTTTCTGTGGTTTAATCAACTCAGTCCCTCTTGCTCCCCAAATCTATCATTAAACCTGGCGGGCTGGTGGGCTGAGACTATGGAAAATTAGGGGGAAAAAAACCCAGGACTTAGAAAGGGACACTGGACAGAAAGTCATATACTTAGTTCTCACTGTTTATTCTTTTTTTTAAAGATTTATTTTTATTTATTTACTTCTCTCCCCTTCCCCTACCCCAAGTTGTCTGCTCTCTGTGTCCATTCGCTGTGTGTTCTTCTGTGTCCACTTGCATTCTTGTCAGTGGCACCAGGAATCTGTGTGTCTTTTTGTCGTGTCATCTTGCTGCATCAGCTCTCCATGTGTGCGGTGCCACTCCTGGGCAGGCTGCACTTTTTTTGCACAGGGCAGCTCTCCCTACGGGGTGCACTCCTTGCACGTAAGGCTCCTCTACACCAAGGACACCCCTGCGTGGCAGGGCACTCCTTGCGCGCATCAGCACTGCACATGCGCCAGCTCCACACGGGTCAAGGAGGCCCGGGGTTTGAACCGCGGACCTCCCATGTGGTAGGCGGACGCTCTATCAGTTGAGCCAAATCTGCTTCCCTGTTTATTCTGTGTAATTAGAAAAATGGGGTCATTTGGAGAAAACCTAGGCTACCTTGTTTATTAAAAATGAAAAAGAATGTTTTTGTATTTGAGTGACTGGCTGTGCCATCCTTAGGGGGATTCCTATCTTGAGCAGTTTTCTCAGTTCCAAATGGGAATATTCCTCACCTGGGGTATCATTACCTCACTGGTAACGGTCAAAAGGGTTTTGACAAATATTTAAAGCATAATGGAAATGTAAGAAAGCATCTACATGACAGGGTAAAATATTTGTGAGCAACTCACAGGACTGATTTTTATTGCGCTTTTGCAACGTTTGTGGTGAAAGGATCCAGAAGGACCATTTAAAGATTTAGTTTTACTTCCTCAAATTCTTTGTAACAAAAGCATTCTGTGAATTCTTCGCTTTTCATAATATCATGTCATCATTGGCAGCTCATTTTTGCATTTGAAAGGATCTGGTTATCTGTAATTAGCACTCACATGCATTTCATGTTTCCAATTATCTGTCTGTCACTGAAATAATTACAAATATGTCACACTCTGAGTGTGTCCATCTTGAAGAAGAAAGGAAGAGATGGAAATCATGATTAAAATGATGTTTTTCCAGCCAAGTCTTCCATACGCTTTATATAAGGTAAATGGGATTGAGTCACTTGAAAATCAATGTAAAATTAGTATGAAATATGCCCTTTGACAGTCTGAGGATTAAAATATCATCATTGGAAGCGGATGTGGCTCAAGTGATAGAGCTTCCACCTACCACATGGGAGGACCTGGGCTCAATCCCTGAGGCCTCCTGGTGAAAAAGAAGAAGAGAAAGCATGCCTGCGTGGCAAGCCAGTGCCTGCATGGTGAGCCAGTGCCCACACAAGTGAGTCACGCATCAAGATGATGATGCTTCAAAAGAGAGACAAGGGGAGAGTCAAGGTGAAGCACAGCAGAGACCAGGAACTGAAGTGGCACGATTGACAGGGAACCTCTCTCCACATCAGAGGTCCCCAGGATCAAATCCTGGTGAATCCTAGAGGAGAAAAAATGAGAAGACAACACAGACAGCAAAAACAGCAGGGTGGGAGGAGGGGAGAAAATATGTAAATAAATCTTTAAAAAAAAAGAGAGAAGTTACTTAGGATAATTTTTTTAAAAACCATCATTATATCTCTATAATTATACAAATTTATACCCCAATTTAGACATGGTCTTAATCCACATTCCTAGGAGTGTGAAACTATGTACATAGGACCTCTTGGAGATGTTATCTTTAGTTAAACTTGGCCCAGCTGAATGACGGTGGGTCTTAATTCGTATTAATGGAGACCTGATAGAGAGAAGCCCAAAGTCAGAGAAGCAGCAGGGAGAGGACATCACCATGGGATGGCAGGCAGAGTATAAATCAGGGAACCCCAAGGATTGCCAGCAGCCAGCACCCGAATGCCACCGACTCCAGGAGAAAGCAAGTTTTGTCAGTATCTTCATTTTAGGCTTTTTCTAGCCTCAAAGCTTTGAGACAATAAATGCTTGTTGTTCAAGCCAACCCATTGGGTGGTATTTGTCATAGCAGCATGGCAAACTAAGACAGTGTATTGCAGGTATCTATGTAGCATTTTCCTGACCACATGATTAGTTCAGAGTTAAGCCTGTGGCCCGAGACAGTCAAAATGGAAAGAAGCTTAGGACCTTTGTTCAATGACTATGGAAGAATAAGGAAACATAGAGCATGGTTCATGGTTGGCAGCCCTCTTGTGACAATGAGGTTACCAGCCTAGGGATAAAACTAACATGCAGGGGAGGGCAGAGCCAAGAAATCTTAAGAGAAATGAAATCGGAACCCTTCAGGCCAAGCCTGAAGTCCACATTACCTCGGATACCTCGGAACATTTCAGTTATCAATCCTTTCCTTGTTTATTGGCTTTTCTCTTATTTACAAATAAAACCATCCTGGCACACATGCATTATCTCATTAACTCTTCACACACAAAAAAAAATCACCTAAAAAATACGAGCTGTTACACTCCTTTCTTAGATGAGGAAACTGAGTATGAGAAGGATCAAATAGCTTAACCAAGATCAAGCTAATAAATAGTAAATGGGGAATAAAGATGCAGATTCATTTCTATCAACCTCCAGATTTTCCCTGAACCACTGCAGCTTATGTCATCCTCAATGCCATGTTTAAGGCAGATTACATGTTCTCTTCATCCTGGCTGGGAAAATGCTTGTGTTTTACTAAATACATATATATCACAAGGAGATTTGCTCATTGGCTACAAATTAACTTTTGGGCTACAGTTCAGTATGCATCTGTTAAAATATAGATGCTCAGTTGACATGAGGTGGAGAAATGAATAGACGAATGCTTCCTGGCTCTCTCCTAAAGGGACCCTCTCGAGTTGAAATTTATTTGGCCTCTTCCTGCTACAGAGCACTGCAACTAGAATCCAACGTAACAGGCCCCAAAGACTCTTCATTCCATTAAACCACAGTGCTGCCCATAGCTTTGTATTTGGAGAAGAGATGTTTTCTGCCCCCACGTCATTTTTTTTCCTTTCCATGTTTGCATTTTCTAAAACAATGGTCATGTCTGCACCAAGGGGCAGGCTGAACGATGCTGGGATGTGCAAAGAACACAGAGTAGATGTGCAGACATAGCTTTGCTCTGCTAGGAATGGTCTCTGAGAGGAAGGGGCTTGATCCTGGCCATGTCTTCATGTGCCTGCTCATTAGCGTAAGTGGGCGTTTATGGTTCATTTAACAGTGTTGGAAATATCAATGGAATTCTACTAAATGGGTCCAGGTGAAAAATATGGGCGTTATCACCAATAGTATGTTTATTTATAAAATACAATAAAACTTTTAAATTTATGTTCCAAAACATCGTAGAGACACTTGGTCAAATTTACAAGTGATATTGAGAACATAAAATGGGGAAGATTAGAACTAGAATTTTTCATTCATTGTAAAAAAAAAATGTTATTTTCTATGTTCGCAATCTTTCAGTGTTGTTTAGTGGGTCTCAGGGTGCTTTTATTTCTGTTCTCTGTTGTCTTTCCCCCTAATGATCTCCCAGTCTAAAATCCAGAATATGTAAATAATAATTTGAAGAAAGAAGGATCAAAAGAAAAAAAAAACCGAGCTAGAAATGGAGATGTATTCCAGAAAAAGTTGTTGGTTTAATGTCTTAGTGCTTCTTAAAACGATTGAGTTATAACTTTATATAATAAGTATACGTATATATATTCACTTTATGGAATAAATTTTATAAAAACACTAGAACACTTTATTCCTTTTCATATTCTTTTATGCTCAAATTTTTGTCAGCACTAGCTTCAACAATAGTGGCCTTTTTTTTTTTTTGACAAATTGCTGGAAGGAATTTGCTGTATAAAACCTTGTACAAAAATATGATGTACAAGAAAAAGATACTTGAGGAAATCTGGATGCGAGTAACCTCTTTTATCCTGGAGGTATTTACCGTCCTTGGCAGAAAGAAAAACTGTATACTAAATACATATTTAAATGTTTGGAGTCATGAAACTTATGATCAAATTGCATAGGATTTTGTCTATATTAACTCTCGGGAATTTTTCACTTTGAATTGTGTCCTTGATTCTTGCAGTTCATTTTTTCAGTACTCTGTTTCTCTTTAATTTCCTGCCCCTCCTTCTGCCATTCTCTGGGTTGGTTGGAGTATCTTTTTTTTTTTTTTGTCTTTATTTATTTTTTTAATATTACATTAAAAAATAAAATATGAGGTCCCCATATACTCCCCCCACCCCCCTCACCCCAGTCCTCCCCCCATAACAACAACCTGGTTGGAGTATCTTTTAATTCACAAGCAGAGAACCATTTGCATATCCCTTGCATGATATCTTGATGTTGCTTGAGAATGAAAAGAATAATTTATTCCTTGCTTTTTATGCATTTATTAAATGGCATGGTTCATGTTGTAATAGACACCTGTCATGCTTATGTAATTGTTTCAGAACATTTTTTATATGCTTTTTATCATTTTGTATTGCTGTTACTAGCAAACTATTTGGTAGTAAAAGATACTGTGTTGAAATAAATAGCAAACAATATAATGAGGGACTTGAATAAAACGGCAAAACGAGGAAAAAAGAGTAAGAATTATTAGAAAAATATATAAAAGAAAACAAGAATAAGTGATTCAAAGCTAATAAATTCTCTTTATCTTGAAATAATTATGGAAAAATTATTTCTGATTACCTGAATATTCCAGTTTACAAATTTTCCATTTTTGCAATGATTATGGCTTAGTAAAATATACTTGACATTGAAACTTGACTCAATAAAATTAAACTTTGTCTAATTCAGAATGCACTTTAAGATGTTCGTGGTCCTATATCACTGCTATAAGTACCAACTCCTGGAGTATAGTTCTGTAGCTGTAATAATATTATACCATAGAAAAAATTATGGGACTTATCTAACTGCCAAACATCTGAGGAGTCTTTCTGTAATAAGCCTGAAAGTTGATCTAAATCAAGATTTTTTTTCCTTACACACTTAGAACCCTGTTTCCAAATATTCAGAACTCCAGTATCAGAAACGAGATCTTTTAAAAGTGTCACTGTGTTTGAAGGGGGCTGAGACGGCTCAGCCGTGCTTGTTTGAGCTCCCAGTGGCCTCCTTGCTCTCAAAATCCCCTCTGCCAGGGGCTTCAAACCAGACCAGGAACTCTGGGGTCCTCGAGAAAACCATGATTCCAGCCTCTGTGTGGACATTTATGCAGCGGGAGGAACTGAATAACAGCCTCCTGGGTGCGGGTGTCCTTATCTTCTAGAATGGAGAACACAACACCCCTGCTCTCTTCTTCCTGACAGTTTTTTCTAAACGTCGGTGGAGATCGGGGTGAATTTGGACTGACCCCATTATATATCCTAGAAGTTGTGTTTTGGTGTAATCCCCCAGTCTTTAAATTGTTTAGTTATACATGTTTAGTTCATTTTCCTCTTTCACGAAAGTTCTGTTTTTAAAAAGTATCCTTAGTTTCCTGACTGTTTAGATTTGGGAATAAACATGACTCTGGGCTTAATGTGTTATGGACTCAAGAAGAAACAGAGTAAACACCTAAAGAATACTTCCACATCCATGATGGGCCAATGTTGAAAAGTCTAACAATATTGAGAAAGATTTTTCTCTAGGAAGAAGAGATATGGAAAACTAATGGAGGAAATTTCTATAAGTCTCATAGGAAAAAAACCTGTTAGACCAATTCTAATACATTACATCTTTGTAGTATCCAAAGACATTTGCTTATATGCGCCTTTTAGAACTAAACAATAGTCAGATGTTACGTTTTCCCTGAGATTCAAAAATTACTCTTGTTTTTGTCTCCCTCCCAGGGGAAAATAATCCTCAGTTCTAGAGAAATTCCTAGATAGATTTGAGTTGTTAAATGTGAGGCTTTGGAATGAGGCATTTTTTGTTTTTATAAACAGCAAATTGGGTTAAATTTGATTTACATGGATAGAGATTCTGCCAGGTCATTCTATGGCTCACTCTGTGCCTCTCTTTGCACCTGAGAAGATGGCAGAGCAGGTGTCAAGTTGGTGCTGTTTGCATGTCTGGTAACATTTATCAGTCACCCCATTGCAGAAGCAATTTTCAGAAAACTTGTAACTGATCAAAATATTTCAGATAATTGGAGGAAAGACACTGCCATAACATTCCAGAAGCATGATATTCCTATGAATCACCCTGCCCAGCAGGTTACCATAGCAGACTTTGCCACATTTGATTATATACTATGTAGGGATGGAAGCAATTGGAGAGATTTGAATAGAAAAGGTCATCAAGTTAAAACCTACAGAACTAAAAATCGAACTACTTGGGAGCCATGGTTCTCAAAAAACAACTTATTATTGGAGATCCTCTTTATGAGAATGACTCCGACTTTGAGATTTGTGTACCAGCAGGGTGTTAGGTACTACAAAGCCGTTTTGGAGAAGTCACTGTAAAGCTGCATTCATGCACTGCTGAAAGCCCACAATGATTAGCATCTTTACCGTGATGTTCTAGGTTTTTCAATCAGTGTGTTAAAGTAATGTCTGATAGCCCAAGGCCACACCTGTTTTGGTTTTTTTTTGCAATTTATTTACTATTTCTCATCTTAATTGTGATAGAAATCAGTGTTTGGCAGAAAAGTTAATTCAAATCTTTGATTCAGTCAGTATGGGGTACATTAAATAGTTTTTTTAAAAAATTGGACTCCTTATCTTGCCCCAATTTCAAAAATAGTGGAACATACAAATAGCAGAACCACAAAATATAATGTTACGTGTATTTTGTAACACAGTCATTTCTTTCCAGTGTTTAACCTGAAGGTACTAATCTAGCATTCTAATATGCTTGATTATGAGCTTAATAAATAGTGCAATAAAACATTACTTTAAGGCCCAAGGCAATATCTGAGCCCATTGGGACTTTTAAATAATCCACCTCTTCAATAAGTTGACATGGATAACTTGCCGGGCAGATGTCCTCTCGTCCCCTATCCTACCTCTTTTTACCCCAGGGCACTCTATTGAATTAGTGTCTCCAGTCATAGGAGTTCACCATCTTTATTGGAAGTGTTCTGATTCACACACTCCCAGAGTGCTCACTTGGATGTTAAAAGGATAGGAAAGGGAATGATTTATGGAATTACTCTTCAGCACCTTTGATTCTGCATTTTTGTGTTTAACTAGTTTATCCAGAAGTCAGCTTCTTTGTTCCGATTTGGACCACATTGCTTCTGAAAATTTAATTGGTTCCAGAAAGGACACTGAGGGCTGTATTATCTTATGCTTGCTTTCGGTGAAAGGGTTTGTTTTTAGATGCCCCTATAACCCAAATGTCAATTATCTATCAACTTAGATGAGAAAAAAAATTAGTTTAAAAAGCTGAAGAGAGAGAATCTTATTATGCTGAAGTCCTTAAATTATGATATTCATATAAGTGTTCTTTTATCAGTATTTCATTTATAGGATAATATAAATAATTTCTGCATACTTTGAGATCACTGGCATCTCAAATTCATTTGGATGTATATCAGAAAAGATTATTTTCAAAATGAACTGGGGAGTATAAAATACAACCACAGTTTACATGGATATAGAACTATGGTGGTAACTATTTATTAACACCATACAAATAAAGTTATCCGACTTCTGAACTGTGAGCTTGTTATTTTGTATAATGGTCCTTATACCCTATGGGACTCCCTTTCCTAGCATGTCTTTGCTTCCTAAATTCTCTTATATAGTCTTTTTTTTAACAAATACATTTTATTGATGCATATTAATAAAGCATAAATCCATCCACAGTGAGTAATCCATGGTATTCAGTATGATCACATAGTTATATGGTCTTTAAATATCCTACAGATAGTGTATCATCCATTAAGTCAGTACCTCCCAGGAATCTTTGAAAATATTCAAAAATCTCTCCTGAGTATTGCCTCAGAACTGAAATGAGATAGATACGTGAGAAGAATTTACTCCGCTCTATTTTTCCAGTTGCACCATAACAATTGGCACCAAAGAAGTGTCCTCTTATGAACTACCTCCGCGTTTGCTCTTTGTTCTAAAATTCCCTTGAATGCCATAGTTTTTTTTTTTTACTTTTGCTTTAACAGCATTATTGAAATATAATTCATGTCCCAGAAAAGTCACTCATTTGAAGCACACAGTTCCATGCTTTTCACAGAATTGTGCAACCATCACCACAACCTAGAACGATTTCATCACCTGAAAAAGAAACCCCATCCCATTTGCAGTCACTCCCATTTCTTCCTCCACCGCCCACCCTTCCCGCTAGCCCGAGGAAACCGCAGCTCCACTTTGTGGTCTCCAGATTAGCCTGTTATGGACATTTTCTATAAATGGCATCACACCTTATTTGTTCTTTTGGAACTGGCTTCTTTCACTTAGCCTAATGTTTTCAAGATTCATCCGTATTGTAGCATCTATTATAACGTGATTCCTTTTTGGGGCTGAGTACTATTCTACTGAATAGACAGATACCATTTTATTTATCCATTCATCTGTTAATGGACACTTAGGTTTTGTTCCCAGTTCTTGGCAATTATGAATAATGCTGCTATGAACATTTGTGTGCACATGTCTCGTCCAAGAGTATGATGAATTGGAAGGGAGGGGCCATATACCCTCCCTTGGCTCTGCATCCCACATACACACATTCTAAGATGGCATTAAGCTCCTGATTTGATTATACTAAGGTACACACTCTGCTTGGAAGTGCCGTGGCCCATGCAAGGTCAGAGCAGATGCAGCACATCTCAGCAGAGCTTCCCTTGTTCCTCAGAAACCATCCTTCAGATCAACAGATCTCAGAGAAAATCGACAGAAGAAGGTCTTTCTAGAGGCAGAATGTGCAAGTCTTGATACTCCAGTACAATTTTTCACGTTTTTTAATTGTCATAACTTCGCCATTCTAATCATTTTTAAGTGTACAATGAAGTGGCGTTAACTACCTCCAACATCCAAACTATTAGATGCCGGAATATTACCAAAATAATCTGCCATCTGCTAACTACCAAAACATTTTGTCAACCAAACCAGAAACTCTACCTCATTTAACAATAACTCCTCAGCTTCCTCTCCTTAGAGCCCCCGTACACTTTTATGCTGAGGCTTATATCATCATTTCAGAAGGACATAACACTAGCAACCTGTGGAAATCCGTTTAAATGAATGTTTACAAACATTGACCACGCTTTAGTCTTGGAGCAAACCCATTCAGAAAGTGAAAGAATGAATCTCTCTCTCTCTCTCTTTTTTTTTTTTGTTAGCATTTATTTATTCTTACTGTATTTTTTTGAAGATACATAGATCACAAAAAATGTTACATTAAAAAATATAAGTGGTTCCCACATACCCTACACCACCCCCCCACTCGTCCCACATCAACATCTCCTTCATCAGTGTGGACATTCATTCATTTGGTGAATACATCTTAGAGCACTGCTGCACCGCATGGATTATAGTTTACATTGTCGTTTACGCTCTCCCCCAGTCCATTCAGTGGGCTATGGCAGGATATATAATGTCCAGCATCTGTCCCTGCAATGTCATTTAGGATAATCCCAAGTCCTGAAAATGCCCCCACATCTCATCTCTACTTCCCCCTGCCTGTTCTTAGCAAGTACTATGGCTACTTTCTCCACATCAATGCTACAGTTTCTCCCATTTGTCATCACAATAGTTCTATAGTAGAATACCGGTAAGTCCATTCTAATCCATGTTTTATTCCTGCATCCTGTGGACCCTGGGATGGTGATGTCCACTCTACTTCTATATCAAACACTTATTGCCCTGCAGAAAACTTCCTTAGCTCTATAAGCAGAAATATTGACTTGGATCCTTTAGAAATTTTTATTATGAAATATTTCAGACATGGGTGAATAAAAAATAACAAACACCTATGTACTCCTAATTCAGCTTAAGAAATAAAATATCACCAATACAGTTGAATACCATTTATAGCACTCCAATCTCCTTCCTTTCCTTGTCCTGAGTTTGATGTTTATCATTCCTATTTATGTCTTCATATATTTGTTATATATATCCTAAAAATATATAGTATCATTTTTCATGGTATAAAAGTTATATAAACAGAATCGCATTGCATGTATTCTATTGCAACTGATGTTCTATTAATGAGATAATGTTGTTCAATGTTGCCTAGGTCCTTCTGTGATGTTTTGCTTCTGTGTGATGTTTGATCATCTAACTCTACCAGCATTCATTTATCAGTTCTCCTGTAAATGGACCTTTTCCGCTGCCTTTTGTTGTTGTTATGAACAGCACAGCCTTGAAAGATCTTGGACATGCCTCCTTGTGTACACATAGGGCGGTGGTTCTCTAGGGTATATACCTTGGCATGAAATTCCTGCATTGTGGAGCAGGTGATCCTCAACTCTGCTAAGTATTGCCAAATTTCCCTCCAACTTGGTTGTACAATATTTTCTCCCACCAGCAGTGGAAGTGAGCTCCCATTCTCTTCATCCTTAACCTCCATTAGGTCGCCCTGTTAAAGTTTTGCCAGTCTGCTGAGTGTGAAATGGTATTTTGCTGTGGTTCTAACCACATTGCTTGATGGCTGGTTGGTTGGGAACCCTTTTGCAGGTGATTGGCAATTCGCATTTTCTCTTCTTTATATAATTTCCCATTCTCTGTCTCTTTTCATTGATTTATGGGAGTTCTTTATGCCTTCTGGATAATAATTCTTTGCCAGTGATGTGTGTTGTAAATATCCTCTAGTCTCTCTTTTCATCTTCTTTACGCAGACATTTTAAATTTTTGTAACTGAATTTGTCAATCTTTTCTTTATGGTTGTGTTTTCAGTGTTTTAGCTAAGAAATCTGTATTTACTCTGACGTGAAAAATCCATTTTTATCTAAAAATTTAAAGTTTCATTTTTCATACTTTGGTCTTTGGAATGAATTCCTTGTAAAGTCTAAGGTATAGAACAAATTTTGTTTTGTTATTTTAGTTTTTAATATGATAACCAATTTTCTCAGCATCTTTGGTTGAGTTGTCCATCCTTATTCTACTTATCTGCAAGGCCCCTTCCTCACATTGTTAAGATTCCCCTATACTGACTGGCTGTATTTCTGAATTTTGTTCTGTTCCATTTGTCTAACCTGTGCCAAAACTACACTATCTTATTTACTATATCTTTATAAAAAGTCTTGATACCAAATACAGCAAGTCTCTCCTATCTTCATTTTGATTTTCTATAATACTGCCTTAACTCCTCTTGGACTTTACACATCCATACAGCTTTTCAAGACACCTTGTCATTGACTGAACTCTTTAACTTAACAAGATTGCTTTCATATAAGTAAGATGTTTTATGTAGAAGTTCTTTATCACTTCTAGAGTGCTATATAAATTTATATGTCACGTGATGTAAAGGTTGTCATTTATATAGATTTCAGGACATTTTTTATGAGTTCCATGTATCTGCTAGTATATAACTTGCTTGCAAGCAAAGAAATAAGGCTTGATTTACATTACTTCCTCTTTATAATGTCATGGAGCCTGTGAGTGCTCAGTAAATATTATCTGAACTGAATCATCAGTCAGGCTCCAAGGTAGATTGGTTATTATTATTTTTATACTCCCAACTATTCCTTCATTTATCACCATCTTTTTTGAGGTGAATGCCAGAGGTTTTATTCTTTTTTTTCTTCTTAAGAAATACTGACTACTCAGGGAACTTTAATAAATTGCTTCTGTGTCTACCAGCCAGAAGCAAGATTAACCTCAATAGGCATACTATAATAAAAATGACTTTGAATTTAAAATTTAATTTCTGACTGATTTTGAAAAGACCATTTTCAAAATACATGAGTATTCCATTTAGAATAAATGAACTTTTTTTCATGAATTTATACATATTTCAAATTTCATTTTACTTAAAATAGTCTATATGTAGCTCTATTATTTGGTCCTGCAGATAGGGCACTTAAAGAAACTTTTATGCTCAAAGAGTTTATGTCTTGTTCTCTCATTCATTTATTCAACTCACCTTTGGGCATGAAACTCATATAGATGTTTATTTAAAGATTAATTCGACTCAAGGTTGAGGAATGAACAAACATGGGGGGATGCAACTATGGATTAAAGTAGATTTATTATTATTCTAGTAAGGGAAGAACTTGTATCATTGATGTAAAGGCAGTGGTCATCAGAGGTTCTGAGGGGAAGGAGAGGGAAAAATAAGTGTAACATGGGGCATTTTGGGGACATTGGAATTGTCCTGTATGACATAGCAGTGATAGACACAGGCTATTATACATTTTGTCAAAACCTATAAAACTGAGTGGTATAAAGTGTAAACTGTAAACTATCAACCATGGTTTGTAGCAATGCTTCAATGTGTTCATCAATTGTAACAAATGTACGACACTAATGAAAGAGCTTATTAATGGAGGGAAGTGTGGAAAATGGAGGAGTGGGGAATATGGGCATCCCCTATATTTTTGATATAACATTTATGTAATCTAAAGCTTCTTTAAAAATAAAGGGGGAAAAAAAAGATTAACTAGGCACTCTCTCTGCCCTAAACTCCATCAAGAATAAGCGATGTTCCCAAATTCCTAAGGCAATATGTCAAAGAGGAAAAGCTGGATGAAATTAGGTGAGGGAAAGACCACATCTGATCAGAGTGACTCATTCGTTTCTTTATCCAAGTCTTTAACTGAGTATCTACAAGATTCTAGGCTCTGCCCACAGAAAACTGCCACAAAGCAGACTGACACCATGAAAGCTCTTGGGGAGACATACTGAGCAGATCGTTCTAGTGTCTGGGGTGTACAAAGGAAGACTCTAGAGTGCCATGGCACATATCACCGGGGGATCTCATCTGGTGTGATCAGAAGAGCCCTTCCATGGTGTTTGTGCAACACGCTGACAAGTGAGTGGTGTGTCCAAGGAGAAGAGATTTTATAGGAAAGGGAGAACAGTGAGGTTAGCACAAGCCAAAGTTCAAAGAGTGTATGTGGAATGAAGAGCAGGAGTTATGTCTCAGGTGTGATCTGACCGGCCCAAGAAAGAATTAATCACCCTTATTTTAGGTAATACTTATTATTTTTGTCATATCGTTGAACTCATAATAGCGTTGCTGATGGAGCTCTGCTAATCTTCAGCTTCTTGGTTGTTTATTTAACACAAGTAAGACCTTCCATTTATTCCTGTTATTTTTGTTGGTGTTGTGTGTTAAATTCAGCCTCTAACTTGTCAATATTTGTATGAAAAATGACTGTCACCTTGCACATGAACTATCTCTGTTTTGACCCCTCTACTTCTTTTCCACAAGCCTGATAAGAATGCGTAAGATGCTTAAGAGAGCAACTCCGAGGACGCCCCCTCTCAGAAAGCCCATTCTTGGTTGACATGGGTTGATGAAGTAATCCCCTTTGGTTGAGTCGTTCAGGCAGCTTTTAACACACCAGTCATCACGTATTCATTTCATTAAAAATATTTTAATGGGAAAACCTTATTAAATGTCTTCCTAAAGACCAGAGATGATATGCTTACATTTCCCTCATTTACTCTTCTGATAACCTCATCAAAGAAGAAAAGGAAATGGGCTACCTATAGCATAACTATTCTCGTTACTGTTGATCACAGCTTCTCTTCCAAGATATTCTCAAACTAACCTCAGATTTCCTGGTCTGTCATTTGCAGAATCCAGCTTTCAAAAACCATCTGATCATTTTCATCCTTGCTATTAATTCAGTGCCCCATACTTCTTCAAAAATCACCCAAAGTAATTGCTCTGCAAGATATTGCATTGGCAGATACAGGCCATTATACATTTTGTCAAAACCTATAAAACTGTACAGTGCAAAGAGTAAACCATAATGTAAACTATAGACTTCGGTTGGTAGCAAGTTCTTCAATATTGGTTCATCAATTATAACAAATGTACCACACTAATATAAGATGTTATTCATAAGGGGAAATGTGGGAGTGGGAGGGGGTGAGTTTTATGGGAACCTCCTATACTTTTTTTTTAAGATTTATTTTATTTGTTTTTCTCCCCTTCCCCCCATTGTCTGTTCTCTGTGTCCGTTTTTTGCTGTGTGTTCTTCTGCATCTGCTTGCATTATCCGGCAGAATTGGGAAACAGTGTCTCCTTTTTGTTGCATCATCTTGCTGTGTCAGCTCTCTGTGTGTGCAGCGCCACTCCTGGGCAGGCTGCACTTTTTTCACATGGGGCAGCTCTCCTCGCGGGGCGCACTCTTTGCACATGGGGCACCCCTATGCGGGGGCACGCCTGCATGACATGGCACTCCTTGTGCATGGCAGCACTGCACATGGGGCCAGCTGACCACACGGGTCAGGAGGCCCTGGGGATTGAACCCTGGACCTTCCATATGGTAGACAGATGCTCTATCAGTTGAGCCATGTCTGCTTCCCACCTCCTATACTTTCTATATAACTTTTCTGTAATCTAAAACTTCTCTACCCAAACAGGCCCTTTGAAAACATACCAGGTGACTCCTTATTCCAGAGCCTTCTGTGATTTCTTGGGATATAATTCCTCTCAGAGATTTTGGGCACTGAGCTTGTGACAACAATTCCAAGCCAGAAGGAGCAGTTGTAATACTCTGGACTTGCTGGTGACCTGGGCTTGTAGGTCATCTGCTGCCCCAGTCAGCCCTACCCCGCCTGGACCTATGAGGGGTTGTGGTATCACAAGCATCAGTGGGAAAATCACCTGCTCACCAAGTCTCCCACCTGAGCATAGATAGAAGTGACATCTGATGGCAATCAGTCCCGGTCAACTTCAGAAGAACACAAGGATGGAGAGAAGAAAGAGAGATGCTGGGAGGCTCATACAAAGAAAACCCTTGTGGTTTCTTGGATTACCACAGTATTTAGCAGCTTTCATTCTCCCCAAGAAAACAAACTTCCTTTTCCTGACGCAATAGGAAAGAATGTTGTATAAACACAGAGGCTTAGAACCCAAATGTTTAGAGGTTTTTGCCCACACAAGCCACCCGTGATGAGCAGACTCAAAAGCTCAGATTCCAGGTTGTTTAAACAAACTTCTGGAAGTTCAAAAGGTCATCTGATTCCAGCTTCTCGGTCTAAAACTGGTTTTGAAATTTCCTGAACCCTAAGTGTAGCTTGAGTGGTCACTGCTTTCTCTTTCCTCTGCCTTTTCCTGGGAATCCAGTCTTCATTTTGCAAACCCTTTAATCCATCCATAAGCCTCGTGAAATTGTCCCTGTAAGAACATACATGCACATAAAAAAATAAAATCATGGTCTTCGGGTGTTCTGTTGACCCCTTGTAGGGACCCCTTCTCCAGCAGGCTAGTGCGGAGAACAAGGTTTTATTCCTAACAGCAGGAAGGCAAAGCCTCGAAGGAAATCTGAACTGCTCAACACTTACGGTGTCTGTGCTCCATTTAGCCCAACAATGCTTTTCTTTTTCCCTTTCTTTCCCTCTCCCTCCTGAGAAGCATTATATTTACTTTCTGCCCAAGAGGTGGACACTAAGGCGCACATGAAAGCAACAATTAATAGTTGTCGCAGACCCGTGTAAGAGCAAACTCTGCTCCACTGCAGCTGGAGATTCTCTGGGAGCTCTTCTGAGGCCATTTAGATGGGAAGAGAGTGGGACATTTTAATAGACGGAGACAAATACCACTTGCACAAAAGCCCTGCCAATCGCGTGATTGCAGTCTTTCTCTTGGGCAGAACAAGTGCTCGAAATAAAACCAGCGAGGCTGAGGGGCTGAAAAACAGTGCCAAGACCATGCACAGAAGGCTGGCAAAGCAGAGAACACAGTCCAGACAAGCCCGGTGACTGAGGAAATGGGCTGCTCCTTTCACCACTGCGACATTATGCCCCCCTTGGTACTTCTTGTCTTTGGGCTTAAAAATTTGAAGTGCTCATTTTGATACGACTGGTTCAATCCAAGTAAATATTCATGAAAATGTTAGTTTTGCCTGTGTCATCTAGTAGATCCACAATCTTGTATATTATCTACTATAAAAAGACAGCTTTTCCTTGTCAAGTTCATTTAACTGAAACTTTAACTTTCCCTTATATATTAAATATCTTTGTCCACCAGTCTTTCCCTTTTTTATTTCCAGAGGAAGAGATAGTATTCCTCCTTTTCCAAGCTAGTATCTCCTTTGAGTCCACCCTACTCCACCTGCTCAAAGTACTTGCTTCCTCAGTAGAACCCCTGGCCGCTGTCACCAGCCATCCAGTTCTATGTCTTGTGCTATCAAAGGTACTTAAGTTGCAACCTGTATTACCAGCTTCCATAAAATTGTCCCTGCATCTTTTAATTTCTTAAAATAAATTCTCAGATGTGAAATTGCTAGCTCAATGGCATAGACTAGAGTTCTCATTTACATTTCCAATAATGTCATCTGAGATTTTCAGCTTTCTGCACACTCACAATCCTTAATATTGCCCATTAAAAAAAAATTGTGTCAGCTTCATAGATTAAAAAATAAGGCTTTTAAAAATGAGTATTAGTGATTTGGAGATCGGTTCATGTGTTTATTGATTATCTGGTAGATCTGTTTTAATCATCTATTTGGATCCTTTGCCATTTTCAATTGAGCTGTTTGTCATTGATTTGTAAGAGCTCCTCATATATGAAGAATGTTAACAATTTGCCCTTTGCAGATTTTTTTAGAAAACTAGTTTATCTTATTTTCCTTTTTATGGAATGTTTGCTAAGTTTTAAATTTTGTTATGGTCAAATCTATACAAATCATTTCCACTAGAGTTTTTTTGTTGTTGTTTTAGTAATAGCCACCTTGTGGGTATAATGTGGTATCTCCTCAAGGTTTTGAATGTGCATTTCTCTAATGGCTAATGATGTTGAGAATATTTTCATATGCTTATTGGCCGTCTGTATATCTTCTTCGGAAAAATGTCTGCTCGAGTCTTATGTATTTTTAATTGTTTGCCCACTGATTTTAAATGTCATTATTTTCATATGCTCTCTTATTTAGTTCTAGGCTTGCTTCATTTTTTTATTCTAATCTCCTCTGTTCTTTTTTTTTTTTTTTTTTTGGTATTCATCTAAACTTTTAAATATTTTTCTTCCTAACACTTCAAGTTGTTTTCCAAGATCCGAAGCAATGCATTAGAATTTGATGAGAATTAAAATAAACTCACCCATTTTTCTGAAAACTTGTTCTGTACTGTGCTGACTGAGTATGTACTCCTGTATGTTTGGCATACTGTGTTAGGTCCTGGATTTTCAGAGGTGGACCCCCCCCAGACATGAAACGTGCCCTCCTTGGTAGTTGGCAGGCAGATAGTAAACACGTAAACAAATATACCGTATAATTGCAAAGTGCCATAAGGACCATGGGGGGAAATAGAATACGGTGCTCTACAAGAAAATCATGGAGATGTGTGCCTAGTTTAGAAGCATTGTCAAGAAGGCCTCTCCCATCCAAGCATAAAGTTCTGTCCCTGTTTTTTTCAATTGTTTCCTGCTGCTGTAATGGAACCTGTATTCTCTGCCTGGTGAAGTCTGTGCACAGGAGAGCCACTGCCTTCCTCCCTTTATTGGGGTCTCCTCTGCAGGGATGCTCAGTGAAGGCGTTCAAGTTCTAGTGCGGATAGAGAGTTCTCCCCAGCAGCTTTGAATGAAGGGTTCTCGTGGCAGGTGCCCATTGCTTCTAAAGAGCTTACCATTTCAGTTTGAATTTCCTCTGTGATTCAAAGACTATTAAGGAAGAGAGTTTCTTTTCAGGTAGTTAATTTGGGGACAAAGATCATCTTCTTGTAACCTATTTTTAATTTGATTAGATTATAGTTAGACCTTTTGCAATTAACGTATTTACCTTAGCAAATTTGTTAGGAATTTCGTATGGTTAAGTACATGATTTTTAAAAATATCTATGGACATACTCTGTTCCTATGGAATAACTTCTAGTTTTTCTTCTTTTAAAAATAACTGTGTAGGGAAGCCATCTTGGCCCAAAGGTAGGGCTTCTGCCTACCACATGGGAGGTCCGTGGTTCAAACCCCGGGCTTCCTTGCCCTATGTGGAGCTGGCCCATGTGCAGCGCTGATGCATGGAACGAGTGCCGTGCCACGCAAGAGTGTCCCCCACGTAGGGAAGCCCCATGCACAAGGAGTGCGCCCCGTAAGTAGAGCCGCCCAGTGTGAAAGAAAGTTCAGCCTGCCCAGGAATGATGCCACACACATGGAGAGCTGACACAGTAAGATGACACAACAACAACAAAAAAAGAAACACAGATTCCTGGTGCCGCTGATAAGGATAGAAGCGGCCACAGAAGAACACACAGCAAATGGACACAGAGAGCAGATAACTGGGGAGGGTGGGGGGAAAGGGGAGAGAAATTTTTTTTTTTAATTTTAAAAAATAGAAAAAAACAACTGTGTATTCTTCTGTGTGAAACTGAATACCATTTTTACCACTAGAAAAAAATTTTTCCAGTGAGAATCACATCCTTTTATGTATTATGATAATTGATATTTTAAGATAGTTTTCTTTTTCTTTCTCCTTTTTAAAAATATTTTATGATATTAAATCTTTGCATTTATTAAAAAAAACAGGTCTTCCATTTCTTCAGACTTTGCTTTTTATCCTTTAAGAGGAATGTGTAGTTGAATACATATAGGCCCCATACCTTTCTCATTAAATTTGGTTGGTATTTGTAAATGGAATGTAATTTTCCATTCCATTTCTAGCTGTGTTATTCCTAGTTATAGAGAAAATCCATTTTTACATACTTATCTTGATTCTAACACTCCCTAACAATTCCCTCATAAAATCTGGTAGTTGATTACCAGATTTACTAGATATACACTCAAAATATGAGCCAACATAAAATTTTATCTCTTCTTTTCCACTATTAAAACTGAGTATTTGATTTTCTTATTTTATTTCCTAAGTTTCCAGAAAAATGCTGAAAACTAAGATTGCTAGAAGGCGTTATTGTATATTTCCTCACTTTAATAGGAATAGTTTTAGCATTTCACTTTTTTAAATGTCACTTGCTTTTATAATAGTCCTTACTATTTTGAAATAGTTTCTTACTGTTTCTATTATATGTAGAGTTCTTTTAATCTAAAAATGTACAAAGAGCACCAAGAAAATGATAGAGAAACCAAAAATGGGAGAAAGGACAGCAGGAGGCTATTCAGAGAGGAGCAAAAACAAATGGCCAACAAACTCCCAAAACATTCTCAACTTCCCAAAGTAGAGAGAAAAAAACACAAGTAACAGTAAAATATCACTTCTCACCAATCAATTGGCAAACAATTTTAAATTATAGAAATTAAAATTTTAATGAATTAATGAAGTAACATTAATGAAATTTAAATCATATTTGCCAGGAGGTAGATAATGGATTATTTTCAGACATAGTTGGTGGAAATGTGAATTGTTAGAGTGTTTTTGAAAAGCAATCTTTACATGGCTGTTTAAGAAGACTCCATACCCTTCAACCCACCAATTTCTCCCTTGGTATCTAACCAGAAAGATAAAAATTTCATAAAAATAATCCTTAAAAATAAATTCCAGAATTTAAGGCATTTATGAACAAAGATACTGATTACTGCTTAGTTTAATAAATCCCATTTACCATGAAAAATTATGCAGCCACTATAAAAGAAAGCATTAGGTAGTACAGTGTATTGTGAGACAAAATAAGCAAGATTCAGAAAACTATCTAATACATAGCTTGGGAACAGCATAAAAATACACCCTAGATTTTTAACATTGGTTACTTGGTGGGATAGGGTGGTGTGGTGGAAGGAGGGAGAGGCAAGAAAACAAGACTGTTTAGAAAGAGACAAAGCTGTTTCTAACAGAAACAATATGTGCAATAGTTGCATTTATATAAAAAAGAAAAACTGAGTATGTGTGTAGGTAAAGAGATTGTAACTTTGCCAGCTTTTGCTATATATTTTTAAAAATTTCTAATATTTTATTTCTGCCCTGTGATACAATTGCTTTCTTGCTTTTTCTGGAGGATTCTAAAAGGTTTAACTATTAAGAAATAAAACAGCATTTATAATGTCATATTTATGTGAATATCATTTAATTCACTGCCAATTGGTAGCACAGCTGGACACATGAAGGAGATATCCAGCACAAATGTGATGGTCCAATGAATTCTCTTGATTTCTCATCCACTTTCTTTGGTTCATGCATTATGTTCAGTAGTAATTTTTTTTCTATCTCATGTCACCCTTTCTCCTTCATTGCTCTTTTGTTTTCTGGAATATTTCTCATACACTTTTTTCTTACGGTATGTATGCTTGAGTCCTTGAATGTCTAAAAATATCTTTGTATTACCTTCATACAAGATTACTATTTTGCATCAAGATTGAATTAGAGGTTCAAAAATATTTTCTTCCACAGTTTTGAAGGTATCCCTCTGTTTTATGCCAGCATCCAAGACTACTGATGTAAAATCAGATCAGTCTAGTTTCTCTCCTTTTATGTATTACCTTTCTCTCTCTCTCTGTAAGAGTCAAGATTTCATTCATTATACATGTATTTCATCAGAGTGTGTCTTAAAGGTGAGTCTTCTTTTCATTCACCCTGTCTGTGGCCCACTGGGCCCTTTCCACATAAAGCCTCAAGTTTTTCTACATCTCAGTAACATTTTCTTGCATTACGTCTTTGAATACTTTTCCTTCCCTACTTTGTCTCAATTGCTGGCCTCTGTTCTTTCAAATATAGTGAAGCTGAACCTTTTGACCTATCCTCCATGTCTCTTTAATTTAACCTACTTTGTATGTTTCATTCTATTGCCTTACTTTGTAGGATATTTCCTTGACTTTATCTTCCAGATTACTTTCTTGGTCTTTAGCCCATATCTATCCCTCCATTGGATATTTTTATCTTGAAGTTCACATTTTTAAGTCTGACATTCTTTCTTCATCTGATATGTTCTATTTATAGCCTATTGTTCTTGTTTCATAGATGTAAGAGCTTCTCAAAATCTCTTTGAGGATACTAGGTAGATTTTAATAGTTCTCTTCTTTCATACATCTGTTTCCTCCAGGGTCAACTGTTTTGTTATTCATCTTGATCTTTTCCTTCCATGTCGTTGTTGTTTTCAGCCTCAGATATCTAGTCATCCTTTAGTATTGGTTCATATTTATGAATAAATGAAATAAGATAGGGTGCTGCTATGGATGTGTTTTCCCAACAAGCTTATCCTTTAAGGGTGAAGAGATCCAAGGGCACTTTTCCCTATAGAATGTATGGGCAGGTAGCAGGTATGAGGAGGACTCCCACCATTGCCAGGTAAGAATGCTTTCCTTCAAGGTGAAATTCAGTCCCAGGTGGGCTGCCTGCTGTCTTCCCTCCAACCCCGCCTCCTTCTAGCTCTTTCTTCCATAACTCAGTCTCTGAGGTTGAGATAAGCATTATGCTATAGTGGTTAAAAATATTGACTTTGAGTTCTGGGGTCAGGTTCCAGCTCGTCACTCACTGGTAACATGAACTTGCCCTTTACTTGCCTTTCTATTCCCCATTTTTCCGATACATGTAGCGCGACTAACAAACAGTACCTAACCCATAGGTTGTTGTTAAACATTAACACACATAAAACATTGATCTGGCACATTTAAGGGTAAACTCTTACTGTTTTCATGCTCCAACGTTCATTCTATCATTGGTTGTCAATTCTCTGGTTTTAATCTGAGGCCTCACTCAGTAGATGCTCTCGACAGACCAGCTATGCCGCATACAGTTGTTAATTAATTATCCTGATGATTTCCCCATGACCCATGCCTGCTATTCATAATTTTTGACTCTCCAGTTCCTCTGGGAGGTAATTCTCTTACTCCTGGTGTTTTGTAATATATGTTTCCTGAGAGGTCAATCACATCTGTTTTCCATCTTTTAGGATTTCTTCAAACTCTCTGATCTGCCTCTGAAACCTTGACTTACCTTCCAACAAGGTTATGGTGATCTCATTATTTGCTTTAAATAAATCCTTCCATCTTTTTCCTGTTTTTAAAACTCTTAATGATTTCTATATTGTAGATGCTTTCTATCCCTTGAAAGTTCGAAAGATTCACAGTCTGTTTTTGTTTGGTTTGATTGGATTGGCTTGTTCTTTAAAAACATTATATTTTGTTGTAGTATTTTTTTAAGATGTATTTATTTCTCTCCCTCCCCCCGCCCCCACCCTGTTATCTGCTCTCTTTGTCCATTCACTGTGTGTTCTTCTGTGTCCACTTGCATTATCAGGTGGCACTGGGAGACTGCATCTCTTTTTTGTTGCGTCATCTTGCTGTGTCAACTCTCCGTGTGTACAGTGCCTCTCCTGGGCAGGCTGCACTTTTTTTCACGCAGGGTGGCTCTCCTTGCGGGACACACTCCTTGCGCGTGGGACACCCTTATATGGGGGACACCCCTGTGTGGCACAGCACTCCTTGTGTGCATCAGCACTGCACATGAACCAGCTTACCACATGGGTCAGGAGGCCCTGGGGATCGAACCCTGGACCCTCTATATGATAGGTGGATGCCCTATCAGTTGAGCCACATCCACTTCCCTTGTTGTACTATTTGTACAATATGGACAAGCTCGAAAGTGGCCATGACAGATCAGTGTGGGGTACGTCACAGGTATACCAGTGATGTTTTAGTAAAAGTCACAGTGTTTGTTCCATGGCGATTACCATTTTGACCAAAAAGGCCCTACCACTGCCAATCTACAAATGTTCTGCTAATACGAGATAGAACGTCTCCATTCCTGAACTCTTAAATTTTGCTTCATATCTAAAGTAATTCAGATATGTCCTCAGCACTTAGGTAAGGAAGGGCAGTATAGCTGCTGACCGCCGGCATATCTGATCTTTTTCCATTGCCTCCATACATTAAAGATGACTTAGTGAGCTATGAAATTCTTGGGTTGCTGTCTTTTTATACCTAATACCCAGTGAACGTTGCTGTCTGTTATCTTCTGGTGTTTTATATGCAGAAGAGAATTCTCAAGTCAGATAAGACAACCTGTTTTTGTCTGCTTCTGTGATGCTTATAATTTTTAAAAATGCTCAGAATGGATTCTCTTCATTGACTTTTATTGTGACATGGCAAGCATATTCATTTTACTTTCAAAGATTTAAAAAATTTTTAATTCGACAAGATTTTATTCTAATTCATACCTTGACTTATTTCTTCAGTTCCATTTTTTTCTGGCCATTTCCTCAGGTCTGCCAGTTACCTCTTATTGAATGCCTACTCTCTTACTACCTTACACAATTTTCATCTTTGT
Source organism: Dasypus novemcinctus (assembly GCF_030445035.2). Lineage (NCBI taxonomy): Eukaryota > Metazoa > Chordata > Mammalia > Cingulata > Dasypodidae > Dasypus > Dasypus novemcinctus. Next base: position 28,099,886 of record NC_080700.1, on the reverse strand, counting down.
CTTTTTCTTCTATATTTGAAGAAAGCCTCTCAATTGCTATTTCTTTTTTCAGCAATTGATTATACTCCCTGTTGCCCGCAGTGTGGATGTTAATTTCTGCCGTGATTTTGGATTCCTCTTGGGCAGGTTGATGGCACAGCTCCCAGTCCAAGTCCCAGTTTCTAGCAGGGCTCCATCTCTGGGTGCTCAGTGACTCTGAAAGAGGATCTTCTTCTCCCTGAGAAAACTGGGGAAGATAGCGAGGTCACATCCATGAATCTGTCAAGGTAATCTTAAACTGAGATTTCTTCTGCCAAACCCTACTGATCCTCCTTCCAACTAGTTTTGGGTAGATCCTTGCTACTCCAAGCCTATTGGTATGGAAACTAGTAACTTACTATTCTGGTTTTATTTACCATTATTCCCCAGTTATAAATAAAAAATAAAAACGAAACAAAACAGCTTAACAGAACACCGTGTCGTAGTCAGATAGATACAGTCCTTGCAATTCTAGACCCTGTGTCTTTTGCTTGAGCCATTTTGTCTCACCTTGAATGTCCTCTCCCCAGCCACAACCTTCAGTTCTCCAAATTGCCCTGGGTCCTTGACTCGGACCTTACTCAAGCTGGCCCTGGGGCCCTCCTCCCTCCGCCCTCTCCAGCTCTCGCTTGTCTGTGCATCTGATTTTACTGTCTGTGACCTTGTAAGCCTGTGTATTTATATATATGATTTTGTTTGTTCCCATCAGATGCAAGTTTCTCTCCATTCTATTTATATCACAAGAGTTTAGCTTGTGCTGTATACAAAGAATGGGAGTTAGAAATTGTGAAAATGTCTCTAAAAAACACAATTTGTATGGGCCCAAATATCCTATGGAAAACTTTTTTAAAGGACTGATTTCGTGTGCTCTGTGTTTTTAATGGAGAGATGCTGGAGGCACAACTGATGTGGCCCATTACTACTAAAAGTCATCATCAGAGCTGGTATCAAGAACTGGAAGTCCAGAGTTCCCACTTTCCTAATATGCCTTTGGGCATTTGTCTTACATGATTTTTTAAAACCAAGGATAAAACAAAAGACGTCAGGGTAGAATGGCATCGTTAGTGCCACTTGTCCATGGAACATGACTCCTGTCAACAGTTCATATCCTAGAGGTGAGTATTCCTCTCAGGAATTGAGGATATTCTGAGAACAGAGTTCAGGTGTTTTCAGCCAGTGAAGCACCCTGGCTTATTTTTCAATTCCAGTGTGACTATGTAATGGTAGTCCTTTAGAACGTGTGTTCGTAAAACCACTTAGTCAAGTAGTCCTGCAGACAAATACCTCTCACTCTTTTTCTTTCTCCATTGGAAAGTGAGCATGGAGGTAAACTGAGGCGGGATTTTATATGGTGTTGACATGCTCCCCGCACTGGCTGGTAAACATAAACTGACTTTCAGCTTTGGCAGGTAGGAGGGGGTTGGCCACTTATAAGCTGGTCTTTTGATTTCAGTCTGACCATCTGTTCCCAGAAAACTTGTGACTCGTTTTTAAAGCACTTAACTTTTGAAAAACTAGTGACAACCCAGATGTCGTTGGGAGGTATGTTACTAATTTTGGCTGTGATTCATCAAAGACTTAGAGCTCTTTTCCTCTTATTGGGCCAAGGGCTCACTCCCTCACCACCCACCTCCTAAATTCCCTACACCACTCACTCTTCCCTTCCCTTCAACTTGGACATGGGACCTGAGGAAGCTATTGTAGTCCTTTTCCGGCCACTTGCTCATACCACAAGTAGCCACACTGAGAATTCTGTAAATAAGATTTGATAGCCGTGTTGACGAACAAGCGAGCCTCTCCCCAGCTCTGGATTTCATATGCAGCATAATTCACATCAGGGTGCTGCCGTAGAAAACCAGATGACAGGGCGTGCCTATATCGCTGTGTCAATAGAGGTCACCCACCCTCCTGGGAACTGAAATCTTGAGATCCAGCCCTGCCTTGGATTATTTTTCCGTAGGGATGTGAATCATATCCATGCCACACTGCGCATCACCAGATGGGAAACTCTTTCACTGCACCGCCCTGGTGGTGTGGTTTGGAGAGAGGACGGGGCAAGCCCCACCTGCCCAGAACTGCAAGTATCTCGGCCACGTGCTGGAGGCAGTCACGATCGAGGTCCTCAAGCCCGGAGGACACGGTGAAATAGTTTGCTCAGCAAGATTCCTAGTGCTGCGAGTGAGAAGCCCCCCGGGCCCCCGGTTCCTGGATCAAGCTGCCTTACCTGTACAAAAAACTGTACAGTCCAGTTCACTTGGCCGGAGCTGTCCACTGCAGCAGGCCAGGGCTGCAGTGGCTTCCTTTACCTTCCCTTGAAAACAGTTCACTTTTCTTTTCCTCGAGCACCTGCTATGTGGCAAGCCTTGTTATAAATGGTGCTCCAGATATAATTTCAGACTTGCTTTCTTATTCAAGCCTCATGACCATCTTTTTTTCTTCTTTCTTTTTTCCATTTTTTAAAAAATTTATTGAAATGTATCATGCATGAACAGTAAGTGTATAGTAATAGTTGTGAACTCACAAAACAAACATATATAACATCATCCACAACTCTCATAACTCACCCTACCACCAGTACCTTGCACTGTTGTTCAACCTTTTTAACTAACGGTTAAAGAGCATTGTCAAAATATTACTACTGACCAAAGTATATTCCCCCAACCCACCCTATTATGATTATCTTTTATGTCATTTATATACATAAACAATAAGTGTATGGTAAAAGTTGTGAACTTACTCATGGCAATCTTCTAAAATAGTTTTCAATAACATTTTTTTGAAGTATATGATTCATACATAGACAGTAAGTGTATAGAGTAGAAGTTGTGAACTTACAAAACAACACTCTTATCTTCCTACAGGGCTCCCATACAGCTCCCCATCACCACCACCTGGCATTGTTGTGAAACATTTGTTACAAACTATGAAAGAGCATCCTCAAAATAGTACTGCTAACTATAGCCCACATCTTACATCTGGGGTCCTCATAAGAATCTCAGTGTAACTACTACTACCCCTGTAGGTTCAGGGAGGTCAGCTAATCTCAAGGATCCATAGCTAGGCAATAGTGGAGATAGAAGTCAACTCATTTGACTCCAAAAATCGTGTTTTCTCCACAAATGGAAAATGCCTCCCACTGGTTCCAGCATCTTAGATGCCATGTAAGGGACCACACACACACACACACACACACACACACATCTGCTATTTCTTTGAGGAAATTCGCTTCTTCTGCTCCCACTTCTCAATGTGGAGCAAAGCTTTTTTGGAATTCGTTATCCCTCTTTTCAACCCCTTTCAAAAAAGCACTCCTAAAAATAAAACAAATTTTTTTAAAAAGGGGAGCAGATATAGCTCAAGTGGTTGAGCACCTGCTTCCCATGTACAAGGTCCCAGGTTCAATCCTCAGTACCTCCTAAAAAGAAATACTAATTTTTAAGAAGCAGCATACAGTGGAGAGTCACTGGGATGGGATTGGGTTCCTACAATCTCTCTGAGGAAGGAGAAGGGCTTGTTTACTTCAGATCTGTAAGTGGAGTTTTTAACTGGGAAATAAAATAAAGTTATTCCTTGTTTCTTTAAATGAGCCTCAAATTTAGTGGTGCTAAGATTCTCTAACCATTCCTCAGAGTCTCAATTTTCATTCCTTTTATGCCACACGTTTTCAATTAAGATTTAATAAGAAGCCCAGCAAGTAAAATCAAAACAAACCAAATGTTGTTTGTGGCTGAAAAACTCAGAATGAGCCAGGAGCTCAGAGGACAAAGGGTTTTCCTTCTCACCCCCTTAGGATGCTTACAAAACAGGACAGAGGAAAGGGTCTTCCCATCTCAGCAAGAAAAGTGACAAGCATTTATCAACTCTCGCCGTATATGACACTCTCATCTGCTGCCAGAGCTAGGAGGAAATCACTCTTGAAAATTCCAGTTAAGAACAGACTCTAGTTCTGTCATCTCAAGCCTCATCTTTTTATCCTTCTACATTTATTTATGTGTTCTCTATTTTTGTGTATATCATTATTTTATGATGATTTGCTTCCTTGATTTGTTACCACAAAAACACAGCCTTTCCCACAAAAAGACGTCTATCCCTGTATTAAATATTTAGGAATAATAATTCAGTGTTTATTAGGACAAGTGCCATTTTTGAGTGCCAACTCTGTGCCAGATACTGTTCTGAGGGCTCTGCACGTATTAACTCATTGGTTTCTCATAATGACCCATTAAGGTAGGTACTCATATTGCCCCATGCTACAGGTGAGAGAGCTGAAGCAAAGAAAGAAGACGTTGCTCGCCTAATGGCACGCAATTAGAAGAAGCGTTATTTAAATTGATTTTTTTTCATACTGCTTTAGTCATTTTATTTTTTTTAGTGGAAATTTTTATTGTCTTTTTTTTAAAGATACATAGATCACACAAAATGTTACATTCAAATATATAAGAGGTTCTCATATACCCCATACCCTACCACTCCTACTCCTCCCACATCAACAACCTCTTTCATCATCGTGGTACATTCATTGCATTTGGTGAATACATCTTGGAGCACTGCTGCACCTCATGGATTACAGTTTACATTGTAGTTTACACTCTCTCCCAGTCTGCTCAGTGGGTTATGGCAGGATATATAATGTCCTTCATCTGTCCCTGAAACATTCAGGAAAACTCCAAGTCCTGAAAATGCCCCCACATCACACCTCTTCTTCCTCTCCCTGCCCTCAGCAACTCCCGTGGCCACTGTCTCCACATCAATGCTACAATTTCTTCCATTGCTAAAGCCACAACCGTTCTATATGACCGTGCATTTCTCTTGCATTTATCAACAAGCAAATGCAAACCTCTAGTTCCACGTTGCTCATATACTCTTCAGTTGCTTCTCCCTGCCCCAGTCCATGGGTGAGACTTGGAAAGCGTATCAAGATCCAGCTAGGGTACAGCTTAGACCTGGGCAATTGCCCAGGGGCTCTGGACTTGGCTCTCTGGACGTTCTAATGCCCTGCAGTAGACGGTATTTCAGGAGCTGGTAAAATGGACGTTTATGTCTTGCTTCCGTGTCAATCTACTGTAAGTGAACTGGTCGGCGAACACCCCTAGATACAATGAGGGCTGGAAGAGGCAGTCCCAGGCTGGGCAACTGTCTCAGTGGTGCCCCACAAAGGCCAGGGATAGAAATTTCTAGTAGAACTGCTAACTCTCTCTGCCACATGACGATGTGCAGTTGATGTAAGCTAAATCTGTCATGACTTCAAAATACATTTCTGGTAGTTTTTTTCTTTCAAATATAGAGTAGTTCATAGGCCTTATTTTTAAAAGTTTTTGATATCATATTTGAGTTTTTCTCCTTAACATGAAAAATACAGCATGAATATTTGTACACAGTTATCAATAAATTTCTAAATTAGATTCTGTAATCAGTTTAGGCACAAATGGAGAATTGTTACCATTCAAAAATGACATGTGAACAATCCTCAATTCCTTATTTCCCCCCCCAAAAAAATCATAATTAAGCTCCGGAAGTTATAGGAGATACGAGATTGAAGTGCCTTCCCAGTGGCGATGTTGATTGCTCCCGTTTCCTTGTCTACTCCTCTTTTACGTGGAATCTGTGCTGTATTTACTTTGATCTATTTCGGGATATCATGGGTGAAAACAACAATGTGCCAGTCATTATTTTCTTTGGGGACTTAAATCTCCTGAGCCCGTGTCGTCGCAGCCATGTGTCCCGTCCCTGTGCCCCAAACACCCAGAGGTGGCTAGTACATTGGCTGTGCTAAAATGCTGCTGCGTGTTCCTAAGATGTCTTGGGTCTCATCACTCTAATGTGCCTCCCCTCCGATAATCTTGAAATATGCCTGCGTTGAATCTTTTCTTTCATGTTGTTAGTGTAATCCCCTGGAGTTCTGTCAAATGGATCTGAGTCTCTGGGCCACTATTGCTTTTCTTTTTTTAGTGTACTGGAAAGTTTATTTATTTTTTGGTTCTTAGCATTTTTTAAAACATATTTTTATTTATTTTTAAAAGATACTTAGATTACATAAAATGTTACATAAAAAATATAAAGGATTCCCATATGCCCCACTCCCCACTCCTCCCACCCGTCCCCGCATTAACAACTTCTTTCATTTGGTACATTCATTGCAACCGATGAATATATTTTGGAGCATTGCCACTAAGCATGGATTGTCGTTTACATTGTAGTTTACACTCTCTCCTACTCAGTTCTGTACGTTATGGCCATATATATAATGAACCCATATCTGTTGTTGCAGTGTTACTCACGACAATTCCAAGTCCTAAAAATGCTCCTGTATTACACCTCTTTTTCCATCTCTGACTTCACCACCTCCAGTGGCCACTATCCCCACATCAATGATATAATTTCTTCCATTGCTAGAATCACAGTAAACCTACAGTAGAATACCAGTAAGTCCACTCTAGTCCATATTTATTCCCCAATCTTGAGGATTCTGGGATGGTGATGCCCACTCCACCTCTAATTGAGAGGGGGCTTCAGTCCCATACGGCTGATGGATGGGACTCTCTCGCTTGCAGTTGTAGACTCTCTTCTGTTCCTTGGTGTGGTGGTTGTCCATCCTCACCTCCTTGTTAGTTGTCCTGGGTGAGTTCAATGGACTGGAGAGTAGGTGTTGCAACTCCGCTAAGGCTCAGGGCCCAGCTGGCACATGGACAGCCCAGAGGTTCAAGTCTCTTGGACGTACACCTACCAACTCCAGCAGCAACTATAGGTTCACAAAAAGGGGACAGACGGGGCATGTGTTGAGAAGTCATATCTGAGTCCAACTCTATCACACTAGGGAGCACAAATTCCAAAGTAGGGCTCGCTTGCCAAACAGATCATTCATCAGCTGCTCAGTGAAAAGTTAATCCTGTTAGAATGATTTCTGTGTTCATAGATCTCCAAGCAATTTATTTACTGGAAACTTGGTATCGTAACTCCTTTGTTTCATTTAAACTTACGATAGAAACTACTATTAAAGAAGGAAGAGAAGAGTGACAAATGCAACACAAGCAGGAAAAAAAAATGTGTGAGTTGGGATATATTCTTAGAAGTCATTGAAATCCTGAAGGGCTATTTAGTATTCATAAAACACCCAGGCATTTTTCATTTATTATATTTACTTTGTTGTATAAATGGTCTAATCAAGCTGTAAAATATGTTTTAAGATGTAAATTTTTATTGACTCTTAATTAGATCGCCCCTGTCATTACTGCATAAGCTTACGACATAACTATAAATAAAGCAAATATATTTACTGTGCTTTGCTGTATGCTGTGCCACCATGCAATAGAGCCTGCCATGTATTTTTGGAAGTAAACTGCTATTGAAAAATATGAGTAGCAGCGAATTTGAGCATTTCTTCTTACACAGGTTCACTCTCTGTATTGCACAGTACTTCTTGGACTGAAATGATCCTGATGGAAAGCATCTCACCCCAGATGAGAAAGCCCTAGAATCTTGTGACATTTGTCATCTCTTTCGGCTAGTAGAGTTTTAATAAGCATCCCAAAGGAATTCAGTGGGTTTAACTTTCTTTCTTTTTATTTTATTTTTTATTGACCTGTAATCATGTGCAAGCATTTCCCAGGAATAACTCCCCTTGTAGCATTTGGGCAGTGATGGGAGCCTGGTTTAGATATAACTCTCATAGTATATCAGAACTGGCCCAGCCAAGAAAAAATGTGCAGGGTACATAAGGTCTTTTTTTTTTAATAGAGATTTATTTTTTATTTATTTCTCTCCCCTCCTCCCCAACGCCCCCCGTTGTCTGCTCTCTGTGTCCATTCACTGTGTTTTCTTCTGTGTCCATTTGTATTCTTGTCAGCAGCTCTGGGAATCTGTGTCACTTTTTGTTGGGTCATCTTGCCACATGAGCTCTCCGTGTGTGCGGCTCCACTCCTGCGCAGGCTGTGCTTCTTTCGCACAGGGCTGCTCTCCTTGCAGGGCACGCTCCTATGCGGGGGACACCCCTGCGTGGCACGGCATGCCTTGCGCGCATCAGCACTGCGCGTGGGCCAGCTCATCACAGGAGCCAGGAGGCCCTGGGCTTGAACCCTGGACCTCCCATGTGGTAGGCGGACGCTCTATCAGTTGAGCCAAATTCGCTTCCCATACACAGCTTTTTATAAACAAATTCTTCTTTCAGTAGGTTTTCACCTCTGGACTTCAAAAAAGGTGGTAGAATTTAGAGGTGTGGTCCCTCTGAGCTCTGGGAGGTAAAGGGGAGTGAGTCATTTTTGCTAAGTCAAAACCGACCCTTCCATGGTCCCATGAACTGAGAACGCTTTCTCTGGCACAGATCACGCCAGGACGTGGGACGGGTAGATCCTGGGGATGGCACCCAGACAAGGGCCATGAGCTTTCCAGACAAGCACAACTTAAATGCTTTCAGCTCGCCAATAGCAATTTGGTAATTTCTAGGAACTAATGACATGCCATGTGATACTTTTTTAAAAACATTCAAATTTATAGTAAAACTTTTATTGAATTGGTTTTTTTAAGTAGAAATTGATGTCATGATTTTCTTTTTCCAAGTTCAATTTCCATGTATACTTTAATTCTGTTTCCCCCAAGTGAACTTTTATATGAATGAAGCAGTCAACAAGCAAATTAAGACAAGTTGAATGAATTTTAAAATAGGAAAGCATACCAGACAAATATATATAGTGAGGTATGTGCTCAGTCTCCAAATTGTTTTCCAAATCACATTATCAAAAATATGTGTTTTAAAATCAGCTTATCATTATATTGCTGTGTTTTTTGGCTTTCATTATTGAAAAGGTGTTTTTTTTCCTAATTTGCAAATTGGGTATCTAATAGCAATCCTTGCCTAAGAACCTCTGAAAGAAAGAATTCTTACAAAATATTGGACTCTTTTCATTATGAAAATTTGAGTACTGTCTTTATTTTGGGTTTTTTTTCCAATAGAGAAAATAAATGAAGAAGTTATTCCAAAATAAGATGTACACATTTATACTTGGCAAAAATCCATAGCATACTATAAAGCTTGCGATGAAAAAACTGTCCCAGAGGCATTACACATTTAAGTTGTGGAACATAATTTGTGCACGTAAAATTAGTGTGTATTTATCGCTACCCAATTAGCGAGGTCGCTGGTGTTCAGAAGCTGCAAATAGACAGGGCAATGGATTCATAAATGATAATAATAAAATCTTTCACTCTTCCAAGAAGTGTGGTTTCTTTGGACATAAATCTGCTCAAATAAAAAGGCTTTATTTCAAAAGGCTGTTCCCCCAGATGCTGGCCCAGCAGCTTGAAATAACCTTTGATGACACGGGAGTTTCGAATGGCCAGTACGCTGGCCTCGACCTGGCCCCTGGCAGCACGTCTCCCTCCTCCTGGTGCCCCCGGCTCAGGGCAGGGCTGCCCCCAACCTGTCCCGCTCCCCACCCCCCAGGATGAGGAAGTTCTGGGTTCTCAGTTAACCTGATGCTTTGTCAGGGCTTTCTATGTCTATGTGTCTAAACCCAAGTCTCTGTAGTTCAGAGAGGTTAAGTAAACGCCATGTTCTCAGAAAAATACCTGCAGCCCCACAAAGTAGAAGTCCATTTCTCTATGGCCTGCCTTTCTGGGTTTTTAGGTTTGTTGAAAATACTGAACCACCCCTGGGCTAGTGGAGACTGGCTGTTAAAAAAAAAAAGGGAAGCAAATGTGGCTCAACTGATAGAACATCCGCCTACCATATAGGAGGGTCCACGGTTCAAATCCCGGGCCTCCTTGACCCATGTGGAGCTGGCCCATGCGCAGTGCTGATGCGCACAAGGAGTGCCCTGCCACGCAGGGGTGTCCCCCACGTAGGGAAGCCCCACGTGTAAGGAGTGTGCCCTGCAAGGAGAGATGCCCGGCACGAAAGAAAGTGCGGCCCACCCAGGAGTGGCGCCACACACACGGAGAGCTGATGCAGCAAGATAATGCAACAAAAAAGTGACAGTTTCCCAGTGCCACATGACAAGAATGCAAGCAGACAAAGAACACACGGAGAATGGACACAGAGAGCAGACAATGGGGGAGAAGGTGAGAGAAATAAATAAAATGAATCTTAAAAAAAAAATGTCCAGGGATTGCATCAGTTCCATCCTTGGTAGCAAAATCCCTTTTCCCCCCCACGTTGTCCTAGGTTGGTTTGGAGCTGGTGCCGAGGCCGGGGTGGCAAAGGCAGTGAACAAACTCACGTCTCTGCACTGACTGTCCCTGAGTGAAAATTTTTGTAGTATAGAAGTGGATAATATCAAAAGTAGAATGGATGCTTGGGTGAATTTTTTTTTTGAGGTCCCAGGGCTGGGGATTGACCCCCGTACCTCGTATGTGGGAAGTTGGCACTCAACCACTGAGCCACATTGGCTCCCCTGAGTTGTTGTGTTTTTTTTTTCATTTCTTTGCTTGTTGTTTTTTTGGTTTTTTATTTTGTTTTGTTTTTTCCTAGGAGGCACCGGGAACTGAACCCAGAACCTTCCAGGTGGGAAGCAGGCACTCAGTCGCTTGAGCCACATCTGTTCCCCATTGAGTGTATTTTAAAATAAAGAATTATGGGCAATACAGAGATGCAGTGAGGATTTTTTTAATTCCTCAACCCTTTATCTGTTGGTGAGAAATAAGCATGTTTTGTAGCCTCGCCCCTTGGTCCACTGGCCTCAGTGGAGAGGGAATTCCCAGCCTGTGTCATTTCTACCCTGGGCAGAAAAGTTCCCCACTGCAAAGTGGTAGGATAAAGGACAAAGAGTGGGTCACCAGAGGTCATCAAAAGCCATGCATCTTTCATTGGTAAGACATCTGAAAAATTCATCGTGAGCTAAAATTCCTAGCCTCTGCTGGGGCCCGGATAACTACGCTTACTCCTCTGTTTCCTGATGCCCAAAACCCTCCTAAAAATGGACCGTCTTATAGGAAAAATAACCCGTAGAGCCCATTAGTCCTCTGTCCTTCTGGAGACAATTGAACCAGCCACAAACATGTTGCTTCTCTGTCATTTCTCTGGGCAGCCCAAGCCACACCCTGACACTGCTGTGCCCAGGAAAAGAGGGATTTGCGCAGATGTACGCAGTGTGAACCAGACTTCGTTCATGCCGGATTTATTCGCTAGGGCTGGGAGGAGAGCAGACTTTCCAGCCACTGTTCATGTTGTAGTAACCACTTCAGGTCTTTTGGCTTCCGCTGAATCATACGCCTTGAGCAGCAGGGCCTTGGTGGGGTGTCAAGTTCTCTTCAGGTCTTTGCATAGTAACAGGAACTGGGTTAACCCAAGGTGCGTTAGAGCAGTGGGTGTGAGGCTGGGAACTCCCGTGGGGTGGGGTCGGCGTGCGACTCAACTCTGCAGTGGAGTGGACGGTCCCCCAGGCCCTTTCCTCACCAGCAGCCAAAGGTGTCCCCAACTCTGTGAGCCTTCCTTCTTGTGATTGGCCCTTGACTCAGGAGTTCAGTGGGGGTGAAAGGGCAAGAACAAGCCCCTGCGTGGTTGCTGCCCCGTGTGGTGATGGGAAATCCACTGCCGGGGCCACTGTTAGAAGCCACGGAGAAACGACTCGTACGTTTTAAATGCTGTAAATTGATAAAGCACCATGATTATAAAGTCAAAAGTAGGACTCTGTTTTAATTATATGTTCCCTATTTTTTGTAGCTGGGATATTATAGAAACCACTCTCAAAGTATTCTTTAAAGATTTATTTCTCATACAGACACCCCTCGTCGTATGTACTTGCTGTCTGCTTGTTATGTGCTCGTCTTCTTTTCTTTTAGGAGGTACCGGGAACCAAACCGGGGACCTTCCCATGTGGAAGAGAGGCACCTAATCGCTTGAGCCACCTCCATTCCTGCTTGTTTGGTTTCTCATTGTGTTTCCTCATTGTATCTCTTCGTTGCATCATCTTATTGTATCAGCTCACCATGCCAGCCCATGACATCAGCTTGATGTTCCTCTTCTCTAGGAGGCACCTGGAAACAAACCCAGGACTTCCCATGTGGTATGCAGGTTACTGCTTGAGCTACATCCTCTTCTCTCAAAGTATTTAATTTTTTATTTTTTTTTCCTTCTCAAAACAGCTTTTGAGTTATTTGCATAATCCTGATAGTGAGCTTTTTGAAAAGCCCCTGCTGAATCTTAGACATGAGATTTTACAGTGTGATCTTTTGTTAGAAAAAGAAGCAGGTAGAGAATATTAAATCATGAAACGTAGTAACATTAAATACCACAAAACTGGTCTTTTCATGCCAATTGAACAATACTCAAACTGCATCGTTCTTCTAAAGTGACCCCATTTCCTAATGACTTCATCTTAAGTGAGCCCATGTCACGGTGACACAGTGTTGATCTTCTCCAAAAACAATTTTGTACTTAGCAACATTTTTTGTTTAATTTTTTTTTTAAATGCATAATCCTGTTGTAGCTAAACAAGGCAATGATATTGTATTCTAATAACTATGGTAGAATGGCTATCATTAAAACCTTTGGAAGCATAATAGTCTAGCCTTTGTTTCTTTCCCATTTCCTAATGACTTCATCTTAAGTGAGCCCGTGTCACTGTGACACAGTGTTGATCTTCTCCAAAAACAATTTTGTACTTAGCAACGTTTTTTGTTTAATTTTTTAAAAAATACATAATCCTGTTGTAGCTAAACAAGGCAATCATATTGTATTCTAATAACTATGGTAGAATGGCTATCATTAAAACCTTTGGAAGCATAATATTCTAGCCTTTGTTTCTTTCTCACTCTTGGAGGCCAGCAAACTGTAGGCTGATAGCCAGTGTGTGCTTAGCATGGGGAACACATCTTCTGGGCCAACATCTGTAAATGGCTCTGCTAATTGGTGTCACCTGTTCTGTACAGAATGCTGCTCGTTATCTCTTGGGTCCATTTGAATAATACCTGAATTTGATAATAACTTTAAAATGACAGTATAAATGTAACACAACAACGGCTGAACCCATAAAACAGAATACAGCGGTGTGCAGTTTATTAAACAGTATAAGCAATATTCATGCGTGTTCCCAAAGCCCGTAGGCAGATGTGGTCAAGGCCGGTGACCCTCGCCTGAGCCTGACTCATCTGCCATCTGATTTCCTGTTTTTGTTTTGCATGACTCACACTGATCTCCCTCTAAATTCCATGCCGGTTTTCATCAGAAAGATTATTTCTTTCGACCTGGGTTTTGTCACTAAATCCTGAACCTGAAATGCAGAGGTTTTTGTTCCTCTGAGGGCAGGTGGGTCAAGTTCAGATTTAAAACACAGTCTCTCATAAATCGGATTTGTGGAGCTGTAGCACCATTGTCCCTAAGTTTAGCTCTGTACCCATCCATGCCGTACTCTAGAACAGCGGTCTTCAACTTTTCCCTGTATAAAAATCACATGGGGAGCAGGGGGCACAGGGGACATTTTCATAGTTGAGCTCAGAGGCTCTGGTGTAGTAGACCTGGGACCAGCCACCTGCATTTTAATAAGCACCCCTGGTGAGGCAGGCACAAGCAGACTTTGGGCTAACTTTCGCAAAACCTTCCCCTCTAGATTAGAGTACAGTTGTCAAGAATGATTTTTTAAGCAATACGTTTTTTCCTCTTTTTTTAAATTATTATTATTTTTTTGTATACAGAAGCTGTGGTTTACAGAACAATCCTGCATAAAATACAGGATTCCTATATAACACCCATTAGTCACACCTTATATTGGTATGGTACCTTTGTTAAAATTGATGAAAGTGTATTTTTATAAACATCCTATTAAGTAATGTCCATGGTTTAACTTAGGATTCAGGGTTTCTGTAGTACAATTCAATGGATTTTTTTATTCTACTACCATATATTCAACCCTACATTTCCCCTTTTCATCTCATTCAGATACATGTCTCCGTGGTGTTAATTACGTTCCCAATGTTGTGCTACCGTCACCACCATCCATACAGGGAGACAACTGTATATAATAATAGCTAAATGTTTTTTTCAAATGCTTGCTTTGCTCTAGAAAGTAGTCACGCTGCTTTACAAATAACACTGAAGTACAGAATGGCTAAGGTACTTGTCCCAGCTCCTAAACCTGGGTAGTCCCACTCCAGTGTTTTCCTGCAGGCTCACTGTGTTCAGAGCCTCCTACTATTCCCTCGGATTCCTCTATTATTAACTCTTCCTGTAAAAATTTGACACTGCATATGTGCATGTGGCAGAAGTACAAACAGCAGCTGCCTTCTCTTCAAAGTCAGAGATGGAAGAGCCCTGGACCATATTCTTTCTAATAGAAGGAGCACTCAACTGCGCATTTTGAGTCAGGAAATCCGGATTCAAGTCCTGCCTTGTCTGGTAGGGTGACTCTCTTCTTTAGAATTCAGTTTCTTCGTCTGAAATTAAATGATTAATACCTTGATGAGCTCTGTCCCACCTGAGAATTTTGTTCTTCTAAGTCAGTCCGTGGAGAAAATTCTATTTCTAAAAGAGATGGTCATACTTATTGATAAAGAGGCAAAGAACCCTTTAAATTATCTTCCAGTTCACCTGGTGGGTGGGCATTTATTGAGTTCTTAATGCTCCTCAGATCAATTGTTTAATAATAAACACATTTTTTAAAAAGAAAGCAAAATCATATGACTGGGAAGTTGAAAGTTTGAAATATTTTTAAATGTAGAAAGAATTAACAAAAAGCAACATCAAACCCGTTTGCTAATAAGTGGATTATCATTTGAAATATCAATTTACTTGTTCTTCCCCTAGAAATCCCTACTTTTCTCAATAAACAAAATAAGCATGAAATGAACACCATTGCCATTGCAAAGTGTTCTTGGCAAAAAGGCACCCACTCTTCTTGCTAGATTTGGCTTGTTTGAACTCCAAGCAAAACCAAGCCTGGCATTTTACATTTATAATTTTCACTATGGCAATCCCTACTGACTTATGGGGTTAAAGCAATGGGGTAAAAGTATTTATTCCATCTTGATTTATTCATTGAAAATCATTCTTACCTATTGGCAAAAGTAAAATCCCTGGTAACTTCCCCAGGCAGTTCTCGGTATCTTGTTGACACAACTCTATTTGGAGGTAATAAAAGTTTTCTTTTTACATAGTCTATCATTCCGATATCTTACTACTTCAGAAAGTCCTGTTTTTCAAGCTGCCTGATAAATTAACATGGTTTGACTGTAATAAATTTTGTGGTTCCTTTTTCTGTATTACCCTTACTATTCTTTATATATAAAATTCTCTTGCAGCCAGCCACCAATCACTGTATGTGAAAAGAGCAAACTGAGGATATAGGAGTTTGTGTTCCCTCTCCTAGTAAAAAGATAAGTAATAATCTGTGATATTGCCTAGGTATATCTTGATTGGACTGAATAGAAATGGTTTTGAGTTTTTGAGGACTCAAAAAAGAACTAGTTTGCTCTTGAACTCTGTATTAAATTATTTTTAAAGTTACCTGTAATTTTACTTAAAAATTGGCAAACTATTTCACTATTGGGTTTATTGATTCTAGATTGGAATCTTACCCACTCAGGTTTGTTCTCGTTCGCTAGGCTGCTGAAATGCAGATACCATGAAATGGGTCAGCTTTTAACAACGGGAATTTAGTAACTTACAAGCTTACAGTTTCATGGCTAAGAGAAGTGAACAAATCAAAGCATCATCAGGCAATTAATTCTCCCTGAAGATCAGCTGCTGATCATCCCAGACCCTTCAGTCACATGGCAAGGCATATGGCGGCATCTACTGGTCTGTCCCTTCTCTTCTAGATTTTGTTGCTTTCAGCATCTTGCCTCTGCGGCTTTCTCTCTCTTTGTCTCAGTTTCATTCTCTTACAAAGAACTCTAGTAAGAGGCTTAAGACCGACCCTGAAGGCCATGTGTCACATCTTAACTTAAGATCCTACTCACCGAAAGACCCTACTTAACCGTGGCTCCACACTCACAGGAATGAAGTTAAGAACATACCTTTCTGATGGTTCCACAGGCAGGCTGCAACCAGGGGCTCCAATCAAAGTCCAGTGAAGGTCCTTAATGAGTCCAGGGAGACGTTGGCTGTCCAAGACAAACTGGGAAATTCTCCCTCAATGCTGAAATCACTTCTCCTTTTAAGGCATTCAACTGATTGGATAAAGCGTCTCTCACTGCTGATGGCAATCTCCCTGACTGATGTAATTGCAATCAGTTATCTGTGATTTACCACTGCAGTAAAGTCACTGGTGACTAAAGTCCATAAATGCCCTTGTATTACAGTTAGCCCAGTGCTTGCTTGACCATTCAACTGGGCGCAATTACCTGGCCGAGCTGACACAATAGCCTAACCATCACAGTCCACCCCTTATCAACTCGGCAACCACATACATTACCTTAAACCATACTTAGTCTCGAAGTAAAAACAATAACAGACATGCATATATATATATATATATATATATATATATATATATTTCTGCCTAACAGTGTTCAACCAGAAATGCATTCAAACCATCATGAGGTCTCAGAGAGAATTTCGGTTTACATGATAATGGACATGTGACTCTTAGGAAGTGATTATACCAGAGGATGGGCAGCAGCCACAAAATGTTGACAGAATAAAACCCCAGCATGCTCTGTAGTGGAGAGTTCATGGGACGAGTCCACCACACATTACAGTCCATGGGGCACATCTGCCTGTGGCCACCTGGGCTCCTTCACAAGCAGGAATTTTCTTTCCTGGGCCCTTTCATTTTCCCATACTTTAAATCAAGGGCAGCACATCCTCCAGCATTGGTATGTAAGTGCACAGAGTGAGCTGTCCTTGATGCAGGGAAAGAGGAATTCATCCTGCAAACCTTGCAAGCAGCACCATCATCTTATCTTCCTTGAGATTGCAAAGAATAATGTCCTACTTCTATATGTGCATTAATAGATAGTTCAAAAGAAACTAAACCAGCAATAGTGTGTTGCTTTTCCAAATGGAATATAAGCCCCATAAAAGGCAATACCGTAAGTAGCTGAATTTGGGCAGTGTTGGGTGTTTTCTTGAAAAACGGACTTTCTGCATCTGATATAGCATATATATATATATTCTTTTTAAAGAAACCTTTTGTTTTCTTACATTTATAGAAAAGTGGAAAAAATAGTACAGAGAATTCCCATATACCTTCACCCAGTTTCCTTAATACTAGCATCTTACGCAACCATGGTATACTCGTCTAAACAAACTGATGTATCTTAAAGAATGAAGTGTATTTTCTTCATTCTCTCCTCCTGTCAGAATGGCCACATCTCCAATAGTAATGAGGGTGGGGGGAGTACTTCCCAAGATGATTCATGAGACTTCCCAGCCTCCCAGGGCCACAGTTCTCCTAGTGGTGAGGCACACGTGTTAGTATGCTAGAGCTGCTGTAACAAAACACCACCCACTGATTGGTGTAAAGAACAGGGATTTATTGGCTTATGTTTGGAGGTCAAGTGACCAACATCAAGACGCTGGCCTGGCCGTGCCTCCTCCAAGAGTTGGACCTGTCCTGATTTCATCTGGACACCTGCAAAAGGTCCTGTTTACAAATGGGTTCACACCCATAGGAATGCTGATTCAAATTTGAAAATGACTTCTGTGGGGGGCATGACTCCATCCCCAACAGGTACCTTGTGTGCAAAGCCCCCCTGTCTTGTCCTCCTTCTCTCCCACTTTTACTCTTCCTCTGGCAAAGAGTGGGCTCCTTAGCCACATTTTCCCCATAGATTCTTCCTCCATTTGGACCATGGTAAGATCCAAAGATGTGGGGACTTAGGAGCCACCATGAGGTGTCCAGCCTTGCTAGAGTAGGAGACACGTGTGCGGGTATTAGCCAAGGTAGTTAGCCGTCACTTCTGCCGGGTGTCGCGTGGAGCTCCTTTGGAACCTGGGTGAGGGGGTGGGAGAGGCGGCAAGGAAGAAGAAGGAGGGTTTTCAGGCTGGAAACACGTTACAAAGTGGAACGTGGCACCTGTTTATGTGCCTTTCAACCCAGTGATCTGCCCACAGGACTGAGCATCAAGGAAAACAGTCCGCGAGGTATATCATGGACAGGAGTTATTGCGTATGTGAGATGTGAGAAGTCCTCTAGAAATTTACTTTGACGAAAGAACTAAGTACATCACCCATCACTTGAGGGTTTTTTCTGTGAAATTTTAATACCCATTGGTTTAGTGAGCCTTGCACGACTGTGAGCTGAAGAGCTTTGTATATTCAGAGGAGAACATCCAGGTGACAAACGATCAGCCAGCCCTTTTGCTGGTGGAAAGGATTACCTGCTTAAACCTAGACTTTTTAATTAATTTTTACTTTTATAACAGGTTTTGTTCTTTTCTTAACATAAAATTCATGATTGTATATACTTTTGCCAGAAATTTGAAATAGTTTCATTCTTTTTGTTTTGTTTGGTTTGTTTTTTTGTTTTTTTGTTTGTTTTTTCGTTTCATTCTTTTGACCAGTATTTATGGAGCCATTAATGTGTGTAAGATGCTGTATCAGATATCCAAATGCAGAGAGCTATAAAGAAAATTGGGATCCCTCATCAGCCTCATCACTCAGAGATAAATACTTAATATGTGTGGACATTTTCTTCCTTTCTTAAAGCTATAGCTAAATAGGAATTTTGATCTAAAATTAATATAGTTCTTAATGTAGAATTTTGTATCCTTTAAAAAATAAACTTTATATTATAGCATCTTCCCATGTCATTAAATATGTTCTATTGTATGCCTTTAATTTATTTAAGCATTACAGAATATTTAGGGATTTTCCCCCACAAGTTTTAACAGTAATTAACACTGAAATGACATCCTTAAATGTAAATATTTGTCCTTTATCACTGATTATTTACCAAAATCCTAAACGTGAAATCATTTGTTTCAAGATTAATGCTTTTCATACAAAATTGGAAGAGTGATTTCTTAAGGGTGATTTAATCTCTGCTCCCATCAGACAATTACCAGCATGTTAATAAATTCCTTTCAATTCGACAAACACTGACTATTTTTATTTTCAGCATCTTTGTTAACTTGATAGGCAAAAAATGCTTCTCATCTATTTAATTTTATTTCATTGATTACTGGTGAGAATATTTTTAAAAATGTTTCTTGGATATTTGATATCCTTACCTATAAACTTTCTATCCATTTCTTTTACCACTTTTTCTTATGGAGTGCTAGAATACACACACCCACGCCATTTGCCTTTTAGTTTTGTTTATGAGCATTTGAAGTGCAGAACTTTGTATGTAGTCAAATATTTGTCTTTCTGCTTTTCCCATTGCTTTTTTTTTTTCAGATTTATTTTTATTTATTTCTCTCCCCTTCCCCCACCCCGGTTGTCTGTTCTCTATGTCCATTTTGCTGCGTGTCTTCTTTTTGTCAGCTTCTGTTGTTGTCAGCGGCACGGGAATCTGTGTTTCTTTTTGTTGCATCATCTTGTCATGTCAGCTCTCTGTGTGTGCGGTGCCATTCCTGGGCAGGCTGCACTTTCTTTCCTGCTGGACGGCTCTCCTTACGGGGCGCACTCCTTGTGCGTGGGGCTCCCCTATGCGGGGGAGCACCCCTGCGTGGCAGGGCACTCCTTGCGCGCATCAGCACTGCGCATGAACCAGGCTCCACATGGGTCAAGGAGGCCCGGGGTTTGAACCGGGGACCTCCCATGTGGTAGGCGGACACCCTAACCACTGGGCCAAGTCCGCCGCCTCCCATTGCTGTTAGACTTAATTCTTCCCTCTTCTGAAAGCAGCAACTTGCTCACTTATGTGGCTTTTCTGGTTTTTCATGCCGTGTGTGTGTCAGTGTGTGTGTGCATTTAACATTACACCAACTGGAATATACTTTGGTATCTGATGTCAGCTGAAGATTGACTTGATTTTTTTCCCCAAATACTGAGGCAGTTTTCCTAGCACCACTTTTTGACTGATCTCTCCCTCCTTCCCTTTCAACACTTGAAGGCTTCTTCAAGTATTGAGCTTAATATAGTATGTATAAGAGCTTACTTTATTAAGCTTTTATATCTACTCATGTCTGCGATCCTGATGGAGACGACAATACTCGTTCTCTGCTTGCGATCGTGCTCCATAGCGGACGTCACATGTCTGAGCTGCTGCTCTGCTTCATTAATCTAGCCATCGTTGCACCTACACCACAGTGTTAAAATTGTTATAGATTTATATATAGCTAAGTATCTGGCAGTGCACCTTCCCCTTATGATGCTATTTTATCTTCCCAAAATTTCGAGGGTGTTCTGTTTATTATTTCATGTAAAGTTCAGAATGATTTTGTCATTTTTTTAATTCCTAAAGAAGGCCCTTGAAATTTGAGTTAAATTCAGATTTAATTTGGTTAAACATCTATGACAATGGAAAGAATTATCTTTATAACACTCAGTCTTCCCAGCATATCCTTTTACTTGTTCAGACGTAACCACTTTTGGGTCTCAGTAACATTTTGGTTTGCTTTTCTCTATATCTTTTCGTTGTCATTTTAAAACATTTTATTATTCCTCTGAATGTCATTTGGTTTCCCAGTTGCTTTCACTGGTTTGCTAATTTTGACTTATAAGAATGGAATTGTTTTGTATTTTATTTTGCATCCAAACCTGCTATTACTAGGTTGAATAATTTTTTGTTATCCTCTTAGTATTCTAAATATACAAGCGTAATGCCTGCAAGTTATATATAACTTCCCTCTTACAGAGGAAGCAGGCGCTCAACCACTGAGCTACATCCACTCCCCACTGCAAGTTGAATTTGTAGTTCTTGTTTCTTTTTCTGTCCTTGCTGCATTTTCTAGAATTCCCAGGACAAGGTTAAAAAAAAAAAAAGTAATTCTCTCTATCTTTGTAAATCCTTTAGTCTTGTTTTTTTTTTTTGTTTTTGCAGATGAAATACAAGAAACAAAATTTAAAGCATTTTTTATGACATTAATACCTGAATATGGAACAGTTTGTAGCTGCCAAAAATAACCACATATCTTACAAATTGGTAGAAAGTAAATGTGATCATATCGAATGACCCTTTTATGGCTTATTAATGAGATACCCGTTAACTGTACTTAAACTTCTCTAGGTCCTGAGTTTAAACAGTGACTATTTCCCAAAGGTTTTGGAGCTCTTCTTGGGGACAGAGACCTTATCTAATTCCATGCTATATCCCTAAAACAGCACAGTACCTAGCAAAGGTGCCCAGTAAATATTAAATGAATAAAACATTGTTGGCTGAGGCAAGTTAGTGTATAAACATGTTTCAAGTTCATTCTCATCTTATAGAGGCCGTTCCTCAAAGTTATGCATATAACTCTCTAAACTTTCTGTCAAGTGATAATTATTTAACCAATATTTTTATTACCAACTGCATGGCACACACAGAGTTTGAGGACCTCCCAAAGTGGGCAAAAAAATCTCTGCTGCAAATCTCATCATTCTTATGCAATATAAAGCGTTGAAAGTACAGGAAAAAGACTTTTCTCCTGGGGTAGCAGAGTTAGAATGTAAATTGCATCTCCTGCCCAGCAGCTGTGTGGGATGAGGAAAAGATGCTTCTAAACAGGAAATAGCGTGAACTCGGTGCTGGGGAGGTCGGTTGTTTCCTAGGGAGCTGCTTTGTTAGAGGCTTTTTACCTCAGTCCGTCCTTTCTCAAATCACCGTGTCAGAATAAATATCAGTTCCCAAAGGCATGGTGAGGAACTTCATGTCTAGAAAACAGCCTCTGAGGTCACAGCCAGGACGGTCTATTTAGCCGCTGACGAACGTGGCTCTTGTTGACTTGAGGAATTCAAAGAGAGATTCAGGAAGGTGCCTTCCAAAGAATGGATCTATGCGAGCACCGTGTCTTAGGGGACCTGGAGACTAGGGTGCAAGGAAGCCAAAGAGCGAGTATAGCCTAGAGAAAGAGATGCCCAGGACAGCTCGAGAAGGGGTACCGGCCGGCACGGGCAGGGGAGCCCAGCACCCGTGCAGAATGTATCCCACGAAAGGGTGAGCGTGCCTTCCTCAAACGACGCAAAAGATTCTTCTACAGGGAAGGAAACATAGAGTGCACAGATCTATAAGATGCAGAAAAGGAGAAGAAGGATCTGGAAAGTAATCAGAACCAGGGAGCAGCCCACGATAGCTAAGGCAGAAGGCACTGTTTTGAGAAACGCCAATCACCAGCACCTTCAGAGAAGACACGTCACTGTTAGGAGTCAAGCCTGGTGAGGACCAGTGACAGATGCAGAAGGGTGACCCAACAACGAGCAGCCCCAAGGCCCAGCGTGCCCTTCTTAGCACCTGTGGGTTGGAGATTTTACCAGTCCTTGGGAAGAAATCCGAGTTGCAAGGAGAATAAATTGGACGCGGACTTGGCCCAGTGGTTGGGGCGTCCGTCTACCACATGGAGGTCCGTGGTTCAAACTGGGGGCCTCCTTGACCCGTGTGCAGCTGGCCCATGCGCAGTGCTGATGCACGCAAGGAGTGCCCTGCCATGCAGGGGTGTCCCCCGCGTAGGGGAGCCCCACGCGCAAGGAGTGCACCCCGTAAGGAGAGCCGCCCAGCACGAAAGAAAGTGCATCCTGCCCAGGAATGGCACCGCACACACGGAGAGCTGACACAACAAAATGATGCAACAAAAAGAAACACAGATTCCTGAGCTGCTGACAACAACAGAAGTGGACAAAGAAGGAGATGCAGCAAATAAACACAGAGAACAGACAATGGGGGGTGGGGGGGTGGGGAGCTTAAGGGGAGAGAAATTAAAAATAAATAAATAAATAAAATCTTAAAAAAAAAAAGAATAAATCTGTGTACTGGGCTTCTGTAGGTGCCCATCAATTTATAGTGAACTTGCATTTCTTTTACAGAATGTTCTGTTTTACCCCCCAATGAATTCCTTTATTTATCCAGAATAAAATATTTCTTATATATGTATAGAAGTAACTAATTTTTAATACACGTTAATGTACGTTATTTGGCACATGGGACTAAGGAACTTGTCCAAAATTATAAAACCTGGGGAAAGCAAAATCGAGGCTGGAACTCGGATTTTCTGATTTAAAGTATCTTGTTCTTTGCACAAAGCACATTTCCTTTTGTTCACTGGTTTACTGATATTGCAAATTAAGTCACATACCCAGAGAATGCACTGGCTATGCCATCTTCATTCTTTAGAGATTTGCCACACTTAGTACTCCAGAGTGGGATTCTATACAGATTTATTTATCCTTTCAAGTCTGATATGATTCAGAGACATTGAAATAAATTCAGCCCCAACATAGGAAAGTCAATAATAGCATTTGGATTCAATTTTCTTTTAACTTAGTCCTCTTAGTACGGGAGTTGTTAAACTGAGATTCTATGTATGGCTCTCAGGAAATCCTGACATTGTAAGCAGAATTCTGTGTATGTTGACTTGTGTGTTTTTCTGGGAAGAAGATAAAGAGATGACCTTATAGTCTCAAGAATTTCTGTCACCTAAGGAAAGTCAGGATCTGTTGGATGAATCCATGTTTCCCTGTTTCTTAGTTAAAGAGAGCAGGGAGCTTCAGCCAAAGGTTGACCGTCGCACAGACTGCTGCAGGGTGGTGGTCGTTTTCTCCTCGTCACGAGATGGGTGCTGCCCTGGCTTTTCCCAGGAGGCATGCTTATGTTGGTGTGCAGGCCACACTGTAGAAGACTTTTACTTTGATGGTATGCCCTTTCCCCAAATGAGTTCCTCCTTAGATTAAGAAGGCAGAAATCAGGGGAGCAGATGTGGCTCAAGCGGTTGAGGTCCCAGGTTCAGTTCCCAGTGCCTCCTCAAAACAAAGAACAGCAAGCAAACAAATGAGAGAACCAACTCAGGGGAGCCCATGTGGCTCAGTGGTTGAGCGCCAGCTTCCCATATAGTAGGTCCCAGGTTCAATCCCTGGCCCCAGTACCTCAAAAAAAAGGGGGAGGAGATGGTTTTTTTTCTAAGCCATTATTTCTAACAGACGCTATTAGTTTCCTGGGGCTGCCGTAACAGATGACCACAAATAGGAGGGTGGAAGGTCAGGGTGTCAGCAGGGTGGGTTCCCTCTGGAGACTCTATGGAGAATCCATTCCCTGCCCCTCTCCCAGCTTCCAGGGGCAGCTGGCAACCCTTGCCGCTCCTTGGCTTGTGGCTGCCTTCTACTCTCTGTCTCTGCCAGCTTATGGCCTTTTCCTGTATGATCTGGCCTTTTCATGATATTTCCCTCTCTCTGCCTCAAATCTTCTCCTCCTTTCTCTTATACAAGCTCTAGCCACTGGGGTTAGGGCCCACCTAAATCCAGGATGATCTCATTTTGTAATCTAACTCTCATCTTGAGATCCAGCTGCAAAGAAGCTTATTCCAAATAAGGTCACAATCTGAGGTTCCAAGTGGACATGCGTTTTGGGAGACAATATCCAACCTACTACAAGAAACCTGGTAAATTTAAAATTTATCATAGATTGCCTGAGAGAGATGTCCCCTCCTATATATTACTTATCTGAGAAATTCCATGCATTCCATGCATTCCATTGGAACGAGGTCAGTTCCCCCAAATAGATTTTCCAGTTCAGTCTAGGGAGTGAACACATATATTATGATATATCTCAGTCCCCACTGTATTTTTAACCCAGGCTCAATTCAGTGATACAGCGAATTGTGTATCAGATTATAAACAATAAATCAACTACTGATGTACTACTCTTGTGTTTTAAAATAGTTTCCTGGTCAAAAATTCCCCCTAGTTATCTGTTCAAGTCTACACTTGTGTATTAAATTGGGAACCTAGGAAATAGACCAAAATTATCATCTTTTTCTTATTTCCCCTTTGGCATTTGCTCATCCATTTGTGTGGTTCTAACTTGGCCATCCATTTTTCCTTCTAGTGTTTTAGTTCCTGGCACGAATCTCTGGGTTATAGTGTCCTTGTTAATCATTCATGCCTAGGGACATGTGTGGAAAATGAATACCAAGATTTTATCCAGAGAATTAGTTTGCAGGAAGAGAAGGGTAGTGCTTCAGGCAGGATGAGAGAAAACAGGTTAGATGCATACTGAAGCATGATTTCTAAAATCATACTTTAGATAGCAATTGCCACAATGAATGTGACTTGTAGTCAGTT
Organism: Dasypus novemcinctus; assembly: GCF_030445035.2. Classification (NCBI taxonomy): domain Eukaryota; kingdom Metazoa; phylum Chordata; class Mammalia; order Cingulata; family Dasypodidae; genus Dasypus; species Dasypus novemcinctus. Next base: position 28,074,802 of record NC_080700.1, on the reverse strand, counting down.
CAATTTAATAATCTGCTCTCGTGGCAGCAAAAAAGCCTTTGTGAATGAGTATTAAGGAGAGACCCCTGGCATTTGTAATGCCTTCCTAATTGACCTCAGACATTCTTATGGATTTTTTATCCTTTGGTTCATCTGAATCACCCCAGAATCTGTTTTTAGCATATTCACACCTCTTTGGGTTAATGGGTTTGTTTTCGTTTCCTTGGCTGTTCAAGCAAATGCCATGCAATGGGCTGGTTTAAACAAAGGAAGGTAATGGCTCAAGGTTTTCAGGCTAGGTGAAAGTCCAAGTCAAGGTGTCATCAAGGTGATCTTTCTTTCTGAAGACTGGCGTCCTGGGGCTGGCTGCTGGTGGTCCTTGGTCCTGGGCTCCTCGGTCACATGGCAGTGCACATGGTGGCCTCTCCTGACCTCTCCCTTCTCTTCTGGCTTCCACTGAACGTCAGCTTCTTGCTTCCCATGGCCATTCTCCCCACACTCCCACACAGAATTCTGCTACGCCATGGAACCCCAAGGACCAGGTGCTTTGGAATCATCTAGAAACAGAACCTTTGGCAATATCTGGAGGCAGAAGCTTTGTCACTGTTGACAAAGTTCTCGAGCTGATGAAAGAGGTAGCAGTCAGTTCCACAATCCACAGATGCAAAGAGCGGGACTGGAAAGAGAGAAAAAACAGTGGTAAATCCTTTAATGACCATGGTTGGAAAACTGGTATGCTGGCACACATGAGCTGTCCCTCCGGAGATGAATACTTTCAAGAGGGAATGTTCTAGAAATGAAACTGATGTAAGTTCTTCTCCCATGTATTATATTATAAAAAGCAATAGTGGCCTTATCTTACTATAACAGGCTGGGGAGCTGGACATTGGGTTCTAAGAGTGGAATATAAGTCCATGTTTACCCTGGACACAGCCTTGTGATTGCCACATATTTCAAACTTAATTTCCTAAATTCATTCTGAAATTTTAATCTAGATTTGGGTGAACACTTGCCCATCCTATATTCCTATCCCAATTCCATTGTGTCTCTCTTGAGAAGTTGTTACCAGAACTGCGTGGTAGTATAACAGTGGTTAATACCAAAACAAGATAGCACTTTTTGTTTTATTTTACCTATCCTCTATTGATATCAGCCTTGCCTGGTGCTCCTAACTGCAGTAGCATACTGTCATGATGTCCCTTGAAATAGTCCAGGGTGATTTCTTCACACACTGGCAATCCTGAGTCCTAGAATGGAGCTCAGAGCACACCATCTTCAACCATATTTACCCAAATGTATTACTTCACCCTGCCATGCACTGAAACCCACTTGCCAGCTCTCACATCTCTTAGTGAGGCTTGACTTGTGTGATGGTTTGATACTGTACAAACCCCCAGAAAAGCATGTTCTTAAAGTTAACCCATTCCTGTGAGTGTGGACCCATTGTCAGTGGGATCTTGGATGAGGCCACCTCAGTTAAGGCATGGCCGAGGGTGAGTCTTAATCCTCCTACTGGAGTCCTTTGTAAATGGCTTGAATACAGAGGAAAAGAGATAGTCACAGAAGCAAGAAGCTGGAAGCAACAAACCCCAGAAGTAAAGGGAAAGACCAGCAGACACTGCCGTGTGCCTTGCCATGTGACAGAGGAGCCCAGAATCTCCGGCAGCCAGTCTTCAGCAATAAAGTATTGTCTTGATGATGACTTGATATGGACATTTTCACAGCCACCAAACTGTAAGTGTATAAGCTAATAAATTCCCACTGTTAAAAGCCAACCTATTTCATGGCACCTGCTTTCAGCAGTCTAGCAAACTGAAACACTGATTTGATTTGATTTTTTTAAGATTTATTTTTTATTTATTTCTCTACCCTTCCCCCTTTTCCCCCAGTTGTCTGCTCTCTGTGTCTATTCGCTGTGTGTTCTTCTGTGACCACTTCTATCCTTATCAGCGGCACTGGGAATCTGTGTTTCTTTTTGTTGCATCATCTTGTTGTGTCAGCTCTCCGTGTGTGCGGCGCCATTCCTGGGCAGGCTGCACTTTCTTTCGCGCTGGGCGGCTCTCCTTACAGGGCGCACTCCTTGCACATGGGGCTCCCCTACGCGGGAGACACCCCTGTGTGGCAGGGCACTCCTTGCGCACATCAGCACTGCACGTGGGCCAGCTGCACACAGGTCAAGGAGGCCCGGGGTTTGAACCTTGGACCTCTCATGTGGTAGGAGGCTCCGTATCCACTGGGCCAAGTCGGCTTCCCTAAAACACTGATTTTAACTGCTGGTTAAAGACCAACGCCTTGGAACTGGCTACGTTTTCTCAAAATCTGCAGCCCAGCCATGGAATGTAGAGTTAACAACAGACTTGGCAGGCAGCAGTCAGAGATGAGAGAGGACGGTTCTTGCTCCATGGAATGAGGCTACAGCCTGCACAGCCGGGGATACAGATGCAGCAGTGGCTGTGGTTGCCCACACAGGAAAGTGTTTACATACGGGCACCACCAGCTTTACGTGGGAGCACTGTCATCAGTGTCAGCGCTGCATACCAAGGCATTCAGAGCCCTGGGAACTGAGGAGTCGAAATAGAACACATCTTACATTGCCTCGTGGTGGAGGCTGAAGAAACGACAAAAATATAATGCGGAAAAAAGAATTCGGGACTTTAACCCTTAAAGCCAATTCCTTATGGTTGTCATCATTCAGCTTACACAAGGAGCTTCTCCCCAGTTTGAGTTTTATCATTTGGAATTGGTTGTAAACTAAATTATTTATGGGGTGGGGAGAGGCGTAGGGGAGCCAAAAATTCCTTAGCAGGTGGCTAAGCAATGTGGGAGGGGCGTGCAATTCTAAACCTGCTGTTTTCTCGTCTGTCCCAGTTTGCCAGGCACAGTCTTGGGATTTTTAAGCTTTTCGAAGAGCCCCAATGCTCACTATTAACCTAGTTTCACTACTTAGATTAATTTTAGCATTGGAATAAAATGAGCTTCCCTTAAGCACGTCTCCATTGTTTAAAACAATTTTGTACTGTAGAACAAAGGTGCTTTTTAGTAAGATTTTTGTAGAAGCCTCATTTTCCTTTTCTCTCTTTAATGTTAGGGATTTACTTAAGGATTCTCAGAGAGGAAATAAAATGGTTCATTGTTATGCAAGAGGCCATTTGAATTTCTTAAAACCCCATAATATTGAACTGATGATGGATTTCAGGTCTGCCTACCTGAGATGAACTTTAGACGAGGTTCAATAAGCAAAAGAGTGAATTATTTTTAAAATACCCCTCTCCCACTTCATGGAATAGCTTTTGGCTGTCCACTTTTGTCCCTGGCTGCAAGCTCTTACTGCATAACTAAATCAGAAGATCATTCCAATGAGCATCTTTGAAAGCCTTTTCCTGGTCCGCCAGCGGACGGCTCAGGTATGGTAAGTGGTATCACATTTCCTGAAGCCCCTCTGCCCTCTCCTTGAAACTGGGGTCTGTTGAAATGAGGTCTTGGCCTTTCGGGAACAATTTACCAAGTAGGTTATCTCTGAATCAAAAGGAAAAGTGATCCTGTGCCATAACGATTGGACACTTTTGTAAGGTGAGCTTGATAAGGTGACTTCAAGGAGGGCGTGCAAAAAATTTCCTAAGTGGGAAGCTTCCAGGTTTACTTTGCATCTATCCTGACTATGCCTTGCATATAACAGAAAAAAAAAAGGGGGGGGGGGATTGGTACAGTGTCAGAATGAGAACTTCCTCCAATTAGAAAGATACTCAAAACACTTCATATTCAAGAACAGATGGAAAACAGACACAGCGTCCCTAACAAAGAAAATTCATCTAGTGATCTGTCAACTCTCAGTGTTCCTTTCCTTCGGGAATGCTCTAAAATTGAAGATGAGACAGAAGAGAAGAAAGGGAATATGTGAGATCGACAGCATAACTCTTCAATGATAAAGGGAAAGAAAGTGAACAAAAGCTATTTGTAAACTGGCAGGTGTTTTGCCCGTGTGAAAATGTGTGGGCTAGTCCCTGCTTTGCTCGCCGGTGAACAGGCTCTTTCTGGAAGGTTGAAGGAAGAGAGAAAACGGGTACAGGGTGCCGCTCCAACGTTCGTCTGGGAAGCGTGACCTGGTACTGTGGTGACCATGGGCTGTAATTGCCAATTAAGTAAAAGCATGATAATTTTAACCGTGCAATATCATAGCCAGTCTCAAATCTAATTATCTGGGAAAGAAATGTGGATAACACCATGGAGAAACCCGGAGGGGCGAAAGGGCAATAAAAATTGGCCTAATTGATTCATAAAACGGATTTTGCATTTTCCCTCGGAAATTTTTTTAACTGGCTGCTTCTCTAAGTCAACCCATTTCTTTGGAACAAAGCATAACTCAGAGTCAGGGACACAGTTATTCACAGCAGGTTCCTCAATATTTCTGCAAACTGGTCCTAGTGCATAAGCTCCCCAGCCTTCAAGCATTTGCAGTAGAAGGGTTTATTCTTCCTTTCAAGCCGAAAAACAGGAAATAATGTTTCTCCTTTCTCCCCATCTCAGTCCACATGCTGGCAGTTCATAATTTACAAATGGGTAAAGCCCATTTGTCGTCAAACACGGGAAACACTTTTTTCATGGGAGGAGTATTATAAGTGCTATTAGAACTATTATATGCAATATTATACATATCCAGTCCATAAAAGCTGAGACAACCCATGTTATTGCTGAAATATTCAAATTGGTTCAAGCTTTTTCTTCTTCCTTAGCATAATCACCTTTTAACCAGACACCTAGCCCGCCAAATCTGGGGTTCTCTATGCCCAAAAAGCACCTGGGTCCTAACCCTGACCCTGACCCTGACCCTGACCCTGACCCTAACACTAACCCATTTTTTAGCCTCCACTGCCTTAGCCCCACCCACTCATAGGCCCCAACTCTCCTGCAGCCAAGAAGCAACTCAACTCTTCCCGTCCACCTAACACGTCCACTGCATGTTCTGCTGGGACATCTTCTTGTCTCTCACTTGCCCCCATTCTCATTTATCTTCAAGGCCCCATTCACATGTATCTTCAAGGCCCCATTCACATGTATCTTCAAGGCCCCATTCACTTGTATCTTCAAGGCCCCATTCACATGTATCTTCCATCAAGACTCCTAGACCCCAGGCACATGTGCCATCCCCTCCACGACTACAATATTGTGGATTTCTATTACGTGACCTTGTCTCAAGATGTCCATAACCTAGCACAGTCTTCTGCTAAGGCTTTTATTTATTACTGTAATATTCTATATAATTACTATGTCTTTCCTAGTAGATTGAGTCTTACTTTGGAATACCCAAACCCTAGCGCAGAGCCAGACACACAAATGGTGATTAGGAGATGTTTGTTGATGAATGACCATTAGAGTGTTTAGCAGTCTGCCTTTTTAATTGAATTATTTGTGTATCTATGTACCTCGCCAGAGTCTGCACACAGGGACGATAACTTCTCACTTTTCTCTCATCAGAGTTGAACTATAGATGCCAATTGTTAAATTTATTGACTATGTGTATACATATACATATATATGTATCTATATGCATATATATCAATATAGGCATATTGATGTGTGTATGCGTGTCTGTGTAAAACTGACAATAATATAAATAATAGATAACATTTATTTACCGATAGTATGTGCCATCTTTGTGCATTAGCTCAATGACTCGCCAAATCAACCGCATGAAATAGGTACTATAATTAGCCCCCTTTTATAGATACACCAGAAGGCTGAGTTACATATCTAGGGACATGGAGTAAATAAGTGACAGCTTGGAGTGTGCCTCTTCAATGCCAGCTGAGACCACTTTTCCTTTCCCTTTGGGATTTAAATAAATTTGGCTCAGCCTATTCGTAGCCTATGAGAAATCTAACTCCTTTTTTTTTTTTTTTGTCTTTTTATTTTTTTAATGTTATATTAAAAAAATATGAGTTCCCATATACTCCCCATTCCCCTCGCCCCACTCCTCCCCCCATAACAACAACCTCCTCCATCATCATGAGACATTCATTGCATTTGGTGAATACATCTCTGAGCACCGCTGCACCTCATGGTCAATGGTCCACACCATAGCCCACACTCTCCCACAGTCCACCTAGCAGGCCATGGGAGGACACACAACGTCCGGTAATTGTCCCTGCAGCACCACCCAGGACAACTCCAACCCTCGAAAATGCCCCCACATCTCATCTCTTCCTCCCACTCCCTACCCCCAGCAGCCACCATGGCCACTTTCTCCACACCAATGCCACATTTTCTTCCATTACTACTCACACTGGTTCATGAAAGAATATCAGTAAGTCCACTCTAATCCATACTTTAGTCCTCCATCCTGTGGACCTTAGAATGGTCTAACTCCTTCTTAAGGAACCTGAAAATATCCTGGGCTCACAGTTCTTGGTTGTTTCTGGCTCAAGAGTTCTGCTCCATCCGCCTTTCAAGCTCACTCACGTCCTGGGGTCCCCACTTATGAGAACGGTTACTCACCGTGGCCAGGGCAAGGCCACCCTGTGCCCCTAGTCACGCCTTCCTCGTAAGCTCGCTTCGCAGATTAAATGGCACAGTGTCTGCTTCTCGCTGCCGACACGTCAACGCCCAGTGCATGTCCGCCATCATCATCATCCCCGCTCCCGCCAGCTGCCTTCTTCTGGGGCCGCATCCTGGCACGGTGCGGGAGCCAGCCACGCATCTTCACTTCTTCCAGAACCACCCTCTCCAGAGCAGCGTGTGTAAACAGACCTGACCAAAATATTGGGGCAGTGTGGGAGTTATGCCGCAGATGTAAAACCAACTTGACGTCCACTACGAGGCAGCCTCCTCAAATAGGAGGAGGACTCCATAAAGTCCTCCAGCCATCTTCCCATCTAGAAAGTCTCACTGGCCAGTGTTTCTCCTGGGACTCCAGCCTCCACTGGAAGAGTCTAGGGTGACAACCAGTGAGGCTCTTCGCAAATGGGCAGGTGGGTTCCCAGCAAAGAGGAAAAGATACAAGAGAAGTTGGTCTCTTGGCAAGAGCCAGGTTCAGTGGCTTGAGAATAGTGGTTGTGGTGCAGATGCAAGCGGCAAAGGACTGATTCATTTTTTAAAGAATTAGCAAATAAGGGAGGGAGATAGTGCACAACAGATGGTGGACGAAACCAACTCCGCAGATGTATGTTTTTAACCTGGGAGGGACGTGACTGTGTTTGAAGGTTGAAGAGAATGACCCCGAGAAGTGGTTAGGGTTGAAGACTGATGAAGGCGTGGAAGGGAAGGAGTCTGTGTTTGTAAGGGTTCTTTAGAGAAACGTGTGTATGTGTATATGATATTTTTATATATTTATGGTAGAAACTGACTCATATGACTGTGGGAGCTGACGAGCTGGAGTGAATTCCCCAGGCTGGCTGAAGTAGAAGCAGAAATTCTTTCTGCCTTCTGAAATCCTCAGTTCTGACTTTAAGACCTCCAACTGATTGGATGGAGCAGACTCCCTTCATGGCTTAGGGAAGTCTCCTTCGTTGAGTGTAGATGCAGTCAGCTGTAGATGCAATCAGTCGAGTCTAGATGCTAATCCATCTATGAAATACCCTCACAGTAACAATCAGGCCAGGGCTTGCTTGACCAAACAACTGAACACCATAACCCAAACAAACTGAAACATGAAATTAACCAGCACGTGACCACAGGTATAGGAAACCTGGCTTACGGCAAGGACCTAGAACAGGAAAATGGCCCCTCATGCTCTGAGGCTGGAGAGAAGGTCTTGAGAAAGGGTAAAGACAAAAACTCATTTATGGGTTGGATGAGCAACACTGAGGGAACTCGTGCCTCACAGTCTTCCTTTGTTCTCCTGAGCAAGAGCTGGTGGGGAGAGCATATGTGTGTGTCTGTATATACTTGTTTGCATGCTTGGAGGAAAAACAGTTTAACTTAGTGTGATTGCCATTGAACAGAAGAGCACTGAGTTTCTTTTTCAGATGTTTGATGCTCACTTTCTGTCATTGTTATCTTCAGTTAGGGTCAAGAGTGAGAATTTGCTTTCCTTATGTAGCTGTGAATCACTGAAGCACACAATTGGTGAAAGGGTGTTAGTCTCAGGAGGCCAAAAAAAACAAACAAACCACCTGTTGGCCTAAAAAAATGCACCCCCTAGTAGAACACAAAATAGGTCACCTCTGGCGGGGAATAAACAATCAATGACAGTATTTCTTTGGCATATGCTTGGTGAAGCGTTAGGGAGGAAGAAAGGAAAAAAGGCAGTTATAAGAATGGAGCCAGGGAAGCTAACTTGGCCCAGTGGTTAGGGCGTCCGTCTACCACATGGGAGGTCCGCGGTTCAAACCCCGGGCCTCCTTGACCCGTGTGGAGCTGGCCCATGCGCAGTGCTGATGCGCGCAAGGAGTGCCCTGCCACCCAGGGTGTCCCCCGCGTAGGGGAGCCCCACGCGCGAGAAGTGCGCCCCGTAAGGAGAGCCGCCCAGCGCAAAAGAAAGTGCAGCCTGCCCAGGAATGGTGCCGCACACATGGAGAGTTGACACAACAAGATACAACAAAAAGAAACACAGATTCCCAGTGCCACTGAGAAGGATAGAAGCGGTACAGAAGAACACACAGCGAATGGACACAGAGAACAAACAACTGGGGGAGGGAAGGAAGGAGGGGAGAGAAATAAATAAAAATAAATCTTTAAAAAAAAAAAAAAGAAGAATGGAGCCAGGGAGTGGATGTAGCTCAGTGGTTGAGCACCGGCTTCCCATGTACAAGGTCTTGGGTTCAATCCCCGGTACCTCCTAAAAGAAAAAAAAGAGAGTGGAGCAGATTCAAGGCCTGGAAGCTGGTCTTTCCATTTATTCATGGCCCCTTCCTTCCCCTGCAGCATCAAGCCCTCCAAACATGGCTGTCGTCTTCTCCTCTTTGACCCTCTTGCATCTTTCTTTCTTTTTTTTCCTTATTAAGCCCCTTTGCCAAGAGCTGACTTTCAATAGATGACAGCAAGGGCACCGCTCTGCTCCAAATATGCCCTCCCTTTCGTCCTTGAAAGGGCCACGATGGTGGTTGCTGAAAGCTCCGTTACTGCTATTTCTCTCTCAAAATGAACACGCATTTTTGTGGCTTTTCTCCTGCCCCCTAAGCATATCAACTCTCTAGTTGCCATCTGAATTCCGATCAAATATTTCAAGGGACATTTCTTGAAGGTGTTGTTTCCCATGCTGCCTTCTGGCACAAGGTCTTAGAATATTCATTTCTTTCAGAAAAGCAATAGAAAATTCTCTCGTTGGAATGATGGCTCATCTTTTTGTCTCCCTTCATTGTGTTGGCTTATTATATTTTGTATGGTGAGGTACTTATAAAGACCTAAGAGAAATGCTAAGACTAGGGTTTTTTAAAAAATAAAACCTTTTATTTCATTTAAGCACATGGAAAATGTGGTTAAAATCCCAGGAACTTGAACAAATAATAGTGATTCCCTCACCCTACCCCAGAATTCATAGATGAAGAAGTACACGCTATAAAATGTCAGAATCTTCTCTCTATGGTCCATTATTTCAATGTGCTGAGAGTTGTGAAAATTTCTAGCAAAGAGTCTGACATATCTTAAGATATCCAATACTTTGAACTGAGCATAAATCCCAATTGAAGTAACTTCTTTGCATTCTATAGCAGGAGGGACAAGGAAAATATATGTGGTTGGGTTCTTTGTAAGCTCACACAGGCATCTTTTCCTAGTTTCTTTACAAACACCATTAGAAGAAAATTGTTAGCAGTTTTGTAAGATATGATTTGTTAGTTCTCATGTAGATTTGTTTTCTCTCTTTGGTAACATTTAAGAGACCACACTTATTTTTATAAGTGCAAGAGTCTGGAATTCTGTGAGTATCTACTAGTGATAGCTCGGACACATGGTTTTGTTATTTACAACAATGTAAATCTTAAACGAGTAGTAAAGAAAGCTATTACTTAGCACGAGTGTCCTAGTCACCCTGATCTGTTCTGATGTGCTGGCATCAGCGTTAAAGATTTGCACATTTGGCGGTTAATTGTTGTTTTTTTTAAGATTTATTTTTTTTTATTATTCTATGCCCTACCCCCATTTTTTGTGCTTCCTGTCTGTTCTCTGTGTCCATTAATTGAGTGCTCATCTTTTTTTTTTTTACGAGGCACTGGGAACCGAAACTGGGACTTCCCAGGTGGGAGGGAGCCACCTCCATTTCCCACTTGTGTTTCTCATTGTATTTCCTCCTTGTGTTTCTTTATTGCATCATCTTGTTGAGTCACCTTGCCACGCCAGCTGTTGTACCAGCCCATTGCATCAGTTCGCTGTCTTGCTCGTCTTCTTTAGGAGGCACTGGGAACCAAACCCAGGACCTCCTGTTTGGTAGGCAGGCTCTCAACTGCTTGAGCCACAGCAGCTTCCCCAATACTTGTTTGAAAACTAAGATGGTGGCAAGAAAATTCGCAGGTCATTTACTCCTACTCATGTATTTCCTCCTAAGCTATATACCTCCAAACCTGTATGTTGAAAAAGAAAATGCAAACTTTTGTCCTCTCCTGAGTTCCTTCCTTCTTCCTGCTTCCCCACTATATTATGATATAATATTGTTCAGAGCATCATAGTCCAATTAAAATGAAGGCATCCCTCTTTGCCCACAGCTAATTCACTCAGGAGGAAATGGTGGGTACGATGTTTTGAATACGAAGAGCCTGAATCCCTTTAGTTACATGGCAAAAAAAAAATGTGTAATATGTTCCCAGCTCAAACTAAAGCCCGATCCTTTAGATCACTAAAATCCTCTGAAATGCCTATGTAATCATCTACAAGGATTTCTGCCTAACATAAAAGCACTTGAAACCCCAAATATCTCCTTTTGTAACCCATAAGAAAGCTCTACAGTGTGCACATCCTTGTGGACACTCCCCCAAGGTCCCTGCATGCCTCCCTCTCACACTTATATTGTCACTTTTTTTCTCTTTAGGAGGTACCAGAGATTGAACCCAGGACCTTGTGTGTGGGAGGCTGGTGCTCAACCACTTGAGCTACGCCCACTCCCCTTGTCTTGTCACTTAAAACTTCCTCTTCCTCTGTGGACCCTCTGCACCTCTCAGATTCACATGCTTTCTTCACAGGCGTGTCCACTTTCTTAACAACGTGAGGCAGATGACTGTGATATTGTACAACACATTTAAATAACGCAGGCATGACTCACAATCCTGTCAAGAAAATAATTGAGAACGGGCCCTGCAGGGTAGCAGCCTTTTAATTGGGATAGGGGAAAGCATTTTAAGTCACTGTAGGAACTATTAGAATAGTGAAAGCTCAGAGAGTGAGGGATATGTGTAAATAAATTGAAGACTAAAATGATTTCAAGTTTTATTTTAACCTCTTGATATTTGCCTGAGAGTAATTCGACTTCCTTGGAATTTGTTGCATTATTTCCTTGCATATAGAAAAGTCTGGTTGACTTAATACATGGTGTTAGGTCTTTAACACTTTTTTTCCCCTAACACACACACAAACACAAATGCTGATTTTCCTCCCATTTGCTTTGGATGACAGAGGAACTCTCGGACTTGGCCATATTACTCAATTAGGAATCTAAATAGAGAAGCTATTGGAATAATCCAGTCCATTCATTTCCCCTCAATCGCCCTAAATGAAACGTCAGGCTAATTGGAACCTTCTCGTTGCCAAGTACAGCTCAAGAAGCTGGCACGCGCCACTCTGTGCTCCCCGAGTCCTTACAGTTTGCTGTCATTTGATAATTGTGGGGGGGGAACTTCTTTGGGTCAGACAGGATGGAACAAATAGGCATGTGGCTACTGCCCACAAGGAACCCAGGCTTTGGGATATGGGCGGCTTGGTGGTTCCCTAACTGAAATTCACGTGGGAGGCAGTGGGCGCAGCACCCTCGAGTTTGTGCACTTGAGTCCACGCTGGTCATGCCAGGTCTCCCATCGGTTTTTTAGATCTAGATGGAAGAATAGAAAATGTTTGTGAGTGCAGTTGACTTTTGCAAGGAGCCCCCGACAGGTTGTGTTTTTATTTTGTTTGTTTATTTTCAGAGGAATGTATTAGAAGAGGAAAACTTCCCCTACCCAGGATAAGGATGCTACATTCACATTTGGAGGTGGGACACGGGAAAACAGTAACTCCAAATTCCTTTTGCGTTTCGCTAGTCCGATTCTAAAGGAAGGTTTGTGTTATTCTGCACATTCATTTGGGTGTTTCCAGTCTGTTGTGTCTCTGCCAGCAGGCATCTGTGGGCCAGTAGTGGAAGCCTATTGTCTTTGCAATATGACTCGGGGAGAGTGTAGACGACAACGTAAACCACTGTCCATGCGGTGCAGCAGTGCTCCAAGATGTACTCACCAAACACAACGAATGTGCCACGATGATGAAGGAGGTTGCTGATGTGGGAGGAGTGGGGGGAGCGGGGGGGGTATATGGGGACCTCATATTTTTTTAATGTAACATTTAAAGAAAAAATCAAGAAGGAAAAATAAATACGTAAATGGATTGATTGCCAACCACTATTCCCTGTGGAGCTTTGCTTTCTTCTAAGGTGAAGGGCTGGCTTGCCTTAAGAAGTAAGATGAACTCAAAGGTAATGGACCTAGAAGTAGAGGTGAACGTATTTAGATATTTTTCAGTGGCCATAGGCATGGAGCCTTAAAATGTCACGTATCAAGAGGGAAAAAATTAGGGACTCCCAAGCCGCACAACAGCTTTCCTGTTCTAGCCCTTTCTCGCATCCTCTACACCCCTTACCAGTCTCTTTCCTTTCTTCCAAGTTCTGCCTAAAATCCATTTCTACCTGCAAGCAAATTAACAACCACCAACGCCCCTCACCACACAGGGATAAAGGGACCAAGGCTGGGAGGGAAAGATGCTTTCTCCGTGATGATTCTTTGTCTCTTTCACAATAAAGCCCGATATTAAAGCGGAGAGGGGAAAATGACCCTTAGAAAGAGATGCATAAATCAGTACAACCTGGTGTGGGACACTCTGTTCCCGTTGTGAAATCTGACATGTGCCTGAGAGGAAAGCACATTTGTTTGCTTAATTTGTATGTTCTCGGTTCACATTACCACCGTAGATTTAAGTCTAAACTGCTAAGAGAAATCAGAAATACTTACGCTGTGTTTTTTGAACGGATGTTTTCTGCTGTCAGTAGAACAGTATTCTCGCTACACTGAAGGGGGAAATCTCGGAGCAATAAACCCTGAACCTCATTTCAAAACCAGTCTTTGTAAATTATTGACTGATCTTTGCAAAAGCTCCTGACTTTTTTTCTTTGGCGGACCCTGAATATATATGTAATTGGTATATTTTTAAGACGTGCAGTAGAGTTGCCTGTGGAACCCTACAATCAGCAGATAGTTAGAATCCCCATCATGGACAAACTCTGCCCAGAAACAGGTCAGACTTGTTTTCATTTAAAAACAAAACAAAAAGACTATGTTTCAGACAGAGCATTGGTTCAGCTTACTTGATCTCACCTGCATGTACTTTTTTTTTTTTTTGAGGCACCGGGAACCAAACCCGGGACCTCCCGTGTGGGAGGCGGGCGCTCAACTGCTTGAGCCACCTCCGCTCCCTGCGTGCCCTTTTAAGGAGTGCAGTAAGGGAGAGTAAGAGCCCCTGCTAGAATAGGAGACCTGACTATCCACAAGACATGAGCATCGATTTTTTACCCCCAGCTAATTAAGCCCACTGGTTTAGGTGGTTGCTCCCAAGCATTTCTCTCTGCCTCCGCCAAGCAGGATGCACATCCGGAGTTAGGATGGGAATAGGAATGGAACAGAAATTCCTGTGGGAATTCTATTCAGTCTGCAGCTCTTAGTTCAGTTGTGGTCTTCTTTACACCCAGTGTTCTTTCACAGCTAAAAGACGCTGTTAAAGCTTTCTATCGCCATCAGCTTTATAAAACGGGCCTGACCCCCTGGGAATCTATTAGTCATAAGGCTTGAAGCAGAAGCTTAAGTTTGCATTAACTAGTTAGAATGTGCAGAGCCCCTGTGGGAAAGCAGTAGTTGTAATTTCCAGGCTAACCATTATTTGAAAAATTTCAGTGTATTATAAGAAAAATATGTCACTCTATGGGAAGAAGTGGCTGAACCTACGAACGTGTCAGCTGCTTCAGCGACGGGAGCTCTGAGAACTGCTGCAAGTTTTTCCCTGTAGTCTCCCCGTCCACGGGGTGGTACGATTCCCAGCCACCGCTTTAAAGGTCCAGCCAGCCAGCGAGAGCTCAGTCTGATGGGCTAGTACTAGTTTGCCACGAACCGACTTTGACCACACTCGGCCTGTTTGTCACTGGTGCTAATTTCTCAATCGGAGCCAAGAATTATGCATGCAGATCTCAGTGGAGATGCGCCCTAATGTTCCAAAGCTGCCTTTCTGGGAAAGGATAGCAATTTGCAAGCATTCAAAAACAGATGATCAGAGGCCGGCTTTCCTTTATTTGTATATCAGCTTACAATTGGTGAAGAAATTAGCTGAGCCAACTTTAAGCGATAACTTGTGTCAGGCTCAGCCATCTCCTAATGGAACGAGGCTGGATCGGGGTACGGTGAGTGTTGGGTCAGAGCAACGGGACCAAATCAGGGGCACAGGAAAGAGAGAGAGAGAATTTTTGCACTGGGGGGTAGGGGTGCCCTTTTGCTTAAGTTATCCCTAAGTTTCCTGCTTCCCCTGCCCATGAGGCTTCCACTCATATACATCACCAGTGATATATATATTAATGAATACTAGTTCTTTTTTTCCTCTTCTAAGAGCTGTCTTCATTAAAAACTTTTACCAAAAAAAAAAAAAAAGGATAAATAAGCATGAGTAAATGGCCAAGGTACTTGATATCTCCAGTGTACGAGTTCAGCCTACCACGAGAATTTCAGATTCAGCACTTTTACGTTAGTGTGTGCTCAGATGCTAAGGATTATGCAGCTCTTCAGTTCTGAACTTGTTGGTTGTATCTTAGTGCATCACCTGTCGCAGCTCAACTGCAGAATTACGAGATAGAACCATAGATTGGCCGCAGGCTGTCGTGATACCAACCAGCCCCTAGAGTTCAGAGATTGTGTGTAGTTGTTGGGACCATTACTGTTCTACCACCCAAAAAAGAACAAAAGTCTTCTTTATGCAAAGGAGATAATGTGACTTTTATTTGGCAAATAAGAAATAATATCCTCAACCAGTGGGGTTTTCTAAACCAAGTTTTGGACCATCGATTCTAGCATAAGTAGATAACATTTTGCGTACGATGAGTGCTATGATTTTCTCCATTACCTGGGTCTGTGACAGGCAAAGTGCGTGTTCCAGGTATTCTACAGGATACCAAGAGGTGTCAAACAGAGCTCAAGCCTTTAGATTTGGCCTTTAAAACCTAATTATACAAAATTTTTAAAAATCTGTCCTTCCAAGCTAGGACAGATTTTTAAAAACTTTTCTATTACGATTTCTCTGAACTTAAAAATGATGCATGTGACAAAAAAAGAATTTTAAAAATGAAAGAAAATTATATATAATGCAAATAATGGCTTCAGAAGTGGACGTTAACAAGCTGCTGTCTAACGTGTAGATGCGGCTTAACTGTCCGCAAGTTGGCGTAGCTATGCTGAAAGTATGATTCCACAGACCAGGATTTTGAACAAAGCATCCTGTATGCCAAACATGATGGTGTTTGAATCACCTTTTTAAACCATTCAAACAAGCGTTCACTTATTGGTAGAATAAGCATTATCGAGTAATACTCTGCTCCAAGCTCTCTGCTGGGCAGAAGGGATTTAACAGGGTACAAGACGCTCATTAGTACAAAACATGATGCTCATTAGTACAAAACACAGTCCATTCTCTGAAGGACCCAATTAATAATGAAACTGATCATGTATTTGATAAATGTGGAGTCTCTCCCTTCTCCTGTGAGAGTTCACCAACTCGCTCATCTTTTCAACAGTATTATCGGTCAGAGTTCCCCCAGAGAAAAAGAACCAGCATCTGTATAAAGAGATTTGTAAGGTTTTGGTTTAGTGGTGTGGGGGGCTGGCTAGGAAAGTCCACATTCTGTAGGGCCAGCAGTCCAGAAGGGCAAGCCGGAATTCTCCAGAAGGAGCGAAGCTGCGGTCCACAGGTGAAATTTTCTTTGTCCTTAAGGAAACCTCACATTTGCTTTTGTAAAAAATTTTATTGGAGTATATATTCATTTATGAACATACATAAACAATAAGTGTGTAGTAAAAGTTGTGAACTTACAAAGCAAACATGCATATCATCCTACAGAGGTCCCATACATCACCCCACTACCTTCACCTTGCATTGTTGTGACACACTTATTATGAACCATGAAAGAGCATCATCAAAATAGTGCTACTGACTATAGCCCTTATCTTACATTTGGTGTGTTTTCCTCCAACCCACCCAATTATTAACACCCTGCATTAGTATTAGATATTTGTTACCATTCATTAGAGAACATTCTCGTGTTTGTCCTGTTAATCACAGTCCATTATTCACCAGTTGATTCCCATTGTTATACAGTCCCATGCTTTGCACAGTCCTTTCAAAGTGGACACTCAGTGTCTCTCATTTTAATCCCAGAGTTGTGCTGTCTTCACCTCAGTTGATTTTAGGACGTATCCATTACTCCAAAAGGAAAAAATTCCATAGCTGTTGCTGCAAAAATCATACACTATCACTGTTAACTATCATCCATATATGATGATACATTAGTTATAATTTTCCCATTTTTCATCATATTTTTAAATTTTGCAATAGAGTAACATTCTTGTATTAATATTATTAACCACGATCTTCACTCACCACAGAAATCATTTTGTTATACAGTCCCTAGACTATTCTCTAGCGTCTTTCAAATGACATTTACATCCCTGGACTACCCCTTTTAGCCACAATCACGTCTATAAATCAGCTGTGTTAGTTACACTCCCTATAAGGTGTTACCATCAACTCTGTAATTAATAGAAATGTCCATACTTTTACATTAAAACCTTATTCATGGCCTTTGGAGTGATTGGGTCAGGCCCATCCAGATTATCTAGGATAATCTTCTTTACTAAAAGTCAGCCGATTATAGATGCTGATCACATCTACAAAATCCCTTCTCAGCACCACCTACGTTAGTGAATAACTGGGTACTGCAGCCCAAGTTGACACATAAAATGACCTTCACAAGCCAGCATCGCAGGTCAGCAGGTAACAAGGAACTTTTAGTAGATAATTGCCATGGGGAATAAAAAAATTTAAGCGGTTTTATTGAGATATATTCCCATACCAGACATTCCATCCAGAGTATACATTCAGTGGCTTTGAGTAGGATCACACTGGAGTAAAATTTTAATGAGACCGATTCCTTGGTGGGCCCTCCAGTGGATCTTCAGATTCCCAGTCTTTGGTGTTTGTGACCCACAGTGGAATTTCTGATGGAAGTAAGCTGTATTGTTAAGAGACACTCTGAAAGGACACGGAATCATGCGCACTATTTTTGTCCGTTGCCTCGATTGAAAGACTTCCTCTGGGCATGTGGCTGTTGGGGCATCTTTAATTTAGAGCTCATATTGGCAAAAAGAATGTATGTGCAGATTTTACCCAGCAGTGTAATTGCATTTGAGTTGGTCACTTGGGTCTCCCCCAAGCTCTGACTGTTCTGCAGGCTCAGGGGTCGAGGGAAATATGGCGGGGAAAGGGGGGCAACATTTGAAAACTTTGACCCACAGCTGACTTTTTTTTCTTTTAATAGAATGCCTCAGAATCCCTACCCACCCACCCCCAGAAAAGCAAAATAACAAGGTTGGCAGTACAAAGAAAGAAAAATACTTATTTAGTCAACGTCTTTAAATGAGGTTGTGCTCCAAAAATTTTGTCTTTTCAACAATTTCAGAAACTGGTGAAAGTTTATCCCCACCTTACCACGGAAATTACTCAAGATCCATCCTGAAGTTAATGACTATTCTTTGCCTGGATTGTATCTGCAAGACTCATCTGTGTGTATGGCAAAGGGCAGCAATGTGTCACACGTTTCTGAAACTTCGCTAACCAAATTAGCAATCCTCTCTAAGGATGATTGGGATGATCTACTTTTAGCAGGAAACTGGAGAGTTTTGGGGACCAGATAATATTGACAGAGTCACAAGTATGTCACTTATGCCTTGCCTTTCTATAGAAAAACATCATTAATATTGCATTTCCTTCAGGAAACTGCAGGATTACCAATGCAGCATACACCCACACTGCAAAAGCACTGCAATTGATTTTGCTTGGAATACAACTAAGGATTATCAGGAAAAAATAATTTAAGCCCTTCATATTCATATGTAGAAAACTACTTAAAGGAAATAAATTTATCACACTTGATGTAGTTCTCATTAGCTGTAGCAGAAGTCGGCCCTGATTTTACTTTTAAACTTTGTCTTGTTTAATTGTCAGTTCTCAATAAATTGATTCTCCCATCCCTGACATTCTGCCTCCCAGGAAAAAAAAAATCTATTAACTAACTGGCTGGCTGCCATGCTAGAACGTTTGTGTTGCTCCCCATATCGTACGCATTTATGTTTGCCATCTGTGCCCTGATGGGAAATTCTGTGTTAATCCAGAAGATGAATTTTGCACATTGAGTATCAAATGTTAATAGCTTTAAAAATATTGAATCTTTCTTTCGCATCAAATTAGGAGGTTTACTCTTCACATCCAGAAATGATATCCAAATTATTTTGTTTGCTTCCATCTTTTTTTTTTTTTTTGCAGCAAGTTTTTTATTTGCTTTTCAAAGCTTGCAGGTTGGATTAAACTTTCCATTATATTTCAATGCAGTCAGATATAATTGCAACTGGCGGACAATGGGAGTCCCACATAGATGATTGGTGAGGTGACTGTATTGTTTTAAATCCCCTTACATAGACGCCTGGGGTCCTTCTCATCTTTTTTTTGTATTTTGGTAGCTGCCATTTAGAAAACGAAGGAAAGAAAATTCTTCACTTTTATATTCTTTTATATTCCTCTAGTACTATCTCTGTTAATATCTTGATGTATTTGCCAGAAGTTGTTTTTTTTCCCTACATCTCATTTTCAATATTATAATACTCATACTGCATATAAAATTGGTTTGCTGCCTTTCATTTTAAATCATCTCATAAGGGCCTTTCAGTGTTGTGGAATTAACTTCAAAATCACTGTTTTGTTTTTGTTTTTGTTTTTGTTTTACTTTTTATTTTGAAAAATTATAGCATCACTGGAAGTTGCAAAAGATAGTACAAAGAACTCCAACCCCACCTTGACCCAGTTTTCCTCTAACTATAGTACAATATTAAAACATTTGGCACAGTCTACAGACCTTATTCCCATCTCGCCAGATTCACATAAACTCTTTCCTGCTTAGGTATAGTTCTGTGGAATTTCATCATGCAGGTAGATTTGGGAAATACCAGCACAGTAGCACAGCCAAGAACCAGAACTGACCCATTGCCATGGACAGCCTCCAGGCCCCCCTTTTGTAGTCACGCTCACCCCCATACAGCTCTCCACCCCCCCCCCCCCCCCCCGCTGGCAACCATTTGAAGAGGGCTGTAGAGATGGAGTCATGCATCCTCTAATCTCTTGAGATTGGCTCTTTTCACTCAGCCTAATTCTCTGGCCATCTGTCCAGGTTGTCGCATGTATCAACAGTTTCTTCTTCTTTATTGCTAAGTGACATTCAGTGGTATGATGTGCTGCAGTTTGTCTAACCTCTCACCTGTTGAAGGACATCTGGGTTGTTTCCAGTTTCAGGATATTATTGAATAAAGCCTTTATGAACATTGGTTAACAGGTTTTTGCACGAACATTGTTTCCATTTCTCTGGAATAAATACCTAAGATGGCAGTTGCTGGCTGGTTGGTAAGTGCTGCATTTTGTAAGACACTGCCAAACTATTATCTATTCCCACCAGCAATGTATTAGAGATCCACTTTCTCTGCACCCTCCCCAGCATTTGATATGGTCACTGCTTTTTGTTTTTGTTTTGGTCATTCTGATAGATGTGCAGTGATTTTGCATGTCCCTAATGGCTAATGATGTTGACCATCTTTCTACACGCACGGCAAATTACGTGGATAACTTCTTTGGTGAAGTGTCGTTTTATTTCTTTTGTCCGTTTCCTGATTGGACTGTTTGTCTTATTTTACTGGTGAGTTTTGAGTGTTTTTTATATATTACAGATACAAAACCTTCGTGGGATATATTTTCAGGTCTTCCATTCTGTAGCTGGTCTTTTCATTGTCTTAACAGGGTCATTGTAGAGCAAAAGTTTTCATTTCGATGAGGTTCAGTTTACCAATTTTACCTTTTGTGGATCATGGTCTTGGTATCACATGTAAGAATTCTTCACCTAGCCCCTTGTCCTGAAAGATTTTCTCCTGTTTCTTCTAAACGTTTTTATAGTTTCATGTTTTACATTTAAGTTCCTGATCCATTTTCAGTTTATTTTTGTAAAAGATGTTGAGTTTCACTTATGTGCCTATGAATGGCCAATTGCTGTGGCACTGTTTGTTGAAAAGACTGCCCTTCCTCCATTGAATTGCTCTTGCACTTTTGTCAAAAATCAGTTGGGTGTCCTTGTGTGCATCTATTTCTGGGGTCTCCATTCTGTTTGATGGGTGAATGTATGTGTTCCCCTGCCAGTACCATCCCGTCGTGATTACTGTGTCCTCTTAGGATGTCTTCACATCAGGTAGAGTTATTCCTCCCACTTCATCCTTCTTTTTTTAAAAAAAAATGTTTTAGCAATTCTATGTCTTTCACTTTTCCAGATACATTTTAGAGTAAGCTTATCTGTAACTATCCACAAAAACACCTAGCTCAGATTTTGATAGGAATTTCATTATACCTACAGATGAATTTGTGGACAATGGACATCTTTACTGCGTTGAATCTTCAAATCTATGAACATGGACATGTCCCCTTCCAGTTTAGGTGTCCTTTAATTTATTTCAGTAGTGACCTGTAATTTTCAGCAAACAGGTACTGCACCTGTTTGGTTAGCTTATTCTTAAGTATTTCATTTTCTAGGAATGATTGTAAATGACACAAATTTCATTTGGTGGATGTATCATAATTTACTTAATCCCAGTTTCTTTACTTGTATACGTAACATCACAACTTCCCATATTTAAAGTCTTTTGATAAAATCTCAGGATTGAGGTTCCTGGGTAAGAAGGTATGAGCCTGCTCTACCTCTTTGGAGGCCATGGCACTTAGGAACAGGAATAAAAGGAGCCTTTCTCTTCAGTGCTCACCTGTCTGGCTGGGAAGACCTGGTGCTTTTTGCAGTGGCGTTTTTTCCAACAACATTGGCAGTATAGTGCTTTATATCCTTTACTTCATTGTGACCAATGACTCTTTATTGTAATTAATCTACAGTTCTTTATAAGGCACAATTATTGCTTTCCCCAAAATATGTCCTTATCCTACAAGCTCATCCTCATGTTAAATTGGGCTGCGCTCTTTCTGCCCACTCATTTTATGTTCTACCTGCAGTCTACACTTGATCTTAGCCAAAAGACCGAGAATGGATTCTACCCGCAATAGAAAGATTTTGCTGTACCCGCTCTCATCCAGGTGACGGGGTGACCGAGCTCTGCTTCTGGGGGGGGAGTGGTGTACTTTACCTCTCTCTTGTGTCCTAGAAAGGGCTACCAGTGTTTTGTTTCCTGTCCCTAAACATACACAACCAATCCAATGTCCACATAGAAGAGGTGGCATTGGATTGGGAAAAGTGGACATGGTGGCTGATGGGTATGGGGAAAGGCAGGAAGAGATGAGAGGTGGAGGCGTCTTTGGGACATGGAGCTGCCCTGGATGGTGCTTCAGAGGTAATCACCGGACATTGTAAATCCTCACAGGGCCCACGGGATGGAATGGGGGAGAGTATGGGCCATGATGTGGACCATTGACTATGAGGTGCAGAGGTACCCAAAGATGTACTTACCAAATCCAATGGATGTGTCATGATGATGGGAACGAGTGTTGTTGGGGGGGGGAGGGGGGTGGGGGGGGGCTGAATGGGACCTCACATATATATTTTTAATGTAATATTATTACAAAGTCAATAAAAAAAAAAAAAATTCCCTGAGAAGACTTCCCCAATCCATGGCGATCCGTTTTAATAATTATCATTGTGCATTTGTGGACCATTAAAAATCTATTCCTAAGGCAACTTTTTTCTTTGCACAAACCAAATGGCCTTTTTCTAAAGCAGTGCTGCTTGCAGAGCTGTTCAGTGGGTCTGCACCTGGTGTATACTCTTTCCTCTGCTTGCTAGAGGCAAAAATTAATCTCCCTGATCCTTAGTTCTGAGTCAAGTCTCATTCCAGTGGATGTCTGAATGATCAAATTACTACAGTTCATTGTTTTTGTGTAATCATTCCCTATCTGCCTTTAAGTTAAGCCTACTTTGCCACTTATTCCTGGGCAATTCCATACTTTCATTACAATTTCCACCTTTGACTTAAATGCTTCCAAGGACAAATTTACAGTAATGGTCTTCCCAGTATATCAAGGATAGCACAAATAATCTGCTTAGACTTGAGATTCTCATATTTTCTTTGAGAATATTCTTTTCCCTTTTGAAGTTTCACACCTACCCACTGGTCCGTAGCCTCAGATGTAAAGAAACTTGTCTTAATGGTTTTGGAGAAACTTTGGTTGCACACACCTCATATTCTCTTTTTAGATAGAAATAAAGCAAATCTCCATAGTTGCACTTGTAGCTAGATTTTCTACCTCTAATTATGTAGTCCTGCTATGACTCTGAAAACTTTTGTTAGATAAAAATATTTAGATATAGGAACAAAAACTGGCTAAATGCAGCAGTGAAAATTGACCATCTAACTATCACAACTGGTTTAGCACATTTTAAATATATATAATATATAGTTTTAAGTAGTGAAGATGCAAGGTTTTTAACTGATTGTAGTTACAGAGAGATTTGAAATAGGAAAATAATTTAGTGTAAATGAAAAGCCCTCCTGGTACAAAGTTACTGACAACCAGTTATTAATCAGATAATTTTTCACTCTATCTTAATTAATTCATCATTTTTAGTCTTTTTTTATCAAAAGTATCATATTAATTAACAAATCATTCCAATAGTCATATTTACACTGTTGATTTGGAAAAAGATCTAGGATATCATGTAAGAAATTTGTAGATAATTAAGGGTCTCAGAGAAGATGATATTTATTTAAATTGTATTTTCCTTTTCTCATACATAATATGAAATTTGACCTGGTAAATTTCACTGGGATATGATTACAATGTATCATTCCTTAATTATACTAATGACATAGTATATCATGTTTTAGGTTTTTCATTTGTGATTTAAAAGTTTACCTTATCAATTTTCTCTTCTATCTTGGTGCATGCTATATTTAATACTGTACATCCCAAAATCAAAGTAAAAGTGTTCTAAGTATAAATAAGGAAAAGAGAAAAATGTAATTTCCCAAGTCAGAGATGACTTATTAGCATACATAATTTCTTATTCAGTACACACCAGGTGTGCAGCCTGGTGTCATATTATCCTCTGTGGGACTTGCCTTTTGCATTATTTTTGAAGCTGTGCTAAAGAATTAAGATTTATTTAGTCCCCTTTAAACCAGAGGCAGACAACCCACTGTACCAGAACAGATCCTATTCCCATATGAAGCTAATTGTTCCAAAAGGAAACTTATGGGAGGCTTGCACCCAACATGGATAAATTTTCCATCCACTTTCAGTTTCGAGCCTCTTTGAAGATCATTTAGTGCATCTTAACAAATTAACACCTAGTAGATAATGACTTTCTCACCCTCCTGATAGACATGAAATTACTCTTTATAATGCAAATCATTGCAGGTAATTTTGAGGATCTATGGATGAATTCAACTGATCTACTTAGAGCCTGAAGCACCATATCCAAATACCTGTGCCTCTCCTTACCATTCACAGTATTTCACAATATGCCCTTGGGGAGAGTAAAGTTTGGGGCAACTCATTAAAATTAACCCACCCAGAGAGAAAAACTTGTTATAAGTACTTGGGAGCTTGCAGCCTATATGTCTTTAAGATGTTCTAACCCTCATTCTTTGCAACTCTTCACGCACCTACAAAAATGTTGTTCCATCAATCAGCATCATTTACAATCACAGCTTTTAGAGAGTCCAATTGGCATAGACTGGGATGTATTAAAATACCAGCAGACCAAGCAGCTGCTGGAAGGGAAAATAACTTGAGAGGAACAACAGGCAAGTGGGGGGAACAGGATGAAAAGCTTTAATTTTAAAACAGAGGGAAGTGGATGTGGCTCAAGCAATTGAGCTCCTGCCTACCACATGAGAGGTCCCAGGTTTAGTTCCTGGAGCCTCCTAAAGAAGACTAGCAAGACAATGAGCTGGCATGATGGGCAGGCGGGGTGAACTGATGCAACAAGATATGCAACAAGGACACACAAAGAAGGAGGACAATGAGAGACACAACAAAGCAGGAAACTGAGGTGGCTGAAGCAATTGAGCCCCTCTCTCCTACAGGGGAGGTCCTAGGTTCAGTTCCCAGTGCCTCCTAAAGAGAAGACCAGCAGACACAGAGAGCACACAGCGAATTGACACAGAGAGCAGACAGCAAGCATAGAACAACAAGGGGGGGATATAAAGAAATAAAATAAATCTTTAAAAAATTAGACGGAAAAAATGTTAACAGTGGAAAAATTGATCTTGCCTCAATAACAAAAATTAACGAGGCTATAGGGAAGGTAGAGGGGCAAGGTTTGAATTGCGATAAAAAGAGAGAAGAAAGAAAATAAATGTTTGAATTTAAGTTGTTTTGTTGTCTCTCATCTCTTCTTCCTCTGGTATCTTCATTTAGTGCCACTCTGTTATAAAATCTTGCATTTAATTCCGTTTAAATAGCCAGGGGTCTTCAGTGAGTAGCATAAGCATGATTTCCTTATGAAGGAAGGCTGTTAGCTACCAATCCATTCCTTGCTTTTGATATTGGGTTTGTGAATTACTTTTGTCTTCCACCTCACTTTTTTTGGTAAGAAAAAGAAAAAGCAAGTTTCCAGAATGGATGAGAAAATAGAGCTCAGACATGTTGTCGTACATTTCCATCCCTCCAGGAAGTGCCACTACCTCCAGTTGAACATCACGTCAAATAGATCATCTTTAGTTCAAGCACTGAAAGTTACTGAGATTAGAAGACAGATCTTGAATAGCCGAGTCAGTCTTTTGCCCTCTATTCAAGTGTATTGTATCACACTCCTGAAATTTCAGAGCTTCTACTGTCTTGACATTTCATCCAACATTTTCCGTCTCCTTTCCCACACCATGTCCTCTTTGTTTCCCTTACTCCTATGATTTCGTGATGGTTTTCTTCTCTAAATAAAGCCCTCCTCGTTTTACCTGAATGTCACCAAGTGCCGATACAATCAACCTGATTCCAGCTCTTCCTGATGGTGGCACTGCTGTATTAAATGCCCTTCAGAAATGGAGAGGAAACTTTCTGCAGAAATGGTTTCATACGAAATTGTTTTAAAATGGCAGCCAGTCCTTTAATTTCATTTCATGTTTGCTCACACCAGAAAACAGACACATTTGCCAAAACCTATAAAGGGCAATTTAAATGGCAGAGAAGATGCTGGAACTCATTAGCTGTTACTTCTAAAAAAAATTTCCTAGGTCCTGGTTGATGCTGGTATTGTTTGGAGCTTGTGTTAAAGCTTCTGGTTTTGTTTCTGCTCCTTGGGTTTCCTGGAATTCGCCACCTAATCTGTATAAAAACTGAGGTTCCTTCTGGCTCCCAGAATCCATGATTCAGAGGTCTATTTTTTACTTTGTATTAGCATTAGAAATCCAAACACCCTAGTCTAAGACGTTTGTAGTGAGCTGCATATGGTCACTGGTGCAGTCAGCTTTATGGTGACAGAGACCAAAACTCTGCAAGTCATGAAGAGTTGGCACTCTTTGATGGCACATGAGCTTTCTAGGAGAGATTTCCTCGGTAGACCTACTTCTGAGCACTTAAGGGGCTCCACTTTCTTTGCTTTCTGGAAGAGACAGTGTTTTAGTCTGCTAGGCTGCCAGAATGCAGTATACCAGAAATAGGTTGACTTTTACAATGGGGATTTATTAACTTCCAAACGTATAGTTCTCAGGCTGTGAAAATGTCCATATCAAGGCATCATCAGATGATACTTTCTGCCCAAAGATCAACTGCCGGTGACCCTGGGCTCCTCTGTCACATGGCCAGGCACATGGAGGCACCTGCTGGTCCCTCCCTTCTCTTTAGGTTTCATTGCTGTCAGCTCCTGGCATCCACAGCTTTCCCTCCACTTCTGTGACTTTGTCTCTTAGCTCCTGTGACTTTCCCTCTGTCTGACTCTCCATATTCATCCCATTTATAAAGGACTCCAGTAAGAGGATTAAGATCCACCCCGGGTCCCACCCCAACTGAAGTCACCTCATCCAAAGGTCCCATCTACAATAGGTTCTTACGCAGTGGGAATGGATTCACTCTGAGGACATGATTCTACTCTAAAGCCTCAAACTACCCCAGCAGATCAAGCTATTTAGTGTATCTTCTTTAACAACATTCCTGAATTTCCATTCTAACAAAAGAGTATACTCCACTGTGACCATCTTTCTTGCTAAAAACAAAAAAAACAAACAAAACACAAAAACTAAAAAGTACAGGATAAAATACCTTATTTTAAATGTTTAAATGCATTGGCAGTAGGGAAGTTAATACGTAATACTCAGAGGCCAAACCTATGTTAAAGCAAGAGCCCAGAGAAGAAGACTATTGAATCTGGCTTTCTCCTCAAGGGCAGTCAACAAAACTGGTGAATTTGAGGTTGGGTTTTCATAGCCTCACAGGGCAGAGGGAATGATGACAAAGCCTGGGGCTTTCCCAAGGTGTACCCCCTAGCCCCCACCCATGCATTAATATTTTATTTTTAAAACAGTATGTAAATATTATATTTTATGATTTTTTAAATAATATTTCTTTTTAAATGTTTTAATGTTTTTTAATCACCCCTCCTTGTGACTTTTTGCATACTCTCTGTTCTCTGTGTCCATTCACTGTGTGTTCTTCTGTATCTGTATTTATTCATTTTATTTCCCCTCCCCCCTTGAAGCTTGCTTCCTGTCTGCTCTCTGTGTCCATTTCACTGCACACTCTTCTGTGTTTTTTGCTTGTCTCCCATTTTCGTTGTGTCACCTTGCTGAGTCAGCGCTCCACTGTGCTTTCGGGCCAGGTGGTGCACCGTGGCATCTGCAGGCTAGGCAGCGCTCCGTGGCACTTGCAGGCTGGGTAGCTCTCTGCAGTGTGCAGGTGAGCCTACCTTCACAAGGAGGCCCTGGAATGTGAATCCAAGGCCTCCCATACAGTAGAGGGGAGCCCAACTGATTGAGCCACAGCCGCTTCCCTATTTTAATGATTTTGACAGAAAAACTTACCAAATAAGCTGGCATTAGCTCAGAGGAGAGAAAGGCCAAATAGCTGTAACTAGTCTCTCTCTGGCCCATTTTCATCAATGTGTTTCCAACTGAGCCTCTTAAAACAGTTTCTGAAATACCTGCAAGGGAATTTCTGTAGTCAATCAGAATTTCAGAAGCACTTCAACAGGGATTTTTAAAATTCATTGTCACAGATTATTTTGTCATATATTAATGCTATTTAAGCAATTTATTTCTCCAGTTTTTAGCTCTCACCTTAGAAAAATCTTTGATATTCTTGCTTGTGGAGTAAGCATCTGACCATGGTATTAGCTTCTCTCCCAAAATGTACTGTAATATTTAAAAATACTTACAGGAGTTATGCTAGAAAACAAATGTTTAGTACTACGTTGTTCTGAGTATAGCGAGGAGCTGTATAAAACGACAGCTTCCCACTGAACTGAGAGGGATACATCAGACCAAAGAACAACTCAGACAAGTACAGCTTGGCAAGTAAATGAATATTTTTTAGGGGCCTTACATGAGGTCTTTATCCTCAGTGGCAGGAGGAGAGATGACAGTTCCAAGCTTGAAATGAGAGGAGCCTTTTATAATGTCTGTTCATGTGCAGATGGGGAAGGCTTGTGAGGGGCAGCAGGACTTCTAAAGAATGCAGTGTTCTGACAGATAACCTTTACCCAGCTTCTTACTGTTCAGAAGTTATGCATTTACACTAACTATGTGGGAAATCTATTGACATGAATGTAATCAACAGAACAGATATTATTGCAGGTTTCTAGGAGAAGAGGTCAGACATTGAGGTACAAACTTACTGATCGGTCATGAGTTAGGAAACAATCATTCCCAAGGCTTGCTTTTTAACTATGTAAGAATGGAATGTTGTTGCAAGTAGAGGGTGAGAAAACTGGAAGGGTTGGGGAAGAAAATGCAAAACCAAACCTGCCATAGATATGTATAGGAATTAGGACCAGACTTTATTAATTTAAAGGAATAGCATTAAAACTCATAAAACTTTTGATATAATCCTTGAAAGAGTTCTAGATAGAATGACCTTCCTCATAAGAGACAAAATGCACTTATTTCAAAATAAGACCTGAAAATAATATTTTAATTCTAATGGCCCTTTATAACAATAGCCAAGAAACAATTCAGGAAATAAGATCATGCAGAAACAGGGTAGAAGCAGGTATCCTGGGCGTGTCCCCCGCCCCCCTTCCATTGCCTCTGTCTTCTACTCACATAAGCATTGCACTCTAGCTTTCCCCCCCACCCTAGTTCTCCGAAAAAAGAACAAAGTTAAATACCCTAAGGCAAGTTCAGAACAAAATAACACTGTGAAAGCAGAACTCTCAAGCCTGAAATGTTATATTTTGGTGGATTTTTTTCTATTGATATTTAAGATTCTTTGCTGTTAAAGACCTTATTGATTTTAAATGATAAAGTAACTGTATTACAGTGTTACCTAGGAAAATACTGGGGTCTTTAAATGCTGTTCTTGGAGCTGAAATTGGGACTGTGCTTTTGAAACGTTTACTTTCATTGCTTTGACAGCAAGGATCTGCACAAAACTCGAAATGTTATGAGAGTTTGGTGTCTAAACCTTTGATTTAAAATGTTAAGGCAATGACTTGAGAAGGTGAAAAACCGAAATGGAAGGCGGGGGTGTGGTAGAAGCAGAAGGCAGCCTGGGGTGCCGATTTGAATGTTCTTAGAAAAGTGTGCCGCCAGCTTCAGGGATTGGGTTTACAAGGAGCAGAGAATGCTTCTGGGAACCCCAAGATACTAGAGCTCTCAGCCAGGCTTTTGTCACCATAGAGCACTTGCTGGGGGCTAGCAGGCAGGGTGCCTGCTGACCCTCCTGGCCCCCCCTCTGAACAAATGTAGCCGGGTCAGAGCTGGGCAAACCTGCCTAATGTAGGATTTGCTAAAGCAGGAGGTGCACGGGCTGCTGTCGTGACAGGTTGGGTGGGCTCAGGTGCCACAGCTGTGGGTCTCTGGTCCTCTGAAATGAGCTGCAGAAGAGAACGGATGCTCTGAAATCAAGAAACGTATGTTAGAGTATGGATTAGAGTGGACTTGGTGTTCTGCTGGGGAACTATTGTGATTAGTAAGGGAAGAAATTGTAGCATTGATGCGGAGAGGGTGGCCACAGTGGCTGCTGATGGTCAGGAGAGGGAAGAAGAGATATGGTGTGGGGGCATTTTCGGGATTTGGAGTTGTCCTGGGTGGTGCTGCAGGGACAGATGCTGGACGTTGTGTGTCCTGTCGTGGCCCACTGGGTGGACTGGGGGAGAGTGTGGACTACAATGTGGACCACTGTCCATGTGCTGCAGCGGTTCTCCAGAATGTATTCGCTGGGGGCAGTGGATGTGCCACAATGATGGAAGAGGTTGTTGATGGGGGAAGGGTGGTGTGGATGGGGTAGGGGTATATGGGAACCTCATATTTTTTTAATGTAACATTTAAAAGAAAATAAAAAATAAAAATAAAAAAAAGAAACATATGCATTGCCGTGAAGTGTGGCTCAAGGAAGAGATGCGATGGTCAAAAGGCAAAGCCCCCTTTTGTCACCTCCCTCTGACAACCATTTTCAGGGACCCCCATAGTCTCTTACACACACTCCACCTTTGTACGTTGAGTGTTACTCTGCATTTCATAGTGTGACAGTTCATGTATTCTGTATTACCCGAAATGAAGTCACAGAAAGATTTGATTCAGCAAACTATTACCATTTTATTAACCTAGGCGTTGCCTTAGTATAGCTGCAGGAGTGAAGTTATTTTAGGAGGAAAATTGAAACTTTGAGTGTCTATAAGTTGAGGATGTTAATGAGTCCAGTGCCGTGAGATTAGTTTATTAACAGAAAGGGGCACTTTATTGTTAGTTGAGGGACAGCTTATCTTTCTTCAAATACTGAAAAGTCAGTGGGAGAAAAGGACAACATAAGTTTTTATAGGGCTCTGGAGAATTTCTCTGAATGTCAAGGTTTTGGGCTTTATTTTCTAAGTGGGAAATTGAAGTCTGTTGTAGGCACACTCAGTGCCATTTTTCTTGTACGAAGCACAGTAAAGTGACACATGCAGGGCCAGGCGGTCTTATTTTATTCTTCTTCTCCATGTTGTAAATCAGAAGATGTCCTTACAAAAACTGCATTTGTCTCCCCTCGCTGAAGTGGCCCTGTAGTTCCAGAAACTTTGAGGTAGAAAGCTGTAATGCCTTCAGGTATGAACTCCCTTCTCCACCCCAAAAGATGGTGGGTATATCACATCTACTGGCTGGTCCACATCCGCTAGCAATTTTACTTCTTTATTCAAGAAGTAATGACAAGGCAACTACATTCTAATTCGTTTTCTTCTAACTGATTTCATGTAAACCTCCTTAACTGACCAAAGAGATCCATTTTGTCTCTACTCTTTGTCTATGCCAATAGAAAAGCCATTGTTTTTACAAAATGGCAAATGATGCCTTAAGATATGAAAATCAAAGTGGTTTTCTTTTAACCACCCAATGGGAAAGTAAAGAGAACTCCATAGACCACTGACCTGGGAAATGAGGTTTTGCAGCTCTTCTTGACTTTTATAGGTATGTAATATTTGTTAAATGGAGAGACCAAAATAATACAATTTCTAAAATTCTGTTTTAAGATGCAGAAATGTGTAACATTTTAGATACCACTGTAATGTAAATTACTGTTAATATTTCATTTTTAAGTGGCTGTTCTTTGATTAAATGGTATAGGGAGAAAGTATGATGTGGGGGTTCAGGCTTGAATTGAAAATCCAACTCGTAACATGGGACCTGAGTCAGAATAAAGTCTCCACTTCAGAATCTTCTTAAGGAATAAATGAAGTAATGTACAAAAAGTCTCTTGTGCCCAGTCGCTATTATTTGATGAATTTTTTGTTTTCTGTTGTTGTTTTACGTATGGTCAAAAAACATGTATTTAGAGTTCGCCGGCTGGATTCAGTTTAGATGATCCCAATTTTGTTGGCAACATCCAAAGCAATCATAGTCAGGAGCCAGGCGAACACATGCCTACTTCTCTCCCTCAGGCCCCGACGAGGTTTGACCTTGGCCGTGTCAATGTCATGGCGCTTCTTCAGAGCCTGTTTGGTCTGGAGCTGGTTGGCCTTGGCATCCACGATGAACACAAGTGGGTTGTTGTCCTCCATCTTCTTCATGGCTGACTTGGTGGTCAGGGGAACTTGGCGATGGCAAAGAGGTCAAGCTGGTTTCTCCTGGGGGTGCTTTGCTGAGGCTATTTGGGCTGTCTTCTGAGACGTGCTGGAAGGTGGGTGACGTGCAGATCTTTTTTTTTTTTTTTGTAGCTGTGGACGCCTTTCAGTCCTGCCTCTTGGCCTTCAGAGCTTTGGCTTTGGCTTCAGTTTTGAGAAGGGCAGGGGCTTCCTTCTTCACATTCTGCGCCATCTTCGCGAAAAGCTTGGCGAGGATTTCGGCAAGCCCATTCAGACGTTTTTCAGACCCAGCTTAAGGCCAGAACTATAATAGGAGATGAACCATCATCTCCTGTTATGGAGATGGATGGATTGGAAAGAGGAGTTGAGAGAAGTACAGAGATAAATTCAAGGGACGCTGGGACGAGAGGGTCAGGCAAAGCACCTACGTTCTGGTTTTTGCATTTCAAATTGCTGGCATTTGGGCTGATAGGTAGACCCTCTTTACAAGGGAAATAATAAATCTTTGGTGACAGGAAGTTCTGGGTGAAATTCATAGTATTTCTGTCAATATTTTCATTGAAAGATGAGGAACTCTTTTTCCTACTGTAAAATCTTGCTTTTGGCCTGGCAGGAAACCTTACCTGGTTGCTTCTTCTGAAATATAATCTGTAGGATGACCACGAGGCATACTTTACTTTAAGTGTGGCAGAAATAACAGAGGTAGCATGAAGAAGAAGAGGAGGAGGAGGAGAAGAAAAAGAAGAGGAAAAAACCTGCAGTTCGCAGCATAGCACTGTAAACTTTAAAACAAAGACATTATGAGGGGGGCATTTTGTTCCATTGTTTTACTTGTCATCTCTACCGAAACTTTTGAGAAGTAGATTAAGAAGCACAAGGAATTTAACTCAGAGTCCCTTTAGATTTGCTTGAGGCACTGGTAAGACCAAAGGACAAAAATCCACGGAGAAAAGAAACCACTAAAGGCTCACAAATTGAATACTTGCGACAAATGACCAAGGTAACTACGCAAAGCTGTGTGTCGTCACTTTTTAAAACTCCCAATCCCAAAAATCTTTAATCTACCCAACGCATCGTAACTTCAATGTGGGAATAAGCTGTGATGGATGAAAGAAAGCTCTGACTTGTGTTCTTATCGTGTGTTATACTCTCTTTAGGATGAAGGTATTGTGAAGGAAATCGATATCAGTCATCATGTAAAAGAAGGATTCGAAAAGGCAGACCCGTCACAGTTTGAGCTGTTGAAAGTTTTAGGGCAAGGATCCTATGGAAAGGTACGTTCCACTCGAACTAGCTCCGGGTGAGTCTTATTCCACTGTGGACGGTGTGCCTGGCCCCCCTTCTCTCGTGGAAGCCCTTGAATGCAAAGGGAAGTCCAGCCTGCGGCCCCAGGGCCTTTGTTCAGTAACCTCACTGAATGAAAAGTGCACACAGTCCTCACTTGGCCAGCTGCAGAGCAGTGGAATTTGAGTTGTGCCAAGTGAGGAGTGCCTGCACACTTGAAAATACCAAACATGCACACATACACACAGACGCGTGCACACACAGATGCATGCAGGCACACACATACTGACCCACACACACTTATACACACAGACACACATGCATGCATTCACACAGGCTTACACACTGACACACATACATACATGTGTGCACACACATATACACAGGCACACACAGACTTATGCATCCCCACAGAGACACACGCATGCACTCACACGGGCTTACACACTGACACACATACATGCTTGCACATATGCACACTCAGGCACACACAGACTTGCACACACACATAGACACTTGCTCTCACATACACACACTCAGGTGCACATAGGCACACACGTAGAGACACACACTTATACACACAGACACATGTATGCACTCACACAGGTTTACACACTGGCACACATACACGCATGCTTGCATACATGCACACAGACACACAGACACACTTACACACAGACACATGCACACAGACTTACACACTTCTTTCCCTCCTCTAATGGCTTCCCTGGGTTTTTGGTTTATCACCAAGGTGATCCAGGGATATTGAGTTAGAACCAATGTTTCCTTGAAAATGCATAAACAGCTATGTTTCAAAAGGAGAGAAAA
Source organism: Dasypus novemcinctus (assembly GCF_030445035.2). Classification (NCBI taxonomy): domain Eukaryota; kingdom Metazoa; phylum Chordata; class Mammalia; order Cingulata; family Dasypodidae; genus Dasypus; species Dasypus novemcinctus. Next base: position 28,041,054 of record NC_080700.1, on the reverse strand, counting down.
ATAAGAGGAAAACTGGAGAACAAAGAGAAAGAAAAGGAGGAAAGAAAAGATGTGCTCCTTCTGGACTGACCCATGTCATTGTCACTGGGGAGTCAGGAAGGCTTGGATTTGCATTCCTGGAGCCTCTCTTTACCATCCATGTGAATGGGGTTGTTGTTTTGCCTCTCTAAGCCTCAGTTTCCCCACCTGTAACATAGAGATAAAAATTACTTTATGTAATTATACTGTAGATTTTAAAAGACATGAATCACATCTAGCAGTTGCCAAAGATGTATTTATGTACTAGAATTGTTCATTTTCTTTTTCACCTTCAAATTAGAGCAATAAAAGCTCATTCCTCTCAGAAAATGAGAAATACTTGGCTCTTAATTTAGTGCCACATCCATATACAACAGGATATCTATAAATGCTTTTTAATTACAATACTACGTGACCTTTTCAGTACAGTGCTGATTTCTCTACATCCTTGTTATAATGATAGAAATATATAGATTCTGACAAAGTGACTTCTAGGACATAGGTCCTGAGATACACCATGAAGGCAATGGTTCTTTAAGTGTAAGCAGAGCAGGCTCCTGCCTCTTTAAAGTAACTATTTTTGTATGGCACGCCAAAAATCTCTTCCATTTTTCATGGTACTTTGTGCCAAAATGAAATCTGGCTCCTGTTGATTTAAGCGTAGGATTAGTAGTATGTCAATGTTCTGGATAAACTCTTACAGACCACGTAAATTTGATTGCTCGCAAAATTTATCTTTTGGCATGTGTACACAGTAGAATGTATTTTTCTTTCCTCATTTTCTTTCCCACATGGTATGGTTGTAAGGAACATGTGTTTATACTGATGTGTATACAAACATACTAGATTGAACCCTGTGAAATTACCTACCAGTGTTCAACGATTTTTTTTTTACCTACAAAATGACTATTTAATGAAGTTCATATGGTTCCTATGTATTTATGGAAGAAGGAAAATAAAGATTTCAGCCTCTCACAGTGTAACTAGCCATTACTAAAAAAAAAGGAAATAGAAGGCAAAGCCTTTTTCATGTGGTACTGTAATGTCTTGCCACTTATAGGAAATGGAGGAAAGAAGAGGAGAGAAGGGTAATTCTTTCTCTAAAAACCTTGAACTGAAAGTAGAAACAAGCCAGAGTTCTCTCCCTCTCTTCTTTCAAAGACATTTCGCTCATATTATACCTTGAGAATGAATCCAACCTACACAAACACATCATCAGCTGAATTGCCTGTATATGGGGGGAAGGAGATCTGAAGGTACCTCGGAGATGAGGCCCAGAAAGCATTTGGGTGGTTTTTGAGTGCCTCTTATTTCATTGCGAAGGTCCTTCCCATCTCTAGGTTGAAGCACACTATATGGGAGAGATGGGAAAATACAGTGCAAACACAGACCCACAGCTCTAGGACGTCCATTCAGTAACTCAACAAAAAATGCCCTTGAAGAAGTCCGCCTCGGACACTGAGGCATGAAAAAGGAAGGGCGGAAAGGCTTTTACCGATTTCCTCCTTCAAATTTTGCGTAGCAATTTTACTTAGTTTTTAAATGTTCTTTGGAGAACAACTGATATACTGGTATTTGGCAGAATCCCCTTGGAATGAAAATATTCATGAGACTCCACGCTTTTCCTTCCCAGCCCTGCTCACAACTTCTAATTTTATCTTTACTTATGTCATTATCATGTAAGGAATAAAAAAAAAAAATGAAGTTCACAGGATAATAATGAGCTGGAGAAACAAAAGGAAGAGGTGGTGGCTACTGCTGAGGATGTTTAGCCTCCACTGACTACTTAATTCACCAACCAGCCTCTGCTTGTTGAGAGCCCGCTGCGTGCGGGGCTGTGCCGGGTACTTAGTGGGGGGTTGGTGTGGGAAATAAGGGTCAGGTCTCCTCCATGGGTGAGAAGGACCCATCTGAACTGGACTCTGGAAGAAGGGGCGCTATTTTCGAGAGCATCGCTCAGAAGTTTCCGAGCATGGTTCAGAGTCACCTCTAGGTACTAGAGAGCCCCTCTTTCATTGCCCTTGTCCACAAAGGGCTGTGTTATGAATTCTTTAGGGAAAAAACACCAACAAACAGAACCAATGGCAAGAAGAGGGAAAGTCTTATGTTCTGATGTCCCATATTATTTTCCCCTTATCTCTAACTGGAAATTAGACTTATTCAGGAATAATCTTCCTTTCGCTGCCTATCAGGGAAAAGGACAAAACTGAATGTTTTCACCCAGCAGAAAGCTTCTGTTGAACAAAGCTCCACCTCCTGTCTCCGTGCCAGAGTGCAAAGACCTGGTCTGAGTCTGGTCTCGTGTCCACCATGCAGTTCTACCCTGGACGCAGGGTCCCTCTATGGGGGTCACATTCCCCTGACACTGAGCGGCACTCCCACCCCATTCTTTCCTCCAGCCCTACAGTGACTGCAGATGCTGGAGATGCAGAAAGGGATGAAATGCCTTCTCCGTCATTTTTAGGTCTTTGTCCCACTGCCTACCTTTTCAAAAACATAGTTTTATTAGAGAAGTTATGAACTTACAAAACAATCATGTCCATGTGTGGAATTCCCATACAACTCCCCTTCACCAACACACTACATTGTTATGGACCATTTTCACAGATTATGAGATAATATCATCAGACTATTACCACTAACTATGGTCAGTAGCATACATTGGGCATATTTTTCCATATCCTCCCGTTATTAACACAACACATCTTGGCATTGATGCAAGGATTGTACAGTATTGCTGTTGGCTATAGTTCCCAGGTTACGTTAATTGTACCCTTCCCATGCTTCTCCAGGTTCTTACCACCTCACAATAGTGATGTACATTTGTTCTAGTTCATAGAAGGACCATTCTTTTATTTGCCCAGTACCTATTCTGATTCCAAACACTTCCCAGAAACTGTCTGAATGAATTTTGTCATCCTACCCTCACTGGAGGAGTCCTTTACTAAGTAATGTTCCCCTCGGTCACGCTGCTCCCCTTGTGCAGCCATCGTTAGATGACCTGTTCCTACAACAAAAGCAATGGTAAACGCCAAAGGAATGAATCTCTGATAGTGTAATTTCTCACAGGCAGCATCTGCAGGTCTGGCAGCCTCTGGGTTTTCCACATGCTATGCCACAAAAATGTCTGGCGTGCACTTGTCTCTGCGGTCCCTTCTGCAAAATGTAATGGGCAAAGCAGCTAGTTTGTTAGAGCAATTTTCCGGGAATAATGAATATAATTTCCAGTCATTGGTAATTTGTTCAAGACCATCTTGATGCCAGCCCTATTCAGAGAGCAGTGGTGATTGAGATACAAAGGAAGAAAGAAAGAAAAAAGAAGTCTTATCCCCAAAGAAAAGAAGTGATTTAAAAATTGAATTGAGAGAGCAGTGAAACCTTTTGGAAGATGAGACAAAGTGCGTCCAAGTGTAAAATGAGTAGGGCAGACAATATGTTCCTGAAGATTGTAGAGGAAGGGAAGGTGCGGGAGATGGCTCCTTTGCCCCATCTCCCCACCTCTTCATTACTCTTTGAAGCACACATAAATACCAGGGGTAGGTGTGGAAGTGTTTTTTCTTTAAAATTTCCTGGGGATGGTCTTTAGTTTCTGATACCCACCTTCTGAGAAGACATCAAACCAAAATCAACAACTTCCTTTGCTTTCCTATGATTTAACTGGTGGCATCATAGGAATGCATCTCCTCTAAAATTCTTCCTTTTTAGGGGGCGGGGAGGGAGATTGCTCCCCCATGTCTGCTGAAAGGGCCCAGGCGACTCAAGTGTTGGAGAACGTTACAGTCCAGTTGTGATGTTCCGATTCTGCGACAGCTGAAAACTCTGCTACAAGGAGCAGGAGTGGTTTTGCTGATTGCAGTGCTACATGAAGATTTGGGACGGTTGAGCCTGACATAGCATCTGTCTCATCCTTGCCGTTCTCACATAATGCCTTCGCAATGTAGCACGCTGCACTGCTGAAGCAGCAGTTCTAAAAATGAAACGAGGGAGCACGTAAGAAGCCAACTAGATTAAGTATTAAAGATTCAGTGGCTATTTTTGCTAAAATCAGGCAGAGTTTGGTTGGGAACCTATTTCACTACATCAAAATTTATTCCTAAGTTACATAAGTATGACGGCAGAGGAAAGAGACATGCCAGGTACAATAGCACACAAGCAATGCTCTCTGTTGCTCGTAAAGTGAATCTCTGTATTATATAAAAAAGATATTATATTTATTATATAAAAAAAGATATTATTAAATTCATTATTGAAATGAATTTTTAGTTATTCATCTCATGATGTTGTTCTGGCAGGTGTTGTTTGCCAATAGAGTAGTACCTGCCCTAGAACTTGCAAGAACTTGCCTAAATTAGAAGCTAGGTAAATATTGATAGAGTGGGTTTTTCCCCCATTCTTTTAAAAAATTCAAGCAGAATCCTTTATTAAACAACTAAGTGCAAATATTAGTCATGACTATCAGTCATGTTTAAGTCTGAAATACAACCAAGAAAAAACTTCTACATGTAAAATCCCATGTAAAATTTGACCCCACCTATTTAAAGTCTTAGCCGGTTGCTGCCCCATCCGTACCTGGTTTTCAGCTCAGATTTAACTGGAATGGTTTTTTCCTTCCTCCTCAAGTCCATTCATCACACTCTCCTTTTAATGTAGAGAGGAGGACTGCTGGAGCTAGGAGGTAGAAAAAGAAATGGAAAAGAGACGAGATCGATTCTGGATCTTCCAAATGGCAGACCGTCCACACACAAATCCTTTATCTACTTTGTTTATTTTTTGTTCAACCTTCTCCCATTTTGAAAGAAGGGTTTTATTGTTTTTAGAAGTTTTCTGATTTTATTCTTAAATACTTAATATTTAATCTGGCGAGCTAAAGCGACAGTTCCACTGTAAAGAGGACGCTCTTAGGCTCTCTCTCAGCCGGCCTTGGGGCTGAGCCACTCTCCTCCATGCGGTGACTCTGCGCCCCCGGCCAGCTCATTCCTGAGGCTCTGCCTTCTCCATAAGGCGTCCTCGGTGGCCACCACAGGGAAAGTGCCAGCTGAAGGTTTTGCATCAGCTCCTCAGTGCTTTGGCCTGGAAGGGACACCCCCCCCCCTTCCACTCACCAGTCTCCCCACCCCGCCAGACTGCAGGGTGACTGGAAAACACCATTGTTCGGCCAGCAGCACCGTCTCAGCCAAGAGACAGCTCCCCAGGCACTTCCCACCCCTCTCCAGAGTGGGCTTCCTCTCCCCGAGTATCGGGAAAGCAGATGTCCTGTGCCCCCACCCCCTCAGCAGCTGCTCCTCAGCCCCTGGGCCCCTCCCACCCTCCCCCGGGCTCCCCCTGACCCGGGGCCATTGCCCTTGGCCTGAGCTCCTGGGGCGCGCCTCTGAGGGCAGTGAGGGGAGGATGGGCCCCACCCCCCTTGACTGGCCTTGACTTTCCACCAACACCACTAGCCAGGGCGGTACAGGGACCCCAGGGTCTGCTTGAGGAACTGGAGACATGAAAGGACTTGCAGCAGCAGAGGGGAGCTGAACCTGTGCCCCATGATTCAAACGGGAAAGGACTCTAGAAGTTGAACACTTTCTCTCACTCCAAAAATCCCTTCCTGGGAAGCAGATTTAGCTCAACTGATAGAGCCTCTGCCCGCCACGTGGGAGGTCCAGGGTTCAAACCCCGGGCCTCCTTGACCCGTGGTGAGCTGGCCCATGCGCAGTACTGATGCACGCAAGGAGTGCCCTGCCACGCAGGGGTGTCCCCGCATAGGGGAGCTCCATGCGCAGGGAGTGCACACTGTAAGGAGACCAGCCCAGCGCGAAAGAAAGTGCAGCCTGCCCAGGAATGGCACCGCACACACGGAGAGCTGATTTAGCAAGATGATGCAACAAAAAAAAGAAACACAGATTCCCGGTGCTGCTGACAAGAACACAAGCAGACACAGAAGAACACACAGCGAATGGACACAGAGAGCTGACAACTGGGGGGGAAAGGGGAGATAAATAAATAAAAATTAAATAAATCTAGAAAAAAAAATCCCTTCCTCTGACCACCTCTGGGCATGTCTCTACCTGCCTTTCGAGAATCCAATCCTCTGCATGGAGGGCACGGCCTTAGCCCAGCTGCACCTTCCCAGGACAGAGTCCTACAGTGTGTAGCACACAGTAGGGCTATCTTGAGCAGATTCTCTCTCAAGACCCCGGATTCTCTCCCCAGACGTCTACACCGCAGGCTCATTGCCCACACTGGCAATCACACAACCGTGGCAATACACACACACAGACCCTCCACCCATCTCCCCAAGATTAATATGAATTCTCCGTGACAGCACAGTCCCAACCCTGAAAGAAGAGAGAAAGCCATTCCCAGTCGCCCGTGGTTTCCTACGACCGCCTGACTCCTTGAAGCAGTGCCTAGTGGAGCCAGACGACGCGGTACTCTCCTTCCTCCGCCCTCAGAGGGCAAGGGGGCGTGTGTTTTTCCACTGACACTCACGGTCCCCCGTTTTAGGGAAGGGACTGTGATTAGAGCAGTATCAGCACTTAGGAAGGGAAGGGGGTGGGTGCTGTAGCAGGGTTCAAGCAGCAGCTGAGTGTTTTCAAGGGCATGGGGTGAAAATGGGAAAGCTGAGCGCTTGGCCTCCTGAGTCCAATTCGTAGCGTGGGGACGTTGTGACTTTTGGGTCCCTTTTTTATTTCTCTAGAATAGACTCCAATGAATAAAGGATAAATGTCAGTTTGCCTTTACCAATAGATTCTGCATGGAGAGGTCCTGCCCCCAATTAGTTTCTTTTTTTTTTTTTTTGTCTTTATTTTTTTAATGTTACATTAAAAAGATATGAGGTCCCCATATACCCCCCACGCCCCTCACCCCACTCCTCCCCCCATAACAACAGCCTCTTCCATCATCATGAGACATTCATTGCACTCGGTGCATACATCTCTCGATTAGTTTCTTAATAGCTCTCTTCTTCCCTCTTTCTCCCCCACCATGGTGGAAAGCTGAGAAAACAAAAATTTACAGATCGCCCTTCTCTGTTGCAAGGTGAAATTGATTTGATACTTCCACGTCACAATTCTTGATGCCTTATGTTGTTAACCAACCTGGCAAGCAAATAAGCGTTTGCATGGCGCTAGAATACCCCAAAGTGCCTTTATGACGGTAGATTTTTCTTACCATGACGAGGCTTGAAGAGGGAGGCATTTTGGGCAAGAAGTCATTCAACATCACCCCTCAAAGCATGCAGTGTAGACAACCACCTTTGCTTACACATAAACCAGAACTTGATTTAATTGTGCATTCTAGATCATTTTTGCATTTCTTCAAAAATACTTTCAGGAAAATCAAATACTATTTTTTTGCGTGGAAGGTGTTTCCCCATATAAGATACTCCAGGTGTGGTGTTGGTTTTTTTTAACTAAATCATTAATATTTAAAAAATCATTTTATGCTTTAGACATAGCCTTTTGCAATCATCTTGTTTTTAAAAACATTTTTTCTTCTGGGATCGACCTCAAGAAGCATTTCGGAAGGGGTTGTTAATTGTCTACATGAGCAGATTTAAGAGAGGCTTAGAAATAAACTCTACCTACAAACCTAACCTACCCACAGCTAACATTTGGGTGAAGAAAGTTCAAAATAGGAGGAACTAGTTTATTTTGAAAGAGCCTGCCCTGACCGAAAGTAATTCTTGGGGAGGGCTTCGGAGTGGAAAATTGTAAAGGGATATTTAAAATAAACCAACTGCCTGAATAGTGCTTATTTTTTCCCTACACAGCTAGTGTTCAAATAAAAGGGGCACTTTCCCTTTCGACGTCTTTGATAGGCAGCTCACGGCACTACAAACAAATGACAATTCTTCCTACAAACGCGTGTTGATATCCGTCACTGTCATGATAAATTAGGCAAAGCTTTCCCCCGCAGCCTGGACCTTAGAGAAAGTTTCAGATTTCCCTACGGCGTATTTATTCTATTTGAACTTTCCTAAACTTCCCTGTTTATTCCTTTGTCAAATCAAATAAGGCAAACGCATCCAAGGCCTGCTCCCCAGCCATCTCAGATGTTCTCTTTTCTCTTTATAAGGTGTTCCTGGTGAGGAAGGTCAAGGGGCCTGAAGCTGGGCAGCTCTATGCAATGAAAGTTCTTAAGAAAGCTACCTTAAAAGGTAAGAGTTTCAGAAATGGGCCTGTGGCTCTCGAGACACGAAATTGCAGTTTCTAGTTTTCATGTCGCTCTTGGGAAGAGTCAATCCATTTAGCGTGGCACGATTTCCGAAGCTATCGCGAAAGGAATATATCAGACACGTAGCTCTCCAATTGACAACCCATAGTGCAAACACTTCCCTGAAGATTTAATATATCTCTGCAACAATTTTCAGAGGGAAAAGCCATATTGTATCAATGCGTTTTTTCTACATATGTTCTTCTGTAGAGAACCATTTGGGGGAAAAAAAGAAAAGAGCAACGAGGAAGAGAAACAGGTTGTTACGACTGTATGTGGGCATGACAAATCAGCCTAAATATCATCAGGCGGACCGGATTGCTCAGTTTTAAATAAAATGTGATTCATGATTGTGTAATTTCCCTTTGTTCTTGGTGGCTGGGTTTTAGTAATAGGGCCCAACAGCTGATTTCCCATCCCTTTTGTGCTCCCATCCTCCAGGAAGGTGGAAGCTTTAGCACAGGGCCAAGGTAAGGATGTTCTGAAAATCTTTATTCCACGCTCATTGATTAACCAATCAACACATATGAACGGAGGGCAGACGCACAAAGAAAGTGGCATTCTCTGCCTGCAAGTCACGCGCAATCTTGTTGGGAAAATAAAATACATATTTGAGCCATAGGTAACCAAAAAGATAGGACAAAAAAGGCATAAAATCAAATATATGCAGACTTTCAAGGTCAGAGGTCTACAAGGGAAGAAAAGGGCTCTTCAGAGTGAAACAGTTAAAGAAGGTTTTAGAAGAAGAGTGAGATTCTAGTCTCACAGGATAGGCAACTATTTCTCCAGAAGGGAGGAAGTAGGATAACTTTGCCACCACAGCCAATGGTAAGAAAACACAAAAACAGACCACTGTGCCCAACCTGGGACCTGCCTCGTAATCACCTATGAGTGTTTGGGGAAGAATTGGGGTAAGGGCAAGGGGGGGACCCAGTTAAAAATGCATGGCCCTCTGCTGACCTTCTGGCTCTTGAGCACTTGTGTGTATAGCCTGGAATTGGAGTTTTTTTGGACACAAGTTGTTCCAGTAATTTTTATGTACACAAAAGTTTGAGATCCTCTGGTATATTCTGGTTTATTATAGGCACGTGAGTTTTCAGTTCTGGTTAACAGCAACCTGATTTAGACCACACTCTGTATGGTTTAACTGTAGCTGCAATAATAATATTGCCAGAACGGTTTGTCAAATGATCGTGGCTGAATATGCCAACAGTCCCACAAAAGTATTATTCTAAAGAATTGTACTTTGCTAAAAAGATGAGGTGTTAGAAAACAAAGCGGATTTTGACTTTTTATCCTCACCTTACCATAAGATAATCATTTCGCTTCATAGTACATCTATTGAAATAGAAAATTGCATTAGGCATTTGTTAGTTCAGGATCATCTGAATGCCTGAAAATCAAAAGGCTTCTCTGGCACTTCCTCAAAAAGTGAAAGAGTTACCATATGACCCAGACATTCTACTCCCAGGTATGTACCTAAGAAAAATGAAAACATATGCCTGTGCCAAAACTTACATGCAAATGTTCACAGAAACATTTTTCATAAAGGTCAAGAAGTGGAAACAGTTCAAATGTTGCTGATGAAACAATAGTGTGTGGTCTTTCCATACAATGGAGTATTATTTGGCCATGAAAAGGCATGATGTATTGATACCTGCTATAACATAGATGAACCTAAAAAGAATAATCTGCTGAATAAAAGAAGCAAGTCACAAAATGACATGATTCCATATACATGAAATGTCCAAAATAGGCAAATCCATAGAGACCGAAAGCAGATTAGTTGTGATTTGGGGTGGAAATAATGAGGGACGTCTAAAAAGTGTGGGCTTTCTTTTTGGAGTGGCGGAAATGTTCTAAAATATATTGTAGCATTCTGGATACACTTAAAACCATTGAATTGCACACTTTAAATGGTGGATTGTATGCTGTGTGAATTACTTCTCAACAAAGCCGTTCTTTTAAAAATGAAGGGTTACTAAATAATGTCATTTATTAACCCTCCCTTTTACCCTCAAAGCATTGAGATTTACTATCTCAAAACCAGATGAAGACACCTTCCTGGAGCTTAAGGCAAAAAGAGGGTAGAAACAGGAAGATGTGATAGTTTATCATTATCATCAGATTGTTCTTGATGGAGAACACACACACACTCGACTTTCTACCTGCAGCTCTGTATTCACTTCGCCGGGGTAGGAGTCATGACCTGGAAAAGTTAGTTCCTGCTACTCCTTAAATCCTTTTCCTTTTTCTCCCTTCATTTCTGATCTCGCCCTCTCCTGTTCTTGAAAAAAAAAAAAAGGAGAAAAAAGTAGCAGTAAGATTGGAATTGCCGTGGAGGGAATCTTGCTGTTCTCTCTATGCTGCAGAAGTGAAGTCAAATTAAGGAGCTGGGAAGTTGTTCTCTTTGTCTAACCTGTCGCTAAGCCCTGGATTCCATCCTTGCTAGCCTCGGCTCCTTAGCGAGTGTGCAGAACACCCAGGCTTGGCAATCTCCCCATGGACCCAAAAGTCTTCCTATTTATTTGTTTGTTTTGTTTTGTTGTGTTCAAGGTACTGTGGCCAGGGAATGAAACCCAGACCTTGTATGTGGGAAGCCGGCACTCAACCAGACCCAGGTCGGCTCCCCTGAGTTGGTTTTTTCATTTGCTTGCTTCTTGTTTGTTTTTTTGCTGTTGTTGTTTATAAGGAGGCACTGGGAACCAAACCTGGGACCTCCCATGTGGAAAGCAGGCGCTCAACCTCTTGAGCCACATCCACTCCCACAGTTTGTTTTATACTCCAATCCAGAGTATCTTTGAGGAATTGTTCCTGACATATGTGACATGGGAGAAGGAAGGCATAAAACTGCATACAGAGTGACAGAATATTCTTCCATACAGGACGATCTCTAGCGGTGTAATTAGATGCATTGATACGTATGTACAATTATTAGCTCTGTATAATGCCAGCAGGAAATATGCCAAAATGAAAACTTTGGCTACCCCTGAGTTATAAGAGTATGTGTAACTTTTATTTTCTTCCATATACTCTATTTTTCAAGTCTTCCACAAAAAAATATATTTTACTTTTTGTAATAAAAAGTTATTTTTAAAAAATCCCCAAACCACATGCTTATGTAAAATTGTTTTTATATTGTGAGGATGAACCATATGAACATAGAAGAATAGAAAAAAAATTCCGTTTCCTGTGATCCTTAAAAAATTCCACTTTAAAGCTGTATATTATTTTACATGTTTTACTGTTTTAGCTTTCCATAATGATCCATCACTAAAGAATAGAAGGAAGGTATTTTTAAGGCATCTTAAAAGGAAATGTAAAGGCTTTATGAAATAGTACCTTTCATAAGGTCATCCTTAGGCGCTAGTCATAATAGGGCTGAATTACATGCAGAGAGGGGCCCTGGCTTCTGGTCGGCCACTACCTGAACTTGAACGTGGAAAGGATACTCTCTAAACCTTACATTCCTCGCCTGTGAAATGAGAGGGTGGACTCAAAGGATTATTTCCATTTCCATTTGCTCTAACACCTCTGCTTTCCATTAGCCTGAAGTATTTAAATATGCCGTAGCTCAGTCTCCATCTTCCTAATAACACCATTTTGCAGCTAATTAATAATCCCAAAGAATTTGAAAGAGAGAACAGGAAAACAGCAGCGATGTGCTCCACTCACCGACAACAGAAACCTAAAAACACAGACCAAGCCCCGAGAGAAAACGCAAGGAATTGGAATAGGGAACTGATGACGAAGAGGAAAAATGTAAAGGGGGTGGGGGACTGGTGGGAATAGTTTTAATCTCCAGACCATTTCTCAAAAACCCGGACGAGTGTCATGGGTACAGAAGTGAAAATGGTTGTCCATGGGGCTCCGTACAACTTAGCACCAGGGGTAAGGGCTTCTGACAGCTCAATTTTATCTTTACGCTCGGAGGTGTCAGTTGTCTGTCCCCTTCTGTCTTCGAGGGGGTGATAAATCATTTCTAAAGGAAATGTTGGGAAGCGGACTTGGCCCAGTGGTTAGGGTGTCCGTCTACCACATGGGAGGTCCACGGTTCAAACCCCGGGCCTCCTTGACCCATGTGGAGCTGGCCCATGCACAGTGCTGATGTGCGCAAGGAGTGCCCTGCCACGCAGGGGTGTCCCCCATGTAGGGGAGCCCCATGTGCAAGGAGTGCGCCCCGTAAGGAGAGCTGCCCAGCGCAAAAGAAAGTACAGCCTGCCCAGGAATGGCGCCGCACACACGGAGAGCTGACACAACGAGATGATGCAACAAAAAGAAACACAGATTCCCATGCTGCTGACAACAACAGAAGCAGACAAAGAAGATGCAGCAAATAGACACAGAGAACAGACAACCAGGGCAGGGGGAGGGGAGAGAAATAAATAAATAAATCTTTAAAATAAATAAATAAGTAAAGGAAATGTCGACGCGCAAGCACAGTTAAAAGGTGCCATGCTGGTGGGCCTTGTTCTCGCTCACCTCTCCACCCCTTCTTCCTAGCTCGTTCTCCCCACCTTGCAGAGGAAGCCACTGGTCCTCCTAGTTACTAAGGACCCTTCTAAAATGTTCAAATTCCTTAAATTGGCAGAGTTTCTATATTCACAGCTCAACACCTGAGTTATCAGAGGTAAGAAATCTATATAATGTCTTCAGTATAATAATGCCCAGGGGAAGCGGCTGTGGCTCAATCAGCTGGGCTCCCGTCTACCATATGGGAGGCCCTGGGTTCACGTCCCGGGGCCTCCTTGTGAAAGCAGGCTCACTCACACGCTACGGAGAGCCACCAGCCTGCTAGCGCTGCAGAGAGTCAACTCAGCAAGGTGATGCAACAAAAAAAGGGAGATAAGCAAAAATACAGAACACACAGCGAATGGACACAGAGAGCAGACAGCAAAAGCTGCAAAGGGGGGAGGAATAAATAAATAAAAATAGAATACAAACACAGAAGAACGCACAGCAAATGGACACAGAAAGCAGACAGCAAGCAAAAAAGCTGCAAGGGGGGAGTAATAATAATAATAATAATAAAATAATAATAATAATAATGTCCAAAGGGTGATGGACCTTTTTTTTAGGAGGTACTAGGGATTGAACCCAGGATGTCGTACATGGGAAGCAGGTGCTCAACCACCGAGCTACAACCACTCCCCAATGAGCATTGTTTTTGTTGTTGATTTGTTGATTTGTTGTTTTTAGGAAGTACTAGGGATCAACCTGGGATCTCATACGTGGGAAGGAGGCGCTCAACCATTTGAACTATGTCCACTCCCCTGTACCACTTTTTACTGTAAGGAAATCTGACCTAAAAGAAGACTGCTTAGTAACATATTCCCAAGCTACAAGACCAGAAAATGAAACAAGCCTGATCTCCATTCTCTGGAGAGTGGATTCACAAATGAAGACTGTCACCACAGTTAAATGTCTGCAGGGGGAGCAGATGTGGCTTAAGCAGTTGAATGCCCACATCCCACACAGGAGGTCCCAGGTTCATTTCCGGTGCCTCCTAAAGAAAACAGACAAACAACGAGCAGACAATGAGCAAAAGCAATGAGCAGACTATGAGCAAGCAATGAGCAAAAAAAAATAAAGCAAACAACAAGCAGACAGATGAGGGAGCCAACTCAGAGGAACGGATGTGGCTCAGTGGTTGAGCACCGGCCTTCTGCATTCAAGGTCCCAGGTTCAATCTCTGGTCCTGGTACCTCAAAAAAAAAAAGAAAAAGAAAAGAAATGTCTCCATACGGTGTAGCGCGCTGTGGCTCAACCTTGACTGCACGTTAGAATTGCTGGGGGGACTTTAGCAAAATACTGATGCATGGGGACCATTCCCAGAGATTTAAATATAGCTGGTCTGGAGTGTGGTTTGAGGCTGAGAATTCGCAGAAGCATCCCAGGGTGTCCCTAATGCGTTTTCACCATTGAGGGTCCCGGCTGAGTGGTTGACAGCACAAACTCTGGACCTGCAGGCAAAGCCCAGCCCTGCCGCCTATTCTCTGTGTGACCTCGGGGAGCCTCTTCTCAGCCCCATTTCCTCCTACGTAAATGGAGATTATAGTTATAACAGTACCTACCCCCCAGTGTTGACAGGAGGATTGACTTAGTTAACGCTGGTAACGTGCTTAGAACCGCTGCCTGCACATCGCAACAGCACAGAGGTAGCTGCCTTCCTCTCGATCGTTCTCTCCATGAAAACTGTTCCACTTTGGAGCTATGCCAGGAGCTCCCTTGTCTGGCTTTTCTCTGGATGTGACTGAGTGGGGAAGTGGTGAGGAAGACTGAGCATTAATCACCGTCTGATTGGAAAGAATTATATCTTAATTCAGCCCTGGCCTTTCCAACTACACAGCATATGACTGTATGAATTACTGAAAATGACTGGAGCCTGAAGAAAGACGGAAAAAACACTTACAGGAGTATTTATCATGTGGAATCCTTTTGTTTCAATGGGTCACCCTCCACACTATGCAAAGAGGTTTTGTTTTAATTAAGCGTTTCTTTGCAGCGATAATTTTCTAATAGAGCTTCACCTGTATTGTCATGTCTAACTAATTTTTATATCAGCAACAATTCTTCCTCCAAGGCAACTTTCTTAGCATGAAGGTGATACTTTTTCCCTGCTTTGAAGGAAAAAGGTTGTGTCCTGTTGATAGTAAATGGGGGGCAACCATCATTTGGTGGCAAAATCTCTTTGTGTTAAACAAGTCAAAGAGATAAAACCAGTTGATGTCATTTTACAGATGTTTCCTTTTTTTTTTAAGATTTCTTTATTTATTTCTCTCCCTTCCCCGCCCCACCCCGGTTATCTGCTCTCTGTGTCTATTTGCTGCGTCGTCTTCTTTGTCTGCTTCTTTGTTGTCAGTGGCACGGGAATCTGTGTCTCTTTTTGTTGCGTCATCTTGCTGTGTCAGCTCTGTGTGTGTGTGGCACCATTCCTAGGCAGACTGCACTTTCTTTCACGCTGGGCGGCTCTCCTTAAGGGGCACACTCCTTGCGCGTGGGCTCCCCTACGTGGGGGACACCCCTGCGTGGCATGGCACTCCTTGCGCTCATCAGCACTGCGCATGGGCCAGTTCCACACGGGTCAAGGAGGCCCGGGGTTTGAACTGCAGACCTCCCATGTGGTAGACGGACGCCCTAACCACTGGGCCAACTCCACAGCCAAGATGTTTCTTAATAGTCATGTGCTTGATAGTCAAATGCTATGTAGCAGGATGACCAAAGAAGAGGGAAATGGACTGGAGCAGTGTGTCTTGAATACATCATTGTATGCACCAGCAGGTGCACTAACAGAGTGCAGATGTGTCCCTGGTGATCCATGTAGAAACTTAGTGATTCCATTTGTAATTCATTACAGCCTCTCAAAATGATCCCAACTCAGGGTAAGACCAGTTGGCTGCAAACATCAGGAGGTGGTTATTTTGTCCCCTTTCTCTTACACTGACATGCTCCATTAAAAACATCAAGCTTTTGGGAAGCATATGTGATTCATGCGATCAAGCTCCCGCCTACCACATGGGAGGCCCCAGGTTCGGTTCCCAGTGCCTCCTAAAGAAGACGAGCAAGACAGCAAGCTGGCACGATGGGCTGGCACAGCGAGCTGGCACAACAAGATGACGCAACAAGGAGACACAAAAAGAAAACACAATGAGAGACACAACAAAGCAGGGATCTGAGGTGGCTCAAGCAATTCAGTGTCTTTCTCCTATCTGGGAGGTCCTAGGTTCAGTTCCCGGTGCCTTCTGAAGAGAAGACGAGCAGACACAGGAAGCACACAGCGAGTGCAAACAACGGGGACGGGGGTGATAAATAAATAACAAATAAAAATAATTTTTTGAAAAACATATCAAGCTTTCTTCTTGGAGAAAACACCAGATGGTGGGTGAGGCCCTGGAATGGGAGGTCCCAGCGGCCTGCATGGAGGCGTCAGCCACAGAGTGCAAGCAGAGGTTGCAGCCGTGACCACGGTCAAAGCCAGGGCCGAGGCTGCAGAGCTCCCAGAAGCGAGGACAAGGACAAGGAGCAGCTCCCTGGTGCCCAGCTGGACCTCCTGGCCAAGGACCTGAAGATCAGGTCCCTGGAGGAGCTCTCTCTCCGCCCATCAAGGAGTCTGCGATCATCAACTTCTTCCCGTGGATGATCCTAGGAACAAGATTTTTCAAATTACGCCTGTGCCAAAGCAGAGCCGCGCTGGGCCAGGGCTCTTGGTGTCATCTGGGACCACCGTGGCCAATTCTGTCTGGGTGTGCAGTGCTCCGAGGAGGTAGCCGTGCATGGGGCCACCATCCCGGCCAAGCGCTCCATCTACCCCGTGCACTGCGGGGCCACAGGGCGAATGAGGTCGGCCGGCCCCACACTGTCCCCTCGCCCAAGAAGCTCGTGCCTATGGCCAGCTTTGGCCACGGCTACACCTCGGCCAGGGGCCGCACAGCCACCCTGGGCAACTTGGCCAAGGCCACCTTTGATGCCATCTCCACGCCCTACAGCACTCCCACCCCCCAGCCTCTAGAAAGAAAGGGTGTTCCCTGAGACCCCTCTCAGGGGTCAAGGGGCCGTCTCGTCAAGACCTACCAGGGCATCCGTGCGGGGCCCCCCACCTCCACCGTGGGCACCTCACCCCTCCGTGGGCACCACGTGGGTTTTTTTAATCCAAGGAAAGTAAAGCAAACGAACCAAGCTTGACCGAGAAAAAGGACTCACCCAGAAACTAAGCGCCAGTTAATGCCTCAGTTTGAACAGATTCTGTTTCTTTGCTAGTTCTTTTATGTCAGGGATTCACATTTGAAATGATTTCAAATTCCCAGGTGGGGGGGAAATCAGCCAATTCCAAGCCCAAGTATTCAATGTTCCTTCTCCTTAAGGGGAGGACTGGTGTTATTCTTATCTTCATTTCACAGTGAGGAAACTGAGGCACAAAGCAGCTAAGTCACTCCCTCAAAATTCCATTGCATGGAGATGGTGGAGCTAGAGCCGAGTCCAGCTCAGAATCCCGTTGTCCAGCCCTGCAGCCCCCGGGGCCCCCAGCTCCCTGCACTAACTCATCCAACCTCCCCCTTCAGGTATCCTGACTAATTGTACTTGAGGCATTTGCCATTCGAGACTTTTACCTTCAAAAAAAAAAAAAGGTTTTTATCTTCACATTAAACTCTCTAGAGCCAAAAGTGAAGAAAAGATCATTTCCCCCTTAAGTCATCTTTGATTATCTCTTTCCCCTCGCCTTGTGCTTGGTAAATATCATCTTTCGGTAATGGGTACCCTAATTCATTATCGATACACCTGCCTGAGTCCTTTACAGGTTTGTTTCTACCAGAGTGTATTTCTTGAATTACATATATATATATATATATATATATATATATGTATCAAGTAGGAAATATTTTTTGTGCATTGCTTCTTGCCTTCTTCCATTCCTTTGCAATGTTAAATGCTAACAAATCGTGGACTTAGGCTTTCCCCACAGAAAGATTCTAAAATAAATAAGATGGGTTACTATGTCATTCTCATTTTGAATAATCTAGTAGAGAGGAATAAAATGACATCCTGGGGGCGGTGTGCCCCTTATGGTAATCAATATGATTAATCTTTTTTATTATTGGTGTTATTCTCCCTTTCTTTTTTCTTTGGAGTGACTGACAGCACAGTTTTGATCCCAAAACATTTAGCAGGAAGGAGAACTGCTCATAAAAGCCCTTTTTTTCCTTAAGAATTAGACCTCTAAAGTCAGATGGTGTGTGAAGATGGGATTTTATTCCATACCCTGGAAACATAGAATATCATTTTAGACCTAGTAGCTTTGTTGGGGGCAAAGAATGGAAGTGCTGAGCAATGACGAGACAGCTGGGAGGAACCTGAGCTTAATCGTGGACCATGGTGTATACTTTGTGTCATCTCGGGTTAAAAAATTATGCGTCAACTCGGTCTTCAGATTCCTTACCATTGTTCCATGTTGAACACAAAACCATCACCATTTGTATCACTGTCAGGCCTCTTTGGAAGTGTAGCATCCGCAGATCACACTGCCAGGTACACCTGTGTAAGAGCAGCCCCCAGCACCCCGTGCAAGCCTGTCCCTTGCTGTCCCCTGGGGGCTTTCTAACAAGAGAGCCACTGCTGTTCTCCTTCAACTTTCTATCCACTATGACCCCTTGATTGTTTTCTAAGACATACTCATGAAGCTGGTCATTTCTCATTTTCACACTGACTGATAGATTTGCATTTAGTTTCCTCGTACCTGTAGTTTCCTTTTGAAGTACAGTCCATAATATAAAATAAGCATGGAATATATATATTGATTTACAGAATTTAAAAATCAGAGAGGATAAGCAATTTCAGGCAATGGTGGCAGACCCTAAAGAGAGGTTGGCTCAGGCTGCATGTATCTCGTGCCTGCTGGGGCAATCGCACAAAATGCTCTCTCCCATATTTTCCTGGGAAAGCATCCATGTCCCTGGCAGTGGGGTGAACTGATTTATCCCCACACATGCATCTCAGTCCCCACGGATCCCACTGGGCCACGAAAGGAGGGTCTAGTGAAGGACGTGTGATTGTCGGAGCTCGTTCCAGGTTGAAACCATGAGAACCCATCAACCTTCTCCTTCATGCTGCAGGCTGGCCATAGTGCAGGGTTGACTTGAAGGACCAAAGATTTTTAATTCATCCTCAGCACCAGGAGTTTATAAGTGAATTTCAAAATTGCCCTAGAACACTTGTTTTCCCAACTCTATAGTAGCAAGTCCCACCCAATCGACAGACCTACCTGTAAACTACCAGATAATAAATACCACTTAAAGGCAATGGTTCAGGCTTAAATGGTCTGGTTCTAAGGTCAACTCTAGTCTAGAACTAACCAACAGGTACTTTTTGCCAAAGTTTCGCTTCAGGATGGTGAGCGCTCTTTGATTCAGCTTTCTACTTCTCCACAATTTCTGTAGCTCCCTGATCCAGTAACGATGGAAGGCTGAAGGAGTCATCTCTCCACGTTTTCCTTTTTATGCATCCAAGTCTTAGCAATCAAAACCTCTTGGGATTCTTAGCTATCAAAGAAATGGTTTGTCCAAGACGTAGCTTGTTCAGCATTTTTCTTTAATGGTGCAGAAAAGAAAACATTTGCTTAAAAAAGTAAAAAATTTAAAATAAGGGGGGAGGGGAGAAGTGGATGTGGCTCAAGCATTTGGGCACCCACCTCCCACATGGAAGGTCCTGGGTTCAGTTCCTGGTGCCTTCTAAAGAAGATGAGCACACACGAGCAGGCAGACAAGGGAGCCATCTCTGTGAATGAGGGGGAATTAAAAAAATAAAATAATTTGCTTTCCATGTCTGTTTCTTTCCCTTTTTTTTTATGTTTTTATTACTCCTTTTAACATGTTTTGATTTTTATTTTTTGCATTATCCAATTTTTCCAACAATTAATTATTCAGTAGTCCCAAGTATCTTATTTTTTTCTCTCTCTCTCTTTATTTTTTTAAAATGTTACATTAAAAAAATATGACAGGTCCTCATATACTCCTCACCCCACTCCTCCCACATCAACAACCCCTTTCATCATCGTGGGACATTCGTTGCTTTTGGTGAATACATCTTGGAGCACTGCTGCACCACATGGATAAAGGTTTACATTATAGTCTACACTCTCCTCCAGTCCACCCAGTGGGCCATGGCAGGACATACAGTGTCCAGCATCTGTCCCTGCAGCACCACCCAGAACAAATCCAATTCCTGAAAATGCCCCCAGTTTCTTTGCTAGTGGACTTCTCACTGGGAGCCCTGGTTCTAGCCCCTTCCTTCCATCCCTAGTTATTGTCCAGTATGATCGCCACCACAAGAGCAGGCAGTGATAAGATTCAAGTGTTGTTCCTCTGTCCCACCAAAGCTACGGTTTAGACAGATGTGAAGCTCTCCAGTGATCTGTGGAAAGCCATGTGGGGACATGTACGTTTCATATACCCAGGGAATCGTCTGGTGGGAAGACTGTCCTTCATTATCCGTGGGGTTGGAGCCTGTTTCCCTCTGTGGAACATGGTGAGTTAGGCAGCGCTTAGTAGGCAGCAAGTAAACCTTGCCATAACCCACTGAAAGTACTGGGGGAGAGTATAAACTACAATGTAAACTATCATCCATGCGGTACCCCAGTGCTCCAAAATGTATTCACCAAATGCAATGAATGTGCCACAATGAGGAAAGAGGTTGTTGATGTGGGAGGAGCGGAGGGGTGGGAGGTGGGTTATATGGGAACCTCTTATATTTTTTAATGTAACCTTTTGTGTGATCTATGTATCTTCAAAAAAATAAAAATAATTTTTTTTAAAAAAAATTTAAAAACCCTGCCCTGGAGGGAGAGCTCAACCTTCTCCAGCTTCCTGCCACCCTGGACCCCCTCTGGGCAATCAAGCTTATCAGACACCTGCCTGAAAGTGAATTCCTTGACCTGCACTGCTTATCTCCACTCCATGAGGCTCCCTGGGGGAGCTGGAGTCTGGTCTTTGCTGGCTGTGAACTCAGATACCAGGAAGGTATTCAGCTACTGTATTTATTTAGGCTCCAGGCCCCTTTTCTGTTTGTTTCAGATAATTTCCAATCTCTTTGTTGGCCTTTTTTAAAATGATCTTTTTGGATGGCCAGTTTGGAGGTGATTTGTGGCCCCATCACTCTTTCCTATGTTATTTTGTCCACTGTGCTTGTTAAAAAAAAAGAGAGCAAAACAGTTCCCAGTCCAGATATCAGATCAGTTTTTATGGCTTGACTTATTTTTTTAAAGTTAACCCTTTAATCTGGAACCTTTAGTAGAGGGAGGGAGGGGACAAAAATTCATTCTCCCCTTGGAAATGTGAATGTAAAACATCTTTTTGTAATTTTTTACAAGGCTTATTATGACCTTGGGTTGCCAATATCAATATTCTAATCAGTGATGTGGGTAAACAATTTTCTTCTTTCCAAATAGATTGGAATTTGATCATTACATCAATCCTATTTAGAGGAGTTTTAGATTACTTTTTTTTTTTACTTTTAGGAGGTATCGGGCATTGAACCCAGGACCTCATCCCCGGGAAGCAGGCGCTCAACCACTGAATTCCATCTGCTCCCCGAGATTCCTTTAATCAAAGTCACAGACTAAGCTTTGCAAAGAGCTGGCAAGAGGAGTGTGGGGACACTGTTGTCCCATCTTCTCTGTCACCCTACTTACCTGGACTGTGTGATTGTAGCCTGTAGGGGACAGAAGGACAAGGGTGCAGGCTGCTCCTCCAGAGCAGGAGGGTGGGTTGGGGTGGCAGGAAACCTGTTCCCTAGAGCCCCTTCCCCACCCGCATTTGTTCTAATGAGATAAAGGACACCGCAGCCAGCCTGTCCCTAGTGGGTGGCCACGCCCCGGCTCCTTGACTGCTGGGAGACAAAGAGAAACAGATGTTCCTCATTATTCTTTTTTTTTCTTTATTTTTAATAGATTTTTAAACTTTTTAAAAAAGATACATAGATAACACAAAATGTTACATTAAAAAATATAAGATGGGAAGTAGACATAGCTCAACAGATAGGGCATCCGCCTACCACATGGGAGGTCCAGGGTTCAAACCCCGGGCCTCCTTGACCGGTGTGGAGCTGGCCCACACGCAGTGCTGATGCACGCAAGGAGTGCCCTGCCACACAGGAGTGTCCCCGCGTAGGGGAGCTCCACGCTTAAGGAGTGCGCCCCACAAGGAGAGCTGCCCACATGAAAAAAGTGCAGCCTGCCCAGGAGTGGCACCGCACACACAGAGAGCTGATGCCGCAAGATGATGCAACAAAATAAAAAGGCAGTTTCCTAGTGCCTCCAGATAATGCTAGCAGACGCAGAACAACATACAGCAAATGGACACAGAGAGCAGACAACGGAGAGGGAAGGGGAGAGAAATAAATAAAATAAATCTTTAAAAAATATATATATATATGAGGACCCCACATACCCCCACTCCCCACCCCCACACTCCTGTTTACTCTCATTAATGTCAGCAAGTTGCCTAGACAGACAGGCTTCTGGTTTAGCAGTGTTAGAGGAACAGTCACCCAGCCTCCCAGTGTGAACGGGAGCTTCAGACGGCCCCTTTCCCAGCAGAAGCCTGCCTCCGTTTATTAGCCACGCTTCTCTTTCGCAGTCTTGCCTTATCTTTTGAGGGGCCTTTTTCTGACACCACTGCTTTAAATGCCCTTTCTCCCTTCAGGTTATTTCTCTAGATAGCACCTTCTGTATCTTCCATAGAATTAACAGATTTCCATTTTGCTTTCACCACATCTCCTAGATCTTTTTCCTTTATTGTTCACCCTAGCAGTAGCCATCGTAACCTTTAACTCAGGGTGTGCGGGAAATGTAGAGATCCCTGGTAATTGTCTCCAATACAGATTGCTTGGCTTCTCCCCGCTGGTTCATTCTCTTAGACTGCAAAACGCTAGTGGTGGGTCAAACAGACACATCAAGACACTATCTCTTATCTATAAGGAATTAGTTTTTGTCAGGAGAGTAACCTAATAAAGTTTTGCCCTTTAAAATACTCTCTCTGGTGTGTAACTGCAGTCATGTTTAATAACATATTCTCTTATTTTTCTCATACATATGTATATATCATGAGCAATACCTCTTTTTCAGTGAATGAATGGATGAAAATATTTTTTAATAAAAATGTCAGGAAGTGGACTTGGCCCAATGGATAGGGTGTCTACCTACCACATGGGAGGTCCGCGGTTCAAACCCTAGGCCTCCTTGACCCGTGTGGAGGTGGCCCATGCGCAGTGCTGATGTGCGCAAGGAGTGCCGTGCCATGCAGGGGTGTCCCCTGTGTAGGGGAGCCCCACGCGCAAGGAGTGCGCCCCATAAGGAGAGTTGCCCAGCGCAAAAGAAAGTGCAGCCTGCACAGGAATGGTGCTGCATGCACAGAGAGCTGACACAGCAAGATGACACAACAAGAAGAAACACAGATTCCCGGGCCGCTGATAAGGATAGAAGTGGACACAGAAGAACACACAGCGAATGGACACAGAGAGCAGACAACTGGGGGAGGGGCGGAGGGGAGAGAAATAAAAAATAAATCTTTAAAAATAAAAAAATGTCTATCAAGGGAAGTGACTGTGACTTAATCAGATGAGTTCCCATCTACCTTATGGTAGGCTCTGGATACGTGTCCTGGGGCCTCCTTGTGAAGGCAGGCTCACCCGCACACTGCGGAGTGCCGCCCAGTTCATAGATGCCATGAAGCACCGCCCAGCTCACAAGCGCTGCAGAGAGTCGACTCAGCAAGGTGACGCAACATAGAAGGGAGACAAGCAAGAATATAGGTGAGCTTGCAGCGAATGGACACAAAGAGCAGACAGCACGCAAAAAGCTACGGGGCGGGAGGGGGGTATAAAAAAAATGTTTATCAAAATTCCTTGTACAAAGTCATGGTGCAGGGAGTGGATGTAGCTCAGTGGTTGAGCACCTGCTTCCCATGTACAGGGTCCTGGGTTCAATCCCAGGTGCCTCCTAAAAAAAAAAAAGAAAGAAAGAAAATCATGGCACTATGGACCATAGTTAGTGGTAATTGTCTGATGATGTTCTTTCATAATCTGTAACAAATGTTCCACAACGATGGAAAGTGTTGATGGAAGGGTGATGTATGGGAATCTGCATGTTATGCATGATCATTTTGTAAGCTCACAACTTCTTTTAAAAAAAAATTCCTTTGGTTAAAGCCAACAAAAAATCTGGCAAAATCACCCAGAAATACCAGCTTCTTCTCTTGTTTCCATTCATCCTACCCCATCATAGACCTCCATCCTTGCATCTCAACAAGGGATGGTTTATGTCAGTGATGAGCCAATGCATAACCCACTATTTTCTCCTTGAGGCTGTCAGTGCCTCCCCTGCAGGTTTCCCCCTGGTAGACATTGTCTGGAACGTTTGCTGTGACTGAGCACCCTTTATTCTTTCTTTTAATGCTTTCTTGGTTTCCCTACCTCCACCTTCTCCTCATCTTCGGCATTGCCGACCACAGCTTGTGGACTCCTCCCTCCTTCCTCAGCCACATAACGTCAATGGCCCCTCAACAAGATTCTCTCCACAGTCCTCTCTCCTTCTGGCTCCCTCCCATGGGTGGTCCCTTAGTGCCCACAGCTCCCATCCTGTGATGGTGACCACTTCAAGCCACTTGTCTAGCTCACACCTCTCATGAGCTCCAGACCAACCTCTCTTCCTGGCCCTTGCACATCCACAAGTGTTTCTAACTCTACTACAACATGACTGAAGATGGACTCCTTCCACCCTCTCCTCTAATTGTCTTTCTGGTCAACCTCTCTACCACTCATCCGAGGATTATGCTGCACCATTCTTCCTCTTCTTCCCAATATCGAAGCAGGAAGGTCTCTCCATTCTGCCTCTTACTTGCGAAAGACATGTCACTTTTCCAGACACCACTAGGTGTGCCCTCACCGGGGCCCCGCTGCCAGGCTCACCTCACTCCATTCCATCTGCATTCTTCACGCCACGTTTCTGAAGTCCATAGCAGTCTGCGTTGTTGCACTCTGGGAAAGCCCTGCTCATCTCCTCTCCATGCTGTTCACGGCTCTCCATCTCCTCCTGCTTCCTCGCCCCCCTGTTCTCCACCACCACAGCCACCACTAGCTCTGTTCTCTCTGCCTATAATGCCATTCTCCCGACTGAGGACCTGGAAGACTCCTGTGTTGCTTGAAAATTCAGCACATCCTCCATGAGAACGTCCTCGAACTTCCCACTGGCATCTCCTCAACCCTTTCCCCAAGTCCCCCATCCACACTCAGGGGGGCTCACTCCCTCTTTCCACCACATCACCTTGCTTCCAGTCCATCTTCTCCAGCAGGCTCCAGCAGAGTCTGGCAGCTTTGTGTTCCATGGCCTCACCCCAAGAGGCCTGGTAAATATTTATGGAAGACAAGTGGGGGGAAGAAAAAGAAGTACGTGGAAATAAAGTTCTAAAAATTTTACTTCACCATGCAGTTGTTATGTAATTTATAAAAGAGCTGTGGAAGACTGACCATTTCTCTGGACCACTTTCTTCTCATCTCTCGAGAAATCTTCAGTCTGCCTTTGACATCTCCACCAAATCCATGATCCTATTTACATTGGCAAGAAAATCTATACTAATGAAAATTCAGGAATCCAAATCACAAAAATATTAATTCACATGTTGGTTTTCCAAATGAATGATAAATAGGAAAGGATGGCAGGACTAGATTCTACAACCCAGGCTTCAGAAGAAGGCTTGCATGGGAAGCGGCTGTGGCTCAATCAGATGAGCTCCGGTCTACCATACGGGAGGCCCTAGGTTCATGTCCTGGGGCCTCCTTGTGAAGGTAGGCTCGCCCACACGCTGCGGAGCACCGCCCAGCTCGCAGACGCCACAGAGAGCTGACTCAGCAAAGGTGATGCAACAAAAAAGGGAGACCAAAAAGAACACAGAAGAGCTGACAGCAAATGAACACAGAGAGCAAACAGCAAGCAAGCTGCAAGGGGGAGGGGAAAATAAATAATAAATACAGTCACAGAAGAGCGTACAGCAAAATGGACACCGAGAGCAGACAGCATGGAAAAAAATCACAAAGGGAAGGGATAAATTTTTTTTTTTAAAGAAGGCTTGCGGCACAATTACCATGACCACAGAGGAGAAAAGATCCTCAGAGAGCAGTTCTCCAGACATGTAATCACAGCCAATGACAGAAGATCATATTAAATAAAAAGGCTCAGCAACCGTTTTACCTTCTCAACCCAGTGCTCCTGCTTTCATTATTTTGGTAATAGTTTCCATTCATAACCTTTGCTTCATTAAATCCTTTGAGACCTAAATTGCTTTGTTTCTCTTTTATCTTCCCCAGAGTGTTTTGTTTTTCTGCTGTTACAGTGCACAAGTAGGCAAGAAATACTGTCCATTCATCCAGTGGAAAGATAAAAATCCTGGTTCTCTTCCCAGCACTGCCCTCTCCAACCATCTAGCTTTAAGCAGCCACTTTTTTCTACAATGGGTCTGCTTCCACTTCTGTAAAATATTAGGGTTGAATTCCATGATGATTGTATAAGCAGTAAAATTATAATTCCACGAGTGTAACCAGAAGGAAAGCCGATGCCATGTGTCAAGCTGGGCTGGAATAACAGTTGACTGCCCTGTACTGTCTGCAGCAGTGTTTTGGCCACAGGGAGGAGAGTTTATTCAGCCCCTGGAAGAGGAGGCCAATGACCAGGGTATGGAGAAATTTCTGCACCGATGCGCCCCTCCCAGGGCTCCCGACTCTTGTCCTACTGAGCGGTGAGGGACATTACAGAGCTGCTGTAGTGACTGTAGCCTGGTGCTGGAGCAGAGACAGGGCAGTGAGGCAGAAGAGGAACTTCAGAGACAAACCCATGGGAGCTCAATATGCAACCAAGGTGACTCCACGGCCAGAAGGTAAAGCCGGCCGAGCTCTGCCCTGTGCAGGTACTGCTGCCTTCCCACCTCTTAACTCACTGAGTTAACCCTGTCAGGCGGATGCTGTGATGAGCTCCACTTTATATATGAGGAAACTGCAGCAGAGAGCAGCCCAAGATGACTATTAATGGGGACGAGGCCATAAGTTGACCCAGGGTCTCCGCTCTTGACCTTGACCCCTAGGCCCTGTTGACACACTGGGAAGTGAGTGGGTTACTGTATTAGTCAGCCAGAGGGGTGCTGATGCAAAATACCAGAAATCTGTTGGCTTTTATAAAGGGTATTTATTTGGAGTAGAAGCTTAGAGTTACCAGCCATAAAGCATAAGTTACTTCCCTCCCCAAAGTCTTTTGCCACATGCTGGCGCAAATGGCTGCTGATGTCTGCCAGGGTTCAGGCTTCCTGAGTTCCTCTCTTCTTGGCGCTTGCTTCTCTTTCCTCACAGCCAAGCTCCTCTGTGTGCTTGCTTCCCCGGGCTCCAGCTCAAGACTCCAGCATCAAAGCTCCAACATCAAAACTTCAACTCTCTTCTTTGGCCATGTCTTTTACCTTGGTGGGTGGGGACTCAATGCCCTAATGAAGTGGCCCAATCAAAACCCTAATCATAAGTTAATTAAGTAAACGTGAAACTTCAGACAGACCAGTTTACAAGTATAATCCAGTATCAATTTTTGGAATTCATAACTATATCAAACTGCCACAGTTATCTTGCAAATCGTGTCAGAGAAATGGGCTCCCTATGTGGGGAAAGTAAAACTTTGATGGCACCGAGGACAAAGGTGGGCCCCCGGGAGCCCGAGTGCCTGCTGGTGAAAAGTCAATCTGAGAGGTGGTTGAACAAAATAAGGGGGACTTTTCTTTCAACCTGGAACGGGAAGGCCCTCTTAAATAAAACTTTAGGAGTGTAAGTCACAAGGCCCAAAAAAGGGGTGACTTTGGCCCAGTGTTGTGATATTTATCCTGGCAGTAGGAGGAAATGTTCAACCATCACTCACCTGGGGCCCACCTTGGATACTTACCTGAGTATACCCATTTGCTACGGGAATCTCAGAGTTGTTCTCATTTTAAAGTGGTGATAGGTTTTTGTTGTTTCTTGTTTGTTTTGTTTTTACCTCAAAACTGATTAAGTCTGTATTCCCAAATGGCTAAACGCCAACTAATCTGAGCAGCAGAAAGGATTATAACTGTAATTGGTTATATAACATGCAAGAGTAAAATATTTTCAAAGTTCACAGTGATCCTCAAGGAGAGACAGGAGGACTCTTCTTCTCAATTTCCAGTTCCATCCAAAATTAGAAACTCGTCATCCTGTAACCGCCAGTGATTCGGGCAGGAATCGTCCATTCATGCTAACACCATGAGGTGGAAAGTTGTCAGGGGGTCCACAGTTCATACGATACCAAAATATCACCCCGCAGGTCCATTTGTACTCACAAGGGGCAAGTGCACCTTTACAGTGGAGAGCTCTATCATTTGCCCCCTTACCCAAGTCGTGGAATTTAGCCTCCGTGCGCCTCCTGATCTGATGCAGTCTGAAGTCCACAGCCTCCTCGGCCAAGTATTTTTGCCAAAAAATATTTAGCCCAAACCTAACAAAGCCCCCAGACCCAACTGTTAGCAGATTGTGTCAAGGTTCTTGGCTATGCTGCAGAAAGAGCACGTCAGGTGAGTTGGGCCAGTCATTTCTTAAGGTAGGGAGGGACGAGAAATGGGAGAAAATAACAGATCGCGGGTCCCAGGTGAAGAGGAAAGAACTGAAAAGCCTTAAAGTGGGCTGATTTACAGATTACAATTCCCCATTATAGATTATAAATGCCCAGGTTTTACTTGTGTGTTGATCCATTGGAGATGGGGGGGTGGCTAGAATCGGGGTCCAAAGGCGAGGGAGCAAGTTCATGCCTTGCACCACTTTTTTTTTTTAAGATTTTATTTATTTCTTTATTTCTCTCTCCCCCCCCCCCGACCCCAGTTGTCTGTTCTCTGTGTCTATTTGCTGCGTCTTCTTTGTCTGCTTCTGTTGTTGTCAGCGGCACAGGAATCTGTGTCTCTCTTTTGTTGCTTCATCTTGTTGTGTCAGCTCTCCGTGTGTGTGGCGCCATTCCTGGGCAGGCTGCACTTTCTTTCGTGTTGGGCGGCTCTCCTTACGGGGCGCACTCCTTGCACGTGGGGTTCCCCTATGTGGGGGACACCCCTGCGTGGCACGGCACTCCTTGTGCACATCAGCACTGCGCATGGGCCAGCTCCACACGGGTCAAGGAGGCCTGGGGTTTGAACCACAGACCTCCCATGCGGTAGGCGGACGCCCTAACCACTGGGCCAAGTCTGGTACCCCATGAACCATTAATTATTCTGCCCCTTTGCTAATGGCAGGAGAGTAGTTCCAGTGGTTTGCTGTTTTGATTGATTACCCCACCCCTCAGTCCCCTAGGAGGGCCCAATGATAAAGTCCTTGGGAAGTATCCGTTGCTGCTTCTGGCTTCTGGAGGAAATCTTGTTTTGAATAGTAGACTCTTGGGGAGGGTCTTCCAGCAGCCATCTTGGGGGTATCGACGTCCACATGGACTCTCTGCCAGGTTCCAGGTCCATCTATTGATTCCCTGTCTCACTACCCAACTTCACAACCTCAGTCTACAAGAACAACAAGGAATAGAGAAGTCAGTTAGGCAACAGCCAGACAAACCCAGAACACAGAACATTCTACCAGAAAACCGGCCTGGATTTATCAAAAAGTCAGTGGCATGGGAAAAAGAAATGGCGAGAGACTATTCAAGGTACAAAAATAATGAAGAATAAAACAACCAAATAAAATGTGTGAAGCTCGACTGGCCCCTAGCATGGAAAAAAATAACAGCTATCAACAACATGGCGGAGAGGACAGACCAGGTGGGGTTCTCCAAAGATACAGAACCCATAGAATACACACACACACAAATGCATATCACACATATTCACATGTAATTAAGATATTTTAAGGAATTAGCTCACAGTTGTGGAGGCTGGCAAGTCTGAAATGTGTGGGGCAGATCTGTAGGCTGGAAATTGCCAGAGGAGTCTTAAGGTAGAATTCCTTCTTTCGTCTGGAACCCTTAGTTCTTCCTTGAACTAAGGATAGACCCAGTTGATAGACTAAGGCCCCCTCATGTTATCAAAGTCAATTAATTGTGATCCTAATCACATCTACAAAATGCCTTCACAGCACATAGAAGCCAGTGCTTGACCAAACAACTGGCCACCATAGCCCAGCTAAGTTTACACAAAAATGAACACAATGGAGCAATTGGGAAGATTTCAACATGGACATTAGATGGATATTAGATGACATTGTGGAATTATTGTCAGTTTTCGTAGGTGTGACAGTGGTATTTTAGTTATGTAAGAGTGTGTCCTTCCTCTTAGGAGATGCATGCAGATGCACGTAAATGCAGAGTGTAATGTCTACAATTTATTTTCAATACTTTTGGCAAAAAAACGTGTGTGTGTGTGTAGGAGTATGTATGGGTAAAGGAAGAGGTAAAAGGCAAACGGGTCAATATGTTAACAATTGTTGAATCTAAGTGGAGGATTTCGAGGTGATCCTTACACTACTCATTCATCTTTTGCATATGTTTGAAAATTTTTACAATAATTGAGGGGAATTACTTACATCAAATTTTTCATAGTCCATGTTCAGCACAACTCTAAATCCTGCCTTTTTAAAGCCTTCGTTTTTCTATTTTGTAGTTCGGGACCGTGTCAGGTCGAAGATGGAGAGAGACATTTTGGCAGAAGTGAATCACCCTTTCATTGTAAAGCTTCATTATGGTAAATACAATTACAAAATTACATACTTTTGATAGGACCTATGGCAACCATCTCCAATTCAAGGGAAATGTAAAAGGGCTCAAGGTCAGAAAGATGAAAATCCTTTCTGTACCTTACAGTCTCATCCCTCCAGTGGTGAATTTATCTTATCTCTCCAATTCCATAATCTCTTCTGTATGCCACTTTCCTGTTGTGGAGATGCCCTGTTTTCATTTCAAAGACCTAATTTTAGATGAGGCTGTCCATTATTATTAAATAAATCATCATCTTTGATAAGCTGGTTAAAAAGGTCTCTTCACCTCATTTGGGGTGAATTTTTTGACATGTCTTTTTGTTACTTCAGAATCCAATATTTCATGACCTAATAGTTTATTTAAACCAGAAATAACATGCCCTGTGTTTTAAGTGACTGCTATGTTTCAAGTATTTTAAAAATAGGAGCTCACTGAACCCTCAAAATTTCCATTCAAGATTGGTTATTATTTACATTTTTCAGAAGAGGAAACTGTGGCTCCAATCAAATAACTGACCACAAGTCACATATCTGCTATTCCACACAGCTTCCCTTCATTTGCTTTCTGCCTTTTTATCTCTTCTGATAAGCAATGAATTAGATCTTCAAATTAAAAAAACAACATTAATCAAATGGCCAACTACAGAGTCATGTCCTACTATATGAAAGTTTACCACTCTACTTGAATAGTTAAAATGAGAAAGTATGAAACAACAAAGTGCTTTTCTTGTGTGTTGGTTTCAAAGGCAATGGGGTAGAGCAGAATTTTGGGGAGATTATTAGTGGAACATATATAACTATGGAGCAAAGGATAAACAGAGTCCACAAGAGTTGGACAGAGGAGACTTCTAGCTCTTGGGCTGGTTAATTTTTTTGTATTACTAAGAAAAGAGTTCAGTCTTGCTCAGACATTGTGTAGCCTATCCTTTAAAAAATTGCTAAGATTTATTGTGCACTTGCTGTAAGCGAGATGTTGTGCTTTTATCTCTTTTAGGCCTGTGGGCAGGTGCTATTATAATCATACAACAACACAGGCTTGGAGTGGTGAACTTCTCCCTGTGAATTGCATTGCTGCCTCTACCACTTATTTGCTGGTGTCAGAACCAATCCTATGTCTTTTCACTGGTTTATGTATCTTCTGAAGAAGTTAAGAACGGGGTATTTTACACTAAAGACTTTGAATCTCACATTCTGCATCACCAAGTGTTTGATAAAAAGATATTTGTTCTCCAATTCTGACCATCAGACTCTAGGATGGAACACTCATTTAATTCACGCTTCAATTTACACATTTCTGGCAAAGGTTTTTCTAGTTAGAAACTCTGTTTCTAAAACCTCAACATCTATAATGCTTCTTGCATTTACTTTTTTTTAAGGTTTATTTCATTTATTCATTTGTTTGTTTGTTTGTTTGTTTATTATCCCCACTTCCTCGTTGTTTGCGCTTACCGTATGCTCTGTCTTTAGGAGGCCCCGGGGAACTGAACCCGGGACCTCACATGTGGGAAGGAAGCACCTAATCACTCCGTTCCCTGCTTTGTTGTGTCTCTCATTATGTTTCTTCCTTTTGTGTCTCTAGTTGTGCCATCTTGTTGTATCAGTGTGCCACGCCTGCCCATTGCGCCAGTTCACTGTCTTGCTTATTTTGTTTGGGAAGCAGTGGGATCCTCTGCTCCCTGCTTTCTGTTGTGTTTCTCATTCTGTTTCCTTCTTATGTCTCTTGTTGCATCATCTTTTTGTGTCAGCTTGCCAGGCCTGCCCGTTATGCCAGCTCGCTGTCTTCTTTAGGAGGCACCAGGAACCGAACCAGGGACCTCCCAGGCGGTAGGCGGGAGCTCCGTCACCTGAGCCACATCCGCTTCTCTCGTGTTTACTTTTAGAAACTAAAAAGTTTCAACATACATGATGCTATCAGAACGGCTTCCAGCCATCCGTCTTCTGTGTATAGCAGAGGTGACATTGAACTGGCCACCCAGTGATTATGACGCTTGCTCTCTCTTTCCCTCATATGCTCGCTCTGCTGGCTTCTGATGGAAGCCTGCACATCCCAGGTGGTGTCCATAGCCTGGAACATGAAAAATAAATGAATAATTGAGCCACACAGTGATCAGATCTCAAACTTAAGCCTAGTTGTGGTGACATACAGTTAGCTGGGCTGGCCAGGCACAAGCGTTGTCCTAAAAGAAGCAATCAAGGGATGGCTTCCCTTAGAAATAAATTGTAAAAAAATAAATAAATAATGGAACTCTAGAGAGCCTGGGATGGAAAAGAAGGCACCATTCAAATATCCTTAGAACCAGCTTCACGTTCATTACTCAGCATATTCCAACAAGAGCAAACTCAATAAATAAGACCCAGTGGTGGCCAAAGCCTAATGTTATAATTATGGGGGTCATGAGAGCACATTTGAATATTCAAATCCTTTCCTCCCTGTGTATCTCCCTTTGTGATTTAAAAGGGAAGGGTAGGGAAGCAGATTTGGCTCAATGGATAGAGCATCCGCCTACCACATGGGAGGTCCAAGGTTCAAACCCCGGGCCTCCTTGACCCATGTGGAGCTGGCCCATGCGCAGTGCTGATGCGCACAAGGAGTGCCCTGCCACGCAGGGGTGTCCCCTGTGTAGGGGAGCCCCACGCGCAAAGAGTGCGCCCCATAAGGAGAGCCGCCCAGCGCGAAAGAAAGTGCAGCCTGCCCAGGAATGGCGCCGTATGCACAGATAGTTGGCACAGCAGGATGATGCAACAAAAAGAGACACAGATTCCTGGTGCTGCTGACAGGAGTACAAGCAGACACAAAAAAAACACACAGTGAATGGACACAGAGAGCAGACAACTGGGGTGGGGGGGAGGTGAGAAAGGGAAGAGGTACAAATTTTAAAAATAAACAAAATTTAAAAATTAAAAATAAATAAAAGGGGAGGGTAGGTGGGAGAAGGAAGAAAGGAAAAGAAAGAAAAGGGGGGAAAATCTCAAAATTCTGAATAAAAGTGAGAGAGAGGATTTATTAGTATTAGGTCATTTTTTCCTATTTTCTGTCTCCAGCTAGCTGGTCTCCCTTCTGGGTTCCAGCCATGTTCCTAAAACGACTCTGCTTAACAGAAATGGTAGTACCTGAGCCAAAGGATAACTGGTCGGGAACGGGTGTAGCTCAGTGCTTGAGCGCCTGCTTCACATGTACAAGGTCCTGGGTTCAAACTCTGCGACCTCCTTAAAAAAAGAGAGCGAATGACTGGTCTTTTTGAACTCTGAAGAGATTGCAGCAGAGTGGATATTGCCCACTTTAAAGAGACTTTCGCCGCAGCTAAAATGTTTAAACATCTCTCTTTCTACAGCCTTTCAGACAGAAGGAAAACTCTACCTGATCCTGGACTTCCTGCGGGGAGGAGATCTTTTCACCAGACTCTCCAAAGAGGTACCCTGCCCTCCCGGAAGTCCCAGGCACTGTGAATTTCTTTCTGGAATTCAAGTGACTCTAGA
This sequence comes from Dasypus novemcinctus, assembly GCF_030445035.2. Taxonomy (NCBI): domain Eukaryota; kingdom Metazoa; phylum Chordata; class Mammalia; order Cingulata; family Dasypodidae; genus Dasypus; species Dasypus novemcinctus. The sequence goes on along the minus strand of NC_080700.1, from coordinate 28,007,109 downwards.
GGGCTTGGGCAGCACTGGTGGAAACCGCGCCTGCGTCTGTGTCTGCCTACGTGTGTGCGAATGTGCGTGTGTCTTGTGTATGTTTGCAAGTGAGTGCTTGTGGGTTGCTTTTTTTTTTAAAGATTTATTTTCTTTATTTCTACCCCCCCTTCCCCCGTTGTCTGCTCACTGTGTCCACTTGCTGTGGGTTCTTCTGTGTTTGCTTGCACCCTCGGCAGCACTGGGAAACTGCATCTCTTTTTTGTTGCGTTGTCTTGCTGCATCCGCTCTCCGTGTATGTGGCGCCACTCCTGGGCAGGCTGTGCTTTCTTTCACGCGGGACGGCTCTCCTTACGGAGTGCACTCCTTGCACATGGGGCACCCCCATGCCTGCATGGCATGGCACTCCTTGCACGTGGCATCTCTGTGCATGGGCCAGCTCAGCACATGGGTCAGGAGGTGCTGGGTATTGAACCCCAGGCCCTCCCATATCGGAGGCAGGTGCTCTATCAGTTGAGCCACATCTGCTTCCCAATGTCGGTTGGTTTTAAAGAAGCTGTAGGCCAAGTTACACAAGCAAGAAACTGGGCATCCTAAGGCTCATAAGAAAACAACACCTGCAGAGAATTCCCCTCGAGTCATAGACGCATCAGTTACACACTGATCACAGCCCTGCCTGGAGCAGCTGCAGGCCCCAAGCTAGCTTATTGGAATGGTTGTGTGGCAGTTTGGTAATGTTTATGAATTCCAGAAATAGATATTAGATTATATTTGTAAACTGGTCTGTTCCTCTGGGTGTATTAGATTGTATTAGATTCAAAGGTTTTCACTTTTACTTTATTAAATCAAGACTAGGGCTTTTATTTGACCATGTCATTAGGGCAACTCGGTTTGAGTCTCCGCTACCCCCCTCCCCTTTGTGGGCTATATAAATGGATGCTCAATCGAAGACAGGGAATTAAATGCACAGAGAAGATACACAGAAGATCCTGTGGCCTCTGGAAGAGAGATGAGCCTGATAGTCTACAGCTGACCTTGTGAAGGGACCAGAGCAGCTGGTCCTGTGAAAGAAACAATTCACAGGGAGAGAGGCGAGCCTCATGCCAGCCCACAGCTGAGATGGGAAGAAGCTGGAACCATGGAGCCCTAAGAGGAAGAGGAAGGCTGGACCCTTGCAGATGCCACCTGCCATCTTGCAGCAACACGTGGCAACAGACTTCGGGTACCTTGAGTTGAACTCTTTGGTAGGGCCTTTTGACTGTAATTCCCTTTCCAAAAGCCAACAGAGTTCTGGTACTTTGCATCAGCACCCCTTTGGGCTGACTAATACAGACTTTGGTACCAGAGAGTGAGGCCATGCTTTTGCAATTCCCAGAATGCCAGAACAGTTTTATAAATGGGTAAGGGGTAATTTTTTGAAGGAATTGTGAGAAGCTTGATGGAAAAGGACTAGGTTCCTTTGAAGAGACTGTTTGTAGCAGTATGGAGCCTAACATTATTTTTCATAAGGTCTTGGAAGGGAATAATTGTTAGATGTTTGATAGAAAAGACCTAGATCACTTTGAGGGTACTGTGGGTAGGAATATGGACACTGAGGAGACTATTTATGAGAACTTAGAAGTAAATAATGAAACTATTCTTGGAAACTGGAGGGAAGGAGATCGTGTTTTAAGGTTGCAGAGAACTTAGCAAAATTGACTCCTGGTGTTATATGGAAGGCAGAATTTGAAAATGGCAAGGCTGGACCTTTAGCTGAAGAGTTTTCCAAAGTAAACTCAGAGAATGCGGGTTGGCTTCTCCTTCCAGCTTATAGTAGGAATTAACTAAATTTGGAACTTGTAAGTCAGGACTGAAAATACAGTTAGTTGTCCAGGGAGGACTTGTGGACAGTCTTACTGTCTGATGGCTTGGACCCCTGCTTCCTGCATGCTAAACCAACAAGCTTTTTGAGAGAGCTGTATGAACAAACCACTGTCAGTCTGGACTAAAAGGGACATGTAGGGAAAAGATGGAAGGGAAAATGGCTTTAAGAGGAAAACCATGGAAGCTGAGATCTGGAATTAAGACATCACCTTGGGCCAAGAGAGGAACCCCACCCATGTGTACAAAGAGGGTGAGTTTGCCCCAGCAGTTGAAGAGGGTGGATGTTCCCACCCGCTGTTCAGGGAGAGTTTTGCTGCCCCAGGATGCAGAGAGGGTGGAGCACATTCCCCAAGGTTTAGGGAGGATTAGGTCGATACCCCATAGGTCTGAGAGGAGTAGACCTGTCCCCCATGGATTAGGCCAGGTCACCAACTCTTTGCTCTGAGAGGGTTGGGCTGGTATGCCAAAGATTAGAGAGGATGGTGCCTTCACCTCACTGTGGCATTAATCTGCAGATGCAATGCATGGTGAGAGAGGACACAGATGCACGGTCAGATGAAAGAGAACTTGACTGCCAGCAAAACTTGACTGTCAGTAAGCCCACTGAAGATACTGACCAATTTAGAAAAGACATAGCCAATCAGAACAGGTGCTGGTGAGGCTTGGAAGATGATACTCAGGGCACTGCAGAACAAGGAACTGCAGCTGAGGCTGGCAGCCACATCCTGTCACCATACAGGCTTTGGAGCTTGAGGGTCCCAGCCCTGCTAAGGAGTATCTTGTTTGCAGAGCAGGTGCTCCAGTCGAATGTCTGGCAGCGTTAGACATTCAGTTCCCCTAACAGCTCTTGCCCCTTGTATTAGTCAGCCAAAGGGGTGCTGATGCAAAGAACCAGAAATTGGTTGGTTTTAGAAAGGGTATTTATTTGGAGTAGAAGCTTACAGATACCAGGCCATAAAGCATAAGTAAATTCCCTCACCAAAGTGTATTTTCACATATTGGAGCAAGATGGCTGCCGACGTCTGCAAGGGTTCAGGCTTCCTGGGTTCCTCCCTTCCAGGGTCTTGCTTCTCTCTGGGTTCAGGATTCCTCACTCCCTGCGGCTCCAGCTTAAGGCTTCAGCATCAAACTCCAACATGAAAACTTCAACATCAAAAACCCTCACCTCTGTCCTTTGCCATGCCTTTTATCTGTGAGTCCCCACCCACCAAAGGGTGGGAGCTCAGTGCCTTAATGATGTGGCCCAATCAAAGCCCTAATCATAACTCAATCACGCCCAGGTACAGAGCAGATTACAAATATAATCCAGTATCTATTTTTGGAATTCATAGCCATATCAAACGGCTACACCCCTCATTCCATGCTTGCCACGCCACCCATATTGATATTTTCAGCCATATTGATTTTTCGTAGAGATGCCATCAGAGAGAAAATTCAACAACAATACAGATTTCTCGTCTCTGAGACATTGATTTCTCGTGGCAGATTCTAAAAACGGTTTGTGATAACAATTTGGCTTCCTGTTAAGTTGACTACAATAAAAATAGGTGCCGATTAGAACCACAGTCCTGATGACGGGGCTGGACCATGAAGAAATGGCGACCGTGAGGCCTGCTGGACCCCTGGACCTCTTGCCTATTTAGCTGAAGGGAATTAGCGTGCTTCTGTCTCGTGGGCATTTGGGGGGTCCCAGGGCCTGAGCCCTGTGCAAAAAGCCTCGGCCTTCAAAGTAAAGCAAGAGCCCAGAATGCGCTCTCTGGCCCCGGCGTCCTCCTCTCCAGCCAGCCTCTCCCATGCCCTTGACTGCACACTGTCCGCTGGCTTGTCCTTAAGTACGTCCTGTGTTGGAGGGAACTGACCCCACTTGGGGTGGACAGCAGTTCTTCTCAGGGTGATCCTCAAACCTCAGGATGAAGAAGTAAAACAAGAGAGAGAAGGAAGGAGACCTGAAATGGCCCGGCAGCTCCTCACTTGGTCTGCACAGTGTCGTTATTTTACGTGTATTTGAATGTTAAGACTTCATACCAGAAGGACTCATATTAAAATACAGATCCAGAAATACATTCCGGAGCTAAATGATTTGTGGGGGTGGGAAGAGCAGACAGGCGAGAGCTGTGGCTGACAGCCCCACTTGGCATGGCGAAGGGGTCGACTCCGTGTTTAATCTTCCTTCTCCTTTCACGTACCTTAAAACCTCAAAGAGACCTCGTGTTTCCACCCGAAGAGCCAGAGAAGCCTTGCGCGTGGGACTCCCCGGTTCTCCGCAGCATGAAACTGACAGGAGCGATTGCTCTCTGGGCCAGAGTCAGAGCTTTTTCTGGCAGAGTTCTTTAAAGCAAGGCAGTCCCGAAGGAAGGTAAACATTCTCGTTCTTTTCTGTTTTTCACTAGGTCATGTTCACGGAAGAGGATGTCAAGTTTTACTTAGCGGAGCTGGCCTTGGCGTTAGACCACCTCCACGGGCTGGGAATCATTTACAGAGATCTGAAACCCGAGAAGTAAGTAAGAAAAGGTGGAGTGAGAGCTTCGTAATCCCATTTGCTCCTGATTTTTTCGCTGGCCCACGTTCAGCCATCCCTCGGTATTTATTTCCCGTGTGAAGGCATAGCAGAAAATCGGCTGACGGGGAGAAAAACCTCACACTGCCAAGTCTTAAATGGGGTTTCCAAAAGGGGTTAGCAAATCCCTCTTGCCCAGGCCCTGAAAAGGTGCCCGGGGCACAGGCCGCCCACAGCGCGGGGAGCCCGTCAGCCCTTGCTCATCAGCTCCACGTACGAGCTGTCCGAGAGGGGCCAGCCGGTGTTGGCGTCCCCATGCTGTAGGGCAGGCTGGGAGGAGGTCGGTGGCGAGCCCATGGCTTGAGTCCACCCCCACTGCCCCCTCCCTGCCATCAGCTGCCTCCCCTTGGTGAGGCTGGCCCTGCCCTGCTGGAAAGCTCAGCTCTTTTTACCTCTGAGTTAGACTCTTCCTTTCCGTTCCTGTCCTCTCAACGAACCCACGGAAAGTGGTCAGTTAGCCTCTTCTTTTTTATTTATTTATTTATTTATTTATTTATTTGTTTGTTTGTTTCTCTCCCCTTCCCTCCCCCCCCCCCCACCCTGGTTGTCTGTTCTCTGTGTCTATTTGCTGCATCTTCTTTGTCCACTTCTGTTGTTGTCAGCAGCACGGGAATCTGTGTTTCTTTTTTTTTGTTTCGTCATCTCGTTGTGTCAGGTCTCCGTGTGGGCGGCGCCATTCCTGGGCAGGCTGCACTTTCTTTCGCGCTGGGCGGCTCTCCTTACGGGGTGCACTCCTTGTGCGTGGGGCTCCCCTACGCGGGGGACACTCCTGCGTGGCAGGGCACTCCTTGCGCGCATCAGCACTGCGCAAGGGCCAGCTCCACACGGGTCAAGGAGGCCCGGGGTTTGAACCGCGGACCTCCCATGTGGTAGGCAGACGCCCTAACCACTGGGCCAAGTCTGCCGTCAGGTTAGCCTCTTCTTAATTAACTACTTGGTGCGTTTCTAGGTGACAGGTCAGATTAGCTTTTCCAAGACAAAGGCGTCAGAACACTGGGGCCCAAATGCCTGTAAGACGCGTATACCCTTGGCCGTGACAACCCTTAAGATTACCTCTAATATACGTTGCTCACCTATTTTAAAAATAAATAAATCGGTCCCTCCAAAATAAGAGTGTTCCTATTTCAGATTTTTTTTTCCCTTATAATTTCTGCATAGAGCTGACACAAAAACCAGGAGTCCTCTCCTTAGAGGAGAAGAGGTTTAGGAGGGGGCTAGCTGGTGGGACTTGAGGGCTGTAGTTGGCAACAGCATTGTAAGGTTTCTGTAGTGAAAGCAAAGTTGGTGCTACATTAATGCTAAAGGTCAAAAAAAAAAAAAGAATATGGGGTTTGCTTTTGTGAGATATGAGAATGATTAAGCCTTTTTTCTCTTCCTTTTTTTCCATTCATAAGGAGACCTTGGCTGTGTCATTTCACTAATCTGTGTTCATCTGTGTATCTTTCTGAACACTAAAAAACAACTGACTTAGGAGTTGGAATTAGAGGAGCTCAAAGGGCCTGGAAAGAACTTTTTAGGAGTAATATTTCCATAACTTGTTGAGCAGCATTTATCTGTGATTTTATTTTTTGAATTTAAAATAGATATTTAAAAAAAAAGAAAGAAAAGAGATTCAGTGGCCGGGCGCTGTAGGTTAGTTGACTCGCCTCAATGGAAGTCCCCATGGGAAGTGCCTGGGGCTCTTCTCACATCACTGCCGCATGGAGCAGGCCGATAGCACCAGGCCAGGGCTCCCCTTCCCCCCGGGACAGGGTGGCATCTTGTGGGTCCACCAGCCTCTAGCACAGCCAGGCCGCCCAGAGCCAATGTGTTAAGACCCCGGAGAGCGGATGCAGCCCAAGTGGTTGAGCACCTGCTTCCCACATACAAGGTCTCAGGTGTGATCCCCAGAACCTCCTAAAAGCAATAATAAAAACAAAGAAATAAAAAGCCAGTCCTCATTGGGGAGCAGATGTCGCTCAGTGGTTGAGCGCCTCCAACCCAGGTACAAGGGCCTGGGTTCCATTCCTAGTACCTCCTAAAAAAGTAAAAAGACGCATCCACTGTCACTTGCATGGAACGGAACAAAAGATAAATTCTGCTCTGCAGCCAGTTTGACCAAACGTAGCAGCCGTGCCTGGGAACCTTCTGGGTTCGCCTAGAAGTAAAGGCACATTCCACACATGCCTGCTCTAAGGTGCATCTGCCTGGGAACTGAGACAATTGTGTACTGTGCAGTTTTTTTGTTGTTTTTTTTAAAAGATTTATTTTATTTCTTTCTCTCCCCTTCCCCCCCACCCCCATTGTCTGCTCTCTGTGTCCATTTGCTGTGTCTTCTTCTGTGTCGGCTTGCATTCTTGTCATGTGACACTGGGAAACTGTCGCTTTTTTTGTTGCATTATCCTGCTGCGTCAGCTCTCCGTGTGTGCAGTGCCACTCCTGGGCAGGCTGTGCTTTTCTCGCGTGGGGCGGCTCTCCTTGCGAGCGCACACGCCTCACGTGTGGGGCTCCCGTACGCGGCACGGCACTCTGCGCACAGACAGCACCGCGCATGGGCCAGCTCACCGCACAGACCAGGAGGCCCTGGGTTTGAACTCTGGACTTCCTGTATGGTAGGCGGGCGCTCTATCAGTTGAGCCACAACCGCTTCCCCGTGCAGGGTCTTGACTTAACTCCAAGCGAAGTGGGCCATCACGAGCTGCCCAGGTGAACACATTTCTAAAATATCTTCAAAAGCCCTGATTTGATTGATCCCACAGAAAAAACAATAGCTCGCCGATTCTCTCCTTCAGGGATGGAGAGCCTGAGGCCAGACGTCAGAGCTGAAACCACTGACGCCTAGATCAGCCTTTCCCTGCCCCGTTCCAAATCACGAGGTGAAAATTGCGGCCTGTTACCTCTGGGGGCTGCAAAGGTCACCTCAGAAGTTAATCTCATTTTAATTACCTCCCAGCCCGTGGGGCTCACGCTATAAACATGCTCCCCCCATCGTTCCCCCCATCTAGCAGAGGAGGCCAGTTGACAGATTCCTGTCCCTGTGAAGTTTGTCCTGTGCATATATTACAGCAGTGACTGCTTGTTCTCCCTTCTTGTAAAGGTCAAAGTGATCCTTACGATTAAAAATGGTACTATTTAATTGCAGAGTGGAAGAGAAAGGTCTTGTTGTTCAATTAGAATTATTAGAGAATTAATCCTGAAAAAGTTGCCTATTTCTGGGTAAAGATGAAGTGTAATGGAGAAGCAGAGGGAGTATTTGCCTCCTTCATTATAAATTGCCATCTTAATTGCATGCCACGGCTTCTTCCCTTCCCATTTCCATCAAAGAGTAGCTGTTGACTTAATCCCACGGCTGCTCTTTTCAAGGTGGTCTGAATTAATCCTTGAATCCTTGCTTTCGTTTGTCTCCAGTCCACTTCCTGCTCCAGGATGGGGTGGGCCAGGATTTAGGTAGAGCCAAAGCAAGAAATGGGGAAGGCTGGGAGCCGGGGCACCCGTAGGTAGCCCAGCCCTAGACTCCAATCCAAAGTTGAAGAAGGGAGCAGGTGTTTGCTCAGTGCCCACCCTGCTCCTGCCCCGCCACCCACTCTGGCTTCCTTCCCTAACCTGCAGCGTGCTCCCTGGGAAGATCAAAGCGAAATCTCTTATCCGAGGAGTCTAGAGATACAAGACACATGGGCCGTGACAAGGGCTCAGACCTGGAACAAGAATGGGACGCTATGGCCAGAGGAAGGGGCCAGTGCTGGAGCCAGGGCTCTGTAAGTGGGAAGCAGATGTGGCTCAACTGATAGACCATCTGCCTACCACATGGGAGGTCCAGGGTTCAAACCCAGGGCCTCCTGGCCCGTATGGTGAGCTGGCCCATGCCCAGTGCTGCCGCATGCAAGGAGTGCCGTACCACGCAGGGGTGTCCCTGCATAGGGGAGCCCCATGCGCAAGGAGTGTGGTCCAAAAGGAGAGCCACCCCACGTGAAAAAAGTGCAGTCCACCCAGGAGTGGTGCCGCACACAGACAGAGCTGATGCCGCAAGATGATGCAACAAAAAGAGAGAAATTCCCAGTGCCGCCTGATATTGCAAGCAAACGAAGAAGAACACACAGCGAATGGACACAGAGAGCAGACAATGGAGGGAAGGGGAGAGAAATAAATAAAATAAAATCTTTGAAAAAAGAAAGAAAGAAAATTAAGCCACCTTTCACAAGTTCCCTCAAAGCTGAGGCCACAGGTTGAGCACAGCTTTCTCTGCAGGTCGGGGTTGGTCCCAAGAGGGCTGGGCTCAGCCGACAAGAGGAACAGGAGTCTGGGGAGAAACACTGGTCTCTGGCTCCAGACGTGCAGCCTGGACACAGATGGACATGCCTCCTGGGTCCCCAGGGGCCAGAGCCAGCCCAGAGCACCCCTCTTCTTCATGCAGGATGGTCTGGAGGGTGCCCGTGGGCTCAGGAAACTTTTGCACCTGGAGCTTTTGCCCAACTAAACCATGTGCAAAAAAAAAAAAAAATACAAATGTCCCTTGGCCTCCCCCAAAGAGCCGCAGACACCCAGCAGAAGCCGCTGGCCTGGGAAACAGTCATTTGAAAACTCACATTTACCAAACACAGCAGGCAAGAGCTTCCGCCGTTCTCAATCCCGGGCACGGCTCTCCTGGGAGCGTTTTCCTAGCAGTTCTGGGCTGCAGGCGCCTTTAGAAATTCCCTCCCATCTCTAGCGTGCCTCTCGATTGGTTGTGCCTCCTTTTGAAGCCTGTGTTTTCTTTCTTTCTTTTTAGCATCCTCCTGGACGAAGAGGGGCATATTAAGATCACAGGTTCGTAAAAAGCAGCGGTCACCCTCTGTGCTTTCATCTCATTCCTGGAAAATTGAGGGACCAATTCACAGCCAAACTCTCAGGATGGCACTGATGTTCAAGAGACCCTTGCCTTTGATTTGGCTGGATTTTTCTTGCATAGCTGGATTTGTTATGTTATCGAGTGTCTTCCTATGCATTTAGACTTTTTTTTCATTTCCCAGTTGCAATTTCTCCTTCTCGCCTCTCCACGCCCCCTCGTTTTTTCCCCTTCTGGCAATGGCCCTTCCCCTGGGACTTTTTCTGGCCCCTGCATTGCCTCGGAGGTGTTGTCTTCTGGATATTTTCTTCCCAAATCCTGATACATGAGTCTGACCTATCTTAGGGCGAGTATTCAGAATCTTACTTTATGCATTTCCTGCACTGCAGTCTGTTGACCTCTGTGTAGTTCGGGCTCTCGCCCTTTCTCCTTGGTTGTTACGAGACCCTCTTAAATCTACAGCCTCACATCCCTCCAGTCCCTCCCTGTGGCCTTGCAAGGCAAGGGGCATTATGCTCATTTTCCTAGATAGTGAAAGTGAAGAAGCGCTATAATCTTATCACCAACGTGCTGACACATCTTGTTAATGCCCTGCACATAAATCCACTGGGAAGAAGGTAAACTTTACCGAAGGCTTCATAGAGGCCACGGAAGAGAAGGTATTCATTGCAGACCCCGTGGCAAATGCTCTAGACATCCCATCCGACATCTGACTTGTCTGTCGTCCCTTCTCACCTCGCCAGCCAGGAACCTCCTTCCCAAGTAGCCGTCAGCGGTAGTTTCTTTCCTCTCCTTCCCTTCAGAAGCTGTCACACTCTGTTCTTGTCCAGTAAAGCTGCAGCACATGCCAGTCCTCTCATTCTTAGGTTCCCACTGAGCTTTGGAGCACCAAATCCCACCCCAGGCGGGCTTAGAAAACAAGTCAGCTGGCCGAAAAAGGTTTCTCCTAGGGGACTCATATCAGTGACTGAGAAACACCGTTCCTGTATCATGATTGTGGATTCATCAAGAATTCACTGTACTTGGTGGGTCTTGACTTTGGGAACGTGCCAGGCTTTGCAAAGATGGGACAGGATAATGTCTGCAGTTAAGGAGGGTGCTACTGCAGCCAGACTGGGAGGAGGGGACGGGGTGCAATGTCTGGTCAGGTGGCATTAATGTAAATGGGGGATGCCATGCTTGGTCAGGAAAATGGGGGTACACTGCCTGACCAGGTGGAATTAATAGACATGGGGGGAAAGGGGTGCCCCACCTGGTCACATAGAATTAATATAACTGACCGAGAACCTCGCTCCGGGGGCCAGCATTGAAGACCCACTGTCTGTCGTTTCCGCACTTAGATTTCGGCCTGAGTAAGGAGGCCATCGACCACGACAAGAGAGCATACTCCTTCTGCGGAACGATAGAATACATGGCGCCCGAGGTGGTGAACCGCCGCGGGCACACGCAGAGCGCCGACTGGTGGTCCTTCGGCGTGCTCATGGTGAGACGCCTTCTCGTTCTTCTTATGGGGGTGGCGGCAGCTGTCCCCCAAAACGGATTTCCCCATCTCCAGTTGGGTTCAGGGATCTGGGAGTGAGTGATGAAAATAATGCTTAAATGTACAAATTCAGCATCCTGTTCTATTACTTGAGTGGAAGGAAAAGCCAGGCAATTCCTGAGCCACGGAATTTCTCCCTGCGGCTTCCTTACTCTGCCCACTGTACCTTCTCACCATCAGAAAATGACCCCTAAGGCCCGGGGGAGGGAAAGCCGCTCCTTCCAAATAAGAATGCAAATATGTTAAGAGTTCAATCTTTCTCGCGAATGCATTAACAGTTGAAACTTCCTTGACGCTTAGCGCTCTTACCATTTTATCGTGAGGATTTTAAAGGGTGCGGCGATTTCCTTAGTATTTTTCTGTTTTCAAATTTAGCATCCTTCATAAAATCCGAGTCAGAGAAATGAATAAGAACGGAACTATACCTGGAGTTAAACAATTTTACACCTATGCCTAGAAGCTTGACTACTCTCTAGATTGTGGCCGAGATCATATTTTCGCAGGCAGAGGTTATTTTCCAACCCTGCCTTGCCTGTATTTATTCTGTAGTCACAATAGAAATTGGATAGCACCCCTCTTTCCCCATCCCTGCCCCTCTGGGCTCCCCGAGCCTGCCTTGTGGAGAAGACCTCTGATGTTCTGGAATCTGACATTTGGATGATGAAAGGACTAGAGCCTTCCAAGGCCATCCGCAGCCCTCCATTTAGTGCATTTAACAAACGAGGAAACTGAGTCAAAAGAGTGGCAGTAAATTTGACCAAGGCCACTCAGCTAACACTTGGCCACCTGCCTCCCAAACCCAGCTTCCCTCCAGATACCAAAAAAAGCAGAGGCCCCTTTTTCCACACCACCATCGCCTCGCCCTCTTGCCGGGAACCCCGCAGGCCCAAGTTTTGGGGTACAGGTGGTACAGGATGTCATTCCAGAAGACCTTTAGGCAGATGGCACTCATTCCTCTGGTCATTCAAACAGCTCAGGGACCGGTCTTCCCAGCAGAAACGGGAATGCCAACTTACAAATTTAAGAAATGCACACATCGCTTTCCCTGGGACCCCAGTACACTCTCTCCCCTTCAGCAGGCCTACAAGGAAAGTCAAATTATCCTGAGCAGGCTGCTTGGTGACATGGGATCACAACCAAGAGGGTGGTTCCCATTCAGTGGGTGCTTGAAACAATGTCTGGGACGTAATAAGGGGTCCATACATGTTAGCTAAGAGGACGATGATGATGTTTTATTATGTTTATTATTATTCACACATGTAATGACACCTCTCCAAAAGGCAATTCACCTCCATACTACAAATCACCTAGAAGAGGCTTCCAGCGGATTTGTCTTTAAAACTCACACACCCCCATACACACACACACCACAAACCCTCTGTTGTCATTTTGGTGGAAAGCATCTTTCCTTTAGATATGTTAATGCTGGCAGTTTGGTTAGCTTTGCTGCCCTGTAGCTCAGTGGTTTTTGCACAGCTCCGCTCAGATCCAAATATATTGACTTCCTTTGTTGCTGTAGGTGATGGAGAGTGAGGGGGGAAGACACCTCACCGCAGTCCCACAGCGGAGGGCACCCTCTGCCCCAGTTGCAGGCCTTAGGTGCAAAGTTCGACACTGCCTTCTCTGAAAATGGGCCAAGGCCAAGGTTGTAGGTGGGTGGCGCGAATTCCTCTGGAGATCCAGGACTCGTGCGGCTCAGCGGGATCCCTTAGAAGATTCTAGGCTTAGGGGACCTGTTCTTCCTGTCCCTGAGTCCTATCTCTACTCATCCCAGCTCTCCTACTTCCCCTGGGTGATCGTCACTGTTGTGTTTTCCCCTTAAATCAAACCGAAAGCCCTTCAACAGGACGACAGGTGGCAAGTACACCTGGACTTGTGAAGGATCCAAAGAAGGGTATCCCAGAGAAACTTCTTACTCGTGAACAGAAGTCGCAGAATGCTGCCGATTGTACCTGATATTTACGAGAACAAGAGCCGAGGCCAGACGCTAAAGGAAGAAATATTTCACTAGCAGGCCAATACGGCAGGCAAAACGGTAACCTAAAAACCACCCGTACGTCAAGAATGACTTGATTTAGTTTTGTGAGATTTCTGGAGAAGGAAGGAGGTGTGTAGTTCGCTCTTTTCATCTGTTTCTTCAATTAAGACGTGGGCCATAAAATCAATTCCATAAATACTTTACAATCCGCCTGTAAAATTTTTTTCTCGTCTAAATTATGGTGAATTAAATAAATGGAGAAGCTGGGGGGGAAAAAGTGATCAGCAAAGTCATAAAAAGTGTGAAAGAAAAATAACTACCCCGGACAGAGAAAGAGAAAAGAAATTTAAAAGATAGAGAAGCAAGGAGGGCCAAGAAAGAAAAAGAAGAACTATCACGTGTCTTGGGCTCATCTTTTTTCATCAGCTTTCTCCCCCATTTTCTCCCTCCACTAAACCGCCACCTAAAAGACAACTGTCACTCCCGGGGGTGATTTCCAGTTCTCCAGTTCACTAGGCAAATTGATGCGTCTGTCCGTGCCGCGCCTTTGATGTGGGATTATTTTAACCGTGACCCTCTTAGGTTGTAAATTTGTGTCTCTGTGGGGGGCCCCCCCATATGCCGAGTTTCATCACTGCCCCGGTCACCTTTGATGCCCCGAGCAGAGGGAGCAGAGCACATCCCAAGGAAAGTCTCTGTTCCCCGACTGACCGGACAAGCATGAAAGCAGGCAGATGCCAGCGCCCCCTCCAGCTTCAGTGGCATCTGGACTTCTCTGCCCTTTCCCCACCGTCACCTGCCCCAGGGATGGCCCTAGAGCCTGAAAGGAGCTGACGTTGTTCAGCATCCTGCCCCTTCTAGAGAAGTCCTTGCCCACAGCTGCTGCCCCGCCCGGATGAGCATAACCCGGCATTGTTCAGCCACATTTCTCGCTGGGCACTCGAACCTTTTTTACTGAATTGCTCAATTGTGTGACGGAATAGCCTGATGGTTTCAGCGGAAAGGGCAAATACATGTCTTTTTCTTGTAGCCTCTGGGGAAGTGTGTCACACCAGTTCTAGAACGGGTATTTTACCTTATAACAGAAAGTAAGAGAGGGGTGTCACCATGCTACTAAATTAAATCAGCATGGCTCTCCAGAGTTTACGAAGCATCCTTGTGCATTTTTTCATATTTGATCTGGGAGGAAAAAAAAAAGTCTGTAAGGTAAGCAGGGAAGATTCTCCCCATTTACAGAAAAGGAAATTAAGGCTCAAGAGCATAAGTGATTGGTTTAAGATCACATAACTGTTTTTAAAAATTAAATATGAAAGACATTCATACGTAGTTCTGCCCACCAAATTCTCAAGAGAACAAGAGCCAGCTCCCAAGCGGATGTCTTAACTGTTAGGACTTCATGTTTTCAATGCCTCCTTTGGCAACAGAAGTTACTGCTGAATTCTCTTTTGGAATAAAGAGATGTTTCAGATCTAGAGCTAAGTCTCACAAAGGGATCAGTCCAGAGCTCCTTGCTTTGATAAGATACGCTCCACTGACTTTGTTAAAGACGGTTTAGAATCCTGAAGATAAGCTCCTAGGATACGTCCCCTCCCTTATTTTCTTCAATGAAGAAGGTACATCATATCATCTGATAACCCATAAGTGCCTTCTGCAGGGGACAAAGAAAATGTCTCTGTCGATGGTTGGAAATCTCTGTCCTTAGTCACACTGAATGTCCAATGTTAGGAACTTGTTAACAGAAAAGAACATCAAAAAATAGTGATGGGCTCATTAGCTGAAGGCTGTAGCACGCCTCTACACAATCTGGAAGTCGGTTTCCAGAGCCGGTTTGGGTTCCTTTTTGTGGATGTTTATAAACATCTTTTGCATACTCTGGCTTCTTACACCCACCTTAGAGTTTTCTGCTGCTGCTTCTTAACCCCTGGCTGTGAATGCACATGGATGTTCACATCCCAAATGCCCCCGGAAACTGTCCTCACACTCCTGCAGCAAGCAGGGATGGTTCAAAGCTCGGCCCCCCACCTGGCTCTGCTACCTGCCTTGAGTGGAAAATATTATCCAGAATAGCAGGGAGGCAGCGGACATGGCTGGACTGATAGAGCGTCCATCTACCATATGGAGGGTGCAGGGTTCGATCCCCAGGACCTCCTGACCTGTGTGGAGCTGGCCCATGTGCAGTGCTGATGGGCGCGAGGAGTGCTCTGCCACGCAGGGGTGTCCCCTGTGTAGGGGAGCCCCACACACAAGAAGTGTGCCCCATAAGGAGAGCCGCCCCACATGGAAAAAGTGCAGCCTGCCTAGGAGTGGCGCCTCACACACAGACTGCTGATGCAGCAAGATGATGCAACAAAAAAGAGATGCAGTCTCCCAGTGCCGCCAGATAATGTAAGCAGATCCAGAAGAACCCACAGTGAATGGACACAGAAAGCAGACAACAGCGGGGGGAGGGGGTGGGTAAGTGGAGAGAAAATAACAATCGTTAAAAAAGAATAGCAGGGAAGGAGTTGTGCTCAAACAACTGAGCTCCCACCTCCCACATGGGAGGTCCCAGGTTTGGTCCCAGGTGCCTCCTAAAGAAGACAAGCAAGACAGCGAGCTGACACAATGGGCTGAGGCGAAGAGCTGACACAAGATGATGCAGCAAGAGACACGTAGAGGAAAACATAATGAGAAACACAACAAAGCAGGGAGTGGACGTGGCTCAAGTGGTTAGGTGCCTCCCCCCATATTGGAAGTCCTGGGTTTGCCCGGTGCCTCCTAAAAAGAAGACCAGCACACAACAAATAGACACAGCAAATGCAAACAATGAGGGGTTGGGGAGAAAGAAAGAAAGAAAACGAATCTTTAAAATAAAATATTAAAAAAAAAAATAACACCTACCTCCTCAGGGGGTTTTGAAGATTAGATAACCTTATACATCTAAAGCACCTATTGTATAGAGCAGGGCTTTACGTAATAGTCAGTAAACATTAGTGCATCCCCGTGTGCTGGGTAACCCTTTATTAGCAATATCCAGCCCTCTTCACCCCTCAGGGCTAGTCCTGCTACGACCTAAGACACTAATTCTTTTGAAGGACACTGATGAGTCAAATAGACCTGAATCCCAGGCTCGCGGGTGCAAAGAGCTGCCTTGCGGAGAATCTTCTCATCTCACTGCTCAGTGGCGGTTGAGGCCCCTCGAGTTGTGTTCGGCCTGTGACCCCTGGTCTGGCCCCTTATCTTGGGGTCCTTAGGTGTCCTGGTAGATGCGGCTCCTCAACCTCATAACTACCGACGTTTGGGGCTACATGTTCTCTGTTGGGAGGGGGGAAAGGAGGACCCATGCACTGTAGGAGGCTTAGCAGGATCCCTGGCTAAATACCAGGGGCATGTTTCAGCCAGGAGTGAGCAACAGAATATCACCACGTGTCACGGAATGTCTCTAGGGGACCAAAATTTGAAAGCCCGTGCTGTAGGTACACCAGCTTATTTATCTTCCTAGAAGAGTAGTGACGTCATCGTCGCGCCTCTCCGGCCGGTGTTTCAGCAGGTTCCTTCTGTACCTGCGTATGATCTGGCCGTGGGGGTGGCTTGTGAAGGAATCACCTGCGGCTCTCACCAAACACGGGTTCGGTCGTGCGGTTCCGCGGTGAGCTGTGGCCTTTTTCCATTGGCCTCGGATAACTTGGTCATCTCGGTCTTGCTCAACGCTGGAGCAAAAGTCTCACTCTGCAGTCTCCCAGGGAAACATGTAAATACTCTGATTTCATGGGATACTTAAATCCTTGGAAATTCCTGAGAGGCTTCCTGCAGAACAGTAATATGGAAATGAGCTGCTTTCTCCCCGTCTGACAGAAAGGGGAGGGGGCTGGCGATGATCACGAATCCCATGACTTGGGTAGGCTGGGACAATAAATAGCCTCATCACCGCCCACATCAAGAAGTGCTCATGAAACACCCATATATGCCATTGCACGCATGTACGTGGGCTGCTAAGTGGTTAGGGACCTCCTCCCGTGTATCTAGTAGTATAGGAAGGAAAGGGTCAAGGGAGGAAAGAGGGGGAGAGGGAGAGACAAACACAAAGGATGTGGACCCCGAATACCAGAGCCACTATTAACAGCTGAAAAAAGAACCATATGTATTGGACTATCAATACTAAACAGTGACTCTCCAAGCATCAGGATGGGCTCCATTTTGTAGCAAGAGTCAAGTCTTTGCACTTGGCCAGAAAGATGTTTCATCAGAAATGGTACTTCGTGAGGGCTCTTAAGAATAGACTGAAGGGAAGTGGACTTGGCCCAGTGGTTAGGGCGTCTGTCTACCACATGGGAGGTCCGCGGTTCAAACCCCAGGCCTCCTTGACCCGTGTGCAGCTGGCCCATGGGCAGTGCTGATGCGCACAAGGAGTGCCCTGCCACACAGGGGTGTTCCCCGCATAGGGGAGCCCCACATGCAAGGAGTGCACCCCGTAAGGAGAGCCACCCAGCACAAAAGAAAGTGCAGTCTGCCCAGGAATGACGCCACACACACGGAGAGCTGACACAACAAGATGACACAACACAAGATGACACAGTTTCCCGAGCCACTGACAACAACAGAAGCAGACAAAGAAGAACACGCAGCAAATAGACACAGAGAACAGACAACTGGGGCAGGGGAAAAGAGGAGAGAAATAAATCAAATAAATAAATCTTTAAAAAAAAAAAAAGAATAGACTGAAGACAAAAAGAAGAAAAGAGAGAGGGAAAGAAGGAAAGAGAGAGGGAAAGAAGGAAAGAGAGTCTTCTTTGTGACTAGGACTCTCTTTGGAGATATTTTAGTTTGTGTGATCCCATTTAAAAACTTTCCTCCTTTTGTATTGGATAATAACTCACCTGCTAGTCCGAGCTTGCTGTTCTTTCAGTTTAATGGTGTCGACTTATTTTTTAGTTCTCTTCTAGACACTCTTGATTTGTATTATTTATGCATCTGTCTTTTTTTATTGTATATAGGCTGTCCATCCTGAGTGCTTCCACTTAAACAGTACACAGGACAGAGTACAAATGTGAGCATAAGGAAACAGGCTTCAGACAGCCGAACTGGCGAAACTTTAAAAAATTTGTTGTTTAAAACTTGGTTTTCAAAAAGCAGACCAGAAGCATTAATAAGGCCTTAAGTATGTTCATTTCTTTAACGTTGTGTAATTTCACTCCTGGTAGCCTATCATAAGGAAAAGTCCAAAACTTAGGGAAGCTTGACATACTTTCCAGGATCACTAAAAATAGCAGAAAATTGGAAATATGCTAATTTCAACAACCCTGTTGTTGGCATATAGTTTATATGCCAACAATAAACTATTATATGTTGGCATAGCCACGCATAAAGAGATACTGTAAAAAATTTATAATAAACATTGAAAGTTCTTATTATTCAGTGAAAAGCAGATCTATGCTTTAAAAAAAATAAGAACAGCCTAAAGAGAGACTAAAAAGAAATAACAAATGTTAATTGTGGATATCTTTGAGTAATGGGATTGTGAGTGATTATTTTGGTCTTTCTACTTTTATGCATTTCTCAAGATTTTCAAAATGCAAAGGGAAAATACTGGAGGATACATTTTAAAGGGGCAGAGACACATGCATTTTAAAAATCAAGACAAGGACAAATTTAATAAGCTCGCAGACACACCTGCACGAAGACTGTTTTCGTGTAATTTAAACTGACATAAAAGTCGTGAAATAGGATCGATGTCTTACAGCACGTTTCAATTAGATTCAGGAACTTACTTTTTTCAAACAGATTTTTGGTTGTCCTTTCTGCCCTGGTTTTTTTCTTCAGAAGTGGTCAGATGGGCACATTGTTCTGATAAGACTGTGCTTTCAGATCCCCTGTAATTAAAGCTGTTTGTGCCGAGGGAAGCCAGTCCAAGAAAGAAATATGGTGCTCAGAAAAAGCTGCACGCAATTCTCCTTTCATTACCAGCTCCACCTTAGCAAATGGCCAGTTATTATTTTTGATGCATGGCAGCCCGAATTTGAGAGAACGCTGGTGCCGTTATTTGTTTCCATCACATGTGATTGATAGAGTGTAAGCAGAGTTTATCCCACCTTGGTGAGCAGGTCTGCTCCCCACCCTTTCATGGCACCAAAACTCGCTGTCACCGGCTGACTCAGCCCCTTCCCGGCACCTGCAAAGGGAGAGAGGGTCCCCAACCATATGTAGGATATGTTACCCAAACCGCAACCCCCTTCCAACCCCGTTATCCTGGGATCGACCTCCTTTCTCTATAGCATTTACCACCTTCTCTAGTTTATTTATTGTGTTTATCATTGAGCCGTATCCTCGCGCTAAAATATAACCTCCGCAAGGACAGGTTTGTTCACTGATGCGCCCCCAAGCAGGCAGGCCAGCAGGTAACACTTGATTGTTCACAATTCGGGGTGAGTAAATGAACTTTGGTTATTTGGGGGCCAGCTGCTGTTCACTAGAGTCTGGATTCCAGCGTCACCCTGTTGTGTGTTGTTCTGCAGTTCGAGATGCTGACGGGGTCGCTGCCGTTCCAAGGGAAGGACAGAAAGGAAACCATGGCTCTCATCCTCAAGTGAGTGGGAGAACAGCCGCCTCGGGGTCCTTCCCAAGCACGGGTCGGCACCAGGTGGTGTAAAGAGCATCCATCCTTAACGCTGGAGTTCTTGAGCAGGCCATGGCACTAGTGATAATAAGCCTGCCTGGTATCGTTTTTTTCCTTCAAATATTTATTCTCCCTTCTCTCTTTTTTCTAAGTATTTTTTATACTTTAATTAAAACACATTTTATTTTATTTTATTTTATTTTTCAGGGTGTATAATTCATTTAATGTGGTTTTTATTTATTTATTTTTCCCTCTATTTTTTTTTTAATGTTACATTCAAAAAATATAAGAGGTCCCCAAGGTGGCATTGGATTGGGAAAAGTGGCCATGGTGGCTGATGGGTATGGGGAAAGGCAGGAAGAGATGAGAGGTGGAGGCGTCTTTGGGACATGGAGCTGCCCTGGATGGTGCTTCAGGGGCAATCACCAGACATTGTAAATCCTCACAGGGCCCACTGGATGGAATGGGGGAGAGTATGGGCCATGATGTGGACCAATGACCATGAAGTGCAGAGGTGCCCAAAGATGTACTTACCAAATGCAATGGATGTGTCATGATGATGGGAATGAGTGTTGCTGGGGGGGGAGAGGTGGGGTGGGGGTGGTGGGGTTGAATGGGACCTCATATATATATTTTTTTAATGTAATATTTTTACAAAGTCAATAAAAAATTAAAAAAAAAGAGGTCCCCATATACCCCCCACCCCCCTCACCTGACTCCTCCCACATCAACAACCTCTTTCATCATCGTGGCACATTCATTGCATTTGGTGAATACATTTTGGAGCACTGCTGCATTGCATGGATTATAGTTTACATTATAGTTTACACTCTCCCCCAGTCCACCCAGTGGGCCATGGCAGGACATACAATGTCCAGCGTCTGTCCCTGCAGCACCACCCAGGACAACTCCAAGTCCTGAAAATGCCCCCACATCCTTTCTCTTCTTCCCTCTTAATTACAGCAGATAAAGTTCACGGCCAACGGCAGATGGGTTCCACTGCTGGGTTGGGTTAATGAGCGACTCTGATGAGCTCTTCGACCGTAAAGTTTTCCATCAAAGTCTAAATTGTCCCATGGGAGGCTTTTTAGATGTGATGATGGTAGCCCTTGCAGAAGTGAACTACAGATTCAGAGAGGCAGGAGAGTTTAGGGGATAGAGAGAAGCAGCAGCGAGAGTTTCCTCCCTTCTCTACCACCTTGCCCCGTCCAAGTAGGCTCCCCAAGTTCTCCCGCCTGACGTCGGTAGGAGATCGCGTCATTTTGCCGGCATAACTGAATTAAAACATAATTTGCTGCTCAATCCCCATAATGAATTGGCACGTGTGCCAATTAAACTGATTTGACTCTTAGACTCATAGAAAGAAGCCTGACGCCAGGGCAAGCCTTGCTCTACAATCCGAAAGGTCCCCAGGCTCCACCAGATAGTGATTTTTCAGAAATGAGAAGGGGAGGGACACAGAGGGGGAGCGAGAGAAGCAGGTGGACCGGGGTCTCCAAATCAGCTCTGCCCACTGACTGTGGGAGCACTGCCACCCAGAGGAGAAGTCCCCAGAAGGCAGGTTGTCCGTGCTCCCTCTCTCGGACGCTGTTGGCCAGTGGGCTTTCGTGAAACTGAGAGGCACCTGCTATGCCATAAGTTAGATTTCTGTAAATTAAGCCACGATAGAAATGGAAGGAGAGAGCTGAGTGACAGAAGCCCCACAGTATACCCTCTTGTGAAGCTGGCTATTATCCTTTTCTTTAGCCAGTGTTTTCCCAGACCCAGTGAGCTTCGGTTGTGGATAGACACCCGTGGCTTACGTGGAACAGAAGTTCTCAAGCTCCTGCCCTTCTTGCTCCTTCAAAGGCAGCAAGACAAATAGCTTCTGGGGAGGAAACCTTTATCTGGACCCAGAAATAGATTGTTCTGAAGCAAAGCAGAGATATTTGCCCAGCCTTTGAAAACACACAACACCCTGCTTATTTTTCCCTTCGTTGAACACGCTTAGGGACTAGCTTGTTAGAGCTAAACGAACAGATCCGTGTCCCAGCAGCAGAGACAAGGGTCCTTGAGTGGAACCAGCAGGGCTGTGCCCCTCTCAGCTTCCACGCCAGATAGGGGGTGGAGAGTCATCCACCTGTCTTGGCCTGGAAATCAAACGTTTTCTCTACCACTTACGCTGCAGTCCGTTATTTTTATATCAATGACCTCTGTTCCTGAGAGTCTAAAGGGAGGACAAAAACGTCACTTTTTCTAAAGCTAGAGAAGTTTCCTCTCCCGCAGTTCACCAGGCTCTAGCATGGGTCACAGCGTTTCCAAAGGGGCAGCACCGGTGGACCCCAAGGTGTGGCCGGAGGACCCCTGGGGGCCCCTGAGACCCTTTCCGGGGATTTACGAGGTCCTCCCTTCCCCAGGTTTCCCGCATAGACCTCAACCCCAATCACATATTACCCCAGCTTGGGGGACTAAGACAATCCCACTGTCCTCTCTTAAGCCAGGAAGTGACTTGCCAAAGCGGGAAACAGTGCCGCTCTTCTCACTAAATGGTTTTCTGGTTTGGGGAAACGT
The DNA here is from genome assembly GCF_030445035.2 of Dasypus novemcinctus. NCBI lineage: Eukaryota > Metazoa > Chordata > Mammalia > Cingulata > Dasypodidae > Dasypus > Dasypus novemcinctus. Next base: position 27,985,249 of record NC_080700.1, on the reverse strand, counting down.
AGTTTTTATTTTAAATGTCATTTATAGTCATGGGCTTATTAATATTATTAATTTTTTAATGTTGCATTAAAAAAATATGAGGTCCCCATATACCCCCTTATTAGTGTTATTTTTAAACGGTCTTGTTATATTTAAATGAATTACGAGTACGGTCACTCCTTTTAAAATTTCTCAGTGTAATTTCTAATAGGGTAAGTAGAGATGGATACGACACATTTATATTTATTTTATCAAAGCTCTTTGGTGTCCTTAACAATTTTGAAGTGTGTGAAAGGGCCTTTTTATTTTTTTTCTGGTACTGGGGGCCGAACCTGGGACTTCATATGTGCGACGCTGGCCACAGAGTCACATCATCTTCCCTGAGTTGGCCTTATCACCCATTTTTCTTGTTGTTATTTTTGTTTTTTTCAGGAGGCACTCGGAACCCAACCCAGGAGCACCCCCCCTTGTGGGAGGCAGGCACTCAACTGCTTGACCCTCATCCACTCCCCTTAAAAGGGTCTCAATGCCAAAAAGTGCAAGCCCTGCTGCCCCGGGTAATAAATCAAGGCTCTCTGTGATGGGGCCTCCTCCCTTACTGCTGAATGATAAGAATCCCGGGAGTGGATGTAGCCCAGCGGTTGAGCACCTGCTTCCCATGTACAGGGTCCTGGGTTCAATCCCTGGTACCTACAAAAAACAAACAAAAAAAAACCCAGCTCTCATTGGGGAGCAGATGTAGCTCAGCGGTTGAGCACCTGCTGCCCACGTACAAGGTCCTGGGTTCAATCTCTGGTACCTACCCCCAAAAATAAAAGTCTCAAAGCAGTAAAGAAAAACTCATCCTTCTTATGCTAGAATATGATTCTGTTTTTCAGAGCCAAGCTAGGCATGCCTCAGTTCCTAAGTATGGAAGCCCAGAGCTTGCTGCGAGCCCTCTTCAAGCGGAACCCCTGCAACCGGCTAGGTATGACACCCCAAACCCCCCACGTGGGGCCTGGAGGGCCCCCCCGCTCTGCCCTGGCTCACGCCAAGCAGAGCGGTTCTGGAGTGAGCGTGGCAGAGCTGTCGCATGTTGTCCAAGCTCTGAGGACACCAGGTCTGTTCACGATGTAGGAAACGCACGGTAGCTGCCAAATATTGTACGCTATTTTCTAAAAGTCATTGTTTTTACAAAGAATGGGGGCAATTCTTGTACCTGTTTTACTTCCTGTGCTCTTGGAACTCGATTTAAGGACAGAGGAATCGGACAATTGCATTTAATTTAATCCCCCTTTATTTAAGAAATCGCAGCACATTAAAACTGAGGTTTATGTGACTGTCTACTAAGGAGTTTCATTTTCAAAATAATTTTCTACTGTAGAAAAAGATCATCCCAGTTGCCTTTAAGTGGCAATTCTCCTACAATGTAATTGGCTATATATATTAAAAAAAAAATCCAGGGAAAGCAGATGCAGCTCAAGCAGTTGAGCGCCCGCCTCCAACATGCAAGGTTCCGGGTTAGATCCCTGGTCCCGGTACCTTAAAAAAAAAAAAAATCCACTGTAAAAACTTTTCAGTAGCTCATCTACTGTATTCATCTTTTTCCACTTGCCCAGTTTTCACTGCCTTCCAGAATCCCATAAAAGAGTTCTTCCTTGTCACCAAGTACTTCTGAATATACTAAGCGTAATTAATAAGAGTGGTTTTAATGAAATAGATTCATCAGCGGCAGAGAGATGTTCCCGCATGAGTGCCAGGTCATATAAAAACTGATGGGTAGTAAAAGCAGATTAAAGCAACAAGCTGCCATTTTTTAAGCTACAACGTTAGCAATTTACAGCTGTCGGTACCGCCTGGGTGAATGTGGCACCTGCTCTCCTGCACACTACTGCCGTGAGTAAATCTCAACCACATTTGGGCAATTTGGCAAAACATCGCCATTTTAAGTGTATACCTCCTCTTGACCCAGAAAATGTTACTTCTAGAAATCGATCCTGCAGAAATACCTGTGCCAGTGTGTCAATCATGCATGGAAATTATTTGCTGATGATAGTTCTGTTTAGCAAAGAGGAGTCGGCCTCAGGCACAGGGAGGCAGCGTTACTAACCTGTGCCTGGCAGTGAAGGCCACCTGGGGACATTTGGCCTGTGCCTGAGGCTTTGTCCTGAAATCCTGACAATTTTAGCACATCAAAGGCCAGTCTGGTCCAGCAGTGAGCACCCAACCCTTCACCTTGGCGCAGCTCCTCCCACCCATGCCGGCGCTCCCTGCGCAGGAGCCCTGTGATATTTTAAAATGGAATGCATCTTGAGATTTATTGTTAAGTCAATAAATGCCCCAATTTCATCTCTCCATCGTAAGGCCCTCTAATTTGTGTCTCACCTTCATGGCAAAGATCCTAAGCAGGCACCCATTTCTTACCTGGCTCTCCCGGATTGTGAATTAAAATGACCACCTCTCACTGAAGTCTCCCCGAGTGCGCGAAGGAATCCTGAAAGAACTGCTTCCTACTCAAAGAGGACTAAGTCTTCTCTGCGCTAAGGTTCGGCGGATCGGAAACCACTTCAGGATACGCACAGTCTCAGGCATTCCTCTGCCTGCTTCGTTTTTTAACAACCCAGGTGAGGGAAGTGGAGGTGGCTCAAGCGATTGGGCTCCCGCCTACCACTCGAGAGGCCCCTGGTTCGGTTCCCGGTGCCTCCTAAAGAAGACAGCGAGCTGGTGTGGCAGGCAGACACGGCGAGCTGACGCCACAAAATGATGCAACAAGAGACACAGGAAGAAAAGCACGAGTGACACAACAAAGCAGGGAATGGAGGTACCTCAAGCAATTGGGCGCCTCCCTCCCACATCGGAGGTGCCGAGTTCAGTTCCCAGTGCCTCCTAAAGAAACAAAGAGGATGAACAGACACAGCAAGTGCCAACAACAAGGGGTTGGGGAGAAATAAAATAAATCTTTGGAAAAAAAAAACCAAAGTGAACAAGTCATTTTGCTGCTCTACACCTCACATTCCCCTTGGGATGATGATGATATATATCAAGCACTGTGTTAATACTGTTGGCATCTGATTTAAACCCTCACAACAATAAAACTGGTAAAAGAAGAAACGTATTAGAGTTGCCTATAAAAAGAGGGGTATCGATCAGATTTACTTTTTGCTGCCAAGAACAGAACACATAAGTGATTTAAAAATTTTACCCCAACTCATTTTTCAAATTGCAGTTTATATTTCTCACATAAACAAGACATGGGCTGATGGGTTGTAGGCCTTGGCTCTCAGCAGCTGCTCTGTTCTCATAAAAGGCCCAGGGTCTATCTTTTTAGTGTACCATCCTCAGCATGTTGCCTTTTCATCATCATACCTGGCGCCTTACGATCACAACATGGCTACCACAGCTCCAGGCATTGCGTCCACATGGAAGGGAAGAAGAGGAGGAGATGCATGAGGGCAGCTGAATCTGTCCCTGTTCTCAGGAAAGCAAATGCCTTCCCAGGTGGCCCTGATGTTTTCCCTCACTTCTTACTGATTAGAACGTGGCACCTTAGCTAAGAGAAAAGCTGGACAAGCAAGTATATGGCATTGGAGTAAAGGAAAAGAGAACTGGGAATTTTTATCCAGCCACCAGATTTGGCCACAGGAGGGATGCAATAAACTATGAGCGTCTCGAGGGCAGAGGTCGTGTCTTGTCCGTCTTTCTTTCCCAGCTCCTGTATCACTTGAAGACCCCAATAAACACTGGTTGAGCAGAGGTGAGTGTAAAGGCCCTGTCTGCTCAAAGAAAATACTTGGATGCTATTTGGAGCTTCACCATTCATGTTCCTCTTTCATCACTACCCATCTTCCTTGTCAATAAATAAAGTGAAAAAGACAGCAAGGGAAAAAGCGCCTGTGGATGAGTCACCCCGTGACTTCCCAGCGTGCCTGCTTCAGATCCCGGGTCCCAGACAGTTGCTATTTCTGTTCACTCGCCCAACAGCCTTATTGACACAGTGTTTTTCCACTATTGATTTTTAATATCTTGCATTTGGTTAACATTTCCAAACGCTCCCGTCTATTATCTCCTTTGATCCTCATGACAATGCCGTGACATTTGTGTTCATCCTTTTATGTTTGAGCAAGACTCTGTTCAGAAATTTCAGGATTTGTCCTAAATACCCGATCCATTTAAGAGTGAGTTCTCCGGGAGCAGAGTCAGCTCAAGTGGTTGAGCACCTGCTTCCCATGTATGAGGTCCTGGGTTCGGCCCCAAGTACCTCCCAAAAACAAACAAATAAATGAAAACACGAACTCTCATTGGAGCTCGCCTATAGCTCAGTGGTTGAGCACCTGCTTCCCATGTACAAGGTCCCAGGTTCAATCCCCAGTACCTACTAAAAACAAACAAATAAATGAAAAAAAAACAACTCTCAATGGGGGACAGCTATAGCGCCATGGTCGAGCACCTACTTCCCATGGATTAGGTCCTGGGTTCAATCTCTGCTACCTCCTGAAAAAAATAGAGTTCTCATTTGTCCCCACCCTTTCAATTAAGAGAAAAATCCAGCGGCCAGGAATTTTTTTTAGCTCCCCTTTAGTCAACTTGTGATCACAAACACATTTCTTAAGAGTGTGATGCTAAGACGAGCCATTCGTGAAACAAGTCCTATTAGCATCACTTCATTGGGCTGCTGAGAAGACCACGTGTGTGTTTCTCATCTTTAACAAGGACCTAAATTGCCTCTCATCTTAAAAAAAGGAAAACAGGTCCTTCTTATCTAGTTCTTTGCAGGCATTGCATGTTGGCTCTTTGAACTTAAACGTCAGTGCTTCTAATCCTTTCCCATCTGTAAGAAGACAGCACGTCCCTCCTGTGAGAAAGCAAACCTTCTTCCTTTCCTTCTCCCAGGAGTTTTGGGGGGGCTGCCTGACTGCTGGAAGCATGTGAGGTCAACACAGGGACAGGACATTGGGAAAACAAGCACATGGATGGCTACGGCTCTTGATCTGATCCCAGAAATGGCAGAAAGGTTCTTCCGGCTTCCAAGCCCTAGACCACCAGATCCTGCCCCACCAGCTGGGTGATGCTTGGAAACCTGCTCTCCTTCCGTAGGAAACGAGGTTGGCTTAGATCATCTCAGCCATTCCTCCCGGCTCTAGAACTCACTGGTTAGGGGTTCATAACCAGGGTTCCGTGAGCTGGAATTGAAATTCAAAAGGACGTCGTTCTTGTGGGGACGAGTTGGTGCGGGTGGGATCTATTTATTAAATGATACACAGGATCGTGTGGACTTAGGCAGGGGTCCGTGGTTTTCACCTGACTGGCAGAGGGGTCCGTGGAAGAGAAAAGGTTCAGAACCTCTGCTCTAGGGGGTCTCCCCCTTCCACCCATGGGCGTCCTACAGCACCCATCCCTGCTGTAGCACCAGCGCGTCCTCTTAAACAGATGCCATCGTCCCCCTTGTTCTGATCCCATGTCCTCCAGAAGACCCTTGCAGATTTGGGTCTCCTCGTGTGGATCTGCTCCTTCAGGCGTGCTCGTTTTTTAGGCAGTTGGGGAAATACTCGGAATCCCCATTGGAGGTCTCCAGGCTGGCATTACCTCCCTTAGTTATAGTCCTTAGTGGGTGGTAACACCATAAAAATGATCCCTCAGTTTGGCTCCTACTGTCACGGAGTCTTGTAGATTGACTTTGAATTTGCCTCTTGGCGTTTAGAAAATGTAGAATAAAATGGGGTACTTTTCTCTCTCTCTCTCTCTCTCTCTCTCTCTCTCTCTCTCTCCCTCCCAATGCAAGGCTATCATAAAATTAAAATACTCTGGTTTTTGAAGATAAAATAAATAAACCATTTCCTTTCTCGAAGACAAAAATAAATAAATCATATCCTTTCTCCAGATCCAAGGAGTAGTCAAATACTAAAATATACCAACCTCCATAAATAGACATGTTTACATTGGAACAAATCTTCTCGCATCAAATACAATGACATTTAAAAGAAAATAACTGGGAATGGATATGGCTCAAGCAGTTGGGCTCCCATCTACCATATAGGAGGTCCAGGGTTCGATGCCCAGGGCCTCCAGGTGAGGGCAGGCTGGCCCATTTGGTGAGCTGGCCCATGGAGAGTGCTGCCCCATGCAGGAGTGCAGCCCGGTGCAGGCATGCTGTCTCATGCAGGAGGGCCAGCCGACACGGAGAACTGGCGCTGCAAGATGACACAACGGGAGACACAGAGGAGAGACAATAAGAGACGTAGCAGATCAGGGAGCTAAGGTGGCACAAGAGAATGATCGCCTCTCTCCCACTCCGGAAGGTCCCAGGATCAGTTCCTGGAGCCACCTAATGAGACTACAAGCAGACACAGAAGAACACACAGTGAATGTACAACACAGAGAGCAGACAATGGAGGGGTGGGGGAGAGAAATAAATAAATCTTTTTTAAAAAAGAAAAAGAAAATAACCATGTCCTGTAAAATTGCTGGGTAACACAGGATCTTTTTTTTTAAGATTTATTTTTTATTTATTTCTCTCCCCTTCCCCCCCCCCCCCCCCACCATTTGTCTGCTCTCTGTGTCCATTCACTGTGTGTTCTTCTGTGTCCGCTTGTATTCTTGTCAGCAGCACCGGGAATCTATCTTTTTGTTGCATCATCTTGCTAAGTCAGCTCTCTGTGTGTGCGGCGCCATTCTTCAGCAGGCTGCACTTTTTTCACATGGGGCGGCTCTCCTTATGGGGCGCACTCCTTGCGTGTGGGGCTCCCCTGCATGGCACGGCACTTCTTGTGTGCATCAGCACTGCGTGTGGCCAGCTCACCACACGGGTCAGGAGGCCCTGGGTTTGAACCCTGGACCTCCCATGTGGTAGGCGGATGTTCTATCCATTTAGCCAAATCCATTTCCTGACAGAGGATCTTGAGATTATCCTTTTAAATATCTGGAGCAGATTTGGTTCTGGGACCCAGATAGCTAGAAATTGGTGCCAATCCAAGTAAAATAAAAAAGAACCAAGACTTTACCATGTATTTGTATGTATATATACACACTAAGAGCAAAGAGAAATACATAGAGAGAGAATCTGTATTTATAATCTCATTAAAGAAATACAAGCAAAGTCTTCCAAAAAACACAGCCTTTTAAAAGAGGCTTTAGCTTGATTATAGCATAATGTCAGACCTCACTATCTTCTTTTAAAGCTAGAGCTAAGCAATTATGATTGATTTATTTCTAATCTTTGTAACAGCAAAGACCATTCTTACCTTTTCTGTTTTACTGAAGAATTGAAAAGGTTTCAATGAATGAAAATCCCCTAGAGCCCTGTTTGAAGTTCTGATAAGAAGCCCATTCCCTGGACCTGCTAAACTTCAAAAGTGAACTATCTTTCTCTCACATCTTGATTGTTTTTCACTTTAATTTGGGCTGAGAATGTAATTTTTAGCAGAAAATTCCCTGAAATTTTACTGAACGTTGATTTAATGAATTATGTGGAAATCTTACCTTATTTATTTTCATCGATTTTCATACAGAACTTTAATTTTATAGAAAAGGTGGATAAAAGTATAAAGACTTAGAAAAACCCAAGAAAAAAAGATAATTATACAAAATCCCAGTCTCTGAATATAAGACTTTATCAGATCCAAAATATCTAGCAAGGCTATAGGTTTTAAGGAGATATTCAGAGGAATTATTTTATTGCTTTCTATAAATTTTATGTGCTTTTTAATTATTAGCTGTGCAGTTCTTTATGATATTTTATCTCCTTTCCATCTTTTTAAGAAGAGTTTTAGACCAGTTTTCACCTCTCAAATTAGCATGGACATAAACATTTGATAATATCCAGTATTGATGAGGATATGAGCGAGGGGATACTGCTTTGGATAAAGATATAAATTAGCTCAACCTTTCCTTACTCTTTGAAAATAATCTATCAAAATCTTGAATGCACATACCCTTTATCCACGTAATCCTACTTCGGGGAATTTATCCTTCAAATATATTCAGTTGCCCAGAAATATATAGAATACTTGTGCAGGAGAGAAAGAAACGTAAATTCCCATCAAAACCGGATGGTTTCCTGAATTATTGTCCATCTAAAGACTGGAATAACAAGCAGCAACTAAGTAGTGAGATGGATCTCTAGGAACCAGTATGGAAAGATGTTGTGACACTTTAAAAAAAAAATAGAAAGCATTAAGTCAAAACAGCAAATTACAGAAAGGATGCTTAGAAGGATCCTGTGTGTGTTTTTTAAAAGAGAGAGAGGGAGGTAAGCAAAGAAGATTTCTGAAAACACACCCAAGCAGCTATGAACAGTGAGTAGTACCTCAGGAAGGCTGGAGGGAGGGAGAACTTTCCCTTTATCTCATACGTGTCCAGAGTTTGATTTTTTTCCAATTAAAAAAAAATGTTTATTCAAGTATATCATCTATGTAAACATACACGAACAATAAGTGTATAGTAAAAGTTGTGAACTTATAAAACAAACACGTATAACATACAGGCTCCCACACATCTCCCCACCACCAGCACCTTGCATTGTTGTGTAACATTTGTAGCAAATTATGAAAGAGCATCATCAAAATCTTACTATCAGCTAGAGTCCCTATCTTACACTTGGTGACTTTTCCCCCAACCCACCCTATTATTAACACCCTGTATTAATTCGAAAATTTTTACCAGTAGTATAAATTATTTTTATGATTAAAAACTAGTCTTTAAGGGAAGCAGACTTGGCCCAATGGATAGGGCGTCCGTCTACCACATGGGAGGTCCACGGTTCAGACCCCGGGCCTCCTTGACCCGTGTAGAGCTGGCCCACGCGCAGTGCTGATGCACGCAAGGAGTGCCCTGCCACGCAGGGGTGTCCCCCGCATAAGGGAGCCCCACGCGCAAGGAGTGCACCTGTAAGGAGAGCTGCCCAGTGTGAAAGAAAGTGCAGCCTGCCCAGGAATGGCACCACCCACACGGAGAGCTGATGCAGCAAGATGACGCAACAAAGAGAGACACAGATTCCCATGCTGCTGAAAACAGAAGTGGACACAGAAGAACACACAGCAAATGGACCCAGAGAGCAGAGAGCTGGGGGTGGGAGGGGTGAAGAGGAGAGAAATAAAATAAATCTTTAAAAAAAAACTAGTCTTTAAAAGTCATTTTTAGGAGAAAATATCTGATTCGAGGAGACTTCTTTTTGGTGCACTAATCTGCAGTCACCCCAGCCCTCTGCAAGCTGGCATGTGACACCCAGGCTTGTCTATGCTAGCAGTGCCTGCCCACTCTTCCTCGTTTCCACCCCCCTACATCCATTTCCTTTTTTTTAATATTTATTTCCTCCCCACTCATTGTTTTGCGCTCACTGTCTGCTCTCTGTGTCCACTCACTATGTGCTCTCTCTCTGCTCATCTTCTCGTTAGGAGGCCCCAGGAAGCAAACCTGGGTCTCCCATGTGGGAGGGAGGCACTCAATAGCCTGAGCCACCTCCGCTCCCTGCTTTGTTGTATCTCTCACTGTCTTTCCTCTTTGTGTCTCCTTGCTGCATCATCTTTTTTTTTTATTATTTATTTTATTTTTTTCTCTCCCCTTCCCTCCCCCTGCCCCAGTTGTCTGTTCTCTGTGTCCATTTGCAGCATGTTCTTCTTTTTGTGTGCTTCTGTTGTTGTCAGCGGCACAGGAATCTGTTTCTCTTTTTGTTGCGTTATCTTGCTGTGTCAGCTCACTGTGTGTGCGGCACCATTCCTGGGCAGGCTCTACTTTCTTTTGCATGGGGCAGCTCTCCTTACGGGGTGCACTCCTTGCACATGGGGCTCCCCTACGTGGGGGACACCCCTGCGTGGCAGGGCACTCCTTGTGCGCATCAGCACTGTGCGTGGGCCAGCTCCACACGGGTCAGGAGGCCCGGGGTTTGAATCCTGGACCTCCCATGCGGTAGGCGGATGCTCTATCAGTTGAGCCAAATCCGCTTCCCTCTGTGTGTACCTCTTGACCGGGTGTTTCCTTTTTATCCGCCTCTTTTCTTTCTCTGACACATGGTTGTTTGACAAATCAGGGGGAAAAAAACAAAAACCAGCCAGATGCACAATTAGCAAGGAAGCCGTGCCTGCTGGTGAACCGTCATTTCATGAGATATATTTTAGTAAGTACTGTCAGTCCTCTCCTGAGGTCATTGCTAAAAGGAAAGGTAAATGGAAAGGGGATTATTTGGCTTAGCTACGGAAGCCCTCCGTTACCTGTCAGAAATATGGGAGAGTGTGGGCTGTGATGTGGACCATTGACCATGAGGTACAGCGGTGCTCAGAGATGTATTCACCAAGTGCAATGAATGTCTCATGATGATGGAGGAGGTTGTTGTTATGGGGGGAGGAGTGAGGTGAGGGGGTGTAGGGTATATGGGGACCTCATATTTTTTTAATGTAACATTAAAAAAATAAAGACAAAAGTAAAGCATTGCGGCATCCTGCTAGCGTCCTCGGGATCACCCTGGGAAATTAGCATCAGCGTGAGCACAAGACCGTGGCCTCTCCCAACTTAGAGAGTCAAGGGACCATCCACGTTACCCTCGGAGGATTCTTTACACAGTTTGCAACCAGTCAGCTTTGCTGATGCCAGAAACTTCTTTATCAATACTAAGTTTTTACTGTGAAAATCTGTCCAGCCTCTGCCTTGTCATTCTTGAGTGTAAGCATAAAATCTGGACTCCTTAATAGAATTCACGTGTGAGCGTGTTGGAAAGTGAGGCATTTCCCAAAATAGTCTAGCCACCCTCCCTGAGAGCGGGCATTGGGATTTTACGTCCTTGTCCTTTTCCTCTTCAGTTGTGAGCAGGTAACTCCAGCCAGGCCCCAGCTCTGTCGCCCCCCCATTCCTTGCCTGGGGGGTCCACACTGATGAGGTTTTACTATACAGTCTTAGCTGGTTTGACCTTCCCTGGAGAAATAAATTGGAGTTCAAAGGGAGGAATGAAGATATTAGCCTCATTTCTTTCATTTAAAGGCACGCCTAAGACTAAGGAATTCAGGCTCATGTCTTGCTGCAATGTAAGAATGTTCTCTTGTGGGCCACCATTTTCTTTCAAATGCCACTGCATCAGGTGGGAGAGGCGATTGGGCAAATACGACTGGGCATGAGGATGGGGCGTTTGGTATTTGTTCTCCCTTTGGATCTGTACAAAAATAATTTTCTAAGTCATCTATGTACTTTTTTTTGCCTTAGAATTCGATGTCACTAAAATCATGGTCCTGTCATCCCAAATATTGTTGTATCCCTCAGTTTCAATAACTGGTGAGAGGAGGATGTATTTACTAAATGACTAGATAATCAACAGTTCAAAGATACTGGCCCCAATGCAAAATACAACCAAAGCAAACCATGGACAGTTGTGTATAGTAATAATATATGAATGACCTTCCATCAATGGTTAAAAAAAAAAAAAAACAAGTCTAAATGAAAAAAATGAGACCAAAACTACTATATATTGTTTAACTCTATCTATACAAAATGTAAATACAAATAAATTATAGAGACAGAAAAAAAATAGCAGTTATGTGGGGCAGGGGAAGGATAGAGAGATTGAGAGGTGACTACTAAAGAGTAGGGTTTGTTTTAGGAGGTATCGGGGATTGAACCCAGGACCTCATACATGGGAAGCAGGTACTCAACCACTGAACTACGTCTGCTCCCTTATTTTATCTTCTTTTTTTTTTTCTCCCAACTAATGAAAAAAAAGATTCTGGCCCCAGTGAAACCTGGATAAGGATGGGAGATTGTTCATCTCTGGCCCTAAGATTGTCCCTGCAAGTAATATCGAAAACAAATCCTCATAAAGCTTTCAAAGAGGTATGGTTCCCCACCCACCCCCCAGGTTTATTTTGTAACCTAAGATAGACAGGCTCAGTATCAGGAGAAAATTACAGGCAGACTTAGTAGTTAACCACCCTTCACCCAGGGAGGCTGATGAATCTGCCTGAAGCTCTTCAGTCATGAGGTTGAACCTGACTTTCGGTAGATGAATCTTGATCTGCGTGGGCAGCTGGATTAGACACCTGAGACTCCCCCCCCCCCCCCCGCCACCTCCTCCTTTCTGATTGCTGTGAGCCTTTGTCTCACTACCCCCCCCCCAAAAAAAAGAGCCCGGAATTAAATATTTTGGTCCCCATGTTGGGTATTAGTCATTATCAGAAGTCCTTTGTCTAACACGAATCCCTCCCATACATGTAGGATATGGTCACGTTACCTTCAGATCAGTCCAAATCTCTGTCTTGTGAGGGTTAGACTATTTAAGAGCCATCCGCCCCCAAATGCTCAGGCTAGAGGCTCATGCCTGATGCTGCTGCTGGGAAGGATCGCCCTTCTTCCCAGGCGCCTCCCCCTCCCCTCCCCCGTCTTGGTGCCTCTGCCCCCCATTCTCCCAGGCCTGCATCTCTAGAGCCGACCCTCCACCCGAGCCTCTTCCTCCTCACCTGGGAAGCAGGGGAAGCCCCAGGCAACGCAGTCGAGTCCAATTTATCGTCAGTGGGCAAAGCAGTAAGCTGGAAACTTCTTTTTAGAAGTGCCTGTAGGAGCTCGCAGTTTAGTGAGAAGCACAGACAAGGACATGATGATTTCTAATGTCAAAAGACTGAGGTGGGGAAGCAGACTTGGCCCAGTGGTTAGGGCGTCCGTCTACCACATGGGAAGTCCGCGGTTCAAACCCCGGGCCTCCTTGACCCGTGCGGAGCTGGCCCATGCGCAGTGCTGATGCGCGCAAGGAGTGCCCTGCCACGCAGGGGAGCCCCACGCGCAAGGAGTGTACCCCATAGGGACCGCCTCCCAGTGGGAAAGAAAGCGCAGCCTGCCCAGGAATGGTGCTGCACACACGGAGAGCTGACACGTCAAGATGACGCAACAAAGAGACACAGATTCCCGTGCCGCTGACAACAACAGAAGCGGACAAAGAACGACATGCAGCAAATAGACACAGAGAGCAGACAACGGGGGGGAGGGGAGAAAAATAAATAAATAAATAAATAAATAAATAAATAAATAAATAAATAAATAAAAGACTGAGGTGACACGTATGTGAGAAAAAGCAGGTCCCCCTGCTCTCTGGTGGTGGCCGCCAAGGTTGAACAGGAGAATAAAAACATGGGGAAGGGGAAATAATCTTTGCAACTCAGAAATAAACAGGTGAACAGAAGGAAAAAAAGAATACTGTAGTGAAGGCTGAGATGCTGGTTGGTTGCCCCTCCAATGGGTATCTGTAGAAATTAACAGGGAAGAAATGGCAAAACTTGGTTGAGTTCATCTCTCGCAACTGAGGCCCACCCTCTGTACAACTTGCCCAAGTCTACAGAGCCTGTAAATGGCAGATCCAGAAGTCGTTCTTCTGAGTCTCAGACCGGTGTTTTTCCTCCTGCAGTACCTCCTACAGTTAGAATGTCTCCATTCCGAGAGTTCTAAATGTAAGCCACCAGCCTTCCACTTAGTTGATGCTTTCATGTGTTCAGTAAACATGTACTGGGCACCATAGCAGGTGCCAGGCATAGAGAAGATGATGCTACAGTTGACCTTAAAAACTCCACAGCCTTGGGGGCAGTGGCCCCTGGAGGTTCTGAGGGTAGGGAGAGGGAAAAACAGGTGTAACACGGGAGCATTTTTGGGACTTTGGAGCCTTCTTGGGTGTCACTGCAGCGACAGATGCAGGCCATTGTATATCCCACCATAACCTGCAGAGTTGAGTGGGAGAGAGTGTAAACTACAGTGTAAACTATAATCCACGCTGAGTGGCAGAGCTCCAAAATGTGTTCATCAATTGCACTGAATGCACCACACGAATGAAAGATGTGGCCAGTGTGGGGAAATGTGGGAAATGTGGGGAGTGGAGCATATGGGAATCTCCTATGTATTCTATGTAACAGATGTGTAATCTAAATATCTTTAAAAAAAAGAAAAAAAAGAAGAACTTCACAGCCTGATATCCAGACATGTCAATAGAGAGGACAAAAAATCTTAAGTAGGAAGGTTCATTGCCTTTCCCCTCTTCATCCTTGGGTAGTTGGTAACTTTGCAGACCTTGAAGAAGCCTAAGTGAGGCTACTTCACTTAAGAAAGAGCATGCAGCTGCTCTAGGAAGAAAAGAATAGATCCAGAAGGCTAGAGAAGCAGAATAAGGCAGATCAGAACTTTCTGGGTGGAAAAGATAAGCACAGACAACTGCCTTCATGCATGAGACATTGGGGAGATGTACACAAAAAGGTAGGTAGATGGAAGGGAAGAAAAGTTAGCGTGTTTTTATGTTGAGTGGTGAAATGTTGACACTTGGAAGACTTTAAGAGCCTTAGAATCAAATTTGTGTTTATTTTGAATATGACACCGTATGGAAGGATGACAACTAGAGGAGTGAGTAATGAACACGTTTATTGTCGTGTGATATGTTCAATAACAGAGGCAGGTGCATAATATTTTGGTGACCCAAGATAGACTGCTCTTCTCAGGAGTTGGGGTCCATGGAAATGCCATGGAGAAGGCACTTGAGTAGGATCTTAAAGAATGTGCCAGGTAAGTGCTGAGGTGGGGAAGGAGGATGCATTCAAGACACAAGCAGGATATGCAGTCTTAGATGCTAAAAAGAATGGCACATTCAGGGCCAGGCACAAGTCCTGCACACCCAAGGGGACAGCAAAGACCAATGTGGCAGGTCGCAAAGAGCCTTGGGCCAAGCAGTGGAGTGTGGGCGTCGTGGTATGGGCAGTGTGTGGCAGGAGCATGGCAGAGGGGGTCATGCAGTCTTGTCTTTCACAATGATTGTTCTGGTAGCAGTGTGGCCATGGGTGAGAGAGGGCCAGACTAGAGAGAGAAAGAAACTATGGCAGGATAGGGTGAATGGTCGGGGCCTGCACATGCAAGAAACTGAGGGATGGACAGAGGAGTATGGATATATTTCATGATGGAGACTGTATTGGTTTGCTCGAGCTGCTGTAACAAAAGCAGCAAAACCTGGATGGCTTGAAACAATGGAAATTTATTCTTTCCCAGTTCTGGAGGCTGGAGGTCCAAACATCAAGGTACCAGCTGAGCCACACTTCCTCCAAAACTGGTAAAGAAGAATGCTTCCTTACCTCTTCCTAACTTCTGGTGGCTCCCAGCCATCCCTGGCGTTCCTTGGCTACAGCTACCTTACTGCTGTCTTCCCTAAGGGTCTGTGACTCTGTGTCCACATTTCCCTCTTCTTATAAGGACCCCAGTCACTGGGTTAGGTCCCACCTTAATCCGGAATGACCTCATCTTAGCTCGATTCCATGTGCAGAGACCCTCTTTCCAAATGATGCCACATTCACAGGTACCAGGGGTTAGGACTGGATTGTATATTTTGGAGAGGCACAAATCAAGCCACACTGGAGACCTTGAACATCCACTCCCTTTCCCTGGGCTTAACTGTCCTCATTTGTTGCAATGAAAGATCCCTCCCGAGTCTAACACTCTGTGACTCTGAATGATCTTCACATACAGGAAAGTCAGAGAACAGAGTAAGTGGAAGGGGAGAAGGTGAGCGCAGTGGATTGACTCGTGAGCCCCAGTTTGGACATGTGTTTGGTCTCAGTCTGCACTCCAATGGGTGTGAACCCATCGTCAATAAGAGCTCTTCAAGACGATGCTTCAGTTAAGATGTGGCCCAGCAGAATCAGTTGGGGCTTTAATCTAGGTCATTGAGGTCCTTTATAAGCAGAATGAAATTCAGGCATAGAGAGAGAAAGCCACAGGGAGGAGCTGGTAGTGAAGAGAACCCAGAAGAGAGAGGAGAAGGTTCCGCCATGTGCAATGCAGGTGCTGGAAAAGCCAAGGACCGAGGATCGCCGGCAGCCAGCCCCAGAGCGCCACCATGAGGAAGCACTGCCTTCCGGATGCCTCAGTTTCGCCTCACAGTTGCAAAACCATGAGCCTGATAAATTCCCCTTGTTTAAGCCAGCCCACTATACAGTATTTGTTTTGGCAGCCAGAAAACTAAGACAGCGAAGGGTGTCCCAGCTCCCTGCACACTGCAGAGGTGGCAGCACCGGTACATTCTGGGAACGCGTACTCTGCAAAACCTCAGGCATTTCAGAATACGTAGCATCCTTTGGGCTCGGCTGCACTGTAGACGAAGTGGGAGATCACTCAGCATCTGGCAGTGGACAGCGAGTTCTGATAGGGAGATTTCGTAGAGCTAAGCCAGGCAGGTTTTTGTTTGTTTTTTGACATGACTTGAGCACATACCCCCTCCGATAAAAGCTTAGGCTGATTGATTTCTAAAAAGAATGTTAAAAGCATCTGGCTGTGTTGACTTGAGGAAATGCCAGGGCTTTCGAGAGAAATGCTTATTTAACCTCCTCTCTCCAGACTTTCCCACAGGACAGTAAGAACTACAATGAGTATCAAATTTAATGAACCCAATTTCTACTCTTTTTTCATTTATTTATTCAAATCCGACAGCTTACTAGCTCATCACTAATGTGCATCTGTAGCTTCTCTTGGAAACCTTGAAGCAGATACTTCTGGACGCTGGCAAGATTCCTAGGAGGCCCATGAGGCAAAGGTTGGAAAGGAATTAATGTGCTGAGGAACAAAAGAGTAGCACAGCTACATAAACCACCCTCAACTCAATCAGTGGCAGCTCATGCCCCTAGCAGAGGGTTTTCTTGTTTTCCTTTCCAGAGTTAATCTTTTTTTTTAAGATTTATTTTATTTCTCTCTCCTTCCCCCCCATTGCTGCTCTCTGTGTCCATTCGCTGTGTGTTCTTCTGTGTCCACTTGCATTATCCAGCAGCACTGGGAATCTGTGTCTCTTTTTGTTGTGTCATCCTGCTGCATCAGCTCTCCATGTGTGCGGTGCCACTCCTGGGCAGCCCGTGCTTTTTTCACGTGGGGCAGCTCTCCTTGCGGGGCGCATGCCTTGCACATGGGGCACCCCTACACGGGGGTGCCCCTGTGTGGCACGGCACCCCTTGCGCACAGCAGCACTGTGCATGGGCCAGGTCACCACATGGGAGGCCCTGGGGATCGAACCCTGGACCTTCCATATGGTAGGCGAACGCTCTATCAGTTGAGCCACGTCCACTTGCCCAGACTTAATCTTTAAAAGCTGTCTCTTAAGGGGCTGACTTCAAGTGTGGCGTGTACTATTCTGCAATTGCTTTAGCTGGTTTCCGTTCACACTGCTACAACCTTCTATAGTAAGTCAGCCCCAGACAGCCTGGTCAATGTCAAGTCAGCAACCCCTGGTCTAATACTTGGGGGTTGGTCAGCTACAAACCAGCCCTTGGGATACTGCTAGAGCCAGCCTGAGCCTGCTGCATTGGCCTCTCTGGCTGGCCTGGCACCCAAAGCCCGAGCACGCTGTCCAGCCCACGACTCAGGCCCGCAGGGCACCGCGAGACACAGACAACCACCAAGCGAGACTTTAGGCATGAGACTGGCTAAGTTTCAGATTGGCAGAAAATGCTTCAAAACTATGAGAAGAATGCCTGGAGGAGCTATAAGTAATTAAGAATTAAAAAATAGATCTCATATTTAAATTGATCACAGAGTCACCCTTGACAGTTGAACGTTGGGCATTAAAAATGTGCTGCTGGAACTGGTGAAAAGGTTGTTTGTAAATCTTTGGAAATGCATAGAAATGGTGAAAGCGTATCATGGTGTTTGTAAATAGCAGAGATATTATATGGGTATGACAGTTGTTGAAAGGGAAAGTTTAAGGTCACATATTTCTAGAAGGAAAACTAAAAACTGTAACAGATTATATAAGAGAGTAAAACCTCATGTAAAACATGAATATGGGTGATATTGTAAATATAAGACTCTACAAAATACAAATATACTAGAGAGAAGGGAAAAAATAGCAACTACATATGGCAGGGGAAGCATAGAGAGACTGAGAGGTGATGAGTTTTATTTTTATAATAATTATTAATAAAATAATGAAAGTACTCCAAGAATGATTGAAGTGACAAATGCACAAATATGTGATTGCACTGAATACCATTGATTGTACACTTTGGACGAATTTATGCTTTACTAATATGTAACAATAAAATTGATTTGTTAGGAAAAAATATATGCTGCTGAAGTGGGTGTCGCACAGTGACTGAGCCTGCTTGGCACGTATGAGGTCCCAGGTTCAATCCCCAGTGCCTCCTAAAAAAAAAATGCTCAGGTGGAATTTGCGGTGTTTAAGGAAATAAGCAAAAGGCAGAGTTTATTGTAGAGCTTTACCTCTGAATATTCTCAGGAGAATTAGAGTCAGATTTTTTGATGCTATGGAACCAAAAGAAAATGTAAATATTTTAAAGGTGTTTCAAAGGATCTAGGGATTAAACACTTCCCAAAGCTCTCTGTGGCTGAAAAGAAACAATAAAAATATTTTTGGCAGATACCCAAACCTTTCGGGAATAATTTCCTGGAAATTTGTAAGCCCAATAATGATTAAACACACAAGGGAGGGGGCTGGGGGATGCGGTGTAAGAGAACCTCTTATGTTTTTTTTTTTTAAGATTTGTTTATTTATTCCTGCCCCCCCCCCCCCAGTTGTCTGCTCTCTGTGTCCGTTCGCTGTGTGTTCTTCTGTGTCCACTTGTATTCTCATCAGGCGGCACTGGCGATCTGTGTCTCTTTTCGTTGCGTCATCTTGCTGCATCAGCTCTGTGTGTGTGATGCCACCCTTGCACTCCTGGGCAGGCTGCGGTTTCACGCAGGGCGACTCTCCTTGCACAGGGCCCACTCCTTGCGCAGGGGCCACCCCTACGCGGGGGCATCCCTGCGTGGGCCAGCACTCCTTGCGTGCAGCAGCACTGCACGTGGGCCAGCTCACCACACGGGCCAGGAGGCCCTGGGTATCGAACCCTTGGACCTCCTATATGGTAGGCAGATGCTCTATCTGTTGAGCCACGTCTGCTTCCTTACGTTTTTTTAACATTCCTTATGTTTTTTTTAACATAACGTTTTGTGTGATCTATTTATCTTTTTTAAAAAGACAATTATAAAAATAGATTTTAAAAAATAAAAAAATAAAAAACCCACAAGGGAGTGACTGAGATTCACCTCGTTAAAAATGTGAAGTAGAAGAGCTTTATTATACTTGGTACAATAAAAAAGCCACTTCATAGACACAGCACTGCATTGTAAAACTATGCATTGATGTATAAAAAAGTTCCTACTAGGTACCAAGTTACATCATTAACCAAATTGTAGAAACCGGAGATACGGAGTCAGATAAATGCATTCCGTGGGATTCCAATTTGGAAATACACCACAAGTGGTTAGAACAAGAGTAATCAAACTATAGTACTACTGAGAATGTGATGCTCGGCTGAATTTTTTTTTTTTTAAGATTTTATTTATTTATTTCTCTCTTTGTCCATCCACTGTGTGTTCTTCTGCATACTTACATTATCTGGCGGCCTTGGGAAACTGCGTCTCTTTTTGTCGCATCAGCGCCATTCCTGGCAGGCTGTACTTTTTTCATGCGGGACAGCTCTCCTTGCGGGGTGCACTCCTTCCACGTGGGGCTCCCCTACACGGGGGTGCCCCTGTGTGTCACGGCACTCCTTGTGCACCATAGCACTGTGCCTGGGCCAGCTCACCACGTGGGTCAGGAGGCCCTGGGTCTCGAACCCTGGACCCTCCATATGGTAGACGGACGCTCTATCAGTTAAGCCACATCTGCTTCCCATCTGCTGAACTTTTTAAATCTGTATTTATTAGGCATTGGGGAACTTAATGAAAAATCTCCAAGCTCAGTAAGAGAGAAGTACCATTTTATAGTTCTAAACATCTCTATCCATAAGTACCTGTTCTTATGATCTAGAGGAATTGCAACCATCATCTTGAAACAGAATGCAACTTTCGGTGAATTTGGTCACAATCCCATAGCAAATAGGTTATGATTTAGCCAACAGCACAAAAACATCCTGATTCTCTCAGCCTGGAATTCTCTTCACTGCTATTGGTCACATGTGTTCAGTGTAGATAAAAAGGGGGAGCCAAGCACAAAACAGCCTGTTTCCACATGTTGCAGGGGAGGATAAATAAGACTAGAATCCAAAATAATCAGCACATTTACCCTAGGAAGTTTGCTGCCTTCTCAAAAGAACTGTGTGCAGAAATTTTTATCCTGTTTCCACAATTCCATGCCCCACCCCCTTCGGAGCTCCTAAAATTTTTGACTGATAAAGTGTTAATTCACCTCTGACTGTTTGCTGAGGTCTCAAAACACAAATACGATGCCAAGTCTTACTGCAGCGGAAGAACCAAGACGCAGATAAAAATGTGTTGATTATACGATCCAAGAAAACCCAACATATACTAACAAAGAATGTGTAGTTACACCAACCACTGTATTTCTCTTGTGTCTCGCTCTGTGTTTTATTCCTGAGAACTCTAACTGCACATGATGAGTGAGCGTGAAATATGATGGGTCCTGCGAGTAAAATAGATTCTCCCAGGAAATGCGCGAACAAGGCTCTGTACAGATGCGTTCTAACCAAAGCCTCTCAAGTGTCTCCTCTAACCACCCATCTTTCGGGTGACCAGTAATAAATTTAACCAGTCCATTAAATTTTATATCCACCATAACTCTTAACGGTCCTGCAAGAATGGCCGGAGCTATGAGGTTAAACAAGCATTTATCTTGACAGCCCTGGAATTTCCTGAAGTCAAGCCTTCACAAAATAAAACAACTAGGAAGAGGTACAAGTAGGAGGTGTGTGTTTGTTATTTTCCTTTTCCTTCCATCGCCATGACCAGAAGGGTTTTTCAATCTGGGGTTCTGGTCATTATCAAAAGACATGTCTGCAAAGAGGAAGCAACCAAGAGAGGACTGTTTGGGGAGTTCGAGCATTCCTTTCCTTGTTTTTATCACAACTCTTGGACCAAGCACTGTGTGCTCAGTGATGGAAATACAGAGACCACACGTAAGATCTCTGGGCTCTAGGGATTTGCAGGAGAACATCGTGTAAGTCCACGAGGCAGGACAGCATCTGAGTACATAACCCTCAAAGAGGTGACCTTTCAGCTAACTTTGCTTGACCTGGCTTCAAATCCCAGCTCTACAACTCATAGACTTTTTGAGATGATTGTGAAGAAGTTACTTTAGCCTCAGTTTTTGCCCCACCTGTAAAATAAGAATAATCCTCATCCCCACTTCATACTCCTGGAATGAAGCAAGAGAGCACGTCAAGTCCCTCTCCTTGTCCTTGACACGTAGTAGGTTCTGGACATGCAAGTGGCCTCCACTATCCCCCCACAGAAAGGTGAAATCTCTGACTTTGATGATTGTTTTACTTGGCTAAAGGCTGCCAATGCAATATACCAGAAATGGGTTGGCTTTGATAATGGGAATTTATGAGAGTAAAATCTTAAAGGTCCAAGGCTGTGAGAACGTCCAAATTAAGGCATCTTCTGAGACGCTGTCTCACCCAACTGCCACTGCGGGTGATGGAGGACACGGCAGGGCATGTGGCGGCCCCACTCGCCTCTCCCCTCTCCTCCAGTTCCATGCTGCCCCGTGGGTCTACCCTCTCAGGGACCTCATTGCTTCAGCTTCCACTGCTCTGTCAATTCTGGCCTCCTGCCTCTCTCTCAGCCTCTCAGGGTTTCTCTTTCTGCAGCTGTAGGTGATCCTAGAGTCCTGTCTCACATGGCAGGATAAAACTGGCAGCTCTTTCTCTGTCTTCTGTTTATATAGGACTCCAGTGAAGGATTAAGACCCACCCTGGGTCCCATAATCCAATCAAAGGTTCTTCGCTCAAGCAACCTAATCAAAAGATCCCTTCACTGAACCTAATCAAAAGGTCCAGCTACAATGGGTTTACAGGCACAGAGTGCGTTCACTTTATTTTATTTGTTTTTTTATTTCTCTCCCCTTCCCCACCCCCACCCCCCTGTTGTCTGCTCTCTGTGTCCATTTGCTGTGTGTTCTTCTGTGTCTGCTTGCATTCTCAGTGGCACCAGGAATCTGTGCCTTTTTTGTTGCATCATCTTGCTGCATCAGCTCTCCGTGTGTGCGGTGCCACTCCTGGGTGGGCTGTGCTTTCTTTGCATGGGGTGGCTCTCCTTATGGGACGCACTCCTTGCACTTGAGGCTCCCTTATGCGGGGGACACCCCTGTATGGCACGGCACTCCTTGTGCGCATCAGCACTATGCATGGGCCAGCTCACTACACGGCCCTGGGTTTGAACCCTGGACATCTCATGTGGTAGGCGGACGCTCTATCAGTTGAGCCCATCTGCTTCCCTGGGTTCATTTTAAGAACAAGATTTTCTAGGGTCCACAAAAAACTCAAACCAGGACACAGACCTTCCTCTTATACTTTTAAATGTGTGTCTTTATATTAAAGTGTATAAATTATTTGAATAACATGAGTCTAATTGTGATCTGAGAATAGCCTCTAGCAAATGTGTTCAAATCCCGTTCTCTCTGAGCATTTTGGCAGGGTCAGGCATCCCTCTCACTGGGGAAGACAAAGGCCTGGACCCTTGTCCACTGAGAGTTAATCATTGTTGACATAAAGACAGCCTTCACATCTCTTTTTATTTTGAGGTACTGGATGCCAGAGATTGAACCCAAGACCTTGTATGTGGGAAGCCAGCCCTCAACCCCTGAGCTACACCTCTTCACCTGAGTTGGTTCTTTCATTCGTTTTCCTTATTTGCTTATCTTTAGGAGGTACCAGGGATCAAACCCAGGACCTCGTACCTGGGAAGCAGGTGCTCAACCACTTGATTGACACCCGCTTCCCATACTTCCTTTTACCCAGGACAGGTACCCCGCCTACATCCCTGCTGGCTTATACACACCCCTGCGGGCTTATTCACATCACTGCTACGAGCACAAAATGGGTGGGAAGGGTGAGGATATGAAACATGTCGACTTGGCCCCCCCCGAGGCCCTCCCTGCCTCCTGTGGGACCCAGCAGCCCCACAGCCTCTCGGGCTCCCCTGAGAAGGAGGCCCTGAAGTTGAGGTGCCCCGGTTGCAGCTGTGTCCAGCACCTAGCGCGGCAGCGTGCGGCCAACGGCTTTCTCGGCCGGAGTGACATCCTCGCCCTCTCCACGTGTCTCCCCTGCTCTCTAATTTCTTCCGCCTAGGCAGCCCGCCCCAGCTGCTGGCCTGCGCCTGTTCAGATTTCCTCAGGAGGGAAACCCTAGGCGCAGAAAACGTTGTCAGCCAAGGGAGAACAGAAGCGTGAGAAGAGGTTTTGACCCTGAGCGGAGCAGGACCCCCAGGGGCCTACCACGATGAGCTGGGGTCGTGGTGGAACTCCATGGGCAGGAGGCCGGAGCCCATGCTCTGGGAGAAGCTGCCCCCACACAAAGGCGGTGATTTGAGCTCAGCTCACGGAAGCTGGTTGGAGTCGGTCCCACGGCTGCCCACTGCCCACTGTCGCACTCCGGTTCCTACCTGATTCTGGTGGAGGGCGGCCGTCCCTGCTGGCTGGACCTCGGTCTGCCCATTCCCTGACTTCAAGGGAGAAAATCCTGGGGCAACACAGAGCTCTTAGGCAGTTATGAGGATGAGTGTCCTGGTTTGAGTTTCTTTTCTTTTCTTAAGCTAACCCATGTCTGTGCATGTGACCCTCTTGTATGTGGGAACTTTGGGTTGGATTCAGTCGTGGGACCATTGGATTAGATCGCTTCAGTTACGGCCTTTGATTAGGCGGGTCCTAATCCTTCACTGGAGTGTTACATAAATGGAACAGAGAGAAAGAGAGCCGCTGCCATTTTTATGAGAGTGGACTCCAGGATCACCCACAGCTGCGGGAAGAGAAACCCCGAGAGGGAAGCGGACTTGGCCCAGTGGTTAGCGCATCCGCCTACCACATGGGAGGTCCGTGGTTCAAACCCCGGGCCTCCTTGACCCGTGTGGATCTGGCCCATGCGCAGTGCTGATGCGCTCAAGGAGTGCCGTGCCACACAGGGGTGTCCCCCGCGTAGGGGAGCCCCACGTGCAAGGAGTGCGCCCTGTAAGGAAAGCCGCCCAGTGCGAAAGAAAGTGCAGCCTGCCCAGGAGTGGTGCCACACACACGGAGAGCTAACACAGCAAGATGACACAACAAAAAAAATACAGATTCCCATGCCGCTGACAACAACAGAAGCGGACAAAGAAGACGCAGCAAATAGACACAGAGAACAGACAACTGGGGGGGGGACTAAATAAATAAATAAAGGAAGGAAGGAATAAATAAATAAATAAATAAATTTTAAAAAAGACACCCCAAGAAGTGGAGAGAGCGGTGGGAGTCTGGAATCAGCAGAGCAGCCGGAAGCTGAGACAATCTAGGTGCCTAGTTGCCCACAGCTGAGCTTGGGGAGAAAGTGAACCTGCAGGAGAAGGCAGAGGGCTGCCACCGTTTTGCTTTGCCACGTGGCAGGGGCCCAGCATCTGCCAGCGGCCGACTTTTGGTGAAGCAGCATCACTGATGATAACCTTGATTTGGACATTTTCACGGCCTCAGAACTGTAAGAGCTTACCCTAATAAATTCCCGTTGTAAAAGCCAGCACAGGCAGGTATTTTTGCATTGGCAGCCTTCAGCAAACTAAAACAATAAGGAAGACAGAAGTAACAAACAAGGCAAAAATATTTTTAAGCATTTTCCAGGTGCAAAAACAAACATAAGACATACCCCTTGCAATGCCTTGGAGCAGTCTCTGCTTTCCACTGGCATGGGAACAAGGCCAGGTGACAATCTTTCTCCAGGTTTCAGTCTTCCTCTCTCAAACTGCCTCTTACTTTCCTGACATCCCCTTTTCCTCTTCAAACCCCAGAGCGGGCTGACACTAAGGTGCTCTGCACCGAGAGTCTTTTCCTCCTGCCCTCTTTAAAGATGCATTTTTCAGGGAGCGGATATGGCCCACTGGTTGAGCACCTGCTTCCCATGTATCAGGTCCTGGGTTCGATCCCTGATACTTTCTAAAAACAAACCAATGAGCAAGAAAACCAGCTCTCATTGGGGAGCTGATGTAGCTCAGTGGTTGGGCACCTGCTTCCCATGGATGAGGTCCTGGGATCAATCCCCAGGACCTCCTAAAAAAATAGTAAAAGATGCATGTCCCATCCTTCCAGAAGGACCCTTCCTGCCACCAGCATTGGTGGGTGTCTTAATTGTAGGCTGGAAAGGCCTATGATAGATCTCCCTGCTTCTCCCGAGAAAGAAGGAACCATCCCAAGCCTGGAGCAGGCCTGGGGTGCAGGCTGCCCTGGACGGTGGGCTCCCATGAGCCAAGGAGCCCCTTCCAGGAAGAAACCATCAAGGCCTGCTTTGGCATGACCTCCCAGCCCCCTCTAGCTGTTACGGTAGCCGCCGTCAGGGGTAAGACATCACCTTGGATTTGTTCTGGTGCTTAACCTCTGCTTTGTTGTCTCGACAGGTGCTGGCCTCGATGGAGTGGAGGAAATCAAGAGGCACCCTTTCTTTGTTACCATAGATTGGAATGTAAGTGGCATGCCCCGGTCCCCGATGGCAAACAAACAATGGGTACATGGGAGGGAGGGGAGCGCCCAGAGCTGCCTTGCCAGGGCTGTTGTCTCTGTCCAGACTGAGAACAGGTTAGATGTGAATGTCAACCAGGGCACCAGGACATGGAGGAGATTTCAGACGCACCAAGGAGTAAGCAACCCCTCCCTGCCTGCTCTTCGGGACTTGAAATCCCTGTAACTCTCTTTTGCCTACGAGACACCCCTTAAACTGCCCCCTTGCCATCACCACCCGACCCGCTGAGGACAAGCCCTGAGCTGACTGGCCTAGAGGACACATCAACTTGCACCCTAGCAGGCGGCCGCCGGCAAATGCCGGTCCCGGGGGCAGCCAAGACAGGCCACCCAAGATCACTGTACTGTCGAGGCGGATGGACAAGTCCCGGATTTTATCTTGTTTTTCGGTTTCTCATCAGGCTCAGGCCCATGTTGTTAACCACTCTCGCGGAAGACTCGTTTTTCAAAAAGGTGATGTCGTGGTGTTAGGCAAAAATAAATTGGAGTTGCGAGCGGATGTAGCTCAGTTAGTTGAGCACCTGCTTCCCACGTACGAGGTCCTAGGTCCAATCCCCAGTACCTCCAAAAAAAATTTTTTTTAAAGATTTATTTATTTATTTCTCTCCCTTCCCCCCCACCCCCAGGAGTGGTGTCTGCTCTCTGTGTCCATTCACTGTGTGTTCTTCTGTGTCTGCTTGTATTCTTATCAGCAGCATGGGGAATCTGTGTCTCTCTTTGTTGTGTCATCTTGCTGCGTCAGCTCTCCGTGTGGGCGGCACCTTTCCTGGGCAGGCTGCACTTTCTTTCATACTGGGCGGCTCTCCTTACGGGGCACATTCCTTGCACGTGGGGCTCCCCTATGCGGGGGACACCCCTGCGTGGCACAGCACTCCTTGCGCGCATCAGCACTGCACATGGGCCAGCTCCACACAGGTCAGGAGGCCCGGGGTTTGAACCTTGGACTTCCCATGTGGTAGACGGACACCCTATCCGTTGGACCAAATCTGCTTCCCTCCTTAAAATGTTTTAACTTAATTAATTGGCGTGCTGCCTCAGTTTCCTGTTCTCCCTGGGGGCAGATGACTCAAGCCTTACTCTGTGTGGCTTTCACTGGACATTGTCTCAGAAAGCTTCCATATCTCACCCTCACCCACCACCTATTTCTGCCAGCTATGTTTGCAAGTATTAATACCATCAGCTTTTTGGCATGTCACCTGACCAGGTGGGTTATAGGAAGCCTTCCCTATAAATACCTGGGGTTAGTTTTTGTCCCCAAAGGCATGCACACTGCCCTGATATGAAGGTCTTCTCATTCTTTTCTTTGGCTTAACACAAGAGCAATTACACTTGGAATTTTCTTTTCCTGAGCTCACAGATTAAACTCAGAAGGTATTAACTGAACACAGAAAATAAAATACCCTTTAATAATACAGAATATATCTATTTCTGCCATTCCCTTCCACCTTTTTTATGTCCTTATAGAATTTGGTACATCCACAAATTTCAGTAAGGTATAGAAACTGTGCTTGAGGCAAAGAGGCAGGTCCATCCCCAATCCTTCCATCTTACCTCAAAAAATGGTTTTCAACATCAGTCCTGATAAAACTAGCTGTCACAAAACTCACTGACCTTATTCGTTGTGGCACATGCCTCTTCTTTCAACCTGAGCCTCAGGAAAACATTCCAATTGGTAGGCTATGAGGAATTTTTAAAAGCCTTATTTTACAGTTGTGATTATAGACCTTTTCTAAGATACAACTAGACCATTTTTCAAAGGTGAGATTAGAGAGTGGCATGCAAAACTTCAGAATATCTGTGACCTCCCAGCCGGGTGAAACACCATGTTCAAAGACCAAATGAAAATCTGATTGCATTGAAAAATGGGGGAGGAGGAGAAAAATAACAGAGGACTCCTGGGAAGCAGGTGTGGTGCCTGCTTCCCACGTGTGAGGTCCCAGTTCAGTCCCCTAACTCCTAAACACAAACAAATGTCACATGTAAGCACAAACAAATGCAACTGTGTTACAGAGCAGATGTAGCTCAATGGTTGAGCACCTGTTTCCCATGTACGAGGTCGTAGGTTCAATCCCTGGTACCTCCTAAAAAATAATAATAGAGAACTTCAAAGAAATGAGACCCACAGCCTCCTTCTGAAATCTCTTTTTAACTTTCCTGAAAGCTTATGCTCATAAGGAGCTCAGGTATTCCTCAACTCACAGATGGGCACACAATGGTCATTTTTGGTGGATTGTCTATAAGGCAGACATACATTCTATGGAAACAATACTGCACAGGGTTCTGAGGTCTCAGGCGACCCTACTGCACTTGCCATGTGCCCGTATATTATCCTATAGACCTATTGCAACACGCAGGAACTGCAGAATCTCCTCCCTAAAGGGCTGGCATCTCCTCCTGGGAGGACGTGCATCGGCCACTCTCTGTGTTGGACACTGCCATGTTGCACTTCTCCTCCAGCCTCCTGGGCAGTTAAGCGCCATTCATTTGCTTTCCCTTCACCCATTGAGTATTTCCTCCATTTCAGGCTCTCCCTAGGGGCTGGGGATGGACCTGTGAGCCTAACACCCTGGGTCCCCATTCCCATAGAGCTTACAATCAGGCTGGGAGAGATAGACGATAAGCAAACGGATGTCCGCTAAGGCATGAAGAAGATGCCATGCTGTGAAGAAGAATGAGGCAGGGGAGGCGGTGGAGAAAAAGAGGGCATGGCGGTAGCCACAGCCCTCACTGCCCACGCCCTCCACCCCAGTCAGCTGGCCGCCTGCTGCCCCTCTGCCGGCCAAGCTTGCTCCAGCCTCCAGCTTTGACTCGAGCCCCTGTCTCTGAAACGCTCTTCCCATGTAGCTCAGTGGCTCCCCTCATCTCCTCGGGCTCTTTTCTTAAATGACATCTTCTCAGAGTTACAGCTCCTTGCCCAGCGCGCCTCACCCTGCCACCTCGCTCCACCTATCTGCCATATCCCTTACCATCTCCTCTGTAATATCACTTATTTATGATGCTTATTAGTATTCTTTTCTGTCTCCCGCTCCTGGAATGTGAGTTCCACAGGGCAAAGAAGGCCCTTGATAAAGTATCTGTTGAATGATTGAATGAATGAGCGAATCGTAGGGTGAAGGACAGGGTGACTCTTCAGGGACAGGGTCATGTGAGGCTCTTGGGACTGAGAGTAGGAGCGATGGAGAGAGATTTGCCCTCCCTCTCTCGCACCCTGGACCTTCTCACGGAAGACCCTGCCTTGGGGAAAACAGGAATGCCCCTTGCTTGGGTGGGGGAGGGAGGAAGGGGAACTGAGCAGGACTGGGTGGGGAGCTGCAGGCGGGAAGGGAAGGAGCGTGGAATGGGGAGTCCCGCAGGGCTGCAGGCAGCAGGGAAGGGAAGGTGCCCGGGCACTGCGCCACGGCGCCCTCCAGAAGGCCTTGGTGAAGGAGCGGCTGCTCGCCAGCGCTGCAGACAGCCTCTTCTGTGCCCTGGTCTCGGCCAAGAAGTGGGGCCACCCTGAAGAAGTGGGGTGTCCAGGAAGGAGTTGCAAGTGGAGCTCGGACAGGCTCTGTAGAATGCTGGGATCTTGACAGCATGATGGTTTTCTCCAGCCGCGGGCGATTGGGCTAACGCACGTCCGCGCACGCCCGGGTGAGCTCTGAGCAGAAGCTGGTCTCTCACCCAGGCCCGCGTGGCAACAGCCAGGCTGCCACTGCCCGCCACGTCAGGAGGCTCCAGTGTAGATGTCTGGTCCTGGCCTCGGGTTGGTGGGATGCAAAGTCCCCGTCGGTGCAAACATGGTCATTGGATTCCTGTGGCCAAGTAGGTTGCATTATTGCATTATTTAAAAAGTAATGAGGGGGAGTGGATGTAGCTCAAGTGGTTGAGTGCCTGCTTCCCAAGTACACGGTCCCAGGTTCGATCCCCAGTACCTACTAAAAAACAAGTGGAAAAAAAAAAAAACCTGGGGGCCGTATTAGTCAGCCAAAGGGGTGCTGATGCAAAATACCAGACATTGGTTGGTTTTTATAAAGGGTATTTATTTGGGGCAGGAGCTTACGGATACCAGGTCATAAAGCATAAGTTCCTTCCCTCACCAAAGTCTATTTGGAGCAAGATGGCTGCTGATGTCGGCGAGGGTTCAGGCTTCCTGGGTTCCTCCCTTCAGGGTTTTGCTTCTCTTTGGGCTCAGGGTTCCTTCCTTCCTGGGGCTGCCTTCTGTTTCCTCTGTGAGCTTACTTTCCGGGGCTCCAGCTTAAGTTTTCAGCATCAAACTCCAACATCAAAACTCCAACATCAGAAACCCTCAACTCTGTCCTTTGCCTTGCCTTTTATCTGTCATGCCCAACTGTCAAAAGAGGTTTACATAATTACTTAATCAAGTAAACCTCTGAATCCAATATAATCTAATATGCCCAGAGGAAAAGATCAGTTTACAAACATAATCCAGTATTTCTTTTTTGGAATTCATCAATAATATCAAACTGCTATTGGGGGGCGGGGGGCAGAAAAAAAAATGAGAAAGCCAGCTCTCATTGGGGAGCAGATGTAGCTCAGTGGTTGGGCACCTGCTTCCCACATACGAAGTCCTGGGTTCAATTCCCGGTACCTCCTAAAAAAAAAAAGTGATGAGACTGGACTCGAGGTTGCTCAGTTTCTCTTGCTGCTGCCAGGATTTCATTTCATCTTGGTTTTGCTTCGTTTTCAAGAGGCACCCATCCAACCCCCTAGGACCTGAGCCATTCTCTTACTCATCAGTCCTCTGTTTGCCAGTGGGTAAGGAAGCAGAGTTAGAGGAAGGGCTCTGTCTTCTCCCATCCAGCGCTCGGAATTAAAGGAGCTCGGGAGACCCAGAAGAGCCCTGAAGCTCCACTTCTATGTTACCTCATTTAATAAGTAATAATTGTGTGCCTGTGCAGGACAAGCATGAGCAAGGGGTCGGGGCTGTAATTATCTAACGACGGGAAGCCTCCCCTCCAAGCCTCGAGTGGCTGTCAGACTGGGGAGACAGATACACGTCCCAGTTAGACTCAAAGGGCATCTGCCCAGCAAAAGAGGTGGAATGCGGGACAGGGCTCTGGTCAGAGAAAGAAACGATGCCCGAGCTGAGCGTGTAGACATTGAGGAGAAGCGGGTGGGGAGAACAGGAAAGATACTGCCGAGAAAGCCATGTGGGCACGCACGGAGTGGGTTTCGCTCAAGTGGTTGAACACCTGCTTCTCATGTATGAGGTCCCGGGTTCAATCCCCAGTACCTCCTAAAAAAAAAGAAGAAAAAGATGTATGGGCATGGAAAGGACAGTCTCTGGAAGAACCACAATGGGGGCCACAGTTTTATTTGCAACCATTACAGCCCACCCCCAGGAATTCAATGCATAATTAAACCACCTGCGTGCATCCCTGCTAGCCTGTCAGCTCTTCTCCTCTCAGCCAGCGCAGCAGCTGCTACACCTGGAGTGCTAACCCAGGCCCCAGGCCCCACGCCCCGTGCTGTAGGCAGGTGCTAAAACGCGAGCTGCTGCTGGACACTGAGTGGTAATTCTGCTAAAGGATGAACTCAGTGTTTTCCAGCAGCTTCAATAACCGAAGCCGCCCTAGAGTTTCACTTTAAAAAGCTGCCGGCCCCGTTAGCCTTTTCCTCTGCAATGCAGACCCTCAGGGATAGCTGAGGACAAGGCCTCTCCTGGACCCTTAGATTTCTGCCAGGTTATTTTACCCAAGTGCCGGCCTTGGGATCCAACTTCGGAAATAGAAATGTATCGATTTCTCGTTCTACTTCCTGCTAGGATCTTAACCTGCCCAACAGAAGATTTTGTTGTTGTTTGTTTTTAAGTTAAACATCTGTCATCAAACAACTGTCCTCTGGAATCTTTGGGTGACTTGCTAGGACTGAGTAAGCCCATCAAGAGTACAAGTGTGGGGGGCAGGTGCAGCTCAAGTGGTTGAGCACCGGCCTCCCATGTATGAGGTCCTGGGTTCAAGCCCCAGTGCCTCCTAAAACAAACAAACAATTCTCATTGGGGAGCAGATTTAGCTCAAGTGGTTGAGCGCCGGCTTCCCAATTATGAGGTCCTGGGTTCAAGCCCCGGTACCTCCTAAAAAAAAAAAAGATACAAGTATTTGCCTCCCCATTTGTCCAGTTCTGCCTTTTAACTTGCTTCAGAGCCTCGCATCCCCGTGTCTGCTCAGGAGACATCCTTTTGGAATGCTTGCGCTGCTCGACTAGCTAAATGAAAAATTACGAGGTAATTATAGACTGAAAACCTCAGTGGAGGGTTATGGAACATCCCAACAGGCAGAAGCTGCATTCATTTCCCCCCCGGGGCTAAAGCAAAGCTGAGAACACGGAATTAGCACAAACCCAAAATAAGCATAGTAAAAGTTAATCACCCCAGAACACATAAGCCAGCTAGAGAAAGGTTTCCAAGCCGGCCTTGGCTCCTCTCACAGTGAGAACCTTGGCTGAAACAGAGACTCGGAGAGGCAGAGAGCGAAGCTTGCATGCACGCACGGTCTCCAGGGACTCGGTGTACCAAACCCTTAATTCCTGGAACCGGGCCATAGCCAGAACCTTCCGTGGAGCCAGGCAGGTCCCCTGGTTCTGACTTTTGCTTGCGTTGTTCTTTTACGTTCCAAAACCCTCTCGAGCGCATCATCGAGTGTTTTCCCGTGAGGCGGGAGGGACTTCGAAGGGGAAACTGAGGCACAGGGCAGTGACAAGGGCTGCCCGGGTCGCTCGGTTTATTGCAGTGTGTGTGCTGGAGCCCCCAAGTGCGTCTGTTGCGTACGCGGCGCAGGCAGGAGGAGGTGCACAACTGCAGGTGCGCGATGGGCGCCGCAGGAAGCGCTGCGGCTGTGGGAGGGCTGGGATGGTTCGATCCCCGGTGCCGTTGGCTGCAGGCCACCGCCCCACACGTGCCCATCCACCGGCTTCTGTTATCCAGTAGGTGGCTTTGTGTAAATTTATCCCTATCTTAGATACACTAGGAGAGGCCCGTCTTTCAAGAACCAGACGGCCACTTATTTTGTAGAATGAATACTCACCCTTCAACCTGGCCATTTCATAAGTTTGGCTCTTTATGGTGGGAGAGCTTACGGCCTGGGTAGGGACAGTTCCTCTCCGTGTGTCACTGAGCTATCCAGCGTGCCTCGGACACTTTGGGAAACCTTTAATTCTTCCTGTTATTTGTTCCCACCCCATCATCACTTCCTGTCCACGTGTTTTCACGTTACCGTTTCAGGCATCGCCTATAAATATGCCCTTTGCTATAGTGGAGCATGTCGATTTGGAAATGCCGAAAGCCAAGATTATCGGCGGAAAGCAGATGTGGGGAGTGGTGACCTCAAACTAGACCCTGCTTCCACTTCCGTTCCAAGAGGCTTTAGGATCCAGTGAACGGTACTTTACCCTCGCTGGCCTTCCCTGCCTTCTCAGAAGGTCTTTGGGGTATAAATAAAATCTTCTCACGCCTGCTCAGAGTTTCCCAGCATGTGCCTGATGGGGCGTGAAATCTGTTTCAACGTCCCTACGAGACTCGTGTCATCGTGAGATCCTGGAACAAACGCGGCGATCCAGAATGACAGCCGGAGGATTTGCCCGTGAGACCCCACTTTCTTCCAGTCAGCACGGGCGGGAGTCATTCCAGGTCTCAGAGAGGGAGACTCTAGGTCAAATTCTAGGTCGTGGAGCTAAAACTCCTACGGGAAATGCTGCTGATTTCCCTTCTGATTTAACTGAAGTGCATTCATTGACAGGATAAACCAAAAGGCAAGATTTTCTTTTTTCCCAAAAACCTCAATCCCATTCCTAGGTTTGGGCTCAGGGGAAGGAGAAGCATTTCCAATAACACGTGGTAGCACCTTCTAAAATGTTTCTCCTATAACGGGAAGCGTCGGCAGGCCTTCCCGATGGCAGCAGGTCCCAAAGAAACCGTCGGCAGGGTGAGGGCGAGCAACCCCGAGTTGCCCCAAGTGGCCGCCACAGAGCCCTGCCGTCTGCAGAGACCGGGAGGGCACGGGTCAGGCTGGCCTCCCCTGGGTAAAGCGTCATTTACAGAAGTTGTCACCACCACGGACCAGTGGTACAGAGGGCAGCGGCGTACACAGGAGTGGCAGCCGCAGGGGCTGATGCAAGCACCCCTCTGCTCACATCTCCTTTCCGTCCTTATTAGGCTTGGCTTAACTGAAACACTGGCCCTACATGGGGCGCTTTGGAAAGAACAAGGGAAAACAGGAGGGGGGGGAGTGATCGGGCCCCCATCTACCATATGGGAGGTCCAGAGGTCAATTCCTAGGGCCTCCCGGTGAAAGGCGAGCTGGCCTGAGCAGAAAGCTGGCGCAGCAAGATGACGCAACAAAGAGACACAGAGGGGAGCCAATAAGAGACGCAGCAGACCAGGGAGCTGAGATGAGGCAAGAGATCGAGCGCCTCTCTCCCACTCTGGAAGGTCCCAGGGTCAATTCCCGGTGCTGCCTAAAGAAAAGACAGACAGACACAGAAGAACAGAGAACAGATAGCATGTGCAAAAACAATGGGGAGGGGGGTGGAATAAACAAATCTTTTTTAAAAATTAAAAACAAAAACAGGAGGGGTCCTGCACAGACTCTCAGAAACTTTGGAGTCTTTTAGGTGAATCAAGTACATTGCGTTAGCATATGGGTTCTGTGAGCAGCTCAGCTGACGTTTGTTGAGTGACTTCCAGCCCTGGGATAGGTATTGAGCGGGCACAGACGAGAAGAAGGATGCTGCCAGGGCACAAAAGTGAAGGTGAGGGATGAACTGAGTCACGCCTGCTGGACAGGATGAAACCTGGGGCCACGGCACCTGCGCTCACTTTCCTGGCCCGTCACCCGATCCTTTGACTTGAAAGGACAGCTGGCCCTCAACCTGCGAAGAAGCTCATAGCAGCCCCACTGCTGAGTCATCCAGCCGGATTTGATGAACGCTTTTCCCTTGTGGGTAAAAATCCCAGAGTGGAAACACCGTGTCCTATCTCAAGGTGTCCCCGATGTCAATCCCCTGAGCTGGCCTCTGGTGAAGGAAGATGGGAGAGTTTGGGGGAAAAGAGAGTGGCCTCTGGCTGGCGTTGGTCTGAGAGTAAGCCTCTGCTTTCCAGGGCAGCTTCCGCGCGTTCTCAAAGCATCCTCTTCCTCACATGTCAGGGAAGCCACCACGCCTGCCTCGTGGGTCTGTGGGAGAGGATGGGATGGCAGGAAAAGGGCCTCGTGGGGCCTGGGAGACATGCACGAGTCGATGATCTTGTAGGGAGAGGAAGTGATTCCAAGGAGCACGCCAGTCACCGAAACATTCTGTCCCTGCTTCTTAATAAATCTGGCTTGAAAGGTACCCTGTCGAGGATTGCGTGGGAAACAGGGTAGAAAGAGAAACAGGAAAGAAAAGGAAAGAAGGGGCGGGGGTTGACCCGGGGGTCTCGCCTTCAGCATCATTGACAGTGTGGGCAGATCGTCTTTTTAGGGGGGCGCCCTGTGCCTCGTGGGGTGCTTGGCACCATCTCTCGCTTCTTCCCACCAGGTGCCGGAAGCAGCGGCACCACCCTAGCTGCAACAGCAAATCCTCCTCCAGGCGTTGCCCGTCGAACGTCCGGCCCTCGGAAGGCAGTTTCGCCTTCCGCTGAAAAGGCGATTTATCAACAGTGTGAAGTCAAGACCAGCGTCTAGAGAGAATTCCTCTCCCTCAAGGTCCTGGCGGACTCCCTGTGGCCGTAGATAGAAGGCAGGAGGTACAAGAGAGAAGCTCAAAACTGCATAAGCTTCGCTCTGCAGGTGCAACGTGTTTCTCATTTGAATTACGAGATAACCTTTTTTTAAAAAAAGAAGGAAAGCCCTTGTGTTAATAATTCTTCCCTCATAATAAAAGCAGGAGCCCTAAAAAAAAAACAAATAAAGGGGAGCAGATGTGGCTCAAGGGATAGGGCTTCTGCCTACCATATGGGAGGACCCAGGTTCGATCCCTGGGGCCTCCTGGTGAGAAGAAGAGAAAGCGTGCCTGCGTGGAGAGCCAGTGCCCACGCAGGGGAGTCACGCAGCAAGGCGATGAGGCATCAGAAGAGAGACAAGGGGAGAGTCAAGGTGAAGCGCAGCAGAGACCAGGAACTGAGGTGGTGCAATTGACAGGAAACCTCTCTCCCATCAGAGGTCCCCAGGATCGAATCCCGGTGAATCCTAGAGGAGAGAAAATGAGACGAGAAGCTGACACAGACAGCAAAAACAGCAGGGTGAGGAGTGGGGGGAATAAATAAAACAATAAATCTTAAAAAAAAAAAAAAGAGCAGGAGCCCTGACTCGTCCAGGAGCCCTCCCCCTCCCCTGTGGAAAGTAGCATGTGAAAAGTGTGCACGCTGAAGGGGATTTGACTTTTGGTTTAACAAGACAGACATTGATTTAATAACCCAGCTCGGAGAGCCCGAAAGGGGAGTCTGGTGCAGTGGGGACGGGAATGAACCCGTAAGGCCCAGCAGGGCAGCCCCTGTCTCGGTAACAGCCAGCATAGCTTTTTTTTAAAAGTTTATTTTTTATTTATTTCTCTTCCCCACCCCCATCCCGTTGTCTGCTCTCCATGTCCATTCACTGTGTGTTCTTCTGTGTCTGCTTGTATTCTTGTCAGTGACACTGGGAATCTGTGTCTCTTTTTGTTGCATCATCTTGCTGCATCAGCTCTCTGTGTGTGTGGTGCTGCTCCTGGGCAGGCTGCACTTTCTTTCGCGCTGGGTGGCTCTCCTTATGGGGCGCACTCCTTGCGTGTGGGGCTCCCCTACGCGGGGACACCCCTGCGTGGCAGGGCACTCCTTGCGCGCATCAGCACTGCGCATGGGCCAGGTCCACACGGGTCAAGGAGGCCTGGGGTTTGAACCGTGGACCTCCCATGCAGTAGGTGGACGCCCTATCCACTGGGCCAAGTGCTAGTGGAGCTTTCCTCTGCTTCGTAGATTTCCTCTGATAAGTGTGTTCCTCAAGGAGTTTCATCCCCCCCTCTACAAGAGCATTACTCCAGAAAGCAGCATCTTTCTATTTCTGGAAAGGGTTTAAAGATAGTAACTTGATTCCTAATAAAAGCTGTTCGCCAAGGGCAGGAAATGACCAAATAATCCAGGGCTGACCTAAGTCATCTTCTCTCCCGGGACGGCTCCCAGGTGTGCGCCCTGGACCCTGCCGTGGGCATGCCAGAGTCCCTCAGCTCAGCAGGCACCCAGCAGCTGGGCGCGGGCCCTCGGTGGGCCTCGGGTGCAGAGGGCCCTGGCTCTGGGCCCAGCCGCCGCTGGTTTCCTCCAGGCTGTCCCGATCTCGCACGTGGGCTCCGAGCACAGGGACAGCACGTCTCCGTGGCGCGGCGTGAGCTCTGGGCACGCACTGGGGCGTCGAGCGGCTTCGTCCCTTCCAATTCCATCATCAAGAAACCAGAGACGCGGGTCCCCAACCCCACCTGCCCTGCGCGCTGCTCTTGACCTCCCCGGAGGTGCCCAACCCAGCTTAGCCGCAGGCTCCTCGGCCGCCAAACAGGGCCGCTGGCACCTGCTCCTCGGTGGCCTGAGATGTGGAAGCATCTCAGCGGGAGGGTCACGGAGTCCGTCTCCCAGGCTGGCCTGAGCCCAGCAAGGCCCCACCCCTGCGCGGCTCCCCACGCCCGTTAGAGCAGAAGAGCCGAGCGAGGGGCTGGGGAAGTGGGTTTCAGTCCCGTGCTCCGAGGCTCCCGAGGATTTGGCCAGTTTAAGAAAACTGTCCCTTAGTGCCCAGTGAGAACGCCCGCTCAGCGGCCACTCTCGGTCCCTGAGCCCCACTGCCGGCGGTCCCCAGAATGCCAAGTTACCGGGCCTCTTGTCACCGTGTCTTTTTTTTCCCTTGTGTCAGTTCCCCTCAAACCTGGGATTCTTAAAAAGGGTTCCATGAGCTTGAATTTAAATTCAAAAAGCCATTGTTCTTGAGGGGATGTGTTGGTGCAGGTGCGGTGTTGGAGATTTGGACCCGAAGGGTATCGGGAATGAAAGAAAGAGAAAAGGGGGAAGGAACGAGCGAGAGAGCTGGGATCAGGGGGTCTGCGAGTAGTAACTCCTCAGACAACTTTATTGTTTACAAGGGGCTCTCTATATACCCCAGTCTACGTGACAACAAGCAGGAACACGTAGCCTGCGTGACAACAAGCAGCAACATGAAGTTAACTATCAGCATTACCCATAGTCTAAGGAGTTATAAAAAATCTTATCTCACGGTACAAAGTCTAAGTGTTCTATTCACTACAAAAGGCATGTGCTCATCTTTTCTTTCAGCCTTTAGCAGCAGCATCCCATTTGCTGGGAACTCTTAATTATCACATTCC
The DNA here is from genome assembly GCF_030445035.2 of Dasypus novemcinctus. Classification (NCBI taxonomy): domain Eukaryota; kingdom Metazoa; phylum Chordata; class Mammalia; order Cingulata; family Dasypodidae; genus Dasypus; species Dasypus novemcinctus. The sequence goes on along the minus strand of NC_080700.1, from coordinate 27,947,511 downwards.
TTAGGTTGCAAGCGTAGCCATGGAGACAGCACTAGCATGGAGACAGCACGTCTCTCCTTGTGAGGCCACTGTGCCTCAGTTTCCAACAGTACGGTATCATTATTAAGTAATACACTGTATGGTGGGGACTTAGTAAGGGGTCCGTGGTTTACACCATGGAACAAAAAAGGTTAAGGACCCCTGCCCTAAACCACCATCCTCTCGATTCTGAAACCACCCCCCAGGCTGAAACTCCTGGCTCTCCATTTAAAAGGTGACGGCCACAGGCCCCACTATGCTCTGCTTCCGGAATTGTCTCAGAACTGCTCTCTTTTTCTTTTTATTATTTTATTTTTAAAGAAGCTTTGGATGACATACATGTTACATAAAAAATATAGGGGATTCCCATATACCTTACCCCCCCACACACACACATCCTTTCCCCCATTAATAACGTCCTTCATTAGTGTGGTACGTTTGTTACAATTGAAGAACACATATTGAAGCACTGCCACTAACCATGGTCTATAGTTTACATTAGGGCACACACTTTGCACCCCACGATTTTATAGGTTTTGACAAAACATATAATGGCCTGTTTCCATCATTGCAATGTCATGCAAGACAATTAAAATGTCCCAAAATGCCCCATGTTACACCTGTTCTTCCCTCTCCCTCCCCTCAGAACCTCTGGCGGCCACTGCCTTTACATCAGTGTTACAGGTTCTTCCATTGTTAGAATAATCATAAGTCTCCTTTAGTCCATAGTTGCCTTATGTTTGTTCATTCCTTAACCGTGAGGATTTGGGGGTGGTGATGCCCACTCTGCTTCCAATTGAGAGGGGGCCTAGATCCCGTGGGTAGCTGGATGGACCTGTCAGACCTTCATTCAAAGCGTCTCAGACACTCTCCCTTCTTGCTTCTTTCTGATCACACTTAGTGCATCTACCACCCACAGTACTGTCCACCTCACTTACCAAGCACGACTCCAAATGCCTTTTTATTGTGTCTGTAAATTGAATCATCCCGAAAGAACGGAGAGTTGCCCTGATTAAAAGCACGTTAAAACAATGAACATGGTGTTTGGAAGCCTCGTTGCTCCGTTCTGGAGCCGTGAGGAGTGGCGGTTTTCAGTGCGTCCCATCAAGGGGCGCTGCGCAGGGCCTCGGAGGCGGCGAGCTGATGTTCCGGGCCGAACAGGTGCATCTGGATGCTCCAGTCTTGTGGCGTCCAGAGGGTGGTTCCCAAAGGAAGCGCCGCGGCACCCTGGACTGTTGGAGAAAGGACCCCAGAGGTTTTCCAGGCCAGCAATGGCAAAGTGCCCCCACGGAGCTGAACTTCTTAGAGGACGCCAGGTGGGGAGGCGGGGAGTCAAACCTCAGGGCTCTGGACCCTTCTACACTGCTGTTATGGGGGTGGGGGTAGTTAAAGAGGTGGCGATCCTGTGAGATTTCGGAAGAAAAAAATTCCATAGCAAGCAAAAAAAAAAGTTGAAAAACACTGCCCTATTCCAATGACTTCATTTTCTAAATAAGAGCACAACCCTATACCATCACAGCCCAAGTTATACCTCTTTTATCATTTCAGAAATGTAGGGATTCTTCTGTAAGGTGAAAGTTGAAATGATACGCGATAAAAATATCTTCCATATCCCAAAAAGCAGATTTCTGTCATTCCTTGGTGTTTTCTCACGGGATTTGTAGTTCAGTGCTCTCTTGCTTTCCTTGCAGAAGCTGTACCGGAAAGAGATCAGGCCTCCCTTTAAGCCAGCAGTGGGCAGGCCAGAAGACACCTTCCACTTCGATTCTGAGTTCACATCAAGAACACCTACAGGTCTGTGTGAGCATCGAGTAGGAAAAGAATCCGTGATTATTTCCAATGTCGCATTTTCCATTTAACCCTTGAGGAATGAATATCTAGGAATCAGAGACTCACATGTACCCAGAATTTCTTTTATTAGGAAATGACTGCCGGTTCTCTTTGGTTTTCTTATTGTCTCCCCCAATAATAAAGTTGGAAGTGGTAGAACCAACCTTCAATGAAGCACCTGGTGATATCCAATTTAGAAATCATCAAGATGTTCTATAGATTTCCTTCCCTCCTGCTACCTCTGTTTTGACTTTCTGTTCTTTTTACCACGTCTTTCAGAGGGAGGTACACAGGTAAGAATGAGAAAAGAGATTAAAAACCATAAAACACTCCCATTTAATTAGAGAGGGAATTGTGTCAGTCAGTTGAAGAGTGAAGCTACCAGTTAAGTCTATGGCGTTTTGAATGATAGATCATGCAGCTAACAAAAGCGTGTTTGAAAAGTTTCATCAGGATAGCAGACAGACACGTAAATTTAACTTACACTGTGTATCTAAAGTGATTCTTACAGTCTATCAAATTCAATCAGAACTGGTCAACTCCCTTCAAAAAAGATACTGCTTCTGTGATACTAATGAACCAATGTTACTTTTTTATATTTGATAATGTTACTGTGGCTGAGTTGAAAAATGAAGAAGCTCCTTATGGATATATATATATATGGAGCAAGTTCAGCTAGCTGATGGTTAGTGGGGCTGCGTAACAGATACATGGGGAAACATCGTGCTTTTCTCACCACTTTTGAGCCTATTTGAAATTATCTACAATGAAAGTCTTTTTTTTAAGATACAAAGTAAGTAGATGACCGAATACAGACTATCAAGTGGATGAAGTTGGGACAAAGAATCTGGGTTTTTTTCCCTATAGGTTTAGACTGATTGCTCCCTTGTCCCCTATGCCACAGAGTTGCCTCTTGCCATGGGTGTGTGCCAAGGGTGACTGTAGATGAACAGGGGACTTTTTGTGAGCCTGGGACAGTTCTTGCCCCAAGCGGCATTTGTCCTAAGAACAGAAACGAAGCTGATCCTAGCATTAGCATCATGAACTAGGAATGAATGATTCAGGCTGTTAACTAACATCTTTTGCATCCTTCTTCAGTCCCCAGATTGAAAAAACTGTGTATCACTGACAAAAGGAACCTAATCCATAGAATCTGGTTACTTTCTTAGCTTCAGAGGTTGGGAAGAAAGGGGCAGGATTTGAGGGTTCTGGGATGGCTTGGTCACCCGGTCACCAGGGCAAGTCATTTTGTTTCTCCCTTTTACCTGAATGTAAAAGGAACACAGCAGGGAAGCAAATGTGGCTCAAGCAGTTGGGTACCTGCCTGCCACATGGGAGGTCCCACAGTCAGGTCCTGGTGCCTCCTGGAGAAGACGAGCAAGACAGCGACCTGGTGCAGTGAGCTGGCACAACAAGCTGCCTCAACAAGGAGACATGATGAGAGACACAACAAGCAGGGAGCAAAGGTGGCTCAAGTGATTGGGAGCCTCCTTCCCACATGGGAGGTCCCAGGTTCAGTTCCTGGTGCCTCCTAAAAAGAAGACGAACAGAGAGCAAGGGCAAACCAAAAGAGGGGGAGAAATAAATTAAATCTTAAAAAAAAGCACAAAAACACTTGGTTCTGACTCTATGTTTTCCTTAGGCCAATATTAAAATAAATTTTCAATTGAGCACTGATTTTGCATGTGCATACAAACTGCAAGGTACTTAAATGAAATGTGCAGTGTTTCCTCGTGAGTCCCCGTCATTTGGAATTATGTGTGTAAAAGACTGAAAGGCCATCTTTTTGCTGCCTGGTAAGAAAATGCAAAAACAGTCAACTCTTAATTATTCACACACATGGATAGTCTATCACCCATGAAAAATTTCAGCTCCAGCCTGGCCCGCCATGGTCACCAGCAAGCTTTTTTGAGGTACCTCATAGGGCTTTTGTGTAATTAGAGGATTCAATTTTATTTTAACATTGACCTAAGGAAAACATAATTAGACATAATACATGTAGCAGATTGATATTATTGATGAATTCCAAAAAGAAATATTGGATTATGTTTGTAAACTGATCTTTTCCTCTGGGCATATGAGATTATATCGGATTCATAGGTTTACTTGATTAAGTAATTATGTAAACCTCTTGTGCCAGTAGGGCATTGAGTCCCCACCCCTTGGTGGGTGGGGACTCACAGATAAAAGGCATGGCAAAGGACAGAGTTAGGGGTTTTTGATGCTGGAGTTTTGATGCTGGAGTTTGATGCTGAAGTCTTAAGCTGGAGCCCTGGGGAAAGAGACAGAGCCATTCACCTGATAGCCTACAGCTTACCTTGTGGAGAAAACAGAGGAGCTGAGCCCAGAGAGAAGCAAGACCCTGGAAGGGAGGAACCCAGGAAGCCTGAACCTTTGCAGACATCAGCAGCCATCTTGCACCAACACGGGACAATAGCCTTTGGTGAGGGAAGTAACGTGCTTTATGGCCTGGTATCTGTAAGCACCTACCCCAGATAAACACCCTTTATAAAAACCAACCAATGTTTGATATTTTGCATCAGCACCCCTTTGGCTGACTAATAGAACACATTCCAATGTTATCCAGAATTGGCTTTGTTAACCCTTATTATTGCAAATTCTCCAATCAATTTCACTTAAAGTTTATCTTTTATCCCACACAGTTTGCCTTTGATCTAGGTAGTAATTGCTGTGCTAAGGACACAAACCATTCTGATTTTCAGGAGGGGAGAATTTTCCAGGCACCTGATTTGGGCGCCTAACCATTAAAAGCAGCAGTAGCAATGTAAGTTTGGAACCAAGAAATCCTTTTTGTTGGACTTCTGTATGTACCATGGGATTTTCTTCTAGGAGGCATGGAGTTGGTTTTTCTTTAATTGTTTAAATTGTTTCTTAATTGCTAAAACAGGCTGTATTCCCTGACCACACATCAGCTGCCCGTTGGAGCACGCCAACTAGTGATAAATGCCAATCTAAGGTTTAGAAAGCCATCGTATATATACTCACAAGGCAGAAAATACTTGCATGATCACGAAGATTGATTCTCCTTGGTTTTGAGTTTCCTTAGAACTTCTGATACTCTGTTCTTTAAGAACTGTGCTGAAAACAGCATCCCTGAGATGATTATGAGGAAGTTAGCTTTCTGCTTATGCCACTGGTCATTCGGTTGCAACTGAGCTAGACCAGATTTTAGCTCTTTAACCTTCTCTCTCTAGAGAACTTTAACAGATTGTTCTTATCCTTTCAGGCATCCCACCCTATCTGTGTGCGGAAAGGCCAAAGTCCCCAGGCACAGCAAAGCATTGCCCTGTGCCTCACGCCTACTGATTAGTTGAAAGGAATTGCTTATGTGATGCATAAAGTCTCCATTCACCAGGGAACAGGCTTGTAGAACCCCCGCCCCCACTCTTGCACGTACCACTCCCCTGTGTGTTATAAATGCGACTCCCCATCTATGCACAGACCTTACCAACTAATTCCCCACAAAAGGCTCAAATTCATAAACCCAAAAACCTATGGGAGGACGTCAAAGCAGGTGTGAAGATTGCTTAAACGAGGAGATGATCCATTCGAGTTTCTTTCCTCCAGGGGTGACTTTTTTTTTAACGCTTCCCAATATATTTTTCAAAATCATCATAATCCTATTCCAAGCTGGTAAAGATTATACACACACATGCGTGCAGGACCATTTGGTCATCAGACCAGTTTTATTTATGAGAATATGTGCAAAAGTTCCATGTGAAGAAGCAGTAGAATGAATCCAATAGCATATGAAAAGAATAATATGTCATTACTAAATATGGCTTATCTCATTTAGATGAGGATAATTGAATATAATGAAACCTATTCTTTTTTTTTTTATTTTTCTGGTAGCCATTCATATATTCTTCAAGAATAAACTTTAGATTTCCATTGAACACACTTGGCAAACTTGGATAAATACCACTTGGCCATGGTGGATAATTCTTTTAGTATTGTGTTGGATTTTATTGGCTAGAGATTGTTGAGGGTTTTTCTTTTCTTTATTTTCTTTTAAATGTTACATTCAAAAAATATGAGGTCCCCATATAGCCCCCACACCCCACACCCCACTCCTCCCACATCATCACCTCTTCCATCATGGTGGCACATCCACTGCACCTGGTGAATACACTTTGAAGCACCGCTGCACCACATGGACAGTGGTCTACATTGTATCTACACTCTCCCCCAGTCCCCCCAGGGGGCCACGGCAGGACACACGATGTCCAGCATCGAAGTGAAGCTCGCCGTCGCTTGGGAGCTTCTCAGGCGAAGGCAGATCTCAGAGCCCTGGCAGTGAAAAGAAGGAGCACAGAAGCAAACCAAAGACAGGGGAAGCCCAAGCAGGCGGAACGGCGTCCGTGCAAGCCGGGAGAGCCGAGCCGCTCTGCAGAGAACCCACTGGCTGGGCCTGGTGCATAACTTTCCAACTCCAAAAACTACCCAGCTGCACCTTCCGTCCCAGGCTAACGCTTTGGAAGTTTATTCCCAAACACAGTCACCTGATATGGTTAGTTCAGTGGTCCCCCCAACACCTTCGTGGGTCAGGATGGCCAAACGTGGGACAGACGTGACTACGAAGGCTCCTTAGCAGGAGAATCTGCCAAGGGCTGAGGCTTGACTTGGGCCCCCTTGCTGGTCCCAGTTGCACAGATGACCGGGGGGGTGCACCGGGCCTCCCCCTGTCGCGGTGGGTCTTCTTTGTGATCTGGTCTCTCACCCTGGGAAAGCCCATCCCACGATACCTGGTCCCGACCGCGTCTGCCACCAGCCGGCCACTGGCCCGAGGCTGCTGCATGCCCGGGCGGTTCGTGCTTCGGCTACTCCTCTTTAGGAGGCGCCGCCGTCCCTCGGTGACCCATTGTCCCCAAAATAAAATACTGCGGGATAAAACCCCCGTTCTCTCCAGCTGCCTGTCGCACCCCACATCACACACCCCTGCTCCACTCTCAAGTGGGAAAACGACAGCTTAGGTGTCATTTCAATTTCAAAAGGAAAGTACAGGAACAATGTAAAGAGGTGAGTAGGCAGTGGCCCACCTCTGCCTCCAGGGTATATAATTCTAGAATTTTGAATGATATTCTGTGTCCTATCTATTTTTAAATTTTAATGTATTTATCAGAAAAATGAATATACATATTATATACCATTATAGATTCATATATTCTATTATAGCATATGTTACTATTGTTCAAATAGTGTTATATACTATTTATTATTTTAATATAAAATGTATCATTAAAAGTTTTTTTTTCTTACAATGTATACATTCACTCACTATTGTTCTCTAGCGTTCCATTTTTTTCACTTGACAAGATATTGGGCCCCTCCTGCTATGTCAGTTCAAGCAGCTGTCCCTCATTCTGGTCACCATAGTCTTACATAGCATTATGCGCTTAGCATTACAGGAACCCTGCTATAGACGTACCATTATTTATTTTTTTAGGTGGTACCGGGGATTGAACCCAGGACCTTGTACTTGGGAAGCAGGTGCTCAAACCACTGAGCTACACCTGCTACCTGGATGTACTGTTAATTGAACTAACCGTTTCCCTGGTGATGGATGTTCAGGTTGTCACCATTATAAATATTGCTTCAGCAAATGTTTTCTGCAACTATTTCTACACATTTTTTCAAGTAATTCTGTAGGATAAACTCCTAGATCTGGAATCCTTCTTCAAAGGACGCATGCATTTTTAATTTTGAAAGTTACTGCCAAACTGGCCCTCCAAAAGGTTATGCCAATTTATACCCCCACCTCCAATTATAAGGTTGTCCATTGCCAAATCTAGATGTCATTGATTGCTTTATCTCATCCGACTCATTAGAAAGATTGTATAGTAGTAGAAAAATATGAACACTACCTACCCCTATTTTTTTGGTGAATCACATATTCACATCTTTTTCCCATTTCCCTTTAAAGCATTTGCTCTAATCCCATTGTTCTCTTAAGAGCTCTTTTTATGAGAGTCTAATATCTTGTCTGTTATCTACAATGAGAACACTTTCTCCCTGTCAGTCATTGTTTTTAGTTTGCCGAAGGGCTGATGCAAAGTACCAGAAATGGGTTGGCTTTTATAAAGGGGATTTAGCTGGGGTAAAAGCTTACAGTTATAAGGCCCTAAAGAGTCCAAACCAAGGCACCATCAGAGGTGCTTTCTCACCAAACTCAGCTGCCACATATTGAAGCAAGATGGCCACCAGTATCTGATGAGGACTGAGCTCACCTAAAGGCAACCAGGCAAGGATTTATCTCTTTCCAGGCCTCTATCAGTTTTGGCTGCTCCAATTGCTTCCCAAGATTTGAGCTCAGCTGAGGGCTACCAGGCACATAGCAGGGCTCATCTCCTCTTGAGCTGCGCTGTGAGCCCAGCCTCTTTGAACCTCTCTGGGGCTTGTTTTCCTGCAGTCCTCTTTCTTACATTGCAAATATGCTGGTTCCCTTTTCCTCTGTCTTTCTCTGTGTTTCTGGGTTTATATCAGACCCAGCAAGGGGACAGCAACCCCACCTAAGTCACAGTTCACTGGCATAGTCCAATCAAAAGCCCTAAAGCAATCTCATCAAGTGATCTAATCAAAGCCATTCAACTGAATTTAATGCACTCAAAGGGTATCACACCCAGAGGAATAGATTAGTTTAAAAACATGATCTTTCTCCCTTTTGGGATTCATAAAATAATCTCAAACTGTCACAGTCATTATTGTTTTTGTTTTGCTTAATGATAAGCTTGAAATGGGATCAGCCTCACAGCAGTCAATCTTTTTTAACTAATCTTGCAAAGCTTAGAAAGATCATAATCAAAGGAAATGCCCCCTGGTGCACTTTGCCTCTATATTGGACAGGAACCAGCTTCCCCCAAATGTTCTTTGAAGGGCAGAGGCAGCGCCAAGTGTCCGGTTCTACCACACAGAGCTACACAGGCAATGGGGGAAGAAGATGAGGCAACAAGAAATATCCATTCTCCCTAACTGCTTCCCCTCTGAAATTGCAAACGTAGCTGCTAAGAATATGGCATCCGAGATCACTGGTCCATGAGCAGACAGTTCCACCTGAGGTTACTGGCAGCTTTTTGTCTCAGTGTGGAGTGGGTAGGCATGAAGAGTTGTGGTTTAGAATAGTTAGTAAATCAGAAGGCAGTCAACTAAAAGATATCATTAACAACTAGCCCAGCATTTCTGTTCTAGGGCATTTTGCCGTTTAAAAATCCAACCAGGGAAATGGACTTTGGCCCAGTGGTTAGGGCGTCCGTCTACCACATGGGAGGTCCACGGTTCAAACCCCGGGCCTCCTTGACCCGTGTGGAGCTGGCCATGCGCAGTGCTGATGCGCGCAAGGAGTGCCGTGCCATGCAAGGGTGTCCCCGGTGTGCGGTATCCCCCACGCGCAAGGAGTGCGCCCGTGAGGAAAGCCGCCCAGCGTGAAAAGAAAGAGCAGCCTGCCCAGGAATGGCGCCGCCCACACTTCCCGTGCCGCTGACGACAACAGAAGCGGACAAAGAAACAAGACGCAGCAAATAGACACCAAGAACAGACAACCAGGGGAGGGGGGGAATTAAATAAATAAATAAATCTTTAAAAAAAAAAAAATCCAACCATTGGCACCAACCCAAAATAAAGCATGGTTTCGTGTGGCTAGCCTTCTTATTATCTGCTCTACCTCCTCCAGCATGCACGCATGCGTACAGAAATATTTCAGCCCACAGTGATCCAGATCTTCCTGGAAGCTTTAATTCTAGCATTTCTCTACAGATTCTCCAAGCGTTCCCTTTAACGCTATCGTCATTTCTCTACAGATTCTCCCGGCGTCCCCCCCAGCGCCAACGCCCACCATCTTTTCCGAGGATTCAGTTTCGTGGCATCGAGCCTGGTCCAAGAAGCATCACAGCAAGAGCCACACAAAGCCTCGGTTCACCCCATCGTGCAGGTAATTCCTGCGAGCCGCCCATTCCACTCGTCTTTCGTGGGTCCTGGCTAACGCGCCCTCGGCTCAGGCCTTGCACTGATGTCTTCGTGGAGACATGGCCATCCTGGGGCCCAGGGAGGCTGAAAGTGGGTTGATTTCCAGCTGCTAACTCTTCTCTGCCCCAGCATTTCTAGTTTTCATTTGAGTGTTTGCCACAGCGATTCCCTCCCCCCCACCAAAGTCCCATTATATCCAACTTGAGGTGGCTGGGGTGGGGGGTGGGGAGTCCTGAAAAGACTGCTATTTTGGGGTGTCCATGGCTGCAGTCCACCTTGGGGATCAGACTTGGGCATCTCTGCTGTGTGGGGTCAAGCACATACCAAAGACAGCGGTTTGATCTGAGGGGACCATTTCTCTACCGTGAAATGTTCTCTTTGGGAGGTCAAGAAGTGATGGCATTTTTTTATGATTAATTGCCCACCTTTTAAATGTCCCCCAAATTTCAAGAGCTCTTTGCAAAGAAATTATGACTAAATTTCATTTAAGAACTAAGTCAGGATAAATAGGATTTCCATGGATTTTTCCCTCCCTATAGCTTGTAGGGAAGCAATGGCAGGTGTAAGATGGACACTGGGTGTGGCTATGTATAAAAGGGTCCCAGGGAAGCAGACTTTGGCCCAGTGGTTAGGGCATCCACCTACCACATGGGAGGTCCACGGTTCAAGCCCCGGGCCTCCTTGACCCGTGTGCAGCTGGCCCATACGCAGTGCTGATGCGCGCAAGGAGTGCCCTGCCACGCAGGGGTGTCTCCCGCATAGGGGAGCCCCATGCGCAAGGAGTGCGCCCCGTAAGGAGAGCCACCCAGCGCGAAAGAAAGTGCAGCCTGCCCAGGAATGGCGCCGCACACAAGGAGAGCTGACACAAGATGACGCAACAAAGAGAGACACAGATTCCCGTGCTGCTGACAACAACAGAAGTGGACAAAGAAGAACACACAGCAAATAGACACAGAGAGTAGACAATGGGGGGGAGGGGGGAGGAATAAATAAATAAATCTTTTTAAAAACAAGGGTCGCAACAGGCTGTAACGTGGAGATCTTGCACTCACGTTTCCAATGAGATGTGTATGTCCAGATACTAACTCTGACCACAAGCCTCCAAGCCATACACCCTCTATCTTTCAAGTGTTCGTAACTTTTCACATCCAGAGACTCACTCCCTCAGGTCTTTGGAAAACCACGGCTGGTCAGTGCTTTCCATAGTATCATCCGAAATTTAAAACACAAGGATCCTGACCTAAGGAGTGAGTGCAGTTGAGCGTTAGCTCTAGAACCATTACTACATGGCTCTGTGACTGTGGGCAGATAAATTCCCCACCTCCCGGGCCTCGGTTTCCTCCTGTGAAGACCTGGGTCCTTCTGGATGAGTCGCCCGTACCCTTGTGCAGAGCTCTCTCCTCTTGGTCTTTCTCTGCAGCAGCTACACGGAAACAACATCCACTTTACCGACGGCTATGAGATCAAGGAGGACATCGGCGTGGGCTCCTACTCGGTGTGCAAGCGGTGCGTGCATAAAGCCACGGACGCAGAGTACGCTGTGAAGGTAAGGCCACGCGGGGCCTGGCAAGCCGTGACACGGCCGAGCAAAACGCAGGCACAACCTCTACCTAACAGTGCGGGGACGCGGGCAGGTGCCTCTGGCCCCAAGCTCAGGGCCATTATCAACATCCAGAAAGCATCGCCGTCCCATTCCCCATTCTCCAAACTCTAATAAGCTGTAGCTCGGTTTGTTGTGATATTGGGTCACCATCAAAATGTTTTGCAGGTCTCAAACATTTTCAGTTATACCCATACATCTAGATGCTGGCTCCCCTTAGCAGCTTTATATGTAATACATACTTAGAATAAAGGCCTTGGACACTCAGTATTTTGAGAAAATGGACTTGAGGGACAGAAAATACATTGAGTGAAGGAATAAAGGAAGGAAATCCCAGCCACCAAAAAGCAAATCAAAGAAATAAAGAAAGAAGGAATACGGGTAATGTTGTATATATAAGACATATTTTTCCTTGAAACTGAACAAATGTCACAAGTTGCTGATATCAGGGGGAAAATAAACATTTTGCTAAGTGAAAGAAACCAGACACAAAGTACAATGTATTCTATGATTCCATTTGTATAAAAGGTAAATATAAATCAACTTATAAAGATGGAACTAGATTGGGGGTTACGTAGGGCTGGGGAAGGACTGAGGGATTGAGAGGTGACTGCTAAGGGGTGTAGAGTTTTTCTTTTTGGAGTCATGAAATTGTTCTAACATTTTTTATGGTGGGGAATGCACAATACTGTAATTACACTAAAAGCCATTGATTGTATGCTTTGGGTGGAATGTCTGGTATGTGAATACATCTCAATAAAATTGCTTGAAGATAAAAAGAAGAGAAAGAAAGAAAAAGCAGTATGAACTGGACTTGTGTGCAGAAACTTAAGCAGAGAGCTAGCGGGTTTACTCCCAGCCCTCAAGAAAAGTAGGAGAGAGTAACCGTGATCTTATCTTGGCCATCACTCCATTTTACCTTTCGCTTCCTTAACTGTTGCTAGATTAAATAGTTGACCTGGTCATCCAAAATGCCAGTTTCTAGAGTTTGTTCGTTGATAAATGCGAGCCTGCTAAAATCAGAATCAAAGTTATTGCCAAATGCACACACGTTCTTCATTCCATCTGCAAAAGCACAAGAGATGCTCTAAATTCCATCACTTTCCCATGAAGCTTAAAGACGCAGGTTTGTGAGGAGCAGGGTCCATCCGTGTCTGTGCCTCCATCATCACCAGGACCTCCAGTTCTGACTTTTTTTTTTTTTAAGATTTATTTTATTTATTTCCCTCCCCTTCCCCCCACCCCCACCAGTTGTCTGCTCTCTGTGTCCATTCACTGTGTGCTCTTCTGTGACTGCTTCTATCCTTATCAGCAGCACTGGGAATCTGTGTTTCTTTTTGTTGCATCATCTTGCTGTGTCCGCTGTCCGTGTGTGCTGCGCCATTCCTGGGCAGGCTGCACTTTCTTTCGCGCTGGGCGGCTCTCCTTACGGGGCGCGCTTCTTGTGCATGGGGCTCCCCTACGCAGGGGACACCCCTGCGTGGCAGGGCACTCCTTGTGCGCATCAGCACTGCACGTGGGCCAGCTCCACACGGGTCAAGGAGGCCTGGGGTTTGAACCGTGGACCTCCCATGTGGTAGGCGGACGCCCTATCAGGTGAGCCATGTCCACTTCCCTCTGGCTTATTCATAGTCAACATTTCCATAGCACAGAGCAGGGCACCAAGTGCTTCTCAAAGCACTGGAGGGAAGACAAGCCTGCCCAGCAAAGTAATTGTGGGAAGGGGGTAATTTCCACAGTGATTTTTCTTAGCGCTAAAAAAATTGTTCGGCACAGATGTCTTCACAAGGGTAACTCCTCCGAAATAGCATGTGAAGGTTCCCTGGGGACACCCACCCTGCGTTTCTCACGCCATGGAAACACTCGCCCCTGTCCAAAAAGACACAAGCCTGAGAGACTCAGTCCCCTGGATTGAATTTGGGTCGGGGGTTTATGGCTTTTTGATAAATGGACCCTGTTTTCTAAAGGAAGAAGGTTTCAAGGCGGAGGGAATGCTCTGTGGGTTCTGTTGGGTTTTACAGGTTCAGCCCGCCCGGTGTCTTGAATACGTTAAGAGGGAGATGAAGGAGGGAAATGGATCATGGTTTAAGATTCCAAAATGCCCAACCGTGGGGCTGAGGGCAGGAATACCAGATCGGATTGGAAATCGGCAACCCCGCGGCATGAGACGTGGGTGTGCACAGGGCTCTGCCCAGTGGATTTCTAGGATTTGGGTCATCAGGGAGTGTTCTTTTTCCTCTTCTTCCACCTCATATCTGGGAGAGTTTAAAGGCAAACTTGAGGGAAGCAGATGTGGCTCAGGTGGCTGGATTCCCGCCTATCACAGAGAAGGTCGCTGGTTCGGATCCCGGTGCCTCCTAAAGAACACAGCAAGCTGGCTTGAGAGGCAGCATGGCAAGCTGACACAAGAAACATAAGAAGAAAAGGCATAACGAGAGACACAACAAAGCAGAGGTTCCCAGTGCCTGTGAAAGAAGACAGCGAGCCGACATGACATGCAGGCTTGGTAAGCTGACACAACAAGATGATGCAACAAGAGTCACAAGGAGGAAAAACATAATGAAAGACCCAATAAAGCAGGGAGCAGAGGTCGCTCAAGTGATTAGGCACCTCCCTCCCACATCAGAGGTCCCTGGTTCGACTCCCGGTGCCTCCTAAAGAAACAAGGAAGGCAAAAGACACAGCAAGTGCAAACAACGAGGGGGTGGGGAGAAATAAATATAAAATAAATCTTTTTTAAAACTAAATAAATAAAGGCAAGCTTGGGTGGGCATTGTATTAACTTTGGATTGAACCCAGGACCCCATACGTGGGAAGCAGGCACTCAACCACCGAGCTACCCCAGCTCCTTCTGCATTGACTTCTAACACCAAGTACAATGTAATTCTGACTGTACCCAGAGTCAGCCCAGCCTTCACAGCTGTCCCTTCAGACACCAGCTGCACGTTTGGGGTTTCCCAGCCACCCACATTCTAACCCAATGGCTGCCCGTTCCAGGGTTCTCCCCATACCCGCAGGTTCCGGGTTTTGCTAGAGTGACTCACAGAGTGGAAAGTGCTCTACTTAGAGTTAGCGTTTCATTACAGCAAAAGAAACGGCGCGCAACAGAAGCAGGTGCACAGGGGGAGGTCTGGGAGGGCCTCAGAAGCAAAGCTTCTGTGTTGTTTCCACTGGCGTCTCGCCAGCAGACGTGACTGACGGAATCAGTGCCCACGTGGTGGAACTCCGTGCCCGGCCCTCACTCTCCTCCCCAAGGTCGGGGCATGGCTCCCAACCCCCTTTCACATGCTTGGTCTTTCTGGCATGGTGAGCCCCCGCATCGGGAGCTAACTGGGCGACCGTCCCCACCCTGAGCCATCTCCTTGGCATAAACCATCAGGTGCGGTCTGGAGCCCATTATAACACAAGACTCTACCACAGGAAATTCCAAGGAGGTGGAGGTCCCGGCCCGCCAAGAGCCAGGACAGAGGGTAGACCTCTTTCTTGTGTTGTAAAATTTGAGAGAGGTTTAATTATTTGCGTATAGAGAGGCCAGGACTCGGGAATGATTTTGAGAAGGAAAAATGGTTTATTGACGGCCGGCCAGACTCCGGAGCTTTCTGTTGCAAACCTGAGCCCTGAACAAGATTTCTGAGTCCCTTTTATACAGAGAGGAAAGGCCAAATGGTCCTTTTGTTTCAGTTCTCACTAGGCTTGAATTAGCATCTATCTTCCACATCCTAGGTAAGCTTTTAGCATGGACTTCGTACATTCTAGATAAGCTTTTAGCACATTTGGTTTGCATTTCCCCTGAATATTTAAAGTTGATAGACTTTGCATTGTTAAACTATTTCCTGGGACTGGAGTCATTGCCATGGTAACCAAGGGCCAGACTGCAGCCTCTTACCTTTCCACACCCACAAGTCAGGACAGACAGCTTAGGTTAAGGTTATCTCTGAAAAGACAAAGAGCCTCCCACCCATAGCCCACATCACTTGGAGGGCAAATTCCTTCTTATCCATATCCAGATGCTACTCCCTGTTTTCCTGTACAGAGCAGAGGATGGGTATTCCTGCTTCAGAGACCAGAACTTCATTTCTACTTGTCAATTGCATCTTTTTTAAATTAAATATTTTTTCTTTAATCAGATTGTCAAATACCATAAATGTTTATCAAGCACTGGTTGTTGACAAAGTGCAAACATCCTCATAGACTACGTTTAGGGGCACAGTTGGTACAACTCTGTGGATAGCATGTTGGCAAGAACTTACATCATCCACATTTTAAATAAATGCTCCATCGGTCCGTTGCATCTTGCATACGCTCCGTAAGCATACGTGCACCGCCTAGAATTGTTCTTGGCTTCAGTCGTTTCTTGCAGAATTTCTTAATATAGTTGATCGGGCGATCCACAGCAATCCTAGAAACAAACCCTGCTTGCCAAGGGGGCGCAAAGAAGCATGTCTGTTGTTCAGCCAGCTCAGCCGCCGAGCGGCCCTTCTAGAAAACAGCCTGCCACTGTGAGGCCCATCAGCGGGCATTTTGTGCCTCTGAGAAGAAGCGGCCATTGACAGGGGACAATGGTGCGTTTCACGGCCATGCCAGCTCTGATCGAAAGACGCCATCTGAAGTCAGCTTTGTTGGGCCGCGGGGAACTCAGGCCCCACACATCTGGTGGAGAGCCCACCCTGAGGATGGAGACTGCAGAAGCATTTCAGCTCCAACTCTCGCGGACTTCCAAGAGCAGTCGGGCCCTGTCGCTGCGGTTGAGGGTGGGCGAGAGAGCTGGCCCTTCTGTTTCTTTTCCACCAGCCCTGAAGTTCCCCGGACAGACTGAGCAGGTGGACATGACAGGGATCTCCCTCGCCCTTTCAGCGATGACAGTGGGTCGTAATTTATTGTCTGTGAGGTGCTGAAATTAGCCAAGCCCAGGAAGGAGGGTGACAACCCGGAGACGAGGGACTTTTGAGTGACAATGGCAGCCACCACCCGACACGCTCCCCACGACCCAGAGCGGTTTCAGAAGCACACGGAAGCTGCTACTGGAAGAGCGACCCTCAGTTCTCGTCCATCTAAGGACAGACGCAGTTGCTTGGATTTCCTTCAGGGATAAAAGCACTGGCTGGAGTTCCGTGGCCACCAGCTCATGATATAGCATGGGCCCCTTTGCTACCGAGACAGCCTCAGCATCCTACCCATCACTATTGGGTTGTTTTTAGCATTTTCAAGGTTAAAGTAGAATTGAAATCTTGGGGTTTTCTTTCTTTCTGTTGGCTTTTTTCCACGTCAGCTGACTTGAGCACTAGGGCTCCCATTTGTTGATGGAAGAACAAAGAGAGAGCTCAGTTAAGTGCGTGTTCAAATGTCACACAGATCTAAGAATGGGACACGGAATTATTCGGTATGCAGGTTGGATCTCAACAAATAAAACACTCACCGAGAGCCGGTTGCTAGAACGTAGCGCCACCGCTTGAGCAGCGTGCAAAGGCACACTTTGCCTGGCTCCTGGGTGGAAAAGGGCATCTGTTTCGTTCTGAGAAATAATCCAATTCATAGCCAGACTGGACGCTCTCTTCCAACTCCAGGGGCGATTCCAAAACTTTCCCACCGAGTATTGAGTGAGAGGAAAGACTGTGACCATCTTGAGTCAACAGTAAGGACCACAGCCCGAATACTCTAGTTTTCCCTAGAAAACCCAGTCAAGGCAGCTCTGCCCCCCAGGAGTTACTGGCTTTTGGCCAAGCTTGGAGATGCTTTGGTCCCCACAACAGGCTGGGAGGGGTGCTGCTGCCACCTAGTGGACAGAGGCAGGAGATGCTGCTAAGCGCCCCACAGTGCCCGGGTCAGCCGCTCACCCCAGGTGCCCAGGCTGAGACACCTGGCTTGGAGCTTCCTTCTCCAGGGTGTGGCTCATGTAGATAAATTCCAGGCATTGATACCTGGGAAAGAAGGGGACAGTTTTCCATCTTTGCAAATTTCCTGGTTGTTCTTTCTATAGCAGACTGATAAACTGGCCGAGAGCTTGGTGCTCCCCAAGATGTAGCCAGGGCCAGGAGGTGGACTCGCTGGCCCAGAGCAATCCCTCGTAACCAAAGAAGAGCTCAAAATGTGGGTCCTTCCCTCAGAGAAGATCAGGTGGTCAGCGCGTATATGGAATCAGAGGAGCTCTCAGTATTTCTTGAAATTCCATTATAGCCTGGCTTAAGTTTATTTCCATGTCTTAGAGGAAAGCAATATTGTGACTCAGATTGTGCCATCATCACATTAGCTGCCTTCACAGTTACAGTTAACAAACTTACCCAAGTATATTTTCAGCCAGAAACATTACTCAGGAAAGTGGATTTGGCTCAATGGATAGAGCATCCGTCTACCACATGGGAGGTCCAGGGTTCAAACCCAGGGCCTCCTTGACCCGTGTGGAGCTGGCCCACGCACAGTGCTGTTGCACACAGGGAGTGCCGTGCCACGCAGGGGTGTCCCCCGCATAGGGGAGCCCCACGCGCAAGGAGTGCGCCCCATAAGGAGAGCCGCCCCGTGCAAAAAAAAAGTGCAGCCTGCCCAGGAGTGGCGCCGCACACATAGAGAGCTGACACAGCAAAATGACACAACAAAGAGAGACACAGATTCTCGGTGCCGCAGACAACAATACAAGCAGACACAGAAAAACACACAGTGAATGGACACAGAGAGCAGACAACTGAGGAGGGGGTGGGAAGGGAAAGAAATAAATAAAAAATAAATCTTTAAAAAAACACTATTGGCTTTGTACTTTTTTCTGGCTGCATTTTTATACCATGATCCTAAAATTAGCAAGACCAACTCTAGCTCTCCGTGAACGCATTTCACACAGTGCCCAGCATACGCAGGGGCTCAGTAAATGTGGGTTGAATCAGAGTCTGAATTCCTAGGCTTGCCACTCCCTCTCAAGCTGGAGCAGACAACACTGGCATATCCAGGACCCTCTACTGGCACTGCCTTGGGCAGTGTAGCAGTTTGATAGTACTGATGAATTCCAAAAAGAAACATTGGATTATGTTTGTAAACTGGTCTTTTCCTCTGGGCATATTGGAGTGTATTGGATTCAGAGGTTTTACTTTTACTTGATTAAATAATGATTAAGGCTTTGTTGGGCCACGTCAGTAGGATGTTGTATCCCCGCCCCCTTGGTGGGTGTGGACTCACAGAGAAACTACATGGCAGAGAAGGGAGGTTGGAGCTTTGAGCTGGAGCCTGGGAAGTAAGCACACAGAGGAGCAGAGCAGCTGAACCCAGAGAGAATCAAGCCCCAGGGAGAGAGACAGAACTATTGGCCTGATAGTCTACAGCTGGCCTTGTGGAGAAAACAGTCGCTGAGCCCAGAGAGAAATGAGCCCTGGAAAGAAAGGAAGCCAGGAAGCCTGAACCCTCGCAGATGTCGGCAGCCATCTTGCTCCAACACATGGCAACAGACTTTGGTGAGGGAAATAATTTATGCTTTATGGCCTGGTAACTGTAAGCTTCTGCCCCAAATAAATACCCTTCATAAAAGCCAATCAATTTCTGGTATTTTTTTCATCAGCACCCTTTTGGCTGACTAATACAGGCGGTGAGGCACAGGACCTCCCAAACTCCATCTCAGCATTGACTGGATACAGGATATTTCCCCTGGGCATCCATCCAATATTAAGATGGTTAAATGAGAAACTATTATGTGCTCTCAGAGCTTCCTCTTCCCTCTGTCAGACAGACATTAGCGTTGAACAGATGTGTCCACTTTGTAAGAACCAGGAACCATTTCATTCGAACAAACAGTTCAGCAGTTTAACGTAGAATTTCAGTCCACCTTTGTTTTTATAAGGCTTTTATAAGGTTTTATAAGGCTTTGTTTCTACAAGGCTAGGGGTAGGAGATGAGATTGTGCATGACTTTGAAATAATATGACATACAACTGCATAGATTCCAAAGCCTAAGTGTACTCCTCATTTAAAATAAAATTAAAATGGAATTAGTAACTGCTTGAAGATAACTGATTGAGGAGGATTTAAAAGAAGAGGGGAGGTGTCTTCGAAAAGAAAAAGTTATGATTTTATGTTCTTAATCCATCAGAGGTGCTGCAATCACTTCATAAGAACTGAGGAGGGCGTTATTTGTTTTTATTTTGTTTCTAAGCTTACTATAATTGGGTACAAATTCTAGACAGTGCCTATTGGAATAACTGGAAGGCTTCCCAGAATTATATTGGTGGGGGAAAGCATATATAAATATTTATACATACATATGTATAAGTATATATAAATCATAAATAAATATACTACTCAACTTCAGGAAATTTATTCTATGGATAAGAATAAATCTTATATAGAATATAAGCTATTCTAATATCTCAACTTCCATATGCTTACTATAAGTGCACTTTCAGAGTTCTTGATGCTGTCTACTAATGACTCAGGTTTTTGTTTATTGCAAGGCACAGCATAATGGACATAGAACTTAATTTCATAACCGAGATACCAACCTTGCCACCTTGATCCTGTTGCGCAAAACACTGTCAGTAAATGTATCAGGAGCAAACTACCCAACAGCTCAAGTGCACGAGACCAGCAGAGTTCAGAATTGCTCCAAATTATGTTCCCGGTCATTATAAAGTTAGAGCAATGATGATGATAATGATGGCAAATACCTACGTAGCCCTCACCCTATGCCACGCCCTGTACTAAACACTTGGTATATGTTGTTGTCACTTTCAGTCCTTGCAACCTAGGATGTGATCTTGTCATCATCCCCATGAGGGATCTGAGACACTGAGAGGCTAATAACATACCTAAAGACACACAGCAGAAAATAAATGTCAGAGCCAGGGTTCCAACACCAGCAGTGAGATCTAAAGTCCATGTTCTTAAACTCTACACTCAACTGCTTCTCTCCCTAGAAGGAACAGGGATCCCAACATTGCAATTTTTTTTAAAGATTTATTATTTTATTTCTCTCCCCTTCCCCACCCTGCCCCCCTCCCCAGTTGTCTGCTCTCTGTGTCTATTCACTGTGTGTTCTTCTGTGTCCGCTTGTATTCTTGTCAGTGGCACCCAGAATCTGTGTCTCTTTTTGGTGCATCATCTTGCTACGTCAGCTCTCTGTGTGTGCGGCGCCACTTCTGGGCAGGCTGCACTTCTTTTGCACCGGGTGGCTCTCCTTGCAGGGCACACTCCTTGCATGTGGGGCTCCCGTACACGGGGGACACCCTTATATGGCAGGGCACTCCTTGCACGCATCAGCACTGCAGGTGGGCCAGCTCCACACGGGTCAAGGAGGCCCTGTGTTTGAACCCTGGACCTCCCATGTGGTAGGCGGACGCCCTATCCATTGAGCCAAATCTGATTCCCCCAACATTGCATTTTAGACAAGATTGTCATGCATCTTAGAATATCTAAATCATGAATAAGGCATCCATGCAGAACAGATCGGGGCGGGGAAGTAAAGCTGGGCTTCAAAATAAATGGAAAGCACCAGTGCATGCCCTGCCAGAAAAAAAGTGGTGTTTTTTGATAAACGTTGACACTCCTTAAAGTTTAAAATAATGGTGTAACTAGTGAACAGGGACCTCGGTGTTAAATCTAATCTGGATTTCCCCTTTCTTGGGAGCCTGGGTACAACAGTGAAAGTGCTTCTGCCCTTCGAGAGGGGACATGGTAGGGTCTTTCCCTGGACCTCACCTCCTCGAGCCTCTTGCGCTCTCCTGCCTTTCTGCAGCTGCAGGTGAGCCTGGAGTCCTCTCTCGCACATGGCCGGGTCCAAATGGCCGAGCCCCCTTTTCTCTGTGTCTCTTCTCTCTGCGGCTCTGTTTATATAAGTCTCCTGTGGGAGGCTGGAGACCCAACCTGTCTCACTCCTCACTGAAGTAGTTCAATCAAAAGCCCCAAAGCAATTGAATCAAGTGATCTAATCAAGGTCCCTTAACTGAAGTAATCAAAAGGCCCCATGGGAAGCAGACTTGGCGCAGTGGTTAGGGCGTCCGTCTACCACATGAGAGGTCCACGGTTCAAACCCCAGACCAGCTTGACCCGTGTGGAGTTGGCCCATGTGCAGGGCTGATGCGCACAAGGGGAGCCCCATGCGCAGGGAGTGCACCCCATAAGGAGAGCCACCCAGCACAAAAGAAAGTGCTGCCCAAGAATGGCGCTGCACACACGGAGAGCTGACACAAGAAGGTGACACAACAAAAAGAAACACAGATTCCCGTGCCACTAACAACAACAGAAGTGGACAAAGAAACAAGATGCAGCAAATAGACACAGAGAACAGACAACCGGGGTGGCAAAGGGAGAGAAATAAATAAATCCTTAAAAAAAAAAAAAAAGGCCCCATGTACACAGCGTTTACAGGCACAGGTACGGGTTAGCTTAAAAACATGATTTTCTAGGGTCCACAAAAGATTCAAACCAGAACACACTGGGAGGAGGGAGAAGCCATTGGGCCTGCCCACGTGTCCGTCCTCTCTCAGGAGAGGGGGGTCCACAGCCTCACTCCCCCTTTCTCGGGAGAGGGGGCCAGCAGCCACAAAGCCCCTTCCCCCAGTTCTACATCAGAGCCCACCCTGAGCTGGGTGGCCGTCTTACTCAGAATTCAGCTTCAAGGGCCTCTCAATCCGTGGGTCCCTCAGAATCAGTTACTTCAGTTATTTCGCCACAGCTCTGAAGATGCCCTAAGCTCACCTTGACCTTCATGTTGAGGGTTCTGCTTCAAGGTCACAGGCAGCACCTGAACCAGCACCTGTCCATAACAGCCCGCTCCTCCCCTGGGCGGCATAGGGACTTGTTTCCAAAGCTCCGTCCTGAGAATTCCAATAGAATAAAGCCCGGAACACAAGCGGAGCCAGGATGGAGGAGAGACCTTAGGGGAGCTTGAGTTCAAGGTGACTCCGGAGAATCCAGGTTCCACATCCTGAAAAGAATTTCAAGCCATTAAGAAAGAAATGCGATCGTGCCAGCGTAAGATTTAATACTCATGTGGTGTTAGCTGCATTAGTCAAGTTCAAGAGTGAGCACAGGGCTGCTGGGGGCAAATCACCCATGGCCAGGCCTGGACGGAAAATTATCCATTCTGATTCTGACATTTTAGAGATAATAAAAAAATACATTTTCTATATAAATCATGTGAAAAGGAGGGCAAAGAGAAACATGGATTTAAGATTTGGAAGGAGGGAAGCTGATTTGGCTCATGTGATAAGGTCTCTGCCTACCGTGTGGAAGGGCCCAGGTTTGATCCCTAGGACCTCCTGGTAAAAAAGAAGAAGAGAAAGCGTGCCTACGCGGCGAGCCAGTGCCCACGTGGTGAGCCAGTGCCGGCACAGGTGAGTCACACAGTAAGATGATTCAACAAGAGAGACGAAGGGGAGAGTCAAGGTGAAGTGCAGCAGAGACCAGCAACTGAGATGGCACAACTGACAGGGAACCTCTCTCCACATCAGAGGTCCCCAGGATCAAACCCCAATGAATCCTAGAGGAGAAAAAATGAGAAGACAAACAAGAGAGAAATAGAGACAGACGATCACACAGCGAATGGACACAGCGAAAAAACAGCAGGACAAGGTGGGGGGCAATAAATAAATAAATATATCTTTTAAAAAAAAAAGATTTGGAAGGAAAACTTCACAGAGGAAGCAACGTGAACGATCTGAAGAACTTCAGCTTGAGCAAGAGTCAGGTTCACAAACCCTCAGTGCTTTCACCAGTACCGGAGCTGAGGCTCCGAGCAGTGGACTCACCATACAATAAAAAGGGAAGCAAGCAACGTTTAGACTGCCCAGGAAAGAGACAGTCTGGCCGTTTTCATAGTGCAATGGATGACTGAGGCAGATAAACATTTCTACCAATAGGAGCAGAGGATTCAGACAAGATGGAAAATAGCAGTTTTTTGCTATCTCCTGATAGAATGGCGACTCCGTCTGTCCCAGTAGCCAATCAATTTTCTCTACTCAAAGAAGCTTCCTGAATGTAGTCATTTGGGACATTTGCATCCTCCATGAAACACGTTTGAGAAGCTACATTGCCAGATATGTGTAATTCAGTTGAACAGAAAACGCCTCAAGGGTGGCCGCAAATACATTGATTTCTCTTGCATTTAGCACCTCCAGCAGGTGGGCTGCTTGGCGTGTGCTTTTCTATAATCAATAATAAATATCAACCTTGGGTACCCACTCGGCTACCTGCCATCTCCACGTGATGATCTAAAGGGCATGTCAAATTCAACACGGCCAACACTGAATTCTTGACACTCCCCACTACCACTCTCTCCCCCTGTCTTTCTCCATATGTTTGTTTCCTTTGGCTAATGTAACAGGTTACCACAAGTGAAGTGGCTTAAAGCAACACATATTGGGGAGCAGGTGTAGCTCAGTGGTTGAGCATCTGCTTCCCATGTACAAGATTTTCGGTTCAGTCCTTGGTACCTCCTAAAAATATATTTATTTTCTCAAAGTTTTAGATGTCAGAAATTCAGCACCATTCTCATGGGGCTAGTCATGGTGCCAGAAGGGCTGGATGCTTCCAGAAGCTGTAGGGGAAACTCCATATCCTTCCCGTTTCCAGCCTTCCAATGCTGCCCTTGACCCCTTCCTCCATTCACTCCAAACTTTTACTTCTATCACCATGTCTCCTACTATGAATTCTTACATCCCCTACTTAAGGTAGGGGATTATATTGGGATTATATTGGGTCTACCTGGAAAATGCAAGGTAATCCTTCTCACGTTCTCATATCAAGACACTTCGTTTAGGGAAACGGACTTTGGCCCAGTGGTTAGGGCGTCTGTCTACCATATGGGTGGTCCGCGGTTCAAACCCCGGGCCTCCTTGACCCGTGTGGAGCTGGCCATGTGCAGCGCTGATGCGCGCAAGGAGTGCCGTGCCACACAAGGGTGTCCCCCGCGTAAGGGAGCCCCACGCGCAAGGAGTGCGCCCCGTAAGGAGAGCCGCCCAGCGTGAAAAGAAAGAGCAGCCTGCCCAGGAATGGCGCCGCCCACACTTCCCGTGCTGCTGAGCCGCTGACGACAACAGAAGCGGACAAAGAAACAAGACGCAGCAAATAGACACCAAGAACAGACAACCAGGGGAGGGGGGAAAATTAAATAAATAAATAAATCTTTAAAAAAAAAAAAAAAAAGACACTTCGTTTAATCACATCTGCAAAATTCCTGGAAAATCCAAGATAATCCCCCTCATCTCAAGGTATTTCATTTATTCACATCTACAACATTCCTTTTGAATGTAAGGTAACATATTCACAGGTTCCGGGGGATTAAGGTGTGGACGTTTTAGGGGACCCACTCTCCTGTCTACCACGCTCAACCACAGAAAATGGCAACTCCATTCTTTGAGTTACTCAGGCCCAAATCACTGAGTCATTGTCTTCATTTCCCAGCTGCTATGACAAATACCACGCAATGGGTTGGCTCAACAACAGGAATTTATTGTCTCAAGGTTTGGATGACTAGAAACTCAACGCAAGTATTGAGGATAGAGTCATGTCCCCCACAAAAGCCATGTTCGGGTCTCAACCCCCGATCCTGTGGGTGTGTACCATATGTAAATAGGACCTTTGAAGATGTTATTAGTTAACATGAGCACAAACTGAATGAGGGTGGGCCTTAGTCCAACATGGCTGAAGTCTTTAGAAGCAAAGGAAATTGGATCTGGAAAGAGAAGCCATGGAAAGAG
Organism: Dasypus novemcinctus; assembly: GCF_030445035.2. Lineage (NCBI taxonomy): Eukaryota > Metazoa > Chordata > Mammalia > Cingulata > Dasypodidae > Dasypus > Dasypus novemcinctus. Next base: position 27,922,414 of record NC_080700.1, on the reverse strand, counting down.
CAAGAAACCAGAAGTCAACGGAACCCAGAGAAGGGAGAAAACAGTGCCTTGTGCAGTCCATGCAACCAACAAGCAAGGACCAAGGATTGCCAGCAGCCAGCCCCAGGACAACACGGTCTTCGGGGAGGAAGCATTGACTTGCTCACACCTCTATTTCGGACTTCTCCTAGCCTCAAAATCGTGAGCCAATGAACTCCCATTGTTTAAGCCAACCCACTGTATAGGATCTGTTTTAGCAGCCAAGAAACTAAAACAGCAAGGTATTGGCAGGTCTTGCTTTCTCCCAGAGGCTGTAGCATTCCAGCAACCCACCATCACAGAGCCTGCTCTCCCTCCTTGGGTCCTCCCCACTGGTTTCTGCTGACGTAGGCTTCCATAGACTATGTCTGAATTTCCTCCCTTTATAAGGACTCCATTCTTAGGGATGAAGGCTCACCCTGATTCAAATGTGGCCTCATCTAAATCGGGTCTTCAAAGATCCTGTTCGCAGGGAGCGGGTGTAGCTCAGTGGTTGAGCAGCTGCTTCCCTTGTTTGAGGTCCTGGGTTCAATCCCTGGTACTTCCTGAAAAAAAAAAAGATGATCCTATTCCAAACGAGCTCACCCCTTAACTAACAATAGCATCTTCTAAGGTCCTAGTTTCAAATGGGTCCACGGAATGCTGCTAAAGACTTGACCATGTCGCGACAGGAAATGTGCTTCAGTCCCCACCAGTCATCCTCACCTGCGGTTTCTCTCCTGTACCGAGTCTCTCTGTGAGCCAGTTCGATCTAGAATCTGGCCTGTTCTCATCCTCTCCACTACAGCTGCCCTAGTCAAAGCAGCAACCATCTCTTTCCTGGACCATCTTCAACAGCTTCCTAAATGGCCCCCCTTTGTCCATTTGTGCCTGCTACCACCTATTTCCCACATGGTGGTCAAAATTAAACTTTGAAAACCTGAGTCTGATCTTGCCATTCCTCTGCTCAAAATCCTCCTCCGATGGTTTTTCAGGTCCCCCAGGGAAAAATCCAAAGTTCGCCCTAACCCCAGCCTCGGCTGCATCCTCAACCTCCTCTCCTACAAGCCCTCTCTTCCTCTGCCTACTACACTCCAGCCATAGGCTTCTTCTTGCTCTTCTGGAAATCCATGAGGCATGGTCTTGCCTTGCCCTCCCTCAGCCTGGACTTTCTTTCCCATTACCTGTAGGGCTGGCTGCCTCAGTTTCTCAGGCTGCTGCACGGCAGTCAAGGGTCTCCTTACCCAGAGGTCTCCCTGATCACCCTAAAGTCTCTATCGTCTTCCCCCCATGTGATTTTTCTTTATGGCACTTACTATCTCTGACCCAGTTCCTATTTTATTTATTTATTGTCTGTCTCCACACCCACACTGGAATGTCAGCTCGATGAAAGCAAGCACTTGGTTTTGTTTTTACTGTGTCTTTAGCACCTCAAGAAGGGCAAGCACCTGGTAAGAGCAAAATGAATGTGTGTAAATAAATGAAGAGGCTTCTTATTTTCATTCGTTGTGGTTCTTGATGGTGTCAAGAATAAATATTTTTTAAAAGAGAGAAATATCCGTCAGAAGCTCTTCTTCAAATTAGAAATCATTTCATCCCTTTCTTTGGTTCTTTAGGAGTATTGTTTTATTCCCATGTGTATTAGTCAGCCAAAGGGGTGCTGATGTAAAATACCAGAAATCTGCTGGGTATTATAAAGGGTATTTATTTGGGATAGGAGCTTACAGATTCCAGGCCACAAAGCATAAGTTACTTCCCTCACCAAAGTCTATTTGGACCAAGATGGCTGCGAGGGTTCAGGCTTCCTGGGTTCCTACGTTCCTAGGGCTTGCTTTTCTCTGGCTTCAAGGTTCCTCCCTTCCAGGGTCTTGCTTCTCTTTCCTCTGGGAGCTTACTTCCCAGGGCTCCAGCTTAAGTCTTCAGCATCAAACTCCAACATAAGAAAACTCTTGCATCAAAAGCTCCAAATCTGTCCTTTGCCATGCCTTTTATCTGTGAGTCCCCACCCACAATGCCCTAATGATAATTCCATCATGCCCAGGTACAGATCAGATTACAAGCATAATCCAATATTTCTTTTTGGAATTCATCAATTATATCATAGTGCTACACCATGGTTTACAATAAAGCATTTCTTGTCTGTAGAGTCCTCTTCAAGTTCTGCACAGATTCCCTGGTTCAATAGGCTGATTACTCTCATCCATTCACCCAACATTTTTTATCGAGCCCTTATGTCTGTGGCAGACATAATGCTAGGATCTAGGCAAGATGCAAAGAAGTTCTCAGGGAAACACACAAACAGGCCATTTAGGAATTTTCTTGATCACAGAACCAGAAACTATAGCAGAAAGCTAAAGGAAACTGAAAATCTGAAACTAAATGAGCTCAGGTATCCTTTTGCCTCTTTCTCTCAGTCCATTTTATATTCAAACATGAACATGAGTTTATTACACACACATGCACACAGACACCTCTTCATTAATAGCTCCAACTTTTTAAAATCCACTTTCTTTGTCTGTGAACGGTTCCTGTAGGAGATGAAAATCCACCATCAGTAGTAGTCAACTTTTCCAGTAGAGAAGTACATACCTGAAAAAACAACTATGCCTTCTTTTCAGTAGCATACCATGGGTATGTTATGAAAAGTATCTTAGTTCATTTTAGTACTAGAATCGGGTAAAACTAAAGTGCGATTCTTGCAAGTGTGCGAAAGTATATGCCACCTAATTCTTAATTCTAGTGTTAAATAGGGCTCAATAGGCACATAACAGAAGCTGGGACACGCTCTCTAGAAGAAACTCCTCTGTGTGTTCACACCAGACCCATATTAAATAACTAACATTTCTATGCTCATTTGCATACTGTGTATGTAATTTATCAACCAAAAAAGAAATGACAGATGTTTGACATGAATAGGGCTTGTTTTTAGATGAAACACTGATTGGCCTGGGCATTTGAATTTTTTTCCAACAGGAAATCCTGGAGTTCTTCCCCTGCATTATTTGTTTAAATTAATTTTATGGGAGATGATGTCTGTTAAATTTTACAAATGATTGCATGCTCTCTGACCCTTGTTTCAAATATAATATTTGTCTTTTTAACAAATGAGAAGTGCCAGTGCTTCCTCGAGTTGTTTCATCTGTATAGAATGAACATGTTTTGCAAGCCTTTGAATCCATTCCACCCCTTGTTTAGTAGGTTCCTGTGATAGATTGAATTGTGTGCCCTAGTTTGGACATGCTCTTGGCCTCGGTCCACATTCTGGTTTGTGTGGAATTGTGAATAGGATCTCTTGATGATGCCACCCAACCTAATCAGGTGGGTTTTAATCTGGATTACTGGAGTCCTTTGTAAGCAGACATAGAGGTTGTCATAGGAAGGAGCCAGAGTCAATGGAACCTGGAAGAAAAAGGAGAAGGCATTATTGCCATGTGACCAAAAGCCTAGATCAAGAGCAGGATCAACAGCAGCCAGCCCCAGAATGCCAAGGTCTTTGGGAGAAAGCATCACATGCTGATGCCTCAGCTTTGGACTTCTCCCAGCTCAAAACTGTGAGCCAATGAATTCCCACTGTTTAAGCCAACCTACTGGTATTGATTTTAGGAGCCAGAAACTACTACAGCACCTCAAAGTGGATTTTCCAAGGCTATGCAAGGTTGCGGAAGGAGAGAGATGAGGAAGAAGGGATACAAAGACCAAAAACTTAGAGGAAGGGAAATGGACGTGGCTCAAGTGATTGGGCTCCCATCTACCATATGGGAGGTACAGGGTTCGATTCCCGGGGCCTCCTGGTGAAGGCAAGCTGTCTGTGCAGGAGTGCTGGCCCACACAGGAGAGCTGGCACAGCAAGATGATGCAACAAAAAGAGACACCGAGGAAAGACAATAAGAGACTCAGCAGACCAGGGAGCTGAGGTGGCGCAAGAGACTGAGCACCTCTCTCCCACTCTGGAAGGTCCCGGGATCGGTTCCTGGTGCTGCCTAAAGAGAAAACAAGCAGACACAGAAGAACACAGAGAAAGAGCAAACAGCAAGCAAAGAAACAAGGGGAGGGGGGGATAAATAAATAAATCTTTAAGAAAAAGCTTAGAGGAAAACCTGTCTCAGTGGTGGTGAAGTCACATCTAATTCCATTGCCATCTCAGTCACCAAGAGTAAAAATGTACTTGACACATACCAATATGTTTCACTTTCTGAGAAAAATCATTGACCTATACCATCGAGCAGGAAAATTGTTTCCTGGATAATCAGACACACTGAATTTGCATCTCAAAGGAAAGGGAAAATATAGTTTGTTATGTAGCAACACCATAGCAAGTTTACTTCTTGAGACTATCCCCCAGGTGCCCCCTTCTATAGAGCGGATACAAGATTGGAAGAAAAATGAGAGACTGCTTCTTTCACTCCTTCTCTGCGTCTTTGTTCAAGCCTCAGAATATTGAGAGGAGGCTTTATTCATAAACATGCTTACTGGGAAGTCCTCACTCATTCTTACCACATAGTAAAGATTATAAAGCTATTTTATTCTCAGAATCAGGACTCCATCCTTCAGGGCTTGCTTTAATTAGAAGCAGGCCTAGGGAAGTGGATTTGGCTCAGTGGATAGGGCGTCCACCTACCACATGGGAGGTCCAGGGTTCAGACCCAGGGCCTCCTGACCCATGTGGTGAGCTGGCCCACGCGCAGTGCTGATGCGTGCAAGGAGTGCCCTGCCATGCAGGGGTGTCCCCCACATAGGGGAGCCCCACGTGCAAGGAGTGCACCCCATAAGAAGAGCTGCCCCGCACAAAAAAAGTGCAGCCTGCCCAGGAGTGGTGCCGCACACAAGGAGAGCTGACGCAGCAAGATGACGCAACACAAAGAGACACGGATTTCTGGTGCCGCTGACAAGAATACAAGCAGACACAGAAGAACACACAGTGAATGGACACAGAGCGCAGACAACTGGGGGGGGAGGGGCGGAGCAGGGGAAGGGGAGAGAAATAAATAAAAATAAGTAAAATAAATCTTTTTAAAAAAGAAGCAGCAGCAGGTCTACCAATAACAATCCCAAGAAACTGATCCCATAGAGAAGAAATTCACGGAACGTCATCTGACAGTTCATCTTCTTGATGCTTCTCAACGATAGCCTGAGACCCTCTCTCGTGGGCCCTGCAGCCTCCATGCTCAGGGACTATTGCTCGACCTCACTGCTCGCTAAGTTAGTTTCTTCTTTACCTTTCCAAAAAAAGCTTACCTTCTGTGATGGTTAGGCTATTGTGTCAGCTCGGCCAGGTAATTATGCCCAGTTGTTTGGTCAAGCAAGCACTGGGCTAACTGTAATATAAGGGCATTTGTGGACGTTAGTCACCATTGACTTTTACTTGGTAAATCATAGATAGCTGGTTAGAATTACATCAGTCTGGGAGATTGCCATCAGCAATGAGTGATGCTTAATCCAATCAATTGACTGCCTTAAAAGCGGAAGTGATTCCAGCTTTGAGAGAGAACTTCCCAGTTCATCTTTGGACAGCCAGCGTCTCCCAGAACTTGTCAAGAACCTTCACTGGACTTTCATTGCAGCCCCTGGTTGCAGCCTGCCTGCGGAACCTGGACTTGTGCATCCCCACAGCTGTGTGAGAGACTCTTACAGAATTGCATACTATTGACAGATATCTCTTGTTGATTCTGTTTCCCTAGAGAACCCTGACTAATACAGCTTCCTTGCCAAAAAAAAAAAAAAAAGAAATCTTCCAGAAAAAGAGCAGTTAGCATTTCCTGACAATATTCCGGATCAAAACCCTGGATTATAAACAGAACTTGAGGATGTGTATCAGGTTCATGTTAGCTCGGATGAGGTTTAAAGTAAATGGCCCTGGCCCAACTTGCTTTCTTTTCTTAATATAAGCTGATTAAGGGAAAAGTAGAAAACCAGAATGGTGGGCGTCAGGATTCTATGGCTGCCACAATTTCACGGTAGGACTTCCTTTCCATCCTGGATAGCTTCCATTTCCCCCCACTTCTCTGTGCCCTAGGAGACTGGGAAGCTAGCTGGGCATTAAGGACCGTTTCCATGGTACCCTTTTCTTGACCTTGACTTCCAGTCAGTTCCACCAAAGGAAGACACCATAGGAGAAGGGGATGGGAGGGAGTGACATTGCAGTATTTATATCCCATGTCACCTCCCTGCAGGGTTGCAGAGGTTGGCTCTGTTGTATTAGGGTTCTCCAAAGAAAAAAGAACCTACAGGAATCATGTATAGGAATTGGTACGCAATTGTAGAGATTGGCAAGTCCAAATTCAGCAGGGCAAGCAAGCTGCAAGCTGGAAACTCCAATAAAGGTAATTCTGAAATCCAGCATGTCTGAACTCCTTGGGCAGACCACAAATATGAAACTCTGATGAAGGTGAAGTTGAATTCCCTAGGAGAGGCTGGTTGACTCAGTAGAGGCAGGAATTCCTCCTTCTGGCCTCTGAAATCCTCAGTTCTGGCTTTTAAGAACTCCCACTGTTTAAAGGAGAAGACTCCCTACACTGCTGAGGGGAGTCTCCTTTGTTGACTGTAGATGCAATCAGATGGCTCTAGATGCAAATCCATCTGTGAAATACCCTCATGGTAACAATCACGCCAGTGTGTGCTTAACTAAACAACTGGATACCATAACCTACCCAAGTTGACACATGAATTAACCTCTAAGAAAGAGCTCAGTCCCTGTCAAAAGCCCTCCTCGTTTAGCAACCCCTAGCTGTCTCACCTGCCCCTTCAGGTATAGAGAAGATATTGGCTCCCCATTGTAGCTAGCTCATAGTACTGCAGTATCCAACTTTGGTTCCCTTAAACTCTGTTCGGAAGCCTCCAGTGATTAGCTCCTGGCTTCAAGGAGAGCCTGCATGGGAATTCCATGGGTGTCCCACCCGCTTTTATTGTCCCCAGAGCGCGCACTGGATGATCAATCCAGTGAGGGTGCAGGACACACACACGTCCGCTTGGAACTTCCTCCCACAGGAAACTTACAGCACTTCATTCTGCCCCATCAACTCTTTGGCAAATAGTCATGTAATTACACACTCCTCAGATGGACCCCCATAGTGGGTGACAACTGATTTTTTTTCCCGGAACCTTCAACTGAAACATCGACTCCTGGTGTCATTTTTAAACATGTCCACTGCTCCTTGGCACTGACCTGAAAGGAAGATTCAGAAATGAGGACCCAAAGTGATATTCCAGCGTTGCAAACTGGCGGGGTCATATGCCACTTCGCCACTTCATCCCCTACCTCTGGCTATAAGGATAACTCTATCTTATCATCCTAATAAGAATAAAAAAAATGCTTATCAAATGTTTTCTACCTATCAGGGCATTCTAAGAGCCTTATGCATATTAATTTGTTGAATCTTCATAACAACTCAGAGGGATGAATACTATTACCCCAGTTTCATCAGATGAAGAAACTGAGGTGTTAGAAGGTTCCATAACCGGATGAAAACCAATGGACAGTATGTGGTGAAGCCAGGTCTCCACCCGGGATGGGCTGGCTGCAGAGCCTGTGCTCTTACCCACTTGCATTCGTCATGAGCCTAACCATCACGCCACTCTTCTGTATCATCTCCCCGCTGGGGTGGAGCAAATTCCTCCACTAGCTATCCTGGATTATCCAGATGGACCCAATGTAATCACAAGGGCCCTTAAAGGTAGAAGAGGGGGGACAAAGAGAAGAGCAGAGTGATGGGATGTGAAAAAGACGCCCCCTGCAGGAAGGAGGAGGGAGGGCAGGGGCCAAGGAATGCAGGCAAAGAAACGGTTCCCCGCTGGGCCCCCTAGCAAGGAAGGCGACCTTTCCACCATCTTGGTTTTAGCCCAGTGCAACCCACGTGGGACCTCTAACCTACAGAACTGTAAGATAATAAATGTGGGTTGTTTCAAGAAAAAAAAAATTCCTGCCTTTCAAGCCAGGTATCTCAAACTCGCTAACCCACCCTCACACCCTGTGATGGGAGCAGTGTCTCCAAACACACGTGCTTTACATGCAAAAGAGCAATGTGCCAAAACCCTGGGTGTTTTGCAGTGTTGTTGTTGTTTTTAATTTTCCACTTTATTCAACTCATGAGATGAAATTTAAGACGCATCCGATACATTGTCCTCGTCGTGTCATTTGTAGAATTATTTACAATAGCTTCCACTATTGTTAAATTGAAAATAGGCAAACCACTACAGAAGTCCTTATCTCTAATAATAAGCCCTACTTTTCCCCCATAAACAAATCAACACCATCACAGGCAGACAATTGCTTTTCTCTTCCAAGAAGGAAACCGCCAGGACCATTTGAGCCTACTTGGGTCTCCTTTAGACATTACTCATCTGACCAGCGCACCTTTATCTAGATATTTCTTTTATTTCCCGTTATTTCCTCTAAATGTCAACTTTGAGAATGGGCAGTTCATGGTTTTCAGTTGTTGGCAGTGGGGTTTTGTGGGTCCCACCAAATTTTGATTTCTAAAAAATGTCTATTTGTTTTTAGAATGCAATAAAAATCAATATGCATGCTCAAATGCGTTGTGTATCAAATTATAATCATTTACCATTATAGTGTTGTCGATGTGTTGAAATTTAGAGTGCTTCACATTTGAGTATGTGCATTGATTTCTATTATAGTCTCAAAATATTTTTCAAAAGTAAGTGAGATTTTTAGGTAAAAATCTATTTTAAAAAGTGTGATTTTTACAAATACTACTGTAAATCAGAATTTTCCCCCAAGACTTGCAACAAAGGAACATGGGAAAATAAAATTGATATTGGGTTAGTAGATGCATATGACTCATAATCCCAGATTTTGTATCATGTAGATCCATTGTTCTCATATTTTAGCTTACAGAATGTATTTTGATATTTTTGTTTAATTTTCTAAATAGATGCTATATCCACAAGGTTCCAAATTCAAAAACTATAAATGAGGATACAGTGAGGGCTTCTTAGCAACCCCATATACCCAGGGACCCACTTCCCCTTGCCACTGGAAGTCACAGTATTTTCTCTTTCTTCTGGGATTATTGTATGCCTGCACAGGAAATAGCTGTGAGTATTTACTTTCTGGTTCCCATTTTTAAAACAAATGATAAGATACCACACATACCTTCTACACCTGCCTTTTCACTTAATATATCTTCAACATGTAATGACAGAAGAGAAAAACCTTCCTCTTTCTTGTTTATGTTGCATCCATCCCACTGTGAGAGTGATAAAAATAAAAAGTTATGTTTCCTACACTCTGGTTTATTGGACCTACCCCACTCAGCTAACAGGGAGGGGAAGAAGGTCAACCACCACACCAGGGAGCCAAGACTGCCTACAACTAAAAGCAGGAGGATTGCATCCAGTATCCATGTGGAATCTAAGCCCCCTCTTGATATAGATGTGGATTCTAAGGTCCACAGGATGGAGGAATAGAGTATGGATTAGAGTAGACTTACTGATATTCTATTCATGAACTATTGTGATTAGTAATCAAAGAAAATGTGGCATTGGTGTGGAGAAAGTGGCCATGGTGGCTGCTGGGGGTAGGGAGTGGGAGGAAGAGATGTGATGTGGGGGCATTTTTCGGGAGTTGGAGTTGTCCTGGGTGGTGCTGCGGGACAGTTACCGGACATTGGGTGGACTATGGGAGAGTGTGGGCTATGATGTGGACCATTGACCATGAGGTGCAGTGGTGCTCAGAGATGTATTCACCAAGTGCAATGAATGTCTCATGATGATGGAGGAGGTTGTAGTTATGGGGGGAGGAGTGGGGTGAGGGGTGGGGGGTATATGGGAACCTCATATTTTTTTAACATAACATTAAAAAAATAAAGACAAAAAAAAGAGGAAAAATAAAGTTAAGCTGAGAAGACATCACTTTTATCATGAAATTTCATTTGAAAATAAATCAGGGAAGCAATGTGGCTGAACTGATAGAACGTCCACCTACCGTATGGAGGGTCAAAGGTTCGATACCCAGGGCCTCCTGACCTGTATGATGAGCTGGCCCAGGCACAGCACTGGCATGCACAAGGAGTGCCGTGCCACACAGGGGCGCCCTCATGTAGGGGAGCCCCACGCGCAAGGAGTGCGCCCCATAAGGAGAGCCGCCCTGTGTGAAAAAAGCACAGCCCTCCCAGAAGTGGCGCCGCACACATGGAGAGCTGACACAGCAAGATGATGCAACAAAAAAGAGACCAACACATAGCAAATGAACACAAAGAGCAGACAATGGAGGGGAGGGGGAGAGGAATAAATTAAAAAATAAATATAAAAATCTTTAAAAAAAAGAAAAGAAAAAGAAATCAATCTACTACTAATATGTTTTAAAGATTTTTATTTATTTATTTATTTCTCTCCCCTTCCCCCTCCCACCCCAGGGGTCTGTTCTCTGTGTCTATTTGCTGCGTCGTCTTTGTCTGCTTCTGTTGTTGTCAGTGGCACGGGAATCTGTGTCTCTTTTTGTTGCATCTTCTTGTTGTGTCAACTCTCTCTGTTATGCGGCGCCATTCCTGGGCAGGCTGCATTTTCTTTCGTGCTGGGTGGCTCTCCTTACGGAGTGCACTCCTTGAGCATGGGGCTCCCCTACAGAGGGGACACCCCTGCGTGGCAGGGCACTCCTTGCGCGCATCAGCACTGTGCATGGGCCAGCTCCACACGGGTCAAGGAGGCCCGGGGTTTGAACCACAGACCTCCCATGTGGTAGGCGGACGCCCTAACCACTGGGCCAAGTCTGCCGCCTACTAATTTTTTAAAGACTTTTTTTGAGTAGGTACTGGAAATTGAACCTTGGACTTTATTCCTGTGAAGCATGCACTCAACCACTGAACTACACTGGTTCCTCTAATATACTTTAACTTCTTAGATAGCAAAGAAAGGTCACGGCCCAGGGGTGGAATGGCCATGCAGGTGGTTAGGGGCAGAGGCAGTACCTGAAGCCAGTCTACCAACATCCCACCCAAAGAGTGTGGAGGATGTGCCTTTAGCATCTGGCTATGCATTGTCACGTTAAGAAAAACACCACCCATATGAATGAGGCTTTATCAACATCCACTTTAGAATAACACATTATCTCCTGGCTTATTTCCAATTGCAGAAGTAATCCTAGTGCTCTAGCCAAAACTTCAGTGGAATTGAATGTAGCAAGAGGAGAGGAATTTTGTGTTAAGACAGAGAGCTTGATTTGGGGGTTGTTTTTTTCCTTAACAGCCCATGTCGTTTGGACTCACACAATCACAGGGCGGTGAAGTTATCAGAGCTGGGCAGTAGACTCAGGCAGAGTATACTTAAAACTAAGATGGGAGAGCAGATATGGCTCAAGTGGTTGAGCTCCTGCCTCCCATGTCTGGGGTCCTGGGTTCAATCAGATTCTCAACAGCAACGCTGGGAGCAGGAAGACAATGGAGTGATGTAGAAAGAAAGAACATTGACCCTAAAATGTTATGCATCTGATCATATAATAATAATATGAATTGTCCTTCAAATCGGAGAGCGGTATAAAAATATCAATGAGACAACTCAAGTCAGAATTGAACTGATGTAAAAAGGAAGTAGGTAGGGATTGAGGAGATAAAGGTCTTCATGAAATAAAGAATAGACATAAAAAAGTAAAGGAGTTGAAGAAGGGGAAAGCTGGGAGGCTTGGTCTGCCAAGCAAATTGGTGAGCTTTAGATTTCAGAGACTTAGCAGTTCAGCCCCATGCTTTTCTCTGGTGACTAATACCTGTGGCCTTTATATATTAGCTTCTGTTGTCCAAATGACCATAAACCCATACCAAATTGGATTATCTACTACTGTTTTTTTTTTTTAATCTATACTGAGACTTTTAGTGAGAGTTGCAAACTCCAAAATATATCTCTTCATTAAAACATTTTCAAACATGCACTCTTAAAAAAAAAAAAAAGACTAAGATGGGGAGAAAAGGACTAGCACTATCATAATTTTTATAACAATGCAGGGGACAGCAGGAAGGGTGATTAGGAGACAATGTTCCAACAGTGTGCCCAAGTAAGGCAAACATTTTGTGCATCTGAAGAAAAGAAATTGAGTTTTATGCAAAGCTCTGTTTAGAATCTTTTGGCATATTAGAAATTAAAGTAAATCACAAAAGAAGTAGATGTGGCTCAAGCATTTGGGTGCCCGTCTACCACATGGGAGGTCCTGGGTTCAGTTCCTGGTGCTGCCTCCTAGAAAAGATGAGCAAGACAGCCAGCTGACCCAATAGGCTAGTGCGATGAGCTGATGCAATAAGATGACGCAACAAGGAGACACAAAGAGGAAACACAACGAAGCAGGGAGTAGAGTTGGCTCAAATGATTGAGTGCCTCTCTCCCACATGGAAGGTCCCAGGTTCCGTTCCTGGTGCCTCCTAAAGAGAAGATGAGCAGACACAGAGAGCACACAGCAAATGGGCATGGAGAGCAGAGAGCACAAACAACAAAAGGGGGAAAGAAAGAAATAAAATAAATCTTTCATTAAAAAGCAAATCACCAAATAATTAATAAAATAATTTTTAAAAGTTTTTGAAAAGCAAATCACCTTCATTCTCTAATAGTAAAACAACTGCATATTGTTCAAAGAGTAAATATTGTCAAATTGGGTGGAACTCACATTGAAGAATAGCACAAATCAGTATGTTAGGGAGGTGTTTCTTAGGACTACTATTCTGAGTGTCATTTGCAACATATTTGCTGTAGATTTCACACAAATGGTCTCCCCTACACCCACCAGTTCCATCCCCATAAAAGTGGGGTGGAAGGGCATAAAACTGGGGTACCTCTGAAGGTACGGCCCATCCTGAACCAAAAGAAGACTTCCTGTTTCAAAGGTTCACTTTTAGTCATGTGGCCCTGTCCCTAGAAGCCATCTCTTTCCACGGGATAAAACTATTTTACCTGTTACCGTAAGACGTCTGACACACACACTGATGGGAAGGCGGGACGGTGGAAACGAGACAGAATCTCTGGCATGTCTAAGCCACAGCAGCAGATTCAGTGCTGTCACCTGTCCTGGCGTCTTTTGGTGAGAATCACGCACTTCCTCTCGTTTTGTGACTGATATGTAACTCTCAAGAGAAGGCGAGAGACACAAGGTGGTCCAGCCCAGAACTTGGGGTGATGGCTGAAAAGCACATTTCAATATTTGTTGTTGTCTACAAACCCACCCTCCTGCACCCAGCCTTATAATACCTTAAAATTAGTGTCTGAAGGTTTGTATCCCCTGCCCCTTCTTTTAATGTAAATCTCATGCTGGTTGAGAAAGAAAGGAGTAGCCGTGAATTTCTAGGCAATATTAAGTGATCTGAGTTGAGCATTGTATTAGTCAGCCAAAGGGGTGCTGATGCAAAATACCAGAAATTGGTTGGTTTTCATAAAGGGGATTTATTTGGAGTAGGAGCTTACAGATACCAGACAATAAAGGATAAGTTACTTCCCTCGCCAAAGTCTATTTCCATGTGTTGGAGTAAGATGGCTGCCAATGTCTGCGAGGGTTCAGGCTTCCTGGGTCTTGCTTCTCTCTGGGTTCAGGGTTCCTTCCTTCCTGGGGCTTGCTTCTGTTTCCTCTGTGTGCTTACTTCCCGGGGCTCCAGCTGAAGGCTTCAGCATCAAACTCCAACATCAAAAACCCAACATCAAAACCCCTCACCTCTGTCCTCTGCCATGCCTTTTATCTGTGAGTCTCCACCCACCAAGGGATGAGGACTCAACGCCCTAATGATGTGGCCCAATCAAAGCTCTAATCATAACTTAATCACACCCAGGTACAGACCAGATCACAGACATAATCCAATATCTGTTTTTGGAATTCATAACCATATCAAACTGCTACAAGTGTGAAGGTGGAGAAAAAGGGGGAGGCATGAGGTCAGGGCAGCTGGGGGCCAGACATTATTCAAACCCATACTCCAGGAAAGGTCCAAGCCAGAGGACACCATCTGAAAGCCAACCTCTCATTGTCACCTCCCGTGTTTGTTCCAGATAATCGACAAGAGTAAAAGAGACCCTTCGGAAGAGATCGAGATTCTCCTGAGATACGGCCAGCACCCCAACATCATCACCCTAAAAGACGTAAGTGGGGTTCACACACCAATGATGTCGCTTCTGCTTTTGGGTTTCTTCAACTGGCTCCAAAAAAGCGACCATTTAGGGCACGCATTTCTTCTGCAGATGGCAGCAACTGTTCACTGAAGGCTAGGGTATCTGCCGGCGCCAGTTGCTATCTCGTGCGTCCTCGGGTTCGCTTTGTAGCTGGTTGGCCTAACTTTCCGCTTATTCATATCACTTAGCACCTCCCACTCCTCCCAAATCACATCATTTGCAGGTGTAAATGAGGAAAAATCACTGGTGTGAATTATAGTTGAGACATACTCGTTTCCATTGGCATTTTTCAATCTAACAGAAATGGCGGGCAAGAGATTGGGGAGGCGAGTGGTGCATCCCCTGGGAGAGTCCAGCTGGTGGATTTCCGGGTTGGGTGGTGGGCGGTCAGGGTCCCTGGGGGTCAGGGAAGGGAGTAAGAACCCCCACATTTGGGCAAGGCGGGAAGAGCCTTGCAGCATCACGTAGAGGGCTGCGGGGTTTGAGGTCAGGGAGAGAGGGAAGAAGAGTTTACTACAGCTTTCCCCCATGCCCTAACTCCAGAATGATTCCAGGATCATGAATCCAGAGCCTGAAAGCTATGGGACCACCATTCCCTTCGGATCTGGTAAATTCCCGGAATAAAAGGCCTTCAAGATGCCATTTAAGCTCTGGGGAAAATGTGAAAGAAGTACTTTCACAAAGCTTACAATTAAGCCGAGCTTTGGTTCATGTTAGATTACAGTTACCTCCGTTTCTCACATTCCATCTTCTTGCCGTTCCGTCGTTCATTTGTATCTGCAAACAGAAATCGGCTAATCTGAAAACTCCCTAAGTATTGTAGTTGAGACGAGTGGTTGCTAATCAATGGAAGTCATTGTGTTGACATTTTCAGAAATAGTGTTTGTGTTCAGAAAGTCTGAAATAAATACACCAATACTAGTTTTACATCTTTTAGTAAGTTCAAAATCAGGGAAATTATTATAGTAATTCATCCTGAAAATTTGTGAGCTAAAAGACATAATTGCATTTATGTCCTTTGCTCCAGCTCACATCAAGCACTGGCCCCGGGTTTTGGATGGGCCCTTGGGCTCCCCGACGCTGACTGTTTGGTAGATACACCTGGAGCTCAGTCCACAAGTGTGGGATCAAATTAGTCACAGGGTTTGGTTTTTCTTAAGTTCATGGGATCAAAGCTAGTACAGTCAAAAGCGATCTTCATCAATTGCTTTTCCAGAAGAAAACACTACTTTGATGTGGTTAAAAACTACCTCTGTGGCTTCTGCCTCCACGCTCTGTCTGAACTCCTGTTTGTGGAATAGTAGCCTAGAAGCTTATTAGAAATGCAGATGCTCAAGCTGCAGCACAGACCTACTAAATCAGAATCTGCATCGTAACAGGATCCCCCCAAGATTAAATATGCACCTTTTTCCTTTCTTATTTTATTAGAGAAGTTGTAGGTTTATAGAAAAATCATGCATAGAATACAGAATTCCCATATTATTATTATTTTCTTTTAGGAGGTACCAGGGATTGTACACAGGACCTCGTACATGGGAAGTAGGTGCTCAACCACCGAGCTACATCTGCTCCCCAATGAGAGTTGGTTTTTTCATTTATTTTTAGGAGGTACCAGAGATCGAACCCAGGACCTCATACATGAGAAGCAGGCACTCAACCACTTGAGCCCCATCTGCTCCCCACTACCCTACTATTAATACCTTGCTTTAGTGTGGTACATTTGTTACAATTCATCACAGAACATTTTTATAATTGTGCACATTAACTATAATCCATCATTTATAATAGGGCTTACTGTATTGTACAGTCCTATGTGTGTGGGGTTTTTTTTTATTTTTACTCTAGTAACATACACACAGCGTAATTGCATGGCAATGTGCCAACGGTCACATTTTTAAATATCTACATAGCTTTACCTCCGGTTTCTAAATATTTGGGCAGTATCACGCGAATATTCACTTCAGCTTGAAACAGATACAAGCCATTCTTAGCCCTGCAGGCCACGCTGACTCTTCCCTGTTCATCAGTTGATTGTGAAGCTGGGTTTCTTTTTTTTTCTAAGGCGAGCCACCTCTGGTAAGACTGGAATGGCCAATCCCTCATTTTCTAAAGCTTTCCCAGGTGAACATGGAAATCCCAGGACCTCCCTGTGGGAGCCTTTTGGGCTCTTTGTAGGGTTACCCTTCTTTTTTTTTTTTAAGATTTTTTTATTTTTTATTTATTTCTCTCCTTCCTTCCCCGCCCCCCGCCCCGTTGTCTGTTCTCTGTGTCTATTTGCTGCGTCTTCTTCTTTGTCCACTTCTGTTGTTGTTAGTGGCATGGGAATCTGTGTTTCTTTTTGTTGCGTCATCTTGCTGTGTCAGCTCTCCATGTGTGTGGCACCATTCCTAGGCAGGCTGCACTTTCTTTCACGCTGGGTGGCTCTCCTTACGGGGTTCACTCCTTGCACGTGGGGCTCCCCTACACGGGGGACACCCCTGCATGGCACGGCACTCCTTGTGCGCATCAGCACCGCGCATGGGCCAGCTCCACATGGGTCAGGAGGCCCCGGGTTTGAACCGCGGACCTCCCATGTGGTAGGTGGAGGTGTCCGTTCCCTTCTCTGACACTCACCAGCTGCCCCACCTCCGACGGGAGGGCAGCCCCGTGGTGCCCGGCTGCCCTCTGAGCCCCTTCGCCCTCCTCTCCCGGGTCCTGCAGGTCTATGACGACGGGAAGTACGTGTACCTGGTGATGGAGCTGATGCGCGGCGGGGAGCTCCTGGACCGCATCCTGCGCCAGAGGTACTTCTCGGAGCGTGAGGCCAGCGACGTGCTGTGCACCATCACCAAGACCATGGACTACCTGCATTCCCAGGGGGTAAGAGCCGCGCTGCCGCGCCCGTGGCCAAGGGTCCCACCCAAGGCCCGGGACCTGCTGGCACCAAAAAGCTGCAGGTGCACGGGCAGGGCACCAAGGCTGTCCTCGGGTTCCTTCCAAATCACAGCCCTTCCCTCCTGCACCTGCGTGCCTGGGTCAATCAGTCGGACGCATCGCTGCATCTGGGAGACAGGCAAGGAAATTAAACTTACCCGGACCATTCGGTATCAAGAAATATTTGGGGCAATGTCAGGATTTTCATTACTTGCCATATTTACAATCGATTATTAGCTGAGGCACAGAAACACCGTAGAGGAAAATGATAATACGAGGTAAGATTACCTAGCTGCCCCCCCCCTGCCATGTTCCGGGGGCTGTTCTCAGCTTTTCATTATTTTAATCCCATTATGCCCATGTTACAGATGGGGAGAGTAAGGCACAGCAAGGTTAGGTGTCTTGTCCAAGGCTGCACAGCTAATCAGTGGCACGGCCAGGATTCAGGTCCCGGCAACCTGCTTCCAGAACTCACGTGCTTAACCACAATGCATCAAACAACCTTTCCCCCTCCCCTTTCTCTCTTCTCAGCATTTCCCAGGAAGCAGGCAACTTTCTTGGCCGGTGGCGTGTGCATTGTTTCCAGTTTTTAAAACGTACTCATCTCGGGATAGAATATTCTTGAAGGATCACACATTAGGCCCTTTCGGTGATGGCCTGCCGGGCTGACAGTATTAAGAATTTTCCATTTTTCCTAGAGCACTCTGAAGGAAGCCCTCTGAACCATGCTTTTTGCAGATTTGCTTATATTTAGTACAGGGAGGTCATGGGACTGAAACTAAAATATCTCCTTTCTTTTGCCTTTGGGATCTCAGCACACCAACCTTGATTGGCCCAGTCTGCCCTTTTAACTTCCCTCTCGTATCCTGTCACTGGATTTTAATAGGACAATTTAGATGTTCAGGTTTCAGGCCTTTACAAAAGTGTACCTGTCCCCTACGCTATTACAATAGGCCTCTTTGTCCCCTTCAGAAGAAACTGGTTTTTGCCCTAAAGAGCTGCATTGCTTTGAAGTGGCTTCTGTCCCTGCCCTCACTGCATCCCACCCATGGCACCTGCTCAGAGCACCTGCCATGCCCCATGTGCCGTTTTAGAATTTCTGTGCAGTCATCTGCTGTCAGTTTCTTTCACGCGTCATCACCTTGTCGCATCCCCAGCACCTATCAGTGCTTGGCACGTGGTAGGCACACAGCAAATACTTAATGAATGAATGTAATTTTTAAAAACAATTATATTTCAAATTATCTGAACCCACCACAACATTTCCTTTTATGTAATGGCCCCAGTAAGCCATCACCCTCTGCTCTCAACTTGGATAGGTGTGTGATTATTTGTTGACTCAAATATTGATCCACAGTAAAAGGAGTCAATGCTGGGTCACTGGACTTGAGTGAGCCATGCGAGAGAAAGAGAGCAGGGAGGACAGAACCACTCTAAGGAATATAGCGTCCCATTTTATATGGCTGTTTCACCTGCCGCTCAGAATAAAGAATTCTACTCTAATGCCTTACCTTCTTAACTCACCTTGCCTTCCTCTCCTCCTCTGTCCTTTGTTGTGATGACTCCTGCCTGTCCAGGTTGTCCATCGAGATCTGAAGCCAAGCAATATACTGTATATGGACGAGTCTGGAAATCCCGAATCCATCAGGATCTGTGACTTTGGATTTGCCAAGCAACTGCGAGCCGAGAACGGGCTGCTAATGACCCCCTGCTACACGGCAAACTTTGTGGCCCCCGAGGTAAGACCTCTTAAAACAGTGAGGGAAAGCAGATGTGGCTCAAGTGATTGAGCTCCTGCCTACCACATGGGAGGCCCCTGGTTTGGATCCTGGTGCCTCCTAAAGAAGGCAGTGAGCTGGCGCTATGGGCAGGCGCGGCAAGCTGACGCGACAAGAGACACAAGGAGAAAAAACATAATGAGAGACACAACAAAGCAGGGAACAGAGGTGGCTCAGGCAATTAGGCGCCTCCCTCCCACATCGGAGGTCCTGGGTTCAGTTCCAATACCTCCTAAAGGAACAGGGAAGATGAACAGATACAACAAGTGCAAACAATGGGGCAGAGGGGCATGAAATAAATAAATAAAATAAATCTTAAAAAAAAAAAAACACAGTGGGAAGACAGAAGCCCTCAATCCCTTGAAGAGAGCAACTAGTCTTCTCCCACTTTCAAAAGGACCTGGATGGTTTGGCATAGTAGAGGCATTTTGATTACATTCAGCAATAGTGTTAGGGAATATAAATGAGAACTTGACTCAGCCAGTGATTTTGCTATGAAAAAGTCATTTTCATCATTTTATTTTCCTGTTTTGGAAAATGTTTAAATGATTACCTTTTCAGGTAAGACTGCCATTTTGATCAAATTTGCATATTTGTGATGACTTACAGTGAGGAACAATGCCACTGCTTTCTTTACAAAGCATGGAAACAGAACTAATGGGCCATCAGAACTATTTCTATAACAGCACAGCAAGAGATGACAATTTTACGGACTTACTTGGTATCATAACTCTTGCTCCAGATTGTTTTCCACCTCAGCAGCTATCAGATTTCACCCTGTTAGCTTGCAGTGATCTGCAAATGGAAGCTCCCAGTAAATCCAAAGGGCACTCTGCTCCCTCATCTTAGAAAATCCCAGCAAGAGGCATATTCTACATTTCTCCTCTGAGATGATTTCCATTGTTTTCTGGTCCTTGAGATATGTGTGAAGATAAATCTGGCTTCTACCTGTTTCAGAAAAGCCACCAAAAGTGAACAGGTGCTAGAAAGAAGGCAGGGATCAGGAATGAAAATCAACACTGGATTCCGGTGGATCCTTCTGACTCTTGACAAGACTGTTTTCGGAGGAGGCATTGCCCTCATGTTAGCAACTATGAAGTCCCAAAAGACGGGCGTGCTGACATCTGCTGGTTGGCCTGTGAGTTGTTTCAAAGGAAACCCAAGGAGGCAGACTTGGCCCAGTGGTCAGGGCATCCGTCTACCACATGGGAGGTCCGCGGTTCAAACCCCGGGCCTCCTTGACCCATGTGGAGCTGGCCCATGCGCAGTGCTGATGCGCGCAAGGAGTGCCCTGCCACACAGGGGTGTCCCCCACGTAGGGGAGCCCCACGCACAAAGAGTGCACCCCGTAAGGAGAGCCACCCAGCGCAAAAGAAAGTGCAGCCTGCCCAGGAATGGCGCCGCCCACACAGAGAGCTGACGCAGCAAGATGGCGCAAGGAAAAGAAACACAGATTCCCGTGCCGCTGACAACAACAGAAGCGGACAAAGAAGATGCAGCAAATAGACACAGAGAACAGACAACTGGGGGGGAAGGGGAGAGAAAAAAAGAAAGAAAGAAATCTTTTTTAAAAAATAAATAAATAAAATGTAAGTAGCTAAGCCTAAAAAAAAAGGAAACCCGAGGCCACTGACTACCAGCAAGGTGATTGTGTGTGCCCTATCACGAGAAGGGTGGAGACCCAGGCTGGGGCCATG
This sequence comes from Dasypus novemcinctus, assembly GCF_030445035.2. Lineage (NCBI taxonomy): Eukaryota > Metazoa > Chordata > Mammalia > Cingulata > Dasypodidae > Dasypus > Dasypus novemcinctus. The sequence goes on along the minus strand of NC_080700.1, from coordinate 27,901,941 downwards.
TGCTGAGACCAGCAGCAGGCTCTCCAGAGGCCCCAGCTTAGAAGAGTGCCTGTGCCCCCTTTAGAAAGTGGCAGTAAGCCTCTCTGAAAGCCTTCTTTGATCAACATTAATATTGATATTATTGATTTCACTGGTGATAAAATGCCTTACATTGTTAAATTTCTTTACCATTTATGATGCACTTTTACCAGTAGTTTTCATTTTTATTCCCATAAACTGGGTTATGTGGACAGAATAGATAATAGTAGCCATGTTTCTTAGGTTAAAAAAAAAAGGGAGTTTAAGTGACTTTGGAAGATCACTCAGCTTGCGACCTGTGATGCTGGGACTCGACCAGCAAACATCTAATTAATTCCACGTGATTTTTTTGAACTCCCATTGTGTCATAGGAAGTCCGCAGCTTCAGAGATGCAGAGAGGAAGAAAAGTGGATCGTTGCTCTCAGGCCTAATGCAGTTAAACTCAGGTCTCCAGAATCCATGTCCAAGGCTAAATCTGATCACTGACGATCCTCTGAGCATTTATGCCATGTTCTTTATTGTTACTCAACTGTAACTATATCGTAGGGTTGTCCTCTCTTAAAGTAGGCAATCCTGTGATGCATTAAGATTCTTCTGGGAAGCAGATGTGACTCAAGTGATAGGGCTCTGCCTACCATATGGGAGGACACAGGTTCAATCCCTGGGACCTCCTGGTGAAAAAGAAGAGAAAGTGTGCCTGTGTGGTGAGCCAGTGCCCACACGGTGAGCTGAGTTCCCGCGCATCGAGCCGAGTGCCCGTTGGGTGCCCAGGTGGCGAGCCAGTGCCCTCACAGTGAGCTGAGTGCCCATGCAAGGGCCCACATGGTGAGCCAAGTTCCCATGTGAGTGCCCGCACAGTGAGCCAGTGCAAGCGCAAGTGAGTCACGCAGCAAGATGATGATGCAACAAAAGAGAGACAAGGGGAGAGTCAAAGTGAAGTGCAGCAGAGACCAGAAACTGAGGTGGCACCATTGACAAGGAAACTCTCTCCACATCAGAGGTCCCCAGGATCGAATTTCTCTGAACCCTAGAGGAGAAAGATGAGAAGACAGGAAAAAAGAGAGAGAGAGAGAGAAATAGATACAGACAATCACACAGCGAATGGACACAGCAAAAAACAACAGGGCAGGGGTGGGGGCTGGGAAAAAAAAGAATACCAATGATCTTTAAAAAAAAAAAGATTCTTCTGCCTTCAGAATCAAACTCCCTCCTTTTTGGTCTCTCCGTCCTATATTGCGGCAAGAGCTGTGGCTCCTGGTACGGGCGATGGCCTTTGGGAATCCTGCTGCAGTGCCTTAGACTCGGCTCTGCATTCACACAGGAAGGCCTCCCTGAAGAAATGGCACTGCCGCCCCCAGCCCCCTGCACTGCCTTGCTTCTGGGCCCCGCTGGGGGAACCTGCCGTCGTGGGTTCTCTTAGTGAAGTACAATCTTTCTCTTGTCCTTCTCCTCTAGGTCCTGAAGCGCCAAGGTTATGACGCAGCGTGTGACGTCTGGAGTTTGGGGATCCTCTTATACACCATGCTGGCGGGGTAATGGACATCCTCAGATTAGGTGTTGGCGATCCGGGCAAAGAAAGGATAAGGCGGAAGCCCTTAGTGGTTCCCGGGATGGCCATATGTGGACATCCGTACAGCCATGTGTTTGGAAACACACATTTCGAGTGAATTATTTCCAAATGCCATCATTGCCGGTTTAGTTCCCTAGGCTGCTCGAGCCAAGGGAGTGGGTCAGTTTAAACACGGACGCCGTATGGGCACATGGTTTTGAGGCTAGGAGAAGTCCAAAATGAAGGTGTCACCAGGGCGATGCCATCTCCTCGAGGACTCTGGCGATCTGGGGCTGGCTGCCGGCGATCCTTGGTCCTTATTCCATCACATGGCAAGACACATGGCTGCATCTCCTGGGCTCACCCTTCTCTTCCTGGTTCCGCTGATGTTCAGCCTCTGGCTGCTCCCCTCTGGCTTTCTCTCTCTCTGTCTGAATGTCATCCTCTTAGAAAGAACTCCAGTAATAGGATGAAGACTCATGCTGATTGAGGTGGACCATGCCTTAACTGAACTACCCTCATCAAAAGGTCCTATAATGGGTTCACACCTACAGGAATGGACTAAGTTTAAGAACATGTTTTTCTGGGGGTACCTACAGTTCCAAACCACCATAGTCACTTTCAGGACAATTAAACAAATAAGAAATTTAGCCATTCATTGTTTTAAAAAAATATATGTATCTCCCATCATTAGAAAACTGGAGCTAGCTAATAAGCAAAATATCCAAGCCTTTTGACTAGGCAATTCACATTTTCTCCACTGTACCATGCCACTCTCCTAAAAGCAAGTACCATCCGTTCCTTAAAAGCATCATCTGAGCCAAGAAGAAGCCATAGACTTTAAGACCTAACAGTGCCCTTGAAGAGGACAGTCACTGGCTCCATAACTGCTTTCTTGGCAGTCAGTTATATATGGTCCAGTGTATTGGGAGAAGAAAATTGGGGGTTCAGAAGAAAATCCAGAGACTGGATCTGAAATCTGGACATCTAAATTCTAGGCTGGGTCCTACCACTCACTAGCTCTGAATTCTGGGTTAAGTCACTTCGCTGTGTCAGCCTCCTCACTGTGGTCACCCTTTGAGTGAGAAGAGGGTACTGGGTGATAGTGAAGATTCCTTCCAGCCATGGAGGTCTGTGCTCCTCAAAGATCCATAGGTTCCCAGAATCTTTGAGTTCACTTAATACTTAGTGGTGGCATCAAAGGACCCTAGACTATCTGATCTATTTTATCTAGGAGAACATAATGAGGTATTTCATAATGAATTGGTAAATAATGTCCACAATGAGAGGAGAGCACCTCGTGGACCTGGGACTGTTTTGGAGAACTGTAATAACAAAGGAAAAGCTCACAGTCTCCTTCGGATATCACACAATACAATTCTTTGTCATTCCTCTGATATTTACTTTGTCACAACCTTTGCCATTAAAGGAAGTGCTGTGAGAATCCCACGTAATTCCTGTTCTTGGAAAGCATGCATTATATGCCCTGATTTATGTTAATGGATGATGAAATGAAAATCTATTGAACACTTACTACAAGTATTGTGCCTCGCATTTTATATGTATTCATGCACATAACCTTCATAGGGTCCTGTGAGTATACTGCATTATCAATTTTTTGACAGAGGCACTAGTAACAAATATTAAGTAATTTGTTAAAGAACCCAGAGTTGGTGTGATGGTTTGATGCTGAATGGACCACAGAAAATTATGTACTTAAATTAATCCATTCCTGTGGGTGTGAACCTATTGTAAGTTTGTAGGTGGGACCTTTTGATGAGCTTCAGTTAACAGTCATTTGATTAGACTACTTCAGTAAGGCATAGCCCAGAGTGGATCTTAATCCTTTCACTGGAATCCTTTATAAACGGGATGAATATGGAGAGCGACACAGAGAGAAACCCCCAGAAGCTGAGAGAGAAAGTTCCAGAAGCCAGATACTGAAATCAGTGGAACATAGAAACAGAGAGAAAGCCATGAAGCAGGAAGCATGGACCCAGAGGAAGAGGAAGAGACCAGCTGATGCCACCATGTGCCTGCCATGTAACAAGGGAGTCCAGGATCGCCAATGGCCAGTCATCAGGGAGAAAAGCATCTCCTGATTGAACCTTTGATTTGGACATTTTCATAGCCCTAAAACTGTCAGCTTATAAGATAATAAATCCCTGTTGCAAAAGCCAACCGATTTCTGGTATATTGCTTTTGGCAGTTTTTGGCAAACTGAAATAGTAATAGACCCGAAGCTTAAACGTGGATCTCTCAGACTTCAAACCTGTAGCTCTTACCCCTACCCATCTCTGTCACCACAGAAATCATCAGGGAAGCCAGAAATGGTCCCAAAAAGGCTGATTTGTGGGATCCCCACAGCTTTCTTCATTTGTCTTATCAACTGCTAGCTTTGACTGTGTAAAAAAATGGATATAGCACTAGGAATTAAATTATGAATCTTTAGGCAACAGATGTGGATTATAAGAAGAGAAAGAAAATAGCTATTCTTTCTAACCATAAAGTGGTGTTATTTAATTTTATTTTAGATTATAAAATGGAAGCTCACTAAGGTAAATTTTCTCATTACACAGATTTACTCCTTTTGCAAATGGACCAGATGATACTCCTGAGGAGATTTTGGCAAGGATTGGCAGTGGGAAGTATGCCCTGTCTGGAGGAAACTGGGATTCAATATCTGATGCAGCAAAGGTGAGTATATTTCTCAATATTCTTACTTCTTAGTATGGCAATAGTATAAAAACCCAATGTATTTGTAAGGAAGTTAGGACACGACCTTTCATAAAATTATACTTTTTTTAAAAACCTTTCAGCTAAAAACTTTTATTTGCAAAATGGTTTTATCGGACTTTTCACATTTACTAAGTTTTAAGTGATTTTGCAAAAGAATTGCTCTGACTATTTGCAACCAGATAAAATCAAGTGCTAGGACAGGGGTGTAGATCCCGTATCTTTAAACACTTTGCATCGGTGCTTCTCTGCTCGTCTGCATCATTTGTGACCCAGTCTCATTTCTTCTGACCATCAGAATCTTGGTCTTTAGAGTTGACCTCATCAGCTTCTTCCCTAACCCAATAGTAAATTAAGATCCATCACCATCTGTGCATTTCCGTGTTACTGTGGAAGGGCTGGAAGAGCAGGGAGTGAGAAGATCTGAGATTCTGAATCCAGCTCTGCCATTGCTTGTGTGGCCTCCTACCATGGCGGTGGAGGTGATGGTGGTGATGATGGAGGTGACGGCAGCAGTGATGGCCGAGACGATGGTGGAGAAGATGTCATGGCACATTAATCCCCCGTGTGTCAGGCCCTGCCATGCCCAGTGCTTCCTTCCCCATATCACCTCTATCTCTACATGAGTACACGAATTGTCTTAGTTTGGGTTCCACAAAAAGCAGAGCAAGTGACATGGCCTTGGTTGCTGCTTTATTTGGGAGGTGGTTTATTTGGGGGAGCTGGAAGAAGGTGTTAGGAAAGAAGGAAGGTCAAGGTTAGGCATCCTCAGCAGGATCACTGCTCTGCCGAGAGGGCTTTGTGGCTTTGCCAGTTTACTCACCAACTTGTTCAACCTCTCCTCACGGGTCCCTGCTGCCTCCTTATGGCGCTCTCCCTCCTTTGCCCTGTGCCTTTTCCCTTCTCTGTGTTGTTATAAAACAAAACCTCCGATCCTCCAAAAATAGGCTAAGCCTATTAGTTACTGTATTTTTTCTCATCAGCTTCCTGCACTTACTGTATAAAAACGTACATCTTCATTTAAGGCCATGACTATAACATCTCAAGCAAGTCCATAAAGTTTTCTTTGTTTTCATTTTTATACCTGAAAGTAGAAACAATAATACTTGCAGGGCATATTTATTTCAAGCAGTTAACAAAATTCATGTTATTACATATTAAAAGGCCTGGGATTTCTCTATAGAGAAATAATATTATGATAGTACATAGTATTTCTTTTTTCTGGTTTCTGAACAGAATTTCTACTGAGTAATTCAGCTTCACATTGTGCACAGACCCTAATTCATTTTATTTCATTTCTTTTTTTTTATTTATTTCTCTCCTCTTCTCCCCCCACCCCCCCCCCCCCCAGTTGTCTGTTCTCTGTGTCCATTCGCTGTGTGTTCTTCTGTACTGCTTCTATCCTTATCAGTGGCACCGGGAATCTGTGTTTCTTTTTGTTGCGTCATCTTGTTGTGTCAACTCTCCATGTGTGCGGCACCATTCCTGGGCAGGCTGCACTTTCTTTCACGCTGGGCAGCTGTCCTTACGGGGTGCACTCCTTGCGCGTGGGGCTCCCCTATGCAGGGGACACCCCTGCGTGGCATGGCACTCCCTGCGCGCATCAGCACTGCACATGGGCCAGCTGCACATGGGTCAAGGAGGCCCGGGGTTTGAACCGCGGACCTCCCATGTGGTAGACGGGCGCCCTAACCACTGGGCCAAGTCCGCTTCCCTTATTTCGTTTCTAAACCTGGTGAGAATGCTAAAGGAAGGAGAACAGGCTAGTGGGAAGAACATGGATTCTGGTCTTGGAGCTTCACCGGACAATTAATCATTATAAATTTTAATTGCTTCATCTGGAAAATAATATTCTCCTTACTTACCTCAAGGATGATTATAATGATGCATAAGAGCAGTTACATCAATTATATCAAGATATTTTTGTGAAATACTTTGCAAATGTAAATCAGTAAAGTAGAGCTCTATATTTAAACCAATTTTAGGAATTTTTATTGTTATAACCTTACTATCAGATATGAAAATTACCTTTATAGAACAGGAGCCCACTGGGTATACATGATGACTACAGTTTGTGGATTCCATGACTGGTGATTATTTGTAGTAAATATTTGTGGATAGTAATGACAAAAATGTAACTAGCTGCATTGTTATCAATTGTTCTATATCTGTGAGATGTTCATGCTTTCAGGTTTGGAAGCAGATCATTTTTACTAAAACAATAGTGTAGTAATTGACACATATCATTTAACATTTCCACATTGGATTTCTCTTTAGACATAAAATCTTTAAAGAGATATAAGCTTGAGGCTAACTGCTCAATTGGTGATTATATTAGCCAGGGTTCTCTAGGGAAACAACATTGCCAGGAGATATCTGTAAATAGGATGAGATTTTATAAAAGTGTCTCATGCAACCTTGGGGATGCACAAGTCCAGATTCCATAGGGCAGGCTGCAAACTGGGAACCCCAGTGAAGGCTTTAATCAATGAATTCCCCAGGAGAAGCTGGCTGGCTGAAGTAGAGATGCAAATTCTCTCTTCTGACTGCTGAAATCATCACTTCTCCTTTTAAGGCCTCCGGCTGACTGGATGAGATGCCTCTCATTGCTGAAGGCAACCTCCTCAGTTGATTGTAGTATCATCAGCCATAGAAGCCGTCAACTTACTGATCATTTAAGTCCACAAAATGTCCTCACAGTACAAATCAGGCCAGTGCTTGCTTGACCAAACAACCGGGCACCATTACCTGGCCATGTCGGCGCGGGATTCTAACCATCACAGTGATCATTCACACTTGAAAGCCGCTCAGAGGAGCGGCTGTGGCTCAAGTGGTTGAGCACCCGCTTCCCATGTACGAGGTCGCAGGTTCAATCCCTGGTACCTCCTTCCAAACAAAAAAAAGGCACTCTTACGTTTATAAACCTGAAAGTAACATTGGACAGCAAAATGCAGAGTTACTGTCTGAACAATGGCTAGCTTCTGCCGTAAGAGGGAGAAAAGGAATTTTGCTAGGGCGGCTCTCCGACCCAACACCTGTTTATTTTCCCTTCGTCTCTTCTCGCTGGCCTTCCCTAACAGGATGTGGTGTCCAAGATGCTCCACGTGGACCCCCATCAGCGCCTGACCGCGGTACAAGTGCTCAAACACCCATGGATTGTGAACAGAGAGTACTTATCCCAAAACCAGCTCAGCCGACAAGATGTTCATCTTGTGAAGGTACCAGCAAGCCACCATGAGAAAATGTGGGGAGGGAAACCAGTAGCAGGACCAGTAGACATCCCTTGATTTATTTATATTTATGCATTTCATCACACACGTACAATCACAAACAAAACTCTTATTTGTGTAAGTTACAACTTCTCTTAACATACCTTAACACCTTCAGTAGTGAGGGGAGGGCACAAGCAAAGAAGGGAGATGACAAGACTGTGTCACTCAAAGTTCCTTTAATTATAGAGCAGGGATCTGCAAACTCTTTCAGTAAAGGCCCAGACATTAGATATTCTAGGCTCTTGAACGCCAGACATATTCGTTGCAACTACTCGATGCTGCTGTTGTAACGTAAAATCAGCCACAGATGATACATAAGCAAGTATCAGCAAATGAGGGCGGCAGTATTCCCATAATACTTTATTTACAAAAGCCAGTGGCTGCTGGATCTGGCCCAGAGGCCGTAATTTCCTAATCCCTAGTCTAGACCACTGTTCTCTCTCTTAATTTTCCTAAAAAAAGTTTGCTATGGCACGTGCAATGTGGAATCTAGTTTTACCTCTTAACTTAGATTATCTATTCATCTGCAAGTACTATGTAATGGCAGGGATTCTGAAGCCTGGAGACCATGAAAGAGATATAAGATTATAGCGGAAACAGAAGTGTTCAGAATATATACCACCTAGTCGGTACACAAGGCATCTGCAAGAATGTCTAATTTTCAGGGATTAAAAATTTTTAATGTATTATGATAGACTTTTGCCACCTGGCACTCCCCAATACCTTATTTTTTTGGACATTGTAGTAACAACGATTATTTCTGGAACCTTTTTGAGCCACAGGACTCATTGGTCTTTGAACTTCTCTCCAGCAAAGCAGTGGCAATGGAACATTATTCAGATTCACCTACATTAACTGATTAAAGGTTAGGGGAACGGAGGGTCTATGCTGGAACAACAAGTAGTTTTTACCCCATGTACCAGTCCCTTCACTTGGTGATGGCAACTTAGGGCTATCTGTGGAGAAGGACTGTCAGCATGAGATTTCAGATTTCCTGCTTTCAGGATCTGCCCTGGATGGATTAAAAATTAGTCTTTTCTACAGTTCAATTGGTAATAACAGTATTAGCATACTAGTATTGCTTAGCGAAGTATTACGTAGTATCCTGTAGAGTCTTTCTAGAGACATCACATTTGCCTTTTACAGTGGCCCCTGTATATTCATCTTGATAGAATGTCGAGACCATGAGCCCGTGGTAAATTACTAAGTTGAACGACAGAAACCCTGTTCAAAATCTCATTTGAAATTCTGATTCACATTCAGAGCAGTATTCATCTCAGGGTAACCGTGTTCTGGGTAGGACCCCTCTCCTGAGAAAGGTAGACTGTCCCCAGCTCTTCAGGACTAAGGATTTTCTAGTAAGGACTGATGAATTCCAGATCCATCCCAAAGTTGAAGAGCCGCCCTATGGGTGTGGTGGCTTGGAGTTACGGATGCCAGGAACACATGTTCTTAACCTTCACCCTTTCCTTTGGTTATGAGCCCATTGGAAGTAGGAATCTCTGATGAGGCTACCTCAGTTAAGGTGGGGCCCAGCTGAGTCAGGATGGGTCTTAATCCTGTTGCTGTAGGCCTTACAGAGAAGGCCACAGAGAGAGAGACCCAGGGGAGCAGCCAGAAGCCAGGACGCAATGGAACCTGGAAGTGAAAGGAGAAGACACTGCCATGTGCATTTCCATGGGACAGAAAAGCCAGGAATCCCGAAGCCGGCCGGCCAGCAAGAAGATACTGACCCCAGGAAAGAACAAGCCTTCTAGCCTCTGAAACCGTGAGCCAATCAATTCCTGTTGTTAAGCAAACCTGTTTTGCCCTAGGACGGACCACACCCGTAACTGATTTTGATGAGACTTTGGATTTAGCATTGTTCTAAAATGGCTTCAGGTTTGGGGGATGTTGTGGTGGAATGCATGTATTTTGCATGTGGGAAGAAAAGGTCTTTTTTGGGTCCGAAGGGTAGACTGTGGTGGCTCCGAGTTATGTACCCCAGAAAAACATGTTCTTAATCTTAATCTATTCCTGTGGGTGTCAACTCATTTGTAAATAGGACCTTCTGATGAGGTGACGTCAATTAAAATGTAGCCCCACTGAATCAGGATGGATCTTAATCCTAATATTGGAAGCCTTATAGAGAAGACCACAGAGAAGAAGCCACAGTGAGCAACCAGAAGCTGGAAGCCAACCAACCCTATAAAGAAAGCCAAGACACCACCACGTGCACTGCCATGTACTGGCAAAACCAAGGAACTCTGAAGATCGCCTGCCAACCAGAAGATGCTCCTGATCCTGGAAGGAGGCAAGCCCTCTCGCCCCTGAAACCATGAGCCAATAAATTCCTATTTATAAGCCAACCCATTGTACAGTATTTCTTTTAGCAGATAGAAAATAAAAACACCAGGTTCATCCAAGACTAAGCTCAAGGTTGACGAAACCTTAGCATCTGCCATGAGTATGCAACTATGTACCCAGCAAGCCACCCAGAATAGATCTGGTGGACAGTCTACAAGGGATTATGTGATTTGTTTAAAATATTTATCCCCGAGTTAGAAACACAATGTGAAGCTGATCCCAGAATGGTAGATGGATAAGGGATAAAAATTAAAATCCACATTATTTATGAAGGCTCTACTCTGGCCAGACCCTGCACCAAGATCACCATGTATTTTATTTCACATAGTACTCCAGGATAAAGTAAGTGAAAAGCAACCCTCAGGCTGGGAGAAGATCATTGCAAATCATATATCTGATATGCGTACAATGTTCAGAGCAAATAAAGAACTCTGACAACTCAACAACCAAAAAAAAAAGACAAATAACCCAATTAAAAAATGGATGAAGGACTTGAACAGACATTTTTCCAAAGAGGACAGACAAATGGCCAATAAGCACTCAAAGAAAAAGATGCACAGTGTCACAGACCTTTAGAGAAATGCAAATCAAAACCACAATGAGATTCCACTTCATATGCACAAAGATGGCTATTATTTAGGAAATGAAAAAGAACAAGTGTTGGGAAGGAAACAGAGAGATAAGAACCTTTGTGCATTGTTGGTGGGAATGTAAAATGGCATAACCACTATGGAAAGCAATATGGCAGATCCTCAAAAAGTTAAATGGAGAATTACCATATGACCCAGCAATTCCACTCCTAAGTATACACCCGAAAGAACTGAGAGTGGGACCCCCAACAGATACTTGTACACCAGTGTTCACTGCAGCATTAGTCACAGTAGCTAAAGATGGAAACAACCCAAGTGCCTCTCAATAGATGAATGGATAAACAAAATGAGGTACATACAGTGGCATATTATTCGCCCATTGGAAGGAATGAAGGGGAACAGAGGTAGCTCAAGTGAATGAGTGTCTGCCTCCCATGTACGAGGTCCTGGGTTCAATCCCCCATCCCTCCTAAAAACAAGCAAATGAATGAAAAAACCAACTCTCATTGGGGAGTGGGTGTAGCTCAGTCATACTTCCCATGTACAAGGTCCTGGGTTCAATCCCCGGTACCTCCAAATAGAAGAAGGAATGAAGTTCTGACCCATGCTTCAAAATAGATGAACTTGAGAACATCAAGCCGAGTGAAATACCCGGGCGCACACAGACAAATACTCCATGATTTCAGTTATTTAAAATGTCTAGAAATAGACATTTCTGGAGACAGAAAGTAGATTAAGAGGTTCCCAGCGGAGGAGGGCGGAGGGGAAGGAAGGAGTTTTTTGGTGAGTATAGACTATTTGTAAACTTGGGAAACATTTGAGTAAAATTAAAAGGAAAAAATACTCCAGTAACTCCCCAAGGAAAGTCTCATCTCCTCCCTTTTCACGCAGGCTCAGGGAGGCCCAGTAACCCCAGCTTCCCACACCAGGGGGTCACGCGTCTCGGCCGCCCCTCACTGTTCCTCTTTGTTTTACAGGGAGCCATGGCCGCCACCTACTTTGCTTTAAACAGAACACCTCAGGCCCCCAGACTGGAGCCCGTGTTATCATCCAACCTGGCCCAGCGCAGGGGCATGAAAAGGCTCACGTCCACCCGCTTGTAGCAGGCACACCGCGGCGGCCCCGGTCCCCTGCCCACGGCTCCCCCGTCTGCAGAGCATCCTCTGGGCACGCAGCAGGGGACTGGCATGCCCCACACACACACACGTCGCCGAGAGGACCAGGAGTCCAGTGCAAAGGCAGGATGAGCCTGTGCTCTCCCCGTGTTTTCTCGGTCGGACCCAGAGAGGATCCCGACCCAGTGACTTCTTACAACCTCGCTGTGCCAACCTCGCCTATGTTTCCCCTTCCCCATTCCTGAGCAAAACCAAATGAATTCGCTTCACCTCAGATCCACAGGGAAAAGCCCGTTAGGGTTCTTTCAGAATCTTTTAGGTCTTTAAACAGGACGGCTTCTCTTGATGGGGAAAGATATGGTTTCCCATTGTGAAGCCGGTCATTTGGCCAGACTCCCAACATTCGGCTTGGTTAATGATGGTAAGAAACCATCCGTCGTGAGATGCACCAGCTCATGGCAGAACCTTCTGGATGAGGGGCTGGACGCCAGTGGTTCCTGGCATTTCCAGGGGGCTGAAGGATGGAGTGGGCACCACCTCCTCCAGAAGTAGATGCCTGCTCCCGTTCCAGAGTAATCCAAAGAGTCGTTCTCTCATTGCCCTCCTCTTTTTACAGAGGTGCTGTGTCTTCTCTCTCCCGTCACCAGTTTGAATGGAGGGAAAAGGGCGCAATCAAGAATCGGGCTCTCTGGGGCCTTGATGTCTACAGTTCCAAGAGTTGAGAGAGGCGATGTCCCTGGGTGGAGGCCAGCTAAAGCCTCCACCCTCTTCCTGAGCCTCCCCTGGAGGGGGACAGCTTGGCCTCGCCCTGGTTCTAAGCAGCCACCCAGGCAAACTGGAGCCCTTGGAGCTTTTGCCTGAGCTCTTCTGTCAGCTTTGTACACGCTCCCCCAAAGTAGTGATTTCGCCATGCTCGCTTTCATTTGTCTGGTCCACGGGAAAAACTGTGAATATGGAAAATTTTGGAGCTTTGCCGCCTCCTGTGGAATTCGGCCGGCTGGGTTTGTGCCTTTCTCAGGCGGGGGGGCCCCCCTTCCAGCGCCCTCAGCAGGGAGGCGGGGGGTTAGGGGTGCAGAGCGAGGCACGATTAACTAGTGACGCACTTTGCAGAGGGAGTGATTGGCGTGGCGTTGGATGTTTCTGTTGGGTGCATCTGTTTTTCAGTTGATACCTGCAATTTCCACCATCGAAATGGAATTCTTTTTTTTTTTACTTGGTGAGTTGTGCACACAGGAGCGGTGGGCGCCCTGGATGGGCTTTTCCTGGTTAAACTGAGGAGTGGTTATTTCCTGAGGACCCCTGGGAGCTCCCTCTCACCCACCGGGGTCAAGGTCAGAGAGAGCCCCCACCGAACCAGGCTGGCGCTGGGGGACGTGTTTGCACTTAGCCCCTTGACTCGTTTGTCTGCAGCAGCGCTCAGGGGCTGTCCTGCTGGTGAGAGGTGGTAAGGAGGCACCTGTTAGAGTATTGCCAGGTTTTCACGAAAAAAGGCTGCATCTCTTCGTTGCTTTTCTCTAGCCACCTAAATTCCCTCTAGTACCCCACTTAGCAAGAAGTGCTGCATTCTAAACCCTAGCTACTTAACATACTTGACATGGTCTCATTGTTTTCTGACATTCACGTATAAACCTCTTTGAGAACGGTTAATTATTCTACGAAGCCTCTTTTATTTTTCCAGAAAACCACAAAAACAATAAAAGAACAGGAGGGGCATCCCTCTGTGCACTTGTTTTCCCATAGAGCCCAGAAGGCACTGCTCATATTTTTCTCAATAGAAAATGCTTTCTCCCATGGCTAAAATGACTTCCACCCTCCAGGCATTTTGTTTCAGCCCTCAGTTATTTCATTTCTTACTAGAAACTTCTGGAAAATGGGATAGCCCTTAAGTCCTAGGTTTCGCCCTCCTAGAAATCAACAGAAGTCATTATTATATCTTACATTTGTTACGCAAGCAGCTTCATCCGTCACCTGGCCAGAGCTTTGGCCTGGGTTTTGTTTGCATGTTTGTTCATTTCGAGTCCATGCGTTTAGGTGGAAGGAGAGAGAACTTAGAGAAATAAATGAGAAAGCATCACTGAGAAAGCGGTCATAGAATAGTCTATATGTGTGTGCTTAAATTACAGCAGGTCATCGTCTTTTTAGTTATGCAGACTCGTGCAGCCTTACATTCTGAACTGTAGGAACTCCAAAGAGATTGCTAAGACTTAGCACCAAATCCTGTCCTGAACATCTATATTTTGATGCATGTCAGCGGAAGAAAACTTTGGCTAACACCGACTCTGCTGAACCAACTCTACTTGAATGTCTGTAAATACCTCTGTTTCCCTACCCTGATTTAGAATGAAATGATACTTGAAATCCTTCAACAGAAAGCCAGCTTAAAGTTAGGATATGATATTTTCAAATGAGCTTTCAAACATAGTAAGTGAAATAGCGAGTGAATGTGCTTTATAAGCAGTGGTCTATGTATAAAGGGAAGGTATTACCACTCTTTTCTTTTCACCTGTACAGTTGCACCTCCACAATTAGTGAAAGCCTCAACTTGATTTGCACAAATGATATCACCGCACAAGAAGTTAAATAGCTATCCCTGCTCCCACATATACTCTTATCCCCCTCGAGGTCATAAAAACTGTAGAATTTGTAAAGAGAAAACTGAGCGCTCGATCTCAGGCTTCCTCACCCACCGCAGAGTGTCCCCACCGCGTCAGTTCACAGCAGTTTCACCTGACACTGAAAGCACTCTTGCTTTGGCGAAATCCCTGATCCAGTCCACTTGAGAGCTTTGCCAGATTCGACCCACAAAATCAAAACACGGGCAAGAGGCAAGGATTTCACGTATCCTTAGGTCCGAGTTGTACTTCATTTTAAACTCCTTCTGCGTGTGTTGATGTTTGGAAGTTGGTTTGACTTTTTAAGTGATAGCAGTACCTAACGTTAGGACAAATTGTTCCTTAAATGGTGTTATTCTTACAAGTTGCTGGACATTGGGATTTTCACCTTCCGCTTAACCGACAGTCTCAAGCACATGATAAAATTTGGTTTGCGCTCCATTCTATTTCCGACGTGGTTTTCTTGCCCTTTCCCTTGCAAAGAGTCACAAACATTCTAGAACGCTAAGGACAATTTAGGTCCCGGATAAGGAAAAAAAAAAAGAATGGAGATGAAATTGAGTGTAACTTAGCCGTCAGGAAGCCACATGGGAGTTACCCTCACTTCCTTTTGGCTATAGAGAAACAATGGACTCTGGAGATGGGCGTTGGTTAGTATTTAACAAGCTTTTCTACCTAGATACCATGACTCAGCACTTTGTTTACAAGCTCAGCATTTATGTTTACAGATCATTTTTATGTTCACGCTTTGTATTTTGTGTTTGAGATGGGCAGCCTCTGTACAGATATTTATTATGCTTTCCAGACTTTCTGAATCGATTTTTTGAATAAACATGGGTTTTATGAAGTGTAATATTTTTCTAGCATAACAATACCCTTTGGACTTTCTATATTGTTCATGGTAGTTTGCTAACCAGCTTCTTACTCCGCTGCACTTAGAGCTGCTGCCAGCCTCCACTGCCCAGGTGGAGCATCCCCCGGAGCGATGGTCCCCTGGGAAGTGAGAACCCATGCGTGTGCTGTGGGTCCTCCGCACATGAAGCCCAGCTGTGCGTGGGACAGGGGCGCTGGTGGGAACAGTGGCAGCCATGTTGTGTCACGAAGCGGGTGGCCACAAGGGTGGGCTGCTGGGGACAATCCTTGCTGTACCTCCTCCTGTCCTCTGTCACCTGGCCCTGGCACGCCACCCTTTCTTTATACAGAAATTTAAAAATTAAAAGAAAAATCTACACCACCGGTCTTTGGCTCCCCAACCTAATTTTTTCTTTCCATTTGGTTAATTCCTAACCAGCTCATGTGTCAGCAAGTATCCCATACCCACCTTTTTTGTTGTTGTTGTTCTTGTTTATAAAATGCCATCATTTTCTGATTTGCATCTCTGAAGGGACTCTTCCTGAAATCCTTTAGACTCACTGTAGAGACAAGAATGTTGGAAACTACTGAGAGAATTTTAGGGTTAACAATAAACATACAAGGAAGTGTGCATCCAACTATACCCAAGGAGTGCTCAGGAAATGCCAACAGAAAAAAAATGCTAGTTGGGAAAAAAAAAGAAGACTTGGCATCCGGGATGTATGAGTTTCCTCGTATTACTGCCGTGACAAAATTACTACAAATGCATGCATAAAACCACAGTTCTGTAGGTCAGAAGTCTAATGCAGGTGTCACTGGGCTAGAATCAAGGGATTGGCGGGGCCACATTCCTTCCTGGAGACTCTACAGGAGAATCTGTTTTCTTGCCTTTTCCCGATTCTCAAGGCCACCTGCATTCCTTGGCTCATGGCCCTTTCCTGCATCTTCAAATTCAGCCAGAAATGGGTCAAGCCCTTTTCACCTGCCATCACTCCGACTCCCTCTTCCTCCAGCCTCTAATACTTTGAAGGACCCTCGTTATTGGGCCCACCTGAATAAACCAGGATAATCTCCCTGTTTTAAGGTCAGCTGATGAGCAACTTAATTCCATCTGCAACCTTAATTTGCCTTTGTCAAGTAGCCTACATATTTGTAGGTTCCAGGGATTGGGATGAGAACATCTGTGGGGGTGAACTTTCATTCTGCCCACCACGCTATACAGCATTGAGCTTGCTGTTTTCAATCTGTATGTGGTTTTATGGTTGGGGGGAAGGGAATCTGTCCCCCCGAGTCTGGGTGATAGAGAGTGGCTTGGGTGGATATTGCATCATAACAGAGGAACTTTGGGCTTAGAAAACCCAAATCTTTTATGAAAGGTTAAAAGCAAAGTTGCCCAATCTATGTCAGGGAGGGAGACTTTATCTTTATTACCCTGGACAGCCAACAAGGCTGCCTCCTGATACAAAGGAAGAAAATATCTCTGTCTCCCAACCCATTCGGTGATACAAATGTCTGTGATAAGATGGTCCAGAACAAGAGCATGCAGTGATTCTGCCCTAAAGATGGGCAGAAGTGTGAGAGACCTATAAAAAAATGCCTCTCAATAATATATAGCTCAATTTTGTATCTGTTGTCCCCAAATGCTGGATTCAGTGCCATCCAAGAAGCCATTGGCAGACATGGGAGAGGAAGGCTAGACATGTCACGCTTGGGGTGTTGCATTTGTCTTGTGGAAGACATTCAGTTTAACTCCCAATCTCAAATACATCTTAGTCCACAAACATGGGTCTTTTTTTTTTTTTAATTTCTCTCCCCTCCCCCCCACCCCGGTTGTCTGCTTTCTGTGTCCATTCGCTGTGTCTTCCTCCCTGTCTGCTTCTATTGTCAGCGGCATGGGAATCTGTGTTTCTTTTTTGTTGCGTCATCTCGCTGCATTAGCTCTCCGTGTGTGCGGCACCATTGCTGGGCAGGCTGCACTTTCTTTCATGCTGGGCGGCTCTCCTTATGGGGTGCACTCTTTGTGCGTGGGGCTCCCCCACGCGGAGATACTCCTGCCTGGCACAGCACTCCTTGTGCGCATCAGCACTGCGCATGGACCAGCTGCACATGGGTCAAAGGCCCGGGGTTTGAACCGCGGACCTCCCATGTGGTAGATGGACGCCCTAACCACTGGGCCAAGTCCGCTTCCCTAAACACTGGTCTTTTATAGAATTTAAAATAGCCCTTGGTATGCCTTTCATTCAGAATATTTTTTTTTTTTTAAGATTTATTTATTTATTTAATTTCTCCCCCTCCTCTGGTTGTCTGTTCTTGGTGTCTATTTGCTGCATCTTGTTTCTTTGTCCGCTTCTGTTGTCGTCAGCGGCACGGGAAGTGTGGGCGGCGCCATTCCTGGGCAGGCTGCACTTTTCTTTTCACGCTGGGCAGCTCTCCTCACGGGCGCACTCCTTGCGCGTGGGGCTCCCCCACGCGGGGGACACCCTTGCGTGGCACGGCACTCCTTGCGCGCATCAGCACTGCGCATGGCCAGCTCCACACGGGTCAAGGAGGCCCGGGGTTTGAACCGCGGACCTCCCATATGGTAGACGGACGCCCTAACCACTGGGCCAAAGTCCGTTTCCCAGAATATTTTTAATATAATTTTTTCTCAAAGTTTGACAAGTTTCTTCTAGTGAATAACACCAACCCAAGGTGTTAACATTTATTTGCCTTTCGGAATGTTGAAAACAAGTGAGGTTTGGTGACAGAGCCACAGAAACCTTTACTCCTGCCCGAGTGGACACCGAGCACAAGTTACTGATTCATCCATGTTTAGGGCTCAACAATCGGTCAAATTTTTCTGGTCTATGGCCTTCTAGATAAAAGGAGTAAATCTTGCTTGCTAAAGTGGATCCTGGGGAGTGGGTATAGTTCAATGGTTGAGGTTCCCATGTCCAAGGTCCCGGGTTCAAGCCCTGGTACCTCCTTAAAAAAATAAAGACTCTAATGCAATGTCTCTCAAAATCAGGAACCAGAGACCCGTGGTTGAGTTCTGTCTGCCACGTCTGCCACTCGGCTTCCTCGGCTGTACAGTGGGGACGAGGAGGCCTCTCCTTCACATGCAGGTTGGAGATACTGCATGGAGGCACTTACCATATGGTAAATGCTCAGTAAACGGTATCTGTTGCCTTAGGACAAAGATAAGAAGATGTAGCCTCCCCGAACCCTCTGGGAAGTGTCACTGAGTTTTACTACCTTCGAATGAAAATATATTTTCACCACCTAAAACCCTGAAAGCCTGCTCCCTCCCACTCTCCGCACGGTGTCTAGAGAGGCTTTGTGTAAGATTTCCATATAGACTTGGGTTCACCTTCAAATCACTGCTCAGTTTTTCTCCTACTTGAAATATTCCCAATTTTTTTAAAAAGTCTATTTCCCCCTCTTGAACATGTTCACTAAGGCCCCCTACCATTTCCAGCAGCCTCGTTGGCAGCAGATCTTAGAATTGCACAGGGGTCTCCACTTCTCTTCTGGAACTGGCCTGGTCATACCGTGTAGTATAATGGGATTACTGCAAAAATCTTGCAGAAAGTCTCTTGGGTTTGACTCAGGGCTACCTAACCTGCCCTACAATCTTGAAAATAATAGATGCTCAAAAACCGGCCGAATTGCAGAAAACACCAGGATATTCTAGTGCACGTTTGCATATGAATGCTGGCCAGTGACTCCCGGTCAAAACACTGTTCTCAGATGGTGAACATCCAATGTGGAAAGACCTGAGCACCCCCAGATGAGCCTGACCAGGTCCTTCAAAGATGATCAAACTGCCCAGGAAGGAACCAACCAGTAAGAGGTCGGGAGAGTTCTCTGCCACCAGGGGCCTCCCATGAGCACAGCCGTGTGCCCCCAGCCAGGGTAAGCCCTTTAAATCTAGTCTTCCTCTGGAGTTATAAATGAGCGAGCATGTGCCAGACTGCTGCCTCCATCCCACCTGCAGAAGGAGACTTCCAACTTACGCAACAAAGCCCTCTTGGGTATAGCAGGTGTAGCTCAATGGTTGAGCACCTGTTTTGCATGCGTGAGGTCCCAGGTTCAATCCCCAGGACCTCAAAAACCAAAAATGAAAAAACCCTCTCCAGTACAGCAGGAGGTGGAGGCCCTTTCCCATCTTAGGAAGGTAAGAGAGCCTGGAAAACGCTCCCTTTCTCTCTCCCCCATCAAAATCATTGCAAACCCTTCTTGCAGGTGTCCAGTAATTTCCTATTATAATCAGTCCCCCACTTTCATGCCTAATTAGCTAAAAGTTTATTATGCCAAAATCACACAACTAAAATTAAGAGGGGAAGTGGATTTGGCTCAACTGATAAGCATCCGCCTACCACATGGGAGGTCCAGGGTTCAAACACAGGGCCTCCTGACCCATGTGGTGAGCTGGTCCACGCACACTGCTGATGCACGCAAGGAGTGCCTTGCCATGCACAAGGGAGCCCCATGCACAAGGAGTGTGTCCCACAAGGAGAGCTGCCCCACGTGAAAAAAGAGCCAACTGCCCAGGAGTGGCGCCGCACACACAGAGAGCTGACACAGCAAGACAACGCAACAAAAAGAGACAAGATTCCCAGTGCCACTGACAAGAATACAAGCAGACTCAGAAGAACACACAGCGAATGGACACAGAGAGCAGACAACTGGGGGGGGGGGGGCAGAGAGGGGAGAGAAATAAATAAAAAATAAATCTTTAAAAACAAAAAAAAAAGGGTATCTGAGGCCACAGAATTAAAATCTCCCCTAGACTCTCTAATGACAGCTCGTCATTTAGACATACTCTTCGATGATGTATTTTGTACAGATAACTTCATTTTGCTCCGTCCCTTCACAATTAAACACAGACAACCAAATTTCAATGTGTTTCCAATTTGGGCAGAAACATCTGCTTCCAGCAGGCTAATGACTCCATCAGTTTTTTTTTTTTTCCATTGTCTGTGTATGAGACCCACTCTCATTAGCAATTGTGTTTTCATTTTCCGAATCACAGCAAAGTGAAATAAAAAGTGTGAGTGATTTCTCTGTCACTGCTGTACAGCAAAGTTAAGGACGCTGCAAAATTGGGTAGTTGGTGGCCGACGTGAGCACGTGGCCTCCTGGGAGAGGAGCAGGTGCCCCGGCCACATGGAGCCATCAGCTCCCAGTGAGCTGGCTTCGCAGTTCCCTCTCCCAGAGCAAGGGTGAGATGGAGAGCTCACACCCACGTGGGGTGGGAGAGAGAGGAAGACTGAATCTCCCAAGGGGGAATACAGCAACGGGGGGTGGGAGCGGGAGGCACGGTGCCCCGGGCAATGATGCTGCGCTCTGCGGATGCCAGGGGAAGGCTGCAAGCGCGCAAGGAGCGTGTGTGAGCGTGCTTCACTGCCTCCAAGGGCCTCTGCCCTGGCAACCCCACTGCGCCCACGGGGCCCTCGGACAGAAATGAGGCAGGGACCCCTGGGGATTCCCGCGGAGGCTTAGAGGCTGGAGGAGAGGAGCAGAAGAGAGGAGTAGCTTGCATACAAGAACGCTGCCCAGCCAATATTTGCTAAATGAGTACATTAATGACTAGGCGGTTTGTCAAACTCAGAGTGTTGCCTTAGTACTCTCTAGTGTTTGCTAATGCAATCAAGAGACTTCAGGGGAGCGGATGGAGTTCCGTGGTTGAGCGCCTGCTTCCCATGCACGAGGCCCTGGGTTCAATTCCTGGTACCTTCTAAAAACAAACAAACAACAACAACAAAAATCTCATTGGGGAGCAGATGTAGGTCAGTGGTTGAGTGCCTGCTTCCCACGCATGAGATCCTCGGTTCAATTTCTGGTACCTCCAAAAATAAAAGAAAAGAAAAAGTCAAGGAAACACTCTGCTCCTTCCCTGATGTGGCTGAACCTCCTGTGCAAAGGACAGGACCCACAGGGACGCCACAAACCACGCTGGAAGCATTTGGCCCGTGGTGCTGGAATTAGACTAGATGAGCATTTCCCAAACCCACCCTGCTGCAAGGTGTTTGGGTGATCACATAAGCATTCAAAACTCTGCCCCTCGGGGCCAGCTGAGACTTCAACGCTCACATGTATATTAAAGGATCTGAGACATCCTGCTGCCAAGAAACCATTTTAATTTTGTTTCATCCATTATTTTCCAGCTTTCCTAGACCACGAAACCTACTGGTGTTGAAAGAATGTTCAACGAGATGATCTTGGATTCTGTTGTAGCTCAAACCTTGCACATCAAGGGCATCATTTTTCTAAGGGCCAGAAAAGTTCTAGGCTCTGTCGATTCACTTCTACTCATTTCCATAAGCAGGTTTCTCAGTGCCTACTTTTTGAGTCATTATTTAAAATTACACGAGGGGAGTGGATGTGGCTCAAGCAGTTGAGCTCCTGCTTCCCACATGGGAGGTCCCAGGTTCCATCCTCGGTGCCTCCTAAAAACAACAACAACAACAACAAAACAACAAGCAAACAAAAAAAAACAACTCAGGAGCTGATGTGGCTCAGTGGTTGAGCACCAGCTTCCCACATACGAGGTTCAAGGCTTAATCCCCAGCCCTCGTACCTCAATATACACATGATCCTCTGGTGCCTGAATGTGTAAGAGGTTGATGCAACCAGCGAGACCACAGAAGGCATTTTCACTGAGTTTTAATGAATGGCTGGAGAACACATAGGATTTCGTCATTCTGGAGTGGCCAAAGAGGCAAGTCAAGGATGAACAAACGAACACACAGCGAATGGACACAGAGAGCAGACAACTGGGGGGCAGGGGGGAAATAAAAAAGAATGAGCAAAACAAGGGAGCGAATGTGGCTCAAGCAGTTGAGTGCCTGCTTCCCAAAGAGGTCCCAAGTTCTGTTCCCAGTGCCTCCTAGAGAAGACAACAAGCAAAAACAGGGAACGGAGATAGCTAAAGCAGTTGAGCACTTACCTCCCACACGGGAGTCCTGGGTTTGGTTCCCAGTGCCTCCTAAAACAAACAAACAAAAAAATAGTAGACAATGAGCAAAAACAACAAGCAAACAGATGAGGGAACCCTCTCAGGGAGGGAAAAGAAAAGAATGAACAAAGGCACAAAGGTGGGATGCGCAGAATGTTTAGGAAAACATACACAGTCTGATGTGGCTGGAGCATGGAGCAGATTCAGAAAAGATGAAGTGGAAGACAAAGCTAGAGTTTTTTCAGAACCAAAGGGTGGAGGCCCCTGGACGCCCCCCTACTCCAGGTCTGCTGTAGCCTTTGAGGAGCCACCGAAGACTTGGAAGCTGGCCAGAGTTGCAAGTTTCCAGAAGAAAGCTTTGCCCCAGAGAGTACAGCTTGCAGGGGCAAGAAGCAGAGGAATGGACTAGGCAGCTTTGAGTAATGGAAGGAGAGAGAAGGCGGGTCTGAACTAGAGCTTTGACAGTGAGAGTGCCAAAGAGGGAAAAAGGGGTGGCGGACTTGACCCAGTGGTTAGGGCGTCCGTCTACCACATGAGAGGTCCGCGGTTCAAACCCCAGGCCTCCTTGACCCATGTGGAGCTGGCCCATGTGCAGTGTTGATGCGCGCAAGGAGTGCCTGCCATGCAGGGGTGTTCCCCGCATAGGGGAGCCCCACGCAAGGAGTGCACCCCGTAAGGAGAACCACCCAGAGCGAAAGAAAGTGCAGCCTGCCCAGGAATGGTGCCACCCACACGGAGAGCTGACACAGCAAATGACACAACAAAAAGAAACAGATTCCCGCGCCGCTGACAACAGAAGTGGACAAAGAAAATGCAGCAAATAGATAAATAGACACAGAGAACAGACAACCAGGGTGGGGGGGAGGGAAGGGGAGAGAAATAAATAAATAAATCTTTAAAAAAAAAAAGAGGGAAAAAGGGAACCATTTCTGGGTTTAAAAAAAAAAAAAGACAATCTTACAAAATTAGGTCTGCTTCTCAAGTCCCCAGAGTTGTGGCACATGCCAGCCATCTTAATCAGTGCCTTTTTAATTCCACCTTCTACACACGTGGATTTACACAAGCTCTGTGTAGTCTAAGGGGACCGGAAAGTAAGCCAGTCATGGCGAAGAGAGAAATCAGGGATAAATATTCCATTGTCTTAGAAGGGCTTTTAGAAACCGAGTTGCTCTATTATTCTAAATCACAGGATTTATTTTTGCATCATTTTTCTAACATCATGGTGCTCAATGAAATGTTATGTGCTTATCCCAAAATTACGAATTTCCTTTAAAAATTAATATACCAGAAAGAGAGAAAGAGCAAGAATCCCAACTTAAGAATGTTCTAACTGGTGAACAGATGAATTTTTGAGTCATGTTTCATTTCTAGTTTTTCCACTTAATTTTGTGGAATGGCTTTATGAAAGAATGCAAAAAATACATATGTCACAACCAGGCTGTCACCTCCACAATTTAATCAAGAGCCCTATGACCGCACACATTCTACTGAATTTACCACCACTTCGACTCCGTACTTCTTCAGCTTGCACTGTAAACATCATAGCAGTTCAATTATCTACTGTCTACCAATAGTTTTATCAATGGGATTGAAAATGAGGCAGGTCCTGGAAGCTACAATTCTCTTTTAAGTATTTAAATCAACTCCAGATATGCATTTCTAATCAGCGCCACCCACAAAAGAGCCTTCAACTCCTGGATATGTTCAGCATCGTCTAACAACACAGTGCCCCCTACTGTTCTCAGTGAGGAAGTGCAATGACTAAATCAATTTGAGTCCTGGTTGACCAGCTCCAAAACGACAGCAGGTGCAAGTAGGGCCCAGAAAGAAGCCATGTTAGAAAAGCCCCTTCATGATTCTGAAATGATGGCCCAAAGGCAACACTTGCCCCCCAAAAATCACTGGCATATATTGACTTATCAGAGCCTCACAATACCTCTAAGTAAATAACTCTCTCCAGGTCCACTTGAATCACACGCATCTTCAAGTTTTTCCAGTTTTCTCCGTGTTTTCATCTAAGGACATTAGTTTCGTAATGTGTGCATAGAAAGTCAGTTAAACTAAATAAGATTCCCTCATGATCAAAATTCACTAGATCAAAAAATACTTAACTGATCGCATGCTAAGCAACCAGCAGTACTGTTCTGGGAGCTAGAAATCAGCGATGAATCTACTTTCATGAAGCCCTTTTTCTAGGAGGATAGAAAATAAGTAAAATATAGAGTATGTCACAAGACGGTAAGTACTCTGACACAAAATAAAGCTGGGTGGAAGATGGGAGTGCTGTTTTATATAGGATGGTCTGGCAATGCAAAACATAAATTAGTTCTTAAAAGTTGCTGGATCTTTCGGCTACAGATGATGCCTACCTTTTGATATGTGGTCCATGATTTTAGTATTTTTTTTAATTTATTGTCCAGGAACAGCTGTAATTCAGGAGATGGTGTGACTCAGTGGTTTGAGCACCTACTTCCCTTGTACAAGGTCCTGGATTCAATCCCCAGTACCTCCTGAAAACAAGAAACAAAAAATCAAACAAACTCATATACAACATATGTCTAATTTGGATACATGTTTACTTTAGTATGATAAGAAAAAACATCAAATAAATACTTGGCATGGAAACAATCTTCAATATGTTGTTTCTGTCACACCTGGGCTTAGCCAAGGAAACCACATTTTCTAAACTATAGCTGTGATTTCGTCTTAGGAACAGAAACATTGTTGGCAATGAATGCCATTTTCAAGTGTTTTCCTGTAGTTTTTATCCACTTTTTTCTTTCCTGAAGGACAGGGATGCCAGTTCATTCTCCTGAACTCCTGCACTCTCATGGGGTTCCACTTTGGGATTTTAGGATAGACTGTGAAATTTGAAACCATTGCTCACATGCAGATATGACAAAAACCACAGCTTTCAAACGTAGCTTCTTTATTATTAATAGCTAAAAATTACCTATGTAGAAACAGAATCCATTAGTTTGGCTGTTGGTCTTTTAGTCCTAAGTAACAGTTGCAAAGGTAAATATCCCATCTAAAGAAAAGATTTTTTAAAATAGAAATTAAGATCAGAGCTAGGCTCTTCACATACATTAAAAACATGTTTTGGGAAACGGACTTGGCCCAGTGGTTAGGGCGTCCGTCTACCACATGGGAGGTCCGCGGTTCAAACCCCGGTCCTCCTTGACCCGTGTGGAGCTGGCCCATGTACAGTGCTGATGAGCGCAAGGAGTGCCGTGCCACGCAGGGGTGTCCCCCGCGTAGGGGAGCCCCACGTGCAAGGAGTGCGCCCTGTAAGGAGAGCCGCCCAGCGCGAAAGAAAACACAGCCTGCCCGGGAATGGCACCACCCACACTTCCCGTGCCGTTGACGACAACAGACATGGACAAAGAAACAAGACGCAGCAAATGGACACAGAGAACAGACAACTGGGGGGGGGGGGGATTAAATAAATAAATAAATCTTTATAAATAAATAAATAAATAAAATAAAATAAAATAAAATAAAAACATGTTTTAAGGGAAGCGGCTGTGGCTGGATCAGTTGGCCTCCAGCCTACAATATGGGAGGCCATGGGTTCGCGTCCCAGGGCCTCCTTGTGAAGGAAGGCTCACCCACACGCTGTGGAGAGCCGCTCGGCCCACAAGTGCTGCAGAGTGCCAACTCAGCAAGGTGAGGCAACAAAAAAAGGGAGACAAGGAAAAATGCAGAAGAATGTGCAGCAAATGAACACAGAGAGCAAACTGCAGGCAAGCTGCAAGGGGGGGTGGGAAATAGAGAGAGGATAGATAGATAGATAGATAGATAGATAGATAGATAGATAGATAGATAGATAGATAGATAGATAGATAGATAAAATGCAGACACAGACGAACGCACAGCAAATGGACACAGAAAGCAGACAGCAAGTAAAAAGCCAGGGGAGTGGGGGATTAAAAAAACATGTTTTAAGCACCTGAAGTTTCACAAACATCCTAAATTCTAGTCCACTTATAAAATATCACCACTGAAATCTAAAAAGCTTCCAAAGAACCCCAGAATTACACAGAACTTCATCTAGAAGATTTTAATATCAACAATAGCCAATGTTTAATTGCCGAACCTCCAAGAAAATTAACGATGAAATAACTTTATCCCTACCACAACCCTGCGAGTTTTCACTCCTGTCATTTTAGACAAAAAGGAATCCAGAAGTCAGCAAATCCTAAGGATTGCACTGCAGCAGAACTGGGACTCAAAGTCAGTTCTTTGGACATGCTGCCATAGACTAGTGGCTTTCCAACCCCTTTTCCCCAACACAATCTTCCGTGACGCCCAGAGAACAGCAGATAAAAGCAGAGTGTATCCGGCTAGGCTGAAGTAGGTATCCTCCTTGCCCATGGAGCCATGCCACCTTGTAGCGCCCCTCTGCCATGGCCTATCAGTATTTTTGA
The DNA here is from genome assembly GCF_030445035.2 of Dasypus novemcinctus. Taxonomy (NCBI): domain Eukaryota; kingdom Metazoa; phylum Chordata; class Mammalia; order Cingulata; family Dasypodidae; genus Dasypus; species Dasypus novemcinctus. Next base: position 27,875,480 of record NC_080700.1, on the reverse strand, counting down.
TTGTCAATTTAGAAAAAGAAAGAAGAAATCACATAGAAATCTAGTACTGTCTAGAAAAGATAATACCCTGCACGAGAGCTGAGAAAGTCCTGTTCTGCTGGACAGACCCACCTCCACTGCCAGGATGGTCACCGCAAGCTGCTCAGTCATTTCCTTGGCAAATATTCATTGACCAGGAAGCGGCTGTGGCTCGATCAGTTGGGCTCCCGTCTACCATAGGGGAGGCCCTGGGTTCACGTCCCGGGGCCTCCTTGTGAAGGCAGGCTCGCCCACACGCTGCAGAGAGGCAACCAGCCTGCCAGCACCATGGAGAGCCAACTCAGCAAGGTGAGGCAACAAAAAAAAGGGAGACAAGCTAAAAAAATGCAGAGGAGCACACTGCGAATCGACACAGAGAACAGACAGCAAGCAAGCTGCAAGGGGGGAGGGATAAAAATATATATATATTCATTGACCACCAAGGATTTGCCAGGAAGTGTGGAAATCGACAGTGACAAATCAGACAAGGATTGCTGCCCTCGATCTGCTTACATTCCAGAGGGAGAACACAGGAATAAGTAAATGACATAAAAGAGTATAGAGGAAGGTGATGCGTATGGTGGGTAAAAATTAAGCAGGGAAGGGGAGAGGAATTGTTGGAAGGAAGGGAAGCAGGGAGCAAGTCCAAATAGGATGGTCAGGGGAGGTGATAGAGTCAGGAGAAGGAACAATCAGAGGTAGCCCTGAATTTGGAGCCCCCTGGCAAGACGGAGAAGAGGCCAAGAGGTTGGATGCATGTGAGTGAGAAGAGCTGCAAGTGTGGGGGTCCGGACCACAGAGGGGTTTAAAAGGCATACGAAGGAAAAGACAATTCAAACTAAATAATTTTTAAAAATTAAAAAGTATGCTAGGGAAGGGGATGTGGCTCGGGAAGTTGGGCACCCGCCTACCACATGGGAGGTCGTGGGTTCGGTTTCCAGTGCCTCGTCAAGATGAGCAAGACAGCAAGCTGCAACCAGCAGGCGCGGCAAGCTAACACAACAAAATGATGCAACTAGAGACATAAGGAGGGAAACAGACTTGGCCCAGTGGATAGGGCATCTGCCTATCACATGGGAGGTCCAGGGTTCAAACCCCGGGCCTCCTGACCCGTGTGGAACTTGCCCACGTGCAGCGCTGATGCATGCAAGGAGCGCTGTGCCACACAGGGGTGTCCCCCACGTAGGGGAACCCCACGCACAAGGAGTGCGCCCCGTAAGGAGAGTCGCCCAGCTCGAAAGAAAGTGCAGCCTGCCCAGGAATGGTGTCGCACACATGGAGAGCTGAGGCAGCAAGATGACGCAACAAAAAGAAACACAGATTCCCGGTGCCACTGACAAGGATAGAAGCGGTCACAGAAGAACACACAGCAAATGGACAGAGAGAGCAGACAACTGGGGGTGGGGGGGCAGGGGGAGAAATAAATAAATAAATCTTTTTAAAAATTTTTTTAAAAAGAGACATAAGGAAACCATAATGAGAGACACAAGAAAGCAGGGAGTGGGGGTAGCTCAAGCGATTGGATGCCTCCCTCCCACATCAGAGGTCCCGGGTTCAGTTTCTGGTGCCTCCTAAAAAGAAGACCAGCACACAACAAACCGGCACAGCAAATGCAAACAACGAGGGGGTGGAGAGAAATAAATAAAATAAATCTTTAAAAAATAAATAAAATAAAAATTTTAAATATTTTTAAAGTATACTAATTCCTTCTTTATCTTTGCTACAGGCACTTTGTTCACACTAAAGGTCAAAAGTAAAAGAATACAGGATTTAGTTTTGTGAGATGTGACTAGGATCAGGATTTTTTTTTCATTTCCTTCATTCACAAGGAGACCTTGGTCATGTCATTTAACCAATCTGTGCTCATTTAGTCATCTATCTGAACACTGGAGAAGCAATTGAATTGTTTTTAGGATTAAATAAGATAAATGTGTAAATATGTCTGGACAGGATTTTTTAAAATCAGTTTTTATTGATACATATTTAAAGAGCATATAATCCAGTCAGGGTGCACAGTCAATGGTATTTGTTATAATCACAGAGTTGTGCACCCATGACTTCAATCATTAGTGGAGCATTTTCATTATTCCAATAATAATAATAATAATAATAATAATAATAAACAAAAAATAGACAAACAAAAAACCACAGAAAACAACATCCTTACCTCTTAATAATTACCTCAGGACAAGATATTTTTTTTCAAGGAGGTACCAGAGATTGAACCCAGGGCCTCATACATGGGAAGCAGGCGCTCAACCACTGCACTACACCCAGCCCCCAGGACAAGATTTTTTAAAGTAATGCTTCCTTAATTTCTTCAGCTGCCTTTCATCTGTTATTTTTCCTCCCCTCCCCCCCCAGATGGCTCCCTTGTCTGTCTGCTTGTCTGCTCACAGCGTCTGCTTGTTGTCTCTGTTGTACCTGCTCGTTGTGTCCACTTGTCTGCTCGTTTTCTTTTGCAAGGCACCAGGAACCGAACCCAGGACCTCCCATGTGGGAGGTGGGCACTCAACTGCTTGAGCCACATCCAGTCCCTGTTGTTTTTTCTTTTTGGAGTTGAAATAAAGTTTACTAATTTTCAGGAAAAAAAAAACAGTCAAAGGAGATGTTTATCTAGAAATGAGCAGTGATACCATAAATGCATACTATCAATGGCTTGCATGGGACCTTCCTGTGCCAGGTGCTGTGTTGAGGACACTGGGGCAGAACTGGCTTCTTAGCACCACTCTGTCTCCATGTCACTCATGTCTCCAAGAGGGAGAGGATCAGAGAAGCCAAGCAGCTCGCCAGGCGCTGCAGAGCTAGCACCTGCCTCAGGCAGGGAATTACACTTCGCTGCTCCTCCTCCAGAGGTACGCTTTTAGCCACCATGTGATCCCTCCTGATTTGGTCATATGAAAAACCTAAAAATATATATATATATTTTTAGACAATGAATCCAGCCGTTAATTTTCTATGCGGCTACAATTCCCATAACATAAAAGTTCCCATTTTAACCACTTTAACGCCTACCAATCAAAGGTATTTAGCACATTCGAAAGGTTGTGCAACCATCACTGCTCTCTAGTTCCAGAACATTCTCAGCACCCGAAGGGAAACCCCATACCTGTTAGCAGTCACTCCCCATTCCCCCTCACCCAGCCACGGAAAACCACGGGTCCTCTCTCTGGCTCTGTGGATTTGCCTCTTCTGGAAGTTTCCTATAGATGAATCGTACCGTGTCTGTCCTTGTGCATCTGACGGGTTTCTCTGAGCATCGTGTCTTCAGGTCCACCCCGGCTGGAGCCTGGCTCAGCGTGGCCTTCTTTGGGATGGCTCGATAATATGCCATGGCATGCAAATACCACACTTTGTGTATCCGTGCATCAGTTGATGGGCATCTGGGCGCTTTCCACCCTTTGGCCATTGTGAATAATGCTGCAACATGTACGCGTTTGTTGGAGCAGCAGTTTTCAGTTCTCTTGGGTCTACACCTAGCAGATGGTAGTTCTAGGTTTAACTTTTTGAGGACCTGCCAAACGGTTTTTCACAGAGGAAAAACCTAAAGTATTTTGATCTTTTTTCTTTTTTAATGACATACACTTGAGTCAGAATCTCTGTAACAATAATAGGAAGCAAAATTACCAAGAAAATAGCCAACAGGGAGGAAGGATCATCCAGAAATAAAACAAGATTCATATCGCGTAGTTCTGCAAGAAAGGAAAGCCGTTCTGATGTAAGGAAATGACCGGTTCAGTGAGGGAAGGAGCTGTCCAAGGTTCCTCAGAGGTGCCAGGTGTCAATGCAATGTCATACCACACCCCCTGCTGACCACACTGATCCACGGGAGACTCTAAAGGATACTAAAAGGATGTATGTTTTCCCCTGATGGAGGTGGAAAGTTCCTGGGAGATTCTGAGCAGAGCAGTGACATGATGTAGCACGTTGAATTATTACCTGATAGGGAGATGGCCAAGAAACCGGGAGGAGGCTATCAACATATTCCAAGACCCATTCATCTTAAATAATAATAATAAAAACAAAGACAAGACCCATTGGTCTTTTATGTGGCGGGACTCGCCCTGCCTGCTTCTTTCAGGATTTGACAGTGGCCTCAATCCCTCCACTCTCCTCAGGATGTTTTGGTTTTTTTATTGACTCATTTGGCGGTGTAGGAAACATTCCACAGCTTCCACGTGTCTGTTTTTTTTTTTTTTTTTAAGAATTAGTGTTTTGGTTTTTTTTAAGACTTATTTATTTATTTCCCCCCCTTCCCCTCCTCCAGCTGTTTTTGCTGTCTGTGTTGTCTTCTCTTCTCATTTTCTCTCCTCCAGGATTCACCAGGATTCGATCCTGGAAACCTCTGATGTGGAGAAAGGTTCCCTGTCAATTGCGCCACCTCAGTTCCTGGTCTCTGCTGCACTTTACCTTGACTCTCCCCTTGTCTCTCTTTTGATGCATCATCATCTTGCTGCGTGACTCACTTGCTCGGGGACACTGGCTCACTGCGTGGGCACTCAGCTTGCTGTGGGGGTACTTGGCTTGCCACGCTGGCACTCAGCTCACCATGCGGGCACTCAGCTCACCATGTGGGCACTGGCTTGTCACACAGGCACGCTTTCTCTTCTTTTTCACCAGGAGGTCCCAGGGATCGAACCCAGGTCCTCCCACATGGGAGGTGGAAGCTCTACCAGTTGATCCACATCCGCTTCCCCCACGTGTCCACTTTTACCACCACGGTTTTACTGCTCTCTGTCAGAGTCAAGGAAGGAAAGCGATGATGCCCTCAAGAGGGATCGTTGGAGGCGCTTTCACGAAGGGACTGTGGACACAGGTGAAGCGTCTGGGAGCACCGGAAGGAAGCGGCCACCGCACTAGCCTTGAGCTCTGGAGAGTGGGGCGGGGGGGGGGGGATGCATTCCTGTGACCCACCAACAGCTGAAATTAGGGCAGAGGCTCCCCCCAGCAGCCGTGAGACCTGAGGCGGGAGGACGCAGCCAGCGGCATGAAGAGGGGATGGCAACGTCAAGAGCTCTCTTTTCCCACCTTCCCGTCTCCTGCTGGTGCCAAATCCAACCAGATTCCGCCAAGGGCCACCAGATCCCAGGGACACAGGAGCCGGGGAGGAGGAGAGATCCACAGACCTCCGAGAGCAGCAAAGGGCAGAGCTGGGCTCAAAAGGGCCCTCAGAGAAGCACCTGCTCAGAGCTCATGGCTTCTAGTTACTTAAGCAGGGGTCCACAGACCCCTAAGGTTTCAGGGGGTCCGTGTGCTTGAATTGAAGAAAATCAACTTCTTGTTTTCTCTGGCCTTTAACTGAAATCTAGCATTTCCTTCATTTATGAATGTGTGCAATGAATTACAGTAGGATTCATTTCATATCGCATTACAGTTGTTGCATATCTCAAAAAATCACTTACACTCATCCGTACTTCAAAATTACAGTAACTTAGACAGGACGCTAGTTGAATGTCATAAAACTATCTGCTGCTACATTCTGAGAAGGGGTCTGTGGTTTTCACCCGACTGGCAAAGGGGTCCATGGAACAAAAAAGGTGAAGAACCCCTGTATGAAAGAACTTCTGTATGAAAGAGATTCATTCCAGTTCTACCCTCAAGAACCTGGACCAGGGAAGTGGATGTGGCTCAAGCAATTGAGCCCCCACCTACCACAGGAAAGGTCCCAGGTTCCGTTCCTGGTACCTCTCACAAGACAGCGAGTTCACATGACAGGCTAGTGCAGCGAGCTGATGCAACAAGATGACGCAACAAGAAACACAAGGAGAAAAACATAATGAGAGACATAACAAAGCAGGGAGCAGAGGTGGTTCAAACATTTAGGCACCTCCCTCCCACATAGGAGGCCCAAGGTTCAGTTCCCAGTGCCTCCTAAAAGGAAGAGAAGCACACAACAAACAGACACAGCAAGGACAAACAACGAGGGGGTGGGGAGAAATAAAATCAATTTTAAAAAAAGAAAAGTACTATATCTAAAAAAAAAAAAAAGCCTGGATGAGTTTCAGAAAGGTTCCTGAATGTCCTGGACCCTTGGCCACATTTCCTTTGGATGCACTTTATTCCTTGATGTCTGAGTACCATAACTGCCCTTTGGTTCATTTTGGCCCCCATGGCAACCCTGCTCCCTGCTCCTGTTAACTGTTCTTACCCATTGCTTCCATCCCACGAACTTGGGTTGCAGAAATTCTTGAGCTTTTTCACCAATCTATACCCCAAAGCATTGACGAAGGGAGACTCTTCCAGGCCTGTTCAGGGAACATAGTTATGGGGTGGGAGAGAAATTCATATGTGATTTATTCACTAACATTCCCATCTCCTATGGTCTTTATATTCCTTTTTTTACATTAGGCCAAAGAATTTCTGGGCCTCCAGCACGATATATCCTGGGCAGTATTTCATACAGATTCACATCAGCCACCACAGCAGCTGTTGGAAATCATCCAGGGAAGCGGACTTGGCCCAGTGGTTAGGGCGTCCATCTACCACATGGGAGGTCCGCGGTTCAAACCCCGGGCCTCCTTGACCTGTGTGGAGCTGGCCCATGCGCAGAGCTGATGCACCCAAGGAGTGCCCTGCCACGCAGGGGTGTCCCCAGCGTAGGGGAGCCCCACGCACAAAGAGTGCACCCGTAAGGAGAGCCGCCCAGCGCAAAAGAAAGTGCAGCCTGCCCAAGAATGGTGTAGCACACACGGAGAGCTGACACAAGATGACGCAACAAAAAGAAACACAGATTCCCATGCCACTGACAACAACAAAAGTGGACAAAGAAGAACACGCAGTAAATAGACACAGAGAACAGACAATCGGGGTGGGGGAAAAGGGGAGAGAAATAAATTAAAAAAAGAAAATCATCCAGATCCCCAGGCTGCTAAATAAATACAGAATTTCTGGGAAATTGACCTGTATTAGTAAATTCAGACTGATTATCAGCTACATCTGACACTTTCTGGCGGAACACCCTTAAAATCAAATTCCACCTCTGCAATTTTTTCTAAATGCATTTTTTTTAGTTACTTAATATCTTTAGAAGCACCCATTCATTCCCATAGGCTCAACCTCCCTCCCCTTTCTTAATTACTCTGTAAAGGCAGCTGCTCAACCTTCCAGAGCCCTCAGTGAGTTAGACGCTTTGGGATGATCATGGACAAAAATATAACTGACACTTGTGCCAGTGAACCCCATGAACTCCTCACTTCCCATCTTAGAATATTAATGGGAGTGACGCTGCTTTTTAATTCACTTCCACTCCATAAATCAATCTCCAATCCTCCACATTTCCCTGTGGGTCTGTTGCCTGCAGGTAGCTCTCAAGTACCAATTTCCATATCAGTTCGGGTTCTTTGGTTGCAAGCAACAGAAAGTTGCTCTATACTAATTAAGCAAAAAAGGAATTTATTACAATGTATACTCAATAGGATTAGGGTTGGCTGTGAGTGGCAGAAAGCCCAAAGTAACAGTAACTTTACAAGATGTAATCAAAGTCAAAGTCCACCAGGGTCTAGACTACTTCCAGCTCAGGACTGATGTATGAGGAATAATGGAAGAGCAGGCTGAGGGCGAAGACCACGATGGCGGTGTAAGGCGCTCCAGGGCGCCGTCCCCCCACTTAATCTTTGAACAGCTAGCCAAAACTGGCAGAGCCATTTTCCTCAAAACTCTAAAAAACAGTTAAAAGGTTGCAGTCGCCAGGCGAGTGCCAAATCAAGAAAATGCAGCTTTAAAAATTGCAGGAGATCTGTGCCTGGCTGTTGGGCTATGCTCCAGTGTAAAAGTGGTAGGAGAAGCTTCTAGTGCCCTGGCTGGTCATACAATCACGTACCATAGCAAGTAAGACACTGAATTGCAATTGCTTTTGTGTATACCTGTCTCTTCACTAGCCTGGAGCAGGCTTGAGCGTGGGAATCTTTTTCTTCTTTCTATCCCTTAACACTCAGCGTAATGCCTGGCACGAATTAATATCAATGAGTGGATAGATAGATGATGTATTGAACTGAGATTTATGAGTCCTGTTCTAGTAACAGTAAAGTGGTTTTGATGAACGTGGCGAATGATCATAAATGTTAATTTTTTTCCTTCCCAAACATCATTGCAGTGCTGAGCTCAGTGTGCGTTCCACTGTGTGTTTGCAATGCTTCAACTCGCCACTAGAGGGCAGAAATCAACTTTCTCAAAACAAGAGCTTGTAAACGAAGGAGGGGCTGAAGCCACTTCACTCCGATCAAATCCTCTCTCAGAATAAGAGTGTTAGGCTGGAAAGAGCCCTGGGTGAGAAACCAGTCAGCCCTGATCCAGCCACTAATTTATGTAGTCCCGAGGCAAGTCATTTCCCATCAGCAGTTGCCAACCTGGAGTTCTCAATAGAAATGAGTCTTGGACCTATTTCAGTATTTTACACATCTGAATGAGAATCAACATTTGCACACCACAACTTCAACAAACAAATATGTCAAATTTATTGGCATGATGATTAACTTGTGTGTCACCTTGTCTGGGTTATGGTGGCCCGTTGTTTGGTTAAACACGTACTGGCCTAATTGTTACTGTGACGGTATTTTGTAGGTGGATTGAAATTATTATTCAGTTCCTTGCATCTATAGCTGATGACAACTACAATCAACAAGAGCTTGCCTTCAGCAATGAGAGGACTCTCTCCATCCAATCAGTTGAGAACTGAGCTGAGAACTGAGGACTAGAGCAGTCAGAAAGAATTTCTATCTCTCCTTCAGCCAGCCAGCTTCTCCTGAGGAATTCAACATTGTTTTCACCGAGTTTCCAATTTGCAGCCTGCCCTATGGAACTCAGACTCACCGAATTCCCTGGAAGTCATGTGAGCCAATTCCTACAATAAATCTCTTAATATTTACAATCATGGATAGCACACACATATATACCTATATATGTATGTGTATATACTTATATATACATTATATATATGTTTATATATGTATGTGTGTATAAGTATATACACATATATAGTATGTGTGTATAAGTATATACACATACATATATATAAACATATACATTATCCTGTTGGTTCCATTTCTCTAGAGAAGCCTTGGTAACACATATGGTAACTCTATGTTTAATCATTTAAGGAGTTACCAGAACCTTTTCCAAACCAGCTGCACCATTTTTTATTACCATTGGGAGTATGTGAAGATTCTGATTTCTCCACATCTGATGCTTACTATCTGACTTTTTGACTCTAGAAGTGGGTGTGAAGCCATATCTCAGTGGTTTCAATTTGCAATTCCCTGATGACCAATAATATGCTTTTCTTATGCTTATCTTTTCACGTGCTCCTGTTGTCATGTGCTTACTGGCCATTTGTTTATCTTCCTTGGAGAAATGTCTCTTCAGATCCTTTGTGCATTCTTTAATTGGGTTATCTTTTTATTATTGAGCTGTAAGTGTTCTTTATATATTATAGATACAAGTCCATTATCAGTCATTTGATTTGCAAATATTTTCTCCAATCCTGTGTGTGAAGTTTTTCACTGCACCTCACAGTATGTTACTGTATTAGAGCCAATTGATAGCAATTTGGCATGCTACTCAAGAATCATGCTTCCCTAATTTATTTCTCCACCCAATACTTATTCTCTGGATCTATCTAATTGCTTAACATCTCTACTTGGCTATCTAAACTTCACACATCTGAAAACAGGACACTGAACTTTCCACTGCACCAAAATAGATCCCGTTCAACTTCCCCTGCTCAGAATGACACCGTAATTACCCACCCGCTAAGGCCAAGAGCCAGGTGTCTTTTTTTTTTCGGAGGTAGTGGATATTGAGCTGGGAACCTCATATATGCCAAGCAGAGACTCACTCGCTGAGCTACACCCACTTCCCATGGAGTCATTTTTTTTCATTTTTTAAAATTTATTGACGTATATCACTCATACATCAACACTAAGTGTATAGTAATAGTTGTGAACTTACAAAACAAACATGCATAACATCATACAGGGTTCCTACACCTCGCCCCACCACCAATACCCTGCATTCTTGTGAAACATTTTTAACCAATGAAGAAAGAGCATCCTGAAAATATCACTACCAACCAAAGTATCTTACATTTGGTGTATTTTCCACTAACCCACCTTATTATTATTATTATGACTATTATATCATTTAAATATGAACATATATAAACGATAAGTGTATAGTAGAAGTTGTGACCTTACAAAGCAAACATGCATAACATCATACAGGGTTCTCATACATCAGCACACCACCAACAGCTTACAAATTAAGACTATCATTACAATCTTATTACTAACTATACTCCTTATCTTATGTTTGGTGTGTTTTCTCCCCAAACCACCCTATCATTATTTTTTTTTAATAATCTTTTATATATTTATTTATTTATTTATTTATGTTACAGAAGTTGTGAACTTACAAAACAATCATACACATGTGCAGAAGTCCCCTACAAAACTCTCTGTTTTGAGGATGCTCTTTAATCATTAATTAAAAATGTTTTACAGCAATGCAAGGTATTATTAGCAGGGTGAGGTCTGATAGCCCTGCATGATGTTATATATGTTTGTTTTGTAAGGTCACAACTACTACTACATTTATTGTTTATGTATGTTTATGTTTATGTGATATATTTCAATAAAATTTTTTAATGCAAAAAAATCACTTGACCGTAGATGTAAGGGTCTGTTTCTGAACCATCAATTTGGTTTCATTGGTCTATATGTCTGTCTTTATGCCAGTACCATGCTGTTTTCACCACTGTAACTAAGTAATAAGATTTACAATCAGGAAGTGAGAGTCCTCTGAAGTCTGCAGTGGAGAATCATTCCTTGCCTCTTCTAGTTTCTGGTGGTTCCCAGCAAACCTTGACTTTCCTGGGCTTGTAGAGACATCACGCAATCACTGCAAACTCCCATCACATTGTATATGCCCTGTTTGTCTCACTGGGTCTCTGATTTCTTTTCTTCTAAGGACACTAGTCATTGGATTAGGACCCAACCCTAATTCAACAAGATTGTTTTAGTCAGCCTAAGGGGTGCTGATGCAAAGAACCAGAAACGATATTTATTTGGGGTAGAAGCTTACAGTTACAAGGCGCGGAAGAGTCCACCTCAAGGTTATTTTGTCACCAGTCTGTTGCCACATGTTGAAGCAAGATGGCGGGCGATCTCTGCAAGGGTTCAGCCTCCCTCTCCCTCAGCTACAGGCTGACATAGGACTTGTTTCTTTCCCGGCTTCCCACAGTTGCAGACTATCACGCTAAGGGCTCATCTCTCTTCCTGGGGCCACAGGATCCGGGACTTATCAACCTTGATCCATACCCTACTGATGTGATCCTATCAAAGCCCTCATCTCTTATCAAATAAACTTAAAACCAACCAAAGGGATCACACCCAGAAGAATAGGCCAGTTTACAAACATAATCTTTCCTTTTGGGGATTCATCAGTAATATCAAACTGCCATGATGACCTTATCTTAACTAATTACATCTGCAAAAATCCTACTTCCAAATAAGGTCACATAGTGAGGTTCTGGGTGGGCATTAATTTGGGGGGGGGGTGGAGCAGATCCTAGTCAATCCAGTCCCCCACCCCACCTCCATCACAGTTATGTTCTATCACATTATTCACTTTGCCTCCCTTTTGACACTTGACATATTCTGAAATTATTTTGAATCAATATTTTTTTTCCTCCAGTTGGAATATGAGTGTTACAGCAGAAACCTTTCCTGTTTGTGTATATCTGTAGCCCAGGCACAATACCCAGCACCTCATAGGCACTCAATTAATGCTTATGGGATGAATAAAAGAATGGATGGTAGGACGAGTGAGGAATATGCACAAAGGCAAAGATGGGAGCCCACCTAATGAGATCTGAGCTAGGTCTGACTTATTAGAAAAAGCAACCCTCTTGCTACTGCCCTCCTCCAGAAAAAAGTCACTGGGAAAACTTAATTTCAACACATAGTACTGGCAGAGTCAGGGGGTAGAAAAATGCATAGACTTTGGCTTCAGAAAGCCATGGGTTCAAATTCTAACATGGGCAACTATAAAGTATGTAAAGGATAAATCAGTGTCTTGGGAGCTCCAATGAAATAAAACATGAAATGAAAGATAAGCATAACATCTTTTCCTACTTGGAAAAGTTGCAATGATTAGAGGAGATAACCTGTGAAAGTGCCTGGAACATAGTAAGGGCCCAATCAATATTGGTTTCCTTTCTCACTCTGTGGAAATGTTGTTAGTAACTTTTATTGCTCAGATTAATGAGTCAAGGACACTGAAGTTTGCTTAATGGGTGTAGAATTCTATAAAGCTAGATCTTCTCTTATTAAGGCATAGAATTAGACCAAAGGTAATGGATGAGGCCAAACTAAATATTAGCTTTCAGATATGCTTGCTTAGAACTACAATCCAGATCCCATCAGCATTGGCCCACTGTGGAAGTTTCCCTGAGATCAAGTAAACAAACTTAACCCAGTCAAATTTTAACTCCATTTTGTGGGTTAAAGATTTCAAAAGATATAGACTGATCTTCTGCTTTGTAACATTTCTGACTAACATGGGTAAGTGTTGCAGTTATAACACATGGACTTCAAATATGCCACGATTCATCTGGCCATTATCAGATCACATGCAGAAAATCAATCAACCTCAATCTAGATAGAGCCCTTAGAACTCAAAGTTCTCCACAATTGTGGAAAGTTAGCAGAAATGACTAAGGATTATTTAGGCAAAATTGGGCAAGAAAGAATTTATTCAATTGCCATTAAGGTGAATTAGTATGGAGAAAGGGAAATTTGGGTCACAGGTGAGACCTGGCAGACAACTTGGCCAGCAGACAACATGGCCAGCAGACAATATGGCTGACAGACAACATGGCCAGCAGACAATATGGCTGACAGACAACATGGCCGGCAAACAACATGGCGGATAAACCACATGGCCATTCAACCCTGTCGGGAAACCTTCTGAGGGATCCCACGAGATCCCAGCCATGAGACTCTCATTTGAAATGAGAATCCCATTCGTGGTCAAGGGAAAGCCCCAGATACCCTCAAAAGCCCTCACCATTGGCACCCCCAAGAAATGACTAGTGGGGCAACCAATCAGAACAGCAAAGAGCTGGGGCCCTTCCCCAACATTACAAAGGGGAAGGAAGAATGACTTTAAAAACACTTGTCCTGGGGCCCGACGGGCAAAACTCACCCTGCAGTACACCCAGCGGTTCATACCTAGGACCGTGTACATTTCTTATTTTCTTGTTTCTTAATAAACTCTACTCCCTTGCCTATGCTACAGCATGTCCTTAAATTCTCTTATGCAATATAAGCCAAGAACCTAGAAGCCCAGACCTCAGCGCCATCCGGTAACAGTATTTGGTGAGCTGAAATGGAGAAGCAATTGGCACTCCCCCACCCCTGCTGGAGACTGGTGAGTTTTTTACTAAAGCCTGTCCACACCCTCTTCTGTTTTATTAGTGAGGTCGTGAGATTCTCATCCTGGGCTGTGCTGGGGTTTTGTGTCTTCCTCAGCCCCCGGGAGGCCCTGAAGTTCCTCTGAATCCACTGTCTCCAGACCTATAAGCCACAGATCGTTCTGTGCTTTTAATGTGCCTCTGAATGTTGGGTTTAATTGTGGACCTCAGGCCCTGGGAATGGCCATGAAATGAACTCGCTCTTGGCTATCTCCTAAGACTCTCCACCAAGTAGGCAAAAGAAAGATCCCTGGCCAGTCCCTGTCCTAGTGGGAAACCCCAGTTTGAGAGCTAAGGTCTAGGAGCCAAGGCTCTGGGGATGCCCAGAAACATGAGGATCCCGATCCCTGGAACAAGGGGAGAGCGAGCAGGGCCCCCGACTGCCAGGGCACTGGCTCGGCGAGCAATCTGTTCAACCAGGTCTGGCAGTGGAATGCCGCCAAGACTGACCAATGCGTTTATCCTCCCCTAGGAAAATGGGCGGCTTCTAACTGGGACAACCTGCCTACTAATAGTCTAAAAAGAAAGATGCTAGTCTTTTCCTGCCACAACACGTGGCTGCAGTATGGCTGAGGGTGGCCTCTGCATGGGACCCTGAATTCTAGCTGTGTAAAAGAGGAGGAGACGACAGACAGATCTTAAAGTGGATGAGGAAATGTACTACCAAACTGAAGCAGGCTAGTGAGATAGGGAATTAATAGATGGATCTGGAACCTGGCAGAGACTCCACGTGGACATCAGTAACCCCCCAGATGGCTGCTGGAGGACCCCCCACTCCCAGGATTCTGCTCTCCAGGACAAAGACTTTTTCTGGGAGCAAGGAAAAGCCCGGGATATTCCCTGTGGACTTTCTCATTGGGTCCTCACTGGGGAATTGATGAGTGGGATAATCAATCAAAACAGCAAAGAGCTGAAACCCCTCCCCTGCCATTACCAAAAGAGTAGAATAAATAATAGTTTAAAAAGCAGACCACAAGGCCTGAGTGCTCTCGCCCTGCTCTCCTGCCTCTGGACCCGTTACTGCCCTCTGTGCTTTGCTCTCGCCATTTTTCCTCTGCCACGTGGCCACACCAGTAAACCTGGGGATTTATAATCTATAAAGGGGAATTATAGTCTGTAAATCAGCCTTCTTTATCCCTTTTCACCCGCTTCCTCTCTACTGGGACCCCTGATCTGTTATATTCTCCCATTTCCCTTCCTGAATAAATTCCTGGCCTAACTCACCCGGCGTGCTCTTGACATTCATTTCTGCAGCATAGCCAAAAACAAAGACAACAGCCAGTAACACTGGTAGAGGCAGTAAAAATGCCCTCTGGTAGATTCTCACTTTAGAGGAGGACAGATCCTTACAGGAACTCTAGTCTGCCTGGGATATCCATGGAAAGCTGCAGGAACTTTCCCGGGGCCCCCAAACTTCCATTAACTCCCTCTTAGAAACAGCCTTCACCGTAGTCAACAGTCAAGACTGAGCCACCGTGGAGAAGCAGGCTCACCACTGAACTGCCACCATTAAAGGCACCGTCCCCTCAGGGTTCCTGGCCTTGCCACGGGAAGGATGGAAGGGGCCTGAAGCCACAAGTGAACCATCAACCAGGAGGCCTCAGGTGACCCTTGCCGCGGCAGGTAAGGTTGTTCGTTTCTTCATTAACCTGGGAGCCAGTTACTGGGTCCAAGCTACGCCCGGAGCCTCTCTAACCTTGGTTTGTGCTTAATGAGGGGAGCAAATGGGGAATCACGATCTAGGCCATTTACTAAAAATCTCCCTTGTAGAATAAGGCACCTCCTCGCGGGCTGTCAATTAAGATTAAAACATTTCTGGCTCTTCTAGTTCCCTGCCTATTGCCTCGTAGCACTCCAATCCTTCCAGCGAAAATGCCTCAGAGGGTTTTACCCCCTGCGGAAGGGAACTAATGGGGTGCAGCGGCCAGAGCAGCCCCAAATCGTGTCTCATCAGTGGCAGGGTTTCTCCAGGCCCCTCAGCTCCATGCCTAGAGACTGCCCAGGAGTTTTCCTGGAGGAACAAAGCTGGAGGGTCCTGCATGAGGCTGCTGCCTTGGACAGACACAGGGAGCTTTGCGTTTTAGGTGATTCTAAAGGTAGCTCTTTCCCTAAGCTAAGTGGGTAGAATTCTCTCTTCTCTAATCTGTGTTTAACTTTCTGTTTAATGTTTTTAACCTGGGTTTAACTTGCTCCGTCTGCTCGTGCCTAGGAACTCGTAAATCAGGTTTGGGGTTTGCCTATTACAAATTGGATAGCAGTGAAAGATAACCTAAAAATGAGTCTTTAAATGTCAGTACTATCTTGCAATTGAATTTGATGTCTAAAACGAATCACAAGTGGAGTTAATTCAACTGCTGGAAAAGCAGAAAAACTTAGCAACATTAACGTTACTAATAAAATCATTTCAGTTGCTTAGTTAATGAACAAAAGTGCCCAGTTTGTTCTAAAGTAGAAACTACATGGATGAACCTGGAGGACATTATGTTGAGTGAGGCAAGCTAGACACAAAAGGACAAATATTGTATGATTGCACAACTATGAACCAAATACATTGTGTAACATATTGTATGATGCAAAAAAAAGTTACAGGTATCTAGTAAAAAAATAAAGTAAAAACTTTAACTAGGAGTTAAACCTTTATATTATAAAACAGCACAAGGAAAATATCTGCAATTGCTATAACTGGGTGGATTTAGCCTAGACCTACTACAGTGATGGTACCCCAGACCAATTTACCTTTGTTTATGGTTAATTCAGATCTAGCCATGCCCTTGCTTATGCTTGCTATAGCAATGATAATTATAAGCTGAATTTACCTTTGTTTATGCTTACTTTGGGTCTAGCCCTACCTTTGAGTATGCTTGCTTTTGTGACGGAAATGCAAAGCTGAGTTTGCCTTTGTTTCTGAACTTCAGGTCTGTCCTCACCCCTTGTTTATGCTTATGGTTATTTCAGCGCTGGCCTCTCCCCTGTTTGCAGTATGAGGACTTCTGCCCCCTACAACTCAGGGGAAGGCAAATTTGAAGCACCCCAGTCTCCTCTCCTTCCGCTGGTGTTAATATCCCTGCTTTTCTCCCATGACTCCAGGTGTGGACTGGATTACTGCCTGGTGGGTTTCTTGACCCTTGGGGTAGGATGTCCACTCTTCCAGCCCAGCGGCCACCGGAGTCTGTTATCTCTGAGAACTGGAGAGTGGGGTCCTCCCAGCTCAAGTGCTGATGTTCCCAAAAGCAGAGAGTCATGGGAAAAACCAGGTTTCCCTGAGACTTCAAGGACTTCAGGGAGTATATACTGGAATTAGTGTTTCTCCTCCAAGGTCTGCCACAGTCAAAATGGAAAATATGCAAAGCTCTGAAGTAAAGGAAAATGTTGTAAATTTTTTAAGGCATTGGGAACAATTTGGTTGTAAGCCAGTAATTAAAAGGAAGTGAAATTCTTGAGCAAAACTGCATGGTCACGGGGCCGATTAATTAGAAATAGCCTTTAACGAGATTTTTAGAATATAATGTCGTTTTACAGTTATTTTGTAAGAGACATCTTCTAAACTGAAGCATTTAAATGGCTAATTCCAGGAAGCCATTACTAAATAAAAACCTAAATTGATATTATTAACAAAATTTAACTTCATAACTGGGAAAACTGTCAGAGACCACCTCAATCTGCATAGTAAATTCACCACTTTACTAAGGAAAGGTAATCTTGATTCCATTGGGAATCTTAGGTTTTCATAAAATAGTGGAGAAAGTAGTTTTTCCTCTACTGCTAAAGTAAAATACTTGTTAATGTCATCATGGTAAAAGTTAAGTTCATTTGATAGGTCATACATTGCATTGGCAGTGTTTAAAGAGAGTATGAAAAGTAAGAATAGATATATATATCGTCAGACTCTCTTATATGCATTCAGTACACTGATTGGTGCCTCTCCATTTGAGTTATTGGCCAGGTTGGACTAAGACCCCTAAAACAATAAAAGCATCTACTACATCTCTGAACAAGCTCCTGAAGTGGATGGAGAGTACGTTGCAGTTTCAGACGCCTGCAGCAGCCAGCAATGGCTCAATATGGCCAGATGTACAAAGGATATTTGCCTCCAGACTGGCTCTGTTTCGTAGTGCTGAAGAGTGCTATGCACCACACCAGTGAAATACTGGAGCCTTACCTTCCTAGTCTCTCTCTAGGATCAACAGTGCTGCAACATGCTCGCTGCATGAAGGACATACCAAGTAGAGCAACAATTACCAGAGTAATGCGAGTAGAACTTGAAACACAACTGGCATTATGGCCCGCTCCCATGGAGAGGCAACATGCGGTATTGCAAACCTGGAGCTTAGATCTGTTAACTGCAGCCCAAAGAGGAACTTGTGCATTACCTAGAATTAGGTACTGTACTATATGCCTGATGATCATATGTTTTCCATTCTAGATCATGTGCAGAGGGACACTGAACAGGCTAAAAGTCTTGGCAAACTTAATTCATCTTCCAAGTAGTTAGTGAACGTGCCTATAAAATAAAGGAATGGCTCTCTTAAGTACCATCTTTATTTTGCTTGCCACGTGCATATCTTGTTGTTGCCTATACTGTCTCTGTGAGTTTATGTCTAGGGCAGTGCCTCTCCATAGCTCTCCCAGCTGTCCTAGGTATAACAACCACCGTGGAAATTAGGATTGGTAGTTTATACCCAAACTGAGCAGGTCTACCACACTGTCTCCCTAGACTTAACCAACAGCATGAAAGAACTCAAGGAAGAATGCTGTTTCCCATCACCTTTGGGAGGAAGCAGCCTCTGAAGCCACCTGGCCTTTTTCACTCTCATGGTCCAGTATGTCATGGCTGGCCCTCTTTTTGGGCCTGCCTACCACCATCTTCTTTATCCTTTTAGTGGGACCATGTATCTTAAATTCTAATTAAGTTTATTTCTTACAGAATCAATGCCTCATTAGGTATGCAGGGATTTCATCCAGTCCAACCAAGTTGTCAGACCCATCTTCCCTCAACCGTAATAGAATAGCCAGAAGGTTTTACACTTTGTCAGGCAGGGCCTACTTCCCCTAACCAGCAGGAAGTAGCTATAGAAGAATGACCATCACCCTTCAGTGCCCCTATATTTGCTAGGGTTCACTATGGAAACGGAATCAACAGGAGATATCTAAAAATAGTCTGAGATTTATGAAATTCTCTCGTGCACAAGTCCAGATTCCGCAGGCAGGCTGCAAAGCACGGGCTCCGATGAAAGTCCTTGATGAGTTCCTAGGAGACGTTGGCTGTCCAAATTTGAGCTGGAAAATTCTCTCTGAATGCTGAAATCATTTCCCCTTTCAAGGCATTCAATTGATTGGATAAAACGTCACTGATGGCTGACAGTAATCTCCCAGGTTGATTGTAGATGTGATCAGCTATCTATGCAATCAAAGCATTGACGAATAAAGTCCATAAATGTCTTTATATTATCATTAGTTCAGTGCTTGCTTGACAAAACACCTGGGCACCATTACCTGGCCTAGTTGACACGTTAGTCTAACCATCACAGTCCCCTTAAGAACAAGGGTATAAACGCTCTGAGGGGGGAGTTGAGGCAGGTTAGTATACGGGAAGGGAAGACTTGGGTCAAAGTTGAGGCCCAGCAGAGAACATGGCGGGCAGAGAACATGGCCGACAACATGGCTGACAGACAACATGGCCGACAGACAACATGGCCATGAGACCCTGCCCAGAAACCTTCTGAAGGATCCCGTGAGATCCCAGCCACAAGAATCTCATATGGAATGAAAATTCCATTTGGGGTCAAGGTGAAGCCCCAGATACCCTCAAAAGGCCTCACCATTGGCCCTCTAAGAAATGGCAGGTGGGGCAACCAATCAGAACAGCAAAGAGCTGGGGACCCATCCCAACATTATGAAGGGGAAGGAAGAGAGATTTTTAAAAAGCCCTGACCTGGGGCCCCACCCACACAACTCACCCTGTAGTACACCCCTCCTCCATGCCTTCGACAGTGTACTTTTCTTGTTTTCTTGTTTCTTAATACTCTTTACTCCCTTGCCTATCCCATGGTGGGTCCTTCAATTCTTTTATGTGACATAAGCCAAGAACCTAGAAGCCCAGAACCCAGAGCCATCTGGTAACATCGTGACCAAGGAGAAACCTTTAATGGAGCACCAGAAACAATAATCTCCAATGTGTCCTGAGGAAAACAGCACCACAAATGGAGATTAGCAAAGAGCAGGACCAAAAGACTGCAATGTGTAATCATTAAAGATAATTTATATTCATGAAAAACATGCTAAACCAATATTATGTTTTCAGAATATACTTGGTTTTCCTACTGTTTGAAGCAGTTTAGATTTTTTTTAATTAATAAGCTAATCTAAAATGCAACTAAGGGGAACTGATGGGACTTAGTGGTTGGGCACCAGCTTCCCACATATGAGGTCCTGAGTTCAATCCCTGGCCCCAATACCTCAAAAAATAAAAAAATAAAATAAAATGCCCCTAAGCGTCTCCAATACTGAATAAAATATGAAATAAATGAAGAAACAAGCAGCTTGGCTGAAGTGAAAGCTATGCTAAGACTGTCAAAGGGCTTCCTAATTTAGAAAACAGAACTCCTGGCATTAATATCTTTTAGTCTTTTAGAATGTCAGAGGTGAAAAAAGCTAGTTTCTTTCACAACGTATAATACCCCAGCTATGTTAGTCCAAAATCCAGATTTTGTGGGATTTTTTTTTCTGATTTAATTCACTAAGGTAATATTCACATAAGATATGAGAAAAAAGATAAAACAGAATCGAGTTCCTGTGGCTAAGAGATTTATAATAAAACAGTCCAGGGGAGGCGCGTTAGTACAGTGAAAGGGGGAAGGTGGCTGAGAGCTGTCAGACAACATGGCGGCGAGACCCTGACGGGAAACCTCCTGAGCGAAACCACCAGACCCTTAGCAATGAGAATCTCGTTTGGAATGAGAATCCCGTTTGGGATCAAAAGGAAGTCCCGGATATCCTCAAAAGGCCTCGCCATTGGCCCCCTGAGAAATGACAGGTGGGGTAACCAATCAGAACAGCAAAGAGCTGGGGCCCTGCCCCAATATTATAAAGGAGGAGGAGGAAAGACTGTAAAAAGCCCTGACCTGGGGCCGCATGGGTCTCGTTCTGCAGCATGTCCACAGTCCATGCCTCAGACCACATACTTTTCTCATTTTCTTGTTTCTCAATAAACGCTTTATTCCCTTACCTACCCTGTGGTGTGTCCTTAAATTCTTTTATGCGACGTAAGCCAAGAACCTAAAAGAGCTGACACGGGGGAGCAGGTGTAGCTCAGGGGTTGAGCCCCTGCTTCACACGTACCAGGCCGTTCTGGAGGCCTCTCTTAGGTAGGTCTCAGTCAGATACCACAAACTGCCAAGGTCTGCAAAGCCTCCAGGGACGTTTCTGAGAACATCTGGGCTCCACTGGTCTGGATACTTCATAGGAACAGAATCGCACGACATCTGTCCTTCTGCGTCCAGCCTCTCACTGAGCATCCTGTATTCAAGATCCATCCACCTTGCACAGAGGCCCGGCCTCAAGTGAAGTCATCCTGCAATGGGGGGCAGGATGGGGGTACCTCTAGGTCCTCTCAGGGGCCAGGGGGCCCTTGGGGTGAGGGGCTGGGGCCTGCCTCTGCCCCGCCTTCTTTCTGGACCTTTTCCTGCCCCCTTCAGTGACATCTTCTGATGTCTCGGGCAGGTAGGTCCACCTGCCTGCCTGGCCCCCGCTTCTCCCTGCTGGTGGGTCACAGTCAGGTCCCAGGCTGACTGCAGGGGGTTCTCAGCCTCCCTGCCCAGTTTCTCAGTCGTCTCTTTCTCAGCCTCGGGTTTCAAGGCCCTGGCAGTCACAGCCGTGTGAACTAAGAGTCTGGAAGCCGGGAGTCAGGAGCAGCTTAGCGGGTGCTCTGGCCCGGGGTTTCTCTCCAGCTGCAGTCAAGGTCAGCTGGGGCTGCACGTCTGTGGGCTCACGTGAGGCTGCAGGTTCCATTCCCAAGGAGGCTCCTTCCCAGGGCCAGCAGGTGGTGCTGGCCATGGGCTGGGGGCCTTCATTCTGTGCCAGGTGGCTGCTCCAGCAGGATAGCTGGGACTTGTTCACATGGTGCTGACAGAGAGAGGGAGAGAGACACACACACGGAGCCAGAAACAAAGGGAGAGAAACAAAGAGAGACACTGAGACAGAGACAAACAGAAAGAGAGAAGGGGGGGAAGGATGGAGAGAGACAGGGAGGGAGACAGACACACGGGGAGAGTGACAGACACACTGAGACAGAGACAAACAGAGACAGAGAAAGGCAGAGAAACAGAGGGAGGGAGACAGCGATACACAGAGACAGAGAGAGGGAGAGAGATAGAGAGATATACACATAGAGAGACAGAGAAGGAAAGACAGAGGCTGGGACAGAGGAGAGAGACAGAGAGCAGAGAGAGAAAGCAAGTAGAGCATGACAGAGCCAGATTTCATGGAGCTTTAAAGGGGATTGGGGGAAGCGGACGTGGCTCAACCAATAGAGCATCTGCCTACCATACGGAGGGTCCAGGGTTCGATACCCAGGGCCTCCTGACCCGTGTGATGAGCTGGCCCACGCACAGTGCTGCCATGCACAAGGAGTGCCCTGCCATGTAAGGGTGTCCCCGCATAGGGGTGCCCCACGTGCAAGGTGTGCGCCTCGCAAGGAGAGCGGCCCTGTGCAAAAAAAGCGTAGCCCACCCAGGAGTGGTGCTGCACACATGGAGAGCTGATGCAGCAGGATGACACAACAAAAAAATTGATAGTTTCCCAGTGCCACCTGATAATGCAAGCAGATGCAGAAGAACACACAGCAAATGGACACAGAGAGTAGACAACAGGGGGGAAGGGGAGAGAAAGAAATAAAATAAATCTTTAAAATAAAATAAATCTAATAAAAACTAAAAAGATAAAAGGGATTGGTGTGTCCCTTACTGCTTCATTCGATTGTATATGATACATCTTGAAAAGATTCACATTCACCTTTGAATTTCCTAAAATTTTTCAAAACAGACTTGCAAATGCTATGAGTCATTATCAATTTGTGAAACTGTTGGAAGTCAAAAAATATAATAAACTTTAACATTATTTGTTGATGGGGTCAAGGAAGGGTTTTCAGAGATGTATTCTACTATTAACTCCCATTCAAGATTTCCTTAAAATAAAAGGAATGCTTGCCAAATACTCAATAATCAAAGATAAAAAATGGCAGTATAATTTATTTTTTCTCACCAATATCATACCACATATGAATGAGCAAAATCTGAAGCTGGAGGCAAAGGAAAAGTATATTTGTGACCAAGATTAACAGGTGTGAGAATGTATGTTGAATTAGAAACTTGCTGTAATACAAATCAATAGGAATGATTTTACACATTCTCTGACATAAATAAATAAGCGGATTTTAATTGTAATAGACGAAAAAGTATTAATTAAAATTTGCTGCAAAACTATCCCCCAAAATTGAAGAGGTGGTTTTCAATTTATGCAATGCCTTTAGAATTTGATGTTAACGTGACTGAACTGAAACGAGAGCAGGTGAACTTACTTAACTTGGACTGATGTTGTTTTGAAACAGATAGGCTTTTGCTTCAAAATAAATCAATTTGTCTAAAAAAGACAAACCAGTTTTGCCAATGTGAATGTGAATATTAAAGGAACAATTCAATCTTGGAAAACTTTTCAGTCTGTTTGTAACACTTGAATATGTGTAAACACTTTTAAACTATAAATTTTATGAAATTTAAATACAGATCAAGTATTGCCCATGAAAATTTAGCATCTGAATTGATATGTAACGTAGGTGTAAAACACACAACAGATTTTGAAGATTTAGTATGAAAATAGGAAATAGGATGCAAAATATTGCAATAATAACTGTTATGTCCACTACATCATGTTGAAATGATGATATTGGACACATCGGGTGATATTTTAAAAATATATTATTAATATATATATATTTTTTTGAGGTAACAGGGATTGTACCTGGGACCTCAGGTGTGGGAAGCCAGCGCTCAACCACTGAGCCACATCAGCTTCCTGGAGTTGGTTTTTTTATTTGTTTAGCTTGTTCACTTTTGTTTTTCAGGAGGCACCGGGAACTGAACCAGGACCTCCTATGTGGGAGGTGGGAGTTCAACCGCTTTGAGCCACATCCACTCCTTTTTTACTTTTTTTTTTAAAGACTTATTTATTTACTTTCCCCCCTTCCCCTCTTCCCACCCTGCTGTTTTTTGCTGTCTGTGTTGTCTTCTCTTCTCATTTTTTCTCCTCTAGGATTCACCAGGATTCAATCCTGGAGACATCTGATCGGGAGAGAGGTTTCCTGTCAATTGCACCACCTCAGTTCCTGGTCTCTGCTGTGCTTCACCTTGACTCTCCCCTTGTCACTCTTTTGATGCGTCATCATCTTGCTGCGTGACTCACTTGCGCGGGCACTGGCTCACCATGAGGGCACTCGCGCGGACACTCGTGTGGACACTGGCTCTCCACGCGGGCACTGGCTCACCACACGGGCAAGCTTTCTCTTCTTCTTTTTCGCCAGGAGGCCCCAGGGATCAAACCCAGCTCCTCCCATGTGGTAGGCAGAAGCTCTATCACTTAAGCCATGTCTGCTTCCCCTTCTTACTTTTTTTAACGTGACTACTAAAATTTTTAAATTCCATACTAGATTTTTTTTAGAAAGTACTGGGGATTGAACCCAGGACCTCTGACATGGGAGGCAGGTGCTCAACCACTGAGCTACATCCACACCCCTTCTTCTACTGGATAGCACTGACTCGGCTTTCCTACCTGACCCTCTTTTTCTTCATACCAGTGAGTTGTCAAGGAGGATTCTGGGCTACAGTTAAATGTCTCCCTCTCTGGATAGGTCTGATTACTTCCTGTTTCCTTTATCTCATTCCTCTCTCCCCTTGACTTCCTATAAACTGGAAGATAGAACTAAAGTTTCAAGATTTTTGGCTCCAGTATACCCTAAGAGGTGCTGTTAGCTTGCTATTGTATCACACCAGGAGGCAGATAAAGCCCTGGTGCCCTCAGAGTGATGCAAAATAGGCTTATCCTTTGTGAAATTGCATTTTCCCCTTGGGGACCACCTTAGAGTCTGTGCAGTGATTCTCCAGCACCCAGTGAACACCCAGTTTCCTGCTGACCATTTACTGGATGGTTTTAGCATCCTTCCCTGATTTTGCCTCAGGCAAAAATTTCATTAGGGATTGCAAAGTGGGGTTCTTTTAGTCAAACCATTCCTCTGACATTTATTGGCTGGAATTATTCTGAAAAGTAGAGCTTTTCCTAATCACTAGGGCCATCTGAGAGCCTTCTAATGGATAAATACTTAATTCTTCCCCTTTAGTTGCCAAAAGAAAGGGTGCAGTGATTATGACAAACGAGTTTCCGGTTTTTGTTTGGTATGCTCTCTTTCTATTCATCTTTTCTTTTATTTCTTTACTATCAAGGTTTTTAATAAGTTTATGGGGAACCTGGCCCCCCTACGTCCCCAGCACAGAGCTGCCTGAGTGACATAGATGTAAGTTAAAGGTTAACTACCCTTCTCAGAGGGGAGCAAATATATAGATGATATCTTTTTTTTTTAAAGATTTATTTTTATTTATTTCTCTCCCCTTCCCCCCCGCCTCCCACCCCAGTTGTCTGTTCTCTGTGTCCATTTGCTGTGTGTTCTTCTTTTGTCCACTTTTGTTGTTGTCAGCGGCACAGGAATCTGTGTTTCTTTTTGTTGCGTCATCTTGTTGTGTCAGCTCTCAGTGTGGACGGCACCATTCCTGGGCAGGCTGCACTTTCTTTCATGCTGGGCGGCTCTCCTTACGGGGCACACTCCTTGTGCGTGGGGCTCCCCTACGCGGGGGACACCCCTGCGTGGCAGGGCACTCCTTGCGTGCATCAGCACTGCGCGTGGGCCAGCTCCACACGGGTCAAGGAGGCCCGGGGTTTGAACCGTGGACCTCCCATGTGGTAGACGAACGCCCTAACCACTGGGCCAAGTCCGCTTCCCTAGATGGTATCTTAAAGTACAGTCTTCCCAAACCAGTAACCGTCTTTAGTAAAAGTCCTTCCTGCGATAGTAGCGAAAACACCCCCAGACCTCATGTGTACGCTTCCCATGACCCTAGCAGGAACTCTGTTCTCATACCCTATGGAATGTCCTTGTTCTGAAACCCCTTACTTATCACGCCTCATTTTCTCATCTCCTTGTGGATCGCTAACTTCATTCTTTGCCCGGCCTCCATCAAAGAGTCTCTCCCATCCCTAAGTCCCAATAAAGCTTATGCCTGACTGAATGCCTTGCTCTAGTGGCCTCACCAACTCGTGCCCTTCAGGAGCTGGGCTGTAACACAGCTTTACTGGGACGTAAACCACATATCCTACAATTCACCCCACTAAAGTACACATTCAGTGCTTGATCGTATATTCAGGGTTGTGCAACCAGGGCCACAACCAGTTTTAGAACATGTTCGTCAGCCGCAAGTGAAAACCAGGGAGGTTGCCTTTAGCAGTGTCTCCTCGGGACCTCCCAACCCCCACCGCCTGGCAGCCACGAATCTATTTTCCGCCTCTCTGGATTTGTCCATTGAGGACATTGTATACATATGGAATCATACCAGTGTGTGGTCCATTGTGACTGGCTTCTCCGCTCAGCATAATGTTTCCAAGGTTCATCCATATTGTAGCCTGTATTATGACTTCATTTCTTTTTTTATCGCTGAATGATATTCTGCCTTGTATGGCTATACCACATTTTGTTTACCTTTTCTTCAATTCATGCACATCAATTCATGCACATTGAGTTCTTTCCACTTTCTGCTACTATTTATGATGTTGCTATGAACGGATGAATAGGTTTGTGGGTGAACTTATCTCTTCAGTTCTCTAGGGTATATAGCTAGGGGAAGAATTTTGGGGTCATATGGTCGCTCTCTGTTTAAACTTTTGAGGAACTGCCAGACTATGCCAAAGCAGCTGCACCATTTTGTATTCCCACTAATGTAGAAGAGTTCCAATTTATCCCTATTCTTGCCTTCACTTTATTATCTGTCTTTTCTATTGTAGCCATCTCAGTGGATGTGAAGGGTATCTCCGTGGTTTGTTTTTTGTTTTGTTTTGTTTGTGTGCAAGTGTTTTTAGTTTCTTTATTTTTAAAGAAGCTTGACATAAATATTACCTAAAAAAATATAAGGGATTCCTATATACCCCACTTGTTCCCCTCCCACACTTTCCCCCAATAACACGAGGTACATTTGTTACCATTGATGAACACATACTGAAGCACTGCGGCTAACCATGGTCTATAGTTTACATTATAGTTTACACTTTGCACCCCACAATTTTACAGGTTTTGACAAAATGTATAATGGACTGTACCCTTCACTGAAATGTCATGCAAGACATTTCCAATATGTTTCCTAAACACGTTCGACCAAGAAAACTTCCTCCTTGTTTTTCTCCCAAACACCTGGTGACACAAGGGATGGCGGAGGTGATCTATATTTAGAAAGCGTGTTCAGTTTGCCTCCACTTGCAACGTTAAGGTGGTTGGTGGGGTGAGACTTTGGCACCCCGCAATTATCCGGTGCCCCAGTGTTACTGAGGGTTAAGATTGCGATTACTGAATTGTTTTGGAGATGCTTTTTTTTTCTTTTACTTTTCCATATTATAGAACAGCCCAAGGCTAATACCTGAAATTACTGGAACTGATGAGATTGTCCCCACCCTTGTTTATGGTTATTTCAAAACTAGGCTCGCCCTGGTGTCCACTTACTATTGCGATGGTAATTCCAGACAGAGCTGACCTTGGCCCATGGTCATTTCTACCTGCCCTTACGACGATTATTCCAGGCAGATCCTACCCTTGTATATGAACGTTTCTATTGAAATGGTAACCACCCCACCCTCTTCTGTTCGAAATCCATAAGAAAAACCTTGTACCTAACTCCAGTTCTTTACCCATCCTGTCTCTAGATGCCTTGATTTCTAACAATGATTGTCTCGTGATTGTAATAACCTTGTGACTCATCCCTATTTTGTACCAACCCCCATCCTGTTTATGAACGTTTATGAATGAAGGAACCTGTGCCAGTTCCACTCCAATTACTAATTAGCATAAACTGCTAAACCTGGATATTATAAATTATCAGGATTACTGCAGTTCCACGAGGCAGTTTTGGGCGATTAGGCCATTGTTCTCTTTTGCTTACGCAACAAACTCTTTCTCTCTTTGAAACCTGGGAGTCTCAAGAATTGGTCTTTAAAGTGCATTGGGGATGGAGCCTAGAGTGCCTGCAACTGAAAGCGGGAGGATTGCATCCAGCATCCATGAGGAATCTGAGCCTCCTCTTGACATAGAGGTGCAATGGACACAACCAATCCAATGTCCACAGACAAAAGGTGGCATTGGATTGGGAAAAGTGGACATGGTGGCTAATGGGTATGGGGAATGGCAGGGAGAGACGAGAGGTGGAGGCGTCTTAGGGACTTGGAGCTGCCCTGGATGGTGCTTCAGGGGCAATCACCGGACATTGTAAATCCTCACAGGGCCCACTGGATGGAATGGGGGAGAGTATGGGCCATGATGTGGACCACTGACCATGAGGTGCAGAGGTGCCCAGAGATGTACTTAACAAATGCAATGGATGTGCCATGATGATGGGAGAGAGTGTTGCTGGGGGGGGAGTGGTGGGGTTGGGGTGGTGGGGTTGAATGGGACCTCATATATATATTTTTTAATGTAATATTTTTACAAAATCAATTAAAAAATAAATAAAGAAAAAAGAAAAAATAAATAAAGTGCATTGGGGGGAGTGGATGCGGCTCAAGCAGTTGAGCATCTGCCTCCCACACGGGAGGTCCCGGGTTCGGTTCCAGGTGCCTCCTAAACAACAACAAAAACAAACAAAACAAATGAAAAAACCAACTCAGGGCTGCCGATGTGGCTCAGTGGTTAAGCTCCAGTTTCCCACATACAAGGTCCCAGGTACAATCCCCAGGCCCCATACCTATAAATAAATAGATAGATAGATAGATAGTATATAGATAGATAGATAGCAATCCTTGGTACATCCTAATAATAATAATAATAGCAGCAGGTGTAGCTCAGTGATTTGAATGCCTGCTTCCCATGTTAGAGCTCTCAAGTTCAATACCTGGTGCCTCCTAATAAAAATAAATAAAGTGCATCAGGAGGAAAGAAGCTTGGTATCACTACCACCTTTCGGGGGATGGTTGGAGTAGTACTCATTGATGAGTGTTGCCTAAATTAGTCCCCATTCCATAGGGATTGCATAGTAACGATGTTCCTATTTCTACAATTCCTTCTACATGTATTAGCTAGTAAGTTATTTGAATTACTAAAAGGAGTACAGATTCTTTGCCTGTGAAACCATTTCTTTGTAACCTTTCTATCCACAGTGTGAACATAGATAACCCAGGACTCAGGTGGACAGGGAGACGGAGAAGGTGCCTTAGCTAAAAGGACTCGTGTGGTAACTACACGCCCTTGGTGGCAGCACAAAGGGTCAAGGACAGGTAGGAGGAAGGAGCTAACTTGGCTAAAATATTATGCAATGATACTTGAAAAGGGACATTAGCCTTGGAATTCAAGTGTCACTTGTTCTCACTCAACTCCTGAGTTTCTCAGGTTACTTATTGACCACATTCTTTAAATGACTAGGCCAGTCATACGAATCTGTGCTAGAGTGTCTGATTCCACTTATATGAAATCTCTGGAAGGATCCAATTCATAGAGACAGTAAGTAGATTAGAGGTTCCCAGGGACTGGGAAATTGGGAAGTTATTCCTTAATGGGTCCAGATTTTCTGGTCGGGGTGATGAAAAAGTTTTAATAATGGATTCTGGTGAAGGTAGATAACATTGTGAACATAATTAATATCATTAAAGTGTATGCTAAAAATGGGAGATTTTATTATATATATAGTCACATAATATTATAAAAATACATCATAATTTTTTGTAAAATATTTTTATCATCCACTAAGTACTTCCTCAATAACCACCCTCACCCCCTTGCAAAAAAGAAAAAAAAGAGAAACCACCTCTTTTCACCCTAACAATCCTGTAAGGTAGACAAAACAACCCATTTCTGGAAGAAAACTGAAAAGAATGTTAGTGTGATTAGTGAACCAGGGAATTAAGTGTTTTCTCTCTCAGTGATTCAGAACTACTCTGCTCCATTTTTTTCTTTATTTCTATTTTGAAGTTTAAATGAGAAAATACAGCCAGCTCACTTCAAATGGAAGCGTTTCTCTATCATGCAAAGACATTGGGATCTTTGAATAAGACCAAGGCCTCTCCTTGAAAATGCTGGTCAATGTGCTTAAACCTCATTAAATTAAAATCACGTGGGCCTGCATTAATCAGCCAAAGGGGAGCTGATGCAAAACACCTGAAATCTGTTGGCTTTTATAAAGGGTATCTATTTGGGGAAGAAGCTTAGGGTTACCAGGCCATAAAGCATAAGTTGCTTCCCTCACCAAAGTCTATTTCCACATGTTGGGGAAAGATGGCTGCCGATATCTGCCAGGGTTCAGGCTTCCTGGGTTCCTCTCCTCCTGAGGCTTGTTTCTCTCTGGGATCAGCTGCTCTGCTCTCTCCACAAGGCCAGCTTCAGACTCTCAGGCCAACATCTCTGTCTCTCCCCCTGGGGCTTTGATTCTCTCTGGGCACAGCTGCTCTTCTCTCTCCCGTGTGTTTATTTCCCAGGTTCTAGCTCAAAACTCCAACTCTCTTCTCTCTTGTGTAGTTTTCTCTGGGACTCAACATCCTACTGACATGGCCCAATCAAAGCCCTAATCATAATTTAATCAAGTAAGAGTGGAACCTCAGAATCCAATACAGTCTAATGTACCTAGAGGAACAGATCAATTTACAAACATAATCCAATATCTATTTTTGGAATTCATAAATAATGCCAAGCTGCTACAGGGCCTGTATGAAAAGCTAACATAAGTACTATATTTTGAAATGAAATAAAATATTTTTCAGGGAAAGAGAAGGAATTGAAATGAATTAGTCCATTATTAAGAAAATGCTGGGTAGATACCTGAAAAAAAAAATCCATAACCATGCAATAAATGCATATGACTGCAGATATTCCTAAATGACAAATTTTTTCTTCAATTAAAATTATAGTCTGGGAGCAGATGTAGGTCTAGTGGTAGAGGGCCTGCTTCCCATGTATTAGGTCCGGGTTTGATCCCCAGTACCTTCTAAAGAAAAAGAAAAATAAACAAATAAATATATAAGTCAAAGCATTCATTTTGTTTGGGCAAAATTCTAAAAACATTAATTCTAATCAGTGAGTGAACACAAACATATCCATTTTCCCTGAAATAAATATGAAAGGAATTTTTTTAAAAAACTTTTCAGATAATAAAAAGTTTATCATCCAGGAGCAGAGATCTCTGGGCCAGAGTTTAAAACTGGAAACTAACCAGTTGATATGACTCATTTGTAAGAGACTTTATAGCTATTTACAAAACACTTTTATTATCCACTAAGTACTTAGAGGTTTCTGAAGAATTTCTGAGCTTTGAAGGCCAAGTGAGATGATCAACTCAATGCAAGATTTTTGCAGTCACTTCTATGAATTGGGGGTTCAAAGAGGCCTGTGATATTTTGCATTTTTACCTTCCATACAAATGTCCAAATTGGATGAATGAATCTTGTTGGGTTGGGTCTTTGTAAACTCCCATGCAATAATAGAGCTGGTCTCTTCTCTACTATTACTTTCTCTTGTGCATTAGACCATAATGCCTGCTACATACTTAAAGTAGCAAAGAGATATATCAATACAAAAGAAGTCCTCTGTGACATCACAGAAAGTACTCCTATTACCTAGATTCAAATCTTCCATTAGCTACTTACTAGGAAATTATTCTCTTTATATATTCCTTCATTTAAATATTTCAGCACATCCTCCTCCGTGCTCTGGAAATTTAATATTGCTCAAAATCAAGAACCCTTGCTTCCCTTAGATTTTACATCCCTGCCCCCACAGTGGAGCACCTGTGGAATATAACACCTTCCTGGTATTAAAATGGAATTGCAATCTTTCAAGGTATTCAAGAGAGCAAGATCAGATGTGACCCAGAAAGGCTGCAGATCCTAGCAGAAAGTGAATCAGCGCAGATAAAGTGGAGTCCACACCCAGATGGTGGCGAGAGAAAGCAGGTTTTTTAAAGCTGGCAGAAGGACAGGAAACAGGGTGTCTCCAATCTGCCTTCCCAGAAAAGGCAGGGGTTTTAATGGGTTCTAACAGGGGAGGGGAGAGTAGCTACCATCACAATAGTAAATATACAAAAGGGGAAGTGGATGTGGCTCAAGCATTGGGCTCCGGTCTACCATACAGGAAGGCCAGGATTAGATTCCTAGGGTCTCCTGGTGAAGGCAAGCTGGCCTGCGCCGTGAGCTGGCCGGTGTAGGAGTGCTGACCTGTGCAGGAGTGCTAGCCTGAGTGGAGAGCTGGTGGAGCAAGATGACACAACAAAAAGAGACACAGAGGAGAGAGAATAAGAAACCCAGCAGACCAGGGAACTGAGGTGGTGCAAGAGATTGAGCACTTCTCTGTCACTCCAGAACGTCTCAGGATCGGTTCCCAGTACTGCCTAAAGAGAAGACAAGCAGACACGGAAGAACACACAGTGAATGGGGGGGGGGGGGGGGAATAAATAAAATAAAATAGATCTTTAAAAAGGAAAAGTAAGCATACAAAAGGGCGAGGCTAGTTTTAAAATAGCCATAAACACGGGTAAGGTCAGTCTACTGAGTTTCAGTGATGTCAGGTATTAATTTTGGCTCTTCTGCAATGTACTGAAAAAGTAAGAAAGCATCTCTACAACAATTCAGTAATCATAATCATTTATTAATTCTTATCTCTGGGGTACAGTTTCAGCCTTCATTTTCTCTTTAAAACAAGCTAGGGAAGCAGACTTGGCCCAATGGATAGGGTGTCTGCCTACCACATGGGAGGTCCGTGGTTCAAACCCCGGGCCTCCTTGACCCGCGTGGAGCTGGCCCATGTGCAATGCTGATGCGTGCAAGGAGTGCCCTGCCATGCAGGGGTGTCCCCCGTGTAGGGGAGTGCGCCCCGTAAGGAGAGCCACCCAGCATAAGAGAAAGTGCAACCTGCCCAGGAATGCACTGCACACTTGGAGAGCTGACACAAGATGATGCAACAAAAAGAAACACAGATTCCCGGTGCCACTGATAAGGATAGAAGCAGTCACAGAAGAACACACAGTGAATGGACAGAGAGAGCAGACAACTGGGGGGAGAGGAGAAGGAGAGAGAAATAAATTTAAAAAAATAAAACAACTTAAAGAAAAAAAACAAGCTGGGCACTTTTGTTCATTAACCAAGCATCTAAAGCTATTTTAACTCTAGATTATGGTGGACAGGACTGCCCCAGGCAAGACCTTGGTGTTGGCAGAAACCACGGTGGGGCTGGATTTAAATTGCTGTGGTCCATCAAAGGAATGCACCATAACTTATTTAATCAAATCCCTATGATGTCTATGGACATTTCTATATCCCTCCATATTAAAACCAGTTCTGCAATGAATATCTTTGTACACATGAAACTACACACACTAGCATGTCCATCCGATGATATACCTCTAGACATGGAATTGAGTCAGTGGACAAGTTCATTGTTAACATTGGTACATTCGGCCAAATTGTGCTCTAAAGATGTTTACATTCCAATTTACAGTCCTGGGGCAAGGTTCTAGAATTCCTCTTTCCCCACACCTTCACCAAAGGGGTTTTTAGCCACTTATCAAAAAAGAAAAACAGTATCTTCAGTGTCTCCCTTTCTGATGTGGTGCAAAATCTGAAAGTTGTGCTCCACCATCCATGCTCCTAGCCAACTTTCCCATGATCCCTCTCCTTTAAATAGTTCAGAATATTGAATTTATATATAGATCCGACTGGACTTATTATATAATCGTTATTTTCAACATTTGAACAATCACACTTGCTTGGGACAAAGCTTTCTACTCTCATAAAGCTGCGTTATTTATAACTTTTCATCACGTGCGGCTGCTGCTTTGGTTTCAGAACTGGCAGTGCTACCTCCTCGTAAACCAGTCGTTTTCAACCTTGGCTGTGCAGTGATATTCTGCAAGGAGCTTTAGAAAATGCACACGCCCTGGGCCCCACCCCCCCGGGAGCCGGCTGTGGTCGTGTCCCCCAAACGACAGGCACGGGCAGGCCTGGCACTGTCCCGCCCTGGGGACGGCGCATCCGCCCAGAGGTGGCCCAGCTACCAGCCCTCGGATGATGGGGCCCGGGGCGGTGGCGCATCTGCTCGGAGCTGGCCCCCACCACCAGTCACCAGTGCTCGGATGGGGACCCTGGGGGAAGAATGGGGGAGGTGCACCCGCTCAGAGCCGCCCACTGCACCAGTCACCACTCCTCGGAGGGGGACCCTGGGGCGCTCGGGCCCGGGGAGGCGCGCCGGGTCGGGGGGGGACCTCTCCACCAGCCCTCGCTGGGTCTGGCCGTGAGGCGCGCAAGCGGGGGCAGAGGCCGAGGGGGACAGTCGCGACGGAGCGCCATCAATGGCCGCCGCCCCGCGAAGGTGCCCTTGTGGGGAGGCGCGGGTTGCACAGACCACGCGCCACTCCGGCGTTCCGGGTCGCGCCGGAGGCGTCACCTCCCCCCAGCCGACTAAGGCGCGCTCTCCCCTCCCGCCACCGCGGCGCCTTGGAGACGCCCTAGCAACGCCCAGCCAATCCCCGCGGAGGCCTCAGGGCTGCAGCGGCAGGCCACGCCCCCCGCGCCTCTGAGGGGCGGGTGGGGGGTGTGCAGGCCGCGCCAGCCAATTCGGCGCCGCCGCCTGCGGCCCTGCGCCCGCCCGACGCTCCAGGGTGGGGCGCGGCGGCCGTAAGGCACGGGCGAGCTGTCGTGAGGCGGGTCGCGCGGGGGGGGGGGGGGAGCGCGCCGCCCGCCTCCCGCCGCGGGCTCGGCGGGGTTGTCACTGGGCTTGAGGCGTGGCCGCGGGACAGTTGCGGCTGGCGTCCGGGGGCCAGCATGGCGGGCGCGCTGGTGCGGAAAGCGGCGGACTATGTCCGAAGCAAGGAGTTCCGGGACTACCTTATGAGGTGATGGGGACCTCTGGGCCGGGGGTGGGGTGACAGCGTGGGCGGGAGGCGAGCGGAGCGAGTTCTCGGTCGGCGAGACCCCCTACCACGACCCCTCCCCAGCCCCGGCGGGGGCGGAAGCGCAGCGGGGACCTGCGGGCGCGCCCCCCGCGCCGCCCTCGGTGTCCTCTCCGCAGCGCGTTCGGGTGACCTCTGTCGTTATCCCCTCACGCTGCCTGCCCTGCACTTTCCCCTCGCGCGCGCTGCCTCCCTGTCCCCTCGCGTGTCCGCTCGCGCTGTCCTTCACGGCCGCCCGCCTGTCACCGTGTGACAGCTGCAGCACTGCGCCTCCGGGCGGGAGGCCCTCCGGGTCGCGAGGTCCCGGCGCGTCCTCAGCGGTGCAGGGGGTGGCAGGGGGGCGAGGGTCGCCCCGTCCCCTGGAATTCAGTAACGCGCGCGTTTAGCTGGTGAGCCTCCCGCGCACCTTCTGTTGAGCCCCTCCTCGGTATAACGAAGGATGTGACACTTTCTCCTTTTGAGGACCCTACATGCACCCTAAGCGCGGGAGGGGAATGAAGTAAAAGGAAAAAAAAAGTGTTTGCATGCGACTATTCTGTCGATTAAAAAAAAAAAAAGTGCCCCCAGCGCCTCCGTTTTATTATAGTTGAATTTTCCGTTAACTCAAGTGAGAAACAAAGGTCATTTCAGGGTTGAAAAGCCTGCAGGCACACCTTCTATAATTTAGTTTCACCTCTAATTTTGAGATGCCTGCTTTTATTTCAAAATACTTACTATAAACGTTTTAATGTAACTTTGGAACAGCTTTGTATAAGGAGGAGCATAGTTCTCACTTTCCTGCGTGAGCTTTTAAACCTAGGTAAATGTAGGGCTGCATTTCTTTTCAGTAGTTAGTAGTATGGTAGGGAGGTAAAAGTAACCAAGGAGCTGAAGAGGCATTTGCCCTGTTATAACCAACCAAAGGGTGGGATACTGAGGCATCTTAGTGACCACGAGGTCTCTAAGCCTGGCCACCTCTGAGGATATGTTCTAGTCCTGCCATTAAGGCTAAGGTTATGGCTTTGAATATTACTTTAACTTTTTACTGATATTTTCTTCTTATATGATGAGACTACCTATTGATTAGGCCAATTTATATCATATGATTAAATATAAAGTTGTTTCACATTATCCCTATGAAATATTACCTAACAGTTCTAAAACATAGGGAGAGTTTTAAAATATTTTTTCAAGGAAAAAAGGCTTGCTTTTCTAAATTTTATGTTTTCTTTACTAGAGGGGCTTTAGAGAGC
Organism: Dasypus novemcinctus; assembly: GCF_030445035.2. Classification (NCBI taxonomy): domain Eukaryota; kingdom Metazoa; phylum Chordata; class Mammalia; order Cingulata; family Dasypodidae; genus Dasypus; species Dasypus novemcinctus. The sequence continues at coordinate 27,839,538 of NC_080700.1, read as the reverse complement.
CAGGCTTTCCGTAGGCTGTTTGGGTGTAGAGTCTAACCTTTTCTCCTAAGAGTAACTTCCTGCAGCTTGAGTGTTTTTATGCTTTCTTCCTCTGGTACTAATTTAGTGGAATTACGCTTTGATGAAAAGAGGAAAAGAAGAGGATTGCAGGGCCCAGGAAAGTGGTGCCTGCACGACCCCAGCTAGGGTTCAGGGGGAGGGTTCACAACAAAGGGTCCTGGGCAAATCAGTTCCAGTGGGTTTTTTAGTTAGGTTGTCTATGAAACCGATTTCGTGTTAAAGCCTTACCTCTCTTGTTGTTTTTGGGAAAGTTTAACTGGATAAAAGACATGAAGGTACTTGGAAACTCTAAATCACTGTGCGTATTTATTGTGTCTTTCGGTTTTTGTGAGCAGGATCATTTTAAAAGGTTTACTGTTATGGAAGACGTTAAAATCTTAAGTGTGAGGGATAAAATTCTATACCTTTGACCTGAAATTACTTTTTGGAACCAACCACATAATATGGAGATGTTAGGCTGGCCCTGTTTTCCATGCCATTCTTGGCAGCAGTGGATTATCATGACTGGTGATTGAGGGCCTATTTGAGGTTTGTGGTGAGAGAAAGAATTGCTGCTCCCTCTCCAGCCTGGTCTTGGTTTGGAAGGGAGGGGAGCAGTATGATGAGATGAGAGCCACCTCCAGCTGGAACAGCGACTAACAGCTCCAACCCAGGGTAGAGACTGCCCTGAGCACTGGGAGCTGGCTGAAACCTGCTACTTTCTTCATGGTTCGTCTAAACACTGTTTAGTTTTTCAACATCTTTCTTCTAAAATTCATCTGCACCTTTAAATCTGTCCATATTGAGCTTAGTCTAAATGTTCAGTGGCTTAGGTTCGGCCCAGAACTCCTCAGGATGTCTTGACTCTCCCTCCCGTTATAAACCCAGTAGGGACTGCACCGTGTTCGTACCTCAACAGCCAGAGTGAGGAGAACTGGAGTAGCCCGGGCAGGCAGAGGCGGAAGCTGTGGGCTTCCACCAGCTCCCTGGTTTTCAGGTTTTCCCACTTAGCAGGTGAAGCAATGGAAACAAAGAAAGGTTGTGTTTATTTCCACAAGGTCACACAGCTTAGAAATTGGCAAAACAGGGTCACTGCCTCAATAGAGAGCCTGAATCCCAGAAGTCCTTCCAGGTATAGTTGCTCAGAGTTTTGGGGGCAATTTGGTGTTGGAACTCTCACAGGAAACGTTTGTTTAACCTTTTTCCTTCCCCTAAGGAGAAACCTTTCTACTTAAAATTTACCAGAGGACAGTTTTTCCTACTTCTTGCACACAGCCCCTGCATTCCTTCAGTAAAAGAGAATAAAGCATAAAGAAAATTTCATTATTGCTTGTTCCAGGCAGAACCGAGGTTCTCTACTTGCCTTTTCTAATTTCATCAATAAACTCGTTCTACATACTTTGCATTCTCTTACCAATTAAAGATTGCCTGCATTCTTTTTACGGCCTACCCAAGGGTCATAGAGGTTTTCAAAACTAAAGCTGTTCTAGATTTTTTTAAAAATTATTTTTATAACAAATCATAGTTGAGTTTTAAACAAAATTTAAATCATATATTTCACACGGATTACAAAGTTCTTTCAGTTACAGTCTGAATAAGATTGAAATATGCTTTTCTTCTTACTAATGAATTCCAAGTGTATTTTAAAATGTTATTTTTCAACAAGAGCCAGGAGTTAAGATAACAGGTTCTCCCTTAGGAGACCTAAGAACCAAACGCAATGTTTGTGTGAACCTTGATTGGATCTGGCACAGGGGAAAAAACAGCTGTAAAAGATACTACTGGAACAACTGAGGACATTTAAAATATGGTCTCTGTTAAATAATATTAAGTATTTTGTCCGATTTGATGGTGGTACTGTTAAATCTAGTTAATGAGTGTAATGGTTCTTTTAGATTCTGGTTGGAATCCTTGTCCTTTTGCTTTCTAGCTGTGTGGGCTAATGCAAATTACTTAACTCTGGTGCTTTGGTAGCTGTTAATAGCATTATTGTTATTACTAGGGCATATTTAAACACCCTGGGTTTCTGGAACTCTATTCTTGGTTCCTTCCATCTCTCCTCCCACTATTTCTTCTTAATTCCCTTTAATGAGGATCTTTTTCAAGGACTTCCTGGATCTCAATTCTCTTAAGGAATTCTTCACATATCTGATTGACAAAGTAAAAGAAGATAGCTATTTTTTTTATCTTCCTCCTCTTTTATTCTCCCTCCTAGATTTTTGGTTAAGAAGAATAAATGAGTGATATGTATATCTTCAAAAAAATACAATTTACAAAAATTTTGGGCGGGGAGTGGGGTATATGGGAACTTCTTATGTTTTTTCATGTAACATTCTTTGTGATCTATTAACTTTAAACAGTGTAAAAAAATAATGAGAATGAGCAAATAAGATTTTAGGTAGGACATATTGTTTAATGATTCAGTCTAGAGATTCTCTCCCCTTCTTATTTTCAGATTTGCATATTGGAGTTTTAACCTTATGGTTTCTATTTGAATGTCTGTGCAAAGGATCCTTTCTTAAGGAGAACCTAGATCTTCTAGGAGAACCTAGACCTACTCTTAAATAAACCTAGTTTTAAAGTTTGTTAATCTCTTAGCACATTTTCAAAGAGAATTCTCAAGTTACTAGGTATTCTGTTAATTTTAACTTCTCAGTTTTCAGGAGAGCTTTACTAGTTTAACTACACTTATTACCCATTTAGTGCTTGCAGTGGAATTGTCAGAGACTAGGACCGGAAGGGTATCGGGAATGGAACAAAGAGAAGCAGGGATTAGGGGATCTATGAGTCACGACTCAGCAGACAAATTCATTGCCTCAGAGGGGCTTCTGTATATACCCCAGCATACGTGCAAACAAGCAGCTACATATAGTTAACCGTTAATATTACCTGTAACCTATGGAATTCAATCAAATATTATTTCAAGTTACCCATCCATCCTAAGGAACTAAAAGATCTTAGAGTACAAACTCTAGATGTTTTATATAACTACCAAGTAAATATGTTCATTATTCTTGTAGCCCATGACAACTTTGTCCTGCTTTCCCAACACTCCCACCTGCTGAACTTCTTACATTGCACGCGTTACCAGGGAAACAGCATGTCTTTCCATATGAGATCATTATGTCTTTGTTTCCAACATGGAATAACTGAATCTATTACAAATTTAAAGAATATTAGAGTTGGAACAGACTTGAGAAATCCAGTAGCCCAACCTTTCACTTGCCACTTGAGAAAACTGATATCTAGGCCAAGCAGAAAACTTGAGACCTTCTGTACAGCAAACTTGTGAAGTCAACAGCAGAAACATCAATTTAGAATTTAAAGGAAAATAGTAATGCACAGAAATGGTTGTGAAAAAGAGTAAGGTTTTATGTACTTTTTTTCCATCACCTTTTCTTGCATATGTCTCCCTACTCTCTGTCATACTTCTTCCCATACTCTGCCTTAGGTCTCTTTGTTTATCTCCTTGACTTATGATTGACCTACAAATGAAGTTGAAATTGTTGAAGCAGGACTGGGAATAAGAATCTCTTGAAATCTGGACAGTCAAATCTCCAAAGGTCTTTCCCATCATCCAGTTTTGTTTTGGCCAGCTAAATAAAGCTGAACATCACTCATCCTAAGTGTCAACCCTCTCTGTCATTTTAACATGAACTGAAAAATGAGGTAAAACTTGGCAAGAATAAATAATGCAGGTGAGCATTTTCAGCCTACCGTAGAATTGCATTATAGAATATTCCAAAATCTTATTCCATTTTAAGTAATGTTATAAATTGACTATGCTAGGTTGTCAGCTTGATTCTTTCAGTACTCTGTAAGCAAGTTATAAATTACCTAATTACTCTCAGTACTTTCAGAGGAAGTGACATAATTAAAGAAGGCTAACAATTAGTGATAGTACCTTTAGGAAAATAAACTGAGATTGACAGTGCCCAGGACACATTAAAGAAATAAAAGCGAGCTTAGCAGAACCTGATCCAATCAATCACTCTTCCAAATTAAGGTGAAAACAAAGATAAAGTTTTCTTCTGCAGTAGTTGTTCTCCTTACACCACTTCATCACACTTTTAATTGAAGTGTTTTTTAATAGAAGCAGTGATTAGAGTGGTAGTGCGAGTGTTTCCCAATGCACACACTGAACAGTAATAGTAGATAATTCTTTTAACTCTCCAAAGGAAAGATAAATAAATGCCATTTATGCCTGGAATGTCTCTCAGCCTTGGAATCCTCCATTCATTCCTTTTTTCTAATTCTTGTTTTCCTATCTATAACTAACATACTATCTCTTTTCTAAAACAAATCAATTTTATTGGTACATATTAATAAAGCATGTAGTTCATTCAAAATGTATGATCAAAGGTATTTGGTATAATCACATAGTTGTGCATTCATCCCTTTAGTCATTAGAACATTTTCTTTATTTCAATAATAATAAAACAAACAAGAAAATTCTTCACCCTTCAGTCTCTTTCTGATTGCACTGCTGTACATAACTACTATTTCTGACTATTGCAAAATTATTTATCAAGCAGTTTTATTGAGATATATTTACATGCCATACGGTCTATCCAAAGAGTAAATCAGTGGTTTTTAGTATAATCACAATGTTATACATTCATCAACACAAAACAAAATTTAGAACAATTTCATTACTCCAAAAAGAAAAACTCCATACCACTTAGCATTCTTTCCCCAGCCCTACATAACCCCTAATCTAATTTTCATCTTTATAAATTGATTTATATTTACATTTTATACAAATGGAATCATACAACATGTAGTACTTTGTGTCTAATTTCTTTCACTTAGCATAATAGGTTTTTTGGTCTGATATTAACATTTTATATTAACATACATTTGTTCAGCTTGAAAGAAAAACAGCCTTATATATGCAGTTTTACCCAAATTTTACTTCACATGTGATTTTACTATGATATACAGTTCCATGTTACATTTTTTAGTTTTCCTTTTAATAATACACATGACCTTAGACTTTCCCTTTCAACTACTTTCATATTTGCATAATAGTACTACTAGTTATAAGTATTATATTGAGCTTTCCACCTTTTCTATTCATCTCCAAAGATTAATGCACTTCCTTTTTGTCAATTCTGCACAAGTTAACCCCCAGTTTTCCATTCTCTGAACTCATTCTATTTTCAGGTGACCCATATTCAAGTTAGTAACTCCAGGAGATTATACAATATATTTAGTTCATAGTAGCGCAGTCATACAGTATTTGTCCTTTTGTGCCTGGCTTGCTTCACTCAACATAATGTCCTCTAGGTTCATCCATGTCGTCATATGCTTCATGACTTCATTTCTTCTTACAGCTGCATAATATTCCATTGTGTGAATACACCACAGTTTGTTTATCCATTCATCAGTTGATGGACATGTGGATTGTTTCCAACTTTTGGCAATCGTGAATTATGTCCCTATGAACACCACTCTGCAGATGTCTGCTCGTGTCACTGCTCTCAGTTCTTCTGGGTATATGCCCAGGAGTGGTATTGCAGGGTCACGTGGTAACTCTATTCAACTTCTTTAGGAACTGTTAAACGGTCCTCTACAGTGGCTATACCAGTCTACATTCCCATCAACAGTGAATAAGTGTTCCTATCTCTCCACATCCTCTCCAACACTTGTAGTTTTCTGTCTTTTTAATAGTCACCATTCTGATACGTGTGAAGTGATATCTAATTGTAGTTTTGATTTGCATTTCCCTCATCACTAGTGATGTTGAACATTTTTTCTTTTTCTTTTTTTTTTGTCATTTGTATTTCTTCTTTGGACAAATGTCTATTCAAGTGTTTCGTCCATTTTTTTAACTGGGTCATTTGTCTTTTTATTTTTGCATTGTAGCATCTCTTTATATATCATGGATATTGGACAGATTTATTTATTTATTCCCCCCCCCCCCCCCCCCCCCCCGTGTCTGTTCTCTGTGTCTATTTGCTGCGTCTTGTTTCTTTGTCCGCTTCTGTTGTCCTCAGCGGCACGGGAAGTGTGGGCGGCGCCATTCCTGGGCAGGCTGCACTTTCTTTCACGCTGAGCAGCTCTCCTTACGGGTGCACTCTTTGCGCGTGGGGCTCCCCTACGTGGGGGACACCCCTGTGTGGGGTGGCACTCCTTGCGCGCATCAGCACTGCGCATGGGCCAGCTCCACACGGGTCAAGGAGGCCCGGGGTTTGAACCGCGGACCTCCCATGTGGTAGACGGATGCCCTAACCACTGGGCCAAGTCCGTTTCCCACATACTCACTTTTAAATTGCATTTCTGGAACTGCTAAATCTTGAAGTACAACTCCCTAATTAGAAATATTAATTATATGTCTCAGGTTCTGATTATATATGTCTGTAGCCTTCATCTGGTAGACCTCCACTGATGCATTACCAGGTAAAGGTGATGGAAATAAAGCAAGGTGTTGCTTAGGCACACCAAATTAGAAGAAAGGGAAAATGTGGCATGCTCTTTTGCCCAGAGCAGTACCTCTTTGTTTTGTGTAGAATGATATGAAATCCTACACCTTTTTTGAGAGGTTGGGGGAAGAGTCTGGCAATAAACCTATAGTCATTGTGGCCAAAACTTTGTCACTTTTTTGTCAGTATTGAATCAGGCCATTATTTGAATGTTCATGTATATAAAAAGCTATTTTAAGTTACAGTAAAGCAACAATTATGTATAGGATGAATCTTCTTTTAAGCATTTTATCACTTAAAATAGCTATTTTAAATTTTCCTTCATAACTCTAATCAGTTTATATTGGTGAACTATCTGAAAAAAACCCGTATTAGCACTCAAAAGCTTTATTTCAAATAACTTACCAGGTAATAATTAATGTTAAATTTTAAGAAGCTATTCCTGAAAGCTTTAAGAAAAAAGTCATCATTCATTGCCAGACTTGTGAAAAGGGTATTAAATCTTTGATCATAAAACTTTTCATTAAATGCTGGTGTATGTTACAGATTGAATCATGTCCCCTGCAAAGGCAAATTCAAGTCCTAAGCCCTGGTCCAGTGGGTGTGGATTCCTTTGTAATTAGAATCTTTCAAGATGTTAGTTAGAATGAGGCCAAACTGAATCAGGCTAGGCCTTCATCCAATGACTGGAGTCCCTATAAGCAGAGGAAATTTGGGTGCAGTCAGGAGGAGACATCCATTCATACGACAGAGGCAGAGGCTGAATTATGGGTTGCCGGCAGCCCGCCACCAGAACACTGAGGACCTCACAGAAAGCAGGATCCTGCCAACACCTTGATTTTGGACTTCGAGCCTCCAAACTGTGAGGCGATAAATTCCTTTTATTTAAGCCAACTAGTCTGTGGTACTGTATTACAGTAGCCCTGGCACAAACTAAGACATTGTTTGAAATAATTATCATAGGAGATGTTTTCACCTCCTTGTTTAATATATGTTGAGTGGCCACTTTCATGCTTTAAGATTTCCTTCTAAAACCCAAAGATGCTCTGTTTAAGTTTTTTGATGTCCTGAGCTTTTTTCATGCTTTCTAGGATCTCAGACTGTTTTAGGTCCTGGCTCCTGAGAGTTAAGAAAAAGACCAGGAGGATCCTTAAAAAAAGACATGTTCTTTTATTCCTGGCTAAATGCACAGTTACGTGAGGAAGTAAGAGAAGGACAGAAAGAAAGGCCAGCTCCCCTCTGCCGTAGCTACCAGAGTCACACAGTTCCCAAGCTACTTTATGTACTTTCCTCTTGTCTCCTGCTGAGTGAACAAGCTGGTCTGGATCCTACACAGCAGCTACATCCTAAGGCACTCCTTTTATATTTCAGAAGGCATTGTTTAATACAATTTCATCAGTTGTTTTTTTTTTTTTAATTTTTAAAAAAATTTTAGGAGGTACAGGAGATTGCACCCAGGAATTCATGTCTCATACATGGGAAGCAAGCACTCAACCACTGAGCTACACCCACTCCCCTTCATCAGTTCTAATAAACAGAACAATTCATTCTCATTTAGGAAGATAACAGTTTTTTTTCTCCTCATAAAAATCCAGGCCATAAGCGATCTCATGGAAACCATTAGCAATATGTTTTTTTAATCTTCATGGAAATAAAACCAGTAAAGGCAACATTCCAAACAAAGAAAAAATTGAGGACATTTTGTGCACAGTTTTACATGACTGCCCTCACATTGCAGTTGTGTGTTGCATGTGATTTTCCTTTGGTTCAGATACTAATATACTCCTGGAGGTTCAACACCAACAACGCTTTTCAGATTTTTTTGACTCAGAAGTTGGTTCATGTATGCCATGTACCCATCACTCTTTCAGATGCAGATTAACATTGATATTTGAAATGAAAAAGATTGGAGTTGACCTTCATTTTGTCTCCTGAACATAGTTGGTATTCTATAACTCTCTCCCAGATATCTCAGCTCACAAAGCCTTTAATTTCTCCTGCTCATCAAACAAAAACACATACCTTAGAAACAGCTAATGTTATTGACTATTTGTTTGCTTTATACCAGATACTATGCTGAATGTCACACATGGATTATATAGTTTAATCCTCACAATAATGCTTTGAGTTATATAGATAAGGAACTGGGACCTGGAATCTCTTATATGTTTCTTTCCTTTCTTTTTTCTCAGCCTAAATTTCCTTCTCTCTCCTATGACCATTAACCATCTGGTTTTCTTCCACCATTTCTGGCTCCATGCCAAATGACTTCCAGTTCACGTATACAAATTCTCTTTGTAGGCCCGTATAAGGAAATAAATCATAAAGTAGAATTTCAGATAAGAGAACTTTTGATATTAAAGAAGTGCTTTCAGCTTTAGATCCCTCGTAGATGCAGTTATCATATTTCTTAAAGTCCAGAAATATGATCTAATGGCACAAATTATTTGAAAATGGAACTATAATAGAAAAATCTGGAATATGCATACATAAAATTACACAGATTCATTGTACTCAGAGTAAAATAATGGGAAACACAGATAGGGAGCATGGGCTGGCAGAGATAGAACTTTTATAATTACCCTTTTAAGGTTATTGACAGTACTCATATAACGTGAATACAATTATTACTAATCTCTCACTATTATCTGTAAATATAAGGCAATATTTTTATAAAGAATGTAATTTCATGATATTATACCATAACTCAAACCGTTGGTGAATTTCATTTTCATTCTCAACTAAGCATGAATTCTTACTAATGATTTGTGCTTAATGATTTCACAGACACATATCTTGCATAGTTATTTACATAACTTGCATAAACTTGCCTGTTTTTCTTTTAGGAGAACTTTACAAATTAATGTAAATTGAGGGACATAATAAAATGTATAGAATCTGAAAGACTTTGCATAATAATTGAACTGAGCCAAATATAATCCATTATTTCTTGAATAATGATTTTCTTCCAAAACTGCCACTGTCCTGAACTTTCCTTTCTCAGGAGAGCAAAATAGCAGTTAGACAAAAGCAGATTGTTTGCCAGCATTCCCCAAACACATACTTTAACATAAATATTTCGAGCCTACCTACATTTTCAAGAAATAGCTCATTTCTTTTTTCTCCCCCAGAGAAAAATCCTAGTAGTACAGAAAACCAGTTTTGTTTTGTTTTGTTTTTTAATTCTCTTTTTTCAGTTTGGGACAAACTGACATAGAATTGAGGGGCAAGGATGTTTAGAATGACTTTATTTTCAGATTGTTTTGCAATCATTTTGAAAAAGCCTTTTTTATTTCTGGGATCATGTTCTTGGAGGACTTTTAGACAAAGTAATTCTTCCCTGTTTTCATATCTTGTAAATCTATAGTAAAGTCTCCTGTTGTAAGATAGGGAAGTGTTTGAGCTATTGTTGGATTTAAAGAGAGTGTCCTGAATTGAAAATGAAAACTAAATTATTTCCCAACTGAAATTTTAAATTTTAATTATCATGTCAAATATTTTAAAATGTGTCCTTGATGATTTATTGTTACACAAAAGGCATGTGTTCAGATCCCGAGCAAAGATGTTTTAATTAGAGTCACTGTAGGTGACTGTTCTAGCTAGATTATGTTGTCTGATCTTGTAAGGTACTTGATCCCTCTCAGCTATGAAGCACAGTGCTAAATTTGCAATTGATGTGAAATACAATTTTGTTGTAATTTATTAGACAGGTTCTATCTGTGGCTTTAGATATTTCACAGTAGAGCTATCTGAAGTATCTGATTAGCAATGACAACAAATATTTTCATGCTATAAATTAGAACCTCCGTGGCCTCTAAATTGAAACAACATATGGACTTGCATATGTTTATAAAGGACTATGTTGTTTAATTTCAATAACTCTTTCACCAGCTATAACTTCATGAATTTGCTTTAACAGAATAATCTGTGATTAAACTATATTCTGGCAACAGAAATTGCCATTTCAGAAACAAAAGTAATTCACTATAAAACTTTTTTTTTTTTTTTTTTTTGAGGTACCCAGGCTAAGGATTGAATGCGGGGCCTCATATGTGGGAAGCCTGTGCTCAACCACCCAAGTTGGCTTTTTCATTTGTTTGCTTTCTGTGTGTTTTTGTTTTTAGGAGACACCAGGGACAAAACCCAGGACCTTCCATGTGGGAAGCAGGTGCTGAGCTGAGCCATATCTGCTCCCCAAAACTTGATGAATTTCCCCCCGCCCCCCAAGATGGCTCTCTTTTCTGTCTGCTTATTGTCTCTGCTTATTGTATCCACTTGTCCGCTCTTTGCTCATATTCTTTTTTAGGAGTCACCAGGAACCAAACCCAGGGCCTCCTGTGAGGGAGGTTGGTGCCCAGTCATTTGAGCCACATCTGCTCCCTGCTCGCTCATTGTGTCTGCTCATTGCTTCAGCTCATTGCATCAGCTTGTGTTCTTTAGGAGGCACTGGAAACTGGTCTCTCCCCCATATGGGAGGCGGGCACCCAACTGCTTGAGCCACATCCACTCCCCCTTGATGTATTTTTAATAATATCAAATTCAACATTCAGGAAAACAGTTCTCTTAACATTGAAAGTGTTAACTATTCATTCATTCAGCAAATATTTTTTGAATGCCTTATATGTGCCAAGCACCATTTTAGTTTAGAGTTTCAATAATGAACAAGTATAAAAATACATGCCTTTATGGAATGTGCATTCTGGTGAAAACATGTTAAAAAGTTGAAATGGAAAGTTTTTTGCTAATAGAATTCTGCAGCATTGCATGTCTTTCCAATTTGTTATTTTAAAAGAAATGGTTTTCTTCTAAGGTGGTGCTGTCCAGATTGAGAGCCACTAGCCACATGTGGCCATTGAGCCCTTGAAATGTGTCTAGTCCACTTCAAGATGTGCTGTGAGTGAAAAGCACATAACAGATTTCAAAGAATTAGTACAAAAAAACCTGTAAAATATCAGATTAATAATTTTTATTGATGATATGTTGAAATTAAAATACTTTGGATATATTAGGATACATAAACTATTACTAAAATTAATTTCTCTTGTTTCTTTTTGACTGCTCTGCTCTAAGGATTAGCTTGTTTTTAATAGAATTAAGATTTAATTTCATTAGGTCAAGGTTATTAGAAATGTTACTAGATCTCAAAAAAAAAAAAGTGTATGCTGCTAACATTGCAGTTCTGTTACTGAAACTTGAATACATATGTGAGGTTGAAGTAACCTAGTAGAGAACCAAAATCTTTGAAAGCATCTGATCTTTTATTATTGTTATTTTTTCCATGTTCCCCTGTCCGAACTTCGGCGACTCCTCACAAAATAGTACGGTAAGAAAATTGTTTCTACTTCATTTCAAGTGTTTGCAAACTTTCTTTGCTAATAAGCAAAGTTATGGACACCAGACCTGACTTCCTTTGCTTGAGGTAGCATAACTAACCACTGTGGCTGGTGAGTTATGGGTTAAGTGTGCTCCCATTTTCTCCTTTGTTACCCTTGGTCCTTGCTGTCTGTTAACTTTTGTGCAGGACCAGTGCATCTTTGGTTGCTTTCTCTACTCCTGTTTTTACAAAGGAGCATATAGTGACTTCATTTATACCAGTCATTGTTGAACCTGACAGCAGATGGAAAGAGAGAGAAAAGGTGAGTCAAAGAGAAAGAAAGGAAAAAGAAAAGGTGAGAGATGATTTCTGTCCTAAGGGTTGATCCCTGTCTCGTGGCTTAATTTCCAAACTAGACTAGGTCATAATGCTGCTATTTGAACTTTCTATTAGCCACAATATCCTTAAGAATTAAAACGGAATAAAATTATTTTTCCTATTTAATCCAAACTATGTTAATTTTCTCTTTTCAAATATTAATCATGAAATTCCTTATTTTTTCCCAGAAACTGACTAATAAATATCTGACAGAGCATAAATCAAACTTGTATTTCAAAAATTAGAAGAGAGAACTAGAATATTGTACTAAATAGAAAGTATGCATTATAAACTTTCCTAAGTTAGATATTTTAGGAAAACTAGTATTTCTTTTTTTAAGAAATATATTTTAAGTATAGTTCAGTGCTTATGATCATCAGTGTGTATGTGTGTGTATATATATATAGTTCTTAACTTGAAGAACTCTGCCTCATGTAACCTTTACACTCATCACACTATACCATCATTTCACCAAACCTCCCCAGGGCTACTTGTTTCAGGATTTCTTATGCCATGGTCTTGTACTACCTTACCTTAGCCCTAACTGTGAGAGAAGGCACATTTATACCTGATCATAGATAAACCAGTGTTGATATGCCGCTCTAAGTAACTCTTCAGGCTCTGTTACAGCCCTAAGAATCTATGCATGATAAAGTAGACATCAAGATCACCATACAGTGCAGAGCAGGGGAAAGAGATGAAAATACAGCCAAGTGGAGAAAGGCCTGGTTAAAAAAGAAGAAAAGGAAGATCACTGTGGAACAATAGAAAGTTGAAAGATGAAGTGACACCAAATAAAAGACAGGTAGGGAAAGAAGTAGGTAAGGGAGAGATATATATTCTCCTATATCAAAAGTCTGGTGAATAAGGAATAAAGATAGCTACCTCACCTCCCATCTAAATATAAGAAAAAAATGAAGTTTCAACAAAGAGTATCTTATTCAGATAATATCCACTATTATCTGTGTAAAAGTACATACCATTATGGCCTTCTAAGAGCACTGATTTAAAAATATGTGCCTCATGTCTTAACATTTAAGCATATTTCTATAAGCATGTCAAAATATTTTTATACCACTTTCAATAATGGATAGAACATCTAGACAGAAGATCAATAAGGAAACAGAAGACTTGACGAGTATTATAAACCAACTAGACCTAACAGACATATAAGAACACACCAGGCAACAACCACAGAAGATATATTCTCAAGTGTACATGTATCATTTTCCTGGATAAATCATGTGTTAGATCACAAAACAAGTCTCAACAAGTTTTAAAATATTAATACACAGAGCGTATTCTTCAACAACAATGGAATGAGTTAGAAATCAATAAAAAAAGGAAAACTGGAAAACTGACAAACGGGAAATTAAGTAACACAATCTTAAACAACCAGTGGGTCAAAGAAGAAATCACGTGGGAAATTAGAAATTCTTAGAGACAGAGGAAGATGAAAATACAATATACGAAAAATTATGGGATTCCACAAAGGCACTACTCAGAGGGAAATTTATTGCTGTACATGCCTACATTAAAAAAGAAGCAAGATCTCAATTCAATAACCTAACTTCCCATCTTGAGGAACTAGAAAAAGGGCAGCCAAAACCTAAAGCTGGCAGAAGGTAGGAAATACCATTAGATAAATGAAATAAAGAAGAGAAAAACAAAAGACAACAAAACCAAAAGTTTATTTGGAAAGATCAATAAAGATGACAAACCTTTAGCTAAACTAACAACAGCAACAAAAAGACCCAAATAACCAAAAGGGGAAATGAAAGTGGGGACATTAATGCTGATGTTACAGATATTAAAAAGGTTATAAGAGCATATTATGAACAAGTGAACACCAACAAATTAAATAATCTAGATGAAATGGAAAAAAAATCCTAAAAGCATAAAAAGAGGGCTTTACAGAGCTATAGGGCTTTACAGACCTATAACAAGAGATTGAATCAGTAATTAAAAAACCTCCTTATAGTGAAGGATCAGAAGGCTTCACTGGTGAATTTTGCCGCACATTCAAAGAAGAATTAACACCAGTCCTTCTCTCAGTTCTTTTAAAATATTTAGGAGAATTGTGTGATTATCACTAATTAATTGTCTTAAATCTTGTGTTTCTTCAGGATATTTGGTTTGTTCCTTTGGCTGGGCCATCTCTTCCTGTTTCCTAGTATGGCTTGTAATTATTTGCTGATGTCTAGGCATCTGGATATGTTGGTGAATTTACTCTCGTGGCCAATTTATCTCTCTTGCCTATTGTTTTTTTCTCCCCCACAGCTCTTCTTTGATATTTGGTTCAACTTGTTCTAAGTCTTTAAAATTGCCAGCTTACATTATCAGAATCAGGCCAGAGACTCATTAATGGGACACAAATTTTCTCCCAGGCATTAGGAATCAGAGAGAACCAAAAGCACTTGGTTTTCCATGCCCTTTCCACATCAGCAGCACATGGCACTCACTATCGCACATTCCACAGTGGTGTTTCAGTCTTGGCTTTCCTGTGTTTTGGTCTGGCCAGAGCCAAGATTCAAAGTAGGTTTTGCTGGCCGAATTCACTGAAGAAAAGCCCCATGATTCCCCTCCCTTTTCCTTTGTAACTGCTGACAGGGAGGAAGACGGCTGTCAGCTGCAATGAGCCAGGGTTTTACCCCAGCCTAATATCTTGGGGATGGCTCCCCTCCCAGCCGCTGCAGGTGTTTGGTAATTCACATTTGTTGCTTCAGGTTGTTTATCTATTTGTCTCTCACCTTCCTGGGAGTTGTGTAGCATTGTCCTGGTCTGACCCCCAAAGCAGGTCCTTTGGACAGCTTTTGGCTCTTTGTCTGTTGTTTTTATGAGAGTTGAGTCCCTCCTGCCTAGTCTGATGCCATCTTCAACACCACTCCTCAAATTCTTCCTAAAATTTGAAGCAAAGGGGACACTTCCTGACTCATTCATTTCCCTGATCTCAAAGCCAGAAAAGGCAGCAGAAGAAAATAACAGACCAGTTTCCCTTATGAACATAGATGTAAAAATCCTCAACAAAATACTGGCAAATCTAATTCAAAGGCATATTAAAAGGATTATTCACCAACTGAGATTTATCCCAGGAATGCCAAGGTAGTTCAATATAAGAAAAAAAATTAACAAAGTATAATACACCACATTAATAGAATGAAGGGAAGAAACCACATGATCATCTCAATTGATGCAGAAAAAGCACTTGACTGATACCCATTAGAATGGCTACTGTTTAAAAAATGGAAAGTAATAGGTGCTGGCTAGGTAGCAGAGAAATAGGAGCCCTTGTATCTTGTGGGAATGTAAAAAGATACTGCCACTATAGAAAAGGTTGGGGGTTCCACAGAAAATTAAACATAGAATTACCATATGACCAGCAATAGCACTTCTAGTTATATACCTAAAAGAATTGCAAACAGGAACTAAAACAGATACTTGTACACCTATGTTCATAGCAGCATTATTTACCATAGTCAAAAAGTGGAACCCACCCAAGTGACTGCCAGCAGATAAATGTACAGATTAAGTGTGCTGTATGCATACATACAGCATATTATTTAGCCATAGAAAGGAATGAAGTCCTGATACATGCTACAACGTGGATGAACTTTGATAATATTACACTGAGTGAAATAAGCTAGGCAAAAAAGGACATATTGTATGATGCCACTTAAATGAAATATGTAGAACAAATAAATTCATGATGAGAACAAGTAGGTTACAGTTTGTCACAGGCCAGGGGGGTGATGGTGGGAGTTATTGCCTAATGGACACAGAACTTGTTTGAGATGATAAAAAAAGTAGGGTAGTGGATGATAGTAATAGTAATTGTGAATGCAATTAATACCACTGAATTGTACACCTGAAAGGGATTAAAATGGGAAATTTTAGATCGAACACGTTACTACAATTAAAAATTTTTTAATGTGTTGATAATGAGTGGGGATGATGGTAGTATGACATTGTAAATGTAATTGATACCGCTGAATTGCACACTTAAAAATGGTTAAGGTGGCAGTTTTAATTAAATAAAATTTAAGTTTTATTTAATGTTTATATCATGCCAAATGTAATTCACATTTATTTTTCTTATATTTCCCTTGGCTTACCCTTCTAATGGAATTTTTGGATCCTAATTGCTAGTCAATAATAGAAAATCAAGATTTAGAAACAAATTATACAATCTGAATTTACCTAAACGCTGTGGTAGGCAGAAGGCAAGAGAGGGCCATTTTCAACATTTAATGCTCTGATTACTAAAAAGGGCATTTAGCCAACAATATGTGATTTCTTTAAGATTTTGAAGGATTATTTGCTATTTCTATATTAACAAGACAACTTTTATCTTTAAGGAACAAAAAGCCACGGGACTTATTTCATTTCAGCCTCAGAAATCACTATGGGTCTTTTAAAATATGGGCAACTTAATTTGGTGCTCCTGGACAGCTAGAGTTGTAGAATGAAAAACTATTAGTCCTTTTTTTCCCCATAGTAAGTTGTTACTACTTTTGGTATTACTTTAATTTTCTAATCTTAATTTTTTCGTTTCTTGGGTCCTAGATGTAGATTTCCCAGTCCTCTGATCTCAATATAACTCATATAAACTGAAAAACAATTTCTTACCCTAAGTCCTTTCTTTCTTCACAAACGTTGTCCAATTTAGATTTTGCATTTTAAGAGATATTGATAAATACCTTAATGAAATTTAAAAAAATAAAAAAGGTTGGACAGATTTAAACATTACATTATAGAAAACAGTTCTAACAAGGTTTATGTTTTAGCAAAAGTGAATTAAGTAAGAAGTTAATCTCATTTTAACTTCTCTAAATGGGTCAGAGATTTATTAGATGTAATCTTAAATTGTTAGGGACCACAGTAAACTGCCAAATCCTTTCTAGTTTTGGATTTACCCACCATGAAAGAACTACTGATTCATATGCAAATACTTGAAAAATTAGATGTTTATATGTTAAACATCGATATGTTAACGTGGTAAATCTGGCAAGATTTTTCACAAGTTGCACATTACTGCTAAAGTTAGTTAAATTACATCTGTTCATGATTCTACCCTAACTTTTTCCTCTCTTTCTTCTTTTCTTCTTTTTTTTTTATATAGCACTTTTGGGGACCAGTAGCCAACTGGGGTCTTCCCATTGCTGCCATCAATGACATGAATAAGTCTCCCGAAATTATCAGTGGTCGGATGACATTTGGTAAGGATGTAGATTTGAATAATTGGGAAGAAAAGGAATAGAGGATCGGATTTTATTTTGTAAAGATGATGGCACAACTAAATTATTAGACTTAGTTCTTTAAATTAGACAGTTGCTTGATTGTATTTCATTGTCATTTTTGCTACATCAGTACAGTTTGATATTGAATAGTGATTAAGATGAATTTCACTTATTTTTCACAGTATGTATAAAAGATTAATGATTAACTTTCATTGACTAACCTAATCAATGCATTTGGGGAAAGGTTCACTTTTCTTGAAACATAATATAGCTCCTGCTTACATTTCAAGTGTGTAGCACCATATTCTACAGTCACTATTAGAAAGTAACATAAAAGAATGATACTGAGAAATGTTACCCTCTATGTGATGAAGAAACATGATTAATTTGAAATATTTATTTAAGATAAGTATTGCTATATCATTTGCCTTTCAGATTTATTAAAACGAAATTGAAGAATGTGTTGTCTTAATCATTCTATTTAGCCAATCTAAGAGATTTTTATTGTGAGCTTAATTGGAAAAAAATATCATTAAGTTTTCTTGAAACCCTGAAATCTGAATATAAAACTATTGTTGAGGGGATAAAAGCAATTCTTTCAGATAATGGATTATAAGCAATTCTAGAGGACAGAAAATATGGCTAGAACTAATTTCAGCCTCCTCTTACAATTATTTTCCTAAAATGTTTAATAAATAACAAAAATGCCTAACAGAGTAGAATATTTCATGAGCTTCCCATTCATGGGGCCATTTAAGCACAATAACTTCTATCATTTGTCAAGAATTTTTAAGAGAAGAGCTTCTTTATTTTTTTAACTTTTATTTTAGTAATATAAAACTCTAAAGTTTTCCATTTTAACCACTTTCAAGTGTACAACTCAGTGATATTAATTACATTCAAAATACACACTACATTTGCCACTATCCGTTACGCCAACTTTTTCATCACCACAGAGACGCAGTAAGCAACAGCTTTCCCTTTTCCCTCACCTTCCAATCCCTGGTAACCTGTGATCTACCATCTGTCTCTATGAAATTTGCTTATTCTCAGTATTTCATATAAGCAAGATCATACAATATTTGGCTCTTTGTATCTGGCTTATTTCACTCAACATGAGGTCTCCAGGATTCATCATGCTGTGGCCATATCATAACGTCATTACATTTTATGGCTGAATAATATTCTGTGTATTACCACATTTTGTTTAGCCATTCATCTGCTGGTATCTACTTGGGTTGTGTCTACTTTTTGGGATGTGCTGTTATGAACAGTGGTGTACAAATGCCTCTTCGAGTCCCTGTTCTAACTTCTTTTGAGTACATATCAAGTGGGATTGCTGGGTCTTACGGCAATTCTATATCCAACTTCCTGAAGAGCCCCCAAACTAATTTCCACTGTGGCTGTACAACAATACCACCAACAATGTATAAGGGTTAATATTTTTCCACATCCTCAACAGCACTCATTTTTTTTTTCCATTTTTAAAAATAATAGCCATCCTAGTGGGTGTGAAGTGGTATCTCATAGTATTGATTTGCATTTCCCTGGTTACTGGTGATGTTGAGCTTCTTTTCACATGCTTTTTGGTCATTTGTATATCTTTTTTAGAGAAATGTCAATTCAAATCCTTTACCCATTTTTAAATTGGGTTATTTGTCTTTTTGTTGTTCAGTTGTAGAGGTTCTGTTTTTTATTGTCTTTTTTTTTTTTTAAAAAAAAAGATAAATAGATCACATAGAACGTTACATTAAAAAACATGAGATTCCCTTATATCCCACGCCCCACCCCACCCCTAGAGGTTCTTTATATATTCTGAATATTAAACCCTTATCAGATATATGGTTAGCAATTATTTTTTTCTATTCTACAGGTTGTCTTTTCATTTTCTGTTTTTTCTTTTGTTGTTTCATATATACATTGTCCTGTCTAAGAAATGAATACCAAATCCAAGCTTGTGAAAGCCCCCCCTATGTTTTCATCCTAAATGTTTTATGGTTTTAGAGCCTATGTTTAGAGTTAACTTCTCTTTATGGTGTGAGGTAGTGCTCCAACTTCATTCTTTTGCATGTGGGTATCCGGTGTTCCAGCATCATTTCTTGAAGAGACCCATCTTTTTCCAATTAATGTACATGATGCCCTTGTCAAAAATCAGTTGGCCATAGATATATGAGTTTACTTCTGGACTCTAATTTTTATTCCACTGGTCCATATGTCTATCTTTATACCAATATGCCAATACAACCCTGTTTTGATTTCTGTGACTTTGTAGTAAGCTTTAAAATTGGGAAATGTGAGACCTCCAACTTTGTTTTTCTTTTGTAATAATGGTTTTGTTATTCTGGGCCCCTTGTGATTCCACGTGTTGAGTATCAGCTTTTCCATTTCTGCAAAAAAGGATGCTGGAATTTTAATGGGCATTGCTTTGAATATGTAGATAGCTTTCAGCAATATTGACATCTTGATAATATTAAGCCTTCCTATCCATGAACATGGGGTGTCTTTCCATTTATTTAGTTCTTCAGTTTCTTTCAGCAGTTTTTTCTAGATTCAATGTACAAATCCTTCATCCCTTCGTTAACTTATATGTGGGTATTTAGGAGCTATTGTGAATGGGATTTTTTAAATTTCCATTTCAGAATATTCCTTGCTGATGTATAGAAACACAACTGATATTTTTTGTGCTAGTCTTATAACCTGCAACTTTGCTAAATTTGATTGGTTCTAGTAGTTTTCTTGTAGATTTTTTGGTATTTTCTACATAAAGGATGATGTCGTCCGTGAATAGATATAGTTTTGCATCCTCCTTTCCCGTTCTGGTTACCCTTTATTTTTCTTACCTAATTGCTCTGATAAGGACTTCCAGTACAATGTTGAAAGCAGTGGTGAAAGTGGCTAATTCTTTTCTTGTTCCTAACCTCAGGGAAAGCTTTCTGTCTTTTACCACAGAGCTTAATGTTAGCTCAGCTGTGGGTTTTTCATGTCTGTCCTTTATCATATTGAGGAAGTTCCCTTCTATTCTGATTTTTATGAGTATGTTTATTATGAAAGGGTGTTAGATTTTGTCAAATGCCTTTCTGTATCAAATGAGATAATCATGTGGCCATCCTATTCTTTCATTCTATTAATGTGGTATATTATATTGATTCATTTTCTTATGTTGAACCACCCTTGCATTCCTGAGAAAGAGGCTCTTTTTAGATTAAGAGAATTGAACTATTGATCTCCGTGGTCCCATCAACTCTTAAATTTTCTAAATTGTAATTCATTGATTTTCTTTGTTTTGATTTGTTTTCTTTGTTTTTGACAGCCCTTTGTTGTTATTCTGTGGCATTCATGAGATTTGCCTACAAGGTACAACCTCGAAACTGGCTTCTGTTTGCATGCCATGCAACAAACGAAGTAGCCCAGCTTATTCAGGGAGGACGGCTTATCAAATACGAGTAAGCAGATTCTGATTTGATTTTGTTGTGAGAGAAGAGGGAGAATGAAAATAAAGTCTGAAGAAGTATTGGATGATTGAAGTGTGAATGTGTATCTGAAAGTGTATAGCTATGTTTTATCACTTGATTCAGAGCAAACATATGCTCTTGAACATAAAGCAGTGATTTGGCAGTTAATGCAATGAGAGGCAAATTCATTTATTAAAATGATGTTACATTAAATAGAATAGCACTGTTTTCAGTTGCAAGTTGAAACAAATGTGTTTTTTTTTGTTTTTTTTTTTTTTCTTTACATTTTTATTTTATTTTTTTTTAAATGAAACAAATGTTTTTTAAAGGTATCTTTTTAAGCCATTCAAACCTTTTGAACCTGGCAGTGAAATTTGGTTTCTCATTGAATTTTTTTGTTTATTTCCAGGATGACTAAAAAGGCATCTGCCTAACAATGGAGAATAATGAACATGCTCTTTGAAGGGACAGCATTACCACCTACTGCTACTGAGTCACAGATTCCATCATCACAAATAGTCTTGCTAAGGAAAAATATGCTCTATGCTATTTTTACTAACCAGACTATTTTTATAGAAATAGCAGAGAGTATTTAATCCAACTCTCTGCTACCTTACAGAAATACTGGGTATTTTCTCTTCATAAAGAGTAGCTTAAAATATGCAATTAGCTTAATAATTTCCAATTATTTTATCTGCAGTAATATGTATATTATCTATTAGAATTTACTTGACGAAAAACTGAAAAGAACAAAATTTATGACTACTTAGCACTTAAGTACTCCAAATTTTTGACATTTTCTTTAATGACCACAAGACAACCAACCCTTGGCCTTGTGCCTAAAATCTTAAGTGTTTGAAAAATTTTATCTGTGTATTTCCATGCAGTGTGTATATTGAAATGCTGTAATTTAATGGCAATAAATGATTTCAGTATTTGCTAAATCCATATGATTAAATATCTTTTTATATTTGTAACAAAACTGAGGCACTGTATCCCTGAAAAAATAAATATAGGTGAAAATTGGGAATCCTTGAAAATTATTTCAGTGGCCTGTGGATAGGATGAACTAGAAGTCCAGTTTCTTCTGAAAAGCATTGGCAACCTCAACTATTCAGAAATCATTCTTTTTCTTACGGATAAATTTTAGACAATGTACTATACACAAAAGAGCCCCTAAGTAACTGTGACTTCAGCCCAGACCCTTGAGTGTTCTGGACTTCAGTTTCCTCATCTGTAAAAAGTCTGAATAGGTCATTTCTGTGGCGATCTGACAATTGTGTGATTTTTTTTTTCCAGAGAAAGCTGTTCAGATTGCAACACAACAGATTCACTCATCGCTAGCCCTAAAACTTGGCACTTGGGCAGAGGACGGCAACCTCTAAGGGAAAACTAAAACTCTGTTAACTACTCCCAGATAGTTTTACTACATGTTTGAAAGTCTTTTCAGAACATAGTCTTTCTTGATTTCTCCATTTACGTTATGCCATTAAGTTAGGGCTTTTAGAAAATCTAACTTGAATATTAAAAGTGTTTTCTGTTCTCTGTTGCAGTAACAGGTGAGTGCAACAGAACAACTTTTGGGAACCAAAAATAAAAATTGATGTAGACAAGATCTGTACCTACATATGCAGACCATTTCATTCTTCCTGTCCCCTCTGAAGAGTCATTGTTCTTTCACTTTTTTTTCCTATTTTTCTTTTTAAGGAGCTATGCAGTTTATAAAGTTTCTTCATATATATTCCCTCTTTAGAGAGTCACAAGCCCTGTGAAGTAGATGGGATTGGTGTTTTCCATTTTGTAGGTGAGGGAACAGGTCCAGAAACTGTGAAACACCCAATAATTGGCAGAGTCAGGGTAGCAAACCCTTGGCTTCTGTTTCTACCATCGTGTTGGACCAGATTAGCCAGGTGGTGGTGCCAGCCCATTGTTCCGTCAGCCACCAGTCATATCTTACCGAAAATTCAGTCCTTAACGTTCAAGTAAAATAGAATTGAGGTTAGGTAAAGGAATTAGGGCTAAGAGCCACAGATTGGCTTAATTAAGTTAAAGCATGATTTGTTCTACTTTATTTTTTCTAATCATACAAGTAAGAAAATTGGGTAGCAGTATAGGGGTCAGCCCAGCTAGAAATCTAAAAGAGCCAGGGATCCAGGAGTAGTTACCTTATAGAAGATTAGAGCAGGAAAGGTCCATAATAAAAATCAAGTCAGCACTTTGGCCCAGTGAACTTTTCTCATACGTCTGATAGGTATGAAGAGAGAGAGGCCAATAAAATAATCCAGATAATCCCTGCTATAGAGAAACATAGTCTGATGCCCAAAACATATGAATGGATACAAAAACTAATGCATGTAAATAAAAGTATGTCCGGCTGCAGGAGGCATGCCCAGTACCCTAAGAAAGTCATTGCTCTTAAGTCCCAAGTAGAAAAAGAGTGAGGAACCTTATATAGGAGGTGCCTGTGGACATGATCTCATTGTCCCTAGCTCACTTACAAAGTCAGAGGAAGCAATGAATGATTAGAAGCAGTGGGGAAGTGCATGAAATTTCCAACTCTTGGAATATGATTCCTAGTTTCCTATAGCATTGATACCAGTCATGAAAACCATGTTCCAGAAAACAATGTATTTTTTTAAAATTACCATATGTCATGTCAATTGCTAGCATAAACGACCTTTAGACTAACTGGGAACTCTGTTTATAAGAAACACCATTTTTTTGTGTGATCTATGTATCTTTTAAAAAAAAAAAGATTAAAAAAAAGTAATTGCCATTAAAAAAAGTGCTAAAATACCAAAAAAAAAAAAAAAAAAAGCATGATTTTAGACTAACCAAAAAGTTATTTAAATTTCATTCTTAGTGAACTTCCGAGGTAGAAGACTTAATGGGCAATACTGGCTTCTAAGCACTAAAGTTGCTGTTCTTTCATAGCCTCTGGCCTGAAGCCCTCTCATATCCCAGGTTTTACCATACTTTTGTCTTCTAGAAATATTTGAATTTGTTGAAGTATATTATCACATTTATAAAGGTTTAGTTTGTACTACTCAAAAAGCAGTGTGCGTTATGTCTAATACTTTGTTTTTATGAAGTTTTCCTCCTAGAAATCAGATCTGATTTTTTTTTTTTAAAGATTTATCTTAATTGTGTCTTTTCCCCCATCCCCTCGTTGTTTGCCTTGCTATCTGTCATCCTTTCAGGAGGCACTGGGAACCAAACCCAGGGTCTCCCATGTGGGAGGGAGGTGCCTAATCGCTTGACCCACCTTTGCTCCCTGCCTTTGCTGTGTCTCTCGTTATGTTTTTCCTCCCTGCCTCTCCTGTTACATCATCTTACTGCATCAGCTCACTGGGTCAGCCCATCGCATCAGCTTGCTGTCTTGCTTGTCTTCTCTAGGAGGCACTGGGAACTCCCATGTGGTAGGGGGGAGCTCAATCACTTGAGCCACATCTGCTTCCCTGATCTCTTCATTATATTCTTAGAGTAGTTATTATCTTAGTATTTTGGTATATAGTAATAAAGAATACTGCTAGCACTGTAAAGGAGTTTAAAGTAATAATACTTGGGTAACTAAAATATGAAAACAAGGGAGGCTTATGCAAAAACTGATTATTTCAGAATCCCAGTAAGTATATATTCAGATTCATGAAATTTGTTCCAAAGAGAGTTTGCAGAATCAAATGACTTTCAAAAGAAAGTTTCCAAAAGGAGATTTACACAAATTGTCAAATACTAAAGTGTTAAGTTAGTTGCAGCTAAAAAGACAGTTCTTTCTTTTTTCATGAGGCCTAATTTGTAAATTCATGAGGCAAGGGTGACAATTGTGAAATACTTCCTACACAATCAAAAACTTTACAACCTAATCAGTGTGAGTCCTGGCACTGTAAAATATAAATCCACAGGCTGCCCACTTGGCTGGAATTGACAGTGTGGGGAACTAGTTGAGAAATCAATGGTCTTTTGTAACTCTCCTCTGACTGCAGTTGGCTTAGTACTACATACCTCAATTTTTTTCAGTACTTTCTCCACTTGCCACAAAAGAAATAATGAAGTAATGCCATTCCAAATCTCAAGTTTGGTCTGATGGCTTGTTTTGCTTTGTCTCTTCACATTTTTATCTCGGGTTGTTCCATGCAGATATTTTCCTAGATTACTTTGTAAGTAGAATTTACAGACAGTAATGAGAAAGTTAGGACAAGTTGTTATATGATCTAAGGTCCTGACACTCTTTGAAATTATATCTCAGGAATTAATTCCTGGTCTCAAAAATAATCATTTCTTTTTCAAAGTCTAGAATAGAAATGACCGTCAAGACTGTATCATTAAAAGCTAAAACCAAATTTATCTCTGACTATAGCCCTAGGCAAGTTAGTTAGGAGCCAGTACTTGGGAGGCTGGGTAGGATTTGGAAAGTACAGCAGGAATCTGTACAGAGAGATCCAAGGTTTAAAAATTACAAAATTTAAGATTTTACCCTAAAGGGCCAGCTATTTGTAACTCATCTAAGCCAATTTCATCACACAAAGCTCCCAGATTTTTCTGTTTTTGTTTTTGGTAGAAAATGGTAACCATGGAAAAGTTCAGTAAGGATTAGCTCTTCCCCACATTTTTATAATGAAAGCCAGGATAAATGCTAATTCTTTTCTTTCCAATTTTAGGAGTCAAGAGTTGGTTCAATAGCTATTTCAATTGTAACATTATTTTCGATCATTTTTCTAACTTTCTCTTTCTGTGGATATGATAATAGACTCGTGAGTGTTCATAGATTTAATGTTCGTGTATTTCAATGAACTACAACTCTTCTATATGTCTCAAATGTCATAATGTTGGCCACTGAAAGCCCCTTCTAAGTTGCCCTTTTGATGTGATCCCATCAATCTTTAAAAGCTCCCAAGTTTTCTGGTATAAGATGCCTCCTAGCCAGCTCGTACCCTCCCTGCTCCAGACATGAAAAAATACATTTCTCCAAGGAGCTCTGGTTACATTTGATAAGAATCACTGTTTTTGTTTGCTAAAAGCTGCTGGGGGGAAGCAACTGTGGCTCCATCAGTTGGGCTCCCGTCTACCATACACCATACGGGAGGCCCTGGGTTCGTGTCCTAGGGCCTCCTTGTGAAGGCAGGCTCGCCCACAAGTGCCACAGAGAGCTGCCCAGGCTGCAAGCGCCGCGGAGAGCCAGAGCCAACTCAGCAAGGTGACACAACAAAAGCAAAACAAGCAGAAACGCAGAAGAGTGCACAGCAAATGGACACAGAGAGCAAGGCAGCAAACAAGCCACGGGGGCAGGGGGAATAAATAAAAATAAATACAGACACAGAAGAACATGCAGTAAATGGACACAGAGAGCAGACAGCATGCAAAAAGCTTGGGGGGGGGGGCGGGGATGAAAA
This sequence comes from Dasypus novemcinctus, assembly GCF_030445035.2. Taxonomy (NCBI): domain Eukaryota; kingdom Metazoa; phylum Chordata; class Mammalia; order Cingulata; family Dasypodidae; genus Dasypus; species Dasypus novemcinctus. The sequence goes on along the minus strand of NC_080700.1, from coordinate 27,813,303 downwards.
AAAAAAGCTGCTGGGTGCAATATACCAGAAATGGGTTGACTTTTCTGAGGCTGTGAAAATGTCCAAATCAAGGCATCATCTGGAATGCTGTCTCACTGAAGAGGATTAAGACCCACCCTGGGTCATGCCCCAACTGACAAAACCTAATCGAAAGGTCCCACCTAAATAGGTTCACACCCAAGGAATGGATTAGCTTTAAGGACATGATTTTTCTGGGGTCCATAAAAGCCTCAAACTACCCCATCTCTACAGCGATGAGTCCTGGCTAACCAAATCAGTTCTGCCTTTTACTATTTAATTTCTAGTACTCTAGAATCTACACATTTTAACTTTTAAAAAAATCTTGTTCTGATGTGAAAGTTTTATCTATCTTGGGCCCTTCTTAAATAAAATTTTATTGAAGTATAGCATTCATACATGAACATACATAAATAATAAGTGTATAGAAAAAGTTTTGAACTTACAGAAGAAACATGCAGAGCTCCCATATATCACCCCACCACCTTTTTGAGTTACAACTTTTCTCTTAAAAAAATAATCATATACAGCCTTTCTAAATGCCATGCTATGTATTTTTACACTAAAGTTCACATCGTATAAAATAATTCTCTCAAAAAAAAAAAAAAATTCAGTTAACATTATCTTGACCTTGTTCCAGATTTTAATTCTAAACTTATAGGACAGTTTGTAAAAGTTATACAAACTCCATACAGAGACCTCCCAACATAGCCCTACCCCCACGCCCCAGATACATAAGGCCCACCAACTTTTAACACTTTGCCACATTTGCCACATCATTCTATTCATTTCTCTATTTTCTAAACCTTTGAGAGTAAGTTGTATGCATCACGTTCCTTGAACATTTAATACTTCGAAGAACATTTCCTAAGAACAGGAATATTCACTTTATATAATCACTTTAAGCACAGTTATCAAGTCCAAGAACTTTAACATTGGTACAAATCTTGCATTCTATATTCCATTTTCATAGGTCCCAGTAGTCTCCTTTTGGGTCTTTTTTCCTCCGTTATTAAATCCAGTCCAGGACCATGTATTGCATTTAGTTATTCTTTTTAATCTCTCTCGCTCTTTTTTAAAATTGTGGAAACATTAAACATGAACTTTCCCATCTCAGCTACTCCCAAGCACACGATTCAGCGGGATTAAGCACATTCATAATGTTGTGCTACCCTTATCACCATGCATTACCAAGAACTTCCCATCATCTCAAATAGAAACCCTATACCCATTATGCATTAATTCCCCATTGTTCCTCCTCTCCCAGCCCTGGTAAACAGTTTTCTACTTTCTATCTCTATAAATTTGCATATTCCAGCTATTCCATATAAATGGAATCATATATATCCCTTTGTGTCTGGCTTATTTCACTTAAATTGTTGTCTTAAGAGTTTGTCCATGTAGTAGCGTATATACGAATGTAATTCTTTTTTAGGGCTGAAAAATATTCCAGTATATGTATATACCATATTTTGTTTATCCATTCAACTGCTGATGGATCTTTGGGTTACTTCTACCTTTTGGCAATTGTGAATACATTGCTGGTGTACAAGTATCTGTTCAAGTTCCTACTTTCAATTCTTTGGGATATATACTAGAAGAAGGATTGCTGGGTCATATAGTAATACGTCGTTTAACTTTTTGAGGAATTGCCAAACTGCATCATTTCACATTCCCACTAATGTTCCCATTTCTCCTCATCTTTGTCAGCACCTGTTACTTTCCTTTTTTTTTTAAATAGCCATTCTAGTAAGTGGAAGATGATATCTCACTGTGGTTTTCATTTGCATTTCCCTAGTGGCTAATGATGTTGAGCATCTTTTCATATGCTTATTAGTCACTTGTATATCTTTTTTTTTAAAGATTTATTTTTATTTATTTCTCTCCCTAACCCCCCCCCCAGCCCCCCCCCCCACCCCCCATTGTCTGCTCTCTGTGTCCATTCACTGTATGTGCTGTGTCTGCTTGCACCCTTGGCGGCACTGGGAAAGTGCATCTCATTTTTGTTGCATCATCTTGCTGTGTCAGTTCTCCGTGTGTATGATACCACTCCTGGGCAGGCTGCACTTTTTCTGCACAGGGCGGCTCTCCTTGCAGGCACACTCCTTGCGCGTGGGGTAGCCCCATGCAGGGGCGCCCCTTCGTGGCACAGCAGTCCTTGCACACGGCAGCTCTGCATGTGGGCGAGCTCACCACACAGGTCAGGAGGCCCTGGGTCTCGAACCCTGGACCCTCCCATATGGTAGGTGGACACTCTATCAGTTGAGCCACGTCTGCTTCCCTGTATATCTTCTTTAGAGAAATGTCTCTTCAAGTCCTTTGCCCATTTTTATAATGAACCCTTTAGAATCATTTCTCATTTCTTTCTGTGCATGTTTGTCCAATATTTTCCTTGTGGAAAATGTCACATCCTAAATCTATGACAATCTCATTTGCTTTGATATTGTCACAACGTAGCTTCTGAAGGGCACAGATCAGGACAGTGCCAAGAGCAAATGGCATACTGGGCACATAAACAGGTATGAGGTTTATTTATTGGGACTTATGGACAGGAGAGGGTCTTCAGTGGCAGCAAGCTGAAGAATGAAAGCACTCCACAAAGAGGCAGGAAAATGAGGGGCAATATTTAAGGTCTCAGAACAAAGACATTTTATGAGTTTCTGCTAGGGTCACATGAATCATACAAATGAGGTCTGGTGATGTAACAGTAGGAAGGAACTGTACAGCCTGGAGAGCATTACAGTCTGTGATACCATCTGTACATTGTTCTCATGAGGAGGTCAGTCACATTTTAACTTGTGTCCTGGGGCATGCAGGTAGCTGCATGCTGTAGGCTGATTTTTCCCTTAGGGAGGGAACCCCCTGGACCCCACAATACACCCTTAGGCAGCAGTTTGCCTTGCCCAGAGGGCACACACTGCATCCACATTTCACAATGACAGTACAGCACACAATGGAATACCAAAAGTCCTCTACCAAAAGCTAGTACACTTACAAAGACATGTCACCTGGACCAAGAGAGGAATTTAAACCAGTTAGGGGATCAATAGCTAACATATCAGTATGACTTATGTGGTCATGCATATGATTTAAACTTATGAGACATGAGAATGATCAGGAATATATACACAACATAGAACATTATTTAATGAGAAGGTCTTGTTTTAAACTTGTCGATGGGTTTTATTCTGCCATGCCAACAAGGTGTCCCATGCTGTCCAATTTGCAGAAGTTATGGCTCCAGTCAGATGGTGCTGGTCTAACAGTATATAAGCAACATTTCTTTAGTAGATAACAAAGTAGTAGGGGAGTTTTATGAGGAGGCTTTTAATACCAGACATTTTCCTCTTCTAAATTCTCTTGAGTTGTCTATGGTGACATCAAATGCTAGTTTAGGCATAAGGAGAGCTCATATAGACACACATAGGGCCCCAGCTATTTGCTGTCCTGATTGGTTGCCTTTTTACTTTCACCTGTCAGCTCTCAGGGAACCAATGGGGAGGCCTTTCTGTTTGGAGTTATCCAGGACATTTTCTGAGCACAGGACTTTATTCTGACCAGCCACTTTCCCTGTTGCCTGTATTAATCTGCCTTAACTTTCCCCTCATAGAGTTTACACCCTAATATTTAAGGGGGAGCTGAATGGTGGTGGTCATTTTTCTGTAGCTGCTTCCCACTCATTAGGGGCAGTAAAAGAGATATTTCTTCTACTATATAATATCTCTTCTACTGGGTACAGTACTTAATACTAATTATATGGGTACAGCACTTAATACTAATGAATGCACTAATCAATGCACAAGTTTTTCTTTGAGCTACAGTTACTAGATCTAAGCTCCAGGCTTGCAATACCATACATGACTCTCCATGGGAGCAGGCCATAATGCCAATTGTGTTTGTTTTAAGTTCTACTCCCATTATTCTGGTAAGTATCGCTCCACTTGGTACATCCTTCACACAGCATGCTGCAGCACTGTGGTCCTAGGGAGGCCCCAGTGTTTCACTGGCCTGGTATATAGCACCCTTTAGCCCTAAGAAACAGAGCCAGTCTGGAGAAAATGTCTGTTATAAATCTGGCCATTTTGAGCCATTGCTGGCTGCTGCAGGAGACTGAAACAGCAACATATTTTCCATTCACTTCAGGAGCATGTACAGAGGTGTAGTAGATACTTTTATTGTTTTAGGACTCATAGTGTCCAACCTAGTCAATAACTCAAATGGAGAAGCACCATGCATAGTACTAGGGGGCTGGTTTGAATGCGCAAGAATTTGACAGTACTGAAATCTGTCTCTTTCAATTTTTGTACACTTTCTAAACACTTCCAATACAATTTAAAATAAATGAAGTTAACTATTTTTTAGTACTTTTTACTTTTACACCTTCACCATAATCATTTTAATTAACAGCTATTTTAGCAGTATAGGAAAAAACTACTTTCTTTATTATTTTATGAACACCTAAGATTGCCAATGAAATTATGATTATTTCCCCCCTACCACCACTTTAGTCTGCAGATTGAAGTGGCCTCTGACAGGTTTTCCAGTTATGAAGTTACTTTTTGTTAATATCAGTTCTGGTTTTTATTTACTAATGGCTTCCTGGAATTACCTACTTAAATATTTCAGTTTAGAAAATGCTTTTGCAAAATTCCGATAAGTTACTTTTACCTTTAAATAAGCTTAGGAAATTACAGTTAGCAGCCAATGAAATTTAAATTTATCCATTTAAGTCTTATCTTACATCCCTCATTCTTTTCTCTAAAAATTAGTGATTTCACTTTAGGACAGATCTAAATTTCTTTAAACATGAACTTACAATTTTTATTATTTTAAATATTTAATACTTATAATGCTAATTTATTTTATTAGTATCCTATAAACTTAGGGAGATTACACCCAAGCCAAATAAAATTGGAACAATTATAGTTTTATGCAATAAAATGCTTTTTTCCCCCTTTTACAGGAAACTAAAACTTCTTCTTTTAAAAAAAAATTCTAAAATTGTGAATAACCTTAAAAGCATACTGTCTGCCAGCTTCTGAAATATATATTATAATTGTTTCATTTGTTTTAATAAAAATTAGAAAAGATCTTTCCATAGCTTTCAAGGACTTTTTCTTTACTTACTGAAATTTAGTGATTGGATTAATTACCCTAATTACTGTTAAAAGGTTTAAATTGGGGAATTACAGGACAAACTAAGATTCTTGATACCTCGGCCTACATTTCCCTATTTTGTCACACCTAGCCTTTTTCCCATTTTTCCTTTTTTTCCTTATTTGAGGAAGAGTTCATAGGGTCCCACGCCTTAGGGTCCCACCCAGGGGTGGCTAATATCCTCCAGGCCTGGGCTCTAGGCAGTCTGTGGCCCCTAACCCAAGCATATGTATAAGCCAGGGTTTCTAGCTGATCATTAAGGTGGAACAAGTCATCAGTTACAGAATCTTTCTTCTTTGCCTGTGCCAGGCACATGTCCCTTTTTAGCTTTTCTTCTAAGTGGCACACAGAGACCTTTGCCACTTGTTCTGCCTCAGTAGCCATCCACAGGCTCTTAACAGGGGCCCTGCTATAGCTGCTGCTATCTGGCAGTCTCCCTCTTTCTTATTTAAATGCAGCTCCTCTGCTACCTGCTGCAGCATAGCCAGGATACCTGTAAGTTTTGGGGGGGCATCCCCAATACTCTCTTGGTGGGCCCTATTCATCCTGGATGGCGGTTACCCCTCCCCATATGGACGTTACAGGCCAACTTGGGATTTTCCCTGCGGATTCTCCTTTCCCTGAACTCATGCCTGCTACTGCCAGTGGCCCTTTCATCTCCTGACTGGCAGCTCACCAACTGTTGCAACCCGGCTCCTGAGGGGTACAGGTCAGGGTGGCAGCAAGACCGAAGCACACACTCGGCATTTAATCAAACACGAGCTTTACTTATTGGGACTTAACGGACAGGAGAGGGTTTTTGGCTGCAGCAGGCTGAAAAATGAAAGTAGCACTCTGCAAAGAAGTGAGAAAATGAGAGGCAATATATATAGGGTCTCAGCGCAAAGACAGTTCACAGCAGAGTTTCTGCTGGGGTCACATGAAGCACACAAATAGGATCTGGTGATGTTACTCCAGGAAGGAATTGTACAGCAGCCTGGAGAACATTACAATCTGTCTGCCTAAGGCAAGTCCTGCTTTATTTGCCAGTGTTTATGTTAGCTAAAATGCCTTCTTTTACTTAAGTTCCTTAATGATAGTACAGGTATTTCTCATCCCACAGGAGTTTTCATAACAAGAACTCAGCTGAAACACAACCAGTTAGACAACAAAATTTTTATCATTTGGAATCAACCCAGCTGGTGTTAGAAAAAAATCCTTCCATAAAGCCTGGGACACAGAGCTGTTCACCGAGGGGCTGGTCACTCCGATGACCCCAGTCCTTCCCCGTTTACCTTTGGTGCACGTAGAATGGGCTTTAGGCAGAATTGCGCAGTCAAGGCCAAAATTAATAAAAGAGATAGAAGCTCCTGACTATGTCGGTTTGCTGTTGTGGTTTTAACCACCAATTAAATGTGTTGGGTTTGCAATAAAATAGATCAATAAAATCTGTGTCATTGAAATTCTACAGGAATAATTTTGTTTTCCCCACTTGTAAGTTGAGGTTTCTTTGCGCCACAGTCATCCAATTGGTAGAAAAGACCCTACACTGTACCCTTTAGGAGCAAGTAGCTCTTCAGTGAGTGGCAACGAGCAAGCATCTGCTCCAGCTCTGGCATCCTGTTAGAGCCGCAAGCTTTGTCTGCTTGCCCTTTGGGGCAGGGGCGGGCGGTGTTTGAGGACCGTTTTATGGCAGACATCGCCATCTTGTGGCTACATATTCAAAATCTGAGGCAACGAACAATACACTGTGATTCATGTTTACCTACTACTACCTAACAACGCTTTCCAAAAACATACATACTTCTAAACTGTTTGGGGTTCTCCAGGACTTCTCTTTGACCCCAGAAAGAGTTCCAAATGGGATCTCATGGCCAGCGTCTTGTGGGGTCTTTCTGGCAGCCTTCCCCTCAGGTTTCTGGGCGGGTTCTCATGGCCATGTGGTCTGCTGGATCTCAGCCGCCTTCCCCCGTTTCCCATATAAACCTGCCTCGACTCTCCGCTCAGAGAGTTTACACCCTTATTCCTAAGGGGCAGCTGACAGGAATGGTCATTCTTCTGGGGCAGCTTTCTGCTGATTAGGGACAGTAGCCCTGCCTGACAGAGTGTAAAACCCTCTGGCTATTTTGTTGAGGTTGAGGGAAGATGGGTCTGGCATTATGGTTGGAACTGGGTGAAATCCCTGCATGACCAATATTTTGTTCTGGAAGACTTTGATTCTGGAAGAAACAAACTTGGTTAGAATTGACGATACTCAGTCCTACTAAAAGGATAAAGAAAATGGTGGTAGGCAGGCCCAAAAAGGGAGCCAGCAATGACATACTGGACCACGAGAGTGAAATAGGCCAGGTAACTTCAGAGGCTGCATCTTCCCAAAGTTCATGGGAATCAGCATTCTTCCTTGAGTTCTTTACTGATATTGTAAACTCTAGGGAGAGATTGTGGTAAACAAGCTGGGGTTGGTATAAAATGCCAAACCCAGTTTCCATGGTGGATATACGCAACAACAAGACAAACACATGGCAAGCAAAGTAAAGACAGTACCGAAGAGAGCCATTCCTTTACCTGATACTACTTAGAAAATGAATTAAATTTACCAGGACTTTTAACATGTTCAGTTTCCTTCTGCATATGATCTAGAATAGAAGAGGTATTATTGTATTCATGAAGTATATAGGTATACAGTACTTAATACTTAATACTAATCAATGCATAAGTTCCTCTTTGAGCTGCAATTAAACTTCATGTTTGCAATACTGTTCATGTTGTCTCTCCATGGGAGCAGGGCATAATGCCTATTGTGTTTAAGTTCTATTCACATAACTTTGGTAACTATTGCTCCACTTGGTATGTCTTTCACACCACCAGCATGCTGCAACACCATTGATCCTACAGAGAAATTAGGAAGGTAAGACTCCACTGTTTCAGTGGCCTGGTGCCTAGTGCCCTTTTGACACTATGAAACAGAGCCAGTCTAGAGGCCAGATGTAAATCTGGCCATATCAAGTCATTGCCGGCTGCTGCTGGAGTCTGAAGCTGCAATGTACTCTCCATCTACTTCAGGAACATAACCAGAGATGTGGTAGGTGCTTTTATTATTGTAAGGGTCTTGGACAGACCTGGCCAATATTTCAAATGGAGAGGCACCATGTAGGGTGCTGAAGGCCTGGTTTGAAGGCATAAGAGAGTTTGACAATACTGAAGTCTATTAACTTTCCACACACTTTTTAAACACTTCCAATGCAATGTATAACAGAAAAAATGAACTTAACTATTTTAGTACTTTACTTTTTACTTCTCCATCTTTACCAAGATGACATTAATTAACAGATATTTTACTTTAGCAGTACAGGAAAAACTACTTTCTCCATTATTTTATTAAAATCTAAGATTCCCAATGGTATCAAGGTTATCTTCCCTTGCCATCACTTTAAATGCGGATTGAGGTATCCTCCACAGGTTTTTCTGTTATAAAGCTACTTTTTGTTATCAGTATCAATTTCAGTTTCTAATTAATAATGGCTTTCTGGAATTATCCATTTAAATGCCTCAGTTTAAAAGATGCTTTTACAAACTTCTTATAATGAACCATAACCACAGACTAGTTATGTTACACTGAAATATGCTTATTAAATTACAGTTAGCAACCCTGAAATTTACCTTTAGCCATTCCTCATTCTGTTCTGTGAATACTAGTCATTTTACTTTAGGACAGATTTTAATTTCATTAAACATGAACTTAACGCTTTCTTTTTTTTTTTTTTAATTTTCTTTATTGTTTTCTTGCTTTCAATTTCATTGATTTTTTTATGTTTGTTTTTTTAATATTTATTTATTATTATTATTATTATTTTTTAATTACATTAAAAAAAATATATGAGGTCCCATTCAACCCCACCGCCCCCGCCCCCCACTCCCCCCACAGCAACACTCTCTCCCCTCATCGTGATACATCCATTGCACCTGGTAAGTTCATCTCTGAGCATCACTGCACCCCATAGTCAATGGTCCACATCATAGCCCAGACTCTCTCACGTTTCATCCAGTGGGCCCTGGGGGGATCTACACTGTCCCGTAATTGTCCGTGAAGCACTATCCAGGACAACTCCACGTCCCGAAAACGCCTCCACATCTCATCTCTTCCTCCCGTTCCCCACACCCAGCAGCCCCCATGGCTACCGTTCCCACACCTATTCCACATTTTCTCTGTGGACATTGGATTGGTTGTGTCCATTGCACACCTATGTCAAGTGAGGGCTTAGATTCCACATGGGTACTGGATGCACTCTTCCCGCTTCTAGTTGTAGACACTCTAGGCTCCATGTTGTGGTGGTTGACCTTCTTCAACTCCATGTTAGCTGAGTGGAGTAAGTCCAATAAGTCAAAGTGTAGGAGCTGAAGTCTGTTGAGGCTCTGGGCCTGGGTGTCATATTATCAGTCCAGAGATTCAAATCCCCTACATATATCTTAAACCCAGCACCAACTACAATTCCAATAAAGTAGCATGCAAGTCTTGTGAAAAGAGATCCCCTCTGAGTCCATTTCCATCACGCAGAAACACCAGCTCCAAAGAAGGGCCATCTGTCATGGCAGTGAACCCCTTCTGCCATGACCATAGAACCCGTGGGTCTCTTTATCCCTCAAAAGAACCAATACCTGGGGTTGTATCTACCTTATCTGTCTCTTAGACTCTGTGAACGCTTTCATCTTAAAGATTTAATACAGGGTGGTGGACTTGGCCCAGTGGTTAGGGCGTCTGTCTATCACATGGGAGGTCCACAGTGCAAACCCTCCTTGACCCTTGTGGAGCTGGCCCATGCGCAGTGCTGATGCGTGCAAGGGGTGCCGTGCCACGCAGGGGTGTCCCCCCCCGTAGGGGTGTCCCCCACGTAGGGGAGCCCCATGCGCAAGGAGTGCACCCCGTAAGGAGAGCCGCCCAGCGCGAAAAGAAGTTCAGCTTGCCCAGGAATGGTGCCACACACACAGAGAGCTGACACAACAAGATGACCCAACAAAAGGAAACACAGATTCCCGTGCTGCTGACAACAACAGAAGCGGACAAAGAAGAACATGCAGAAAATGAACACAGAGAGCAGACAACGGGGGGGGGGGGGGGGGGGGGGGAAGGGCGGGAGGGGGCGGCAAGGGGAGAGAAATAAATAAATCTTAAAAAAAAAGAGTTAATACATATGTTAATTTATTTAATTGGCTTCCTATAAAACTAGGAAGATTACATCCAAGCTAAATAAAATTGAAACCATTATAGTTTATGCAAGGAATGCTCTTTTTTATCTTCCTCCACAGGAGGATAAAACCTCTTTTTTCTTTAATAAAATTCTAAAATTGTGAGTAACTTTAAAAGCATACTGACTTCTAGGTTCTGGAATATATTTTAATTATTTAATTTGTTTTAATTATAATTTAGAAAAGCTCTTTCCATATCTTTCAAGGGCTTTTCCTTTATTTAATGAAATTTGGTAATAGGATTATTAACCACCATTATTTTAAGGCTATTAAAAGGTTTAAATTGGGATATTACAGACAAACTATGATTATTAATTCCCTGGCCTGCTAAGCACCTATTTAATTTTTAACAATTTGAATAGAGTTCTTTTAAGTTCTTTTAAGAATTTTCATTTGTCAATTTGATATTACCATCCCAATGTATAAAAATATACACTGAACAAATAGACACAAATAGAGTTAGGCATGAACACACTATTTTTTTATGACTTTCATTCTCTTTTGAAATAAGTTTAACTGTAAAATAACATTATATTCAAAAGATCTCTTTGAAGGCTATTTCTAATTAATTTACACTGTGACCATGCAGTTTTGCATAAGAATTTTGTTCCTTTTAATTATTGGCTGTGGGGAAGTGAACTTGGCCCAATAGATAGGGCATCCACCTACCACATAGGAGGTCCACGGTTCAAACCCCGGGCCTCCTTGACCTGTGTGGAGCTGGCCCATGTGCAGTGCTGATGCACACAAGGAGTGCCTGGCCATGCAGGGGTGCCCCCGCATAGGGGAGCCCCACATGCAAGGAGTGTACCCCATAAGGAGAGCCACCCAGTGTGAAAGAAAGTGCAGCCTGCCCAAGAATGGTGCTGCACACATGGAGAGCTGACACAACAAGATGATGCAACAAAAAAAAGAAACACAGATTCCCGGTCCCGCTGATAAGGACAGAAGTGGTCACAGAAGAACACAAAGTGAATGGACACAGAGAGCAGACAACTGGGGGTGGGGGGAAAGGGGAGAGAAATAAATAAAAAATAAATCTTTTAAAAAAATTATTGGCTGTGGCAGTTTGCTATTACTTATGAATTCCAAAAAGAGATATTGGGGAAGCAGACTTGGCCCAGTGGATAGGGCATCCGCCTACTACATGGGAGGTCCAAGGTTCAAACCCTGGGCCTCCTTGACCCGTGTGGAGCTAGCCCATGTGCAGTGCTGATGCACGCAAGGAGTGCCGTGCCACACAGGACTGCCCCCTGCATAGGGGAGCCCCACGTGCAAGGAGTGTGCCCTGTAAGGAGAGCTGCCCAGCACAAAAGAAAGTGCAGCCTGCCCAGGAATCGCGCCGCACACATGGAGAGCTGACACAGCAAGATGACGCAACAAAAAGAAACACAGATTCCCATGCCACTAACAACAACAGAAGCGGACAAAAAGAAGAACATGCAGCAAATGGAGACACAGAGAACAGACAAGTGGGGCAGAGGGGTAAGGGGAGAGAATAAATAAAATAAATCTCTAAAAAAAAGAACAAAAAACAAAAAGAGATATTGATTGTTTGTAAACTGCTCTGTTCCTCTGGGCATGATACCCTTTGATTGATTTAAATTCAAAGACTTTACATTTGCTTGATTAAATCAAGATTAGGGCTTTGATTCTACCACATCATTAGGGTATACAGCATTGAGTCCCTGCCCCCTTGGGGGGCTATATAAACAGATGCTTAATCAAGAACACAGAAGTAGATACACAAGAGAAGATACACAGAGAAAGAGAGACAGCTCCATAGACATGGCAGAGGCCCCAGGAAGAGAGATGAGCCATTTGCCTGATAGTTTACAGCTGACCTTGTGAAGAGACCAGAGCATCTGAGCCTGGAAAGAATCAGACCCAGAGAAGAGAGAAGAGCCCTATGCCAGCCTACAGCTGAGACTGGAAGTAGCTGGACCCATGGAGCCTTAAGGGGGAAGAGGAAGGCTGAACCCTGGCAGGCATCACCCGCCATCTTGCTTCAACATGTAGCAACAGTTTGGTAAGGAAGTAACCTTGAGTTGGTCTCTTTAGGGCCTTGTAACTGTAAGCTTTTACCCCAAATAAATACGCTTTATAAGAGCCAACAGAAATCTCGTACTTTGCATCAGCATTCCTTGGCTGACTAATACATTGGTTTATAACCAAATTAGATTAGAACAGAAGAGAGAATTTTACACACTTAGCATTTTTCAGGAACTTTTTAATCTTAATTGATGGCATATGAGGAGGTTCCTTATTTTACAAGGGAGAGGTTTAGTAAATAGCCTCGATCTTGATTCCCCATTCACTCCCCTTATTAGACACAACTGGGGATAGAGAGGTCCACAGGGCATGCCAGGACTGAGTAACTGGTTCCCACGTTAGTTAAGAAATGAACAGTCTTACCTGCCGCATGATGGGTCACCTGAGGCGCCTCTTGGTTGATGGTTCCCGTGTGACTTCAGACCCCTCCCATCCTCCCCTGGGGCAAGGACCCCTCCGGGTGGTGAGGCAGCTTGGGACTTGGCCTCGGGCAGCCCTGATGTGACAGTGCCCTTAACGGTGACAGTTGAAATGTGAGCCTGTCCTGGACCCTGTGCCCACCGTTCCTTCCCTTCTCCGTGTTGGCGTCATGACCTTGATTGTTGAAAACTGTGAAGGCTGTTTCTAAAAGGGAGTTCATGGAAGTTTGGGAGCCCAGAGAAAGTTTCTGCAGCTTTCTACAGATTATCTCCGAGACAGGCTTGCTGGGTGTCTGGGTTCCACCTTGGAGTAATTTCCCTGAGCTTATCATCGACAGGTGTGGTTCCTCATCTCTCGAAGGAGACATCATCATGTGGTCCGTGGCCCTCAGCTCTGTCCTCGCTTCCTCTTTTACACAGGTTTAACTGGAAGTCAGGGCCCTGGCTGTACTGTGGCCTCATGCCCTGGCTGTTAAAAGATTAGCCTCTTCCTTTTTTGACCATCAGTAGGCACATTGTCTCGGTTCCTGAGAAGACCACCCCACCCCCCCCCATGGGAACCTGCTGGAATGTTAAGCGAGGTCACCTGTTGTTCTAGGGAGAAACGGAAAAAGAGTCTGTCAGCCGATGCCATGTCCCAGATCCCAGCCTGGCTGAACTCTTGCCTTCCAAACTGAAGTGCCCAGGCTGCTCACATCTTGGAGGATGTTTGGTTTCCAATAGGCAGGAAGTCACAGGAACCATGTGCCCAGGCATCCCCCAGGTGAACGAGGTCTTGGGAGATGTCTGGGCCTAGGTTCTGGACCAAAGCTGCCAAGCCACGTGATTCTTCCTAGAAAAGGGGCTGACTTGAAACCTTCCTTCTGGACGACTGTTGCAGAGGGCTTACAAAGGTTGGCCATGAGAGAGACGACTGCCAGGGACACCGGGTTTGCAGTTAAACTGGACATTGTGAGGCATGTTAAGAAGCCAAAGGCTGATCGTTTTGCAGCTCACAGGCAGCCTCCGGGTCCCCAGAGGTATGGATTAAGAGGAACATCAGAGCCTCCCTGGCACTGAATAAGGAACAAACCTCCAGGCACGGCCCAGGAGGAGAATCTCGGGCACAGACCAAGAGGGCACAAACAGGCTTTAACTAAAAAGCCTACTCTCATCTGTCTTTAGGAGGGCTCAGGGAGCGTTACTTGCCTCTTTATCTCCTGCCTGGCTCCCCAAATACGTTGGCACAAGGATCTGGGTTATGAGCTTCTAGATTCTTGGCTTTTGTCTCATAAAAAAATTTAAGAATAAGCAAGGGAGTAGAGAGTTTATTAAAGAAACAAGAAAAGAGTACACAGTCCTAGAAATGGCCTGCAGGTGTGCCAGAGGATGTCCTAGGCCTGGGGGCCCCAGGTTAGGCCTCTTTAAAATCTTTGCCCTTCCCCCCCCTTCATAATGTTGGGAGCGGGCCTAGCTGTTTGTGGTTCTGATTGGTTGCCTTAGGATCCGTGCCTGTTAGCTCTCAGAGGCCCGGCGATGAGGCCTGTTTGGGGTTATTCGGGGCTTTTCTTTGACCCCGAAAGAGTTCCAAACAGGATCTCGTGGTGAGGGTCTCATGGGCTCTTTCTGGCAGCCTTCCCCTCACCAGGTTTCTGGACAGGGTCTCAGGGCCTTGTGATCCACCGACCATGTTGTCTGCTGGGTCATAGCTGCCTTCCCTGTTTCCTATACTGTGTGTTTTTTTTTAAGATTTATTTATTGATTTATTTCTCTCCCCTTCCTCCCCTCCCCTCCCCAGTTGTCTGTTCTCTGTGTCTATTTGCTGCGTCTTCTTCTTTGTCCGCTTCTGTTGTCAGCGGCATGGGAATCTGTGTTTCTTTTTGTTGTGTCATCTTGCTGTGTCAGCTCTCCGTGTGTGTGGTGCCATTCCTGGGCAGCCTGTGCTTTTCTTGTGCTGGGTGGCTCTCCTTACGGGGCACACTCCTTGCGCGTGGGGCTCCCCTATGCGGGGACACCCCTGCATGGCAGGGCACTCCTTGTGTGCATCAGCACTGTGAGTGGACCAGCTTCACATGGGTCAAGGAGGCCCGGGGTTTGAACTGCAGACCTTCCATGTGGTAGGCAGACACCCTATCCACTGGGCCAAGTCCACTTCCCTGTTTCCTATATTAACCTGCCTCATTTGATAACCTAATCAGGTTTCCTCCCATTGCAAAGGCTTTATAAGAATTACATGTAGGCAGTTCAGAAAACTGTGGTGCAGATGGATTACCCTGGGTTTTACAGTAATTGTCACATTATATTAAATTACAATAAAGCAAATATGAAACCCATGTCTGTACCTCAAGCAGTTTTCTGTTTAACTTTTCAGAAATTTATTTTTTTATTTATTTTTTATTTAAGATTTATTTATTTTATTTATTTCTCTCCCTTCCTCCCATCAGTTGTCTGCTCTCTGTGTCCACTCACTGTGTGTTCTTCTGTGACCGATTCTATCCTTATCAGCGGCACCAGGAATCTGTGTTTCTTTTTCTTGTTGCATCATCTTGCTGCATCAGCTCTCCATGTGTGCGGCGCCATTCCTGGACAGGCTGCACTTTCTTTCGTGCTGGGTGGCTCTCCTTACGGGGTGCACTCCTTGCGCGTGGGGCTCCCCTACACGGGGGACACCCCTGCGTGGCACGGCACTCCCTGCGCGCATCAGCACTGCGCATGGGCCAGCTCCACACAGGTCAAGGAGGCCCGGGGTTTGAACCTTGTACCTCCCATGTGGTAGACGGATGCCCTAATCACTGGGCTAAGTCCGCTTCCCCTCAGGAACTTTTATTAACATCAAGTTTATTTAGTGTATGTGAAGCCATAAACCAGAAAAGCCATAAATTCCTGGGTAAGGCAAAAAAAAAAAAAAAAACTGCTCCATGTAGGTGCCTCTTAACGCACACATGCACATTCCTAAGCACCATAGCTATCTGTACTAAACTACTGCTACGTATCAGTAACTTCAAGGGAACATACTTATGATCTTGCAGATCCCAGCGTGGCTCTCTACCCTCCTGTTCTTACCCCACATGACCTTCCCAGAAACCCCTGGGTGGCACAGAGCACTACTCTGAACTTACAGACCAGGAAGCTGGTTCTGGGCGGCTGCAGTAAGTTCCCCAGTAAAGGTTTCCTATTTTGCTGTAGGTAGTGGCCTGCTTCATATTTTGGTCTGAAGTGCCCACTGAACTTGGGCAGAACCTAATGTGTAGGTTCATGGCCAAACAGTATACTTGCCTGGGATTTTTTTTTTTTATAAAGCATGTAAATGTTTCTGACAAAACCTCTGTAAATTGCATTCACTGTTCTAGTGAAGGGAAAAGCAAAGACAGATTTGATCATTGTGATAGATGTTCAGTATGTTTTATGATATTCAAATGGAACTTGTTCTAGAGTAGAGGCAGTGTGGCAGTTTGAAATTCTTTCATGAATCCCCAAAAGAGAAAGATCATGTTCGTGAACTAGACCATTCCTGGCACAAGGAATTGAACCGGGACCTCCCACATAGGAGGCTGGAGCTCAACCGCTTGAGACACGTCTGCCTCCCACAAAGAGCACATTGTTTATGGTACCAGTCTCTTGCTGCTACTTCTTTGGAGACAGGATTTGAGAAAGGCGTTTTCCCTCTCATGGGTTTTGAGATGTAGAATTCTCTCCTGGAAAAATACAAACCTCAATGGATAACAACAACAACAACAACAAAAAATCACTTTTGTGGCTTTCTTTGGAATAAGGCCCAGCAGCAAAATTTAAGAGTAGGGCATTTTCTACAAGAGCAGAGGCCTTGAGAGAAAAATATTTAACCCACTCAGAATTCCATGGCTTATCTGATTCAGCAAATGAAAACCAAACTGGGTATAAACACAAATTGGGCATCATTGCTTGTTTAATCCTCGGGCGACAAAGATTCTTGATCTTTTATCCAGTACTGAAAAGATGATCCAAGAACACCCTATGGTAGCATAAATGTCTGCTTTATATTAGTCATTTGAGTACTCAGTCGTACCTTGCCTGATCTCAATACTCCTCTAATAAAATTAAAAAAAAAAAAAAAGTTGTAGAAATGGTGGCTGATTTAAATCCCCATTTCACTCTTGCTCATTTAGACAAAATGGGAGCTGCCAGCAGGAAAGCAAGACATATATCCCTCTGGCTGCTCTCTTTTATTTTCCTTTGCTCATTGATCCTCCCCTTTGTAGGGGATTTCATTTGCTACTGTTCCATCACCCAGATGCCTCCCAAATTTCTATCTCCAATCCATCTGCACATGGATGTCTTACAGGAATTGTAAGCTGAGTCTGCCTCTGAACACCAGACTTTACACTCCACCCTCTTGCCCACCTCTACTCATTCTTAAGGTCTCAAAGTACCTTCCTTACACTTGAGACTATCAAAGTTTCCAGTTACAAACTCTTGCTGAAGTACGTATTTTGTTTTACAGCAGTCATCAGAAACCTAGTGAATTCATTAGTGTAGAATTACTTTTTAATGCACAATATGGCTTTATTATAGTGATATAGAAAACAAATATAACTTTAAATGTTCATAACCACACTATACAATATTAATTGGTAATGTTATTCGGCTCACTAAAATTTGAGGGAATGGTTTATAAATTTTTGAAATTCACTGATGTGTTTCATAAAGACTTGGTTTGAAAGGGTTTGAAAGGCATGTTCACATTTTTGTTAAGCATATCTAAGTTTTCATTCTCCTGAACCTATTCATAATCTCAGCATTTTTATACAACCTCAGTTGTGAAAGCTCAAGGCCTTTGGTTACTAATAGAATGGGCAGTTATAATTTGCCAGGGCAACATCTTTAAAAGGAAGGCATTTTTAATAAATAATAAGTAATGGGTAACAGATTTTTGACCTAGTTCTTTTTTCCTTTATGGCAAAAAAGAATTCCCCTGGCATCCAATCCAACCCCTAAAGACTGACAACACTCTTGAATTGACTCCTTTCAAAGCACTTTAGGCGGCTACTTCCATTAGAATATTCAGATGAAAATGGTGCCCTTCAATCGGAAAGTCTTCAGCTTTGAGGTGATCAACTGTTTCAACTTTTTGAAGGATTTTGAGCTTGAGGAAAGGTCTTGGTTCTCTTGGAAGCTGAATTTTCAGTGGCTCCACGTGCCTTCAGGTAAATAGGTGCACCTCCAAAACACGTAGAGGCCCCTGGCTTGAGGCCTGGGACTGTGTGGGCCAGGTAGGTGAGCAGGGCACAGCTGGCCATGTTAGGAGGCGTGCCCAGGCCTAGAAACCGCGAAAGACCCCATTCCTGCTCTCCAGGGCACCGAGGTGAGTCTGTGCGTTCCTGTGCATGCAGGAGCGCACGACCAAGTTTAATCTTGCAGAGCAGTGCAAAGGCCAGTGCCTGAGCCAGCCACTGTTCTTAACGTCTTGCACACCCGGCAAAGCAAGGCCCCTGGCCCGCCGGCGACACCCCTCCCTCCTCGGGCCCCGCTTCCAGCACCTCCGTCCCGGCTCCTCTTCCAGCACCCCTCTCCCGGAACCCCACCTGTCCCCCTTCCACTATCGCCGTCCCACCCCTCTTCCAGCATCTCCCTCCCGGTACCCCTCCGGATCCGTCCTCATCTCCCCTTCCTCCACCTCCTCCCGACTCCCCTGCTGTCCCTTCTTCCGGAAACCCGGTCCCGAGATGGCGTCCAGTCCCCGAGCCTCCCTTCCAACCGCTCAGGGGAGAGGAAAGCCCCCGGGCTGGCGACCGGCGCATGCGCGCAGCCCAGGCCGCTCGCGGGACTTCCGGTAGGCTGGCGGCGTTTCCGGCTTGGCGTTTCCGGGTGGGCGCGAGGGCTCGGCGAGGGAGCATCCGCCAGCGGGGCCCGGGCGGAGGCCATGGACAAGCTGCGGCGGGTCCTGAGCGGCCAGGACGACGAGGAGCGGGGCCTGACCGCGCAGGTAGGCATCTCGCGCCCGCCGCGCCTCCGCGGCCGCCGGGGGACAGACCCGGGACGGGGGGAAGGGTGTGCTTGGGGGACCTCAGTGAAGGAGAGCTACGCCCGCCCCCGGGGAAGGATTTGGGGAACTTTACCAAATTTTTCTGGAGTTCCCGTAAGCTCACTTTGAGACCCCCCCACCTCCCAATTTGGCCTTTCCGACTCTTAGGAAACCAGTTTGCTGCTTATCGCTCCTCTCCTAAATAACCCATCTGCCCCCACGCTGTTCTCAAGCCTCAAGTAGACATCCTGGTTCGGGCTCTTGCTAGTAGGTGTGCTGTTACCTGCGGGTGATTTATCCTGTGCTCTGGGATGAGCCGAAATCTTTACATTTGTTGCATCCATTTGCCCCTGACGGTAAATGAGTTGCTGTGTGTGCGCGCGCCTTGGATGCTGAGAGACGGGAGGAAAAACAGACGGGGGAAAAAAGAACACTAAGAAGTGAAATAATATTGAGTCCAAAGTTGTCTGTTAAGGCAGTGAGTCCTAGTAAGGGATTAAAAAAGAAAAAGAAAGCGTTATCTCTGCTTTGCCCATGAAACTTGATGAGGACTGCATCCTCCAGTAAGAGGGCTAAAAATAGAGGAGTTGAACAGGAACGACTTTATAAGCATTTTTGTTAATTTGCCCGCTAACAAATTTTTGCTTGCTTGTCAGATAAGTGGAACATTTAAAATCAAATTGTACATAAGGTTATTCATCCTGTTCCTTCCCTAACTTCCTTCCTTGGCATCATGTTTATTCAGCACCTCTTGTTGGCAGGTTCTGGGAGAGTTCAAAGACTATGAGGCAAGTATCTGCTCTTGGTGAACCCTGTGACTACTTCAACAAGTTATAATAGTAATTCAAGAACCCATAAATGGTAATATCAGACATGTCAGCAAGGCAATACATGGCTAACCCAACATATTTAATGTTTGTTGAACCACTGTTATATGTCCCATTTTAAGTTCTAGGTCTCTCTTGTCCAGTACAGTAAAGAGCCATACCCACATGTGGCTATTTAAATTTAAATTGAGTAAACTTAAAAAAAATTTTAAATTCAGCTCCTTAGTCACACTAGACACATTTTGTTTAATAGCCACTTGGTTAGTGGCTACTGTATTGGACAATGTATATCTGGGACATTTTCACTGCAGAAAACTCTATTGGACAGTGCTGCTTGGGGACACAGAAGTGATAGCCATTTCTCTTGAACCCACTCTCTAAAGGGAGATAGCTATGTGGAGAAATATTTGATCAAAGATTGGACTGACAGTCTTTGATAATGGACAAATGCTGTGAACCTAAAGGAGGTGATCTGTGTATGTTTGACACTATACAGGATGCTGACAATGTCATGGTGAATAAACCACAGTTCTTGTGGATGAAGCTTACATTTAATTGGGGGAAACAGTTAAGGAACAAGTTCATGTGGATGGAGCTTACATTTAATTGGGGGAAACAGTTAAGGAACAAGTAAATATGGCAGACAATGTTAAATGCAGTGGAGGAAGTTAAAGCAGGTTGAGGAGGTTCTGGTTGCCATATTATAATAGGATGATCAGGGAATGCCTCCCTTCTAGGGTAGTGTTTGAGCGTAGAGCTGAAGAAACGTCCTGGATATCTGGGTGAGTCATGCAATTAAGAGCTCCTAGGCAGAGGGACCAGAAGATACAAAGCCCTGAGAATGGAGTGTGTTTGGCATGTTCTGGGACAATAAGGCCAGAGCGTCTGGAGCAGAGGAAGAGAGGAGAGGTAAAGAATCTCTTTGGCTGCTCTGGAGAACAAACAGATTGTAGGGGGCAGGAGTAAAAACCCAGAGATGGATTAGGTAACTGTTTACGGTCATTCCAGTAAGAGGTACTATGACTTGAGTCAAGGTGACAGAAGTGATGGTGGTGGGTGTGGTTTTGTTACCTATTTTTCTCTTTTTGCTTATTTTTGTTGTTGCTTTTTAAAGTGGTCAAATTCTAGAAATAGTTTGAATGTAGATCGAGCCAGATTAGCTGTTGATGGGTTGAAGGTATGAGAGCCAGAGGATGCCTCCATTGCTTGAGGAGCTGGAAAGATGGCATTGCCATTTACTGAGCTGGAGAAGGTTATGGGAGGACCATTATATCAGCTTTGGATGTTAAGTCTGAGGTACCAGTTAGCATCCAAGTGGAGGTGTCAAGAAGGCAGTTGGACATATGATTCTAGAGTTCGTGGGAGGAAGGAAATATTATGAGGTTAGATAGGATCACTAAAGGATTTGTTTGCAGGTAGAAAAGAGATGAGGTCCAAGTTTGACGTCTGAACCTCTGTAGTATGTAGAGGTTCGGAGGATGAGCAGGATCCATCACAGAAGCTGAGAGGAGTGGCCAGAGCAGGAGGAGGAAAACCAAGAGAAAGGGATGTCTTAGAAAGGAAGAGAAGAAAGTGTTTCAAGAAAGAGGGTGATATATCATATGCTATTGATAGTTCTCATAAGCTAAGAACTGATAATTTACCATTACATTTATCAGCGGATGGTATTGTTGACCTTGATGAGAGCAGTTTTGTTTGATCAATGGGGATGAAACCTGAGTGAAGCTGTTCAGGAGAGAATTGAAAGGAAGAAGAAGTAGAGACAATAAGTATAGGTATCTCTTTGATTTTTTGCTGTAGAGCAAAGCATTGGGTTGGTAGTTGGAGGATGAAGTGAGATCTAAGAAGATTTTGTTGTTGTTTTTAAAGATGAGAAATACCAGATCTTTCTGTGCATTTGGGATGGTCCAGAAATGAAGGGAAACTTGATGGAGGTGAGGGAAAGGAGATACTGAAAAGGTAGTAGGATCAGTGGATTATTGGCCTGGGTGGGTAGGTAACTAAGGATTTTGAAAGATAGGAGGGATGGCTAGAAAATGGGATACTTTGAATTGAGATTATTGAGATTATGGTGCATTTATTGTTGAAGATGTAGGGTTTGATGGCTGCAGTTAGGTGAAGAATAGGACCACTGGAGGAGAGAAGATTAAGGCACTGAGAGTCTTAGAGTTTTGGATTGTTTATGTCAACAGTGAAATCATGAAGAATTGGGACAGGCGTGGTGGAGAGATGGCAGTGAGCCAGATGCAAAGATCATTGGCGATTGAAAGGTGCGACCCAGCAGGTGGCAGATGATTGCAGTAAAGAAGAGCAGGTGGTGTGAGGAGGAGAAAGGGATTGGAAGCAGCAGTGAGGAGGAGAACACCTACCCCTCCTCCTGACCACAGTGGCACAGAATGGATGAGAGAGAGAACCTGTACCACCTGAGAGTCTTCAGGGGAAAATCACATTCCAGACAGAGCAAGGATGTGAGAGGAATAATCAGAGAAGTGGTTGCTGCTGTGGGGAATTTTGCTGACAGAAGTGTTTTTGTGTCTAGGGATAGACGGGACATGAAAGCTGAGCAGGCATGAACGTAGATGAGGGAGGTCCTGGGAGTGTTGGGTTTCTTGTGCAACAAGATGTAAGCTGGGACAAAGGTCTTGATGAGATTGGTTCATGACAGGGATGGTGTCTTAGGTAGAATGAGGAGCTGTGAGGTGATGAGTGTTGCAGGGGAAGGGCTCCAAGAGCAGCCCGAGCTCTGGGCTCTTCCATCCTCCTCCTGAGATGGTTGGAAGCGAGGTAACCAGAGTTCTGGGGCCCCTCCTTTTGAGATGGATGATCTGGGGGGAATTCAAGTAGGAGAGGCCTGAGCCAGCCCTTAAAGAATTAGATTATTTTACCCTCCTCCGACCCTCCCCGCCCCCAGTGACTTCCTTACATGGTATCTCAGACCTCTTCATGATTTGTCTTCTCCACTTTCATTTCGCACCACTCTCCCCCACACTTACTGTGTTTGTGTTCCTCAATCTAAGCAGTTTTTTTCCTGCTTGCAGCACCAGGTGGTTCCATCTCTTTGTTTTTGGAACGTGCTCTTTTCAGGCTGAGTGTTCATTTTCTTTATGTCTTCACTGGGTCACCTGTTTATTTCCTTTTTTAGAACTTTAACACATCCTGTAATTACCTTTTTACTTATTTATTGCCTGTTTTTCCCCATTTCATTTGAATGTAAACTCCAAAGGATGTGAGATCTTGTCTGTCTTGTTCCCTACCATATTTCTAGAACCTACGAAATACCTGGCATATAATATCTGTTCATAAATACTTGTTGGATGAACTAATGAATGAATGAGTTTGGATTTGGACAGTTGTTGAGAGAGGGGAAGTCCTCAGGCCACAATGTGTGAACATTCCACAGAGGTCTCTTTATCTGAACACCTACCAACTTTATTTAACAAAATGAAGTGATCATATTTTGAAACTACTCTTACCTAGATTATCCTAGCACTGTGATATTAAGAGGCACAATTGATTATAATAATCACGTGCAGTGTTAATACAGGGCATTGAAATACACCTGAAAATTAAAATACTGATGACAAACTGGTGGAAAAAAAAATACTTGCAACATAAATATAATGGCAAAGGCCTAATATTTTTCATATGAAGGGTAAAGAGTTTTTAAGAATTAAGTTGAACACTAATAGAAAAAATTAAAAAGATTAGATAATTCTTATTTTTTAATAGATATGCAGACAGTAACTGAAAAATGTTCACTTTCATTCATAAAGATAAAAATTAAAACAGCAATGTAGTTCCCTCCCTTAATCTGGCCTCCTAGTTTAACCTTTATCTCTCTGGTCTCCTGTCTCACTACTCCCGGATATAACCTCTCTTCCAGCATCTGAACTTCTTGCTTCCAGGTCCTTTTCTATGTGCTTCATTTTTTGCCCTCCTGCTTTTAAGTTAGACAATATTTCCTACATCTTTTCAAAGTACCTACTTGTCTTCCACACTTCAAGTTTTTTAAAGGTTTGGGTCTGTCTTATTCACTGTTGAATTTACATCCATTCTAATCCATGGTTTGGCACATGACATGCATATTAGTCAGGGTTCTCTATGGAAACAGAATCGATAGGATCTATATATAAACTATATTTTTACTATATATAGTAAATATGAGATATTTAAAAAATAGGAATTGGCCCCCATGACTATGGGGATGTGCAGGTCCAGATTCTATAGGGCAGGCCGCAAGCTGGGAACTCCGATGAAGGTTTTCAACAAATTTCCCAGAAGTCGGCTAGCTGAAGGGGAGATAGAAATTCTCCCTTCACATTGCTGAAATCATTACTTCTCCTTTCAAGGCCTTCAACTGATTGGATGGTATTTCTCTCATTGTTGAAGGCAGTCTCTTCAGTGACTGTAGATAAAACAGCCTATGGCAAGCAAACAACTTACTGATTAGTTAAATCCATGAAATATCCTCACGGTAACAATCAGGCCAGTGCTTGCTTAACCAAACAACTAGACACTATAACCTGGCCAGATTGACACATGAACTTAACCATTATAGTTAACACCTTGTCAACGTGGCATTCGAACATACCTCCTTAAATGGTACTTAATTTCTTAATAAAAGCAATAAGTCTATTTTCACCTAACTGTATTTAACTATCCTGCAGACAACTGGAAATGCACCAGCTTTCCTCAGATTAGGGTACTAGTCCTTGGGAATATTCACTTTTAAACTTGATATCCTATAACGTAAATATTGTGACATGAAGTTAATACAATTTTGTCATATGATAAGTGGATAAAGGAAGATAGGGAAGAAAATAAAGATACTTGCTTTATGTACATATGCAAACATATTCAAAACAATGAAAAAATATAACCATTACAGTCCTCATTTCTGTAACTAGACACTTGGCTGTAGTTTGTATTTATAATCACCTTCCACTACCCATTCCATATTCCCTTTACCTTCAGCAGGCACCTCACCTGACAGGCTCTTTGCCTGGTGGGGTGACACAGATCTTCATTCCTGAAGGTTCTGGGCCATTGCTATTTCTGCCTGGATTGGGTTGTTGCAGTTTTCCACTGAATTTAATCACAGGGCATGGTAGTACTAAGACACCCTAGAGTATCTCCTGTTTCTAGGCAAACTCTTCTTTACTTCCTTTGTGTAGTAGCAGTCCTGTTTCCCCTTGATAATCAGGATCAATCACCCTACCTAGCACAGTAATTCCCCTCTTTACCTGTTGATTCCGAGGCATGA
The DNA here is from genome assembly GCF_030445035.2 of Dasypus novemcinctus. Taxonomy (NCBI): domain Eukaryota; kingdom Metazoa; phylum Chordata; class Mammalia; order Cingulata; family Dasypodidae; genus Dasypus; species Dasypus novemcinctus. The sequence goes on along the minus strand of NC_080700.1, from coordinate 27,788,364 downwards.
GGAACCCAAAGTGGCCAGGTGGCGGTCTTAATGTCCAGTTCAGAGGAATTGTTGTGTCTCCTGGTGGAAGCATTCTTCCTTTTGAAATTAAAACCTGTAGACCAGCAGTGCTTAAAGTTGCAGGGACGAGAAGCATTTTTCCAGTGGATCACTAGGGCTAACAGTGGGTGCCACTCCCATTTCCACCCCTTGATACCTGGACCATGAATCCTGGCTATGGGAGAAACAGGACCATAGAGTAGATGCTGATTTAGAGCGTACACAGTTTCCTGGAGAACATTACCCAAGCCCTGTAAGGTATTCCCACCCAGTGGTGCCGTAATTGAGTTTTCAAGGCCATTCCTCCATTCTTTCGATCTAGCTGCTTCAGGATGATGAGGAATGTGGTAATACCAGTGAATTCCGTGAACCTCTGCCCTTTCTTACACTTCATTTGCCATAAAGTGGATGCCTGCACCAGGAGCAATGCTTTGTGGAATACCATGACAGTGGATAAGGTATTCTATAAGTCCATGGATGGTGGTTTTCACAGAAACATTTCATGCAGGGAAGATAAATCCATATCTGGAGTATTAGCCTATTCCAGTTAGAACAAATAGCTGCCTCTTCCATGATGGAAGTGGTCCAGTATAGTCAACCTGCCATAAGGTAGCAGGCTGATCACCTCAGGGAATGGTGCCATATTGGGGACTGAGTATTGGTCTGTACTGATGGCAGATTGGGCATTCAGCAGTGACTATAGCCAAGTCTAGCTAAGTCAGCCTTGGTGAGGGGTAGTCCATGTTGTTGAGTCCATGTATAACCTCCATCCCTGCCACCATGACCACTTTGTTCATGAGCCCATTGGGCAATAATGGCAGGAGTGGCTGGGGAAAGGCTGATTGGTAGCCACAAAACTGGTCATCCTATGCACTTGATTGTTAAAATCTTCCTCTGCCGAAGTCACATTGCACACAGACATCCTCATGTTTTTTGCCCACTCGCAAAGGTCTGTCCACGTACCTCTTGTGCAGACCTCTTTATTAGCAGTTCTCCAGTTATATTCCTTTCAGGTTTCAAATCATCCAGACAAACCATTGGCAAAAGCCCATGCTCAGTATATAAGTGCACCTATGGCCATTTCTTTTCAAGCAAAATGAACAACCAGGTGCACTGTTAGAACTTCTGCCCACTGGGAGGATTTCCCCTTACCACTGTCATTTAGGGATATCCCAGCAGGGGGTTGCAGTGCTACAACTCTCCACTTTCCAGTGGTACCGCCATATTGTAAAGACTCATCTATAAACCAGGCCTGAGTTTCTCTTTCTCAGTCAACTGTAAGGAACTCTCCAAGAGACCATACCTGTGGTCTCGGAAAGAGAAGGGAATGTGGAAGGAGTGGGGGCCATGGGCATTTGGGCCACTTCCTCATGTAATACTTGTGCCTGTAGGACCTGCTGGAAACCTATCTTGTTAATGCAAGCACAGCCATTTCCAATAGAAAGGCCCACCCAATCTGGCACTACAAAAGAGAAACATTTCTCTTAGTGAGTAGGTGATTTATTGCAAGTGCACAAGCAAGGATCTGGGAGAATCTTTCCCAAAACTAGTTCAAAATGAGAAGGGGATCTAGGGTTTTTATAGGGGAAATAAGGATTGAGAATCAAGTGATGATTGAGCAGTGTATTTGCTATGTGGGTAATGACTGGAATTTTTTTACAGGGTCTGCTGTGTTATCTCCTGTATGTAAAACGCTTGTTTGATGTACTGGTTCACAGCCTTTTATCTCAGGGAAGTTGCAGATTTCCTGGGATAATAGGGTGCTGCTGGCACCATTCTGTGATTTTGCTGAGATGTTATCTTATTCCTGACTTTCCTGGGAAAGGAACTGAGACGGTCTGATTATTGTCCTCATGGGAACTAAGAACAAAGAGTAAATGACTGAGATTAGGTTAATAGAAAACCAGTTCATCTAGATCTGGGAAAGGTATTTTAATTTTTCAGAGATGTTTAAGAAGAGAACTTTTCATTAAGCACATTTACCAACTATCAATCTTGTGTATACCATCTCTATTTTATGATGTAGTGCTGCTGTGCTTGCCCAACATTGTGGCGTGATGGCTCAGACAGCATCCAATTCATTATGGGCAACTCAGGTCTTACGGTAACTTGGTGGCCCATGGTTAAGCATTCAATCTCTACTAAGGCCCAGTAGTTATCTGTAGAGGATGGCAGGGCTTGGTCCAAAATCCTCAGGGTCTTTGCTGTGATTCTCTGTAGGGGCCTGCCAAAGGCTCCAGATGGCATATCTGTTGGCCACTTACACTTTCAGCACAATTGGATCTGCTGGATCATGTACTCAAGTGGCAGAGCACCTTGCACAGCAGTCTGTGCCTGTTGCAGAGCCTGCTCTTAAAAGGTCCTCACTCAAAGCAGCAGCACTTGTGGATCACTCGGTAAATGGGCTGGAATAGCACATCCAAATGAAAAATATGTTGTCTCCAAAACCCAAAGAGGCCAGCTAAGCATGGTGTCTCATTTTTGGTCGTAGGAAGGGCCAGATGCAATGGCTTATCCTTTACCTTAGAAGAGATGTTTTCACATGCCCCACACCACTGGACACCTAGAAATTTCACTGAGGTGGAAGGACTCTGAATTTTTGTTGAATTTATCTCCCACCCTCTCATCCCCAAATGCCAACAAATCTAGAGTAGTTGCTACTTCTTGGTCACTAGGTTCAGTTAAAATGATATCAACACAAAGGACCAGTGTGATGTATTGTGAGAGGGAGGGATGGTCAAGTTCTCTGTGGAATAGATTATAGCATAGGGCTGGAGAGTTGATGTACCCCTGAGGTAGGACAGTGAAGGTGTGTTGCTGTCCTTTCCAGGTGAAAGCTAACTGTTTCTAGTGATCTTTACTCATAGAAATTGAGAAAATAGTATTTGCTGCATACAGTCTACCAGGGGATGTGTTGATTTGTTCAGACAACGATACCACATCTGGAACAGCAGCTGCAATTGAAGACACCACCTGCTTAAGTGTATGACAATCTACTGTCATCCTCTAAGATGACCCATCTGTTTTCTGCACAGGCCAGATAGGAGTGTTGAATGGGGATGTATTGGGAATCACCACTCCTGCATCCTTCAAGTCTTTAATGGTGACAGTAATCTCTGCAGTCCCTCCAGGAATCTGGTATTTCTTTTGATTTACTGTTTTTCAGTTCTAGTAGCTTCCACTTGGTCTTTTCTACCATAACAGCCCTCACTCCAAAAGTCAGGGAATCAATGTGGAAATTCTGCCACTTGCTGAGTACGTCTGTTCCAATTATGCATACCGGAACTGCAGAAATAATTACAGAATGGCACCAGGGACCCAGTGAACCCCCTGAAACAGACCTGAACTAAAACTCCATTGATCACCTGATTTCCATAAACCTCTACTCTGGTGAACCACAGTGAAATTTTGGGTCTCCTGGCATTAATTCTACTTCCCAGCTATTGTATAACAAAATCCCTGAAATGTCTGATACTTTCCTTTTTCTTAATGCACAGTTACCCTGGCAAAAGGCTATAGCTCTCTTTGGGAAGGACTGAGAGGAAAGTTAACAGTATAAATTTTGGCAGTGTGGCATGGTCTTTCCCCAAGGCAAGCTGGTCTTCCCTTCATTCCAGGAGCTCTGGGTCTGTCACCTGTCTCAAATCTGGGAATTGATTAAGGAGCCATGACTGTCTATTTTTTTAAATTCAAATTAGACTTTTGTCCACTTGACCTAGAACTCTTTTGCTTATACAGATCAAGTAAGAATTTTGTAGACTGCCTATCTGTTTCACTTCTAGGTACCCCATGATCTACTTGCCAATACCGTAGTCAGATTATTTGGATTGCTTTTCTGAGTCTGTTGTCTATTATGGTAGCCACGCCCACCTTGTATTGGTGATTAAGCTTGGCTTCTGCCAACCCACGATCTCATCATCCCCATTTCGTTTAATCATCCAAGTTCAGTGACAGCAGTTTCCACAGTAATAGCTGACCTGCAGCAAAGAGCAACCACAGAGCTCTTTAGGGATGATGGAATTAGTCTCAAAAATTTATTCCCCCCAGTCTGGTGAAAGGTATGTTCTCTGTACCTTCCTCAGGTGCAGTGAGCAGGTCTTCCATGATAAATCTACTCTAAATTCCAATTTCTCAAAGCTTTTGGAGTCCTTCATCTATATTGTACCAGGGCAGTTCTGGCATTTCGCCTTCAGGTAATGTAAGTCCCCTTTGGGCCCATGCTTAAGCCAAGCACCCAAACAAACTCTTAGAGCCTGTTCTAACCTCTCAAGCTATAACCTTGAATCCAGAATCTCTGCTTAGTATGCCCATATCAAAAAATTCAGTCTGAAACAACTTTATGTTCCTTCTACCATTATTCCACACCCTTAATATACATCCCCATGCATATTCCCCTGATTTCTGTCTATATGGACTTCAATCTGGTTCAGAGGTTCTGAACTTTTTTTGTTCCGTGGACTCCTTTGCCAGTCTGGTGAAAACCACAAACCCCTTCTCAGAATGTAGCGGCAGATAGTATATGACACTCAACATTGGTGTGTCTTTAAATTAAATTTTAGGATTATTCAAAATTATGCTTTTACAACTTTCCCATAATTTCAACACCTGATGACCTAACGCAGTTCAACATCTGTTCAGTCTTTTTCAGCAAACATTTATAAATTGGGGTTTTTCCATGGTGTCATAAAACCATCTCCATTATCATTACCAGCCTTTTTGCAGGCATTTATCCACTGCACTCAGAACACACTACATCAGAATAAAAATCATACTAAGTCCACACTATACTATATATTATTTAATAAAATATATCACACCCTCACAAACACTTTCCCACAAGAATAATGTTTTTTTGATTTTTCAGTTCAAACTCACGGGTCCCCTGAAATGGGTCCATGGACCCTGGTTAAGAACCCCTGGTCTGGTTATAGGTCTGAAAGAAAAGAGGGGGGTAGTTGGGTTGGATGATGAGAAGAATTCGAATTGCCTTGCAAGTCAGCTACTTCATGGCATTCCATTATAGTTTTATCCAGTGAAAGTGTTAATCTCTTCAGAGGGCTGGTTGCTCTGGTAGATGATTACAGGTTTATCAGGCAGAGCAAGGTTAAGGTCTAGGTCAGGCCGGGCCGACTCCTCAGGGCAGATTGGATATTGGGTGGCTGATTTCTCTGGGCAGATCATTACAGCTTTCTATGGCAAAGACGCAGCAGAATCTGGTTTCACTGTCCCCACCATTATTATCAGCCCATATGTACCCTTCTAGTCAAGTCAAGAATTCCTTTCCAGTCATTGCTCTCACTTTAACAGTAGATAGACCCTGTAAGGTTGGGAATTCAATTTATAATTTAACCTCTGGCACTGTAGGTCTGGTTTTTAAAAATCTCAAATCAGTGCCAATACAGGATAAGAATATCTGTTAAGGCACACATAGAAACTTTCATGTCCTTCATGTAGCAGTTAAGTTAGGAATTTGAAACCATGAGGTTGTCCCTTTCTTTCACAACTGTGTCCAGTCTATTTAGGAACAAGCAGCCAACACTGTTATCCTTTTTAACTCCATAAAACTCTGTTAAGGTGTCAAAACATTCACTCAGAGCCTTACCTCTTGTAAGCATTTGAGTAGCCATATCTAGTGGTGATATTTTGCATATCTCTAATGCCATCTCATGCCGTGGGCTGTCTGTCCCCGTGCCCTCTTGATTGTTGGGCAATAAGGTCATCAGTACATTTGAATCTAATCAGGGACGCGAACCATTTCCCAAACCCCAGAACCAAGTCAGAAATCTCATCCTTATGATTCTGTTTCTGAAGAATCACTCCCAGTACCAGAATCTGTATTAATCAGGGTACTCTAGGGAAGCAGAATCAACAGGAGAATAGATACATATAATAACTAGGAGGTTTTTTGTTGTTTTGTTTTTTAACAGGAATTCGCTTTGCGGCTGTGGGGATGGGCAAGTCCAAATTCTGTAGGGCAAACGGCAAGCTAAGAGCTCAGTAAAGGTTTTCAGTGAATTCCTCAGAAGAAGCAGGCTGGCTGAAGTAGAGATGGAAGTTCTCCCTGCTGACTGCTGAAATCATCACCTTTCTTTTTAAGGCCTTCAGCCGATTGGATGTGACTGCTCTCAGTTTGAAGGCAGTCTCCTCAGCTGATTGTCGGTGTCAGCAGCCATAGATGCAAGCAACTTACTGGTGATTTAAGTGCACAAAATATCCTCAAGTAATAAGCAGTGCTGCCTGGAGCGCTCTCTCTCTCTAGTATTTGCTTGGCTCACTCCTTTATCTCGTTAAGGTTTCTACCCAAATGCCATCTCCTCAGAAAGGCCTTTTGCAAAACTGCCCTCTCTAAAATAGCACTTCCTTCATTGTTCTGTCTTTGTAAGCTTAATTTTTCTTCACAGCTTTGCTGATGTTTTATTGTGTATTCATTTCTCGTTTATAGTCACTCCCTAGATATTTGTTGTGAGTGAATGAATGGACAGAGGTTGGAGAATGAAATCAAGCAAGCTCTGGTCTCAGAGAGAGAACATCGTTCATTATTGGAAAGAGAGGAGGGGCAGAGAGGAAAACAAGGATAGTGTAAGTTGCCTGAGGTCAGAGGGCTTGTGACCTAAAGCAGGGCTGGACAGGTTGGGCTTAGCTCAAAGGAGGGAGCATCTCTCTGTTGAGAGAAGAGGAAGGAAAGCGAGGGAAGATGGATATTCTTCTAGTTGGTTTTGAGGGTTTGGTAGAAGTTTGAGGGCATTGCCTCTTGATAGCTTTAGTTTTCTCTGTGAAGTGGGAGGTGACAGCTGCTTACAGTGGAAGTGTAAGCAGCCATCAAGTTTACTTTAAATAGGAACATAGGTCACCTGGCAGTGTTCTGGGCCCTTCTGAAGCTGACCATCAGCTCATAATGTGTGTGTCCTGCTGGGTACTTGGTGCCCAGCAGTACTCAGTTGTTCAAGTACAGCTCAGAGAAAGAGAAAGGAGTAAGGGCTGGATCACAGTTGGAGTTTGCAAGACGGTTGTAGCAGAAAGACTTAACATATCTAATTGAAGTGTTGACCATGCAGTTTCATTGGAGAAGAAAGGAGAAGGCTCTGTGGAGGAGTGCTTGAGTCAGCGAGCCCCAGAGAAGGGGTTTGAGAGTGAAGCTCATGGGTTTTGGAGATGGCGGGATTTGGGTTCGACCAGGTTCGAGCTGCACCACTGAGCTGTAATTAAATAAGGGGTGGCTCATTGAGAAGGCATGGAGGGAGAAGCCTTTAAAAGGACAGCAAGGCCAGGCTGTCTACCAGGATGCTGAAATCACGGCAGTCATTGCTAGGGGCAGGGGCAGAACCTGTGATCAGGGTCCTGGATGGAGGAGAGGGAGGTTTGGAAGTAGCACAGGGGCGTTGAAGCACCCCAGCCTGTCTTCTGACCCTGATGTGAAGGGGGTTGGCGGGGGGAGCCCACACCAGAGGGTTTAAGGTGGGCTATTTCCTTTTGCTTGTTTGTCTACTCGTCTTTAGCTTTTGGTATACCAATGTCATTTTGAAAGAGGCATTGCAATAAATAAGTAGCTCTGCCTGGAAACTAAAATAAAATTACTAGTAATTTTTAAAAAACTGGTTGGAAAACTATATTCACAGTAGCAACAAAATTAAGAATGAATAAAAGAATCACACAGCCCAGGAGAAACTCTTAAAATCCTTCTGCTGACAGCACTGGAGAAGTGGAGGAACAGAGCTACGTTATTGAGGTAGGAGAATAGGGAACCTGGGGCATGTGGAGAATCAGGTATTTAGAAACCTGGGACAGGTGCTCACTTCTCAAGAGACCTGGGGCAGGTGGAGAGTCACAGACCCCTTCTATGGAAAGACACCTACTTGCGAGTGGTGGAAGTCTAAGGTTTTATCCAGGAACCTGCCCGATGCCCTGTGACTTACAAGGTGTCAGCTAACAACCACAGGTAGCTCTCCACTCCTGGCAGGCTACCTGTGTGCTTCTGAGCACACGCCCCACCCACTTGCTCCGCTTTCCTTCTTTTTAACATTGTTCAATAAACCATCCCTTTGCCTGGTTCAGTCCTTGAATTCTTTCCTGCAATTGAACAAGAACCCTCTTGGTCAACATTGTCACAAAGGGGTGGGTAGCTGCAGGGACCTCCAAGCCCCGTTTGCTCCTGTGCCTCTACCACCTGGGGAGAGCACGTGCGCTGTGGCTGTCAGTTGATCTCAATTAATGAATGCACTGACTCCTGAATCTTTACTTAGTTATTTTTATCTTCTTTTCATGCTTCATAAGGATTCACAGATTAATCTCTTGAGGTAAGGCATATAACCAAAGGTATTGTGAGTTGTTGCCTAAAAATCTTGGTATTTTTACTTCATTGTTCTTGAAAATACATTATAAGTGTGTGGTTTTATTTTTAAGTACATATGGTATTATAGAAATTTAAATCTTGGAATTGTTTGTTTCAAGTTCAAGTTTCTTGAAACAATCATTATTGATACTTTCTCTTCCTTATTGGGAAAATGGGTTTTAATAGTGCACTTAATCCAAATATGCTTACTTAATCATTAATGGGTACTGAATTATCATATTGTGTAAAGTATGGCTAATCATTTCTACTTATTTTCTCACATAATTTGGCCATGATTTGTATGGCATATAGGAATGTGGTCGCTCTAGAATAAATTGTCATTTTAAAAAATGTGTGTTAATGTGGTCGAGGAGATACCCAAGGTTTTAATGATGGGTTTTTAATACTATCCCTTTTAAATAAATGTTTTATTGTAGAAGTTTGAAATATTTACTGTGGTGGACGGTACTGGTGTCCCATGTGGTGCACTTTCTTAGGCAGGTGCGCCCACCCCCAGCTGCTCTTCGGTTTTGGGTGCTAATGCCTCACCACAGGACCCTTACCTCGCTAGGGGAGGTCATGCGGTGACACCCCTGCCGCCCCCGCCCGGGAAGTAGGAGGTAGGTAGGTTACTGAACGCCACCTCCCTTGCCTGAAGGCCTGTCTAAAACTGGAGGGCAATTTACACTTCTGGCCGCAGCCGAACTCTTGTTGAAACCACATCCTTTACTTCCTTCCCCTTACCATGTCCGCTTCCCTCCCTTCATTCAGGGTTTCTCCTGAGAGCACTGAAGCACAATTCCTCAATAAAGCCCTTCTGTAGGAATCCCCTTCTGAGTCTCTGGGAGCCCATCTTATACGAACCCAGACCTCTGTGGAGAGAAGCCGAGAGAATGTAGAACTAACCCTGTGTACCCATGACCTAACTCGAGCAGTTAGTATTTTCCCAGCTTGATTCGCTTATCCCCTACTTTTTTCTAAAATGCTCGAATAATTTATAATATGCTCCATTCATTACCTAGTTTCCTCTGTATCGGTGTGCAGCTACTGTTTCTAATAAGACAGGATGTTGTAAAAAACATAAACGCATACTGTTATCACAACTAAGAAAATGGAACAAATATTCCTCAATATCATCTGGTACCCAGACCATGTTTACAGTTCCTTTAACAACCATGGACTCTTAAGTGACACTAAAATCTGCAAAATAAAAGAAAAATCCATAATATATGTAAAAATGAAACTTTACCTTAATTTAGCAAAAAGAAATCAGAGTGGGAAATGGTGATTTAAAAGCATATTCTGACTTTCCCCCCTTCTTTCTTCAGGTCCTGGATGCCTCTTCCCTTAGTTTCAACACCAGAGTGAAATGGTTTGTCATATGCTTCGTATGTGGCATTCTCTGTTCTCTCCTTGTAAGTTAAATCTTTATATTACTTAATAGCTTTTATTTTGTGTGAGACTAGCAATCCGTGGTGTCTGAATGTCTGTCCAACTACTTTGATGGAACATACTCTCCTTAAATAAATGAGCAGAGATTAATAGAAGATATAAATTATATTTTGGAGATTTTATGAATTTTTAAAAATAATTTTATTTAAGAAAAATCAGTGTATGTTGAGGGGTGGAGAGGGAAGTGGATGTGGCTCTGGCGATAGGGCCTCCACCTACCATATGGGAGGATCACAGTTCAGTCCCTGGGGCTTCCTGGTGAAAATGAAGAAGAGAAAGTGCCTGCGCAGCGAGCCAGTGCCCATGTGGAGAGCCGAGTGCCCGCGCAGCAAGCCAGGGCCCACGTGAAGAGCCAGTGCCCACGTGAAGAGCTAGTGCCCATGCAAGTGAGTCACGCAGCAAGGTGATGATGCATCAGAACAGAGACGGGGAGAGTCAAGGTGAAGCGCAGCAGAGACCAGCAACTGAGGTGGTGCAATTGACAGAGAACTTCTTTCCCCATCAGAGGTCTCCAGGATCAAATCCCAGTGAATCCTAGAGGAGAAAGACAAGAAACCAAAAAGAGAAATATATACAGAAGATCACAAAGCAAATGGACACAGACAGCAAAAACAGCAGGGTGGGGGCGGGGGGGGAAGAGGGAAGAAAAAATTTTTTAAAAGGGGGTGGTGGAGAGTCAGTAACTTAGATGTGTTTATTCCCTTTTTTAACCAGCCATTTAAAAAGAATATTTTATTTACACAAAGTGACGTTGACCCACAAATAAATGGTTTCATTATGACTTATTTACATGCACCTATATGCAAATAGGCAGAAGATTCACAAATAACATTGAAATTAAATGATTTTCTTTACTATGTAATCAAGACTATATACTAGCACATTCATATTTTTACAACATAATGTATATGATATCATTGTTACTAGAGTAGCATGTTTATATTTTAAGCCATTAAAATAATATATTATTTTTAAATAACTGTGATATCTTAACTTAGGGAACTGGATTGCTGTGGCTTCCCCAAGGCATGAAACTTTTTGCAGTGTTTTATACTCTTGGAAATATTTCTGCATTAGCCAGGTGTGTATGTTAAGTTTGGCTTCTCAAGATATCTTGTTTGCTGTTACTATAAACATACCTTTCTTTTTTTTTTTTTTAAAGATTTATTTATTTATTTAATTCCCCCCCTCCCCTGGTTGTCTGTTCTTGGTGTCTATTTGCTGCGTCTTGTTTCTTTGTCCGCTTCTGTTGTCATCAGCGGCACAGGAAGTGTGGGCGGCGCCATTCCTGGGCAGGCTGCTCTTTCTTTTCACGCTGGGCGGCTTTCCTCACGGGCGCACTCCTTGCGCGTGGGGCTCCCCTACGCGGGGGACAGCCTTGCGTGGCACGGCACTCCTTGCGCGCATCAGCACTGCGCATGGCCAGCTCCACACGGGTCAAGGAGGCCCGGGGTTTGAACCGCGGACCTCCCATATGGTAGACGGACGCCCTAACCACTGGGCCAAAGTCCGTTTCCCAACATACCTTTCTGTTAAGCACTTCCCTAATAGGATATATTCATCTCCATACATATCGTGAATTTAGCCAAAACATTTGGATTTGTTCACTAAATATTTATGGACTCCTATGTGCCACCTACCATTCTAGGCAAAATATAAGTGATAAAGCTTAGCTAGTGTTTGGGGTACGTACTGTGTGCTCGGGACTATCCTAAGTGCTTTATGTTTATTACAGCAAGTTTATGAGGAGGTGCTATTATTGTCCCCATTTTTTAGCTGGAAGTTATAGCACAGTGAGGTTCAGTAACTTGCCCACAGTTACATAACAGGTCCCTGAGGCAGGCTTCCCACCTGACGGTCTGTTTCCAGAGCCCAGGCTTTTAGCCACTGTGCTCCGTTGCTTGCTATCATGGTGCCTACCTTTTAGTGCCGAGAGACAGTCAATCCTAAGCAAGAAAAGCTGCACCATGCGGAGTTGGCATAAGGCGCCGCCGTAGCGCCTGGCGGAGCTGCTTTAGAGTGCGTGTTCGGGGGAGTCTGCGGTGCAGCTTCGGGCTGATGTCTGTCGGAAGAGTTAACAAACATGAGCTCTGCATTGGCGCTCTGCGCTCTTTCCTTCCTTTAGAAGTTTCGGCATCCATCCAGAGGTATTATCAAGGGAATGTGACACGGGCCAAGGCCAGCTCAGTCCACTTTCAGATGCTCGTACCTGTAATGATGAATTTTGGTGGTTTTTGGAACTGACAGTGATTCTCCTTCAAATTACAATATAAAAGGAGCCTCATTTAGGAAGTCGGTTACTTTGACAGTCATGCATGGAAGTTGTTTTTCCTTGTTCTGAAGTTCATTGTGTAGAGAGAGAAACGAGTAGAAGCGACTGGATTGGTACAAACTAAGAAGAAACTGCTTTACTAGCTTAGGATCACTCTATCTTTGGTGTTCACCCATAGCTATAAAATAATGCTGGAAGTATGTTGTAAAAAGGCATTTATGTATAATAGAAACCTAAAATATGAACATTTCCTTTTAGTATAAAGGCAAAAAAAAATACTTAGTGAGAAGTTTTTACTAAATAAACGTAAGGTTTCTTTTTCTTTTAAAGTTTTTTTTTTTTTTAATATAACCTGGCAAATTAGTAGACCCATATCTCAATTCTTGTGTTTGTTTCAAATAGTACATGTTTTTTAATGGGACCCATGAAGCAACTGAAGAAAATGTTTGAAACTACAAGATTGCTTGCAACAATTCTTATGCTTGTAAGTAAATAATGATAATTTTTTTAAAAATTTAAGTATATTTTGTACATAATTGCCAGCTCTTATATATGTTCTATTGTTATAGCTTTCTTGTATATAATAATTATATCCTTAAGGCTGTGTGCTTTAAAAGTTTGGATTATGCCATATTATCTAAAATTTTTGGCTAGATAAAGCTTGCTTCATACTTGCATGTAACTAACATAGATACATATTTAAAATAAGATTAGAGCTAGATGTATTTTCATTTTTAAGCCTGGTAGACTGTTTCTTTTTTTTAAATTTTTTTAAATGTTACATTCAAAAAATATGAGGTCCCCATATAGCCCCCACCCCCCTCACCCCACTCCTCCCACATCAACAACCTCTTTCATCATTGTGGCACATTCATTGCATTTGGTGAATACATTTTGGAGCACTGCTGTACCATGTGGATAGTGGTTTACATTGGAGTTTACACTCTCCCCCAGTCCACCCAGTGGGCCATGGCAGGACCTATAATGTCCAGCAGTTGTCCCTGCAGTACCACCCAGGACAACTCCAAGTCCTGAAAATGCCCCCACATCATATCTCTTCTTCCCTGTCCCTACCCTCAGCAGCTACCATGGCCACTTTCTCCACATTAATGCAACATTTTCTTCGATTACTAATCACAGTAGTTCCAGAATAGAATATCAGTAAGTCCACTCTAATCCATACTTTATTCCTCCCTGTGGACCCTGGGATGGCTATGCCCACTCCACCTCTATATCAAGAGGGGCTTAGATTCCACATGGATGATGGATGCAATTCTCCTGCTTGCAGTTGTAGGCACTCTTGGTTCCCTGGTGTGGTGGTTGACCTTCTTCACCTCCCTGTTAGCTGACCAGGGTAAGACCAATAAACCAGAGGGTAGGAGTTGCAGGTCTCTTTGAGGCTCAGGGCCTGGCTCTCACATGGAAAGTCCAGAGATTTAGGTCCCCTGAGCATACACCAAACCCCAGTGCCAACCACAGGTCTGGTAAAAGTAACAGGAGAGGCTTGTGAACAAAGATCACATCTGAGTCCAGCTCCATCATACTCAGGAACACAAACTCCAAAGTACGGCCAAATGACATGGCACTGAACTCCATCTGCTGTGACCATAAAACCTGTGGGTCTCTGTACCCCTCAGAAGGACCAATACCTGGGCTTGTATGGTAGACTGTTTCTTAATGAGTGTTGGCACTCTTTGGAGAGTAGCAGTAGAAGAGAGATTATGTCTAAACCCCTTTGAATCTTCTCAGAGAGCCTTGGCAATCACATAAATAGCCCATCATATTGCTTTTATCCCCTTCCTCTGCCTTTCTGACAAATAGTTCTAAGAGTATGGCTTCTATAGCAGTATCTTCAAATGGTCTGTGTGCTGTATTGTGGACAATATGCCACACTCATGCTGTCATTCTCTATCTTTGAACTTGGAGGAATGGGTGGATAAAAGTTTATGCTTATACTTAAATACATAGGTTTCCATCATTGCCTTTTAGGGTTCTTAGCTAATAATTGTTTTGTATGTTACAGCCAAAGCAACCCAGGTTCCTCCTCTACAACTGTTTGAGGTTCTTAACTTGGTCGCAGATTTCTTTGGCTTAACGCCAAAGATATTTATGAACTTAAATATCAGCATTAGCAAATTTCTGATTTTGCCTATTAATATTTATTAATTTTCAAGGACTACTAACTTATATACAGTTATAAATAAGGAAATGATTTTCAACTCTAATTGTCTTTTCCCATTTTCTTATCAGTGAACAAACTTATTTTTTAGATTAATTTTTGATGTCCTTATTCAGTATCATCATATGTTATTGCCATTTTTCTAACTTTCCTAGTTGCTTTGAATTTCCTTTATTAGCATGTATAGTAACATGTATATAAACATTTAATTTTAGGTTATTGAGAAATATAATACAATTAGATTATTTTATACTTAGACTACTAGATATTTATATACCATTAAGATTTTACTTAGATTTTTGTATTAAAGAATCCTTTTATCTATCACTCAACAGTTTTAGTAACTTACTGTACTTTAGACAAGCAAGAATAAAATTGAGAGAAAGTCGGCTCTTTCAAACTAACATTTGGAAATGCAAACTATTTCCCAAAAGGGACCATCACTTACATGATTTCACTTTGGTGATCTCATGAATCGTAGCATTTCCAGGTTAACGCTTTGCTTGGTCGTGATTTGCTATGGACATAAAATTTGCCTAACAGTGATGGCAACCCTTTCAAATGGCCCTCCGTTAGTGCCTTCAGGTCATATTTAGTTTTTTCATTACAGCAGCCCTTTAAAGTAGTTTAGTAGAAATTGTTTTCATTTGAAAAAGAGCACCACTGAGATCTAGACAAATTAAATAACTTAATGAGGAACTCAGATAATGGGCCTCAGAGCTGGGGTTTGGGTGTAGGTCTTTCTAATTCCAAACTGCCTGTTTATCCCCATTTCTTTAAACAGCCTCTCCTTTTCACTCGAGTGCCTGCTTTGGGTGACAGAGATGAAGGGATGATCAGGATTGCTTCCACGGGGGTATAAAATGATTATGTAATTTTTCTGTGTGAAAAATTATAGTAGTCTATGTAAAACCTAAGTAAAATAGAACTTACTGTGTATTAGCAGTAGCACAAAGTAATACTGTTAGCAGTATTTTATTAGTAAACATTAAGATAACCACTTCTTAAAAAGGTCTTTGCCACTCTAAAACATTCTTCAAATATTCTTTTTGTTTACTTAGTCAACAGATTATTTATTAGGTGCTACCAATTTCCAAGGAATATTGTAGTCATAGTCTTTAAAAGTAAAACTTTTAAACACTCATGGAAAATATAAGTAAACTAGAGTCAACTGTCTCATTAATTTTGTTTTATGGTATAGTATCTATGTCAATGAATTCAGAATAGTTTATGTGTTTTTGTGAGTCTTTTAAAAGGATTTTAAATTTACAATTTATATTTTCTTTTTTCCCACATAGCTGTGTTTTGTATTTACCTTGTGTGCTGTTTTCTGGGTAAGTTCCATCAGCCACACTGGCTTTCGACTAAAAGCACGCCCTTTAACTGAGGCTATTTCTTTGGGGTAAAGTGTCATCCCACTCTCATCTAAATGCAGCCCAAAGTCTGGTTTCTTAAAATCCTCCAAAGATTGGGTGCCCCTAAAAGGTGATAGGGTAACATCCTGTTAGTGGCTAGACTTGCGGTAAATTCTGCCGTCTTAAACCTAGTCAGAGGTCAGTTAATGAGCACGTACACACTTACCTACATACTTCGTCTGAGATTAGGTTGACTACTCTACCAACACCTTTCACCTGAAATACGAGAGGCCCTCGCTAGAATCCATGTTCTGTGTGTGGTTGTGCTGTGGTTTTGGGGGGCGAGGAGGGTACAGCCGCTGAGGCAAGTGCATTAACGAGCAGCAAGATGTTAAAACCGTCTACCAAGAAGTAACAAATGTAGCTGTAAAGCAGCAGAAGCAGTTCTGTGGGGTCTTAGAACTGACTGAAATTGTTCCTAAGTTGGGGCTGTGAGGCAAGGGATTTTTAAATTTTTTATCTTTTTTTTTTTTTTTTTAAAGATACATAGATCACACAAAATGTTACATTAAAAAATATAAGAGGTCCCCATATACCCCATTCCCCAAGGGGTTTTTATTATTATTTATGTTTTAGGAGATATCAGAGTTTGAACCCAGGACCTCATATGTGGGAAGCAGGTACTCAGCCACTGAGCTACATCCGCTCACCAAACAAGAGTTTTTTAAAGAAAGGCAAAAGAGGAAGAAGAAAAAGGAGAAGTTGGTTAGGGCAAGGGGCTTAGAAATAGGTTTCGTTTCTTTTGTGTGTGTGTGTGTGTGTGTGTGTGTGTGTGTTTTTGTCAGAAAGGGAATGAGTTTGTTCGCTGCTTGGGTTTTGCTTTTAACTTAGCCAGTTCTGGGATTTCAAGGTATGGTCAGGGCCTTTCTGTACGGATAGGTCTCCAACTCCACTCTAAGTCTCTTAGCCTAAATTACTCCCTTTTTCCCCCACAAAACTAATCAAGGGAGAGGGCCAGAAAACAAAACAAATTAACAAAAAAGACAAAAGAACTCAAGTCAATCTTGTGCCACTTAGAGATAAGGTTAAACAACTTCACTAGACTTTAAAGAAGTTACATTATTACAATTCACTTTACTTATTCATGATTCTTGTTCTTCATGTTATTTATTTCTTATGCTCTGTATATTTCCTGAAAGCATTTGAGGAAACTCTTGAAAAAACTATCCTGCTTAAAGAGGAAAGAGTAGTGGATAGTAAATTTTACAAATATTCTGTCAGAAAATGTTCTTGTTTTCGTTTTTGGTTTTGATGATGGTAAGGACAAATCTTGGTTATAAGAGAATTCGCTTACATGCCATTTCCTAATTATAACTGAAAAGAATTTTCTAAATACATCATTTCAAAACAGCCATGGAAACTACTTGTTTTATATTATTCGCAAAGACTGTAATATAAGAAAATATGAATTCCCTTCAATAAAGTAAAATAAAATGAGGAGCAAGTGAAAGTGATTAAAATTTGTAAATTCTACCTGGGATACGAATATAACTAAGTGGAACTTTAAATCTTGATTCTAGAAAAGTTAACATTGACCTCAAAGACCTGACACTTAAAGAATTTTAATATTTTTAGCCTATGCAGTTATTTCAGTAACATTTACTTAGTATCATGTATTTAGCATTCTTTTTATTAATGAATACAGACAATTTTAGAAATGTTTGTCATGGATATTTAATTTTCAGACCAACTGAATCTTAAATTTGTCATATTGATTTTCGTCCCAGTTCCATTTATTCACTTAGAATAGTCATCCCAAGGACCCCAAACAGAAACTTGGGGAAAATTAAATTTTAATTTAATGACAGTGTTTTGCAAATCTACTTATTTTTTCAGTCTTCTTAATGAATCTCTCACAAATATATAGCACTATGCATCAATGGAATAAGTCATTCAATTTCCATTCATCATCCTTCCATCCAAAATCATCAGTTTAGTAAATTACAAACTTTGGTTTCATTTTTTATTTATGTATTTTTATTTTTTTAAGATTTATTTTTTTAATTTCTCCCCCCTCCTTCCATCGTCTGCTCTGTGTCCATTTGCTGTGTGTTCTTCTGTGTCTGCTTGTATTCTCATTAGGCGGCTTCGGGAACTGATCCTGGGACCTTCCAGAGTGGGAGAGAGGCGATCATTCTCTTGCGCCACCTCAGCTCTCTGGTCTGCTGCGTCTCTTATCGCTCCTCTGTGTCTCTTTTTGTTGCGTCATCTTGCTGCACCAGCTTTCCGTGTGGGCCAGCACTCTTGTGCAGGGCAGCACTCTGCTTGGGCCAGCACTCTGCGTGGGCCCACTCGCCTTCACCAGGAGGCGCTGGATATTGAACCCTGGACCTTCTATATGGTAGACCAGAGCCCAATTGCTTGAGCCACATCTGCTTCCGTCATTTTCGGTTTAGGGTCTGCCTGAAATCTAAGACACAGTGTTTAGAAACTTGAGTCATTATTTAAAGAACTATAGATAAGCTGAGAGACCAAGATTTAAATAATTTTCCACCACAGAACTTGTTTTTTTCTTTAGGAAGATCCTGTTTAAATCTCAAAGCATATTAAAGTGTACTGAGCTTAGTAATAGGCCCTGGAATTTTAACCGAGGCTTATGTTCCAGTTTCCTTGACTGCTCAAGCAAATGCCGTGCAATGGGTGGGCTTAAACAATGGGAATTTATTGGCTCACGGTTTTGAGGCTGAGAGAAAGTCCAAATGTCATATGAAAATTTAATAAAGAGAATACATCATCTATATGTTTTGAAGGGGGAAACTGAACTCGATTGCAAAAAAGATCTTTTTAAAATTCTAAGTGTATTGTTCCTCTGCTTTGTCGTCAGTGGCACAAGAAGGGATTGGCCATATTATTCTGCATATTGCAGTTCTTGGCGATGACCTGGTAAGTCTTTAATTTTTTTTTTTTTTAATTTTTTTAAACTGATTAAAATCCCGGATGGTGTGGTAAGCGTTTCGTTCTGAAGGGATCAAGCCTCGGCACAGTAGTTTCCATGTGCCTGGAAGGTCAGCTAGGATGAGGGCTGGGATGTGCCCCGCGGAGTCAGTGGCGTAAGTCACCCGCCGCGGTAGGGAGCCGCGACTGGAGCTGTGGAGGGGCTTCCAGAGTAAACTAGAGGAGAGGAAGGAAGGACGCCAGACGGCAAGCACTCTGTAAAAAGAAGAGGGGGCAGAGGCGGTGACGAGGCCGCTTTTGGTTACGAAGCCGGAATTCCGTTTCTAGGAAGGAGTCACGTGGCGCCATCCTTACGTATGCTTACGTATTACACGGGATGCATTGGGTTCTCCAACCCGTTAGAGGCAGGTGAAAAGAAATGTAGACGGCGCCACACGACTCCGGAAAGCAGCAGCTGCATCCCAGGGTGAGCCAAGGGAATACCCCTTTTTGCCCCTCTCCACCTTGTGGAAGAACGAGAAAGTGGAGCTCGTTCTAATACTGTCCGTGGCTCGGTGCTGTCTAGATGTCCTCTGAGTCCTCAGGGCCACAGACTGGTTTCTGCTTTTGTGGCTCTCCCTCCTGCTTTCCAAATGTTCAAAATGGGCCCATTCTTCCCGATCAAACACACCTCCTCCAGGAAGCCTTTTTGGTACCTGGGACCACGTCCAGTCGCCGTGCAAACGGCTCCAGGAAGGTGTGTCAGGCTGAAGTGCATACGCCCTCCGGCGGCCCTGCTCACTCTCACTGTGGTCGGAATTTCTTTCCACTTATAAAGTATCTTTAAGTGATCCTCCTTTTCGTTTAAGTTAGGCCTTGTTTGCCTCCTCCCAATAGTCAGTAAACCCCTTCCTGATTTTATCTGTTTTAAATCTTTCCTATTTGGTGTTATCTGATCTGGGGTCAGTCTTGCTTTTGGCCTTTCCGCCCATAGATGTAACACCAGTGAATGTTATTTGTAATCTCTGCATATTGCAGATTAATTATACAATGCTGCTTAATTCTTTTTTATCCAAGTATGAAGCAATTTAAATTGAGTCTCTTGTTTATTTTTCTAATATCTTGCCTTTTATTGCATAATCTGTAGTTAATTGGTTTATCATTAAAGGAGAATACAGTTTATTTTCCTTTAATTTCTATTTTAAAAAATAAATGAGTAGCCTTTTTAATATAATACACCCAAACTTAAGCAAGCATCAAAATTTTGGAGAATTTTGTAAAACACAGATCCCTTGTTAAAACCCAGAGTTTCTAATTCAGGAGATCTGGGGCAGGTCCTAATAATCTTCATGCTTAACATGTTCCTAGGTAGTGCTTACTATTTATGCTGCTTTCTTTAGTACAGTGTCAGACAATGGCCATTTGG
The DNA here is from genome assembly GCF_030445035.2 of Dasypus novemcinctus. Classification (NCBI taxonomy): domain Eukaryota; kingdom Metazoa; phylum Chordata; class Mammalia; order Cingulata; family Dasypodidae; genus Dasypus; species Dasypus novemcinctus. The sequence goes on along the minus strand of NC_080700.1, from coordinate 27,768,378 downwards.
CATGAAGAAAAACATCGCTTAAATTAAGATTCAATATACTTGAATTTTTCTTGCAGGTATAGTTTATCATACATCCCATATGCAAGGTGAGTTTGTATGAATCTCATTTCATTGTTTCTAATTCCTCTAATTACTTTCTACACAAGAACATGAATTCTGATCATTTAATTTTCACTTTAAAGTATTCTTTACGGATCTTTTTTTTTGTTCTTGTTATCTATTTTTTTTAAAGATACATAGATCACAGGGTCTTTTTTTTTTAAATGTCTTTGACTTTCTTCATAAAAGGAAAGAAAATGCAAGTATAGAAGTTTGTCATAAAAGTATTTAAATGTAAATATTTTGAACTGAGAAGTTGTGAATTTACTTCTTGGTTTACCATCTCAATATTTGCAAATAGGGGATTTTGACAAGAGACCCCTGACCCTTCCATACCTGAAAACAGAAAATATGTTGTAGAAATTCTACTTGAAAAATAAAATAGGAAGTTAGTGGGAAAATTAGGTCTGATACGTGTTTTTGTTTTTAGCCAGCAGAAGCTATTTATTCTGTATATACAGAGATAATAGCCATTTTCTTACATTTTTTTCCCAGAGAAGTGTACTAATTTAGTTGTGAAGAGAAAAAAAAAAACCAAGTGTAATTTAAAATCCGACAGATTTAGAACAATATGCTGGAGAAGCATGGCTTTGCTTTTTTATGAAATTTAGAAACACACATTGTATATTAACGACCAGCATATTATATGCCTAATATGAACAATGAAGGACACTGATAGCAAATTCTATTTTTATTCCATTTCATTTATTTTTTATATACATCTTATAAGAAAAAACAAAACAAGGTCAACTACAGGTCAGAAAGCCGTAGTAGAAGAGTCCTCAAAGGTGATTTACCGGTCCCTTTGGGTTATATCGAGGAGACCTCTGCCAACATTTCTTGTCATTCTCCATAGTGATAAAAGATGACCTAGAGATAAAGTCCACTCCTTAAGATGAGAGACTCCGCAGTGATGGCAAGGCCAACCTCTTCCCCAAAATATCAGGGTCCTGTACTTGTGGGCAGCATGTAGAATTTGCTTGATGAGTCTCAGATTTTATTAGTATTTCTAACAAAGTAAACACTTTTAAGTGAATAGAAGTATTAAAAAATAGTTCAAACAAACCATTTTGGAAGAAAAATGTAAAAGGTTAAATGAGATCACATTTTTTTGCCATTCTTAGGATTCAATTATAAGCATTTGCCTTATCAGTCTAGTTCATTAGTTATATTTTTTAATTAGTTATTTTTGTTTTTTTAAATTATTAAATTGATTTCTTATTAAGATCAGCTATGTGCTGGTAAAGATTTCCTAAAATAAATACCATTTCAAAAATTAAAGTATTTCTAAGTCTCAGTTCTTGATTTCAAGAGATACTCAACAAAATTTTAGTTAATCAGAAAATGTTTTGGAGAGCACACTAAGTTTATTGTTTAAAAAAAAAAGGTAGTAGTGTATTTGTTCTTGACAATATTCTGCAAATTTGCTCCTGAGGAAGATTATTGTATTCTGTATTTTTTCCTCCTTTTTTCACCAGGGATGCAGTAATTAAATGCTGTTCTTCTCTCATAAGCTGAAAATCAGAAACTTTTGGAAAAGAACATTTGAAAGTTGATATTCTGTTTTTGGTGAAGCATGCTTTTCCTGATATAAGAATCACTCCAGAAACAATTGCAGTGACAGTTTAAGACAATTTTGTATACTGGTTTAAAAAAAAATGGTTAATTAAACTGCTGGTTAATGCTTGTAAATTTAATTCATTATGTGTCATTAATAGGCTTTTCCAAAGATCAGGAGATTTTAATCATTACCAATTGTAAATTATTTTTAGTCAGTTTTTTAATCTTTTAAAACGACTTCTGAGCTGTGAATAGTTAAGGATAAACCTGTGCTACAAGATATGTTCAGCCCTTTTGGCTCTTGAAATGTCTACATTTTAAAACATCTATTTTTCTTTTTACTTAAAATGTGGAAGTTTTTACTCTAAGCTAAAAATTGCTTATTATGTGTAATAAAAAATAATATATAAATCTTTACCGTTTTGAAATAAACACACTTGGAAAACTAACATTTTCTGGATCAAGTTTATAATGTTTTAAGTGGGTGGTCCATTGATGCAGTTAAAAAAAAATCACTTCCGACACTGTGCTATCGCTCTGTAGAAAAGTGAACCGGACGCAACCCCTGTCCCAAGTAAAAGATAATAGGACAGTGTAACAATAAAAGTATTAATACGTGAGTTATTCAGGATGCAGAACACAAAACACACACCGAGAAGTCCCGTGGAAGAACTGGATGTAGAGGGCTGGGTTACAGGTGTCGGGAGGCTGACGAGCCGGTGCGGGGAGGCGAGGCGCCCTGGGAGCTGGCAGCAGCGGCCGCTGCTCACCCCCCAGGCTGCAGGGACGAGGGGCGAGCAAAGCCTGGTAGCCTGCCGGTGGCCGCCAGCACCTTGGGGGCACAGCAGGAGAGGGAGCAGAAATACCCTAGCGGCTCCTGCCGCTTGCCAGTGCAGTTCAGAGACGCGGCTCCCCTGCAACAGGGTGCGGAGGGCCCTAAGAGCAGCCAGGCAAAGGGCAGCACCATCCCGTAGTGCAGAAGAGAAGGCGACCTACTCCAGCTTAGTCGCGGGAGAGTTAATAAAGATGTCACAAGACTGCAATGGTAGCCAGTGAGCAGCTTGTGGGGAAGGTGTCCTAGAGGGACAGCAGGCACATTAGCACAGGGGGAAGTGACGGGAGCAGTGACGGGGGGGGGGGGGGGGGGGGGGGGCTAGTTTGGCTACTTCGGTGTTGGCTAAGTATAGAAGGGGAGGGGAGTGGAGGGCACCGAAGCTGGAGAGGAAGGCCAGAGTCAGGTTATAAAGGACCGGAGATGGTGGAGAACTGCCGGTCAGTGCCCTCCCTTTATACAGGAAAAGAACGAGGTCTGTTAAGGAAACGGGCACCGTGCCACGGATTGGCGCTCGGTGAAAATCACCTCCTTGCCCGCAGAGCGTGTAGGGGAGAGGGGTGGTAGCAGGTTGTCAAGAACTGGTGACTGCCGAGACGGAGAGCACAACAGGCTGTCGTGGGAGAGGAGAGATGGGGCATCTCACCCCGTCGGGGGCAGAGGCGATGCCACCAGAGGCCACAAAGGCAAGGAGCAATTTGCCAGACGAGGAGGGCAGGGGCAGGAGGCGAGAAGCACAGGAAACCACGGGGCACCCCATGGCTCTAACGGAGGTCCCCAGAAAATCCATTTAAGGAGCTTGAGCTTTACCCTGAAAATAGGGGGAGAACTGTTATCTTAACTTTAGACAATTGACAGATTACATAGTAGTAAAGAAAAGAAAATAATCTTAGTTCTCAAGATGAGGTGAAAAAGAAGTAATGCTCTTTAAGGTAAACCTCTCAAAAGTCTTGCCAGGTAAGACTTCCACAAGGAAGCTGAAGCTAGACGCCCTAAGCAGCTAGCGCAGGGTCACAAGCTAGTGTCATGGAGCCAGCATTCGAGTATAGGTTGATCTGCTTCCAGAGCCCGTGCTCTTTCCATTTCGTTGTGCTGCCTCGTTTGAACTATTTTATTCTTTCACATTTGTCGCCACACCACAGAAACACACTAGCCAGGAAGCAGTGTCGTGGATCTTACCGAGGAATGGTCTATTTGAATTCATTTCCTTCCGGATAGACTTTGTTTTTCTTTTTTGATTGAAATGGTAGTCTTTGCTTACCTTTTGTCCCACCTTGGCTGTTGAGAGTCCAGCCAGTCCCAAGGCAGAGACGGTCCAGGAGTCCAGGTGAGTGAAGCAGGAGGTGTAAATGGAAAAAAAACAAAACAAACTTCAGGAAAGCCAAGTGGGGACAGTCACCGACGAGTCAGGTTCGGGACAGGTGGCTCGGGTGGTGAGCAGAGCGACGCAACCCATTGGGAAAGCTACCCGGGCCTTCTGAAAATGGAAAGTGATGGGGAGAGTTGGAGAATGGAGAGTGATGGTTGGAATGAAGTGCATTCAAAAGCCAGCTCTGGAAGGTAGCGGCTGGACTGGTGCAGGAATCCCAGCGCAGGATGTGGGATAGCTTTTGATAAAGTTGGCCTTGGGGTGGGCGAAATGGGTCCTTAAATCTACTGAGAAGGTGAGAGAGCGCCCTGAAGATAGACGGGTTCCAGGCGCCCTTGAGCTTCTGGTGGGCCTTTCTCCTGCCGGCCAGCAGTGTGCTGCCAGGAGCTCCCAGGCTGTCCAGAAGGCCCAAGGGGCTAGCAGTGCCCGAGGGTTGCCCCCCCTGGTGAGCTCTGACCTCACCCCAGCCAGAGTGCTTTAGGAGCCTCGGTAAGTTCAAGGCTATCGGCCCACTGTCCCCATTTACAGATGAGGCGATTCAATCTTAGGGAGGTTAAATAACTACGCCGAGGTAAGTGGATGAGTCTGGCCACTTTTTCAGTTCAGATCTAGTTGATTACAACATTCAAAACCTTCATCACTGGGCTGTGTTGCCTCCCCTAAGACAGGCACCAGAAACTGTCAGTGGAGGGTCTTTGAGCCTGTAAGTGCAACAGGAGACAGGCCACAGCTTGTATCAGCTGGAAGGTCCAACTGTGACGAGGTCTGCAAAAGCCCAGGATGGGGGAGCAGGTGTAGCTCAGTGGTTGCGCACCTGCCTCCACGTACGAGTCCCGGGTTCAATCCCTGAAACCTACTACAAAAACAAAAAACCTATGACAAAACCTCCTTTGGGGCATGGCGGGTTTTCATATGAAAGCTACAGGTCAGTCTCTTGTTGTGATCAGGTGAGAGAATTCCAGGGGAGACCGGCTTCCCGCAGGGGCCGCCTGGGAGGGGTCCTGTAGCAGTCATGAACTCTGGCTTCTGAGGCCGGGGCACCTAACGCCTTAACCTGAGAAGCCACCCTCTGTCCTCGGCCCCCTCCTCTTCCTCTGGTTCCCACGGCGCCCTCCCGTGCCTTGTCTCCCAGCCAGCTCTGTAACTGCGCGTACGGGGGTCGGGCCCGAAGTTGCGTCCTGCTGGGGACCACCGCCATGTTTACAGGTGGTTCAAAACTGGGGTGATGGGACAGGCTTTGGGGTCTCCGCCACCTGCACCCCATGGCCCCCCTACGTTCGCCCTGCAGAAGTCGGCGTGGCTGTGCGTTTTTGTGGACAGAGCCCGTTGCTTCGGCCAGATCCTCAATTTTCAGACCAGCTGGCCTTTGGTGGAAGGCCAGTGGGCAGCTGTCCGAGAGGAGGGCTCATTGGAAGTAGCCCTCAGGTGGCGCTCCGGCTTCACTGCTTGGTGGCGGCCTGGGAAGCAGGTGCACGGCGGTTAAGGGCACAGGCTGGCTGCAGCACTGTCCGGCTGCATCAGCTTGGGCAGGATGCCTCACCTTCTAAGCCTCAGTTTCTTCATCTCAAGAGCAAGTTTAAAAATGAGGTTATGGGAGTGGATGTAGCTCAAGCGGATGAGCTCCTGCCTCCCCTGTACAAGGTCCAGGGTTCAATTCTTGGTATCTCCTAAAAACAAACAAATTGGAAAAACAAAACAACTAATTGGGGAGCGGATGTAGCTCAGTGTACAGGGCCCATGTACAAGGTCCAGGGTTCAATCCCTGGTACCTCCTGGAAAAAAAGTCTATACTAGGGCCTACTTGATAGGATTCCTGGGAGGAAGAGATGAACGAGCAGTTCCCGGCTCGAGCACTGGGTAAATACAGGCTCTTCAGAGCCCCTGGGCAGCTAGTGGGGTGAGGAGGCTGCAAATTAAATATCTCCAATACTGCTTTTACACGCATATCTGTGAGACTTTGGGGACAAAATGAGCCATACACTCCCAGAATGTACTGAAGGAAGGAGGGGAAAATTCCCACTCCCCCTCCCCTTCAGAGAAAGCAAGGGCTAGAGGCATCAAGATTCACCATATCGCAGCACTGGCACAGCCCAGCTTTGGCAGATATCAACAAGAAGTGGTGCTGGCGTCTTCACTAGTGCTCGAGGGCTCTGTGACAGGTGACAGGTAACGACAAGGCTTTGTGGTACAGTCTCAGATCCTGGAGGCATCAGCAGCTGGCATTGGCATCACGAATGAGCTGGAGAAAGCGAGGAGGAAAAGGATGGGTCCTATATAGACTAGTGACCTGAGATGATCTATGGGGCTCTGGGGGTTCCAAGTCGCTGTCATGGCAGGGAGGGCCAGGAGGTGGGGACAGGTGTCTTGGGAAGGGACCAGAGCTCCAGCACCAAAGGGTGGGGGCAAAGTAAAAACAGTTACTGTTACATTTGCACTCTGCTTTACTTTTTTATCCCCAGACTGGTGTAACCTAAGAAAATAGAGCCTTCCCTCTAGTGCTCTCTATAGTTTCTCCCTCTATTATTCTCTATTTATTATTAACGAACTACTTTTTTTTTTTAAGATTTATTTATTTATTTCTCTCCCCTTCCCTCCCCACTTCCCCCCCCCCCCCACCCCGGTTGTCTGTTCTCTGTGTCTATTTGCTGCGTCTTCTTTGTCTGCTTCTGTTGTTGTCAGCGGCACGGGAATCTGTGTTTCTTTTTGTTGCGTCATCTTGTGTCAGCTCTCCCTGTGTGCAGAGCCATTCCTGGGCAGGCTGCACTTTCTTTTGCAGTGGGCGGCTCTCCTTATGGGGTGCTCTCCTTGTGCCTGGAGCTCCCCTACGCGGGGACACCCCTGCGTGGCAGGGCACTCCTTGCATGCGTCAGCACTGTGCGTGGGCCAGCTCCACACGGGTCAAGGAGGCCCGGGGGTTGAACCGCGGACCTCCCATGTGGTAGACAGACTGGCCAAGTCCGCCGCCACGAACTACTTCTTGAAGATTTAACTGTCCATAAGAATGTTTGCAACATCTTTCAAAATTATACTCTGCTTCTCCAAAGTCCCCTTTACAGTTATTGTTATATTTGCAGTGGCTAGATTTAAAATACTGACTATTGGGACTGGCTAATGATATCAGTTAATTCCTTAAATATGGGGAAGCAGATATGGCTCAATGGCTAGAGCATCCGCCTACCATATGGGAGGTCCAGGGTTCGAACCCAGGGCCTCCTGACCTGTGTGGTGAGCTGGCCCATGCGCAGTGCTGACGCACTCAAGGAGTGCCATGCCACTCAGGGGTGTCCCCAGCGTAGGGGAGCCCCACGCGTGAAAAACGCAGCCTGCCCAGGAGTGGCGCCACACACATGGAGAGCTGATGCAGCAAGATGACGCAACAAAAAGAGACACAGATTCCCGGTGTTGCTGACAAGAATACAAGCAGACACAGAAGAACACACAGTGAATGGACAGAGAGCAGACAACTGGGGAGGGGGAAATAAATAAAAAATGAATCTTAAATAAAAATTCCTTAAATATCATCTAGTTGTCCGAGTATACCCATACTAAAGCAGTTAAGTACTGTCTTTTGCTTTCAAGAGAATTTTACAAGAATAAACTTACACCTAGTTGCTCTAGTAGGAGGTAAAGGGAACAAGTCAAGACTACCAACCTCTAATTGAAAAGTTTTTGTCAGGGTAGTGGGTGTGGCTCAGCAACTGGGCTCCCGTTTACCATATGGGAGGTCCAGGGTTCGATTCCCAGGGCCTCCTGGTGAAGGCAAGCTGGCCCACTTGGAGTGCTGGCCTGTGCAGGAATGCTGGCCTACACGGAGACCAAATGGACACAGAAAGCAGAAAGCAGCACAAAAACAAGGGGGGGGGGGGGGGGGAAGGCAGGATTCACAAAGGAATGAATCGATATTACCAGAGAATGGTGCCGTCCACATGAAATGATACTGAGAAGAAATTAATGTGATAATGAGGCTCCTGGGAAAGCTGGATTTTGTCTATTTTCACAATATTAGCATTACCACAAAGTGTCTCTGAACACACTTCTGATTTTGCTGTTTTCATTCTGGAACTGTTCGGAACCATATTACAACTTTTGCCACTCTATTTCACCAGGTTAGTTTCCTGTAAGCATCCACTGGCCCGATGTTTCCAAATAAACATTTATTATAATAGCACACAAACTCCATCCACATTATAAAGAGTTAATGGGAAGCGGCTGTGGCTCGAGCAATTGGGCTCCCGTCTACCATATGGGAGGTCCAGGGTTCGATGCCCAGGCCTTCCGGTGAAGGCAGGTTGGCACGCATGGCGAGCTGGCCCGAGTGCAGTGCTGGCCTGCACAGGAATGCTGGCTCGACCAGACAGCTGGCCCAGCAAGATGACGCAACAAAAAGAGACAGAGGAGAGGCAATAAGAGATCAGCAGACCAGGGAGCTGAGGTGGTGCAAGAGAATGATCGCCTCTCTCCCACTCCGGAAGGTGCCAAGATCGGTTCTCAAAGAGAAGCAGACACTGAAGAATGCACAGCGAATGGACACAGAGAGCAGATGCAGGGGAGGGGGGTAGATAAATAAATAAATCTTAAAAAAAAAAAAGTTACTGCTTCTGCCTCCATATAGGATTGTTGTGAGTCCATAAGATATATCCAGTATTATATTAACAACACTTACATTTGCAAGATAAAGATCTAAGATAAACATAAGGAGATATAATTTATTATAAGAAAGAACCAAATATTAAATTTTGCTTTCAAAGTAGAGAACATGCTTAATAGCCAAGATTCTCGTTAGCCATATCTGATTTTGCAGTTCCTTATGAAATATGGAATCCACTATAGCAATTCTCAAAGTGTGTTCCAGGGACCCCTAGGAGTCCTGGAGACCCTTTCCAGGGATCTGGGAGGTCAAAACTATTTTCATAATAATACTAGGACATTATCCTCTGCACTCTTCTTCTATCATGAGTGCACAATGGTGTTTTATAGAGGCTACATGACGCGATATTACAACAGATTCCATGTAGCAGTGGGTCTGAGAATCCAGGTCTATTAAGCCAACCGCTCTTCTCACTATTTTCTTTTTTTACTTTAGAAAATATTATTTTTCATTTAAAAGACATTAATGGATTTATTGTTTACCACATAATGGGTTTATTGCTTTTTTAAATGTCTCGATATTTTGCTAAGTCTCAGTTTAAATTTCTAAGGTTAACATCGGTGTATGGAATCCACAGAAAGAGAAGCTTCTGGGCATGTTCAGTAACTTTTTTAAGGGTGTAAAGGGGTCTTGAGACCCCAAAAATTAAGAACCTCCCCAAAAATTGGAGGGGAGAACATGCGTGGTGGGCTCTCACTGCCTGAGTCAGAGCTCACCTCCGCCACTTGCTAGCTCTGTGGCTACTTGGGTCTGTTATGTAACCATTCAGTCTTGGGTTTCTTCATCTCTAAATGCAAATATTACTAGAAAAAGAAAAAAGAAGAAGAAAAAACATTACTAGTACTTCTCTTATAAGGCTCTTGTGAGATTTAAATGAAATAATCCAGATAAAGCTGATTATATAGTCCTGAATAGACACTGCCCATTATTATCTTAATAATAAGGGAGGAAAAAATGACCTTAAAGCAAATAGCATCTACCCCCAAAGCCACTCAGAGAAGAAGCAAAGTTAGAAGAAAAAACTTAAGCATTTTTAAATTATTGACTGAAGTTCTCTATTGTTAAGTAATAAAATGGGATTTATAAAACTGGAATTTGCTTTTCATGCTTTAAAGTTCAGGTTTAGCCTTAGTTCTACATGTATTACTCTTTAGTACTATATCAGGTAAAAGTATTTGAATCAAAATACAGAAATGAAGTACAGGGGATGGGAAGAAGGTATAATTAGAAAAACAAAGTATTGAAATGTTTTCCTCCTTGAAGTTTTTCTGAGCCATAGATTTATATAGTCTATAGCTTTAGAAAAAGTTAGTTTTTTGAGGATACTTGATAATTTCTTGGTATTTTGAGGCAATTACTAGCTCTAATTCCATTCTTTTTTTTTTTTTTAAGATTTATTTATTTATTTCTCTCCCCTTCCCCCACCCCTCCAGTTGTCTGTTCTCTGTGTCTATTTGCTGTGTGTTCTTCTTTGTCCGCTTCTGTTGTTGTCAGCGGCACGGGAATCTGTGTTTCTTTTTGTTGCGTCATCTTGCTGTGTCAGGTCTCCGTGTGTGGCACCATTCTTAGGCAGGCTGCACTTTCTTTCGTGCTGGGCAGCTCTCCTTATGGGGCGCACTCTTTGCCTGTGGGGGCTCCCCTACGTGGGGACACCCCTGAGTGGCAGGGCACTCCTTGCGCGCATCAGCACTGCACATGGGCCAGCTCCACACGGGTCAAGGAGGCCCGGGGTTTGAACCGCGGACCTCCCGTGTGGTAGACGGACGCCCTAACCACTGGGCCAAGTCCACTGCCCTCTAATTCCATTCAGTGCTAACTCCATGATATGACAACTTGAGCAACAAATGTGTTTACTGTCAGGGCAAACATTCATTTGGGTATGAGGATTTAGGCAATTAAGTACTTTCCAAAAGATGGCTTTTTTCAAAGCAGGATCATTATACTGCAGCCTTTTCATTCAAATAGTTAAAACCTGTGGTACAGTTTTGGTGATTGAATTATTTTCTGCATACTTATTACTTTAGGAAATGTTTTATTAAAGGTTTGTTGTAATGAAGTCTTTATTCATATATTCAATCTGACAGAATCACTGTTTATTCCCAAATGTGTTATTGCTTATTTGAAATTTGAAAAGCAAATGGATTGAATTTGACAATAACATTTATGTAAAAAATATGAACAGTTCTAAATATGTAGGTTGGTTTAACTTATTTGACTTTTTGAATCAGCCAATTTATTTCAGATAATAAATTTAGCAGCCTCAGAATGGAATGGAATTGTCTACTTTAGACATCAACTCTTGTAAACTTGTGAATCCAAAACTATGCTTCTGAAACTGATGGGCTGATCACAGTAAATTAGTCTTCAAGTTTTACCATAGTTGGTTTACCACTGTGTTCTTCCTGGCCATGTCATATACAAAATCCCATGAAAATTCTAAGTTAATTCGACTATGCTTTTTTGCTCTCATCAATTTTCAGTCTCATCTGCTGAAACTCAAATTTGGATATCTCCTGCTGTGACTCTCCTGGAACTGTTACTGGCTATTCAGGTCAATTAATTCGAGGGTGTAATCGCCTCTTTTAGTCACAGTGCCAGGGGCCCAAGGCTAGTGACAAGCCCTATTTTCCCACATTGCCTTCTAATTTATAGAGGGCAGGAGGCTTCAAGCAGAAGAGTTAGCTAGACAGGGACAAGCAGCGTTTAGCAGAGTTTGATAAATCCCTCCTCCTCCGCTTCTGGGCAACAACCCACCACGAGGTGTGGGAAATAATTATTACTCCCTCGCTAACAGCGCTTACTCTGGGGATTTCAGGAGAGAGGGGGAAGAGGAATTGCTCTCCCTCCCTGGGTTGGTGCGTGTACTTTTCTGCTTCTCAAACGTCAGGGGCCGCTACCGTTTCCGAGTCTCCAAGCCTCTGGGCTGGGGCAGCTATCCAGGAGGGCTTGAAGAGTCCCGTTTATTTCCAGCCAGACGTGCATTCATCTGTTCAATTCTTTCCCTTTTGGCTTAAAAATGTCCGCATCTCTCCTAATTGGGGTGTGTGTGCACAAGCGTGAATGTGCCTTAACCCAGCCCCCCCACCAACAGACTTCTTTTCCTCCTTGAGTGTAACAGGTAAGATCTGGGCTCAGATTGGGTTTTATACGTCCCAGGCAGTAGAGGTGTGCGATGGTGACACTTACCCCCCGTAAGCCTGGTCCCTGGGTAGAGTGGAGATGGCAGTAGAAGTTGGGAGAGTTCTTGGCATATAGCCTTTTTTTTCCTTCTAAGATTTATTTTATTTTTTTATTTCTCCCCCTTCCCACCCCCCCAGTTGTCTGCTCTCTGTGTCCATTCGCTGTGTGTTCTTCTGTGTCCACTTCTGTTCTTATCAATGGCACTGGGAATCTATCTCTTTTCGTTGCGTCATCTTGCTGTGTCAGCTCTCCGTGTGTGCGGCGCCATTCCTGGGCAGGCTGCACTTTCTTTCGCGCTGGGCAGCTCTCCTTACGGGGCGCACTACTTGGGAGTGGGGCTCCCCTATGTGGGGACACCCCTGCGTGGCATGGCACGGCACTCCTGGCGCGCATCAGCACTGCGCGGGGACCAGTTCCACACGGGTCAGCAGGCCTGGGGTTTGAACCCTGGACCTCTCATGTGGTGGGTGGACGCCCTATCCATTGAGCCAAGTCTGCTTCCCGGCACATAGCCTTTTGATCAATATTATATGAGCCGTTATTATTTTGAGCCTGCCAGCCCACCCTCACCTCTATCCTTCAACTCCCACAAACCGTCAAGCTTCTGAAACCTCATAAAAGAGTTAGGTAATGGGAAAACAAGAAAAATCCCATGTGCCCACTAGAAGAGAAGTAAAATAATCTTTGCATGTGGTCACCAATCCCATTACAACTTGTGAAATGCTGGGACCTGTACTCAAATCAACTATCTGTTGATTTTGCTCTTCTCTGTGGTTTTCCTGTGCTCCATAAGAAATGGGATTCTGGCATCTTCCCCAGCCCCCAGCCCTTCTCCACTGGCCCCATTCTCTCTCATCTGTCAGCGTTTTCTTCATCGCCACCCATCATCCATTCTCTTAGCACAAAACTTTTGACCTCACCGCCTTTGCTTCAAGACCTATTTCCCTTACCTGCCTAGAAACTGTACAACCTGGTCTTAAAAGCACCTGTGCTTTCTGTATTGACCAGAAATATTTTAGGACTTAGACTATCCCAAACCTATTAGCAGGCTGAGCCATGGCAGAGAGGGGCTGCTCTTGAGAATGTGGCAGGGATGCCAAGTACGTTCAGGCGAGGTGGGGATTTACAGGGCCTAAAAATCTGTCCCACCTTTGTCTCTCTCTTTTTTTTCAAGGAGGTTTTGGGGATCGAACCTGGGACCTTGTAGATGGAAAGCAGGCACTCAACCACTTGAACTACATCTGCCTGCCTGGAGAAGCTTTTGAGGCTAACCTGATTATGTTTTCAGGTTAGCCCAGAAAAAGCACATTCTATGGAAAATTTACCTTTAGAGAGCTAAACAGTTGGCTGTTTTGGAGGAAACAGGGGCACGACTTGTAAGAAACTTTCACTCTTCAATGCGTGCTTTGTAATTGTACAATCATTCATTTATTCAACAAACAGTATCCTAGGGACGCTCTCCTGTCTCTACAGCTAGACTGAGTTGGCCGTGCTGATTTGTCTTGTTCATTTTTACTAACTGTGATAGCAGTAGCTACACTACTTTGCTCACATGTTGCTCACAGGCAGAAGTTAATGTCTAATATTGCCTGTACTATTTTCACAGACCTGAAATTGAACCTGCTCACACAATCACTCATTAACAGAACTTAAAGTCTAATATCACCTATACCATCATCATAAAACCGAAACTGAAACTCCTTTGCTTATTCGTATAAACTAGGATTTTAATTTAAAAAGCATTGTTGGGAAGTGGACTTGGCCCAGTGGTTAGGGCGTCCGCCTACCACATGGGGGGTCCACGGTTCAAACCCCGGGCCTCCTTGACCCGTGTGGAGCTGGCCCATGTGCAGTGCTGATATGCGCAAGGAGTGCCCTGCCACGCAGGGGTGTCCCCGCGTAGGGGAGCCCCACGCGCAAGGAGTGCACCCCGTAAGGAGAGCCGCCCAGCGCGAAAGGAAGTGCAGCCTGCCCAGGAATGGTGCCGCACACACGGAGAGCTGACACAGCAAGATGACGCAACAAAAAGAAACACAGATTCCCATGCTGCTGACAACAACAAAAGTGGACAAGGGGGAAGGGGAGAGAAATAAATAAAATAAATAAACCTTAAAAAAAAAAAGAATAAAGACTAAAAAGCGGGAAACGGACTTTGGCCCAGTGGTTAGGGCGTCCGTCTACCACATGGGAGGTCCGCGGTTCAAGCCCCGGGCCTCCTTGACCCGTGTGGAGCTGGCCCATGCGCAGTGCTGATGCGCGCAAGGAGTGCCCTGCCACGCAGGGGTGTCCCCCACGTAGGGGAGCCCCACGCGCAAGGAGTGCACCCATAAGGAGAGCCGCCCAGCGCGAAGGAGGGAGCAGCCTGCCGAGGAATGGCGCCGCCCACACTTCCCGTGCCGCTGACAACAACAGAAGCGGACAAAGAAACAAGACGCAGCAAAAAGACACAGAAAACAGACTACCGGGGGAGGGGAGGGGAATTAAATAAATAAAAATGAATCTTTAAAAAAAAAAAAAAAGACTAAAAAGCATTGTCTTCAGGCTGTTGTATTATATCATAGAAAAGTTAAACCAAAATGATTCCCTGAAAATTTTTTTCGCCATCTCTGAATTCCAGGCAGTTTTCTCCTATAGCCAGATTTGTCTGTAGCTTGGCTTCCCACCGTCTTAAAAGCTCTGCGAGATTATCAAGGATTTTCTCTGAAACCGCATGGACTGAGCATATTAATATTACTAAGGAACGACTCCTATTCTTCTCGGGGGTCCTTTCCCAGCCTCTAAATCAGATGTTCTTAACCCTTTTTGCTCCACGGACCCCTTTGCCGGGCAGGAGAGATGACCACTACTGTAATTTATTTATTGATAGTGAAAGAAATGCTGGATTTCAGTTAGGGGTCAGAGAAAATAAAGATAATAAGTTGATTTTATTATATACCCCCTGCAATCTTTCCAGGGACCGCTGGTTAAGAAGCAGCGGCGGGAGGTGGGCGAGGCAGGCGGAGAAGCCTTCGGAGGCGTCGCCCGCTTTTCCTCCCTCCCCGCCGGTCCCTGGCAGGCGGTCACCTCGCGGGGCAGCTGGGCCCTGGTACGGCCGGGGCAGGGGGGCTCGGGGTGGGCCCGGGGCCGGGCTCCTCCTCCGGGCCGCCCTCCGGGCTCCGCCTCTAGTGCCTCCTTCTGCGCGCGCCAGAGCGCGTCTTGCTCGCGGGCCAGTCGGGGGTGCCCGCCGCTCCCCAGCCCGGGGGAGCCCCCCTGAGCGCAGAAGGAAGCGGGGATGGGGAAGGCGCGCGCTTCGAGGCCCGGGGCGCCCAGCGCTGCGGGGAGGCGCTGAGCGGGCCGGACGCAGGTGGGTGCGCAGGGTGGGCAGGTCGGGGAGGGGTGCCCGGGGAGCCCCGCGGGGTGAGGGCCGCCCGGCCTGAGCGCCCAGGGACCCGCCCCTCTGCCTTTCAGGGGCCTCGGGACCCGGCCGGCCCCCCGCACCATGCCGTTCCCGCCGATCGCGCCGCCGCAGCCCCAGGCCCAGCGCGGCTCCAGCCCGGCGGGCGCCACGGCCGCGCGCGACGTGCCCGGGAGGCCCGGCGGCCCGCGGAGGGCGGCGGGGGCTCCCGCCTGCGCCCCCCGCCGCCCCTCGCCGCCCGCGGGCGCGGGCGAGAGGAAGAAGAGGCCCCCCGAGCAGCCCGAGGCGCCGCTCTCCCGCTCGTGGCCCTCGGCCACCGTCAAGAGGCAAGTGGCCCGGAGGCCCGCGGGCCCCCCGGCCCTCCGAGCGCCCGCGCAGGGGCCCCCGCGCCCCGCCACGTGCGCGCCCCCCGCGCCCGGGGCCGCCGTGCGCTTCTCGTTGAGCCTCCCCCCCGAGGCCGTCCTGGTGATCCAGAGGCGCCACCTGGAGAAGCAGGGGCTGGCGCGACCCCGGTGGCCCGGCCCGGGGCCCGCCGCCGACCCCGCGCGCCCCCCGGCCGCCTGCCCCCGGGCCCGGGCCGCCGCGCCCCCCCGGCGGGGACCTACAGGCGCTGCTCAAGATCTCGCTGCTCAACGAGCGGCACCGGTACGACGACGTGGAGTACGAGGACGAGGCCGAGGCGCTGGACGAGGGCCTGGTGCGCAGGTGCACCGAGTGGCTGCGCGGCGTGGAGAAGGCGGCCGCCCCGCGGGAGCGCCGCGAGCGCCGGGGGGCGCCGCCCCACCTGGGCACCCTGTGAGCCCGCGGGCGCTCCCCCAGGCCGGGCACACCCACCTGCGGCGCCCGGACCCCAGGCTGTCGCGTGCCACCCCTCTTTCCCCACCTTCCGCCTCCCGGGCCTGCCCTCTGCACCCTTCCACGAGGGCCCACCGGGGTCCTTGTGGCTCCTGGGGTGAGGGTGGGGGGCATCGGCGGCAGAGAAAATGCCTCCCCGGGTCCCCCATCATCGGGATTTGTTCACACCTGCGGGCAGGAGCAGGGCGGGCGTCCCCTCTGGGCTCAACCTGCGCCCTGGTGGGGGGCTTGGGTCACTTAATTGAAGTATCCAGAGGCCGATGGGCACAAGGGACAGCGCGGGTCTGGTCATTTGGGGGGGGGAGTGGGGGGAGCTGCAGAACTTGGCTGCATCCCACCCACCCCGCATGAATCAGAAAACGCAGGGGGCGTGTTGGAAGACTTGGAAACTCGAGGTAATCCAGTTTCCCAACTCTGGAGCAAAAGGGTAGCGATCGAGTCTACCAGGAACTGGTAGCCTCTGGAGCCTGCTTTCGCGAGAACATTCCTCTCCTGTCCTACCAAGGAGATTCGTCCTGGCAGGAGCGCCCACTCGCCGTGACCCTTCCTGGAGCCCGGGGCGCCTGCGAGAGCCGGGCGCCGGTCAGCGGTTGTTCCACCGACGTCTTTGTTGGAAGTGCGCAGGCAACATCTTTCGTGCTGCAGAAAGCAAGGGCCACCGAAGGCGGAGGGGGACAGACGGAAAGCTGCGGCATTTCCGGGCAGTTGTATCTGGGGGAGAAAATGGGGAGGCCCCGGGCTGGGGCGCCGGGCAAGGTGTGTCTCTGTTCTCGGGATTGTAATCCCGGTGTGAAAATCAATGACACGGTGGCCTTGTACAGTTGTATAGAGTGACTAAAAAAAAGAAAAAGCATTTCTATTTATGATTTGAATAAGTGGCCGACCTCCTCTGCCTTTTAATAGCCTGTGCCCTCGGAAGGTAGGCTGGTGAACTGATATTTGCTCCATGCACCTGTGTCTATTTAACTTGAGAGTGGAGAAGGAAATAAAATGGGAGCAGATAAGGCTGGATCATGGAAGGGTCATTTTTTACCTCAATTCTGGACTCGTGTTTGTGAAATGGAAGAACTAACGTTTTTATTGTTTGTCTTTAAGGTGTCGAGTCCTGATTCTATTTTAAATGGAAGCCTTACATTAAAAACCGATGTCCGTGTACCTTGTAGCAGTCTTGACTCAAACGACTCTTCTGCAAGGGCTAGGCACAAGCTCAGAGACGAGTTCCTTGATTCAGTGGACACTGGGAGCGTGACCTGCAGGAGCAATTCTCTACCACTGTACAGCTTCTCTTTTCTGACCCCTTCTTGAGTGCAGAGTCATAGATATTTTTTTTTCTGCTTAAAATGAAATATCCATATTAATTAACACCAGAGAGGCATTATTAGCAATACTTGCAGAGCTGAAATGGAGACATATGTCTCCCCAAATGCTCTTGAACCCCTCCTACCTCCAGACGAAATCTCTAGAGCTCAGTCCTTATAGAGAAGGACCTGTTGGGGGGAGGGGGGGGGGTGAGACGGCAGATCTAGAGGGAGGGAGTTAAGGGGAGGGGGGTGGGCTTGAGACTTGCTTCCAGTCAAATGGTCTCAATCTTACACTTAGTGCAAATACCAATGCTTAAGCTCCCCAGTGTCTGTCCCCAGTTACAATAAAAAAACAACTCTGTAAAATAATTTCCTGATCACATCCCAAAGAAAAGGCCTTTATGAAGCCTCCTTCTGTTTTTACCATTGTGTGTTTTCCCTGCCCTGTTTTCTGTGCTGGGTGGATCTGTCACTTCCTTGTCTTGGTTTCTGTCCCTCTGTCTCTGGCTATTTCGTTATCTGGTTTCTCTTTGCTCTCTCTCTCTTTCTCTAAGATCCCTATCCCCATGTCTCTTTCTTCGCTGGTCCCAGTACAAAATGAAAGCCCATTTTTTCCTAATTGGCATTTGGTGAGTTCTCTGTGCCTTGTTCTTTAAAAGCAGACGTGTGGGACATTTAAATCACCCTTCTCACTGATCCTCCATTTAAAAACATTCCTTCCCATAACAACATGGTAACTTCTTATTACAGTTGTTGACATTTGGAGGAAATCTTCTAAGTCTCTGTGCAACAATTTGTTAATGTTTAAATAAAAGAAATTCATTGACTTGTGTTTCTTCTTGAGAATATTGAAAACTGGTTGGGAAGAGATCCCTGAAGTATTTGAAATTTTTATGGTCTCTTGATTGTAGAGCTCAGCTTGGTTCTGGGATTTCCAGGGGTTGGCAAAAGTTTTCTGGTTTTTATTACTACTATCAATCATCAGGATTTTTAAGAAGCCTAGTGATAATCAAATATTATCATAATAAGACTGTCTGACAATGATACTTAACCTTTTGTGGGATCAAAAGTCCCCATGAGGGCACATGGTTGTGGCTCAACTGATAGAGCGTCTGCCTACCATATGGAGGGTCCAGGGTTCGATCCCCAGAGCCTCCTGACACATTCAGGGAGCTGGCCCATGCACAGTGCTGCCGCACTCAAGGAGGTCCAGGCCACACAGGGGTGTCCCCACTTAGGAGAACTCCATGTGCAAGGAGTGCACCCTGCAAGTGGAGCCGTCCCATGCGAAAAAAGCGCAACCCACCCAGGAGTGGTGCCACACACGTGGAGAGCTGATACAGCAAGATGATGCAGCAAAAAAGTGACAGTTTCCCGGTGCTGCATGACAAGAATGCAGATGGACACAGAAGAACACACAGTGAATGGACACAGAGAGCAGACAACGTTGGGGGCGGGGGTGGAGAAATAAATAAATCTTAAAAAAAAAGTCCCCATGAGACTCTATACCAAATACATTCTTAAAATTTGTACCATATAATAGCAAAACTTTGCATATAGTTTGCATATATTTAGAAAGCTCACAAACTCCAGATGAAGAACTCTTGGAGAGTTAGTTGGAAAGTAACTTCAAACTGGTAGGTCTTAACAATCAGAAGTAAAAGAATTAATTTGAATTATGGCTGGACTTTTAGATTACTGAAAAATGAGGGAGGAAGGGTATTATATAACGAATGTGGTTTATCTTTCAAATCTTTAGGTCCATGGAGAAAAAAATAATAAAGGGGTGTCTTTGGAATATAGAAGGTTGGAAAATTTGCTCTCTTCTAAGTAGTGCTATTATTGTCAATTTCTCCCATGACTGGGTGAAGAAAGTATCTTCCTCAGAGGGTAAGAGATAATTGAAAATCACTATATAAACCAGAGTGTGTGTAAAATTCCAAAAATCAGGCTTACAGGACTTAATTTCATATATTGAGGGACTATTCCAGCACCTTAAGAGAGGTTTTTATGTTACTCTGCTTTACTTCTGGAAAAAAAAATAGACGCAAAAAAGAACATTTCGTTTTGTGGTTTCCCCCCAAATCACATATAATTGAGTGTGGGGTTTGTGATCTGTGGAATTGGGTCATATTAAACTTATTCTGAAATCATAACTTTGTGCTTTGCCTTTTTAATGTGGTCATTTCAGCCGAGAGGGGCGTGTCGTTCAGCGCCAGTGTTAAAGTAACAGTCTACGTATAATAAGCATGAAGAGCATGTGTACATTAGCACTGATGCACATGGCTTTTGTCCAGCATCTGAACTGTGAAGACTGCCCCTGGTGGCGGGAGATGGCGGTGCAGTGGAGCGTTATGCAGGTTTGCGGGGAGATGGTACCACACGATGGCTGAAGTTGGGTTGAAGCCATGGACGTTCCAATACTGACCTGCCATCTATCAGCTGTCTCCCATGAAATCGCAGTATCTGTGCTTCCTCTTTGGTATGAGGGCGTTTAGTCTCCTGGGCGGCTGAAATGCAATAGACCAGAAATGGGTTGGCATTTACAATGGGGATTTATTAGCTTACAAGCTGACAGTTCTGAGGCTGTGAAATCTCCATCTATAGGCAATGCTTTCTCCCCAGAGACTGGCTGCCGGCCATCCTGGGCTCCTCTGTCACATGGCAAGGCACATGGCAGCACTTGTAGGCCTCTCCCTTCTCTGAGTTTCATTGCTTTCGACTTCTTGGTTCTGTGGCTTTCACTTTAGCTTTTTTCTCCATATTCACCCCGTTTATATAGGATGATAATAAGAGGACTAAGACCTACACTGAGCCATGCCTTAACTGCAGTATCCTAATCAAAAGGCTCCTAACTGAAATAACCTAATCAAAAGGTGCCACCTGCCGTAGGTCACACCCACAGGAATGGACCCTCTTTAAGACAATCTCAAACTATCACAGATGGGGACAATCACACACAAAGGATTATTGTCAAAATTACAGTGAGGTGATGCATGAAACATTTAGAACAGCGTCCAGCAGGTTATTGAGCTCAAGGTAAACTATAACACTTATTACCTCAAAAAAATCTGACATAATTAAAAAAGACATTAATCTCTGGCGCTCATTTCTGGAACAATCAAAACCCTCTGGCTGCAGGAGTCTGAGGCTTTTTAACTATTCAACTCACATCTGTGGTAGGGGCTACACTTTTATTTCCCTGAGGAATTTAAAAATAATGACTATCATTTTACCTCCTTAGTTCACACTGAGCTACTCTATTACGTATGTCTTGAACACAAAATTTAACTCTGAGCTTCCTGGTAGCAAAGGCAAAGTTGAATATAATGAGTTATAAGCTTTCAACTTCTATAACAAGAAAATAGGAGTGAAAACCTTGTTCTTAGAGAAAATGATTTTGTAGTACATGTATTTATATTATATACACTGAAGTGGACAGTTTCCCAAAGAGGCAGGAATATTCTTCATGCCGCTATTAATTCTTTTTTTTTTACCGCTATTAATTCTTGATGAAAGTCAGTAGTATAATATAAGTAGCATCCTTGCTAATATTGGACCATCCCACTCAGTATGGAGATGCCTTGTACAGAAACCTGCAGAAAAGGGTAGAGAATCTTTAAGAAGTAGTTTTAGATCTGCTCAAATATTCATCAGACTCTGGCCTAAACCCCCCAAAAATTGGCTGCATCAGTAATTCTCAAACTTTTTCATCTCATGACCCCTTTAAACACAAAAATTATTGAGGAAAGCCAAAGTGCTTTTGCTTATGTGGGTTATAGCTATCAATATTTATGTATTTGAAATAAAAACTAAGACCCTAATAGAGTTTTGGGGACCCCCAAAGATCTTGGGACTGCACTTTGAGAACCACTGGTCTCTGCCATAGTAATATCAGTTCCCAATGCCCACACGGTGGGTGGGCTACATCAGCGATAAACAGGGCAACACTTTAAAATACCAGTAACCCAGACATCAAACCTAGAGGTTCTAATTCAGTAGACCTGAGAAGGGGCCCAGAAAGGGTTGATGTGCAGCCGAGTTTGGGAACCACTGCCCCAAGACAAGAACTACGTGACAGGGTGCAATGTATTTAAGGCAGATTTGACTGATTTTGTCCTATGCTACAAGACCCCAAATGTTATTCCGCCACTGTCAGAATCTGCTTTTCTGGGTCACCACACCCCCTTTCCCAGTCAAGTGCCATTCACGACATGGAGGGTAGAACACGGCATCTGAAATAGTGGAAGTTATTGGGCATCAGCCTTCTTTGGCAGGTGCCTTGGCATGGCCATGGGAATAGATGGCAGAGTGTAATTTATACTGGATGTCCCACTTCTGGGAGTCCCCTGCCTCACAGGGTTCGCCCCCTTCTTGATCAATTCTAGGCTTTCCTTAGTCTGCCTCTACAGTCTTATTTCTATTACATCCCAGGTATACGTCTGCAGAACATTCACATCCTAGATCTACAGCCCGTCATATTATCAGAGGGGTAGGGGCTTATCCTGAAGGCCACAGACATAGGGACCCATGTCTTAAAAAGCCAACTCCAGGGAAGCAGACGTGGCTCAACTGATAGAGCATCTGCCCACCCTATAGGAGGTCCAGGGTTCAGTACCCAGGGCCTCCTGGGCCGTGTGGAGCTGGCCCATGCGCAGTGCTGCCACGTGCAAGGAGTGCCGTGCCACGCAGGGGTGCCCCACGCACAAGGAGTGCACCCCGCAAAGGGAGCTGCCCTGAATGAAAAAAGCACAGCCCACCCAGGAGTGGCACTGCACACATGGAGAGCTGATGCAGCAAGATGATGCAACACTTTTTTGTGACTTTTTAGATGCAGATTTCCGGTGCTGCCTGACAATACAAGCAGACACAGAAGAACACACAGCGAATGGACACAGAGCAGACAACTGGCGTGGGGGGGGAAGAGAAGGGGAGAGAAATAAATAAAAATAAATCTTAAAAAAAAAAAAGCCAACTCCAGACACTGAATATAATTCACTATTTTCTGATTCTCTGAACAAACTCTAGCAAATATCTATGGTATGTTTACTTTAAGCAGGACAGTATCCCAGTAGACCCAGAAGAATTCATTTATTCACTCAGCAAATATTTACCTAGTTTCTGCTGGAGGAGGGGACCTGATAGGCAAAACTACTAAGATAAGACACTGTCCCCTGAACACCTAGGTGAGTTGACCTGGTCAAAGGGGTTATGGAGGAACAGTGGCTTGGGTTTGAGTTGTTCTTTCTTTTTTTTAAAGATTTTTTTTTTTTCTTCCCTCCCTCTCCCACCGCCCCACTCCGCTGTCTGCTCTCTGTGTCCATTCGCTGTGTGTTCTTCTGTGTCCACCTATATTCTTGTCAGCGGCACGAAGAATCTGTGTCTCTTTTTGTTGTGTCATCTTGCTGCCTCAGCTCTCCATGTGTGCAGCACCACTCCTGGGCAGGCTGCACTTTCTTTTGCACTGGGCGGCTCTCCTTGTGGGGCGCACTCCTTGCATGTGGGGCTCCCCTACACAAGGAACACCCCTGCATGACACAGCACTCCTTGTGCGCATCAGCACTGCACATGGGCCAGCTCCACATGGGTCAGGAGGCTCTGAGTTTGAACCGTGGACCTCCCATGTGGTAGACGGGCGCTCTATCTGTTGAGCCAAATCCTCTTCCCAAGTTGTTCTTTCTGATGGCACTTGAGCTATGGTTTGAGATGCCTTTTACGGCCTCTTCTGGAATATGAGAACAAGATAATATCAGAGTTCTTTCTACTGTTTAGGTGCATACACACACACAAAGCACACAGCCTTGGGAAGCAGTAAGTTCTGAAAAGGGAAGGAGTTTCTATTGACTTTGAACAAAAATTAGTTTGGCCTTTTTATTTTTATATACAAAGACGTGGAGGTGAAGAGCTTCAATTGGCCAGAAAGGTGCAAGCAGGTCTGTAACCTAAAATTTGAAAGGTTTTGTGCCCCCTTTCTCTGATTTTGCCTTTTGTATTTATAACATAAAAGTGCTAGCTTCTGTTCGGAAATCTTTGCTGACATCTGAAGCAGGTGGATGCCTGGCCATGGAAGGTACTGTACAGGGGCCAAGGTAAAGTTCTGGATTTTTCTTTGCCTCTACCCCTATCCCCAACTCTGCAACTTGATATTAGCCAGTCCACCCATGCTCTTTTGGCTTGCTTTATTATATTCCTCCATGGTAAGAGTGCAGGTAGGAATATTCTTTTTTGCTCTCTCTTTTCTTAGTATCTTTACTCATATCTCTTCTTTTTCTTCCTCTCACCTTCTCACCTTTTTCTACTTCTGCCACTTCTTAACTGCTTGCTTGGTTCCTTAAAGTCCTCTTCTTATGCTTCTTTCTTTTTTTTGTAAAATTACATTACCACCTGCTATTGCTAGTTTACTCAGCAGTTATTTTCCTTTCCTCTTTGATGTAGATGCAACCAATTAAGAAGAGATGGTGAGAGCACTCTAGAGACCTCTGGTTGTGTCCCTGAGACCACAGCTGGGTTTTATTGAACGTTGCTCTCTTCCCTTGCTTTCCGTATTTGCAATTTTACCAACATGTGCACGTACCCACGTGGACACACCTGGACTTCTAAAGTGGGATGACAGAGCAGCGGAAAAGTCCAAGGACTGTTTCTTTGTTCTGGAAAGGAGGAAGAGCATCCGGCCAGCCACCTGGTCTAACGGCCGGGAACGTGGACACTGGCAGGGCGGGGTCTAACACCAGCACGGTACTGGTTTGCCTCCTGGATGACACCTGTACTATGTGTGAGTTATATGAGTGGTATCTTAGCCACTCTGCTTACTGGTTTCCTCGTTAGTAAAGCAAGGACAGTGCCAGCACTACCTCACAGGACAGTAGGGAGGGGTGAAACCAGTGACATAGGTAAAACCAGAAAGGATAGGCTGGGAAAAACAGCAGGTTCCTGCCGACCAGCGCCTTCAGTGCCAGGTCTGAGCTGCTCTTTTGAGAAGAAGCAGGTGGAACCTCGTGGCAGGGAGATGACAGACAACAGAGCCTTGTCAGGCGGAAAGAGCAGATCATGTCCGGAGGGATGAAAGGAAAACGGTCACGTGACAGGGGGACGTGCGCTAGGTCAAAGCGGGGCCTGAGGCATCTGGCAGAGCATCTTAGAGAGCTGGTCATTCGGAAGATAATCCTTCCAGGCGTGTGCTCAAGTGGCCTGGGACAGACGAGATGAGAGATGGAGGAGGCACGTGTGCGATACTCATTGTGGATAAAGCCCACACCTCTCTCAAAACATTAGAGCCACCCCCCCTCTCAGTCGGAAGCAGAGTGAGCATCTCCATCCCCAAATCCTCAAGACTCAGGAATGAACATAAGAGGGGGGTCACCTGTGGACTCAAGTAGACTTCTTATTATTCTAGCCATGGAAGATCTTGTATCATTGATATAAAGGCAGTGATCATCAGAGGTTGCGAGGGCAGGGAGAGGGAAGAAGAGGTGCAACACAGGGCATTTTTGAAACATTGGATTTATTCTGCCTAATATTGCAATGACAGATA
Source organism: Dasypus novemcinctus (assembly GCF_030445035.2). Lineage (NCBI taxonomy): Eukaryota > Metazoa > Chordata > Mammalia > Cingulata > Dasypodidae > Dasypus > Dasypus novemcinctus. Next base: position 27,743,609 of record NC_080700.1, on the reverse strand, counting down.
CAGGCCATTATACATTTTGTCAAAACCTATAAAATTGTGCGGTGCAAAGTGTAAATTATAATGTAAACTGTAAACTATGGTTAATAACAATGCTTCAATATGTGTTCATCAATTGTAACAAATGTACCACATTAATGAAAGATGTTGTTAAGGAAGAAAGTGTGAGAAGGGGAGCAAGTGGGGTATATGGGGATCCCCTATATTTTTGATGTCACATTTATGTAATCCAAAGCCTCTGTAAAAATAAAGAGAAAAAATTACTCAAAAATTTTTTAGAGACTTATGGGCTCTGTGAATGTTGAACAGTATATCATATCATGCATTTAACACCACAATAATTATTTTGAATTTAAATTCCTGAAGGCCATTGGACATTTTAAAGCACAAAAATTGAGTTAATCTTGCCAGGTATGTGCTGAAGTTGACTGGGACAGATGAATGAAAGATGAGGAAAGCAGACATGGCTCAACTGACAGGGCGTCCACCTACCATATGGGAGGTCCAGGGTTCAAACCCAGGACCTCCTGGCCCATGCACAGCACTGCCATGCATAAGGAGTGCCCTGCCACGCAGGGTGTCCCCTGTGTAAGGGGAGCTCCATGCACAAGGAGTGTGCCGTGCATTGAGCTGCCCAGCACGAAAAAAGTGCAGCCTGCCCAGGAGTGGTGCCTCACACGTGGATTGCTGATGCAGCAAGATGACACAACAAAATGACAGATTCCCAGTGCTGTCAAGAATGCAAGCGGGCACAGAAGAACACACAGCGAATGGACACAGAGAGCAGACAACGGGGGGGGGGGGGGGGGGGACGGGGAGGAAGGGGAGAGAAACAAATAATAAAAGAGATGAAAGATGAAAGTGTTTTTTTTTCTTTTATTTCTCTCCCCCCTCCCCAAATTATCTGCTCTCTGTGTCCACTCGCTCTGTGTTCTTTTGTGTCTGCTTGTGTTCTTGTCAGCAGCACTGGGAATCTGTGTCTCTCTCTCTTTCTTTTTTTAAGATTTATTTTGTATTTATTTCTCTCCCCTCCCCGCCACTGCCCTGATTGTCTGTTCTCTGTGTCCATTTGCTGCGTGTTCTTTTTGTCCGCTTCTGCTGTTGCCAGTGGCATGGGAATCTGTGTTTCTTTTTATTACGTCATCTTGCTGTGTCAGCTCTCCATGTGTGCAGCACCATTCCTGGGTAGGCTGCACTTCCTTTCGCGCTGGGTGGCTCTCCTCATGAGGTGCACTCCTTGCGCTTGGGGCTTCCCTACGCGGGGACACCCCTGTGTGGCACGGCACTCCTTGCGCGCATCAGTACTGCGCGTGGGCCAGCTCCACACGGGTCAAGGAGGCCCGGGGTTTGAACCGCGGACCTCCATGTGGTAGACGGATGCCCTATCCATTGGGCCAAGTCTGCTTCCCTGTGTCTCTTTGTTGCATCACTTTGCTGCGTCAGCTCTCCATGTGGCGTCACTCCTGGGCTGGCTGTGCTTTTTTTGCAAGGGGCAGCTCTCCTTATGGGGTGTACTCCTTGTGCTTCTGGCTCCCTATGCGGGGGACACCCCTGTGTGGTACAGCACTCCTTGTGTGCATCAGCACTGGGCATGGTCCAGTTTCACATGGGCCAGGAGGCCCTGGATTTGAACCCTGGACCTCCCATGTGGTAGGCAGATGCTTTATCAGTTGAGCGAAATCTGCTTCCTGATGAAAGTTTACATTAAGCTTTTTTAGCTGGACCTACAGAAATTATCGGAGTCTGAGATACAGAGGGGTTTTTCCTGGTAACTTGTAGACTGAGTCAACTGCTCGTTGAAACCAGTACATCTTATAGAACCACCACTCCACTCATGTTATATGAACGATGATGTGAACTGTCCCATTTTAAGGCAAGGAGACAATTTTTTAGTTAAGTTTTTTTATGGTGGTTACATATACAAAATAACATTTCTGCTCTTAACCACGTTCAAACATACAATTCATTCACAATATTTTGCTACCATCACGATTATCCAGTCCCAAAACCTTTCCATCACCACAAACAGAAATTCTGCACACATTAAGCCCCTATTTCCCTCTTCCTCAAACCTAATACCCTTTATTCTAATTATATCTCCATAAATTTGCATATTCTAGTTATTCCATGTAAGTGAAATTATACCATAGCCCTCTGACTTATTGGACTCAATGTGTCTTCCGGGCTCATCCATGTAGTGGCATGTATCAGAGCTTCATTCCTTTTTATAGCTGAATATTATGCCATTCTACGGATATACCACATTTTGTTTATCCAGTCATCTATCAATGAGTTGTTTCAAACTTTGGGCTTGTGATGGTTAGGCTAATGTGTGAACTTGGCCAGGAATGGAGATGAGTTGTTTAGTCAAGCAAGCACTGGGCTAATTATAATACAAGAGCATTTCATGGACTTTAATCATCAGTGAGTTGATTGTGTAGATGGCTGGTTACTTGTACAATCGACTGAGGAGATTGCCATCAGCAACGAGTTGAAGGCCTTAAAGTGGACGGGATTTCAGCATTCAAAGAGAGAAATCTCATCTCTGCTTCAGACATCCAGCATCTCCTGGGGAACTTATCAAAGACCTCCATTGGAGCTACTGGTTTGCAGTCTCCCCTATGGAATTTGGACTTCTGCATCCCCTAGGTAATGTGAGACAATTTTATAAAATCTCATACCATTTATAGATCTCTTCTATCGTTCTGCTTCCTTAGAGAACCCTGACTAATTCAGGGCTATTATGACTAAAACTGATATTGACATTGCAACATTGGTGTACAAATATCTGTTTGAGTCCCTGCTTTCCACTCTTTTGAGTATAAACCTAGAAGTGGAATTGCTGGATCATATGGTAATCATATGTTTAACTTTCTGAGTAGCCACCAGACTGTTTTCCACAGTAGCTGTACCATTTTATATCCCACCTATAATGTGCAACGTTATATATTTCTCCATATCCTCACCAATACTTAATTCCATTTCTTAAATGACCATTCTAGTGGGTATGAAGTGATATCTCATTGTTGTTTTGATGTGTATTTCCTTAATGGCTAATGGTGTTGAATAGCTTTCATATGCTTATTGGCCATTTGTATATCTTTTTTGGAGAAATGTCTGTTTAATGTCTTTGTCCATTTTAAAATTGGGTCGTTTATGTTTTTTCTGTTGAGTTGTAGGAATTCTTTATAAATTCTTGTTATTAAACCCTTATCTTTATATGTTTTCCAAACATCTTCTTCCATTCTGTAGGTTGTCTTTTTACTTTTTCTTTAATAATGTCCCCTGATGCACAAAATTTTCAATTTTGATGAAGTTGCATTTATCTGTTCTTTCTTTTGTTGCTTGTGCTTTTGGGGTAAAGTCTGAGAATCCTTTGCCTAATACAAGGTCTTTAAGCTATTTCCCTATGTTTTCTGATAGTTTTGTAGTTTTACTTCATATATTTAATTCTTGGATCCATTTAGAGTTAGTTTTTTGTATGGTTTGAGGTAGGGGTTTACCTTCATTTTTTGATATGGACCTCCAGTTTTCTCAGCACCATTTGTTGAAGATACCATTCTTTCCCCATTGAGTGGAGGTGGCATCCTTGTCAAAAACCAATTGGGGGGAAGCAGATGTGGCTCAAGCAATTGAGCTCCTGCCTACCATATGGGAGCTCCGTGATTCAGTTCCTGGTGTCTCCTAAAGAAGATAGTGAGCTGACATGATGGGCAAGCCTGGCAAGCTGACACAAGAAGATGATGCAACAAGAGTGAAAAACCTAATGAGAGATACAACAAAGCAGGGAGCAGGGAGGTTCCTGGTGCCTCCTAAAGAAGATGAGCAAGACAGCAAGCTGATACAATAGGCAGGAATGGCAAGCTGATGCAACAAGATGATGCAACGAGGGACACAAGAAGAAAAACATAATGAGAGATAAAACAAGCAGGAAACAGAGATGGATCAAGTGATTAGGCACCTCCCTCCAACACTGGAGGTCCCGGACTCAGTTCTTGGTGACTCCTAAAGAAACAAGGAAGATGAATAGACACAGTAAGTACAAACAATGAGGGAGTAGAGTGAAATAAATAAAATTGGGGTAGCAGATTTGGCTCAAGTAGTTGGGTGTCTACCTCCCACATGGGAGGACCCAGGTTTGGTTCCTGGTTCCTCTTGAAGATGAGCAAGACAGTGATCTGATGTAAAGAGTTGGTGCAGTAAGTTGATGCAATGAGATGATGCAATGAGGAGACACAACAGGAGATACAACAAGTAGGGAGCCTAAGTGGCTCAAGCGATTGGTTGCCTCCCTCCCACATGGGAGGTCCCTGTTTCAGTTCCTGGTGCCTCCTAAAAAAGAAAATGACGAGCTAACACAGAAAGCACACAATGAACAGACACAGGAAGCAGTGAGCACAAACGATAGTTGGGGGGGGAGATAGATAAATAAATTTTTGGGAAAAAAACAAACCAACCAAACAATTGGCCATAGATCTGTGAGTTCATTTCTGAACTGATGAGACTTAATTTTAAGAAACTTTTTAGATCACATCCAATGGAGTCGTTAAACCTTCTGAACACAAACTAAGTCACTGTCTTAGTTTGCCTGGGCTACTATAACAAATACGAGAGACTGATGGGTTTAAATGGGAATTTTTGTCTCAGAGTTTTGGAAGTAAGAATTCCAAAACCAAGGTGTTGGCAGACCATGCTTTCTCTGAAGTCTGCAGTGTTCTGTTCATGGCTTGCTGGTTATCCATGACTCAGTCTCTGTCTCCATCACATGGCCATCTTCTCCAACCATCTTCTCCTGTCTCCTCCTCACTCCCTACTGCTGTGCCCAGATTTCCTCTGCTTGTAACTCCAGTCATATTGGATGACGACCCAACCTAACTCAGTTTGGCCTTATCTTAGTTATATCTCCAGAGATCCTATTTACAAGTGAGTTTACACCCATAGGACGGTAGGTTACAAATTGAACGTGGCTTTGTTGGGGATATGAGTCGATCTATGTTAGTTACCTTGAGAAGTTTTGCATGTTTCCCTTTTGATAGTACTGTGTTGTTTCCTCACATCCTCTCCTCCCATTCTGCAGCCAAAGTAGTATGTTTAATATTATTTTCCAGA